>NC_064858.1:8817304-11217304 GCF_024139225.1 Suncus etruscus | reverse complement strand
AAATTGAAATCATGTTTAGGGCAATAAAAGGAAGTGATAAATGTAATGTTCCACATAGTAGATCAATTTTGGTTTCTTTCATTTTGAAAATTTTGGCAATTTCATTCTGAAATTTAACTTTAACATTTAACATTCTGAAATTTATCATTTGATATGGCATGGCATGAAGATTCATAATTTGTTCAACCCTTTCTAATAGAAGATTCTGAATTGGTTAAAATTTATATTTTATATGCCAAGTCCAACAGGTATATTCATTACTTAGGTTTTTTGTTTGTTTGTTTGCTTGTTTGTTTTCATGGAGAAGCAGACTGTGGAGCTGTCATATCAGTTTTCCATGCAAAGACTGTTTCAGCAGCAAGGGTTCTTGATTGTGGGTGAGAAAAAAGTTTCATTGTTCACCCAACCTAATAACTATTCATTGAAAGCTTTCTTTGTACAAAGCCCAACATAGAGAAATGCATAAGACATAAAATTCTGAGGTGTCTGAGTGATTGTACAGTGGGTGGTATAGTTACCTCACACATGGCTGACCAAGGTTCGATCCTCAGCATCCCAATGGGTCTCCTGAGCACTGCCAGGAGGGATTCCTTGTCTATCTATCAGGAGTAACCCTTGTCTATCTCTGGGTATGGCTTCAAACAAAAATTGAAACAAACAAAAAGGACAGGACAGAAAATTTTCTAAAGCTCTACTTTCAGGTGGCCTCACTGAATTTAATATAAATTCTCTTCTTTTCAAAAGAGATTTGAAGACTCCCCTGCCACCCTATTCCACTGCAGTGGAGAACAGGGAGCTTGGGAGGCTCTCTAGTAAAGGGTTAGGGGACAGATGCAGCAGTTCTGTTAATGTAATTTCATTCTATTTTTTTGGACCATACATGACAATGCCAGGGATCAAACCCAGGTTGATCAGGTCATGATAAGTGCCTTATGCTCTACTATCTCTCATCCTACCGGTCTTTATTAATTTTTCTTTTACTTTTTTTTTTCACTACCATTTTTTTTAGACAAATGAGTATTCAACCACTTTAGGCTGCAAGCAAGGCAAACACCCTCTCCATTGTACTATGACTTTGGCCCATGTTTATTACAAAACTAACCACTATATCTAAAATGTTATGAATTTATTTTTCCTAAAATGAATAGACATGGAGATTATTATGCTGAGTGAAATGAGTCAGAGGGAGTGAGATAATCATAGAATAATCTCACTTATTTGTGATATATGAGAAAAGTAAAAGACAACATGGTAATAGTATACAGATACAATAAATAGGAATACCAGAAGTACCAGTCCATGATAGGAAGCTCATCATAAAGAGTGGAGAGTGTAGTTAGAGTAGAGAAGGGTTTCTTATGATAATTATGACAATGATAATTGGAACTGATCACTCTGAATAAGAACTAGGTGCTGAAAAGCAATAAACTGATGTGCATGGTATCCCTTCTTTAATACTGTCAAAAAAGAGAGAGATAGGGAAAGAGAGAAAGAGAGAGAGGGGGGCAAACTGCCTTCTCCAGGGACAGGCAAGGTGAGGATGGGAGGGAAGTGGGGGACATTGGGCGAGGGAAAGGTGAAGGGTGGTATGCATTCTATGACTGAAACCCAATTATGAACATTTCTGTAACCAATGTGCTTAAATCTAGAAATTGTGTAGAAAAACCAGATGTGCAAAATTTTTAAAAGAAAACTACAGTTTTAGAAGTTTTAGAAGAAATACTATTGGAAAAAATTAAAGATGATATAAAAGGAGAAATTCACACTGTTCTTGAAATAAAATCTCAAACTTACTAAGCTTTTTCTCTAGTTTAGAGATCAAGGGAATCTTTTGTGAAACTTGAAAAGATGACTCTAAAATTTTACTGAAAATGGCCATGAGCCAACAACCATCAAAACATTTTTGAGGGAGAAAAATAAGATCAGATAATTTGCTCTACTGAATATGAAGACTTGCCATAAAGCTAAAGTAATTAGAGAGGGAATAAATGTAGTCAAATATCATTCGAGCATTATAGAGAAGACTCTTGGATTTATGGACACATTATTCAACAAATTAGGCATGAAAAATAATAAAGAAAATTTAGCATTTGAATAAATTATTCTGTGTATGCGAAACATCCACTTCTAACAAAATATCGAGTGTTTTCTACCATATACACAAAACAATTCAATAACAAATTCAATTCAATAACAATTCAATAAACAATTTAATAACAACAAAACAATTTGATAACAAAACAGTAAAGAATATAGAAGTAAACATAGGAAGATATTTTTAAGGACTAGCCTTTTCTGCTTAGATCACTGGATCCATGGACCCCCCAAGTACAAGGTCAGGAATATCCCCTTGTACTACAGGACAATCTACCTCCCCGACCCAGAAACTCAGGAAAATTGGAAGAGGTTTTGCAAAACATGTAAATGTGGTATTTAGAATAATAAAATAAATAAAATAATAAAATAAATACATAAAATAATACATAAATAATAAATAAAATAAAACAATTAAAGAAATTTAGTAAGAAAACCTGCAACACAATAGAAAAGTTGCTGAAACATGTATTCATAAGATTTCCAGTTGACTTGTAAACACAAGGATTTTGCTTCATCAGAAAAATGCAATTTCTATATTTCAATTTATCGAACCACTACAATCCCATCAAAAAGGTCACATTAAAAATGGTTAATAAGGGGTGAAAAAAATTGTTAATAAGGTTCCTCATCTCCACCCTTGCTTATGGGCACATACTGGGACATTAGCACAAGCATCTTAACTGCACCTATGCATGCTTGAATAAACTAAATGAGGAAATTATGCAAGGACAAACTAAGAACATCACAAAAAGAATAAACAGTGGCTTAGCCAGGGCAGTTATCCAGAGTGATTGAGTGAAATACTGTTCAGACCAGAAGGGAGAATCTTTCTGCTCTTGCAAACTGGCCTTCAGCTGCTGCAACATGCCCTGGATCACTCCTGATCTGTTCCCCTTAGGCCATACATAGTCCGCCTTGTTTTACGAATCATAGGTCCAAACTCTTATTGTACTGCAGGACCATTTCTGTTAAGGAGTCCAGAGAGTGCTTTAGATGTGCACAATCAACAATCTGGCAATTTCTGGGGAAGAATGATCCTAGGCTCCCTTCTACTCCATGTTTGATGGTGGGGCTCACACTGGCAAGCTCAGCTCTATTAACATTTTTGAGCCACATTCTTTGAGCCAGTTCTTTGAGGTGGGGAAGACCCGGCGTATTTCATGATATTTGTGTTTAGTTCTTTGGAGACTTGTTACTTTTGTGGACTTTTGGCTGCATGGCACCAACAATCTTTTTGAAGTATCTATTTTTGTGACGACACGAGAAGTGGCTGTCCTCCAAGTGTCCTTAGGTGCTTCATGTCCTTACTTTATCTTTTCTTTTTACTTGGGGAGTGGAGAGGAAAGATGAACTCCTGGGCAGTGCTCTGGACTTCTGGCTTCTCTGCCAACCAATACTAGAGTCCAGGAATTTAGTACTACTTGGCTCTTGGACTTCTAGGGATCCTGGGCTACCTAGTAGTTCTGGGCTCCTCCAAGGATGCAGCCAGCAGTGCTCTGGGACCACATGATGTCCTGGATTTAACTGGGGTCAGCCTCAGGTACATGCCTCATTCCCCTTACTAACCCACTATTCCTAAACCCTTTTTCCCTTTAACATTTGCCCTCTGCAGTCTTTCCTAGGACCGTTCCTAAGCTATGTTTGTCTGAAATAAAATAGTAATCTACTGGGTACAAATAGGAGGATGTTTTAACACACTAATTATACTTAGGAAACTATTTTTTATCAAGTGAACATAAATGTGAGGGAATAATAGTTATGTTTATTACAATATGATTAAAGAGAGTAAAAGTTCATTAAAAACATTGATAAAATTATTAAATATATTGTATCTTTATTCAGAAGAGTAATTTGCATCAAAGAAAATACACATTTATAAAAGATATTTAGAAATATAGAAAAATGCAGTGTTGTGATAATAATTATATGTTATCAGAATATAAAACTTAGATGAGTGTTGAGTCATACTATACCCATGAAGTAAATATCAACATGGTTACAGAAATTTCTTTTATGTTGCTAAAAACATTATTATTTTTTATTCCTTTGGGTATTTCAAGTTTTCTGTAAGGTCATATCACTTTCCAAACCAGAAGAAAAACAAAAGATAAGATGAATTTATCTATAATGTGGAAGGTTATAGTTAAACTAGGGGTGAAAATTAATGGGAAAATGAAACAGCCCCATAGCAAATATTTCAGGAGAATTAACAAGAATATATAAAAAGGACAAAATAAGGGCCAGAGTTATCACTGGGTAGGGCATTTGTCTTGCATGCAGCCAATCTGGATTCAATCCCTGGCATCCTATGTGGTCCCCTGAACTTGCTATGAGGATTTTTGAGCACAGATCCAGAAGTAATCCCTGAGCACCACTGGGTGTGCCCCCCCAAATGACAAACTATTTGGGACTGAATTGATCATATTTACAACTACATTATTCATCAACTGCAAACTCATACTTTCAGAGCTATTGTCTGAGATAGATAAGTTTACAAATTTAATATTGTGATATCTTACATAGAGTGGGTTTTCCATAAAAGTTACATCTATTCCCATTACTAATATCTGTATCTTACCTGTTGATCCCTTAGATATTTAACATCAGATCTAGCTAATGTTTCAGTTTTCTGCTAGGACTAAATAAAAATTGGTTTCACAAGGTTTTATTCATGTAAGGTGAATTGAAAATGACATTTGGCACAGCTGAACACAAAAAAAATCCATCTCTTTTGGGCATAATTAATTGAGAGAGGAAATACATCATTAAAGAGAGCTAAAAATTTCTAGGCCAAATTGACCATTATTGGACTGCTTTTACTAATTATTTCATTGAGAATCAAACAATTATACAATTAAAACATGAATTTATTAACTATACAGCAGGCCAATTGTCCATTTTATTCTTTATCAGGAATCTTAAAAAGGACCCCCCCAAATTTTATGTTGTTGTGAAGGGCAAGTTAGAAACTTCTTTTCACTAAATTATTTTGTAAATTATTCTTACAGATTCTGATTTCAGACTAGGAATAGTTTCACAGAAGTATTAATAGAATCAATAAATAGTGAATGTAATCAGTAAATTTGCTGTAGATAATTCTTATTGATTTTACTGAGTTGGTAAAGGACTTGAAGGAATACTAGGCACCATTTTCTAAAACACCTGTCTTGCTTAAATAGGTGCCAGAAAACACTATACATTGGTAGATAAATATTCTAGATTAAAACAACTGTTTGTACAGTAACTTTGGTCTATATATTTACAATCTCAAGCAAAATTTTCTTTGTTATGAAACCTTGAAATAACCTAGAAAATATCCCCATGTGTGGAAAATAAAATTTGTTTTTTTGGGTGCATCCTGTTTTATTTATCACAAAGGAGACAAATTGAGCCGTGATGTTTGCCTGCCTGTTCTTTTCAGCTGAATGGAATGGAAAATTACCCAAGAATTGAACAAAGAAACTGCCTTGACCCTCTAAATTGCTTGGAAATGAAATTGTTTATTCAGGCATTTGCACGGTGGCCTTGGCTCACTGTGCCCTTGATGAATATAAACAGTTTCCAGAGGTGTCCGATAAGCAGCCTGAAGCATGTGCCTCCTTCATTCATCTCCTCCAAACTTCCGCCTTGGTATGACCTTGGGGTCTTGGAGGAAAAGTCGTTGGTGTTTGCCCTCGTTCACCTCACACCTGCAACAAGAGTCCAGTCCTAGGTGTCTGAATTCTACTCTGGCCTACTTGTGTTCTTTTCTCCACAAAGTGCTCTGATCATCTTTTTCAGATTTGAGTCAGTCTCATACACATCCTAAAATTGAAGAGCCTAACAATGATTTCAAATGGCTGTTTATGTTCTTAGACTAGACAGTTTTGATCTTGCAATCTGTGTTCACCCTCTCTCTTTCTCTTTCTCTCTCCCTCTCCTTCATTCACTCCCTCTCTTCCTCTCCCTCTCTTTTCCTCCCTTCTTCCCTCTTTCCCCTTTTCCACACTCTTGAACACATACTCCTTTCTCTCACATTTTTTTTGAAGTAAATTTAGTTAAATAAAATATCTGCCTAATCTCACAAGAAAAAACATATAAAGACTATGCTTCTTACTGTGGCCTACAAACCTTCCAAGTTCTGGCCTCAGCTTGGTTTTACCTTCTTTACTCTCTGCTAAATCACTGAATCCGCCATATTGTCTGTCTTCACAGTTGTTCAGACAAAATCTGTTTCTTCTATAGAGCACTTGCTCCTGCTGTTCTGCTATCTAAATAATGGCTCCTTCTCCTGGCTTCCTTCTTCATTTCTCAGATCTTAACCCCAATGTCCTCTCTTCAGGAATATCTTCTAATGCCCCATCTCAAGTGGCACCATTTTGTTTTCCAGAGATTTTGAAATGGCTGCCTTTTCTGTAGTACATTTCCCTAGCTGACATCACTGTAATCCTTTACTTGTATTTTTCTATCCCAAACAAAACTTTCATCTTCACATGGCAAGTCTCTTATTGATTGTATTCTTTCTCACATATCATGACCAGCATGCTAGAACCAGAATGCTTACTATCACATATTACACATTCATGTGTATTTGTTACATCACCAAATAAATGCATTTCTGAAACTAATCCATTGGGATGTTTATTTGCAAGAAACAAATGTTGATGCCAAGCAATTTAAGCAGAAAGGTGTTTCTCAGATTTCCACACAGCTCACAGAATGCAGGCTAGGTCAATATGAAGGATTGAGACACCTTAAGAAATGTAAATATATAAATTCCTTAATAAATATTAAGGAATAAGGCCAGAGATTCAGAAGCACAAGTAAACTGACAACAGGGGATGGTCTAAGCAGAATAAGGTTGCCCAGCCCTTTCAGGACCACAGAGCACCACCTGCATCTCACCATGCTTGCCAAGTTCTGCTTCTGCTTATGGAGGCCCTTCCCCCCAGACTTAATTCTCCATACAGCAATACTCTGGGTGGCTACAGAGCAACAGTGTTGGCCACCTCCACTAGGGTAACTTATGAAAAACTATTTTCTGGTCATTGGACACTTCTAGTAGAAGATAGAACTTATCATGAAAATTCTACAGTATGAAAAGCAGATCACCGATTTTTATATTGAATGTTTAACAATGATCTGAAGATACACTCATCTCATTAGATCCAAGGCAAATTTTTTATTCACAAAGTGCATACTGACTTTCTTCTACATTCTCTTGTGATAAATATTTATACAATCAATGGAGTGGGTCGGGAAACATGACAGTGGTTTCAACATTGGCTAGAATTAACCCTGCAAGATGCAGAGTTCTCCAAAATTTTGACTATGAAAGGCCAATAAAGACAGACCTCAAGGGTTCACGGTTTTGTGGCTCCCTTGTGATGTCCAGAGCATAGATAGGAAATTTGTGCTCCCCAGATTGCCAGTCCTCACTAGGTGTATCTGTATCTATAAAATGGGAATATTAGGGCCCGGAGAGATAGCACAGCGGTGTTTGCCTTGCAAGCAGCCGATCCAGGACCAAAGGTGGTTGGTTCGAATCCCGGTGTCCCATATGGTCCCCCATGCCTGCCAGGAGCTATTTCTGAGCAGACAGTCAGGAGTAACCCCTGTGCAACACTGGGTGTGGCCCAAAAACAAAAAACAAACAAAAAATGGGAATATTAATAAAACTATCAGAGCTTTCTCTGAATGTTTCCCCAAGATATTTTTAAATTTTATTTTATAGAAACTATTGTGATTTACGAAGTCCTTCATAGTTGGGTTTCAGACATACAATGTATCAGGACCAATTCCACCGCCAGTGTTGACCTCCATCCTCCAATGTTCCCAGAGTGATCCCATCCCACCACTCTTTTCCTCCCAGCCTGTCAGCCTAACAGACTCATTTAAAGTTTAGATTGTTCAAGTTTGGGCTCTATGCCATTATTGTTGACTTTGACTTGTATATTTAGTTCTGCCTTATTTATATCCATCAATGTACCTGAGACTACTTGGCTCCTGGCCCCATCCTTTCATATTTGTGTTTCTCCTCTTTCTCCTCCTCCATTCTTTATTTCTCCTCACTATACTCTGAGGCCAAGGGTGTTCAAGACAATTTCCATTTAGACCATTGGATTTCTTCATGCAGTTATTCTAAATATCAGATATAAGTGATAGCATTTTGTATTTATCCTTCTTCTTCTGGCTTACTTCATTTAACATAATTTATTCTAATTCAATCTATGTTGCAGCAGATTGTATGATTGCATAATTCCTTACAGCCATGTCTTATTCCATTGTCTATAGTTTCCACATCTGGAAACTACATATGCTGGGTCATATGGCAGCCCAATTTTGAGATTACCGAGAACCTTCCATACTGTTTTCAATAGGGATTGGACCAGGCAGCATTCCCACCAGGAGACGATGAGATTTCCTTTCTCAACATACCTCTGCCAACACAGGTTATTTCCAGCATTTTTGATATGTGTCATCCTAATGGATATAAGATAATATTGTGTTGTCTTGATTTGTATTTCCTTAATGATAAGTGATAATGAGCATTTTTTTCCATGTTCCTGTTGGTCATCTGTTGGTCTCTCTCAATTTCCTCTCCCCATTATTTGATGGAGTTTTTAGGTTTTATGGAGGTAACCTTTGTGAGTACTTTGTATATCAAACCTTTATCTGATGTGTTGAGTGCAAAATTTTCTCCCATTCAGTTAGTTGTCTTCTAATTTTAACCCATGTTTCTTTTGCCATACAGAAGCTTTTTAGTTCAATAAAGTCCCATTTATTCAGATTTTACCTTGCCATTGGTATCGTATCAAGGGACAGAACTAAATATTCAAACCAAAGTCAGAAGCAATGAAATCCAAAAACCCAAACTATAACTATCTAAACTACAAGTGAGCCTGTTATACTGGCAAGTTAGGGGGCAAACGATAGTGGTATGGGATTTACTCTGGGAAAATAGTGGAAGGAAATTAACATTGGTAGTGGGATTGGCCTTAGTTCATTGTATGTCTGAAACCCAGATATGAATGACCTTGTAAATCACAGTGATTTCAATAAATTAAAATAATACAAGATTTCTTTGAGGTCTAAGTCTTGGAGTGTTCTGCCTATGTTTTCCTTGGTGAATTTCTTTTTATATTCCTTGATGAATTTTATGGATTCATGTCTAATCTCAAGGTCTTTAATTCACTTTGAATTGACTTTTGTGTAAGGTGTGAGATATGAATCAATCTTTAATTTCTTTTTTTAATCTTTAATTTCTTACACGTTTTTATTCAATTATTCTAACACCATTTGTTGAAGAGACAGCCTTTTTTTTCCATTTCAAGTTATTGGTTTCCTTATCACAGATTAATTGACTATATACATGGGAGTTTCTCACTAGATATTCTATTCTGATCCCTTGGTTTGAAAGTCTGTCTTTGTTCTAATACTATGCTGTTTTGGTCACTATGGATATATAATAGAGCTTCAAGTTAGGTAATGAGATGCCTCCCAGTTTTTTGTTTTTCAATATGGATTGGCTATCCTAGGTCTGTTATGGTTTCACACAAACTTTACAATTGATTATTCTAAGTCCTTGAAGAATGTTGTCTAAATTTGAATAGGGATTGCATTGAATATATATAGTAGTTTAGGTAAAATTGTCATTTTGATGATATTGATTCTTCCAATCCACGAGCATGGAATGGCTTTCTATTTCCTTAGGTATTCTTCAATTTCTTTCCAAAGTGTTTTGAGGTTTTTGTGGTCTAGGTTTCTCACTTCCCTTGTTAGGTCGATTCCTAGGTAACTGATAGTTTGGGACATTATTTTAAATGGTATAGACAATTTGATTTTTTTTCTCTTCTGAGTTGTTATTTGCATAAAGGAATGCAACTGTCTTTTGTGCTTTGACTTCTTAGCTGGCTACATTGCTGTATTGGTTTATTGTTTCTATGAGTTTTATTGTGGACGATTAGGATCTTTAATATGTATCATCATGTCATCTGCAAATAGAGATCATTTACTTCTTCTTTTTAATTTGAATTTATTTGATTTTCTTCTCTTGCCTGATTACTATTGCTATGACTTCTAATACTATGTTATATAAGAATGGAGACAATGGACATTCTTGCCCAGTGTCTAACCTTAGTGGTAATGCTTTCACTTTTTCACCACTTAGAATAAGGTTGGCTTTGGGCTTTTTATAGATAGCTGTTACTAGCTTGAGGAAGGTTCCTTCCACATTTATTTTGTTCTAGGTTTTATCATGAATGAGTGCTAGATATTATCATTTTCTCTGTATTGATTGATACAATCATATGATTTTTATCCTTTATTTTGCTGATGGTGTATGATTTTACTGTGGTGTATGATGTTGATTGATTTGTGTATACTGAGCCATTCTTGCAATTCCTGGGATGAAACCCACTTGATCATGATGCATAATCTTTTTGATGTGTTGTTGGATTTGGTTTGCTAAGATTTTGTTAAGTATTTTTGCATACATGTTCATCAATGAGATTGGTCTGTAGTTTTTTTTTTTTCTTGGTAGTATCTCTGTCAGTTTTTGGGATGAATGTAATCCTCAAAATACTTTATTCATAGAAATTCATAGGATTCCTAATATAATATAACACTATATTAGAATATGTAATATTAATATAATATATATTAACCAATATGATAATAGGGAGGATTCTCTTTGATATTTTGGAAGATTCTAAGGATCAATGGTAGTAAGTCTTCTCTGAATATTTGATAAAACTCACCCATAAACCCATCTGGTCCTGGACTTTTATTCTTGGGGAGATCCTTAATTACTGTTTCAATTTTGTTACTTGTGATTAGCACTTTTATACTTTCTCCTTATTCAGTTTTGGGAGATGGTTTCCAGAAATCTGTCTACTTCTATGTTCTCTAGTGTAACAGAATATAGTTGTTGGATTTCTGTGAATTCTGTTATAATTTCTCCCTTTTCATTTCTGATCCAATTTATTTGAGTATTTTCCTTTTTATGCTGCAAATCTTGCCATTGGTTTGACCCTCTTGTTTATTATTTCAAAAAACCAGCTCCTGGTTTCATCAATTTTTTGTATTGTTTTCTTTGTTTCTATATTGTTGATTTTTGCACTGGTTTTTATTATTTCTTTCCTTCTGCTGTGTTTGGATATTTTTGTCATTGGTTTTTCAGGTATTTAAGGTGTGCCTTTAGGTGGTTAATTTTGTCTTTTTTTTTTTTGGCCACACCCAGTGACACTCAGGGGTTACTTCTGGCTATGCATTCAGAAATCTCTCCTGGCTTGGGGGACCATATGGGATGTTGGGGGATTGAACCACAGTCTGTCCTAGGTTAATGCATGCAAGGCAAACACCCTACCGCTTGCGCCACCATTACACCCCCTGATTTTGTCTTTTTCCTTTCTCATTATGTAAGCCTGTATCATTATGAGTTTTCCCCTAATTACACCTTTAGCTATGTCCCATAGATCTTGGTAATTTGTTTCTTTGTTATCATTAGTATCAAGGAATCTCTTTTGTTCTTCCTCGATGTCCTCTTTGATCCAGCTTTGCTGGACAGCATATTGTTTAGTCTCCAGGTTTTAGATTTTCTCTACATCTTCTTTTTATAATCAATCTTGATCTCTGTGGCATTGTGGTCTGATACAGTGATTGGAATAATTCATGTTTGTGAACTTTAGTAAGTTACATTTGTCATTTTCTACTAAACTATGATCTATGCTAGCGAATGTTCCATGTGCACTTGAGAAAAATGTATACTCAGCTTTGTGAGGATGAATGCCCCTGTGTAGATCAATTAGTCCTAGCTCTTCTAGTTTTTTTTATTTAGGGTTCATATGTCCTTGCTAATATTCTGCCTACTGAATCTATCCAGTGGTGAGAGGGGTGTGTTGAAACCTCCTATTACTATCATATTACCATCAATATGTTCTCTAAGTTTGTGAGCAAAAGCCTTATATACTTTGATGACTATACATTTGGTACATAGATGTTGATCAGAGTTAGTACTTCTTGATCAATAAGTAGTGTCTATCCTTGTCTCTAAGTATTATCTTGAGGTTGAATGCAATTTGTTCTGATATAAGTATGGCAGTCCCAGGTTTTTCAGTAGTTTGTATAATTGCTTTTTATTCTTTTATTCTGAGCTTGAGTCTATCTGGGATTTTAAGTATGTTTCCTGAAAGCAGCAAATGCCTGGATTTTGCTTCCTGATCCAATCTGCTACTCAATGCCTCTTTATGGGGGAATTTAGTTCACTGACATTTAAGAAAACTATTGACAGAAAGGATTGTTGTGGGCCCGGAGAGATAGCACAGCGGTATTTGCCTTGCAAGCAGCCGATCCAGGACCAAAGGTGGTTGGTTCGAATCCTGGCATCCCATATGGTCCCCCGTGCCTGCCAGGAGCTATTTCTGAGCAGACAGCCAGGAGTAACCCCTGAGCACCGGGTGTGGCCCAAAAACCAAAAAAAAAAAGAAAGGGTTGTTGTACCATTATATTGTGTAGGATTATTGCTATTTTTTTATTTTTTATTGTTGGGTATTTGGTTTATATAATTGATTTTTGAGTAGTTCAGTTAGAGTTGGTTTGGTTAGCGCGAACATTGCAAGTTCTTTTTTGTTTGAGAATGTTTTTAATCTATCCTTCCCATATATGCTATGCCAATCTTTCCTAATCTGGAGTGTTTCAAGTGCTTAAATTCTTATGTTCTTTCCTATATACTTAAGGTTTTTCTTCTTCCTTACTGCTCTGAAGAGTCTATCACTTTCTTTTTTGTGCTTATTATTTTTTGTGTTGTTTTTGCCATAAATACTTAAGATTTTTCTTCTTCCTTACTGCTTTGAACAGTCTATCTCTTTCTCTTTTGCGTTTATTATTTTTTGTTGTTCTTTTTGCCATTTGGATTACTCTATGTCTTGGTGTTGTTCTGTTAAGGTCTATTTTTTTTTTTTGGCACTCTTTGCATCTTACTCTATGTCTTGGTGTTGTTCTGTTAAGGTCTATTTTTTTTTTTTTTGGCACTCTTTGCATCTTGGATTTGTACAACAGTCTCTTTCCAGAGAGTGAGAAAGTTCTCTGATACTTACTTACTATTTGTTCTTCCCTTTCCTTTTTTCCTTCCCTCTGGTATGTATATAATTCAAAGATTATTTCTTTTGCCTTTGTTCATTAAATACATTACCTTATCTTTCATAATTTTTCTCCTTTCTCTTTTGACTTCTTTACTGATGTTGGATTGCAATTTGTCTTCAAATTCATATATTCAGTTCTCCACCTGGGTAATTTTGTACTGTGGTTTGCTAAGGTGTTCTTTAGTTCCTTCAATTTCATTTGTATGGATTCTCTCATCTTCTGAAAGAGTTCTTCTTTGAGTTGGTTGAATTATTCATCTATAGATTGCCTAATTTCACAGGCTAGCATCTCCTTAGTTTCTGTTGCTAAAGCATTAAGTGTTAATTTTAGGTACTCATTTACAAGGCTGGGACATTTTGGTGGACTTGGAAATTTGCCTAGGTTTCTCTTAATATTCCCAATTGCCATTATCCTCCACGGTTTCCTCATTGTTCTTTGCATTTAATGGGTTAGAATGATGGATTTCAAGGTTCCCCATTATTTAAGAAAGTAATCTATTGAATTGATTATATAAAAGGTGTCTAGAAATATATCTGTCTTGTAGGTTATTTTCTAAACATGTGAGGTTATGTAAGTATGCTGGGAAAAATTACCAACTAATTAATTGAGTTGGTTGACTGAGTTTTGAGATTGTATAATTTCTAAGAGAAAAAAAATGCTAAAACCAATCTGCTTGGAAATAGTTTTAGTTATAAGAATTAGTTATAAATTAAAATGTCTTTATAAATTAAATAATTCACATAATTTAGGAAGAGTAGTGCAAACAGAGGGTGTCAGGACAGGTGTAGGGCTGAGGGAAGAGCTTGAGGGGAAGAGATTGGTGGTGCCACTGGTGCTGGGTAAGTCCTGATTGATATCAGAGACCCAAAAGTTTCTCCTTTGGAGGATACACCTGAGATGGGATGGCAGATGGGCGGATGTTAGGATGGGCATCAGGCAAGGGGAGAGCTTGGGAAAAGAGCATCACCAGGATTTTCAAATGCCTAAAGTGTTTCTTAGTACACATAAATATGCCTCAAAAAAAGGTATTGAAATATATGTAAAAAAAAAAAAGAAAATATATGTAAAATAGAAAACTATGATATACTTTGAGATCAGGACCAAGATCCGATTGTAACTGAAGAATGTATCTATGCTAAATACAAGAGCATTTATTTGTTTGTTTTCATTTTGGGACCATACCTAGTGACGCTTAGTAGTTACTCCTAGCTATGCTTTCAGAAATCGCTCTGGCTTGGGGGACCATATGGGACGCTGGGGGATCAAACTGAGGTCTGTCCTAGGCTAGTATGCAAAAGGCAGGTGCCTTACTGCTTGTGCCACCACTCCAGCCCCCAAGCATTTATTTATTACTTGTTCTATGCTGTAGACATACCACATTCCTCATTTTATGACTCTACCATCACTGGCCTCTCTTTCAAATTTTGTAGACCTATTCTCCAGGGCTATTTCCTTCCTCTGAGCATTCTTGCTCATGAATTTGGGGTAAAAAAGATACCATACTCAGACTAATAAATACTAGTCCTATTATCATGTTTGTTATTATTCCTGTAGGTGAAAATACCTCTGTAGACAATAAAATTTTAGTCAAAGGTATATTATCCACTGGCCTAATTTCTTCTTCTTCCTTCTTTCTCATCCTTCTTCCTCTTCCTCCTCTCTCCTCCTCCTCCTCCTCCTCCTCCTCCTCCTCCTCCTCCTCCTCCTCCTTCTCCTCCACCTCCTCCTCCTATTACTCCTGGCTCAGTGCTTAGGAATTACTCCTAGAGGTGCTGAGGGTACCATATGGGATGCTGGGGATTGAACTCATGCAAGGCCATTGCACCCAGCCACATGCAGGTAAATGTCCTCCCTCCCCTCTGTGCTATCACTCTGGCCCAAGGCTTTTTTTTTTTAATACAAACTTTTGAGTTTCTAAAAATCTGCTTATTACATGCTATGATGGCTACATGCACCACATGGAATGATTTATGTGTTTAAATTCTAGGCTAATTTGCCCTTAGAGTACTTAACCATTCTATTTTTGTTCATTATCAAAGAAATACTGTTTCTACTTGTGAAAACAAAATATGTGTTCATTTTAACTTGCTAACATTGCAGGACATAGAAAATCTGATAGAGGAAGAAAAAACATGAGTCCTAATGCTTACAACACAAGAGGCACACAGTGGGCAGAGTTTTAAAGGCTCAGCTCAGTGGGGAAGAAACAAAAAGGAAAATGCCAAAGTCCCTGATGTGGACAAGCAGTCTTCTCTTTGTGTGTGATTTTCTTGGCAGATGAAAAAGCAGAGAGAGACTCCAGCCTGCTTTGTTCCCCCAGGATCTGAAGGAACAAAAGAAAAGTAAACATACTTTTGCTTCCATGAATGACATTTAGGCAAGAACCATCTCTTTTTCCTTTTATTGTCATTTCCTTCTTTTACAATTAAACCAAAAAACAGTGGAGATTGGAAATCTTTTTAAAAATAATTCTTATTTGGCTTTGAGTTGAATATTTTACAGCAATCACAGCAGAGCTTCTTTTATTTCCCCCTAGATTTTCTCATGTAATATTCAGTGGTTAACTCTCTAGTGAGTTTTATTTTCTTCATGATGTAATCAAAGTTTTAGACCTTTTAATTTCTTTCAAATGTTTTATTATTCCAAGTACTATAGGGAGTATTCTCAGTTTATTCTAGTTTTAAATAACTTTCATATGTAACCTAAATTCTTTCAGGCTTATTCACAGGCCTAACTCATTTCATCCATGCATCCCACTGATACACCTTGAAAGTAACTGCCAGAAAGCTGACAAATATAGTGAGTGCCATCAAAATAGTACCTAGTTATTGCATGTAGTAACTTCATCCTCTAGACTGTAACATGTTTTGTTTTTGGATCACACCAGCAGTGCTTAGGGGTTACTTCTGGCTCTATGCTCAGAAATCGCCCCTGGCAGGCACAGGGGACCTTATGGGATGCCAGGACTTGAACCATCAACCATCTGCATGAAAGGCAAACGTCTTACCTCTATTCTATCTCTCCAGCCCCTAGACTGTAGCATGTTAAGACATGTTGCCGGGTGGTGGCGCTAAAGGTAAGGTGCCTGCCTTGCCTGCACTAGCCTTGGACGGACCGCGGTTCGATCCCCCGGTGTCCCATATGGTCCCCCAAGCCAGGAGCAACTTCTGAGCACATAGCCAGGAGTAACCCCTGAGCGTTACCGGGTGTGGGCCAAAAAACCAAAAAAAAAAAAAAAAAAAAAAAAAAAAAAAAAAAAAAAAAAAAAAAAAGACATGTTATAATTAATCTCTGAAATCCTTTAATTTTTTCTTCCTAAGAATCAAGTTTGGTCACAGAGATGAATGATGTAGACTAGAATGTTCTTTTTTTTTTTTTTTGTCAATTATTTGACAAGTGTCTTATATGTATATATACACACATATATAGTATTATATACTTATTACACAAAATACACATCAGTATATGTGTATATATATCCTTAATTGTATACCCTTGACTTTTTGCGTCTTGACATTCTAATCATCAATTCTTATGGGTTTGCCTCATCCTTTAGTTACTCCTTTTAGTATCTGTCTATTATTACATATGTAGGATTCTTTTTTTCTTGTTTATTGCTATCATTACTATTACTAATATTTGTTGTGGGTAATGACCAGACTTTTTAAAAACTATCCCCAAGTTCTTACAAGGATCTAAAGATAACAAAAATATGTAAAGTATGTGTAAGAAAAATAATGTAGCTAGCTTACTCTTTGATAAAGCAAAGAACTATCTTTTTTCTTTTAAGTAACTATTTTTTATCCTACTTTTATCCTTTTTTATCCTATTTTTTATCTATTTATCCTAAATAGAAGCTGAAATTTCATATTAAGAAGATATAAAGAATGACTGTGTTGGCAATTAGAAAACATCTACTTTTCAACAACAGAATGCTTAAATATGCAATATGACTATTAGTAACACTTTTTTTCATTTCTCAATAAAATTTGTTAACCTGAACTTTGACATAAAAACACTACCATTAAAATTCTGTCCAAGGGAAATATATCTTCAAGCCAGATCTGGTCAGTAGATGGACATTCAGTAGCTTTTTCACAATAATAATAGACTGTTATTATAAAATTGAGAACACAGACTATCAGTGGCTTGAATGATCAGTCTAATGGACTATATGTAACATGTTTTAAATAAAATGGTATTTAATAGACAAATTAGTATTTAAAATAATAGATTAATCAGTTTTTATCATGACTGGAATTATTATAGAATGTTTGTAGGTTGTCAAAAAAAAAAGAATATTTCTGACACTACTTAAGGTTTCAATGTCTCTATTGAGGAGATATTATACTACACTCTTATTTCCAATTGCAAATGAAATACCAATGATTGTGAAATGTGTTGTCATAAGCTAGACTCTACTCTTGAACTTTAGCCACGTCTTTTCAATTATATCTGGTTATTATCACTTGGATAATCCACAGGACTTCCCAACTTCATATAATAGAATAATTGAAACAATCAACCTTGTAGTCAGACAGAACTCAGTTTGATTCTTAGAATTTCATGGCCTGTTTTCTCATCCTTAAATCAGGATAATTGAATCTTCTGAATAGGGTTGTTGTTAGACCATGTTCTCAAAACAATACCTGGCACATATAAAATTAAGCAAATATTGATTGAGTACTGTCAGGGCCAATCAAAATTCCAAGAGAAGGTTAGAAACAGGGTTTAATTAAGGGAGAGGCAAAGCAGGGAGGTGAGGAGCCTTACAGTCAGCCCCATGGGGTGGGAGGAGAGAGAGAGAGGAGAGAGAGAGTGGAGTGAGAGGAGAGAAAAAGACAGAGAGAGAGACAGAGAGAACCAAGGTTGTAACCAGGGCAAAAGGACAAAAAGGCAATCAGGAAAAGGACCAGAGGAAAGGCAATAGTAGCAGAAGCAGCAAAAAACCAGAAGTAGGAGTAGGAGTAGGGAGCCTGATAGGCAGTTTTTCCAATAATCCAGCAAGAGCAAACCAGCAGGAAAGCAAACCCCTCCCTCCAGCTCTTCAGCCCCAGCCTTACATACTCCAGAGCCAACTGCCCTCAGACTATGGCAGTTACACCATAACTGACCTCTTAACACTTACAAGGACTATAGCATGCTTATGGCTGGCCAGAGGCCATAAAAGTTTTCTTATATTTTCTTATAGCGTATCAATCATACTTCAGGCATTGTTCTAGAAGCTAGAAATGGGTAAGAAAAGTCAGACTTTCTATAATGAAACCATGTTCCTTTTCAATACTTCTGCAACCATGAAGGTCCAGTTCGATTGCTGCCTTAGAGCCAGCTAGAACAAAGGTATAGTGCTGGGCCAAGAAAGGGATTCATTGGCCACATACCCACAGCTTGGGGTATGGCAGGCTCCTGGCCCTGATGCAACCATCTTTTCCACACTGTCACAAGAGAGGGATCTTATAAAGAAAAAGAACAGGGAAATCATTTTTAAGGAAAGATTTTTTTTAAGTTGGTGAGTAACAGGATAATCAATAAATTCAATTAGGGGCTGATCCTCTTGGTCACATATCTGATGTGACTGTCACTAAGAGTTTGTGATGAAAGTTTCCGACTTTTAGGGAAAGATACGGAAAACATTTTGGACATGCTCAACTATCCTTTATTAAGTTTTCTGGCTTCTAATACTGAATTTAACTCCTCATTTCTTTGAGCCAGCCTCAGTTCAACAGAGGAAAATGAAAATCAATAAAATATTTACTGAATATTTGCCTGGATACCGAATTTAATTCCTTTTCAGTGTAATCTATCAGCACCCTGTTACAATAGACTCTGAAGCTAACTGATGTGTCACACAGGACGATGGCTTCCAAGGGTTGGAAGTTCCCACCCTGAGTGTCCTCAGACTTCTCAGTCACTAAGAGAAGGCTTGGTTGAACTGGGCTAGAGAAAAATGTCTTTGACTTTGTTGTGTTAAGGACCTTTGGTGGAACATCCCCATGTTCTCCTGAGTTCTCCTGAGGTCTGTCTCAGTTTGCTTGGACTATTATAACAAAGTTCCGTTGATGGGTTTCATATTTAACAACAACAACAACAACAAACTAGAAATGTATTCTTCACTGCTCTGAAGCCCAAGATCTATTGTCTGGCCAAGCCCTGCTCCGATGGGAGCCGATGGCTAGATTTTCACTCTCTTCACTTGGAACAAGAATCAGAGACATTCTTGTATCTCTTGGAGAGTGACACGACTCCACCAAGTGGGGCTTCATATTCATGATCTCTGTCCCTAATACTCCATCTCCAAATGCCACCACACTGGAGATTATACCTCAACATATTGGGTGTGTGGAGGGCTGAGTGGGGAGAAATAGAGGATACAGTTCACAACAATGTCCTTTTCTCTTGAAAATCTCAACAAATTTTCCAGTGTGTTTTCCCTCCAGATCCATCATCAATTCTTCACTGAAATTACAGATCCCTTCTAAAGTGGATTCCAGTAACATCCTTCCCTCATCTATAGAAAGGTTAAGATCTTAGTGAGATTTACCAGGTTCCTAATTAGAGATATGATCTGGATTCTTTCCAGCATGTGGTATCATCATTTATAAGACAAATTTGCTAGGATCATTGGGGAGTCCTCTCTAGTTAGAAGTAGAGGAAAAAAAAGAAGTAGAGAAAAGTAAAAATATGTCATGAAGATTTCCTGCACTAGGCCATATCTGGAAGGGATGCACACTCATTTCTGCTAACTATCTGCAGACTAGATAAGAGCCCTGTGGTTTTACTTTAAGAAAGACATCGATTAAAACATATTTAGGAAGGAAGAAATTAGGCAAGAAAATCTAGAACTTTTTGTTGTAATAAGAATGTCAAGCAATAGTAACCAAGATTCAGTGGCTGAGGGCTGCACATTCTACCTGAGTTAAGTCAACCAGAAAAATGAATCCTCGATGACTTTCAATGAAATGTATTCAGAGCCGGGTGGTGGCGCTAGAGGTAAGGTGCCTGCCTTGCCTGCGCTAGCCTTGGATGGACCGCGGTTCGATCCCCCGGCGTCCCATATGGTCCCCCAAGCCAGGAGCAACTTCTGAGCGCATAGCCAGGAGTAACCCCTGAGCATCACCGGGTGTGGCCCAAAAACAAAAAACTAAAACAAAAACAAAAAAACAAACAAAAAAAGAAATGTATTCAGATACACCATCTATAAAATAGAACTTAGTGGCCCAACTGAGTAAGATAATTTAAGTCTAAACTAAAAAGTTTCAGGATAGCTCGTGTAGGCCTGCTATTTCTTTGTATTATCATAAATTGAGTTATCTTGATTTTCATGTATTGCCATTTTTTAAAATGTGGGTGTATTTCTCAGACTGGCACTGTACCTCCTCCCCTTACTGCCACCTTTCAGGCAGAAAAAAGTCAAGAACTGAAACATTTAAAGTTAGTGGAAGTAAAGAGAATCCAGCAGACGTGGCAAACAAGGATCCCTGGCATTGTCTTGTCTCCCAGATCTACAAGTGTGATTCCTGAGCACAGAATAAGGAGTCAATCCTGAGTATTACTAGGTATGCTCCCTGATCCTATTACAAAAAAAAAAAAAAAAAAAAAAAAACCAAATAAATCGATAAGATAAAAGGGAGCATTTCTGTTGAACTTGAACTGTGCCTCAGAGATTCCCCCTAACTGCCTAACTGGGAGACTGGAGAATAAGTATTTTTGTTTCTGGACTTCCAGTCATGGAAGGAGAGAGAAATAGAAATGGGTCCCAAGTAAATACTGGTGTTTGCACAACTGGGATATTGGAAGCTAATATAGAGCTCTTAAGAAACATTTGATCCTGTACCTAGAACACCTGGAGGTTCTGCATTATTCTGGTTCCTCTAATCTCTTCAGCCAGGTTCTCAGTTATTTCTTTGAACTTTGTTTTGTGTGTTTTAAATAAATACCTTTAACTATTATGTCACAAGAGTTCATTGAAGTTGCTTGCTAACAGTGAACTCTGATATCATCTCATAAGTGATTCTAGGCATTAAAAGCCCAGGAACTATTAAGATTGTGACTGTTCCTCTTTTTAAATTTCAGAATCTACAAGGCACTTAGTTCTATTTATGGAATAAACAACCATTTGACACCAAAGTTTCAAAAGGATGTTTGATGATTTTTGAAGTGCTCAAAATATGTTTACTGGGGATGAAAAAAAATCAGCTTCTGTGAAGAGTACAAATTGGAAAATTACTAGAGAAATTTAAAGAGTGGTTCACATTCTATAACATTACCTGGAGGATTTTTTGTAATGAAATCTATCACTTAAGAAATAGTGATTTCACTAACAGTTTCATTAATCCCAATACTCGTCAGTGCTTTCTTTCACACAGCTCCACAAGAAAATCACTCAAAATAAACCAAAACTATTAGGTTAAAAAAAACTTTAAACTATTAATTGAAACAAGTGAATGTTAGTGAAGACTCAATAACAACTACTCTTGCAATGTGATATAAGTAAAATGTTATTATAAAAATTATGTTTTTAATAACATGACAAATACTACTTCATAAAAATAATAGTACTTAAAATGAATTTGTAGAATTGGCAGCTTCCTTTTAGAGAGGATAACTGAATACAAAATCTCATAACCAAAACCTGGTCACTCAACTAGTTAACAGCTGAGCCAATTACAAACCCAGGCATGAAATTTGGTTAATGAGAGAAAAAAATTAGTCTCTGAACAAAAAATACTTGAAAATCATTATTCAACTTTTATTGAGGTAAATATGATGAAGTATTTATGATTTATTAAATGATCTTAATTAATTAAATATTTGGGGTGTTGCCTCAAATATTTAACTCTCTTTATTCAAGTTCTTACAAGTTCTGAAAGTAACAAAAATAAATAAAATATGCTGTTTTGTTTTATTTTGGGGGCCAGACCTGGTGGTGCTCGAGGCTTACTCCTATCTCTGCACTCAGAAATCACTCTTGTTGGTGTTTGGAAAACCATTTGGAATGCAGGATGCAGGGATCCAATCCTTGTTCATGTGCAAGGCAAATGCCCTCCATTCTGTGCTCGCTCTGGTCCCAAGTAAAGCATATTGTGAGAAGAATAATGTAGCACCCTTATCTTTGTTATAGCAAAGAGCTCTTTTCTCTTATGAGGAAAAGGAAAAAACAAAACAAGCACAATATTAAATAGCAGCTGATATTCGAGGTTAGGAAGATAAATAAGAGAATGACTCTGTGGGGAAGCAAACAGCATTTAGTTTTCAACAAAAGTGTACTTCCATATATAATAGGATTGTTAGCTGTTAGGTCACATCTTATTTTATTCCAATATAAAGACCCTCATCACCCTCCACACAAGACTTTTGAAATGTAAAAACCCATCTAAATTGCATTAGCTTCATATATGTACTTTGTCTGTTACTGGGCACTCCCCCTTGCCTGACAGTGGATTGTATGGCAATAAAAGTTGTTGTTTTGGTGAGGCTCCGCACTATGAGGTTGGAAACCTTCTGATCCTACATTTTCACCCTCATGCCTGGCCACCTTATTTCAGACTGGTTTTCTCAGGGTTAGATTACAATTTGTAGAGTCAATATCTGGTATCCAGAACAAAAACTTAAAACAAAATGATGAGTGAGGCCTTCCCTGGGTGCCAACCCAGACGGTCAGAAAGGTGGGTTCCGGTAGGATTTCTTTATAGGCTATCCCCTGTAAAGGCTACTCCCACCATTTCCCCAGCACTGGGGGTAGGGGAAGGGCACAGGGAGGAGGGCAGGCAGATGTCTGGGTTCCGGTTCTCCACCGAATCCTTTCTTGATCTGGAGGATAGCTCTTGCAGGCATGGGGTTTGAGGAGACCTCAGGCCGAAGGCCTTCTCCCTAGCTTGGGGTTGTTGGGGGCCTAGGCAGACCTAGCTGGGTTGTTGGACTGTGCTGAGGCAGTCGCAGCAACATTTTTTTCTCACCTGTCTACATTTTCAAAACCGCGTGGGGGCGGTTTTTATTAATAGTTACAGTTTTTATTAATAGTTATTCCTACGATTAAGGTGTTTTTTGAATATGCAGAAGTTCATCTTGTATATTGCCCTTTCTCACACCCCTAGAAGCTCATTTCTAGTCCTTCACTCCCTCACCTCCAACCATCATTACCCCACATTTACCCTTTTACCTTCAGTACTGCACAGACCAAATTACTGACCAAAGTGGTACACCGGATTTAACATTCCCAACTATTTCAAAAGACATAAAAGGGACACTTATATGTATTTTGAAAATTTTATATGTATTTCCTTAACAGCTATAACTCTTACTAAATATTCTCTTATACAGTGGCTTTTCCCCCCACTATTTGTCTGCTCTTTCCTTTGTGATCTGTTCAATAAGGAATTCTGGTAGAAGGGTCTCTCTTCTACCAGCTAAAAGTTTATGTTTGAACCAAGTCATGGGGAGTGTTGGACTTGTTTTAGTGGCCCCCATATGTACCAATAATGCCACATGGCATTGTTCCTCTTTTGCATAGACACATAAAAATGAGAAAATACTATACATAAAAACAAGTTCTTATCTAATAGAGATGGGAACACACAAATCTTATAATGCAGTGGGGTATAAGTACCCTGAACATTGTCATAATGACCTGGCTCAGGCCTCAGAAGAATGGGCATTCACCTTTGAACCATCTATGAAACAACCAACGTTGCCTATAACATCACCTGGGAGCAATACTCTACCAAGGAAGACACTACCGCTGCTCTCACATCGACCTACTCAAGATACTTCCCTTAACACCCAGAAGACTTAACAACAACTTGCTTTCAGGACAGGGCTTTCTGCATTGCCCTCTAATTGTGAGATGAAGCTAGAGGACACCCCACAACATCCTGACTCTGATATAGGATATGCACAGATTCCAGGATCTTTAATTACAGAAATCTGACACTAACAACAGCGGCTGTGTGAAAAAGAAAAGTGTATTGGCACTACAGACAATGACTTGGGTTGAACAACCTAGTATGCCTAGAGTCTAGAGTTGGTCTTATGCCAGAAAACTTCAGGGGTAAGGTCTCCTTGTTTTCCTTTCCATGCCTCCCATATTTTGCTGGGCTTATGCAAACAACAATTGCCACTCTAACACCATTTTAGCTGTGATCCTTTGACTCTAATCCTTAAAAAACCACTTAAACTATTGAGGTTGACTTAAACTAATATACATATGCATGGAACTTTTTGAAAAATACTATGCCTTCAATGTTAAAGGAGTTACATAAATGTGTGGCTTTAGATTGCTTTGTGTACTGCTAAGAAAGGTTATAATGTACTACAATCTGGAGACTTGAGGGACAAAGTAATTGTGCATGGGCTTTGTTTTATTTTTCTTAATGCTCTTTGGCTGAAAGTTCAAAATTAAGGTGTCAGCAAGGGGGTTTCTTCTGAGAATTCTGTTTATGGGTGATTGTCTTCCCACTGTAACTTTACCTTGTCCTCTTTCCTTGCATCTTTGATCTCATAATAAAAAATAAACAAAGAAAAGAAAAGAAAAAAATGGTGAGTGGATATGATCCCTTGGTGGATCATTGCAATGATGGCCCCCATGTACTGAAAACACTGTGCCCTTTAATGAAGCAGTGACATACATGCTGGGTGGCTTTATATTGTCCTGATACATTTATGTGCATTTCTTGCTCTGGAATATGCATGTCATGCTCTCTAGGTTACAAATAGCTTTTGAGAATGCCAGTGAAGATCTTATGCCCTATCAAGGAGACAGAAGAAGTCCTGGGGTATTTAGAAGTGTGTTGGTGATTTGATTAATCATCAAGCACACGTGAATGCTACTGAGTCCTATGCAGTAGAGGCAAGCTCAGGATAATTGTGGTGGATCAGACTATCTCCACTGGGAATAGAGAGTTCTTCCCAATGCTGCCCCTTTGAGGGCACCACCTGGACCTTGTCTGAGGTGCAGCAGAGGAAACCATTGGTCAAGAGATCGCTGCTCATCTGGTAATTTTGTCTTTAGAATCTGAAGAAGAAGCCAGCCCTAGGCTTCACAAGCTCAGGGTAGATATTTTAGTTGTGGTAAATTAGGGCATTTTCACAGAAACTGCAGGACTCTTCATGGATTTGGGTATTTGCCTTTCACCTACCCAAACTTGGTCCAAACCCTGGCATCTCATATAGTCCCCTGAACCATATGGCCAATGAGAGTGACCCAAAAGCTAAAAAAAATAACCCAACCCCTCTGACTTGTATAGACAATCAAATTAAAAATAATAGATTAAGTCATTTGTAATAATAATAGGCCTTATTATCAAACATATGTGTTAAATGATTTGAAATTACTTCAGGTTCATAGTAGTTGATAACAAATATGTCTTTTTATTAAAGTATATAAACAAATGAACTTAGTGATATAATTATCATAAGATGTTTTGATAAGTATAAAATTTTAATATGTTATTAAAGCATTATGGTAGAATAAAATCAAAATTTTATTAAATTAAATTAAATTAAATTTTAATTATCTTTACAGTAATTTAAATTTAAAATTAACCAGATTTAAAGCAATATAAAAGAAAATGCAGTATTTTATACCTAATTCAAGTTTGTTTTCAAGATGTTCCAAAAGCTAGTTTTAGCTTTTCTCCTAAGGAATTTATAATATAGTTGATTCGTTACATCACACAACTAAAAAAGAAGAACAGTGGGTGTGATAAAATTATAATAAGCAGAATTTTGTAAACCATAAAAGTTTCCAACTACAATCATGTTTTGTAATCAAGGTGTTTAAATAAAGATATTAATAGAAAAAAAGTCTCCCACAAAATTCAGCATGGAAAAATAGTCTG
The DNA here is from genome assembly GCF_024139225.1 of Suncus etruscus. Lineage (NCBI taxonomy): Eukaryota > Metazoa > Chordata > Mammalia > Eulipotyphla > Soricidae > Suncus > Suncus etruscus. Next base: position 11,191,250 of record NC_064858.1, on the reverse strand, counting down.
TTCTCAATCAACATTAAATAATATAAATATAATAGGAAAACCATTCTAAGGTAAACTGTAGTCAGTTATATGTATATATATATATATATTTTTTTTTTTTTGAACCACACCCAGAAGGACTCAGGTTACTCCTGGCTTCATGCTCAGAAATTACTCCTGGCAATCTCCCAATATTGGGATACCAGAATTGAATTCATGTCAGCTGTCCATGCAAGGCAAACACTCTTCTCACTGTGCTATCACTTCAACCCTATCAGTTACATTTTTAAATATCTCAATAGCTAGGAAGATATAAAAAGTGAGTATAGTTATCAATTTCTCTTAGATATACATGTATATTATTGAAAGTATACTAAAAGAATAGGGAACACAAATAATAGATGATATTTAATTCATGCACAGATTCAGGCATAATTATTTTGTTAGTCTTTATAAAAATGTGCAAGTATATTATAAGTAATTATCCTTCACAAATTACAAATAAGGTGATAATGAAGAGTACATTTAGCACTTATCTTAAATAAACCACAGATTTTTTTTTTCCCAATAGGGAAAATAATTAAATCTCACCTTATTAGAAAGACATTATTTCCTCCAGAGTCATTAGAAGTACACAGATCTTAGGAGATGTATCAATTGGGGCTATTAGTTGTAATCAAGACGATCTTAATTTAGGTAGAAAACAAATTTAGAAAAATGATGATCAATTCAGAGATTGTTGAGGGGATCAGAGAGATAAACTCAAATGAACCTTTAGCAAGAATTCCTTTGCCCACAGCACAAAACTGGTCTGCACTAGTCCAAGCAGAAAGTTCCTAAAGCCAACACTGCCAACTGACATTACCTGAGTAAGCGGTCACAGCTGCTTTCTCTTCTGCTCCATCTCCATGAGCCCACCAAAGGGCATTGGATCTGGCAGCATGTGAAGGTTGATGAGGCCTTCCTGATATTCAATCAGTTTTAATTAATTTTAATAAGGCCTTTCTGATACTCAATCCTTGAAAATATCTCCACGATTAGTTACATGGAAAAACTGGATTTTTCAGGCATAATTGAGGGAGTTAATAGTTTATTGTGGAGCCGGAGAGATAGCATGGAGGTAAGGCATTTGCCTTTCATGCAGAAGGTCATCGGTTCAAATCCCGGCATCCCATATGGTCCCCTGAGCCTGCCAGGAGCGATTTCTGAGCATGGAGCCAGGAGTAACCCCTGAGCACTGCCGGGTATGATCCCCCAAAAAATAGTTTATTGTGAATTAGTCAAAATAGTGATAATCCTTGGTGGTTCTGACCTAGCCAGGTGAACTCTTCAAAGGCTAATGAGAGAGGACAGGGGTTCTTTATGTGAAGCAGAAATTGTGACACATAAAACTGATTGCTTTGACATTCAATCAAGGGCATGAACTGAGCAGCTACTCTAAGTGCAGTATTGTGCTAGGTACTGAGAACTCCCACAACAGGAACCAAGATCTCTCTATTGGACGTTTATTCAGTAGTCAAGTCTTTGTATTGTATTGCAATTATTCCAACAGCAAATATTTCTTCTCTTTCTTTAGTTGTTATTGTTGTTGTTAATATTGTCTTTGTTTATGGTGTCCGGGGGATTGTACAGTTCCTTTTGGGGTTCCAGGAATCAATCTCTCTCTCTCTTTTTTTGGGGGGGCCCACACCCGGTGATGCTCAGGTGTTACTCCTGGCTATGCGCTCACAGATCGCTCCTGGCTTGGGGAACCGTATGGGATGCCGGGGGATGGAACCGCGGTCCGTCCTAGGCTAGTATGAACAAGGCTGACGCCTTACCATTTGTGCCACTGCTCCAGCCCCAGTTCCAGAAATCTGAATGGCAGTGCTGCTGGACGCCATTCCCAGGGATGTAAGATGGTGCTGCGGATCAAACTTGCTGTATGCAACGCAAATCAGGTGTTCCATGATAAGACATATTCCCAGGCCTTCAACAAAATTTTTATCCTTTCTTCCATTATTGAGAAGAGTTCTACAGTGTCTGAGTACACAGTCCAAGAGAATTTTCAAGACATTTCCTTAATTTCTGCTATATTTCAGCATCCCTAAATCAACATGCATAATCAGATAAAAATTCTAGTGGACTGTTCTTAAATACTAAAAACTCTGAAATGTGATCTAGACATGACTATGGAATCTGAAGGATATAGAATAAATGATTGATCACAAATAGTAGTTTACTTTAAAGTGCACCAAAATCAGAAACAAATAAATATATTATTAAATTCAATGCAATTTTACTCTCCTTCCCCCAACTATGGAGTAGTATTAATAATTCAATTAATTCAAGTGAATAAATATTACCCTTTAATTGAGACCTCATTAGCCTGACGCAAGCTACAACCCACTATATTTTATGCATAAGGTATATTTCTTGCTGTAAAATGATAAATTTTAGGAAATAATGTGCATAATGAGAAAGTAATTATTCCAGAATTGTTGCACATAACTTGTAATCTTATAAAAATTAATTCTGCCTGGGCTACATTCCAGCTGTCTAGAATAATTTTTACTAAAAGGAAAGCATACCAAATGGCAGGAAAAAAATGTTTCACACTGTTGTGCACCCCCTCAGGAAATCTCTTATAATATATCTTGAGATAGATGCTGAAAATAAAGGTTCAAATAGAAATGAGTGGTGAAAGAACGAGTAGTGAAAGATAGAAAAGAATTGTAGGAACCATATAGTAAACAACTTGAATATATTTGAGAATCCTGTTAGAGTCAAGGATAACTATTAAGATAGAAAATTTTATTCAGGTTTTATTGCTATCCTTGGTTTATAAAGAGAGTGACAGATATCAACACTATTTTTTCCTCAAGCTTTGCGTTCCGTTTACAATTATATTTAAAAATATAATTTACAATTATATTTAAAAATCCATTTGAACCACATGTGAAAGGGTTCAGAATCATTGAAATTTGTTCCCACTTATAAATGTGGGAACATAAGCACCTTCAGACCTAAGAGACATGATTTATAAGTTCAATATATTCGGGTTCCTTTTGAGTTAGAAATGTCAGTTTACTGGATCTTCGGGACAGGGCAAAGGTGTGGTGGAAGAACTTGGAGACAATGGAGAAATGCTGACATGGGCCTGGTGAATATGACACAGACACATTATATTTCTTAATCACCAATATTAACACTAAGGCCAATTAGGATGTGTAAATTTAAAAAAACAATCGTGATTCAACTTTATCTAAACTCTCTTCCAAATACTTAGTAAGTCACAGAAATAAAATTGACTGTCAAATTGAGTCATTGTAATACTCTAGTGCTATGCATAACAGCAGTAATATTCATCAAAACCTATTATTGAAACTGTAAATATAAAGAGGTAATATATTACATAGCATATTCTTCAGATAAAATCAAATTCTTATCACCTCATTTATACTAAGGTATGAATAGTAATTAATCTTCTATTATTAAGTCATTTTAAAACTTTTGAAAACTAATCTATAATATTCTCATATTTAATATACTTCTTTTTCAGGGAACAGTTACATTATCAGTTAAGTTGTTTGGAGGTTTTGGATTTTATTTTATTATGCTTTTATTTTTGACCACATCCAGAGATGCTCAGGGATTACTTCTAGCTCTGTACTCCAGGATCACTCTTGCTAGTCTCAGGGGACCATCTAGGATGTTGGGGCTAGAACCAGGGTTGGCTGCATGCAAAGCAAGCACCCTTCTCACTGTACTATTGCTCCAGCCCCTAAGTTGAAGGGGTTGTTTGACTAGCAATTTTAACTGGGAGAGAGAGCTAAAACTTCATTTATCCAGAATAATTCAAATTACCTACTATTCCAGTGATTTTTTATTGGAGGAGTTACTGAATTCTCAATATACTTAAAAGAGCTTAAAGCTTCTGACCAAATCTAATTTTCAGTAATAACTTTTGCTTCTTAGTGCATAAAATTTTATGTTCTAAGAAACCAGAGGAGTTCTTAGACACACCTAAGTCCCATGTCATTTGGACCCTACCTTTGTTTTTATTGCCATCCTTTCCTCTCTTAGAGAGTCTACTAGCAAGTATATTTATAATACTAGTAAGTCTATTACACTCTTACTCCACAATTTCTAGCTGCTTTTAGTATTTCCCAAAGTGCAAATGCCTCAGGACCTTTGCATCGGCTCTTCCTTTAGCTTAAAACACTCCTCTCCCACATGCTCCATGGCTTGCTTTCTGAGACTCTATAGATCTTTGTTCCTATTGACCTAGTCAAAGAAGCTGCCCCCAATCACTCCACTTAAGACTCCAGTTCTTGGGGCTTCACATATGTAAGATTCATGTTCTCTGACACCAGCATTGTGTGGTCCCCTACACATCCCAGGAGCAACATCTGAGCACTGAAGCCTCTTACCATTCTTTTCTTTGTCATCAATTAACCAACAAACTCGACATAGTTTTCATTTAAGTTATTAGCTTCTATTTTTCTGAAGCACCATGAGGAATGAAGCTTTTCTTGAGTGTTAAATTCCTGTTACCAAGATTAGCTGACACTTTAAAAGTTCTCAGAAGATGGGGCTGGAGATAGCATAGCAATAGAGCATTTATTTGCCTTGTACGCGGGCAACTCAGGAGATGGTGGTTTGATTCCTGGCATCCCATAGGGTTTCCCAAGCCTGCCAGGGGCAATTTCTGAGCTCAAAGCCAGGAATACCCCTGAGCACCGACGGGTGTGATCCCCGCCCCCCCAAAAAATCCAAACAAACAAAAATAAAACAAAAATAAAAGTTCTCAAAAGATGCTAGTCGAATGACTATATGAATAGAAAAACAGAAGTTGACTTCCGGGTGCCACTGAGTCCATGATTTTATGGAGAGAAGATATTTATTATTCAAAGATGCTCAATTGTTCAGTACTTTAGCAAATGCTTTAGCAAACACTGTATAAATGTGAAAATAGTTCCGACTCTCCTTCAATCCGGCCAGTAAGAAAGTTTGCCTGTATCATTGGTAGCAAAACTCACGTTTTGAAAAAAAAAAAAAAAAGGTTAAGTTTCTTTGAAATGTTCTCTCATTAGAATTATTGCTTTATAAAATTAGCCTTCTCTCCTAATTAGTCTGGAGTGATGGTGGAAGCTGGCGTCTCAGCGTCATTCATTCTGTTTCTTCAGCACATTCCGTTTCTTCTCATGCTATCTATGAAGTGTCAGTGGAGCTAGGAGAGGCATAAACTGCTTTCTCAGGAGAAAGCGTCTGAATAGGATAATTAGGCCAGTCAGTTCCCAAAGTGCACAGGCTAGATTTTCTTCCTTGGACGTGCATTGCAGATCTGCAATCTATAGCAGTTCCTCACCAGACATCCTGCACGCTTCTCTGTAGAACTGAATTCCTCTTGTGTGGTCCCAGAGGCAGAGGACCGGTCAAGGGGTCAGAGAGGGCTTCCCTGTCTCTGTGCAATTTTACTCTGGGAGGTCAGATTGTTCCTCAAGTTCTTTAATTATCATCAGCAGAAAACAGCAAAAAGGAGTGTGGATTCTGCAACTGCTCCTGTTCTGGCTATTTGTCTACTGAGGTTTTTTTTATGAGAAGTTCCAGGTCTGAGTGCAGGGGATGGAGACACTTGTCATTCCTTGTTTTATCTTTTTTTTTTTTTTTTTTTTTTTTTTTTTGTTTTTTGTTTTTTGTTTTTTTTTTTGGGCCACAACTCCTGGCTGTCTGCTCAGAAATAGCTCCTGGCAGGCACGGGGGACCATATGGGACACCTGGCTTCAAACCAACCACCTTAGGTCCTGGATTGACTGCTTGCAAGGCAAACACTGCTGTGCTATCTGTCCGGGCCCCTCCTTGTTTTATCTTAATGTTCATTACGTCATGAACATTAAGGACATTTGCCATGATACGTGAAGCTCTTTAATAAAGTTTTCAGGTTTTCTGTTGACCAGGGTTTCTTGGTTGTTGTTGTTGTTTGGGGGCCATGTGCTAAGGAGTTATTCCTGGATCTATGCTCAGGGATCAATCGTGGCAGGGCTCGAGGGGTCAGATGTGGTTCCAGGGACTGAAAGTGGATCTGTTGTGTGCAAGTAAATGCTCTACCTGCAGTAGAAGCTCTCTAGCACAAACCAGGGTTTTCTAAAGCTTTTCCCACCTGCTACTCCTTCTCACCCAAGAGATGCAACATGGGACAGTGCTGCCAGAAACACCTTGGATGCAATCATGCATTTGGTTTTGAATGAATTCTGGTTGTTACATGTTCAGAAACTTGATTGTTGCCACATTTTTTGGGATCCCCCATTCAGTTATGTGACCTACAGAGTTATGACCTGTTTGGGAGACCAGATTACAAATTAAGCCAACTCTGCATTTCTGCCTCTGTGGAACAAGGTCAGTGAGAAATCAGAAGCCCCAGAAAGGTGCATGCCTTGGCTCAAAGTGAAGGCAGCGAGTGACACTGCAGTGGAGAAGCCAAAGCATCCTGATGTTTTCAAAACCACAGCTCCTGGGGCCAGAGCGATAGCACAGTGGTAAGGCATTTGCCTTGCACGTGGTCAACACAGGATGGACCCCAGTTCGAATTCTGACATCCCATATGATTCCCCAAGCCTGCCAGGAGTGATTTCTGAGTGCTGCTGGATGTGACCCAAAAACTAACCAACCAACCAACCAACAAAACCCCACGACTCTCTTGAGTTCTATTTTTATTTAAGCTCCAAAAGCAAATATGCGATTTATTTTCTTGTTTGTGATTTGTGGGTCCACACCTTATTGTGCTCAAGGATTACTCTGGGTTCTGTGCTCAGGGACTATTCCTAGCACTGCTCAGAGGATTATATGTAGTACCATGGATCAAACCTAGGTTCGCCACATGCAAGGCAAGCACCTTAACCGGTTGTACTACCTCTTCAAGCCTAAACATGGGCTCTTTGAAGGTTTGAGAATGCCCTATTTGGAGACAGTAATCCTCTATTCCTACAGGAATAAATAAAACAAAGAATAAATTGACCCTTGGGGTTACTCTTTCTATAGTGCCCACAATCTAGTTTACTTAGAGAAAGTGCTTTTTTTGTTTTTTTGAGACTTGCCCTAAGATCTTATAGATTTTAGAGTTTGGTTGCTATTATATAAGAGATTTTCTAGCTTATTATTTTTAGATCTTCTAGTTTTTAATTAATGAAAGTTTGGATTTTAATCTGGATAGACTTAGACCTCATTTTGTAAAGCCCCTATGAATAGGTCCTTCAGTTTGAATGACATAAATGAAATACATGTCCATAAATTAAGAAAGAAGCAAGAAGTAAATACTTACTGGGATGCTTAAATTAAAATTCAATCAAGTATAATAGCATCACTCTTTCATGTTCTTTATGCTTTCACATATTATAGTTTAGAGTTATAATTATCTCATCTTTATTAGTGATGGATGTGGAGCTTCTGCTTTTTATCATTTTTATTTCTATTTGTGGATGATTTATGAGAGGATTATGTGGTGATATGATTTTATCATTTTAAACTGATTACTTTTAAATATTATAAGCATTTAAGATAAGAAATCACACTATTCATTCTAGATATTTGTATCATCTTTTATAGCATATGTAAAAGGTTGTTAGATTGAAAAGCTTTTTTTGGTTTTGTTTTTGGGCCACATCCAGAAATTGCTGCTGGCAGGCTCAGGGGATGCTGAGGATAGAACCCAGTACTGTCTTGGGTCGGTCATAGGCAAGGCAAACACCCTAGTGCTGTGCTATAGCTCCAGCCCCTGAAAAACTTATTTTTATGAAAATAAATGGGATTTAAGAAATATCTGCCTTCTTTTAGAGATTTATATGGTGCATTTCTGTTTAGATAAATAACTGTTTGTGAATTATTTGTATGTTCTGTTGTAAAAAGTTGGGCTTCTTGGGCATTGTTTAGGGGACTAATTCTAAAAGGTTCTGTGTATTTTCTGCAAACTACACATTGTGGAAGCATTTGAATTTTCTCTGGAAAGCCAGTAAAAAAAGCAATTTGGTGGTATGAGAACTGGAAAGAAGAGAGAAGGGTAGAACTAAAAAGAGAATGAAGAGAAAAGATAGGGTAGAAAAGTTAGTGTGTGAGAGAGAGAGTAAGAGAGAGAGAGAAAGAGAGAGAGAGAAAGAGAGAGAGAGAATGGGGCCAGAGAAATAACACAGAGGTAGGGCATTTGTCTTGCATGTGGCTGACCAGGACCCAACCCAGGACCAATGGTGGTTTGATTTCCAGCATTTCATATAGTCTCCTGAACCTGCCAGGGGGTGATTTCTGAGTGCAGAGCCAGGAGTAACCCCTGAGTGTTGCTGGGTGTGACCCAAAAACTAAAATATGAAAGTGAGAGAATGGACTGAAGGGCCTGGGGTGTTTATAAGCATAATATCAATAGCTAGGACCCTGAAAGAAAATCGACCATCAGAAATTCTTGATTCATTTAGGTGATATGCTGTACTGTTTTCTTCCTTGACCATTTCTTTCTTTCTTTTTTTTATATATTTTATTTAAACACCTTGATTACATACATGATTGTGTTTGGGTTTCAGTCATGTAAAGAACACCACCCATCACCAGTGTAACATTCCCATCACCAATGTCCCAAATCTCCCTCCTCCCCACCTGACCCCCACCTGTACTCTAGACAGGCTTTCCATTTCCCTCATATATTCTCATTATTAGGACAGTTCAAAATGTAGTTATTTCTCTAACTAAACTCATCACTCTTTGTGGTGAGCTTCCTGAGGTGAGCTGGAACTTCCAGCTCTTTTCTTTGTGTCTGAAAATTATTATTGCAAGAATGTCTTTCATTTTTCTTAAAACCCATAGATGAGTGAGACCATTCTGCATTTTACTCTCTCTCTGACTTATTTCACTCAGCATAATAGATTCTGTGTACATCCATGTATAGGAAAATTTCATGACTTCATCTCTCTTGACAGCTGCATAATATTCCATTGTGTATATGTACCACAGTTTCTTTAGCCATTCGTCTGTTGAAGGGCATCTTGGTTGTTTCCAGAGTCTTGCTATGGTAAATAGTGCTGCAATGAATATAGGTGAAAGGAAGGGATTTTTGTATTGTATTTTTGTGTTCCTAGGGTATATTCCTAGGAGTGGTATATGGGGGCTCGATTTCCAGTTTTTGGAGAAATCTCCATATCGCTTTCCATAAAGGTTGAACTAGATGGCATTCCCACCAGCAGTGGATAAGAGTTGCTTTCTCTCCACATCCCCGCCAACATTGTTTATTCTCATTCTTTGTGATGTGTGCCATTCTCTGTGGTGTGAGGTGGTATCTCATCGTTGACCATTTCTTATAATATTTTGCAATGAAAAGTAAAAGTACACTTTACAACAGGGGTCTCAAACTCGTGGCCCGCGCACTGTTTGCAGCCCTCCATACATTTTGTGGCCTGCGCTGGCCTTCAAATATTGCAGTATTCGTGATTATTCGCTTACCGAATAATCGCAATAAAAATCGCATTAGTAAGAAAAAAATCGCATTAAACATTCACATACCCCGAGCAGTTTCATTTGGTGTATGCAAATGTTTAATGAGATTTTTTGCGATTTTTTCTTACTAATGCGATATTTTATTACGAATATTCGGTAAGCGAATAATCGCGAATACTTTATGCCTAGAGACGTCATTTCCACTGCTCCTGCCCGCTTTCTCATGCATTATCGGAGGCCTAAGGGAGAGAAGTTTATTACAGAATTAGATTTTGTCATACCTTCATCATGACTTCATCAAAGCCTACAGTGAAGAGAAAGATTAATGATGAGCACAGACAATTTCAGGAAAAGTGGGAGACGCAGATTTCTTTGTTGAGCACAGGGTCATCCCCACATGTCTTATTTGCTCAGAGAAAGTTGCAGTGCACAAGGAATACAACTTGAGACGCCATTATTCAACTAAACATGCTGAGGAATGTGCAAAATATCAAGGAAATGAGAGAGCCAAGCGGGTTGCCAGTCTTAAAGCAGGTCTAATGAGGCAACAAGATTTCTTCAAGAAAGCAACCAAAGAGAATGTTGTATCAGTCATTAGTGAGACGATTGCTAGTTAATGAGAAGATGGTTAGTGAGATGATTGCTAAGGCAGGGAAACCATTCACAGAAGGAGAGTTCGTTAAAAAAAAAATGCATGTTACAGGATGCAAGTATTATCTGTCTGGAAAAGAAAGGTCAGTTTAGCAAAATCAGCCTTTCTGCCAACACTGTGGCAGAGCACATTTCTGACATATCAAGTGACATTTATCATCAACTGTGTGAGAAAGCCAAATGTTTTGATGCATACTCAGTTGCTCTTGACGAGGGCACAGATATAACAGACAATGCGCAGCTCACAATTTATGTCCTTGGTGTTGATTGAAAGTTTGAATTGACAGAGGAGCTGCTCACAATAATTCCAATGCATGGCCAGACCACTGCTAATGAGATATTTCAGCATCTGTGTGATGCCATTGAGAATGCAGGTTTGCCATGGAAGAGGTTTGTTGGAATAATAACCGATGGAGCGCCATCGATGACAGGGAAGAAAAGTGGACTGGTGGCACTTGTTCAAAAAAAAAAAAAAACTTGAAGAGGAGGGTGTAGAAAAGGCCATTGCTCTTCACTTCATTATCCATCAGCAGGCCCTTTGCAGTAAATGCCTGCCATGTGACAATGTGATGTCTGTTGTTGTGAAATGCATCAATCAAATCAGATCCAGGGGCTTAAAGCACAGGAGGTTCTGTGCTTTTTTAGAGGAAATGGAGGCAGAATATGGAGATGTGCTCTTTTCACCGGGGTACATTGGCTCAGCAGGGGGAAATGTCCTGAAAAGATTTTGAGTTGAGAGAAGAAGTGAAAGCCTTCATGGAGAAGAATGGGAATGCTGTTTCTGAGTTGAGTGATCACAAATGGATCATGGACTTAGGTTTTCTTGTTGACATCACACATAAGCTGAATGTACTAAACAAGATGTTACAAGGCCCGGGGCAGCTTATCAGTAGTGCTGCCTATGACAATGTGAGAGCATTCTCCACAAAACTTGTGTTATGGAAATCCCAGCTCTCTCAGACAAATCTTTCCCATTTCCCAGCATGCAAGGAACTTGTGGATGCAGGCATACAATTCAGTGGTGAGAAATATGTTGATGCTATTTTGAAGCTAGAGAAGGAATTTGATCACAGATTTGCAGACTTCAAAAAGCACAGAGCCACTTTTCAAATTTTTGTGGACCCCTTTTCCTTGGATGTGAAAGATGCCCCTCCTGTGCTTCACATGGAGCTCATTGACCTGCAATGCAACTCTGATCTCAAAGCCAAGTTCAGGGAGATTCATGGAAAAGCAGACATGCATAGGCAATTTTTGAGAGAATTGCCCCCAGCTTCCCTGAGCTTTCCCGAATGTTCAAGCACACCATGTGCCTTTTGGGGAGCACATATTTGTATGAAAAGTTATTCTCCACATTGAACTTCAATAAGTCAAAGTACAGGTCTAGACTTAATGATGATCATCTTCAAGCCATACTGAGGGTCTCAACTGCTTCCTCTCTAAAGCCAAATGTGGTTCAGATTTGTGAGAAGAAGCGCTGTCGAGTCTGGCAGCAAGGAATAGGCAAAAGATGCCATGTTCAGAAGAACTGTTCATGATCTTCACTCAATGTTCTATTCATGTTCAGAAGAAATAATTAAAACTGTTAATAATGACGTTTGAGGACTTTTTTTGTGAAATCCCTTATGTGGCCCTGCCTCACCCCAACTTTGCCTCCTGCAGCCCCCAGGTAAATTGAGTTTGAGACCCCTGCTTTACAATGAAGGGACACTTGCTTCTAAGATCACTTCCTCCATCTGTTCTGCCATGGTAGGTAATTTACCTTATTTATTCTCTGTCCTTTGATTGTCTTCATCATCTCCAGTCTGGATTCTTTCAATAAGCTTTTAGGTATAAACTAAGCATTTCAGTTGTATCATATTTATTTATACCAAATATGGAAAACCAACTTGAACAAATTATCTGAGTTAAAAATAGAAAAATTTAATGATAAAATATAAGAGAAATGCTTCATGACTTAGCGGTAATACCTTGCATGGGACCCAAAAGGACAGGCAGCCTAAGCTGAAATATATCAGTGGAACTATATGGAACAAACATTTCTATATATCAAGAAAAACAACCAATTAATCAAAAGGTAACTTATGAACTAGAAAGACACATTTGCAAATCATCTGATAAATAATTAATAACCAGAATATACAAAACACTTCTGAAATTCAACTATAGAAAACAACCCATTTAAAAATGGGAAAGAATTCAAATATACATATCTCCAAAGCAACTATGCAAATGCTCTTCAGAAAGCAGATGAAAGACTTTAAATATTATTTATCATCGGAAAAATACAAATCAAACCGCTCAGGAGACATCACCTCACATACATTTGGATGGTCATTATAAAAAATTGTTTGAAGAGGAAATTAAGAGATAAATGTTGGAAAACCAATTTGCTGATGGGAATGTAAAATGATACAACTGCTACATAAAACATGTGGTAATTATTGACAAAATTAAACATAAAAACGCTATGCAATTTTTCTGCATCTATATTGAAATTACTTGAAACAGGCATTTTTTAACACAAATATGTTCTTAGAAGCATTATCATAATAGCCAAAGGATGAGCAACTGGGCTGGAGAAATAGCACATTGGGCAGTGTTCTTGCACATGTTCAACCCAGGTTCCATTCCCAACATGCATATATGTTTTCTGAGTCTGCCATCAGTGATCCCTGAGAGCAGAGCAAAGAGTAAGCCTTGAGTACTCTGTTTGTAGTCCCCCAAAGCAAACAAAGGAACAACAACAACAAAAAAAGGAGGGGCCGGAGAGATAGCATGGAGGTAAGGCATTTGCCTTGCATGCAGAAGGACATCGGTTCGAATCCTGGCATCCCATATGGTCCCCTGAGCCTCTCAGGAGCAATTTCTGAGCATGGAGTCAGGAGTAACCCCTGAGCACTGCTGGGTGTGACTCAAAAAACAAAAACAAAAACAAAAAAAGTGAGCAACTTTTGTTGTCATGAAGGATTAAACAACCAATAGAATAGACTCCTACAATAAAATGCTATTTACAACATGGATGAACCTTAAGAATATGAAGCCAAGAGAAAAAATCCAAACATAAAAGTAGTAAAGGGGCTAAATTCATAGACACCACAGCTCATCAGAGCACAGAGACTGTGTGTGGAGGATGAGGGAAGTCAGCTTGGGGAGAAGGAGTCTGGCACTGCAGAATTGAAGGTCAATCTATGCCTGAACCTGGAGAGTTGGGAGGTTCCAGAATGGGAAGCTTTGGGGGAAAAAAAAACAAACAGCTCTTTTGGGACTCTCTCAGAGATGTGTGTGGAGAGGAAAGGGGTGAAGAACAATATGTGGGGGGGGGGTGAGGAGCAGATTGTGTGAGTAGGACTGGGGTGAGGGGAAGATAGTGTGTGTAGAGAGAAGGGGTGAGGAGCAATGAGTGTAGGTGTGTAGGGATGGGGTCTAGGAGTAGATTGTGTGTTTATGTGTGTGTGTGTGTGTGTGTGTGTGTGTGTGTGTGTGTGTGTGTGTGTGCATGAAGGGATGAGGGTGAGGGACAGTGTGTGTATGCATATAGAGTTAGGGGTAAGGGGCAGATTATGGGGGTATAGGTGAGTGTATGTGTGTTATGTGTGTATATATGTTGTACTATTATGCAAATAATTTCTCTCGGCCTCTGAAAGCAAATATTTCCTTGAGTCTTGGTGCCATCCAGACAGCAAACCCAGTATTTGCAAATACTTAGTACTAAAATTGATGGAGAAATAGGTATTTTCAGACTATAGAATATGAAGTTCAGCATCATCTGAGGGTCCAAAACCAGAGTCCAGCAGAGACTCACTAAACAAACAAGTTTTTACTTAGCTGATGATCTGGGTTAGGGGTCAGGTCTGCATTCTAAAGTGACCTAGAGAAATACGACAACAGATAGTGTACTAGCATGCACACAATAGACCCAGGTTTCTTCCGAGGAGAACCTCATATGGTTCCCTGAACCCATTTGGAGTGATTCTTGAGCACAGAACCAAGAGTAAGTGAAGCCCTGAGTACTGCCAAGTATGGCCCAACAAATAAACAAAATGTAAAAAGTAGTCATTCTGCCACAACCCATCTCTATTTGATTTTTATCCATACACATATTTGAGAATCATTGGGAAAAAAATAAGTCTTTTTATTTTAAAATAATTATTGAAAAAGTCTTAATTTAATTTAAAATGTTAATTTAACGTAATTTAATTTTAAAAATTCAAATTTAATTGACTATAATGAATGAATAAACACATATTTAATAAATAAAATGTACTTGAATTTAATTTACAATTTTAATTAAAATTATTATTGAAATTAAATAAAAATTATTATTTAAAATTATTATTATACTAGTGTTGTGCTTTTGGTGTCCAAAATGGCCACAATTTTCCTCACCATGAATGCCAAAGACCCTCTGCCATGGTTTTCAGACCTTTTTTTTTTTATGGAACTAGAAAGTTTATTACTGAAAATAAAGAAAGACTTAAGGTGCTTGAGAGAAAACAGAGGCTTCTCCAGGATGGAAACAGATGAGGAAGCAAGATACGTGTTCCAGGGAGCACACGGGCCTAAAGAGCGAGTCAGGTCATTTCTTAACTGTCTGGTTCCTCCTCAGCCCTCAGTCATTCTAATCTGACTTAGTGGCCTCAGTTCTGTTGTCAGTATCTAAGAGTCCTTGTTCATTGTCCCTTTCCTTGTTGTGTTTATACAACACGAGTGAAATAATCAGGCATTTGTTCTTCCTCTGACTTATTTTGCTTAACACAATACTCACACATCCATTCAAGGGTGGCAAAAGGCAATATTTTATTTTTTCTTATTGCTGAGAAATATATGTGTATGTGTTTGTGAGTGTATATATGTACATCTGTATAAAAATTTGTTTATTTATTTGACATTGAACCTCTGGATTGTTTCTATATTTTAAATAGCACTGCAGTGAACGTAAGAGTACATTATATAACACTTCTGCTTTGGATGGCTCCCAAGTAGAGTTCAGGAGGCCCATGGATGACTCCTAATAATTTCAGCCAATTGGCCATACTGTTCGATGTTAGGGCTGAGAAAATGGTACTGCTGGGGTCCTTCAGTGCTTCATAGCTACAACCATCTATACTTAGGCACCTATGTGGTATTAGGATTCCTCCCAAGTCTGGCACATGCACTGCCATAACCTCTATATTATCTCCTGGGAAATCTTGAGATACTTCTCACCCATTCATTTATATGATCCCCTAACCATATAATTAATATTTTCCTCAATAGAAAATATAATCTTCAAATCAGAGTATGTGGTTTACTTACTCATTATCATGCAACAGAGATGTTTTGTTTGTCCATGAACTTCCTTTGAGTACATATGTATTAATTTAGAGGGAGAAGTTGGGTGGATGGGATTCCCCAGTTCTTAATAAAATTATAAAGCAATAAATACAATATGTTACAGCTAAAAATAACAGACTATATCATAGAGATAAGATGTTCAAAACATAATCAGAGACACATAAAGCACTATCTGAACAAAATTCTACCTTTCTATTCACCAACATTGCCAAGCATACAGAAAGTTCACAAATCCTAAATGATACTTGAAACTTCATGCCTTCCTTTTCACACTTCATGGTAATATATTATATATTTCTGTTTTTTTTCTATAACTTCACGCTTGTGTTATTTTACATATTTTTTCTATAACTTTATCCAAGTGTTTTCTCAATTTGGATGCATCAAAATTATATATTCTGCATATAGCACAGGATTAAGAAATATCTTTTAAAGGAATCAATAATAAAATACAAAAAAATAATACTATGTTTCTCAAAATTATTTATGGGTGTTTTTTGACCACACCCAGCAGCACTCAGGGTTACTCCTGGCTCTGAGTTCAGAAATCACTCCTGATGGGGCCGGGCGGTGGCGCTGGAGGTAAGGTGCCTGCCTTGCCTGCGCTAGCCTAGGACGGACCGTGGTTCGATCCCCCGGCGTCCCATATGGTCCCCCAAGCCAGGAGCGACTTCTGAGCGCATAGCCAGGAGTAACCCCTGAGCGTTACCGGGTGTGGCCCAAAAACCAAAAAAAAAAAAAAAAAAAAAAAAAAAGAAATCACTCCTGGTGGGCTCTGGGGACCATATGGCATGCTAGGGATGAAACCTGGGTCAGCTGCATGCAAGACAAATGCCCTACCTGCTGTGCTATCACTTCAGCCCACAATTATTTGTGTTTTATGCCAAAGTTAAGAGTTGTCAATATGGGGCAGACCAGGGAAATGAAAAGTAAGTTGCCAAAGTAACAAGCAGACACAGTGCAAGAATGGTAGAGAATTGTGGGGTGGGATGTAATAAGAGCAGAAATGTAACAGTTATCATTCAGGAAAAAGAAAAGCCAGAAGTTGGAGCCAAAGCATACCTCAATGCCCTTTCAGACCAAGGCATAGGCCACTGCTAGCAACTGTAATCAGCAGAAGGTGGAGAGGAAAAGATGAAGGAAAAGGAAGACTCAGCAACCTTGCAGGAGGGTTAATGGGGGCCAAGTCTGGAGGAGGGTGGGGTTGCACTTGTTATGCAGAGGCTGAGAATATGTCACTCTGCTCCATGCCCTACAGGGCTTTATCTGGGCTCATAATGATACCAGCCTTGCAGTTTAATATTTCTTCATGCTCCTAACAGTCACCTTGGGCCAATACTTAAAGATCATATGTGCTAAATAAACTCTTATTAACAAGTTAGGGTGGGAGGGAGTCACAGCCAAGATCACTCACTGAGAGCTCTGTTCTTGGCACGAACTGTCTCACTGAACCAAGTTAAAAATCCTTTAGGTGCTATTACGAGACTTATTTTTCATTTATAAAATCAGTGAATAATTTTCTGGGAAAATATTTAGTCACTTAAAAAAAAGTTCTTGTTTATAGTGTTTGCCAATTTTTTAAAGTTAAATACATCTGTGTTAGCCAATTTCAAATTCCCAACTTGAAAGTGTAGCTGACAATGAATTTAGGAGATTTGTATGTTAGCACATTGTTTTTTCAATAGGCCTGTAAATTAGAATATTATAAGAGTGTGAAATAGGAGAAAATAATGTCAAGAGTTAGATAATAGTAAAATCTTTAGAAATACTTGGAGTATTGATTTTAATTTAAATATAATTTCATTATAAGTTTATTTCATTTTTTTATAATGTCCCCAAACCAGCTCAGAATATTTTTTAAAATGTTCTCATTAGCTAGTCTGACTTGGCTTCAATATACTTCTGCCATTGATAATTTATGACTGTTCCCACAAATCTGTGAATTAAAGACTTTTGCCCCCTTAAATCAAGAATTGAATTTTATATTTTAAATTCTGTCCTCAGAACTGCAGGAGATTTCCACAGTGAATAAACAGTATTTTATTCCAGTGGTGTATTGGAAAATGAAAAACACATTCTTACTATAAAGATCTACAGGAAGCCGCTATAAGGATGACAGTCAGTATGTAATCCCAGAAGTCAAACCACTTTCAGAGTAGGCCCAACTTAATATAAAGACAGACATTATATCCAGACTGGTCTGAAGTTAATGCTGGACATGGAAGCATTTGATCTTGCATGACAGGGTAAGAAAATAAATCACACCTTAATACAAAATGGATCTTTAGGCTTGCTTCTCCAGCATCCAAGATCCCTCTGACACTCACATATTTTTGTCATGGAAAGAGTTGCCCAGGAGTTTGGGGGATGCTGATTTAACCTTGCTTTGAAGGATAAGGCATATTTTTAGGGCCTAAGAAAATCAGAATACATTTCTGGGCTTTATTCCAGATCCACGTTTGGATAACAAGACAATTTATAATATTTTCTTCAGGAAGAGGAACTTTGCAGACCTAGGAGTCATCATCAGCCACAGAGGGACTACAAGAACATACCAGTCACAGACTATAGTTAATACTGTCAATTTTTAGAGAAAGAGAAAGAAATCAGGTCCTTGGTGTACAATGGTGCCCTGGGTCAAACCAATACTGATAGATAATAAAAGTTCTGTTGGCGATAGATACATATCTTTGTACTTTCAGTATTTTAAGAGCTAATAATCTCTTTATGACTTATTAAACCAGTTTTAACTGTATTTTCTTTTAACCAAGTTTTTCAGTTCTATCATTTCTGTTTGTATTTTTCTCATTCCTGCTCTCATAGCCTTTTGTGTTTTATTAGTAGTCTGTTCCATGGTTTCTTTGAGTTCATTGAACATTCTAAGCATTTCCACTCTGAAGCTCATTTCAGAGAGATTATATGTGGGTCACTACTAATTGAGTCTTTAGGTTATGCTCTTCACCCACAGGGTGTGGTTGAGTATTGTGCTGCTCTCCCATGGTTCCTTTTGTCATCTCATTTGCATCTTTTTTATATTACTGTCAGTATTCACTGATAAGGAGGTCTCAAGGGAGCTTTATGTATATGTGGGAGGTTATCTCATAGCCACATGAGCAGCTGCTGACTCAAGAGGGATACTCAGGTGTGGCCTCTGACTTGTTCTGGATTGGCGATGAATTCATTTGTTTGGGAAGATCAGGTAGCTGTAACTTTGGTTCAAGCACCTTGCTAACCTCTCACTCAGGATTTTGTGCATAGCATTAAATATATTTTCTGATATTGGTTCTGAATATATTATAACTGTTAAAATCTTCAAAGTGGTCAAATTCATCAGGTGTGAAATGTGGCTAACAAAAAAAAAAAGAAAGAAAAACTAGATAAGTGAAATTTCAAATAAGCAGTGATGTCTCATGTCTTTCTTAAGAGCAGCCTTTTCAGGAAGCGTATCTCTAGCAACTGAGGATGAGAATAGACTCCATCATTGCAAAGAATGCCTTGCCAGCTGTTGAGGGATGGGCTAGGACCAGCTTGGTCATGGCCTTGCCCTTTCCCCTTCCTGGCAGTTATGGAAATGAATGCATTCAACATGGGGAGTGAAGAGATAGACCCAGGCATTGACTTTCTGGGCTAACCAGGCATTTGCTCTTCAATCAGATATGGGAGCTAGAGGAAGTGAATGCCAAGTTATAAAAACAGGAAAATAGATGCAGGGAGTTTCTTTCTCCTTTGCACCTGGAGACAGAGGGCTAGTTGACATAAATCACCTGAATTCCTAGGTAATCCACACATGAGACACAGATTGGAAGATGGCTTTGTATGACCTAAGGAAAAAAATCTCGTTTGTCAAATGTGATTTTTTTGTATCTGATATTTCATAATTAGTTTAAAATATGTCTAGCATCTAAGACAATGTACATAAAAATGAAGCAATCAAAATTGGGGCTAAGTGTTTTACTGGGACTGAGAAGCTGCTTTTTGACAGTTCATCAAGCAGATATCTGCTCCACTCCTTTGAAGAGAGCTTTTCTTTGAACACAGAAGCAAGGATGTTGAAGTGAAAAGAAGTCAAAATGAATACAGAGTAAAAATTGGGAATTTCAGAAGTGAACTCTCCATTTTTCAAGAGTAAATAAGGTAACATTGTCTGAAACTTGCTCTACTCTTTCTAGTTTGAATATGCTGGCAATTCAGCAGAAGTTCTAATATAATGGTTTTAAATAATCCAATCATAATCTTAGATGCAACAGTCTCTGTTGACACTTTTCAGGTGGTTTTCTTTCCATAAGCTCTTTTTTTTTTCCCATTAAGTTGATAGCTCTTATGTCTCTTCTCAGACTTCCAGGACACTGCAAACTTTCGTGAAGGCTACATCAGAATCAGACCTATCTTCTATTTCTACAGCTATCAAGAAATCAGAAGTGGGGCCAGAGAGGTAGCACAGCAGTAAGGTGTTTGTTTGCCTTGTACACAGCTGACCCAGAATAGATGGTGGATCAATTCCTGGCATCTGATATGGTCTTCCAAGCCTGCTAGGAGCAATTTCTGAGCACAGAGCAAGGAGTAACCCTTGAGCACAGCCGGGTGGACCCCCCCCCAAAAAAAAATTAGGAGTAGGTCAGAAATTTACATGTTTGCATAGGATACTGTAAATGTTATGGGATTAGTTATTTTTAGAATGGTATGGACAATGACTTTACCAGAAGATTCCAGAAATCAAATGTGCCTCCATATTTTGAACTCTGAGAAAAATCAAAATATTTTCTAATCTATAGGATAATTTTCTTTTGAAGATGAAGGGGAGTTGGAGATATTAATGAATGGTAGAGCATTTGCTTATATTGTTGGGACCTGGGTTTTACATTTGGCACTACTAAAATAAGAATTGAAGGGCAACTCTCTCCTTTAATACCTTTTCCAATTTGAAACAACTATCATTAAATAACCTTCATAATAGAGGGTGCCCCAGTGAAATTGAAGTTGAACAGAAATGAGTGAATTCAAGTTCACATATTGATTATGTCTTTGATCTCTGGAAAGCTACTTAGTTTCTGTGATGTCTATTCCCTTTTGTCATTTGACTTAGATTATAAATGTTCTTCCTAAAAACACATAGCTCCAGGGCAGGAAGTGGTTCCACAATCTGGAGAACCTGCATTTATACAGGACTTTTGGATTAGATTCAATGAATTATATAATTTCCCAAGAACTGCTTGGAATGACCACCAGTGTGCTGGGTGTGACTCAATCCCCCACCAACAAATACACACACATACATGCCACCCCATGTGATTATCATTATCTTTCAAAATAAACTGTATAAAACACTCAAAATCCAACCTTCCTATCCTTCAATAATATAAACAAAATAGATGTTTTCTACTTTAAAAAGTATCATATATACTGGCTCTGACTCAAATTATGAATCATTGACACTACATTGAAATCAATACTCTTTAAGATTAAAAATACATTTGAATAATGTTTTTCCAACAGTGAAACAATGGAAGATTCAGATGAAGAAATTCAGTAACCACAAAAACATCCTGATTTCAGACCAAAGAAGATAGTACCATTCTTTCTCATAGGATATAACTCATTTTTAGTTCAAAGACTGTGTGGAGCACAGGAAACAAATGCTCATTTCTGTCCAGAGCCAGCAAAAATACAGACAGCACCACATTCATTTTTCACATATTCAGGCAAAATATTGTGTCCTTTCTTACTGGATTCAGTCCCATTTTTGCAGGTGTAACTTTTAAAAGCAACGCCTACAAAGGAAAATCTTTTCAGAAAAAGGTGTCGCTGGGGAAATCATTGGAAGGCCATTCAGATTTACATATTTACTTGGATTTTTTTTTTCTTCGTCTTCTGTTATAGAACAGCCTGGCAACCAGGTTGAAAAAGCATTGAGAAGAAGCCAAATGCATCCAAAACAGAACTTGACCCTGTATCTCTGGAAAGAACAGGTGCGCTTTTCAAGGAGCCTGATCCCTCCAGGGTTTTCTCTCTGGGAAGAACAGGTGTGCTTTTCAAGGAGCCTGATCCCTCCGAGGTTTAGCTGTTGCCATCCGGACATAGTCGATAAGCAGAGTCTCTCCAGACTTTGCAGCCTGTGAAATATAATTTTCAGAAGTCTCTGGGAATATAAAGCACCTGATATTTTGGATATTTGCCCCATGTTATCAGATAGCCCCTTCTCACTTTAACAAATGTACAGGCAAACATACATTGCAGCATCTGCATGGAAACCAGTAAGTAGCTCGTGTTTGAAACTAGCTTTTCTGCTCTTTCGGGAGTAGCAATTATCAAACCGTTGGGATCCAAGTTTCTTGCATGGACATTTCTCTCCAGACTCTTTTAAGAACCCCCCGCCCGCCTCGCTTTGTGTTCATGTGTAGGAGTAATTCTGATTCGTGGTAGACAATAGCTGTAAGAATTGGCATCTTATAGTTGCCCCCTGAATTAAAAAAGTTTCATTGTACAATAAATATATGAAGCAGACACCAATATTTGACCAAAAATATTCTTGCACTCTAGAGAGCTAATTGATACTTGTCAAGTGAGGGAATAAAAATAATAAAGCAGAGTTGTCTATGGATTTTGGTGCCTTCCTGCTGAGAAATTACCTGCTTTAAATTGAGTCTCATGAAATTGAATTCCTAAGAGATGATTCCTATACGACTAATGGCATAGATGACAGTGAATTCGGTATTCTTTGCCTGTTCCTTCATGCAATTCCTCTCTATTTTCTACAAGGAAAAAAAATCCCCCTTTCCTGCTGTTTCCTCCCTAAATTCTTTATAGGCTGATGTTCTTTTTAGTCACCAGTGAGCTAAGCTGCAATCTTGTAATCATTTCCCATAAGTCATTTTCTACATTGGCTTCATCATTTCATTTCCTTCCAACCCCACCCATGTTCCTACATTCCTTAGACATCAGTTTTCAAAATGAAAGAACCTTTCATGCCTGTTTTACAGTGGGGTCTGTGACTTACAGCCCACCTCTCGAAACAAACGCAGGCTAAATCCATACTTGTTTTACTGTGGAGTTTGTGACTTAAAGCTCTTCCTGGAAGCAAACAGTTTCCACAGAGCTCCAGTACATCCAGGAGAATGCAGCACCCTTGATGGTAAGCACTCCTGGGTCTAACCTGGCCTCACAATTAACCTGAGACCAATTATTGAGCCTCTCTCGAAATTGTATTTTCTTAGTCAGAAATACTCAGAGGAGACTAGCTGCAACATAGAATTTCAATGTAAAAGAATTTCCTTTATTATGTTTCTTTACATTCTGCATTACATATATATATATATAAAACTATGACTCATGTGACAAATGCACATGCTTATACATACATACAAATATATATATTTTATATGTACTATAACTGACACATAGTATTCCCAAAAGCAATCTAAGTCTTAAGCTTATTTGTCCCCCCGCTTTCACCTGCCCATTTAGTTTTTTTAGAAAATTTTGTTCATTCTTCTTCCATCTTTTTCTGGGCTCATTTATTTTCTTTACTCATCTGAATCAGAACCATCGTATATGGTCTTCAGATCCTGATTACCAGGGACATTGTCAGACCTTATGTCCTAATTCATCACCCTACTTTCACACAGGCCCTTTATAATCCATTCTCTACACAAAACTGATGTCACCTTTTAAGGGATGAATTATATCAGTTCTTTGAAGCATGAATTCCAACATGAGCTTTTCATCATATTAGAAACTATCTGAAATTCTTATTGCATACTACAAGGCCCTATGTGAGATGTCTTCTTGTGTGCCGATTTCACTGGTGCAAGGTGATATATTGCTATTGTTTTAATTTACATTTTCCTGATGATAAGTAATGGAGAGCATTTTTTTCATATCCCTTTTGCCCATCTGTATATCTTATTTGAGGAGATTTTCATTCATCTCTTCTCATTTCCTAATAAAACTTTTGTTGTTGTTGGTGTATGATTTCTTGTTAAGTTTTTAAAAGTAATTTATATGTCTTGGATATTAACCATTATTTTTCAGATGAATAATGAGCAAAGATTTTTCTCCAAGACTGTGAGTAGGGATCTCAAACTCAATTTACCTGGGGGCCACAGGAGGCAAAGTCGGGGTGAGGCAGGGCCACATAAGGGATTTCACACACACAAAAAAAGTCCTCAAACGTCATTATTAACAGTTTTAATTATTTCTTCTGAACATTAATAGAACATTGAGTGAAGATCATGAACAGTTCTTCTGAACATGGCATCTTTTGCCTATTCCTTGCTGCCAGACTCGACAGTGCTTCTTCTCACAAATCTGAACCACATTTGGCTTTAGAGAGGAAGCAGTTGAGACCCTCAGTATGGCTTGAAGATGATCATCATTAAGTCTAGACCTGTACTTTGACTTATTGAAGTTCAATGTGGAGAATAACTTTTCATACAAATATGTGCTCCCCAAAAGGCACATGGTGTGCTTGAACATTCGGGAAAGCTCAGGGAAGCTGGGGGCAATTCTCTCAAAAATTGCCTATGCATGTCTGCTTTTCCATGAATCTCCCTGAACTTGGCTTTGAGATCAGAGTTGCATTGCAGGTCAATGAGCTCCATGTGAAGCACAGGAGGGGCATCTTTCACATCCAAGGAAAAGGGGTCCACAAAAATTTGGAAAGTGGCTCTATGCTTTTTGAAGTCTGCAAATCTGTGATCAAATTCCTTCTCTAGCTTCAAAATAGCATCAACATATTTCTCACCACTGAATTGTATGCCTGCATCCACAAGTTCCTTGCATGCTGGGAAATGGGAAAGATTTGTCTGAGAGAGCTGGGATTTCCATAACACAAGTTTTGTGGAGAATGCTCTCACATTGTCATAGGCAGCACTACTGATAAGCTGCCCCGGGCCTTGTAACATCTTGTTTAGTACATTCAGCTTATGTGTGATGTCAACAAGAAAAGCTAAGTCCATGATCCATTTGTGATCACTCAACTCAGAAACAGCATTCCCATTCTTCTCCATGAAGGCTTTCACTTCTTCTCTCAACTCAAAATCTTTTCAGGACATTTCCCCCTGCTGAGCCAATGTACCCCGGTGAAAAGAGCACATCTCCATATTCTGCCTCCATTTCCTCTAAAAAAGCACGGAACCTCCTGTGCTTTAAGCCCCTGGATCTGATTTGATTGATGCATTTCACAACAACAGACATCACATTGTCACATGGCAGGCATTTACTGCAAAGGGCCTGCTGATGGATAATGAAGTGAAGAGCAATGGCCTTCTCTACACCCTCCTCTTCAAGTTTGTTTTTTTTTTTTGAACAAGTGCCACCAGTCCACTTTTCCTCCCTGTCATCGATGGCGCTCCATTGGTTATTATTCCAACAAACCTCTTCCATGGCAAACCTGCATTCTCAATGGCATCACACAGATGCCGAAATATTTCATTAGCGGTGGTTTGGCCGTGCACTGGAATTATTGTGAGCAGCTCCTCTGTCAATTCAAACTTTCGATCAACACCAAGGACATAAATTGTGAGCTGCGCATTGTCTGTTATGTCTGTGCCCTCGTCAAGCGCAACTGAGTATGCATCAAAACATTTGGCTTTCTCACACAGTTGATGATAAATGTCACTTGACATGTCAGAAATGTGCTCTGCCACAGTGTTGGCAGAAAGGCTGATTTTGCTAAACTGACCTTTCTTTTCCAGACAGATAATACTTGCAACCTGTAACATGCATTTTTTAACAAACTCTCCTTCTTGCCTTAGCAATCATCTCACTATCCATGTAACTAGCTTCAACTGATGCAACATTCTCTTTGGTTGCTTTCTTGAAGAAATCTTGTTGCCTCATTAGACCTGCTTTAAGACTGGCAACCCGCTTGGCTCTCTCATTTCCTTGATATTTTGCACATTCCTCAGCATGTTTAGTTGAATAATGGCGTCTCAAGTTGTATTCCTTGTGCACTGCAACTTTCTTTGAGCAAACAAGACATGTGGGGATGCCCCTGTGCTCAACAAAGAAATACTACGTCTCCCACTTTTCCTGAAATTATCTGTGCTCATCATCAATCTTTCTCTTCACTGCAGGCTTTGATGAAGTCATGATGAAGGTATGACAAAATCTAATTCTGTAATAAACTTCTCTCCCTTAGGCCTCCGATTATGCAAGGGACAGCAGGCAGGAGCAGCATAAATGACGTCTGCTCTAGGTGCAAAGTATTAGTGATTATTCGCTTACCAAATATTCGCAATAAAAAATTGCAATAAAAATTGCTCGGGATATGCGAATGTTTAATGTGATTTTTTCTTACTAATGCGATTTTATTGTGATTATTCGTTAAGCGAATAATCGCAAATACTGTGATATTTGAAGGCCGGCCGCAGGCCACAAAATGTTGTATGGAGGGCCGCAAACAGCCCACTGGCTGTGAGTTTGAGACCCCTGCTGTGGGGTGTCTTTTTACTCTGTTCATCATTATTATTTTTTTTTTTTTTTGCAGTGTGGAAGTGTCTTAACTGGCCAAACACATAGGCCCTTTTAACTTTCTTAGCTTCACTGAGCTTACCTGGGCCCTGGACCTTTGCTCTTGCTTGGCCTTGAGTTTGGACTATTATTCATTCATACATCATATCCTTATATGATTTCTCATTACTCAGGTCTAAGGACAGACATCCAAGAGGTTCTTTTTAAAAACCAAACTTTATGCTATTTCTCACCTGATTTCACATATGTACTTTCTAGCACATTGCTAAATCCTGTTTCATCTCTACCACTTATCACTATCTGAAACTGCTATATTTATTTCTCTACTTGTAGAATATCTCTTTCCCCCAGTAGAAGGTCAATCCCACAAAAGAAGTTTCTTTGTCTACCTTGTTTAATCCACCTTATTGTCATCTTTTAAAATAAGTGCTAGAAGGAAGTAGGTACTCAGTAAATATTTGACAAATGAAGTTGTGTTTTTAAGCCTATCCCAGGAGGATTGAGCCCTGTCATACTTTACAGATATATATACAATCATGGATCAGGATAATAATTTAAGGGGTTTTCTGTGGGAAATCATCCCCTTAACTAAAGCCTCAAGGTTGGGATAGTACCCTGTATAAAACAGTTGACATCTTTCAGATAACAATGCCTCGAGTCCAGGAAAGAGTGAAATAAAACAGGATGTGGACCCAGTCAAGGATGGAATAGGATAGAATAGGAAATTGTTAGAACTGCTCTGGACTTCAAGTATGCCTACTGACTGGTGATGTGAGGTTTTCAACCTCTCTTCTTAACATACTGCTAGAGTCCAGACTCAAAGGATGAGACCACACAACTGGAATAAAATTTAATAATTTAATCCGTCTGTCCAAAAGGCCTCCACACTGACCAATCAGAGTCATTTCCCGAAGGAGATGAGTCCCACCCAAGATCATGAGGAAGATTATATAGGGAAAGGTTATAGAGAGGTTCCAGCTTTCCAATGTTCTTTAAAATAATTGGCTATTGGATACCCCTTATTCATTGTCATTATGTACCTTAAATATTACTGTGAAAGATTTGTAACTCACTTTAGCCACAATAAAAATTAAGAAAAAATAAATTCAGCTAGCCACTGTAAAAAATAATTGGCTATTGCATACTACTGCTCCCTTGGCCTTCCTTTATAGGCTACCTGGTATGGTCAAGTAGCTTGGAGTGCTGCTAATGGAAATAGGCTTGTGAAGACCTACACCATGTGACCTTTACAAAATGGTTTCCCTCCTTGTTCACAACCCAGGTCCCAACAGTATCTGTGACATTTTGATGTGCTTATAACTGTCTTCAATATTTCTTTTTTTTTTTTTTTTTTTTTTTTTATAATTTTTTTTTATTTAAACACCTTGATTACATACATGATTGTGTTTGGGTTTCAGTCATAAAAGGAACACCACCCATCACCAGTGCAACATTCCCATCACCCAAGTCCCAAATCACCCTCCTCCCCACCCAACCCCCGCCTGTACCCTAAACAGGCTCTACATTTCCCTCATACATTCTCAATATTAGGACAGTTCAAAATGTAGTTATTTCTCTAACTAAACTCATCACTCTTTGTGGTGAGCTTCCTGAGGTGAGCTGGAACTTCCAGCTCTTTTCTCTTTTGTGTCTGAAAATTATTATTACAAGGGTGTCTTTCATTTTTCTTAAAACCCATAGATGAGTGAGACCATTCTGCGTTTTTCTCTCTCTCTCTGACTTATTTCACTCAGCATAATAGATTCCATGTACATCCATGTGTAGGAAAATTTCATGACTTCATCTCTCCTGACAGCTGCATAATATTCCATTGTGTATATGTACCACAGTTTCTTTAGCCATTCATCTGTTGAAGGGCATCTTGGTTGTTTCCAGAGTCTTGCTATGGTAAATAGAGCTGCAATGAATATAGGTGTAAGGAAGGGGTTTTTGTATTGTATTTTTGTGTTCCTAGGGTATATTCCTAGGAGTGGTATAGCTGGATCGTATGGGAGCTCGATTTCCAGTTTTTGGAGGAATCTCCATATCGCTTTCCATAAAGGTTGAACTAGACAGCATTCCCACCAGCAGTGGATAAGAGTTCCTTTCTCTCCACATCCCCGCCAACACTGTTTATTCTCATTCTTTGTGATGTGTGCCATTCTCTGGGGTGTGAGGTGGTATCTCATCGTTGTTTTGATTTGCATCTCCCTGATGATTAGTGATGTGGAACATTTTTTCATGTGTCTTTTGGCCATGCGTATTTCTTCTTTGTCAAAGTGTCTGTTCATTTCTTCTCCCCATTTTTTGATGGGGTTAGATGTTTTTTTCTTGTAAAGTTCTGTCAGTGCCTTGTATATTTTGGAGATTAGCCCCTTATCTGATGGGTATTGGGTGAATAGTTTCTCCCACTCAGTGGGTGGCTCTTGTATCCTGGGCACTATTTCCTTTGAGGTGCAGAAGCTTCTCAGCTTAATATATTCCCATCTGTTAATCTCTGCTATCACTTGCTTGGAGAGTGCAGTTTCCTCCTTGAAGATGCCTGTAATGTCCTGTAGTGTTTTGCCTATGTGCTGTTCTATATATCTTATGGTTTTGGGGCTGATATCGAGGTCTTTAATCCATTTGGATTTTACCTTTGTACATGATGTTAGCTGGGGGTCTAAGTTTAATTTTTTGCAAGTGGCTATCCAATTGTGCCAACACCACTTGTTGAAGAGGCTTTCCCTGCTCCATTTAGGATTTCCTGCTCCTTTATCAAAAATTAGATGGTTGTATCTCTGGGGAACATTTTCTGAGTATTCAAGCCTATTCCACTGATCTGAGGACCTATCCTTATTCCAATACCATGCTGTTTTGATAACTGTTGCTTTGTAGTACAGTTTAAAGTTGGGAAAAGTAATTCCTCCCATATTCTTTTTCCCAATGATTGCTTTAGCTATTCGAGGGTGTTTATTGTTCCAAATGAATTTCAAAAGTGTCTGATCCACTTCTTTGAAGAATGTCATGGGTATCTTTAGAGGGATGGCATTAAATCTGTATAATGCCTTGGGGAGTATTGACATTTTGATGATGTTAATCCTGCCAATCCATGAGCAGGGTATGTGTTTCCATTTCCGTGTGTCCTCTCTTATTTCTTGGAGCAGAGTTTTATAGTTTTCTTTGTATAGGTCCTTCACATATTTAGTCAAGTTGATTCCAAGATATTTGAGTTTGTGTGGTACTATTGTGAATGGGGTTGTTTTCTTAATGTCCATTTCTTCTTTATTACTGTTGGTGTATAGAAAGGCCATTGATTTTTGTGTGTTAATTTTGTAGCCTGCCACCTTGCTATATGAGTCTATTGTTTCTAGAAGCTTTTTGATAGAGTCTTTAGGGTTTTCTAAGTAGAGTATCATGTCATCTGCAAACAGTGAGAGCTTGACTTCTTCCTTTCCTATCTGGATTCCCTTGATATCCTTTTCTTGCCTAATCGCTATAGCAAGTACTTCCAGTGCTATGTTGAATAGGAGTGGTGAGAGAGGACAGCCTTGTCTTGTGCCAGAATTTAGAGGGAAGGCTTTCAGTTTTTCTCCATTGAGGATAATATTTGCCACTGGCTTGTGGTAGATGGCCTTCACTATATTGAGAAAGGTTCCCTCCATTCCCATCTTGCTGAGAGTTTTGATCAAGAATGGGTGTTGGACCTTATCAAATGCTTTCTCTGCATCTATTGATATGATCATGTGGTTATTTTTTTTTTTTTTTGTGGTTTTTGGGTCACACCCCGCAGTGCTCAGGGGTTTTTCCTGGCTCTGTGCTCAGAAACTGCTCCTGGCAGGCACGGGGGACCATATGGGACGCCGGGATTCGAACCGATGACCTTCTGCATGAAAGGTAAACGCCTTACCTCCATGCCATCTCTCTGGCCCCTGTCTTCAATATTTCTATCCACTTAATCAATGGCTCAAATGTTGGGAAGCTAAGTGGTTGAACATTGTGTTGAACAAATGGCTAGCCTGGGAGCTCACTCACAGCTGCTCTGGTGATCCCAAGCTTGGACAGTCTTTGTGCATTTATTTATTTTATTCTCTGTGACTGACTTTGCTGAACAAAAGTCAAGGGTACTTATTTGATGGGCTTTATTATGGTAGATTAACACAGTTTCCACTAAAATGTTTAATAGTAAACCCTAAATTTTGTATGCCCTGAAATTTCTAAAGTATTACAAAAATGACTCAGAGCACAGAGTTTATATGAAGCCTAGCTTTGCTATTTTCTCTTTATGACCTTGGACATGTTGTTAACATATGAAGGTTGGTTTCTTTTAAAAAATAATGACAATAATACATACATTAAAGTTTTTTGTGAGCCTGTCTCTAATACAGGCAGGGGGTAGGGAGGGAAGAGATGAGGGCACTGGTGATATGAAGGTTGCACAGTGAAGGGGGGGTTTCTTGTTATGACTGAAACCCAACTATAGTGATGTTTGTAATAATGGTGTTTAAATAAAGAAATTATAAAAATAAATAAAAAGCTTGGAAAGAAAAAAAAAGAGACAGGGCAGACCAAAGGGAAAGGAGAGATTAATGATGTATATACTGCACATTGGGCTAAGTGCTTGGAAGAGAACCTCTCTCTTTCTCTAGCTCTTTCTCTCTCTCTCTCTCTCTTTCTCTCTCTCTCTCTCACACACACACACATACACACACACAATAATAAAAACATGTTTTGTGAGGATTAAATGGACTGAGCCTCTAACCCAGTTCCTGGAACATTTTTACACTTAATACATTGTGGTTATTATTACTATGGTTATTGTTATTACTGCAATTAATTCTGTCATCAAATTTTACAAAGAAAGTTGACATTTTGGAGTTTATCCAGAAGAGAACAAACAACTATGTGAAGGGTCTGGAAACCACAACTTGTGAGGGACGATTGAAGAGCTGAGTATGTTTACCTTGGAAAAGACAAATTTTAAGAGGAAATTGATAGCTTAGAAAATAAAACTAAAAGAAACTGTCATGTGGAAGAGAGGTTATATTTATTTAATGCTAGATTTCTTTAATTTATTTAATAAATTTATTTTAGTTCTTTGTATCTAGAAAATACAATTAGAGCCAATAATGAACAGTTAAATTCTCAACTTTAGAGTCTCAGCATCAAACTTTCCCCAAACAATAAAAATTAAAAAACAAAACGAAGGGGCTGGTATGTATAGCTCAGTGATAGAGCACTTGCTTTTAATGGGTGAAGTTCTGAATTTGCTGTCCAGCAAAAGACCCACAAAATGAGGATGCAATTAAATTATTTTATTTTATTTAAGAAATTCATATCACATCTTGTGTCATGTTGAGTTGCCATAATGAAGGCTTTCTATCATGATAAAGACTGTGTGATATGCCAATTGCAAATAGCAGATTATGAAATATGTATGAATGTGCTATGGTCCCAACTCCGTCTATATGACCAGGGAGTAAATGTGCAAGGTCATTTCATAATGTTACTTCATAAAATAATGACTCCTGTTCTCTCTGATGGAACAGGTCAGAAGCTCTTAGAAGGAATGGATTCAAGAAGCAACAGGGGGAAATTTGGGAAGGGGAACCTAAAATATGTGAGAGCTCTGTATGGACTTTCAAAAAATATCATAGAATTTTTTGAATAATGAGTATGATCTCCATGATATGGAAATAATGCATTGACAGATAATGAATAAGAAATTTTTCTGTCCTCATGGATCTTTTACAGAAATGGAATCCAGTAATGTTAAATTTTTGGATTCTAAAAAAAATAGACTTTTAAGAGCAGTAGGGCAGGGCATTTGCCTTGCATGCAGCCAATCTAGTTTCAATTCCTGGCATCCCATTTGATCCCAGAGAGCCTGCCAGGAAAATTTTCTGAGTGCAGAGCCAGGAGTAACCCCTGAGCACTGCCAGGTGTGACACCCCCCCAAAAAATACTTCTAATTATTTTAAGTATATATTTCAGGAAGAAGCCTCGCTTGTCTACAGAAATAAACATTATTAGAGCAGTTTACCCAAACAAGTATTTTATTAAGACCTGCTTATCAAAAAACAAACAAACAAAACAAAAAAACAAAAACAAAAAAAAAGCCGTCAGCACTTGATTTTGGAGCTCAGAAGATGTCTATTAATTGTCTTGGTACTCAACAGGCACACACAGTTCAGGGAGATACTGGCTGAAAAGAAGATTAGGAGCCATACAAAGCAGAGTGCACAAGGGACTCTTGGAGCTCTGAAATGCTTCCTTACCCACTGTAAAGGACAGTACTAGAATTAGAATTTCAAATGCAAATTCCAACCTTAGTCCCCAGAGGGAAATGTCATAGTGGAGAAGCAAAGGTAGGTTGGTAATTGTAGTCTCAGTCAAAGGTCTAGATTTGGAGCCAAAGAGATAGTATAGTGTGATAAGGGCACTTGTCTTAAATGTAGCAGACGCTACAGATTCCCAGAACCTCATATGGTCCCCGAGTTCTGCCAGGAGTGACCTCTAAGTATAGAGCCAGAGGGAGGAAGCCCTGAACACAGCTGAGTGTGGCAAGCTTTAGACTTCAAGAAGTTCAGAAATTAGCCTCTCCGATGTTGGGTTCTAGATAGACATTGCGGTCAGTTTACTCATCTTTTATGATTATATGAACAGAAAATAAAGTTCCTAGGTTTTTCCCTTCTCTAGTTCAAAGAGCTTGAATGCATGAGGGCAATGACTGGGACCTCCAAAGTCAGATGGAGATGAGTTTAATTTCTACTTCTGCCATTGACTGGTCTCCTTCCTAATCCTGCCATTGACTGGCTGTGTGAGTCTAGCCAAGTCTTTCTGATCTCACTTTCCTTTAAAACAGAAGACTTGAAGGGCCAGAGCCATAGCACAGTGGGTACGGTGCCTTGCATGCTCCTAACTCCAGTTTGATCCCTGGCATCCCAAATGGTACCCCGTTCCATCAGGAATGACGATTTGGTGCAGTCCTGAGCCCTGATGGGTGTGTCCCCCAAACAAAAACAAAATCCAAAAAAGCAGACTTGACTCATGGGGCTTATTAAAAAATTTCTCTGATAATGATATTTAAAGATCAATGTCTAGCAGGCTTCTAATAAACATCCTTAGTGTTGATAATATCTTAAAGAAGCCCTCCCCAATGGAATTGGTCTCAGTCACAAGGTCTGATTTCTTGGAAAGAAATTACCATATTTTTTGTATAATAAGACGCACACCCCCCAAAAGTATGTCTTATGGAACAAAAGCTGTCTGGAGCTGAAACCTGAGTGCAGGGGAGGAGAGCATCTAAAAACTATGTGCATCTTATGGTCGAGTGCGTCTTATAGAGCAAAATATATGACACTTAGTCTTACTTAGTCAATGCTTCTGCAGCAGTGCCCTAGGTAGTGCAACAACAGGGTGACGGAAAGAGGTGGGTGGACTCTGAGATCTACAGCACCTAAGGGAAATGTTCCCAGAAGTCAGAGAGACAGTATGAAGAGCAATCAATGTCTAGGCCCCTACTCTCGAAGGGACTGCGGCCTTGGGAAGCTTCAGGGGCTCTGGAACTTGTGCTCCTGCTTATTGAGTTTAGGGGTGTTGGCCACCAATTTCCTGGCTTGTGTTATTAGTGTTGATTTTTTATTTTTTAATGAAAAACACTTAAGTTGGCTTGGGTTTTGCTTTTTTGTCCTATCTGACCTTTAGTTTTAAATTTTATTTAATCTTAATTATTTTTTGTTAATGGTTTACTCCCTAGTTCCTTTGGTCTTATTTTCTGTCTTATGTCGTGGGGGAGAGATCATTTAGTTTTCAGTGTCATTTCATCATTATTAACCTTTTCATTTTTTTTAATTCAAGGCATGGTTGCCAGTTTCCAGCCTTTTTATTATCTATGATTCTTAGTTATCTGAAAGACCACCAGCAATTTGACTGGATAGACAGGAAGGGTCTTTTTGCTCTTAGAGGTTCTGAGGCCTTATTTCTATTTTAGCTAAACTAATGAGAACCCTACAAGCAGAAGCTGATCTTATAGTTGTCCAGTGTAGTTCCCGTTTCCAGTTGCCTCTGCTACAGCCCAGCAATCCAACAATCCTCCCCACTCAAGCACTGAAATCTTAGTCTTGGCTGGAATTTTAATTACCGAATTGTGAAAGATTCTGTTTCTGAGGACATAGCTAATTATGCCAGGATCTTGACCCTCAGAAACTGAGATAATAAATTATATTGTATTCAGCTAAGTTGTACAGGCATTTGTTTATAGGGCAGAAAGATTAATTTTAGTAAGGAAACAATGAAGCATTTGCATTCCCCCAAATCATTTAATTTTAAATTCATGCATTCATTTAATAAATATTTATGGGAAGACTTCCCAATATAATTATGGTTGTTATAGTCACTATGAAGTCTAGAAAAAAATCAATGTAAGAAAGACTTGACCCCCCAAAAGTAGGCACCACAGAGCTTGACTCTCAAAATTAGGCTTCAAAATACGAGAAAATTGACTAACATTCTCAAGGGGAAAAAGTTTGTACCATTACATGATAGTTTTTTTTTTTAAGGAACATAATGTTTTCACACAATTTTATTCAAACATTAGAAACATAGTCAGAATATTAAATATTTAGCTTTTAAAATAATCATTAACACAATTTCTCCTGTAGCATTTATTTTTGTTAAATGTCAAAACCCTGTAATGGAAGACTTGAAAAATTAATAAATGAATGGAAAGATTGACTCCCAAGGATATAAAAAATTGAGATAAATAGTATGCAATTACTAGTTGGATTTTGTGTCAGAAGAAATGTGAGGGTAATTACAAGAAACACAATGGAGACCAGTGCAGGGAGAGAATAACAGGACTGACCCCTGATGGCCTTAAAATTTTTTCTCTCTAGAAAATCCCATGTCTAATTTTTACTTTCAAAGCTCATATTTACCATTCACACCCAAGACTGAGTTGGAGATAGCAGTGAGAACTGATTGGCTTTGGGAGCCAAGAATCTAGTTCCAGTTGCTGCTTCTGAATGCCCGTGACTAACATACCTTGACATTACTCTGCACAAAAGGTATGTTTGGTCAGGATAGTCCCGGAGGTGATAGCACATGAAATCAGCTAGAATCACTGGAGTGAGGACACACAGAACCACTTGTTGTTCTGGCGACTGCATCTGGCTTCCTGTGGTGGTGAGAGCTGAGGGCTTGAAAATCTCTCACATGATGGTATCTTGGGGGTCTGACATAGGGTACCCTGGGGTTTGAGTAACCTCGCTGAAGTTTACTCATGCAGGAATGAAAAATGTTAGAGCACATCACTGAACTCTGATCAGTCTTCAGAATCAGACATAACTGTGGCCAGTAAGAAGTCTAATTGAGTCATCTTATCTCTTCTCAATCACCCATTATTACTATCAGTATACAGGTAATAAATATTATGTTGTACTTTTATGTTCTCTCTTTTAAAAACATGTAATCAACTTCTACCAGGGAAGGCCCTAATACTGACCTGACACTGATTTGCTCTAGGGTAGGTTCCCGTAACACCCTGTCCACCTGGAAACAGCAACAACTTTCCTTCAGGGTTGGTTTCCCTGCTTCACCACTCAATGGTGAGATGAAACCATGACACCCTGATCTGTGCAAAAACCAAGATCTCTAATTACTGAATCCTGACTGTGACAATCATGACCAAGGAGAACTATTCCTGGGACATGAAGAAAGACTTTGGGGTCAGACAATTTAATGTAAAATAAAATCCACAAGTTGTGAGAGTCACCCCAATTACCATATCTTTACCCCTAGGCATATGGGTCTGAAGAAGCAGGGCAGCAGCAAAGAAATAATAGGCAGGCGATAGCCAGAACTAATCTTTCTTTATTAAACCAATTTCCAATTACTGGGGGGTGGGGTGTTGAGTTATCCAGGTGGACATTTACATATCAAAAGAGAGTAACAGAAAGAGGAAGATGTCTTTTAGGCCAAAGGCTTTTTCCTTTCGATTTCCCCAGCTTTTTCTGTTCCTATACAAAAAAAATTGCCACTGCCTTTTTTATCTTTAAGATAGGGACTTCTGCCTTTTTCATAGAACCTTGGGACACGAATTACTTTGTTTTACCTCATATTTTTGCATTTTTCTATAAAATTAAGAAGGCAGCGGTAAAAAAAAAAAAAGGATGGAGGCCAGGAGCCAAATGGTCTCAGGTACTTTGGTGGAGATAAAAATAAAGGATAGAACTAAATATCCAAGCCAAAGTCAACAACAATAGAATCAAGAGATCAATGGGCCTGTTATACTGGAAGGCCAGAGGGCAAAGGGTGGTGGTATAGGGAACATTGGTAAAGGGAGGTTGACACTGGTGGTGGTGGGTTTGGCCCTGACTCGTATGTCTAAAATCCAACTATAAAGGACTTTGTAAATCACAATGGTTTCAATAAAAAAAAAAAAGAAAAGAAAAGAAAAAACATGTAATATATGTTAGTAAGCATGAAAATATATACATTAAAATTCATTCAGAAAATGTAGAAAAAATATCTTAGCTATTTATGTTATCTAAGGAAGTAGATTTTAAAGTAGCAAACATTAAAGGTGTTTTGAATTTGATTTTGGAATCCCAGTTCTGGTTTTGGATAACCATATTTGCAAGTACTTTAGGAGAAGCCCTAGAGAGTTGTTTTCAGAATCAAGTACATATGTAAACCAGAAAAAAATATTGATGTGAAGCTCTGAAGCTAAGTGTAAACTGGCATGATTGATTGTTAATTGAAATCTAAAACTAAGTAACTTTTTGAGACTGAAAGTAGGAATCCTACCTCTAGAAAGACACTAGATGGACCAATTATTTTCTGAGAAGTTCACAATTGCATAGGCCTCTTCCATGCTGCTAAAAAGTAACCAAACAATCTACCTAACAGTGTCTTATCCAAAATAATTCATTTTATTTTAAATATTAATGCTATGGCAACTGAACTGCTAAATCCAGAAGCTGTGATATAACTAAGGAATTAGTAGAGGTCACTATATATTTGTTGCTGACCCCCCCCCCCCAAATAAAAAGCTACAAGCAAAGAAAGGGGCTTAGTTCATCAAGAAGCCAAATAGCTTTTCACGGTGGGGAAGTCAAGAGACTGTACTGGGTTCCAGCAATTGAATTCAAGTCAGCTGAGTGCCATGTGAGGGTCTTATACACGATTATCTCTCTACTCTGGCAGTACTTATGGTGGCCAGACAAAGTCTGCAGAAGGGAACTGAACTATATTCCTCTTTATGGGGATTCTCAGTAAGCTATTCCCCTAAAGGGATGCAGAAAGCATAGAAGACCCAGGATGGTGGAGAGAGATGAGAAGACATAGAGGACTGACTAAGGGAGTCAGGGACACCTGGTCATGGACTGGCAGTTAGAGAAACCACAGCTCCTCTGGACACCAAATCCCACCAGGAGCCTGTAGGCATGTTTACTAGCCAGAGACATCAGACAGCTGGGAGAACTAGGAAGATCTCTGGAGAAAGGGAAAAAACTTTCTCAATCTTCTCTCCCACACTGAGTCCCACAGGATACAGGAGCACTCGAATAACAAGAAAGGAAGGAAAAACTGGGGAAAGAATGGAAGAGAGCTCACTCACTGTTCTATTTCAGTTTTAGTCAGACCCAGATGGATGAGTGAAATGAGAGAGTCGAGTTTATATATAGAACTCTATCTGCTTAATTACCTGGAAACAATCCCCATGGGACCCAAAAAGCTATGGAGTTTGTCCAGGACTTCAAGGGGAAAGACAAATGGGCTTAAAGGGCAGTAAAGGGGAAAACAATGAGAGAATTCTGCTTGTTTTCTGTTAAATTCTACCCAGTTAGTAAATGTGACACTATGCTGATGTAAATTACAAAACAACTTTTGATGAACACTTTAGGTATTTTCATTTTTATATATAATAATAGCAATGAGGCCTCTTGTTTATGCTGGCAGCTTGTTAGTGTCAGACTTTCTGATAAATATTTTTTTAGCATCATTTCCTGGGAACTTAACAATCATATTAATAAATTCTCTAAAGTTATTTATAATTAAGGAATATAGGATATAAATTAAATTAATTTCCAAGATCATACAACTAGGAAATTGTGAAACAGGATCTAAATCTAGACGACTTATGTCTCTAAAGCATGAATTGTTTTTTGTTTTTTTATTGAGCACAGATTTGGACATTTGTCTCCTAGGTGTGTTGGTTCAAGATTCTCTATTGGTCCTAAAGTCCAACCCTATTCCAATATCGTGCCTGTTTATATTTACAGCTGTTCTAGTTAGTAGTTGTTTAAGTCTACGAAATAGATGCATATGATTTACTATTTCCCCGTGTAGCATTGCCTATATTTTAGGTAATTCCTCATGGTTCCATACAAAGACTTATTCATTTTGACTAATGCTAGTATTTTTTTGCAGAATATGATAGGGATTTGCGATTGTATTGCATTGAATCTATATTTCAATAATTTAGAGCAGAATGGTCACTTTTGATGAACATTAGATTCTCTTCTAATCCAAAAACATAACATTATTTTTCCACTTCCTAAGTTTTATCTCTTTCTTGAGAATATCTTAGTTTTTTAAATTTAAAAAAATTTTAAGTGGATTTGAATGTACTTAATGTTTTCAGATAATATTTTTAATAAAAGACTCTTTTATCTCCTCACACAAATTATTTGCATAAAGGAATGGACAGATATTTGTGTGTTGAATTTGCATCAACTTTTCTATATTGTTTATTATTTCAAAAAGCTTTTTAGTAGACTCTTAGAGTTTTCTATGCATATTATCAAATTATATAACAATAGTTTTTTTGTTTGTTTGTTTTGTTTTTGGGCCACACCCGGTGGTGCTCAGGGGTTACTCCTGGCTGTCTGCTCAGAAATAGCTCCTGGCAGGCACGGGGGACCATATGGGACACCGGGATTCGAACCAACCACCTCATGTGCTGGATCGGCTGCTTGCACGGGCAAACAACATTGTGCTATCTCTCCCAGGCTCATAACAATAGTTTAATTGAGCCTTTGTTTGTTTGTTTGTTTTTTAATTTTTATTGTGACCAAAGTGCATTACAAAACTTTCACTGCATCATTTATGGTACATAGTGACAATGAATGAGGGGCATTCCCACCACCAGTGCTGTCCTCCCTTCACCCCTGTTCCCAGTATGCATCCCATATCTCCCTCCTTTGTCCCCCAGAATGCTAGTGCAATTGGTCTCCACTTTACAGCTTGTTTTAGATTGAGCATCTATTCCACCGTCATTGGAGATAAAAAAAAAAGATAAGAAAAAAAGGCAGAAAAAAATTTGGTGACAACTACCAAAAAAAAGAAAGAAGAGAGAGAAAAAAAAAGAAAAGAAAAATGGAAGAAAAAAGAAAAAAATGGACCCAGTAAATAAAAATAAAAATAAATCTCTAACCACAAGAGTGAAAAAGAAAGAAAAAAGTGGAAGAAAAAAGAGAAGGAAAAGAAAGTAAAAAACTAACAAATCAAAACAAAACAAGAAAAAGTATGGGTGCTGAAGTGGTAGGGTTTGGCATCCCCCCCCCTTTTTTTTTTTGCATAGGCACAGTAAGCATTGGGGAAGAAAGGGAATTCCCGTGGCCTAAGAGATTCAGGGTTTCTCCATTCTTGAAGAATACCATCAACCCCTGGCTCCATGTATACGCATTACCCCATCCCAAAGGCTTTTTTGTGATGCCAGGAAAGTTTCCTCTCGGTTGTGCGTGAAAAAATCAAGCCACTGTAGCTAGCAATCTTGGTATTTGCGCGAGTTATATGTCAGGGTCTAGGACAGAGTCTCTAGGTTCTAGAGGTTCCTATCCATCGTTGTTGTTGTGTTCAGTCTTCTGTAACATTTGCTCCTGTTTCCTTCAGTCCCTAAGCCGAAGCCTTATTATGGATCCAAAGGTTCTGCTCAATCTCTGTTGTCCAAGTTGGACCTCTGCAATAAGACATCTTGTTGTTATTGTTGTTGTTGTTGTTTTATGTGTCCTGGGCTACAGCCTAGGGTAGGGTTTTCCTTATTAGTCTCAAGGTAGGTTCTGTTCAGTCACAGTTGTCAAAGTCAGTTTTCTGTTGGTGCTCTTATTTTTCTCAGTTCAAAGGACGATATCTCTTCTGATTTCCATTTAGTGTTAGGTGATGTGATAGGACAGCCTGGTCTTAGGTCAAGTTTTCCTTTCCTCATTGTCATATCAAAACTGGCACACGCTGGTGCCAGAAGAGTGTTATAAATCTCCCAAAGGAGCTTAGTTCCTGGTGGTGTTGCCCGGAGCTGTATCATTTCTACATCAGCGATCTGGGGTTTCGGATTGGACTAACACTGTCCAATCTCATGGGGACCATGCTGTATCCACATGACACATGATCAGAATGGGAGGCACCCTTCTGCTATAAAAAGTGAGTTCTTATCCCTAGAAGATAAGATCTTGTTTCTGTGTCTATGGTTTCCCCTTTTTTTACTGTGTCCATACAAAAACATATGGTGTCATACTGTGTTGCTGGTGCTACTCTGGGTAAGGATGACAGGCTGCACACACAGTCTCTGTCGTCTGGTTTTGTTCTGAGCTTTTATCCCAGTCAAGGCTTTTTGTACAAAGCATCACCAAAAATGGTAAGGATAGAGAAAAAATGTATATATTAAAATAGAATAAATAAATAAAACTGAGTTAAAAAGAAAAGGTATTCGAATAAAACAAGTGGTGGAGGAGGCCACCTGTATATTTAAGAATATACATCTTAAGATGTATTGTTATACAGGTATTGAGCTTCCACAGGCAATATAACACTCCCAACAAGGTCTTTTGATATATTCTTGTGGGGAGTAAAAGCCAAGGTACTTTTCGATTTATAGGCCTTGGAATTGAGTTTGAGAGATGCTTTGCTGCATTACGAGACCATATAGTGACTTTGAGCTGGGGGTTTTGCAGAGGCTGATTCCTGTATCGTGCAACAGTCCACAATTTGGTGAGGGTGAGAGGGGCCATCAAGCATGTGTCAGCAAGCGTGCTGGTTGTAGTTCTTTGGCGATGCATGAGAACGGGGACCCAGAGGGTGTTTTTCACTGAGGAGCTGGAAGGTGGTCTCTTGGGGCAGAAGGTCAATCTTGGTGCCTACCGAGTTAGGAACTGAGGGTAAAGAAGGTTAAATTAGGGGAAGATAATGGATCAGGATTGGGAGATGAGGGGATAGAAGAGACACAGGGGTAGGGGAGAGGCAATACATGACAGGGGCTATATACTATATATATATATATATATATATATATATATATATATATATATATATATATATATATACACACACACACACACACACACACACACACACACACATATATGAATTTTTTGTGATTTCGGCTTGGAGTCAGTAGGGAAAGTCACGTCCACATAAAGACTGACTTTAAAGATCTATTTGAGTGTTATCCAAATCTTTGGCATTCCGTTTCCTTTCCTAGGAACCATCTAGAATAAAGAACATTTTTAGATAATGCTTAAAAAGTATATTTGCCGCGAGGGCACATTTTCGCCAGTGCAGTTATGAAAATAAGTATTAGTAAGAAAATGAGTATTAGTCCAGTATGAATACGGGAGGAGTTTCCCTCCTCCCCCCTCCCCCCAGAGCCCAGTTGCCAGACCTGGCCCTGAAGACCAGTCTCACATCGGGGGGGATCTCAGTCTTCTGGACTAAGCGGTCAGCCCAGGAGGCCATTGGCAAGCTGTCTGCCCAGATTCCCAGCCATACCCGTAGGAGAGGAGCATGTGGGATCTTCTGGGTCCAGCTGCAGCCTCTAATTGAGCCTTTTTAAAGCATGTATTCTTAATCACTTGACTTCTAGTGCAATATAATATTGGACTAGATATTATATAAAATAATAAAATAATTCATGATTTTAAAATCTGACCTATATCCATGTTATCGAACTATTTTTCATTTTAAAGATTCAAAATTTGTCACATAATCAACATTGATATAGAACTGGAGTGAAAAGATTATGGGAAATATTGCCTGGTAAAAATCATTCACGCAGACATGATTTGCGTTTGTACTGTCCAAGATTACTGTTGAACACTGAAATGTAACTATTACCATTGAGGAACTGAATTCCTAATTTACTTTAATTTTAAGTGACTTGATTTCAATTGCAAATGACCATATATGTCAGCTAGAGAGATAAAACAACCAATAAGGCATTAGTTGGCACCTGGCTGATCCATGCTTAATCCCCAACACCACATATATTTCCACAACCATCACCACATGATCATCACCCTGGATCAGAGTCAGGAGAAAGCCCTAAAAACCATCAGCTGTGATCCAAAACCAACCAATTAACCAACAAAAAGAGTATCTAACTGGCTTTATATCTTGAAATAGCTGAAGTTTACAATGCTGACACAATCTGGTCAATTTACAAACAGTCCATTAACTTGCCCATAACCTGATCCCAATCTGTTTCTGCCTCATTGGAGACCAGGTTCCTAACTGCACATGTTCTAGAGAACATCATTCATTCTGATGGCTTCTGTGACTTCCAACACTGGAACTCTCTGGAAGTCCTGAGCTGGATGTGAGCAATGTCACATGTATTTCTAATTTCTCCTGCCCATCTTTGGGTGGTGTTTCCATGTAGCTTTCACACGCCCTTCTGGAAGGTTGCTGAAGTATTTCTTGGTCTGTTTCTCTAACTCCAACGTCATCCGTTGCTTCTGGCATCTATTTTCATCAGCTCCAAGTATTAGGACTTCTGTTCTTGCCCAAAATAGCAGTGTGGCAGCAGCAATTAAAAACATCCACCGAATTGTTTTAATCCCTTAATAGTCACTTTCTGTTACTCTGCCTGAGTCCTACTGAAGGGGTCAAAACCAGCCCTGAAGCAAACAGATTGCCTGCATTTTGTTAGGGTTTATTTTAGTGTCTGAGTGATGACTTCAGCTTATGGAACTGACAGGATTTCTACTGCTGACAAAACACTTCCCATCTTGTTAAACACAAATTAGTAAAATCTGAGATACCCTATGGACTAATTAAAGAGAAACTGCCAAACCTCTGCACTACCACGTTTCCACGTCGATTTCCCTATAGCCATGTGGATCAACATACTGGAAAACCAAGAACAAATATTTCAAATAGTTATTAATGGTTTGAATGAAAATTGTTCAAACACACAAAAGAGCCCATTTGATAAACTAACCATGGAAGGTACATCTGTGGATTTTCTGCTTCACCTTTCTCTCCAAGGAGCACTCCCATGTAGTGGTTTTACACCCCCAAAAATGAAGAGTGTTTTATCTCACTTTTTAAAGTCTTTTTGTTCTTGTTGCTCTAAGGACCATGTGAGATTCCAGGGATCAAACCAAACTCAAGTCATCTGCTTGCAAAGCAAGGAGATAGGGGTATTGTTCTATCTCTTCTTCACCCTCTACAATCTTTGAAATCTTATCAATCATCTTTCACTTAAATAGCACAATAATAGAATGCCTCAATTTACCTAAAGGTAGGTGGTCTAGATGCTAATATTCTCCCTTCAATTGGGATCTCCAAGACTGCCTAATGGTAAATAACTTTTTTTTTTTTTGGTTTGAGAAGGAATAGAAAGCTTTTTTCCATAGACTCAGTTCTGGGGAACAGATGCTCTTATCATCAATATTAAAAAAAAAAAAGACTCAGAGAAAGGGTCTCCGGTAACACAAGACCCATGGAGTTCTCCAGAATCTGCTACTGGAAGCCATCTGCAGAGGTGACCAGTGGAATAAGGAAGAATTTTCAGTGAGTTTGACTGCGAAATTCTTCAGCATTGTATTCTCAAAGCGTGGGTGGATGCTTTGGAGGAGAAGCTGCATCTGGCTAATCCAGATAAGCCTCTCAGAAAACTGGGCTGGGGGAAAGGCAAAGGTCAGGCCCATGCCTACAACAGCTCTGAGATCCCACAGTGGACTGAAAGGACAGAGGAAGCAGCAATGGGAGTAGTTATATATAGAAGATTAATTTCAAGTGTAGGAAATGAAATCGCCAAGTAGCACTCAGCTTCACCTGCCTTTTTTTTTCTGTGCTTTGGTCAACAGAGTCCAAAAGGATCATGAATTACAGAAATGGCTCCTATGCTGGATCATTGCCTTCCTGTCAGAATTCTTGCAACTAGAGTTGTAGCGTAGCCCCCAGTGTTGTC
The DNA here is from genome assembly GCF_024139225.1 of Suncus etruscus. NCBI lineage: Eukaryota > Metazoa > Chordata > Mammalia > Eulipotyphla > Soricidae > Suncus > Suncus etruscus. The sequence goes on along the minus strand of NC_064858.1, from coordinate 11,147,194 downwards.
ACCTCCATTACTTCATGTGTCATCACACCTGTGAGATGTCAGAAAAGGTATCAGTTGTGTTCAAGACAATGATGCACTAACTTAACTGTGATAAAATCGAAAAAGTTTAGTGTCCTAATTTTAGACTCATAGATACTAACACAAATTCTGGGGATGCAGATTTCAAATCAAACTTGATATGGGCATTGCATTGTCAGTGCAGGGGAAACTGGCCACAGAATATTACCAAGTCTCATTATGCTTGTCACATTAGATTCTAATGTTCTGTAAATTAAAATTATGTTCTTTTATAACACATTCCTTTCCAAAGAAACATTAAATCTACCACCTGCAATATAACCAACAACCTACTCAAAGGTCTGACTTAGACTCTTTCAAATGACCTTTACTTAGAGGGAATAGGAATACTTTCTCACAGAGCTCATTAAAAGGAATAAATAAAGATGACCATATAAGAATACGTGATATATATGACCATTGTTCATTTTTTTCAATAATATTTTAAAAGAATGTATAGAAGCTAGAGAAATACTAAAGTGAATGTAGAACCTTAAAAATTATAATAAATTAACAGCCATTTAAAAGTTTCATTAGTATTTGATAACCTTTACAGTTGGTAAAGTGCTATTCTGAAGATTCTATTATATGGTGCATGAGTTGCAATTAATGAAATAGGGAAGGATTAAAACTCCATCTATCAGAATATTGCCAGTGAGTAGGACAGGGATTAACAATATAATTGTAATTTGGGAAAAGTCATTAATAATTAAAAGGTCAGGATGGTCCTTCTCTTAGGAGCTTATGTAAGAGAGAAATTATAATTAAAATTATAGTTCTATCATCTCTGCAAAAAGAAAATCTCATTTCATATATGTAAACTTGAAAAAATGAACAGGACATTTAATTTTGCTTTTTGAAAAATTCCTACTCTTTTTCTATATGGTCTGGTCATAACTATGACCATGATCAAACACTCAGTGAATGTTACTGATCCCAATAAATAAAAATATATAAATATATAAATAATGGCCTATGTAGAAAATAAAAACAAAGTTTTAAAGGGAGATTCTGAGTAGGAATACAAAAGAATAAGCCAGGAAAGCCAACTTTCTCAGGCCAGTTTACCATCATCACTGTCATTTACAGCACCATCATTTTAATGTTGTCAGCTGTTACAAGCTGTTGAGCATTTAAAAAAATTCCTTCTAATGAATTCCAGAAATCCCCAGAGTCTCCAGAGAACATATTTCAAATAGGTTCAGTAGATACCACTTGGTATCTGTCATTTTCTTCTAACCAAATAACAGCAGCTGTAGCAACAGTAGCTAAAGGAATGATAATGTGAAAGTCTCTTAAACCAACTCTACCAAATTTTTATTCGAGTGCTCTCTGTCTCTTTCCCTCCCCCACTCTCTCATACTGAAAACTATGAACATTTGAGTTAGTTTAGGCCACTGTGAGGAAATCCCATAGATGGTTTTTGATCAGTTCTCTCTTGAACTGCAGACAGCGACCTACCTGGAGTCCACCCCATGCTGACATAAAAAAGTGTTTGTTTATCTTTGACTTTTCTTGTAAGGACATTAGTCCCATCATAGTGAGGCACCTTTTGGTTCTAACTGAAACTTCATTACCTCCCAGATGTCTCATCTCCATCTATGATCACTTTAGAAATTGTCTTCAATATATGAAAGCAAGGAAAGCATAGACATTCAGCTCCTATTAACAGATCAGATCCAATTCATCTTTGATTTATAAGTAATTTATCATCACACAATCAGATTTTTTGTACCTCTTATGATCATTTATACCATTTTTTCACATCTTGCTTTGTGTATCTACAACTCCATGCTTCAGGCAATGCTCCTATTGTCATTCACTGTAGACACGTGATCATTTCCCAGTTCCAAGACATGTGCTAAGGGTCTTCTAGGATGAGATCATTTAGTCACTCTACTTAAGATCAGGAGGGCATTTCCATTGTAGTCCTTTCTTGCCTTCCATGTACTGATGTCATATCACATTGCAGAGACTATGGCAGAACAATGGACATTCTTTCCATGAGTAACACCGATCTTTGACCTTTCATAAGGAATCATTGCCTACTTTTTCCACTGCTGGAAGTGAATAGGAATCAGAGATGTAGCCACAAGAAAAGAGATAGCTTTATGGAAGTGCAATGATTAGGGCCCAAAGATATCAAGGAATGGCATGTTTTAAATATTTGTGTGTGTGTATGTGTGTGTTATAAAATTATGAGTGGTCAACTCCTAGGAATATATCCTAGGAACACAAAAATACAATACAAAAACCCCTTCCTTACACCTATATTCATTGCAGCACTATTTACCATAGCAAGACTCTGGAAACAACCAAGATGCCCTTCAACAGACGAATGGCTAAAGAAACTGTGGTACATATACACAATGGAATATTATGCAGCTGTCAGGAGAGATGAAGTCATGAAATTTTCCTATACATGGATGTACACGGAATCTATTATGCTGAGTGAAATAAGTCAGAGAGAGAGAGAAAAACGCAGAATGGTCTCACTCATCTATGGGTTTTAAGAAAAATGAAAGACATTCTTGCAATAATAATTTTCAGACACAAAAGAGAAAAGAGCTGGAAGTTCCAGCTCACCTCAGGAAGCTCACCACAAAGAGTGATGAGTTTAGTTAGATAAATAACTACATTGTGAACTGTTCTAATAATGAGAATGTATGAGGGAAATTGAGAACCTGTTTAGAGTACAGGCAGGGGTCGGGTGGGGAGGAGGGAGACTTGGGACATTGGTGATGGGAATGTTGCACTGGTGATGGGTGGTGTTCTTTATATGACTGAAACCCAAACACAATCATGTATGTAATCAAGGTGTTTCAATTAAAAAAAAATGGAAAAAAAATTATGAGTGGTCAATTTAAAGTGATAACAGATCAATTACAGCTAACTTTACTGCATTGTTTGGGTAAAATGAGTGTTTTTGTTAAGCAACAATGAAACACAGTTATTAACTTTTGAGATAGCCATTGGGTGCTATTATTTATTGGCAGCTTGAAGAGTGATGCAGTACTATGAAATGATAGGGTAGTATTAAGTAAGTTGCAATAAAGAATTACAGTAGTAGCAAAATATGTTTCTATATAAATGTGTCCTGGAAAGTCTTCAGATGACAAGTAATAAAATTATTGCTACTATATTTTATAGTGGAAGAAAATAAATTAATTTTTTAAACATTCAGTTTAACAATAATACAAATAAATAAATAAATCGTTGTGATTGGACACTATAACGAATGTTTATTAAATAGTAGTTGATCAATATAAAAATACCTAAATCTTCATTCTTAAGTGATGATGAGGCTACACATTTTTATAGCACTTTCTAAAATCAAATTTAGTTTATAGACAAGAATCCTGCAAAAATATTTGCTGAGTATTCAAGCCATACTAATAATCATCTGAGGTAAGATGACTATAACCTCAAAAAACTGTACTGAACTAAACATGACCCTGTGTTGAGACAGACCAGTGTTCTTTGGACAGAATTCAGCTTCCCAATATTCTGTTCTGTTAAGTCAACTTCAACTTCTTTTCATTGATGGGGTTTTGTCCCTTTATAAAAATAAAGTCTGGTTGGGTTACCCTGCCAGCACTCCAGGAACTTTTGTACATAATTGAATTTTCAGCACACACACACACACACACACACACACACACACACACACACGCACGCACGCACGCACACACATATACACACACACAGAAAGCTTTTCATATTCATGTGTATTAAAAAATGGAATAAAGAAGGTGAGCAAAAGGATTGGTAATATGACTTGTCAGAAATTAATCTAACAAATTAGATGACTGGAAGACTAGATTTAGGTCAATAAACACGAAATGATGTCAATTTCGAAGATAGTATACTGCAATCTTTAGGATAATACTAATAAATATGTAAATTCCAAAATCATAAATGAAGAAAATTAGAAAAATTAAAAATTATAAATATAAAATGTGAAGTAGGATAAATTGAAAGCACCTAATAAGATGAAAAATTGATGTTATTAAATTTAACAAATTTTCTTACAATGTGAAAACAATTTTGTCACAAATAAAATGTTTATATTGCCAAAGGATGCCAAACCTATAGAATTCATAATTCTAATTAATTTCATTCATTACTGAAAAACAGTTTTTGAAAATACATTTTGAGCATTAGACAAAATTGTAAAAAATGTAAATGCATGAGTATAAAATCAGATTCATGATAAACTTTGCAGAGAAGAGATAGAGAGAGGGCCAGAGTGATAGTCCTGTGGGTAGAGTACTTGTCTTGTGTGAGGCAGATCTGGGGCTAATCTCCAGAACTATGTATAGTCCCTTGAACCCCTCTAGGAATGATCCCTAAATGTAAAGTCTGAACTAATCCCTGAGCACCATTGATGTGGTCCCAAAAATTATAAAGTAGAGGATAGAAGAGCTAACACCTGGAAAAGGCATAAGGACTTTTTCAGATGTTAACAATGATCTTTCTTGATCTAGGTAAAGATAATACTGATGATCTTCTAGAAATAAATCGAGCTACACTTTTTTTCTTTTTTTTTTTTTTTTTTTTGTTGGTTTTTGGGTCACACTCACCAGTGCTCAGGGCTTACTCCTGGCTCTACTCTCAGAAATCGCTCCTGGCAGACTCAGGGGACCGTATGAGATGCCAGGATTCAAACCACTGTCCTTCTGCAGGCAAGGCAAACGCCATGCTATCTCTCTGGCCCCTGAGCTACACATTTTTTTAATCTTTTTTGCATTTTATTGTTTCTATATATTTACTTTAGTGTTTTGTTAACTGAAATTAGCAAAAGTCCTTTGTGAGAATGTATAACCTTATCTAATGTGTTTTGGATTGGATTATGAAATGATGAATTAAAAGGGTCATTTAAATAAAGATGCCTCATATCCAGAACACTTAATTTTCATTTAAATATGTATTATACTCCTGAGTATTTATCCAGAGTCAATGTAAACATATTCACAGAAATGCCTACATAAGAATATTCATAACTACTTTATTCATGGGGCCAGAGAGATAGCTATTTCTGAGCGCATAGCCAGAAGTAACCCCTGAGGGTCACTGGGTGTGGCCCCCAAAACCAAAAAAATAAATAAGTAAATAAATAAACAACCCACTTTATTCACAATAGCACCAAACTAGAAAAATGAATGTGTATAAGCACAAGTTGCAATATCTTTACAATATATGATATGAAATAGTTGTGGTATATCGACATAAGAAAATACAATTCAGCAATGTAAAGGATTCTCCCAAACCCAAGAATGATTTTAGTGTTGCACTAGCAATAGCTCTATGCAATATTGAAAACTGTTATTTGTTGTGTTTTCTCTCTTTTTTTTTTTTGGTTTTTGGGCCACACCCGGTGATGTTCAGAGGTTACTCCTGGCTATGCACTGATAAATCACTCCTGGCTTGGGAGACCATATGAGACACCAGGGTATTGAACCCCAGTTCATCCTAGGTTAGCTGCATGCAAGGCAAACACCCTACCACTTGTGCCACTGCTCTGGCCCCTCTCATTTTTATTATGCAAATATTTTAACTTCAATATTCTAGTTTCAGTGTGAAGTCACTAAAAATAGAATTAGTATCAGATAAACACAATGTGACTCTCACAATTGGTTTGTTGAGTTCAATATTACCACTTACTGAATATCTCGTATTGTCAGTAGTAGTAATTTGACTCTGCGGTGCCATTTTAAAACAGAAGGAAACATAAAGATGAATCAGTAACTTCTAAACTTACTACCTTTGCATGAGCCATGCCATTAAATCCTATCAATATTTCAAAGAAGGCAGGAAATGAAAAAGAGGACATGTTTTCTGATATAATTAATGTATGTCTCTAAAAATTTATGCAAAAATAATAAAAACAGAAGAGTGGTCACCTTCAGGCTTATTTACAAGAGCATGCATGAATTTTAAATACAATGTAAAGGCCCTTTACTCTGCGAAAGAGGAAGTTCATACCAGTAGTTTTAGAAAATTTAAATGAGAAGGGTAGAAAAGAAAGAAAAATGGGCATAGCTCTACCTATTTATCTGTTTATCTAGGCTGAGCTCACCTGAGACAAAAGGTTGTTGTATATTGCATTGTTTTCCTTCCTGAAGAGGAAGTTGGACATGAATAAAGAATGACATTTTTGTCCCATCAAACACTGTGGTCAAATGTTCTCTGGCCAAGGACTATCCTTCAGCAGGACAGTTAACAATGGGTCTTCCTCGTGGTCCTCTGAAAGTCAAGAGAGTGGGAGAGGCACATTGTGTGACTGACAGGCCCAGAGTATTGCTCTGAACACCCGGAAGAATTTGCCCCGAGGCCCACACATCCATTCAGGGCACCTTTTGAGAAATCCAGGCAATCTGACTCTCTTTCAATAGAGGAAGTTTTAGTTTAATATATAATAGTGATTCTTTATAGAACTTGTAGTTTGGTCAGAAAAGAAACACTTGAACTGACTTTAACATTTAATCTTTCCAACAATTCTAGGTAGAAGATACTGTTCTGTTCACATTTGTAAATAGAACAGGAGTCAAGAAATTGGAATCACACACCCAAGATGGCTTGGTTTATGAGAGGTAGTGCCTCTTGTAAAATAAAAGCCACCAGCTTGTGAGATCACCCCCACACGCTGTGTTTCTATTCTCTTAGATGAATGGGTCTGAAGAAGCAGGGTAGCAATGAAGAAATAATAAATCAAGCCAGTTAAGAGAGAGTCAGGGAGCTAGTCTGCACCTGATGGTATCTCTGAACACTAAGCCAAAACTGACTTTCCTTTATTATATCAATATCCATCCATCAGGAGGGGAAAGGTCAAGAGTGAGACAAAAGTACCTATCCAGTGGGCTTTTATGAATCAAAATAAGAGGTTGAAGGAAGGAGGAAGTTATGGGGAACACGTTTGTTTGGGGTTGATAGCTGGGTATCATCTTACAATTTCACCCTTTCTGTTTGAAACAAAACAAAAAAATGAGAAAAGTTACAAAAGTTTTATTCTACTTTTCTCTACCAGAGGCAGGAACCCCAGATCAAAACTTATAAAAATGTTTTTTTTTTATTTTGATAGGCATAGTCAAAGTCAAAGTTTAACTTGCATGCATCATTCTCAAAACAACCAGCTTTTTCCATATCTTTGTCTTATATATATTACAAAAAATGTTTCAGACTTCTCTGAACATGAACATTAGAACCTTTCTGCAAATACACTTAATTATAACATTCTTAAACATTCTTTTTTTTAATATGTATTTATTTATTTATTTTGGTTTTTGGTGTGGCCCAAAAAGCAAAAGAAAAAAAAAAAGGATATTAGCTTAGAAGAAAGTTGCAGGAGGTTCTGAAAGCAGCTTCTCCCTTGTTGGGCTTGTTCTGGGATTGGATCCTCCATCTTCTCCTTCTGTGGTATGCTGCTTAGGTCGCCTGGGACAGAAAGGCCTTTGGTTCCTGAGCCGGAATCTGGGTAGGTGTAGCAAGTCAGCCCCTGAAGAGGTTGACTGATGGTGGGATTGAGAATGAGGCCTTTTTCTTCCAGCTCGGAGCACGCGTCTGCCACCCTGTGTAGCCCACGGTTCTGAGGTGAAACGGCGGGTAAACAGCTCGCAGACAGTCAGGCTCGTGGAGATATTTGCTTTATTCGGATGGACAAAACTGAAGTCCAAAGACTCAGATTCAGTTCCAGCCAGCCCAAAGCTCGGGCTTTCCACAGACCTCTGTTTTTATACTCCAGAGTCAGGTCCCACCCAATGGTGGGATCAGATACCAACCAATGGTGAAAGCAGAATCAGGTCCTACCCTAGGGTGGGGGCAGAATGCCAGGTCACACCCTAGGGTAGGGCACAATCACCAATCAGTTTAGGGTGAGTAACATAGTAATCCCCCAAAATATTTACATACACAACAGGTAGGCTCATCTCCCTGCTGTTGGTCCTCCTCAAATTCTCTTTGGCTTCTACCCTTTGATAAACTGCTTCAGATTGAGGGTGCCGAGGTTCTCTCAGAAAGCACCTTTGGTAGAAGAAAGGTGGTGGGCCTCAGCCTCTAAGACGCTGCTCAGACTTTATCTTTCTCTGCTTCACTGCCCACTTCTGTCCCATCTGAAAGGATCTGTTACCATGGGTGGTGGGTGAGCTGAGTGACCAGACCACAGCAACATACAGCTGTTCAGAACAAGGGCCATGTGCACTGATGTTCCAGTGATGGGCACTGCACACTCAGGACAGCTGAAGGAGGCCGTGATGGTGATTATTCACCAAAGGGTCAAATAATTCACTGTCGTTGGGGTCGTCTTGGTTTTGGATCTCTGGGTCCCAGGACCCTGTTCAGGCACAAGTTGTAAAATAAAACCCACGAGTTTGTAAGACCACTTCACATGCTGTATTTCTAACCCCTTAGGTGAACGGGTCTGAAGAAGCAGGGTAGCAGTGAAGAAATAAGACAAGCCAGTCATAAGAGAGCCAGTCAGGAGGGAGTCTCTACCTAGTGGTATCGCTAAGCGCCAAGCCAAATTGAGTTTTCTTTTTTTTTTCTTTTCCTTTTTCTGGTTTTTGCGCCACACCCAGTGATGCTCAGGGGCCACTCCTGGCTCTGTGCTCAGAAATCACTCCTGACTTGGGGGACTATATAGGACGTTCTGGTCAGCCACATGCAAAGCATGGGCCCTACTACTGTGCTACTGCTCCAGCCCAAAACTGATTTTTCTTTTTTCTTTTTTCTTTTTTTTTTTATTTTAAAAATATGGAACGCTTCACGAATTTGCGTGTCATCCTTGCGCAGGGGCCATGCAAATCTTCTCTGTATCGTTCCAATTTTAGTATATGTGCCACCGAGCACTGATTTTTCTTTATTATACCAATACCCATTCACTAGGAAGGAGAAAGTTGAGAATGAGACAAAAGTACATATTCAGTGGACTCTTACGTATCAAAGTAAGAGGTTTAAGGAATGAGGAAGTTGGGGGAACACCTTTGTTTATGTTTGATAGCCGGGTGTCATCTTACACCTCTGTCTCATTCAATTGGCTCAGGTATAGATTATGAATCAATGACAAGTAAATTGATTAACACAATGTAGAAAGGTAAATAATTGCAAAAACATTTTCCTTCCTTGGAGTTAGTATTAGCCAACAAGCTAAAAAAATAATAACATTGATAAAATTTGGCCCAAATCTTTCCAGTAATCTGGTATCTCTACAAGATGATGAAAATAAAAAATGTCCAAAAGAAAGTCAGCAAAGACATTCTGAACTTGGAGGATTTAAAAACAGAGAAGACTAACAAAAGCTGTACATCTTTTTAGGCAAAGAGGGAGAGGAACAAAAAGTGGAGATAGAATTTTCAGGCAACACACTCTTTCATCTCTGCTACTGATTTCATGAAGGACAGAAATTAAGGTATAGAGATTCCATGTTCTTGCTGTCAGCACAGAAAGTGGGTTTCCCTGCACTGGTGGATTCCTGAGAATTGTAGGAAAGATTCTGCACACAAGTCTCAAAAGGTGAAACGTTGGAGTTGATAGTATGGCTGAAGTAGATTGGTCTGGTTCCTCCCTGGAAGTCCTCTGTCCCTGTGAATGATGCTACTTGTCCTGGCCCATGTGGTCCGAGAGCCTGCATTGAACAGTGGCCAGGTCTTGTCTCCACATTGCTCTCCTTCCACTGCTTGCATCCAGCTCTGAAATCATGTCCCTGGACCCTTCTGCAACTGTTCCCCAGTGGTTCTCTGACATATGGTCTCCAGTCTACTGCCACATGTTGGCATGTGAGATTCGTGCCCTCTGTGTCTATCTTCTGGGCCTCTCTCAGTGTACTCCAGAGATGCCTATAATTTTGTGTCTGCTTTCCTACCTAGTCTCTGGCCTAGGTCAGGGTTCCCTGGGTAACATTCCTGTGCCCAGTCTCTGTCTCTGCCTGAATGTGTCAATTATACAGCTGCAGGAACTCTACTGGATCCTGCTATTTAGAGAGAGGAGAGAGAGAGAGAGAGAGAGAGAGAGAGAGAGAGAGAGAGAGAGAGAGAAACACAGAAACACACAGAGAGAGAGAAACACAGAGAGACAGAGACAAACACACAGAGAGAGAAACAGAGAGAGAGAAACACAGAGAGAAACAGAGAGAGAGAGAGACAGAGACAGGATGGGGGGCTTGGCCCCCTTCTATCTTTTTAGATTGGTTCTCATTTAATGGCCAAAAAATGGCACAAATGGCCAGATTTAAAGTGACTAAGTTAACTTGGTGCTTCATCTTCCACCAGACATGTCTGATCAGAGTTTAAATGGCTCATATACTTTATTTTGTGTCCATTTTTTTTACTATCTTGATGTTTTCATTTGGAACAAATTCAGAAGCAACACACACTTATGTATGGATGAGTGTTTACAATACGAAATCATTTTTATTTTATCAAACTGTGCAATAAGTTAGAAAGTACAGCCACATTAAGACTATCATTTTCAAATACAATTTTCCACAACGTGAGAACCAAAAAAAAAAAAAAAAAAAGAAGAAGAAAATTTCTTTGTGAAAAAGGAACTCCTTATTTATCAACTTGACATTCTTTTTCTAATATCAATCGTATCAAAATATTACAAAAGTTATTAGCTATAACTTGGCCAAGTCACTAAAATTCTTATTTTACAGCAAACAAAGTAAATGGTGTTGAGACTTTGACTCTGATTTCTTGTTCAGTTTGAAAATACTTTAGCCCAGTCTGGTGGAGGTGAGTGGGGCAATAAAAGAAACTACACATGTTTTTCCTGCTCGTTCATGCCTTCATTCCATTCTTCATGGAGGAGCCCACAGGGTGGTGAAGGCTGAGCTAAGATCATTGACAACTCAGGGAATATATATACCCTGGCGAGTTCAATTCGTTTTAAATTTTCAATCATGTGTGGGAGCGGCAGTTCAGCGGAGAGGATGCTTGCTTTGCACACGGCTGACCTGTGTTCAGTTCCTCCCCTGAGCATTGCCAGGAGTAATTGCTGAATGCAGAGCCAGGAGGAAGCCCTGAACACTACCAGGTGTGGCCCCAAAAAGAAAACAATCTCACTAGAATCGAAGCAGGGGAAAAAGCATCTGCCAGCACAGACAGGAAGTTGCAGCCAACTGAGAATAAATGGACTCTCCACTCCTAACAGCTGCAACAGCAAAGGCCGAGGGTCTTGGTGAGCAGCAGGCAACCAGAGAAGCTGAGCTGGGCCCTGGAACTTCCGGAAGGGAAATCTGAGAACTATTTCTATTGACCTCCTCTCTCTAAGCACAGCTGACCCTTAAGAAATAGGAGATGACATGCCCCAAAACAACTCAAAGGAAAACCTTGGAGGATGCAAAGGAGACATCCTGCAATGCTGGAAGAATAAAGTGATGGTGTTTTGACTGGAATATAAACAAAGAGATTATTTAAGCATCTTCTAATGTTGGGACTGGTGTGGAATGCCTTTTCCAGAAAGCAGGTTTAGCATCTGATTATAAACAGACTTCCTATACTGCAGAATCCCTTTTTATAGCAGCCAGGGCTATCAACGTGAGGAAAGGAGGAGAGAAGAGGGGAGGGGAGGGAAGGGGAAGAGAGGGGTTAAGGTTAGGGAGGGGAGGGGAGGGCACAGGAGAGGAGAAAAGAGAGGAGAAAGGAGAGGGAAGGAGAAAGGAGAAGAAAGGAGAGGGACGGAGAATGGAGAAGAAAGGAGAAAGGAAAGGAAAGGAAAGGAAAGGAAAGGAAAGGAAAGGAAAGGAAAGGAAAGGAAAGGAAAGGAAAGGAAAGGAAAGGAAAGGAAAGGAAAGGAAAGGAAAGGAAAGGAAAGGAAAGGAAAGGAAAGGAAAGGAAAGGAAAGGAAAGGAAAGGAAAGGAAAAAAAAAAGGAAAGAAAAAAGGAAAAGAAAGGAAAAAGGAAAGAAAGATTACGAAAGAGGAAAGAAAAATAGAAACAACAAGAGAAGGAAGGAAGGAAGGAAGGAAGGAAGGAAGGAAGGAAGGAAGGAAGGAAGGAAGGAAGGAAGGAAGGAAGGAAGGAAAGAAGAGTGGGTCAGACCATGAAGAAAAATCTTTTTTGTGTGTGTAGTTTTTAATTGAAAATTAGAAAGATGTGAGAAGAGAGAAAGAGATATGTTCAAGAAAGATCACGGGCTTCTCCAAAGCAGAAATAAGCAAGTAAGGAAACAGACAAGCCAGTAAGATTAGGCTTGGCTCGTCAGAGAGAATGCAGGCTCGAAGGGGATGCTCGAAACATTTCTTAAAAAGGGAGAAAGATGGAAATATTTGTAAAATATGCATAAGCCAGTCCATTCATATCATGACAGGAAAACATGTTTCTTTTCATAACAACAGTTTGCCTCCAAGTGGTGTTTTCCCAGAAAATTGAATGATTTTGGCAGACAAAACTTTTAAACAGAGGCACCCTTGGGTATGTGCATAAAGATAAGCCCTTTGAGATTCCTATAAAGTAAGTTTTCTAAGAGAAAAGTGAGTCTTGTGAGGTGATTCTCCTTGGGTCCTCTCCACCTGCCTAGTGGGACAGAATAGAATAGTTCCAAGAGACATTGACCTACCCAGAAGATGAGATTTCTTTCAGCTGTGATGTGCCAGTTAAACCATGCAGCCTTGTTTTATCCAAATGATTCCTTCTAAAATTCCTAAATAATTTTATCACAACTGTGCCTCACATTTACAAGCATCATAGAAGTCAGAACAATCCTGAGCAATCAATGAAGTATTTAGGCAAGAAGGTCTGGAGCCATCTAGCTCCTTAGTTTTCAGCATGTGTGTTCTGAGTTAATGCAGTGGTCAGAGAAAATAGAGATCAGAGACCGCATTGATTCTGTATTACAAACAGAATGTCTGCAGCTTCAACAATTTTAAATAAACTCTTAGATGGAGTTCAACTCAATTTTAAGTTAAAATAAAAAATAAAAACCCTCAGTTGTCTAATCAATTAGGCTCGTCTCTAATACTCTTTTTTAAGAAGTTACAGATTTCCTAGGAAACTAATCCACAAAATATCTATTCAAGTGATTAGATTGATTTATTTATTTTTGGCCACACCCTAACCAGTGCTTTGTGCTTAATCCTGACTCTGTGCTCAGGGTTCACTCCTGGTGGGTGTTTCCAGAAAACCAGTGTGGTTCAGGAATTGAAATGGGTCAGTTGCATGCATGGCAAGCCCACTGTACTGTCTCTCCATCCCCTGATTTTAGAAAATTATGAAGTAAGCCAGAAGATGAAGTAGCTCGCTTATCTGTGGTGTTTAGAATAGCTGGATGAGGTAATGTGGTGGTTTAAAGATGAATGCCTAGATCTCCTGTAAAAAAAATATAGAGAAAGAAAGAAACTGAGGGTTCAGGGTAGGGAAACAGATGAGAAGTAACAGGACCAGGGACCTAGGATTCAGGTACACCAGATGTGTTAATGATAGAGCTAAACATCAAAATCAGAGTCAACAATATTGAAATTATGAGAACAAACTTTAGCAACCAAAGTTAAAAAGGTAACCATCAAGATGTCAGGCTGTATGTGTGGAGAGGGGGTATGGGAGAGGGAACCTGGAACATTAGTGGAATGAGGTTGACTCTGGCGATGGTATCAGTACTTGGGCATTGTACGTCTAAAACTCAACGTGAATAATTGTAGATTGTGGTGCTTTAATAAAATTAATTTAAAAAAATAAAGTATAGATTTCAAGTGGAAGCAACTGAGTTTGAGGAGAATGGGTTGAATTGAAAGTGCAAATGTTTTCTCTTGAAAATAATAGTGTTTGGGGCCGGAGCAGTGACACAGCAGTAGAGCGTTTGCCTTGCAAATGGCTAACCTAGGATGGACGGTGGTTCGATCTCCTGATGTCTCATATGGTCCCCCAAAGCCAGGAGTGATTTCTGAGCGCATAGCCAGGAATAACCTCTGAGTATCACAGGGTGTGGCCCAAACCCCCCCAAAAGAAAAGAAATAAAATAATAGTTCTTGATGAAATTATTGTATTCGATAATAAATTTCCCCATCTATATAATGAGCATAGTAACTACTTTCTTGTAAGGTTTCTGTGAACTTTATATGTATTAGAATTTATATATCCCCCATACTCTCTTAAATCAGCTTCAAGAAACCTTTTAACCCTAACATTATTAATGATCATTATCCACTGTCAAACTCATACGCAGTTCTCCTTGTTTATCTTACATGATAATCCTAAGAACAAAATGTTGCATAGTGATCCTTCCTAAAACCCTTCCTTCTGGTCATTCTGGAACATTCCACTCAGTTGATTCTTTCATTGGCTAGTTTCCTCATTGTCCCCTCATCATTCTTTATTCAGCCAGCCTCTAAATATTGAAATAAGTTTGTAAGAGCTCTGAATCAGTCACTGTATACAAATTCAGTAATTTATTAGTTTAAGGAGAAACAAAAGAAACTTCACTGCTTGTATTGTAAATTGGATAAGCTGAGAAAAACATTTCTTTGCAGAGCATATTCACAAAGCTACATCTGAAATAATCATGGAAGAATTTAGGTGGGGTGGGGGAACAGGAGGAAATTTGAAAGCTATCATTTGCAAAATTAGTTGGCGTGGAGGAGCAGGAGGAAAAAGCTGTTATCATTTGCAATATAGAAAAGAGAATTCAGTGCCTTTTCAATCTCCTTCATCTTTTCAAATGCTGACATTTCACTTCACAATAGGGTCCTCATATGACCTGAAAAGGTATATTTCAGCACATGGGGATTCAACAAAAAGATGGTCTCTGATGCAGGGAGTAGGCTTTTATAACACATTAAATCTGTGGTGATGGGTCCCAATCCAAGACCAATTGATCTGAGATACACAAGATGCAAAAGCCCAGATTCCAGCTTGCTGGAATCAACCACTTGCAGTGAGGTGGCAACGCCTGCCCAACTTACATTCTTACTTTTATACCTAGTTTAGAGAATTTTCAAATGGCCTCGATGATCATTGTGGGAACTGGCTACACATTACATCATTCCTTATAGGGTGCTAGGTCATTGATTGGACCTATTAAGGACTTTTATGCAGTAAGCAGGATGTAAACAGAATGTTGGCCTAGGAGTAGTGTTATAATATTGCAAATAGGATGTAAACAGGATGTTGAACTGGGGAGTCCTTGTGATAGTCCAGGGACTTGCTGTCATTTACAGTAAGAGGCCTATTGTACCACCTGAAGCCTACCTATCATGGCTACAGTCTGGTCCTTTCAGTGAGTGCCTTGGTCTTAAACTATAAAGCTTTCAGAACTTGAGAAATTAATTTTTGTTGTTTTTGAACCACCAGCCTCTGGTATTTTTCTACAATAGCCCAGATTAAGACACCAGAGACCTCTTTCAGTGAGCAAGGCAGAGAGATTTGCCTTGACTTGTTTGGGTCTTCCTGCTCAGAATGAGAACTCCAGACAATATGAGAAAACATCTTCGGCTTGGAAAAAAAACAACAGTTTCTGACCTCTACAAAACTGCCTACATAATGAAAAAAGAAATCAGTTATTCTGTAGTGATTGCTATAGACTGCATTTAATCTGGAAAATTGCATGCATCCATATTTAATCCTTACAAAGTCTTGGGGAGAACCTAGCACCTAATAATCTTCCTTCTGAATCTTAAAAATGGGCAGTAATGACTTTTTTCTACGTAACAGGCTAAGGAACCAGAACTTAAATTCGTTTTCTCTGGGCCAGAGAGACAGTTCAGGGGGATGGGAGAGCAAATTTTGTATGCAGATAACTTTGTTGCCAGATATTCCAGGCAACACATAGGTCCCTCTAACACAATCAGCAGGAGCAAGTAAGCACAACTAAATTAAACAAAAAGTAAAAATAAAATGACTTACTTCATCTGAGCCATACTGCCAGGCATCAGCTTCAAGATCAGTATATCCAGGAATTTTCAGGGCCATGCCAATGGCCCAACCTCTTCACATTCTACTGATCTCTGCACAGACTCACTGCCAAAACCTCCAGGTATGCTGGGTTTGGGGCTGATATCACTTGAGTCTTAGGCAGTCCTTCCCCATCCAACACCTCTAATACTTCCAGAAGCGCAGGCAGCCACATCCACTACCGCAGCCTCTCTGATGTCTCCTCATTGGCCAGTGCCGTAGACTCATGTCAGCTCATTGATCTAGCTCCATAGATCCTCCAAGTCCTGGAGAACTTGGTTACATACATGGCCATACAAAAGCTCCAGATTTTTCAAAACTGACATCCCAGTAGGAAGACAACAAGTTAGAAACTAACATAGAAGCCACCTAAGCTCAACAACACAAAATCAACAGAATGCTTGACCTTCAGTTACTTAATGATCCCATTGTGAGATATATCAATGATCACAAATTTTCTTTTAATGAAAAAGATTTTAGGTAATTCAATGACTATTTAGTTGTAACAAGCAATATTAAGTAAATTATTTGTACCTGCCAAAACTTATTTCTATTTTCCTGTGATAATAACTTGATCTGGTTTTATATGGACAACAAGGGAAAGTTAAAAAGAAAAGAAAAGAAAATACAAAAAAATTAGAGATCTCACACAGTATAAAGAAACAAAGTCAGAATTAGACAATCCCCTCCCCCATGGCATAACCATAGAACCTTGGGTTCAAGGTGTAGGTAGGGGGAAGAAGAGAAAGAACTTTGGGAAAATGGTGAAAGGATCCTGTTACTCGTGGTAGGTCTAGTGTAGTAGACTCACAGTGTAACAAAAACAAAAACAAAAAAAGGTGGAAAAAAAAAGGCAGTGGTGAGGGGTTTTGAATACATGAATGATGAAGAATGTACCAGAACTTTGTATATCAAAATCATGCATTTAACACTATTATAACCATGTTACCTGAAGTCTAATCAAAAGCAAAGATTAATCAATAAATCAGCACTAAACATGATTCATCCCTTGCTCAAAAAGTTTTAGACCCAGGGCCGGGCGGTGGCGCTAAAGGTAAGGTGTCTGCCTTGCCTGCGCTAGCCTTGGACGGACTGCGGTTCGATCCCCCGGTGTCCCATATGGTCCCCCAAGCCAGGAGCAACTTCTGAGCACATAGCCAGGAGTAACCCCTGAGCGTTACTGGGTGTGGCCCAAAAACAAAACAAAACAAAAAAAAAAAGTTTTAGACCCAATTTCATGATATTTTTTTAAATGCTGGGTAACTTTTTTTTTTTTTAGGGGGGGGTGGGCCACACCCGTTTGACGCTCAGGAGTTACTCCTGGCTATGCGCTCAGAAATCGCCCCTGATTGGGGGCTTGGGGGGACCATATGGGACGCCAGGGATAGAACCGCTGTCTGTCCTACGCTAGCGCTTGCAAGGCAGACACCCTACCTCTAGCGCCACCTTCCCGGCCCCAATGCTGGGTAACTTTAATTTTAAAAAAGGAGGGGGGGCGGGAAATCAAGGTGTTAGGTCTAGAAGAATGTCTATTTGGCTGAAACTGCCAGTTCTCGCCAGCTTTCACACTCTTCACTGAAGAGATCAAGAGATGAATCATGAACTGGAGCAGCGGCGCTGGCAGTTGGGTGTTTGCCTTGCGTGCGCTAACCTAAGATTGACCATGGTTCGATCCCCGAGGTCCCATATGGTCCCCCCAAGCCAGGAGCGATTTCTGAGCGCATAGCCAGGAGTAACCCCTGAGCGTCACCAGGTGTGACCCAAAAACCAAAAAAAAAATTTTTTTAATAAAAAAATAAAAATAAAAAAAAGAGATGAATAATATGGATGGTACAGCAAGGTATAATCCTTTATTTTCATATGGTAATAAAAAAACTGACTTTTTCCCCAGAAAATTACAACGCAACACTGCAGGAAATGTCATACAAAACTGTTTTTCCTTTTTTGGGAGGGAAGCTAGGAAAGTAACGCTCCCCTTGTGGAAGATTTCATCTGGAGAACAAAAGCAGCTCTGTTTGCAGTTATTTCCAGGTGATTCTGATTAAACTGACTCATACTTCCCCTGAAGAAAAAGGGTTGGCCTCTGAGCAAGACAACTGGCCCTCTTGGTTAACTTCCTAGCATCAGAGCCCAGGAGAATCTTGTATATATTTTCCCATTCAGGGCAGGAGGGACCAACATCTTGAAGCCATTTTCTAAAATAAATATTACTTACCACCTCTGGCAATTAGGGTTGTTCCAGCCACTAGATCCTATATGATCCTTGTTTCCTCCCTTTCCTTCCTAATACATGCATTTGTCTATGCACATGGGTAATCAAGAATTGGTCTCTACTTATCCCAAGCATTTAAATGTCTACTTAGATGTCCAAACACTGATGAGAAATAGAATTGTACATAATACCCTATTCTTTCTTATGCAATACTATGGCATAGTATATTTAATGCTCTGGCTCTATTTCTCAGTTGCTACTCAAATAACCACATCTATACTATACTAGATATACTAGTATAGTATATTACACTAGAAAGAACCATCAATCCCAATATTATAGACTTTATAACCACAAAAAAAAAGTGTTTAAATGAAGGAAAGACAACATGACTCTCCAATGTACCAACAGTTTAGTTTAGCAATGCCAAGAACTGTCCCCAAGCACATGGAGAAGGTGTTTGTAGACATTAGACATTGAGCCCAGTGAATAAGTCACCTACTCATTAAAGAATCATGCCCTACTTAGAGTTTGGCATGTCTATACCTGCTAAATATGTCCTTGCTCAGATGTTCTCAGCCGGCTAGAGGTCAGTTGGACACATTTCTCTGTGTATGCGGGCACTGACTTTTTACTCAAGGATCTTGTCTGAGTCCTCATTTTAATTATAGAGAAACAAGAAACTAGTCAGGATCATGGTCTGTTGCTTCAGTGTGAAAAGGGCAACCACTCCTTCTGGAATGTGGAAATTAAAATTAGTCCCATCACTAATTGAATCAAACCAAGCACTAGAGCTAAATTATCTGCTTACAAAAACAAACAAACAAAACTTATTCTAGCCATGTCGAGGGAAGATAAGGAATAAGATATTTGGGCATCTCCTGTAAACCTTGTATTTAAATTTTGTTAGCTTTCAGTAGTTGATTTGGAACTATCCATGATTAGGTCCAAATTAAAACTGAAATGACAAATGGAGGAGCTTTATATATAGGACTAAGAAAGGAATACAAATAGTGAGCTCTGCAAAACTAAATATACAGAAAATCTTAATCTTTTTTTAAATGGATTTGAGAAGGTGGACTGATGCATTCTCAGTAGAAAAAAATTAAGCTGGGTTGATTGAGGGCAAAAGAAATAAGCAATTGGTTTAATTTTTTTACCACCCCAATTTTTGAATAATTGTATTACCAATATCTCAGGGTTGTTTTTTTTTTGTTTTTTTTGTTTTGTTTTTTGGTTTTTGGGCCACACCCAGTGACACTCAAGGGTTACTCCTGGCTATGTGCTCAGAAATCGCTCCTGCCTTGGGGGACCATATGGGATGCTGGGGGATTGAACCTCAGTCAGTCCTAGGCTAGTGCAGGCAAGACAGACACCTTACAGCTCGCACCACAGCTCCAGACCCTATCTCAGATTTTTTTTTTTTTAAAGAATATATAAGACAGGGACCGGTGAGATAGCATGGAGGTAAGGCGTTTGCCTTCCATGCAGAAGGACAGTGTTTCAAATCCTGGCATCCCATATGGTCCCCCGTGCCTGCTAGGGGCAATTTCTGAGCGTAGAGCCAGGATTAACCCCTGAGCGCTGCCGGGTGTGACCCAAAAATACAAAAAAAAAAAAAAGAATATATAAGACAGTGCTAGGTAATGTGCAGAACAAGTGCATTATTATTTTGATCGTTTTTTCTATGCAGTACAAATAAGAAGAGATAAAGAGTTGAAAATCATAATTAAATTCTAACTTGTTTATATATTTTGAGGGTTTATGGTTAACTTTCAGTAGCATCAGTCTTTCTTTATGAGCTTTAATCAGAAACCCATAATTTGTCTATTTCTATTCCCTCTCAATAAGTAGCCTCATCCTGAATCTGGCTGGCCAACTTCCCAGGGCAGAACCAGCCAGTCAAGTGGAGCTACATTTCAAAGGGTTTTTTGTGCTTTTTCTTACCAAGGGACCTTTATTTACCTTGAGTCATAGTTCTAGGGGCTTAGAAAAACCCTTGCAGCTAATGCTACTCGTATCCAATGACTCCTATTGAAATTGCTGAAATGTTAGGCAAATGCCACCCATAATTAACTGAAATTTACCAAATGCCAGATTTGTAGAATTTGCTCAGCATATCTTTTTAGCTTTTTTGAAAAGTTAGTCTTCTATTCCGGTAACCAGAAAAATGTAATGAAGCAATTTAAAAAACTACAATAACAACGAAAAAGTAACATTTTCTAAAATCTACAATGAAATACATTTAGATAGCACCATTATATTAAAAATTACTGATAGTTTTCCTGATTCCAGGAGCTTAACCCCTTAGCTATGGAGTAAGGAAAATAACAGGAGATTCTAAAGTCATTTCTACTTATTTGCTGAATGACTTTATCATTTTCAGTTTTAGTTTCTACACCTATAAAATAGCATTAATCCACTACATGAGATGCGAAAAACACATCTGACATATAATGAATACTGATTAGGAAATCATGCTTTTGTAACAGAAGTGGATTTGTTTTGTTTGCTGTTGTTGCTGCTGTTTTGTTGTTAGATAATGTTTTTTCCTTCATCTTGGCCTGCCAGCCATCCTCAATTTAGGGACAAACACACAATTTAACCCTAAATGTATTTTAAAACTCCTACCTATAGATCATAAACCCTAGGAGGGCTAATTATTCATTGAAAACAGTTTCCAAATCCTTATGTATACCAAGCATAGCATCTGTTCTCTAAATAAATAGCTAAGCAGAGACTGTTAAAAGAAACTGCAATGCCAAAGGATTAAAAAGATTAACTGCATCCACAGCTACTTAGTTTCTTTTAATCACCTTGTATTTTCTCTATTGATGGATGACTAATGCAGATCCATTATCGCATGAATACCTGATATATTTTATCTTGAAAGTATTTAGACTAGGATAGCGGGACCTGGATTACTATTGGATTTGAGGCTTTGTCATTTTGAAAGGTAGATTTGCCCCAGCAACCTGAAATTCTCTCCGGATCTTCACATTCATGCCTCAACCACTGAGTTGAAGAGGTGGTATAGCTTAGTAAGAATAATGGTTTGGGGGGCCAGAGCAGTGGCTCAGTGGTAGGGCGTTTACCTTGCCTGCAACTGACACAGGACAGACTGCAGTTCGATTCCCCGGAGCAGTGGTCCTCAAACTATGGCCCGCGGGCCACATATTGTATTTGTATCTGTTTTGTTTCTTCATTGCAAAATAAGATATATGCAGTGTGCATAAGAATTCGTTCGTAAGTTTTGTTTTTACTAGAGTCAGACCCTCCAATGGTCTGAGGGACAGTGAACTGGCCCCCTGTTTAAAAAGTTTGAGGACCCCTGCCCCAGAGTCTCATATGGTCCCCCAAGCCAGGAGCAATTTCTGAGCACATAGCCAGGAGTAACCCCATAGTGTCACAGGGTGTGGCCCCCAAAAACAAAACAAAACAAACAAACAAAAAAAACCATAAAACACCTAAGAATGATGGTTTGGGATTTATAACCCTGACCCATTAACTCAGAAAACTGGGTAATTTCTAACGACTATGTTTCTCAGAGTCCTCTTCTGTAAAAAGTACAAAAGGATATCTACTTGCTGTTAGGCTTTTAAAAATATTATACATGATTTTTATAACTTTAGAAATTTAAAATAGTGCTAAAATGTATGGTATTAATATACAAAATTAATTTAGAATGGTGTCAATAGGGAGCAACTTATCAGTTGATATTATTTATTTGGTGTTCTTAGTAAAAGCAAATCTAGTGATTTTAGAATATCACAGTTCAAATGGGTTCTAATCCCAACATAAAAACCTGAGCACTACAAGGAATGAGTCCTGTACATAAAGCCAGGAGTGAGTCCTAAGCATACGCAGTTGTGGCCCCAAAACCAAATACAAGAATTAAAAAAACAAGGATAAGTTGTCAAAAGTCTCCCAAAAATTCTGCACAGTTTCTATTTTAAAGTATTCCCAAAAGAATAACAAAAATAGAATGGCTAGTATTTAGAGTACTTCCTTAATTATAGGCACTATTCCTGGAGTGGAATAAAATATCCTCTCATTTAATTCAATGAAATAATTAATTCACCTCCTCCTAAAGGTACAGAAATAATCAGGTATTTGTTCAAGGTTACCCTGCTAAGTTTAAGGGGGAAGCAGATTTATGTGCTGAGTAAATGTGTCTGGGGTCTGACACAGGTCCCTCCCCATTCATAATGTCCCTAAATACATGGGTTAGCTTCACACTCCAAGCATAGAATCCCCCACAGATGAAGCTTAAGTATCAATTTCCTGGCATCCTAAAATGATATTTAATAGTGATAATGGTTCTATCTTCCTGTTTATTGTATTCACTCCTTCATTGTGGATAAAATATCTTAGTTCCTCCTATTATACCAATCTGATCCCAGAGAAATGACAAAATTAATCCTTGCTATACATGTGCTCCTGAATTTTTAAAGTAAGCATTTACCATTTAATATTAATTAGTTAGAATGATCCATTAAGATTTGACTTTACATAAAATGAGGCAGTCTATAAGGTTCTATAAAATTATGTCTCTGAGAGAATGAAAATGCCTGCTTCAGAGGCAGTTGGGGGAGGGAGGGGAGGAGGGAAGAGGGCATCAAGGAAAGTCAGAGGGAAACTTGGTGGCAGAATATGTGCACTGGTGAAATTTGTTGCATATTATATGACTGGAACTCAATCATGAAGTAGTTTATTGAAAAAATAAACCCTGTATCATGAACAACCTTGCAACCATGGTGTTTAAAAAAATTACATCTCTAAGATGTTGAGCTAATTAAATCTACTAGAAATGAAGGAGAAACCCTTGGAATCTGCAGGTAAATTATAGGGTTGAAATATATTCTAGCCCCCCCCCCCCTTTTTTTTTTTGCTTTGGGATACACCTGGCAGTGCTCAGTGCTAACTCCTGACTCAGGACCCAGAGATCACTTCTGGCCCAGCTTGGGATCAATAAGTGCTTTGTGGGGATCCAACTCAGATCATCTGCTTGCAAAGCAAACACCCTATCAATGATGATATCTCTCTGGCCTCTATCTTGGTTTCTATAGTAACATGCCTTCAATGAGAGTCTGTCATGGCATGGAGTTATCAACTCCTATCACCCTTGTCCACCCTTAGACACTTCCAGTTTGCTCAAAAAAGAATCATTTCGTTTATCTGTGAATATGTTCATTTCTGACATATAGGATATAGCAACGCACAAAAAAGCATGTATTAGAATGTTATCTTACAGCTCTTACACCATGAATGACATAAGGATTACAATAGAGGAAGTGATATGGTTGAAATTGCTAAGTGAACAATGAGAAAGTTGATCAAAACTATGAAAATACAGTTAATAGTGAAAGTTTGGGGGAAAATATACAAACTTATGAATGGATCCTACTTTGGCTAAATTCGCATCACAAACCAAAATTTAATTCCAGTTTTAAATTTTCCCCCAAATGGAACCTATAGGAGGAGTTTTCTAGTCAGCATTTGCATGATAATCCACTGACTATATCCTGCTCTCACTCAGGATAGAACCTTGCTGAAACCAATTCACTCCTGATCACAGAACTTCTTTGTTTTCACTTCCTTCTACCTACAAAAGGCTTATCTTTTACACTCCTTGAGCTCCTTTCTTTCTGCTAAATTGAAATGCTTTTCAATTAATGAATCACTGAATAAAGATAATCAAGATTTAAAAAAAGACAGCAATTTTATGAAGAGCCAGACCTGGCAAAACCATTCATTTCTGTTTACAGTTGTGTGTGACAGAGAGGGAATATGGTCTCCACCATCACTGGGCCTTAGCAGTAGAAGTTTGATGGGATCTGCTGTTCCAGATGTCCTCTCAGACATTTTCCCTGAAATTCAACTGGTCTTAATTCAATGGACCTTGAATATCCATTCCAGGAAAACTTCCCCTTTGAGGAATTAATTAATTTGTCCCTGCTTCTCCTACATATTAGTATGTTGTCATAGGCATGAATACTTGATTCTCCAAATTACCCAGCAAAAAGCTTAAATTTAAAACCAAGGCAGTTGAATCTTAATTTCAAGATATGGGACTTTCTCCAAGCTAAGTGGTAATTTGATTAAACATCTCTAAGTAGAGAGTTTAGTGAAGTGAAGAGATTAAGATCTAGGGTTGAATTAAAGCTCATCAACCATCTACTATGAGAATTTATACCAGATCTTATTTCTTGCTTCTGAATATAAGAATAAAGAAAAAATTCTTTGAAGCACTGAGAACAATGACTGGGATCTAGAAAGTCCTCAATAAATGATCAACATCATCATATTCTTATCCAAGGTACTATTGGTTTTCTGGGATAAAAGTCTATGTTAGGGGCCGGAGTGGTGGCACAAGAGGTAGGGTGTTTGCCTTGCATGCGCTAACCTAAGACTGACCTCGGTTTGATCCCCCAGCGTCCCATATGGTCTCCCAAGCTAGGAGTGATTTCAGAGTACATAGCCTGGAGTAACCCCTGAGCCTCACTGGGTGTGACCCAAAAAACAAAACAGAACAAAACATGTCTATCTTAATACTATTACTATAGAATTAGTTAAGATGTTCAAAGATATCAACTATTACTGTATCAGCTAACAGAATTGATCTGTGGGCCCAAATCAGCCTTTCCGTGGACATTGGGCTTTGACAGAAATTAAACTTTCCATTTTCCAGATTGCCCCAACAGAACTACAGAAGTACCCGAGCATTTGCCTTCCTAACAGGACAAGAAAATTACAACCTAGCAGATTGTGGCTACAATTTTCCTTTTCATCAGTCACATTCCAAGCATGCATTTTAGCATCTAAAAACCTCTTCTAGGCTTAAATTTCTTAAATCTTGCAAAAAGATGAATAGACAGGGATGTTCAGTTATTCTACTGTGACTATGTCTACTTCTTTCAGCCTCAGGTGACATCTTTGTTTGATCTTTGTTTTGAAAATTCATTAATTTTCAAAGGATGAAAAAAAATAAAAGTATGTTCATTTAAATCACTTGAGCTGCTAGTTAAAAACAAGCTCTCGGAATCATTGAAATTATGGTCTTCACAGTTCAGCACGGGATAGAGTTGGCACAGCCAAGTACATAAACAAACATTTGCATTCTAGGGTGCTAAGATATTTCACAATTTTATCTGGATGATGGCTCAACAGATGTATTCCTATATTAAAATGCACAGAGTAGAAGCTGGAGAGATAATACAGCAGGGAGGGCACTTGTCTGGCATGCAGCTGACCTGGGATTAATTCCTGGCACCTCCAGTTGGTTCTCTGTATCTGCCGGAAGTAATTCTAAGCACAGAGACAGGAGTAATCCCTGAACGCTTAGGGTGCCCCTCACCCACTCAAAAAGAAAAAGAAAATGCACTAAGCTGAGGAACCACTTCTGGTTACATGTGCAAGGAATTTGGAAGCTGCCATTCATTCAACCCTAACAATAAACTGCAGAGCTAAGCAGAATGGAAACTAACAACCCCCCATTAAGTCCTAGGACAAGGGAGGCAACAGACCAAGTCTCCCTCTGGCAGGGAGAGACAGATGGAATATGAGGTCAAAATATGATCAGAACAGAAAGTCACATGGGCAGGCCATCCTGTCATGGTGATGCCGTTTAGGTAGAATACCCAATATGCAAAAGTAATGATCAATACATTAGATTGAATTAAAATTGGAAAAGTTCTACTCTGTAATATAGCGATCTATCTCCAAAGTCCATAGTTGTTCAAGGTCCTGTTATGGAATCTATTATGCTGAGTGAAATAAGTCAGAGAGAGAGAGAGAGAGAGATAAACACAGAATGGTCTCCCTCATCTATGGGTTTTGAGAAAAATGAAAAACATTTGTGTAATGATTCTCAGAGACAAAATAGAGGAGGACTGGAGGGTCCAGCTCCTGACATGAAGCTCACCACAGGGATCGTTTAGTGCAGTCACAGAAATAATTACACTGAGAACTATCATAACAAAATGTGGCTGAATGAGGGAAGTAGAAAGCCTGTCTAGAGTACAGGCCAGTATATATATATATATATATATATATATATATATATATATATATATATATATATATATATATATATATTTAAAAATCAAAAAAAGAAAAGATAAAAAAAGAATTGGTGAATTATTTGCACACAATCTATACACATCTAGTGTACTCAAATCATTACAAAACTACTAATAATACCTAATACAATTAAATTCTTTATAAATGTTGTTATATTATTTAGGGAATAGCAAGAAAAATGTCTGCAATGTTGGTGCACAAGCCATCACTCTACCTCTAACTATATAATATATATATATATATATTTTTTTTTTTTTTTTTTGGTTTTTGGGCCACACCCGTTTGACGCTCAGGGGTTACTCCTGGCTATGTGCTCAGAAATCGCCCCTGGCTTGGGGGAACCATATGGGACGCCGGGGGATCGAACCGCTGTCCGTTCCTTGGCTAGCGCTTGTAAGGCAGGCACCTTACCTCCAGCGCCACCGCCCGGCCCCAATATATATATTTTTTAATCCACGATGAATGTATAGATATGACAATGAGCTCAAAGGACAGACTATGTGAGATCTTTGTATCTCCTACTCAATGTTGATGCAAACATAAGACTTCTCCAGAAACAAAGTCTTCAAAAATATGTCCCTGAACTACGCATTTAAGTAAGAGTATTCTACTTTGGTATGCAAATACTCAATATAAAAAAATATGAAACAGCAAAGAACATCTTGAGTATTTTTGGCTTGCCTGTTTCTGCCCACCCTCCACCAGGGTGCTCAGGGTTTCCTCTTGGTTCTGCTCTCAGGAATTCCACCAGGCAGTACACAGGAGACCATGCTAGTGACAGAGATTGAACCTGGATGGCCAAATGCAAGGCAAGTGACCTGCTTCTGCTACTTGCACAGGCCCTGTGACTCTTGAAGGCGCTGAAGCGTGAGAAGAACTGCTGCAAAAAAAAAAGGTGCAATTTTCAATCTTGAAGATGAAGAAAAAATAATCTAGAACCAAAATCATTCCCCAAAAAGGTGAAATAAATATCATATAAATGCCAGTGTTCATAGAGTCTGAACCTTGGAGAGATGAGTTAAGAAACTCACATTTAAAACTTAAGATCAGGGGCCAGAGAGACAGCACAGCAGTACATACGGCCAACCCAGGACAAACCTGCTTTGATTCCTGGTATCCCATGTTGTTTCTCAGCCTGCCAGGGGTGATTTCTGAATGCAGAGCTAGGAGTAAACCCTGAGCACCACTGGATGTGTTCCAAAAACCAATCAATCAATCCATCAATTTTTAAAAAAATAAATAAAACTCAAGATCAATAGTTGTAAGCAAAGCTAGACTGTCATGTCACTGCTTCCATTTTATATTAGTTCTAGTGTAGTATAAAGAATAAACTTGCTTTGGAATGTTACAAAGAAAAAAAGAGAGAGGAAAACTCACATATGTTTTCTGTACTACCCAGTTGATCTCTCCATGCAGCTCTGGCATAAAAATTAAATGGGAGCGTGCAGGGGAGCGACTGTCTTCATGTTGCCCCCTTCCTGGCATGAGTCTCAGTGAAAGGTGCCTCTCTCCCATCTGATAATATCAAGAACTGGTCAAGTTCCCAGGCAGTGCATTGTGGGACTAGCACTTGTCAAAAATTTCCTTCCTCCAAAATAAGCAAGAACCTGTTCCAAAAAAGAAGAAAAAGAACCGGCCTCATGGAACCTTTAGCTGAGCCTTTTTAGCTGAGCTAAAAAGAGTTTCTTGATGCGACTGGTCCCCGCCTGTCAGGGATCCAAATGGAAAGCTCTGCTGACTCCCAAACAGATACTCCAATGTTCCAGAGAAGGAAATGGGAGAATTGCCTGAGCTAGTCCAAGATTGCTGCAAGGATACGCTGACAAAAGGCTCCTTTTGTTTTCTGCTTCTTGGATTTTACTTTGTGCTGCATCATTTTCTTGGCTGCCAAGTTATGGGGGTTTGCAGGAAAGTTCAGGAGTACCTTACAGGCCATCTTTCTTCCTGAATTAGTGCACATGGAATTGGGTTATACATTGCCCACACCACAGCAGAACAACTCACAGGAGTCTCGGGACTCACCTGTGTGTTTTTATTTAGATGACTCTGGAATAAGGCAGCAATATTGTGATAATAAATGGACATACGTTTTCTGGGCTTCAAATAGAATGGGGGGAAAAAGCAAATCTAAGGTCTTCTTGTAGGTTGAATGGTTAAGGTTACAGTGCAAAGTGACCCCCATGCCATCTTCATCACTAACCATCCCTGATTAGATACTCTTTCCTCACGCTGAATAATAATTTTTTCACTCGGGCTTTTCTCACCATGAAAACACCTATTATTATAAACCTATAATGCAGACTGTCCTGAGGAAATGACTCAAGATATTTCTCTGTTGAGGAGACTGTGCTTCCTTCCCTCAAAAATTGTTATTCATACACAGATCTTTATCTTTATTCGAGTCACAGCTTTCTCCAATTGGAAAAGAATTTGAGGACACTTTACATCAATGTTCCTCAGACTTTTTCTAACCATGGCCCACTCTGACTTTGTTTCCTTCCCGTGCCCCCATCTTGCTCTACTGGTTGACCTCTAGTTTCCTAATATGGTCCCCCAATTGTGCAGTTTTTACCTCTGGAACACCTTGGGACCATTGGTTGAGGAACACTGCTCAAGAGAACTTTTTCTTTTCTTTTCTTTTCTTTGGGGGGGGGGGGTTTGGGCCACACCCGGTAACGGTCAGGGGTTACTCCTGGCTATGTGCTCAGAAGTTGCTCCTGGCTTGGGGGACCACATGGGGCACCGGGGGATCGAACCGCGGTCCGTCCAAGGCTAGCGCAGGCAAGGCAGGCACCTTACCTTCAGCGCCACCGCCGGCCCAAGAGAACTTTTTCATTAAGAGAAACATAAACATCAGCCCCCTAAGTTAAACTTACACTGTTATGGAGACATTAAAGAACAATATTACAAACTTTAGCTGATGCCCTTCCACCAAATCAATATGTCAACATTTCCAATTTTTTTTCTTTCTTTATATGTTAATTTTTAGGGCAGTTTTATATTTAGAGCTCTCCTGATGAAAGGTGAAGAGATTTCCCACATTCCCCACAATGTTTCCCATTATTTAAGTTTCTCTGAATCAATGAACGTATTAAAGCCAAGTGGATCTTCTTTTTGTTAGATATTTTTACAGTATGAGATCTCGGATAGCAGTTACCATAATATTCTAGTCATGTTAGGAAGATCTTCCAAAATGTACCTCTCTTTCTGTAACCATGGTCATTGTTTACTTCTCTCTAGAATCTACTCTTGTTCCTTCCCCCTATTAATGGGTCATATCTTCCTACTGAAAATATTTTTGTTCTGCTTTATGAGCTACATCCAGAAGTATTTAAGGCTTACTTACTATGTTTAAAGATCAGAACCCAGATATGGTTCTGGCGATCAAACCTAGGTCAGCTGTGTGACAGGCAAGTGCCTTTGGACCTGCTGTATTATTCCTCTGCCTCCCCACTGACATAACTATATTTCTTTTTTATCTTCTGAAATTTCCTCAGTAGAATATAGCTCACACATGTTTTATTTAGTATGTAGCAAATCTGTTGATTATTTTGAAATAGTCGATGTCTTTTATCACTATTTCCTGACACAAAAATCTGGGGTCAGTTTGGTATTTTTAATCATTTCTGGCTACATTTCAACTGTCTCCCACAAACCGGACTACAGAAATGCCTACAATATTCAGTACATTGAACAATTTTCATCATACCCCATTGTCCTGAGCAATAAAAAGCACGTGTTTAAGATGAGTTGTTCAACTTCCTGCCAACATTAATTGGCAAGCAAACTGTGATTTTCTTTGGTTTGCCACTTCTTAATCTCAGCTACTTAATTTTTTTAAATCTTGAAACAG
Source organism: Suncus etruscus (assembly GCF_024139225.1). Classification (NCBI taxonomy): domain Eukaryota; kingdom Metazoa; phylum Chordata; class Mammalia; order Eulipotyphla; family Soricidae; genus Suncus; species Suncus etruscus. The sequence goes on along the minus strand of NC_064858.1, from coordinate 11,117,112 downwards.
AGTGTATGCTTTTAATCAACATAAAGTATTCTATCAGCAAGTGCCTGTTTAATCTGATGACAGAACAACACATCAAATATTGCAAATATGAGTATATGTGATAAACATTAATTGCTTAAGCAATTAGGAGTTTAACTTGGCCAAATAATATTTTTAATAAACACCTAAATGATTCAGTGAACCTAAGGTTTATGCAACTTAAGATGAAAAACATGGCACATTTCCCTGGTGGTATATATTTTCAGCAACGTTAGCTAGTTTTTTTTTTTAATAGAATTGTAATTTAATTCCATTGCCTTTTAGTTCTGCTGAAAACATCAAAGCAGCCCACCCAGGTCCCAGAGACATCTATCAGAGAACACAACAATTCACTTGAAAGCCATGTAAATAGTGAACCGATATCCAAAAATAGGTATTGTAGTTGTTCATGATAAATACCCAATTTGTGCAACCCATTACATTGCCTACTTACCCTACTTACCCAAGATATCCCTTCAGTAATTTTTTTTTTTAGTTTTGGTTTTTTAGGCTACACTGGTGATATTCAGGAGTTACTCCTAGGTCTGCACTTTGGAATCACTTCTGGTGTCTCTTGGGATCATATAGGATGCCAGGGATTGAACCCAGGTCAGTCACATGCAAGGCAAGTGTCCTACCTGCTGTATAAGCCCTCTGAATTTAAATTAATTTATGTACTGTTTTCTTTGCAGATTATGCTTTATATAGTCACTTGGACCATTGTCTCAGCAACACTCAATGTCTACACCCCTCTGGATTTTATTCTCCTTTTCAAAGACTTGGTGAGAACATAAATATGAGCTACAGAAGACTAATGATCCTTGACACTTGACAATAATTTTTAATTACCAGAAAGAAGCAATATGAGTTACTAGAAAAATATATTGAATTTGGTGTCAGAAAAACTCAAGGTGAAGTCTGATTCTGCCACTTCCCAACTCGGTGACTCTGGACAAGTCATTGAAAAGAATGAACCACATTAACCCCACTGACTCACTGGTTTACTGTGAGGTGCACATTTCCTTGATTCACTTTACAAACTAATAGCACCACTTAATCATGACCTAGAATGACACTGATCACTCAGACCCTGAGCAAAGTGGCATGAGAAGACCATATTAAGGAATTAGTGACACACAAAATGGTAATGAGTGTGTTTTAGATCAACAATCTCAGCCTTTCAAGAGAAGTCTCTGGGCTAAAAGTAAACTGATTTAGAAAGCTATTTCTACTTTTTTTTGGGACCGGAGAGATAGCACAGCGGCGTTTGCCTTGCAAGCAGCCGATCCAGGACCAAAGGTGGTTGGTTCGAATCCCGGTGTCCCATATGGTCCCCCATGCCTGCCAGGAGCTATTTCTGAGCAGACAGCCAGGAGTAACCCCTGAGCACCGCTGGGTTTTGGGTTTATGATACATTTTCTAAAATAAAATACATTTCCTAAAGTAAAATAGCAATAAAGATATGACAGTGGTTGTTATGTAGTTCTTGACATCCTCTGGAGTTATGCCCCTGGTATCCCGGAGTATTTTGCTTATGGGCCTCTTTCTTTATCATCAGTTATCATCGATAACCAGAGAGTGTTATCAGAATTATGTTATGTTATTACATATCAGATATAATATTATATGATGTGATATTATGTGTTGAGATATGATTTGATGTGATATGAGGGGATATAGTATAATATGATATAATGTAATATAAATTAATATGGGGTACATATAATATATGATAAATATGTCAGAACGATATGTTATAACCATCTATTTGTTAATGGGCTCCTTCAAGATATGACATTGGGTTTGTTGTTTTATGTTGAAAGCTTAGCTTTGTGCTTCAAATACTATGAAGGGGGTTAATTTATAATTAAGGGGATATAGTATATAAAGGGGATAATATTTGAAAAAATATTTTCAAAGTCAAAATAAGTGTTTTCAAAGGCAAATGGCTATACCCAAATTTTAAGTCCTATGGTGACTTTGAGCTCTTCCAATGTCCAGTATTGAATTAACCTTGTTCCAATAGTCTCCAGGAAAGGAGCTTATATCTCCGTTGCTGATACATAATAACCTGCCTCTCACCTAGATAATATATAATTTTACTTGCCTTCTTTAACACTGTGGTTACAAATTTGTTTATTTTTGGTTTTAAGTACAGCATCCTTCACCAGTACACCCCTTCCATCACCATCACCAATGTCTCCTGTTTCCCTCCCATTCCCTACCCCTTAACTCCTGCCTTGCTCTAGGGCAAGCAAATTGATTCTATCTCACTCTCCCCTTTTCTTTTTGACTTTGTGGCTTGCACTGTTATTAATGAAAGGGTGCCTTGCCTGTTCGTTTCTTCCCTTTCAAGCTGAGTTCTTATCCAGAGCAATCAGTTTCATGTGTCATTGTCCTAGTAGACCCGTCTCTACTCTAGCTACACTCACCTTTGCTGTGGAGCAAAGAGAGAGAGAGAGAGAGAGAGAGAGAGAGAGAGAGAGAGAGAGAGAGAGAGAGAGAGAGAGAGAGAGAGAGAGAGAGAGAGAGAGGACAATATTCTTGCATACAACCAGTTTTGAAGGTTAATGCCATGCCACACATCCTCCAAAATTTGGTAACGAACAGGCTTTTCTCCCATAGGTAACAGAACACTTGTACTCTGGAAGAGACAGCCAGGCGGCCGATACTTGAACAAAACCCAGAAGGAAAATGGCTGCCCAAAAAAACGGGATGAAATTTAACTGTGGTCCCTGAAAAACCAAGTTATTATTTTTCCCATGAGATCAGGAAAGAAGTTCCTGTTGGATTAACTGGGTCCTGCCCTTCTCAGTGAACATTCTCCACCCCAGGGATCTGGTGTTGGATTACTGGATTCCACTATACTCAGTATTTGATCTCCACTCTAGGGTGTGGTCTGGTTCTTGCTAATAGAAAGTTCAAATCCCAGAAAAGCTCTGGCATTCTCCAGTCTTCCTCCACTGAACTACCTGTCTCTTAGGAGCAGACGGCTTATGTGTTGAAGTTCCTGACTTGCATGTTGAAGTTCCTGAACCCGTTTTTACCCTCTTTCACTGTTTGGGTTATTTCCTGCATCTACATTTGTTTCTGGTATTGGAGCCTGAGGTTTCCATCACAGATGGCACCTGAAGCAGTGACTCAGCCAACAACTGGTGAGATGCTATTTCTGTGGTTTCCAGGATTTCACAGAATTGGTTTTTAGGCTTGTGTCTATTTGGTTCAAAGTTGTGACAATGACTTGATTTTTTTTTGGTTGAAGGACCCTGGCTTTTCCTCAAGCAAATTTCTACCTTCTTTCTTCCAACAGTCATGATAAAACATACTGATGTAGCAATGTATGCATTGGTGGCTCTAGTAGTGGTCTTCCTCGTTGTTGTTGTTGTTGTTGTTTTAGTTTGCAAATATCATGAAATGCAGGAAATGAAGGAAGAATACTCTTTGCACTAAAAGTTTCTGAAGTGCTTTTTAATGTTGTGTTGACAACTACCATATACAGGTAAAAACTTCCTTTATTTTCATTTAACAAAATGTGTACTGTATTCTTCTTCATGGAAAAATAGGACATCCCCTGAAAATAAGACCTAGTGCATATTTAGGAGCAAATACGAGAGTCTTATTTTTCAGAGAAACGGGATATTTTTCAGCTGTCTGGGCTTCTAGAATGGGTTTATTTAAACAAGCAACCTCAAACATTTGTGCCTTACTTGGAATTGATCACTGCTCTTAACACGAAAGCAAAGCTCAGATAGTTTCCTTATTAGATTTTTTGTTTGTTTTGTTTTGTTTTGTTTTTTTGTTTTGTTTTGTTTGGTTTTTGGGTTTGGGTCACACCCAGCAGCGCTCAGGGGTTACTCCTGGCTCTACACTCAGAAATCGCTCCTGGAAGGCTCAGGGGATCATATGGGATGCTGGGACTTGAACCACCGACCTTCTGCATGCAAGACAAATGCCTTACCTTCATGCTATTTCTCCGGCCCCACCTTGTTATATTTTGATCCTGAAATAATAGTGTTGAAAATTTTAAAAAAGGAAATAGGTTACTGTCTCTTAGTGAACCCCTTCAATGAGCTCTATTTGTTTGTTCAGGAGTTTCCTCCCACTGTCCTGATGGAAAAGCCTGGGACTTCTTAAAGGGGACAGACTTTGTGATTTCTTCTATTATCTACTTCTCCCTTATACCTGACACCCTCTGTTTTACATTGATGGGTTATCATCAGGAAAAGGCAGTATCACTGGCCCTTCTCTGACCACAACAGTGCATACAAGTCTGCTCAAAAAGTGGAACTTGCGGGGCCGGAGAGATAGCATGGAGGTAAGGTGTTTGCCTTTCATAGAGAAGATCATCGGTTCGAATCCCGGTGTCCCATATGGTCCCCCGTGCCTGCCAGGAGCAATTTCTGAGCATGGAGCCTGGAGTTTTCCCTGAGCACTGCCGGGTGTGACCCAAAAACCACAAAAACAAAACAAAAAAAAAGTGGAACTTGCTTCTTTAAATTACTATCACAACTATTCAGCTTATGTAGCATGATTGTTCCCAGACATAGTAACAACCTCTTTAAATGCTCATACCCAGATCGTTCAAGATTTGCTGCAGCAATTACACGCACTTCTGTAAAAATGTTCTGTGTTGGGGACTGACTTGTTTGAGGACATTTTGCTGTTCTCTCTGCCATAGCCCAGCTTTTCACCTAAAAGCAATATGCAATCTTGCTGTAAATTTCTGAGCTAAGAGAAAAGAATGTAGCTGCAGGACTTAATTTAGCTATAAGCCCGGAGGAGAGAAAAAACTGCCTGGTCCAGTTATCAGAAACTAGGCCCCATTCCTTAAGACCACATTCAGGAGTAATTTAGGCTGTTATCAATAAGTATATGCTATATTGTCTGTTCAAGATCACTAGGCAAGCACATATTGCACCATTTCCTGATAGTCAAGCAATTAGGAATGCAGCTAGAAGGACACTAGAAGTTTCCATTGAAACAGCACGTTCAGTATAGCTTAAAGGTCATCCAGCCCTAGCCCACTGCCCACTTCCTTATGAGCCTTCGCGCCAAAAGTATGATTGACAACACCTTGTACTGCCCCCTTCTCCTTCACTATAAAAGAAGGGGTTATTGGGGCCGGGCGGTGGCGCTGGAGGTAAGGTGCCTGCCTTACCTGCGCTAGCCTAGGAGACGGACCGCGGTTCGATCCCCCGGCGTCCCATATGGTCCCCCAAGCCAGGAGCGCCTTCTGAGCGCATAGCCAGGAGTAACCCCTGCGCGTTACCGGGTGTGGCCCAAAAACCAAAAAAAAAAAAAAAAAAAAAAAAAAAAAAAAAAAAAAAAAAAGAAGGGGTTACACCTCAATAAATGTCTTTGAGCAGTGAGACGCTGCCTTGGATCTTTTATTATTAACCTCTCTCAGATTTTTTACAGGTGTGGTTGTTCTTCTACTCAGCAAAATAGGAGTGCAGTCGTCTGAGAAGCCTTCCCAGCTAATTCCTGCTGGCCGGGTCCCCCCTGGGGGGTTTCTGGACCCTGCATTTTGGCGCCCAACGCTGGGCTCGAAGATCACCGCCACACTCCGAACGACTACAGGTCGGCGAGTCTAGAGCTCCTTCGTAAAATCGCGGAAATTACCTCATCAGGGTAAGCGTTGAAACGAGTTAGCCTTAATCAAATATTTAAACTGCAGTTTTTCCAGTCGTTCCGATCGCCGCCCTGATTGGCTTTTGGGGCTTAACCCATAGGATACGCTACCATGGGTAATTCTTTGAGTACTGAACTTAAATTCATTAAATATATACAGTCTGAGTTGAAAGCCAGACATATAGAGGTTACCAAAAAAGATATTTGTAATTTCTTAATATTTGTTCATGATGTTTGCCAAAAATCTAGTGTTCCTGGGCTCCCTCTCGCTCTAACTCTGTCTCTCAGTTTCCTTCCTCTTCTGACCCTTCATCTTTACTTCTGCCGCTGCACCCTCTGTGCAAAATCCTAAACAGCCCTTCACTTCCCTAGCTTCAGCTCCGTCCCCTGTTCCACCAACTCCCCTCCTTAACCAGCAATTGCAACAATACAAAGCCTTTAATTGGAAAAGCCTCACAGCTGTTTCAAGCCGTGTGACCCCAGCCCTTACACGCTCTCCTGATTGAAATCTATTGGGGGCGGCGCTGTCTCCCCCGCTGAAAAGCTGAACTCTTGCAAAGTTAACTTTTTCTCCGCAGTAAAATCTTTCCTTCCAGCAAGCAAGCACAGATTCTAATCTCTGAGCTCATCACTGGCTTCACCTTAAAGGGACAGCGCCCATTTTCCAAATCCCAGCTTAAACCCGGTTCCACACGTGACAACAAACTTTTGCTACTCCCCCCCCCCCTCCTGGCCATGCGCCGCTTCAGCAATTTCAGCAAGCAGGGCGAAAACCTCCCATCCCTTACTATACAAATGCCTATCTTCCCTCAGGCTTTTATAATTGTCTCTCTGGTGCTACAACTGTTCCTTTTTCCTGAGTTGGGATGCCTAAGTTGAAATGTTTTTCTAAATATAAAGGCCACAGTTGGTAAAATTAAAAAGTCTTAAATGTGTTACAAAATGTCATAATAAGTTTAACCTACGCAAAGGTGATGTACCTGTTTTTAAAACTAAGTTTCTATGTAGCTAAAATGCAAAAAAAAAAAAAAAAAAAAAAAAAAGCCCGCCGTTTTTTTTTTTTTTTTTTTTTCTCTCTTCCCTGCGCTGTAAGCTCGGCCTCTAAGCTTTTAAAGGCGCAGTGTACATTTTCCAAACCCTAGCTTGTCAGCAGCTCTGTGCCTGAGTCACTCTCCAAAGTCTGTGTCACAGCAACAGGAAAATAACAGCAATAAACACCCTTGTTCATGCCTCTCAAAAATTTTAAAGTAAGGTCATAATTCTGTTACTTGTAATAACAAATTATCAGTAAACAAAAAACCTTTTCGTGCTTTAAAACTTAAACAAACACACAAATATTAAAATTTAAGTCTTTTTTAAAATTATTTTTAATCTTAAAAGTATATGAAGCTTGTAAAATAGTTCATGTCATGGGCATTTTTTAGTAGCTTAGGCTCCTTAATCTGCATTTAAATATTTCTTATATTTTGTCTTTTTAATTGCTCTTTCCTTCCCATGTTTGCCATTCAAATCTAATAGTTAAATAACATTTTGTAACATTTTTAACTTTGTTTTTAAGAACCTCTGCATTGGGAAAAAAAAGCAAAACTCCTTTGTTAAAATTACTGCACATGTTTAGAAAGTTAATTTTTTAAGAACTAAAATAATACAAGTGAGCAAAATAAGTTGGTCAGCTTTCCTTAACAATAATGTATAAACATTCCAAAACTCTAAGCTAAGCCTAAGCTCTTTTGAATGCATATAAATATAGCAAAATAGCATTGCCATTTGAAAAACTTAAACCAAATAATCTAAACCTTAAAAGTGGTTAGGCAGTTCAAATAGTGGCATAAAAGCCATTTCAATAACAAAAACAATATGATAACTAGTTAAATAAATTTGTTCATAAATTATTGTTCATAAACTTAAACCTTAAGTAGCTTTATTTCTTTTCTTAATTTCAAGCTTAATTTTAAACTCAAAGGTAAGTACAAATAATTTTGCATTTTCCAAGTTTAATCTTAAGTTGTCTCTGTTCATGTTGTGGTTAGCCCTTTTTAAAATAATATTGTTAATTAGTATCATAAAAGTAACTAAATTTTATAAGCAAATTAACAAGTATTAAAAATAATTTTGGTCTTAAGCTCTAGGTGTGTAAATGCATCAAATGTCTTTAACTATATTTTATAATGTCTAAACATTTTGTCAATTTGGTATCTAATATTTTTTACAAATTATTCACTTTAAGTCTTCAAAGTAAAAACAGTTGTTTTTTAAAGTCAGTTTTTTATACCTTTAATAATCATAGTTCATGCTCTTGTGTTTAATCATAAAAATTTTAACACTTTATTACAGCTGTCTTACTATTCTACTGTAAAACCAATTTATAACAAACCTGTTCCTTTACAGCAAATGATATCATACTTCAGAGTGCAGACTCCTTCTACAGTGCTCACTAAGCAATTTACTTAACAAAATTTTAACTGCTAACATTTTTACTTTATGTTTTCAACTTTAAATTACAATTGTTTTAAAAATGTTTTGTGTTAAAGCTAAACCTTAAAATTTATTTTCAGCAGTTCCACTCCAGCTACGTTAACAATTTTTTTACAAACATGCCGGCTATATATTTAAAAGCGCTTGTCAATTTTTCCAATGCAAATTTTGAATAAGTCCTCTTGTCTGTTCATGTGTGTGTGTTATGCGTGAAAGTGGCCACAATGTTGTGTTTCGTGTTGTTTGTTCTGTCTGTCTATTTGTTATTCTTGCATTTCATAATAAATACAATTTTTATAGCCTTATCCATTTTTAAAATTTCAATTAATTTTTTTAACCTGGCTTAGTCTGGTCATCTAACAAACTGTGAAATCCTGCCAAAAATCCTGTGCTCAGCTAGCTTTGTTCTATCAGCATGGCAAAAAAGGTAGGGGATGGTAAACCCCAAAAATTTCTCAAATGGCCATCAGGAATAACTTTTTTCCTGGAGAATTTCTGGACTTTGCAATCCCCAGTTTTTCTGCTGTGTGTAGTTAAGGCCAATACTATAAGGCCAAATGTGGCTAGAAAAAGAAGCATCTAGCTTTAAAATAATAACTAAGAAGTTTAAAAAAAAAAAAATCATTTAAGTTCAGTTTAAAGGCTTTTGAACAATTGGCTATCATTAATTATAAGATTTTTTAAAAGTGCTAAAGTCTGGCAAAAGTCAGAAGGCATTTCTGTGGCATTCAAAAATAATCATTTTACCTCCTGCCAAGTTGTTTTCTTATAGACCTCCTACAGCTTCCTGCAGTCCTATCTTCACCCACTGCTAGCCCACCATTCCTACCGGACCTGTTTCTAACTGACTCTGCCTAAAGGAAATGCTGAATGGTACTCTGCCTGGCTGCCACCAACCACCCCCTTCGAACCAAGGCTTCATTAATTTGTTTGCTCTTCACTCCCTTGCAAGACAATGGCAACACCTCTGGTTCCTTCCCTTCCCCTTTTATGGTGCCGCATACATAGCCAAACCCCTCCCACGCATCCCCTAACCCATCCTGGAAGTAGCCCTTTGTGCCCTCACCATGGGTGCTAAGGAAGAGTGAGCCACCCCCAATCAATTTTGCCACAACCTGGCCCATTCACCCATTCCCCAGGACACACTGGCTATGTCAGCTCAACCTCTCCCATGCCCTGAGCTCTTCAGGACTCTGCCGGCTTCCCCACCCTTCCAGCCCATGCTGTCCTCGGGACCCCCCCTCCTCTTCTCAGCTCATCCTTGTCATGATCAACGCTTCCGCCCTCCGCCCAGATGCAAACGCCTTCGGTACCTGCTATTCACCCACCTCAAACCTCATCCTACAGCTGGTCAACGCCTCCACCATCACCGACCCTGCCTGCTTTGGCAACCTCCTGCCTGTCTCTGACCCCTTCGCTCTGCAATCCAGCCCCAAGCCTCACTTCAGCATCACCTTGTAACAGGTGGTAAAACTTGAACTTTGCCTTTTGGTACCCAAATATAATTCCCCCTATTGAAAATTGTAATCAAATTCTTGTCATTAATTCCTCCTTTCAGTTCATAATTGCCCCCAATTTAACGTTTCTTGCCTGTTTTACTGGTTTATCTCCCCACATTGTTTCACATTTGTTTTTTCAGTCCTAAAACTACTGTGTTTTCATTGTTTTAATGCCTAACTTACCTGTCAAACCTGCTCTCACCCTAGCCTTAATCATAGGCCTGGGTGCTACCGCTGTAAGCACAATAATTTATTCATTGGTTCATACTCTAAAATCTGTCAATGCCTTAAGTATAACTGTTGTTAATAATGTTTACAAACTTAAACTAAGTTTACAACACTTAAAGCACATTGTTAAATCCCTAGCAAAGATAGTGCAGCAAAACCACCATGCCTTAATTTGGTTTCCTTTTTTTTGAAGAAAGGGGGAGTCTGTGTAGCCCTTAAGGAACAATGTTGTATTTTTAAAGACAAAACAGGTTTAGTTAGAGATAGCGTTCAACATATTGGTGATGGTATAAAAGATTTTGAAAAACATTTCGATGAAGAACAAGGTTGGTACCAGGATTGGTTTTTCTCTTCCCCTTGGCTCCACACAATCTTGTCCACCGTTGTGGGCCCTCTTATTAGCCTCATGCTGCTCTTTTCTCTTGGCCCATGGATTTTTCCGCAAAATTACTGCCTTTATTAATAACCAGGTAGATGAAAAGGCAAAAACCTCTATTCAGGTTAACTACCAGCGTCTAACCCCGCGTGACTCCTGTGAAAACTTGGCTTTAGTCACCAAGCCGCCTATCCAGCCACTAGTTTCCAGGAGATAGAGCGCATAGCTAACAGACGGAGCTCGCTCCGGCACTTGTGCTCTCGGCTGTGGAGACACCTACGACGGGATTAGCAAGGTCCCAGTTAGGGCACGGCCCTAAAAGGCTACAACGCATAATTCGGATCTCTGCGCGCAACCATGGCGTCTGTGGCCACCTGTTAAATGCGGCTTTGGCCGTGTCCGACCTGGTCAAACCTTGTATGCCTAAGACACGGTTCTTCCACCCGCTCACGACTTTCCTTCTTTTATTAGAAGAGAAAGGGGGAGATGTTGGGGACTGACTTGTTTGAGGACATTTTGCTGTTCTCTCTGCCATAGCCCAGCTTTTCACCTAAAAGCAATATGCAATCTTGCTGTAAATTTCTGAGCTAAGAGAAAAGAATGTAGCTGCAGGACTTAATTTAGCTATAAGCCCGGAGGAGAGAAAAAACTGCCTGGTCCAGTTATCAGAAACTAGGCCCCATTCCTTAAGACCACATTCCGGAGTAATTTAGGCTGTTATCAATAAGTATATGCTATATTGTCTGTTCAAGATCACTAGGCAAGCACATATTGCACCATTTCCTGATAGTCAAGCAATTAGGAATGCAGCTAGAAGGACACTAGAAGTTTCCATTGAAACAGCACGTTCAGTATAGCTTAAAGGTCATCCAGCCCTAGCCCACTGCCCACTTCCTTATGAGCCTTCGCGCCAAAAGTATGATTGACAACACCTTGTACTGCCCCCTTCTCCTTCACTATAAAAGAAGGGGTTACACCTCAATAAATGTCTTTGAGCAGTGAGACGCTGCCTTGGATCTTTTATTATTAACCTCTCTCAGATTTTTTTACAGGTGTGGTTGTTCTTCTACTCAGCAAAATAGGAGTGCAGTCGTCTGAGAAGCCTTCCCAGCTAATTCCTGCTGGCCGGGTCCCCCCTGGGGGGTTTCTGGTCACTGCAGTTCTGAGCTGATTTTTATCACTCACATAAGAGCCCACCCTGGCCTCTCCAGAGCCAATGGCTCTAGGAAATGAAACTGCTAATTGTATGGCCATGTCAATATTTAAGGCACCTGCTCTATATCATTGCTCTGTCTGCTGCTCTGTCAGAATCACTCGAGTCATTGAACTAGTAGTCATCCTCAGAGAAGAAGGCAGGCACACCACAGTTTCTGATGTGCTCTTGGTGGTTAAAGGCACAGGACATTCTTTCTTTTCAATAACTAACTCCACTATATACTAGTTTTTTTTTTTTCAGATAAAAAAGATATGTAATCAAGGTCACATTTACCTGTACTAATTCTTTCATCAGGAGGCAAATGCTCAAATATAAACATAATTAGCAGCCGTAGAAGGGAGATTTATATTTAGACCTATACATGCACACAACTATCAATAGGCTATGTTAAATTATGTCACAGCCTCTGTCAGGGAAGTGGGTCTTCCTTGAGGCCCTGTCTGGGATCACTGCTTCTGTCATAGAGTGGCTACCTTGTGCCTTCTTCTTGGTAGGCATTGCTGATTAATTTTTTAGCTTCCTCTAAATCAGGATTGTAGCACCTCTCCCTTTTTTACTTTTATATGGATAGCTGCAACCTCAGTTTTAAACTCCCTAGCTACAGAGAAAATAAATCTGATAAGAAGTGGAAAACAACACCAAGAATTATTTATTACCAGTGCTTTGAGCCCAGCTGTAAAATGATCCAATGGGGCCAGTTGGCAGACTTCAAATGTTCTAAGTTTGTCCAAATTCCTTCAGCCAATTGATCAATTCCATCATATCTAAGTTCAATTTACTAATGGTTGTCATATCTTGCTGAAGTTGTTTTAGACATAATATTATGACGCCATATGCCAAAATGGGTTTTCACTTTAACCCATGGTTAAGACTTTGTGTGACACAAAGATACTTATATTCATAATGACACTTTATGGACATATGAACTTTAATGTTCTGGATTTCATTTCCAAGCCAGATGACAGTATTCTCCAGAGCACTGACCTTTGCCTCTAACTTCTGGTCAATTAATTCCTCTTCAACCAGAGCAAGAGAAACATTTCTGGATAGATCGTTAACATGAGAAGTGTTATGTACTATCTGTATTAATGCCGTGGTGGATATAGCAAGAAATGCAAAGATGATGATCAGGCTGTAATTCCTAAAATTAAAGCTGCTACAAATCTCTTAGATTTGGTTAATGCATCTGCTCTTTTTTATTTGATTTGATTAAAACCATTGTGATCTACAGAGTCCTTCATAGTTGAATTTCAGATATACAAGGAGTCAGGGCGCTTCCCACTACTGATGTCAAGTTCTTTCTACCAATGGATCCAGAGTGCATCCTATACCACCACCCTTTGCCCCTGGCCTACCAATATAACAGACCCCTTTAAGTTTCTATTGTTAAAGTTTGATTCAACTGTTGTTGACTTTGGCTTGGATATTTATTTCTGTTTATTATTTCCCCACCAATGCATCCGAGAGTACTTGGCCCCTGGCTCAAGTCTTTCTTTATTCCTTTCCTCTTACTTTTATAAAAAAAAGAGTTAACACATATATCCTCTTTAAAACCATAATAGCAGAATTGTCATAGTAGTCATTTTGTATTTTTACAGGGATCATAATATAGGCTGGCTCTTTTAGCAGTATAAAGATTGAAAACTTCTTTAACACTGAGAAGTCAATGCAATTAGTAAAGACACAATTTTTGCAGATCTTATAAGAAGCAAAAAAAATGGAGTAATGGAGTGAGTGAGAAATGGCTGCAGGTGGGGGTTTCCAGGCAGAGTGCTGACTGCTCTACCTGCAGAATCTCCACCGGGCTGTGCTTCTTCTGAGGAATTGAGCACCGGAAGGGAGCCCTGTCCTACCCTTCTCTGTCTTTCCTGAACTCTGGAAGCTCTTCTCAGAGCCCTGGGAAGCGAACCCCAAAGAAACTACATTCGGAAGCTACCCAGCGAGCCAGTGAGTGAGTGAGAAATGGCTGCAGGTGGGGGTTTCCAGGCAGAGTGCTGATTGCTCTACCTGCAGAGTCTCCACCCGGCTGTGCTCCTTCTGAGGAAACTGAGCACCGGAAGGGAGCCCTGTCCTACCCTTCTCTGTCTTTCCTGAACTCTGGAAGCTCTCCTCAGAGCCCTGGGAAGCGAACCCCAAAGAAACTACATTCGGAAGCTACCCAGCGAGCCAGTGACTCTCCTCAGAGTCCTGGGAAGTGAACCCCAAAAATACAGCATTCTGAAGCTGCCCAGCGAGCAAGTGAAAACTACGCCTGACCAGTGGGGCCCGACTGTGAAAAACTGTGAGTGCTGCCTGTGTGTGTCTCTCTGCTATCCTGTTGCGTAAACCTCCTGAGAGTGGGCTGAAAAGAGGCTCCAGAAGGCACTTAGCTCCACTTCGCTACGCAGCCCTGCGCTCTTTCTAAAAAAAGAACACCATCACAAGAAGAAAAAAAACCACACTAAGAACTGTACTGGATCACAGAAGCAAGAATTTCTCTCCAGACTGTCTTCTCTGCTGCGTGCTTGGGCCTAAGATTTGATCCTGTGTGAGGCTTCATCCACGGAGGACTCCCCTACCTTGGAGGCAAGTCGGCCCATCCAGAAAGGGCGGAGCCAGAGAAGTGTGTTGCCTGCATCATATAACCAATGAATACCACCACAACACGTAGAAAAACCCACAATACAAGTGTGACAATGGGGAAACAACGCAGGCCAGCATCAGACATAGAGAATGAAGATGACAATTCTGATGACCAGTTAACGACCAACCAACTAATCAATCTCTCAGATAAAGACTTTAGAGTAGCAATATGGAATATACTCAAAGAACTCAAAGAAACCATGAATAGAATAGAACAGAACACTAATAAAAATCAAGAAAATATGAAGACAGAAATCACAAAACTCCAAACTGAAATAACATGTCAAATAACAGGCCTGAAAAAAATCAGTAAACGAAGTGAATGACAAAATGGATAAGCTCTGGGACAGGGTATCAGAAGCTGAGAATAGACTTGGTGCTGTGGAAGATGAGATACATAACAATTCCATACAACAGGAGAGATTGGAAAAAAAACTTAAAACAAATGAACAGACAATGGAAAAATTAGTCAAAGAATGGGAACAGATGAAAATAGAGGTCTATGATAAGATCAACAGAAACAACTTAAGAATCATTGGAGTCCCAGAGACCCAGGAAGAAAATTTCCAGGAAGAATCAATGGTCAAGAACATCATTAAAGAGAAACTCCGAGAGCTAAAGAATATATGTGATCAAATCCTGCATGCTCGAAGAGTACCAACCAAAAGAGACCCAAGAAAAAACCACCCCAAGACACATCCTAGTCACAATGACAAATCCCACAGATAGAGACAGAATTCTGAAAACAGCAAGATCAAAAGAGGAAATTACATTCAAGCAAGCATCCTTGAGATTTACAGCAGACCTGTCACCAGAAACACTAAATGCCAGAAAGCAGTGATGGGATATTGTGACAAGACTGAATGAAATGAATGCTTCACCTAGAATACTGTACCCAGCAAAACTCACTTTCCGGTTTGACGGAAGAATACATGGTTTCACAGACAAAAAACAGCTCATAAACTTTACAGACTCAAAACCAGTCTTAAAAGAAAAACTGAAAGACCTAATCTAAGACAAGACTGACCAAAAGACACACCAAATTTCGATATAAAGATGGCATTAAATCCCAGGACAATTCTTTCTCTCAATGTCAATGGACTAAATGCACCAGTTAAGAGACACAGAGTGGCTAAATGGATCAAAAAACTCAATCCAACCTTCTGCTGCCTACAAGAAACGCACCTGAATAGTCAGAACAAACATAGACTCAAAATAAAAGGCTGGAGAAAAGTTATCCAAGCAAACAACACCCATAAAAAATCTAGAGTGGCCATACTAATATCAGATAATGCAAACTTTATACTCAGGAAGGTTGTAAGGGACAAAGATGGATATTTTATATTAATCAAGGGGTATGTAGAGCAGGAAGAAATAACTCTCCTAAACATATATGCACCAAATGAGGGGCCAGCAAAATATTTAAAACAACTGTTGACAAATCTGAAAAATAATATCAATAACAACACAATAATTGTGGGGGACCTCAACACTGCTTTGTCAACACTGGATAGGTCAACCAGACTGAAACCCAACAAGAATATACTAGACCTGAGGAGAGAAATGGAAGAAAGAGGCCTAGTGGATATATATAGGACACTCCATCCCCAGAAACCTAGATACACATTCTTCTCCAATGTACATGGGACATTCTCCAGGATAGACTACATGCTGGCACATAAAACATACCTCCATAATATCAAGAGGATAGAAATTTTGCAGACTACCTTCACTGACCACAAGGCTCTGAAATTATTTGTGAATTCCAAAGGGACTCAGAAGAAAAACTTTAACACCTGGAAGTTAAACAGCCTCATACTCAATAACCAGTGGGTCCGAGATGAAATCAAGAAGGAAATCAAAAGGTTCCTGGAAACAAATGACAATAAAGACACAAACTATCAGAACTTATGGGACACAGCAAAAGCAGTACTGAGAGGAAAATTTATAGCTTTGCAAGCACACATCAGGAAGGAAGAAGGAGCTTACCTGAGTAGCTTAATGACACAGCTAATAGAACTAGAAAGTACTCAACAAAAGGACCCAAAAATAGGAAGACAGAAGGAAATAACAAAGCTGAGAGCAGAAATCAACGAAGTGGAAACCCAAAAAACAATCCGAAAGATCAACGAAAGCAGAAGTTGGTTCTTCGGAAAAATAAACAAGATTGATAGACCACTGGCAAACCTAACAAAGAAAGAGAGAGAGAGAAACTTGATAACTCGTATTAGGAATGAAAAAGGAGAGATCACTACTGATATGACAGAGATTCAAAGGGTAATCAGAAACTACTTTGAAAAACTCTATGCCACTAAAATGAGAACCTGGAAGAAATGGATAAATTCTTGAACTCTTATAATCTTCCACGGTTGAAAGAAGAGGATGTAGCATATCTAAACACCCCCATCACCATTGATGAAATAAAAATGGTAATCAAAAGTCTGCCCAAAAACAAAAGCCCAGGCCCAGATGGATTCACTAATGAATTCTATCAAACTTTCCAAGAGGAACTACTACCAATCCTGGCAAGACTCTTTCATGAAATTGAACAAGTGGAAACACTCCCAAATAGCTTTTATGAAGCCAACATCACCTTGATACCTAAACCAGACAGAGATGCTACGAAAAAAGAAAATTACAGACCAATATCGCTGATGAATGCAGATGCAAAGATCCTCAACAAAATCCTGGCAAATAGGATTCAATACCTCATTAAGAAGATCATCCACTACGATCAAGTAGGTTTCATCCCAGGAATGCAAGGATGGTTTAACATCCGTAAATCTATCAACATAATACACAACATCAACAACAAGAAATATAAAAACCACATGATTATATCAATAGATGCAGAGAAAGCATTTGACAAGGTCCAACACCCATTCTTGATCAAAACTCTCAGCAAGATGGGAATGGAAGGAACCTTTCTCAATATAGTGAAGGCCATCTACCACAAGCCAGTGGCAAATATTATCCTCAATGGAGAAAAACTAAAAGCCTTCCCTCTAAATTCTGGCACAAGACAAGGCTGTCCTCTCTCACCACTCCTATTCAACATAGCACTGGAAGTACTTGCTATAGCGATTAGGCAAGAAAAAGATATCAAGGGAATCCAGATAGGAAAGGAAGAAGTCAAGCTCTCACTGATTGCAGATGACATGATGCTCTACTTAGAAAACCCTAAAGACTCTACCAAAAAGCTTCTAGAAACAATAGACTCATATAGCAAGGTGGCAGGCTACAAAATTAACACACAAAAATCAATGGCCTTTCTATACACCAATAGTAATAAGGAAGAAATAGACATTAAGAAAACAACCCCATTCACAATAGTGCCACACAAACTCAAATATCTTGGAATCAACTTGACTAAAAATGTGAAAGACCTATACAAAGAAAACTATAAAACTCTGCTCCAAGAAATAAGAGAGGACACGCGGAAATGGAAATGCATACCCTGCTCATGGATTGGCAGGATTAACATCATCAAAATGGCAATACTCCCCAAGGTGTTATACAGATTCAACGCTATCCCTCTAAAGATACCTATGACATTCTTCAAAGAGGTAGATCAGGCACTTTTGAAATTTGTTTGGAACAATAAACACCCTAGAATAGCTAAAGCAATCATTGGGAAAAAGAATATGGGAGGAATTACTTTCCCCAACTTTAAACTTTACTACAAAGCAATAGTTATCAAAACAGCATGGTATTGGAATAAGGACAGACCCTCAGATCAGTGGAATAGGCTTGAATACTCAGAAAATGTTCCCCAGACATACAATCACCTAATTTTTGATAAAGGAGCAGGAAATCCTAAATGGAGCAAAGAAAGCCTCTTCAACAAGTGGTGTTGGCACAATTGGATAGCTGCTTGCAAAAAATTGAACTTAGACCCCCAGCTAACATCATGTACGAAGGTAAAATCCAAATGGATTAAAGACCTCTATATCCGACCCCAAACCATAAGATATATAGAACAACACATAGGCAAAACTCTCCAGGACATTGAGACTTCAGGCATCTTCAAGGAGGAAACTGCACTCTCCAAGCAAGTGAAAACAGAGATTAACAGATGGGAATATATTAAGTTGAGAAGCTTCTGCACCTCAAAGGAAATAGTGCCCAGGATTCAAGAGCCACCCACTGAGTGGGAGAATCTATTCACCCAATACCCATCAGACAAAGGGCTAATCTCCAAAATATACAAGGCACTGACAGAACTTTACAAGAAAAAAAACATCTAATCCCATCAAAAAATGGGGAGAAGAAATGAACAGACACTTTGACAAAGAAGAAATACAAATGGCCAAAAGACACATGAAGAAATGCTCCACATCACTAATCATCAGAGAGATGCAAATCAAAACAACAATGAGATACCACCTCACACCACAGAGAATGGCACACATCACAAAGAATGTGAACAAACAGTGCTGGCGGGGATGTGGAGAGAAAGGAACCCTTATCCACTGCTGGTGGGAATGCCGTCTAGTTCAACCTTTATGGAAAGCAATATGGAGATTCCTCCAAAAACTGGAAATCGAGCTCCCATACGATCCAGCTATACCACTCCTAGGAATATACCCTAAGAACACAAAAATACAATACAAAAATCCCTTCCTTACACCTATATTCATTGCAGCACTATTTACCATAGCAAGACTCTGGAAACAACCAAGATGCCCTTCAACAGACGAATGGCTAAAGAAACTGTGGTACATATACACAATGGAATATTATGCAGCTGTCAGGAGAGATGAAGTCATGAAATTTTCCTATACATGGATGTACACAGAATCTATTATGCTGAGTGAAATAAGTCAGAGAGAGAGAGAAAAACGCAGAATGGTCTCACTCATGGGTTTTAAGAAAAATGAAAGACATTCTTGCAATAATGAATTTCAGACACAAAAGAGAAAAGAGCTGGAAGTTCCAGCTCACCTCAGGAAGCTCACCACAAAGAGTGATGAGTTTAGTTAGAGAAATAACTACATTTTGAACTGTCCTAATATTGAGAATGTATGAGGGAAATGTAGAGCCTGTTTAGGGTACAGGCGGGGGTTGGGTGGGGAGGAGGGAGATTTGGGACTTGGGTGATGGGAATGTTGCACTGGTGATGGGTGGTGTTCCTTTTATGACTGAAACCCAAACACAATCATGTATGTAATCAAGGTGTTTAAATAAAAAAAAAATGGAGTAATGATAACATCCTCCAATCTTGCTATTAGAATGGCAGGTGAAAAATTTAAACAAACCTCAGTGTCAGAGTGGTGGTGCAGCAGTAGGACGTTTGCCTTGCACGCGACTGACCTAGGATGGACCACAGTTTGATCTCCTCATCCCATATGGTCCCCCAAGCCAGGAGCGATTTTTAAGTGCATAGCCAAGAGTAACCCCTGAGCATCACCGGGTTTGCTCCCCCCCCAAAAAAAAAGTTTAAAGAAGCCTCAATTGAAATTCTAATGAGTCAAAATGCTATAATCTTTTCTTGTATAGAATTATATTAGTAGTTGCTATGAAAGAAAATAGGCTTGGGGAAAAAGTTAGTCGAATTATGATGAGAGAGATGCTGAGACTAACTCATCCTGGGGCAAACCGTTGTTGAATAAGGGAGTTACTAGAAAGCTTATGATAGCTATGAGCATTATCTTTAAGGTACTAGTATTTATCCAGATCTGGGGATGAAACAGAAGAATCATAAATATTGAGATCAGTGCCTATAGGCTGAAACTGCAGCCTTCATAGTAAATAAATCCACACTCTAACCACTTAGGCAAGTTCTTGATGGGGCTTCTATTGTTTTGATAATGTTCTCTGCAATCAACAATCATGCTGGGATTAGGCACCTTCTAAAGTGGTCATTAAAAACTACCATACCCAAAAGTCACTATTTTAAGCTCCCAGGCATCCTAAATAGTTTTGCTTCTTCTCAAGGCTTTTCTCTTTCTTTTCCTTTTTTTTTGTTTGTTAGTTTGCTTGCTTTGGGGGATGGGGTACACATGGTGGAGCTCAGGGGTTACTCCTGGCTCTGGGCTCAGAATCACTCCTAGCTCTGGGGACCATATGGGATGCCAGGGATCGAACTCGTGTCTCTCCTGGGTCAGCCACAGCAAGGCAAGCACCCTTCTGCTGTACTACCACTGGGGCCCCATCTCCTTATTTTCCAAGTCAGTTAAAAAGACATGAAAGTTGATGGGATGACACCCTATAAGAGTATGACTATTAGTGGAAAACATATAGGAACATCACTACACAGACCAGTATAATTAACTCCCCAAAACCTCCCATGAGCTGTGTATTGTTGGTAAATACCTTAAGATATTTGCTATCTGTTCACGACAGTGAGTGGAGAAGAAGTGTGTGTGTGTGGGTGGGGGAGATGGGGGTTGGACAGATATGCCCAATGAGTCCTACCTGAATCTGTAGTTGGAGCAAGGGTACAGAAAGCCTGAAATACAGACAAAATGGCCAAAAACTGTCTCTGAGGTTAAAAGTTTCCCAGTCACAATCCGATCGGCCTCAGATGTCAGTTTCTTGATCTGTCCCCATGTGGAAGGGGCAGATGTCCTCATTGTGTGGGCTTGTGGAGGGAAATAAAGATCCAGCTTCTGGAGCTTACATCGTAGCTGGCAAACACAGGTTTTTCTTTCTCTTTGGTGCAGCCTTCAGCATGTGGTCCTGGAAGATTGGAGTGACTTCTAATACGTCCTATGAAAAAAATTTCCTGTCTTCTATGCATCGATTCTTGTAATTTTAGCAACAATTCAGACACAGTTGATCCAGAAGATATTACTGCTGTTTCTATTTCTGGGAAAAGTTTACACACACATATGCAGAATCCCTATATAAGTTAAATTTCTTAGAGCATAATTTAAAAACCTTTATTACTGTGATAATTTCTGCCTGATGGGCCGAAATATCAGGCATAATTTTAATTATAAGAGCTTGATTATCTATGAGAACTACAGATCACCCATAAGAGGAACCATCAGTAAAGATTAAGGAGGCATCATTTAGGAGTAAATGACTGATCCTACCAGGAAAAATGAATTCTGTTTCTTTCAAAAAGTTTAATAGGGGGTATGATGGTAAATAATACAAAAATTCTCCCATGAAACCTTGCGAGGCAATTCCCCAATAATCTGTCTGCATTAAATAATTAAACTGTTGCTTAGTATAAGGAATTATAATGTTGGTGACTTCATAACCTGTAAGATCTATATTATGCAATCTCCCCTTTCTAACTATGTATACTTACTTACTACATATGAATAAGAGCAATTTATTTTCTGCGAAGAATGAATAAGGTGGATCTACTCTACTGGTCCTTCCTGCCATATGCATCCCATAGGAATGTAGGCATTTTTTTAAATTAATAACTGCCATGGTTGAGAATAGTTAGTTTGAACTAATTGACTATTTTTAATAGCCTGTTAAACCAGATTTAATGCCTTTTCTGCCTTGGGACTTAAAGTCCTCAGAGTTCGGGGAAGAATCCCCTTTTGAAATATTAAATAAAGGACTTAAATTACCAGTAGTTAATTTTAAATAAGGCCAAACTCAATTAATATTACCCAATAACTTTTTTAAATCATTAAAAGTTTCCAATGTGACTCTTCTTATTTTTATTTGTTGAGTTCCCTTATATTCCTATGTATAATTCTACCCAAATAATTAAAGGGCAGACTTTTTCCCCGACTGGCTATTACTATTTTCCTATTGGCTCTTACTATCCCATAATGATTTAGTTCCTTTATCATATCCTGCAATATTCGTAAAGACATATCTTTTGTCTCACTCACTAGCAAAATATTATCCATGTAATTAACAATATAAGCACATGGATATGACTTTCTTATTTTTAAAAGAGCTTATCAGCACATTTTTGACATAGAGTCAAATTTTCATTCCTTGTTAAAGCACCTTTTTTTTTTTTTTACTTTTTGGGCCACACCCAGTGACACTCAGGGTTACTCCTGGCTGTGCACTCAGAAGTCGCTTCTGGCTTGAGGGACCATATGGAACACCTGGGGGATCGAACTGTGGTCTGTCCTAGGTTAGTGGCATGCAAGGTGCTTGCACCACTGCTCCAGCTCCAGTGGGAGCACCTTTTAATAATACCACTGATATGGTCTTTTCAAATTGGAAGAAGGAACGCTCAAAGAAAATCTGATACAAAAGAGGAATCTAATCTTATGGTGAAAAAATGATCTGTTAAATATATTATTACAATATAGTTGACCCCATGGCACCACTATTGGGGATGGGAGACTGGGTTGCAGGGTGCCCCATTGTTTCCATAGTTTGATTAACAGCCCTTAAATCTTGCAGCAGTCTCCATTTACCAGATTTTTTATTTATGGCAAATATGGGGGTATTTCAAGGACTGTTCGTTTCTTCTATATGTCCTAATTTCAATTGCTTTTGCACTAGTTGTTATACAGCCTGTAACATTTTCATAGACAAGGGCCTCTGCTCCACCCAAACAGGCTCATCATATTTCCAAGTTATTTTATTTGCATAGTACTGAACAGTAGTTCCTAGGAAAAATTTTGTTCGTTTTTCAAATGTTTAGTTTTCACAAAAGCCAGATCCATTTCTTCCTGTATATTTCTACCACACAGGATGAGTGGTAATATAGGCAAAACATAAGGCTGGAATGTTCTTTTGTCCTTACCATCATTCCAAATTAAGGTTTTTGTACTTTTTGCCACTTAATTGGCCAATCTTAGGCCCATCAAGGATGAAGATGTAAAGCTAACAGGACAGAAAAAGGGCTAATCTTTTCCTGAAATGCCAGCAATATCTGCTTCCAAATTCATAAGCCCCAATATTTCCTTTCCCTGAACCTTTATTGGCCTTAAAGGCCTTTCCCTTTTTATTGTTTGAACCCAAGCAATAATGTCAGTTGATCCAAATTCCTCTCCCCTCTTTCTTCCTTAAGGGTGGGGTTAGGAGTATTGTAATATGGCAACAATAATAATTGAGGTATTCGATGCCTTGATAATTTGAATTGTCTTTGACAAGGAATGCACCCTAATTTTATTTTTTCCTAGAAAATCCAAATCAATTACTCCTGGTATAATTTGAAGACCTTTGGTGGTGAAACTATGCCCCAAAATTATTCAAAAGTTCCTGGCGGTAATCAGATGCTGATCCTCATCTCCATTATTTTTACTTATGAGTCAACAGGAATGATGTAATCATGGCTTGCATGCAAATTTAAGTCAGCAATGCTGGGAGAGGCAGGAGCCAACTTGAAAACAATCTCAGTGGGGAGTTTTTGTTCTGTTTCCCTGCCTGGAAGAGGGGGGTGTGCATTCAGAGCTATCACAAGGAATTTCCCCTATTTTTGTTCAGGACCTGGGGATGGCCTCAAAGCTAGATTTTTGCTTTCTTCTGCTCAGTTAGAGGGTTGCCATTTTTATGATATTTAGAACAGCAGTCTCTTTTTCAGTGCCGCCCTTTCATATAGGAGGATAAGATCCAGGAGACACCTTCCTATAATTACATTTTTGAAGTCAAGTCTCCATTTTCTGGGTCCTCTCTGCTAAAATGGCTGGCTTGTTCACAGTAAAACATTTCCTTCTTCCCCTGCTGCCTTCTATCTGTTTGACATAATAGTCAAATGCCTATTCTTTAAGAATGGCGGCAAAAGCCATTCCTTGGATTACTGAGGGGAAGGCGTCAAGACAAACCTTGACATAATCTTGGAGCATACCAGTCCTATTAATAGAGCATATGAGAGACTACCTATAGGAGTTAGAATTTTCAAAAGCCAATTGCTTTAACAATAATTCAGATCCTTGAGACAAGTTTGGATTACCGGTTTCCACTTTATTCAGTATTCGTTCTCCACCCTAGGGTGTGGTCTGGTTTATACTAATAAAAAGCCCCGGGAACCAGGAAAGCTCTGGCATTCCCCAGTCTTCCTCCACTGAGCTACCTGCCTCTTAGGAGCAGAAGGCTTGTGTGTTGGAGTGAGTGGCTTGTATGTTGGATTTCTGAACCCACTTTTATCCCCCTTTCACTGTGTGGATTATTTTCTGCATCTGTGTTTATTTCCAGACTCCTGTCTCTCCAGGTCCTGGTTTTGGAACCTGAGGTTTTAATCACAAGCTCCTAAACCCCCACCTTCCAATATGGTCCTGCACAGTTGTTTTCTGTTTAAAGAACCTATGACTCTTATCCGAACCTTTTATGCTCATACTCTCTTCTCCACCTATTTGTCAGAGAAATAAGGTTTGCAAGCCTCTGATATAAACAGGTCCAGGGGTTCACCAAGCATCTGCTCATGGTTTCTTTGAATAGTTAAGTTATTGGCACTGCAACTGATCCAAGTAAATATGGGTCTTGGCCTCACCGACAGCCCACTGTTTAATGACTCAATTTGCCACCTCATCAAGACTGTGCCCAGTGGAAAGGTTGGTCCTTCTCAAATGTAATTGAGGCTATTCCCATATCTCCTCTGGTCTCTTTTTAAATATCAGAGCCCTGCTGTGCAACCTTTAAACTTCTGAGGCCTTAACTACCTGGTGCTCCAAGGACATTTTAAGAGGAGGAAAGTTCTGCCTGTTTTTTTGATTTTTTGTTTTTTTTTTCTGTTAATTTAAGGAGAAAACTGTCTTGTCCCAGCATGGTATAGAGTGGATTGAACCATGCTGTGTATTGATGCAACAGAGAAAAGAAATTGGAAAGAACCCAAACTCCTGCAGAACATGTCTTTAAAGTAGAACTGTCTGAAAGAAAGAA
The DNA here is from genome assembly GCF_024139225.1 of Suncus etruscus. Lineage (NCBI taxonomy): Eukaryota > Metazoa > Chordata > Mammalia > Eulipotyphla > Soricidae > Suncus > Suncus etruscus. Next base: position 11,092,292 of record NC_064858.1, on the reverse strand, counting down.
AATGTTTCATAACACATTGTCGAAAATTTTATGTTAATATTTTTTGCAAATAGTAGTATGCAATCATTATGTGAAACTTTAAAAAATGATAATATTACTAAAATTGAGATGCAACAATTATGCAGTGACATGATATGCTCTTTATATCTATATATATGTATTTGTCAACCTGGTGCCACTTGTCATATTGAATACCAGAAATTTGGGTAACAATGGAATGTTTGATAACACCCTGCTTTTACCCAAACCAAAGGTATTTCTCCAACTTCCTCTTTCCTTTTCACCTGTTCCTTTGATATGTAAAATTCCACCTGGTCTGTCTCACTTCTTCCTTGCCTGTTTGAATTTTTATTGGTAGAATAAAGGGAGGTTTCTTTTTTGGCTTGTTGCATGCAGAGAGACCAAATGGTGAGAAGGCAACGGAACCCCATGATTTTCTCCTGACTGACTTGGTTTATTAATTCTTTGTGCCTACCCTGCATCAGACCAGCTCATCTGGAGTTAGAAAAAAGGTGTGTGGGATGATTGCACAACAGAGGAAATACATTTTACATTTTAACTTCAACAAATAAGTATTTATAATAAATATTCTGGCTATAGTATTAGACGTTTCAAGTTTCCTACTAGAAATTCCCTTGGCAGTATCTAAACCTAATTTTGGATTCATGGTAAATTATGTTTATCGACCTAGAGTATAACTTACTTTACAAGTTATCTGGTGTAAATTAAAACTTTAATCTTTTTCAGTGTAATATCAACCAATTCAATTTTAAGAAAAAGGATATCTACAAGCAAGTTAAGTTATAGATATCAGAAATTACACATTTAAAATGCTATTTAAATAGAAAATGGCACTAATAAAATCTCTACCACATCAACCATATTCTTTAACCAATTACTAACTGGCATATTTAGACTAATTTCTCTGTTTCATAGCCCAGACCCTGAAAAGTGCCTGAATGAAACCCTGTGGTAAGCCTGAAAATTCACTTTCTGGGTAGATCCATTTACTAATGCTTAAGTAAATCCATTTAAAAATTTGTTTGATTTAGGCAACATGATTTCCAAAGCTGTCTATAACAGAACTTTAGGCTGCCAATGTTCCAACCCCAAATCTGCCATCAGTATCAGCTTCTTTCATTAGTGATCCAAGATTTTCTATTTTCTCCCTCTCCTCAACCTGTTCCTTAGGAATTCTCTCTCTCTCTCTCTCTCTCTCTCTCTCTCTCTCTCTCTCTCTCTCTCTCTCTCTCTCTCTCTCTCTCTCTCTCTCTCAAATTTACTTATTATAGTTTGGGTCACATGCTTACAATAATGCTGATTCTTATGGCTTTTGATTCTGTATTTGTTGTTGTTGTTTTTGAGGATCAGGAGTGCTTGGTCTATCTAATTGTGCCCAGGACTTAATTCACACTCAGTACTCTGAGATCTCTCCTGGTGGTATTTAGGATCATGTGTGGTTCCTGGGTTAGAACTGGGTCTTCTACATGCAATACTAGTACCTTACCCCCAACACTCTCTCGTATGTATTTATTCAACTTTACCTTACTCTAGACCACTGAAATAGTGTTTGGCCAATGATCTAATCCCATTACCAATCTGCTTCCTCCCACCTCATCCCTCCCTTACATAACACACACACACACACACACACACACACACACACACACCCTCCCTTCCCTCCTTGCCATGTCTGTCATTTTTGTAATTCAGGACTGAGGATTTGCCACTATTTTTTACTTTCTCTTCACTGATCTTGTTACTCTACACATACAGCAGGACATCTGGTGCTTGTCCTTCCCCTTTTGGCTTACTTTTCTTTAAACATACTCTCCAGCTTCATCCGGGCAAATGACATGATTTTATCTTTTCTTATGATTGTATCTTTTATTCATCTTTTTTTGTGTGTGTTTATATGTGTGCATCATACCTCGTCTATTTGTCAGTTGATAGACATGGTTTTTTTTCCCCCATATCTTAGCTGGATCATATAACAGCTCTACTCATAGTGTCTCCTTACTGTCTTCTATAGGGATTAAATGGAACAATATTCCTATCAGCAGTGCATGAGATAAACAAATTCTTTTTCATCTAATAAATATTAACATATTTATACAAAAAATAGCTTTTATTTCTCTCATAACATTTGGTGTGGTTTTTTTTGTTTGTCTGTCTTTGGTTTTGGGGGCCACACCTGGTGACACTCAAGGGTTACTCTTGGCTATGTACTCAGAATTCGCTCCTGGCTCGGTGACCATATGGGACATCGGGGATCAAATCCATGTACTCCTGGGTCAGCCATGTACAAATGATAGCTGTGCTATCACTCCAGCCCCTCATAACATTTGTTTTGATGTTGTTTATATTTGTCTATTATTAATGCCATACATTGTCTTTTTCATTTGAGAAAATTTTTAGCTCTAAAAATTAAATAAAGGGATTTACCAGACTCTACTTAACATTTCCTTATCTCTTAAATTATGAAATATTATTATAATAACTTCAATTTTATTGTCTTCTAACATCTATGCTATTTATCGTTTGGTGTCCTCATTATAGGACCTATTTTACTATCTTTTTGCATATCTATAGATGTTATTCTTAATAAACCCTAATTATTTAACAAGTACCTTAGTGGGTACTGGGAATTTCTGTATTTTTTTCATTTTTCTCTGAGTCGAAATTACATTAATTGGAAACATTTTGACATTTTCATGTCCTCTCATTGAGATTCAAATTAGGTAGGATCAGAATAAAATATAATCTAGGATGACGTTCCCGGTATCTTTCAAAGCCTTCTAACCACTAAACCATGGATTATTTTCCAATTTGCCAAGTAGGAATAAGTACTACACCCAACCATCTGTGAAGTGCTGTGACTTATCCTTCCCATCCTCTGGAACCTTCTTTCCATGGGAAGTAGGGCTTTTTACTCATATTTGCTCAGTCCTGTTTGGTTTAAAATGTAAAGGGGCCCTTCAACATTTTTCTCAGGTGACCATCAGTAGTGACTCTCTCTTGAACTCCATCCACCATCCCCAAACTACCTCATGCCCAGAATCTCTGTTCTATTTCCTCAATTCAGTCCACTTGTTCTACCTCCAATTCCTCTTCCTGAGTGAAAACTTAAAACTCATTTAAGGCACTAAATTTTGAGGATTATATATTTCATGTACATTTCTTTATTTGCTCCCCATTTCCAGGTATCTGACTGGTTTCTAATATCCTCCTAACCTTTGCTATATATTTTTGCCTTTAAAAATATACATTGTCTTAAGGCATAGAATAAATTTAGTTTTAGTCTCTCCATCTTGTCCAGGAGCAAAAATTCAATTATCTATTTATTTTCTCAAGTCTAGCTGTCTTCAAGACTTGCTCCTGTACCTGTGCTCAGGGATCACTTTTTGTGATCCATATGTGGTGCTGGGGATCGAGTACGACACATACAAAGGAAGCACTGTAACTGGGGTAATATCTCTCCAACTCCAAATTATACTTGAAAGGCTCTTTTTGGACACGATCTCAACATAAGGAGAAGGAATTTTTAAAACTGTATTCTTAAAGGAAAGCTTTTAACTTGGGCAACTTAAGGCATTATAAGTTGGAAACTGAGAGAACCTGGTTTCAAGAAAAGATTGTCTACAGGGTAAGAGTCTGAGTCCACTGAAGGTAACAGGAAATGAGGGAAAGGAGCACACATTTGACTCAGTTCAAACCCCACCAGATCCTTCTCAACCTCCTCTAGGTCCTGCCTCCTCCACTGCCATGAGCACTCAGAGCTTCCCTGCCCTTGCTAATCTATCTTTGCTGGAGTAGCAGGTTAATCTCATTGTTATTCAAGTAGAAATTCTCTTCTCTCATATCATTTCTCTTCATCAATGACAGGTACAGTAGCCTGCCCAGAATCAGCTGGTTAGGAGAGCTGCCCTTTATTATTGGTCAAGCAGCATGTGTTTTAAGGGAGTGGAGAAGGCATCCAGATCTTTGTCAATTTGAAGGACTCCCTTGTAACTGGTGAGAAGTTTATGATTAAATCATTATTTTTCTAGTGTTTTTCCTATTGAATTACTGAAAAGAGTAGTAACCTAAAACATGCTTTCTAAATACTAAAATTTAAATATGAACAATATTGATAAAGAAGTGTTTTTTATTTCAAACAAAAAATGGGATGTCAAAAAAAACTTTTCAATTAGCCATGAATCAATTAACATGAATTAATATTCATGTTACTCTTATGGAACTTTTTTTTCCCCACAATTATGTGCAAACTGTAATGAAGAGTTCACAGAACCACACCATAAAAATAAATAAATAAATAAAAAAAATAAAAAAAAAACTCAGAAGAGACACTAAATATTTCTTGAATGACTAGAAAGGCACATAAATCAGGTCATATTCCAAAATACAGTGACATTAATGAAAAGGTCAGAATAAAACAACCTATTTCCAACAAGTATTATTTCCAACTTTAACATTAAAAGTATGAAAAAAAAAAGTATGAAAGAACATCAACTTTTTCATTTCCAAAAGGTTCAGCAATAAAAGTGCAGAAAAATATTTCAAAGTTATTACAGATTTATATCCAGGTATGTCTTTGGGACATAAAAATCAAGGGCTAACAAAGCAGTCCCAAAGACTATTCAGTATTAAATAGAATTTATAAGACTTGATTTAAAACCAACTTTTCTTTCTTTTTTTTTTTTTCTGATGCTAGGAATTTAACCTTGGGCCTCACACATGCAAAGCAAGCACTCTACCACAAAGATATTTCTGTAACTTAAAACTCATTTTATTCAAATTGATTTATGAATGCAGACAGAGCCAATTTTATAAGATACATATCTGTATATAGAGAGAGATAGATAAATGATGGATGATGGACATAGATAAGTGATAGAATAAAGACAGATAACCCTCAAGTATTTTTCTTCATACCTGTAAGATGAGACTAGCAAAAAAGACCCTTAACAAAGGTGTTCCCCCAACTTCCTCTTTCCTTAAACCTCTTCCTTTGGTATGTAAAGGTCCATCTGGAGTACAAGACCTTCCCCATCCTGGTATGGGGAATTGGTTTGAATAAAAAAAAAAAAAAGAAGAGTTCTGGCTTTTGGCTTGGGCAGAGGGAGCACAAGGCAGAAAGGCCATGAAGTGAAAAGCAGACTGACTCCAATGACTCCTGACTGCTTGGTGTTTTATTTCTCCACTGCTACCCTGCTTCATTAGACCCGTTTGCTTAAGGGGTTAGAAACATGGTGCCTGGGGCCATCTCACAGCTCATATATTTTTAGTTTACACATACCTAACATTTTCTGATCTAGAACAGGATTATACAAATATTTTCAACAAAAATAACAGAAATAGCCTAATGTTATGATTCAGAACTGTATATATTCACATCATAAACACTAAAAAATGCAAAAAGTCAGGCCCGGAGAGATAGCACAGCGGTGCTTGCCTTGCAAGCAGCCAATCCAGAACCTAAGGTGGTTGGTTCGAATTCCGGTGTCCCATATAGTCCCCCGTGCCTGCCAGGAGCTATTTCTGAGCAGACAGCCAGAAGTAACCCCTGAGCACCGCAGGGTGTGACCCAAAAAAACAAACAAAAAGAAAAGGCAAAAAGTCAGGAATCCCTCCAAAGACATTAAATCAGACTCTGTGAATGCACTCTGGGATTCTCCATTTCAGGACATGTCCTTTGAATTTTATTCCACATTAAAATTTAGGAACTCTGGAGTCAAATTTCTTGGATTCAAAATCCAACATTACTAAGTAATTGTTTTTGCACAAACATATTATTCTGTAGCAACCTGTAGCTTGGATTTTAAAAATACTAAATTTATCTCATAGTATTTAGAATAATGTATTATTCTAGAAAACCTCTAAAATGGGCCAAAATGATAGCACAGTGAGCAGAGCATTTGCCTTGCACATGACCGACTAGGGACCAATCCGGGTTGGATTCCAGCATTCCATAGAATCTCCTGAGCCTGTCAAGAGCAATTCTGATCTGAGAGCCAGGAATAATTCCTGAGAACCATTGGGTGTGCCCCCACAAAAAAGAAAATCTCTAAAACTGGGGCATAATATGCACACTATATTTTTATATTGATTGCTAAACACATCCTCCATACTAAAAAAGTACTGCATCATATAACTACAGAAACTTAAATGAAACAAGAGAGCAATGAGCCATAAAGAGTAAAAACGCAAATTCATCCTCAGTATTCCCTTAACCATTTGCAAGTTCTCTAGTTGTTTGTACTTTTCGTGAAGCTATTCCCTTGCTGTCCTAGAGAATATAAAAACATGAAGTAATTCCCATTCATCTGGGGCCAGTTATTTGCTTTCCTTCCTGTGAAGTTGTAGCTCTTGAATTCAAAACAATTGTAGAAACCATGAATCTCTCTCACAAGCCATTTTCAGTTAGCTCTGGTTAGATGCTCTCTCTGATCAGAGAGGTGCAGCACTTACTTGTTTTTTGCATCTCTTGTGATCTGAGTATTTCAGCCTCACTAAGACAGTCTGGAAATCATGTTGACTCAACACTGAAGTGGTCGCCAAAGACAGATGCTAGAGATAAGTCGGTTGAGACTTTTCTGAATAAATGGATTCATATTCTATTCTTACATTTACATGTATTTTGTTAAATCTAGTTAGGGGCCAGAGCTATAGTGCAACAGATAGCTTTGGTCAACTAAGGACAACATAGATTTTAACCCTGGCACCCCAGATGGCCTCCTGATCCTCCCAGAAGTGATCCCTAAGCACTGCTGGGTATGAACCAAAAGCAATCAAAAGCTAAAGATATAAATATATCATCGAACAAAGGTCAATTAGCAATTCTTTTTTCTTTAATTGAAATGAATAGCTTTATTAACAAAAACACAACTACTCATGAAGCAGTAAGAAACTGAAGTATGTGAATCCTAGCAAACAGTTAATGGTAATTCGACAACCAAGTCCGACGACAGGCTTGGCGACTCCAACGCTTTGGATGCCCACAGAGGAAAGAACATCTTTGGGAATCTTCATACAGCAGTTTTCCAAAATTCCTCTGTTCCTCGAACATAAAGGAAGGCATAGCTAGTTTTTCAAAATCCTCCTCTTCCTCCTCAAAGAACACGCGAGCTATCCACTCAAGGGCAAGTGTGCAAGATGGTACTCTTCAGAGAGGTCTAAACTCTCACCATCTAGAGAACTATACGGAATAAAACTTCTCTATTTCTGGATAGTTATCATCACAGACAGGAACAGAGACTTTTTGCAGTAACAGTCTCCTCAGATACCTTTTGAGGAGAGGAAGTGGTTAGCTGAAATTTTAATAGTTCGTTGATATTTTCTGTATCTCTGTTAACAGACCTGAAGACCTTTCTTATACAGGGTACCAATTCCTGAGTCAGAGTGTCCTTGGCCCGTCCACTGACTTGTTCTCCATTTTCTGTATTCAACAAGATCAAAGCTGCCATCCTGGGTTCTTGGTGCAGGGCAGCCAGGGAGAAATGTGGCACAGGGTGCAAGGACAGTGGAGGGGGTGAGGATCAGAGTCCTGGATTCATGTAGATGACCAAAGAGACGGGCATCTACATTATGAGTCTCTTGGGGTGTTGACCCTAAGACTCTTGAGCACTACTTAAGAGAGCTATTCCCTCACCCAGAAGTCTGGCTAGCTATATGTCTTATCCAAGTCTCCTCTGAATTACAGTTTCTGATGGTTATCTTCTTTCAGCTTCATTAACTGATCTCTCAGTCCTGAGCTCCCAGTTTGAGACTTGCAATACTCTCAAGCCTATTTTTGGTTCCTCTCTCTGTTTAAATTCAACCCCATCTTGAACCAATAGAAAGCCCAACCTCCTTATTTTCTTTATCTCATAGCTCCATGTTCTCTTTTTTTCCTCTACCTCTGCCTCTCTCTTTTTTGTTGGTACCCTTTCTTCTCTCTCTCTCTTTCTCTCTCTTTCTCTCTCTCCCCCCAGCCCCAAACTTAGTAAATTACTTGCATATTTATGAATATTTCTTCCCCCCCCCCAAAGACCTTCTCTGTGTGACTTCCTCCTACCTAGACCATCCTTCCCATGATTATCCTAATAATCCTTCAAAACTCTGCTAAGGTAATATCTCTTTGCTGTCTCAGTTAACATTGTCCCTCCTATACAGACAGCAGTCAGGCCTTTCCTCCACTCTAAGTCCTGATTCTTCTCTTGTATTCCTGTCTCAACAATTAAAGAGTTAAAGAATTATGTTTTATTTCTCCTTCTCCCCTAGCAAAAGTGTTCACACTGGTCACACTGGTACATCACTCAATACTTATTTGTGAGATACATTGGTTAGATTGTGACCGTGCATTTCGGAGCACCTTGTCCATGTATTTTAATGAAGAGAAAAAGATGTTTTATAGTGAAGCAAACACAGATTTAAATTCACAGCTGCCACTTACTGTTTTTGTTGTTGAATAACAAATTGCAGAAACCAATATACATCTAAATTGTACCTCTGCACATGAGTAAAAATAGTCTTTGTTCTACAGAGATGTAGAAATTTAGATAGATATGCAAACACCCAATCTCTGTAACAGGTAAGTTGCTCTTTGCATTGAGGATGAGAAGTTAAATTTATTCCTATACAAATAAAATAAAATTTTGGACAATATATTATAAATACCCAAAAGAAACTCTGAGATCTATAATTTCTCAGAGTGTTTAAGACTTTTACATATTTGTTTCCTATAATGGCACTACTGATAAACTATAGACCAAAGTTTTTCCATGGTAAAGACCCACTCAAAGCTTCTTGGTCAAGCTTCCATGCAGAACTTCCATAACAGAAATTCCCCAGTGGGTTTAAAGTGGCAGGTAAAACTCATTTTCAGAGAAATTAAGATGGAGATGAAAATACAGTTGTAAGTGCTCAGTATGTATTCTCTTTGGTTTAGTCTTTAAAACCAACTCAGAAGTTGGTCTCAATTAAAGCCAACTAAAGGATAATCTTCTTGTGTGAGAGTTGATGCTCAGTGAAACAGCTTTCCAAAGGCAGTCGATGAGTAAAGGGTACATGCACCATTAAAAAAGTATTTGAAGGAGGCAGAGGGATAACTCAGGGGTAAAGGTACACATCTTCTATGAAGCTGACCCCAGCACCAAATGGCCCTTAATATCACTATGGGTGGTTCTTAAGGACCTCAAACACTACTGTGTGTGGCTCTGGATTGTCTAAAGGGAAGCTGGGCCTCCCAAAACATCCCCTCCCTCCAAAAAAACATGATTTTGGATGGTGAAGTCACTTTGGAACACTCACTGGATATCTTTTGAATAATGCAAATTTAGTTTCTCATTCACATATTGACCTTGCAGGTTGAATGGTCTGAAACTGTAGGTCCATGAGGCTATGATGTCACACTTCCCTCTGGTACCACAGGGTCTGGCACTGGCAGGGTCTTGGGTCTATTGAGATAGCAGCTCATCACAGCATTTTAGCTGCTGCCCTTCCAGCCTATAGTCATACTTGGAGCACTTCAGGTGACAAGGTGGTCATTTTAATCAAGGTCACAGGTTCAGAGATGGCTGCTGACCTTCCTGTCTCCCACAATGACAGCCAGGAAGATTAATTAGTGGGGCTTATTCCACTGGGAGCTGACCTATTCCTAGAGCAAGAGCAACTGGAGTTTCATGCCAATCTGCATGCAACCAAATGCATGATTCTAGTCGGAAATTGGCCTTTTTTTCTCTCTTTGGTTTTGAATAGAATAAGAGAGTGAATCCATTTTAAGATGCTATTTTTTTTTTGTTTTTGATGTTGCTTGACACAAGATGCATCTAATTTGCTGTGTTTGAAAATGACCATTTTAAATTTTCGTAATATATTCATTGTTGTTTACATTCATAATCATGCAGTTTACTTCTGTTTTAAGTGTTGACTTATTTAAAATTCATGTCTAATGGGCTTGTTTAGTCTGTGTGGCGATATAGTGAGAAACATAAGACAATGGCATGAATGTGGATTTTTCAAGTCAGAAAACACGGTTTGTGATTCTGCTCTGTAATTTAGTAATTCGGTAGTGGTTAGTGGCACTAACCTAGATTGCAGCGTGAATTTTCATATTACACAGTCTTGTGATACTTATCCCACTTATATCTGTGACCTGGAATATGTGTTTATGTACTTTAGTTTTTCTGTAACCATAAAATGGTTCCTGGGGAATGAAGACGAATTACATATGGAAGGTCTCTAGTATAAATACCTGAACAATCCTCTCAGCCTTCATAGATCAGATAACATCAGCAGCATGCATTTACACTCACTTTGGCTAATTTCTTATTTTTTTTTTTATACAATTCATTTCAAAAAAAACCTAGCATGCAACCCTTATCTTACCTCTTATTGCCGTGATAATCTCTCTACTTCTTTGCTCTGAAATCTTTTCATCAACCTCTCTGTCACTAAGGCCTGCTGAGTTAATGTCCCCAAAGTTTCCTAAAATATCTGCTCTCACGCTCCTCCAATCAAAACTGCTCTGTGGATGGATACCATCATGTCATCGATTAAAGCTACTTTCCCCAGATGCTGTCCCTGGAGCAGGCTAAACACCATCTGTGTCACTTGACAGTGAGTTAGAACTATGTTCTCACAGCAAAATTCACATTTTAACATAATTTTCAGATATTACACTGATTTAAAAGACAAATCCAATCCTATCACTTTCCACTTGACTGAATTATGAACTTCAAATTTGAGTTTGTTGAAAGTTCATTTTCATTGGAATACAGCATACCTATATATATATTGCCTTACCAAGAAAAAAAAAATCAACAGTCAAGTTATTACAGGTCACCTCTTTGAAAGTATAACAAGACTTCCAACAGAGCCCATTGTGATCAACAAATACTAACATGTTTACTATTTGATTTTTCACAGAAAAAAGTTGTTGACCCCATATGTAGGGATAAAAACAAACACAAATTTGGAAAATACATCTAAAGACCAGAGTGATAGGACACCGAAGAGGGCACTTGCTTTGCATGCAGCTGACCTAGGTGTGATCCCTGGCACTGCTTATGATCCTCAAAGCCTCACCAGGAATTATCATTGAGTATGAGATTGAATGTGAGTGCTCAGGAGCAAGCCCTGAACACTGCTAGGTGTGGTCCTAAAAAAAAAAAAAAAACCCAAATTAAATAATTTTTTATAAAGAATTGTAAGATGTGAGATCAGAAGAGACATTAAAATATCTGAACAAAATGCATTCTCTCCTGTGTACCCATCTAGAACTTCTGTTATTCCAGGTAAAGGAAGCAAAATAGTATTTAGTACAAATCCAATATTATTTTTACATGATGGAATTTATTTGAGTTAATAAACAACAATCTTCCAAGATAACAGAAAGAAAGAGAGAGAGAGAGAGAGAATTGGGTTGACCAAATACAGAGGCATCACTCCTATAACTCAGAAGTTGTCTCTGTTTTCAAAAATGCCTACTCTGCTTCTACTAATTGGGCCATTGGCACTGCCTACACCTATGGGGTCATGGTGAGAATAATAAAACAGTTGCTGTGCAGCTGATGAGTGAGAGAGTCCACCCTCACCCCTACTCCCTTCTTGGAGAAGATATGCATCATCTTTGCTGAATGGAGACAGGGGGCAGTTTTATGCCTGCTAATCTCTGCCTTTAGCAGGACATGGAGCGTCAGAGCTGAGCTGCCAGAGATAGGCTGTACTGCTGGTGTCACAGGGGCCTTGCAGGCAAGACTCTGACAAATATCTTAATTCTTCTTATTAGAGAAGTCCATGGTCCTATGATCAAACCCTAGGCCACGAGAAGGAGAGAGAGATGGGTTTGGTACTAGAGTAAGATCAGATTGAGGTCCAGATCAAAGGAACAATTATACCAGGTAAAGCAAAAAGATACAGCAGAAGGTGGCCAAGCTCTGCCCAAATCAGGGAGAAAAGCCGTGGCCAGGAGTAGAAATAGTTCAGTCCAATTGCTGCTTCAACTGTCTCTTCTAACTGCCAACACCTCTCCACCCTAGCTCTTGGGGGGGAGCAGGGTGGTTTATAGACTCTGCCAACCAATCATAGTTATGGTCTTACTTAAAGGGGAAGACCCCTTTTATAGCTGGCTGGTGCTGGACTGATGTTGGGTAACACAGTGATGTAGGACAAGATTGGAGCGAATTACCAACTTGATGGCAGCAGCAAGACTATCCCAGATGTAGGGAGATGGGAGAGAACCTTTGGGAGATGAGACTCGATCATTGCGTGGGCAGTGCTGGCATTTAGCTCCCAGGGTGAGGGAAGCATCTTTGACGTTAGAGAGCTCAGTAAATCCCTGCTGCAGAGCCAGCTTGCCACTGTGGGCTTTCATTGTTCCATGAAGATGACCGACTAACAATTCTAACATTTGGTGTTTGAATCAACAGCCACACCACCTCCAAGCCTTCTATTCATTTTCCTGGCTGTGAAGGCTGAATGAGACACGGAAAAGCCCAGTTCACATTTCATTCGTTTTCCAAATGCAGATTCTTTTTGGAATAACATGGTCAGAGTTATTTCTAATGGCGTACTCTTCACTTAACCGATACATTCCTTTAGGGTCAATTTATATCATGGCAGCAGGTGTGAGAAAATAGTCCAAATTCCAGTTACATGCCAGAATGAAAAGAAGTGGGAGGGTGTTTGTGAATCCAAAACCTTGCAAAGGAGTGACCACTGAGACGTGGAATATCTTACAGATAATAGTCACCTTTTTATTCTTTTCAGTTTTTGCTTTTCTTCTCTATCCCTCTGCTCATTTTTTTCCTCATCAATGATCTGAAAGATTTTTACATCCACCTAGGATTTTACATCTAGTAGGTTGTTAGCTGAGAGCAGAGCCAGTTATGGTAGGTCCCTGCTATAATAGGATTGAAGGATTGGCTTCACTCACAACTAGGGCTAATAGTCTGAAAGACAGAAGCTGACTGTGACAGTACTGATGGTTGAAGCTGTATAGTTAAATGAATGAAGGTACCTTGGGAGATTAGGGACATCTGGCAGTGACTATGACACCTGAAAAGTTTCCAGAGGCAATTTGGACTGAGTTCTGAAGGATAAGGAGATTCTACCTGATAAAAGAGTCTGAGGCCAAAGATAAAATGAAAGCATTCAGAGATTCCAAAGATAATGCGGCTCATTTAAACTTCAGAAGCGAAGTCAAGAGGGAGAAAGTAGAAGTCAGGAGAGAAGAGGAGAGGAGGGGAGGGGAAAGGTGGGGGAAGAAAAAGAGAAGAGTGGAGGAGGAGGAGAAGGAGGAGAGAGAAAGGGAGAAGAGGGCAGAGGGGAAGAAGAGAGGATGGAAGATAAGATTCAGGGGAAAAAGGGAAAGGAAAGGAGAAGAGATGTGAGGAGGGGAGGGTAGATAAAAAACAGAATGGAAAGAAGAGGAGTGGAGGGGAGAGGAAAGGAGAAAAGGGAAGCAGGATGAGAGAAGAGGAAGGAAGGATAGAGCAGGGGAGAGAATAGAGGGGAGAATACAAGTGATCAGAGAAGAGAAAATGAGAGGGGGGAGGAGAAGGAAGGGAAGGGGCAAGAAGGGTAGAAAGGCAGAGAGAGAAGGTGGAAAATTAAAAGGCCAAAGCACCATGCACAGTTATGCAAGTTATACCCTGGGTATTACTACATCCAAGAAGAGAATGATTCTGAAAAACAGAATTTTCTCATTTCTCAGCCATACAAGATGCCATTTAATTATTCCCACAATGTCACCATCCTACAGGCAAAGTTGAGTAGCCAGATAAATAGATTTTATTGAGGAAGCTTCTGGGTTGCATAATGATAGAACAGGAATATTTGGCACCAGCACCTTGCCACAACTCACCAAGACAGAATAGGTTGTGCTCTCAGTCAATCTCTCCACTTTATCAAGTCAGCTCAATTATTTTTTTATTATTTCTCCTCCTTTCCCTTTTCCTGCTCCTCCTCCTCCTCCTTTTCCTCCTTCTCCTGTTCCTCCTCTTCTTCCTTCTCTTCCCCCTCTTTCTATTCCTTCTCCTCCTCTTTCTTCTCTACTTCCTCTTCCTCCTCCTCTTCCTCTTCTTCCTCCTCCTACTCCTCCCCTTCTCCTCCTCCTCCATCTCCTCCTCTTCTCCTACTCCTCCTACTTCTCCTTCATAGCCTTCTTATCCTGGGCAGCTTTGGGGTTTTGGTTTGTTTGTTTGTTTGTTTGTTTGGGGCCACACACGGTAACAATCAGGGGTTACTACTGGCTATGCACTCAGAAATCGTTCCTGGCTTGGGGACCATATGAGACACCAGCAATCGAACCTAGATCCATACTGAATCAGCCGAGTGCAAGGCAAATACCTTACCCCTGCGCTATCACTCTGGCCCTAGCTTTATTTTTTTTTAACTCAAAGAAGTTGCTTCATATAAAAAAAAAAACCATTTTATTTCTACTAAATACTTTTTGTTTCCTTTTTATTTCTCTTTCCTAGTACATTTAAGTCCTCACCTGACACAAGATTCTATAACAAGAAGAGTAGAAGCATTAGGATGGGACAAACTGGATCTCTTTCCCGTTGGGGCCTTTATTAATTAGTGCATAAATAAAATGAAGAAGCTAATGTTTGTCTGGTAGGATTGCTATAAAGGGCCAGTGCTGAACACATCTAACATTCAGTGTTTGCTGTTACCATGTTCTCTTTCTACTTCAAGTTTTCTGAATCCTTTATCTGCCAAAACATTGGGTTCAATCTGGCATGTGAGTTGGCTCACAAGAGCAGAAAAATTAAACAGAAGTGTTGGAGTCAATTTCTGAGAAAAGAGCAGAGGTGCCTTAGAAACAGCTAAAAATTCCAGAAATTCTTTGCAAGAGTTATAGTCTAGGCAGGCTTTATATTTATAATCAAGCTTCATATAAATATTCCTGCCTTTTATACTAGTAACATTTTAACAACTGCCAGTTGCCTAAAGAAGCTCTTTCCTGGTTTCAAAGCCCTCCCACCTGAAGAACTTTTTATTTTATTTTATTTTTATTTGTTTGGGACTATGCTCAAGGGACCATATGGGATGCTGGGGATCAAATCTGGGTTGAAGAACTTTTTATTTGGGGGGAGTGTCACAATCAGCAGTGTTCAGGGGTTACTCCTGGTTCTATGCTTAGAAATTGCTCCTGGCAGGCTCAGGGGTCCATATGGGATGCCAGGATTCGAACCACTGTCCTTCTGCATGCAAAGCAAATGCCATACCTCCATGCTATCTCTCCAGCCCCAAAGAACTTTTTACACCTGTTCACAATATATTTTTCTAAAAGCATAATCAAGTCAGCATCTAAAAAAAAAAAAATAAAAAAAAAAATAAACAGTCAGACTCTTAGACTCGCCAATGCATGTGCTTATTTGGGAAGTGTTTCTAAAAATTTAGCAGGAAAAACGGAAGAAAAAAAGGAAGGAAAAAAAAAAACAATCTAGATCTTATCAAGTCATGGGACTTATATCTTATAATTTTATTTAGTCATGAATCTTCATAATCAGCACTCTACCTTACATAGTTGATTTAGAGAGCATTAAATATGTTCTGTGGCTGGAGAGATAGCACAGTAGGCAGGGTGCTTGCATGCAGCTGACCCGAGTTTAATTCCTGCATCCCATCTGATCCTCTGAGTACCACCAGGAGTGACTCCCAAGTACAGAGCCAGTTGAGAGCCTTGAGCATCACTGAGTGTGAGCCTCAAACCAATAAATAAATAATTCCTATGTGGCTCTGTCTTAGGGCATTGATGGACACTCAGGAAAAATAAAGCCTGACTTCACTGTTTTGGAAATAGAATTCAGATTCTCCTATTCTCTAACTGAAATTAAAATATAAAATCTATTTTTAGGGCCCAGAAATAATACAGCCATTAGGATCCAACCCAGATCTGATATCTGGCACCAGCTGGCTTTCTGAGCAACAAAGTATGGCCCTAGAAATTTAGAGCACAACCAGAGGAGCCATGATTGCTCCCAGTACTCCAGGGCCCAGTTGGTACCAGTACCACATTCTCAGGTTCTAGTACTGAATGACTGGCCCAGGGTATTTCATGGAATAGCCCCAGGCCCCCCTGAGCACAGTTTGGAAGGGCCCAACCAAACAAAACAGAAGAATAAATTGAAGGAAAGGATCTTCTTTCAAAATAAAAACAAAACAAAGCAAAACTCTTACTAAAACATTTGGTTGAGAAGCAAGATCTCAGTCAAGATGTTTTTAGGACTCGTCAGCAGGCCATGTTTTAAATGATGTTACTGGAAAGACTTTTTAGATTTGTTTATTCTTGACTAACGTGGTCTATTTTCATTTTGAGAAAAGAGTAAAAATCTCACAAAAAGAAGTGCTTGTCTGACTGGCTGAGTCACCATGAGTTGCATTTTTCCAGCAAGCTACTTTATGCTGGATGCTCGTCAGAAGAGAAAATGTCAAGCGCACTGGGGTTCATCTGGCATGTGGGTGGATTTACTCAAGCACAGAAATCAAATATAGGCACTGGCGCCAAGACCTCGGAAAACAACAACAGAGCTTGGAAACCAGGAGTGGAATTTCCAGTTCTTTTACAGCTGAATCCTACCAAGCAATATAAATGAATAATATAGAAGTATTCACTTCAATGACGTCAATTATATTCCTAATAATTCTTTTTTGTTTTGTTTTTTTTTTTTTTTTTTTGTGGTTTTTGGGTCACTCCCGGCAGTGCTCAGGGGTTACTCCTGGCTCCATGCTCAGAAATTGCTCCTGGCAGGCACGGGGGACCATATGGGACGCTGGGATTCGAACCGATGACCTCTTGCATGAAAGGCAAACGCCTTACCTCCATGCTATCTCTCCAGCCCCATATTCCTAATAATTCTAACACAGAAAAAAAATTATGTCATAGAATTCTGCCTTCCTTCCATGAAATAATTTTTATGGCATGTTATTTCTTACTGATTTTCCTATTCGTGTTCAAATTTTTTTCTGGTAATAGAACATTTACTCCATTGTGGAATAGATTGACTACAGGAAAAAAATCATAGAGTGAGATAAGCAAAGTAATAAAAGCAGTAACTTCAAGTAGGTGAAGTTGTTTTTTTGATTTCTCTGTATTTTCTTTCTATGTCTTTTGCATTTTATAATGAAAATGGCACCTAAATTCATGAAGAATTTAAATGCTCACATTAAAACTATTCCAAATTTTTAACTATAAAAATGAAGGCACAATAAGATTAATTGCTTGAAATTTATATGTCAAAATACTGGGATTCAAAAAGTGTCAATTTCAATTATACCATGATGCCAACCAAATTATTGTTCAAGCTATGTTGATATTCCCAAAATACCAATTTCAGTTATGTTTATGATGTCAACCATGTTACTCTGGTTCAAACTATTTCCTGCAAAGTTCTTCTTGACTGACTTACATGGTACTTTATCAACTTCATGATCTATCCTCTTTTTCTGAAGAGAGCAAAAATAATACCAAGATTTTAGAAAACGCATCACTCCAGGCCCTCATCAAGCTAATAATGGGCCAAATCACCATATTAACTCTGTTCTAGATTTCTGAACATGACATTTATCCTTGTTAAGTGTGATTGCATCATCTCAGCTACAGAATACAAATTTTCAGCATTTGTTCTTTACAGCAGTGTAAAATTTGTCCATTCTTCCTCATGTCACCGATGCTCATAAACTCTTTCCTATGAATTTTGCCATAGCAAGTGATATATATTGAGTGTTTGCCTAAAATAATTCATGTAGGCGCCATTGGTAAGCTGATAGATGCCAGTATCTTCATTTCTGTAGAGAGAAACAAAGGAAATAGACATGAAAGTAATTTTCACTGAGTAGTACAGCTACTCATTGTCCAGGGTAGAATTTAAATCAATGTCTGAGTATTAGTGGCCTTGATTTCTGCCCTCATCCTTACCTCAGGTAGATTCATCACACATTCTTTAATTGTCAGCACTGACCTGGAAACCCTTAGTAACTTACCCCTGAATTCTCCACCATCATGCTAAATATGGCACTTTCTATCAACCCAGAAAACAAATATATCTCACTTAAATTCTGAAGATTAAAACAAAGGGCAGAACAGAAACCAGAAGCTACTACAGAAGATTAATTACAGAAACCTGACACCAACAATAGCGAATCTGCGAAAAAATTTTATCAGGACCACAGAGAATGAATCAGGGGTTGGACAGCCTAGTCTACCTGGAGCCCTGAGTTAATCTTATGCCAGAAATTTCAGGGGTAAAATCTCCATGTACTTAGGCCAAGGCTTTTCCCTTTCATTTCCCCTATATTTTGCTGAGCCTCTGCAAACAATTGCCACCCACACCATTTATACTGTATTTTTTTTAACGCTCATCCTTTAAAAAATATAAGAGCTGACTAAACTTTCTGCTAGTGCATTAAAGAGTTCATTGTTGATTCAATAATTTTCAAAAATATACTTGCCACTGAACACTTTCTTTCCTTTCTCCCCCATCTCTTCAGTTTCTTTCAATTTTCTATTTCTTTTTTTTAATCATGTTGCTTTTGGTTTTCCTGAAACAATTGTATTATAATCAGTTATGTCAACTATGTGAAGCATTTTCATCAATAAGTAAAAAGTATATATAAAAATGCAAAACAAATAAAAAAACAAAGAGCAGATTATCTTTGAATCTTGTTCATAATTTTTCGGTCTTATTTTCTTCTAGCTATAAAACTCGACTCTAAAGCATCTTGCAATGTTTGTAAAATATGGGAAGCATTTCAGACAACTATATCTTCATAAGATCATTTGACTATATTTACAAACAACTTGGAATTCATTCTCTTGTATAAGGGTCTTTTTCAGACAACTTGTTGAAATCAAGGTCAACAGCTTTCACTGTTTATCATATAGTAACTTCAATTACTGATCATTCAACTCCTTCTACGTATTTCATGTTCAGTATGTAACTGTTGAAAAATAGAACAAGGTAAATGTGGGAACTCAAGCAATACCACAACTTAAAATCTCCAGTTTTTTCCAATGTCATACCCCTCCATCTCCACTTCTATCTCAAGTTTGCAGGACAATTGCTAGCAGTTCCTAGCCCAACTGCCTCTCAAGTCCACCACAAAGTTATTATTTACCGGGCCCGGAGAGATAGCACAGCGGTGTTTGCCTTGCAAGCAGCCGATCCAGGACCAAAGGTGGTTGGTTCGAATCCCGGTGTCCCATATGGTCCCCCCTGCCTGCCAGGAGCTATTTCTGAGCAGACAGCCAGGAGGAACCCCTGAGCATCGCCGGGTGTGGCCCAAAAACCAAAAAAAAAAAAAAAAAAAAAGTTATTATTTACCACTTACACTGTTTTTGGATTTCCATGACATGTGTGTATATCTTAGGAGTTATACCTCCATCCACGGGACTGGACCATAAAATACTGGAAAATTTCCCCTCTGCCTATGCCCACATCCACAGGACTGGCCCACAAGTTTCCTCCCTCTGTGTAGCGGCTACTTCTGCACAACTTGTGATTTCCAGATATTGCTGCTTAGTTCACTGACCCACTCATGGGTGTGTTTTCATGAATTATGGTATCCTAAGAATTAGCGAAAACTTTGTCTTTCCCCTTTCCTGGTGAAAATATTTGTGAAGTAGGGTTCCACATGCTCCTGTGTTTTAGAGAAACTAATTATTCAACTCTAGGACAGCTGTTCTATGAGATCTCAGGCTTGGCTCACATAAGGAGTGGTTCATAAATTCTGAGCTTCAATTATGACACCCAGGAGAGTTTTTAGCCAGCCAATATTTCCAATAGGTTCTGACTAATTCCCAAGATACTCATATTTCATTCATTATGTATTCCTTTGAGTAGATAATTCAATATGATACCTTGGTACTGAATCATACCTAATTCAATTAATATTAAAATCATAATATAGCATAACCTTGGGTCTCTACTTCATAACATTTATTAAACATTATTAAAGTATTTTTCATATTTCTTGTCTCACATTCAAAAATTTTGCACTTTGAAATATACTCATTAAGGAGAACATCAAGGCCAAAGAGGGCCTTGACAGAGGGCAGAGCACTTGACTTCCACACAGTCAACCAGGTATTCAATCTCTGGAATCCCATATATTCCCTTAAATCCACCCCACCTTGGAATGAGTTTTGAGTGTAGTGACAGGAGTAAGCCCTGAGTACCACAGGTATGACCCCAAACTAAAGCCCCCAAACCTCAAGTTTCTCTTTGAACTATGAAGATGCAGAGTCCATCACATAGATTTTTTATAATATCTTTTTGATGGGTGGCAAGACAAATAAAGTGGATAAATAATTCAAAGAAATTTATGAAAATGTGTTGAATTATTTCCTTTCTTTTTCCCACTATCATTCCCAGTTCAGAGATGACAGTAATTTCACACTTAGAATTTTGGGTTCTAGAATTATATAGGTGGGCAGAAAATAGAAATTCCATGAAATTAAGAGTGAGAAAGGTCAATTTGGTAGAGTAAAAAAAACCCAACTAACTATAATCATGGAAAAACCTCATGGTTTCAGCAAGTTTCATTTTCAAGAGAAGCTTTAAAAGGAGTGAGAAATATTTTTTAAAATTCTAGAATCCTTTATGCCAAGTTCCTTCTTAGTAAGGACCAAGTTGCAATGTTGACATAGGCTTCTAAATAAAACATGATGTTATTCTGACATGTGCATACCACTTTACCTTACAATACAATTTTTTGTTTTATATATGACTTCATTTGTACTTTGTAAGATAGAGCATGTGGAGGATATGGGACAGGAAACAAAGGCACATGCAATCAAGCCTACTAACAAAACTTGTTGCAGACTCTGTAGGGAGCAAAGAAACACTGCTGTGAATTCCAGTCCATTTGTACCGAAGTGAATTCTGTGCACGTCACACATTGTAAATGCCTAGGACTTACGTTTTTGAGATCTTGAATTGAGCAGATGTGCAATTAAGGGAATCACCTGAATACAATATTTATGTAAAGCAAGTAACCTTCCAAAAACAACTCACACAATTTATCCTCTGAGTATGAAATGTTGGGAAACAACCATTTGGGAAAGAGGAAGCAATTTGTCTTTTATTTTCATGAAGGTGACCATCTTGATGCACAATATGTCAGTCTTATTTTATCTCTGTGGTTTGTTGTTCTTGGCTGCAAACACGAGGAAAAATCTAAATTCTGTGACATGATACCTGAGAGGGTTTATGCCTTTCCATGGGGGGCACAGCCAATGTCAAAATGATAGACCAACTTCTACCTGAAATAGAAAAATAACCTTTAAAAGTTAAAACCCAAACTGAGCCCTCGGTTTCTACTTCCTTATGTTAGTGAAATGCCAAAGCAAACAGAAAGCAAAAAGTCTTTAATGTGGTCAATATTTTTAAACACACACACACACACACACACACACACACACATCATCCTTAGTTATACTCAATACTTCAGTCTATCCCCAATTCCTTCCTTTTACCACAGTCATTCACAGCCACAGGCTGAGTCCAAAAAGTTTTTATTATGGGAATATTAGCCCAAGGGAAAGTAAATCGCACATTTCTGGATATGCATTTTCCATTCCATTATTCAGCAAATCATTGGAGAGTCATACTAAGCCTCAGGCAGGATATAATCAATAGGTACTTTACAGCAATAGTTTGGTGAGTCACCTGTATTTAGCAATTGTAATAACCCTGAAATAAAAACAAAACGATCAGAACCACACTGGGGAGTAAATGCCACGTTTTCCATTTATAAGTGAAGAAATGAAGGCTGAGCAATGACACAGAGATTGTTCAAGGTCAAGTGAATGTGTAGAATGTAGAAACAGTTGAGTTTGTCTGTTCTCATTTGTCGAGCTAGACACTGAACCCAGGGCCTCCCACATGCAGTGCAAGTGCATTAGACATTAGTTCTAGACCCTGCTTGGAATCATGTATTTCTTATTCTAGTTCACTTTCTTATATTAATAACACTCTGACTTATCAATATTTTTTGTTTAGCTATTGAAATAGTATTTACCCCATATTTAAAAAAATACTTCTATTCGGCCAGCACATAAATCCAATAAACAATTCATTATAGGAAAAAAGTAAAAACACCTGCAAAGCACCACTTACTTCGCTAAGAAGCAAATTTTATATCAAATTTTATATCAAAAGAACCTGATTCTGCTCACATTTTCCACGAAAGCAATGAATGGGTGAACGGTTAACGCTCTGCATTACTATTCATTTGCTATTTGTTTCCCAGATCCATCTCTGAATATCTGTTCCTATTTAGAGTCAAAATGTTTTGTTGCTCAGAATAAGACATCAGTTTACACATTCAAAAAGTTTTATTGAGTAAGACACCCAGAACTAACAAAAGGAATTACTCCTTTTCCTACATTTGCAATTTTCTCCATGGCCACTTCCCAATAATATTATTATAGTCCAACTCACATATACAACACGAAATTAAATTCTGGGCAGTTCTCTAGGTCAGGATAAAAGTTACCACTGAATGCACATTTCATAAAGTAACAAATTAGCCATGAGAAAGCACAACCTTTTATTTTTCATAAGTACAATGTTCACATGAAAAGGAACGAAAATTCTTAATAAGCCAGTCCCTCAACCCCTGAAAAACTGAAGCAGAACTTCAAATCAAGTGCCATATTAGTTCCTATTAAAATATACAGCAAATATGCCTTATATATCCATTTTAATGCCAGAAATGGGAAGTCTAACAATGATTATGAAAAAAATTAATGAAATAAATAGAATGAGTCTTATAAATGAATAAAGGAACAAAGAAAGTTCTGGAGAGAACAGAGTTCTTTACCAAAGCCATTAAATGAATAAAAGATCATTTCAAGTACATGGAATAATTACATTGTCAAAATGATTATCTTACCCAAAGCTTCAAAATTCCAACAAATTTTTATTTCAAGGAAATAGAGCAAATATTACAAAAGGCTGCCTTAAACCATTAAAGTCCCTGAATATACAAGTCTAAGAAAAATATGAAAAGTATCCTGTTCTGCTTTTTAAACTAAATTAAAAACAAATAATAATCAAAATAGAGTGGTATTACAATTAAAACAGTCAGGGACCCAAGAGATAGCACAGAGGGTAAAAATGCTTACCTTGCTTGTAGCCAACACAGGTTGGATCCCAGATACCCCATATGGTTCTTCGAGGACTAGCAGGAATAATTCAGAGCACAGAGCCAGATCCAAGAGCACTTCAGTGTGCCTAAAAAAAAAGAAACAAACAAACAAAAAAGTCTTAAACATACACACAAAAATCTATAATTGTATAGTGAATGATGTTAACATGTTGTAACAGTTTTTCAAAATATACCAATAGCACATTATTGTATTGTACACCTAAAATAAATACCATGTTTTATGTCAATTACATCTCAATATTTAAGATTTTTTTTAAGTTTAAGTGTGACAATCCATGTAAAACATGTCCTACTTAGCATGTAAAATAAGATCAACCATCAGTACTACCCACTTCAGCAACGTCATCTAGCACCACCTCTGACTTTCATTTTTTTATTCTAATAGACAGTAAAACACTCCAAACATTTTCCATTTAATTTTTTTTTATGGTCTCTCTTTCCTTCATGCTCTGACAAGTCGAAGACTTTGCTAAATAATTCTCAAGACATGTTGTTCTCAATCATCTGGGCAAAAAGAGCCTTTTAAACAAGTAGAGAATTCAACGGAGTCTTCAAAAGAAGTTAAGCAAACGTGTCCTCCCATTTCAGGCGAGATCATTTTCCTCACCACTAGTCATGAAAGAGTTATGTGAGAGCATCATGAGGAATTAAAGTCCGCGTACTTGAGAGCTCAAGCAGAGGAAGAAAAGAAATGAAACACAGAAATGCTCAAAGTCACTTGTAAAATGCTGGGGCGAATCTAAGAGAATGGATCATGAACAATAAAAATCGTGCCCAGAGTTAGACTACACGGACTTTTGAGATCGATGCTTTTGACTTAGTTCATTGACTTATTCAATGAAAACCATCAGTTACTTTTGCTTTTTGGTGTTTTGAGAAAGTGATCGTGGATGGACTATTTCAGAGGGTCGTTTAACCATCCTATGGATATGAAGTGTGCCTCCCTGATTCTCCCTGCAAACAATGCACATTCACCTCAGTTTCTTATCTGGAGGAGCCTCCTTTTTATGTGGCACAAACCCCCTTTCAGAGCCCTACAGAAAATCTAAACCAGCTGCTAAAACAATCCTGTCTCTTTGGAAGGTAGATTCCTCACTGCAAGTTGAAAAGCTTTTGTATCCTAGGAAGCATTATTCAAAGCACCTTCAAGCTCAGCTTGTCCTAGGGGGTGCCAGGCACCTCCAGAGAAAATAAAAAAAAAAAGGAAAATTCTGTCATGTGTAGAAAACCAATGTTTTTCTCCAAACTACAGGATGTGGAGGTGTGAGTGCAACACAAAAATGCCATTCCCCTGTGGCTCAGACAGGCTGGGGGACACCAGGCTAACGTGTTAGCAGCATCGTTACCTTATTAAATTTATTTTAGAGAAGCCGGGCCTGCTCCTTCTCTTGATATCTTGTCTGATTATCTGCAAGCAAATGGAGCTAGTCCTGTTATTTTGACCTTGAGGATGTGCCAAAATATACCTGGCTCTGGACAAAGGCAGGTGCTTCTCTCCGTGGGAGGAAGGGAGAAATATTTCTCTCTAAAGTGAAAGTACGGCATCAGGAGCCCCCAGAGTCCCTGGGCTGACATTCTGCACGCTCCTCTCTGTGTTTAACATTTATAGGTCATTTAGCCCTCATCTGCATTATAATTTTACTGCGTGTCATAAATGCAGAACAAGTTTTAGGGCTTTTTGACATACGATTTCAGTGCATTGCGTTTCCATAAAGCTGCCTGCAATTGACTAGGGTTTTATAACTTTATTAAATGATTTCTTTTTTTTTTTTTTCTCCATTGCCACAGAGAGGTCATCACCATAGTAACAGTATAATTTGCTCAACTGCATCTTCAGGTTTCTTTTGTTTCATCAGAGTGCCAGTTTCCATTAAACTTTGCAGCACAGAAAGTCATTAAGATGACAGCTGAACATGAGAAACACGGAGAAACTCTGCCCTTGGTCATTAGGACCTGTTCCTGGGGAAAGCTTTAAGTGATGGCGAAGGCTCCGAAAGTTCAAAATTGCTTCTTTACTTGGATGCCAAGGGACATTTTTGAGCCTCCCTTGGAGTTGTGTGCAGCAAGAGCTGAGAGCCAGTGTTGGAAAAGGATCACTGGGACCCAAATGCTGATGGGGTGTCGATGTGCTCAGAGATGGAAGAGTTTTGCACCAAGTGTTTATTATACAGGCCCTAAACACCTTGAATGGTTTCAACATCCTTCTCAAGACTTGTCACATGTTGCAATTACAACATTTTTAAAAATTTTTGTGCATCCATTTATTGCCAATAGCAGACATCAATTAGAGATCTGTTTCTCTGATCTGCTGAGCATTAAGCACCAGACCTGCCATTTCTGCTTTGGTATTGAATAAACTAATTATTCAAGTGAGTAAAGTAACTCCTCTCATGTGTAGAATATTTATCCCTATAGCCTTCCAGTTATTGAAACAACAAAACAAAATTAAAAACTTAAATTATTTCCTTACAGGGAGAATCCAGTGGCAATAAATTTGAATTGTATTGTGATAACATCTCAGTATGCAGGACTTCTTCCTAAACAGCTATGACTTCAAATGTGTCTTATTGGCCAACCACTGTTGGCCTGTGACACCCTCCCCCCCCCCTCCTAATCTCATCAGCATTTCTCTGATGGGCTGCTCCAGAGAGGCTGAGTGACATGATGATATTTCTTTTGCCACTACCAACCTGCTCATTACTCAGCCTATGCCCTACATCATGGCAGCTTAATACACCAAGTCAAATGAGCAGCATGAAATCATGAACCCTGTCAAGACAAATGGTCCCATCTTGCCCACATTTCCTTTGTGTGAAGGACATTTCCTGTATGGAATGAAATGCTCCTAAAGATTTTGAAAGAGAAAGGATAATAACTCTGGCCTGGGGGCCGGAATGGTAGCACAGAGGTAGGGCGTTTGCCTTGCACACTGCTAACCCAGGACAGATGTGGTTTGATCCCCTGCTTCTCCTATGGACCCCTGAGCCAGGAGTAATTTCTGAGTGCAGAGCCAGGAGTAATCCCTGAGCACTTTCTGGTGTGCCCCCCACCCAAAAAAAAAAAAAATCTGGCCTTCATTTTCAGAATTGAATATTTATCCTAAAGAAATTAAAACAAAGTGTTGGTTAGTATGTTTACAAATTTCAAATAAAATGGCATATTCAGGCAACCCAAAGTTTAGTATCAATGCAAATTACCTACATGAAGCCAAGTTCCTATTTTTCAGAGCCCTGGGATACCGCCACAGAGCCAATGCCTAGTGCTAATCAGGCCAACACTGGGTTGTCCCACAGACCAACTGATGTGCTTATTCCACAGCAAACATCCACACCACTTATTTGACCTTACTCTCATCTTGATGGCCACAAGGAAATCTATTTAAAGAGTATGTACCAAGACACTGCAGAAGAAAAATATTTTAGGTTTCACTCTGTAATCACAACAAAAAGCATATTAACTAATAGATCAATAGCAATACAAGCAAGACATAAATTTTAAGAAATGCTCCAAATTTTGTTTCCAGCAAACTTCAGGAAGATGAATATAAAGATATGGAAATATTAGTCCTGTGTGTATTATCCTATTTCTTAAAAATAAGGAAGGAAGCAATCTTATGTTGTATCTAGATTTCATATTTTGTGGGCCAGAGAGGCAGCAGATAATTTCCTTGCTCTGTACAAGGCCAACCCAGGCTCTGTTCCAGGCACCACATATGGTTCCCACTGCCTTACAGAAGTGATTCTTAAAAATGAAAGACATTTTTGCAATAATTCTCAGAGACAAAAGAGATGAGGACTGGAAAGTGCAACTCATGACATGAAGCTCACCACAAAGAGTGATGAGTGCTGTTAGAGAAATAACTACATTGAGAACTATCTTAACAATGTGAATGAATGAGGGAAGTAGAAAGCCTGTCTCGAATATAGGTGTGGGTGGGGTGGGGAGGAGGGAGATTTGGGACATTGGTGGTGGGAATGTTGCGCTGGTGAAGGGGGGTGTTCTTTACATGACTGAAATCATACAACTACAATTATATTTGTAATCACGGCTTTTAAATAAAGATAAAAAATTTAAAAAAAAGAAGTGATTCTTAGCACAGAGACAAAAGTAATCCCTGAGTATACTCCTATGGTCCTACCCTCTTCCCAATTAAAAATTATATTTTAGATATATATATATATATATTGAACACCAGAGAAAAGACATTATAATGTGCATGGATTAATGGAACTTAGTTATCAATATTTAATAAAAAGGTAGAAGATATCAATATGATTTCAAATACAGTAGGGAATTATCTTTCCAGGAATCAGCTTCAGAAGTGAATTATTTCTTTAAATAAGTCATTTTCCAAAAGAACATTGTACTTCTAGTTCTTTACAATTCTTAGGAAAATCTTAGGGTACACTCAATATTTTGATTTATTAGATTAACTGGTATCACAATTGTATTCTTTATGCATTAATGATTTTAAGATCATGACAAAAATTGTTATTTAGTGAAAAATACAATGTAATCAATAGTGAATATGTTGCCTTTATTCTGAAATTCATTTCATCTGAAAATCAATATTAATTAAACTGCAGTGAATATGAATAGATTTATGAATGTAGGAAAATAATAAAAATTCACCCAACTATGGCCAACTTTTGGTGCTTAATTATTACCATATCTTATTGCATTATTGACAATTTAGAAAAATCATTCAACTGTGATCTTAGAGGGTTAGAACAGTATATTCCTTTCAGTGAGTTATGTACTCATTTAACAGATATTTCTGACATGAGGACTTATTGCATTCATTTATTCAACAAATATGCATTGCCTCACCACTATTTATCAAAAACAGTGTTGCATTTATTAAGAATACATAATAAGGATAATCCAGTTAAAGATGCAGGAAGGAAGACATGGATACTAGATGCATCTGAGTGAGCCTTGAACTAAGAGGCATGTATATACACACAGTGGGGTGTATGCTTAATCACAGCAGGAGAGATGTCAAGATAGGACAGTGGTGAAAGCCAACTTTAGTCTCCTGTTTTGATGTACAAAGATTCCCAAAGGACTATCAGCAGGGCTGTGGTGCCTTCAAGTAAAACAAGACTGCATTCACTAATTCATTTCCAGAAAGGCAATTCCATGTCATTTGGAAACTTCTCCTTCATCCTGAGTTTTTTTCTTTCTAACATTTTTGAGTGCATGTAGCCAGGAATAGCTCCCTGAAAACAGCCAAATGTGGCTGAAACAAACAAATACAATACAAACAAACAATACAATAAAGTATCAGAATTTAAAGATACTTGTGAAGGAATATGTTTGTACAAGTCTAAGATGTTATGATTCCCCCCCCCCGATTTTTAATTTATCTGATATCTAATTTGATAGGTAATTTTTTGTTGTTGTTTCATTGGGGGGGGTCATGCCCTGCATTCCTCAGGGTTCTTAACTGCTCTCTATGCTCAGAAGTAACTCCTGGTGATGCTTAAGGGACCATATATGATGCCTGAGATTAGAACTGAAGTTGGCCACTTGCTAGGCAAGCACCCAACCTCCTGGACCATCTCTCCAGTCCCTTGATAGCCAATTGTCACCTGTGTTGTATTTCAAAACATTCCATTTTGCTTTCATGGAAATAATACTATTTGTGCATTGGTAATTAATTCATAAAATATATTATGTTTACACAGTTACAATCACAATATGCAAAACCACTGAAAACACACCCAACCAACTCTATTTGATTTGCTATTTCTCAGGTGGTGACATGTAACATAAAAGGTAACATAACTTCTCAGGGTCAGTGTATATGGATTCGCCCAAAGATTGTCACAGTGCAGGGTCTGCCTTGTTGGGTTGGGGGAGAAGAGAAGAGAGCCTGTTATTTAAAGTGGCTACATGGTGCTATGAACCACAAGCTACATCTGGAGTATTAGAGGAATGAGTCTAGCCCTGGGTAGTAGAACCACAGCCACACCTGGAATATTAGAGTTTAGTCCTAAGTAGTAGAACCACCAGCCACATCTGGAATATTAGAGAAGAAAGTCTAGCCCTAGGTCATCGAATCACCTTAGTCCCATCCTAAATCATCCTGAGGAAGTAATTTCAAGAATATCCTGGAGACTGAAGTATAAAAGCTTTCTGGGTGATTGTTACACTATGCTAAAACATAGCCACTGACCCAAATGCTGCATGTGATGTGACAGTTTATGAAGACTGGAGATGATAAGTAATGTGGAAAGTGAATTGCTTCTTCAAAGTCAGAGAACTCTGCCTATAATCAGTGGATGGTACTGTCTTACCTCATGTTTAATACATTTTAGGTTTCTCTTCTGTTTAAAAATTGAATTTCTTGGGCCAGAGTGATGGCACAGTAGTAGGGCATTTGCCTTGCATGTGGCTGACCCAGGACAGACATGGGTTCCATCTCCAGTGTCCCATATGGTCCCCCAAGCGATTTTTGAGTGCATAGCCAGGAGTAAACCCTGAGCATTACTGAATGTGGCCAAAAAACAAACAAACAAAAAAAATGACTTTCTTTCCCAGAATATAGGGAACATATGGACAGAGAAGGGGAAAGAAGATAGATGGGAAGCAATGGATGTCAAGGTGTCAAGGGTATCTGTGTATATGGTGGTGTAACTAAATGTCCAAGCACAGAGTCAGCAGTACATAAAATCAGGGACTCAGCGTTAATGATCAAAGTTCAAGGTGGAAGGTTGGAGTAGAGATGTAACGAGAGACTCTAGAACCCTAGTTGAGGGAAGTGAGACTTGAATTTGCTCAATGACTGTGCATTTTTCCAGTGAAGGAACTATATCATAGCTCTTAATAAGAGTACTATACAACAAATTTCACAATGGGAAAACTACACTGTATCCATCATACTTTGTGACTGAGGAAGTTAGTTCTGGAGACCTAGCCAACACCTGCCACCTACATAACATTTCTGATCAAGACAGTAGAAAAGAAATGTTATGAATGTTTAATGAACTTAGAGAAATGATCAAATGGACAACCCAGAAGATTCAAGATAATATGAGAGTGGAAATGAGAAAACTTCTAACAAAAATCTGAGGGCTGAAAAACAGTAGGTGAAGTGAAAGCCTCACTGGGAAGCCTTACTAGTCAAGTAACAGCCGCTAAGGACAGAATCAGTTATCTAGGAGATAAGCTGTATAATACCTCCATAAAACAGAAAAAAAAAAAACTCATAGAAAGTGAACAGATGCCAACAGAACTCTGGGATAAGCTCAATAGAAACAACATACAATGTCAGAGTGATGACGAGGAGCAGTAAGGCATCTGCCTTGCCGGCTAGCTAGGTCAGATGCATCTCACATGGTCCCCCAAGCCAGGAGCGATTTCTGAGCACATAGCCAAGAGTAACCCCTGAGCGTCACCAGGTGTGGCCCAAAATTAAAAATATAAATAAATAAATAAATAAATGGTACAATCATGAAGACCTGAGCAATAGCACAATGGGTAGGACATTTGCCTTGCACGTGGCTGACCCAGGATGAACTGTGGTTCCATCCCCAGTGTCCCATCCAAGCCAGGATGATTTCTGAGCGAATAGTCAGGAGTAACCCCTGAGCATCACCGGGCATAGCCGAAAAAACAAACAAAATAAACAACACACAAATCACTGGGGTCCCAGCGACCCAAAAAGAAAACCCTGATGAAGAATCAACAGTAAAGGACATCATTACTGAGAAATTCCCAGAACTAAAGAGTGCATACAACCATATTCTGGATGCCCGAAGAGTGCCAGCTAAAAGAGATCCAAAGAAAAGCACTCCAAATCACATAAGTCACAATGATAAAAGCCACAGATAAGGATAGAATACTGAAAGCAGCATGATCAAAAAGAGAAATCATAGACAAAGAGGTATCCTTAAGATTTACAAATTTAGGGGCTGGCGAGCTAGCACAGCAGTAGGGCATTTGCCTTGCACGCAGCTGATTCAGGACGAACAATGGTTTGAATCCCGGCATTCCATATGGTCTTCCATGCCTGTCAGAGCGATTTCTGAGCACAGAGCCAGGAGTGGCCCTTGAGTGCCACCGAATGTGACTCAAAAAATATTTACAAATTTATAAGAAGCAACTCTCAAGGCCTAAAGACACTGGTGGGATACAGTGGCAAAACTCAATGAAATGAATGTTTTACTGAGGATACTTCACCCAGCCAGACTTTCATTCAGATTTGAAGGAAGGATACACAGCTTTACAGATAAACAACAGCTCAAATATTTTACAGACTCAAAACCAACCTTAAAAGAAGAGCTGAGGGGCCGGGTAGGTGGCGCTGGAGGTAAGGTGTCTGCCTTGCAAGCGCTAGCCAAGGAAGGACCGCGGTTCGATCCCCCGGCGTCCCATATGGTCCCCCCAAGCCAGGGGCGATTTCTGAGCACATAGCCAGGAGTAACCCCTGAGCGTCAAACGGGTGTGGCCCAAAAACCAAAAAAAAAAAAAAAAAAAAAAAAAAAAGAAGAGCTGAAGGGTCTAATCTAAGCCAAGGCAGACCCAATAAATACAACAAATTCCTATAATAAGATGGCACTTAATATCATGACAATCATCTCTTTCAACATCAATGGACTAAATGCACCAATTAAGAGACATAGAGTGCAAAATGGATCAAAATGAATCCAAAATTTTGTTGCTTGCAATAAATATATCTGAATAATCAGAGCTAACGTGACTCAAAGTCAAAGGTTGGAGGACAATCATTCAAACAAACTTCCCTTAAAATGGCTGAGCTGGCTATACTAATATCAGATAACACAGGTGTTAAGCTTAAAACAGTTATAAGAGATAGAGATGGACATTTCTTAATTATCAAGGGATATGTACAACAGGAAGAAATCAGACTCCTAAACATATATGCAACCAATGAGGGGACAGAAAAATATTTAAAACAATTCTGACAGATTTGAATAAGATATCAATAACAACATAAATATAATGGGAGACTTCAACACCCTGTCACCCCTTGATAGGTCAAACAGACTGGAACTCAACAAGGATACACTGATTACGAAACAAGAATTGAAAGAGAGTGGCATACACACACACACACACACACACACACACACACACACACACACACACACACAATGAAATAAAGACATAGAGAAAAGAACTTTAACACCTGGAAATTAAACAGCTCACTATTGAACAGCGAGTGGGTTAGCAATGAAATCAAAAAGGAAATCAGAAGATTCCTGGAAACCAACGAGAATGAAGACACACATTATCAGAATTTGTGGAACTCAGCAAAAGTAGTATTAAAAGAAATTTTTTCTTGCAAATATATATCAGGAAGGAAGAGCCTACTTAAATAACCTAGTGGAAAAACTTAAAAATTTAAAAAAGAATTAACAAAATGAATGAAAAAATAGGCAGAAGGAAAGAAATAATGAAGCTTAGAGCAGAAATTAATAAGCTAGAAACCCAAAAAACAATCCAAAAGATCAATGAAAGCAAGAGTTGGTTCTTTGAAAAAGTAAACAATATCGATAAACCACTAGCAAGACATACAAAGAAAGAAAGAGAGAGAAAGCTAATAAGCTGAATTAGAAATGAAAATGGGGAGATTACTGTTACCCTTCCCCCCAACTTTCTGCCTATTTTACCTGGATAGTGAGACCCTACCACAGCTGGGCCGGTCTGTGGTTGTTAATTAGAGTGGCCTGGGGTAAGGGTGAAGGAGAGATTCAGCAGGAAGATACAGCAGGTAGAAAAGAGACACAGGTTGGGTACAGAGAGGCTGGCTAGCTTAGAGGTCATGTGAAAAATATGTACATGGCGATTAGAGCCTTGTAATAAAACTTTATGTCTCCTGAAACTTCATCTGACTGCTATGGATCATTTCCTCACCGTTAATCCTGAACCTACAGACCAGCAAGGCCATAGGGACTGCAGGCTCCAGGCTGGGCTGAGAAAGGCCTCACCATTCGTCCATCCACCATGCACCACTAGGAATTTATAATTAATATTCAATACAACAATTACTACAGAAACTACAGAAACTCAAAGGGTAATAAGAGACTACTTTGAGAAACTCTATGCCACAAAACAAGAGAACCTGGAAAAAAAATGGACAAATTCTTGGACTTAGAATCTTGCATGGTTGAACCAGAATAATATGGCATATCTGAACAAACCCATCACTGTTGAGGAAATTAAAATGCTAATTAAAAATTTTCCAGGCCCAGCTGACTTCACTAACGAATTCTTTCAAATCTTTTAAGAGGACCTACTACCAATCCTTTTCAGGCTCTTCCAGGAACTTGAAGAAACATTCCCAAATAGTTTTTATGAAGCTAAAATTATTCTGATAACAAAAACAGAGATGCCACAAATAAAAAGAAATAGAGACCAATATCCTTGATGAACACAGATGCAAATATCCTCAAAAAAAATCTTATCAAATAGAATCCAATGGCTCATTAGGCATTGGTTCATTCTAGACATTAAAGAATGATTTAACAAATCAACAAGTTCAATCAACATAATACATCATATCAATAAAAGTAAAATTAAAAACTATATGATCATATCAATAGATGCAGAAAAAGCATTTGACAAGGTCCAACATCCATTCATGATTAAAAACTCAGTAAGTTCTGAATTGAAGGAAATTTTCTTAATATAGTCAAAACCATTTACCACAAGCCTATGTCAAATATTATACTCAATGGGGAAAACCTAAAAGCTTTTTCTCTAAGATCAGGCACAAGACAAGGTCACCCTCTCTTGTCACTTCTATTCAACATAGTACAGGAAGTTCTTGCTATAGTAATTAGGCAAGAGAAAGATACCAAGTTCATTCAGATTGGAAAGGAAGATGTAAAGTCTCACTGTTTGCAGCGATGCTCAAGGGTTGGTTACTCTTGGCTCTAAGCTCAGAAGTCACTCCTAGCTCTAAGCTCAGGGGACCATGTGGGAAGCCAGGATTCAAACCAGGGTCTGTCCTGTGTTGGCTGCATGCAAGGCAAAGCCCCTACCTCTGTGCTATTACTCCAGCCCCAGGCTGGAGTATTCTGAGACTGACCCGCAGGTATACAATCATTTAATCTTTGATAAAGAGGCAACAAATGGAAGCTGGAGCAAAAAATGTCTCTTCAGCAAGTGGTGCTGTATAAACTGGCTAATTATATGCAAAAGGTAAACTCAGACCTTTCTTTAACACTATGCACAAAGCTCAAATAAAAATGGATTAAAGATCTTGATATCAGACCTGAAACTTTAAGGTACATAGTGAAAAAACAGGTAAAACACCATGACATTGAGACTAAAGGCATCTGAAGGAAACAC
Source organism: Suncus etruscus (assembly GCF_024139225.1). NCBI lineage: Eukaryota > Metazoa > Chordata > Mammalia > Eulipotyphla > Soricidae > Suncus > Suncus etruscus. Next base: position 11,057,804 of record NC_064858.1, on the reverse strand, counting down.
CGCTATCCATGCAGGTAGAAGCAGAGATAAACAAATGGGACTACATTAAATTGAGAAGCTTCTACACTTCAAAGGAAGCAGTAAGTAGGACATAAAGGCTACCTATGGAATGGGAGAAAGTATTTACTCAATACCTATCTGATAAAGGGCTAATTTCTAAGATATATAAGGTATTGACAGAACTAAACAAGAAAAAAAAATCTCATCCCATCAAAAAGTGGGGAGAAGAAATGAACAGACATTTCCTCAAAGAAGAAATACAAATGACCAAAAGGCACATGAAAAAATGCCACATCACTAATCATCAGGGAGATGCAAATCAAAACAACAATGAGGTATCTCACATCATAGAGACTGAGATACATCACAAAGAACAAGAACAAACCAGTGCTGTTGTGGATGTGGGGAGAAAGAGGCTCTAATTCTCTGCTGGTAGGAATGCCATCTAGTCCAACCTTCCTGGAAAACAATATGATGGTTCTTAAAAAACTGGAAATTGGGCTTCCTTATGATCCAGCAATACCACTCCGAAGAATATACCCTAGGAACACAAAACACAATGTAAAAATGACCTCTGTACTCCTATGCTCATCACAGCACTATTTACAATAGCCAAAATCTGGAAGCAACCCAGGTGCCTGACAACAGATGAATGGCTAAGAAACTGTGATATATCTACACAACAGAATACTATGCAGCCATTAGAAAAAAAGAAATCATAAATTTTGCTTATACATAGATGGAGATATAATACATGGAGAGTATTATGCTGAGTGAAATGAGTCAAAGAGATAAACATAGAATAATCTCCCTCATCACTGGGATATAATAAAAATAAAAGGCAGGTGGGAATGATATTCAGAGACAATGGAGATGAAAATCAGGAGAAGCATTCCATGGTGGGTAGCTTGCCACAAAGAGTGAAGAATGAAGTTAGAGTAGAGAAGCTCTAATATATAAAGGACATTTATGGCACCCCTTAATTTGCAGTAGTATAAACTACAATGTCAGAAAAGGTGGGGAGTGAGAGAAGTAAAATCCCTGCCCCAGAGGCAGGCAGGATAGAGTGGGTGGGAAGCAAGCATCAGGGATGGTGAGAGAGAACTTGTTGACATTGGTGGTGGGAACTGTCCCCTGGTGAAGGCTGTCATGACTGTTAACTCAATCATGAACAACTTTATCTGTGAAAAAAAAACTATATTATGAACAAACCTGTAGCCATGGTGTTTAAATAAAAAAGTATCAAAAACAAAACAGTATAACTTGTCCAAGGAAATTCAGAGAGCCACACATAATAGGCAAATATAAAATACTGAAATTAATGTTTGCTGACAGATGCAAAGCTGGCCAGTACAAAAAGCAATGACCATTTGCATTTTATCAGGCATAGAAAATTTGTGTTTCTATAAATGAGAGTTTGCATCCTCACTAACTTTCTACAACATACAGAGTTGTACATTGTTCCATAATAATAAAAGTCCAAGATGAACCATTAGGTAAGATTAAATAAACAGAACACTCAGACATTTAGGGAGAGGAGAAGTATTTCTTTGACAATTTTTACCTGACAATACCATTTGTTAATTTGGAAAATATGGAAAATATATATTCTGATGGTGTTATTTCCCAGAAGAGGCTAATTTGAATCTCATAAGTCCTTGGTTATGAATAAAATTGAATTCAGATACATCAAGATTTTTCTTTCTTCTAGGAAAGCATTACTCTGACAGGTAAGAGAAATCTACCTCAAATTATTTAAGAACTTCAAATGTGAAGTACTTACATACTGTTGAGCCAAGAATATTCTTTAAAACAATGGGAATAAAGCCTTTCATCTGAAATAAAATCCTGGAACCTAGAAGAAAGCAAAAACATTTAACTGATTGCCAATATCTGATATATGTTAAGGAAGATAGAAATTTTTAAAATGTGTCTGTTCATTAGCTCTTGCTCTGGTATATCAAGTATACATTGGTTTACAAGCACATGCCAATAAGTGTGTTCCCTAGGATACCAATCAAATTTGGCCTCAGGAAGTACAGAAGGAAAATACAGATTTAAGCAAAAAACACAAAAGACCAAATGAGGAAACTTGAAGTTTAGTGCTAACCATTCTGATTATTATGTAATAATATATGACAGAAAACATTAGCTGTCAGATGATAGTTTAGTTGTTTTTTTTGCAATTTAAGATTATTCCATGTGGAACTGGTTCCATTGTGGTTTTTATTCTTTGATATAAAGTAGGAACAAATGTCCTTCTTTATAAATGGAGTTTTAGTGAAATATAATTGCTCTCATCTGTTAATATTTATGGACTATTTGTGGTAGAAGTTGAATTGTGACAGAGACTTTCTGGCCCATAAAGACCACTATATTATATATTTGAAGTTTTACTGGAAAAGACAAAGACAACTATCGCATACCAAGAAATTTCCCATCTACTTTATTAGCTACAAAATGCAGTATTTTCTTACTAAAAGCTTCAAATTATCGATTTGGCGTTCTAGGTCCTGAATATGAACATTCTTAAGTTGCCCATAAATGGTTTCCCTTCAATCACTTAAACATCTTCATTGGCCAGTACATCTTAATGGTTGGCCTGATAGAGCTTCGAAGGAATTGAATTGCAGCCGAAAAAGAAAGTAGTTTTATAAATAAAGCAAACTCTGGGGAGTGATATATGTCTGGAAATTGATTCTGTTCTTTAAGCCCTTTTGTTCCGTGTATATACAAACCTATGGATCATTCTAATGGTAACGCAGTTATTTCAGCCTGAGGTCCAATCTTTCAGCAGGAGTCTTTCTAGTCACATTATTCAAACTGGGTCCACTAATTGATTGCCGTTTGCTTAGAAGCCAAGATGGAGCATTTTCCTTTTCGTCAATTTTCTCAGCAGTCTACAAAGGTACTGTTTATAGCATGAAAGTTCTACTTAAATAACATTCAATCATTTTTCCAACAAATTTCAACAAGCAGTGTTCCTGGGGATGTTTAACAACTTGCATTGCTTATTCATTGTGTGGAATACTTTTAAATGACAAGTGGCCATTGTAGTTCTTTAGCCTTAACAATTTTGTTTTGTTTTTGGGCCAAACCCGGTAACACTCAGGAATTACTCCTGGTTATATGCTCAGAAATCGGTCCTGGCTTGGGGGACCATATGGGATGCCAGGGGATAGAACCGCCATCTGTCCTTGGTCAGCCATATGCAAGGCATATGTGCCACCGCTCCGGTCTCAAGCCTTACCATTTCTTTAGATGAAAAGTCTTGACACTGTTGAAGTGTGAATACCACTCTTTACCAAGCAGTTATTAAAGTTGTCTTTGTCCAAACTCTATAAAATGTAATCAAGAATCAATTTTATGGTGAAATTGATTGGTGGGCATAAACATTCCATAAAGCAGATGTACCAATATTATATTATTATATTTATATATTTTAGTGTATGGTTAAAGTGATCATTTCATTAAAGACTGATGTTTGTCATCTTTTTCCTTAAATTTCCCTGAATGAGGAGTTTCTAAAAATAAGTGTACCTGCTGCTTAAATTTTATTATTTTCACTCTGTCCAATAGCCTTCCAAATTAAATAATTCTATAAACTACTCAAAGAACATCAGCTTGGTCTAGTTTTTAAACATTTTAATAACTTAAAGATCAAAAAAGCATTTATCAAGTACTTCCTATGTCAGACACTATCCTTTACAAAGCATTCTAGAAAGATAATACCTCTCAGAGAGATTGTCCATTTATAGGTACTGGGTGTCCTTCCAGTAGAGTAGCTATATAAGTAGATTCTACCCAGCCTATAGACCAAAGGTTAACAGGGCCTGTTTTTACTCTCCAGTCCCTCCTCAACTCTATTGACATTGTAACAAAAGCAAGTTTCAAATCAGATTTTACCAATGAAATGTTTGTTAGCAAGGACATGAAGGGGATCAGAATATACTCTCCCAACTATGTTGCTTCAATAAAATATGGATTCTTTTGAGCTGATGTGATACCCAACAAATGCAGCGTGGGTTTTCTGCCTAAAGAAAGGACACAGTTTCCACTTGGCAAAGCCCTTCCTTCCTCTCTCCCAAGAGGAGAGGAACACTCTTGGCCAGAGGCAGAGTCAACACAGATGAGTCTGCACAAACAAACCTGATGACTACAGCCCTTATTTTCCACTAACACACCCTTCCTGGATACTTCCACCCATCCACCCACCCACCCCTCTAAGGGTACCATCCTCTCCAAAATCCCCAATCCCCTCTGTTCAGTGGTATAGGCACCCCCATATTTGATGGCCTCTGTGAATTTCACTTCTTTTCTGTGAAGCTCTTTCATATGTGCCTTCTCTCTGGGTCACTGTCATTTGTGAAATTCAATTCACAGACTTCTTTTCCCACCCTCAATTCCTGAACCTAAAGAATTGAGAAGAAAAACTTTCCTCTTTAGAAAGGAAAACAAACACATTGCCATGTAATCATGGGGCAAATTAACTTGGGACACATTCCTGGTTTTCAGATCCTGTTCTGAATAAAGACACACAAATACCCTTTCTAGAAAAACCACTGGTTTTGAAAAAAGTGTTTTAGAAAAAAAAAAACACTGCTCATTTCACACGTCAGAAAACATTTCTATTCCTCTTTGACCTTAATTTGGATATTGATCTCAGAATGGTTTTGTGCTTAGAATTCTTCTAAAATATAGAACTGAACTCTTTGAACACCAACTTTCTGTTTTCTTTTCTTTTTTAAATGATATCTTTATTAACTTTCTTTTTATTTGTTCGTTTTGTTTTTGGGCCACACCCAGTGATGCTCAGGGATTATTCCTGGCTCTGTACTCAGGAATCATTCCTGGAGGGCTTTGGGGGACACTATGGGATGTTGAGGATCAAGCCTGGGTAGACTACCTACCTACAAGACAAGTGCCCTCTTCACTGTGCTATGGGCTCCAGTCCCAACTTGGTATTTCTTGAATTGGTTTCTTTTTTTTGGGGGGGGGGCCACACCCAGCTATGCTCAGGGGTTACTCCTGGCTATCTGCTCAGAAATAGCTCCTGGCAGCACGGAGGACCATGTGGAACGCCGGGATTCGAACCAATCATTTTAGGTCCTGGATCAGCTGCTTGCAAGGCAAACACCGCTGTGCTATCTCTCCAGCCCCTTGAGTTGGTTTCTAATCAGGATTCTGCACCTCCTGGTGCTTTAATGTATTATTAAATCACTCAGGTACACATCACACTGCCTTGGAGAAAAACCTTCAAAATAAACCACAGGCCACAGAATATAGCTCTGCTTTTCAGCACCTGGATACCTTTCCTGTGGGTACAGAAATGGAACTGGAAATCCAGAGGGGAACAAATAGTTCCTCCTGGTATATTGGAGCATCTTCACAAAGGAGGTGATATTTGAACAGAGTTCACAAGGTTCAGTGCAGACTAGAGAGTTGGCTGCAAGCATTCCAGGTTGAAATAACATGTTCAAAAGCAGAAAAACAAAAGCAACTGGAGAGTAGTAGTGCTAGGAGGAAACAGGGTGCGAGGAGCTCCAGTAATCAATATTCCCCCGGTCATTTTAAGTCTTGCCTGCTCAGGGCCAGGCAGGCAGACGAAATAATCAAGGACAGAGATCAGGTAGAGAGAAAAACTAATTTCTTGCTCAGTCTATTTTGTGAGCAACTCCTCTCCACCCCTCAACATTCAGATGCCTGCTTCTACCCCAGGTACAAGAACAGAGAACAAAGAAGAAACCAGAGAGCACCAAGAGTCTGATCACACCCAAGCAGGAGTCCTCCCATCAGAGAACCGGGGCATCAGGGGGCTTGTTCCTTGGGTACCAGAGAGAACATGCAGCCACTCTAGGCACATAAAATTCTGGTCATGAATTGGCAGTAGTATCCCTTTATGGAGGAGTATCCAGCTACTGAAGAAGTGATTTCATCAAAGATGTCCCATGCATGGCAGGTTAATCTTATAAGTTAACACAACGCATCGCACCACACCACCCCAAATCAATCCATGCCTGCCATAAGAGGAAAATATGATAAAAACAAAAAAACCCTCAGTGTAGAGGGACTGGACTGATGGTATAGTGGTAGTGTGTTTGCCTTGCATGCAGCTGACCCAGGACAGACTGCGATTTGATCCCCCCGCCCCCCGCGTCTCATATGGTCCCCAAGCCAGGAGCGATTTCTGAGCACATAGCCAGGAGTAATCCCTGAGAATCACCGAGTGTGGCCCAAAAAACAAAACAAAACAAAAAGTAAAGAAAAGAAACTCAGTATAGTGAAGTATAGAGTCATGATGGGGGGCAAGATATGAAAAGCAGATAAGAGAGAGAGAAGTTCAACAAATGCAAGTACCTTAGTCACCTGTTTCCTTCCTTCAGGGCCAGACAGGCAGAAGAAATAGTCAAGGACAGAGATCAGGGAGAGACATTTTCTGATGCCTAAATAAGTGTGTCTGGCCACACTGGAGACCATCTGGGCTACACCCGTAGGGCTGGGGGAATGGTGCAAACATGCAGTGCTCAAGCAGTTGAGGATCTTACCCATGCTAGGTATGTGAGCCAGCTCCATTTATTCTTCTTTCTTTTTTCTTTTCATCAGCAAGAATCTCTAGAGAACTTAGAATACTAAAGTCTGAGTTGAAATTTGTCATTTTTTCAGCCACATAATCTTGGGCATTTAGTGTATGCTGGGGCTCATTCACTAACATATGGCTACCAAAAAAATGGTTTAATCATTCAACTTTCCAGACCCCCTACACTTTCTGACTCAGCACTCTGGAGGGAGAGCCAGAAAGTGGTGCATTTATTCTCATTTCAGCTTATGAATGACTGACTTGAATGTGACTTTATGTAGAGAAACTGCCTTTGTTATAAAAGACTCCAAGTGGGTCTTATTTCTTTTGGCTTTTTTCTTTCAGGCTGGGAAGAGGCAGTTGGGGAGAGCAATAGCAGTAACCCAAAAGATTCTGCAATACTCAAAACAGAAAAGCATTAAAATCCTTTGACAGGAGAGTGACATTTGTAGGGGGGGAGAAGAGATTCTCCAAAGGTAGAGACTTTTCTCCCTTTGAAGCTATATTGGTGTGATATGAATTGAACCATTCATGCAGAGAACAAAAGCATTTTTGACTACAGGAGCCAGTTAAGATGGCAACTTAAGTAAACAGGGAGGAAAAGAGATGGAAGGCAAAGAGATGGACAAAAGGTCAACTTAGTCACAGCTTCTGGCACTTCAGTAAAAGTAGTACCCAACCATTGCACTCGATTGGCAGTGATCCGCCTCCCAGAAGTTCTTAGCCCAAAGTCACTGTGAAGTCAATACAGAGGGAAGTCTTGGAGCTATTTTCAATATTTCAGAATTTCTCATGCAGCATTTCTCAAAGTGTGGTTCTAAGCACAGTGAGATATGGACTATCTGGAGGATAATGAACCTGCTTATTAGAAATGAAAATTCCTGAATGAGAATTTTAATACATAAGGCTGGTGCCTGCTCCAAAGACCTATGTTTGATACTAACACTACATTTTTTTTTGAGCATTATCAGTTATAGCCCTAACTGACCTGGTTGGCCAAAGTGGGCCCCTGAACAGTGATTGGGAGGAAGAAAAGGGGAATGAGGAGGAAAAGGAGGATAAAAAAAAAGGAGAAGTGAGAGGAGGAAGACAAAAAAGAGGACATGAAAGAGAAGGAAGAGAGAGAAGAAGTAGGAGGTGGAGGGGGAGGAGAAAAATGAGAAGGTGGAGGAGGAAGAAAAGAAGAAATTATATTTCATTGTTTGATATGGGGGTTTGAAATCTGCATTTTTAAACACTAGGGATTTTAAAAGAACTCCTTTGTAATATGATTAATTAAAACATCTCTAGATAGCATTCCAATTTTCTTTTAGCTGAATTTATCAAGTCAGTATGGAGAGTTTTCTAAGAGTTTCAGAATTTCTAGCAACCACCAGGCACAGTAACTAAATTATTGTGTTATTAATACAATTTTCTTACAATACAATTTACATGCTAGACAAAAATCTATTAAAGGGGCCGGAGAGATAGCATACAGCTTGGGGCATTTGCCTTGCATGTGGCCAACCTAGGAGGGACCTGGTTTAATTCCCAGTATCCCATATGGTCCCCCACCCTGCCAGAGGCATTTTCTGAATGCAGAGCCAGGAGTAACTTCTGAGCACCACTGGGTGGGGTGTGGCCCAAAAAATCAATCAATCCATCAATCAATAAATAAATAAAGTAAAAAAATTTAAATCTATTAAAATACGCATCTAGAGAGAAATTGCTTTAAAAGAAATACCTTATCTTTATTTCTCCCTTGACTGGACAGATTCTGTTTAGAATCTTGGGACATTTCTAAATATTTTGTTTAGAAAAAAGCTAATGGAAACAAACTCCCTCCCCCACTGTCTATTCACCCTCCCTCTTCATTATGCCTGCTCTCAAGGATCAGCTGTAATTCAAATGGATATGCTAATCCAGCCAGCATTTGGGCATATGTATAGGACCCTTTGAGAGAACCTACAGTTCCAAGCATTTCTCTGGAGAATAAAACCAGCTACTTACTGTCTGGAATACAAGTCATTTCGAGAACCCTTTTTGCTAAGATGGTTCATGGCGGCTATTTCCTATTTTTTAATTATCTTTGAGAATGATTCAGGATGAGGGGGAACAGGGACGGCTCTGTGACAAAAATCCCTCTGCCTTAGGAACCAGAGTTAGATCCCCAGTTCTATCCACAAATACCAAGGTAGGACTAATGAGTACAGCTGTGCTGGCTAAGACACTCCACCCCCAACTTTGTACTGCCACAGGTTGTGTGTGATCTCGGAAGCACCACAAGGAGAGATGTGTGAACATCATGGACAGTAGGGAAACTTCAGTCAGGCACATATATGAGCAGACAGATAGCACAGGGGAGCACCACAGTCATAAGGTAAGGATGGAAATGAAGATCAGGCATGCTGTTCAGTGCTTGTCTGCCTGCCTTACATGTAACTGATGCCCTGGGTTCAATTCCCAGGATTGAAATAAATGGCAAAACATAACAAAAACATGGAAATCAAGTTATGGGGCCTGGAAGGTGGCACTAGAGGTAAGGTGTCTGCCTTGCAAGCACTACTGTAGGACGGACCGCGGTTCGATCCCCTGGTGTCCCATATGGTACCCCCAAGCCAGGGGCAATTTCTGAGCGCATAGCCAGGAGTAACCCCTGAGCGTCAAATGGGTGTGCCCCAAAAACAAAAAAAAAAGGAAATCAAGTTATGTTATTGTTTTCTAGAACCAAAAAGTAAAAACATGGGGAGAAAGAACAAGACAGCTCAGGGGTGGAGAACATGCTTAACATACCAGAAGCCTACTTCAAGCTTACCCACACATGATCTCATACATGAACACAAACAAGGGCATCTTTCAACACTGAGACAGGTAGAGCCTCTGCACTCTAGGAGGAGTGGCCCAAAATAAGAATGTGCCAGAGTGTGTGAGCCTCAGGAATATGTTGTATAATGTGCTGAGAGCCCCCTACAAAGCATGCACATGATCCGTCAAAACAGCAGCAAACAAAGGAGGGAAAAGCAATACACTGATTAATAAGTAGTATAAGAATAATAAGTAAACTGACATTTGGGAGTCCTGATTTGAACAATTATAGATGAAGACAGAAAAGAGAGAGAGAAAAGGAGAAAGAGAAAGTTAAACTTGAAATAATGTGGTTTTAGTCAAATAATGTGGTTATTTGAGTGTAAACTATAGAACAGAATTCCATCTCTCAGTGGTCATTAAAATTCAATGGAAAATGCAATTTGCATAGTTAAGAGCCAAGGGAGAACAAAGTCTAATCAAACAATATGGGAATTGTAGACTCGCCTAACTAGAAACTTAAATAAGGTAACTATGAGTCTACCACCTGCCTTACAGTGATGCCTTCACTGACATAACAACTATAATAGGTAGGGTTCCATTGGGAATGCCAAATAGGATGTTTTCTTATTAGGCAACCATAAGTCAATAGCAAAACTACATGGAAAGATGTTTCCAATTGGCTCCAGTCAACCTGATTAGGAACAACCATTAGGTCATTGTTGGTAAATAATATTTACCAACACTTTGTTGTTAAAAATTAAGCATCAACCAAGTTCCACTACATTTAAATTCTTTTAAAAGCCGGTGAAGTGTTTATCAAGACTGAGGGTCTTCTCTAGAGGACAAGTTGTAGTCAACCTCTCTGTCTTCTATAATTTCATTACTACATGAGACATATTTTTACCAACTAATATAACATAAACCATTGCACCAAATAACTTCTGTAAGTATATGAGTTAAATGAAGCCCCAGGTACAGAACCAGAGATTAAGAGTTGCCATTTTTACACAAGCTACCTATAAAGATATTTGCCTGGTCATATAATGACTGACAATCCTAATAAGTTCCTTATCAGTGTTACTGATTATCCCTAGAATTTGGCTTCAACTAACACCCACACAAATAAATACATTTATATCTCAAATGGGGTGAGAAAGAATGAGACAATTTCTTTAATGTCCATAGATACATTTTTGATTCAGGAAGATTTAAAATGATGAAATTTGACAAAATTGGCAAATTAAAGAGAAGCAGAAGAAAAGAGTTTCAAACTCAAGTTTCTGCACTAGAAAAGACACAATGGCTTTAAAATGAAAAGACACCCTATGGAATGGGGAAAAATAATTGCACACTATACATCTGACAAAGGGCTATAATAACTATGATCTAGCTCAACAACAAAACTCAACTGCATGAGAGAGAGAGAATGACAGAGAGAGAGACCAAAGATTGAGGCATTTTCTAAGCCTGGGACTGTGGTCACAATACTGTTTTAAATTTCCAGCATTGTATATGGTCCTCCAGGACCAAAAATGAAAACAAACACAAGAAAATTAAGGAAAGAAATAGAACAGATATTTCCTCAGAGAGGACATGCCTGACAAGCATATGAAAGAAAGTGTTTAGCATCACTGACTATTAGGGAATGTGAATCCAAACAGCTATACCACATCACCTCACACCAGGGAAAATATAGCACTTCATAAAGTCTGTAGACAGGCAATAATGGGCAGGAATATGATGAAAAAAGGAAACCTATTCACTCTGGATGCTAGTGTTTGGTTAAGCATTTATGGAGTAAGAGTATGGAAACTTTGAAAACTTTAAATAGAACTTCCAAGGCCAGAGAGATAATTTAGGGATTAAAGTCAACTCGATTCTTAATACTACAGGCCTTTGAGCACCACTGGGTACAACTGCAGAGGCTTAAGAATATTACTGGGTATTGTCCCACTAGGTCTTCCCTGGTAATATTCAGCATCTCAGTGTTCACAGCACTGCATCCTCTGGTTCACTGACCCACCAAACTCATTGGCCAAGAAAAACCATGAGGGATGCAAGAACCTTCTTCGTACCACTTTGGAGACCCCCTAAAAATCTGAAAACAGAGATTCCAGAGTGTGAGAGGTAGTAAATATGGTGATGCCTGGCACATAGTCAACCTTAAATTTATTCTTGGTTTTATATATTATACCCCTTGCCAGCAGTGATCCCAGAGCACAGAACCAAAAGTAATACCAGGTATGACTCCAAAACCAAAACAGTTCATCTTGAGAACATCCAACTGTCAGTACTAACATCACTGGACACATTCTCTTTTGCCACTAAGGATTTATTTCTCACTTATTAGTATTAGAAACCTCCTTTGTGTTCTAAGAAAAGAGTTTGGGAACAGATAAGAGTCAGGATTTTCCTACTATCAGTTTTGTACAGCAAGTATGGGATGGTAGGTGTCATTTATTAAGAAACTACCAAGTAAACTTGAGCCTTTGCCCTTAGACATAAGTCCATCACACAATATATATTTTCTAGTCTTGGAGAACTTGAGCAATTCTGGAAGTATCTTTTGCTACATCCATAAATATTGAAGGTACGTAGGCACTGACCATGGGCTGGCCCAAAGTCATGCATTCAAATTTATTCCCCTATGGCTTGATTAAACAGCATATAGCATGTGCTAAACATCTTAATGAAAAGGTGCATTCCAAGAGAAAGACTAGACCAGGAAAAAGCCAGAGTGGTCCTTGAGCTGTTGAAACTATCAAGAGTATAAATAAAGGGCCTCAAGGTCATGGGCTCTTTAACTATGTTTAACAGAAATATTTCCCAACTGGCCCCAATCTAAAACCACTTGATTCGATGGAATTCCAGGCATAGTGTTCAGACAAGTCAGCTTCCATTTCTTTGCCTTGTTGAGCATCTATAATTTATCATGTGCAGTTAAATGCTACCAATTTTTTTTCCTGACACTTCAAAACTCTACAATGAATAAAAGCACAAATCATGTGCTGACGGGCTAACTCTGTCCATATATATTACCTACTTTAGGGTTCAAGGTCTTTCAGCAGACTCAGGCATTCTGAAGTTTTCTCATTATCTTAAAGGTCAAATACTTCCACAACTTCAGACAACAGCCTTGCCAAGTAAGCCACTGATTTCATTGGTGTGGCTGTTAGGTTTTCTTTCTGCCTCAGCTCACACTTAGGAAATCCAACCACTAAGGGGATTCACGCAGCTTTGAAGAATTGTGCAAATGATATTACTAAGTAGATTCAAACTTCATCCAAGCATATTCCCAAACCCTAGTAAGATGTATTTATTGTTCATATCAAGACCATACCATAATATCAACCCAAGGAAAGTGAGGATGGTCTGTCATACAGCTCTCAGTTATTTGGTGTCCAAGATCTACAGGTCACAGCTGAGAAGTCAACTTTTAGGTAGTTCTTAGTCATTTTCCTTGAATACATTTTGTGCATAAGGGCCTGATATGTAGGGCATTTATTTTGCAAGAGGTCAACCTGGAATCAATATCTGGCTTCTTTTATGGCCCCGTGGACCCACCAGGAGTAATTCCCAAGTGTAGAGTCAATAGTGTGCACTGAGCACTGCCTGTTATAGACCAAAAAAGAAACAAAGGTGCTTCTTAATATAGAATATTATAGATATATTATATTAATATTAATATATTAATACAGATATATTACTGATGTTTTTTGTACTTGTAAAGTTCTCTCAGTGCCTTGTATATTTTGGAGATTAGCCCCTTATCTAATGGGTATTAGGTGAATAGTTTCTCCCACTCAGTGGGTGGCTCTTGTATCCTGGGTGCTATTTCTTTTGCAGTGCAGAAGCTTCCCAGTTTAATATATTTCCATCTGTTAATCTCTGCTTTCACTTGCTTGGAGAGTGCAGTTTCCTCCTTAAAGATGTCTTTAGTCTCAATGTCCTGTAGTGTTTTACCTACGTGTTGTTCTATATATCTTATGGTTTCGGGTCTTATATTGAGGTCTTTCATCCATTTGGATTTAACCTTCATACATGATGTTAGCTGGGGGTCTAAGTTTAATTTTTTGCAAGTGGCTAGCTAGTTGTGCCAACACCACTTGTTGAAGAGGCTTTCTTTGCTCCATTTAGGATTTCTTGCTCCTTTATCAAAAATTAGGTGATTGTATGTCTGGGGAACATTCTCTGAGTAGTCAAGCCTATTCCACTGATCTGAGAACCTGTCCTTATTCCAATAACATGCTGTTTTGATAACTATTGCTTTGTAAAGTTTAAAGATGGGGAAAGTAATTCCTCCCATATTCTTTTTCTTAATGATTGCTTTAGCTATTCTAGGGTGTTTGTTGTTCCAAATGAATTTCAAAAGTGCCTGATCCACTTCTTTGAAGAATGTCATGGGTATCTTTAGAGGGATCGCATTAAATCTGTACAATGCTTTGGGGAGTATTGCCATTTTAATGATGTTAATCCTGCCAATCCATGAGCAGAGTATGTGTTTCCATTTCCACGTGTCCTCTCTTATTTCTTGCAGCAGAGTTTTATAGTTTTCTTTGTATAGGTCCTTCACATTTTTAGTCAAGTTGATTCCAAGATATTTGAGTTTGTGTGGCACTATTGTGAATGGGTTGTTTTCTTAATGTCCATTTCTTCCTTATTGCTATTGGTGTATAGAAAGGCCATTGATTTTTGTGTGTTAATTTTGTAGCCTGTCACCTTGCTATATGAGTCTACTGTTTCTAGAAGTTTTTTCGTAGAGACTAGGGTTTTCTAAGTAGAGTATCATGTCATCTGCAAACAGTGAGAGCTTGACTTCTTCCTTTCCTATCTGGATTCCCTTGATATCTTTTTCGTAAATCTTAAGGATGGTACTGTGACTTTAATTTCCCTTATTGATCTTATTGCTTTCTGTATTCTTTTACTATCCTTGGGATTTGTCATTGTGACTGGATGTATCTTGGGGTGCTTTCCTTTGGATCTCTTTTAGCTGGTTCCCTTTGAGCATGCAGGATTTAGTTGTATGCACTATTTAGCTCTGGGAGTTTCTCTGTACTGATGTCCTTGACTGTTGATTCTTCATGGGGACTTTCTTCCTGGGTCTCTGGGACTCCATTGATTCTTATGCTATTTCTGTTGAGTTTATCAAACACTTCTATTTTCATCTGTTCACATACTTGGACGATTTTTTACATTGTCTGAGTATTTGTTTTAAGGCTCTTTTCCAATCTTTTTCTGTTGTATAGAGTTGTATAAAGAAGATGCCTCTCATCTTCCCACTCACTGATTCTGTCCTCAGACACTGTTACTCTGTTGAAGAGGCTTTTCAGTGAAGCTTTCATTTCACTTACCAAGATTTTCAGTCCTGACATTTCAGTTTGCAATTTTACCATTTCTATTTTCATATCCTCCTTATTCTTATTTGTGGTTCATTCAGTTAATTCCATGCTTTCTTTGAGTTCCATGAGACTCCTCCATATTTCTTCTCTGAAGTCCTTATATGAGATGCTAAATAGATGGTTGGCACTTTTTGAGTCATCAGAGTTGCTATCTTAATTCTTTATACATGGTCTGGAGGCCCGGTTTGTTTATTCATTGTCACACTTGTAGTACAGTGTTTTCTATGTGTTGTGCTGGGGGGTCATTGACTAGAAGTTGTGTACAGCAGTGGAGTGGAGTTGCCAGGCTCCTCTGGCTCCACTCTTTGAGGGCAGAGTTAGCTCACCTCCATTGATTTGTGTCTGCAAGCTCATTGGGTTTGGAGTGGGTCCTGGCTCCAGCAGGGCTGATATAGCACACATGTTGAAGTGCCTATGGCTGGTGGGAATCAGGCTCCTCAACTTACCTCCATTAACATTGTTCCGTGGGCTCTTCGGAGCAGTGTTTGTCCAGCGGATCAGGATGAAACCCACATTGAAGTGCCCACAGCTAGTAAGAAGTAGGCTCCACCCTTCTTTTCTCTATTTCTAAACTGAAAACTGTGCAGCTAAGTCTGCTAAGCTGGTGATGTCATTTTTTCCCTCAAGTCTGTGACTGAGGCATTGGAAAACGTGCATTAATTTTTAGATAATTACTGAAGCCTGATCTCAGAGTGTGCCAGAGGAAGACTTTAGATTTCTTCGTGATTTTAAAGGCCTGCAGAGAAGCCAGCACACACAATACTTCATTCTCATTCAGAAAGGAAAGTTACTTTCCCCTTTAGACATACAGTAGGCCGTTGCTGCTGTGTTCTGTTAACAGGCTGTGTGGTTCCCCAACAGTCTTGGTATTTGTGGTCTCATCTGGTGTGACTGACACACTCTGGTGCTGTCTGCAGAAACATACCCATTTGCCACTTGGTTGAGAGTCCTTGATATGTTTTAAGACTAAACAGTTGGGGATAAAAATAAAGAAGACTTTTTCTCAGCTTTTCAAATCTCCATACCCAAGCACAAACCTTTTGGTGATCTTGCTAGCTGCTGCCAGAATGAAGAGAAGTTTCTGGGCCTGTGTCTGCTGGGTAGGTAAAGACCTTTACTCAGTATGAACAATGGAACAGCTGTGTGCCTGGTGTACGTTTTCCATGGATTCAATCCAAGCAAATCACAACAGACATAACCCAGTCTCCAATATTTTATTTATAAGAAAGGAGACTCTGATTAGTTAAAATAAAAGTATGTTACCATGTTATCAAAGCTTTGAAAGCTCTGACAGCATCAACCTTTTCCTTGAGGTATGGTTGCATTCAACACCGAAGCAAGGAGAATTTATTGAGTATCTGCTAATCATGGATTTGCAACTATTATGGTTGTTATCTCTCTGCCTCCTCTACTAGCATCCACCAACACAAACATGCTTTCTCTGGCAGCTACAACAGTGAACACTTCAGTAAGGCAGAAATACATAGATCTTAGCGCCTCTGCTTCTCCTGCTAAGAGAATGATTTGCTACTTTGAGATGCTACTTAATCAATATACTTAATCTGAGCATCAGATTCCTTGGCCATAACAGAAGGTTGGACTCTGAGATAAATTATATTGCCTACAACAACATAGTTTTATGACTTTTATGTGTTATTTTTCAACTAAAATTTATAGAGCTCTTTTCACATGTTGAAGTTTCTAACTTTCACACTGAAGTTCTAATACTTTAAAAGTACACTTAAATTTTATGACAACTAGTTGAGATTTTATCTACTTTCTCCACATTAAAACTAAGGAATAAAAATAATGAAATTTTGCTTAATAAAGAGAAATTAGAAATAAGTCTTTAACATGGTTTAGTGCCTACCTTAGCTAGAGGAAGTCAGGCATTAAGAGAGTTAACTGTGTTAACTACCTCAATGACTTATGTCTGCAACTAATACTGAACCTGACATACCAGGGGAGTTATTAAATACTGGCCAAATATATTTTTACAAGACTAAAGTTGGTGTCATTTTTAAATCAAGGATAATATTAAAGATGTGAAGCTATAAGTTACAAGTTTAAAATACAATCAAAAGTACATGTCCAGAGTTTCATTTTAATTAAGCATTTAGTGGGGGGTATGGAATAAAGAATTGAAGAGATACAGGTAGAAAAGTTATTGCTGATAACAAAAATGAGCTTTTTAGAAGAAGTATGGTGCATTACCAAGCTATAAGCAATCTGGGACTACAGGAAACAGCTGTGTTTACCCTCATTACTGTGTACCATTGACAATGTCTTCGATGATAGGCAGATACTTCAGGTCATTAATGTTAACTGATAGCATATTTAGTTCTCAAATTAGCAACATGCTGTTTCCTTTGACCTTTCCCCTCCACCTTCCCTATTCTTCTCACTCAGAGACCCCAGACTCTGGCTCCTTTGCAACGTCTGTTGCCTTCTGACTATTTATTTCCTGACTCTCAGGCAGCGGGAATGGACAGAGGCCTGGTGCTGAGACACTGGTGTTGAGAACTGACATCCCAGCTGGTGCTCTGCATTCCACGGCTCTCCTAGTAGGAAATGAAGAATTACAAACTTAGCTCTGAGGGCATCTCCAGTCTGCCCCAGATGGTGACAGGAAGCAACTGCACTTGCCTCCCAGGAGTCTTGAATTTTCAATCTAAACTTCAGTAGGAAGACCTGTGTGGAAGGAAAGAGGAAGTGGGGGGTGAGGGTGGGAGATTCTTAAGCCCATAGGTGAGATGAAGTATATTTTCACAACTGGAAATCATGAAAACCAAGATCCCTGTTGGTCTTCATCCACATACAGTAGATAGATGACACCCCACAGTTGCCATGTGAGCAAGTAGGCATCACCGGGACTCTGGATGTCTGGCTTTCGTGTATGGAGAATTGTTGAGTTCATCACAGACACATCAGCTTTCAGACCCCCTCCTGTACCCGTCCCTACCCTAGATTTAGTGGGAAGGTGGAAGAAAAGGAAATGAAACAGATGGGTCGAGTTCTATATTTTCCCAAGACTCAGCTGCTCGAGGGGCTTTCCCAGATGCAGGCAGACAGAACAGTTGCTAGCCATGTCATACCACAGAGAAGGAGCCCAGATCAGGAAGGAAACAAAGGATCATTGAAATCTTGACCTCTGGGGGAAGCACAGTGGACCTGCTGAAGGAACACGGGGACACCACTGCTCTTTTGTATTGGAGAAGGGGCAGTGAGGGTTTCAGATAGAAAAACAATGGAGACTTGATGTGTGCAGAAGGGACTATGGAGCACAGGGTAAAGGTGTGAGCTGAAGACTGATGGGCTTTAGCATATACAAAATATACAGAAGTGTTGGTTTTCCTGACACTATAGGTTGTGGAAGAAGACTGAGGCTAAGAGTTGGGCCAAGTTCAAAATCTCAGGACGCTTTTCACTCATTTCTGGAAACCTTGGCCCAGTCATCAGGGGCCCGAGGTTAGGAGGCTGCTGTGAGGTGGAGAAATGGCACAGACCTAAAGCTGGGACCTCACCAGGTTTACCTTGTCCCAGCTGGTGCCACCTGGTTTTGGGTCATAGAAGTGAGGACTAGAATGGGAACTACAAGGGGAGAAGTAGAGAAGAGTAGGGCTATAGAGAGGGGCAGGCCGGAGGGAAGGGGCTGGAGTGAGTTTGATCCCAGGTATCTTATATGCTCCCTGAGCCCCACAGGGAGTGATCCCTGAGCACAGAGCCAGGAGTAAGGCCTAAACACCTCTGGGTGTGGCTCCTGAATAAAACAAAACACAAAGGAGAAAACATGTACTCAGGCAGGATATTCCAAAAAGCTTTACAAAAGTTGGCCCAACTCTTACACAATACCAATACTTTTAAGTAGCTTTCTTTCCTGGAGTGTAAATTCCTCTTCAAAACTTCTGTGAAAGCCAGAGCCATAGTACAGCAGGGAAGGCACTTGAATTGTACACTGCTAACTCAGGTTTTATCCCTGGCATCGATATGATCCCCCAGCACTGCCAGGAATGATCCCTGAGCACAGAGGCAGGGACAAGTACTGAGCACTGCCATGTGTGGCCCAAACAGCAGAAAAATAATAAATAAATACCATAGTCACTTGCAATGAGCTAGAAAGAATGATGGCGTCTGCAAACTGGGGATAGGGAGTGGATGGAGAAGTGAACTTTAATGAATAAAAAGCCTCAATGATGCAAAACAAGAAAGTTCAGGAGATCTGCTCCACTGCAGTGTGAATATTCTTCACAATTCTGAATTGGATACTTAAAATATGTCATAAAGCAAAAAAAAAAAATGCTGCCATACTTGGTACAAAGGGACACTTTAAACTGCCCTCCTTTATACCTTATACTGGGTGAATTTTTTTATGTTTACTTCATTCTATAACAGGCATGTCGATTCTGATGAAGGGAGATCAGGACTGGGGATGGAGGTGTTTGAAAAGGGAGGTTCAAGGAGCCATGGCATTCCTGGTGCCCAGGGAGCACAAAGACACAGAGCTACCTGATATATGTGGGGTTAGAGGGACTCTGAGGGGTATGGAAAAAGGCTGCAAGAAAAAGGGGAGGGGACAATAAAAATAAAAGGCATGCCCCAAAAAGCGCTGAGGAGATACTTTCTCCTTTCTCCTGTTTTTCCTAGCACTACTCTCCTCGAGTGACCCCAATAATGTGCAGGTTGGTAGCACTTCCTTCACACAGGCTGCCCTCAGAGACGCCAAGAATAGTCAGACTGGAAGGGCCCTTCTGGCAAGTGAGCCACAGCTTCGTTTCCAGAACACAGGAGTGGCCTTCAAACCCTCTCCAGGGGCGACACAAGCACCTGGCTGGACGTGCAGTCCAGGCAGTGATTATTTTTAGGCTGATTCCTCTTTCCATGACTGACTGCAAACCAAGAAGTCTGAGGGCGGAACCAAGTCTGTAAGCCAAGACAAAGTCTCGGTTTCCAGGAAACCATTACAGAAAAGAAATCTTGGTTCCCTAAATCTTTTGGGGATTCCAGTCTCTTCTCTAGGCTTTGACCAGGAAAGTCAAGAAGAAGTCAGGGCAGAAGAGGCCCTGAAAACCTATCAGTTCCCCCTGGCTTTAGTTTCTAGGCCAAGAGTCCTGCTGAGAGTCGCCCAGCTCTGATTGTCTCCAGTGTAGTAATGTCTCTGAGATGGGCCTTCAGGGCCCATCTTGGGCCTGCTCAGGCTCTTCATCCACCCTTGGACAGGGATCAAAGCATCCCTTCTAGCTCATGCTCAACCTACTACACACAAGGCCCCTTTACCTGCCACAGAGCTTCAGAGTCATAGCAGAGATGATCTGTAAGGACAGAAAGGAAGTATAAGGTTTTCTGTCAGCCGCATGAAAGCATAAAGCCCAATCCATTCACTCAGATATGAGAAAAATTATGCATTCACTGATTTCTTTCTATTTAATTCTGACTCCAAGACCCAGCCTATTAGACTGTGAAAAAAAATATGTTAGGCTTTCTTGCTTCCATTTGCAGAGCTGTGAAAAAAATTATGTTAGGCTTGCTTGCTTCCATTTGCAGAGCAAAAATGCCCTTGAGTTTGCCCTGAATTCGAGATATGGAAACACCTAGGCTAAAACTGAGCCTTTATTGCCCCAAGGCTCTGCTGCTGCCCTGAAAATCTGAGGTAAATTGGGGGTATGAGTGATAGAATCAAGGCTTCTCAAAGGTGCCCTCACTTCTTGTCAGTGTTTGCCTCCTGGGGTCTAGCCACACCTTCATTGTGAAGAACAAATCATTTCTGAGGCAGGACCTCTCTTTGTACCCCCAACCCAACCATCTCTCTGCCACCACATAGCTCTCTTTCCAGCTTCATTCCCATCCCTGAACCTCTGTATTGTGCCATTTAAGAATTTCAAGACAGAACCTTGAATTTTATTCTATCCTGATTTCAATCCTGAGGTAGAGAACCACTGTTCAGTTGATCTGCACTTGAAATAAGGAAAAGGGAGGTTAAGGAAACTGCACAGTGTATTGAAAATAAACCCTGGACAAGGAACCAGGGCTGCTGGCTCTGGCCATTAGTCTTTCTTTGACACCATGAAATGGCCAAGTCGAAGAACCTATATACAGGCTGATTCTGGAAGCAGCAGACAAGAAACTGATGGCTCGCTTACGTTTTATCATCAACAAAAGAGAAGTTGAATAAAACCAGTTCGAGGTGGGCCAAGGGCCAGAATCTAATTGATTGGCTCTTCATTCTTGCAGTTTCTAGTCAGTGCCATCCACTGAGCGCCTGGATCTGGAAAGGGGGCATGGCTGTGCCAAGAGAGACAGCACCTGTGTTTGCCTCTTCATCGTTCACTGAAAACAAATTAGCAGGGACTCTGGGGATACACACAAGAGGACTCTCAGCTGACATGCAGCAAGGCCAAGTTTTGATGGAGGTGTACTCTCCTCTTCCTCCATCTAGAGAGAGTCACTTGGCCCTCATCAAAATCTCTCTTAATTAGATGCTCAGTTTTAGAGGTAAACATTAAGTAACGGGCTGACTTCTTGGTGGTATCTATGGTATGTTGTGTCAATAAGAGGGCCAGGTCAGTCTCTGGTTCTCTTCCCTTTTCTTCCTCTTCACACTCCCTGAGAATTTTGACCTTCTTGTACCCGCAAATTGCTCTTCTTTCTAGCACTGGTCCTCAATACCATGCCAGACCTGAACTGTTCAGACATTAGCTCAAGCTCAAAAATACAGCCAACTTCATTTCCATCAAAACTCATTTTCTGGGATAAACCAGCTCACATAAATAACTCATCCGAAATCATTCACTCTATGAATATTTTTATGTAAAAATAACTATTGTAGAGTATAAATTATATGAACTTGAGAAATTTGGTCAATTTTTTCTTCACTGCTGTGATTTAATAGAAAATTATCCTTTTCAACAAAGCCAAACTAAACAGGTCAGTAATAATGTTGCTTAAAATGAACCTCAAGAGAAATATTTAGCAAAGTTCATCCATCTTGGAATGTAATACGTTATTCTAGTACTGCTGAGAGTCTCTAAAATAATAACCCCAAAATGAAAAACTACTTTCTCATAAAGAACTGTAAATTCATGATATATTTACTCATACTTTAATTCAAAAGACAAATAATAGATTACATTTATAAATAAATAAGCCACATTAACAAAAGAGATGCCATGGGGAGAAGGCAAGATCATTGACAAATAGGCCTTTCAGAATCACATCGATTTGATAAAATGGACATTATTTGATGCAGAATTTTTTAAACTTCATATACTATATGTTTTGCAATGAATTCAGTGCCTTTTAACGAGTAATTCTTTCTGATGGCACAGGATAGTAATAAATAATATGGGATTGAGTGAAAGTAGACTAGAAATAAGGGGTAAAAGAGAATGAACTGGAAGGAAAAGGAATACAATGGAAGGTAACAGAATGGAATGGAGTGGAAGGGAATGAAAGGAAGAATATGAAAGAAAGGAATAAAATGGCTCAGAGGGAAGGGAATTTAATGGAAAGGGAAGAAAAGAGACTTTCACCTTTGTTTTTGTGCCACACTATACAGAAGTGCTCAGGGACTAATCATGGTGTTTCACAGACCACCTGGAGCCAAACTGAAGCCCAGTTCTCTTATTGTATGAGGCAAACCCTTAACCCATTGAGCTTTCTCTCCAGCCCTATTTCTCCTTTTAAAAATCTATATTCAAATAACTTGAAAATAGATGAGCCAAATATAGTCAAACCTACTCATTTTATTCCTCAAACCTACTATTTATTCCTCAAATATCTAGGGGATTTACTATTGCAAGGTACAATGTTGGATTTTGATTGGGCACCACTGACTGGGAAACATTTTTTATTTCATCGTTGAAATCATCTAAACATTGATAGCTACTAAGAAATGCATTGCTGTACATGAATCAGATCTGATGTAACCCACAATACAAAATTAACTCAGAGCAGATGCATGTTTATTGAGTCTCTTCTCCTTATGATTGGCCTGAGAAATTTGGAACAGACACAGAGAAGAAGATAAGATAGCTCTAATTTAAAAGCTGTGCAAGTCAGGATGGCCGATTCTGATTACACTCAGAGCTGCACCCACCCCTGTGTACCATTGTCATCTCGTCCTGGTAAGTGGTGATGCATGTCCAGAATGCTAATAGAAAATGTACCATGACACCAGGAAATCCTGACCAGTTCATTGAGAAAATTGGTTCTTTTGAAATACATACTAATTGCCCAGGGCCTGGAGAAAATGACAGTCATTTAAAAATCCAAAGGTGATTAGCATGTGTGGGCCAGCTCAACTCTATTCATCAGGAAAGTCATTTCCTTTTCTGTGAACAAATTTGATTTGGTTTGCTTAAGGGCTTCCATTCCTCTCCTTCACCTTCCTTTTAGAGCAGCTGGGAATTCCAGACCTCCCTCAGCCCACACAGAGATTCCCAATCCTTTTACTTCCTTGCTTGTGCCTGAGACATTTCATGACAATGAAATGTGGCGTGTAGTTATTTTCTTTGCCCGTGGCTCCATGTTCAGACAAAGAGATGTTAGATTGCAACTTTGCACAGATAAGAAAGGTATCTAGGCTTGCTCTCTCAAGCCCACTTCTCCTTGAACACATATCTGTGTGCAGCTTTGCTTTATCCAGCTCGAAGAAGCCCATGATTTCCCTGTACACATATTTCTCTCTTTCTTTCCCCCACACATCTTTCTCAATACATTTCACTCAATAAAGACTATCTTGATTCACTAAAAAAAAGGAAAGAAAAAGAAGGAAATAGAAAGGCATTTATTTTAAGCCAGAGTGCCTAAAATCTAAATTTTAAAAAATCATTACCTAAAAAGGTATCTAATATCTTGATTTAAAAAAAAAAGTAAATGGAAATTAATGAATATTGTGACTCCATAGCTAATTATCATTACATTCGTGCGAGAAATATCTATTAAGAGATAAAACTTAAAGGAACCATGAAAGCATAGAAGAAAGAAATACATGAGTTTTAGGATCAGGGATAGTTCTTTTAAACTTGAATTCTTACAACTGTTAGTCATATAAACCTGAAAGATTTGCCTTTAAAGTAGAAGTGGCAGGGGCCAGAGTGATAGCACAGCTGGGTTCCTCGCGTACATTCTCCCAAACCTACCAGGAGTAATTTCTGAGCGCAGAGCCAGGATTAACTCCTGAGTGCTGCTGGGTGTTGTCCCAACCCGAATAGCGGCAGAATCAACATCTTATCTTTAATGATGCAAGGCTATCAATGGGAATATAAATTAGAGACAGTGGTAACAAGAAATGTGCCTTGGTGAAGGGTGTTGAACATTGCAAGACTGAAACTCAATCATGAACAACTTTGAACAGTGCATCTCAGAGTAACTCAAATAATTTATTATCTAAAAAACAAAACCACTATTTTTTTTAACTCTGAAAATTAGGCAAAGGTTTATCAATCTAAAGCGTATCCACTCAGTAAAAGTAGCCGGATCTCTCTCTCTCAGAACAGCATGATTTATAGAGATGTTTTAACTTGACCTATTCTTAGTTTGCTGTTCTGTTTTTTGGTAACTTTAGAAGTCATCAGGCTCACAATAAAGTCAGTCATGAAAACCATCTTTGAGTAGAGCAATTACACAAAAGACAGACAAGGACATTGAAAACATTAGCAAACCTAATGGCCAACTGGATAAACAGATATGTATCATAGATTTTATCAGAGCATTTGATCCTTTTAGAGCACCCACCCACCACAACAGGACGAATTCTCTTCTCAAGGTCCCCTCCAGGATAGATTATGCATTAACTGATAATCCAAGCTTTAATAAATGTTTATTTACTCATTCATTTGGGGGGTTTTTAGGCCACACCAACAATGCTCAAGTCTTACTCCTAACTCTGAACTCTGGATACACTCCTAGCAGGTTTGGGGCATATCTATAGGGTTCAGAAAAAAGTTCAGGTCATCTGCATTCAAGGTAAGCACCCTGCCTTCTGTATTATCTCTTCAGTCCAGCTTTGATAATTTTTAATAGATTAAAATCATATAAAGTATGTTCTCTGACTTCAAGGAATGAAATTAGAAATTAGTAGTAAAAGAAAAATATACAAATGTCTGGAGATTAGATAATATGTCCAAATATAATCAGTAAAAATAAAAAGGAAATCAGAAACAAATAAAAATGAAAGTATAGCATGCTCAAAGCTGCATTGTAATCATAGTACCTAATGTTTTTTTTAAGAAAATAACCATAATTAGCCCCTTACAAATTCTTCCAAAAACAAAGAATAGGAAATACAATTTATGAGAAATGCACATTTCTGATACAAAAATTTTTCTGACACTAAAATTCTGTGAGGATAATGCAAGGTAATTACAGGCTTAGATATTGAGCATAGAAACAAAAATCATTAATAAAACAGGAAAAAACTGAACCTAGCAATATTTAAAAAGATTATGCATCAAGGGGCTCGAGATAATACAAAAATGCCTGAATGCCTAAAGCAATGGTAATAACAGCTTTGTAAAGCATGGTGGTTTAATAAAATTAATTACTTTAAAAATAAGAGGGCCAGAGAGACAGAATAAAAAGGTATGGCACTGGCCTATCATGCAGCAAAGCCAGGACCACATTTGTGAGATATGATTTGAAATCTTTTAATAAATAATGTATTTTATTACAATTTAGGTAACGTGATTGCAATAGTATTTATTGATGTACAAAATTGATGTACAAAATTACCTCATTACACCACCACCAAAGTACCAGACCTTTTAGCACTATCACTGTGTCCTCAGTAGTCCTCTTCTTCATTCCTCTAATTTCCCCCCAACTACTGGGGATTTGGACAAATATCTGTCATCACTCAATACTATCCATTCCCTTGTTTTGTTCTACTATCTGCCATCAATGAGTGAGATTGCCTGGTGTATGTCCTTCTCTCTCTGATTTATTTCATATAATTAAATTGGATAAGTGGCAAGGTGCAGGCAAGAATCAAGCTCATAGATATTATGTTCCTTTTTTATTAATAATGTACAAATGATTTTAATTAAATCTGCATTGTTCATGAGTAAGAATCTCTAACACAGGTCTTTTCCCATGTCCAGGAGGTCTAGCGGGGTTGGGAATGTCCTAGAATTTAATATAAGAACAATAAGTCTTGCTTAACTTAGCATACTCTCCTTTCTTCTATATTGCATCCCCTCACCGTACTATTCCAGCCCACCCACTATTGGTGTTCAGGTCCACCCATATTGCAGAAAACTGAAAAATTATTTTTAATTATAAATTTTATATATTATTTTTACAGCTGCACACTATCCTAGTGTGTATATATCCTACCACTTCTTTATTCATTCATGTGTCATTGGACACTTGGGTTGTTTTCTACATATTAACTATTTTATGAAGTGTTGGGATAAATACAGATGTGCACATGCCTTTTCAAATGAAGACTTTTTTTATTTTTATTGGGGTATTAGATGCCAAAAAATAAAGTTACTGGTTCATATGGAATCTTCTTCTTTCTGTATTAAGTAATCCTCATCTATTGTCAAAGTCTACACCAGATGACATTCCCTAATAGTGAATCACTGTTATTTTTTCACAACATTCTCACGAGCAATGGTATTTCCTAAACTTCTGACACAAGTCATTCTCACTGGTGTGTGACAATATTCCATGGTTTTGATTTGACATTTCTCTGGCAATAAGTGACAATGAACACTTTTCATATATCTATTGGCTACTTGTATGCCTTCTTCAGGAAGTGCCTTTTCTTCATTTTAATCAAAGTGAATTACAGATCTTTTACAGTAATATTTTAGGTACAGAGTGATATTGAATTAGGGGCGTTCCCACCACCAATATTGTCCTCCCTCCACCCCTGTTCCCAGCATACATCCCATATCCCCCACTTTTACACCCCCCCAGGCTGCTACTAATGGTCTCTCCCTTTTTTGAATAGGTTATTAGTTTTATTGTTGTCAAAACTCTAGGATTACAGGCTCATCTAGGGCTCAGAGGAAACAGGAGTCTTTCATTTAGTCATCTGGGCTCTAGACACTGGGGACAGTACAGTGAGGGGATGCAAAACATAAGATAAGAGAGTATGCTAAGTTAAGGGGGTCTCATTGTTATTATATTAAAATTCCAGGACATTCCCATCCCACCTAGACCTCCTGGACATGGAAACAGACTCGTGTGAGAAATGGTTACTCATGGAAAATGCAGGTTTAATTAAAATCATTTGTACATTATTAATATAAAAAAACAAACATAATATTTATGAGTTTGATTCTTGTCTACACCTTGCCACTTATCCGATTTAATTAGCTGTGTGTAGGAGGCGCTGAAATGCAAGAGCCCCTTTATTTTAGAGCGATATTCCCAAAACATCTTGATATGTTTTTGAAACATAACAAAGAGAAAATTAAACTGCTCTTTTGACCCTCCTATAAGGGAAATCCATGGACTCACTCCTTCACCAGCATTTCTCCCACATTTGGAATTACATTTTTACACTGATAAGCAAGAAAAGAAAGAACTTGTCGCAGGAACAGAACGTTTTCAGTATTATTCAAAAATAAAAATCACATAGAATTACAAGAAAAATCACACAGAATTACTTCAAATTTAATTGTTAAATGTATATACCTACCAAAAAAGAAAAATATACAGTATATAGCTGTAGCAGGGGATGGGATAGGAAAAAAATCTGGTGGGGAAATTGGTGGGTGGGAAATGAACATTGGTGAAGTGATGTGTGTTGGAATATTGTATGACTGAAGCACAACTATCAACAACTTTTTACTCTGTATCTCGTGGTTATTTAATTACAAAAGTTGAAAATAATAATTAGTACTCTTAGTATAACACCCTTGCCTGATCAATGATCAACCTATCATTGATTTCCAATTTTGTGGAATTTTACCTAGATGTGTATAATGTCACCAAGTCCACAATTTTTACAAAATCTCTTCAATAGGTAGTATAAAAGAAACATAGTGAGAGAACAAAAATGCTCCAAGTCATTAGGACTAAAGATTCTGTTTCTAGGACTGAGCGTTTATAGGAAGGAAATTTCAGAGGCGTCATTAGGACACTTGTGTAGGTAAACAAGTTCTCTTGTGATTGATGCATTGTTGGAACAATGGACACATGAAAAGTATAATTAACAGTATTGTAAAATCTGGTACCTCAAAAAAATGGTTTACAAAAAGAAAATTCAATCATTCTTGAGTAATATAGACTCGGTGAGCATGTATTTAAAACTCAGGTAGCCATGCACACATACTCTTCTAAAGAAAAGTTGACTATTAACATCAGTAAAAGTGATTAGCAGTTATCTTCACCCCCAAGCAAATTAAATATGAACACACTGCAGAGGTAGACCAAAGGGATCTATTTTAATAGCTAACACTTAACATCATTGTCAGGAATGCTTCATTAAGCATCACACATATTAATTTATTTTAAATTCTCAACAATAGGACCATTATCATCAGTGCCCTTTAATAGATGGGGAAATTGAAACTTAAACATGCTAATAGATATGCTAGACCTGAATGCTATCTAAGAGTAGAGGTAATGTTAAAACCTTAGTAAAAATCCCTCTAAATCACTGGCAGGATTGAGGAACTACATGGAATTCTGGGGATCAAACTCAAGTCAGTTGCTTGCAAGGCAAGCATCCTACCCACAGTAATATCGTCAGGCACATCTCTCTCTCTTTTAAAGGTTACTCATCCGAAATAGATTTCTTTTTTATTGTAATATAATTATTGCTTGCTTTATTTAAATTTTCCCTGTCTTTCTGATTAAATGTTAGTGCCATGAGAATTTGCTTTTTTAATTAATGCATATTTAGTATCAAAAATAGTGTTGAGAGGCCAGAGCCATAGTACAACAAATAAGGATGTGGGTTTTGAACCACCCCAGATTCAAAACCCAACAATCCTTATTGGTCCCCAAGGACCACCAGGAATAAGCCCTGAGCATTGCTGAATGTGGTCCAAACAAACAGTGTTGAACCCAAGGTGGCTATCCAGTAAGTTTGTATTTAATAAATAAATAATAAAGAAAATAACTGTATTTTTATCCTTTTTATAAAACATATATGTTACATTCATGGATGTAGCTGGAAGATAGTATGTTAAGTAAAGTAATCCAGAAGAAGGATAAATACAGAATGATATCACTTATATATGGCATTTAGAATAACAGCATAAAGAAATGCAGTGGTTTAAATGAGGTTCTGAGAATGCTCTAGGCCTCATAATATAGTGAGGAGAAGGAAAGAAATTGAGTGGAGGAGAAACACAAATATGAAAAGATGAAGGACAGGAGCCAAGAGGTCTCAGGTGCATTGGTGGTGTTAAGAAAGGAGAACTAGGAGTTAGAGTGGTAGCATAGTGGTAGGGCGTTTGCCTTGCAGGCGACTGACAAAGGACAGACCTGGATTCAATCCCTGGCATCCCATTTGGTTCCCCTGAGCCAGGAGCTATTTCTTTCCAATTTTAGTATATGTGCTGCCGAAGCGAACACAGGAGCTATTTCTGAGCACAGAGATAGGAGTAATCCCTGAGCACCACTGGGGGTGGCCCAAAAACAAAACAAAAAAATATTTCTTTCTTCCTTCCTTCCTTTCTTTCTTTCTTTCTTTCTTTCTTTCTTTCTTTCTTTCTTTCTTTCTTTCTTTCTTTCTTTCTTTCTTTCTTTCTTTCTTTCTTTCTTTCTTGTTTGGTTGTTGTATTTGTTGCTGTGGTGTTTTTTTTGTAGTTGCTGGTTTTGGCCTTTTGTTTGATTTTTGTTTCTTTTTATGTTTTGTTTCTTTTGTTTTTGTTGGTTTTTGTTTATTTGTGGGTTTTTTGTTATTATTTTCTTCTTTTCCCTTTCTTCTTTTTAAAATTATATTTATAACATCTAGATGGCCTCCTACCAGTCTTTTGTTTGTTTTGTTTTGTTTTTAATTTTTTGGTTTTCGTTTTGTTTTGTTTTTCTTTTTTTTAAACAGAACTACATAATTTGAATCATCTTGTTCTGCTTCATAAATTGAGGGGAAATAAATGGATGCACCATAATCAAACATTGAGTAGAAATAAAAAATGATCAAACTTAAACACCAATCCCAAAGTCAAGGACAACAGAATCGATACCCAATCTTCAACAAGCTATACACAGAGGGGACCAGTTATACTAGCAGTCCAGGAGTGGGGTGGGAGCAAAGGAGGAAAATGCTGGGAACAGGGTTGGACAACACTAGTGGTAGGAATACCCCAGATTCAATGTCACTACGTACCTTAAATATTACTGTGAAATATTTGTAATTCATGTTGATCACAATAAAAATTATTAAAAAAATATTTATTTTACATGTTGCATTAATACTAACACAAAAGCAAGATGTTCCAATGCTGAGTAATTCCATCAGTTACCAACCATGTAACACAAATGTAAACACTAACATATTTCACAGATTCACTTCTGTAAAATACTACCTAATTAAATTAAGTTTGCTTTCCTGGGATCAAAAAAGGGTTAGTTACTTAAGAATTATGATATTTTATACATCCTGGAAAATGCATTTATTTAAAAGTTTTGTTACTCTTTGAATGATCAAGATGTTGGTAATGTGGATAAAATAAAAAAAAATAAGAAAGCTATAATGAGTTGAGTAGAAATGAGGTCCCAAGTTTAAAATCTTTGAAGGCCATCTGGTCTTCTGAGTACCAACACCTACACCAATAATTAATGCCAATAAAGTTCTTGTAATTAAAAAATAATAACATTTAAAAGACCAAATATTTTTGATCAAAAATAAAAAGGGAATCTTACATTTGCCAGGGAAAAGACCAAAGCTAAGGCCTAAGAAATTTCAAAGTACAGTTAAATCTCCTCTGGAAGTTATATTCCTTTGAAGTACTCAAAAAACATTTATCTAATCAATATTATTTGTGAAGTTTAGCATCAAGGCACCATCCTACCAGTTAAAACTAAACTCGGCTCACTTGACACTTAACCTTAAAGAGAGAAGTTGACCAGAAAAGTTAGAAAAGAACAAAAGAGAAAGAAGGAAGTTGTGTGATGTTAGTAAATTTTTCAACTGGACATAACAAACACTTAGGTGAAACCTCTGAATTCAGTCTTTATTATTCCCACTGATAACCTTCTAATACTAGTTGCTCGTTTTATCTAAGACATTTCTTCCTTTTCACAACTAAAATAGCACTGGATATCAAAATTACTTCTTTCCCTAGCCTTCAAATCTGCAAAGAGCAATTTGTTTAGAGAAGTGTTAAAACTCACTACAATAAATAATCAATATGTATTCATATATAACCTGTTTTCTAGGGGCTGGAGAGGTGGCGCTAGAGGTAAGGTGTCTGCCTTGCAAGCACTAGCCAAGGAAGGACCGTGGTTCGATCTCCCGGCGTCCCATACGGTCCCCCCAAGCCAGGGGCAATTTCTGAGCGCTTAGCCAGGAGTAACCCCTGAGCATCAAACGGGTGTGGCCAAAAAGAAATTAAATGAAAAAAAAAATGTTTTCTAGCTCCAAACAAACTTCCCGAGGTTGACCAGAGCAATAGCACAGCAGGTATAATGGAGAGTACGTATTCTATTTATTGGGCCCCTCCTCAGAGCTGCTGCTTCTTGTGATCTATAAGCACATGTGACCACCATTTTTGGCTCACTGGTATAAAATTTGGACTTGAGCTTACTAAGGACAGGGCCAGTGCACATTATGTTCAGAGTACTCATCTCAGTAATACTCATCAAGCACAGATTTGCCATTTAGAGGCATAGCCCACCAAAGTTTTAGCTATTGATTTTGATTCATATCCATTTCTATCTCTGTACTTTAAACTCTATTAATTGATGTTTTGACTCTGGACAATGACTCCAATCCCAATCTTAGCCTAGTATCACTGCAGACTATCTCTATTGTTTCAATTCTGTATTCATAACATCCTCTAATAACCATAACATAACCAACCATAACCAACAAATATGAACAAAGAAGATTTTCCGGAGCCAGAGAGATAGCATGGAGGTAGGGCGTTTGCCTGTGTGCAGAAGGACGGTGGTTTGAATCCCAGCATCCCATATGGTCCACCGAGCCTGCTGGGAGTGATTTCTAAGTGTAGAGCCAGGAGTGACCCCTGAGTGTTGCCAGGTGTGATCCCCCCCCCAAAAAAAAAAAAAAGATTTTCTATGCACCTTATGCTCTCATTTTACCTAATAGACACATTTTTAAAAACATTTCTTCACAATGTCTAAGTGTAATCTACCAACAGCAAGGAAAACTAAGGTTAAGAAAAGCAAATGGGACTGCATAAAACTAAAAATTTTCTTCTCAACGAAAAACACATCACAACAAAAAATATGTTCTTACAGTATGGGAGAAGGTATTTACACACTTGTCCAATAAGGTGTTAAAATCCAATATGCACAAAGAACTTATATAACTCAAAGAAAATTGTCAACATAAAAATGAACAGAGGGGGGGCCGGGTAGGTGGCGCTGGAGGTAAGGTGTCTGCCTTGCAAGCGCTAGCCAAGGAAGGACCGCGGTTCGATCCCCCGGCGTCCCATATGATCCCCCCCAAGCCAGGGGCGATTTCTGAGCACATAGCCAGGAGTAACCCCTGAGCGTCAAACGGGTGTGGCCCAAAAAAAAAAAAAAAATGAACAGAGGGATCAGAAAGATAACACAGTGGAGAGAATGTTTGCCTTGCTGTGGCTGACTAGGTTTGATCCCCATTATTGCATAGAGTTCCCCAAGCCTGCCAGGAGTGATTTCTGAGCACAGAGCCAAGAGTGCCAGGAGTGCTAATCTCTTAGTGCTGCCAGGTGTGACCCCAGAACATTCATGCATACATACATACATACATATATACATACATACATAAAGGCTGAAAGTCTGAATAGACAAGGCTGGGTAGAAGGAAAAGATGGCTGAGAAACACAAGGAAAGATGTTCATTGTCTCATTGGTATGGAAATGAAAATTTAAACAACAACGAGCTATCTATCACCTTTGAGAGTCATCATTACCCAAAGATATAAAACAGATCGTTTAAATTTCAGACTAATAAACAAAAAAAAAGGAACTGAACAATAAAAATGTGAACAATGAAAGTATACTCTCCGGAATACCATAGAAGTGAATGCAGAACGATCAAGCACATCTGACATCATTTACCAAAATTACAGTTTCATGGAAGCCACAAGGCTGCTTCTTAGAACCCACCCTACATTTACTCTCATACATGCCACAGGATAGTATTTTAACCAGTCACTGGATAATTGTCTATTACAATTGTGCAAAACTAGAGGAGTGGTCAAAGAAAGGATGGTATTCAAATAGTAGAATACTATGTAGATGGAAAAAAAATAAAGAGAGAAGGAAGTATTTATTTTAACGTCGAAAGACTTCTAACGATATTTTTCAGCAACTGGAAAGGTATAATTTAGTATAAATAATATATTATCTTTGATAGAGAAAATGGTAAACAACATGCATATCTATATTTATATTTGCACATGTGTATTCACACAAACATGTGTATGGTCTGTCTTTGTCCCCAAGTAGGTTTAATTTTTACCTCTCTAGTAAATAGTTTTACTAAACAGAAAGAAACGTTTTAAAGGAAAATTGTAAAAGATCAAGATTCTTTGTTCAGGGCCAGAGCAAAAGTACAGTGAGTGAGGCACTTGTGTTGCGTTTAGCCAACCAAGATTCAATCCCTGGCATTACATGTGCTTCCTGAGGACCACCAAGCATCCCTGAGCACAGAGCCAGGAGTAAGCCCTGAGTACATCTGGGTGTGGCTCAAAAACAAACAAACAGAACTATACTTTAACTTTGTAAAATACAGTTTTTAAAGAGCATTTAACTCGAATCATCCACTTAAAGATTTGTCCATAATATGCATCTCATTTGAGAAGAGAGGCAATTTTGTTGGACACAAGGTGACTTTGAGAAGCAAGCCTTTAAACTAAGCCAGAGTAATATTCTGGAGACCCAATTAATATTCCCTCATTGATAGGCAGACTCTTCTGCCCCCTCCCCCAGGTGTGGTCTCATTCTGAGAGGAGAGGCATGTAGTGTATTTTTCTTCCACAGCCAGACTGAGGATTTCTTCAGCCCACTTTGAACACTTCTGTTAGGAGATCGCTTCTGCTGTTTATGCTCATTGGAAGCGGCTGCTTTGGGTTCTGACACAGGCATTTAGCACTAACAGTCAATTGCTCTTTCCTCAGCCATCTGGCAAAAGAGTTGAAACCAGCAATTTTCTGAGTCAGAATTAGACATCTGAAAAAGAATGTGCACATAGGCAAGCCCATTGGGAGTATAGAATGAAAGAAAAGAGCAGGGGGTGAGATGCTATAACACCTGATCTGGAGTGATGTGACTTTTAAAAAAGGGGGAAATCTCCAAATGGTTCTTTGGTTTCCTGGTACCACCAACCATCAACAGGGGCAGTGAGAAACCCCCACGGATAGACCATCTCTCTCCCTTATTTCCCACCAGAACAGTTAGAACTACCCTAACTTGGGGACGCTTTCCCTCTGTTTGAGGGAAATATAATGGTACCCGCTCACTGTAGTATTTGTTGCCTTAAATTCATGAGAACCCTCTGTATAATTGCTTTAGGAGCATCCTGGCTCTTTGGAATCATCTTCTCTCTGTTTTCACTCTGTCCCTTTCATGTATTAGATTTATTTTTTTATTCTTTTTTTTTTAGCTTCAGGGTACTGACAGGGTAAACGGTCCCCCAAGGCAATAGTGTTTGTTTGGTTCTTGTACTATGCTCCCTCCGACTGTGTTAGGTTTTTGTTCTTTAATATGGATCCCATATTGGTTGCATGGGGAAGTCTTTACTCTTCACAAAGCAGAAACACTAACTATATATCTGTCTATCATTCCCTGAATTCAGACCAAAGACCTTCCGCATAAAGGGCTCGGGCCCCCGAAAACAGCTAGGACACTTCCCTACCACCACCAGTGTCAATGATTCAAAAGCTACACAGTATTCCTTAAGGATCAGTAAGGCACAAATCATGCCACCTGCAAATGAATTCTATCTTTTCCAAATTCTCTACCCTTTGGTAATGCCCACTCAAACACCAAATAGCTTCAGTCTCAAAAATGCACATAATGAAGGAATAGGTGTTGGATATTGTATGATTGAAACTCAATCAATAATAACTTTGTAACTATCACATGGTGACTTAATTAAAAAAAAACTTACTAATTTTTTAAAAAGAAAATAAGGGGCCGGAGAGATATCACAGCAGGTAGGGAGTTTTGCCTTGCATGTGGCCAACCCAGGTTCAATCCATGGCATTTCATATGATCCCCCTGAAAAGTGATTTCTGAGTTCAGAGCCAGGAGTAACCTCTGAATGGTCCCCCCCAAAAAAACAAAAAAATGTTTTTTAAGAAAATATATATAAAAGATGCAACTGTCCATGTGGTGATTCTGTGAGCTACAGCTATGGTCATGGTACCTACTCTTGTGTCTTGAAGTATTTTCCATCAGTGGATCACCAAGTCCCCAGTACTTCTGGATCTCATCTCTGCTCCCATAAGGAAGGGTTGCATCAGAGTTCAGACATAAAATGTGGTAACACAGGATGAGGAAGCTTGTGCCCTTCAAGCACAGAATAGTTGGTGTGTTGCCTGCTTCCTTTTCTGTTTCCTTCTCATTCTTTCTAAATTGGATCAATGTTCTACATAATTCCAACAGATTGATTTTCTCCATGAGCATTTCTTTTCTGAAACTATAGTAATAACTTGCCTGTCAAGGTTATTGAGACCAGCCATCACATTCATTTTCCCCAAGACAACATTTTGCTGGCTGGTCTTTCATTCTCTTTTAAGTGTCTTTTCATCTCCATTTTGCCTGGTGATTATATGCTGTTATCTCTTTTCCCCTCATTTTGAGATTTTTCTATAATAATTTTGTAATCTAAAAAGTAATTATATGTTTCAAAGAGTAAAATAATTTACTGCTCCCTATTAGGGCCTAGGCACTGTGTTTTATGAAGCAGTTCCCAGGCATATTCTCTCTGGGGAAGTGGTGCTTAGGACGGAGGTCAAGCGTGTGCATGTCAGACTCATGTACATGCTTTCTTTGCCTTCACTCCTTCCCCACATCTAGTGTCTCTGGCTTAACTGCCGGCCCTAAAGACTTGCTCAGAGCAAGGTCTTGGATCTGGTGTTTATTGTAACAGAGTAGGAGGGAAAGGGAAGAAGTTTTAAGAAGACTTGGAGCTGTTCTCATAACCTCTAGGATGGAGACACACTGCACCATGCAAATCACTCTGGAACTCACTGTAGATCCACTGGGCAGGCCACATCCATCTGATGACATCTTCTTCCTCCAAACTAGCACTGGTCAGTGACACAAATTCCTTCCCATTGGAGGCACCAAGCCCCATGCTTCTTCCTGAGCACTGCAGCCCACAGTAGTAGGACTACATTGGGAATGTTCTTGTCCCATAGTCATTGTAGAGCTCCATATATAAGACTCCATTTCTTTGGAATTCAATTTTTTTTTACTCTACACAGTAGCCATAATTTCAGAGGATGCAAAACTTCAGGCCATGCTGTGCTAATCATCAAGAAATTTTACATTTTTAAAAAATTCTGGGGCTAGAGTGATGGTACAGTGAGTAAGGCACTTACTTTGTATACAGCCAACCTGGGTTTTATCCCCCACATCCCATCTGCTCCCTACATGAGCACCACTAGGAATGATTCCTGAATACAGAGCTAGGAGTTATCACTGAGCATCACCAGTGTGGCCCCAAAACAGCAACAACAATAAAATTCTGAGTTCTTGTCTCTCTGGACTAACTTAGAGAACTTTAGATCTTCCGTCTCCCCCAGCAGCAATGGATCTCTTTCTTCAGTCAGGCTGTATGCTCTGCAGGATCTCTCAAAACCCTCTAGGCATCCATTTCTGTACATGTCCTACCTGGTTCTTCTGGATGGTCCCATGAGTTTCAGTCTCCCTGGAGATTCCCAGTGTCTCATTCTCAGCAGCTTCTGTCTGTCACTCGTTCTTCTGTTCTCATTTGTAGACTCATCTCCCTGGGCAAGGGTCTCCTCTCTGACTGGAACCTGACCTTGGACAGTCTATGAGTCATTATGCTCAAAAACCAGGATTGCCTGACATCAAGAACAGGTGAAAGCCCACAAGGAACCTCTTTTTTGGTGTTCTGATATTCACTATCAGTATTTCAAAAGACATTTGGTAGTCATAACCCTTGCAAACATGGTCAGAACACCCAAAACTTCTTTTTGAAATTAGTCAAATTATTTTGCTATCTAATGCAAAGTCCCTCAGACCTGTGACCTATCCATTCATTTGGCACAAGGTGAGATGAAACCAACTTCCTAGAATAAAAATGAGATCAAATGGCTTGACCTTCAGATGTGAAATCTCGCCATTCTTGCTAAGTCGGTCGCTGGTTCTGATTATTTTTATCATTCTTCAAAGCAGCAACGTTTATTTCCTCTGCTTCAGTAAGCTGTGCAGATGCAAGGTCTAGAAGGAATATTTAGTGGTTGCCATGGCTACCATTAGTCATATGAAGTTATAAGCTAGAGAGAAATCAGCATTTCTCTCCTCACAGCTGTAAAAAGAAAGCACACTCCAAAAAGCAGGCCCACTGAGGCTCCGAAGGCTTTGATTCTGCAATCCAACCAACTCCTCTAGTAATTTATCTTCATCTGTGAAGTTTAATTTGTGCTTTAAAGGTTTTGAACAGGCAAACTTTCTCAGAACTTAAAAAACTAGAAGGAAACTTCAAGATAAGTTCCCTTCAGTCTCTTATCTCACAAATAAGCAAACTAAGGACCAGGAAGGAAAAGGGACTTAAGTCAACACAGCGAGTTAATTAGGCATCAAAGGTATTTAATTAGTAGGTACCATATCCATACTGGGCTCTTTCTATCTTCTGCCTTAATCTGAGACTAAGTCATATAAACATTAGGATGGAGTAAGCCTACTTAAGTTCAGGGCCAGGAGAGAAATCTGATATTTCTCAGAGGGGACATAACCTTCTAAATTTGAGCCCCAAACTTCAAATGGTCTCTATGAACATCAAGTGAGCTTTACAATTGATTAAGTCCACAGCATCATAGTTTCACAAGTTCCATAGTCACATAATTTTACAATTCTTTATCTGTTGAGGTTGATGAGTTGATGATGACAGTGGGTCTGTCCCACCAGTATTTGCGATATGTAAGGAATGTGACCCTTATTCTATAGTTTTGCAACTGAGTAAATATAAAGCAAAAAAACAAAACTGTATTTAGACAAGAATCAGAAAGTCGCCTATTGTCTTTAATTAAAGTAACTTTCTAACTAGTTCCTGAATTCACCATTTAACAAGTTTTGGCCTGAATCACTTCAAATTAGAGGACCTGGATAAAGACCCTTTCTAAGGACCCATTGCTTAGTAAAAGAAACTAGAGTTCTTCAGAGGAAAGAAATCTAAAGCAAAGAGATGCCGAAAATGAATTATTATACCCAAAAGTAAAGAAGCACTTAGAGGATGGGTGATTATTGTGATCCAAATGTTGGTGTCTCTGGGTCCAGAGCCATAGCACAGCAGGTAGGGAGGGTATTTGTCTTGCATGTGGCTGACTCAGATTTAATCTCCAGCATCCCATATCGTTCCCTGACCCTAACAGAAGAGATCACTCAGTGCAGAATGAGGAGTAAGTCCTGAGCACTGCCTGGTATGACTCCAAATATCCTAAAAAGAAAAAAATGTTGTGTCTCTTTAAAATTTCTATGTTGAAATCCCAATCCTCAATGTGATTGATCTGGAGATATAACCTGAAAGGTAATGATGAGATTAAATCATACCATAAGAATGGGCATTCACATGAAGACCATATTCCTTTGTGATGCAAATATATATCCTATCCTATGGGCTCTTCTTTAGATGTTAATTTTCTGTCATTTCTCTTCCTAGAACTTGCACATGTCTTTAACTTAATTATGCTCCAGTAAAATGGTTAAGAATAAATGCTGTGTGAATTCTAAGGCTAGGTCAGGAAAGAAATCAAACTTTCATCTGGGTTCTTGGAAGGACTCCTTTCACATTTATTGAGAAACAGCAGTACATCATCATCTGACAAAAGACTAATACATCCCCAAGATATATAAATGGCTCATAAAATTCAATAGCAAAAAAATAATATTATCAAAAAATAGAACGCAAATCAAACTCCACCAAAGATGACATCTTAGTGCCTTAATGCCAGTAGATAAACATTTTTTAAAAAGCGGGTTGGAGAGATAGCACAGCGGCAGGGTGTTTGCCTTGCACGCAGCCAACCCAGGACAAAGGGTGGTTCGAATTCTGGTATACCATATGGTCCCCCAAGCCTGCCAAGAGTGACTTCTGAGTGCAGAGCCAGGAGAAACCCCTGAGCACCACCAGGTGTGATCAACCCCCCCCCCAAAGTTCCTTAGTACTTATGATCAGGAAAACATGAATCAAAATTAAAATGAAAAATCACCTTACCCTTTCTGAATGGTCATTTGAAAAAAAAATAAAAGCCAGAAACTAAAGAGCTGGTGTGAAGACTAAGGGAACTTTAGTCTGCTGGTGGGAATGTGAATTGGTCCAGTCTCTATGGAGATTTCACAAAAGGACTGAAAAACAGTTGACCATCTTCTCCAGCAAGAATAACCCTAAACATCAACCCAAAACAAACACCTAAAACTCTAATTTAGAAAAATAAATGCACAGATATAAATATCGCAGTGCTATTATAATCCCCAAGAACTGGAAACAACCCAAGCACCCAATGATAGATGAGTGAATAAAGAAATTGTTGGGGCCAGAGAGATAGCACAGCGGTGTTTGCCTTGCAAGCGGCCGATCCAGGACCTAAGGTGGTTGGTTCAAATCCCGGCGTCCTACATGGTCCCCCATGCCTGCCAGGAGCTATTTCTGAGTGGATAGCCAGGAGTAAAGTAACCCCTGAGCATAGCTGGGTGTGGCCCAAAAACAAAAAAAAAAAAAAAAAAAGTTGTGTATGTTTACACAATGGAACAAAACTCAGCTGCCTTTTCACCACATAAATGGAACAAGAGGAGATACTGCTAAGTCATAGAAGGAGAAAGGCAAATACCAGATGATCTCACATATGTGATATATATATACACATATTTTTAAAAGCAAAGAAAGAGACAATGTCTAACAAAAATAAATCTAAGACTGACAGGAGTATTAAGGTATCAAGGAAGCAGTGGAGTGAATTGCTAGGGCCCAGTGAACTATGGTAGATATATACTGGCATTTTGATGTTATGTCACACTACACTCCTAAAATACACAAACATTCACATCCATGTACTAAGATGTACATGAATAACAAGTGGAGATTCTGAATAAGCAAAACACAGCACATGGAATACCAACTTCATAGAAATAACTCAGTTCCTCAGAACGTATAGAAGTGCAATGAAGATAAAATCTCTGTAGTGACTGAACTGAAAGAGAACCTATAAATAAGATTTGCTCTTTGTTGTCACGCAGATGGGACTGGAAGAATCGTGCATGGGTGAAAGAAAACAGAGAACACCAAATAACATATGAGCTCACTCGAAAAGAAAATCAGAGCCAGGGAGCAAAGTTCAATGGGAGGGAAGTAATTTTAGATTCTAGCTGAAGAACTGAGGTTGCCAAGTGGGGCTGGTAGGTTTAGGGAGGAGGAGAGGGCAAAAAGGATCTGATGGCCTGTGGTGAAGGGATATCCATACATTATTAGTGGTAATAAAAATATCATCTTTGAAATCAGTGTGACATCAATCAAAAAGAAATGTATAAAAAATAAAATTTCATGTCTAGTAGAACAGTGATGAGAACAGAACATGTGTGAAAGAGAGTGAGCAACTGAGCTCTTTACCTGCAGTCTCCATGGGGAAGCAGAAGACCCCTGTGCCCCCGCCTAGCTCCTGCCTGACCTTGCCCGGGCGTAATTATGAGCCATGATTGTGTTTTGTCCAAAACTTAATTATAGGCTTTGATAATGATGAGACAATGATGATATCTTGATATAGTAAGGAAAATAGAGCTGGTCTTTGGGTTCTGACACACCTCTTCTAACCCCCCCTAGAATTTCCTGAATGATAGGGGTTACAGAAACACCTTCTGTCGTAATATTTTTTTTCCCTGCCCAACATACCTGACACTGAGCTCCAGAAACACACAGGGATGCCTTATGGGAAGAAAACTTCCAGAAACAAGTCAAGCCTGGGGATGGGGATGTCCAAATGGTAACTTGTCCCCGTAAGCACCAAGCCTGGACTGGAAGTTTGCAACTTATAGACCTTCCACCTGACAACCAGACAGGGAAGAGGGGCTGGAGATTTCAGGCGTCAGTGGCCAGATCTTTGAACATTCATGCATAATTAGTGGAACCCTCCCTTTAAAAAATAAATCTCCTAACACCAGGATATAGGGAACTTCTGGGCTGGGAAAACATTCATGAGCAGGATTTGTGCGAGGGATTATTCCAGATTTGTCCATCAGACTGCTCGCGTTCAGATCCATTATGCTTTTCCTTGGCACCTGTGAGTGTTTCACTAAATCCTTTGAGCCAGGATAGTAAATTTCAAGCCTGAGCATGACTGGGAGGACTTTCCCATGATCAGTAAAAGAATAAGGCTGCTGGAATTCGCCTTTGGCACCTGAAGTTGGGGACAGTGGTGGGAGATGGGCTTATGGCCTGTGGTTTGCTCACTCTGGATTTTGTCAGAATTGAACCAAGAACAGGTCATTTATTAGTCCGTGGAAACAAATAAAACAAACATTGTTTGTGTGTTTTGGGAAAAAAATCAACATTGTGTGTCTGAAGTGTAAGGTATTTAGCTCAGCGCTGAGTAATATAAAGGAGTTCACATAATGGGGCCGGAGAGATAGCATGGAGGTAAGGCGTTTGCCTTTCATGCAGGAGGTCATCAGTTCGAATCCCGGCACCCCATATGGTCCTCTGTGCCTGCCAGGAGCAATTTCTGAGCGTGGAGCCAGAAATAACCCCTGAGCACTGCCAGGTGTGACCCAAAAACCACAAAAAAAAAAAAAAAAAAAAAAAGGAGTTCACATAAGAGACATTAAGAAAGACTCAAAGTCAAAAGTTTTGCAAGCAGCACATAGAATTAAATTTGAGGGCTGGGGTTTAATATGTGTTGAGCATGTGTCCAGCCCTGCCTTTAATTTCTGGCAACCTTTGGCTCTTCGGCATCCCTGGTATAGTCCTTTGCTGAGCATAACGGGGCGCAAGCTCTACCCTACCACAATACTATCTATGAAAAACAACAAAGGGGGCTAAAGGATAGCAAAGTGGGGAAGGCATTTGCCTAGCACATGGCTGACCAGTTTTGGTACCTGGTACTTCAATAAGGGTCCCCTGGGCCCCACCAGAAGTGGTCCCTGATTTCATAGCTTTGAATACCACCAAGCATGGCCCCAAAGTAATATAAAAGCAAAACAAACCCTGGGAAGATTTTACAGGGCTCAGAGCCTTTCACCTTGCTCGGTCTCTGGAACCTTATGTCCACCTAGAAACAGCAGCTACAGCACTGGCAGCTCATGGGTACCACTGAATGTGACTCTGGAGGCTTCCTAATACTTTTGG
The DNA here is from genome assembly GCF_024139225.1 of Suncus etruscus. Classification (NCBI taxonomy): domain Eukaryota; kingdom Metazoa; phylum Chordata; class Mammalia; order Eulipotyphla; family Soricidae; genus Suncus; species Suncus etruscus. The sequence continues at coordinate 11,015,381 of NC_064858.1, read as the reverse complement.
GGTGGCCATGGTGGACCTGAAAATAAATAAGTCTATTGATCTGTGACACCTGAGCACTGTGCAATACTAGGTAGGACTCTGGAGGCCTCTGAGCACTCTGAGATGGCCCTGGGGTCCCACAGGCCCAGAGCAGCAGGACATTTCTGCAGTCTAGGCTTCACCACCAGCCTGGTTTGCCAAGTAGCCCTGAGGGTGATGCTCCTCTCATCCCAGGCAACCTGAGCTCACCTGGGAGGCCTCCCCAAATAAAACAACAATAATAAACTCAATCTAATGTGTCCCCTGCTTCCTGTCTATGAACACAGGAGACAATGAGCTGCTCTGGCATTTTCATCTCAGGTCAAAGGCCATCCCTGTGTATTGAGGTGCTTCCTTTCATATCAGAAGCCAGTAGGGTGCAATCAGCACATAATAAATAATAAGCACAGCTTTTCTCTCCAATAACTTTTTTCTTCTGTTTTGTGAATTCCTTCAGTTCTCCAAGACAAAATTCTCCATTCTCTAATCCTGTCAAGGCTTCCCTAAACTTTTCCTTCATGAACATCATTAAAACTAATGTTTTAAGAACTAGAAGCCTTAAAATTTCCATACTTGCTTCTTGCCTCTTCATAGTTTCATGTCATCTGTGGATGCTGTTTTAATCAAAGGTTTATATGATTATTGAAATTCCATCCCAGCCTATGAGCCTTGAGCTAAAATGTATGATATTAATAGATATTTTCACATTAACCAATACTAAAATTTTCCTTTACACTTATTTCCATGATCAACTCTTTTTAAAATGCTGTTCAACTACCATTGAAGAGTAATACATTTCCCATGCCCTAGTGCAAGGGGCATGGTGAGTGCTGTCTTGCAAAGGAGATTTCTCTGCCTTCTTGCTGACCCAGTGTGAGCTTGTCATTTTATAGTCCCTGGAAAGACATTAGCCTACAAAAATGCTCAAAGCTAACATAGATGGCCTCAAACAGCATTGGGTGCCTTCAGAAATAGAGATTCTTGTCCCCTAAGCTTGCCAAGAGTGATCCCTGAGCACAGAACCAACAGTAAGCCCTGAGTACCACTGGGTGTGGCCCTCAAACAAACAAACAAAACAAAAATAAAGAAAATTAGCAATTCTGGAATCAGTTTTTAGCCAACTTTTCTAATGTAATGGGAACTTGGGCACTTTAATTTTTATAAAACTGACTTTTCAGACTTCAAAACAGATAAACAAGTCCAGTTTTCATCAGGGTGCAGAGGATTAAGACTCTTACAGTATTTATCATATATCTGTAATAAATCTTCATGTTAGTGATTATTTTTTGAACAAGGGCATCTCTCAACCTTTGCATCCAGCAAGTTGTTTTTTTTTTTTCATTTCCCAGTATCTCGCTAGTTCTTTGGGTGCTTTTTCTCCTATTGTTGATTGTTTTCTTTCATATAGCCAAACTCACTTCCAGGTAAATCTCTTTAATTTCTCATCTTCCTTTTTTTAAGGCAATAAAACATGGGTAAAATGCTCCAGTTTTGTTCTCTTTGGCTACTTCCAACAAACATTGCCATCCAGCCAAGTGTCTGTTCAGTCAGACGAGTTCACCTTTTCAATGCAGAAGGATATTTTTATGCCAATATTTCTTTGGAGAGAGTCTGGAAACTCATCAAGCACAATAGTAAAAAGAAGAGCTCGTAAATATTAAGGCTCAAATAACTTTTTAGGAAAATATGTTAAAAATTAAAAGTATTTTTAAGACTATAAGTACCACCTCTATTTCCCAGGATGGGGATAAAGCTCCTTGATTTATAGAACATCATATGTAAGGAGATAACTTCAAGCTCGTGGGAGTGATTCGCATGGACAAGACCGCTTAGCCTCTGAGCTAACCAGACAAACTTTCCAGGCATTTGAGAACAGAAAAGCCAGGTGGATTCCTGGAAAATAAGGAAAGAAATTCAGAGCCTCTGTGGAAAATGTAGTCCTGTATTCAGGGCTCAGATAATGGCCTTCAATATTACCCACTACTCCCAAATTAGCTATGTGAAAATAGAGACAGGAAACTGTGGGAAGACAAACCAAAGGGATTGGACAGAGAAGACAAGGCAGCAGAGTTTTGAGCATGCCCCGATTATGAGTTCATCGGCAAGGCTCTGGCTGCCCTGCTATGCATAGACTTGAGTTATGACATTCGATACCCTCAGATAATTATTTGGCCCATAATCCTACCCGATCCTTGTACTCTTAAAGATGCATTACGAAAAGCTCCCAAACAAGCACCAACTAGGGCATCTTCCATTGGACTCTTGAATAGTGAGAAAACAATGTGCTATCGAACTTGCAGTGAGGTCATGTTTGGAAACAGAAGAAGAACCAATAGCAAAGATTAATGGGGCTTTGGAGAAGCAAGTTTAAACAATGCGCTCATGAATCTGAAGTAATTGTAAACCAATCACAGCAATGATACGATGTGACTGTCTCCCCCTTCTCCCCAAGGTTTCTGGCTGCCTTGTACAACAGCTGCATCAGATTGCCTTACCATTTGTCCCAGCCAAAGGTGGTTTATAAGTCAAAGACCCAGACTCAGGACTCTTCAACTGGGGAGGCTGATAGATGTAAAGAGATAGAGGGAGTGAAAGGAAGGGAGCGTTCAACTGGAAAAAAGACTGTGTGTTGAAGTCTTTATTAAAACTCTGACTCTTCTTAATATTTTAATATTTTTAATTTTAATATTGTCATATTTGATACAATATAGCCTTGTTAGGACTTCAGTAAACTTCAGTTGACTTTCTCCGGAATTCTGGCAAGAGGGAAATGGGTAAAAACACAGTATCCAGTAGTATTAAGCAACCTTAAACTTCCTGATCCAGGTAACTCAACCTGAGAACTAGAGTGGAGATTAAAACTAAGAAAACTATTCCGTGATGCCACTTTGTAAACACTTCTGAAGTCTTTTTGTTGTTGTTGTTTTTTGGGCCACACCCGGCAGTGCTCAGGGGTTCCTCCTGGCTGTCTGCTCAGAAATAGCTCCTGACAGGCACGGAGGACCATATGGGACACTGGGATTTGAACCAACCACCTTAGGTCCTGGATCAGCTGCTTGCAAGGCAAACACCGCTGTGCTATCTCTCCGGGCCCACTTCTGAAGTCTTAACATTAATAGGTAAAAAGCAACATCAATTTTCTGTTTTTAACTTATTTTTTATTAAATTTTTTAATTTAAACACCATGGTTACAAGGTTGTTCATAATATAGTTTTCGTTTTCACAGATAAAGTTGTTTATGACTGACTTACAGTCGTACAATATACAATAACAACCTTCATCAGTGTGCATTTCACGCCACCAATAAAAACAGTTTATCTCTTGCTTGACTTTGCTTATTTATCCATGAAGGCATTTTTCTGCTGCCAATAACTCCCCACTATGAAACTCATGAAAACTATTGTCATTTTGATGAAAGAAAAAGAGTTAATGAGGTAGAGAGATGGAAGGGAACCTGGGAACATTGATGGAGGAAAGCTGACACTGATCCTAGGTGGGATCTATGCTGGAACATTATTTGCTTAAAAGCCATCTATGAATGACTTTGTAAATCAGTGTTTAGTTAAAAAAAAATGAACAGAATGGAGAAGAGATTATGTTAAGTGAAATAACTGTCAAGGAGAAAGACAAATATTTGATGATTTTACTTTAAATTTGAGATAGAAGAGTGAATACAAAGGAATAGTGTCAAAAGAAAACACACCTTCATCTTCTGATCATATAAATGAGATTACCAGAGGGTAAACTCATTTTGGGTATGGCCCCAAAACAAAAACAACAACAACAACAACAAAACAAACAATAAAAAAATAGAGAAAAGAGTGAAGGGAATCTGATGGATTATAGTGAATGGAAGAATATTGGTCCTTGGGTAATAGTAATGTTGTAACAGACATTTGGATGGCATGAAAGTGAAAAAACCATACACAATTTTATATATCAACATCATTAGTTCAAAAAAATTAAATTCATTTCTCCCATTTAATTAGCTTCCCAATAGATAAAGTATATTGAAGGCCCACAACATATTTTGCTTTCTAGAAATATACATTATATCCTGAAAAATAATAATAATAATACATGAAAACATATGAAGACAATTCTAATGTTCATCCCCAAACTCTTAGGTCATTGTGAGGAAATAATTTGCAATTTAGAGAAGAAAAAAAATCTAAGAACTGCATGAAGACCATGAGCCATTGTATTTATTATCATCAGATAACCCTTGGTCAACCTCAAATTTATTATGTAGATTATAAATTCTGTCCATATTTTAGTTTGTAGGTCACAAGCACAGATGAAAGCTTATTTCTTAGGAAAAGAAAATTATTCCCAGAGTGTTGGTTGTTGCTTGGAGTGAGCTCAGCAAGTAGGCTCAAAGTGAACCATAAACGCTAGAGCTGATTTGAAATGTGAAAAGGGAAAAAAGAGAGACTGAATTTTGAAATATCTGCCCATCTCTTTTTCTAATCCAAGCACATCAGAAATTAGTTAGCAGTGAAAAGAAGATACCCACTGAGTTTTTTTAATTACATAGTACACACACTAAGATATGAGAAGAAGCCCATTTCTGGCACTTTATAAATTAGGTAAATTTTGATTCCCCTCCTGAGTGGACATTTACTTGCACAGGGTCTTTTTCTGGGCATGCAGACTCCCTGTGTTCATTTATTTATTTAATCATTATAAGAGTGATATAGTAAATAATTTCACCATACATAAATGTATAAAATAAACGTATTGTGCAGCTCAAAATTGTATATTACATGTCAATTACATACCAATAAAAGTTAATATCTACTATCTTAGCATCATTCCAGTCTATTATACAGGATTGTTAACTTTATACAGTATACTACACTTTCCATTTTCATCACACAATCACAATTCTACTCTTAGTATGAATTGTCTTTTTATGGCCCTTCCAAAAGAAAGAAGCAAATATTTGCTTTTGAAGGCATCATATTCATGAATCAGGAAAAATGCTTAAAGCTTTTCTTACCTATTTAACCAAAGCAGCAAGTTACAAGATAAATACACCAATATTATCACTTTCTGATGTCTAAGAAAAGCTAAAAAATACTTTAGAATAATCCAGATGTGGAGGAAAAATAACTCAAAAAGTATTATTTAAACTAAGTATATGTTAATTTTAAAAATGAAAAAATATACCACACAAAGGAAGATTCAAAGTTTAAAAATTTTTATTCTTAGATTCCACATGTATGTCTTTCTTTGTCATTTTGTTTTCCATATAACATGATGCCTTGTGTTAATTTCCTCTTCAAACATGAGCACAAAAAGTTTCCTATTGCCCCAGGGAGTGATTTTTAAAAATAATTTCCAGTCCTGGAGAAGTGAATGCCCGCACCCATTCCAAGTCTAGTATTGTGTTTAATATCATTTGGTTACCCATTTCAGAGGAGCTAGAGAAGCACATAGAGTTGTATCATTTACAGTATAAGTGGATAAGCCAAGGTCTCAAGAGGTTTTATGGCTTTTCGGATATTACCAGCCCAGATAACAGAAAGGTTAAATACAAAAAGATTGAACTGGAGGTTGCATCTAGATGAGATAAATCAGCCTAATGAGATTGGGCAGCTCATAGTTAGAGATACAGATTTTGTGGGAAGGAGAGAGGAGGCATAATTTAATTTCCTTGAACTACACTGCCTTCTTTGTAAAATATCTTAAAATATGTCTTGTGAGGTAGTTGGGTAATTGAATAGTCAGGCACATAGCAGAATGTCTGCTGTGTGCTAAAAAAAAATGATGGGTTTTATAAATTTGCCTTTGAATTCTGCTTCACAAGATTTAAACTCAGAGAGACATTTGTTTTTCTTTCTTTATATTTTCAGCTGAACTCACTGCCCTTCATAATCCAACCCAAACTGAACTTTGGAACTAACCTGATTTATGGTCATGAGCAAATCCCTGAAACTCAAAGGTTCTTATTAGAGAGTCATGTTTTGTCTTCATGTCTGACTACCCCCTTGCTTCCTCTTTCAATCCATTTACTTACTCATGCTTCCAAGATGCCATTCTGTAGAGACTCATACATCCAGTTTCTTTCTCATCTTAAAGTTTCTGGGTTTTGCTGGAATTTCTACCTACATCTCACTTTATCATCTTTGGCTGGATTATAATTTGATTAAATTGTAGCCAATCTTTTCTCCAGTGCCAACAAAGTCTAGTTGAAATGGTTCTATTTAATGTTTTGTCAACCACTGTGAACTCAAATGTTCCCTCAAGTGCCTACAAGTTCCCCCTTGATCTCCTCAGAATTAGGCAGATGTAGGTCCATGAAAAACTAGAGTCCCAGAGGGTCTGACTTTTCTTGACCACTCATTGCCCATCTACCACTGCAATGAGCTTTGGTTCTTTGCAAGAATGTGAAGAGGTCAAACTTTTTTCTACTGGAACAATATGGCCACCAGATAATTTTTCTTTTGTGATTCAGGAGTTGATATTCTGAGTAGAATCTTTTAACATAAACTCAGAAATCTGCATGGAGTCTCACCCCCTTATCCTATTCCTGTCTTCCTCATTCTTAAACATGGAGTGGGGACTGAACTGGCATAGGGACTCAAATGTTTTCTAGAAGCTGACTTTAATAGGACCCAGAGCGGGGGAGGGGGGGTGGAAAAAAAAAAAACCAGGACCCAGAGCATTCCAGTTAGTGATTGACACTCATTCCTTGTATCAGGGAGTGGGTTATCTGGTATGCCTTGCTTGATTCCCCAAATGAGAACACCTCTTTATTCCCTCACATTGTTTGAACGCTGTTTCCTTTTGGATTTGCTTCAGACCGTTCATTATTATGGTAAAACAATTAGTTTCCTATTGCTGGTCTCAAAATTTGACATAAGTTGTGCTAGACACCAATTTTTCATGTATATACTGTTTTTCACTTTTTTGCTCAATATACGTCCAAGGCAGTAAACTAAAAACCATTATTAAAAACTAACTTACTATGGTAAGAATTAGTTCATTTCTTCCATATTGTCCAGCTTAAGTCGCATAAAACTATTTACAGTGGATTATCATAATCCTTGGTAACAATGGCAGCTGTTTCCTTTTCATTTCAGAGTCTATGTGTCAGAGATTTTTCTCTTTATTTTTAGGAATTCTAGCTAAGTTTTGTCAATTTTGCTTATCCTTTGGAAAAACTGGTTTTCACTTCATTAATCTTCTGTACAGTCTTTTTATTTATATTTTATCTATAATACTCAATTTCTATCATTTTCTTTCTTCTACTGAGACTAGGTTTCATGTGTTGTTCATTTTCCTAGCTCCTTAAGATCTAAAGTTAGGTTGTTTGAGGTTTTTTTATGTTTCCTCATATAAATCCATATTGCTGCAAATATCTCCCTTATACTATTTTTGCTTTGTCCCAAATTCTTGTTTCTTTCCAGAACTTTTAAACATTTTCTTCCTTGATTTCATCACTTACTCAACAGTCATTCAGTAGTCTATTTAAAGTTCATATGTTGGAGGATTTTTCCAGATTTATTTTTGTAGTCAGTTTCTAGTGTTGTTTCATTGTGATCTGAAAAGGTACTTGACATGACTCAATGTCATTAATGACACTTGTTTTGCATCCCAAAATGTGGTCTGTGTTTGTGAATATTTTGAGTTAACCAGAAAGAATTCATATTCAGTTTTGAGTGTTGAGAGCCCTGTAAATAGGCAGTTAAACCATAAAATCTACAAACAACCCCCCTCAACTCATTTAGGATATTTTCTGGTTGGTTTCCATTTTTCTTGTTTGTTTGCTTGTTTGTTTGTTTGTTTTTGTTTTTACTCTGTTTTGTTAGCCACGGCAGACTCCAAGGCCCATGAGGTCAGGTTCAGTATTACCCCCTTTATATTTCTCCCTTTGCAACCACCAAAATTGGCGTTCTGATTTGATGGTGAAGGAAAACAGAGGATGCCTGGTTGATTTTCTGTCTGGTTGATTTGCCCAGTGATGAGAGGAGGGCATCTTTCCTCCCTACTCACATTTTGTTTTTATCAATCTGCTTATATTTTGGCATATTTCATTTGCTGTATGTGTGTTAATAAACGTTAAACCCTCTTAGTGAATTGATCTTTTAAACATTATACAAAGATTGCCTTTTCACCAAGCATTTATTAGCCTAGATTCTATCTCATTTTACCATGTCCTAGAACATTAACTCTAAATTCATATTTGGATTGGGAGAGAAACCAATGGCCACCATGCCTATTAAATCTTAACTCTTTTTCCTGTCTATAGAACTCCATTTTCTTATCATGAAAGTAAAGTTCAGTGTTTTTAGGGACAGAGAGATAGAAAAGAGGGTACTATAGTAATTTACTGTGCTTGTGGCTGACCATAATTTGATAATCAGCATCTCATATGGTCCTTCATTGCTGCCAGGAGTGATCCTTGAGCATAGAGCAATGAACACTGTTGAATACAGCCCTAAACCTCATCTCTCCCCAGAGTCCAGAGCATTTTAAAACTCCAAAAAGGAAATTTTCATCTCTTTTCATTGGACCAATCTTCTGGTTACTCTTCTCTTCCCCCACCAAGAGTTGGCTTTTGTTCTCCTTACTTGACCCAGGTTTGGAATTGAGAACAACACTCTCCTACCTCTCCAGGGTTCTAACAATGTTTTTCCCTTTAATTAAACAATTCCCTGTATTTTGTTTGTACCTTCTAGTATATAAAACTAACTTCCTTTTCTCTACTGTCATCAACCAGCCCCCTGACATTCATCTTCAAACATCAATGTGCCTCTTCAGTCCAAGTTTCCCCTCATATTCAATGGTTTCTACTCAAGCATCATAAAAAGCCTTTCCTCAATTCCTGGCTTTCCTACTCACTGACCTTCAAATTCTACTTCAGGTATTATCAACCACAGAAACAACCACATCCTGAAACTTGCTGTCCTGCTAAGGTACTTTACTGTTGAAAACTTAATCTCCAAGATCCTACCACCTGACCACACAACCTACTTAAACTTCCTGATGTCTGTCAATTCCTTTTAAACTTGTTTTTCAACTTCACTCGGAAAATGATAATCTCTTGACCCATTTTTGCAGATCAATCACTTCCTTCCTGTCTTTACTTCTCTTCCTGTTTCAGTCTCTACAAACTCTTCAATCATTCTCTTATCAACAACTTTAGTTTTTCGTTCCATTTGCTTTCTCCAAATGAGTCTACCAAATGCCCAAATTGAAGCAGTTCTACATCTGTATATTTCCTCTGAACCCACAGTTCATCAAAAAGAAAATCAGAAGACAAAGCTATGATTTTGATTCTTAGCTACTCAGTGTTTTTCTGTGTCCCTACTTCTCTATCAGACCCCCATAACTATTTTTTCAAATGAACTGTAGCAGCTTAAAATTGCCCTTGATTCCAAAGTAACAGCGCCTGATTTCCAGATCTTCAGAGAGGAATAATAAGCGAAACCTTTATTTGAGTCTTTGTGAATTGAAAAAGAATTTTAACATCTTAGATTAAATTAAAAGTATTCAGTACTAGAGAGAGAGTGCAGTGGATACGGTACTTGCTTTAAACACAACTAAGTCATGTTCAGTCACTTTTTATGCCCTCTCAAGTCTTACCAGAAGTTATCCCTACAATAGATAGAGATAGACAGAGATAGATAGATAGATGGATGGATGGATGGATGGATGGATGGATGGATGGATGGATGGATGGATGGATGGATGGATGGATAGGTAGGTAGGTAGGTAGGTAGGTAGGTAGGTAGGTAGGTAGGTAGGTAGGTAGGTAGGTAGGTAGGTAGTAGGTAGGTAGGTAGTAGGTAGGTAGGTAGGTAGGTAGGTAGGTAGGTAGGTAGGTAGGTAGGTAGGTAGGTAGGTAAGGTAGGTAGGTAGGTAGGTAGGTAGATAGATAGATAGATAGATAGATAGATAGATAGATAGATAGATAGATAGATAGATAGATAGATAGATAGATAGATAGATAGATAGATAGATAGATAGATAGATAGATAGATAGATAGATAGATAGATAGATAGATAGATAGATAGATATTCATCCCTTCGGCTTAGGGAATGTTTGTCTAGGCATTAATGCTAAAACTTCAGTCAGATTTACCAAAATTTGAAAACAAAATATATGGGTTAATGAAAGGGAAGTGTTGAAACCTCATATTGATGAATTAGTCTAGTCAACCAATTTGAATAAGCACAGGAAGGTCTTTTTTGTAAAGCACTGCGGAGTACAGATAAAATATTCTTTAAATGAAGATAATCACTAGATGGTAAAGTAGAGTAGAAGTAATTGGAGAAAAGAAACTATTTTATTCTTTAAGTAACTTCCTACTTACTTTCTGATATTTTCATTTAGTATTTTAGAATTGTTAAAACAGATTGAGTCCCAATCAGATGTTGATTTCCAGACCTATTTTCAAGACATGATTTCCAGAAATGTACAATACTGACTTAAAAATAAAACACAGAAATCTACACAGAAACATACGATGTATGGACAACTGATTTTTTTTAGCACGCAAAGGCAATTAAGTGGTGAAGCAGTCTTTTAGTGAATTTTGAAATTCGTTGAAAATAATGATATTCATAGGCACAAAATGAATTTTGATCACACCTCATATTTCATACTAAAATATAGTTCAGAATTGATCATAGTGTAAAATTTAAAATCTTAGGCTATAAAACTTTTAGAAGAAAACAGTGGCAAAATTTTTCATGATTTCAGAATAGGCAGAATTTTAGTTATCACATCATACATGATCCATAAAAGAAAAAACTTGATCCCTTCAAAAAGATATTTTATATGGAATAAGTAGGCAAACAATAGTCTAGTTGAATTTAAACATCTTAGATACATTTGCAAACATACATTTGCAAAATATGTATCTGATAAAAGGTTTGAATCTAAAATATATTTTAAAAAACTGTCAACCACTTACAAAAAGAATCCAACAAAACGTGGGCAAAATATGTAAAGAGAAACCACTTAAAGTAATCTGAAGATGTTAAGTAATATGTAAAGAGATGCTGAACATCATTAGAAAGTAAATGCAAATCAAAACCACATAGAAATACTAAGATGCATCTATAAAACTGGGTAAATTTAAAAGGATCCATCCTAGCACATCTTGGCAAGGATATGGAGTGACAAGTGTGTTCAGAATACTGATGAAGTGTAAAATGGTACAACCAATTTAAAAACACAGTACGGCTTTTTTAAATCTAATTCTGGGCTACAGAAAGAGTACAAGGTTAAGGCCTTGCTTTACCCACAGTGATTGTAGTTCAGTCCCCTGCATGGCTTATGGTACTCTAAGCATTGCCTGTAATGATTCTGAAGTGCAAGCCAAAAGTAGTACCTGAGCACTGCCAGTATTCCCCAAACAAGACTCCAAAATGAAGATGTTTTCATGTTTAATATAATGTATGTCTATTCATGATCTAATAATTGTTCCAGGTGTTTACCCAAGATAAAAGAAAATAACGTTAGACAGGATTGTAAATAAACATTTGTAACAGTTTTGTTTGTAAAATACAAAAAGGGGGAAAAAGTAAATGTTCATTGAGTTAATAATTAATGTATATATACATGTATATACATTTGTGTATGCCACCATAAGGATAATTCTCAAAACAATTAGAGTAAAAGACAGAAAAAGACATGCATGTAGCCAGATTTCATTAATATAAAGTCATAGTTCATTAGTATAAAGTTCTATTTATATAAATACCAAGTGAGTCATCGAACAGAAAGCAAAATAATGGTTGTCTGGAACATGGGAAGACCAGAGTCAAAGATTGCAATACAGCAAAAGTAAACTTCTAGGGAAAATGGGGTTCTTATTATCCTGACCATAATTACGTTGCACATGTATAAACATATGATCATTTGATGGGATGAAAGTTATCCTATTAAATACTTTATGTGTGGTTTATTATTGATTAATTATTCTTCAATAAAGCTCTCTTTGTTAAATAAAAGCACTTGTGAGAGAGAAATTGAAAATGCATTGTTTTCCTAAGTAAGTCCATTTGGTACTCATTCTTTAAATCCCATTACAAACAAATTTATTGTGCCTTGGTTCATAAATGTTTCTGAACACCATTCCCAAGCAGAGTAAAGCATTTCCTTTCATATGAAAATTGAGTTGTTATTCTAGGAAGTTCATCAGCCACTGGTCACTGTGAAGGCTGGAGGTGGGTATTGCACAGGGAATCCAATCTTGGTTTCAGACTTATGAAGACTTGAAAACTTTATTTTTGAGACACACTGTCTCATCCTTTTTATTTCTTTTCATTTTCTTTTCTTTTTTTTCTTTCAGTGCTTGGATCACAGCTGGTAGTGCTGAGAGGCTTACTCCCTGACCCTGCCCACACTCAGGTATCATTCTGTCAGTGCTCAGGGGACGCTAGAGATGAAATTTGGGATAACCAAGTTCTTCCCACCAAGTATTAATTAGGCCCGACCCTTAGCTTCCGAGTTCAGACGAGATGGGGCGCATTCAGGGTGGTATGGCTGTAGACGGGATAACCAAGTTCAATGCAATAAGTTTATTCTCTGTACTCTCTGGTCCCTTAGGGTGCATTTCATTAGGACCAGAATTTCAGAGAAGCCCAAAGTAAAGGGAAAGAAGAAGCAAGAACAGCAACATCTTTGGAACATTGGTCTGAAGAGTTCACAGAACAATCCTAGTCTCCAAAATACTTGCTGCTCCCAAATCCTCTGTTGTTGATGTTTCGGGTCACACCTGATGTTGCTTTGGGCTTACTCCTGGCTCTATGCTGAGGGATCCTTTCTAGTGATGATCAAGGGGGCATCTGTGATGCAGGACATCAAACTGAGTTGTCTGGGCAGGCATGCAGGGCAAGCACCTAACTGCTATTCTCTCTCTCCAGCCCCCAACTCTTCCTCCAGTATGATCTCAGGGGGTGATTTCTTGCTGTTCAATGACCTATGTCCAAGTTCTCATGAACTGGAACATATAATGACCTCTTGGAAAAGAGCCACATAATTTTTAATCCTGGGTATTACATAAACCCAAACTCACTATCTCTGGCACCTCTACACTTATCCATCTCCATAATAAGTAACTGAGGTTATGATCACATTTCAATCATTTGCACTAGCAGCAGCCATCAAACCACCCTGTTGTCCTTGACCTGTCAAACTCATGCATGGTTGACTTCAACTCATGTAATTCTCACTGATCCAGTTAGAGTTAAGAGGACATCCGGGTTTCTTTCTACTGGTGCGTCTGCCTCCATGCAAAATTTAGCCAGGCCCCTTCTCTCAGAAAACGAGGAGATACAGGGCTTAGGAAGGAATGATAAATGCAAATAAGTATAAAAGCTGCAAAACAACAGAGATTTGTCTATGAATATTAATAATTATTATAAAAAGCACTTCTTTAAAAAAAAGCACTTCTTTTTGTTTTAGCTATCAGGTTGAACTTCCTGCTGTCATTTTTAACTCTCTTTTGCAACCCCAGATTTAGATCACATATTTTCTGTAAACAAATACTATTAATACTTCATGATTATGTGATTGTGAGAATTTTACAATTACATCACTCATGCTAGGTTATCATAATTTTCTCTAAGCATGAAATGTTAAAAGAAAGAAAAACATAAATTATTCACTCCCCTGTACGCAACCCTTACTTTTTAATGAACTTAAATTAATATTCAGTTGTTTAATTAAAATGTAAAATATAGTAACCATTTATAATGTATTCTAATATAGCACACACAACTTGTGTGTAATCTTAAAATTATGTTCTTGGAATTGAGTGCTGAAAGAAGGTACAGTGATATGCATACATAATCCTCCTTCAGTAATAGTACTGCAAATCACCATGTCTGAAAAGAAAAATAAAACCAAGAGTAAGAAGAAGAGAGAGAAAGAAGAGAGAGAAACAGAAAGAGACAGAGAGAGGAGGAGGAGGAGAAGAAGAAGAAGAAGAAGAAGAAGAAGAAGAAGAAGAAGAAGAAGAAGAAGAAGAAGAAGAAGAAGAAGAAGGAGAAGGAGAAGGAGGAGAAGGAGGAGAAGGAGAAGAAGAAGAAAGAAAGAAAGAAAGAAAGAAAGAAAGAAAGAAAGAAAGAAAGAAAGAAAGAAAGAAAGAAAGAAAGAAAGAAAGAAAGAAAGAAAGAAAGAAAGAAAGAAAGAAAGAAAGAAAGAAAGAAAGAAAGAAAGAAGAGAAAAATGTCTGCCAGAGAGGCGAAGAAGAAGAAGAAGAAAGAAAGAAAGAAAGAAAGAAAGAAAGAAAGAAAGAAAGAAAGAAAGAAAGAAAGAAAGAAAGAAAGAGAGAGAGAGAGAGAGAGAGAGAGAAGAGAGAAAGAAAGAAAGAAAGAAAGAGAAGAAAGAAAGAAAGAAAGAAAGAAAGAAAGAAAGAAAAGAAAGAAAGAAAGAAAGAAAGAAGAAAGAAAGAAAGAAAGAAAGAAAGAAAGAAAGAAAGAAAGAAAGAAAGAAAGAAAGAAAGAAAGAAAGAAAGAAGAGAAAAATGTCTGCCAGAGAGGCCAGTTGAGGTAGCTAGAAGACTGGGAACATTAGTGGCAGGAAATGTGTACTAGTGAAGTAATGGGTGAACATTACTTCATTGTATGACAAACTCAATCATGAACAACTCTGTAATTGTGTATTCCATTAAAATTTTTCAAATAAAAAGTTTAAATGCAATTAAAATTTTAATTAAAAATAAAACACATCAGTAAAATAAACTGTGAAAAATATTATGTTCTTGGCCTTACAGAATTCCAAGTAATAAGCGGAACAAATTGTTTTACTTTACTTAAAAGATGATCTTTCTTCAGAACACTTAGTAAACATGACAACTCATAATATTTTCTTAAAATTTGAATACCAGACAAGAATTTGATATTAGGATACTAGCTGTGTCTAGTCACTGAAAGTATAGGTTCTGACTGGGGGTATAACTTGGTGAAAGAGTTTTTGGTTTGCATCTAAATTTCAACTGAGCCTGAAGCTACGAACTAGCAAGTCCTGGTCAGATTCACCAAACACTACAAAAAATAAGTGGTGATAATTGCTCATCTAGGATATATTTTTATAACCATATGCATGTATGCACACACAATTTTTTCATATTGCATGTCAAATGGACTATCAAATACGTCTAGAAAAGAGAAAGGAGTGACATATTTAAATTAGGAAACTGACAACAGACTAGAAAGAGTCCTTTATCAATATATAGTCTAATCATAAAGTTTGGGTTCTTTTCTTTCAAGTGCCCTATCTTTTGGCTGCACTGGTAGGAAACACTTGCTCCTGGCAGTGCAGCTTTTTCTCTCCCGTGAAGAGAGCCGTGATAGACTTGGCACAACGTCGCACTTAGAGGATTCTCCAAATTCCAACTGATCGTTCTTTCTGTGCTGAGCTTGAGAGATGTGGGTTGGTACCAAGTAGGAAGTGAGATAAAACACTGGGCTAAGTTCACGTTAGGCCACGGACTTATCTTAGACCCCAGCTCCAAAAAAAGCCTTTGCAAGACCACTAGCCTTCATTTGCTCCGGATTTTGGCTTGAGTTTATCTTTTCATACCTTCTAGGCTCCTAAACAAAATGAAATTGATAAAATTCTCCATAATTTCTTTCATGACATAGTCATAGATCACCCATGCCTAAACAAATGCCTATTTGAAGCAAATTTGAGAAACAGAAATAAATGGATGGTAGAGAAATGAATAGGTTACTCCCAAATATTCCACAAAGTTCTTAGGTGAGTTTAGGATCAGAATCTTAATGACTTGATCCTAAGCCATTCTAAGAAGGAATTCAGGGCTATAAACCATACTTTCTCCTGATGATTAAATTAACTTTATTTCACTCATTTGCTTGTTTATTGGGGACTTCTCAACCAGTGCTGAAGGGGCCTCAGGGAGGGCAAGAGACTAAGGGAGTTCAGAGAAGATTGCCTCAGGGAACTTGATAGAATCAGGTATTGACTCTTTACATTCATAGCACCTGTTTCATTGCTCGACATACATGGTAAGGAACTCAAGAAATAAATGCTCATGAACTGGCTGACTGAATGGGCAAATAGAAAAAAACCCTTGAAAAAATATTCTAGGAAAAGGAATTGATAAGGGGGAAAAACACTGCAAAAACTTACCCAAGGTGCTGGAGTGATAGCACAGCGGTAGGGTGTTTGTCTTGCATGTTGCCAATCCAGGAAGGACCTTGGTTCAATCCCCTGCTTCACATATGGTCCCCTGAGCCAGGAGTGATTTCTGAGTGCATAGCCAGGAGTAACCTCTGAGCATCACCAGGTGTGGCCCAAAACAACAACAACAACAAAATAAATAAAAACCTATCCAAGAGTTATTTTTAAGTTTATTTTGATGTAATATGCTCAGAATAGCCTCTTCCAAGCCCATATCTATAAAGTACAGTCCTCACAATGAGGACTAGGAAGAGGGTAGAATCATGCTACATTTGAGGTGCTCATGAGTGGTCTAAGAGGAGATGAAAAGCAGACAAAGGAACACATGTCAGGTTTAAGGAAAAATTGTGCATTCTTAGAAGGGATGTATTTGAATCTCTGGGACCTGGGAAGATCAGTTATGGAAATGGAGAATAGACACAGAGCTTTGGAGAACATAACTGTTCCATAAACTTGTTGAGAAGAGTGGTCAAGAGAGACAGGGGGAAATACCATTCTGAAGGTGTTGATAAGGGAACCAGACAAGATTGCTTTCCAAGGAGGGGACAGCCCTTGGTGTCAAGTGCTTGAGAACAAGAGGAGGGAGGATAAATGGCCTCTAGTTTGTCCATCCGTAGCCCCCATCACCCTGACATCATCTGTTTCAACAAAGCAGGTGGTGCAGGTCTTTGTGCTTCTAAAATATTTTCCCATTTTAGGGGTGTGTGATTCCAGTGATCTGCCCCAGATTATAAATTATCTAAATGTGTTCCTAGGTCCCCCCTCTTTGAGGGGTTCTACAGTCTTCATTTTCCCTACTAATTAAAAACAAAAAGGATCTTTTACTTGATATGAAAGAAAAGAAAGTGAAATAATGAAATCCCTGAATGTATCTCTAGGTTTCTAAAAATTTCACCACAGTGCTTGATGGAACATTGATTACAAAGGGTGCCTTTGTACAACTAAGGATTGGCACTATTTCCTCTAATTTCACTGCATGGTTTACTTCACTGAGCAAAAGGAAGTCTCACAGATCTGACTGAATAATCTCTCTTCAGCTTCAGTTATCATCTCCCTTGATTTGTTTCTGGTGTCACATCATTTTTGGAAGATGATCAATCTTTTAAGTAAAAAGAAGATAGCATACTTTTGTTAAATAAGAAGTGATAGTGTTTGTTTTGTGGAGGTATTATTTGTTGGGGTGGGTAATTTGGGGAGGCCACATCTGACAGTTCTCTGGGGTTACACCAGGTTTCATGCTCAGGTAGTAGGGAACTTGCAGTACCGAGGGTTAAACCCAGGCTCTCTGCATCTTCAACAAGCTTTTCAAACTTTTCAGCTAGTCCTCAGCACCAAGAGTTATTATTACCTTTTGTTTTTTAAAGTCATTGATACTCACTTTTTTTTTTTTTTTTGGTTTTTGGGCCACACCTGGTGATGCTCAGGGGTTACTCCTCGCTATGCACTCAGAAATTGCTCCTGGCTTGGGGCACCATATGGAAGCCCCAGGGGATCAAACTGCTGTCTGTCTTAGGTTAGTGCATGTAAGGCAAATGCCCTTCTGCCTGCACCACCACTCTGGCCCCTGATACTTTTTTTTTCTAACTCAAACAAGTTTATTTGGGGCATCCATGGAGGGCAGGAAAGAAGTACATTCCGCTAACAGTCTTCTTCAGGATGGAGAGAGCCAGCACACATTTCTGACAGGGATGTGCAGGCTACTTCCCCACACTTTGAGAACTAGGTTTAATGCATTAATATTCACAATCAAGAGGGCATATGTGTGGGTTGTGTGGGGGGTGTGTGTCTGTGTGTGTGTCCAAAATTATGTTGTAAAGAATTCAATTTATTAATGTCACAACTTAGGAAAAGGAAGAATTTGCTCCTGAGCACGTATAAACATATGAATGCATGATGGCATACATCTTTATATATGTATAGATCCTTTGTATTAGTGTTCAAGTGGAGAGGAAACACTTTTGTCCCCCTTATAACATTAGGTAGCATTTGGAGATATGTTTGATGATTGGGCAGGAGACTGCTGCTGCTGGTCATGGGCAGGGCCACCAGTAATGCTGCACATCTAGAACCACAGGGCTGTTCCCTCTGTCACAAAGACTTTCTGACCTCGGATACCACAAGTGTAAATCTGAGGAATTTTCACTTCATGGGGGAAGAGCAAAGAGAACTAGTGTGAATGGAACATTCATTCCACAGCCAGTGCATGTGACCCAGGAACTATAGACCTGCAGATCTTGATCTATCAATAGAACTGATGTGTAATGTCATCACAGGGTGGCTGTGAACTGTAGCTGTGAGGCACAGGCAATGATGGACCATACTAATCTACACAGCTGCCCACAGAAAATCACTCTCTAAATTTAAAATGTCATCCTATCTTAACTCATGTCAGCCTCCCTTTCCTCAACCCTCATGAGGTTGAGATGCCAACCTTGTCTTAAGAATGCAATTTTCTGGGCCAGGGAGATAACACAGCGGTAAGACATTTGCCTTCCATGCAGAAGGACAGTGGTTCGAATCCCAGCATCCCATATGGTCCCCCAAGCCTGCCGGGTGCGATTTCTGAGCTTAGAGCCAGGAGTAACCCCTGAGCGCTGCCAGGTGTGACCCCAAAACCAGAAGAAAAAGAAGAATGCAATTTTCTCTTTTCTAATGTAGATGATCTGCTGGTGTCAGCCCTGTGACCCAGACTGACCATCTCTAATGCTGATTACTGCACTAAGGATCTGACCCCAATTAAATACAATTATTCCTCTGCAAGTATCTAAGAAGACTCCTTTTTTCCTCATACTAGGTATAGTGGGAGAAAGCCTAATAATGACAGAGGGGAGGAGGACAGCCCAAAGTAGAGTGATCAACAGATTGACACAAGAACTGGGGCCTTGGGCCCGGAGAAATAGCACAGCGGCGTTTGCCTTGCAAGCAGCCGATCCAGGACCAAAGGTGGTTGGCTCGAATCCCGGTGTCCCATATGGTCCCCCATGCCTGCCAGGAGCTATTTCTGAGCAGACAGCCAGGAGTGACCCCTGAGCACCGCCGGGTGTGGCCCCAAAAAATAAAAAAATAAAACTGGGGCCTCTTACCCAAACTGTATCCATCCTTTATTCCTTGCCCCAACAGCAATGATGCCCAAGAGCTTTCTTAAGAGAATGTCTCTTGGGGCTCAAATTCCATTTTTAAACAGAGCTGGTCTAAATTTAGTCAAGAATCAATCCTTTAGCCTCAAGGTCAACAAAATCTCCAGTCTTCTCCTCACAGCATGAAGAAGTCTTTTATCTTAGACTTTCTGGGGCAAGAGAGCCTTTAAACAGCGTTTATATAGTATTCTTAAAATAAATCTGAACTTAGAAAATATAACTCAATGTCCACAGCAAAACACAGAAGAATTGCTGAGCGAAGAAGCTTTACCACAATTGGAACAACAGCTTGCTTGGGTTTCATTTAAGTATTATTTGTTCAAATGCCAAAGTAAATTTTTTCTCTGAGGAAAATGAGGTCATGCTTCACAGAAAGGAGCCACTGTTTTCAAATTCATATGACCAGTAAACATAAGACCAATATAATGAAAGTGTTCATAGATATGGGTTAAATCATATGGGCTTCAGTCTGTCCACATGACTCAAGCACAGAGAGAAAATGCACAGTATAGAGGTATTGTTTCAGGACTTTTTTCTAGAAATGTACACTCTCTGACCTTCCTCCATATCAAAGAAACCCTCATGTTCTATGTCATGGGATTTTCCTCAAAACAACATGTTGACCTGACTGGACTCTGGTAATGCCAAAGAAGAGGGAGGGAAGTTCTGAAAGATAACTGGATGCATTATGGCATGAATCCTAAATTATCACAGCATAGAAATCACCAATGATCATACAGGAAAGGAAAGAGATGTCTCAGCATCCTTTTATTTTGTTCACATCTTGATTCTTGCCTGCTCACTTTTGTGATTCGCACTTGCCCAGGAGAGCTGCAGGATAGAGCCTTCCCTTTCGCCTCTTTGCTTCATCCCAGTCATTCGACTTAAAGAAAATTACTTAAACTTCTGATACTTGGACCCTTCACAATTGTGAAAAATAATTGTGTGGGTGAATGATAAGTAAATAAAGCAATGCGAGTCTAGATTGAGCAGAGAGCCTAACGCATAAATCTGAGCTTCATTATGATCCATAATTGGGTTTCAAAAATTAGGAAGAGTCCAAGTCTAGAAAAGCATAAAGCTAATGAGAAGCAAACTTCCTTCATAAATGTTCAGAAGATTACATAGCTGGTTAATAATAGGATCAGATAAAAATTCATATTCCTTGACTCCTAGTCCAGTGCTCTTTGGATGGGAGCAGAAGACAGGCTACAAATGTTTTTTAAATATATCCATGAATCTGTTTCCTTGCCAGAGAAAGTATAGATATTTCAAAGCAGTGGAAACTCATCATTTCGTCTGTTGCCTGTGTTGGTTTAGTCAGACCACACTTTAGTTGCAAGAAAACAGCTGGTCCAGGCCAAACCTGTCACACAGTCACCCCAAACCTCTAAACAAGCTATTATCTGGCAAGAGCAGACTGGGACCATCTGTGACAGCCGGGCACATATGGCCCCACTGTATTGTAAAAGTAAGGTTGTCACAAAAGGTCATTATCTATGCATCACTTTTCTGGGATGAGCTGTGAGTAGACCCAATAATCCTCCCATTTTATCTCAATCCCCCTAATCCTCTTCAGCACTTGGAAAAGCAGACCAAGTGAATTAAAACTCTTCTTGCCATGGTCCCTGGAAAAAGCCCAGTCTCTGTTCATGTACTTTCTCTTTTTAAAGCATCTTGTACATTCTAATCATAAAGTCTCAGAAGGAAGAAAAGTATGAAAATCTGGCCTTGAAAAATATAAAAGCTTGCTTTGCTTTAAGTTTACATGAGAAAAATAGAAAAACTAGACTGAGCCGGGCCAGATTTGTGGATAGATGATACTACTAGAATGGAGCACAGTCAAGATAGAATTATACCTTTCTGGGGCTGGAGCCATAACACAGTGGGGAAGGCACTAGCCTTGCATTACAGCCAACAACGTTTGATCCCTGGTATCCTATATGGTCCCCTGAGCCCACAAAGAGTGATTTCTGGGTATAGAATCAGAATAAGCCCTGAGCATCACTGGGGATGGCCTCCAAACAACAACACATAATAAGGAACCCTGATTTACAACATTATTCCTAGTTGTGTCTTAGACATGTTTTCACACCAATCCTACCACCAGTGCCAACTTGACTCCACCAGTACTCCCAAGAGTCCAAAGGGTTTTTTAAATTTGGCTGTGTGGGGAATCTCATGTTTTCTGTGTTGTTAATTCTGTGGTTTAGATACAGAGCTGTGTCACACCCCCATAATACTAATGGTACTCAAGGCCCTTTGATCCCAGCTTCCTATTACTTTTCCTCCTTCATCTTTTTACTCCATCTCCTCAATTTCTTTTCTTCTAAAAAGATCTCGAGTGAATGGGTGGTGTCTCTTATTCGTAGCTGCAGAGTCTTAAATATTTTCCAGTTGAGAGGTAAAGTCTGTTCTGCCTCCTTGAATCTGAGCAGCTGGGGACAGATCTGATATAACAAAGTACCACAAAATTGATTTGAGGTAAGATGATGCAGGACCTGGATGCATCCCACTTATTCTCATTTGCACTCTTTTTGTGACTGCTGCTCACCATGGAAGAAGTTCAGACATCCAGAAACATCATACCGAGGCAGCTCAAACCACCTGCAGAAGTCCTAGGTAGGTGCTTCAGGGACTGTCCAGTTTGAACCCAACTTCAAGCTGTCTCAGCCTGATGCCTGTTGTCAGCTGAGGGAGGAGCCTGGGTCATTTCAGCTCCTGTCACTCCAGGTGCTCAGTCCTCCTAGTGAGGCCTCACTGCTGTAGGACATATAGATGATTACTATGTCCTGTTTGGTTCCTGCCCTGCTGAGTCGATGGGATTAATAACATGACTGTTGTTTCAGTTTTCCAATGTTGACATTATTTATTAGATAAAGCAGATGATCAGAAGAGAAGCCATTCCTGGCTTCATCTTGGTTCTTTGTTGGGTTCATGGAGGTGTTTGAGATACACTAGTTTATATACAGAGAATCCTCCCAGAACAGTACCCAAGCAGTGCTGGGGCATCAAGGAACCCATGAGGTTCCTGGGGTCTAATCTGAGGTGCCCACTTGTAAAGAATGTCTCCAGTCATTTGATCCATCCATCTCCCATGCTTGCAATAGTGTTAATATTTATGGGTTTGGTGTACAGTTACTTCAAGTTAACCACCACCAAAGTACCTGAGACTTCCTCTCCCATTGTCTCATGTGTCACTTCTAATTCCCCTTCTCCATTACCTTCTACCTCACTCCTTAGTATTCTTGATCTTATAATACAAGGCTAATCTCATGAGCTATTTTATTTTATACTTTTTTTTAGTTGTTGGGCCCACCCAACAACTTAGCACCAATGATGCTAAGAGCTCACTCCTGGCGTTCAGAGATTACTCCTGGCAGGCATGGGGAACCATACTAGCTCTCTGGCCCCCTGGGCTGTTTTTGATGAACTTAAATGTGGACAACAAAAATGAGTCCTTCATTGTCCTGTGTTTTATGTGTTGCTTGGCGATTAATTTTGAACATCTCTAAACTCATAATGGTGAGAGAAATAAGCTCGCATGCCTAGTTCTTTCCTTCTATCTTATTCTATCCATTTTCGCTTTCCTTTTGATTTCATTTTCCCCACATTCCTCTGGTAGTTTTCAGATTCATGTCTTTCACTTACTCCCCTGCTAAATTCTTCTAGGACATTTTTTTTTCTTGTGCCATGGTGATTCAAAATCCAGAGTCAAGGCTGGTAGCATAAAAAAGGAACTACTATAGGCTGTAAACATACAGATGCTTAGGCTTCCCCTCCAAATATCCAATTGAATGCATGCTGCCCTTTTGGAAAACACTAACCAAAAGAGTATCAAGAGAAAACTGAGAGTTTTCTTCACAAAAAAAGTACAGAGACCAGCAAATTCTGGCACCTATCTTCCTCTCCTACCTCACTTCCTGGCCCTGCCTTTGCTCATACTTCACACTCAAAATATGTCCTCTGAGGCAAATTTCTTCTAAATGCTGCTCTTTGTACAGGAAGAACATTCCCCACAGAACAGCCTTGTCAAAGCATCTCCCATCCTCTGAGCTGTCCCTGACTCTCTTTACAGTCAAAACCAGAAATGTTCCCTGAGTGACGATTCCCCTTGTATTCCCCATCGACCACTTAACTCATGACTCTGGGATGTGCCAAGGACCCAGGCTTATTCATCTCAGAGCCTCAGTGTTAGTACAGTGCCCCATTTATCCATGATATTCAACAAATGTTTGCTGAATGAATAA
The DNA here is from genome assembly GCF_024139225.1 of Suncus etruscus. Classification (NCBI taxonomy): domain Eukaryota; kingdom Metazoa; phylum Chordata; class Mammalia; order Eulipotyphla; family Soricidae; genus Suncus; species Suncus etruscus. Next base: position 10,991,808 of record NC_064858.1, on the reverse strand, counting down.
CCCAATGTGTTTCCCTTCGGACTGAGCTGCCAGGAGAGTCGGAGCCAAATGCAGTTCCCAAGTACAGTAATCAGCTCCTCCCAGGTGCCTGGGAACATCTGCCCCTGTTTCTTTGAAATGGTCTCTGTTCTCTTTTAACCCGAGTTATCCTCTTTTACATTAGAGTTCATTTGCATGCTCTTTCAAATCCATTTGAAGGAAGGTAGGATATATAATCTAGACAAATAACTACATACAAAATTTCCACAAGGGAACTTTATATATGTTATAGCCATGACATAGAAGGGAAGAAAAATTACTGAGAAAAATATGCTACACATTTCAAATCAAATAACATATATCTTCATAGATTAGCCAGGTAAAAATATAAACGTATAAGAAAATACTCAGATGAAACTTTATTATTTCAACAAATAATAATTTAACAGCTACTTTGTAAAAGGCATTTTGGGTGACAGGGACAGCAAAGACATGATTAAAGAATGAGAATCCAAGAGCTTAGAGTAATGTTGGTTAGATGATAATTATATATAGATACAGAAGCAATATTCAACATTGTAATACCAAGTATAAATGCCAATATTTATACTAAGGATTCATAAATAAAGATTATTTCTGATAGGTATCTGAAAAGTCTTCACAGAGCAAATTCAATTTGTTCTGGGTCTTAAAAATGAACAGCATTTACAGCTATAGAGCAAAATATATGAGCACAAAGCGGTTTGAGATGTAATGCAAATTGTGACAGGCTAGATGATAAATAATACCTAACATCTTTTATGTTTCTTTTAGGTCCAAGATACTGTATTACATGGCATGGGTGTTTTCCCCTTCTAATCATGAAATAACCCCTTTACTAAGCAAATAAAGAATATGAGGTTTATAGGTTAAGTGACTTGCTCAAGGTCACACAGCCTCCTAATGAGAGAACTAAATTTCAATCAAAGCAAATTCTAGTTCTTTATAGGAGTATGACCCCAAATACCAATTTGGGGAACCAAGATTTCTACTTGGGAGTAGGAAGAAATGCAATTGGAAAGATATGCAAGGTGGAGGGTGTAGTGCAGGAAGGAAGGATAGGAAGGAAGGAAGGAAGGAAGGAAGGAAGGAAGGAAGGAAGGAAGGAAGGAAGGAAGGAAGGAAGGAAGGAAGGAAGGAAGGAAGGAAGGAAGGAAGGAAGGAAGGAAGGAAGGAAGGAGAGGAAGAAAGAAAGAAAGAAAGAAAGAAAGAAAGAAAGAAAGAAAGAAAGAAAGAAAGAAAGAAAGAAAGAAAGAAAGAAAGAAAGAAAGAAAGAAAGAAAGAAAGAAAGAAAGAAAGAAAGAAAGAAAGAAAGAAAGAGATAAAGAGAGAGTAGAAAGAAAGAGAGAAAGGAAGGAAGGAGGGAGGGAGGAAGGAGGAAAGGAGGGAGGGAGGAGGGAGGGAGGAAGGAAGGAAAAAATGAAGGAATGAAGGAAGGAAGGAGGAAGGGAGGGAGGGATGAAGGGAGGGAGGGAGGAAGGGAGGTAGGGAGGAAGGGATGGAGGGAGGAAGGGAGGGAGGGAGGGAGGAAGGAAGGAAGGAAGGAAGGAAGGAAGGAAGGAAGGAAGGAAGGAAGGAAGGAAGGAAGGAAGGAAGGAAGAAGAGAGAGAAAGAAAGAAAGAAAGAAAGAAAGAAAGAAAGAAAGAAAGAAAGAAAGAAAGAAAGAAAGAAAGAAAGAAAGAAAGAAAGAAAGAAAGAAAGAAAGAAAGAAAGAAAAAGAGAGAAAGAAAGAAAGAAAGAAAGAAAGAAAGAAAGAAAGAAAGAAAGAAAGAAAGAAAGAAAGAAAGAAAGAAAGAAAGAAAGAAAGAAAGAAAGAAAGAAAGAAAGAAAGAAAGAAAGAAAGAGAGAGAGAGAGAGAAAGAAAGAGAAGGGAAGGAAGGAAGGAAGGAAGAAGAAAGAAAGAAAGAAAGAAAGAAAGAGAGAGAGAGAAAGAGAAAGAGAGAAAGAAAGAGAGAAAAAAGAAAGAAAGAGAGAAAAAAGAAAGAAAGGAAGGAAGGAAGGAGGGAGGGAGGAGGGAGGGAAGGTGGGAGGGAGGAGGGAGGGAGGAAGGAAGGAAAAAATGAAGGAATGAAGCAAGGAGGGAGGCAGGGATGGAGGGAGGGAGTGAGGGAGGGAGGAATGGAGGGAAGGAGAGAGGGAAGGGAGGGAGGAAGGGAGGGAAGGAGGAAGGGAGGGAGGGAGGGAGGGAGGGAGGGACAGAGGAAGGGAGGGAGAGAGGAAGGGAGGGAGAGAGGAAGGGAGGGAGGAAGGAAGGAATAAGGAATTCCAGGGTCAGGATAAGCAGCATGATTTTGCCAAGAAACTCGAGAAGCTGACTTATTTTAGTGTTTGCTTGCTATTTGTTTGTTTTGGGGACACTCCTGGCTCTGGCAGACTCAGTGGGTTTTAGGGGATTCCAAAGATTGCAATCCGGTTTGGCCATGTGCAAGACAAATGCACTACCTGTTGTACTGTTGCCCTGGCCCCAGAAATGGAAGACTTTTTAAGGGGATAGAAAAAGTGAGACATTTTACAGGCCATAGGTAGTTATTTAATCATAATTTTATGAATGTTAGGTAGTCAGAGAGCTATATACATAAAGGTTGAAAAAGAAATATATTGAAAAATAAAGGAAAAGAGGTAATAGGTTAAAGTAGGAGATAGGAGATAGCAAATTCAGAAACTGAATAAATGTGAAAAAAAAAAAAAGCTGTGCAATCTTTATTGGAATGAGAACTTCCCTGTGAGTGATATGCCCATTTGGGGACTGTCGCTGTGGATAAAGGGTATGTCTCTAAACAGTTGTCACCTCCTTTTAATAAGGACTTCCTTTTTGGAGAGAAAGCACTTTGTCTTGGCAGTCAAAGTTCTTAGCTTTCGCAGTATCTGGAAGCCCAGTATGGCTGGCACATAAGCTAATATCCATTCATTGTTCTGGTAGAGCCATCAGCTGTTATTGCACTGGCCAGGGAAAGAGAGGAAAAGCAAAATAAAGCCACAGAGTGTCTAGAAAATTCACACATGTAGGGATAAAACTCCCTATTCCTAAAAGTTTATTGATTCTTCTAATTTTCATATTAAAGTAAGATAATTCAAGTAGGTAAATAGATTATCAGATTAGTTTTACAATTTTTCCATAGCATACCAGTGCCACAGAAAGTTTGAAGATATGATTTTTTTTTTTAAAAATCTATGGGAAAGTTGGGCAGGAGAGAAAGTACAGTACATAGGGGACTTGCCTTGCCTGCATTCAACCCACATTCAATCCCCAGCACCTGTGTGGTCCATGGAGCCCCTCCAGGAGTGAACCTTGCATGCAGAGTCAGGGTTAAGCACAGATCATCACTGAGTTAGCCCCCAAACAAAACAAAAGCTCCCCAAAAAGGGGGGAAAAGGAAGTGGCGGAAAGTCATGTTTCTAAATGCCTTTGAAAATGCTCTAAAAGAATATTTTCTAACATGTCAGTACATTACACTGTACAATACAATGGATTTTCCTAAATAGTATTTGTCTAACTTGTCTGTACACCGCACTGTACAGTGAAATGATTTTTTCCTCCCAAGCTTTATTCGTAATTACTTTCACCGTACAAACCTAAATTATTTCACCATTATTCCCATCATTTGTTTTTACAGGCCAGCTGCCCTAAATGGGGGTTTTCCATAAAACTCCCTCTTTTTACTCATCAAATATTTATTGAGCATGTATCCCATACTTGCAGACACCCTACTGGGTGATGGGATGAACTGTGACAAATAGAACACATTTTCTACCCTCAGAATACACATCAGCTTTAAGTCTGACATCACTCATGTCTGCTCTACACTATGTTCACCTTCTGCTCCCAGCCTGCTCGCTCATTCCCTTCTCAGCCTATACCTACCTGAAACTTTCGGTATGTATGACTTATTCCACCTCTTCTCTGAACCTCATCACTTCTTCCACCCCTGTACAAGTAATTCAGCCTTTAAGGACATATTACCCTGTGTCACCTTCTCTGTCACTGCTAATGACATCCGATCTCCCCAGCCAGGCTATAAAGCTTGTAGGGGAAGATCCTCTTGACTTCTCTGTCTTTTCTGTGCTTTCACATAGAACTCCAGACATTTTCTAAATCCATTAGGGATGACAGATGGCTGTCCCAGTGGAACCTGAGTAATTCACTAACCCTTTGTATTAGTTTCCAATGGCCTCTGAATCAAGCTTTCACAGACTTGGTCATTTAAAACAGCAGGAGTGTACTTTTTCCGTTTCAAGGGCAGAGAAGTCTGAAACCAGTTGCAGGGGGCAAAACCCCGTGTATCATCAGGGCTACACTCCAAGACATTCTCTCGAAACTCCCAGGGAGAATTTTCTTGCCCATTTTAATTTCTAGTGGTTAATGACATTCCTTAAGCTGCGTCACAACATTCAGTCCTATTCTCTGTTACCACAGCACTGTCTCCTCTCTGTGTTAAAAATCCCTCAGCCTCTCTTTGACATGAACATTTGTGCCATTTGTGATTATATTTAAGGCTTCCCAGATAACTCAGAGAAACCACCCCATGTCAAGAACCTTAGCCTATTCACATCCGAAAATAACAACTCTGGACCCAAAAAGAAAATACTATTTCCATGTAAGGGAGAATTTACAAGTTCCAGAGATTAGGACCTGGCATCTTTGGTGTTATGTTTTTCAGTGTGTTATGCCCTTGGAATTTGTGCTTTGATTTCACAAAGCTGTAAGCAAATAATCCAAATCATGCAGAATGTCTTCAACTTAATAATTCCTTGATCCAGAAATTCAGATATTCAACAGTAAGGAGCAGAAAATAATGCAAATATATACCATAATATGCTAGAATAAAATATATTATATGGTTAAAAACCTCCAAGAGAATTAACTATTGGGAAAGCAAAAGTGTGAAGTAAGTTCAAAGCATTGGTACTGGCTTTGATTATGTGCCATGGATCAAAAGATTGTTTCAAAGTAGGATGGCTTCAAAGACCTTGAATTCAGGTTAAGTTTTTAAATTATTTTTTTCTGGAGAAGAGAGTTTCCCTAGTGCATTCAACCATAAAAACAATTTTCCCATGACCATATGGGAAATAAATATTTATTCCTTTATTGCAAGTGATAACATAGTGAAGATTTAGTAAACTACAGGTGACTGTGCTTTGTGCAAACTAAATCCTACCAGAGAATGATTCAGCTACTAAGCTAAAACCCTGCTTTTCAGGAAGCTGAGGCAGAGCCCAAAGACAATGCAAAAATAACCATACACGCTAGAATCCTGAAGATTTCTTTTTTATAATTTGAAAAGAATTGAAAAAGAATTCACTATTCGCCCATCATTCATTGAGAATGTCAGAAAAGCTACAAAGTCTTTAGACGTTGAGTTGTCCAGGGTCAAATGACAGCAGAATACTAGATATTCTACACACGCAGAGATGGTTTTAATGCTCCAGCCTCTTGTTGATAGACAAATATCAGATGACAGGAAACCCTTGAGTCACTCAACCACTTTCCTAACATGAAAAATCTTACTGGTCACACCACCCTGCTTGATTTGTTGAAATATGAGCTCAGTTGACTTAGTAAACATAGTTATCATTTTCCTCTAACAGGATTTATGTGTTCTTGAACACTGCCTTTATGCTAAGCGTCCCATGAAAGAATCCCATTCATGGTCTCAAAGACAAAGAGAAGGCCCAGGTGTGCCCAGCCACCAGCCAGCCAACCTGCAGCTTCCCTTGAGGAACAGGTGCAGGGGACAGCCAGGGCCCAGGGCCCACATATCTGAGCAAGTGGAGGTCATGATTATCACAAGTCGCCAAACACGTGGCAAGAGATGGCCCCTCCTCTTGTTGTAAGGCAAGGAACTATCCATTTGTTTAAAATAATTTAAACAAAATCCTTATTTTTTGATATTCTGAAAAGAAACTATTTTATTTTTGAGGATTTATGTATTTATTTTAATTACTTTATTTAAGCACCATGGTTACAAAGTTGTTCATTGTTGGGTTTTTTTTCACATGCAAAGTTGTTTATGATTGAGTTTCAGTCATACAACATACAACACCCTTCACCAGGGCACATTTCCTGCCACCAATGTCCCCAGTTTCCCTCTCACACCCCCCTGCCTGCCTCTAAGGCCAACATTTTTCATTCTCTCTCTCTCTCTCTCTCTCTCTCTCTCTCTCTCTCTCTCTCTCTCTCTCTCTCTCTCTCTCTCTCTCTCTCTCTCATAGTTGGTCCCTTCTCTGCAAGAAAGTATCTTCCATCTGGACACTTCCCTTAGGAGAAGAAAAAAATCTTTTTTTCCCAAAGAATCTAGATCAGAGACAATTGTTTGATCAGAGTGACTCAGCGACATTCCTTCTAACATAAGACCCCAAGTTTATTTCCCTGGGGACCTCAGTTTCATTCTCATCTAGTGTAGGCTGAATCATATTCATATTATAACATGCCAACCACTGACTGCCCCTCTGTATAGCTCCTTGGAACAAGAAACATAAACATCCTTGAGAGAGGCAGTTTGGCTTGTCCAAACCTCGTCCGCTCCCAGAGAAGTCACAATCTGCAGGGCTTTTGTTTTCATCGATTTCAGAGACATTTAGAAAAGGGGGTGCCTAGGCAGAACAAGATCCCCAGTCTCAGTCTCACCCAAATCCAAACCCAGGAACTTAAACATTCAGAACTCATTTGTCTCCAGCTACAGTGGAATGAAAAGCCTAGATTCAAACTGGCAGCCATGTACATCCTACAAGCGTGCTTCATTCCCTGTTAACTTGTCAGCTCATTAAAAAAATATATAAATCCAGCCTCCATACAAGCATCTGTCTCATCTAAGAACTGTCTTTCATGGCTGTCCACATGAATATGCTACACAGAACCCAGACTAAGCAATCCCTGGCAGGAGCATGGGCCTCCACCAGACCCTGTACACCTTTCTTCTCCTGTCATAACTTGCATTTTCAGGAAAGGGTTGGAAAATATCTTGCCTTGCATAGAATCCCCTCAGGATCTTGTTTCCCAGAAAACTGTTTGTAGAAAAAGCCAACCCTAGAGGCAAAACCAGAGAGATCTCTGAAGTTTTCCCCCTTCTTAATCCTTCGTCTTGTTCTGGGCTGCTCAGGGCTGGTTGAGTCCTTACCCCTTATGTCTTTCCATGTTTCCTGGGTGAGTTGGGCAACTTACTGGGACCACCCACAGTGAGTTTGCTAAAGAGGCAGCAAATCCCAATGATGGCAAAACATTTTCAGCTCTCAAGTGACTGATGAAGAATCACAGTAGCTTCCCTGTGAGCCATTTAATGGTAAATCACAACACATCCAAGATACCTCACGATGCGCTCGATCATTCTGGAGAAGCATCTCTTCCCAGCAGGGATACCTGTGAGCCTACAGAGCGGATGGAAGCATTTTCTACTCCAGCTCGGGCTTCTCCACACACCAGGAACTATCTCTTTTCTCTCTTCATCCTCACCTGCAAATCTTTGAGACTTGGAAGACTCTTGACTTCAAAACCCCAACTCACTTATTGTGACCTCCTTCAGCACTGCCCCAGTGGAATGGCAAGTGCAGGAGCTCAGAATTCAGGCACAATTCTCGCTTCTCACTCGCCTTGATTGTGTGACCAAGGATGTGCTTTGCACAGCATCTCTGAGTCCGTTTCGTTAGTGACTAGAACAGGACCAGGGAGTCCCAGCTGCAATTTCTCCCGAGGTCTTCCCCATCCAGAGTCATCTGAGAGAGGGGATGATGAGGCCCTGGCAGCTGACAGAAACCATGAACTTTCTCCGACCAGAGCACAATTGATAGGAAACGGCTGTGACAAAAGACATTCTCTTAGATATAAGACACAGCAAGTCTTCTCTGCCATTGTTATCCTTATGAGTTGAATATCTCTGCCAAAATTTAGATGTTGAAGTGCTTATCCCAGACCTGCTCCCTTGTCTTCAGAATATATTACAGTAAATATCTGGTCTTCAAGGCAGTGATTAAGCCTCGGTGCATATTAGGGTGAGCATAATAGTACATTATTGAGTCCATAGAAAAAAAGAGAGATCAGGAAACAGAAATGAACAGAGGGAAGACGTGTTCAGAGCTTTTCACAATCCAAAAGGAAACAGCTCTGCAGATAACCTGCCACTTTGACTTGATCTCTAGTCCCTGCTAGCTCAGGGACTTTTCTTTAGCCTTCAGAGAAAACTAACACAGTGTTTTACCCTCCCATCTTCAGAAGCTACCCACCCGCCACTTCAATATATAGACAGTTACACAGAGTGATTTTTTCTTTTGACACTAATTTTTATATTGATCCAAGATACCCTGCTGTTTTTACAAAGCCAAGCACAAGCATTAGCATTCCAGCATGCCAAGTAAGTGCCCTGCCTACAGTGCTATCTCTCCAGCCCTTTCTATTTATTAAGATTTGTTTTTATTTACTTAGTTAATATAGTTACGACCCCTCAACACTGCCTTCTTAATAAAAATTAGATAGTCTCTCTCTTCCTTTTCCTCTTTTCCCTCTCCTCTCTCTCCATTCCCCTCTTTCTCATCCTCTCCCTCTCTCCTCCCACCTCTTTCAGATTATATGCTGATCATCAAACTACAAACTGACACTAAGCCCCAGGTTGGCTAGTCATTGTATTCTCAAACTATCAAAACTTGGGATTCTCCTGTGTTCACAGAAAGCAAACAGCTCCCACAGAACCACCATACCACCACCTGCCACTCTTCCATTCAATTTCACAAGATTAACAGGGGCACAGGAAGCTGCACAGATGCAACACACTCCCATTCCTCGCCCCCTTCCTTCCACAGTCAAAGAAGCCAGGTGCAGGGCAAATATTTGAATAACTAGAGCAATGAGCCCCTTTCAAATTGAAGCACCAGGAAGGCAGGCATTTAACCAGACTAGCCACCATAAAATCAACACCATCTCCTGCCTGACTTTGACCTTTTACTAGCATATCTGGCTTCAAGGCACTGTGGGACCAAGCAGCCACATTCTTACTGGTCCTGGGTTCCCTTTTGTGTATTTGATGAGTCCAGAAGGTTCTAAGTATCTGTGGTCTGGAGCAAAGAAGAACAAGAGTGCTCCTGTTTCATTAATAATTAGATGTGTTTCCTGAGACCCCTGGTGAACACTAATTTAGAATCAAGAAATCCCATTAAATGTTGCTCTCCTATCAGCTCTAGAGGAAAGGTGCTGCAGTTGTTATTGCGGTCATGGATAGGTGAGTTGCAATTTACAAAACATTATTTTTCATATGTTTTCATCTGACCCCACTCATATCATAGGGCAGTGTCTCACATTACTCATGAGAAGTTCAAGTTTGGATGAATCAGTGATCTATGCGCTCAAAATATCACAGAGCTAGATTTTGTCAGAAGTCTTATGTTTGTGACTTGGATAGGTAGATAAAAACAGCGTGCTAAGAAGTATTTTTACATATTTGATATGATAGTAACTTCATAGAAATTCTACCGTCCGTGATTACTAGACTGCAAAGTATACCCACAGATTCTACTAGATATATCTCAGAGAAAGGAAACAGAAAAGGCAGAGTGTGAGAAGAAACAACAATAGAGAGATAAAGGCTAGTTGGCAAAGTTTCCATTCTGGGGCTTGAGCAAGTATATTATCTGCAGAAATGTTCTTGTGATTTTTTTTTTTTTAGAGAAACTTAAAAAACCTTGGATGTTCTAGACATCAATAGTGCTTGTGTAATAATACAAAAAAAAAATGAAGAATGTGAGTATCCCCTCCTTCAACTTCTTGTTTATCCCACCTGAATGATCAGAACTGCCTACACCTAGAATGCGTGGGTAGAGGAGTATGCCTGCAGGGAGAGAAGGGATAAGAAGGGAGTTAAAATCAGCAAAGAGAGTCAATCAGCAAGAAAACCTGGAGAGTAGCTGAAAGGGAGACTGAGGCAGAGAGAGCCAGAGAAGGAGCAGAGAAGCTGCTGCTTGGAAAAAGGCTTGACATAGAGGCCATGTGAGGAGGTGTACATGGCGGTTAGGACTGTAAGATAAAGCTTGCTGAGTCCTGGAACTTCATCGGACTGCTTTGTGAATCTCTCCACCATCACCCTGAACCTTCAGACCTGCCAGGCGATAGGGGCTGCAGGAGCCAGGCTGAACTGAGAAAAACCTCACTATCTCCCTCCCAACACACATGAACTGTCTCATTATATTAAAATAACAGGGAGGGAAATTGCCTTGCAAGCAGACAACCTGGGTTTGCTCCCCAGCACAACTATGACTCCCAGAAATGGTCCCTGAGCACAGAGCCAGGAGTAAATCCTTAGCACCTCAGGATGTGGCCCTAAAACAAAAACATTTATTATTCCAATTTATCTATAAGAAGAAAGGAATTTGAGTGATATGAGAATAGCTAATGGGGACTTTAGGGACTTTGACCAAAAGAGTAATTCAGTTCATCTTCACAGCATTGCAGTTTATGGAGAGATGGAAGTAAAAAATGGAGGACAAATCCCTGAAAACTGAGAGTTCTTGTTAATTCCAAAGCAGTAATTCAGTCCCCAACATATGGCTGAGTGGTCTGACTCTTAACATCTATTTGTTCTGTCAATTGAATATTAATAATTAACATATCTGTTATAGATTAATCATTAATCTATAAATTAATTTTTGCTGGCACAATAAGGCAGAAAGGCGAGCACTTGCCTTGCATATGATCAATCCGGGTTTGATCCTTGGCATCCCTTATGATCTTGTAGGCACCACCAGGAATAACTCCTGTGTGTACAACCAAGAGTTACCCCTAAACATTGCCAAGTATGTCCCCAAAACAAAAACAAAGGAAAATAGATATTAAAGTTGATACCAGGAAAACTTGAAAATGACTGGAGGCCAGATGAAGAGCATCACACTGCCACACACATGCAATTACTGCAGAGGACCTCAAATCTAACAGAGGTAACTTTCTGCCATAGTAAGGAAGCTCAGTAAGTCCTGTTGTCCGAGATCCCACCAGAGGAAAGAATTCAAGACAGGCCCAAATCAGAACATTCAAAGCAGGTAAACACTTGTATGGGATCAAGACAGAGACCCATTCCTGTGACTGGCAAGTCACTGAGCACACTCAGCAACACAGAGACAATGGCATTCACTCTGACCCACATGGCTGTCCCAGGAAAGACAAGCTGCTGGATTTGAGGAGCTAGTCTGCTCTCATTCCTATAGCCATCATGTCCTTCCCAACCAGAGGAGAGTTTTCATATAATCCAGTCAAACAACTCAAGCAAACTAAGAAGAGATTTTTAAGAGGAGAGCCTAGGGAATGAAGATTCTTGGAGAGCTAGCTGTATTTTCAAAGGCAACAGAAAATTACTAGCTAACTACCCATCAGTCTTTGACTGGCTAATCTCAGTCTTTGACTGCTAATCCTCACACAAACCCTCTGAGAGGACTGCTTCTATCATTTACCTCTTAAAAGTGAGAAAGCTGTGACAGGCTAAGAAACTTGCCTAAGGTCTGACAGCCAATAATAGCAGAGTCAGAATGCAAAGCTGGCTGGGGCCTAAGAGATAGTCCAGCAGGTAGGTGCATTGCCTTGCTAGCAGCCTGCCTGGGTTTGATACTCAGTACTGCATACATTTGGTTATTGAGTTTATTGAGTACTTCCAGCAGTCATCCTTGAGAACAAAGCCAGGAGGAAGCTCTGAAGACCAGTGAGTGTAACACAAAAAACAAAAACAGAAATCAAAGCTGGCACCAGATTTTTTACTTAACTATTTTAAGGCCTAATCAGCCCTAAGAGAAAGAATAGAGGAGTCACTGGTATAAGGATATATATTTAAAATACTTCTATTTTACAATGTAAATTAATGTCATAATTTGTATTTTATAGTTTATCTCACAAAGTATAGAATTTCTTTATCCACCAGAACTTAATATATCCACATCCCATCTCAGAAGGAAAATTTTTAAGATTTCTTTAGCTTATGAGAAAAGACAATTCTTTCACTTCAAGCTGTACCTCTCTTCATCTAAGTCATAGAGAGAGGTGCAAATGCTTGTTTACACTCCCAAGGATGACTGAATTGTTTTATCTACATGAAGCAAGCCATCAGAGTGACAGCTTGCAAGCAATTTATAGTTTTCAATTACTTCAAAGCATTATAAAATCATGGTCAGAGTCAAACTGACTGCCTGTTTTACTCCCACCCACACTTGATCCAACCGCCCTTATTAACCAGCAAATAGGACTCCAGCTACAACACAATCCAGCCTCAGAGGTTGAAAATGTTCTCGATAAAGGTCAGATGTGTGCAGGTGGATCTGTGTTACAACTACACAATTTAGCCAATGGTTGTTATTGTTGTTTTGGGGCCACACAAGCGGTGCTCAAGGGTTACTCCTGGCTCTGCACTTAGAAATTACTCCTGGTAGACTCAGTGGACCATATGGGATGCCAGGGATTGAACTCGGGTGGGTCACATACAAGACAAATGCCCTACCTGCTATGCTATTGCTCAGGCCCATGGCCAATGGTTTTTAAGAGTAATTCTAGACTGCATGTTGAGTAGTTCTGGCTCATTTCCAATCAAGTTTCACCTACAAAAACAGGTAGGGGCCAGGACTTGTTCCTCCCAAGTCGTGTCCCCAATAAGAGATGACACTGCATTCTACTATGTCTGTCCCACCCAAGGATCAAGGAGGCTTCTTAAAGATGTTGAAGATACACACTGTGGGTTACTGTAGAGTGGCAACCACAGTCACAATTCACTACTAAACTGCCCTGCCAGACAAATCTAACCAATTCAGTGATCACTAGGTACTACGCTGTCTCTTTGCCCCAGTCTCTTCATTTCTCTGGCTCTTTTTACAATAGAGAAAAGAAGCATGCATTTGATTCTTTTGAGTTTCAGAGTTAATTTATGGTCAAATCCTGTTATTTTTTTGGAGGAAACAAGGTATTTATTTAGTGGACCACATCCAGAAGAGTGAGGTGGGGGGGTATTGTTCCCATTCCTGGCGGTGGTCAGGATGGGTACCCTGTGATATGGTGATTGAACTAAACAAGTGGCTACATGCAAAGCGAACATCTTAACCATTGTATTATCTCTCTGGCTCAAAGCCTTCTTTTAAAGTAAACATACTTAATTATTTTTCACAGAAAAAAATAACTCTCAGTGGAGGCATTTTGTTTCATTTTATAGTTCCCTGAGAGTAAACTCTGATTATAGAACCACATGCATTATCCCAAGTTTAAGACTTTCTAGAGGAAGAAAAGTATACTGTACCATCTCCTCCCCTACGTCTAGACTCAAGGGAGCATTTTGAAAATGAGAAGGAGGAAACTAAAATAGTCAAGAAAACGGAAAATATCATGCTGGGACCCTTTTAGATCCACAATTTGGGTATTTCCCCTTCTCTCACCTGTCTGTCCTTGGGAGGCTGGAGATGTGCAGGAGATAAAACTCAGGCCCGCATTTTCTGCCATAGTCACATCACCCCATCTCTGTCCTTAAAGATGAGGAGGCACAGAAAGTTCTGTTGTATGTCTGGAGTTCAAGCTAAAAAGAAGGGGGATTTGTATTCTAAGTGTGATGAGCTCTTGTCTGGAACACCCACAGCCCCTTAATCCATAAGAATCCACTTCTCACACTGCAAGAAATCCTGTGTGTCAGCCCCTACAAAAATTTCTACTCTCAGATCTTTATAAAGATTTTCCACTTCATTTGCATTTATTTCCCTTGCTTGCCAGTTTCAGTAAACACATTAATTAATTGTATAGTTTAAAGTGTTTGATCGTGTGCCATGTAGCAAAAGAATCCAATTTTTTAAGTCAATTAGATTAAAAGAAAAATCACTCCTCACTTGGAACATCTGGTATGTCAAAAGTAAGATAATGAGAAACAAATCTCCAAGTTGAGAATTCTGTAAGGTAACCTAGTAAAGTTTCTGCTCTGCCACCAGGTTTGCTACAAAAATCCACCAGAGGTATAAGATGAATTTGTCTCAGGCACAGAACCAAGGAAATTGGTGGAAATGATGGTTCCCCTGAAGAAACTGGGCCAAGAATATCCATCAAATGTCAGTTTATCATAAAGAAAAAGGGTAGAGAGTACCTCATTCCTAGAGGTTATTGGACAAAGGAAACTGGGAGAAACTGAAAAGCAAAATGCATGGGCCAAGGTCACAGCCAACTCCATAGTTCTGGATTCCTCCCAACAAGCCAGGTATCTGACAGGCTCAAGCTCACCCTCAGAGATGGAGAGAGGATGTGAACACTCTCCTGCTATGAACAGAAATGCCTGTGGAGAGAGTGATGGGCAAATGTTTTCAGATGGCAACCTTTGTATATCTCTTTATATGTATTTCATGGGGAACAATGTTGTTATTATACCTATGACTCAAGGAAAGTGGACCACAACCTAGTCATAGTCCCTTGATGCCCTAATAGTATGCCCCATGGATCTATTCCATTCTCTCTTTTATTGCACCCTGCCTACACCACTTTACAGTCTAAAGCTCCCTTATCCAGGTTCTTTTGACATATTTAATATTTGTGGCAATATCATTTTTTCCTTTTTGCATAGATCCAATAAAAAGGGATGTCTTGAAGAAAGGAGTTCCTATCCATTAGACTTTGAAACTCCAAAAATAAAACATTACAGATGGGGCCTAGACCTTGAACATGTGTCATATTGGCTTGACTTAAGCTTCAGTTGCTCTGAGATTGGCCTAACACCCCAAAATATGGGTCCCACCATGGGCCTTAAATGGCACCTGGGCAGCCTTTGGGCAACCCTGGCAATGACATGGGACATGATAGAGCCCAAGAGTTCAAGTGTGATGTCATACAATGACAGCCACTAATGAGAAGATGAGGGAAAGGGAGCCTTTACTTCCCTAAGACTAAGAAGGATCTTCTGTGATTAGGCAAACTAAAAACTGGGCTGAAGCCTTCAGCTAAAATACATGACCTAATGCTTTCTAGAAAAGAAAACTCTAATCTAAATCTAGGTTTAAAGTTTTTATCCCAGCTTTTACTGCGTCTACGCAAAATAACAGCCATTTTTATCACTTTGCAAAGAGCTCTGCTTTGGGTATAATGGTTCTTCTCACCCATGCTGTTGGCAGCTGTGGTATTACTGATTCTGGGACCCTGCCTCTTGTGGAGAACATATAGAAAGCACGGCCTATCTAGCCCATCTCAAAATTTTGCGTTTAGCAAACAGAAAAGGGGGAGATGTAGCTAAATACATAGAGCCTAACAGCAAACATCTTGTTTCTCTCTCCCTAGATAAACATCTTGTTTCTCTCTTTAGACAAACATCCTGACTTTCTCCCTAGATAGTGACCATATCCCTTTTTCCCCTTTAAACAGAGCACATATCCTGTTTTTCTACTTTCCCTGTTTTTCTTCTAACTTGATTGACTGAAACACATTATAAATATTCCTTTCCCACTTAAAATAAAGAGTGGTTGGCTTATGGATGGTTTTTGAATTTGTAAGCTCTCTACTTGCCTAGGATCTGACTTCACCAGCCTCATTAACAGGCCTTACTATAAATAACAGCAATGGCAGGAGCAAACAGGATCTAGGCGATAAAAACACAAACTACCATAGTAGTGGGTCTAAACATGGCCAACAAAGAAGTTGCTGTACATTTCTAGGCATGTTATATTTATCCCTCACCTATCAGCTCACTTTTTCACATGTTTAGTAAGGTTAGCATCTATGTCAAGGTAATGTTCAGTTTATATGGTTTACTAAAGGAAGAATGACTGGTATTTAAATTCCAATCTTTGTGGATCCATAGGTGACCGAGAACCATATCTCTCTCTCTCTCTCTCTCTCTCTCTCTCTCTCTCTCTCTCTCTCTCTCTCTCTCTCTCTCTCTCTCTCTCTCTCTCTCTCTCTCTCTCTCTCTCTCTCTCTCTCTCTCTTTGTCTCTCTCTCAAGTTTGCCTTTGCTTTCAGAAAATCAATTGCTTCAATTCCAAGTTAACTTCCACCAATGAGTCAATTTGAAGTTAATTTCCACCAATGATTACAGCTGCCTGAAATGATACAACAAATTATTTCTGAGATGTGAGAGAGCAGAAAGGAGAGAGGAGAGAGGAGAGAGAGAGAGAGAGAGAGAGAGAGAGAGAGAGAGAGAGAGAGAGAGAGAGAGAGAGAGGCCCTTTGACTATATTCTCAAGGACCCAGTGTTGGGACCTGAGTTCTGAACAAGGAGGGACGCCATTTTGTAAGGGCCACATGGCAGGCTTTCCAGTTTCTGAGCAAGGAGAGACACCATTTTCTAAGAATCACATAGTATAAGCCCCATGCTGGGTCTTCACAAGCCTATTTCCCTAGACACCGCTCCAAGCTACCTGGCCATTGCAGGTAGCCTATCAGGGAAGGACAAGGGAGATGTAGAAAAATACACCAAGACAATAGCCAATTATTTTAAGGAGCGCCAGAAAGCTGGAACCTCCCTATATCATCTTCCTCATGACCTTGGGCAGGGCTTATCTCCTTCAGGAGGTGGCCCTGGCTAGCCACCTTTATTCCAATAGTGAGGGCTTGTCCTTCTACTCCAGACCTGAGCACCCAGGATCTGGTGAAGAGTCTGGTAGCAGCCTCCAGCAAAGAAGTGCTAAATTCTTTCCCAGTCCTCCCCTTCTTACTGAAGTTCAGAGATGCCTGGGCCCTAAGAACTTTAATTAGCATTAGAAGAAGTATGATATTTCCATTCTCAAGGAGCTTCTTACCTGCTCTGTTTCTTTGTAGACCCTAATTTGTTCAGGAGAGACATTTTGTTTTAATCGCTGAAATGGCTTAGAGAAAATTGGACTAATTAACTTAATTTCAATTATCAAAGTTAAATTCTTATTCCCTATATCCTGGGAGTAATTACTTCCAATGCTTTCTTGCCTTAGTATTCCTCAATGGTACGTTTATACTGGTAGTTCTTAGTTTTTCAATTTAGATATCTATTGATGCTACACTGTTGAAAACAAAGAATTAACTATCATCTAATTATATACATTTATATGCAAAGAACTCTTGTTTTACCAACCCATCTTTCCAATATGCTTTTTTGATTTAATCACATTCAGCACTAGATTACTGTGTCTATTATATTTATTCATACTTGTATACATAGCTTTTTATGTTTCATTATGATAAACTTGTTTTTCAAAGAATTTGCCACCATTCCTCCCTTAGTTTGTTCAGTAATCCCTAATTCATCTATGAACAATCCAACCAAGGAATAATCTTTCTTTTTTTTTTCTTCTTTTTTTTTTTTAAGGAATAATCTTTCAATCTATTCCCATTCATCTGTTTCATGGTTTCTTAGAGACATACCCACTTCCCTGATTTCAACTCCCCTTTTCCAATACAGAACCACTGCTTTCCAAGTTGGCTGTTCACTATCCTCCTAAGATCATCTTTTTTTGGTTTTTTGGTCACACCCGGCGTTGCTCAGGGGTTACTCCTGGCTGTCTGCTCAGAAATCGCTCCTGGCAGGCACGGGGGACCATATGGGACACCGGGATTCGAACCAACCACCTTTGGTCCTGGATTGGCTGTTTGCAAGGCAAATGCCGCTGTGCTATCTCTCCGGGCCCCTAAGATCATCTTTTAATGAAAATAGAAGCCTCAGTTTCCCCTTGTGAGCTGCTATGAGAAGTCACTTTTTTTTTTTTTTTTACTTCCTCCATCCTACTTAATTTTTCAACATTCCTGGCATTCCCTAAGACCAGACAATTCTGCCTCAGAATTTAGGCTATCTGAAAGACTAAGATAATAGCCAATGCCTAAGGCAAAGGATTTAGCCCAGCCAGTACCCCTGTGGGATCCTGGCACTTTTTATAACATTCTTATCAAGTGATAAGAATGCAAAGAGCCTTTTCAGACCTGCAGAAAGTTTTCCTATAAACCCTCCACAAAAGGAGCCATATTAACTTAGTCCTATGCAGAGTTCTGCACCACATAAGGAGTTGCTTCTCCTTTCTCCTCAACTTTCCAAGATTTTCCAATAAACTTTCTGTCTTCTGAGTCTTAGCATCTTTATTCCTGAATATTTTCATTCTTGAAAATATTGAGGAATCTAGGAATGGTGGACCCACACAGAGACCCTTGGTCATGGCTTCTGCATCATAACCATCAGCCAGGGATGAAGACAGTGTGCCCATGAGCTGGGATGGAGACAGAAGACAGTGCTCGCATGAACTAATCCAGGCTTTTTCCTCTTTCTTCTCATTCTTATAATAAAAGATGCTGTAGCAGTTCTTGTAACTAAATTTCCCCTCCATCCAGTAGAGCCAAATACTATATTTTCCCTCCCCTCCATCTCATGACTAACCCCTTTCCCTTCTCAAAGATCCCTCCTTATTCCCAGGCATGTGAAAGCTGGTGCATTCCAGAATGTAAGAGTCTCAGTGTCCCGTGGTCTGTCTGCCTGAGAGGGGAATAATGGAGAAACACCAAAATAAATGCATGGGAAGGGCTTCCAAGAAGTAGTCAAAACTGTTTTCTGGGAAGAGATGATAATATTATTTATGATTTCCTTAAATACAGGATGTCACAGAGACAAAGAAATGATAATAAATGGCATATACATCTGTATAAATCTTCTGCAAAACACTAGTGTTTTTCTTCTTCTTTTTTTTTTTTAAAGCCAATTGCTATGTGCTAAGTATTGTCACCAGGAGTCTAGGAATGAGCTCTGTGCAGGCCCCGTGCCCAGAGGCCTTTTCCAAGTCCATTTTCCAAAATCATTTATAAGCCATTGCTCCATGGAGTACAGACTTTGGCTGCCTTCCTCCAATTCAAATATTATATAATAATTAAACTACTGAAAAGTTTGGTTAGCTGAAGCTTCCTAGGAAGCCAAATAACAAGAGAAAAAAATACTCTAACATATATTCCTCAGAGAAAGTAAGCTCAACCAATGTAGACCTGAAACATGATTACTCCCTGCTGCACACAGAACACAACAGACTGCAAATATTATATATATATATATATGTGTGTGTGAGGATTTACATATATGTGTATTATACACACATATGAATGGCTATAAATCCAGTGTCAGGTTTAGCTGACATTTTAATTATTAAGGCTCTCTAATAATACTATATCTGTTTTGAAATAAATTTTCACTATTATAAACCCTTTTCTTTAAAAATAATTGTTTAGATCAATTCAGCAGCCTTTATGCTTGGAGTACAATTTAAGATAGATTTATACACAGTAAGTTACATAAATCTTATGTATGACAAATTCCATGATTTCATGGTTGATGAATTCCATGGTTCCACTACCTAGACAAAATACAGAATATTGTTTCTCTCCCACAAAGATATGACTGTTGGAAGCATTTCAAATAGTAAATATATCTTATTCTATATATATCAATAACTTTCTATCATGAGAATATTTGATAAGCAGAATCTTAACCTTTCCAGGGAGAAAAGAAACTAACATTTATCTAGTAAGCATAACTTGCCAAACACTTCAACATTTCACGCTAATCCTGTTGTAGCTGTAATTATCTCCTCTGGGTCAAGAAGAAGCTATAGTTGCTGTTTTGATAAACACTGCTTTGCAAAGTTGTTTGTTCATAATACTGTTGTCTTTAGGCATTTAATGTTCCAACATCAATTCCACCACCATTGTGACCAGTTTCCTAATTCACCTTCAAGTTTGCCCCCATAGTAAGCAAAGGGGTTTTTTTTTTTTCTAATTTGCTTTTTGTTTGGGGGCCATGCCCAGCAGTGCTCAGGGGTTACTCCTGGCTTTGTGTTCAAGAATTACTCCTGGAGTTGCTCAGGGGACCATAAGGGCTGCTAGAGATCCATCCCGGGTCAGCCACATGTCAAGGCAAACACCTTACCTGCTGTGCTATCGCTCTGGCACTCAAGCACTAAATTACTTCTTATTGTTTGTTACAACAAAATGACATATGGAAATATCAGAAACTAGATTAATAAAAGTCAACTTATGATTAATATTATATCTTACAATAAGTGTTACTAACCCATTGTCTGAGGATTTACTGGGCTAGTTTGCTTTCATTCATTGAGCTTGGTGAGTTTCTATGCAACTTTTCCATCAAATTTGTGTTGCCAATGCTGTGAAATTTGGAGGTATTGCTGGGCCACAGCTGTGGGAATGGGCTATTTATACATTCGAGGATATAGCCTGTGGGGGCTGCTGGATCTAACCCAGCAGGGAGGTGTATCTGCCACCCCCATTCCAAAAAGGATATAGAGTTTTCAGCCCAGAGATCAATCGACTTGGGACAGTTTGGTGTCTTGGAAACTTAATGAAGAGTTATGACATTTTATGGACTGATTCCAATCTTGCAGCCCACTAGCAATGCCAAATCTTTTTCCTCTATTTAATCACACTGTCAGATAATGCAGATTAATACACTTTACAACTAATGAGGGGGGCTGCTCTTCCCTTTTCATTTCAGTCCTCCAAAGGAAAGTAATAAAGCATAAATTATATCCCCATTGGAAGTAAAAAAAACACATACCTAGTTAAATATCCCTAAACTTATTTGTATTTGTTAATTTGCCTTAGGAATAATTTAAGAGGGGCCAAAGAGATAGTACAGCATATAGGATGCTTGCTTTGAATATGGCTGACCTGGGTTTGATTCTATGTGGTCCCCTGAGACAGCCAGGAGTAATCTCAGAGCACTATTGTCACACACACACACACCAACAAAACAAAAATGATCATTTAAAAATAAGAGAAAAAAATTGTTTTGGGAAAATAGCTTAGTAATCAAGGGTGCATGTGAAGAATGCAGGAGGAGCTGAGGTCATACCCTGAAACTACATGACTCCCACAGATATCATTGAGTGTAATCCTGATGATCCTCAGAATCATAAAGCCAACTATTAAATCATCCTGCCCTTTTGGACCAATATGCCTGAGAGTGACCTCAGGTCCCTGAAGACTGCTTGGGAGCATCCCTACAGCCCCCAGAAAAAAATAAAAAAAAGAAAAGGAACTAGTGCTTTAGAGTCATAAAAATAACTGGAAGAGTGATGTCTTAAATTTTAGCTCTATCAAGTTTTCACACACACACACAAAAAAAAGTGTGTCCACATGAAGCTTACATGTACATAGATAAGTGTAATAAAACAGGAGAAAGAATATAGCTTTAAATGTTTGCTGGGGAAAGGGGGAAGAATTAGAGAGGGAAAGCAACAGCGAAGAAGGGTCTGGAGCTGGGGAGAGGGAAGAAGGAGAAGGGAGAGGGAGAGATCAAGAGAAAGCTAGAGAGGAGAGAGAGCTAGAGAGTAGAGAGAGAGGAAGAAAGAGGAGAGAGAGGGGGAGACAGAGAGAGAGTGAGAGGGAGAGCGAGAAAGAGAAAGAGAGAGAGAGACAGAGAGAGAGAGAACCTGGCTCTCTCCAAGGTCTCCTGGGCCTGCCCCCCCCCTTGCCTATCATCAGGCTTTCCCTTTTTATACCCTAGTCCCAGTCAATTCCCAGTCTGTTGCCCTTTATAGGGGGGTGGTGATGTTATCACCCATTAATAACATTGCTACGTTGATACAGTAGCAGGTAAAGAGCCATCATAACGTGAAGAGAGAAGCAAAGTCTCCCATGCTTCCAAGGAGAGACTGGTGCTGGCTGGCCATTGAAGCAAACTCTTATTAGATGAAGTGGCTGTAACTGTAAGTTGTAATCATACAGTGTTGGTGAACTATGCTTCTCCACTCTTGAGGCCAAAGGATGAGAGAGACAGGAAAGTACTGGAGAGCTAGCAAGTGCCCTCAGACTAGCTATGCACGGAGCCATTTATATTCTGAGCATCCTTCTGAAACTTCATTTACATAACAGGGTTCTTTGAACCAGAGAGAAAGCCCCATGGGCTAAGAGCATGCTTTGCATGCAGACTTTCTGAAGGCCTTTAGTTTAAGCCGCTGGTCCCCAGAGCACTGCCAGAGGCAAACCCCTAAGCACAAGCCAGGAAGATTCCCTGGAGCACGACTTGGTGTGATTCCAAAATAATAATTAACAGGGGGTTTTTTTTTATACTTTTATTTTCAAAAGTCTGAAAACCATGCATTAAATTTTAGCTTGACAAATGTTAGTTTCTTTTCTCCCTAAAATATCCGAAGTTCTGTCAGCTTCATCAAATAGCCTCACTATTAAAAAGTTCCTGGGTATGTTTGCATTCCATGTCTGAATTCCAACACTCTCCTAGAAATGTATTGCAGGACAGGGAAACTGAGCTGTGCAGGGAAGCAAGAAATGCAGACTCAAGGGTATTGCATTCAAATCCTCTCCATCCTTACTCTCTACGTTACCAAGAAGTTTCTTTATACCTCCTGAGCTTTAGTATTTTCATTTGTCTTTTAGAAAAGAAGTTGGTGGGCTGGAGCAGCAGGTAGAGTGATTGTTTTGCATACATTTAACCTAGGTTTGATCCCAGGCATCCCATATGGTCCCCCAAATTCTTCAGGAGTAATTTCTGAGAGCAAAGCCAAGAGTAATCCTGAGCACTGCTGGATGTGGTCTAAACCTTTCCCACACCTTCTATAACAACCCAAAATGTTGTGAAGATCAAGTCACAGCACTTAAGTAGCACTGTACCTTGGTCTATATCAAATATTCAAGTAGTGGCTCATCTGAGCCTAATTCAAAGTGTTGCAAGGTCATCATTGTTAAGACAGACACAGTTTTCTGTCCCAAAATTATTTCTACAGTGGCCCTTCTGTCCTCAATGCCAGGCCAGCACTCAATCACAGATGCACAGACTATAAAGCTGAAGATCTTCTACATGTCAGCATCTAAAACCAAGACCAGGCTCCACTCCTTCCAAGAACTGTTGCTGCAGAGTAGTCCATTAGGCACAGAATGTAATGAAGCGAGCCACACAGTAACAACAACCAAAAAAAAAGTAAGAACACTGTGAACCCCTAAAGGAAAGAAAATGGAGTGGTCCTCCTGAATCCACATGATCAGGTGGGGTGAGACTGGTTGATGGTAGCTCATGATCACCATATCAATGGAAAGTGAACTTAGTACTGCAAGAACTTGTATCTGATACCCAACTTCATCATCTATGAGGAATTCAACCCATCAGCATTTGGATGAACTTCTGGATAGCCTTACTTGAAATGCTTGAGACCCCACAGCAGCCATGTGGACCACTGGGTGGCTCTGGTCTCACCCTTCCCCATTTCAATCAAGGATATTAGTCTTCTCACATCCCTAATTCTAAAAAACAACAAGTTGTCAAAGCTTTCTATACTTTGCTAATGCCAAGTCAGCTACATTCAGTAAAATCAATGACAGAAAACCTTAATGTTTGCCTTTATTGAAAAGATTTAACTGGGTTATCCGATCTTGCAGGTGATTTTATCCCTTATTATCTAGCATCTTTGAAGGGAGGCTCTTAAGAATCAAGTTGGGGAACCCAGAACAATAGCACAGTGGGTTGGGTGTTTGCCCTGCATGCCGCTTGTTGTGTATGTAAATATTTTGGGGGATTACTATGTTGCTCATCCTAAACTGATTAGGTGATTGTGCCCTACCCTAGGGTGTGACCTGGCATTCTGCCCCCACCCTAGGGTAGGACCTGATTCTGCTTTCACCATTGGTTGGTATCTGATCCCACCATTGGGTGGGACCTGATTCTGGAGTATAAAAACAGGAGTCTGTGGAAGGCCGGGGGCTTTTTTGGCTGGCTGGAACTGAATCTGAGTCTTTGGACTTCAGTTTTGTCCATCCGAATAAAGCAAATATTTCCACGAGCCTGATTGTCTGCGAGCTGTTTACCCGCCGTTTCACCTCAGAACCGTGGGCTAGACAGGGTGGCAGACGCGTGCTCCGAGCTGGAAGAAAAGGGCCTCATTCTCCATCCCACCATCAGTCAACCTCTTCAGGGGCTGACTTGCTACACCGCTGACCAAGATTCCTTCCCCGGTGTCCATATGGTCCCCTGAGCTAATTTCTAAGTGCAGAGCTAGGAGTAATCTCTTACCTCAGCCAGATGTGGCCCAAAATAAAAATAAAAAAAATAATAATAATTGCTGTCCATAAGGCCAGGAATATGACTCAGGCCTCATATTTGTATGAATCTGAGCTCAATACCTAATACCAAAAAGAAAATTATTCTCCGTGGAGGTGAGGGGAAGGCAATAGTAAAGGTCAGAAGAAAAATATTTTAAAACTCTAGTCTAAACAGGGACTACACTTAGTTTATTTTACAAGTGTTTTTAAGATTTTTGTTCCACTTAGTGAAATTGAAACTGGATGTTGTAAATGCTACATGACGAGAGTGGTTTATGTAAGAATGAGGACAGACAGTGAGCTCATAGCCAGGAAACATTGGGCCTTACAGTAAAAGAGAATCATCTGTGTATTTTCAACATAAACAAGTTTAAGACAGATACTATAAATTGTATAATATTGCATTACGTATATTTTTAGTTAGCAGATTTGAAAACATTGTCAATTAAACAACCAGTCTCTGATTCTTTTTATTTAACGATTTTATTTTGTTTTTTGACCACACCCAGTAATATCAAGATTTACTCTGGCTCTATGCTTAGAGATTACTTCCTGGTGGACTCAAGAGAACCATATGGGGTGTTGAGGATCAAATCAGGGTCAGCAACATAAGAGGCCAAAATCCAAAATACTGTTCTATTTCTCTAGCCCCCATCTTTGATTCTTAGCTTGACTTTTGCCCAAATGACAGCAGGTCCTCTTAGTTTCATAGTTGAGCTTGGTCTCTGGGTAAGACAGATGTTCCATCTCATACTCAAAGATAATTTAAAGGTAAACTCTATGTTAGCATTTCATTTATGTGATGAAATTAGAAGAAATAAAACAAGATCCTTAGTTATTTTACAATAATTCTGGGTAACATATGTACATAAAACATGTATTTGACCACAACTGCCTACTATAACCAAATTATGGACTAAAGAACAAAGTTTAGTAGAAATTGAAAAGTACATTCATATGCCCTTTATCACAATTAAATTACTGATAGAGTATACCATATTTTTTACTCTGTAAGGTGCACCTAACCATAGACACATATAGTTTTGTTTTTGGTTTTTTGGGGGGGTTTTTTGGAGGGACCATACCCAGCAGCGCTCAGGGGTTACTCCTGACTCTGCACTCAGAAATTACCCATGGCAGGCTCAGAGGACCATATGGGATGCCAGGTATCAAACTTAGGTTGGCTGAGTGCAAGGTAAACACCCTACTGCTGTGCTATCGCTCTGGCCTCAGACACACATAGTTTTTAGTTTTTAGTTCCTCTCCTGAACTCAGGCTTCCGCTCCAGGTGGAATTCATGCCATAAGATGCACTTTTGAGGGGAAAAATTGCGTCTTATGGTACAAAAAATGCAGTAAGTAACAAGAGGAAGAAGTTCTTACCAGTGTGATGGGGATTCACTGGATTAAAAATATCCAAAGTCAGCAACTTAAGCTGAATTGCGTGAGGTTGCAGGTGGGGCATGGACTAAGGGGAAAAAGAGGCAGTCAGTACACTGCAATGGTATAATAATAGGGAGATGTGTGTACTCTTATCCTGATTATCCTAATTCGTGTCAGAAAAATGACTACTTTTTAGAGGCAAGGAGAGATAGTATGGTGCAAGTCATGTAAGGAATGCATGGTCCTTGTCTTGCACATGGCTAACCCAGGTTCAATTCCTGGCACCCCATATGGTCCCCTGAGCACCACCAGGTCCTCTCTTATCCCTGAGTGCAGAGTCAGTAGTAAATCCTGAACACAACTATGTGAGACCCAAAACAAAATTATTACTTCTCAGAGACACCTCTGTTCACAGTTCACATACTAAAGCATGTGAGGAAAATGACACCACCTGTATGAATTTATATCATTGTTTAGAGTATTGTTCATATAGAACTCAATTAAGTAAAATAATGAGTTTAGAGGTGAATGAAATACAAGATTTAAGGAATGGAAAATGGATTCTATAATATTAGTCCTCAGTGAAACAGATGAGAAAATAACAGTTACATCATGACAAAAGAGATTTCAGTGGAACATTAGGGGAAAATTATTTGTCTCTCAAGGTAGTCGAACATTGATAAAAGATTTGTTGGATAATATATGACAAGAAGAAGAAGAAGAAGAAGAAGAAGAAGAAGAAGAAGAAGAAGAAGAAGAAGAAGAAGAAGAAGAAGAAGAAGAAGAAGAAGAAGAACAACAACAACAACAACAACAACAACAACAACAACAACAACAACAACAACAACTGTTCAAGGGGCCCAGGGATGTGGCTCAGTGGTGGAGTAAATGTCTTACATATATTAGACCCTAGGTTCAATCCTATTGCCAAGACTATTTGCCTAAAAGTAGAGAATGGTCTGAGGAATCCAAGAAAGAACAAAAGAGACTGGCAAAATCCAATCTGGGAAAGTACAACTCCAGAAGAAAATCTATCGCCAAACCAACCAAACAAGGAGCAACAATGGGCAGGTTTTACAGAAACAAAGCCAATGTACATGGAGTAGTGTTTCTCACTCTGAAAAAGCCTAGAAAAAGCCTAGTGTTTCTCATACTGAAAAAGCCTAGAAAGCAGAACCCATGAAAATCAGCTGTGTACTACTCATCCCAGGCATCCTTTGATACCCTTATCAAGGACTTTAAAGCAGTCATGCCTGGCACTGTGACTCTTTCCCAAAAAAATGTATTGAGTTGAAAAGTAAGATATTTCTCAACTATTTATTAATGATCCTCTTTTATCCCAGGTCAGTGTTTGATCAAGATGATTACAATGCAGGTACAAAATTTAGGATTGAAAAAAAAAAGTGTGTGGGAGATAAAAGAAGTGGGAGTGGACAAAGGAATAAAATAAGAATTCTAAGCTGCATTGAGGTTTGTTTTCAAGTTTCAATAAGTGGGATCAGTCACAAAGTGGGAATGATAGGAAAGCTATCCTGGAAAGTAAACCTGGCACAGTGGTTCACTGAAAGACCAACTCATCGAAGCAGGTCACCTCATACAATAAAATCCCAGGGACTTTTCCAGGTGTCTAAATAACAAAAAATATCATGATAGAATGAGTTATCAATTAGAGTTTAAAACTCCTCAAATATCTCTAAAGCTCCAGTAGATTTGCTAATTTCCTTGCAAATATCCTCAATATTTAGGAACTCGTGCCAAAAATGAATTAAAGATTTTTCTTTTTACTCATCTATCTGCTTATTGATTTGAAGGGTAGTATTGATTGGTTCCATCCAATTAGGGTATTTCTAAAAGATTCTTTTTTTTTTTTTGGTTGGGGGGCCACAACTGATGGCATTTGTATTCTTCCTGGCTCTGTTCTGAGATATTACTCCTGGCAGCCTTAGGAGACCATGTGGGATGCCAGGGATCAAACCCAGGTTGGCACATTTGAGGCAAATGTCCTACCCACTGTACTATCACTCTGGTCCAGGGAAAAAGTTCTTTAAGGTCATACCTATTAAGGAAAAGGCTATATTCCAAAAAATGTAGGCCCCTACATTTAAATGACTCAGACACATATGACTTACTATAGCTGTCATCAGCAGAAATATGCATATGCAGAGCATAGAAAATGGCAAGTAGAAATGGCCCCTTTTCTGGGACACTAAGTTTTAGCCAGATCTCCGGGCATAGAAACAAACCTTGGCCTCCTACTGTCTGTCTCTCATCATGTTCTTCTATCCAGGTAGGTCTGATTCCTTAGTCCAGCTATTTAGGTTAATACACTCCTCATAAAGAGCATGTAGCTTTTTATCTCTGCAACTGCTGAAATTCAGACTGAGTCCAATACCACGAGATTCAAAGTACAATGCTTCAAACACAATTTTCTTCTGTGGAAAAACATCAAGCATATTTCTACTGCTTTTTATCCTAATACTCCAAATTGCGTTTTCACCAATTCACATAACTGAAGAAAGTTCAAAAGGTACCACTCTCTCTTATGATTTTTTTTTTAACAGAATCACATTCTGCTCAGGATCTCTGCTCCTGTTTTCTCCTGTTTCAAGGAGAAAGAAAAGAAAAAGAACCAACTTCTGAATTGAGAGTTTACCCTTCATTATTGTAGCTGCATTTCCTTATGCAGTATATATCACAAGGTCCTATAAACATGTCAAATATACTGTATCACAACATACTATAAATCTTATATTGTATTTATCATAATGTGCATAGTTTGTTTTTAATTGTTTATCACAATCATAAGTTTTCACAAGTCTAGAAAGTCAGAAAGCATCTAAATTCGTCATTGTTGAATTGTGTTTACCTAGATTGGTGCCTGCTCATGTAAATCCTTCATTAATATTTACTGAATTAATAGATATACCTAAAGATGGATTAATGTTTGTTTCCTTCCACAATTGCCATGTTTGTCCTAAAAAACCGTATCCCCTACTTCAGTGGTCCAAGGCTTCCAGGGCTAAGGGTTGCACACTGCAGAGCTTCAAAGCTGCCAGAGCAGCTGCCCAGCTGCCAGGTGGGGCCTCGTGCCCACCCAGGGGTGCCAACATGTAGCAACCTCTTTTCTGGGACTAAGAGAAAGGGAGAAGAGAAGAAACTAAGTATATGCGTTATTCTTCCTGGTGTCTGAGGGTTTCAGAAAGGAGAGAGAGTTAGATGGAAATTCAATAGATATAAAGCAGGCAGCATCTCTCTGATGCTTTTTCTCTGCCCCCACCCCCATGGACCAACAAGTGCTGCTCTGGTCACTATTCTGGGCTCCCCCACAACAGTCCAAGTTTTTCCTTTTATACCTGGCATGGGGGGGGGCATGTCCCAGGGGCATGTTCAGGGGCCTATGCAGATTCAATAGTCATTACAATGGGGCATATCCAAGTCCAACTATCATATACCCTGCAATTGAGGTCCCCAAAGACAGTGACATCCTCATATTCCTTTGCATGTCCTCAATACCAATAGTTGAAGACTGACTGAATTGTTCAAGGAAGACTTAACCAGGTCATATGATTTACTTCTTTGCTATTCTCTACTTCTAGAAGAGTTGCATAAGCTTGTCTATTATCTGAAACCAGAGGACTTGGCAAACATTCTCTGAACATTAATGGTCTCACTTATGAAGCAAATGAATATCATTAAACATCCCTAAGTCTCCCTAAGTTGTGTATAGACTACTGAATTTGCACCAGGAATCATCCTTGTCAGGAAGGAAGGTCAATGTTGCAAATACCAACTCCCATGCTACTAAACCAATGAAAAAAGTTTTATGTCTATTGAGTCATCATTTTGGGCCAGAGTGATAGCATAGTGGTAGGGTTTGCCACTCACCAGGGATGAATCGGGTTTGATTACTGGCATCCTGTGTGGTCCTCTCAGCCTTCCAGGGGCGATTTCTAAGTGCAAAGCCAGAAATAATAACTTCTGAGTACCGCTGAGTGTGGCCCACACCCCCCCCAAAAAAAAAAGAGTCACCATTTACTTACAGAAGTGTCTAAATGAGCCAGGAACAAAAAGATCACCCGGGTCTAAAGTGTAATTACTGGTTTCCTGCACCATTGAAAGCTGAGAAATGAATTTGTGAAACCAAGTTTATAGCCCAAATAATCCTTTCTTTCACTTTGCTCCCCTTAAATGAACCCAATGAAGAAAGGTTTCCTTACTAGTCAGACCATGAAAAGCAAGATTGTCCTGCTTCCATTTTCAAACATAAAATCACCACATATAGGAAATAGAGCCTGATTCATAGTTAGATAAACATTTTCTTGCTAGTGAGTCAACAAGCATAGGTCAACTATATACCAATAAAGATAATATGAAGGAAGTTAAGGTACAGTCCCACAAAATAAAAACTAAAGCCAACCTCTGTTGAGCAATTGCTGCTTGCCAAGCATTGCAATAGCATATTGAATGTCCACAGTAACCCTGTAGGTAGATTCCAATTTTATATCAGTATAGATAAGGAAACTGATATCCAAAGGAATAACTTTTCTAAGATTACACATTATATTAAAATGGAACCCAAGATAATTGAGTAATCCAAGATAAATTGGTAACCTTTTTTTTAATCCAAGCAAATAAGTTACAAACTGAGTTCAAAAGCAAAGAAAATTGAAGATTTGTGAAGATCCACTGGAATTAATAGATTATGCACTACAAGTAAAACTTTCAGATCCTTGCAGTTCAAAGAGAAAAAAGGATTCTCCAATAGCAATTGGTATGTGTAGGAGTACAATCATTTCAAAGCAAAACAAGAACCAAAACAGGAGTTTAGGGACAGAGAAAAAGGACAAGGTTCTGGTATTGCCTTGCATGTACTAGACCTCAGTGTGATCCTTGGCATCATATATGATCCCCTGAGCTGACAGCCAGGAGTAAGCCCTGCATGATGCTGGGTGTAGCATCAGGTTTAAAAATAAATAAATAGGGCCCGGAGAGATAGCACAGCGGCGTTTGCCTTGCAAGCAGCCGATACAGGACCTAAGGTGGTTGGTTCGAATCCCGGTGTCCCATATGGTCCCCCGTGCCTGCCAGGAGCTATTTCTGAGCAGACAGCCAGGAGTAACCCCTGAGCACTGCCAGGTGTGGCCCAAAAACCAAAAATAAATAAATAAATAAACAAATAAATAAATAAAAAAGAAGGAAAGAGAAAAAGAGAAAGAAAGAGTTGACAATAAGATCTGTTTCTCTTAGGACCTATTCCCAGAGTAGTTTAAGACTATCTACCAAGAATCTTCTACAAATCCATGCTTTGAATTTATTTGAATCTCCTTTGGACCTTTTAACTATCTTATTAGGGGACTGGAAAGATGGTTCAGAAAGACTTGACTTGCAAGATGATGAATCGGATTTGATCCCAACACCAAAAATGATTCCCAGAGCCCTACCAGGAATAATCCCTCTGCACAATATCAGGAGTAATCCCTGTGCACAGCTGGGTGTCGTTCAAAATTAAATAAGTAAATAAAAACTTATTCGATGCTGGAATTAGAAAGCTTACTTATTCATCTGTCATTGGGGAAGGGGCCATAAAAATCACTAAACAAAAGTGGGTTTCTGTCTTGTTTATCTAGCAGACCTCTTCTTGTTGGAATTTCATTACTTCTGTTAATTCTGCTCTACTCAGATGCTCTGAGGAACCAGATTAGCCTGGATTTTCCTTGTGGGAAATGTATATTGTACACATATTATATAACTACAGGAACGCTTCCAAGAAATCAGTGAACATTTGTCATCACTAGATGGGCTAAAATGCAGTCCCATTTTCCAGACTGCTACAGACCTATATATATATATATATATATATATATATATATATATATATATATATATATATATATATATATATATAGTTCTTATAAGAAAACTCAGCTTAGGATCACACAGAAACTGAACCAAAAGATCAAGGCCACAGAAGTAAAAACATCAGCAAATAATAAAGAAAATAGAGCAAGGAAATTTGGGGGCTGGGTACGATGGTGGTTGCTCAGTGTTCTGACAGGTCATCACTGTGTTCTGACAGGTCATCACTGGTGGTACTTGGAGGGAATTTTGTGATCTAAGGTTCAAAGTCTGGCCTCCTGCACACAAAGCCAGACCTGACTTAGACATTGAGTCACCAATAAAGCAATGACTCTATGACAAAATCTGGTCAATAAATTAGATCTATTATTGTGTCCTAGCTAGTCTTAATAAAATTTAATATGATTATTTCTATAAAGCTCTTCGACTTCAAAAAAAGAGGCATGAGTAAATTCAAGGAATTTTTATAATAAACAGTTCCAATTTAGTTAAAAAAAAAAACCTTCAGTGCTTCCTTTGTGACTCACATGGGTTTCATTGACTTTCTAGGTGTCTCTATTATCAGCCTTAAATAAGTATTTTAGACCTAGTGAAGAAAAAAATTATTCTCTCAGCTTTCAGCTCAAGGTGATTTCTAAGGACTCTTAAGTCTTTATGATTATTTCTAAAATTTGCATTGATAATAGAAGAATTGAATATTAAATTGAAGGTTATTAAAATTGTCCTCCTTTCAAGATGTCTAAATATTGAAAAAAAAATCTTTTTTTAGCCCTACCTTTCTTGAATTGCATGAGGATAAGGACACATTCATTATTATTTAGCATTCTATAGATGAACACTTATCAACAAAGACCTGAAGTTGGAGCTTAGTTAAAGTGACCCTGACTTACTGCTTTCAATATTCACAGTTGGACTGATTTCAAATTCAGCATAAACCAAAGCACTATGAGTAATCACCCTCTCCCCACTTCACATTCACTAAAGTCTCCCCAACACAATCCATGATATCTTCAGTCTTTTCATCAATTGTTCGGCTCTAAACCTTAAAGGCACCCTCCACACTTTTCCTCTACACTTCAGTGTCCCCACATATCTTCCTCTCAAAATGTGTCCCGAATGATGGTCTAGCCTTGCCCTGCCTGCTACTGTACCTCATGTGAATCACCCAGAGCCTCCAAAGCAATGTCACTTCCTGACCCCTACTCCCTTCAGCTTCAGGACCACCACCAAAGAGGACTATGTCTTCTTCCTCTGCCTAACCACGGAGCTCTCCATCTCTGCTACCTAGCTTCTAGGGAAAACATATCAAAGCCCAATGAGTCGAGAACTTCCTAAACTTTCCAGTCTTCAGCTAACAGAATTGTGCTTCAGTCTCTTTTTCTGAAAATCTGTACATTACCTATCCTCTAATCTTATTCAAATTACATTTTATGACTTTGACCTTCTCTGACAACTCTACTGAAAACAGTAACTTTCCACTCCTGATACAGCCTCTATTATTCTTGTCTTCTTTTCCTACCTGCTTCAACAGGGTACATAATGTTATATGCTTAAGGTAATTTAGCATGTTACCATATGTCTTCATTTCTAAAATGTAAAACGCAAGGAGGCAGATAATTTCATACTTTTCATTCACTGTCTTCAGAGGCTCACATTGAATAAAGGTTCCAAAATAATATGAAAAGAACTTTATCATAGTAAAGATGGACAGGAAGTAAGGCAGTCAATCCTATTCAATACCAACACTGCAATGTAGCTCAATCTCTGGTAGGAATGATTCCTGAGAGCAGAGTTGTGAGTAGCCCCTAGGCAGTGCCAGGTGTGGTCTTTGTCCCCCAAAAGGCAAAAAATTTTCAGCTAAAAGAAATATGAATAGAATTTTCAGCTATCTCTACCACATCACCAGAGAAGAATTCCTTCTGCTTTTAAACCCTATTTTTCCATAAACCATTTTTTTCTGGTGGATATTTAAGACCATAAGAAACAAAAAAGGCAAGGGAGGTTTGATAGGGAGTTAGGCTGCATGCATATTGACTTAGACAAGTTCTCTTTGTGTAATATTGACTCTTTATTTCAGTGATACTGACTCTTTATTTTAGTAGTACAAGCATTTTTTATCCAATCAGAAAACTAAGATTCCATGAGAAATATATACACCAGAGACTACTGAAAACCCAGAGGGTGGTCCTAGGCACAAATAATTTCATGTCCCCATTGATTATTGGCTAGAATAGAATGCAACTCTAGCTTACAAAGAATGGATCTGAAACATCTCCTTATATACATGAAGATAAATAATCAATTTAATATGTAAATGTGATATGTATTTACATTTTCCCAGTAAGCCAATCAGTGTAGTCAGGACCATATTACAGTCTAGGTGGCAGAGATACGACTAGCTCATTTCTCTGCTAGATAACGAGATCTTTAAAGAGTCAACTTTAGGGCCGGGCGGTGGCGCTAGAGGTAAGGTGCCTGCCTTGCCTGCGCTAGCCTTGGATGGACCGCGGTTCGATCCCCCGGTGTCCCATATGGTCCCCCAAGCCAGGAGCAACTTCTGAGTGCATAGCCAGGAGTAACCCCTGAGCATCACCGGGTGTGGCCCAAAAACAAACAAACAAACAAAAAAAAAAGAGTCAACTTTAGGGTTCATATAAAATATTTCAAATGCCAAACTTTGGTCTCTGGCTCGGATTTAAAATATCAGTCTTCATCTTCTATGAAACTTCCCTTCAACCCCCAAATATATATATATATAAACATCCAGTTAGGATCCTATGATCCTTCCTTGCCCTTCTCACAACTGTGAGTAGAGAAAACCAAAATAACCAAATCGCTGCCTTCTGTAACTTTCTGTTCAATTCCTTCCTCATAGAAAACATTCTGTGTGGTCACATCAGAGTACTGGACAGATACACACATGGCCTTCTTCCCCTGAAGCCAGTATCTATGTGAGGATGCGCTATCTTTCAAATGACTGGGCAGAGGAAAGAAACTAGCTCAGCTCCACCAGGTGATGGTCCCTTTGCAGAACGTTTTTCCTTGGCACCTTCAGTGGTAGGAGTGGAGAATGTCTAGACAGTAGGTCCAGTCTCACCAATAATGGGGAGGAAAACATACTCTATGGCTGGCAGAGCAGTAGGAGAGAGGGCAGCCAATTGTGTCTAAAGGGCACAACCTGAGACAGGAAGAGGAGAATTAACCAGGACTCACATGGTTTAGCAGACTGGGGAGCCCCTCAAAAGCTACATCTCTAGATAATCCATCTTTATAGTATTAGTAAATATACATATTTATATAGTGCCAGGTACATAGGAGACACTGCTCCCATCACTGGCTAAAAGCAACACACTCATTTCCGTAATATGAGATTGATGGAAATATTTACAATCTTATATAAATAAGGAACTCAAAGAATCCTTAGGAGATGGAAACAGAAATTAACTCTCCCAGCAGTAGTGGGAGTCTCAAGTGCAGAATCACAGGCTACTGTTTTTTTCTTTAAATACTTAAATAACTTATTATTTTAAAGAAGGAAGGAAAGTTTTAAGAATCCTAATGCCGGGCCCGGAGAGATAGCACAGCAGCGTTTGCCTTGCAAGCAGTCGATCCCAGGACCAAAGGTGGTTGGTTCAAATCCCGGTGTCCCATATGGTCCCCCATGCCTGCCAGGAACTATTTCTGAGCAGACAGCCAGGAGTAACCCCTGAGTATGGCCAGGTGTGGGCCCCCCCCCCCCAAAAAAAAAGAATCCTAATGCCTGTTTGGTTTTATTGATTTTGGGGGGTGGGACTTGCCTAGAAATGTTCAGTGCTTACTCCTGGCTCTGCACTCAGGAATCGCCCTTGCAACTCAGGGGACTCTATGGGATGTTGGAGATTAAACCTCTGTTGGCCATATGCAAGGTAAATGCCCTTCCTGCTGTATTATTGTTCCAGATCCTATTTTATCCATTTTGAGAAGCAGGAAAAAAAATGCAATATTCATTTAAATAGTTAAATGAAAACCTCAAAAATAAAACTGTTTTTACAGAATTGTTTTCCCCAGATACAAATTTTTTGAAAAGCAATGATTTCAACACGGATTGGAGAACTGTTACTTGATCGATGAAGAATATGTAATTATATCCACAATTATAAAAGAAAAGCTTTGTGTGAGTTTTTTTTTTTTTAATCTTCTGAGGTTAAGCTGATCATTTTTTCTGTCTCACACCTACTCAAAACTCAGAGGATTTGTCCTTGATGCTGGCATGAATATAATTACGGCATGGTTCTCTGGTGCATAGTTCAGCTACTGTAGACAACAACTGATTTATGTGTAAATCACAATATACATCATTTTCTCTAGCCTGGGAATTGTTAAAACTCATTAAGAGACTCGGGTTTTGTGTTTCAGATATGGCAACCACAGGGTGATGGTTGTTTTGCTTTGCATTTTGCATTTCCCTTTTTTTTCCCATCACCCCTCTCCTGCCACCCCCATCCCCCAAGAACTTAGATAAGCTGCTTCTGGACAGCAAAGCTGCCCTGCCTTGTTCTGACAAATTCCCTTCCATTTTCACACTGGGTCACACAGGATCTGAGAGCAAGACATCACCATGACTATGAAAGAAAGGAGCATTGAGGCCGAGTGTGTGTAAAGCTGGTCCTCTCGCTGTTTTCAGAGAAATTTTGCTGAGACCCACCATCAACTATCAGTACAAAATCTTCATGTTTTTCTGGAAGTGGCAAAAGTAATAACACAAGAGATAGGAAGATGACTCAAAGGCTGGAGCTTTGCATGCGGATGAGGGGACAGAGGAGCACCTCTGTCCCTAATATGAAAGAGGAAGCCCCACTTCCCCTGTCCAGCAGGTCTATCTGTCCCCACAGACCTAGCATAGATCTCATTCCCCAAGGCCTGGCTCATACTTGAAACAGGCCTTAACTGGACCATTGAATTCTGCCCCACCAAGGAGGATAATGAACAATACCTAAAGCACACGACCAAGTATGACTCAAACCAGCCACCACCAGTCTGGAAGCTCCCATTCTCTGTAGCATTGTTGTTCCTTGATAAGAACCACAAGGGTCTTTCAAAGAGTCAAGACAAAGTCCCTTAACTTTAACTTAGACCTCTACTAAGTTCCTACTCATGTGGGGAGTTTCTTTCACTCTCGTTTACTTTCCCATCAATTTTTCTATCTTCTAACAGAGCATCTTTACTACTCCATATTACTACTCTGAGCATTTTACTACTCCATATTTTTACCGCTGAAAATATGGAAGAATTTGGGGACCATATGGAAGAACCACCAAGACCTGCTGTCACCACTCCTGCATCAGTACCACATGGTCCCCCAAGAACAGCAAGGAGGAATCCCAGTTCTGGAAGTAGCTCCTGAGCACTACCAGGTGTTTTCTAAGAACAGCTAGAGAATGAGAAGAACCAGGCATATTTCTGCCTCTGTCATAATCCTGGAATGGTCACATTCATTCCCTGGGCTGAGATGTTCTGTTTCCAGTATAATGGTTCTCAAATTGAGATGTAAGGAGAGAACACATGTATCTCCGGAATGCCAATCCTACTAGCACACTTCAACTAATACAGTTCAATTCTGATCTATGTATATATTGTATTTTAATATTAGATTTTTTTGTGCCAGAGAGATAGGACTGCAGTAGGGTGTTTGCCTTCCACACAGCTGACTTGGGACAGACCTGGGTTCAATCCCCGGCATCCCATATGATCCCCCAAGACTGCCAGGAGGGATTTTTGAGTGCAGAGCCAGGAGTAAACCCTGAGTGCTGCTGGGTGTGGCCCAAAAACCAACCAAAAATTAGATTTTTCTTTAGAATTAAATTTTTATGACTTTTTAAGTTTGAGGTAAAAATACATTTTCCAATTCTTGCTTTCCATGACTCTTGACTTCTTTCTCTCATGATAAATGGCCTCAGTTTTCTGGAAAGTGTGTGTTCATTAAAGCCAACTATGGTTCCAAATGACAGGCTGGATTATGCATGATGATTTTCTCCAAAATAGACACTGCCACCATCAAATACAGGAATTTATTAGACCGGGGTCGTGTCATTCAAATTACTTATAATCATAAGCAAAGTTAACAAATTTTATTTTTAATCAAATAAACAGTGATCTTGCATATTTTGGACAGAAATAATGAACTTTAAATGCCATCAAACAGAAATTGTCATACTCAATAAGCTATTAGTAGTCTGATCTGAAACCCTGGTTGCCAGGAAACACATAAATATTCTCTGTAGAACCAGAAAGTAGCACGTCTTCCTAAAAATGAGTCGCCAGGTTTAGACCTTCATGCCAGTTGGGAAATGAACAAGGAACTAAATATCTACCACGGGGTCTAAATATCTACTATGCAATACCATGGCATGCACGCGCTCGCGCACACACACACACACACACACACACACACACACACACACACCAACAAAAACCGAACTTTGATATCCTAGTACAGAGAATGTGAAATCAAGAGAGCAGGGGATTGATTGGGAGAGTTAGTTCAGAGTCAGAAAATGGGGATCTGCAAGGTTGCATTTCCACAGAATGAATGTATAGTTCACTTTGGAAGAGAAAAATGGTTTCAAATAAATCAATTGAGATAATATTCAGTATTCACTCTGGGGAAAAAAAGACTAAGCAATAAAGATCATACAGCAAAAGAACCCCATTTTTAAAATGAACCATATTACCCTTACCCTCTATTTGGGGTGATCACTAGATCCTCTGTGGCAAGAAACCAAAAATGCAGAACAAAAAGAATCAGCTCAAATCTTTTCTATAGTGTTATTTCTCTATCTACCTTGTTTAATATGCTTTGTAGTTAAGATGAGAAAGCATATTGTTTTTGTTTTTGGGTCACACCTGGTGGAATTCAAGGGTTACTCCTGGCAGGCACAGGTGACCTTATGGGATGCTGGGATTGGAACCACCGTCCATCCTGGGTTGGCTGCGCGCAAGGCAAACACCCTACCGCTGTGCTATCTCTCTGGCCCCAAGAAAGCATATTTCTGAAAGTCAGTAAGTCATGAAGGATCCCGAAGTGATGGTACAGCGGTAGGCCGTTTGCCTTGCACAAGGCTGACCAAGGTGGACTGCGGTTTGATCCCCCCTCATCCCATATGGTCCCTCAAGCCAGGAGTGATTTCTGAGTGCATAGCCAGGAGTAACCCCTGAGCATCACTAGGTGTGGCCCAAAAACCAAAAAAAAAGCAAAAACAAACAAAAACAAAGGGAGAAGTCATGAAAAATATCATGAAGGATATGCTCATCGTGCCTACCGTTTCCTCTCATCTACCTCTTCCTAAATCGAGGAGCATGGTTCTACAGTGTTCCCCACATAGGGGAAAACTGACACAGAGGCTTATTGATCCCTGATGCAGAAAATGCCAATAAAAATATGATCATTGTGATGAGGATGGACATTTCTTCCTTCCTGTTGACAGTCACTTTCACTCTCAGAGCACAGAGCTGGCATGATCCAACCTTCTAAGGGCAGTTCACCCAACTTTGAGTGAATTTCTCTCCAGGGACAGAGATTCTTGCTGTCAAACTAAAGAGAAGTATCTATGCAGAAGCTGATTCCCAGGGATGGTCATTACCAGAAAAATACAAGGAAAAACGAAGAAAATGAGAAATGCTGTCAACATACTGCTTTCTTCTTAACTTCCCCCCTTTTTTTAAAGTTTGTAGAAAAAAATGGAAATAACTTAGAAAGTCAGATAAACCTCTTGTACAGTGCAACTATGTTTGAAAAAAATTGTGCTTTAAATACAGCTGTTTGAAGAGGGTTTATATTTAGCTGTTCATTCCCCCTCTCTCGACTCTTACAACACTAATGTATTTCTTTAATGCCTAAAACTTTCCTAAGTACCTAGAATTCCCTTAAATTTCATGAATTAATGCAAATAGTAATCACATGTGCAAATGAGTAATTGGTAACAAGTACACATCTGTGCCTGCAATTAACAGCCCGGAGTCAGTAAATTGCTGCTTCTTACAAGAACTTACAGAGAAATCTCAATTTAAGCATTTATTTATTTTTTAATAATTCAGCTGTAACACACAGTAAAAATTTTACTTGGGACAAATGCTTCTTCAAAGTTAGTCTACCAGCCTCTCGTTTTAAATTTCCTGTAAAGCTCATGTCTAAGGAGCCACTCCCATAGCAAATGATTTCAAGAATCTCTCACTGAAAACATACTAAGGTTGTTTTCCAAAAAAAAAAAAAAAAAGTGTGACAATTGTCAAGAGAGCTCAGCGGAACAAACCTTCCTGATGAGATTTCTAAAAGCTTGGGTCATTTTCCAATTTATTCACTGAACAAATATTTATTGACTGCCAGCGGTATAGACAGTCTTCTAAGCTTCATGAACAAAATCAAAATGAATTCGAACATGGTATTTCCTCTTAAGGAACTTACCATTGGTGTACAAGGTAAGACTAAAACTCTATCATGAATAAGTTTGTAGTCACGGTGTTTAAATAAAAGGGACCCAAACAACCCTTAACACTCACAAAATCAGGAAATAAAACTCGAAGCCAGTTGTCCAAAACACAAGTAGCTTTGTGATTCAAGCACAAAGGTGGTTCTATACCCAACAATACTGATGTAGCAAAACAGGTGTTTTGGGTAAGAAGTACTATTGGAACCCAAAATACCATTGAGAGCCAGAGTGATAGCACAGTGGGGA
This sequence comes from Suncus etruscus, assembly GCF_024139225.1. NCBI lineage: Eukaryota > Metazoa > Chordata > Mammalia > Eulipotyphla > Soricidae > Suncus > Suncus etruscus. The sequence goes on along the minus strand of NC_064858.1, from coordinate 10,951,859 downwards.
AAGCATTTGCCTTGCATATGGCTGACCCAGACTTGATCCCTGGCATCCTCAAGGCTGCCAGAAGTGATTCCTGAGCACAAAGCCAGGAGTAACCCTGACTGCTACCAAAAAAAAAATCAAAACAAAACAAAAACAACCAAACAAACAAAATAAACCTTTGGATGAAAGACCTTCCCAAGCTATGTCTAGAGACCAAAGCCCTGCAAGTTGGCTAGCTTGACTTCCCTTTGCTGGTCATCCAGTCTCCCCAACAGCTATCACCTCCTTCAGGAACTAATGGCTCTGTTGCTCTCCTGCTCTTGGCCTTCACCTATAGCTGTTTTCTGCCCCTGTGCAAAACAGCTCCTTCCTTTCCAGACACCCTGCTCCTCTCATCACTGCCCTGTGCCCATAAATATCACCTACACAGTGATGACTCCCTAATTCAGATCGCCAGCACTGACTTCCCCTGCACCTCATCATGCTCATCTATTAACAACCTTGCCAGCACCTCCACTTTGTTATCAGGAGGACTTAGTGAAGTGGGGGAAGAGAGACACAAACTTGAGAGAGAGGTCCATGGCTGTGCTATCTCTACCCACCTTGCTCTCCTAGGCAAGTGCCCAGAAAAACCTGTTAGAGCCCCTGTACATCTCCCCAGGAGCACCAAGTCCCACTCACTCTGCCCAGCATGAGAAATGCTCTCTACATACTATTAGTAGTGGTGATGGGGAGAGAGACAGACAGACAGACAGAGACAGAGAGACAGAGAGACAGAAGGACAGAGAGAGCCTCTGCTCTGAGCCTGGGAGGTGCTGTTTAGTCACAAAAGGTCTTGCTTGGTTCTTATTCACAAAGTGCATCTGGCCTTCACGCTTTTTACAACCTTCAGGCTAGTGATGGTAACTACTTTGCATCACATCTTGGTTTTATTATTTCCTAAGACCACATTTCCTCCGCCACCACCCCATCTACCTGCCTCCTTCATATCCAATGGTTGTGTCTGACTCTATTTCCTGAAATTCCATTTAAGAGACAGCCTGAAATTGTAAGGCCTTCCCTGCCTCCTCTCTTTCCCATCAGGTCTCCAACCCATTAGTTAATGCTTTGAACTCTCCCTTCAGAAAGAGCCAACCCCCCCCCCATCTTCTGCTGTGCCAACTATAACATCCAGGCCCAAGCAGCATCACCTGCTGCTAGTTATTGCTATCTCCTCTCAACAGGACACCCTGTTTCCCTCCTGTCGTCCTAGAAGATCCTTTTATGCTCTCATCAGAGTGGTTCTTTCCAAGGGCGAATTACATTTCTCTTCTGATCAGAACCTTTAAGGAGTTTCCCATCTCTGAATCAAAATTACTCCCAAGATTCTCCTAGACCATCTGTGATCTGTCCCACAATTCAGTTGTTCTTTTATCATCACCCGTAATCGTTGGGGTTCAGCAAAACCAGCCACCTGTTTGTTCACTAACCCAAACACACACCTTCTCTCAGGCAAAAAGTGCATTTTGCCAAAATGTTCCTGCAGCTCTTCCTTACACATCTTTCCAGTCCTCCACCCTAAACTCCCAGGTGATACTATTCCTGTTCTTTGCCCAGTTCTTCACCACAATTCTGGTCTCATTTTGTGTCCATCTTTCTGCTACTGAATGAAGGCCCATATTTAAGACAAGCTGATTTGAGGAGAAAAAAAAAAGAACAGATTTATTCATAAGTTAGCAAACTGGAAAGTTGGCAGACTCACGTCCCTTCTCACCTTCCAAAATATTAGCTTCCTAGTAATGAGAAGGGATTTTATTAGAGAAGAGAACAGTCCTTAGGAAAGGTGAGTTATAGATCAGTGGGTGCCAGAGTGATCAATAAAGTCATTCAGACTCACACTTCCAAAGTAAACACAAATCAATGTTTATAAGGTTTCTACCCTCTTCTCCTTTGAAACAGATAAGAGGAACATTCTCAACTTTCCAACCATCTCTAGCCAGGAAGGTATTCTGGCTTTCAAAGGCATTTCAAACTGTCTCTTGAAAAAAAAAATATCACCTCTGTCCCACAGACTGTCACAGTATGGACAATCACTCTCAAAGATCAATATTTAAGGGTACAGTAGGGCTTCTCAAACTTCTGACTTCAGAATGAATTCCTTGTCTTTGATGGATACGTTCCCCAAGACTGAGGGTGTCCAGTGTGTTTTCACCAATTGGATCAAGTCTCCAGATTACTCTGAACTGTCGGGTTAATTCTCAGCAAGCCAGATGACTTAAATTAGAAGGCAAAGCAATTGCCTCTTTCCCTCAGCCTTACTGATCAGCCAATTAAGAACCAAAAACCTTGATTAGGACTGAGCTCAAAAATTTAGATACTCAGTTTCCTCACTAGAAAAATGAAGCCATCCTTATCCCTTTTAGGATATTCAAGCTGTTAATAAGATGTGACTAACGAACAGACCGAAAGTGGTAAAATCTTGAAAATCCAATCACTTAAAAATAGTAGAAATGAAAAGGAAACTTTCCTTGATGTTAATAGGAACTTTATTTTTTTTGTGAGGAAGGGAGACTAAGAAAGGGGGATGGTTGGGCCACATCTGGCTTTGCTCAGGCCTACTGACTCCTCCTGTCTCTGTGCTCAGGGGTCACTCCTGGCAGTGATTATGGGAACTTTATGTGGTGCCAAGGATCAAGCACAGCGGCATGCAAGGCAAATGCCTGACCCACTGCACATTCTCTCTAGTTCTGAAGAGAGAATTTTAAACTATATTATAAAGATCTGTGTTGTGTAGACTGTGTTTTACAAAGTCAACAGAGCTGTTTTGAAAGACCAGGTGGTTTATTCTATTATTTCTCAGACGAAGAAGTTTGAACTTCAATAAAGTTCAGCCAATATTGGATGACCTTGATATGTTTTCCAAAAATGTCTTTTACATTAAGTAAATAAGCTTTCCTTTAAAATTATGATTTAAGAATAAAATTGAAAAGCACGTTATTATATTTGTAAATTCTATAAAAAATAATCCATTCTATATCTATATAATCCTAAGGTACAATAAACAATACTTGAGGCAGTAAAAAATTAGGGGAAAAATAAAGGATGTACTGTATTTGTTGGCATATAAGAAGGCTGGGCATATAAGACGACCCCCTAATTTTGCAGTTAAAACATAGGTTTAGGCCTATATTCGTTGTATCAGACAGAACGTTCCTGTGCTGCAACTATATGTACCATAGTGAGCCAATAACAACAAGCAAAGGTTCAAAGGTTATATTGTAATAGACTTCCTCTCTGACTCTGGCCAATCTGAGCAGGCTTTTTACAGTGTAGATTCGGGTACAGAACACTGTATAATTTGCATGCATAAAAAGCCTGCTTGAATTGGCTGAGTTAGAGAGGCAGTCCGAGCAACCTTGCAGTGACTGGTGCAGAATCGAGTTGGAAAATTTGTTTTGTGGCGATATTCAGACAATTTTTGTTTAGCAGCATATTGAAACATTTTTCGGGATATACTCGGCATATAAGACGACCGCCAATTTTCGGTTGACGTTTTTTGTTTCAAAAGTCATCTTATACGCCGGAAAATACGGTATTTGAAATAGCTCAAGAGACTGAGTTCATGCTCTGCACATATGAGACCTGAATTCAGAATTAGGCACCTCATGGACCCTGCAACAGCCCTAGAACATAGCCAGGAGTCATCTCTGAGCACTTTGCAAGTGGGCCAAAAGCCAAAACATGAAAAGAAAAAGGATGAAGTATTTAAAAAGAGTTCTATGAGAGACACAAAGTTGTAGGTTAACAACTTGTCCTGTACTTCTAAAATTGACTTTTTAAAAATGATAAACTTTCCTCAAAATATGAAAACCAAGCTATGTAGAAATGAACCAGAAATGGTGGGAGACCCTTTTGCAGTGACTAATCCTGGTTTCTGCTTCCACACTTGAAAATCAGGTAACTGTGATGAAGCATAGATCCAAGGGGTCAATGGCAGCCAGAGTGCAAATGCTTCCCTTGAGTTTGTGAAGCCTGGAGCATAAAGGACTACATTTTATCAAACCAAGGCTTACAAGGCTGTTTCTATACCACTAATAATGATGCAGACTCCAAGGCCCTATAAACCACAATATACTGCCCTAGATATCTAGCCATAAAAGGACATGATGAAACACCCTAAAACACCATAGACAACAGCCAAAAGTCAAGACTTTCTGCTTCTAGCCCTAATATAAGCGGGTTTGTGAACCCTCCCATGTGGCCCTGATTGGTCAGTTTGTAACCTTTGGTTGATGGAATAAAGCTTTGCTTTGCTTTATTTCAATTCTGTGGTCTTGTGCTTTAATTCTGGACCCTAACATTGGAAGGCTCATCCAGGATCGAACAACATAAACCAGGTCACTGACATATCTACCAAGTACTCATGGATATTCTGAGACCCCCTCAAGATAGGGAATAGTCTAAGAAATTTGGAGCTCTAGGTGTGGCCTGAGAGAACAGATGCAGAATAACTCCTGGGCTCTCAGTAATGCAGAGATGCTCCACTCCTCCTTAGAGTCATGACAGCAGCCACAAGGTTTACAGCAGAAGCTATGAGGTTGAAGGAGTCCTAGGGGTTGCAGAAGAAGCTGTGAGGTAGAAAGGACTCCCATTGACCTGTTGTTCAGGAGAGAATCAAGGGTCACAGCAGGAGCTGTGAGGTTTGGGTGGGGGGCATAGGCGGTAGTGGCCGTATGTTCCCTCATCTGTTTTGGGTACTCAGTATGTTGTTATTGTCTCTGTCTTTTGTGTCATCTTGGTCAGGATTCTGAGTCAGGGAACTCTAAGGAAAATACCACCCCTTTGGGGTTGGTGAAATTTGATTTGAGCTCAGCAAAATTGTGTGTTGTGCTTTTGTGCTTGTGGTTGAGTCTTGTGTCTTACTTATATGAATTAGTCTGCAAAAAGCAGACTGGAAGCAGAATGGAAGGTTCAGAAAACACTGGAGGGGCCAGAGCGGTGGCGTGGAGCAGTAAGGCAGACGTCTGCCTTGCTGGCTAGCCTGGGATGGACCAAAGTTTGGTCCCCTGGCATCCCATATGATACCCCAAGCCAGGAGTGATTTCTGAGTAACACCTGAGTGACACCGAGTGTGCCCTCCCCCCCAAAAAAACAAAAACAAAAACAAACAAAAAGAAAACACTGGAAAGTCTCAATTGGCTGACAGGGACTCAATTTGTTCTGGAGACATCCATCTTTCTTGACCAACTTCAGCTGCCCTCTTGCCATTCTTATATGAGAGCAGAGAAATATCAATTGATCTTATCTGCGAGTGTATGAAAAAAGAGGGAATGAGTGGGACAAAATGAAGAAAAGAAGTCCTGAGGAGCATGGGAGGTCGATCCCTATGCTGCCTCTCCATGTGCTCCCCACCCAAAGGGGAAAAGTCTATACCCCTTCTCCTCTCTCTATGCATGCTGCAAGTAAGTGTGTCAGTCCTTGGAAACTCAAGTAGTGAAAGGGCCTGCACAGAGCTGGGCAGACCGGGCTAGATGGGGTGAGCAATGGACAAGGGCTGAGGGTAGGGATGCCAGCCTAGCCCCTTCTAATGGTGGGAGTTAGCTGGAGAAGAAAGGAGAGAAGTAAGATGTTAATAAGACCAAAAAAAAAAAAAGTGCTCTGGATGGTAGAAAGAACTATTAAGATATTGGGCATTGCAAGACTTTGGAAACACTGGCCTGAAGGAGTTAAAATCCTCCAGAGAAGAAGCTGAGGTAACTTTGAGAAAGAATGCCCCAGGTCTATCTCTCTCTTCCTCCGCTTTGGGAACTTATTTAGTCTTTGTTAAGGAGTCATCTATAAATAATAGACTCTCAGAAAGGTGGGGTGGGAAAATGGCCATTTTAAAACTCAAGCCAAGTGGGCTATAAAGAGCAGCTTTGATTTTTAGTGGTTTCTCTGCTTCCATGGTGTTTTGATTTTCAAGTGAAGAGAAACAGCCTCTAACTTTTGTAGTTTCTAATAATGAAGAATTGGGTGGACATTTTTACAATTTATTGTGATTGGCTTTTTTTAGACTATATTGTTAGCCTGTCCAGTCCATGGAAATGACTGATATTATTAAGGCAATCAATTTCATGTCAACTTTGTCACAAGGTATAAAACTTAATGTTGGTCGTAAGATATCTTTACAAAGTGTGAAAATCTCAATGGATCATGGGAAGGTTAGTAAATGCTATCTAAATGTAATGGTACTTAGTTGCAACTATTTAAAAGGTGAGAAATCTATAGAACTGATTTAAAGATTTTCAATAAGTACCATAAATGACAAATTGGTCCTCTTAGGTGCAAGCATGTCGAGCATTTTGTTTCCAAATTGAAAGAGGGTAGTTTCAAGTTTGCCTACTCGAGCTGCAGTGCTGATTTAGGAGGTGGATACCGAAAAAAGGCACGGAAAGATGCTGGAGCACTAACCCAAGAATGGCCCTGTCTGGTGCTCTGAGCTGGATAAATGTGGTGGCAGGACTACCCATCAGAGGATGAAAAGAAAAGAGAAGGTAAGAGAAAGAAGTGTATATGGATGTTCTATGCAAGAGAGATAATGGATGGATTTATGAATGTTGGGGGGAAAAGAAGGGAATTCTGTGAGAGTGTAACCAATGGTTGCAAATTGAAATGGAGGAGAGTTACAGAATAAAAGTAAAGGAATGTGCAGAAAGTTTGAGAATGTCTAGTAAGGAAAGAAACCATATGGTCAAACTAAATTACCATTAGTCTCTAAATTTAAAATGATCTAATGTTTTTTTTAGCGAGAATTCTATTAGACAGTACTCTTGGAAAATTGGACCTTTAGAAATGACAGAAAATCGGGCCCGGAGAGATAGCACAGCGGTGTTTGCCTTGCAAGCAGCCGATCCAGAACCTAAGGTGGTTGGTTCGAATCCCGGTGTCCCATATGGTCCTCCGTGCCTGCCAGGAGCGATTTCTGAGCAGACAGCCAGGAATAACCCCTGAGCAATGCCGGGTGTGGCCCAAAACCAAAAAAAAAAAAAAAAAAAAAAAAAAAGAAATGACAGAAAATCAACATTTTCCAAATGGATTTTTAAAATATATATTCATAATGATTGTTTTGTGTTCTGTAAGTTGACAAACATTGTTTTTTATCTTTTCTTGGTACCTTCAGTATTTTTTATGCTTTAAGGCACTATGTTGATTTGCACAAATACAGGTAGAAAGTTTTACTCTCTGTAGTGGGATTATTCCTCATGAAGACAGGAAATCTTAAAAGTCAGCTAGGGGACCCCAGAATACTCTTCCGGAGTAACAGTTGAAAGGAGTTGAGGTTAAATGACAGGAGCATATCTGGTAATAATTGGTACCGTTACAAGTACTTTGCTAACCTCAGGGAGACCATAGAGGCAGACTGACCTAGGATATTAGAAATCATTTAGGAATGTCTAGATGTGCACTGACTGGCCACAGCCTGGGCCCTGCTCTTAGCATTGAGAATGGAGATCAGAATCTATCCCAAGCCTAAAAAGCAATGGAACAGAGGATAAGAGACCCAGGGCCACCTCAGGCTCATCATGCTGACCTGACCTTCAGATTTTTACATAGCCCAAGCCTAGGTAACCCTAATGTGATTGTAAAATATTAATGCCTTTATTAATAAACTACCTACTCTGTCCTAGACTAATACCCATATGTTCTCTGTAAATAATGGGATGTCCCAAATGGAAATTTCTCATCTTGCTGGGTTATATGCAAAGGAATAAGCCTAGTTTATTTAACTATCTGGCAAGGTTTAAGCTAAAGGTGAAGAGAAAAACTATTTTTCTGTAGCTGACTATATTAAATGTAGTCTAGTCAACTTACCTTAAAGCCCACTCTTCTTGGACAGCCCATATGAAATTGGTTGTAATAGGCCAGTCATGAAGGAACTAAAAGCTGTACATGCTATCACTAGTCTGAGTAGGATAGTGGTGCCAGAACTTTACCAGGGAGAATTTAGGCTGAACAGGATAGTAGCAGAGGTAATTCAAAGCTATGCTTTATGTGCTTTAACTAAACTTAGTGAGAGTCCTGGGCCTTCTTTCCCTGCACCACCTGTATAGTATTAGAGAGTTTTTCCTGAGGATTGGTAGCGTGTCCTCATACAGATGCCTAAATGTTCAGGAAACAGGTATATCACTATGAAGCTTTGGTTTCTGTTGCTTAATTTCAGTGTTACCACCCCTGAGAGAGTATCTTCTACTGCTCTGTCCTCCCAAGGATAGAGAGGACCATTTATTGTTCCAAGGCCTGGTTGTTTTAAATTATATTCCACTGTCTAGTTGATCTGATCTTTTCACATGTTGATTATTGCAAACCCAAACCAGGCAATTGTGTGGACCCTCATTAAGAGCTAAGGTAGGAGCCAGAGAAATAGCATGGAGGTAGGGCATTTGCCTTGTATGCAGAAGGACAGTGGTTCAAATACCATCATCCCATATGGCCCCCCAAGCCTGCCAGGAGCGATTTCTGAGCATAGATCCAGGGGTGACCCCTGAGTGCTCCGGGTGTGACCCAAAAACCATAAAAAAAAAGAGCTAAGATAGCATGAGATTTAACCCCTCTTATAGGTAGAGTCTACAGTCTTTTGCCAGTCTGAAGAAGTTGAAGAGTAAGGACCTTTGCCCATATTCCCCTTAATGACTTCTACGGTGGTGAAATCTCTAAGGAAAATGTGAAGGTCAGCAGGAAAGGTGCCAAGGGAGTAGTGGCAAGAGGGCCACAAGAACTAACAAAAACCTAGCAAAAATTAACAGCCTATCCTGAAAAGAATTAGCACCAGGTATGAGAGGCATTTCTCTTGGACCCAGTGCAGGAAGGACAACAACCTTCACAGACAACTGGATTCTAGGGCTCTGTTATTGTCTCTTCACCCCAACAGCTGTTTAAGTTGTAGCATTGAAGAAGATGAAGGAACCTCCTTGTTCCTCAAGGTGGAGGGTCATTTACCCAGATAAGAAGGAGTCCCTGCAGATTCAGCTGAGTCAGCTCCCAGAACCAGGCAGAATGTGGATAGTTCTGATGCTCTTTGATGCTCTTGCTGATGGCAGTGACCATGGGATAACCAGTTGGAATGAACACACCCCATTTGCTTGTGGACTATGCTTGGGCTCTTACCTGAACTGTAGATGGAGGATTTGTGTAACCCTGGTATCCCACTCCTAAAATTTGACTTATTCCAACAATAATGACATAGACCCCAAGGCCCTATAAATAACAGTATACTGCCCTAGACATATAGCCATAAAAGGACATGTTTAAGCAACCTAGAAACAGTCAAACAACTTAAAGGTCAAGACTTTCTACTTCCTAGTCTTATATAATCTGGCTTGTGACCTCAGTGGAGGGGTCACCTCCTGCAGGAGGTGGCCCTGACTGGTCAGTTTGTAGCTTGTTGGTTGATAGGATAAAGCTTTGCTTTGCTTTATTTCAATTGTGTGGTCTCATCCTTTGACTCCAAACCCTAACAGAGTTCTGACTTCACAAAATTGACATGAAATAAAGTGCCACATACTCATATTTTCATTTTAATTATCTCTTTAAATTGCTAGGATTTTTTGAGCCAAATGGTACGTGGGTACATTTTCAAACATGTAAGACTCAATATTTTAAGTCATTAAATTCTCATTATTCCTTCCTGCAGTTTCTGTGCTTCTCTCCATATTTAATGTTACATGTTTAAATGACATGCCTAAAATGATTCCATAAATTAGTAAAAGAGTAAGCAAGGAGACTTGAGAAGGCAGTTCTCCTCCAGTTTAATGACCATGGTTGGAATCCAGACCAGTCTGTCCCAGTAAAAGGGGAAAGTTGGTCAAGAGACCCAAAGATTTCTCTAGCCCACTAACCAAGAATCCCCTATTCCTGACTGAGGTTTGGGTTTTTTCTTTCTACTATTTCTACTTGAGCAAAATTTAACATTATTAGTCCTCTCTAAAAGCCTATTATGCTTCCTATCAACCAAATCCTACTCAGGCTGGATGCTTACTCTTTTCACAACTTCTGTAAAGATTTTTCAGAGAAGTAATAATGGATATCAACTATGTCTATTCTTTTCAAAAACTTTTAGCTTACTGCTAAGGACTGAATAATTTGAGTGCCCTGAAAGTCATACGAGGCAGGACATTTAAAAGATGATTGGGGGACGAAGGGATAGCACAGCAGTAGGGTGTTTGCCTTGCACATGGCTGACCCAGGATGGACCTGGGTTTGATTCCTGGCATGCCATATGGTACCCCAAGCCTGCCATGAGTGATTTCTTTTTTTTTTGGGGGGGGGTCACACACGGCAGTGCTCAGGAGTTACTCCTGGCTGTCTGCTCAGAAATAGCTCCTGGCAGGCACAGGGGACCATATGGGACACCGGGATTCGAACCAACCACCTTTGGTCCTGGATCGGCTGCTTGCAAGGCAAATGCCACGGTGCTATCTCTCCGGGCCCAGGAGTGATTTCTGAGCACAGAACCAGAAGTAATCCCTGAGTGCCACCAGGTGAGGCTCAACCCCATTCTCAAAAGATTAAAATAAAAAGATAAATGATTAAGTGAAGAAGGTAACTCTCATGAGTTTAACACTCTTAAAAGAGATTGAGAGCTGTCTCTTTTTTCTGTTTCTCTGTCTCTGTCTCTTTCTGCCCGTTGATTTTAACTTTCTTCCAAGTCTTTAGAACTGTAAAAAGCAAACTGATTTGTTCAAGCCACTTAGTCTACAGTCACTAGACTACAGCAATCCAAGCTAAGATCCGACCATCTCACATCACACAGAGTTGCCTTCTTCTGCCCCTCACCGTCACATAGCTAAGAATCTTTGATTCTGGTTTTTCCCTCTGTCGTTTGTGTTCCTACATTTTCTTCATTTCCCTCACCCTTCAATGTGTTCATTGCCCAGGAGCCTCAAGTAGCACAATTATGTAAAATCTTAATTTCTATTGTTTAAATGGAGAATTCTCTGGATCTTCCTGCATGCCAAGAATCTCTTTTTCATTCTCGTATAAACACGTTCGTTTTTATTTTACTTTTTTTAATAATCACACTCAGTTATATTTTTGACCCAGCTTTCCAGTTCAACATTTTTGCTTTTGGTAACTCACCTATAATATGCCGTTATTGATTTTGTAAATTTATTATTTCCTTATCCTCCAGCAGTAAAATAACTCACATCCAATGATGGAAAAAGTATGCAGCTACTGTTGTCTTATGTTGTGCTGAAATGTAGCTGTGTATCCCCCATATCACCAAATGTGGCTGTATTTAAAAACACTGTCTGGGAAGGGGCACTGCTCAACAGGGGTATTAGGAAGCATGAGCTCCACTATTCATTGGTCCTCTCTGAGTGTGTCTACATCCAGATTTCCTTATTTTACAACACCTGCCAGCAACCTGGTTGAGACACCGTAATGCCCTCACTTAATGTTAATCACTTGAACACACAGGGCAAGAGCCAAAGAGAGAGACCTCAGAAGAAATCATCTGCCTCAACAATGAGATTTCAGATTTCTAAATCCCAAGATAATGAAAAAACAATTTTATGGTTCTTATTTATTGTTTTATTATTTTATTTTACTGTGTTTATTTATTGTTTAAACTATAGCATTTTGTTAGTGTAACCCCAGAAAACCCAGACACCTCCTTTGAATATAGCTTCAGAGAAGAGACTGACATTGCTCTGATGCCTAGTGCCCTGGGAAGGAGTTGGTTACTACACTCACTTTAACACATCTACACTATTTCTGGCTCTCTGAGTATGCCACCATCTTCACCATGAAGCCTTATTGAGAAAGATAGATTGAGTCTTTCACAAGGGGAGTATGTTCTTCAGTAAACTGAACTAGATATTTATTTATCATACTAAAGAGTAATTATTAGCCTCATATTAAACAAACAGCCAACAATCTTTCTGAGGAAGTAGGGGGTTAATTTATTGTAACTGACTTCCCCATCATTTCACTTACAATAACCTTTTTACTGGGCCTACTTATAGTTCAGGGATCCAATTCAGGAATAGCCCAGAGAAAATCCACCCCTATTTCAGGGAAGCCCAAGATTTCAACATCATAGCAAGACAGTAATATTCTTAAAGAGAAATTTTCAGAGTTTCAGTAAACAGTTTCTTATTTGGCCTCTTTAGTTTTCCATTTATTTTCTTCTTGATAAAACATTTATTGTGCGTTAAATATGTACAAGAATCTAATATATTCATCTGGACCAGAAATACAACTTATATCAACACATCTTTTTTTTAAAAATGAGATGTCTACCATGGAGCTCAATCATAAAAACTTCTAAGAAGGGGGGGGGGAGAGTAAGCACAGAAATTGGAATTATGGCAACTTTTGATTTAGTGCATTGATTGCACAAATCAGAACGTTAAGACTATGAAAGAAAATTATTTTAAAACTCAGATGCCCTATGATTTTTATCTAGAAACAATATAAGCTTGGAAAAATAGAAGTGAATATAAGCCCTTGCTGGGCAGGTATTCAGAAATGCTGTAAAACGGGGTTCATAAGATGCTTCATGAAGAGAGAACATGGGGTTCTTCCCTCCACCACCAACTGTGGTCTGTTATTCACAGCTTCCTGCACACAGACCGTTCATATCCCTAGAATGGGGCTCAATTATTTTTCAGAATTTGATCCACTTGCCTTCCTTTTCTAACATCCAATCACACTTGTTCTGTCCTTTGAGACAAGTTTCCTTCCATGGGGGTAAGGTAATATCTGGGCCCCCTGCTGCTCTTCCCTCTGGTGCCAGGGACCTGGGGGCTGCAGGAGGCCTGGCAGCTCTGGGGTCCACAGCCCAGAGGGAACAGTGCTGCTTTTTCCTGGGCACTGTGAGAGAACCCTGTAGCCTGCATTGAAAGGGCCTGCGCCAACTCAGCACAGCGCCTCAAGGCCAGTGATGTTCTCCTTCAGGCACGTGATTGGGGACAATCGCGTCTTTATTCATCTTTCTGCTGTGCTGCGTTGCTTTCTCCTTTTTAGAAGTCACTGGAAAGGCCCGCAGTGTCCTTTGAATCCGCTGTGGGAGAGATGAAAGGTTTCAGAGGCACGGATCTGTCATTTCTGAGAAGGTTCATTCACGCTGGAAATCATCCCTAAAGAGAGAGACTGTGAGGGCTGATGCTCTAATTACAGAGGGGGGCATGTATCTGCCAAATCTGCCAGTTTCCTGTGGGATTGAATGAGCGCTCTTCAAAGCAGATATTCAGTAAACAAAGGTCTCAATTTGGAAATTGCTTCTTGCCATAATACATGTCTTTATGAAAAACCTCCTTTCCCCATCCCAACACTACATTTGCTATCTAAAAAAATAGCAGAGAGGAAAATCCTCCAATCTTCAGAGACCAGGTTTAAAGCTGGACATATGTTCCACTTGCTACCATACAAGCTTCAAATTCTCTAAAATCAGATCTAATGATCTGTGAATTATTTTATGATCAAAACATATATCTATTTATTTATTTGTCAAAGAATTCTGATCGGGGGCCAGAGATCAGTATAGCAGGCTGGCTATTGTTGGCCTTGTAAACGACCTACCAGGATTTGATCCCAGGCATCCTATATGGCCCCTCCAAGCCCTACCAGGAGTGATGCCTGAGAATAGAATCAAGAATAAGCACTGAGCACAGCCAGTTCTGGCCCAAGAACAACAAAAACAAACAAAAAAAATTCAACACATTTTAATTCGATTCATAAATTGTACCCAGCTCTGGCAAAAGAACCAGAGATCGAAGTTTTAGTTGTTTCTCCTAGTGAAGAAAAGACACAGTCAACGAACAGGTACTGAAACAACAGCATTCACTGATCAGTGTCATCTCAAAATGGAAATAACCATCTTCTCACTTCCTGTAGGGGAACCAAACTCATTGAAAAAGTTTTTCAATGAAAAATTTGAATAATCTTTGTGGACATTTTCTTTTCTCTGCTGTATGTTGTGTGCTGTGTGTGTGTGTGTGTGTGTGTGTGTGTGTGTGTGTGTGTGTGTGTGTGTGTGTGTGAGATGAACAGATTTTTGGCATAGTTCTTGGGGATCACTCTTGGCAGTGCCATGAATGCCAGGAACCAAATTAGGTTCACCTAAGACAGTGGTTCTCAAATAGTGGGGCGAGGCTCTATAAAGGGGACCTCGACAAACACTGTCATAACAAGCTAAGCCCTGTGTTTATGTCTCTGTATGTCTCTGGAGCTGAGAGTTGTGTCCTGCTTCAAACCCGGCTTCAAAAAGCTATGCATTGCAAAACATGCTCATTGTAGCCATAAATCCAGACATCACCTCTGATTAAAAAATCAGCTCAAATTATTTTATATATTTTTGTTTGGCAGGTTAAAGTTTTTTTAATAAAGGTATTATTTACAGTTGCATGGAGGGGGCACAAAATCTGTTTTTTTCTTCCTAGGGAGGGCATGACAGAAAATAATTGAGAAGCACTGACTAAGGCAAGAACACTACTTGCTGTTACTGTCTCTCTGGTCCCATGGACAGAGTTTTCATATAGAGCGTCTTACTAAAACAGTCCAGAGGCGGGGCCGGAGAGTTAGCATGGAGGTAAGGCGTTTGCCTTGACGCAGAAGGAGGTGGTTCGAATCCTGCCTTCCCATATGGTCCCCTGAGCCTGCCAGGAGCAATTTCTGAGTGTAGAGCCAGAAGTAACCCCTGAGAGCTGCCAGGTGTGACCCAAAAACAAAAATAAAACAAACAAACAAACAAAAAAAACAGTCCAGAGGCAACTCTCCTATCCATAAACAAGTAAACCAAGGGCTTTCAAAAAGATCACTTTCCTTTGTCAGCAGATATCTCCCTTCCTTTGGGGCATTTAGACTTCTTCAGGTTTTCATTTCAGTTTTATTTGTCACCTTTCTCCTCCTTGCCTCCCCATATCCCACATTCACATCCAGAAACAAAAAGAAGAGCTTTCTTTATGTAGCACCACTTTCTTAAGAACGATCTTTTTGTAATGTAGTAGAACTAAAATGTACAGCTATGTGGAATAGATCTGGATGCTTTGCGGATCACCTGAAATAAAAAATAAAAATAAAAATAAATACAAGGGATGCTTGCCTACAGTGGGGTACAACTATGTTTTGGTTTCATTTCACTGAAATTCCCCTGCTTTAAGAGGATATTTACCAGGGCTGGTGAGGTGGAGCTAGAGGTAAGGTGTCTGCTTTGCAAGCGCTAGCCAAGGAAGGACCAGGGTTTGATCCCCCGGCATCCCATATGGCCCCCCCAAGCCAGAGGCAATTTCTGAGCGCTTAGCCAGGAGTAACCCCTGAACATCAAATGGGTGTGGCCCGAAAAAAAAGAGGATATTTACTATCTGTTTAATATCTCTCCTTTATACTAATCCTTAACTTTGCCATACATAGACATACTTTGATAGATGATATTTAGATAAATAAATTCCCAAATGTAAGTTGCTTTTTGTAATTTCACAAAATTTTATTCTGAACCATTCTCATTGTAATCGATTAACCTGGATCAACTTGGGTTTTCAAGAGTTGGTTCTTATTTTCAGAAACATCATTCCCCAGGCCCATTTTTTTCTGGAAAAGGAAGATCCAGGGGCTCCAAACAACATTATTGTGCCGTGGTGCCCTGTAGGGTATATGGGGAACTCTTGAGGGTCTTCCATGGTGCCCAGAAGAGTGTATGGGAAACTTCATGGCATCCTCCATGGTATCCTGTAAGGTGTATGAGGAACTTCTGAGGATCCTTCATGGTATGTACAACTCTCAGTTTGATAATCCAGGATTCATAAACCATGGAGCTCACTCTATTAGCTAAATAAATCAGACATTTTTTTCCTTATAGAAATTCTTGAATCCCCAAGCAATTAAGTTTCAGTTGACTAATAAATATTTGCAAATCCTATTACCAATTGTCAACTAGTCTAGTATCTCCCATAGGTTGATTAATAGATTAATTTCAGGTGGCCAGAAACAGAACTCACCTCACAACCCTAACAGAAAAAGTAAAGAGCAAGTCAGGATTGGAGAAACTACAGAAGGCAGCATAGTTAAAAACCTACCAGCACCTGATGAGAAAAGTCATGTTATTGTCACTTTTTATGGAAAAGAAATGTTAGAATCCAGAGTCCAAGGAAGAGACCACATAATTAGAGTAAAGCTGAACATTTTAATTCACCTGCCAACAGCCACCAAACTGGCCTACTAGGGTAGCCTCTAGAAGGAGATGAACCCCATCCAAGGTCATCATAGGGAAGGGATATAGAGAGGTTCTACCTTTTTGGTGATCTTTAAAGTGATTGGCTATTATCTAGGGGTGCTCCTTTGAGTCCTTCCCCAATATGCTACTGGTATGGCCAGGTAGCTTGAGGTGGTGTTAAGGGAACTAGCATGTGGCTTACACCATGTGGTCCTTACAAAATGGCATTTCTCCCTGCTCAGAACCTGAGAATCCTGCCATGTGACATTTACCAAAATGGCATCCCTCCTAGTTCAAAACCCAGGACCCCACAGAAAATGGGAGCCAGAGTCAGTTCAACAACTTACATTAGCATTGAGGTAAGGTGTATTTGTAAATCAGCACTATACTTTTAGGCTATAGGCCTTCCTACAATGACTCTAATTTTAAAATTGCTTTAGCATGGTGTAGGGCTTTTTGTTGTTTATTCTGGTTTTATTTTAACTTTTTCTAACACCTCAGAACATAGTTTATTGATGTAATGAAGATAGAGACAATAGTACTTAAAAACAGCATTTTCTCATTGCAGCCAACAAGGAAGGGCCTGAAAGCTTTCATTCAATTCCACAGAGGTCAGAGATTTGGGGTACAGGAGCATTGCTGGAGAGTAAATATTCAGTTTTAAGATTAGGGCTACTTAAATATGCCCGTGGGCAGTCATGAAATGAGTAGGTAGGACTCAAACTGTCAAGCCTAAATGGTGCTGGAATTGCTAGTAAACAATAAGGGCATTCTGAAAGATTGTTATCTTAAAAGGAGAAAAAGAAAATGGACAGGAAAGATCTTATGAAGACCAAGGAATATGTGTGTGAATGGGATAGACACAGAAGATCTTATCAGAGCCAGGAATGCATGTCCAAAGGAATGGACAAGAAGGGCTTGCAAATGTTTGCTTAAGTGCTATTGTTTTGTTTTATTTTACATTTACTTAAAAGTATGACTTGGGGTGCCTGTGTTTCCCAGTGCACCTGCCCCCACAGCTTTCTCTGGAGATGTGCACTTGAGGCTCTCAGCTCTGGAGAATCCAATGTTGATTCTTGGCTTGTATCTTAACTTACCTCTCCACTTCTCTTCCTTTAGTTCACAATAAATATACTATATCTCCTTTAATAAAAGAATGAATAAAAATGAGCAGAAGATAGTACAAAGACTAAGTTACTTGCTTTGTATTTTATCAATTGTAACTCAAATCTTCAACAACACATTTTGGTCCCCTGAGCAGAAAGCCAGGAACAGTCACCTGATCACATCTGGGTATGACCCAAAAGTTTAAAAAAAAATTAATATATACCAATATGTTTTCTCAATCCACATTTGCTAATATTATAAAATTTATCATTTTCAAATTTCAAATGTCAAATCTTAATGTATACCAATAAGTTTTCTCAATCCACTTTTGCCAATATTATAAGAGGTAGCCTTTCCAAACTTTAAAGGTCAAACATATTAAAATTCTTTAATATCAATATCATTAATGATACTTGTTAATTAAAAGTTAACACTTATCAATTGCCTGGCACAGTTCTAAGAAAATAATATCTTAGCTCACTAAAACCTAAAATTTTAGCTCACTAAAATCACAATAGTGTTTGTACAATAGAACAAATTTCTAAAAAAACTGGCACAGAAAGATTTAAGTAACTTGTCACAGAGCTAGTGGCAAGATGTTGACATCCTAATTTCAGAATCAAAGTTCTTTTTAAAAAATTGTATTATAACATTGTGATTTACCAATTTGTTCATAAAATAGTTGTTTCAAGCATTAAATATTCTAACTTAATCCATCAAGTGTAATCTTTCCTTCACCAGTGTCCCAATTTCCCACCCACCACCCCAGCCTACCCTCTTACAGGCACAAACAAATCTATTTCATAGTGTTTGTTACAACACAAAGGCAAATGGAATTATCAAAACTTAGATCAAGTGTCAATTAAAACAATCACTATATTTCTCTATGGTATTACTAAAGTCATTGTCTAAGGATTAATTGGATTAAGTGACTGGTGCTTCTGTGTTCCTCTTAGGCTCACTGAGCTTGACAGATTCCGATGAAACTTTCCCATCAGATTTCCTCGGGTACAACTGGACTGACACTAATATGAAATTTTGAGGTTCGAGGATCTATAGATCTGGAACAAATTTAGTGGCTTAGCAGTTTGATAAGGTTAGTTGTAGAACTAGTTGTTTCTGTGGGAGGGTATTGGGTATGGCACTGGCATATGGTATGGCAGAAAGAGTTATCTTCTTTGACTTATTATGAGAAGACCCCAGAGATATTAGTTCAGACCAGACTACCTGGGAAAGATCCATGCCCCCCCCTTTTTTTCGGACCTGGTAGAGATGCTTGGCCATTTTTCTGCCAGGAAGATAACAGTTGTGCTCAGTGACTGATGGGTTTCTAGGTGATGGGGGAGTTGAAGTGGAGTGGGGGTATCTCAGCCATCCCCATTCCATAACTATCCCAGAATTTCCAGGCCCTAGTCTGGTCCCAGCTGAGAAGGTTTATCGGTTCATATTACTTGAGTTCAGTTGTGGAGCTGGGCCATTTCTGTCACAAGGTGTAGCAATTTCACACTTTCCGGTTTGTAATTTAGCTAGATCACAATTTATTGACCCACTACTTTTTAATCAGAAAAGTATTGTGACCCTGACATTGATTCTGTTTTTTATAGAAAGTACATATTGCTAAAGGATTGCAACCTGAACTCCATGAGGCTATTTTAGAGCTTATATTGAACCAGGTATTGAACCCAGAAATCAATGGCAACTGAGTTCAAAAAGTAATGATCACTAAAACATTTTATGCTGTCTAATCTGACCACTTATGCTATTTCTTACCATGGAGAACATAGGCTAGACTAAATTTCCACTCACACCATAGTCTCTGATTTGCCTTGGGTCACTGTCTCATTGTTTTCATTTCTGTGAGGAAACCACCTTCCCATTATACCACTTTGTGAGGGCCACACCAGGAGATGCTCCAGCAGGCAGAACTTGGGAGCCACAGGGTGCAGGGCTCCTAGATAAAGCTTCATACATGCCGAGCACATCAGAGACTCTCCAACTTTTTTCTTTCTTTGATTTATTGAATCATTTTGACCCTCCTTTTATCATCATCCTTCTTAGCCTGTGTTTTTTTTTTCCTGGCATTATCTCCATGGATGGATTAACCATTTCAGAAAGTGAAACTTCCCAAACTTGCCTGCAAGTTATGAAAATTGATACTGCTGGGGCCAGAGAGATAGCTCAGTGGTGTTTGCCTTGCAAGGAGCCAATCCGGGACCTAAGGTGTTTGGTTCAAATCCCGGCATCCCATATGGTCCCCTGTGCCTGCCAGGAGCTATTTCTGAGCAGATAGCCAGGAGTGACCCCTGAGCACCGCCGGGTGTGACCCAAAAACCAAAATAAAAAGAAAAAAAGAAAAAGAAAGTTGATACTGCTTATTCAATTTTTTGATTCTATGTTTAATGGAAATAAATCATCCTTTCCTGGATTTCTGAATCAGAATATGAGTAAAAGATATCTCTTAGTATTTATTAAGAATATATTATTAATTTGGAGCCGGAGAGATAGCATGAAGTTAAGGCATTTGCCTTGCATGCAGAAGGATAGTGGTTCGAATCCCAGCAACCCATATGGTCCCCTGTGCCTGCCAGGAGCGATTTCTGAGAGTAGAGCCAAGAGTAACCCCTGAGCACTGCTGGGTGTGACCCAAAAACCAAAAAAATAAAAAATAAAAAAATATATATTATTATATTGGGACTGGAGAGATAGCATGGAGGTAAGGCAATCACCTTGCATGCAGAGTCGAATCCTGGCATCACATATGATCCCCCCTCCCCCCCGAGCCTGCCAGGAGTGATTTCTGGGAGTAGAGTTAAGAATAACCCCTGAGCACTGCTGGATGTGACACAAAATAAAAAAACAAACAAACAAAAGAGTATATTATTATATTAAGAATATATTATATTCGGTGCCAGAGAGATAGCATGGAGGCAAGGTGTTTGCCTTTCTTTTTTTTGGGGGGGGCCACACCTGGCGGTGCTCAGGGGTTACTCCTGGCTGTCTGCTCAGAAATAGCTCCTGGCAGGCACGGGGGGGGGGGGGGGGGGGACCATATGGGACACTGGGTCCTGGATCGACTACTTGCAAAGGCAAACGCCGCTGTGCTATCTCTCCGGGCCCAGGTGTTTGCCTTTCATGCAGAAGGATGATGGTTCAAATCCCGGCATCCCATATGGTCCCCTGAACTTGCCAGGGGCTATTTCTGAGCATAGAGCCAGGAGTAACCCCTGAGCACTGCTGGGTGTGACCCAAAAACCAAAAAAAAAAAAAAAAAAAGAATATATTATATTCAGATATATAATATATTATATTAGTAATAAATAAAAAGTAAATATGTATAAAATTTTAAAGAGAGGGGCCTGAGTGATGGCGCAGTAGTAGGGTGTTTGCCTTGCATGCAGTTGACCCAGGATGGACCATGGTTCCATATGGTCCCCCAAGTCAGGAGTGGTTTCTGAGCCATAACTAGGAGTAACCCTGAATGTGTGGTCCAAAAATAAAAGTATGGCCCCCCAAAAAAAATTTAAAGAGAAGTATAATAGTATAATCATTGAAACTCCTATGTCACAAACAGAATAAATGGACTTTGGAGCATCATATAATATTGACAAATATCATCTTGAAAAGAATAGCTACTCTCACCCATTCTTTCCTCAGAAAACTCTAGAATTTTTACTTCTTTCCAGATATAATAGTCTTATTTATTCATTTCGATAAAATCCTAGTCTTAAGAGCTAAAAATATTTGGGCTGGTTTTACCCTCTGGAATAGAAGAGTAAATGTTACATTTAAAGTTCAGAGAATCTTCCAGCTTAATTTCCTATGTCCTATTTGGGAGTACAATGTCGGTGTTGATTCTTGTGAAAACCTGACATGCCTGCGTGATAAATAATCCACCATACCCTACTCGTTGCTTAAAGAACAGTGAAGTCAAATAAGGTCACTTACGTCATGGATGTCTGTGTTCTACATCTCTCCAGTGCTAGTATTATGGAGGTTAAGTCTTTGGACCTTCTTCTTCAGTCTTCTCACCTGCACCTAGCACATAAAAGGTGTTTTATAAATGCATGGTGAGTAAACAAGTTAAAATATATACTATGTTGTGAGATTATCATGATTTGTGATGCGGGGTAACAGCTGGCAGAATTCAGGATATTATCCCCACCACAGTGATCAGAAACTGTTCTGATAATGAGATAACTGTGGGGAATTGCATGCCCAAGACTTAACTCTGAATAACTCTGTAAACCATAATGCCTAAAACAAAACAAAACAAAACTTAATTGATTTTTTCTTTTTATTTTATATGACACACCTTCTCTAGTGGCTCTAGTAGCCCTTCCTTGATTCATAGAAAAAATTAAAATACTTCTGGGGTGATAAAATAGCTCAGGTGATAGAACAAATTCTTAGCATGTAGAAGGCCCTGGATTCAACCCCTGGAGCTTTATTGGAGCTTTATTTATTTATTTATAAATAATAAAGGATGTCCTGATCATATCACCCCATGAATGCTGCCAGAAGTGACCCCAATTTTAAAAATATATACATTAAATCCCATAAGCTTATGCATGCACATGCGCTTCACAACCTTCAGCAGAACAGCACACACCCTTATATTACCAAAAGACACACCCTCACGTTTCCATTTTCTTTTCTTTTTTGGAGGTGGGTTACTCCCAAACAATGCTCAGGGGGTCCCGGGGACACTCCCAGAAACACTTAGTTCAGTGTTGAGGCTCCCAGAACTTAGAGCTAACACTTACTTTTTTCTGACTCTTCTATTTCACTTCCTTTGGAGGGAGTCACCCCCAAAATGAGAGACCCAGAAATGCTGGCTGTCAATCAAAGCTGGGCTCCCTCATGCAAGGCACATGTTCCTGTCCTTCAATTATAGCCCTGATTATCTACACTTTTTATGAAAACTTTTTTCTCAACTTTATCTTTATTTTATCAGGCGTTAGTCATTTTTGATAAACATTGCTGATTGAAGCATTTGGCAAATATTATTTGTTTTTATAAATAATGTAATTCACAGTATTTGTTCAATACAATCATAATAATTGTTTTACTTCTGCAAGTATTATTATTTGTTTATTTATTTGTCTTTTGGATCACACAGCAGTGCTCAGGGGATTTCTTCTGGCTTTGCACTCAGGAATCACCCCTAATAGGCTCCGGGGACCATATTGGATGCCCAGAATCAAACCCTGATGAACCTGTGTACCAGGCAAGCACCCTACCTGCTGTACTATCTCTCTAGCCCCTGCAAGTATTATCATTAAACCCATTTGATAGTTGATAGACTATCAAAATAGACTTGGTATGAATGATTTATAAAAGTCTTGCAACCTGTGAGGCCTGCCAGGGAGTTGAGGAAGATCTCCAATAAAGAAATACTAATCTTATTTTATTTTTATTATTTGGGGAGATTGGGGATTTGAAACCAAACCTAGAATTGCTCAGGGTCTACTCCTGATAGAATGTAGGGACTATATACGGTTTCAGGGATATAATTTGAGTCGACTGACTCGTGCAAAGCAAGTCCTATACTATCTCCCTTGCCCTATTTAAATAAGTGTTCCTAAAGAAAAAAGAAAAATCAGTAGATACTTACTTTATTAAAACCTTTAGGTTTCTCTTAGGGCCTGGAGCAATAAGAGAGATGGCAACAGGAGCAGAGAATTTAGCAAACAGTTTCTCCAACAATTCGGCAGATACCATCCAGGTACCATTCATTGCAGGAGCAATCTGGCAGGGTTAGTGGTGGCAGAGTCTCCAGCCTCTAGCACTTCATCAGGGGGCTTATATAACCCCCAGGCCAACTACCATCCTGCAGCAATTACAAGGGGCTGGCTTCTGGCAAATTATGTCTTTACCCGTAAAGAGACAGTAGCCACTTATGGCTGACCAGAGGGCCATAATAGTTTGTTGTTTTTTTTTTTCTTTTGAGGTTTCCTCAAAAGATAGTCATAAAAATAAAAGCATAATTTCCATACTAGCATAATACAAAAACGACTGAGTACAATTGGTCATGGTTAATTACCTCCACCAAACCAAACAGAGCTGCAATCCATTATATCTAATTAAGGGAAATTATTTGAAGACAACTCCAAAGCATATTAGGAATGTTTTATGCAACAATTTTAAAATGTGAATTCTGTTATGAACTATAAGAGCTGGTATAACTAAGAAAAGGATTGGTAGATATTAAAAATATTTGACCTTCTCCCATTTTCTCTTCTTCTCTAGAATTAGAGATAAGATTGACCCTAATGTCTTTCTCTGAGCCCTTGAAGCATTATTCCTCTATAGCATTATAGTACTTCCTTGCACTATTGACTCTTAGGCAGAAAATGTCCTTTGAGCTTCATGTGTAACATTTACTTTTCTAGTCCAAAGACAAAACCAACTAAAGAACTATCAACCAAAGTAAACAAAGAAAATGGACAATGAACTCTCTACTTTCTCGAATGACCTGGTCTAGGAACAACAGGACAAGTCTGCAATGTAATATAACACGTAGCAATGTCCTCTTCAATCTTCTTCAAATAGAGGAAACAGAGGTTTTCCAGAATCTTCTTTTCATTAGAGGCAGATTCAATATCCCTGGACTATCTGGTTTCCAGAGCATCCCAAGTGAGGAAGCAAATCCCAGGAGACATTGAGCCAGCTGTAGGAAACAGAGAGAAGAGGAAGCAGAAACTGAGAATAAACAATGACAGGATGACTCTGACTTGGTTCTTGGTTCTCTCTGATAGATGAAAAAGCTGACAGGTCAACCCTGGTAGTGCAGAAGGCATCATGCACAGTGATAGGCCCTGCCAAGGGTACAGTTCAATCTGGATATATGAACAGTAAAACACTGCCCTTTCCTCAAAGGAGAAAGATGCCCACACTCCACCACTGTGCTGACTTCCTTTTCTAAGTAAGCTTTTGAGAAGGAGATAAACCCAGGATGGATCTGAGTTCAAAAGAACATATTCTGGACCGGAGCGATAGCATAATGGTAAGGTGTTTGCGTTGCATGCAACCAACACAGGACTGACGATGTTTCGAATCCCTGCATCTTGTATGGTCCTTGGAGCCTGCCAGGTGTGATTTCTGAGCACAGAGCCAGGAGTACCTGAGCTGAGTGCTGGCTGTGACCCAAAACTAAACAAACAAACAAACAAAACAACAACAATAAAAAGAACCTATTCTCAGAATCAAAGATTAGAATTTGACATCCAGTAACAGCATGTTGTTTTGGTTTTGATTTGCACAAAAAGTTGTAAAGGGACAAGAATAGTTGTGAAAAGTTAAAAGTGAACTTGATATATAACTTTTATAGAAAATTAATTAAGTGGAATTATTTTATATTAATTAATGAAATAACACGAACTTAAAACTGAGACATAGTACAATGGGCAGGGGACCAGAAAAATAGTACAACAGGTCTGGGACTTGCCTTGCACATGGTATTCCAAGTTTAAATGTGGTACCTTGAGAAGTCCCCCAAACCCTGCCGGGGGCTTACGTACTCCATGATCAAGGAGTAAGTCCTAGCACCATCAAAAATCAAAATAAGGGGCCGGAGAGATAGCATGGAGGTAAGGCGTTTGCCTTTCATGCAGGAGGTCATCGGTTCAAATCCCCGCGTCCCATATGGTCCCCCGTACCTGCCAGGAACAACTTCTGAGCCTGGAGCCAGGAATAATCCCTGAGCACTGCCGGGTGTGACCCAAAAACCAAAAAAAAAAAAATCAAAATAAAACAAAAACTATGGATAGGAATCAAGAAATGGCAAAGTCAAAGGATTACTAAATCTACTTTGTAGATGAGAAGAAATTCTCTACAGATTCAGAAATCTCCCGAAGGTTCAGACTGCCAATATACAGAGGACTTTCCTCCCAAGGATTGAACAGGAAGATAATTTTACATCACCACACTTTTCTCACTTAGTGTAGATCAAATTATGAAAACAGAATTTCAGCTAGTTGAAATAAAAAGACAATTTCACAGAGTAGAAATAGAAGACATGAGGCCCGGAGAGATAGCACAGCAAGCAGCCGATCCAGGACCAAAGGTGGTTGGTTCGAATCTCAGTGTCCCATATGGTCCCCCGTGCCTGCCAGGAGCTATTTCTGAGCAAACAGCCAGGAGTAACTCCTGAGCACCACCGGGTGTGGCCCAAAAACCAAAAAAAAAAAAAAAAATAGACATGCAGCTTCTGACTTGTCTGTGAGCAAACATGTCATGAAGCATGTGGGATGCAGCAGACTGGTGAATACCGACAGAGTAATGTTTTTGTTTGGTTGGTTTTTGGTTTTTGGGTCACATAAAGCGGTGCTCAGTAATTACTCCTGACTCTGCACTAAGAAATCGCTCCAGTGGGGGTCGGGAGGGAGAACAAAAAAAAAAAAAAAAAAAAAAAAAAAAAAAAAAAAGAAATCACTCTGGCAGGCATGGGGGACCATATGAGATGCCGAGAATCAAACCACCATCTGTCCTGTGTTAGCCATGTGCAAGGCAAATGCCCTACTGCTGTGCTATCACTCCAGCCCCCAGTGTAATGTTTAGAAAATAAGCAAATCCATCTGAGGATTATAGATAAATTATCCAGCTCCATGCCACGCATGCTTCCAGGGATATGTTTGCTTCAACTAACATGATCAATACTTTTTCTGAAGGCTTTTGTATTTCCAAAGACAAAAGTCCCATCTTGTTCTTGAAAGCCCCATTTAAGCATTTTACTTAGATGATAAGAAATCTCATTTTCTAAAAAAAAAAAAAAAAAGAAATCTCATTTTCTGCTCAAGAATTATCTTATTATATGAAACTAATTCCACCTCCTTTGATGTTCTATGAGCACAGAAAACTACCTTTGTCCCCTCTTTGTCATACCTATCAACATAAACATTATTCCTTTGTACTCTTCTTCATTTTCCATTTTGCTCTATCTTGGACACTTCTACACAATTCCTATGGTATTAACTTAATTGTAAATATATAGTAAAACAATTATTTCCGGGTAGAAAAGAAATACTACAATGCTCAAAAATACTTTAAAAAGCCAATCATTGGGCCCGGAGAGATAGCACAGCGGCATTTGCCTTGCAAGCAGCCGATCCAGGACCAAAGGTGGTTGGTTCGAATCCCGGTGTCCCATATGGTCCCCCGTGCCTGCCAGGAGCTATTTCTGAGCAGACAGCCAGGAGTAACCCCTGAGCACCACCGGGTGTGGCCCAAAAACCAAAAAAAAAAAAAAAAAAAGCCAATCATTTCCTTATATTAACTATATGTACACATTTATTTAGATATAGATTATTGTTTTAGTCTCAAATGCCAATTTACACAGGTGCCTTTGACTATTTCCCTATGTTACTAATAATTAGACTTTAATATAAAGCTTTAATCAACCCAGTCTGTGTAAAAACAGAAATCACATAGGCTACAAATTCTAATTTCATATCATTTTGGTACAGATGTACTTTCTTTAAAAAGAGGTTATTACCTTTATCAGATTCTCAAAGGGGTATCTAACCTGAAAACACTGAGCATTCTCATTAGCAACAATATTTTAATAGCTATATACAATTCTATTAATGATTCTTTCTATTACAAATTATATTGTAATAACCATCCATGATTACTTTAAAGATGAAACCCTAAAATTGGAATATTTCCCAGAATAATCAGTTGAAAGGTTGTGTTTGGGGGGGGGGTTGTTTTGTTTTTGGCTTTTGGACCACACCTGTTTGATGCGCAGGGGTTACTCCTAGCTATGTGCTCAGAAATCGCTCCTGGCTTGGGGGGAACCATATGGGACGCCGGGGGATTGAACCTCTGTCCGTCCTACGCTAGCACTTGCAAGGCAGACACCTTACCTCTAGCGCCACCTCTCCGGCCCCAAAAGGTTGTGTTTTTATGAGTCTTTTCTTCTCCTCCTTCCTTCCCAGTTTTTTGTCATTGTTGTGATGTGTGTGTCTTGGGGGAAGAGAGTGGTATGGCTGCAAATTGTGTTGCAGTGAAGTATGGGTCTCACATAATCATAACAACCCAATCACACTGAACAATCTGAGGCTGTGCTGAGATTCAATCATGCAAGATATACACTTTACCCCACAGCCAATCCCGGGGCCCCCACACAGCCAAAAGGCTTAATACAAGCTACCAGTTTCTTCAAGGAAGGAAGCCTCTTCCAAGTCCCACCTGAAGTCTGTGCAAATTGCACCTGTCATCTAATGACCATGAACCACTGAGTCTTAATTTTTAATAAAAACTATTAAAAATTAGATTTTTCTCTATATTATTTACTAGGTAGCAAATGTATTAGTTAATATTGTTTCTTTTATTGACCAGACTAAAATACTAATGTCTGATTAAAAGTCAGAGGCAACATTACTTGTAACACCTAAGATATATCTAAGATATACTTAGCACAAAAGAAGAATTACTTCCTTCCTGGCTGCTCTTAATACATATTCCTTCAGAATAGCATGATGTTATTGACTCATAATTATTACCTCTGTCTGACCCAGAGGTCTTTTGAAGTAATGGCTGTGGTGAGTCAATTATTTTATAGTTATTTTATAACTATAATTATTTTATAGTTTAAGTTTTATAGTTTTTATATTTTATATTTTATATTTTTATATATTTTATATTTTATAGTTTAAGTTTACTCTTTCCCTGTATAAGTATGTTTTATCCCTTTTGTCTAGGACTGTGCTGGTCCACCAGATGTAGCATTAACTAGAAGCTAAACAAGAACATCTCATTGTCTTTATGGCAATGACTTCCAAGACAGTAAGATCACTTGCTCCTCCAATTGATGCCAGGCCACTGGAAACAACAGTCCTGGGAGGCTCATCAAAAATATTTACCCATAATTTGTTGCTCTGGGACTACACTATGTCCAAGAAGATCACAAAAAAAATACACAGAGGTAAATTGAAATAGGAATTTCCCAAAATTCCTTGTTTAATTAAGAGGCTAAACTTTTGAAAGTTAAATATTTTGAGGTTCCTCCATTTGCTATCTGTAACATTCTGGAGAAGTATCTCTATATTTAATTGCAAATTAGACAGTTTTTTAAAGTCATATGTTTGGTGAGTATGGCAAGTGTGTGTCTATATGTTAATTTCTAGGAAGCTGCTAAAAATATAATATACAATATTTGTGAGTATATCTTCCCTGTGAAAAATAATAATCCCATAGTCTCCTCCCCTCCCTTATACATGCTCTGACTCCTTATGTGGTTTTTTTTTTCTTTCCATTACATTCTCATATATATGATCTGATATGTTATTTTGACTGTTTTATATCTGGTCTTTCTCAATGACATGTAAACCCTGTAAAAGCAGGACTCTGATTTTGTTCTCTGGTTTAATGTAAGGTTAATAGGGTTAATGTAAGGATTGAATAATTCTGTGTGTCTATATCTTTGTATTTGTTTCCTAGAGCTGTCATAGCAAAGTTCTATCAACTAGGTGTCTCACATACTCAGAAGCTAGAAATTATGCCATGGTGTTGGCTTACCAGATTGATTCCTTCTAAGAGTTGCAAGGAGAATCAATCTCTCTCTCTTCTTGTTTCTCTCTCTCTCCATCCATCCAGTGACTTAGAAATGCATCACCCTGATCTCTGCCTCCACCTTCACTTGGCATTCACCCTACACATGTTAGTTTCTGGATTGAAATTGGCGCCACTTTGCAAGGACACAATTATATTAAATCAGTGCTTACCCAAATAACCACTTCTTACATTATTCAACTGCAAAGACCCTACTTCCAAATAAGGTTACATTTGTGAGAACTAAGAAATGTGAGGGGAGGAAAAGGTTTGACAGAATTCAGTCTCTCACAGACAGCCCAAGCTTAGAACTCTTGTGGGCATTTATCTTTCAATTCTTACACTCACTTTATGGGATCATTATCTTATAGTGAAAAACTACCTTGGTCTAGTTGGTCAGGTTCTCAAGTGATGAGAATATAACCTTTTTCAGAGAAGATATCAACCAGCCTGGCAAACCCTGCTTCTCCCCTCCCCATGACTATGACTCTGAATAATGACCCATAGAAAGGAAGGAAAGCAGCTCCACAACCAAAGCCTGTGGCATCATTGTATTCTAACCTGCTGCTTCAACCAAGAAGAGAGAACCAAAGCACTGACTTCTGTAAACTCTTCCAGTTAGAGAAAACAACTGGCGGAAGTCAGTAGAGTTAGTTTAGTGAGAAGAGGCCCAACAAGGCCTACAGGCATCCAGGTACGACAACAATCACTGACTACGTGTTTAGCTAACACCTACTGTGTTCTAGGTCATGGGGTAAGTCAAACAGAACAGCACAACCATTCAGGTATTTTTGAGCTAGAATAATTTTGGGACCTGGTCTCTTCATATCTGATTCCAAGATAAACAGAGTTTGTTTTGTCTGGGGAAGCAGAGAGAGGGTGGTGCAGAGATTGAATCCAGGGCCTCACACATGTGGGGCAAAAACTCTACAGCTAGGCCCCATTCACAGCCTCACGTCTATGTCCAAGTCAGGAAACTGCCAAGGCTTCTTTTGTTCATTCTCTTCATCTGGTTCCCAAGCTCCCATCAAGAGGAGTTTCTCCCCTCCAGCCCTTGACAGGACCAGTCATGACCCATGAAAGGAACAGCTCAACTAAGCAAATAAGTCAGCTTTTCCTGTTGATTTTGGAGGATTTGGAAGTGGCTCTAGTTGGAGAAAGGAAGGTATACAGATCTGATTCCTAAAATGAACCAGTAGCAGCATCCTGAGCTGCCAGCAGAGCTTATGCTGAATCAGTCCTTGCAGCAGCCCTGGAGGGTCAACACTAAGGCCATTCACACTGGGCCAGCCAGGCATTTGACATTTCCAACAATGCTCAATGCAAATCCAGGCTCTGGCCCCTGCAAATGGAATGTCAGACATTTACCCTTTGAAAAGCCACTTCTCAGACTCAGGATGAGTATTAAGCTGAGAGAGAAATATTTTTATGATTTGGCAGATTTTCCAAAAACACCTAGTTCCTTAGCCAAGAGAGGCCTTTCCAACATCTGGTTCTGGTGTGGCCCACATAGGGAGAAAACAGCAAAGAGCGTCCCACTTCAGAAGTAACTAGAACAAATGCTGTCTCTGAATTCCCTGGTGTTCCCCATTCGGAGGTTAAGGGGCCCTAACCCCCTAAATGTCACCATGGTCCAATTGTCCTGGCACCACTGCCAGCTCTACAAACACCCTTTCAATGTACTCCAATAATGTTCATGGCTTTACCCTGAGCACAGAGCCAGACATAGCCCCTCAGCATCTTCTGGGTGGCTTACAAATCGATGTTTATAAATTCTGGCATAAGGACCAGCTCTGTGCAGTTAAGGAAGAACACAGGCCTTGCATGTGTGAGGGCTAGACTATCTAGGATCCTGCATGACACCTGCGAGCCACAAAGACCTAACTTCAGCTTCCAGAGCATTGCCAAACAACCCCCACCAAAAATAGGGTGTTACCTCTCCTGGAGAAAACAGATATGTTTGAATCTCAGGAAGAACCCAAATAGATGCTGCCAGGTGATGTGATTGAGGTAAAGATAGTGGGGTTGGTGCCCTCCTCAATCATCTATACAAGCTGTCTCTGGACCAAGTTTAAAGTAGAAGCAACAACTCTTATTTTTAAACAGGAAATATTGGGGTTGGGTGGGAAAGGCAGAAAATGAACTACCTCAATTAGCCCATCACTGGGCCAGGACCTACTTGGCTGTCAAATGCCCAGATCACTACAAATGCCTGGATCACTACAACACAGTGGCAGAAGGCAGAGAACAGACACGTTCTTTTGACCACTCAAGGAACAAGGATTGAGCTAAACTCTATTGGTTTATTCTGAGCTATGCTATCCTCAGAGACTTCCCAGCAAATCCAGGAAACCAGCCCCTGTCTCCCTCTCCTCTAGCTGTAAAATCATCCACAAGCTCTTTCCATGCCACAGCCCCACTCCACAATTTCTAGGCACAGTGAGGAGATCCCATTTAGATAAGCAGGTGAGCAGAGAAGCATGTTGGGAGTCACCATGTTGGGGTCACCATGCTCAGTTGAGGGGCTCCAAAAGAGCACAGAGGATCACCAGGAGCTTTACTCCAGTGTTTTCCAATTTTATTCTGCCTTTGAGTACATGTTCTCAATACAATTTAATAAAGCCTGGCTCTAAGAGGGCCTTGTTTGCTCCAACATTCTTGAGTAAGTAAAGATTTTTCTCCATTGACAACTATTTTAGTATGTGTTCATATTATCCTGATCCCAAAGAAATCTTAAGATTGCATTTTATTTATTTTTTTTAGGATTGCCTTTTTTTTGTTTGTTTGTTTCTGGTTTTGGTTTTTGGGCCACACCCAGTGATGCTCAGGGGTTACTCCTGGCTATGCACTCAGAAATCGCTCCTGGCTTGGGGACCATATGTAATTCTATCAACTTGTGCTTGTCCATTGCATTTAGTTGATAGAATTACATGAAAGAACTGGTGACTCAAAGAGTGAAGGCAAGTAGGTCCCTGAAACCAGCTCAGGTGAGTGCTCCAGCCCCTCATTTCTATCTTTTAGAATCTATAGAAAACCATGGGGAACTCAGCTGTGAAATTATGCTTTGTCTAACCTTAAAATGAATGGCTTCTCATGCCTGGGCATGTGATAAATGTCTAGAGTAGTGGTTTTCAACCTTTTTACGCCTGAGAATTAGCACTGGTCCATAACTAGGGTGGTCCAAAACCGAACCACAGGACAAAAACTGGGATTAAGGGAAGAGATGACAACTAGTAGCAATATTAAAGAAACTGACTCTAGGATTTGAAATATACCATAACTAATCTATAATAGCACATCATCTCTATAAGGAATGTGAGAAAAGAGATCTGAAAGCAACCAACTTCCCCTTTGGCCTTAGTATCAGGTAAGGAAGTTAAAAGAAATGAAGATAAATTTCATGAAAATATTTTTACTTCCACAGCTTCAAAAATAACATGCACTTTTAAGGAACTACTTTTATGGACACTTGCTGGTATTCTAGGAAATGAACATGAGATAATGTTTTCAAAATAGCCCCAAGATAAAGTGAATGTGTAATTTCTGTTCTTATCACTGTATTCTGCAGTTCAGGAGCAGTACTGATATCGAGGCAAAGAAAAGTGTCAGGATATTTTTAAAAACTTTAAAAGCACTGTTTTCCTACTCTGAGGAAAAGAACTGATGAATAGCTGAGAAACTGTTCAAAGTTAAAAACCTAGATAAAAACAGATTAAAAAAAAATAACCCAACAACTTAATGTTGCTTAGTCATCAGGGAAAAATGTCTTAAAGTGGGCTTAAGTGTTTCTCAGCAAATCCTGAGTGAAAAATCTTGAACTGAGGCCATCAAGCATACAAAGGCCCCACTTTCACATCAGAGAAAAGTCCTGGCAAACAGGGGTGTAGATGTGGTAAAGGCGTGTGAAGATCTTCAGGCCCAGGCATAACATGATCAACACCCAGAAATACTAAATAGCTGTTTTCCACTCAACAGTACCTATACCAGAGACCATCTGTGATATTGATCCACTTTGTCTCTCCTCTCTTCCTCACCCCACCCTTTCTCCTCTGCATTGTCACAGCTCCCTCTTTTTTTTTTTTCTTTTTTCTTTTATTGAAACAATTGTGATTAGCAGAATCCTTCACAGTTGCATTTGAGATATACAGAATCGGGGCCCTTCCCACCACCAGGGTCAACCTCCCACCATCATGGCCCCAGAGTGCATCCTATATGACCACTCTTTGGCCCCTGGCCTGCCCATATAACAGATCCCTTTAAGTTTAGATTGTTTAAGTTTAGGTCTCTTCATTCTATCGCTGTTGACTTTGGCTTGGGTATTTAGTTCTATCCATATTTATTTCCCTGCCAATGCATTCGAGACCACTTGACCCCAGACTCTCTTTGACCATTTCTTCTTAGTTTTGTTGTTGTTGTTGTTGTTTGGTTTTTGGGCCACACCCAGTGACACTCAGGGGTTACTCCTGGCTATGCGATCAGAAATCATTCTTGGCTTGGGGGACCATTCGGGAAGCCGGGGGATCAAACCACATTCCTAGGCTAGCGCGAGTAAGGCAGATGCCTTATGCCCTGCGCCACTGCTCTGCCCCCTCTCTACTTTTAAAAGACCAGCAGAAAATATTACTAAAGTCCTACTGCAAAGGTTCCAGAGTAGAGAAAAAATAGCCCATCCCTCTCCGGTTCCTCACCTTTTTTCCCATCTCACACAGTCTAGTTCTCTTGGACACTTAGCTAGAATCCTCCCTGCACTGTCCACTTCCACTTCTAGACAGGTGGGTTCTCCTACCTGAAGCCAGACTCAGGCGCTCCCTTCACCCAGCATCTCTAGCAGCTTACTCAGACCTGTGCTAGTATTTGCTACCTCATCGGTTTTAGCAATTTCTTTGATAACCTATCTCACCAAACCCATAACACCCGGGTTTCTAGGAAGCAGTGATTAAGCAGGGCTATTTATCACTGCAAATGTCATTATACCCAGCCCTTAGCAAGGATAAATGATTATTTATAGAATAGTTAAATGTTACTAAAATGTCAACTCAAATGTTAGAGAAAAGCGGAGAGCCATTGTAACATGATGATACTTTATAATATGCCTGTTATATAAGTAGTTTTAAAATGGCAAAAGATATTTTTTAATGGCAATTATCTATTTTTTGGCACAATGTGATTCCTATACATATTTTTTAAGGACCATTAAAGAGTCTAAGTTCAAGACTGAGAGATCCCTGGTTTAAAATTTAAATAAGTCTGTGCCTAGAATCCAGAAATGTGTCTTAGCAGTAGAACACAAGCTTTTAACATGTAAAGCTCGGTTAACACACCACCATCACCATCAAAATCTAAAATCTAATTTAATGAAGAATAAAATTTAAAAACTAGACTCATTGGGGTGAGAGCAATCAGAGAACAAGAGAGTAGGATTGAATTTGAGTTGGTTCCCCAACATTTCAGATGGTCCTCTTAGCATCACCAGAAGTGAGTGCAGAGCTTGGAGTAACCCCTGAACATCACCCAGTGTGACCTCAAAGCAAAACAAAACAAAAACCTATGAGCCCGGGAGATAGCCCAGCAGTAGGGCTTTTTCCTTGCACGAGGCCAACCCAGGACTAACAGTGGTTCGAATCTTGGCATCCCATATGGTCCCCAAGCCTTCCACAGAGCCAGGAGTATCCCCTGAGCACTGCTGCCGGGTGTGACCCACCCTCTCCCCAAAAATAAAACAAGACAAAAAGCCTAAACACTGCTCTTTCTCTCACTGGCCTACCTGAACCAACTGTTCCCCTCACAGCTTATTGCCTACCCACCAGTGTGCCAGTCTCAGCTCCAATATTAACCTCAGACAGGGCTGCCTTGCTGTTCTGAATGACCATGGGTGCTTCTTGTCAACATGTCTTCCTTTACCAACTATGAGCCCACAGCAAATCAAGAAGGAAGGGTTGTAGCTTAATGTACTCAAGAGGTCTAATATTCAATAGTCACAGATGAATAACACAATGCTAATGATTAGCTTTAAAATACTCTGGAGGTAGCTTGGAACATTGATTGGCTATGAGCTTCTAATAGATATATGGACATTTAGGCATCCTCCCTAATGTAATTCTCCCTAAAATCCCACTTTTATATGTATATTTTTTCATAATGAAAAAAGTCTTCACTCGAAAGAAAGCCACATATAAAAATTACCATGATGTAGTATAAGTCTGTTTAAGGTTGAACAATAAATTTGCTGTGGGAAAGTTGTAGAACTTTACTCCTAAGCATTCAAAAGTCTATAGTGTGAAAATATGGATAAGTGCAGGGTAAGGATCTTGAAGAACATAATGGCAGAGAAAGGTCCAAGGTTATTATGGTACTGGCCAGACAAAAGCTGAAGCATTAAGCCATCACCTTGTGTGGGCCTGAAAGAAATGGATGCAGTTGTCTAGAACAGACGACTGAGGGGGAGAAATTGAAACCCTGGGTCTCAAGGAAAATGCTGGAAAACAGATATGGGCAAGTAGAATGGTTAAGAAGCAGTAATGGACAAGCCAGTCTATGAAAAAATTTAAGGTTTCCATATTGGATGACAACAAGGTCAAGTGTGACTGTGAATGACTATGAAGTGCCCATGTATGAGAATAGGCTGAAATGGAATAGAGCCTCAAGTCAAATAGAGTTAAGGTGGTTTAGAAATGGGGAGCCTGGGTGTTAGATATGTCCAGAGGAATCCTGAAATTGCCAATAACAATGAGGCTAGACCATCTTCTGTAGAAATAAGGGTTATTCCCTTGTATTTCCTTTCGATATACACAGGACTAGTGGTTCAGGGGCTGCCACAGAAACTCCCTCTGTACTGTTGACCACATGAATGGAATCTATGTTGGTTTTTTTTATGTCACTAATTTCTTAGTTCCAAGCCTTCATGTTTCTGTTTACCACTGGTTTATTGGTGAGTGGGAGTAGAAAAGAGGGGCAAAAAAGGATAAGTGAGCAAATCAGTTGTGCACCAAACTAGGATTTGTAAAGCAAAAGAAATATTCTTAGAATAAAAATCTATGAGGAAAAACTCACTTCTTTAGACACTTATACTTGAACTAGAACATGTGTGGTGGGGGGGAGGTGGAGGGTGAATGGAAAGAAACGTGGGCCCAAAATGGATTCTCTCCTACCAAACCATAATTTAAAAATCTAACTTCATTATAATTTCAGTCTCTCCCAGAATGTTATCTGATCTGTTCCGTTCAATAAAAGCAGAAAATCTGCTTGATAAGACACACACACACACACACACACACACACACACACACACACACACACACACAACACCACATTTTCCTCCTTATGAGAAAATCTTTTCTTTAACAAAACAAAAACAGTAATTAGAGAGATAGGTAGTTCACTTGCCTTGCACACAACTGACCTAATTTGATCCCCAGCACCCCATATGGTCCTTCAAGCACTCCCAGGAGCAATTTCTGAGTTCAGGACCAGGACTAAGCCCTAGGCACATCTGGGTGTGACCCCAAAACCAAACAAACAAAAACTTTGTTTTCTTTCTGAGGACAAACCCTTTCATTTTGTGAAGCCTCTAGCAGTACGTGTCTCCTTGTTAGACGGGTTGCTGAGTCACAAATGAGGCCCATGGAGAGCTTTGCATTTATTTGGATAAATTCTGTGTCAAAATTTACAGGAGCTACAGCTGAGTTAAGAACTGCATTTGAGGGTCTAGGGAAATAACATGAGGTAGGGCATTTGCCTTGCATGTGGCAGAGCCGGGAGGGACCCCATTCGATTCTCAGCATCCCATATGGTCCCTCACCCTGCCAGGGGCAATTTCTGAGTGCAGAGCCTGGACCCCTGAGCTCTGTTGGGTGTGGCCCAGAGGCCAATCAATCAATGAATCAATCAATCAATAATAAAGTTTTAAAAATAATAAACATTTTTTAAAAAGAACTGCATTTGAGAGAATGAAAGGTTATTCTAAGGAAAGGAAAACAAGAGGAGTCTTGACTTAATGCCCTGCCCAGATACTGCTGTGCTGGAAAGACTGGGCCAACCCTAAGTGGGAGACACTTGAACCTCAAGAATCTGACATTATAGCAAGGTGAGGAACCCTCTCCAGAACCCCCCTTGATTGATAAGTGAGAATTATATCCTCTTCACCCCAAAATCATCCTGCCTACTGAGACTCTGAAAAGCAAATTCAAATGTTTGAGAACGTCATAACTCTTGTAACTTTTGGAAATATTTATTTCCCAACAAATAAATATTGAAAAATAAAGTATTTGAAAAGAATATTTTTTTATTTTTTTTCCTTTGAGGACCTCCTCTGACAATACTCAGGAGGGGTCACTCAAGAATTACACCTGCAGTGTCCAGGGGACAACATGGGATTAAATCCAGGTTGGCCCACATGCAAGGCAAGTGAACTATCCGCTGTCCTCTCTCTGGCTCCTGGAAAGGATATTTTTAATAGAACTATAAAATCATAAAAACAAATTGAAATTATGCCAAGGTACAAATAAAAGTATTTGAGGATTATTTTTTTTTTAAACAGTTCCAGGGATCAAACTCAGAGCCTCACACATTCAAGGCCATCGCTCTACTAATAAACTCTATTTTCAGCTAAATAAAAATATTCTTGATGACAGTGGCATATGTTGGATTAGAACGTTTACGCCAGGTTATGTGCTTTACATAAATTCTCATTTCACCATCATAGTGTCCTATAACTCAGATTCAGATGAAAAAATAAACTAAGAGACTAAAGGTCTCTCCTAGGACTGCACAGAGAGCAGGGAACAGGCCAGGTCTGATTACAATGAAGTACATGCTTCCTCTTCACCTAGGAAAAATTACTAATAGGTATAAATGAAAATTATGAGTGATAAGAGCCCAAGATTTTGAGGCTGGGGGATATAATATCTTTCTGGTTTCTGTTCTTTTTTGCTCGTACAATCTCTAGTTTCAAGAGGAAGAAAAGGCAGACAAGGATCCCCTAAGAGAGAGAGAGAATCTTCCCAGAGTTCATTGCCTGTATCAGAGGTGAGGAAGAGAAGAGAGTAACTCAGTTGGTCACAAAGTCCTTAGAGTTCATTTCCTTGTGAATGAATGAGACCAGTATGTAAATAAGAGCTTTGCATAAGCCAGACTCCTTTCAAGTCCAGTTTATCTGCTGCATGACTCACTTCCTTTTTCAAGCTAGCATTAACCACTACCCAGCACCAGCCCGCACAAACCTTTTCTTCTCATTCAAATAGCAAGAAGGGAAGGGCCCCTCCTTAGACTAAACAAACAGTAACAGTGTTTTGCAGTGTCTTGTGTATACACCATTGGATGGTCAAGATCCTTACTCAGCACTGAGAAGGGACAAGTAAGATTAACTGGAGACAAGATAGAAGGTCACTGGTTCAACCAGATACTCCACTAAATCATAATAGCAAGAAGCTGGGATGGCTCAATTACTGACTTATCTCCTCCAAAAGGAAGTTGAACTCCAGATGAGCTACTTAACTGCAGCCAAGACACTCAGAGGAAGTGTCAGTGCAATCTGTGGCCAAACACCAGAAGAGGAAACACTTCTCTTCTTCATTCGCTGGCAAAGTGGATGAACACTGGGAGCTCAGGGAATTACTGAAAAGACGTGTGTTTCCTGAGATGGGCCAAGAGCTGAGCAGGAAAGCCACTGGCCTCTTCCACAGCTTCCCTGTTCACTGCAGTCTTGTCCTGAGATAGACTTATCAAGGATCATTCATTTTTCCAAAGCTCAAGACTGTATTTGAAGAGTGAAACTGGAAGGAAGAAAACTAGGAAAGAGAAACAAAAGACATTGCCAGTCCTTGAGGTTTGCAGATGGCTGATTCATTTTCCCTAAATACTTTGTATAGATTAGTCCAGAAAGGCCAAAGACTCAACCAATCCCCGCAGTATCCACATTTATGACAACCCAGTTAATAAAAGAAACAAACTAAAATGAAATTTAAAGAGCTTAGGGTGCTCTACATAAGAAAACCAGGTGTAACTGAGCACTAGAACATGCGAAAGTGCTGCATTCAATGCATCTAAATTACAACAATAAGCAAAATTGAACATTTCTGCTTTCATGGGAAACAGTGACCAGTTGTTCCATATGAAATACTATAATTTGGAGGAAGAGGGAAATGGTAGGTTTGACAGGGGTCTTGGAACACTTGGAATGCATAGATGCATCTCACCAAAGAGAGAAGCCCATTAACTTGCTAAGAACAGTTTCCTCTTTCAGTTTTCATCAATTTGTGCCTTCATGTAATTTTGCTCTCTAACCAGGAGAGCAATTTTTTATTTATCAGACCATTTGCAAATCTGACTTATATTGCATACAGATGGTTCAATTCTAGAGTAGTATAAAGGCTTCTCCATCCCTAAAATTTATTCTGACATATTCATTACTTCTTTTTGTATTTTGTTTATGGGCCATACCCAGAGATGCCTAGTAGTTACTCTTAGCTCTGCACTCAGAAATTACTCCTGGCAGTGCTGGGTTGGGGGGGACCATATAGGATGCTGGGGATGAAACCAAGGTTGGCTACGTGGAAGGCAAGACCCTCCCCACTATACTATCGCTTTGGCCTCTGTTTAATGTTTTTGAATATAATGTTAAAATGAAATATATGATTATTGCATATGCCAAATTAACTTATAAGCAAATGCATACAACTAGCTGAACCACTGGAGGCAAAATTATGAAAATATTAACAGCTAATATTTACTAAATGTCTACTTTGTGCCAGACATTTTTTCCTATTTTATGAGTGTAATTCAATTAAAGCACAACTAGAGATTCCGTTAGATTTACTATTTATGGGTAAGTAAACTGAGCATAGTTTGAGCAATTTGCCCAAGAACAAATAGCTAGCAAGTCTACTGTCAGAATTGGAATTAGAACATCCTTTTCTGGATAAAGTTTACCCTGAATGTTGACGCATTGCTCACCACCAAACCAGAAGTGGAAAAAACTGTGCTTCAGAATTTTCCCTCTGAAAAAATTCTTGTGGGCTAGAATTAAGCCTGGAACCTTTCTACTGGGCATATCAAGCCATACACACTGACTCCGTTCTACCTGGTCTGTTTGGAAGATTAAAAACTGCTGAAGGCCCCAAATGCTTTGCAGGGGTGTGTCCTTGAAAAAAGGGCACTTAATATTTTTTCATTCAAAGGTCTTAAAGATTGCAGCTTCACACAGTGCGTGACATAACAGTTCTGCACAAATAAAACAATATTGGTTCCATTGTTAAAAACAAACACAAATCGATCCTTAATAAAGAAAGACTTGCTTCAGAATGATTTTGATAACATTCCACATTCAGCTATCAAGTTCCTCACACTAAGCTTTGTAAAGTTGTTTATCTGAGAAAAACCCAAGCCATCATAAGACATTCTTACGTCTCTCTCTTGGAGAAATTGAGCTGGCCAGTTGTTTTGTTGTGAGCTGGTTGTTCTGTGGGAAAGCCATCTTCTCATGTTTGTGTACTAATAAAAGAATAATTTCAAGGAAGTGTTATTCAAAATAACCTTTCTTTGGTAGAAAAAGGTGCTAAGAGGATTTACCTGCTTGCCAGACCAGCATTCTTTAAGATACCAGATCATTCTTAAATGATAAGAATGATAACAGAATTTAATTGAATGATATCAGATTTAAGAACAATACCAGATCATTCTTAAAGATCATTCTTTAAGACATGTGCTACTATACTAAGGTATGGTTATAAGTATAAAAGTACTTATATATTCTATATATGACATATATGAGATATGTCTTATGTAATGCACTTTTGTTGTGGTGAGGTGAAGTAATTGTATGTACATCATAACCATAAATGTTAAACATTGTATTAGATATATTTTAGCTATAGCAATTATATATATGATTAGCATATGCTAGAAGGATAGGAAATAAGAAGTGTATTATCTGTTTAGAATTTAGCATCAACTTACTAATTAGAAAATATAATCTACAGGGAACTTTGTAAAAATATTTATGAGTTGTTTCTTATTTTTTAAGAGCAAATAGGTTCAAATCTAAGTGACTTCTGCTAAGCCATCTAACTACTACCTCACTTAATATCAGTTTTACTCATTTCCAGGTGTGGGAGTTCCAAACAATAGTCTGAAATTTCCTTGCCAGCACTACAATGGTAAACTGCCTAAATAACCCACCTCCCTCCCCTCCCCTCCTGTTCCCTTCCCTTCCCACCCCCATCCACCTTTCCACACCTTCCCTTCCCTCTCCTCCCCTTCTCCTCCTTTCCCTTCCCCTCCCCACCTTTCTCCTCCCCACCCTTCCCTTCCCTCCCCACCCTTCCCCTCCCCACCCTTCCCTTCCCTTCCCCTCTCTTCCCTTCCCTTCCCCTCCCCACCCTTCCCTTCCCTTCCCCTCTCTTCCCTTCTCCTCCCCTCCTTCCCCTCTCCTCCCCACCCTTCCCTTCCCCTCCCCTTCCCTTCCATCCCTTCCCCTCTCTTCCCTTCCCCTCTTCTCCCCTCTCTTCCCTTCCACTCCCCTCCCCTCCCCACCGGTCTCCTCCCCTCCTCTCCCCTTCCCTTTCCTTCCCTTCCCTTCCCTTCCTGTCCCCTGAGAGTGGATAAACTTGACTGCAGCAATCTTTCTCTTTCCCTTGTGCATATAACCTCCCTGTCCTTTCCTCCTTTTACTCATCAAATTCTCAGTTGTGTGCAAAGCCCTATTTACCTTTCTGACTCCTTGTTTTATTTTTGTTTGTTTTTTAATTAAAAAAATGTTTACAGGGGCCGGGAAGGTGGCGCTAGAGATAAGGTGTCTGCCTTGTAAGTGCTAGCCAAGGAACGGACTGCGGTTCGATCCCCCGGCGTCCCATATGGTCCCCCCAAGCCAGGGGCAATTTCTGAGCACTTAGCCAGGAGTAACCCCTGAGCATCAAACGGGTGTGGCCCAAAAACCAAAAAAAAAAAAAAAAATGTTTACAACAAGGCTTTGCTTCCCTAAGGGAGGGAGGGTGTGTGTGTGTGTGTGTGTGTGTTGTGTGTGTGTGTTGTGTGTGTGTTGTGTGTGTGTGTTGTGTGTGTGTGTGTGTTTGTGTGTGTGTTGTGTGTGTGTGTGTGTGTGTGTGTGTGTGTGTGTGTGTGTGTGTGTGTGTGTGTGTGTGTGTGTGTGTGTGTGAAAACAGATTGCCTTGAATAGAACAGTATTAATGGCTTGGTAAAACCATTTTGGTCCCATTGTTTGTTGATGTTTTTTTAATTATTTAGTTCAGGTACTTATTTCTCTGAAGGGATCTGACCTATCTGTGCAGCAGAGATAGAATCACTACACATCCAAAATTATGTATCCACTGCACTTCAAGACACAAGTTTCTTAGGTCTGCTTCTCTTTATCAGTAACTCAAACTCTTCCAGGCCATTCTGGGTCTCCAAATTTTCTGAAATGCAACTATATGGCATCAAAAGGTGGTTGAATTTAAGTGTCTCATTATGTTATGCCAGTACAATAAATTATTCAAACTCATTCTGAAAACAAATAATTAATTCTGACTAAATTCAGCTGTTTAGGATTCAGATTATTTTTATTTTCTTAAAAAAAAAAAAAAGTTTCATGGTTTTTTCCAAACCAAAGCACTCTCATTTTTTGATGTGAAGTTGCCCCCACCACCACCCAAAACCCCAAAGTTGGGATAAGACAGTGCCCTGTAAAACAGTTTGACATTCTTAAGACCCTTTAGAATGTAAAAGAACAGTAAACATGTGAACCGAATAGAAACTTGAGGGCAGCAAATGTGGGAATAGGAAAGAATAGAATAAAACCATTCAGATCATTTGCCTTTCACAGGGCCAATGCAGGTTCAATCTCTTGCACCCGTATGTCTCCCCAGGCACCACCAAGAGTAATTCCTGAGTGCAAAGCCAGGAGTTAACTCTGAGCACAATTGAGTGGGACCCCCAAGCCCCTACCCCCATTCTAAAAAGATAAAATTTCATCGTCAAAGTATTCTTTAAATAGGCAAAATCACACTCAAACAAAAATAGGATGAGTACATGTAAAATGCATACTCGGTTCATTCATGAATTAGCCAGAAAATGGTAAAGCTAGACCCAAGGGCATCTGGACACCTGGATGTTTATTTTTAAAATTGTGAAAACAGGGGCCAGTGATATAATTTAACTGATCATATGCTTTGCATGTGCTAGGTTCAGTGCCAGGTTTAGTCACTTTGAACCCAAAGCCCAGGAATCGGCCTTGAACACCATCAGATGTGATCCTAAAATGAGAAAATAAAATAAAATAAAAGTATAAAACTAAGAGATATCAAGGAGATTGCTACTTAAATATAGAAACTGATTAAATTCCTAGAGGTTAGTTAATTTCCTATCTAATTATTAGGGTTGCACTTTCTTCCAGACAGGAGTCCTCAAGTCAGCATGTAATCTCACAGGGTTTTGTAGTGCATAAAATAAAAATTTCTCTTCTTAAATGGACACACACTTTGACAAAGAAGAAATACAAATGGCCAAAAGACACATAAAAAAAATGTTCCACATCACTAATCACCAGGGAGATGCAAATCAAAACAACTATGGGTACCATCTCACACCCCAGAGATTGGCACACATCACAAAAAATGAGAACAAGCAGTGTTAGCGGGGATGTGGAGAGAAAGGAACTCTTATCCACTGCTGGTGGGAATGCCATCTAGTTCAACCTTTATAGAAAGTGATATGGAGATTCCTCCAAAAACTGGAAATCGAGCTCCCATATGATCCAGCTATACCACTCCTAGGAATATACCCTAGGAACACAAAAATACAATACAAAAATCCCTTCCTTACACCTCTATTCATTGCAGCACTATTTACCATAGCAAGACTCTGGAAACAGCCAAGATACCCTTCAACAGATGAATGGCTAAAGAAACTGTGGTACATATACACAATGGAATATTATGCAGCTGTCAGGAGAGATGAAGTCATGAAATTTTCCTATACACGGAATCTATTATGCTGAGTGAAATAAGTCAGAGAGAGAGAGAAAAACGCAGAATGGTCTCACTCATCTATGGGTTTTAAGAAAAATGGAAGACATTCTTGCAATAATAACTTTCAGACACAAAAGAGAAAAGAGCTGGAAGTTACAGCTCACCTCAGGAAGCTCACCACAAACAGGGATGAGTTTAGTTAGAGAAATAACTACGTTTTGAACTATCCTAATAATGAGAATGTACAAGGGAAATAAAAAGCCTGTCTAGAGTACAGGTGGGGGTCGGGTGGGGAGGAGGGAGATTTGGGACATTGGTGATGGGAATGTTGCACTGGTGATGGGTGGGGTTCTTTACATGACTGAAGCCCAAATACAATCATGTATGTAATAAAGTTGTTTAAATTTAAAAAAATTCTCTTCTTGGGTAATTGTACAATCCTTGGTGACTTCTTTTTATTTTTTTTTCCCCAATGTGACAGGCTGTCGCCTTTTTTCAAGTTTGGGATTAATTTTTATGACACTGTTGAAATTGTACTTAAAGCAAATAAGAAATTAGATTCTGATATAAAATATCAGAAAAACCACTATTGAGGGGCCCGAGCGATAGCACAATGGTAGGGTGTTTGCCTTGCACACAGTCAACACAAGATAGGCCCGGGTTCAATTCCCGGCATTCCATATGGTCCCCCTACCCTGCCAGGAGCGATATCTGAGCACAGAGCTAGAAGTAACCCCTGAGCGCTGCCAGGTGTGACCCCTCTGCCAAAAAAAAGAAAGAAAGAAAAACTATTATTGAAACTAATTCTTCAATTTGGGTCGGCCTGGTTTTGGAAAGTAAACTTAAAGTTCTTGAAAGTTCACACCGTGACCTAAAATCGTTCTTTGTCTTACAAGTCCTTGTCTCCTTACTTTTTCTCTCCCAGTCCTAGCAGAGAATGCAGTGTTTGCTGGCATCACCATCTGCACCTCTCTTCTGCACACTGGCACAAATTATACAAATTGCCTTCCTATTTTTAGAGGAAACACCAT
Organism: Suncus etruscus; assembly: GCF_024139225.1. Lineage (NCBI taxonomy): Eukaryota > Metazoa > Chordata > Mammalia > Eulipotyphla > Soricidae > Suncus > Suncus etruscus. The sequence goes on along the minus strand of NC_064858.1, from coordinate 10,907,055 downwards.
GTTCCTACAGTCATTTCCATGTGCTAAAGACCAGTCCACTACCTTTCTCACTAATCACGTTCATTCTTTTGGAAACTCAATACAATTCTCCCAACAAAATAGTCACCTTAACTTCCTTCTAAATCTTATTTCATTCTTTTGGGGTACCTTCAAAATCTTCCTGAACCTGATAGATTGAAATGTGTGATATTTATAGAGGCTCATCTCTCACAAGTGTTAACTTTTTAAAAACTTTCTATTCCAGGGGACCAGAGAGATAGCACAATGGTAGAGCCTTTGCCTTGCAAGCGGCCGACCCAGGACCGACGTTGGTTCGAATCCCACCACCCCATATGGTCCCCGGTGCCTGCCAGGGGTGATTTTCTGAGCACAGAGCCAGGAATAACCCCTGAGTGCCGCCGGGTGTGGCCCCAAAACAAAAAACAAAAACAAAAGAAACTTTGGATTCCAGGGCGAAGCAATAGCACAATGGGGAGAGAGATTGCTTTGCACACAGCCGACTCAGGTTAGATCCCTTGCATCCCATTTGGGGGCCCCAAGCCTTCCAGGAATAATTCTTGCTGAGTGCAGATCCAGGGTCCTAAGCAATCCTCTCGAAAAGGGCCTCAGACCACAGGTGCAAAGGCCAGAAAGCTTTGAATCCGGCCTCTAACCCTCAAACATATGCCATATCTCAGAACATGTTACCAGGGGCCCTGAAGTCTTAATTCTGGTGGGAGCTTTTGCCTATGACAGGGGAATATTGTCCCACCTCAATGCCACCCCATCTCTCTCCACCAAAATTATCCCAGTGTCAATGGGAAAAGTTCCACTTGTTGGGATCAGTCCAGCAAAACTATTGAACCAGACACTAAGAGCTCCACAAGTTTTGAAAGAAATGAAACAACATTTCTGTTGTCTAATTCAGACTAAAAGATTAGATTTTAGTAGTAAATAGTAAAAAGGATACAAAGACTACGCAATTTAAAATTTTTGAACAGAAGTTGGAAATGAATACATGAAATCGTGTGTGTGTGTGTGTGTGTGTGTGTGTGTGTGTGTGTGTGTGTGTGTGTGCATGCGCGAAATTGTTTTGAATAAGGGTTTATCTTTTTTAAATATTCCATCAATGGGCAGAGCACTGCAAGACCCCAAGCACTTGCCTCTTGTCACTGTTACCGGAAGGGAGGTTAAGGTTCAGCTAGGTGTGGCCAGTCTAGCTGAGCCTATTGCGCATAGGTGTGGGCTATTGGCCCAGGCCTAATTACCTGCAATTTTCTAATGTTATACGGTACTGACCACCAATCTCATTCTAATTATTCACTTATTACTCATGCCTAAACTCAGTCTGTTTCCCTTTGGCAAAGTTCGGAAACAGGCCTAAGCCTTTAACTGATATAGGAGTAGCCTAAGATGTCTAAGGACCCAGACCCTTCTCTCTCTTAGGCGGGATTTGTTCAAGGGCCGTGAGCCCACACAAAAGAGAATCACCCCAAAAGTCACAGTTTCACTTTTCTTTTTGGTTTGTTTGGCTTAAAAAAAAAAAAAAAAAAAAAAAAACAGAGTCAAACAACTCTAGGCTGTTACGTGAAGTTATTCTCAAGGGCTTTGGGGTGGGGACCAGGGAACATTCAATGTTTGGGATCTGTTGGCATAACTAGTCTTCACCCTAGTCAGTATAACTCTTTTTGTTGGTGCTTGGCAGTGATTGGATAGAAGCACCTTTGATGGAAGCATCCTTTGGACTGATCTTCTATGATTTTGTTCTTTCCAGTAAAGACTCGGGAAAAAGACACTGGTGGTTTTGATTTTTCCATTGTGCTATCTGCTTCATAGGAGCAGAAAGCTTGTGTATGGAAATTCCTGAACCTGTTCATCTCCTTAACCTTGTATAGATTATTTCCTGTGTCAGCATCCTGCAATCCCCTGGAATTGAGGCAGGAGCCTTTCGCTTCAGGGATCCAACTCAGGTTCTCACAGATACTATGCATGGACTCTACCATTTGTGCCCATTCACACAGCTTGATTGCAATGCCTTTTTAGTCCACTCTATCAGAGCACCAAATGTTAGCAAGTGCCTCCCCCCCCCCTTTTTTTAATTATTATTTTTAATTTTATTATATGTTTTTGTTTATTTATGTGAGGCAAATATGGCAGTGCTCAGAGCTTAGTTCTATCTCTGTGTTCAGGGACCACTTCTGGCCAGCTCAGAGGTCCAGATGGGGTGCCTGGTTGGTCGTTTGCAAGGCAAACATCCTCCCCACTGTGCTATTGCTCTGGCCCCACCTATATATTTTTTTTTCAGTCTTTTCATTTCTTACTACAGCATTTCTATCATGAATATCTGGTGACTAAATATTTGTCCATTTGCATGTTTATGACCTTAGGATAATTCTTTCAAATAGAATTGTCAGCTCAGAAGTTATCTACATTTTTATGACTTTTGCTATCAAATCACCAAATTCTTCCTCCCGGAAATTATAGCCAGATTTTCTCCTCATTTATATGTGTGGAGGTTTCACCTTTCTTAAGACTTTTTCTACCTTGGGATAGTTCAGAAAATAAAATTGTTCATTGGCTATATAAAAACGTAACTTTGCTGTCTTGCTCTGTATGCATATCTTGATCCTTTGGAAGTACCACATGGCAGTTCATACATAGCATACATCGTTGTGCTGGGGGCACTCTTGGAAGGGCTGGGGGGTTATGCAGTCCCTAGACCACACCTGATTTTCCTACACTCGGAGCCTGCACTTGGCCTGCTCTCTCTCTTTCTCTCTCTTTCTCTCTTTCTCTCTCTCTCTCTCTTCCTCTCTCCCTCTCTCCCTCTCTTCCTCTCCGTCTCTCCCTCCCTCTCCCTCTTCCTCTCCGTCTCTCCCTCTCTCTCTCTCTCTGTCTCTCTCTCTCTCCCTCTCTCTCTCCCTCTCTCTCTCTCTCTGTCTCTCTCTCTGTCTCTCTCTCTGTCTCTCTGTCTCTCTCTCTGTCTCTCTCTCTCTGTCTCTCTCTCTGTCTCTCTGTCTCTGTCTCTGTCTCTGTCTCTGTCTCTCTCTCTCTCTCTCTCTCTCTCTCTCTCTCTCTCTCTCTCTCTCTCTCTCTCATCCTGATGTTGTACATGTGGGCCAGGGAGTCTGAGAGGCTCAGTCCTGAAAGGCTCAGCTGAGGACTGATAGGGCTTCAGGCTGTGGTGGTACTGGACCACCACCACCACCCCCCCCACAGTGCTCTAGGGCATCCTGGCTAAGTTGCCATCCGTCCTCCAGCATCAACCCTGTAACACTGAGGAGCTAGTGAACTTGACCCCACACTAACTCTCACCCCATAATCTGCATATGATTCTATATGCTTTTTATGTGTTTGCTTCTTTTGTGAATTGGCTATTTATATGTCCAGTAAACATTCTTTACGAGCAAGAATAGGGTCCTTTGCATTTCTCTACTCTGCAGAGATGAGCTTTTTAATTTCTTCATTCCATATGCCTAATCTTTTTATTGCCTTCTTTTCCCTGCAAGCAATTAAAAAATTATTTCCTTCCATTATTAGCTACAATTATGTCTTCCCTCATTCCCTTTCTGAAAGATTGTATCATTTTGAAATAACAAGCACTCCTTTTTAGTTTGTATATTTTTGGGGGGTGGTGGTTTATTTTTGTTTTTTAGGCCACACTCGGTGGTGCCCAAGAGTTACTCTTGGCTCTGCACTCAGGAATTACTCCCGGGAATTCTCAGGGGACCATATGGATTGTTGAAGATGGAACTTGGGCGGATCAAGTACAAGGCAAGAGTCCTCCCCACTGTGCTATTGTTACAGCCCCAAAGCTAAGAAACTTTTGACAGTTCTTATACACCTGGGTTCACTGGGAGAGGACGAAGATGGGAGAATATGAATGAGAGGTGAATTTTTTTTTTTTACTACTATCAGAATATTATGGACAGTACAAGTACGAAGAGCTTGTTTTTCTCCAAAATCTTTTCCCCTTCCAGAGGAGGGGAGGCAGGAGAACTGTGAAACTCATAAATCAAGTGTGAGGGATCTTGGATATAAACATGACATATCTGTCAGCACATGGCTGAATCTGAACTGAAACTTCACTCTGAAAACATGTATGCAGATGTGTGTCCAGCTTAAATGTGTGTCCTTTCTTAAAGACAGGGTCTGTCTCTATTACCATGTGTATGTGAAGTTGGAGGAAACACAGATTTGTGTTAGGAAGAATGTGTTCTTGATTATGTGAATTGAGGTCTCAAGTCTTTCTTGGTACCTGGGATCTTCTCAGAAACCCAAGTCAGAAAGAACCTTCCAGAAAATGGATCTCCCTACATGATCATCTTTTTTTTTTTCTTTTGCTACATTATAATTTATGCCTTTTCTCCTGGAAAAGAAAGATGGTTTGGTAGAATGATGAAAAGGTGCCATCAAATTGCAAGAAGCCCTCATCATATAAGTCTCTAAAATCTTCCAGAATTTGACAAGAGAGAATACAGAGGGTAGGGCTCTTGTCTTGCATCTGATCTACCTGGGTTCTATTCCCTGTCATCCCATATGCAACCCTAAACATTGCCAGGTGTGACCCCAGAGCACAGAGCCAAGCCCTGAGCTATTTGGTGTGGCCCAAATACCTAAATAAATAAACAAATCTGCCATAGTAATTCAGGCCAGCATCTAATTATATCACAACCAGGAAGTTCTTTTTCAGATCAAATCTATCTCCATCTTCGTGAAGCCTAGAAATAGACTTTGGTGGCCCAGCCCAGCCCCAGGGCACCCCAGGGAAATGGAAAACAGTGACTGAACACATCCTGAACAGTGGATAAATCATTCATTCACATACAGTATACTGTGAGCCACAGATCAAAGACGCCCCCTTTACCCAAAACCCTTCTTCTTCCCACAAACTAGTCTCCCTATTAAAACTCCTGCTTGCTAAATGATGGCAAAACAATGTCAGCAGTAAATAATGTCTATTCAGGAAAGGAAAATGCAAGTGGTTTTACTGATTTTATTGTTTAATAGATTTATACCACAGATGTTTATCTCATGCCACAAGGGCATGATGAAGCTCTCACTAAGTGAAGTGAGGCACAAAGCAGAGAGAAATCAGGAGTGATGCAGAGAGAAATGAGGAATAATGGAGAGATCAATGGAACATAATGCAAAGATATAGAAGAAACCATGCTTTCCACTCCTCTGCAGCTTCCCAGGTGTGGTCTGGGGGACACAGCCTGGTTTGTGGTTGTAGATTAACTCTCTGTCCCCAGCCAGAGAGCCAGGTGACAGCTGCACTGAGTTTTCTTTGATGTGAGACATTCTTACGCCACTTCAAAGGGCTCTGGCCTCTGAGGCAGGTATGTTTGCAAGCCACACCTGGTACTGCCTACCTCCCCGCAGCAGCTGGCCAACAGGAAACCCCGAAAACCAGACCCACTCCCTCTCACGAAGCCCTGGCAATTGATAACCTGTGCCCCAGGAGAAGGCAGGGCCCTGCAGTGAATCCAAAATTCTGGGTCCTGTTCTTTTGGAACCAAATCACGCTTCCTCTGCCCAGACCAGATCTTCATGGTTCAGAAAACAGCCAGTCCAGAATTTCAATGTGGGGTGGTGGGGGAAATGCCTTTCGTGGAAACCAAATCTTAATCACATGGGAAGCTTATTTGATCTGGGAAAGTTGGCTCAAAAAGATAAGTGAGGGGGCTGAGTGATAGCACAGTGGTAGGGCATTTGCCTTGCGCTAGGACGACCCTGACAGACCCAGGTTTGATTTCCGGCATCCCATATGGTCCCCGAGCCTGCCAGGAGCAATTTTTGAGTGCAGAGCCAGGAGTAACCCCTGAGCACTGCCAGGTGTGGCCCAAAAACCAAAAAAAAAAAAAAAAAAAAAAAAAAAGTGAACAGAATGCGAGCCGGAGCAGTGGCGTAGCCGTAGGACATTTGACTTGCACGTGGCTGGCCTAGGACAGACCGCTATTCGATCCCCAGCGTCCCATATGGTCCCCCCCAAGCCAGGAGCAATTTTTGAGCGCATAGCCAGGAGTAAGCCCTGAGCATCACCAGGTGTGGCCCAAAAACAAAAAAAGTGAGCAGAATGCTTGATTCACCCAGTTGGGAAATGCTTCACACAATGCTTTTTTTTTTTTTTAATATATATAAAATCTTTTTTTAAGCACCATGATTACAAACATGATTGTAGTTGGGTTTTAGTCATAAACAGAACACCCTCCTTCACCAATGCAACATTCCTACCACCAATGATCCCCGCCTGTTTTCCAGACAGGCATTTTACTTATCACACTCATGGTGCTGCCCATTTCCTGGGGTACACTCAAAAGAATGCGGCATGAGTTTTTGCCAGGGGGTCTTGGGGGTCTTCAGACCGATGAGAATGTAACGAATGTCCCTCAGAGAGCTCCCACCTGTGGAAATGATCCTAAGAGACTATTTTGTCAGTGGTCTGGCACCCCGCCCCTCCAAATCGAGAGCTTCTTAAACACTCTTCTAAAGATCTTTGTTTCTTGTAACCTTACAGGTGGGAATGGTAAGGATATGAGGGCGGGACTCCCCAGAACAGCCAGAAGAAAAATAATAGAACTCAGGAAGACAAGTACAAAAGGCATCAGCCCTCATCTGACTCCAAATACTAATTCAGTCTCATTTTCAAAATCACAAATCCCTCAAAACCAAAGCTAAGTAAATTGAAATATGAGTCCCTTATTTTCTTCTTTATTTTTTACACACAATATATCCCTCTAGATAAAAAGCCTGCCACGTTTTAGGAGAGAAAAAAAAAAAGTTATTTCCCTAGTACCAAATCTTCACATTATTTCCAGTTTTCAGAAGTCTTATTATAATGTGTTGACAAGTAAATCATTTTGATGAGACAACTCAGATTTCAAAATAGGCATTCCATGAAAATGCTCATAAAGAAAATGTAGCTGTCTCCCACAAGTAAGATAGGTTCCATTTAATATTCATTAAAATGTGACTTGCTCTCAGCTTATAAATCTCGACAACAGCTTCGGCCCCCGGTGTACTGCTTTCATTGACTGTGTCACTTTTTCTTTCCCTTGACACTTTATATTTTGTGTTTAACTATGAGACACAGCTGGCTTTGCTAGTGGGATTTTCTGGTTTGGATTTACAAGAAAACACGGAAGAAAAGCCTCAGAGATTTACAACAGGTGCTCTATTTTTCTCCCAAAAGTGAAATAGTACATTGTGCAGAAATGAGAAGGAAATGAAAACGATAACACAATGAAATACCCAGCCCTGCAGGAGAGAAAATATGAGGTTGGGCTGATTGGCAACTTCTCACATCTGCCATATTTTAAAGGTTCATGGTGTAGCTATAGAGGCTTCTCTGTTCCCTTTAAAGAACCTTCCACCTCTAAGGAAATAAACTTTAGAAGGAGCACGCAAATTCACAAACTCGGCTTTACTTTCAGAGACAATCTTGCTTAAATTAGCAAAGGGAACTAAGAATCGGGAGAAATCAGCTGCTTTCGATGGATCAGGCATTTAATTTGTAGGACTGCATTTTTTCCTGATAACGACCCCTATGGAGGGACAGATGAGGAAACTGAGAAGTGGAAAGGGAGATTAGGATTGACTGACTCAAGGTTACATGATTGATTAACAAAGAATGATCCAGAATGAAACCACAGAAGAGGAAAGTCTTAGGAAGGATCCAGAACTAAGTACAGTGGTAAATATTACCTACTTCTTGGTAGATGTTCTCATCATCACATAGCAAAAACAAACAAACAAAAAAAAAGAAATTTTGTAATCAAAGGAATCATAAAAGCTCTTTGTAAATATTAATATATCCCAAAACTGCCTTTATTCTAATCATTGATTCTAGAAAGTTCCTCACAAACTTCTGTATCGCCTCATAACTATTTTTGTACTCTCATGTATTATTCATGTAAATTACCCATCTATCCAGTGTGCAGAATTATTATAATAATTATAATTACATAATACTATTATAGTACCATTTACTGACATGAAAACAAAAGATAAAAAGAGGTTCAAGTGCCTCTTGTGTTTAGACTGCATGTATGTCATTTTCCCAGAATTCAGTCTGGGCTTTGCTGTATTGTTGAGAACCAGGTAAGGAACATGCCTACAATGTCATTCTTTATTCTCACACCTGAAATGCACTTGTAAAATGATTAGCAATAGTTACTGTCATGATGTGTGACCAACTGAGCAAATACCATTATCAAACTGGTTACTCAGAGCGCTCTTGTTTCCTAGTTACACATAAATTTTTATTCCTTTTTTTGGAGTTGCACTATCTCAACCGAAGAAATAATTCTCAGGAGAGTCTATCACTTCTGAATCTTCCTACCTTGTTTGTTCCTAGCAACAAACAGACCTTGTTATGACCCCTTCATGTTCTACAACCCAAGTTCTTCAAATTCGCATGTGTATCCAAGCCTTTCAAGAAACCTGTATTAAGACAGATTCTGAGTCAATAAGGCTGAGAAAAGGCCTGAAATTCTGTATTAGTTCATTTGTATTTTGGACCACATTTGACTGTGCCCAGGGCTTACTCCTGGCTCTGTTCACTGAGATCACGCCTGACAGTGCTCACAGGACAGTGGACCAGTATCTCTCCAGCCTCTGGCATACTGTATTTTGAACATCCCAGGAATGCCAGTGTTCTTGACCCTACGCCATACTTTGAATAATGCAAAGCTCCATATTACTTTATCATGCGTCAGATTGCCTGGGGGGCCCACTCATCTTATTACACTGTCAGTTCCTGGAGGGCAGTAGTATGTATTCTTTTTTTATGCCTCATAAGAAATTCATTTCCATACCTTTGCCACATGGAAGAACATACTCTCCTCTGCAATCCCATACAACTAGACATTCTATTGTAAGAACGCCCCTCTGGAAACTGCAAAACATCCCTCAACCCCAATTCCGCCCCTTTCAGCGACATCCTTGCAAAAACTGGGAGCACAGGCTGAATTCAGCCCGCGCACTCCTGCTTGTTGCCTTGAAGAGCCGGATAACAACAGCCCCTGATTCTTGGCTTTATTTAGCTGGGCTGAAAGCTCACTTTGAATCTTTTTCTTAGCAGCCTACAATCCCACCTGTGGAGGAGAAGGGGAGCACTATTCAAAAGGAAGATTTCAAATCCATTTTCACAAATAGAGTCATCACTCCTGGGTCGCTGATGCCAGCCTCCTAGTGTGTGAAAATGAAGACAGCCCATCTTAGTTCCAAAGGCAGCTTTGCTTCCTTTTGCCCTTGTGGAACCCTCATTTGTGAATCTCACTCTAACCAGATCCCTTACTCAAACTAGGTCAAGAACTAAAAACTTTATTGTGCCACATTAATCCGTTAAGGTGAAAAAGAGGAAGACTCTAAACCCTTTGGACAATTTCCTTGCCACAGGAATAGAGAGGTATACAGTGGGTAGGGGGCTTGCTTCACATACTCCAAACCTGGGTTCTTTCCCCAACACCCCCATGTAGTCCCCAAAGTCTGCCAAGAGTGATCCCTGAGCACAGAGCCAGGTGTAAGCCCTGAGCACTACTGGGTCACACCCAAAACCAAAAACCTACAAGTTTGCTTGTCATCGACTCCCCTAATATAGATTAACCCAGTCTTCCAGAATTTAATATTTGCCAGACCCCCAAAATTAAGAGAAAACATTTGATAAAACTGGTCTTGACTTTCACCGCACTTGAACATTTACATTGAGCCTTTGGGTTAGTTATTGTTATGTAATCTAAAATGTGTGAGCATCTATGTGTGTGTATCTATCATTACATTCTTATTATATGGCCACACTTTACAACAGTGGCATTTATAAATATAGCCTTTAAGTATCTTCCATCAATGCATCTGTAATAGAGTAGCTTTAGAGTGATAACTTGCAGATATAATATTTACTTGGGATCATTATGATGCCTATTTAAAATAAATAGAAATTAAATCTTTCTGTTTGCAACAACCCGTATCAAATTTGAGACAGTTAATGCTAAGCTAAGTCCATTTGAGGGAAAGAGACAAATACTGATATTCCATTTTTCTCAGGAAGATAAACAAAGCAAATGGACAAACAAAACAAAACCCTTCGATTCTGATGGAAGAAAATGGTAATTACCAGGGGCAGGGAGTTCATGCCAAGATCTGAAGGGCAGGCAAGCTGGCTTGACTTCCACCCCATCCCTTTGACCACTGGGTGTGGCCCCAAAATTTAAAAATAAATGATACTGTGGTTAACAGGGGAGGAGAAGGTCCAGGGGGTATAAAATAAATAAACAAGTTCCCTTATATGGTGGAAGATGGAAACAGATTTTGGGTGGTGATCAAATTGCAGTGGAGACAGATGGTGAAGTGTAAAATCACACATCTGAAACTTAGACAATGTTAAAACCAATGTTGCCTCCACTTAAACAAGAAACAGCTGGTCTGGAATGACAGCAGAGTGGGGAGGGGGTGTGCCTGGCACTCGGCTGACATGGTTTGATCCTGGACATCCTGTTTGGTTCCCTGAGACCACCAGCAGTAACCCCTGAACACCATTAGATATGGTCTCCACTCCTCCTCCCCCTCCCAAAAAAAAAGGAAAAGTATCCCATTTGGAAAATACATAAAACCAATGGGATGGCAAGGTTTAGTCTATTGGGGGATAGATGTAAGAAAGATGAACCAAGCAGAAATACCATTTGGGAGAGGAGACTAGGGGCTACTAGGAGTCCCTGTAATTGGACAAATCTCTTCCCAAGAACTAGATGCCTCTTAAATAAACAGATATGATAAATTATCTGTGATGTTCAGATAATGGAAACATTTGGCAACTCAGGAAACAAAATGTTGTCCACATAAAGACTTGGAGAAAGAACTAAATCCTAAAAAACATAATGCAAGAATTTGCTGCTGACCCTGGTGATGGGCATTTTACTACATTGAAATGATCCACACTCAGAACTACTAATGGCAGAATTATACATCGTGGTATAATTGTAATTGCTCAGTAAAGATTTTTTAAATATTTTTTAACTTGTGTTTGTCACTATTTTGTAAATGAATTTGCTGTCGACATCCACTCAGCAAGGAGAGCAGGAGAAGCCACTGATGGCTATGTCTGAGCAACTCCACATATGATCTAATTCTCACTCCCTGCATCTGAAGGTAAGACATGGGGCTTTTGCTTCATTTCATTTTTATTTTTAGGTCACTCCTGATCATGGTCAGGAGAAACTCCCAGCTCTAAGCTGCAGGTGGTGCCAGGTATCAGACCAGAGCTGGCACATGCCATCACACTCCAAGAGTGAAAAATGTCTCTAACCTTTCTCATGAGAACTGAAATTATATGATTGTGTGTGGTTGATGGGAAGTAAGAACAAAAAGGGGAACAAATGGTGCCATCATTTGTATTGTTCATTCTTTTCATCAGGGTTCCAACAGAGTGTCTAGTTCTTGGATAAGCACAAAAAAAAAAAATATTTGTTGGGCCTGGGGCTAGAGAGAGATCAGTGGACAGAGCGCTTCCCTGGCACACAGCTGATCCAGGTGGATCCCCAGCACCCTGTATGGACCCCTGACATAAGTGATCCCAGAGCACAAAACCGAGAATAAAAGCCCTGAGCATAGCCAGGTGTGGCCCCAAACAAAAACAAAACAAGTTTGTTGGTTCAATGAATGAAGCAAAAATGAACAAATCAGGGGCTGGAGCAATATCACAGTAGTAAGGCATTTGCCTTGCACACGGCTGAACCTGAATGAACCTGGGTTCAATCCCCGGTGTTCCATATGGTCCCCCAAGCCAGGAGCGATTTCAGAGGGCATAGCCAGGAGTAACCCCTGAGAGTCACCTAGTGTGGCTCAAAAACCAAAAAAAAAAAAAATTGGGGCCAGAGAGATAGCATGGAGGTAAGGCATTTGCCTTTCATGCAGGAGGTCATCGGTTCAAATCCCGGCGCCCCATATGGTCTCCCTGTGCCTGCCAGGAGCAATTTCTGAGCCTAGAGCCAGGAATAACCCCTGAGCACTGCTGGGTATGACCCAAAAACCACAAAAAAAAATTAAATTCATTCAACATAAATCTATGGAAGAGAAAAAATATGTCTATGTGAGGAAAACAACAATAATTTCTTTGGAATCCTCTTAGCATACAGTCGGATTGAGGGAGAGGGTAGAAATTGGTTTCTCATTCTGGCTTAAATCTCCAGAACTAGAATATGGGGCCTGCCACTGTTAGAGACCAGAGTCGAAGGACAAGACTATACAACTGGAATAAAGCTTAATACTTTATTATGCCTGTCAAAAAGCCCCATACACTGGCTGTATCTCCAGAAGGAGATGAACCCCACACAAGGTCATCAAGAGGATTATGTAGGGAAGAGATATAGTGAGGTCATAACTTTTTGATGATCTTTAAAATTATTGGCTATTGTCTAGGGCTACCTTCCTACTGCGCCCTTGTGTCCTTCCCTGATAGGCTACCTGGTCTGGCTTGGGGTGGTTTTAATGAAAATACGCTTGTGGAATCCTAACATGTGGCTTTCACCATGTGCTTCTTACAAAATGACATCTCTCCCACTTAGAACCTGAGAAGAATCCTGCCACGTGACCTTTACAAAATGGCATCCCTCCTCGTTCAGAATCCTGGTCCCAACACCATCACTGCTCTCTCACATTGATGTCTTCTTTTAAAATAAGAAACCTTGTAAAGTTAAGCACTGGCCATCAAATTTCATGGACTAAATAGAAGTTCACATCTGATACCTGTAATAAATGCTAAACCCCACTCCAGTTCTACACTATGTGTTACTTGGATATTACTGTGTGTTACTCAAGTGTTACTCCCTCCTAAGTAAAGGACAGGGGCTAAACAATAAAAGTAACATTCTCATGCTCCAGTAATGCCATCTCCAAACAGACTCCAACACTCAAGTGCTGCCTTGTGTGTTTTCCTAACTCTATTCCCCAAATGATGGAGCACAGCACATTTCCACCTCTTCCTAGTGGGGAAAAATTGGTACAGTAACCACCTTAGGGAACAACTTCATAGGCAAGACATAAAGTCCTCAACTTGCTGCAGTGGTGTCTTTGAGAAGGTCCAAGATACACAGGCAATACCCAATTGTACTCTCAAAGGAGTAGTGAATAGATGTTTAATCCCACTCCCTGTCTCTCTCACTCTATTTTTTTTGTGCTTCTATTTCTTTATTCCTGATGAAATTCTCGTTCATTTAAATATCCTTCTTGATGAAGGGAAATATTGCAGTGTGTTGAGTAATTTTCCAATAGAGGTAACTAAATATCAAATATAATACAAAAAAAAACACCTTTCCTTTTTTTTTGGTTTTTGGACCACACCCGGCGATGCTCAGGGGTTACTCCTGGCTGTCTGCTCAGAAATAGCTCCTGGCAGGCACGGGGGACCATATGGGACACCGGGATTTGAACCAACCACCTTTGGTCCTGGATCGGCTGCTTGCAAGGCAAACCCCGCTGTGCTATCTCTCTGGACCCAAAAAAAAACACCTTTTTAAGTGACATTTCTGTACAATATGCTTCTGAGTTTTATAGCAGAGATCCGATAGATTGTGGTAAGCAGAGCTCTTTTTTTCCTGAAATGTTACTGCCCTATTGCCATGGCGACTTCTTTGATGACATGTTTGGAAAGATATTTGGGCTGCCTGTATTATCTTCCTCACTCTTCTAATTCATGCTATCTGAAATTATTAACCTACTAGTTCTATTCTAACTAGATATATATTTTTTCTAACTCACCAGACATTGAATTGAATCAAATAAACTCCTTAAAGGAAATTGTGAGAGTGTGATGAAAATGGCACGCCTATTCTCACAATAAAAAGCCAAGGGGAGATAGGACAGGGCCAGGAAATGGGCCCATTCCATACCCAAACCCTGCCTATTTTAGAACTTGCCGGCAAGTTCTCTCCAGGGAAATTAAAGATGGGGGAAGGTAAGAAAAGAGGAGCATTTCCATTCCTGTTTCCCATCATCATGAAATTATTTAATTATACCAGCAGCTTAGGAAATCCAAGCACCAGAGAGAGACTGCCAAAAGTTCCACACTACTTTTATCTCTCCAACTGTCATTATTTTAAACATGTGTTGTAGCAGGAGTATTCTTAGTTCATGACACAATAAACATGATAGGCAGTTCTGTGGGATGGGGGGCTAGAGGAGGGAATAGGACATATAAACAACACAAACCTACATCCACCCATCATTACCTAATACAAGGGAGTTACATTATGCCAGTGGCAGAAGATAGAAGTGATATATTTTGGAAAATAACCCTCTGCATACATAGGCACTAAAATAAGCACAGAAGTGACAACCACAATGCAGGATAATATCCTCTCTAGGAAGGAGGCAGAGGGTTGTGGCCAACTGGTAAACAAAGGAGGGGTTTCCAGCTGCTGAATGCTTGATTGAGGGGTGTGGATTCACTCTGTAATTACCAGTATGCTGTACTTTTAGTCTTTTCTGTTTGTATGTTCTATTTCATAATTTGGAAAGGTTAAGAAAAGATAGGAAATAATAACCTTTCCTTCAGTAAGAATAAATAATTTACCACTAAGCAAAGCTCTGAGCATTTCCTCAATTTCCTCTGTTGACAGCTAGAGTCCTCTCATAGATTAATTGGTTGGAGAACAAAAGAAAGGAAGATTGTTATTATTTTTTTAAGGTTTTGGACCACACCCAGCAATGCTCAGGAGTTACTTAGAAAGCTCTGCACACATGAATTACTCCTGGCAATGCTCCAAGAGCCATAGTGTATGCTGAGGATCGAATCCAGGCCAATTGCATGCAAGACAAATGCTCTACCTGCCATACTATCTGCTCTGGCCCCAGAAGATGGATTTATTTTTTATTTTATGTATTCATTTTTGTATTTTCAAACAGAAATCACCAATTTACTCTAAAATTTTGGTTTGTAATTTTGGGCCACACCCAACTGTGCATATGGGTAATACCCAGCTCTGCACTCAAGAATCATTCCTGGTGGGTTTAGTGGACTATCTGGGATGCTGGGATGGAAGTCAAGTTGTCCGTATTCAAGGCAAATGCCTTCCCTGCTGTGCTATCACTCTGGCCCCCAAAAGATGGATTTTTGACTAGTCAAAGTAGACTGCTATTCATTTTCCAGTGGAGAAGGTTCTAGAGAGTCATCTTCTACTGGATTGTTTGGGAGTAACAAGTTTAAGAATCCAATTGTCACAGAGGCTCGGCTGGGCTCAGAACACTCCGCATGCCAGGATTTTGTGGGCTTTTGACTGGTATGATGGGGGCTCTGGGCAGGACAGCTAGCCATAGGACCCCTGGGCTGACCACTTAGTCCAGGTGAACAAGATTCCCCCCACACCAGGCAGGTCTTCAGGGCCACGCCTGGTTAATCAGGCCCTGGGGGGAGGGGCGAGAAATTCCTCCCTAGGCATCCAAAAACTACAGAGGCTCGGCTGGGCTCAGAACACTCCGCATGCCAGGATTTCGTGGGCTTTTGACTGGTATGATGGGGGCTCTGGGCAGGACAGCTAGCCATAGGACCCCTGGGCTGACCACTTAGTCCAGGTGAACAAGATTCCCCCCACACCAGGCGGGTCTTCAGGGCCACGCCTGGTTAATCGGGCCCTGGGGGGAGGGGGTAAGAAATTCCTCCCTAGGCATCCAAAAACTACAGAACCGCGTGGGGACTCACGCCCCCGCGCGTACTTCATGTATTCAGAATATTCCTTATTGTTATGTTTTGCGTATACAGAATGTTCATTTTGTATTCTGCCCTTTCCCACACCCCTAGAAAGCTCTTTTTTACTCCTTAACTCTCTAACCCCCTCTCAAACATCACTAACCTACATTACTCTTTTTAACTTTAGTATTGTACAATCCTAATCACAGTCCAAAACTGTGCATTGTGTGTGACAACCTCAAACTGTTTCAAGATACATAAAATGGACACATATTTCTTTAGAATATTTTGTGTTTTTTCTTTGACAGCTATAATTCTTACTAAATGTTGTCTTATACAGTGATGATTCTAACCACTTTTTATCTTCTCTTTTTGAGCTGTTTAACAAGGAATTTTGGTGAAAGAGTCCCCCAGTTTTATGCTTATGATTGAACCATGTCATGGGAATCATTGGAATTGTTCTTATGGCCCCCATATGCGCCAATAACACCACGTGGCATTGCTTCTTATTTGCATAGGCACATTAAAATGGGAAAATACTTTACATACAAATAAGATCCTATCTAATAGAGATTGGAACACACAAATCTTGTAGTGCAAAGGGACCTTACACCCTGAACATTGACATAACGACCTGGCACAGACCTCAGAAGAAAGGGCATAATCCATTCTCCCCTGAACCAGGGAAGCCATCCACGAAACATCCAGGCTGATCTATAACATCACCTGGAAGCAATCCTCTACCACGGAAGACCTACACTGCTCAGACTTCGACCTGCTCAAAAGAGACTTCCCTTAACACTGAGAAGACTTAACAACAACAACGACCTGCTTACAGGACAGGGCTCCCTGCATTGCCCTTTGATTGTGAGGTGAAAGGAGAGGATGCTCCACATCCTGACTTCAATGTAAGATATGCAGATTCCAGGATCTTTAATACAGAAACATGATACCAACAACAGAGACTGTGTGAATAATAAAAGTGTGTTGGCACTACAGACAATGTGTTGGATTGGACGATCTAGCTTGCCTGGAGCCTAGACTTGGTCTTGTGCCAGGAAACTTCAGGGGTCTGTTCTCTTTGTACTTAGGCCAAGGTTATTTCTTTCCATGTCCCTCATATTTTGGTGGGCCTATGCAAACAACAATTGCCACTCTAACACCATTTTTACTGTGCTCCTTTGACTCTAATCCTTAAAAAGAACTCACTTAAAATTTGAAGTTAACTTAAGCTAATATGCATGTATATGGAAATGTAAGAAAATACTATGCCTGTAATGTTTAAGGAGTTATGTAAGTTTTATGGCTTTAGATTGCCTTGTGTACTGTTAAGAAATATTATAATGTCTTACAGTGTGGGGACTTGAGGGACAAAGTAATTGTACATGGATTCTGTCTTATTTATCTTAATGTTCTTTGGCTGAAATTTCAAAGTTAAGATATCAGCAAGGGGACTTCTGAGAATTATGTTATGGGTGATTGTCCTTCCACTGTAACTTTACCTTGTCCTCTTTCTTTGCACCCTTGTTCTCATAATTAAAAATAAAGATTTAAAAAAAAAAAAAAGCAAAAAAAAAATATTTACAAAAAAAAAAGAGAATCCAATTGTCTCAGAGTCAGAGTTCAATGGCCAAATGTTCCTGGAGAAGTTAACAACACTCCCAAGGGCCTGGAGAGATAGCACAGCGGTGTTTGCCTTTCAAGCAGCCGATCAAGGACCAAAAGTGGTTGGTTCAAATCCCGGTGTCCCATATGGTCCCCCGTGCCTGCCAAGAGCTATTTCTGAGCAGACAGCCAGGAGTAACCCCTGAGCACCGCTGGGTGTGGCCCAAAAACCAAAAAAAAAAAAAAAAAACACTCCCAAGTCAGAACCATTAGCAAAAAAAGGGGGACAATGGTGGGGTTATGAAATCATCAGGAAAAAAATGTTAAGGAGCCTTGAAGAACTCAGTCCATGCAACCCAAGGCAGAGGGGTGTCTTGGGCCTCTCTGTGAATAAAATCCCTCCTGTGTTTGGCATCTGAGTGACTCAGCCTGAAAACCATTCACTTCAGGCAGTAGAGAGGAAGTGAATCATGAACTCTGCTGACCTTTGCCCTTGTCGTCCTGGAATAAGGAAACCACCCACACTGGGTCTCACAGCAGGACTAGGAATGGAGCAGTCAAACAAGGCACATGCACAAGTGATGCCAAGCCCTTGGCAGAAAGCAGAACAACCAGGTCAAGCAAATGAGGCCCAGGGCCTGTGACTGGAGGCTCAATACTGATTCTGTGAAAGGAGACCAAGCATGGGACAGCACTGAGGACAGCAGGGTTGTGCTCCCAGGCAAGTTCTTTCAGAGTTGCTCCCTCTTCTCCCTCAGTGAATTGTGCTGGGGTATGTGGACAGGAGCAGCACCAAGGAGCATAGTGACCTGAGACCCCTTGGAATCTCTGTCTTCTGTTTGGTATGTGGAGAATTTGCCAGTCTCGCCCAGAAGAAGTAGCCCAAGCTCAGAAACTATGAAAGTTGGAATAAATGAGACAGATCCATCTAGGCCTGAGAAAGAGATCATGCTCAGAAGGACAAGGAGTTTGTTGTGATCAGCAAAGAAACCTTACAATCTGAAGACACTTCTCTGGTCCAGTCCCACACATCAGGCTCTGATCTCAGTTCTGAACGAGATCAGGTGAGAAGGCCTTTAATTGTTAATCTGTAGGTCAATTATTGAGCACCTGAAAACATACATGAAGCCCTAAAGAGTAGAAAGAAGCAAATAGTTAGGCCAAAGTGAGAAACTTCTAATTTCCTACCTTAGTGAGCATAAGAGCACACAGAGACTAGTTCTTGCCAATGACTGCTAAAGGACTAGAAGCTGTTTGTGGGCAGAGTTCAGAGGCATTTCTGAAATCTCCAAGGTGAGTTTATTTTTAGTACAGTTTATCTCCCATCTAAGTCTCTAAGTCGTAGCACAACTTCCTCTATGCCTCCGTATTAAGATTACAACCCTCATAAAATATCACCAAGGCCTTTGGGATGAACTTGGCTAGAAAACATTCTTCCTGGAATGAGTACCCCAGACAGGATAGTGTTGGAATTATGTGCATGAGTGACCATTATTAATAGCATTGTAAAAATGTTTTAAAATAGCAGTTTAAAAATAAAAGAAAAAAATGCATCCTTTCTGCTTTCAGTATCCTTTCAGTGGAAAGTAGGAACAGAGCACTTACAAACCACCTGGATTTGTTCTGATCCTGGCCTGTGTTTACTGACTCTCTAGGACAGAGAACATTGGAGAGCATTTGGTGTCCCTGCCATAGCTCTAGAAGTAGAGGGCTAACAATGGATCTGTCTTTACCTTCTTCTTCCCACCAGACTCCTCACTCTGGTTTTTGTTTGTTGACCACACCCAGTGATGCTCAGGGTTTAGTCCTGGTCTGCGCTCAGGGAGACCATATGGGATGTCAGGGATAGGACCTGAGTTGGCCATGTGCAAGGCAAACGCCTTCCCCGTTGTACTATATCTCTGTCACCATATTCTACTTGGATCACTTTCTATTCTCTCTTCTTCCCCACTTCAACATCATCCTGCTTTATTAAGTTAGAGAAAGGAGATTAGTCAGCAGTAAATAGACAGGCAGGATTTACTGGCCCACACCCTCTTACTGCCCTCAGCAAACCCTGATTGAAAGGGAAGTGATTCAACCTTCTCTCATCCCATAGAATCACAGCATGACCCTTGCACATGCTAAATTATTTCCATACAATTGGTTTCAGGGAGTCTCAGTATTATCTTTCCACACCCTTTTTCAACTCTCACTCCCATTTATATCCGTTTCTTTAACTGATGGTCTTTTTTAAAATGACACTAGTTTTCTTAGTACTATCATCTATTGTGAGCTACTGTTCAATGATTTAAGAATCATTGAATATAATTATTCAATACTACTCATATGCAAGATACTTGGCTCTAAGTATTATAAGTATGAATCTTTCGAATGTTCATGATAACCACGTTACATCAGTTACCTTTTTATCTTTACTTTATAGATGAAAAACTCCCAGTTAAAGATATTGTGGAACATTCCCAAAATCAAGTGAATAAGTAAAATAACTAGGATTCGGACCACAAGTTTTATAATATGCCAAAATCTGAGTATTTCATGGCTAGACTATGGCCCGAGAAAGACAGAATAAGCAAATGGATTCTATCTACTTATTGCCACATTTCAGTAATCTTTTCCTAATATCAGGCATGTAATTTTTGTAAGCAGTAGAGGGGAAAACATAATAAAGTCTCGTTTCCATTTGAACAGCCCACCCATTGCCTGTAAAATTTCTGTATTTCTTTCTTATATAAGACCTTTTATAAAAAGGAATTTCCTAGTTTCTAGCTGGATTTCCTTATTATAAGCTAATGGGGAATTTGACCTTTTTGAAAAGGTGGCCGTTCAAGCCTGACCAATAAAAACCCCATCAGAAACACTTCATCAAACATACAATGAAAGGGCCAATTGAGTTCCAGCTTTTGGCTTGGAATCCATCTTCTGATCTTCTGCTGGGTATGACAATCAAGAGAAGACTGATAATCCTCTCATCCCCCACCTCCATTTTTAACTCACACTCACCTTTTAACAATGCACGGGGCATCTGTCATCTGTTAGTGTGTGAAGGATCCATGTCACAATCATGAAAGAATTACTGTCTGTATTAGAAAATATGTCCCCTGATCTGGGAATTTTCTTATTCTTCAGTCTAGTGCTAATATACAGATAAGTTAGTTCTTTTATATTCAGGGCCTCTGTAGATTTTACACTGCATATTTATAAAAATGATTGTTACTATTATCCCCATCATTAGCGGCAACAGCCTTAAGAGTCTGTATTTCAGGCAGGGCTGGGCTCAGAAGACTCCACATGCCAGGACTTCTGGGTGTCTTCGACTGGTATGTTGGGGGCTCTGGGCAGGATAGCTAGCCATAGGCCCCCTGGGCTGACCACTTAGTCCAGGGAACTGATATTCCCCCACACCAGGCGGGTCTTCAGGGTCATGCCTGGTTAATCGGGCCCTGGGGGGTGGGGGGGAGAAATTCCTCCCTATGCATCCACAAGCTACAGAAATGCACAGGAGCACTAGCCCCCGCGCGCACTGCCTGTTTTAAGAGTAGTCCTTATCCTTATGTTATGTTTTGCGTATCCAGAATGTCCATTTTGTATTCTGCCCTTTCCCACACCCCTACAAAGCTCATTTTTACTCCTTAACTCTCTCACCGCCCCCAAACATCACTAACCCACATTACTCTTTTTAACTTCAGTACTGCACAATCCTAATCACAGACCAAAGTCGTACATTGTGTGTAACAACCCCAAACTGTTTCAAGAGACATAAAATGGACACATATTTCTTTCGAATATTTTGTGTTTTTTCTCTGAGCTATAAGTCTTACTAAATGTTCTCTTAAACAGTGACGATCCTAACCACTTTTTATCTTCTCTTTATGAGCTGTTTAACAAGGAATTTTGGTGAAAGAGTCCCCCAGTTTAATGCTTATGATTGAACCATGTAATGGGGATTGTTGGACTTGTTCTTATGGCCCCCATATGCGCCAATCACACCACGTGGCATTGCTCTTTTTTTTGCATAGGCACATTAAAATGGGAAAATACTATACATACAAATAAGATCCTATCTAATAGAGATTGGAACACACAAATCTTGTAGTGCAAAGGGACCTTACACCCTGAACATTGACATAACGACCTGGCACAGGCTTCAGAAGAAAGGGCATTTTCTATTCACCCCTGAACCAGGGAAGCTATCCACGAAACATCTAGGTTTGTCTATAACATCACCTGGAAGCAATCCTCTACCACGGAAGACCCTACCACTGCTCAGACACCGACCTGCCCAAAAGAGACTTCCCTTAACACTGAGACTTAACAACAAGAACAACCTGCTTACAGGGCAGGGCTCCCTGCATTGCCCTTTAATGGTGAGGTGAAACAAGTGGACACTCCACATCCTGACTTCAATGTAGGATATGCAGATTCCAGGATCTTTAATACAGGAACATGATACCAACAACAGAGACTGTGTGAAAAATAAAAGTGTGTTGGCACTACAGACAATGTCTTGGATTGGGCGATCTAGCTTGCCTGGAGCCTAGAGTTGGTCTTATGCCAGGAAACTTTAGGGATAGGGTCTCTTTGTATTTAGGCCAATGTTATGCCTTTCCATGCCCCTCATGTTTTGTTGGGCCTATGCAAACAATTGCCATTCTAACACTGTTTTTACTGTGCTCCTTTGACTCTAATCCTTTAAAAAAAAAACCCACTTAAAATTTGAGGTTAACTTAAGCTAATATGCATGTACATGGAAATGTAAAAAATACTATGCCTCTAATGTTTAAGGAGTTACGTAAGTTTTATGGCTTTAGATTGCCTTGTGTGCTGTTAAGAAATACTATAATGTGTTACAATCTGGGGACTTGAGAGACAAAGTAATTGTACATGGATTTTGTTTTATTTATCTTAATGTTCTTTGGCTGAAAATTCAAAGTTAAGATATCAGCAAGGGGACTTCTGAGAATTATGTTATGGGTGATTGTCCTTCCACTGTAACTTTACCTTGTCCTCTTTCTTTGCATCTTTGTTCTCATAGTTAAAAATAAAAAATTAAAATAAATAATCTGTATTTCTTCGGTTAATTAGAATTCCCACATCCATTAAAAAGGATATTTCAATAACAACCCACCTTTTAGATTTACTATTATTTTAGAAGTAGCAGAAAATCAATTTGTATTTTAACTATATGTTCAAAACCATGAGTTCAATTCCTGACACTGCATCCAACACACACACATACACACACACACACACACACACACACACACACACACCTAGTAGTGTGTGTCCACTAGAGCCCACTGTGCTCAACACCTCCAAAAAATAAAACCACCCACACACAGGTTTTAGAATCAGACAGATGTATTTCAAACTAACTAACTAACTTACTTACTAGCTCTAACTTGAACAAGTCATTTGACCTCCCTTGGGATCAGTGTCCTCCACCTATGACACAGACTGAGAGTATTGAACACATCTGCACAGATATTAAAATGCAGACTCAGAATTCAATAGACAACAAGTGAAAAGAAAGAAAGACACTTAGCATTTTTCTAATCAAGTCATTTGAAAACTCGGTGTGTCAAAGAGAAAATCAAAATAAGGTTGATAGATACAATATTTATTCACTACACTCACAATCTGTTAACAGGATAATGTTGCCACAAGAGAGGATCTATTCAGACCTCTCCAGTGGCTCTCAGGTACTTGATGACAGGTGGCACTCCTTTCCCAGCAAGTTCGCCCACCGGAGATTCCCCACAAAGAGAAAAACATTTCCAGACACAAGTAGATGGAGGTGGGAAGTTCAACCTTCACTGGGCAACCAGGTAGAAATTTGTGCAAATAACAATAGCTGGCACCGAAGACAAAGACTTCTGAATCCCAACCAAGTGACTATCAGAGAATTTTAGACAAAGGGATCCTTGGAGCCCCAAGGAACTAGCTAGTGTCTGGCTTCCACTGAACCTGGAGTCACTAACCACGACCACGTGCCTGAGCCACACAGATCTCCTGTCTCCAGACTTCCGGTCAGATACCATCTTCCCAAAATAAAGCCTGTGGGGAACTCCTGAGTAGAGGCCGATCATCTTGAAACAAAATATTAATAGCAAGAAGTATCAAATGTTTCCCCCCAGCTGGCAGTCTTAAAGATTTTGCCTGGGGAGAATCACCAAAACTTACCCACAGTAAGTATAATTATTAGGGACATAATTGATTTCTGAGCGAAAGGATAAACCCACAAGTAACAGGATGGTTCCAAAAATCACTTTTCTTGATTCTCCATTCCAAGCTCTACTGCTTAGAATCAGAAACACACTCTCTCTCACACACATACCCCAAACCTTAGCATAGACACCCATGAGAAATAAAATTGAGATTGGGGGAAGGTGAAAGGATAAGAAGCAAAACAAACCAGGGAGAAAATTGCCAAGTTCTCACAGAATCTACAGTGAATGGGAGGAGAAACACAGACACTGTCAGGAAAAAATTCAGGATGGGAACTGTGAGAACATGAAAAAGGACCCTGAGGAGGAACCAAGTTGAAGTGGGTGGGCGAGATGCAATGATAGCATCTAGGGCCACCTTTTCCCTGAAAGCCATTCTCAGGCATCCCCGTTAGACCCTGAAGAAAGAGAAGGCTCCTGAGAAAAGGCAGCTTCCTGTGGAGGAACCTCTTCCACAGCACCACAGTGAAGGAAGGACTACGATGGTGAACAACGTCCACACACATCAGAATCAAGATTTGTCTCTCCCTCTCCTTCTGAGGGACTCTGGGGAGAGCTGTTCCTGTCAGTGTGGCTTCCTTACAAGAGACAAGGAAGAATCTAAAAAGGGATGGCAATAAATGACTCCGCTCCCACCTGCTCTCTCACGGGTCCCACTTCTCTTGTCCTCAGGCCACTGACCCCTACTTCTAAGTATACTGAAAGAAGGATCCCAAACCTTGACCAACTATTTAAAAGTAGGGCTAAGAGAGGCTGGAGAGATATCATGGAGATAAGGTGTTTGCCTTGCAGTCAGATGGGTGGTTCGAATCCCGGCATCCCATATGGTCCCCTGAGCCTGCCAGGAGCGATTTCTGAGCATAGAGCCAGGAGTAACCCCTGAGCATGGCCGGGTGTGATTAAAACAAAAAAAAAAAAAAAAAAAAAAGAAGTAGGGCTAAGAATGCAACTTACTTCTTAAATAATTTCTGGCACGTTCCATTCATTTTCTTCATCCTTGGGGTGAAGAAAGTCTAAGGTCCAGAGTGTTAGCACAACAAAAAGGGCATTTGCCTTGCACTTGGCCAACCTGGGTTCAATCCTCAGCATCTCATATGGGACACTGAGCACTGCCAGGAGTGCTGTTTTCTTTTTGTTGTTGTTGTTTTTGGTTTCCAATTAGCTTGTATAATTTTTTCCATCTTTTTGCTCTGAGTCTTTGTCTATCTTGTGATTTTTTTCATGTATTTCTTTTTTATTAATATCTTTATTTAAACACCTTGATTACACATATGGTTGTAGTTGGGTTTCAGTCATGTAAAGAACACCCCCTTCACCGGTGCAACATTCCTACCACCAATGTCCCAAATCTCCCTCCTCCCCACCCCATCCCCGCCTGTACTCTAGACAGACTTTCCACTTCCCTCATTCATTCACATTGTTATGATAGTTCGCAGTTATTTCTCTAACTGCACTCATCACTCTTTTGTGGTGAGCTTCATGTCATGAGCTGGACCTTCCAACCCTCCTCTCTTTGTCTCTGAGGATTATGGAGGAGTGCTGATTTTTAAGCACAAAACCAGGAGTCAGCCCTGAGCATTGCCTGGTGTGGCCCAACAAGCACAAAAAAATACAAAGCAAAGGGCTAAGTTGACATTTCCACTTGGGTATATAATAGACACCCCTAACTGAACACAACACATATAAACTCTAATCCTACCCCCACCCACCCCTGCCTAACCCCCCCCAAAACCAACTCCACCTGAAGTTTTCTTCATTGACCTAAAGACAAAGCTAATCTTCCATGAGCTCCTCTCTGACTTATGCCCTGCATTCTGTCTACCAGAGCATATGTTCAGCTCTACCACCTCATGACCTCTCCCCAGAATCTTCCTCACAGTATCCAAAGGTCTCAAGGCTGTTCCCCTAATCTGCCTGTGTATAACACAGCAGGTCAAGTGGTCCCTCCAGACTTTAAGGGAGGTCTCAACCCTTCTCTATTAGACCCTTCAGTAGTATCAGTCTCAGCTGGAGTAAAAGACAAGAGTTCTTGCAGTGCCCCAAAAGGCCTCACCAATAGGTTTTAGGCCCCTCATTCATTTCTAATTTTCCTCTTCCTCATTCCACTTTATTCACTGGTTTTTCGGGTGTACATAGAATGCCAGAACAGGAAATAAAAATACACTATGGCTTTGTATATGAATACACCCCAACTCTTGCATGGTATGTGCTTACATTTTTTTAAATTATGTATTGTAGAGGCCAAACAGCTACCTCAATGTACTGAGCACACACTTTGTATGGAGGAGGACTGAGTTTAATACCACTACAGAATACCCAAAATACTGCCAGGAAAAAGCCCTGAGACCAGAGCAAGGAGAAGCCCCCAAGCACTTCCAGGTCTCCAAACCTCCCACAATTTCTTTCAAGTATGTGTTGTTCATCTAAATTATCCTCTGGAAGGCCCAGCAGTGTCTATCCCATTGAACACCATCTGTATATTAATCCCCTACAACTCCTTCCTCTGATATGTGTGTGTTTCTCTCCTTCACTTACCAAACCTATGCTCCAGTTTCAAAGTGAAATTTTGACATTTCTAACCCCTTGTCCAATGAAAGCTCATTTGATTCTCCCCAACCCCTTTCTCTTTCGTTGTCAAAAACCAATTTTAGCTGATGTGTTATCGGTGTCTCCGACTACTATGTCAACTCAGTGAAGGAAGAGGAACAGGTTTGTTGGCTCCTTATGTGTTTGTTTATTGGGGTTGTTGCTGTGACATTTTGTGGGGGATGGAATCTGGGTGGTTACACTGAAACACACAATCTATCTCCAAACCATGTTCCCACCAGTGAGCAGTTGCCCCAAAGCTGTTCTGCTTTGTTTGCCTCTGTATCCTAACATACTACCAGACATAAGTAGAATTCCAATGAATGTTTGTGAATGAAAGAGTGAACAAATCTCTTAAAGTCCTTGGCAATAAAATGGTTATGAACCAATTGCTACTTATTATTAAAAAAAATGTCTCTATACAACCCTCTATTCTAAGGCAACTGAGAGAAATCTGGCTCACTCCCAACAGAGCTACCCTAATAAAGCACTTTTCTCAGCTTCTCTCAACAGAAATTGTCTAATTTAATATTACTTTTGCACATGAAAACACCAAGTGCAAATAAATGTATATAATACATTAAGTTACTTCACCAGGTATTTGATAGTTTACAATAATATCCCACCATGTGAACTGCTTTTGAAAGCCATAAATGCACTAGACTTCATTCATAAGGTACCAAATAGTTTCCCAGTAAAAACAATTGGATTCATCATAATAGTTATATTTATTAAATTGCAAAGACAGCATTAACAACTTGACACAAAATATTCAGTTCAGTCTCTTCCACATTCACTAGGCTGAAGATGCCTCTTTAGAGCGAATCTGAGTAGATTAAATAAATAAATAAATAAATAAATAAATAAATAAATAAATAAATAAAATGGGGCCTAAGCATAGCACAGCAGTAGGGCATTTCCCTTGCATGTGGTTGACCCAGGACAGACCTGGGTTCGATACACGGCATCCCATATGGTCCCCCAAGCCAGGAGCCATTTCTGAGTGCATATCCAGAAGTAACCCCTGAGCGTCACCGGGTGTGGCCAAAACCCTCAAAAAGATAAAATATAATGAATATGAGTGAGTCAGAGCAATAGCACAGCAGAAAGGACCAACCTGAGTTGAATCCCTGGCATCTTATATAGTCCCCTGAGCACTGCCAGGAGTAACCCCTGAGTGCAGAGCCAGAAATAACTGCTGAGTACTGCAAAGTGTGGCCTAAAAAGAAAAAATAATTAATTAAACAGACTGATTATGAAACCATTTATAGTTTGACAAATAACTTATGAATATATATTAAGTATGAAAAACACCTAATTTTTGCCTATGTACATGTGGGTCTATGGTGTGTGTGGTTCTAGAAACCAATATCCTATACTCGTCTCCATGAATTTGTAATGAATTTGTCTTATCGGGTCCTATAAGACATCTCCTGCTTTGGAGATGCCAGGCAGGCAGGGCAGAATCCGAGCCCCCCCCCCCCCTACGCTGAACTGTCCTCTTCCTCTGAGCCATCTGTTCACGTCTATTACAGTTTTGAAGCCATGACAGTTTTACCATCGTCAGTCCCTTTGATGTTAATGCCCAAGCATGAGAAAAACGTATAGACATTGTGACATTCCCAGTGAGCCAATGTTCCCCTTGGGTTTTCAATTTGAGATGGGGAAACAGCCATTTGGATACTTGCCTCATTCAAGCACTGCAAGCTAGGTTCTTTTGCTGCTTCTGGGAAAAACCAGTGAACACAGGAGTGCCCGAGACTTGAACGGGCAGCCTGATTCACATCCTGGGCTATGTATGGGTGTCTTTGGAGTGGCATGTTAAGGATCTCTGGTGCCAAATCCTATTCCAGAATCTAATAGAATCCACCGAGGGAGGAGCCTGGAAATTGAGAATTTTAAAAACTTCCCACAGCAATCTAATAAGTAGCCAGAGCTGAGAAATACTATATTTAAAAGCCTCCCCAATGGAGCTGGGAAGGTGGCGCTAGAGGTAAGGTGTCTGCCTTGCAAGCGCTACCGTAGGACTGACCGATCCCCCGGCGTCCCATATGGTCCCCCCAAGCCAGGAGCGATTTCTGAGCGAATAGCCAGGAGTAACCCCTGAACATCAAATGGGTGTGGCCCAAAAACCAAAAAAAAAAAGAGCTTCCCCAAAATACACAGTGACCTAAGCCCTTTCATTTCTTAAGGAAAACTCTCTCATTTTTTTTAGATTTCAAGTTTCTCTCAAGATTATAGTGAAGTCACTTTGGAGGGGAAAAGACCTCTCACTTTTTATCTAAAATCAATGTGTCTGGCTTTTGAAGGGAGAGGGAAAGGGAGGGATATGTAGATTTAATATAAATAATAAATGGCTTAGCTCAACAGTCCTGGGAAAGTCCCCACCTTCTGATTTAGCCCCTCTTGCAAGATTTTCACATCCATAGCTGGGGCAGCTATGAAATGAGTGACAATGAGCTTTTTTATTCCCATCCAACATGCCAGGGAGGTTGAAAAACAATAAGATTTAGAGTTTAATTACTGTTTATTCCCTATATTCAAATCAGCTTTCTTTGGCTCTCCCTCATAGGGCTCAGAAGGGGATTCAATCATCTGATTAGATTCTTCAAAAGAATAGAAAACTATTATTTACAGCACTCTGGGGGAAAAAAATCACAAAACAAATAAAAAGGAAGTTGAGCACAGAATAACCAAATTTGGGTTGTTTACTTTTCGACTTCTGTAAAACAATTCCATTTTTAAAACAGCTCAGGGATTCAAGCACCTAATTCTTCCTTTTGCATGTTTTGTTTTTTTTTTGTTTTGTTTTTGTGTGTGTGTGGTATTTGTTTGGGACCACACCTAGCAGTGTTCAGGGATTACTACTAGCTCTCTGGTCAAGGAGCACTTCTTGAGGACATAGATGACCATAACTGATGTCAGAGATTGAACCTAGGTCAGCGGCCTATAAGGCAAATACTTTACCAGCAGAATTATCCCTCTGGACCCTGATTTTTCCTATTTAAAAACAAATTTTAAAGTAAAGACTGGGCAGGATAAAGTGGGTAGTTAAACGGGGTAGTTAAAGTGAAAAACTGGCAAGGGTCGAAAGCAGTCACATTATATGAGACTAACGTCCCTTTGAATCCCAAACACCCACATATGGCCTTCCAAGGACCACCAGGAGTGGTCCCCCCAAGTACCACCAGGAGTTCCTGACCACTAGTGCATGGGACCTAAAAACAACAAAAAGGTGCCAAAAGAAACTCCTAGACTTGATTAAAGCTATATAGCAACTTTCAGGCGCACAGATATTATAGCTACAGACAGGTAGGGGCAATTTTGCCTTGCATGCAGTGTCAACCAGGTTTGATCCCTGGCCTCCACCTGGTCTTCGGAGTAGTTCTTAACCAAGCAGCCAGAAGTAACTCCTGAAAGCTTCTGGGTGTGACCCCAAAGCAAGAAAAGAAGATCCACTGTAGTGGCTGCTTGAGGGGAGAGAAGGAGGTGAAGGGTGTTGGATTCAGTGAGAACTAGACACACAGGAGGTGAAACCAAAAATCTTTTCACTAAAATTATTTTAAAAGTCATTTAGATCTCTGGTAAGTGAATTAAAAGAAAGAGGTAAGGTTAACTTTATTTATATTTATCCCAAGATGAGTAAAATATTGTTGCAATGGAATAATACTAATAACATGATATTATTACAAATATAAATATAAATCATGTATTGTATAATGAATTATATATCACATGATTTTATAATATATCACATATTATAATGTGTATAAATTCTATATAATATATAAATAATATGAAAGAATAATATTGTAAAATAATTTTAAATTTTATTTAATATATAAAATATATTAGTAAGATGTCCTACCTCTTCCTGTTTTAGGAATTCCCAATCTAGGATGTCACCTTTATAGAATGTCTCAGACAAGTTCCAACCTGAGGTGCTCACCAGGCATTTGTGAGTATAGCTACACATAAGAAATGTCACTGGATGTTACACAGTAAACCACAGTTTAAATGAAGACTCAATTCTAATCATCACTTTTTTCTTTTTCTTTCTTTCTTTCTTTCTTTCTTTCTTTCTTTTCTTTCTTTCTTTCTTTCTTCTCTTACTTACTTACTTACTTCTTTCTTTCTTTCTTCTTCTTTCTTTCTTTCTCTCTTATCTTTTCTTTCTTCTTCTCTTTCTTTCTTTCTTCTCTTCCTTTCTTCTTTCTTTCTTTCTTTCTTTACTTCTTTCTTCCTTTCCTTCCAATTTTTATAATGTTTTTGTGGAGAGACAAGATTGGTGATGCTCATAAGGATTACTCATTTTCTGTGCTCAGGGATCATTCCTAGCAGTGCTCAAGGAACCATATGACGTTTCTTCAACATACAACTTCCCTAGGCAGACATGTTTTCCTTGACATCTTGACATCTTCTTGATATCTTCTTGACATTGTACATACTCACTGATTTCATTCAAATGAACTCATTTCACCCTTCTGAACTGTGAGAATTGAGAAATGCTTCGCGGGAGTTTACCCGTGAAATCAGAGCAAACATTGAGATTTGTCGCCTTATTATACAGAGCCAATCTCTTAACTAGTGCTTGTAGACCGTATTTTTTTTTCAACACCAGAGATACTTAAGTTTGTTCTTAACTTTCAGTGACCTATCCAACAGGACTTACTCAAATTTACCTTGAGTCAACTTCCCATTATAGCCAGAAGAGATTTGGCCCATCTTTGTGAGGCCCCTCTCCACATACCCTTTGAAGTGACATTATTTCTTAATCACCTTTTCACCATTAGTCAACAGGCTGCCTTCTCCAACTCAAACAAAGTCTCCATGTTGTCCAGGTAGTAGGTGATGTCAGAACTATGGGAAGGGAACATTTCTGTTTATGCCACAAATCAAAACACTGTGACCTTCTTTTCAGCCTTCAAGAGAAATAAATCAGATAGCTTGACATGGCATGGAGTTTGTCACAGAAATGGGTCTTCAGAGCCCATTATCAGCATTGTCATTTATTAAGATCACTGGAGTAGGGTCATTGTGCATTGTGCAAATATAATCTTCCTGCTTTGCAACAGCTTCATATTTGGGGGCATGGAGTGTTACATTTAAAGAGTCCTGATCAAAAGGAGGAACAATTTTTAATTATATATCTTTAATCCTTGGAAAGGATTTATATTTTGATATATGAAATGCACATAAAACCAAAATAATATAAAGGACTAGGTTCTTATGATCAAATCTGACTAATTCTATCAGCTGAAATCAAACAGCTCATCATTCATCTGACTACTTAGCAACCTTACTACATTCTCCCCAGTCTTTCTCTCCTACCCTTTACTCCAACTTAATTCCCTTCACATGCCCATCCTTATAGGCCATTTCCTGCTGTGTGTCTTTACCCATTTGTTTCCACATACCAGAAATACCTTCAGCCCACAGCAAACACAGAAATAAATATAGATGAAGGTACTACACTTTGTACTTTTTCATGGCAAGGCTTAGGTATGCAAGACAAACTCCCCCCCTTTATTTTGTTTTGTTTTGTGCTTTATTTATGGGTCAAGCAATGCTCAGGGATTACTCTTGGTTCCATCCTCAGGGATCACCCTTGGTGGTGCTAAAGGGACTGTACATGGTTCTGGGGATTGAACTTGTACAGCAGCATTCAAGGCAACTGTGTTGACCTCTTTACTGTCTTTCCAGCCCCAGCGGTAACTTGAGCCTCCAGGGACATTTTAATCTAATTAGCAAAGAGCCACATAGGAATGATGCTTGGCTGAATTGGAATAAAAATATTGTCATCCTTACTGCTCTAAAGAGTCTGTCTCTGTGTTTTATTTTACCATTTGGATTACTATATGTCTTGGTGTTTTTCCTTTAGGGTCTATTTTGTTTGGTACCCTTTTTGCCTCTTAGATTTGTACAGCAGCCTCTTTTCAGAGAGTGGGAAGTTCTCTGCTATTATCTCTGTCACTACTTTTTCTTCCCCTTTCTTTTTTCCCTCCCCTTCTAATTTTCCCCCTTCTAATTTCTTCCCTTTTTTGTCTTCTTTCTTTTTCTACTGTTTTAGCAATGCTGGCTTGTAATTTGTCTTCAAATTCATCTATACAGTTCTCCACCAGTGTAATTCTGCTTACTATGGCTTGCTAACATGTTCTTTAGTTCCTTCAATTCCATTTGTATGGATTCTCTCATCTTCTGAAAGAGTTCTTCCTTGAGTTGGTTAGATTGTTATTGTTATTCATCTATTGATTGCTTAATTTTACAGGCTAGCATCTTCTTGATTTCTATTACTAAAAAAATTACGTATTGATTTTAGGTCCTCATCTACAAGGCTCGGGCATTTTGATGGGCTTGGAAATTTGCTTAGGTTACTCTCTATATCCCCAATTGCCATTGACCTCCGTAATTTCCCATTGTTCTTTGCAATTGCATTGTTCTTTACAAGTGGGTTGGGATGATGGAGTTTCAGGTTCCCCATTATTTAAGAAAATAATCTACTAAATTGATTATAAAAAAAGGTGGCTAGAAGTATATCTGCCTTGTAGGTTATTTTCTTAATCATGTGTTGTTATAAAAGTATGTTAGTAAAATTGCCAACTAATTATTTGGTTTGGTCAACTGAGCTTTGAGACTGTATATTTTATAAGATAAGACGTGCTGGGGCCATTTGTAGAGGGAGATCAACGCTGGTGATGGGATTGGCCCTGACTCATTGTATATCTGAAACACAACTATTAAAGACTTTGTAAATCACAATGGTTTCAATAAAATAAAAAATTTTTAAATGTTGTCACCCTCAACTTTACTTTATAAGAAATAAGTGATGCATTCAAGTAAAAAAAAAAAAGGTCTGATTGCAAAGATAAGAAAAGAAAATCAAAGAAATCAAAATAGGAAAAGAGGAAGTCAAGATATCTCTATTTGCAGATGACATGATGATTTATATCAAAAACCCTAAAAGGTTCACTGAAAAGCTCCTAGAAGCAATAAATCAATACATCAAGGTGGCTGGCTACAAAGTCAATACACAAAAGATTGTTGCATTTCTTTTTTTCTGTTTGTTTGTTTTTGGGTCACACCTGGCAGCGCTCAGGAGTTACTCCTGGCTCTACGCTCAGAAATCGCTCCTGGCAGGCACAGGGGACCATATGGGTTGCTGGGGTTCCAACTGCCATCCTTCTGCATGCAAGGCAAATGCCTTACCTCCATGCTATCTCTCTGGTCCCATGTTGCATTTCTTTATACAAATAACAACTCAGAGGAGAAAGAGATTAAAGAGTTTATCCCATTTAAAATAGTGTCTAAAACTATCAAGTACCTAGGAATCAACCTAATAAGAGAAGTGAGAGATCTATACCATGAAAACTTCAAAATACTTTAGAAAGAAATTGAAGAGGACCTAAGGAAATGGAAGAACATTCCATGCTCATGGATTGGAAGAATAAATATCATCAAAATGACCATCTTGGGGCTCGGAGAGATAGCACAGTGGCATTTGCCTTGCAAGCAGCCAACCAAGGACCAAAGGTGGTTGGTTTGAATCTCGGTGTCCCATATGGTCCCTTGTGCCTGCCAGGAGCTTTTTCTAAGCAGACAGCCAGGAGTAAACCCTTAGCACCGCCGGGTGTGACCCCCCCAAAAAAATGACCATCTTACCTAAACTAATTATATATATTCAATGCAAACCCTATTCAAATTCAGACAACTTTCTTCAAGGACATAGAACAATCAATTATAAAGTTTGTGTGGAACCATAAAAGACCTAAAATAATAGCCAAATCAATATTGAAAAACAAGAAACCGGGAGGCATTTCATTACCTAAGTTTAAGCTCTCCTACAAAACCATAGTGATTAAAATAGCATAGTTTTGAAACAAAGACAGATTTTCAGACCAAAGGGTCAGAATAGAAAATCCAGTGATAAACACCCATGTATATGGTCAACTTCTTTAACAAAGGAGACAAAAAATTGAAATGGAACGAAGATGTCTCTTTAACAAATGTGTTATAAAAATTGGATAACATGTAAGAAATTAAAGATTGATCTATATCTCACACTTTATACAAAAGTCAATTCAAAGTGGATTAAAGACCTTGAGATTATACCTGAATCCATAAAGTTCTTTAAGGAAAATATAGGCAGAACACTATAAGACTTACTCCTCAAAGAAGTCTTTGATAATAGGATGCCAATGGCAAGAGCTATAGCATCAAACCTAAATAGATGGAACTACATTAAACTGAAAAGTTTCTGTATGGTTGGGGCCAGCGAGGTGGCGCTAGAGGTAAGGTGTCTGCCTTGCAAGCACTAGCCAAGGAAGGACCGTGGTTCGATCCCCCAGCATTCCATATGGTCCCCCCAAGCCAGGGGCAATTTCTGAGCGCTTAGCCAGGAGTAACCCCTGAGCATCAAATAGGTGTGGCCCGAAAAACCAAAAAAATCAAAATTAAAATAAAGTTTTTGTATGGCAAAACAAACATGGGCTAAAAGTAGAAAATAGCTAACTGATTGGGAGAAAATGTTTGCACTCAACACATCCGATAAAGGTTTGATATCTAGCATATACAAAATACTCACAAAGGTTAACTCTACAAAACCTAAAAAAATTTTCGAAAAAATGGGGAGAGAAAATAAATAGACATTTCTTTGAGGAAGACCAACAGAAGGCCAACAGACGCATGAAAACATGTTCATCATCACTTATCCTTAGGGAAATCCAAACCAAGACAACAATGAGATATCATCTTACACCAGTGAGGATGGCACATATCAAAAATAATGGGTGAGAAAGGACCTCTTATCCACTGCTGGTGGAAATGCTGCCTGATCCAACGCCTATGGAGAACAGTATAAAAGGTTTTCAGTAAAATCAAAATTGGGCTGCCATATGACTCAGCATTCTGTTGCGTATCTGTCCCCAGGACAGAAAAAAATTCATCCAAAAAAATGTATGCATGCAGCTATTCATTGCAGCACTCAGTACAATAGCTAAGACTTGAAGTCAACTTAGATGTCCAGCAACAGACAAGTGGATCGTGAAGATGTGGTACATATATGCAATATATATATGTATATATATATATATGTATATATACACATATATATCTCCTTACAACATAGCTGTAGGGAATGATGCAATCATGCAATTTGCAGCAACATTATTATGTTAAGTGAAGTAAGCCAATTTACTATTATATTGCAATGCCTGTGCTCAAGACCCAGTAGACAATACTTCATAGGGTAGACTCCTCTTACAGTGCTCATTACCATATTGCTTAGTATTCTAGACTTGAAAATTAGGATTGTTTTAAGAATGCTTCATGCATAATCTAACCCCGGAAGCCTTTCTTCACCAAAGTTTACCCTCCCCAATATGATTTGCCTAAGAACTGGAAAACCTTTCCCCCTTATTTGCCAGCCTCATATTTTTTTTTGTTTTTGGGCCACACCCAGCAGTGCTCAGGGGGTTACTCCTGGCTATCTGCTCAGAAATAGCTCCTGCCAGGCACGGGGGACCATATGGGACACCAGGATTCGAACCAACCACCTTTGGTCCTGGATCGGCTGCTTGCAAGGCAAACGCCGCTGTGCTATCTCTCCAGGCCCTGCCTCAACCTCATATTTTTTAAGCTCTTTGACCCATTCAACCTGGGTCAGTTCTCAACTGCAACCTATGAACTGATCTTCAATGTCTGTGTATTTATGTATGTATGTAGGGGACACCTCCATATCTGTCTAATGTATTTACATAATGACTGTTGTATATAGTCCCTGTTATATATATAACCCTTCCTTTCCCCTCCCCCCAGCCTGCTTTACAGTTCCTTTTCAACCCTTTCACCCTCTCACCTCTAGTTTGTTATTTCTCCCTATGTAACCCTCTTTACCCTCAGTTCACATCTGAGGCTGAGATGACATGAAATTCTGACCTAGAGAAGGTATCTAGATCTGACACCCTCATGAGCATGAGGTCTTCCAAGTCATGTTAGAACATCTGTCAGCATCGCCTTTCTTTCAGAGGTTGAGTAACATACCACTGTGTGTTCTGTGCTGTCTTTGTTGATTCATCTGGCTAGTTCATCTTATGTGGTTCCCGCCTTTTCACAATTGCAAGCAGTGAACAAGAAACCCCAAATCTCTCCTCCAGCCCCTGTTTTCTGTTACGTTGTGTGTCTACCCAGAAGCAGAATTGTTTTTTCAAGGAGATATTCTGTTTTGTTTTCTGATAAACCACCGGATGCTTTCCATGAGGATGTACCATGTTAGAGCCTCACCAGAAATTGCTTCCATTTTCAAATTATAGCAAAATAGAAAGACTTGAGTCATGGACACCTTGCTATTTTCAATCACTTTGACTTCACTCTAATACTGCCATGAGATAATAAATAAAATTTTTATTTATTTAAAGAAAATGTATCACATAGTTGAAACAGTTTTGTTCCCAGATAAGTGAAAGCAAAGTTATTGAAAAAAATAGAAAGAAAAATAAAATGGTTCATTTCTCCATAGCTTGGTTTTTATATTTTGAGGAAGGTTTAAAAGTCAATTTGTTGTTGTTGTTGTTGTTGTTGTTGTTGTTGTTGTTTGTTTTTGGGTCACACTCGGCAGCACTCAGGGGCTACTCCTGGCTCTATGCTCAGAAATCGCCCCCGGCAGGCTCGGGGGACCATATGGGATCCCAGGATTTGAACCACCGGCCTTCTGCATGCAAGGCAAATGCCTTACTGCTGTGCTATCTCTCCGGCCCTAAAAGTCAATTTTAAAAATACAGGACAAGGTGTTAACCTACAAAAGACAGCTGTGTGTGTCTCATAGAACTCTGTCTTTTTAAGTACCTCATCCTTCTTCTTTTTATGTTTTGGCTTTTGGCCCACCTATAATGTGCTCAGAGACAATTCCCAGCTGCGTTCTAGGGTTGTTCCAGGGCCCAGGAGGTGCCTAGTTATAAATTCAGGCCTTGCACGTGCAGAGCATGAACTCAGTCTCTTGAGCTATTTCAAGTTCATCCTTTTTTCCCTACTTTTTTTTTACTGCTTCGAGTATTGTTTATTGAACCTTAGGATTATATAGATGTGCTTTCCAATTCCATTCTTGAATCATAATTTTAAAGGAAAGCTTATGTACTTAGTGTAAAAGACATTTTTGGAAAACATCTCAAGTTCATTCAATATTGTTTGAGCTTTATTGCAGTTCAAACTTTCCCACCATAGAAATAATAGAATAAACATTCTGGTCTTTAAAAACAGCACCTTGACTATATAAAACATAGTCTATCAACACAGATCGTTATGATATAGTTTAAAATTCTCTCGACAGGGCTAGAGAGAGTGTGTGCAGTGGGTCAGGCACTTGCCTTGCATGCAGCTGAGTTTGATCCTTGGCACCCCATAAAGGTCCCGTAAACACTGCTAGGAGTGGCCCCTGAGCAGAGACAGGAGGAATCAGTAAGCCCTGAGCAAAGGTAGCTGTGGTAGATGTGGCCCAACCATCTCTCTTCCTTAGTCTCACTCTCTCTCCCTCAGAAAAAATAACATAAAGTCCTATTAACATCAAGGAAAGTTTCCTTTTCATTTCTACTATTTTAAGTGATTGGATTCTGCAGATTTTACCACTTTCCATCTGCTATTAGTCATGTCTTATTAACATCTTAAATATCCTAACAGGGATGAGGATGCTTCATTTTTCTAGTGAGGAAACTGAGTATCTAAATTTTTGAGCTCGGTGCTAATCAAGGAAGGTTCTTGCTTTCTTAATTGGCTGATCAGGAAGGCTGAAGGAAAGAGGCAGTTGTTTTGCCTTCTTAGTTAAGTCATCCTGGCTCACAGAGAACTAACCCAACAGTATGGCCTAATCTGGAGTCTTACAACTACAAAGACCTGACATTATTGGTTTCATGTGGTAAATGTGTGGGTATCAAAACAGTGAGGTTAAAAACACAAGTGAGGGGCTGGAGAGATAGCACAGCGGTAAGGCCTTTGCTTTAAACACAGAAGGACGGTGGTTTGAATCCCAGCATCCCATAGGTCCCCAAATCGCCAGGAGCGATTTCTGAGCATAGAGCCAGGAGTAACCCCTGAGTGCCGCCGGGTGTGACCCAAAAACAAAACAAAACAAAACACAAGTAAACCCCCACAGCTTTGGGGAACAGATCCATCAAAGACAAGGAATTAACTCTGAAGTCAGAAGTTTGGGAAGCCTGACTGTACCCTCAAAGATTGGTCTAATTTTTTTGAGAGTGACTGTCCCCTCAAACTTTTTAAACAGGGGGCCAGTTCACTGTCCCTCAGACCATTGAAGGATCTGACTATAGTAAAAACAAAACTTATGAACGAATTCTTATGCACACTGCATATATCTTATTTTGCAATGAAGAAACAAAACAGATACAAATACAATATGTGGCCCGTGGGCCATAGTTTGAGGACCACTGGTCCATACTGTAGCAGTCTGTGGGAGAGTGGTGCTAATTTAATTTTTTCAAGAGACAGTTTGAAATGCCTTTGAAACCCAGAATACCTTCCTGGCTAGGGATGGTTGAAAAGTTGAGAATATTCCTCTTATCTGTTTCTAAAAGAGAAGAAGGTAGAAACCTTAGAAATATTGATTTGTGTTTACTTTAAAAGTGTGAGTCAGGGGGCCAGAGGTAGCATGGAGGTAAGGTATTTGCCTTTCATGCAGAAGGTCATTGGTTTGAATCCCAGCATCCCATATGACCCCCCTTCCCCCCGTGCCTGCCAGGAGCAATTTCTGAGTGTGGAGCCAGGAGTATCCCATGAGCACTGCCGGGTGTGACCCAAAAACCACCAAAAAAAAAAAATGTGAGTCAGGGGATTGGCCTGAATGACGTTATTGATCACTCTGGCACACACCCTTCCTAAAACTCATTCTTTTCTCTTTAGTAAAATCCCTTCTCATTACCAGGAAGTGGATATTTTTGGGAGGGGAGAAGGGTCAGGAGTCCACCATTTTTCCAGGTTGCTAACTTATGAGTAAATTTGTTTTGTTTTGTTTTGTTTTTCTCAAGTCAGCTTGTCTTAAATATGAGCCTTCATTCAGTAGCAGAAAGATGGACACAAAATAGGACAAAACTGTAGTGAAGAACTGGGCAAAGGACAGGAATAGTATCACCTGGAAGTTCAGGGCGTAGGACTAGAAAGATGTGTAAGAAAGTGCTGTGGGGACACTGGGACAAGAACCACCCTGTGCCTGAGAGAAGGTATGTGTTTGGGTTAGTGAGCAACCAGGTAGTTGTTTTTGCTGAATCCCAACAATTAGGGGTGATGATAAAAGAACAACGGAATTGTGGAACAGATCACAGATGGTCCCTAGGAGAATCTTGGGAGTAATTTTGATTCAGAGGTGGGAAACTCCTTAAAGGTTCTGATCAGAAGAGAAACTTAATTCGCCCTTGGAAAGAACCACACTGATGAGAGCATAAAAGGATCTTCTAGGGCACCAGGAGGAAAACAGGGTGTCCTGTTGAGAAGAGATAGCAATAACTAGCAGCAGGTGATGCTGCTTTGGCCTGGATGTTAGTAGTTGGAGCAGCAGAGGATGGGGGATGGTTCTTTCTGAAGGGAGCGTTCAAAGCATAAGCTAATGAGTTGGAGACCTGATGAGAAAGAGAGGAGGCAGGGAAGGCCTTAAAACTTCAGGCTGTCTCTTAAATGGAATTTGAGGAAATAGAGTCGGACACAACCGTTGGATATGAAGGAGGCAGGTAGATGTAATCACAGTGCTGAATAAAGATATTATTTTAAACAAATGAAAGACTGGTGACAATCACAAAGGAAAGTGATGATCAGAACACAGGATAGCGCTAAATATGTTGTCTTTCTTACAACATTTCTGCAAGCATTATTATACCGATTATATAAAGGAGGTTTTTCAAATTAAATATTCTTCCCACTGACATAGAAACAGTTGTGTATTTAATCTTGAATAAACAGTCTGCATCTTCCATGTTTAAAAATATGACTGAGGGGCCTAAGAGATAGTATAGCAGGTAAGGCACATGCCTTGCACATAGACAAAGCAGATTCAACCCCCAGAATCTCATACAGTTCCTCAAAGCCACCAGAAGTGACCATGAGTCCAGAGTCAGGAGCAAGCCTGAGCATAGGCCCCAAAGCAAACAAAATATATGACTAAGGGACCAGAATTATTGTACAGTGGGGAGGGCGATAGCCTATATGACCACAAGTTCCATCCTCGGCATCCTATATGGTCTCTAAGTCCTACAGGAGTTATCCCTGTGAGCAGAGCCCCAAGAGTAAGCTTTGAGCATTGCTGGGTGGGACCCAAAACCAAAAACTAAATAAATAAATTTACTAACCATTAGTATATCTTTTTTTTTGGGGGGGTCACACCCGAAGGTGCTCAGGGGTCACTCCTGGCTCTATGCTCAGAAATCCCTCCTGGCAGGCTCAGGGGACCATATGACATGCCAGGATTCGAACCACCGTCCTTCTACATGCAAGGCAAACGCCCTATCTTCATGCTATCTCTCCTGCCCCCCATTAGTATATCTTGAACACAGTAATTATACATCAGAAGCAGTGTTTAGGGCCCGGAGACATAGCACAGCAGCGTTTGCCTTGCAAGCAGCCGATCCAGGACCAAAGGTGGTTGGTTCGAATCCTGGTGTCCCATATGGTCCCCCGTGCCTGCCAGGAGCTATTTCTGAGCAGACAGCCAGGAGTAACCCCTGAGCACCGCCGGATGTGGCCCAAAAACCAAAAAAAAAAAAAAAAAAAAGCAGTGTTTAAGGGTAATGAACATGAAATTACTATTAAAAAAGGCAGTAAAGGTGGTTGTCAGGAAGGCTTGGTCTAAGAAGACAGCTCAAACTCAAGCTTTCTCCAAGTGTGCAGCAAGGAGCTGCCAGGTGAGAAGTGTTAGTGGTGCTTTGAAAATGAAGTGACCTAGGCTGGCAGGAGACTCCATCTGGACCAATCAGGAGTGGCCAAGTGTTGCATCAGAAACATTTTCTCTAGGAAATTTTTCTATGTGTTCAGAGACTGTAGTCACTACAGATATAAGAAAACAGACCAACAAGTTTAAAGACTAAAGACAGTAAAGGGGCAGATAGTAAAGATTCTTAGGTTTTTACTGTCTCCACCAAAGCCCTTTGCTTTGTCCCAGTGGCATTTTCAGAGCTCAGTAAGAAATGAATCATAAGGTTCCTTGTTTAAAAAAATATCTTTATGATTTAAAATAAAAAAGCTACAAAAAAAAAAGAGAACACAACCCTAAAGGAGCTGGAATTCTAACCTACAACACACCTGTACCCCTATGACACTAGGTCCTGTTGGTCACCAGGTCATCACTGGACTTAGACTATCCCACCACTGGCATCTCTACATTCAGACAAGCAAACAAACATGCAGGCAAGTTGTAGTGTTAGGTCCAGATCTAGAGTCTTCTCACCCACGCATATCAGAATCCTCCCTATAATTCAGAAAGTCAAAGACAAGCTAACCACATATAGACAACTCCAGATAAAATGAAACAGTGCATTTATTAAATGTGCATTTACTACACAGAACTTCATGTGGGAGATCATTTCACTAGGTAACTCTTCAAATGAATTTTAGTCACACCGATATTCTTCAATACAAGAGAAAGACCAAGAGTCAAGAAACCAAAAGAACAACAGGGATGCTCAGACACCCACAAAGGGACCTGCAGTTCGGGACTTGTCCCATGTGAGCTTTGTTCTGGATTAGCTATCAGATAGACATGCAATTCAGCTGGAAGCTGCTTCAGAGGAACCAATAATCGGCTCAAGTCTACAGTTATCCAAAAAGTAAAGCAGAAATAAAATTACAGCTTTTCTGTCAAAATAACCCAAGAATGGTTTATAATTCAATTGAAATTTGGGGGGGAAATTATTTGCATCTTCCCAATGGCGACATCATTAAGCTTCTCCTGATCTAAGCAAGCAACTAGAGTGCATGTGAGTTCTGTGGGGTCTGACTAGGTCGCTGTTGCCTGCTAGAAGGCAGTCAGGTCAGAGCCTTTATCTCTACTCATAAAATTAGACTAATTTAAAAAATTAGGGAGCTAGAGCAATAGCACAGCAGGCAGGGCACTTATTTGCTTTGCATGCAATCAACCTACATTTGATCCCCAGCATCCCCAAGCCTGCCAGGAGTGATTCCTGAGTGCAGAACTAGGAGTAAACCTTGAGCACCACCAGGTGTGGTCCAGACCCTACCCCCCCCAAAAAATCAAGGCCAAAGATATAATATAGCAGGTATTACACTTGTTATGCATGCAACTGACCTAGGTTCGATTCCCAGCACCCCAAATACTTCCAGAAGTGATCCCTGAGAGCACAAAGCCAGGAGTAATCCCTAAGCACTATCAAGTGTGGTCCAAAACCAAAAATATTTAAAAATGAATGGGTTTATCCAAATTTACTTCTCTGTACCACACATATGGTCTCTCAAACATCACCAGGAGCGACCCCGGAGCACCAGCCCACAAACCAAGGTGATGACCTAATCGCAGAGAGATTTAAAATTATACATTGAAAGGGCTCTGGGGCCGGGAAGGTGGCGCTAGAGGTAAGGTGTCTGCCTTACAAGCGCTAGCGTAGGACAGACCGCGGTTCGATCCCCCGGCGTCCCATATGGTCTCCCCAAGCCAGGGGCGATTTCTGAGCTCATAGCCAGGAGTAACCCCTGAGCGTCAAACGGGTGTGGCCCAAAAACCAAAAAAAAAAAAAAAAAAAAAAAAAGAAAGGGCTCTGATTTCTAGGAAGGGCTCAAACCAATGTTTACTGTCCTTTCCTTAAAGATAAATGCATACCCATCTGAGAAGTAAGGGAGAGTGTTATCAGTTCATCAGAGAGGGCTGGGACATGGAATTGGCACTTTTTCCAGCCTTAATTGCTGTGGTGCCTATGGCAGGCCTGTCTGGAGAAGCATCTGTTACACAGCTGCAGAGCAAACCTGATTACTTCAAAATTAATAACACAGAGGAGGCAACACTCTCAGCTGTGAGACAGGCAGAGCCACAGAGAACCTTGGGGTAATGTGATCCCCCAACATTTGTAACTGTTGTTTGAGGGGAAATCGCTTTCAATAATCACAATGCAGAGAGCTCTACAGGAGAGAGCTACAACAAAAGCAGTAAATCTCCCCATTGCCACTGCTTTGTTCATAAGTAGGCACTTGGGGTAATTACCATCCTAAGTCAGTTGGGTTTTGTATATTATTAAGATTATGATTATTACCATAATAATCATATTATTGTGATTGGGCTACACCTGATAGTGTTCAGGCTTACTCATGCCTCTGAGATCAAGGATCAATCTGGTGGAGCTCAGGAGACCTTATGGGAGGTTGGGAGTGGAGATCCAAATTTCCCTATGTACACTCTCATCCCTTTGGTTTTCTTTCTTGAGACTTCAAATCTTTCCTAACAAAGGAAGCTCAAAAGAGAGGACGCAAATTTATCTCAGGGAGTGATCTTCAGGGGAGCTGTGAATGAAGTTGTCCACACTTAGACCTTCTCTCCACCTAAAGCCAAATTCAGGAAGAACAAAAAGCCACGGCTGGAAATTTTTGGAAAAGTCTACTGAAGATCCATTTTTCAGGAGTCAAATTAATATGCTGTGTAATAGGAGGACTGGAGAGTGAGAGTGGAAAAGGGATCCCTGTCTTGAAGCAGAATTGAGAAAGATACAGTCAGCGCGGAGAAATAATGAAGACAGTCTATACTTAATCCTTGTGTATCAGTTA
This sequence comes from Suncus etruscus, assembly GCF_024139225.1. Lineage (NCBI taxonomy): Eukaryota > Metazoa > Chordata > Mammalia > Eulipotyphla > Soricidae > Suncus > Suncus etruscus. The sequence goes on along the minus strand of NC_064858.1, from coordinate 10,863,222 downwards.
CTTGACTGTTTACCTAGAGCAGGTTTAGAGCAAACTATCCTGATCATCCTTTAGTAGTTTAGACACAGGATTAACACCTCCTAAAATATGATACTATGTCCTGGCTTAAGAATAATTTGCTTGGGCCCAGAGAGATAGCACAGCAGCATTTGCCTTGAAGCAGCCGATCCAGGACCAAAGGTGGTTGGTTCGAATCCCTGGTGTCCCATATGGTGCCCCGTGCCTGCCAGGAGCTATTTCTGAGCAGACAGCCAGGAGTAACCCCTGAGCACCGCCGGGTGAGGCCAAAAAAAAAAAAAAAAAAAAAAAAAAAGAATAAGTTGCTTGTGAAAAGTAATGGGAGAATGTCAAGTAAGTAAAAAGTAACAGAAATGTCAGTCTATACAAACCTTCCTTCCTTACTGAAATTTTTATTAAGCTAAATTTAACTGAAATTAAACTCCAATGTCTTAAGAACCCTGGCTCTTGGGGCTGGAGTAATAGCATGCAGCCAACTTGGGTTCGATACCCAGCATCCCATATGGTCCCCTGAGCCCTCCAGGGGTGATTCCTGAGCACTGAGCCAGGAGTAACCCCCAAGCACTGGCAGGTGTGGCTCCAAAACCAAAAAGGAACCCTGGATCTTCTTCAAAGTAATTTTATAATGGTACTTAAAGAAATATTAGAAGTACTTACAGAAGTGCTTACAGAAGTACTTACAGAAATATTAGAAGTACTATTAATATTACTATCTATTTTCTATGTCTCAGACATTAAAAGACATTAAAAGACATTTGTTTTATAAACATTTATCATTTTAAAGTAAGGTCTATCCTTTTTTTTTTTTTTTTTTTTTTGGTTTTTGGGCCACACCGGGCGATTGCTCAGGGGTTACTCCTGGCTATCTGCTCAGAAATAGCTCCTGGCAGGCATGGGGGACCATATGGGACACCGGGATTCGAACCAACCACCTTAGGTCCTGGATCGGCTGCTTGCAAGGCAAACACCGCTGTGCTATCTCTCCGGGCCCAGGTCTATCCATTTTTAGGAGTTAAGAGCTCACATCTTATAGATGAGAAAAGTAGTTCAGTGACTAAAACAATACTACAAGTAGGGTACTTGCCTTGCATGTAGCAGACCTGAGTTTGATCCCCAGCATCCCATAAGACCTCCTGAGCCCCACCAGAAATAGTTCCTGCATACAGAGCATATAGAGTAACCCCTGAGCCCCATTGGGTGTGTCCCAAAATAAAAAAGAACAAAGAAAAAAGGTTCAGTGAGGTATTAAACTCAGAGTGCATAATCTGGGTGCATTTTGACTCCTGTATCATCAAATTCCAAAGACACGCATGCTCTTTGAGACCAGACTGTGTAGACCAGGATTACCTGGGAAATAAGTGAAGATGTGTCAAGTCGGGACCATTAGAATCCTTCTCTACACAGACATCAAGGCACCCTAAGGCCCCCCCTAATCATCTAGGGCCTCCATCTACCATTCTCTTTTCCTGCTGTCTCTCCTCTCTCCATCCCCAGCTGAACTGACTGAATTGTGGACACAGAGCACTACAGTAGGAGAGGGCAGTGATTGGGAAACTTGCTGGTAAGATTTAGACCTGGCCCTGAATTGGCAGTTTGCTTGACTTAAGTCGGAACATCCTGGCACAGAGATGCTGGCATAGACAGAAGCCAGGACGGTGCTTTCTGTTTGCCTAAGTTAATACTCCCAAGTATAAATCACTAATCTTTGAAGCATTTCTGCTTTGTTTATAGTTAGGCCTCAGGCAGGAGACAGCAGGAACTTGGGGAGTAGTGTGTTCTGGGAATACTTCCTGTCAGGGTTTTCCCAGCCTCTCCATGGAATGTCTCTGCCAATACATTCAGGAACTCTGGGGGAGTCCAGCATGCTCTAAAAGACTGTTTTGTCAAGTTCAAAAGGATTCCCAGCACTCAGCCTCAAAAATAGCTGCAGGCTTAATGCGAGTACTGAAACAGGCTCTATTTTTTCTTTGCAACCCAAGGCTAGATTGGTCCTCTGCAAGTTGCCCATCAAGAAGGACTTTGCTGCTGCCTTTTTGCAAGTATACATCAATACTTGGGGAAATCATCTGTAAGTTTACTGCGGAAGCTCTGAGAAACAGACCATTCCTCTTGATGAGGAGTCTTCTTTGAGAAGAAATAGCAAAGGGAGTTGGGTGTTACCAAACACCTGGAGCACTGGATTGTGTGTGTGTGTGTGTGTGTGTGTGTGTGTGTGTGTGTGTGTGTGTGTGTGTATAAGACAGAGATAGAGTGAGGGACAGACAGATAACAGACAGACAGACAAACAGAGACAGAGAGAGGGAGGGAAAAGGGGAGGGAGGAAAGTAAGAGAAAACAAGAGATAGAAGAATGTTGGGAACTGGGTATAGGTGAGCAATGACTGGGCATCCTTGACCTTAGTCTAGAACTTAGCTCCAGACAGATAAACAGAGAGAGGGAGGAGAGTGAGAGAAAACAAGAGATAGAGGAATGTTGGGAACTGGGCATAGGTGAGCAATGACTGGGCATCCTTGACCTTAGTCTAGAACTTAGTTCCCTGATGTGCTGGCCCTAGAGACCCCTACCCATCCTTGGTGCACCCTGTTTCATGTGATCTTCTCAAATCAGGTCACAATGTTAGGGTCCAGAGTCAAAGAACAGAACCATCCAATTGGAGTAAAGCTGAACAAAACTAATTCATCTACCAACAGCTCGTAACTGACTGGTCAGGGTTGTCTCTAGAAGGAGACAAACCATGCTCAAATTTATGAACCTGATTATACAGGGAGGAGAAATAGGGAAGTTCTAGCTTTTTGATGATCTTTAAAATGACTGACTGTTGTCTGCGGTACCTCCTTCATACTGCTCCCTTATGTCCTTTCCCAACAGGCTAGCTGGTATGGCCAGGTAGCTTGGGACGGTATTAATAGAAATAGGTTTGAGGAAACCTAACATGTGTCTTACAGCGTGGGGTCCTCCCAAAATTGCATCCCTCCTTGTTCAGAACCCAGAACTCCACATTCCCACCTCTTCTTATAGACCTGAGTCAAATCCTTGATTTCTCCTTGAGGTTCCTCATCCCTGTCCCTACTTATGGGCACAAACTAGGACCTTAACACAAACAGCTTAACTGCACCTATGCATGCCTGAATAAAGTGGGTGAGGAAATTAATTATGCAAGGACCTATTGAGAGCATCACACTTCTATTAGGGAGTCCAGAGAGTGCTCTAGAAGTATGCTAGAGGGGAAATCTGATCCTAGACTCTCTTTACCCCAGGCTTGATGATGGGGTTTACACTGGCACCTTAAGGCAGTGTTGAGCTCCTGGCTCCCTCCTCCTTATTTACCTTAACTGATGCTTTCCTATTAGGAAGTTAATCTGGGCATAGTCTCTTAAAGGCCTTACTGATATTTGGGCCAGACAGCTCTAATTAACAGCACTCCTAAAACTCTGCCTGAGACCTCCAGCCCCAGCCTCAGGGTCTGGCTCCAACTGTGCTGCCAGGTGGCTTCCCTGAAGCATTCCTTTACCCTGCAGAGAAAGTCCCTCTCTCCTCCACATTTTGGGAGACTCCATTCTGGATAAGCATAAAATTAGAATGTTCTCAGGGCAACTTCCCTATCCAAAACTCATGGGTTGTATCCACTTCTCTTTTTTTTTTTTTTTTAACATTTATGCCTCAATAGCAGGAGATCTTAACCAGATCATAACCAGGAATCCCAAACAAATTACATAAGTCAAAATTTAGGGGTGGGATCTCTGGAGTGACAGTTTGACCCACAAACCCCTCATCCACAGTCTGGGTAAGAGGATGTTCATTCTTGCTGGTTGTCCCACTGTCACCGCCATAGTCAGCAAGAGCACCAGGACTATCTGCATTTTGTCCTGGTCCTAGGAACTAAGTCAGCTGGATCTGCAAGGGGTCATTCTCATTCAGATTGTGACTCTCCACCGTGAAGAGAAAGGAGGTTCCTGCTTCTTCTTCAATCCTGCAACTAAAACAGCTGTTAGGGTGGAAAGAACAATATAGGACCCTGAAATCCAGTTTCCTCTCCTGCACTCAGTCATAAAGAAATTAAGAAATGCCTCCCACAGCTGGGTCTAATTCTTTTACCTTTAGCATTACCAGGGTAAGACATAATTTTTGCTGCTTCTTTCCTTATAACATTCATCCTCTTTGAATGTTAGTATCCAAGAATGTTAGTCTTTCTACTTGCCCTGACCATCTGGGGTAGATTGGCATAATGTAATTTCCAACTGATGTCAATGGCTTTAGCTACTTGAGTTCCTGTGGCCCTTCTTGCCCTTATTCCCCTGGCAGCTTTTCTGTAGACCTTCCTCTTTCAGATATTTTCTCTAGAGATTTCACTACCTCAGAAGTCATTGAAGGGGAGTATAGGTGAAGGTCTATCTTCCTGTAACTCCTTCAGGCTGGCAAAGACTGTAGGGCTCTCCCTATAAGAAGGGGTAAATTTTCATAATAGTTCTATTTCTTAATGAGGCAATTGACTAGGGTTTGGTTCTGCAGTTTCAATATCTAATAAAGATCGATATCAAATAGACAGGGGAATATTACTTAAGCTGATCAGGCACTGGAGCAGGAAATGGGTTCCTCTCTATCCTTGGAGGACAGAGAAGTAAATGTGCTTCCTCTGGGATGATGACACAGAAGTTAAGAAATAGAAATCAAAACATCATAGCATATACCTATTTTCTCAGTATTTTTGGCATCTGTATGAGGGGTCACACTATCAATCTCCTCAGGATATGCACTCTAATGTTACAGATGTTGCATGTGAGGGGGAGACCCCAGACTTCCCCACATAGGTTTAATAACAGCAATTAACACACTTCTGAGTTACTTCTCCTACTGTTCCTATTCATCAACATTTTAATCATCACTAGCCAGACTAGGAGATCCCGCATGCACTGCTTTCAGTTTCTTATGGGCCTGTCTATTACAGCCAGTAAGTACACTTACATATAGTTTGTCCATAGAGGACAAACTGCTAGAATGCATTTAATTCAATCAGTCTCAGCAAATTAGTTTCTCTCCACCTTCACAGTGAATCTTTGCCAGATGGCTAAATAAACTTGCTTGTTCCTTTGCAAAAATCCAGTATGACTAGAGAAATCTCCATCTGGGATATCCCATTATTTACCAAGAATTTCTGGGGATTGGTCAGTAACAGAACAGGTGACTTACCAATAAAGACATTAATATTTGCTGTCACTTCAGGGATCCCCAGGCTTAGCTGATGTAAAGAGAGAGGTCAGATCAACATGAGATAGGCCCTTGGGCCATCTTACCCCTATAGAAGGTGTCCAGGAGGGAGCCTTGTCCATCCCTGTCTCCAGAGTTGGAAGAGATTCTTATCTCCAAAATTTTCTTGATGCTAGAGTAGAACCCTGGCTGTGGCCAGCAGGCACAGATTCTAGACACTCCTAGAAGATCTCCTGATTTCCCCTCGGCCAATCTGCTTCTGTGGTCTTTCTGAGATCAGCAGAGTGGGACCGATAGTCACTTAACCTCAACCCCTTTCAACTCTGTTTCCCTGAAAGAGCGCTCTAGGGTCTCCTAGCTGACTTTAAGATTTCTTTCTGCTTGAGGAGTATTCTCACTACTAAGAGGAAAAACTTCATTCATTCCTATATTTATGCAAACCAAACATAATGCCCCATGAAGCATCAAGAATACTGAAGGTGGCCAAGAGAAGAGAAAAAGCATGTTTCCTCAATGTACAGAACATACAGAGCAACCATTATGTATATAAATTTAAACCCCATTTGGAAAACTTTGATTTCCTGACATTTCTAAAGGTCTAATTTTCTAAGAGCACTGTAATATGAGTTTATAACAGCTAAGCTTCTTTTCCATAGAATTCTCTATATAGAACATTAGGTCATTTCTTTTTTTTTTTTTTTTTTTTTTTTTTATTTCTTTATTTAGTTTTTTAGAGACAGGGTCTCGCTATGTTGCCCAGGCTGGAGTGCAGTGGCTATTCACAGGCGGGATCCCACTACTGATCAGCACGGGAGCTTTGACCTGCTCCGTTTCCGACCTGGGCCGGTTCGCCCCTCCTTAGGCAACCTGGTGGTCCCCCGCTCCCGGGGGGTCACCATATTGATGCCGAACTTAGTGCAGACACCCCATCGGCATAGCGCACTGCAGCCCAGAACTCCTGGACTCAAGCGATTCCTCCGGCCTCAGCCTCCGAGTAGCTGGGGACTACAGGCGCGTCGCGCCACCACGCCCGGCTACCCATTAGGTCATTTCTAATTTAGAGATATACTATAACAATACAGTTTGACATAATTTCTAAACATCAATTTTTAAGAGCACCTGTAACATGAGTCTAGAGGGGTCCTCAAACTTTTTAAACAGGGGGCCAGTTCACTGTCCCTCAGGACCATTGGAGGGTCATGACTCTAGTAAAAACAAAACTTATGAACGAATTCTTATGCACACTGCATATATCTTATTTTGCAATGAAAAAACAAAACAGATACAAATAAATATGTGGCCCGCGGGCCATAGTTTGAGAACCACTGTAGAGCATCTAAGCTCTTTTTCATAGAATCCTCTATACAAAATATTAGTCATTTCTAATTTAGAGATATACTAATAACAATTACAGTTTGACCATAATTTTTTCTCACACAACCCTTGAACCTTCTACACATTACTTATTTTAAACTACATAAACGTATCCATCCCAATTTGCAGTTGATTGATTACACTCTCACAGAATTCCCTGTTATTTTGTATAACTTCACTATCCTTCCTGCATGAATCACTCATCTACATTCCTTTTTCTAACATTCTCTTTTCTCCTTCTCTGACTGGTGGTCTTGCTGCCCTGCCTGTCACAGGCAACTGCATGTGCCCAGCTCGGAGTGCTGGAGAGAGCCATTGTTGACTCTGCACTCCAGCCTCTTCCCAGGTCATGCCAGCTTTCCAAGTCAGCAGCCTAGAACCCAGCACTAAGGCTTTAGGATGAAAAACTTGAAACTCCTGCTGTCAATTTGGAACTAAATTGCTAAACATTCTTAGATCCAGTAGGACCAAATTATCTTTTATGGTACTTATTAAAGACCTTTAAACAGTTCTATTGATTTTCCTTCTTTTAGATATTCACAATATATTACCATCGATATTTTCACACTTCAAGCTACCTCAAACCCATCATTAAGTTTGATGTGACAAAATTGACATAGAATTGAGTTGCCTTAATATCATGCACTCACAAAATTGACAACATATCTAAAAAGGCTAATCACAATAATTTGTAATGTTTTCCTACCCAATTCTTCATTCTTAGAAACCTCTAAAGTTAGAGAAATTTCCTCTAATTGAAATTTAAAATGGTCCCTTTTTTTTTTTATTTTCCCCTAAGTTGCCTAGGGGTGAAGGGTGATATCACTGATAAGATCAATTACTCTAACCCGCTTTTAGTTTTAAAATAGCCACTTTTAATTCCTCTCACCAGCCAACTCTCAGCATTAGGAAGCAGCCATGCCAATGCCTCTTGGAATTTCCTTTCATAATTTCTTGATTCCACCCTCCCTCTCTCTATATACACATGCAGATAACCTCAATTAAACTTCCTCTCACCCCTCACCCATCTAAGAATGGCAGGAAAGCATCTGAGATTGATCAGAAAGTCCAGACTTTCTCCAGACACAGAGTGACTAAAACCCCAGGTGGACTCGAACCCATAAGATCCCATGTGGGACTCAAACCTACATATCACCCTCAGCAGTGAGAAGACCCCAAGTGGGACTCGAATCCAGTGGTGTTGCCCCCCAGGATGCTGGAGTGTCTTCAAAGACTCCAGCCCTGAGGAGCAATATCTCGGCTTTGGGAACCCCTGGAACTCTATTCCCTTAGGCCTTCATCTACCTCGAGAGGGTCCCCATGTATGTTCATGGGACCTAGGCTGTTTTGTTGATGACTGAGTTATCGTCGTTCAATCCCAGGCAAGCCCCCAAATGTTAGGGTCAGGAGTCACAGGACAAAACCACACAAGTAGAGTAAAGCTGAACAAAACTTTTTTAAATTAATATCTTTATTTAAACACCTGATTACATACATGATTGTGTTTGGGTTTCAGTCATGTAAAGAACACCCTCCCTTCACCAGTACAACATTCCCATCACCAATGTCCCAAATCACCCTCTTCCCCACCCCACTCCTGCCTATACTCTAGACAGGCTTTCTACTTTTCTCATTCATTCACATTGTTAGGATAGTTCTCAAATGTAGTTATTTCTCTAATTACACTCATCACTCTTTGTGGTGAGCTTCATGAAGTGAGTTGGAACTTCCAGCCCTCCTCTCTTTTGTCTCTGAAAATTATTGCAAGAATGTCTTTCATTTTTCTTAAAACCCATAGATGAGTGAGACTATTCTGCATCTTTCTCTCTCCCCCTGACTTATTTCACTCAAAAGCTGAACAAAACTTTAATCTGTCTACCAACTACCAGCTCCAAACTGACCGGTTAGGGTTGTCTCTAGAAGGAGATGAATCCCGTCCAAGGTTATGAATTGGATTATATAGGAAGAGGATATAGGGAAGCTCTAGCTTTTTGATGATCTTTAAAATAATTGGCTGTTATCTAGAGTACCTTCCTACTACTCCCTTTTGTCCTTTCCCAATAAGCTACCTGGTATGGCCTGGTTACATGGAATGGTGTTCATAGAAATAGGCTTGAGGAAACCTAACATGTGGTTTACAACATGTGGTCTTTACAAAATGGCATCCCTCCTTGTTCAGAATCTAAGAAAAGTCTGGCATGTGGTCTTTACAAAATGGTGTCCTTCCTTGTTCAGAAGCCAAGACCCCACAACTGGTTCAGCTTCTGAAAGTTTGGGTGGGGGTTGTCTCTAAATTACAACTTGCTATCACTCATCTTTATTCCCCAGATAGCAATACTGGTTAGGGGGCAAGAGTGTTGTTCATTCCTTATAAATGCATATGCTTTCCTTGAGTCAGTGCTAAATAAGCTGAGTCTTTATGTATGTCCTTCTGATCTCTGGGCCCACTGCTCATAAATAGATGCTCCCAGACTGCCCTGCACAGTGTTGTGAGGAGAAAAGCAGCAGACCTGTGGCAAGGCTCTGGGCTAATGCTCTAGCTCAGAACACTATAGGCTACTTGACTCTTCTCTGCCAAGCCACGATCATCCGAGCTATAATACCACTTGCCCATTCTCCCCTATAGTGCCAACTCTTCAAGGGCTGGGAGTTGGCCTCTCATCCTAGGAGAGAGATTCTAGATGCTCTTAGACCTGCATTCTGCCTTCTCTTCCTGGGAACTGAAGCTTCCTTTTTTTTTTTTTTGTGTGTGTGTGTGTGTGTGTGTGTGTGTGTGTGTGGTTTTTGGGTCACACCCGCCAGTGCTCAGGATTATTCCTGGTTCCAGGCTCAGAAATTGCTCCTGGTAGGCACAGGGGACCATATGGGACGCCGGGATTCGAACCGATGACCTCCTGCATGAAAGGCAAATGCCTTACCCCCATACTATCTCTCCGGCCCTGAAGTTTCCTTTCTAACCAGTTTTACATTATATTCCTTTTGAAATTATATTCTTTTACATTTTGTCCCTTTTAGCATTGCAATGATGAAGAACTTAGCATATAGTAAGAGAAGGAAGTAACATGGTGATGTTTTTTCACAGTGCTGGGGATGATAAACCTAATACAAGCATGGCATGTGTGCTAGCTAAGTCAGATCACCCACCCCAGCACACTTTTTTATTTTTAATTTCTTCAATTGTGATTCTTTCTGATTACTCTATTGAAACCAGTTGCAGCCTATCCAGGGCTAGAGCAATAGTGCTGCAGGGAGGGCATTTGCCTTTAAATTCAGGTTCAATTCTTGGCATCCCATATGGTCTCCTGAGTATCTACAGGTGTAATTAGTGAACACAGAGCCAGGAGTGACCCCTGAGTGCCACAGATGTGGCCCAAAACGAAAAACGAAAAAAAGAATGCTGCCTATTGGCATATTTATGTGAGATGCCTTAGTGAAAATAAAACTTCTAACTTCTAACAAGTCTTTCAGAGACACCCATTTTCCTCTCAGATATTTCATTTTACATTTGGTAGAAAGTAATTTTGATCATGTTAAAATGCATTCCATCATTAGTGGGAAAAAATGGGTACTTTGATTGCAGCATCTTTCAGTTACTCCAATCATATGTTCTCATTGTGGTCTTGGATTTTTCTAGACAGGACTAGAAGGAGGAGGAGGAGTGGGTTATTAAACATCAGCAACACAAATTATCCAATGTGGCTAATCCTCAAGGAATCTCTTTTTCTTTTCCTTTTTGGGTCACTTCCTGTGATGCTATGCACTAAGAAATCACTCCTGGCTCGGGGGACCATATGAGGTACCAGCGATCAAACAAAGATCCATCCTGAATCGGCAGTGTGAAAGGCAAATATCCTACTGCTGTGCTATCACTCCAGCCCCAAGGAATCTCCTTTAAACTAAAGGAGGGTGTGGCAAAATTTACATAAGTAACATTGAAGGGGTTATAAATTTAGGGAGATTTTGTTATCTATGTGTCTGCAAATGGAAATAAGGAGATGCTGATATAGGGGTGAACTAGGCAGGCAAGTTCTGTTTTGCTTGAACAGACACAGATTCCCAATAGGAGTTAGACTCACCAGACGAGACCATTTTCGCAGCTGTTACTTAAAGCTGCTACTATACACCTCTTCCCTTTTCATCTCTCCCAGTGGAGAGATTACTGAAAGTCTCTTTTATTTGAGTATAAAGTAGGTGTTTAGCCCTACTAAAAAGGAAGTTCTGGGATTCCATAAAGACAGTGACTATTGTACCAAGTGCCTTAATGTATAATATTTATTTTGGTCCTCACTACAGTGCCCTAGGACTCCAGAGAACAGGGTTCATTATTTCCATTTTACAACATAAAAAAATGTAACTCTTTCTTAAGAAAATGCTAAGTAAAATGGGGCCAAAGAGATAGCACAACAGTAGCGTGTTTGCCTTGCATGCAGCTGACCCGGGACGAACGGTGTTTTGAAACCCAGCATCCCATATGGTCCCCTGTGCCTGCCAGGAGCAATTTCTGAGCGCAGAGTCAGGAGTAACCCCTGAGTGCTGTCAGGTGTGACCCAAAAAACAAAAACAAAAAACAAAAACAAAATAAAAGAAAGAAAGAAAAATAAAAAAGAAAATGCTAAGTAAGAAAAAAAAGCTGAGTGCTTTATTCAAAGTCAATTTATGAGAAGAAATGGAAACTTGACTTCAATTTTTTTAGAGTGCTTCCTCTAGCGCCAAAGAAAGACAACTAAATCTAGAAATAACATCATTGGAGGTAGATAATTGAAGGCTAATGCCTAAAAACAAGGGATTTAGAATTGGGGGTGTGGCTTAACAAGCTTTGCTAAAAAAAAAAAAAAAAAAAGAATGAATTAGTTAAATGAAAAAAAAAAAAACAAGAAAATTAATATCCACATAGGTAGTCATTTGCTTAAATTGATATAGCATGTAACATCAAAACAAGCTCTTGATTCCTTAATTCTGTTTCTCTTTACTGACTTTGAGGAAGCTTCTTAAATAAAAAGTTCTTAAAATAGAGTAAAATAAGAAGTTCTTAAAATAGAGTAAAATGGGTTCTTCTAATTGAGCATGAATGAAATGCTTATTTCGTTTCCTGTTGCCCTAACTGGTTCACTTGCTCAGGAATCTATGATGTCTAGGGAATAGGCCTAAGGTGTATATGTTCATCACTATATTCCACTAATGGAAAGTCTAGCTTTAGGGCTCCATATTCTTCGAGAAAAGTAGCTGCTTCTTACATCTCTCTCATGAAAACAGGAGGGAGGATGTGAGGGTGATCTGGCTGCGATATCTGTCACCCCATTGATCTCCAGGGTTGATACTGCTGACCTGGCTGCCTAGGCAGATGTCCCCTTCGTCCCTCACCGCTCCATGTGTGTCCCTCCTGAAGCTGCGAGCTAGGTCCAAGAGGACCGCCTTCCTCAAAGAGAGATGAACCATTCTTCGTTCCTGGGTATATATAATATATATAGCTGTGCTTCCCTGCTAGAACCTCCAAACAAGCTCTCAAGGTCCATTTGTAGGAGAACATAGGGTAGTCAAGCTTCCAAAACTCCAGGCACATCCAAATGAGGTGCTGCACATGGCAGTCTGCATTCCTTTTAAATAAAAAAGGAAAAAAGGAAACGAGTGATGAGAAGACATGGAAAGTAATTATATATTTCTGTTTTAAATTTCAACTGTGTTTCATTTCAATCATTCAAGGTCAAAAAGAAGTAATGGAAGAGCACAGGCGGTGAGACCCTGTCTCAAGCCCCAGAACTATAGGATTTGAGCTGCAGCACGTCTTTATAGGCCCTTTTCTTGAATATCCAGCCACTCAGAGCAGTGTCACTAATGAGCAGATAGTCACTAATGCAGCCACCAGGTAATCGGCCCTCTACACCTCAGAAAGTTCACATCGTTGACTCTTGTACTGAACATTCAACAGGGCAGGAAGGCCACATAAAACACCTTAGGTTAACAGTGTATTCGCCCTTATTCCAGCCAACATTTCCTCAAAAACACTTACAAAAATAGCTGTGGGAGCAAGAAATAAAATAGAACCATAACCACAGAGTAGATCAAGACAAAGAAAACATTCCTTGAATCAACACAAGAGGTTCCACACAATTTTGTAAAAACACTAAATTGGAAGAGGATATTTGTGATGAGGAAAGAAAAGACTATCACCAACTGGGCTCCACCAGATGCCCCCTGGCAGTGGAGAGGATGAGGACGGTGACAGTGTAATGGAAAGAGTCACCCCCATATACCCATTTTACAGGTACTGTGGGAAAACTCTCCAACAAGGGAATTGGATAACATAAGAGCCCTTAAGTCTCCACCAGGAATATTTACCCTAGATAATCCCTATTTAAATATTTCAGAGAGGAATTGCTCGATGAATGAGCCAAAGAAACTATGGAAAGGGTTGTCCATAAAACACAGAAGGATAGGGCAGCAGAAATATAAAAAAAAAAAAAAACAAAAAAACTACAAGAATAAATGTCAAAATTAAAAATTTTGGTAGGTGAAATGAAAGACTCAATGGAAGATCTCAGCTGTAGTGTAACAGCTGCTGAGGACAGAATAAGTGAGCTCCAAGATGAGATGCAGAAAGCCTCCAGGCAAGGCAACAGAAAAAAGAAAAGAAAAAAAAAACACTTGCTAGTATTCTTTAGCTTCTTTGAGTTTTTTAATCTATCTCCCTGGTCCTACAAAATATTTTTAGAACAACAACAAAATAATATACTGTAATGTACAAGAACTGAAAAAACATTCACCTTATCCGTCACCTAACTTTCAGCAGTCTCACTGAATTATTGGAACTATCATTCACTGGGGACTTACTCTGAACTTGGTGTTAAGCCTTTTATGTACCTTGCCAGGACTAATTCCTATTGTCAACCCTATAAAAGAAGCAGGTTTACCTTCAGCTCTTATAGCAGGGTGGCAAGAATCAAGGTGGCAAGAATCTAATGACTGTCGGCCTAATTCAGGCCATATTTAAGCCAAATTATGGGAAACAGTTCATTCTTGTTTGGTTGTTTGATTGGTTGGTTTGGGGACCACACCCAGCAGTGCTCAGGGATGACTCCTGAAAACACTCTGGGATTACTCCTGTGGGTGCTTAGGGAACCATATGGGACAAAGAAGATTGAACCTGGGTAAAACACAGGGCAGGCAAGTGCCCTATCATCTGTACCATCTCTCCAGCCCCTAGAAATATTTCTTTTTTTTGTTTGTTTTTGTTTTTGTTTTTGGGCCACACCCGGCAGTGCTCAGGGGTTACTCCTGGCTGTCTGCTCAGAAATAGCTCCTGGCAGGCACGGGGGACCATATGGGACACCGGGATTCGAACCAACCACCTTTGGTCCTGGATTGGCTGCTTGCAAGGCAAACGCCGCTGTGCTATCTCTCCGGGCCCTAGAAATATTTCTTAAGAGATTTCAGCTTATACAAAATTCATACAAATTCCACTGTATTCTTTTCATTTCCATTTTCAGAAACTGGTGTTAGGAAGAAATAAAGCTCTTAAAAGGGAGGAGACAGAGTAATCAACTCTTTATTACCTTTTCTACCAAAATTACTTCCAAAGGTTCATGGGAACATTATAGGCAAATTGACTAAGTTGCTAGTAAATATTTTTTGCCATTGATAGGAAATCCTCATAATACTTGAGGGAAAATGAGTTTAGGACATGTAGAGAAGAAAATCTTTCACTCTTTTTATCTTTCAAGAGCTCATTTTCGGGGTCGGAGAGATAGTGTGGAGGTAGGGCATTTGCCTTGCATGTGGAAGGACGATGGTTCAAATCCTGGCATCCCATATGGTCCCCTGAGCCTGCCAGGGGTGATTTCTGAGTGTAGAGCCAGGAGTAATCCCTGAGCGTTGCGGGGTGTGACACCCCCGCAAAAAGAAGAGCTCACTTTCCCAGTGTCTGGGGATCCACCCCAGCCCCATGGTCCTACCCAATGCATATCCTCTACCTTTTTGCCTGGATATTAGGTGTAACCTTATCTGCAAGACCCCTCCCATTCCGGGGAATGGTCTTGGAAGGTTATATAAAGCCTTTGACCCAGGGGATTAGGGTCTTTGCCCTTTTGGCCTTTGGCGGTCTTTGCCTCTTTTGGTCTTTGACCAGCATGGAGGTCAAAGGGAGATGGCTGAAAGGAGTTAAGATGCAGGGCTAGCGAAGAATGGCTGTGCTTGAAAGGTTATGAGTGGGCCGCACACATGTGGTGGATAGGGTATGAATAAAACTGATGCTTCCTGATGCCTGCCTGTGAGTGAGTTTAATACCCGTCGCTTTCCTGGACCCCAGACCCGCCGGTTCATGGGAGATGAAGCCACGTGGCCGGGGCCTAAGGACAAAGGCCTCCATCCTTCTCCATCCATTGCCATCCAGCACCATCTTTAATTATTTAATACAACAGCCTATCAATGATAGACAAATGTGAACTCCTAACCCAACCCTTTCACTTCCTTTTTTTTTGGGGGGGTCACATTTCTAATTCACAAACATTCATTGTTCCTCATCCCTGTTTCATGTGTTCATTTCTGTGATGTAAGACCATTATCTTTCCTTTTTTTTTTTTTTTTTGACATATTTCTAATTCACGACCACTCATTGCTCTTCATCTTTGTTGTATGTGTTCATTTCTGTGATGGAAGAACATTATCTTCATGGATCAAGTGAACTTCCTCTGAATCAGGTGCTCTAATAATGGCATAAACACATAACAGGACATCCTCCAGAATGGATAAAAGGGCTAGAGCCACCAAAGCTGCTCCTTTTGCCTGTTCTGTTCTATTCTGTTCAAATGGCTGTTGTATTTGAAAGCCATATTGAAGCCTGAGTGTTTCCCCAAGCTCTCAGCTTGCCAGGAGCAGGAATGCAGTCAATCTGCTGTCAGAGCAGAGTGGAGGAGGGCTATAAGTATCACCCCTTATCAAGAGTTCCCAGTCATCACTCAGAAGAAACATCAGACAAGAGCTGGAGAGATAGCACAGCAGTAGAGCATTTGTCTTGCACGCAGGACGAATGGCGGTTCAAATCACGGCATCCCATATGGTACCCTGAACCTGCCAGGAGCAATTTCTGAGCACAGAGCCAGGAGTAACTGCTAAGCGTAGCCAGATGTGGCCTCAAAACAAAACAAAAAAGAACCATCAGGCAACCCACTGCCTTAAGACAGTAGCTGTGAGAGCTGAGCCGTGGCCCCTGAGTGAACATCGTATGGAAAAGGAAATAATGGCATTACCTGGGGGCCAGGAAGGATTTTGAACCAAAAACCAGTTTTACAGGATGCTGGAGATCATAAACTTATGAGGGCTCCTTTGGTCTTTTTCTTCTTCTTCTGGCCTCTTGTTGCTGAATTCTGAACCATACAAGCTGTCCAGCTGGGGATTAAATATTCTAAGTGGGCTCGCAACTATTGCTTTTTAATTGAAGCTATGTGGAGCCCATGCTTTTAGTGTGCTGGAAGGAGAGTTGTCTCACTAATTAGGGGCTCATGAATTCCCATAAAGCCATTATCCTTGGCAAATCTTCCCACTGGTAAAGGTTAAAGCCTACACCGAGGGGCTAGAAAATCTACATAGTCATCTAAAATCCTCCCTCCCCCCACAGGACTGGATAAGCCCTCAAGCCAGTATTACAGTTTTCTGTCACTGGTGGGAAGCAATGACTAGGAACTCTGGACACACTGCGTGAATATTTTAGGAATCCCAGAATAAAATAAATTCCAAATAGCTCTTTAGCTCTTTTTTGTTTTTGTTTTTGTTTTTGTTTTGTTTTGTTTCATTTTTGGTTTTTGGGTCACACCCAGCAGTGCTCAGAGGTTACTCCTGGCTCTACACTCAGAAATCACTCCTGGCAGGCTCGAGGGACCATGTGGGATGCTGGGATTTGAACCACCGTCCTTCTGCATGCAAGTCAAAAGCCTTACCTCCATGCTATCTCTCTGGCACCCTTTTTAAGCTCTAATGGTTCAACACAGTTTAGAAAAACAATGTTTTCTGTCTGGCCAACAGATTTCAAAGTTTGTGAAGAGAAATCCACCCCTTCTGCATCTTGTCTACCTCAAAACCTGCTTTCCGCTGTGACTTTTCCTCTAACTTGAGATTTGTGAGTTGAGATGCTTGGAGGTTAGTTGGAAGGGATAAGTCTCAAGTTCACTTTTTGTTTGTGTTGGGGCCACACCCAGCAATAGTCAGGGCTTTCTCCTGGCTCTGCACTCAATCACTCCTGGTAGACTCAAGGCACCATATGGGGTGCCAGGGGCTAAATCCTGTTCAACTGTGTGCAAGATAAATGTTCTACCCACTGTACTATATCTTCTGCCCCAGAAGTTCACTTTTCTAAACTGCAAAATTATAAACAGTGGTTTCCAGTATATATAAACTCCCTAAAAATGGTTGAGAAAGTAGGTGTGATGTCCGAATGCTCCAAGTATTTCTGGCAGTTATTCTATGTGTTAAATTGAAATAAATTATTTTACAATCAAAGTGGTAGAAAGTGGTGGTTAATAGAAAGAGTATTAAAAACTAAAAGAGCCAAGTTCAGGTTTCAACTCTGTCTTTATTTTCTCTCATAATCAGCAAATGACTTGCCTCCAAGGTCCATTTTCTTCCTTTACAAAAGTGTGGAAATGTCAGGAGAAATCAGGGAAGATGAACAAGGAGATTCTGTCTACACTCCTCAAATCTCATTTTCAGCTCTAGTCTCAACACATCATTTGTCCAGGTAGAGAAAAGGTAATATTGTCCACCACTTTCTAGAAAGCAATATAAAACAGGGTCTGGTGAGAACAGTCAAGCATCTTAAGCCTGTGATCTTTTGTGTTTGTTTGTTTGGGGGAGCACGCCAACAATGCTCAGGGGTAACTTTGACTCTGTGCTCAGTGATCACTCCTGGCAATGCTCAGGACCCCAAGGATCAGACCTGGTTCAGCCGAGTGTAAAGCCCTCCTCCCTGTACTGTCACTCAGGTCCAAGCTTATCATTTTTTATAGGCATCAGGGATTTTTATGAGAACACCTGGCAATACTGACAATAATTGGGTCATTGTCTTGTGGCCAGAATTAAATTCCTAGGGCTGGTGACTCAGAGACCCTCTCACACCTGCACATTCCTGTGCTGTAGATACCTGTTCTGGCATCTCCTTGGAGAGTTTCCTTCCTGGGGCTCCAACAATAGCACAACAGAGAGGGTGCTTGTCTTGCACTCGGCCAACCCAGGTTTGATCCTTGGCATCTATATGGACTTACATGTATTCACACATTCACAAACACACATACACATAGAGAGACATGGTCAAGACAAATGTGTGTTGGGGATACTCAGAAGGACCTTGAAGACAGTTATCTATTTACATGGCGCAGCAAACCTTTGAGGAAATGAACATTTCACTCTTTGCAGCTAAAAACTCAACAGAAATGATGCCTGGAATAGCCCCAGACTTGCCTTCTTCGACTGTGATCAGTCATAAAGTAGGTCTGTTCTGTTCTTCCAAGTGATGAGTCAGCCCTGACACAATACTTCATCCAAAGTGCTACACCAAAGTACAACACACTGGCAAAGCTCACAGGACAGTTGCTGTCTCCAGGAGGAAACGAACCAGATAAACTTTGCACCAGGAGAAAGCAGGGGAGGTGGTGGGTGACATCATGCAAACCTCGACTCTCCTCCAGAGCCATTTCCTGTTTCCTGAAGTGTGTAAGTCTTGATTCTGAGGAAGCATCAACTGCTTCAAGTGAATGTACTTGCAGGAGCCAAGTCACAGCTAAGGTGCCTGGTAGCAATTGATTCAAACTCTCACTGGGGAACCAAGTGGATCACATGTCCTCATGTGTAAGAATCTCTTCCAGAGGTGCCAGAGAGATTACAGTGGGGAGGGTACTTGCCTTGCAAGGTTCGATCCCCAGCACTACATAAGGTCCTCTGAGCCCAGCAGAAGTAGTTCCTGAGATCAGAGCCAGGAATAAACCTGGGCATCACCATATAGCCCCCACCCAAAAAAAAACAAATAAAAAGTTTATTTAAAGAAAGACTCTCTTGGAGAGAAAATCCTATTTCGGAACCAGCCTCCAATGCATGAGAACTGCCAAGATCAACCACCAACCCCAGATCACCCACCCCCACGTCCTCTGGCTCCTGACTGCCAACCTCAATAATAGAACTGAGTTTGCAGACAAAAAAATGCTCTAGGGCAGCACTCCATTCCCCTTTCCAATTACAGCCCTGGGAGACCATTTGGTGCCCCCTCAAACATGCACAGACACACACACACAAACACACAAACACACCGACTGATGCCATAGTCCTGTGTTGATGTTTCAGTGAGCGCAGCAGAAGGAAGGGGCACCAGGTAACCCAGTTCATTTCCCAAATCTTGCCACCCACATAACACCCAGGTCATCCAGTTACTGAGATGGCGCAAGTTGGGTGGTGGCAGAAGGGGAAAGGAAGCTCCCCTAGGCAACTCCTCTTAAGTCCTCACTGGTGCCCGGAGGGAGGGCAAGACAGTAGAGCCTCTCATCCAACTACCTAAGCTCATGACTGGAAATGAGGAAAGAAGGGGTGCAGGGGAGCTAGGCAATACCTGAGGGAGGCCCACAAGAGGACACAGATCCACTTCAGAGGTGCCACTTCAGGACTGGGTACCCCAGGCAAACAAAGGGCAGAGATAGGGCTAAGCTGTCATATTCTGAAGGCAACCAGACAATGCAAGGGGGGCCCTGAGGCAGAGATCTGGGCCTGGTATCAAGGGACAGGCAAGAGAAGCTATGCCCTAGTACAAAAGCCTGGAAATTGGGGATATCTGGACATTTGTTTAAACTGTGAGAGATCTGATCACTTCCTAAGCACCTGAGAATGTTGCAAATATTTCATGTAATATTCAAGAGCCCATGATCTCAGGAATAAACTCACTTTTGCTCCAACACTATGCTCCCCCATACACATACTTGTAAGATTTTCACTTGGAAAATCCTGGGGGTCCATGGGAGACATACAGCCCCTCCCCCTGGCTGGGAAATGGGTCTCTGGACCACTGACCAGGGGTTCCTGTGAAGGGGTTTTCCAAGTGAAGCAAGGCCAATGTGAGCACCTCACTAGTGACAACTCATCGGGCCCATTTGCTCCTCAGGTCTGCCTCTGTCAGTCACTCTGGACAGCTGTCACATTGTGCTCATAGGATTCCTCCACTGTGACACAGAAATAAATGTGGCTTCAACTCTACAGAAAGTTAGAAATTGCTATTAACGCTATTTTCCTAGTATAACATACACACACACACACACACACACACACACACACACACACAAACACATACACACACATATTCACTCACACACACTAATGGGAACCATTCTGGCATGCCACTGGCACTGCTATGCACATGTGTGCGTGCACTGTGGAAGCAAACTGGAGTGTCCAGAGCAAATCCACACACATGGGGGAGAATGTAGACAGGGATCACAGCCAGGAATATTTTCTCTCTCATCTGTGTTATAACAAGCTGACACTGAACACAAGGAGCTTATGACAGTACTTGTGACCCTTGATTCAAAGCCGGCCTCTTCCCAACTCGGCTTTACTGCTGCCTATATAAAAGCATTTCGCAGAGTTCATCCGAAGTCCTTTTATAACAGCAGTAATTCACCTTTCCAGATTTTATTTCTGGAAAAAAAATAGTAAAACCCTGGAATATTAAAGTTGCCCATGTGAGACTAAGAAGAAAAAGTTGTCATTCAATTTCCTAAGTTGAAATCTTTTGGCTTGGAAAGGAATTTAGATGCTAATGGCTATTCAAAGAGGAAAGTGACATTATTTTCTTTGAAAAAGAAAATCAAGTCTTGGGGCCAGGGAGGGTAGGGCTTTTGCCCTGTACACAGCCCATCTGGCTTTGATCCCTGGCACTCCCTCTGGTCTCCTAAGCCCTAAGGGTGATTTCTGAGCTAGAGCAGGAATAAGCCAAGAGCACTGCTGGGTACAGGCCCAAAACAAAACAAAATCTGGAGGATGGCCTAATAGCTAGAGCACATGCTCTGTAGATAGTAAATCTGGTTCAATGAAATCTACATACCTCTGCAATGCAGGAGAGAGGGGAGAGAGGAGAGAGGGGAGTGAGGGAGAGAGAGAAAGAGAGGAAGAGAGAGAGAGAGAGAGAGAGAGAGAGAGAGAGAGAGAATATATTAGAATACATAAAAATAAAAACAGGAGACTTGGAGGCCAGAGCAATAGCACAGCAAAGAGGGTCTTGCATGCAGCTGACCTGAGTTCAATTCCCAATATCCCATATGGTCCCCTGACCCTGCCAGGAGTAATTTCCGAGCATGGAGCCAGGAATAACCGCTGCGCACTGATGGATATGGCCCCAAAACAAAGCAAACAAACAAACAAAACTCAGGAGGCTTCACAATTAACTCATTGGTATTGTCTGCCTTTGAGCCATAGCAAGTCGTGCTCAAGTGTTACTCCCAACACCATGCTCATTCCTTTTATGGTCAGTGTCCAGGATAGAACCTGGGGCTCCAGCCCAGACCTCTAGGCCCTCTTCCAACTCCTCAAATTACTCAGTATTCCGAAAGCTACTTATTGGATCAAATGATTGTCATGAATTTCTATATTCCTAACTCAGTTATTTACAGACAACTTTTTTTAATGAATTTTCAGCCTCAGAAATGGTACTTTCGAGGGCCAGAGAGATGGTTCAATGGATGGGCATCCAAGCTATGCATGCAGGAGGTCCAGAATGTATGCCTGGTACCACAGTGTCTTCCGAAACACTCAAGTGCATAGGTAGGAACCAGTCCTAAGAATTGTGGGATGTGACCTCCAAACTAACAAAAAAAAAAAAAAATCCTCCCTTTTCTCCCAGAACACTGTAGTGTCTAAAACAACCCTGTCCCGGGGAGCCCTCCCAAGGAGAGATACAGTCAGCGCATCTGCCTGGTGAAGCAGATCTCCAAGGATCACAGGTCGGTCATCATAAGAGTTTATTTGAAATGGAATGTATTCTGAAAATATGAAAAATAAACCACCTCTCTCCCAAATCACTTGAGAAATATTTACATCAATTAGAGCCCCCCCCCCCATTAGCTCACACAGGTGATAGCTTTGAAAACATTGAGTACACGGTGATACTATTCCAAAGCTTGCAGGTGTGTATTCTCCAACTCTAAAAAAGCTGACAGTAGAACGGAACCAAGAATTCATTTTTCTTAAGAAAATAAATAGTGACCTACTTATTAATAGTGCCAGCTCTAGTTAGATACTCCCTATGGCCTAGGTCATCAGTTACCAAGCACATAGGGGTATGGGGAGGGTCTCTCCAGCTCATGGGTAGAAGTGCAACTAATAACCCCAAGTCCCCTGCTTCCTGCTTCTTCACCCAACAGTCTCCTTTCCACAGAAAACCTTGCTGGGCTCTCATTCCATTTGGAAAAGTCCTTCCAGCAAAGTCATGAATACTGCACCCTCCAATCCTATATTGACTCTGGATTGAGTGCTCACTACTACAGACCCAAAAGTATCCTTCAAAAGGGCCAATATTGAAAAAATAGTCCTTAAAAAATCCACCAAATACAAGTCCACAGTTAATACAACTGAGGCTGCCTTAGGTAAGTGGGTGTGGCTTTCTTGAGAGAATTCACTAACATGTTTCCTGCCCAGCCTGACAGTTCTCAATTTTTCATTTTTTCTGTTGAAGACATTTCACTGATAAAGCCGAAGGAGAAAAAGTCAATTGACACTCACAAACTAAAGAGAGAAAAAATGGGGCCTGTGTTCATTCATCCCACGAATGAATTCTGTAAATTTTGTGGGGTGGCTCCCAGGACCATCCCAGATTCCCCCTCATATCTGTTACTGAACCCTGATGCTGATGCCAAGTCACAGTTCAGGCTTGTTATGGTGGCAGCAAAGTTGATAATGTACCATTTTAAATGAGAGGGCTTGGTGGGCAATGGGGTATTTGGTAAATGGGGAAAGAGTCTGCAAAGTCTGTCAGCTAGTCCACATTCTCCAATCCTGTTTACATTGAGGCCAAATATTCCTACAAGGAGTTGGTTTTCTTATGACCTCCATTGGGGGGAAAAGAAGAAAGATGTGAACTGCAGAGATACAGCATTCTTTGACTTCTCCAGGATGGGAGAACCACAACTTCCTCTCAGAGAGAGACATGCTCCTTTTGAAAGAGTCCTTTGTAGCCATTCACTATACCCTCATGATCTTTGCTGTATGGATTTCCATGAAGAAAGTATATCTAGGAGCTTCATCATGTGGTGTGGCCTGACACAGCAATGTTGTATGCCGAGCCCACACAAAAGGGCATCAAGAAAGCGCCGTGAGGTCAGAGAACTTATATTTTGCTTTTTTCCCTCCTCTGTCCTCACAAATACTCTCCAAGTTGGAGCCAACAAGATTCAGGATGAAGTTCAGTTTCCAGCGAGGATGGTCCTTTAAGTTTCCTAACTTTTCACACTTTACACTTTTTTTAAGGGTGGATTTCCTGTTGGATGTACCCTTTCCTTCTTCTTTTATGCAGAAGTATCTTGTTCTTTGTCCTGGAAAGTCATTTGTTAGGTTCTCCTAATACCTTCACTGGGCCCGATTCTTTTCTTACACACCAGACACTTTGCATTCCTATTTCGTTAAGTTTTCTTAAGTATGTTTGCATTGTCCCAGAAAAATTAAGTCATTACAAAAAATGACCATGTCAAATCATTTAAAAACTACCCTTCCTTCTCTCTCCTTTCTAGTTTCTGAGGTTTCACAGTAAAATACTAAGAGCAATCTAGTCCAGGGAGTGAGCCACTAGCAGGATCAGCTCAACATAAACATTCCAGCACCCAAGAAACAAAAAAGAAGACAATAAACCAGGTTCCTGAAGGTTTCATTACCAACCAGAACTCTTAGGGAGGGGTAATTTTTGCAGTAGGTCAGTAGGGAGCCCACATAGTTTCTCTTCTAAGATGCTACCTGGCCTACATGCAAATGTGTTTTAGAAATACCTGTCTTTATTCTAAAAGTACTAGGTGGGTAGGAAGAATGTGACCCCCTTTTAAAAGTTTTTGGCATGGATTAAGGGGGGGTGTAACTTTCAAATAAGAATCTGAAAGAAAATCCTTTTATCTAAAAAAAATAAACCAACCTCTGTGGTTTAATCGAGGTTATATGAGAGGCATGTATGTCGACTACACTATGAACTGATCCATGATTAAAACGCATAGCAAAAATTCCAAAGAGGCTGAAGTTTACTTAAGAACACCTTTGATCTGGCTCTCTGAGTGAATCATCAAATTTGTGTATTATATATATGTCTATATATTGCATATATAGTACTTCTATAACATGGATATCCTATATGTATTTTTTAAATCTGCAGCCCATGTTCACAATTGCAACTTCATCTAGTACATATATAACATGGATACCCTATATCTGTATTTTTTTTAATCTGCAGCCCATATTCACAGTTGCAACTTCAAGGGGGCAGAAGTGGGCATCCACTTAAGCTGTTCCCCACAACTCTTTGGATGAATTGTAATTTCAAATTTTCATCACTTAAATACTGCATTAAACACATAATTTGACCCTTTGCAGACTGAGAGAAGAAAGGCATCTCTAACACAAAATTCCATTTTCATTTCTTTTTGCTTGTTTTGTCTTTTGGGGCCACCAGAAGTATTTGGGGGTTACTCCTGGCTCTGCACACAGGGATCACACCTGGCGGGTTCAGGGGGCCAGGTGGAATGCTGGGGATCAAACCTGGGCCAGACACATGCAAGGCAAGTGTCCTCCCCACTCTATTGTCACTTCTTTACAACATAACTGAGCAGAGGAGTGATGTTGCTAAGTATGAACGAATTGGAAGTCTCCAGTTTGGAAGCTGGAAAAACACTAACCAAGACTTTGTGAAAAGGGGAATGGGAAAAACAGAGAGCCCACAGGAATTCCAAGAAGGAAGACCGGAAGTGGTTCTGGGTCCCAGGGAACCTGCTCTCACAAGGCTTCTTCCAGCTGAAGGAGCACCTGCCCTCATGCTTTAGACCATCCTTTGATTCCCACACAGAAGAGGTTTTGTTCAACCTTTAAAGGCACATTCTCTCCTCCTTCCCCAGTCTCCTGAACCAGTAACAGCTGAAACAAGACTAGGGTTGTTTCCTTCATGAAAATCCACTTTTATCTTCTCCTTCCTTTTCCAATTTCTGGCTTAACTCAATGGAAGAACAAACATATACCCCTCAAATCTTTTACAAAGCTATAAAATTCTTTGACAGTTGGTTCTCAGATCATTGTTGTTATCTACACAAAACCAAAGACTTCTGCCAACTAACTCTTGGAAATACTGACAAACTAACTTCAATGAAGAGAGTCTAGGAGAGCATACTTCTAGAACAAAGTAAAAAGGGTCAGAAAGTAATTCAGGGACATGTCCAAAGCTCTCCGAGAAGGCTCATCCCTAGTTAATACCAGCATAGTTATCCCCTCAATTAAATCTCATGATTCTCTCCCGACACCAGCCCCCCACCTTTTTTTTAAATGAAAATACGTAGTACTTTGTGCTCAGGAATCAAAGAAATGTGCCAATGGTCCCTTTTCAGATACAGGTGATAGAAAGCCAGGCTTTTCCTGCAGTAAACAAACAGGCCTTTACCGTAATTTCAAGAGAGGAACATCCTGTCATCTGTTGGGCTGATTAAAATCTTCTGAATCAGTTATAATAACTACTAATTTCCCTTTAGGAATGCAATCAGATTTTCAAGCTACGCAATTCTGAACATTCAGCTTCTTTCTATTTCTATTCTCCACAAAAATATATGGCTAAGGGAAGCGGGGAGGAGTTTCCAGTAAACAAGAAAATAAAAAGAAAGTGAAATCACAGAATTTAATTCCAATCGCCTGGCATCACAATGAGTGTCAGAACTTCTAAAAAATGCCCTAAATAGATTCTTAGCATTTTCCTCACCAATACCCATTGACTTTTTTTTTCTCTTTTTCAAGCTCAGAACTAGAGAATCAGTGTTTGAAAAAGATCTTTTTTTTTTTTTTTTGAAAATTGGCCTACATTCAGAAATGTCTCAGAACAAGAATTTACAAAAACTAATAAATAAACGTATACATCCAAATACATTAAAATAAAATTATAGGACACCCTGGCTCCTAGAAGTCCACCATACTGGAAGGTCCTTTCCAAGAAGT
Source organism: Suncus etruscus (assembly GCF_024139225.1). Lineage (NCBI taxonomy): Eukaryota > Metazoa > Chordata > Mammalia > Eulipotyphla > Soricidae > Suncus > Suncus etruscus. The sequence continues at coordinate 10,837,437 of NC_064858.1, read as the reverse complement.
CTCTGGGATTGCAGAGAACACGGGGAAGGAAACAGGTGAAAGAATCTCCAGTTCTTAGCCCGGTGATGGTCCAAACAACTGGATCTGCAGGGCCGGGCAGGGCTGGGAAGACTTCTCGTATTTGTCCATCCGAGTGGAAACCAGAGAAAACATGCACAGTCCCAGTGGCTCAGTCGGGAGCTCAGAACCTAGGAGGGAACGACAGACAGGGAGTGAAGCCAAGCCACTCCGAGTCCTGAAGCCCCAGGACCCCAGCGATCTTCGGTGGCCGTGAGCACCCCACCCCAGTGCGCCTGGAAACACTCACCAGAGAGGGGGTCCGAGGTGAGCAGGGAGGACAAGTGCTGACCACCCCAGCCTGTCCTCCTGAGCACCCAAAATAACCTGGAAACACTCCCGGGAGAGGGTCCGAGGTGGGTTGGAAGGATGTGTGCTACCCAGCCTATCCAAGTGAGCACTCAAGGGCGCTTGGAAACTCTCCATGGAACACGGGTGCTGAGTCCCCTCACCCCCAGCCTGTCCTCCCCGGGTGTCCAGTCCGCTCCCCATCTGCCACCACCTTGGGCAATCTGGCAAAGGTGAGTAACTCCCACCAACCCACCAGCTCAGTTCTTGACTGGGCTGCCCACTCACCTACTCCCCAAAAGTCGGCCCCGCGCCCCGCACGCACCTGGGCGCTCACCTGGTTTGGAGTGGGGATCCCGGGCGCTGCGCTGCGCTGGGCTTCAGGCCGAGTTGGAGGCGCTGCGCAGGAACCGGGGTCCGAGCGGAGGCTGCGGTGGTCCTGGCGGTGGGTGCGAAAGCGGGTGCGAATGCGGGTGCGGGAGGTGCGCGCGCGGCTGAAGGTGCGGGTGCGGGTGCGGGTGTGCGTGCGCGCAAGGGTGCGGGCAGGGGTGCAGCGGCAACTGCGGGGGCGGCGGCGGGGGCGGCGGCGGCTGCTGGACCAGATGCTGCTGCTTCTGGCGCGTGGACTTGACGGCCAGGATGGCCTGGCGGTTCTTGTACTGCACCATGCGCAGGGTGATCTCGGCGTTCCAGCCCTGGTCCTGCGGGCAGCGGAAGTCGATCTCCTTGCCCTCGGCCATGACCACGGTGAAGTACATGTACTTGCCCTTGCGCTCCACGCAGTCCACCGTCTTCATGTTGGCGAAGTGCAGCTCCTTGAGCTTGAGAGGCTGCTCGGGGCCCGCGGGCTGGGGCGCAGGCTCGGCGGGCTGATGTTGAAGATGCTGGTGTTGGGGGTGCAGATGTGGTGGGTGCTGATGTGGTGGAAGCTGCTGCTGCTGCTGTTGCTGCTGCGGCTGCTGCTGCGGCTGCTGTGGCTGTTGTTGCTGCTGCTGCTGCTGCTGTGGCTGTTGCTGATGCGACGGCAGCTGCTTGTGCGGGATAAGCAGCAAACCCTCCTCCGTGAGGATGCAGCACTTTTTCTTCCAAAGCTGCAGCAGCCCGTCGCTGCGCTTCTCCAGCACGCCCTCCTTCAGCGCCCTGCAGCCGCCGCTACTCTCCAGCATCCTCTCGGCATACGGGGTGATCCCGGGGGTCCCGCCGTGGTCGCCCGTCTGCAGGGTCCCGACACCGGTCCCGGCCCGGAGCGCGCGCAAAAGGCGAAGGCGCAGCTGGAGGAGACAGTCGGGCGCGTCGGGCGCGTGCGGCCGGTCCGGGGAGCGCTCGGCGAAAGGGCACCGGGCGAGCCTGCCGGCGGTGCTTTTCAAAGGGCCACCCCGCCCACCGCCCCGCGTCGCCCGGCGGAAAAGGCGGCCCCGACTCGCCCTGCCCCCGTGCGCCCCGGCTCCGCCTCCCGCCGCCCAGCCGCTGCTGCTCCCCCTGGGCGCAGAGGCGGGGACCCGAACCCCGGAGTGGTCCGTTTGCGCTCCAGGCTCCGCAGAGGGCTCCGGGTCCATCGTCCGCCTCTGTCCAGGTCCCCGTCGGCGGGGCGCGCTGCTCTGTCTTAGCTCCTGATAGGTGCCCGGGGAGCGCGCAGAGTGCCCGGGAATGCCCCAGAGTCTCTGACATTGTCCCCACGGCCACTTCCACAGCCACAGCCACATCGCCCCACCCCGCCGCCGGGGTCTCGGGGCCAAGTTGCGGGGTGAGCACGGCCGCAGCCGCCTGGACTGTCCTGGACGCTCCTCTGTCCCCCTCTTCTCAATCTTGCGGCTGGGACACTGTTGGAGCAATAGCGCTCCCCTCCGGTCCACTTCGGCCCTCCTCTCCTCTCCCTTTCCCGTCTTCACTGGGCCCCTGGCTTTCCCTCTTGCATTACCTCTGGAGCCTTGTGTACAGCTCCCCGGCATTCAACCAGAGTGGGAGTAAATCCAGGTTGTGTCCGGGGGCCCCTGTGTCCTCAAAGGCCTCCCTCCTCTTTGGAGTTTGTCTAAGGCTTAGCCAGATGTTCCCAGTTCATCCCTCCTATGCCCACACTTAAACCATTTCTATAGATGCTCCGGGGGAACTAAGTAGCAAGAAAGAACATTCATTACTTGGTGGAAAGATATAAAACTTTTTTTTTTTTTTTTTGGTTTTTGGGCCACACCCGGCGGTGCTCAGGGGTTACTCCTGGCTGTCTGCTCAGAAATAGCTCCTGGCAGGCACGGGGGACCATATGGGACACCGGGATTCGAACCAGCCACCTTTGGTCCTGGATCGGCTGCTTGCAAGGCAAACCCCGCTGTGCTATCTCTCCAGGCTCGATATAAAACATTTTAATGGGGTTATTATGTGACTGACCCTACCCTGATCGGTGATTGTGCCCCACCCTAGGGTGTGACCTGGCATTCTGCTCCCATCATTGGGTGGTACCTGATCCCACCATTGGGTGGTACCTGATTCTGGGGCATAAAAACAAGGGTCTGTGGAAGGCGAGGGGCCTTTTGTCCTGGACCTATTCTTAGGCCTTTTGGCTTTGGCATCTTCACGAAATAAAGAGCTGTTTTCTTCGGAAGCCTGACTGCCTGTTTGTTGGCTTTCTTCCCGCCGCATTCACCTCAGAACCGCCGACTGGACAGGGTAACAGACGTGTGGTCTGAGCTGGAGGAGAAAGGCCTCCATCCTCTTCAGGGGCTGACTTGCAACAATACTCGTTGCATAAAGAGAACCCCCAACTACTTAGGAAGAATCACACAGCAAGAAAGAAAAGAGCCATAAGGAAGCCAGTTGTCTAAGGCCAAAGGCAAAGACTTGCAGTTGAAGCCCAGCAAAGTTTATTGGATAGTTTCTTATGGCTGGAACAAAGAACTCGAGAAGGGGAAGTTGAGAGGTGCGTTTGGAGGAGAAGCGAGTAAATCGCTTCTTTTGTATGTCATACATGGGAAACTTGAACTGAATCCCAATGGAGAACAAAGGCGCACTTTAACATAGGAAGGGAGGGTCCTGACTCAAGTTTCAGAAACCGCTGACAAAAGGGACAATTCCAGCTGGATCGCGAGGTCACCGAAATGCACTTCCCAGTTTGGCGTAATTCATGGATTACATGCCATTTAAGGAAAACAGTGATTCTGAAAGCCAGGCACAAATTCCTAGAAAGATTACGTAAGAGAAAGAAAAAAAACACTCCCATGGCAAGCGCTGCCCCACATCCCAGTTCATTTCCGGCCTCTGTGGGATGAGTGAGCCTTCCAGAGGATTTCTCCATCACCAGCTGTTATCTTCAGGAGGGAGTGGCATTCTGCAGCTCCTGAGGAAAGGGAGCTCACGAATTCTGTCTCTGAGAGCTGGCAAAGTGGGAAAGACATAGCCAGTAGAAAACTAGAGTATGAGCTCAGTTAGATAGGAAAGTAAAACGTGGTCTGGGAGCCCCAAGCCATGAGTTCAGGGAAGATCAGATGTGCTTGGTGTCATCATTCTCCTGTGAATTACTCTGAAATGTGTGCACTACCTGGCCTTCCTGAAGCACTGTAGCATAACCAGTCTTGAAAACCTGCAATTTCCAGTGGGCACTTCACAACCCAGTGACTTTATAAGCAGCTGGAAGGCTAGGTCCGCCGTATGCTCCCTACAGCACACTTACTAGAAATCTTAATAATCAGGAGACTGGAAGATGAAAGAAAGCTCTGCTTTTATTTCCAACTCACCACCAACTCACAAATAATAACAGAACTGGAAACTTAAGACAGTTAAATTCATAGGAAAAGAATTCTCATCCCTGACCTCCCAGAGAGATTTCCCCAAACCTTGGAGCAATCGAGTTGTCCTTTTATTGACAGGTGCACCCTTGTTTTGATATACCCTTTCAGTCTGTCAAAGACCCCCATATTCATGCTCCCAATTTACATACAATTGCTTATTAGCCCTGCCCGAAAATAATGTTCCTAAAGGAAGGGCCAGAAACAGCTCAAAGAACTGGAATGCATACTTGGCATGAGGGAGGCCTGAATTTGATCCCCAAGCATGACTTTTATCACTACATGCGCTCCCAAGTTCCACTAAGTATGGTCTGGCAGAAAAAAAAAAATCAAAATGACACATCCAACAAGGGAATAAAAACTGATGTTGAGGGGCTGGAGAGATAGCATGGAGGTAAGGCGTTTGCCTTTCATGCAAGAGGTCATCGGTTCAAATCCCAGCGTCCCATATGGTCCCCCCGTGCCTGCCAGGAGCAATTTCTGAGCATGGAGCCAGGAGTAACCCCTGAGCACTGCCGGGAGTGACCCAAAAACCACAAAAAAAAAAAAAAAAAAAAACCTGATGTTGATTAGAAACAAAAGTCGAGATATTTATTGGCCTCTAGGAAGCAGGGTTCATAGAACTTTTGCTAACAGAATATTGAAAACTAGCCCCTGGAAGAAGAGGATACATAGCATAGGTTAAAATAAATCCCTGCGGGGCTGGAGAGATAGCATGGAGGTAAGGCATTTGCCTTTCATGCAGAAGGTCATCGATTCAAATCCCGGTGTCCCATATGGTCCCTCGTGCCTGCCAGGAGCAATTTCTGAGCATGGAGCCAGGAGTAACCCCTGAGCACTGGTGGGTGTGACCCAAAAACCACACACACACACACACACACACACACACACACACACACACACACAACAAATCCCTGGGTTGAACTGGTTCTCAAGCCTGGCATTAGTGGTTTCTTTAAAAATCACTTGCTGGCTAGAATGAAAAATATCCTTCTGTTTTGGTTTATTCTAGGTCAGGGCAAATTTTCTCCTACACTGCTTTTTATTTGGATGCCTAATGGAACCTTCGCAAATGGTGTGATCTGGGTAGCTCCCTTTCCAGTATATATCGCGTCTATCTACATCAGGGTCAGCTGAATCCTGGAAGCAATAATCCTTCAAAAGTCCACTCCAGAGCCCTCCTGACCTTTTAAATATGTCACCAAGAATTCATTCATTCTAGACTACACTCCAGGTACACAGTTCCTTCAAAGACCAAGCCCTAGGAGCCTGAGTGATATCAAAGCAAGGGAGGGCATTTTCCTTGCAAGTGCCTGACCCAAGTTCGATCCAATAGGATCCTCTGAGCCTCTGGTGAGGTGGACAAAATTTGAAGATGCATGGGAAAGCAAGAGCCCCTTTGACGTTCAGTGCCAGGGATGGACAAGAAGGGGCGTGGGTTCCTGCACTCTTTGAATTTGAAGTTAATTACCAGGCATTCCAGGTAATCATGGTTTGGCAAGTAAGCTAGAAGCACTGGCCCTATTTTTACTTTAATCACTTTTAAATATTAAACACTGAGGTCTCCATCCTACTCGTGCGTTTTGAAGCATGCCTGACTCCAGTAATCCTTTATTCATTTGATACTCATTCCACAAATTGGGCCATGAAATCCCTTCAAGTTCCCAGATTCATTGCCCCCTCATTCATTGTCATCACCTCCCTTAAATTACTGCAATGGCTCTGGTCTCCTGTTTTTGTTGTTGTTGTTTTGGTTTTTGGGCCACACCCAGCAGGGCTCAGGGGTTACTCCTGGCAGGCTCAGGAGCCATATGGGATGCTGGGACTCGAACCACCGTCCTGCATACAAGGCAAATGCCTTACCTCCATCCTATCTCTCCAATCCCTGGTCACCTGTTTTAATCATAGTAGTCTGGGTCATTCTGATCACAGGCTAGTCTTTCTTCAAATCTCACCTTATTGACACAGAAACCAGGAAATTGCAACCATCTACTTCTGAATGTTTCCCATAACATATGTATGGCATCTCTATTACTTATCATGGCAATTGCTTACTTCTGGCCTTTCCCAACTAGGATCTGAATCTCTGATTTTGCCTAAAGGGTTAAGGAGACAGGCCATATAGTACAGAAGTGCTTGCCTTTCATGCAACTAAATCACCTGGTACCCTAGTGCTGAACTGTGTGCACCAATCTAATACAATTCTAGGCATATAGTTAGAGGTTCAACAAAAGCAATTTTAAGATGAACCCTTAAATTTTAAATTCAATGCCCTTGTCATTCATTAAACTAGTGCCTTACATATGCAAGTAATCTAATATATCAGATGACCACAGGCCTACTAGTCTGTCTAAAATCCTTGATTAAGTTTCCTAATTTTATGAACTTCTTTAAATTACTATGCTATGTATTGGATGTGAGTCTCTGAAATGGCTAACCTCACCTCATACTAGGTCCCTTCAGTGCTATTAGAAATGCTTGTTTGGGGGTTGGAGCAATAGCACAGTGGCAGGGTGTTTGCCTTGCATGTGGCCGACCCAAAACAGACCTGGGTTCAATCCCTGGCATCCCATATGGTCCCCAGAGCCTGCCAGGAGTGATTTCTGAGTGCAGAGCCAGGAGTAACCCCTGAGCGCCGCTGGGCGTGGCCCAAAAACAAAGAGATGCTTTTCTAAAACCCATCCTCTTGAGCAACATACAACGTAACATTCTGTGTATATAAACCACAACTCTAATATTAGATTTTTTTTTTACTAATCAAAAGGATGAGTTGCAGTAATGAAACTGAAGCAGAAATTTTTTCTTGGCAGTTAAATAACCAAGTGTTTGCTTAAAAGTCCAGTAATCATTAGACTTGAAGATATTTAATAATTTTTGCTTAATATACTAATCTGCAACATGCAGTAGAAACTCATAGCGGTTATCAAATTTGAGAACAAAATTCAGATGTCTTAAAAAGTCAAACTAGAGGGGCCCGGAGAGATAGCACAGCAGCGTTTGCCTTGCAAGCAGCCAATCCAGGCTCAAATGTGGTTGGTTCGAATCCCAGTGTCCCATATGGTCCCCTGTGCCTGCCAGGAGCTATTTCTGAGCAGACAGCCAGGAGTAACCCCTGAGCACCGCAGGGTATGGCCCAAAAAAAACCAAAAAAAAAAAAAAAAAAAGACAAAAAAAAAGTCAAACTAGAAAAATGCCAACCACACTCAACTCATGGCATCGGCTAATAAATACGAGGTTGACGTTTTTTAGTCGTCCCAGATACCTTTTTTAATTTATATTCATTAGACATCATATATTCTAGCTTCATATTTAAACATTAACTATAGTAGAATACTGCCCAGGCTTGTCTGTTTTTGCCTTATTAGTTGGTGAGCTAATGCCTCCTAGCGATCACTTTGTGTAACAGCAAGTAAATTTTGGTTTATGAGGTCTGAGAGGTAAAAAACAGGATGTGAACACACGTAGGGAGGACAGGTGTGCCCCAACTAAAATAGTAATAAAAATTAATAAGTACTGTCGGGGCTGGAAAGATAGCATGGAGGTAAAGCCTGTGCCTTGCATGCAGAAGGACGGTGGTTCGAATCCCGGCATCCCATATGGTCCCCAAGCCTGCCAGGAGTGATTTCTGAGCAGAGCCAGGAGTAACCTCTGAGCGCTGCCCCCCAAAAAAAGTACTGTCAAAGAGTCATCTATCCATCCTGACAACAAACTAATTTTTCCTTTCTCACCTAGGCCTTTCTGGTAGCCTGTTCTCTGATAAGTCATACTGTTTTCTGTTACCATGTTTTTCCCCTTAAATCTTCAATTTGCCTAAACCAGAGAAAATCCCAACTCCTTACCCCAAGCCCTACCAGCTTGTGCATCTGCATTCCCCACTCCAAATCTTTTGTCCTTTAAAGTTGTTCAAATCTCACTTCTTCATTTTCCTTGCCTGAAATCAAGGATTTCCTCATCATGTTCCACTCCCAAATAGACCTGCAGTTAAACTTGGAGGACAGTGTACTACGTCATGTTAGATCAGACAGACCCAAGTGCTGCCACGGCAACTAAAAGATGGAAACTTGCTATTCTTAGTACAAACTCAGCAAACTGAATCAAATGAGCTCGGGAACCCAATGATAATATTAAGTGCTAAGTAAAAACACAAAAACCGGAGCCGAAATGGTGGCACTAGAGGGAAGGTGTGTCTGCCTTGCCAGCGCTAGCCTAGGACGGACCATGGTTCGATCGCCCGTCGTCCCATATGACCCCCCAAGCCAGGAGCGACTTCTGAGCGAATAGCCAGGAGTAACCACTGAGCATCAAACAAACAAAAAAACACAAAAACCAAGGCTGCAGAGTCAAGACTAAGGTAAAGTGTTCGTTCAAGCACAAGGTTCCTGTCTGACTTTGCAGTTCCCCAAATACAGCCAAAAGGAAGCCCAAATACAGTCCTGTGCTTTCCCAGGAGAGGGGCTTCCCAAGGACACAGCTGAAGAAAATGGAATCACAAAACGCCACCACTCAAAAGCACTGGTGCTTGGTGTCTTCAGGAGTGGGCAGGCATTTCAGGTATCAAGTTAGAGATGATTTTGGAAGTTATCTAAGCTTGCACCCAAGGTGCAACCTCCCCAGCTTTACTTCACCCAAAGTTTGATTTTCCACAAATAAGAACCTATGACCAGATTTAGTTGCTTTTCCCATTAAAAAATGGGTGTCTAATTTGTGGCCAAGTGGATCACTGAAGTGATGATTCTCCCACTTTAAGTGTGTATGTGTGTGTGTGTGTGTGAGAGAGAGAGAGAGAGAGAGAGAGAGAGAGAGAGAGAGAGAGAGAGAGAGAGAGAGAGAGAGAGAGAGGAACCAGAGCGATAGCAGTGTTTGGGCATTTGCCTTGCACGCGGCTAACCCAGGTGGACCTGGGTTCAATCCCCAGCATCCCATATGGTTCAGGAGCAATTTCTGAATGCACGGCCAAGAGAAACCCGAGTGTCATCGGGTGTAGCTCCCCCAAAAGGCTATTTTGTGGGTACTCCCCAAGACATACACACAGGAGGCCGCATCTCCTTGAAGTTCTGCCACATTCCAGTCTAGGTCTCACGCCAGGTAACATCTAATCAGTAATGTCAGATGACTCCAGTCCCGTCTTGAAAACCAAAGGCTCAGCAGAGCAGAAACTTCCAAGCCTGCAAAATCCATTCAATTCTGGGAGTGGTTTGAACTACTAAACAATCGCCAGCAATATCAGTCCCAATGAAGTTTATAAAACATAGCCCCAATATCTTTTCTAGCCTATCATGGAGTATTCTTGTATTCACCATACAGAGATGCTCTAGTCCCCATAAGATTAACTCAGAGGAAATCCTATTTGACCCACATATGCAAAACTGTGCTGAGTATTCCCCCATAGTACCCCCCTCCCAGTAGACCCAGTGTTGGAAGTTCAGCAGTTTGATAGTGAGAAAGCAGCCCTAGGTTGCTACATGAAGTAGAACACGGTTAAAAGTAAGCAACCAGGTGGTTATGAGACACACAAGAATCCAGGTGCATAGTAGGTAGATCCAGGTGCAAGACATGGCTCAAAACAGGAATGCCTGCAGAAGCTATGTATGATTCTATCTCCGGCATGTCCCCAGTCCCTCAGCATCACCAAGTATGGTGCCAAAATAATCACTTTCCAGGAAAGGAAGTGAAAACATCAATGTCTCTGCTCTAGCAGCTTGAGTGCTAGTAGCTCTGGTGGAGAGATAGCTTAGTGGGCTAAATGCATATTATGAACTCAAGGGTTCAATTCTCAGCACAAGCCTCCTGAGCACTGCCACAAATAACCAGCAGAGACAGGAATGGCCCTCAACCACCACCTGTGGGCCTCAAAAACTGTATGCACACACTTGTTCAAGGATCGCTTATCAAGTCAACAGCAAAATCAGGCCCCTTAATTTTCAAGCAGATGTTCTGGCCTGACCTAAACCTAAAATTCCACCTGGAGCCAAGATTTGCCTGGAGTACAAACTTTGCAAGCCCTGAGGGGGGTTCAATTCTCTGCCCCACACTATGCCATACACACTGCCAAGAATAGCCCTATAATAAAGACAAAATGGAAAACTAAAAGCTCAAGAAAAACACATCTCACCATCTAGCCTGGATGTCCAGGTCTCGGAGAAGTCTTAGGGAATAAAAAGGATGGGTAAATGATAAAAGTACGAGAGACTGGAGAACAGAGTACATGAGGTCACTTAGTCCAGGATAGCAGAGAAGTGTTGCCCTGAATCCAGCACCGCATCCAAGAACAGCAGGGTCCGTTCCCCCTGGCTGCAAGACTTGGGCTAGAGACCATAAAGGAGGTAATAAGGTACTTGATACTTGCTTTGCCTGTGACTGAACCTAGTTTGAGCCTCTGGCAACACAGATGGACTCCTGAGCACCAAAAGTCTCCCAAAAAATTTTTTTTAGATTTTAGATCTATATTGAGCAAGTCAGCATCCAAAACCATTATTTCTAATAAAATGTTCATTTATAAAATAAAAAAAATTTTTTTTGGTTTTTGGGTCACACCCAGCAGTGCTTAGGGGTTACTCCTGGCTCTATGCTCAGAAATCACCCCCGGCAGGCACAGGGGACCATATGGGATGCTGGGATTCAAACCAATGACCTTCTGCATGAAAGTCAAATGCCTTACCTCCATGCTATCTCTCTGGTTCCTATAAAATAATTTTTAACTTTTTTGGGGCACATCAGCAGCACAGAGGGACCAATATATGAATCTTAATCCCTGTACTATCTCTCTGGCCCACATGTTTGTCTTTTAAATAGCTGGTTTTTAAACATTTAGATGACAGTAGGTGAATGTGGCAAATTATCCTTACTTTTATTTTTAAAAAATTAAACTTTCAAAACTGGGCACAAACCTACCTACATTTCCCAATATATAAATTAAGCAACTGTATTGTTTTATTCTATCAATATAAATTATTCCTAGATTTTAGTTTATTTTATACTTCAAAATTAGTTAAGATCTTGATATTGGAAGGAAGGAAGGAAGGAAGGAAGGAAGGAAGGAAGGAAGGAAGGAAGGAAGGAAGGAAGGAAGGAAGGAAGGAAGGAAGGAAGGAAGGAAGGAAGGAAGGGAGAAAGAAAGTATACTGTTTTAAATATAATTCGCTAACACAGAAATTAATGTTTTTAGCAATCATACATTATCCTTAAAGCTCATATATATTCCCATTTTTCCTGAACTTACTGATATCGACTTGCTATCAGAATGTATTTTTATCTGGATTTCTAAAACCAATATACAGAATCACCAAGGCACACCTATCACCATTATCATTTATATTAACTTTTCGGGTATGAGATTTAAAATTAGCAAATCATTTAAATTATGAGCACATTTTCAAAATAACCCAGTTCATGAATATTAAATGTGTGTATATATAAAAATATGGACACAATAAGGGCGTAAGAGAAAAATCAAATCAGCACATGGGTTTTCCTAAATTTTCTATGAAGAGCATATGCTTTAAAGTATCCAGTTATGTCCATTAAAAATATAAAGACTGGGCCCGGAGAGATAGCACAGCGGGGTTTGCCTTGCAAGCAGCCAATCCAGGACCAAAGGTGGTTGGTTCGAATCCTGGTGTCCCATATGGTCCCCCGTGCCTGCCAGGAGCTATTTCTGAGCAGACAGCCAGGAGTAACCCCTGACACCGCCAGGTGTGGCCCAAAGACCAATAAATAAATAAATAAATAAATAAATAAATAAATAAATAAATAAATAAATAAATAAATAAATAAATAAATAAATAAATAAATACTAAAATTTTTCTAAGACTAACTTAAAAGATGAACTAATCTATACCAAGCATTCAAATAATTCAAGATTAAATAGCTTTAATATTTTTGTATGGTATAGTTTTCACAAATTTAATCTTCATTTTTAGTAATGAAAATTGACCTCATAACTCAAACAACAAATGTCCCCCAAGCAGCAATAATATAAACGAGTTAATTCTGACCATAGGGGGGCTTATACCTACTTAATTTATTTACAGAAAAATTAAAGTCTATTAAAGCTAAGTTTTCCTTCTGTTTAGGTCTGTTATTAAGTGTTAAAGAGGAAATAGAGGTAGAATCCCATTTTTTTAAAGTACCATTCCAATACGTCAATTCCACATAATTTGTCATAAAAACACTAATATTTCAGTGGATCAGATGTAATAATTCTGAGAAATAACGCAAATAGAACACTGACATACTTATCAACTAAAAGACTTGAATTTAAGAACTCAATTTTTCGTTTTGGCTTTTTGGGTCACAACCAAAACGTTACTCCTGGCTTTGCACTCAGAAATCGCTCCTGGCAGGTTCAAAGGAACATATGGCATGCCCGAGATTGAACCGTCTATCCTGGATCATCCTCGTGGCGAGGCACAAGCCCTACCACTTTGCTATCACTCGGGACCCAAGAACTTGAGAATTCTTTGCTAAATTCTACTACTTATATGACTATAGAAAGAATGATAAATGTTATTTCCAAGTTTTATTTATATGGAATTTTACTATTTCTAGAGGAAAAAATATTAGAGAATTTAAGCCAGTGCCCAGGCTGAAACAAAACTACAGAAATGTAACTAAGAATGTAGAAAAAAGAAGTCTGTAGATTACCCAAGTGTAAAATCTGTAGGAACTGTGGAATTCTGTTCTCATTTGCCAATAGCAATTACTTAAGAGCAGGATGCTTTACAGATTTCTCTTTACTGATTTATAGGCTATAAATGGCCCACTATGCATGGTGCTCCCTATGCTTTATCTCTACTGTAATCAAAAAAATGTATATTCCTATTTTTAAAAAACACCCAGAATGTCACCAATACATTTTATAAAATTAAATGCAAATTTTATTAAGGATTTCAAATTACAATATTGCAGATGTCTCGAGTGGAATAAAACCATTTATGAACTGGAGAAATGGCATTAACACTGACAACCCTTGAAACATCTTTATTAAGAAAGCAAATCCTCTGCAAACCACAAACCCACTGATGTAACAAAAGAAATGCTATCTACCCTTTACTTTGGTGACATTATTTCCTAAAGGAATGAGGGGGAGGAAATAGTGGTTTTTGCTATTTAAGTTCACAAAAATGGGATTCTATCTTTAGTCAGTGTAAAGTTCAGGAAAAGGTATGTTCCGATGAGCAACAAGCACTCAAAACAAAAACAAAACCCACATAAATATCTGATCAAAAACAACCAAAATCATTTTGAAAATAAAAACACAAGGTGTTTTCATCTTTTCCCCTACAATCTATTTTATTTGGTTAAGGATTTCCAGTAGTTTAAATCTCAGAATAATGGATAGTACCAAACAGCAAAATGCATTCATACTCTTGAAACTAAATGTCCCCAAAAGAAAGCTCTTATGTCTAAAACGGACCTCAATGTAATTTTTATTAAGAACAGGAACTTTGAACTTTCCAATTATAATCCAGTTAGTTCATATTAAAGATAATCACCAAAAAATTAACAGTAATTAGCCTGAGGTATTTTAAATGTGGCTCTATGGTCTAAAATTTAATGGCATTTTTTTTTCTTACTTCTAAAAGTTGCCATTTTTATGGTCGCTCCATGATCTTTGTAGTATTTGCTACAATCAATCTGGTCATAGTTACAATATCTAAAAATAACTGATGAACCTTCAATTACTCACCCATTCTTTCCTGTTTATAAAAAGAGCCACACACAAGAAAATAACTAGAAGTGTTGATCCAGAATAGCAGTATTTACTGTAAAACACTTGTTTTAAAGTTTGATAAGCTCTGATATATATGCTGAAGATCCTGTGACACAAACAGGTCCAAATTTTTAAGCTTTTAATAAGATTGAGGGACATTTTTCTTTTCTTAAGATTGAGGATCATTTTATAAAATTTAGCTAATAATGCCTTAACCTATCTGTGAGGTAGTTAAGTAAACAGTACTACCCATTTTAATACATAGAAAACGGAAGCACGGGTAAATGACATACTCATAAAGAATTGGAATTAATCAAAGGCTTGGAGCCTTCTCTCTAGTTCTAAACAGAGAAAATAAAATGAGGTTTTTGTCTTTCTTTTTACTTTCTTGTTATATGTAGTACCTCTCCCAAAGTTGGCTCCCTTTCTTCAACAATATGATAAATTGGGAAGAAAAATGAGTTTGAGCTAGGCCTCACTTCTACCTGAATTAGTACAAAATTAACACATTATCTTCTGAGAACTAAAATTATATGCCATTTTTATTTTAATCTGGGAAACAAGCAAAGAATAAAAAATTGAAAGCGCCTTGTCAAATGATGTAAATTCATCCTTTCCAGGAAGCAGAAGGTAGACCCTACCACAAAGAAGAGATGCTTATTTAAGGAGGTTAAAACTCAAAAGTAGAATTAAAATAATGAGTGAGACTAACTTCTGAAAATACTAGGTTTTATTCATCTCCTTGTGTTAACCAAAACTATACTGAGTTAGATTCTTTACAGTTATCTACAACACAAAAATCCATTAATCATCTAAGTCACTGAAAGGGATCTTACTGGAAATTCTTAACCATAAAGCTGTCCGGCAAAGGTTCCCCTACCTCCCCCCATGATGAAGTCTTAGTAAGTCCTACATTTCTATAACAAATTAATGAAAGGCACAGCTAATGCAAGCAAACTCAAAAATTCATTCAACAACTCCCACTGAGTAAATATTTTGGTTCTTCTGGGGGAAAAAATTGGCAAATTAAAAAATGCTATAAATTTGAAGCCTGAGAGACAGTCCTCATTTTATTAACTGTTACATAACAGTTATAGGTTGAAAATACTCTGGAAGAACCAAACTAGGTAGCAATGAATGAACATGCATGAGAATGTGCCTTCAATGTATTAGCAGAGGAATCAAGGTTAAAATGCTAAGTAGAACAAACTGGTCTTTAAAATAGCAGTTCCTCTCCTTAAAAAAAATGACCGAGTCTACTAAGAAAATACAAAAACATAAGGCTATAAGTAAATAACGGTTGTATTTAGGCTATTCCAGTGCAGGTTCTCCTCAAGGCCACACACGCACTTCATTGCTGCTTGCATTCTGCTGGGTTTTGATCCTTCTGTCAAAAGAAAACAACAAATCAATCGACCTTTTTCTACCTGCAATGATTAACTACTGAGTCACTTTAGTTCAGTGTTCGCTCACATTTTTTCTAAGTTAAAGAAACAGTATATAGCAATGGCAGTTCACCCAAATAGCAGCAAGTAAACAAAGTTGAAGACCATCTTGGGCATCTTAGTAAGTAATGTGCTCATTATTATCCATTATTTTTATTCAAAATCAGTGGTTCAAAATACTAATTTCATTAATATTTAACTGTTAAGAGTAATTCATATCTGTTAATAGTTTAAATTCTAACTACCTAAGCAATAAGCACAGCAGATAGCGTGCTTGTTTTGCATGTAGTTGAACTGGGTTCGATCCCTGGCTTCCCACATGGTCCCCCTCCCCCAAGACTTGCCAAGAGTAATCCTTGAGTACACAGCCCAAAAACAAAAATAAATTCTAATTACCCTCTTACCTGTGTAGCAGATTATGTATCTTTGGCTATTTTGTATAGTCATTAGCAAATGAATATATATGCATTCAAAAGAAACCAATAAGTTTCAAATTAATCCTAGCAGGCTTAATAATTTTGTGGCCAATAAATTATTAACTGAGATGACTAATCTGCAGAAACAATAAACTAGGTGAGATTCTTAGAGATGAATAGAGGTAGCTGAAAAATTCCGAAGACAGCAATGTCTCCCTATTCTAAAGTATACTTCTGTGTTCAAATAATTAAAAACCTGACCATTTATGAACTTTCCTAAAAGGAAAAACACACCTGAGAATACAACCAATAACAAATAATTTTAAGCATTTTTATATAGTTTAAAAGTTTTTCCTATTAACTTTTTTTTGTTTGTTTGTTTGTTTTTTGGGTCACACCAGGCGGCACTCAGGGGTTACTCCTGACTCTGCACTCAGAAATCGCATCTAACAAACACAGGGGACCATATGGGATTCTGGGATTGAACCACTATCAAGCTGGAAGGCTGCTTGTGAGGCAAACGCCCTACAGCTGTGCTATCTCTCTGGCCCCTAACTTTTTTTTTAAATGCCCAAGATAATGTGATTACAGTAGAACCATAAGGGTTAGGTTTACTTAGCCTGAAAAACACCAAGTCAAAAACAAAAACGTTTGTCTCAGTTGAAAAGCCAAAAGAAAATTAAAATTAAATGAATTTCATTAAAAAGTAGCTGACTAGACATAAAGTAGCTCTTAGTTAACTCACCTTTGAGTCATAGTCTGGATCATTTTCCTCATCTCCTTCCTCTTCCCCTTCCTATATTAAAGTTCAAAATGCATCCATGAAGTAGGTACAGAGTATGAAGAAATGGCTCATAATGTAGGGAGAATTTAATACAAGTTACACTACAGATCAAGAGATTTGCATGATTACAGAGTTTGGTGACAAGGCAATTTAATTTGAAAGCTTCTAATAGGAAAAATTTCCCAACACAACTTGAGACATCCAGAGAGCTTTTATGGAAAAGATCTACTGCAGCCAACGTTGGAAAAGTTTACTGCAGCTTTTGACTTCTTCAAAGAGCTGATAACCCTGCAGTAGAACAGAATTATTTGAAATAAAAAAAATGTTCTGAGTTTTGCAATTTATTTATTGAAACCTTATACATACATTGTTTGGCTGTAGAATTCTAAAATACTTTTTCCACAAGCACTTTTAATTCTCTATCACAGAATAATGATTACGGCAAAGAGATATGTAAGTCACTCCATTTATTTCTCAATTGTTAAACTGAGTGATTTGCTCATCTGGTAAACATTACCTCATCTGCTTCTTCACCTTCTTCATCATACTATAAAACGGAAAAAAAAAAGATGGAGTGTGAATGAAGATAATAAATACCTCAGAATAGCATTGATTATATCAAACATTGCACCCACTAGTTTATAAAAAACAAGCATTCTTTCCTCTAAGGTTAACAATTATGAAAACAGATAAAGGTAGCATAACTGCAAAAAATCGTCCAGTGCCATTATCTACAATGACCAAAAATGGTTCAAGAATCTAGTCCAGGGACAGAGATAGCATGGAGGTAGGGCATTTGCCTTGCATGAAGGATGGCGGTTTGGATCCCGGCAACCCACATGTGGTCCCTGAATCTGCCAGGAGCCATTTCTGAGCGTAGAGCCAGGAGTAAGCCTTGAGCGCTGCCCGGTGTGATCAAAAAAAAAAAAAAAGAGAAATCTTGTCCAACTGTGGATAAACTATGATGAGACTGAGACTATTACTGGGCATAGTACTTCTAAACTACGATAGTGCCCAGTGGCACAAAAGAGGACCTAAAGCCTACTAGAATACCACCAATAAAGACAACCCAAACATCTGAAGGGCAAACTAATTTCACTTAATCATTTTTTATTCATTTGTATAAAATTGTATGTCTTCTAACTATTATCATAAGCACTTAAAAAGCACTCTAAGTATAATTTGTCTAGTCAGAAACAAATATTAACAAATATAAACTGACTAAACATAGTGTCACTAAATCTAAGAAATCTTTTGGGTTTTTTGTTTTGTTTTGTTGTTTTTTGGGCCACACCCATTTGATGCTCAGGGGTTACTCCTGGCTAAGCGCTCAGAAATTGCCCCTGGCTTGGGGGGACCATATGGGATGCCGGGGGATGGAACCATGGTAGCGATTTTTCCTTGGCTAGCGCTTGCAAGGCGCTTGCAAGACACCTTACCTCTAGCGCCACCTCTCTGGCCCCAGAAATCTTTTGTTTTGGTTTCAGGTTTGTTGATTGCTTTTGGGCCACACCTAGAATCAGATTCGGTCGACCATACAAGATGCCAGGGATTGAACCCAGGTCATCAAAGTGCAAGGCAAATGCCCTCCCGCTATCCTACCACTCTGGCCTCTAAAACATCCTAATAAGCAAGTCCCCAACTACTCCTAATAGGATTTAAAAGGATTCAAGAATGTTATCCAGGGCCCGGAGAGATAGCACAGCAGCGTTTGCCTTGCAAGCAGCCGATCCAAGACCAAAGGTGGTTGGTTCGAATCCCGGTGTCCCATAGGGTCCCCCGTGCCTGCCAGGAGCTATTTCTGAGCAGACAGCCAGGAGTAACCCCTGAGCACCGCAGGGTGTGGCCCAAAACCCAAAACCCCAAAAAAAAAAAAAAAAAAAAAAAAAGAATGTTATCTAAACAGTAGTGGCTTTCCTTATTTTTTATTTTTATTATGTCTTTATTTAAACACCGTGATTACAAACATGTCTGTAGTTGGGGTTCAGTCACAAAAAGAACACCCCCCTTCACAAGTAGCTTTCAACCTTTCTTATAACTAAGGACAGGTCTATTGAAAAACAGTCATCTACTGGTATAGCTTCTATACTATGGTTATAACCCACATGATATCAAACTAAATCTAAAAGTTGAAAAACACACTAGCAAAAAAAAAAGACAATTTCTGAATACATGATGACCAAAAAAATCAAAACAAAACAAACCATTTTTAAGTTTTTCTTAAAAATTTAAAACTAAAGGCTACAATGCATTTCTCAGATCAGAAGTGTTACAAGTGGAAAAAGAAGCCTCATCAATAATTAGCCCAGTTTTTTGAATGACTGAGTCTTAAGAAAATGTTTTTAATTAAACCTCTCCTTGATTCTGACTTTCATTCCCTCCCTCACCAAGTAACTTTCACTGTAGGATTCATATTACTTACATCATCATCATCATCTTCAATAGCTTCTCCAGTAAAGTATAACACTGATCTTGGAATTATACGCTCACGTAAAAAGTGACCAATTTCAAAGTCTGCAGCCAGGATAGCTTCAGCATCATCATCCTATGTTCAATTTTCAAAAGATAAATGCAAAGAGTTTGATAATGTGGTCACTTAATTTAGCACATGCAAGACTAGGGGTATTAAATAATACAGAGAAGCATTTTGATTTTGTGTTATAATTCTAACATTTAGCTTATGTGTATTACCAGTCATATGTGTAAATATCCACACACATGCTTGCCTTAACTTGACAAGTTTTCAATAAAAGTTAGTAAGGTTTTACTTACAAACCAGAAACAAAAATCAGAACTACTGCTAAGGGTTTTTTTGCTTACAAGTATGACTTGATACAACTAGGTCTTCCTTGTAAAATAATTACCAAAAGCATTAAATAAAAGTTAAAATAATGCTTTCCAACATGTTTTTTATATGACACATAATATCACATTTCATAAAAAATAATATTAAAGCAATACAATGCCTGAGGGGACAGATAAAGTCCTACTGGATAAAGACTAGGAAATGTAGGATTTCTATCTAATAACACAGCATAGCACAGAAACAGAGCTGGCATTATTCAAATTAACCTCATGAGCACTGAAACAGGTCATTGGTTGCAGGTCTGAGGCCCAGATGTGTGGCCAGGGATGGAGGAGAAAGGCCCATCCATCCCATCACCATCCAGCCCCATTCATTTACCCATTCTACACTGCCTTCCTAGATTGACCAGGGTTGGTTAACAATATATAAAGTTATATTCCATTGGAATTAGCTTTCACCAGAATGTGACTTGAATTCAGTATGTATCATAAATGACTTCCTATAGTCGACGAGGGGAATAAAAACTACTGCATTGAATTCCTTATACAATTCTGTTTCTGAAGAAAAGAGCTCTTTAGGTTTTTTTAGGACTGAATGAGGAAATGCTTTAAGCACTTTGAATAAAATAATTTTTCCAATGTAGTTTCCCATCTAAAACACGTAACACACACACACACACCCCACCACCACCACCAACAACAACAACAACAACAACAACCACACCACCCCCCACCCCTGCAGCAAATAACCCATTTCCCACTTTTGAGAACATAGAAAATAGAAACTTACCAGATCTCCACTCTCAGGAACTGAAAAATTGAGAAGATATTAAAATTAATATAAAAATTAAATGTAGTTTATAATGGAACAAGCATCAATACTACAACATGGTATTTAAAAGTAAATACCATACCTTCAGGGGGAGCAAAAAAATTAAAGAAAGAGTCATTGGAAACTGTCTTGGTCACGGTACGAACTGTCCCACGTCCCTTGTGTTTCTGCTTCTTTTTAATCGTTTTCAAAGTAACATTCTTTCCTTTTTTCCAATCTATCTGGCACCTTAAATGTAAAGGAAAAACTCTTCAGCACATTCTTAGGAGAGCTAAAATTTTCCTACAAAATATCTTATGTAGAGAGAAATCTGGTTCAACTGCCATCTGCAAAAGTACAAAGATTTTTTGGTTGCATTTAGCTACGGGCATACCAGGAAGTGCTCAGGACACTATGCTAAGGAATTACTCCTGGTAGGCTCAGGGGTGTGTAAATCAAGTGCCTCACTCTCTATACTATCTATTTTAATTCCTCAATAAATTATTTTCCCAAAAACACATTTACTAATAGCACAATCAATTATAAATGTGTACCCCACTGGAGAATTATCTGCCATAGTCTATCAGTCAGGATAACTATAGAAAAGTATGTTCTCAAAACACTTTGCAGAAAATGTGAAGATAAACTAAATAACATGTACAATATACAAGTGTACAGATTAGAGACTATCAAATAACAGAAAATCAGGACAAATTCTATTAAAGTAGTACATTAAACTCACCCAGTACAGCCCATAATTTCTGGCCCATCGAAAGAAAAGGGATCGGAATCATCTGGTTCCGACCTCATCCGATATGTCTTTGTCAGTACTTCATTTGTGAAATAGTCATTGGGGTCAAAGTGAAATTCTAAGACAAAACTCTTAAAGAAAGAAAAACACTGATTAAATTCCTGTACCACAAATTTTAATATTCTGGTAAAGCATAACCCATATCAATCGTTTTCCCAAGAAAGGGTCAGATAAGCCCAAATTATACTAAAAGCACAAATTAAAAACTGAGTTTATTCAGCTCACAATTATTTTATATATTTGCAAAACATTTTAGCCACACTTTGAATAAAAATAAAGGTCTTCCCTTCCTCCCCAAAAATGGACTGGAAGAAGCCATCAATTTTTTCTTTTCTTTTTTTTTTTTTATTAGGCCACACCTGGCTTGTGTTATGTGCCTGAAAACTCAGGGGGACTATATAAGAGCCTCCCAGGCTGGGAATGAGCAGGCAAGTGTTTGATCACTGTACTCTCTCTCTCTCTCTCTGTCCCCTCTAAAGTCTTTTATCTTAAACAGTGTTCAAAGAAAAGAAAATACTGCTCAACTGTCCGTCTTCATTAATTTCTTACAAAAACTAAGATTTATCAAGCAACAGTTTGAACTTCTCTTTATCTCCACCCTTAAATACTGCTTTTCATCTGCCTGAAAACAGGAAATATTACCAATATTACAAAATTGAAGTTATTTACCATAGGCTGGCCAGCATCTGAGAACTTCACTTTAATATCTTTCAAATGCTTCAGAATAGGTTCATCATGTTCCTTTGATTTAAGAAAATATTATGATCAGTATCTTACATGGCATTTATAGGATTAGTATTGAGCAATACTGAGCTTATTTTTTAAGTTTTGCATAACATAGTTTATGAAGTTTAAGAGTGATTCTCAAGTGTGGTTTATGCTAAGATAGCTAGTTTACCTAAGTTCTTACACTATCATTGGTAGAAGAGAGGTAACCCAATAGAGAACTGCATAATTATTTTAAAAATGTTGCGTCCCTTGGGCCCGGAGAGATAGCACAGCAGAATTTGCCTTGCAAGCAGCCGATCCAGGACCAAAGGTGGTTGGTTCGAATCCCGGTGTCCCATATGGTCCCCCGTGCCTGCCAGGAGCTACTTCTGAGCAGACAGCCAGGAGTAACCCCTGAGCACCGCCGGGTGTGGCCCAAAAAACAAACAAAAACAAACAAACAAAAAATGTTGCGTCCCAATTACATTTGTAGCCTTTTCTTGCTACTTTCCTGCTTGATTCTTTCCAAAGAAATTAATGCTCATGAATCCAAAAATCAAAATAAACAAGTAACTACATTGTATTTGGTAGTATAGCGTAAAGATATATTTCTGATAATGAGAACGTTTCATAGAAAAGGTGACATCTGTGTTGACTTTTCTCAAGAGGCAATTTTTCCTGTGACAAGTAGTCCTTTCAGGAGAAAAAGCCTTGTTTTCTCCAAAGTCTCTTTGGTTTGGGAACCATACCCCTCCCCTCATTGTAGCTCAGGGTTTATTCTTAGTGGATATTAAGTAGTGCCAAGGATGAAACCTCTATACTATCTCTCCAACTCCAATATTATTATTTGGGGGTGGGGTTGGGCCACACCCAGTGATGCTAGGTCTGTGGCCCAGTGGTATCTGTGTGTGTGAGCGCGCATTCGCGCCAGCCAGGAATAGAATCCAGACCCTTCCACAACAAAGAACATATTCCTACCACTGAACTATGTCTCCAACTCGAAAGTGCTTTGTAGTTAAAACGTTGGACTAGGGGCTTGCTGTTGAAGCTACTGTTCTTCCTTGAACGTGTATGTTGCTTTTCTGTTACATTTCTTATCTTATTCCATCCTCAAGAAGCCTGTGTTGTATCCCTCTCTTCCACTCCCTCATCCCTTCCATACCTCCTTTCCCCCTCATCAATTCCACTGCCCTCCCTGCCCAATTTTCAGGAGCCATGCCTGGCCCTGTGTTCGGGCTCACTCTTGGCAGTCCGAGGGGACCATACGGGATTTGAGAGATCAAGCCCAAATGCCCCACCTGCTCCAGATCCTCCTCTCGAGTTTAGTTCCATAAAAGCTATCTTGTTTCATAAAAATAAAACCTGGGGGGCCGGAGAGATAGCATGGAGGTAAGGCGTTTGCCTTTCATGCAGAAGGTCATCGGTTCGAATCCCAGCATCCCATATGGTCCCCTGTGCCTGCCAGGAGCAATTTCTGAGCATGGAGCCAGGAGTAACTCCTGAGCACTGCCGGGTGTGACCCAAAAACCACAAAAAAAATAAATAAAAATAAAACCTGGAACTGAGAAGACAGCTCCAAGGACTGAAACTCAAATACTGCACATAAGAGTTCTAATTTCCTCAGCATTGTCACTGAATGATCCTGGACCCCTGAACACCAACTATCACCTAAAAAACTAAAAACAAGCAACCAACCAAAACAAAATTGAAATCTTCCTCTTCTTACTCCACACTAAGCATCAAAAACAAGACAGGACTGAAGGACTGGCTCATCTAGTGACACTGGCTGTAATTCAGTGGACCATATGACGTGCTGGGGTAAGAGCACATGCAAAGTATGCACTTAGCTCCTGGAACTTATTTCTCCCAATCTCATAATTTTTAAATGAATTATAACTTATTTTAAAAAGCTGCAAATTTCCTTCTATGATTTCAAAGGGAAAAAAATCTCTATAAAAGGCAATACCAAATAGTCACCATCCACATCAACTTCAAATGATTACTTTTTAAGGTAAACTGTGTTTTTACAAGTAATCTCTTACCTGAACCATATCACTGAGCAAGTCAACATTCTTAAAAACAGTTAGCCAAAATTCAGGAATTCCCTTAGGGTCTTCTTTTTCTTCATCTTTTTTCTCATCTTCAATTGTGACCTTGTCTTTCATCTCCTCCTTGATAAAAACAGCACAATTTATATAGCTGGACCATATCTCTGGATAAAATCTCTTATCTCCTTAATTTACATGCACTAGCAAAAGTAAAAACCAACAAACCATGGGGTAGTAAGATATCACAAAGGGCTGGAATCCTGGTTTTGATCCTAGGTACAAGATCCCTGAGCACTGCCAGGTGTGGCCCAACACACCAAACCAAATAATTTTCCACATTTAGATAAAGACACTAACCGCTATTTCATCCTCCTCATCTGGTTTCCATTCACATTCTTCTTCCGTAGGTTCATAAATTGCGTTAATGATCTCAAATCGCTGAAATGATTAAGATAAAGCAAGCTTGCCATTAAAATAAAATAAAAACACTAATACCCAAGCTAAAAGCTAGTTACTCCTCACTATGGGCTCGAATTAAATTAATACACATCACAATTTCAATTGCTGTGGTTGAATTTTTTCCAAATATTTTAATGATCCTTATAACCTGTACATTAATTTTATTTCCAGGAAATTACTGTTTTCTGGAACTTTAGACAGACAAAACAATAGAAAGCATTACCTTATCAAATAGAGGCTGATAGAGAACAGCATACTTTCTTTCAAGATCATGAACTTCCTCATAGAATTTGGCTTCTATCTGTGCACATTTAACTTGAAGGTTTTTGAGAGCATTTACTCGCCTTTTAACTACCCGAGGCAAGCTGCAAGGTTACAAAGCATCAGTTACAGAGCATCACGGTGAAACATTAGCCTATGTCTTTACTGGAAGTATAAACGTTAGTGAATAAACAAAAGCTTCACTCAATAGGAATTTATGTTAAATACAAATGCATGCACCTCTAGGCCTTATAAAGCATTTTAATTAAGTATTGGTAAGAAAATAAAAATCCTATCAACCTTAACTTGCATCATAACCTCAAACCCAACAGTGGGCATCTCAACACTTGTGTCTTGGCTTCAAAATGAATAAAGTGAGTTACTGTCATGGAATAACTTTCTTTAAAAATAATAGCAGCAACATGCTTAAAATTAAAGCAAATATGTACATATATGAAGCTTGGGAAAGGACAGCATGCTATGCCACTTTTTCTATTTCAGTCTTTAACTTGGAATTTGAAATTACGTTTTAAATGTTTGAGGGGGCTTTAAAATTTTAACAGCTTTACTAAGATACAATTTAGCATTTATCAAGGTGAAATACAGATTTTTACAAAGATTACATACTGAAGTTGAGCCCATTTAAGAATGACTAAATTATAAATTCTACCCTACAACCAAAAAAAAATGCCTGAAACCAAGAATCAGAACCCAGAATTCCCTGACTTAACTACTTTAGTTAAGCCTATTAGTCAAGCCCCATTTCTCTTTCAACTGAAAAAAGCTTACTATTTTGTAAAGACAATAAAATGGGGCTGAGAAATAGTATAATAGATAAGGCTCTTGCCTTGCACACAACTGACATGGCTTATTCCCAGGATCTCCAAGAATGAAGCCTGAGCACGAAGCATCACCAGGTATGGCCCCAAAACAAAATAAATTAGCCAGAGCCACTACTAGAATCTCTATATCTCAAAACTAATCTTTAGCAACAGCAAATATTTCAGGCAGAAACAAGAATACACATATATATACACACACAGCTTCTATCTACAGAACCGGGATGAACACTAAAAATAATCACCGACTCTCCTCTCCGAGTATAATGCATTACACTAGGACAGACTCCTCCCAAGGCAAAGGGAGGAAAAAAGAGCTTGAAAAATGTCAAACAACTTGGATTTACATTTATTCTATTCCCTTCTTGTTAAACTTCATGAGAATGACACTGACCTGAACAGCTATCTAACCTTTATCTCTCCCCTACTATTAATTACTGGAATAACTGATAACATGACCCCAGCACATGTGAGCTCTCAAAACAACTACTTTTGCAATACAACTTCTATCTAAAGCAGAATTGTAAGACTAAGAATTAAAAGAATTTAATATATTTAAATAAATGGGAAAAAGTTATTAACGATACCAAAAAAATTAGAAACAGGAACAGGAACACTAGCTATGAAATAGACTGAAATAAAACGATCAACCTACACACAGATTAAAATAGGTTCAACTGGAAAATAAGCAGTCAATGAGGCAGGCTAACAATCTCACCAGAAAGGAACAGGAAACAAGAATGGACAAGAATAACAATAGTTGATAAACAGAGAAGATGGATAGTTGAAGAAATAAATAACTTCTCTGGAAAAAAGATCATAAAACTAAAAAAAAAAAAAAAGACCATAGACTATAGACATGGCAATAAAAAGAAAACCTAACTATTGGGAGAACCCTAAAAATAAGATCTATGAATATTTAAAAATAGAATATTCATTTAAATTATATCCAATAGGGGGAGGGGAAAAAGCAAGTCAAATTGGCATCAGCTTAAAAAGAAAATCCTGTATACAAGAAGCTTCCAATTTTATACTCTTTTTTTTTTTTTTTTTTTGGTTTTTGGGCCACACCGTTTGACGCTCAGGGGTTACTCCTGGCTATGCACTCAGAAATCGCCCCTGGCTTGGGGGGACCATATGGGACGCCGGGGGATCAAACTGTGGTCCGTCCTACGCTAGCGCTTACAAGGCAGACACCTTACCTCTAGCGCCACCTTCCCGGCCCCCCAATTTTATACTCTTATTCAAATAGGAAAGCAAAATAAAAGCTGCCGGACTCCAGCAAATATGCCAGGTATTCATGAACAGAACTAAAGGGATGTATATTTGTGAACAATACAGAATTTGGGAAATTCAGAGGGGTTTAGTACCATCTATTAGCTATGAGTCATTTTACCATAACAAAACTTCAAAAATATTAACTTTGAAATCAAAAGATTTAAAACTATTCGATAGGGGCTGGAGAGATAGTATGGAGGTAAGGCATTTGCCTTTCATGCAGGTCAGTGGTTCGAATCCCAGCATCCCATATGGTCCCCTGAGCCTGCCAGGAGCGATTTCTGAGCCTGGAGCCAGGAGTGACCCCTAAGCACTGCCGGGTGTGACCCAAAAACCAAAACAAACAAACAAAAAAAAAAAACCTATTCAATAAAGAACAGAAATGAAAAAGGTATAATTTAAAAAAAAAAAGGCAGGGCCGGGAAGGTGGCACTAGAGGTAAGGTGTCTGCCTTGCAAGCGCTAGCCTAGGACGGACAGCGGTTCTATCCCCCGGCGTCCCATATGGTCCCCCCCAAGCCAGGGGCGAATTCTGAGCGCATAGCCAGGAGTAACCCCTGAGCGTCAAGAGGGTATGGCCCAAAAACCAAAAACAAAACAAAACAAAAAAAAAAGGCAAGCAAGTCCAAAGACACATTAAGCTTAAGAAATACAAAGTTTAGGGGTCGGGCGGTGGCGCTAAAGGTATGGTGCCTGCCTTGCCTGCCCTAGCCTTGGATGGACCACGGTTCGATCCCCCGGTGTCCCATATGGTCCCCCAAGCCAGGAGCAACTTCTGAGCGCATAGCCAGGAGTAACTCCTGAGCGTTACTGGGTGTGGCCCAAAAACCCAAAAAAAAAAAAAAGAAATACAAAATTTAAAGTTACAAGAGGGGCCAGTAGGGCATTTGCCTTCCATGCAGCTGACCCAGGATGGAACTGGCTCCAATATGGTCCCCAAGCCAGGAGCGATTTCTGAGTGCACAGCAGTGAGCCAGAGTGATAGCACAGCGGTAGGGCATTTGCCTTACAGGTGGCTAACCCTGGACAGAACGTGTTTTGAATCCCAGCATCTTATATGGTCACCCAAGCCTGCCAGGAGTAACCCCGAGCGCCACCGGTGTGACCCAAAAACCAAAAATAAAAAAAGAGAAAGCCAAACAGTCACAATAGAGAATATAAAAAAGATGAAAAAGATGTGCCAAACAAATGAAGACCAAAAGCTATCTTAGCATTTGTTATTAAAGGTTTTGTCTGATACTATCAAAAACTACCTCAACACAGATTATTACTAGTAAACTAAAACAAGAAAATAAGGGACGTGCACATCATAATACATACTTAGTAAAAGTTCCAAAATACACCAACTCACAACAGAATTATAGGTAGAAAGAGGTTAAATTAAATGAAAACTATTTTGCAAGGAGGAGGGGCCAGGGCCTGTGTGTGCAAGGCAGCACTCAATTATGACCTGGTGTTCCTGAGAGGGGGTCTGTTCCCAATATTGTCTCTTTGCTTGGGAGATAAAATTGTGTTTCCTCCCCAACAGATAATAACCACAAATAAAGAGAAACAATATAAATATAGACCTGAGGGGCCGGGCGGTGGCGCTGGAGGTAAGGTGCCTGCCTTGCCTGCACTAGCCTAGGACGGACCGCGGTTCGATCCCCCGGCGTCCAATATGGTCCCCCAAGAAGCCAGGAGCAACTTCTGAGCGCATAGCCAGGAGTAACCCCTGAGCGTCACAGGGTGTGGCCCAAAAACCAAAAATAAATAAATAAATAAATAAATATAGACCTGAGCTGTTTAATTTTTGCATATAGTCACAGAACATTTAATTTTAAAAAAAATAATAATGTGATGAACATTACAGATGAATTTTTCAAAATCTAATGAATAAGTATATAAAGAAGCTGGGAAAATAGCAAGCCCCAATAATAAGGAAACAATAACATTCAAGCCAGAAGAGCTTAAAGAAATATGTTGAGCACCACTAGGTCAGTGATACAGGAGTCAAAAATAGCCCAAGAACCAGGAGTGGTCCAAATCCCAAGTATAAAATACAACACGGAGGTGAAACATTATTACATACTCATCACTTTAAAATTTGAATAACAATTTCTTACAAAAACTGGCATAAAAAGAAGATTCCTGGGGCCGGAGAGATAGCACAGCAGCGTTTGCCTTGCAAAGAAGCCGATCCAGGACCTAAAGTGGTTGGTTGGAATCCCGGGCTTCCCATATGGTCCCCTGTGCCTGCCAGAAGCTATTTCTGAGCAGATAGCCAGGAGTAACCCCTGAGCACCGCTGAGTGTGGCCCAAAAACCAAAAAAAAAAAAGGAAGATTCCTTAAGACAACTGGGTCTCAAACAAACCTTTGAGGCCCAAGTCAATTTTTAAGAGTTCTAACTACTCAAGGATTACTCAAGAATAATAACAGATAAATACTCCCTACAAAGGAAGGGAAAGTAAAAGCAACCTTGCTCATTTCATTGAGCAGTTGTATCTTGATTAACAGTCAGCTAACAAGAGACAAGAAGCCTCAAAGAGTGTATATGGCACACCCATGTAGGCATTTGGTTTTTGGGTCACACCCGGCAGCGCTCAGAAATTGTTCCTGGCAGGCTCAGGGGACCATATGGGATACCGGGATTAGAACCATTCCATCCTAGATCGGCCGCTTGCATGCAAGGAAAGCACCCTACAGCTGTGCTATCTCTCCAGTCCCAGACATGTAGAAAGTTGTATTACAAGCTGCCAACCCAGTTTAGATCGCCAGTACTACACAATCCCCACCCCCCAAGCAATAATAGTGACCCAAAAATAAGTAGAGCTGAAGAGACAACAGACTGGTAGGCCATTTGCCTTGCATGCAAGCAACCCTGGAGGGCCGACCCGGGAGGGACCAGGTTCAATTCCCAGCATCCCATATGGTCCCCCAGCCTGCCAGGAGCGATTTCTGAGTGCAAAGCCAGGAGTAACCCCTGAGCACCACTGGGTGTGCCCCAACAACCAACCAATTAATAAATAAAGTTTTAAAAAAATAAATCAATAAATAAATAAAACCAGGTAAGGATTACCATTATGGAATGTATCCTACTTATATACTTATATACACATAGATACATACATACAAGCTCATTTCACTAATCAAAAGAAGTGAAAAAGTCTTAAACACCCAACAAAAAGCAACAATAATACATTATGATAAAATGTATTCAAGGATGAAAAGCTAGTTTATCAGAAACCTATTTCCAAATATATATATTAAAAAGTCAAAGAGCAGCTAAAATTGACATAGAATAAAAGGATTTTCAGACATCAAACCAGAGATTTTTTTTCATTAAAGAATGAAACACAGTATTTACTAGCCCAGATGTTAAAAAGAAAACTAAGCACAGCATGGTGTAATGTGAATGAATAAAGCTAAAACTGACATTATAATATAAGAATCAAGTCAAGAATGAATGCATATAAAGATGGTACCACAAATAAGTAGAAGTGATAAAAATCTGTTCATTAACAAAAGGGAATAAAGGAACTGAAAGACTTAACTATACCAGAAGTAAAACAAAACAGTAAATCTAGTAAGTTATGTAAACAAAAGTAGGAAAATATTTCAATTTAACTTCAAGAGAACAAGTCACAAGTTAAAAAAAAAAAACACATAAAAATCAAGAATTTCTTTCTATGGATGTTACAAATAGCTAAAAGTGACACATCAGATTTTATGCAAAGTATAAAAACAAAACTTGGAACCGAAACCCCAATAGGAAAGAACAAAAGACACACATGAGAATTAAAAGTATAACAATGAAACTCAACTAAAACCAAAGTACAAGTAGGGGCAAGATTTAGCTCCAGTATAAGTTTGATCCCTGGCACCAAGCACTTCAAGCATTGCTGTATGAGGACCCTACAGAAAATAGCACCTTAGATTTGTAAGACAAAAATAACTCTGAAGCTGAACTGTTGACAGAGACACAAGGGATAAAATTGCAGCTGTCATGTACTGGATAGTTCTTCAAGGCAAACTAGAGCACTGATTTACAGATACTACAACTAGCAATTCCATTGCTGACGACATATCCCAGACAAGGAATCCCTGACAAGATTCTTGAAGAGGGAATACACAAGGATAACCAATCCATGGGAATTTGTGTTGATGGAAATTTGAGGCCAACTAGGTCTACATCAAAGATAAAGAATGAGAAGATATGGGAGACACACACTACGTAATTAAGGCAGGACAACACTGAAAGGCTAGAAACTACTCAAAAAAAGACATGGATAAATAAGTAGGATGAATCTTAAAATAAAGACAAACGTATTAAAACTTTCAACCAAAAAAAAAAAAAAACTATTTGCAAGGTTATTGACTTCTTTAATCACCACTTTAAAAAAGTATTCCTTCTGAATCTGTTTCTAACAAACCTCAGTAAGACAAAGATGAATATACTTACTATGAAGATGAACTGAAATAAACTTTAATATTAAACACCTCGAATTTGGTGATAATTGGCATAATTTTTCATTCCCAAATATCCTACACTAGATATTAACAGATATTAACGTTCTCTTTGCACATAAATTCTATATGGACTACAAAACTGATACACCTATAATGAAGAAATTAAGGAACTATGGAAAAGAACTTGTACCTTTCAATGTATCCTGTTGGTGTTTCTACCAGACCATCAAGTCTTTCTTGAAGGGCTGCAAGAATCTGAGGATTTTGCATCATCTGAACAGTCAGCTGACGCGCTTTAAAAAAAAAAAAAAAAAAGGCATCGAAAGGAGGATTTTATAAAATTTATTATGCTATTTTAAATTTTCCTGACTGGTTCATAAAACTGCTGGTATAAATTGAAATGAGAACAAGTTAAAGAAAATTCATTAGGAAAATCTAAATGTTCTAAAACCAGATTCCTAATGATTGCGTGTCATTTCTCAAGGCCTCTATCATACCTCCTAACACAATATTTTTTCTTCCTGTATTAGTTTGTACTTTACCCACCTTGCATTTTGGAAAACTCAAAGCTTCATTCAGATGCCTAATTATGACTTAGTATCACTCTTTGAAAGCAAGCATTTATCAGAAAATGCAATCAGCCGGTCCAGGACCTAAGGTGATTGGTTCGAATCCCAGCATCCCAAACGGTCCAATGCCTGCCAGGAGCTATTTCTTTTTTTTGTTTGTTTTTTGTCTTTTGGGCCACACCCGTTTGATGCTCAGTAGTTACTCCTGGCTAAGGGCTCAGAAATTGCCCCTGGCTTGGGGGGAACCATATGGGACTCCGGGGGATGGAACCGTGGTCCTTTGGCTATCACTTGCAAGGCAGACACCTTACCTCTAGTGCCACCTCTCCTGCCCCGCCAGGAGCTATTTCTAAGCAGATAGCCTGAGCATCGCCGGGTGTGACCAAAAAACAAAAAACAAAAACAAAAAAAAAAACAATATGCAAATAATTAAAATATTAAACCTGGGAGAAATACCATGAGCTAGTGATGTAACGAGGGCTGTATGTAGTGTTTGAACGTTACTGAACAAAAAATCTAATGTTTCTTAGGCCATCTTTTGGGTGATGGAATGGCACTACATAGTTGGTGGTAATGTGGTTTTGATTGTACTCAAGAGATGGGAAGCTAAACCTCTAAAATTACATAATCAAATCCACACAAAAAATTTAATGTGAACATTCCAGACAGCATGTTTTTCTTAAATAGAAAAAGTTATCTCGGGGCCGGAGAGATAGCATGCATAAAGGTAGAGCATTTGCCTTGCAAGCAGAAGGTTGGTGGTTCGAATCCCGGCATCCCATATGGTCCCCCAAGCCTGCCAGGAGCAATTTCTGAGCGTAGAGCCAGGAGTAACCCCTGAGCACTGCCAGGTGTGACCCAAAAACCAAAAAAAAAAATTTGGGGCCAGAGAGATAGCATGGAGGTAAGGCATTTGCTTTGCATGCAGAGGGACAGTGGTTTGAATCCTGGCATCTCATATGGTCCCCCAAGCTTGCCAGGAGGAACCCCTGAGCACTGCCGGGTGTGGCCCAAAAGAATAAAAAAAAAAAAAAAGTCTCGATCTAAATATCGTATTTCATATTTTCAATTTAGGTATGATACATAAAATGACCTTTCTCCGATTTATGGTTTTAAAGGTCAATTTCAATGATTAACATTAATTTGATTAATGTACAATAGTAACAATGAGCATAACTTGTAAAATATGAATACTGACCACTAATGATACAGATCTCTATCTCTTGAGATAAAGTTGGAAGCTCAGCAGTCTTATTTTTGGCTTCAAAATTGTGTTATTTAGTACCTCAACACAAGCATCATCTAAAGCAGTTTAATTTCCCAGTACTGCACTACCACCACCACACCCTAAAATTTGCTCAAGAAATCCTTCCATGTTTTTGTGTAAATTTAATACATCTTTTTGTTCTTTGGTTAGAATGGATTTTTAAAATAGTGCATACTAGATATCAAATAGGTCAGAAGCTAATGTTAGATTACACCTTGTTTTACTGAAAACAAAAGATCATCCCTGGCTTCTAGGTATCTTTTTGTTTACAACTTGGTTTTATCCCAAAATGCCAGACTACATATGTGTGTGTGTCTCTGTGTGTTTTCTCAATATGAGGCACAAGTGTGTGTGTGTGTGTGTGTGTGCGTGTCTGTGTCTGTGTTTTCTCAATATGTGGCACAAGAATTCCAAACTACATGTTTCACCCTCAGCTGCTTTGGATTATTTCGTGCAGTGACCCTACTTCAGATTCTTTCACCCGCAGTTGGAGATAAGGAACATGGGGTGATTTTACAACTGATGTACGTATGTCCCATACACTATATTTTCAACCCTAGGTAAGAGAGGTAAAATACACGTAGTATTTACAGAATACAGAGACCACCCCCAGGTGGAGTAAGGACAGTAGCTCTGGCTATCCTGAGCCAGTCCCATCCAAGTCTGTACATGTGGTACTCTGTTTGGGGGTAAAGCCAAGCTGTAAGCAAATAAATACAAAGAAACCAAGGATGATCTTTGTTTTGGGTGAAACAAGTTATAGACAAACAAAGAGATACAAAAAATCCAGGGATGATCATTGTTTTGGTTAAAACAAGGTGTAATCTAACAAACTAGTGTTTAGAAGCTCCATCAAACCATTTTTGAATTCAGACCAAACTCAGGAGCTCTGCCATGATACACCAACAAGGGGTCTGCACAGCTTCTGATGGAGCACACAGCCTCCACTTGCTCCCCTTACTTCCAGCCTTTCACTGTACTGAAGCAAGCGTCAGAGTACAGGAAGCAGGATCCAAAATGGAAATGCACTGTGACTCCCATCCAAAGGACACATTAACAATCACTGCCTCCTGAAGTAATTTAAAACAATACCTTTGAGTTTTGATTCTTCACCAGTTTCTTCTTCTTCTACTTCTTCAACATCATCCAAATCTTGATCAAGTTCAGTTTGTTCTTTGCTACAATATCATAGTATCACACCAAGGTTCATATGTACCAATTACAAAAATTAACAATAAAAAATTACAGAAAAACCTAATTTGTTGTCACTATGCCTTGTATAAAAATATTTTAAATTCAAGAGGTAATCTCTTTTTCTAACTCCATAAGCAAATAGGAATTAGAAATACTTAAAAGTCTATCTTAAATGATAGCACGTATAACAGTTATACTTCAAGCTTTAAAAATGTGACTTAATGAGCTATTCAGGGTATGTAATACAGAATGTATATATCTACTATGCAATAGTCACTGATCAAAAGTCTATCATTCTTAGCCTACCTTTTAGCTAGATATAATAAGACTATATTTTAGCAAAGATATTTTAAAAAAGCAAAGTAGTGGGGAAAATGTGAGGATGTCTCCCTTAAAGGTACCAGCAGCTATGAAGCAGATGTTCAAGACATGGATAGATACAGTGATGGGTGAAGTCCTTTGAGAAACAGGAGGACCTTGGGTCCCTGCTGGTCATGGAGCAACCGTACAAACCTGTTTTCTCTTTACACTATGATTTTCACTTCATAGGAGACAAGAGAAAGAAAAGTTGTTGAAAAGACTCTTTAGACAAGTCGTTGAAAAGACTTCTTAAAGAAAGAGAAGCTAAGAATTAGTAAGAAAAGGTTCTTATGTCACCTAAACTATTAGAACAAGGCTAAGAAAAATATGGATAGTGCAAAGGACTAGAATATGCTTTACATCACAATCACCACTGGTATGGCCCCAAAATAAAGAAAAAGGAAGGCATGTACTAGTGGTGCACACATATCATATCATATATCCCTGGTGTACTTTCACACTTTTAAAAGTCAATTTGTAGATGTTTCTTGACTAGAAACAGCATTTTGAAAGTTACCAGAAAAGAAAAAAGGCCAGCTATATTTTTCTAGCACCATCTAAGTTCCTGTCAAGGAATAACTGTCTTCAAATCAGAAAATATAGATTTAAGATATTTCTGACAGTATAAACTTTAGCATATTTAGTTAGCTACTGGATGGGGAAAAACAGTACTTTTTTCATTATCACTTCAACTACATATTGAACGTAAATCAATCTTTAGAATTTATAAAAGGGGCGCAAACTATACTACATATGGTTAAATCTAGCCCATTTTACTTAAGGGTTTCTTACTGACTTCCACATGAACACATGAATTTCTAGACTACCAGCTCTGCTTTCCCACTGCGGCAGAGCTGAGTAGATAAATACAGCATGTAGAGACTACATGACCCCAGGTGCCTAAAATACTAACTTCCTCAACAGATCATTTCTGGCTCCTGCTTTAAAGAACAAGAACCCACACTTCTTTTCCATCTCCTAGGACTCACAAACTTTCCAAATTAATTAATGTGTGTGCTCCGGGAGAGAAGAGGGAAATGAAGTCACTAAGTAAAATAATTTCTTTTATTTTTAAGTTTATACAAGATTAAGATGGCAAGTGGCACATATCCACGTATCCAAAGCCACTACCCCTATAACCCAATACACAAATACAAAGAAAACAAGGACTGTAACTTCACTGAGAACTGAATGTAAGTGTGAATCGAAGGAAAGCGAAAAAGTAGCCCAAACACAGTATCTACGTGAATTTCTAATGATGAAGGTGGATAACTCCACCAACAATCAGTGAGCAGTTAAAATTCCTGATACCTAACAGAAGTATGACAATTTCTTCCCTAAAGAAGGTTCAACTAGCCATGATTGAAGGGCCATGTAGTTAAGAGAACCTACCTACCTAACAGTGATTTTCAACTGTATACATATGTGGACAATTTTCTCAATCTGGCTTTCAAAACACTAAGCCAGATACCTTTTCAAGGGATGATTTAACAGTCCTGGAGGGGAAAAAATGCCAAATTCCTTGATGACCTCGCACAAACTTGGCAATTCCCCTAACTTGGGCAAACCTCCTCCTCTAATAGGCAAATGTTTAATCAACAAGGGTAGAGAATTTCAGAACAGAAAGAAAAATCCAGAGAAAAGATATTATGTACAAGAAAAGAGAAAAGTTATCCAAAACAAGGGTAGCTGAAATTTAGGAACCGAATGCAAGAGTTGAAAAGATGTTTTCAGTTTGTCCAGAAAGACCAAAGCAACACAGATGGGAAAAAAGACAAAGAATCAATTCAACATAGTACATAACAGGGGCTTCAGAATGAAGAAACACAAAAAAAGAATATCCCCTGTGTATGCTTTTTTAAAAACCACCAACAAATGATAAAAATTACAATGACTTTAAATTAAAATCAGAAGTCTGGGGGGAAAATGTGTGACCAAATTGGAACTGTCTACCCAACTATCAGAAATCTGAGTAAGGAGAATCACTTTTAGCGATGACCTCTCAAAATAATTTACTTGGAGGCTCACAGACTCACAATGACAGCTGTGAAGGCACAACCTTAGATAGTTACAATGTCATCAGCCCCCATTTGAGGGAAGAACACAATTAAAGAGAAATCATCACAGAAGCAGCACACATGAGAAGTTTGGCCAGACTCTGCTGTATTAAGCTGTCCTTAAGTTACTTCTACCCCCTCCCAAGTGCACCCACAAAACTGAGCACTATACAGCCTTCACCCCCAAGCGCTGTCTTACAGACTTCTCTGAGACAGGCTACAATAAAATTCTAATTTAAACTAATACGGCCCCACCCATATCCTGATTGTATCTGAGTAAGATTTCCACACTAGAACCTCCATCAAGTCAATGTAATTAAAACTATATTCTACAAGACATCTCCAACCAAAATCAATCCTTGTAAAATTTAGAAAGTTGAAGACAGACCTATGATCTAAATAACCGCCTGCTCCTTTTTTTAAATCTGACCACTTCCAACTAATAGTGCTGACATTATTTTCCCTTTGTGGTTACTATGCTTGCTATTCAAATTTTCAAACAAATTTTACTTGAGATTGTATAGGTATGGCAAAAATGTTGCTAAGTAGTAAAGAAAAGCAAAGAAATAAATTAGATAAGAAGGCAAGGTAGTGTTTCTATCTGTGGCAAGAAGTACAGGATGCAACTGAGCAAGTGGTATGTATATACAAAGCTTGTATTTGAAAGGAGTGCAAACTCCTTTTATTCTTTAATTTCTACCAAATACATTTTAGGAGCTTCTTGTGTGGAAAGCTTACATTACAATGCACATAGTAAAATCCCTGGGAAATACATATAGGGAAAGAGATTTCTGCACGTTTTATTTTATGATTCATTACTGTGCACATTATAAAAAGTGGCACATTCACTATATTGGTGACAATAACTATATGTGCTGTATTCTGTCTTAAATATACTGACTACCCAACTTTGACAATAGTAGATGCTAAGCATTAATCATGATCATGCACTTAAACACTGCTACTTAACCACATCATAGAACAAAAAACGAAGCTGAGTTTCAGGGATAGAAAAGTCTGTCACTTACTTGTCAATGTCCGCCATGCTGTAAAAATTCTATGTACCTAAGGAGAAAAACATCAATGTTTAAAAAGTATAAAATTTAAAAGAGGAATACTTGCAATTTTTAGTAAGTAACTGCTTAGCAAACAAGTTGCCTACCACATGTTCAGAATCATATAAGGACTAAATGGTTACAAGAAATCACTGTATATCAGAATCATCAAAAGGAATAAAAAGGGTTTATGATCCATGACATCGATGGGCTTACTGTTCTTCGCCCAAAAATTAGAGATTTCAGCAGTCGTGAGCTATTTGTTGAGAAAACAATATAGACAAATTACAAAGGAACTAGTTCTTGTTCCTAATGAGTTCTACTGCATTCGTTATTAATATGCAGTTTAGTAGTTTGTCTAGTAATATTGCTAATTGACTACCATCAGTAAAATATTTAGCAACTACAAACACTAATGCAAAAATAAAAAGGAAAATGGCCGATCAAGCAAAACACATAAGAGTGAGTGAGTGTAGGTTGCCTATCAAATCAGAAAGGATATTTTGTTCTGTCCTCTTGTTTTTGTTTTCTGAGCCACAACCCAGCTGTACTCAGGGCTTACTCCTGGCAGTGCTGGGGTACCATATGGGAGGCCAGGAATCAAACCTGGGTCGACGCGTGCAAAGCTAGCACTCTACATGCAGTCCTAGGATTTTCTTTAAATGCATGGGCATTGTGAGGCATATGCCATTCTTATTGTATTTATAAACTAGTATCTTTCTAGACAGCAATCTGGCTACTGAAATTCAAGACTGAAATATGTTCGTTGCCAGTGTAGCTATTCATATGAGAATAGATCAGGAAAAAACTATAATCTAAGGACCTATGCTTATAATCACTTCAACATCAACAGTTCTGCCAGATCCAATAGAAAAGCCCTACTCATCCTTTTCCTAACCTCAGAGCTCAATTTAACTTCTTCAGAGATGCTCTGTCATATACATTTGTGCAAGTCAAATCATATAACTATCTGACAGAAACCTGCCTGCTCCAAGCTGACCATGGTATTAAAAATGCAGGGATTAAAAAAAAATTAAAAATAAAAATAAAAACGCAGGGATTTAACTGCTTTATCAAGCCACTGAATAGTATCCCATTCATGGTACATAAAGCAACACATTCAAACTGCAGTATGCAAATAAAGAAACGAGATTAAGTGGAAAATGAGTTGGTAATTTCATAGCAGATATATAGATGTTATGACAAAAACCCAATCAGGAGGCAAAAAAAAAAAGCGCTACATATAGCTACAACCTACATCTACAACCTACATATAGCTAAAAAAAAAAAAAAAAAGCAGGCCTAAAGAAAACTCCACTGGAGCATACTTTGCATATAGATCTGGATCCAATTCCCGGCAGAGTTCCCAGAGCACTGCTGCGCCAAGAGTGACTTCAGAGCACCACATGGTGTGGCCCCAAAGACAAACAAAAAGATTATGCTTCAATTTTCAATTTTTAGTTTTCCTTCATACTTAAATGATATTTGGTAGTCTGAAAACAGTATCTAATTCTTTAACTGTTTATAAAGAATTTAAAAAATTTAAATTTAAGTTTGCAATTCAATCAATTAAATTTAATAAATTCTTTAATTCTATAATACCGAAACTTCTAAATTCCAGTTTTTATGAATACATTGGGATTAGAGAGATAGCAGAAAGCTGGGTTCACAGGCAGCCCGGGTTCACTCCTGAGCCTGAGTGCAGAGCCTGGAGTAACTCAAGTATTGTCAGTTGGCCAGATGGCAGTACTCAGGGATTACTCCTGGCTCTGTCCTCAGAAATGACTCCTGGCAGAGCTTGAGGGACCCGAAGAAAGGCCAAGAATTAGAAACTGGTCAGCTGTGTGCAAGGCAAGCACCTAAATCTAATCACTATACAGGTGTGCCCTTTCCTCCTCCTGCCCTTGATTCTTTAAGGAAAATGTGAAGGCCTAAAAGATTTATCCTCCAAATCCCTTTACACACACACACACACACACACACACACACACACACACACTCACTCAAACCATAATGGCAATCTACCCATTTTGATTTTTTAAAATACTTTTTACACAATTAAGTCTAAAGTTGTATTCAGATTGTTCAACTTAACTGCAGCAAAATCTAGCTCAAGCAAACAACTTTTTTTTTTTTTTTTTTTTTTTTTTTTGGTTTTTTGGGTCACACCCGGTAACGCTCAGGGGTTACTCCTGGCTATGAGCTCAGAAGTTGCTCCTGGCTTGGGGGACCATATGGGACGCCGGGGGATCGAACTGTGGTCCATCCAAGGCTAGCGCAGGCAAGGCAGGCACCTTACCTCTTGCGCCACCGCCCGGCCCCAAGCAAACAACTTTTGTCCTATTTTACTAGCTCCAAAAAGCAGGAACAAAACAAAGGCATTCCCTCCTGGTAATGCTCTAAGCAAATTCATGTTTGACCACTGGTAAACAATATACTTTATATCTGAAAAATTCTGTCCATTCTGAGTTTTCCATAGCAATGGTCTATGTCCCCACAAAAACATTTGCTGGAAGGACCGTTGGAAGCAGATCCTTCTTGGATCTTACCAGTTGATCAGTAAAGGTATTGAGCAATAATGCTTGTGTCAGAGGACACAAGATATGGAGCATGCAAGTTATCTCTGAACTTTTCTACAACTTTTCTGGCAAATCTGAAATGTCTATGTCCACTTTAGAGGTTTTCATGTCAAGAGTCTGAACCAACATGCATGGAGGGATAGATGCTAATGTTATCTAAAATGAAAATTCAGCTCCAGAAGCTGATTATCAGATAATACAATACTGAAAAAGAGTGAAGCTTAGATTAACATCTACACTGTTTTTTGTTTTGTTTTGGGTCACACCCCGCTCTGCTCAGGGCTTAGGCCTGGCAAAGTTAGGTGACCATATGGGGTGCAAGGAAAAGGCCAAGCCCTCTGTACTCTTTCCGGCCCCCAGTACATTGTTGTTTTAATATTCTTTCTACTGCAATCAACATCAATGACAATTTTATCAGACAAGAATCTGCCGTCTTCTTTTATTAATAAATTACTTTTTTTTTTTTTTTTTTTGGTTTTTGGTTTTTGGGCCACACCATGTGACGCTCAGAGAGGTTACTTCTGACTCTGCTCTCAGAAATCAATCCTGGCTAGTGGGACCAGATGGGACGCCGGGGATCATTTTGGATCAGTGCGTGAAAGACAAACGCTCTACCGCTGCTATAGCTCTGGCCCCTATAAACTTACTTTCTTAAAAGACCATGTATTACACAGATGCTCAGAACACATTTGCTTTAAGACCAATCCTCCTCCCCCCCCAACTGTCCCCACATACCCACCCATTGCCAAGCCTGCCTTCCTCCAATAGACACAAAGTAATTGTGTAATAAAGTTTTTAAGTAGCACAGTAAGAAAAATTATAACACCTCACAATGAGGTCATTAAGTCATTGTCAGGTTTTCTAAGCCATGTTACCAGTTGATTTTGCTATTTGTTTTGTTTCTGAACATTTGGTGGCTCTGAATCCAGGCTGATGTCTAAACTAGTGTTCCTACTGAGATAGACAGTATTGAAAAAATCTGGAGTATTGTGCTTCTGCTTTCTAAGAGACCTGAATGATTTAAATTCCTTGCAAAGACAAGTATACCAACACTACTGACAAATTAAGAAAATCACGGAAAGCATAAAGTAATATACTGAAGATACAAAAGCAGAGGGAGATGCCCATAAAATAAGGAATTACTAACTCCAAATACAGAAAACCAATGGATAAACTTAAGTCCTCAATCTTAAATCTGAACCTAGGCAGTTAACATAGAGTTAACTACATGGGGGTAAAATCAAAAGCCCTGAATCTGCCAATATCTTTAGAAGAATTCTGAAATGCTATCTTCTTAGAAATTTTGTCCTAGGGCCAGAGAGATAGCATGCTTGCAGAAGACATTCCATATGGTCCCCCGAGCATGGAGCCAG
Organism: Suncus etruscus; assembly: GCF_024139225.1. Classification (NCBI taxonomy): domain Eukaryota; kingdom Metazoa; phylum Chordata; class Mammalia; order Eulipotyphla; family Soricidae; genus Suncus; species Suncus etruscus. The sequence continues at coordinate 10,796,036 of NC_064858.1, read as the reverse complement.
GAGGAACCACTGAGTGCTGCCGGGTATGATCCAAAAACCAAGAGAGAAAAAAAAATTTTTTTGTCCCAGACAAAAGCTTCAATTCATATAATCTGTTGTCTTCAAAACCCCAAACTGCTTCAAGTGGTCCTGGTCTGTTCCTACACTGACAGTTAAAGTGAAAAGTTCTTTCACCTTAAGATTTCAAATAATTCAGACAAGAAATGTGCAAAGTAGATGAAGAATAGACACAAAGACGATACAACAAAAGCAGTCTGACAAAGACTTCAATAGTGTCAGACTGTAAACAAAAGTACAAATGCAGACAAAACACACATGCTTTACAGATTTGAAAATAGTGGCGATTATTGAAAATAGTGGCCGTTATTTGCAATGAACAGTCACCTACCTAATTCAAGGTGACATAGCAAATTTGGAAAAGTTGAATGTCTAAAGATCACAAAACTAAGTGGGTCAATTTAACAGCAGACTAAACACAGCTAGAGAGAGAATTAAGTGACCTGGAAGCAAACTTAGAAGATATCTTCCAAATTATAATAGAGAATAAAGAATCAACAAGTACCTCAAGATTTTTTTAAAAGTTCAGTGAACACATTTCACATGTGTCAAGTCCTGAGTTCAACACACAATACACATTTCTTTTTTTGGGGGGGGGCGCATACCCGGTGGCGCTCAGGGGTTACTCCTGGCTATGTGCTCAGAAATCCCTCCGGGCTTGGAGGACAATATGGGATGCTGGGGATCAAACCCAGGGTCATCCTGGGTCAGCCGTGTGCAAGGCAAATACCCTACCGCTGCAATATTGCTCCAGCCCCAACAATACACATTTCTTTTTTTTTTTTTTTTTTTTTTTTTTTTTTTGGGGTTTTGGGCCACACCCTGTGACGCTCAGGGGTTACTCCTGGCTATGCGCTCAGAAGTTGCTCCTGGCTTCTTGGGGGACCATATGGGACGCCGGGGGATCGAACCGCGGTCCGTCCTAGGCTAGCGCAGGCAAGGCAGGCACCTTACCTCCAGCGCCACCGCCCGGCCCCACAATACACATTTCTAAATAAGGCTTTAATACAAGTTCTGGAAGTGAATGGGCAAAATACTTTGAGAATAGCCAAGAATTAGTCCTAAAAAAAAATCCCACAAATAGAGCCAAAACACTACACAATGTTGTCCCAAATCTTCACAATAAACTGAGTAGCTTAAGACTGAAGCATCGGGGCTAGAGAAATAGCAGGGAAGTAAGGTGTTTGCCCTGCATGCAGAAGGTCGGTGGTTCGAATGTGGGCATCCCATAGGGTCCCCTGAGACTGCCAGGAGTGATTTCTGAACATAGAGCCAGGACTAACTGCTGAGTGTGACCCAAAAACCAAAAACCAAAAAAAAAAAAAAAAAAAAAAAAGACTGAAGCATCCTTTTGAAAAAGAGGGGGCCAGAAGAGTACAATGGATTTGCTTTGGTTTAATTCCTGGCATCCCATATGTTCCCTCAAGCCTATGTGGCCCAAGAACGGGAATAAAAAAAAGGCCTTGGTACATGGTCTCTTTTCTCTCTAAAAAGGTGGCCTATTATGCTGGGATATGTACTGGGGTTTTCTCTGCCTTTGAAGCCCACATTCTATCCTGAGCTTTTTTCTCACCTCAGAATTCCTAAAAGAAAAAAGAGTGAGATAGCTCAATGAGGTGTAATAAATGCTGTCCTAGAGAGGAAACCCAGGTTTGATCGTTATTGAGAACTGAAGACCGATGTGGCCCAAAGCAAAAACTAAGCTGAAATGGACTTTCAGGCAAAAAGAACCAAGCACCCTAATAAAAATTCCAGGTGTCTTCTTACGGCAGAAAAGCAAGCTGTGCCAAAAATGGATGCAAAGAAGAGTTAAATACAAAAACGAGTTTAATGCAAGACTGGGCTAAGCATGCTAAACAAGTAAAACAATAAATTTGAGGAGGGCAAGCAGTGTTTAGGGGACACGAGTGAGGGCTAGAACGAACAGCTAAATGCTAAGGCCGAAGAAAGTGGTACTGTGAGGGAGAGGGGGCAGCAGCTACCAGGCGGTGCTCAAGAGGCCATGCAATCCTGGGGATCCAACCCAGATCCCACACATGAAGGATGCACCCTAAGACCTCACCCCAGATGATATTTTAAAGAAAATCTGATTGTGTAGAGTAGCGTGTTAACAAATTACATTAAGTCAGGATGAAAACAAGGAGGGATGAAATAGTCTACGTTCCTTAATTTTTGCATAGTATTTCCAGTGTAGGGTATTCCTCCAAAGGATACAGAAAAATTACTTCCAAAGTAGCAGTAACATTTTTTCTTAACCTGAAAATAGGTTAGACAAACTAAAATTGCACACATGCCTATGTAACACATCCACACAAACCTGAACATCAGTGTTACATGGAATGTAAATCAACTAAAGGCTCCCTCCCATTCGATGCTGTCAAGATGGATATTTAGAAAAACCCAAATATGACACATGTACAAGAAACATAAGAAAATACTTAAAGCAAAAACAATCATATTTGGGAGGGGTCACACCCGGCAGTGCTCAGGGTTTACTCCTGGCTCTATGCTCAGAAACCGCTCCTGGCAGGCTCAGAGGACCATATGGAATGCCGGGATCTGAACCATCATCCTTCTGCATGAAAGACAAATGCCTTACCTCCATGCTATCTCTCCAGCCCCACAATCATAAGATCTTACATCACTATACTAACATCTAGATAGATGGACTTCAAGGAAATGCATTACAATAGATGAAAATACCTTCACCTGATCATTTGAACACAGAAAAATCTTCCACCAAAGAGTGGAAATGTGACTGAATCTGACCATAAGCGGTTTTATTTTGTGGTCTTGTAATAGTTAGATGTTCAGACACACACTATCAAATAAATTATCATTCTAGAATAACTGGGTTTTTTTATATTCTTCTTTCTTGGGGGGAAGGGCACTTCCAGGAGTGCTCAGGGGCCATATGCAGTACTGAGGGCTGAAACAAGACAGCCATGAGCAAAGCAAACTAAGTACCTTGCCCCAGATCCCACGTTCTCCTTCCTTACAATAATTTCCAAGAATGCTATGGAACCAATTCTGTAAGAGACTATTATATGCTTTCCTCTTCTTTGCAAATTAAGTATCAAGCAATTACTTATCAAAATTTAAAAAAGGGGTAAATGAAAAAAACTAAAAATTAAAAATCCGAAGAGATAGCATGGACGTTGGTTGGAATCCTAGAATCCCAGATGGTTCCCCCCTTCTGTCTGCCAGTAGCTATTTCTGAGCACAGAGCTAGGAGTAACCCCTGAGCACTGCTGGGTGTGACCCAAAAACCAAAACAAACAAACAAAAATTAAAACTGATTCCAAAACCCAAGTCCAGTCTACTACTTCAAAATCAAGATGTCATCCCTTGGAAGCTGGCAACTAGTCACTTCTCTTTTCCAAGAGGTGAGTGATTACTGGGGGCCTGAGAGATAGCAGGGCACTTGCTTGTACAGGGTGACATGAGTTCCATCCTGGGACCACATCTCTTAAGGTCCTCCAGAACACAGCCAGGAGCAAGGCCTGCAGAGCACAACTGGGTGAAGTCCTAAAAGACTGGACACACACAACTGTCACTAAAACAACGTGTTTTCCAGCAAATTTCATCTAGAAAACAGCATTAGACTAAAAGTGAGGTTTCCCTGGACTTCCCTCGGCCCATATCTCACTGTCAATGCATTTTAAGCGAATTTCAGACAATGCTGCTCTGTTCAAACATTCCAGTGATGAAGGGGCTGAGCACTTACTCTATTTGGCTCCAACACAACCTCATAAAAAAATTACTTTTCATTTTCTCTCACTTTTCCACTTCAGGGATATCAAATCTCAACATAGAACTGACTCAAAGTCCTAGGCAAAAATGGGACACTCCTTTCGAAGGGATCTCATTATACTGAGAACTATCTGATCAAACAGCAGAAACATATGCCCAGATCTAACAAACTAAAGAAATCTATTCACATCGAACATAAATATGGAAAATATGTAAATTTTACGTATTTACATACAGAAAAGACATGCCTAGATGTAAAACTAAGGAAGGAGCCAACTACATACATCCAGCTACATGGACAAATTGCTTGTAGGGATTAATGCTGTTTATGAACTTAAGTGTGATTCCGTCGAGCACAGCGAAGAATGCTTTTGACAAAAATGTGAATGCTATTCTAACACATCGCCTCAACTGCAATAAAATCAAACTTGAAGAAAAAGAATGTTACTGAAGGGGCAGAGAATACACTGCCAGAAGTAAAACAACTAAGAATGTGGCCCCAAAGCAAACAGGGAAAACTTGCTTTCCAATGTTAAGCTTAAGTACAAGTATTATAGTAGTTCAGTGCAGAGGTAAGCTTCCTTTAAAAGCCAATATGAAGTCTTCATAAACCATGATTATGCAATCCATGCATAAGTCTTTAATTACTCTGCACCTTAAGTTTTCCTGTTAAAATATCATTACCTACTTTCTAGGAACACCAAGGGTTAGTTTAAAAACAAGTGATATGCAATCACTCAATAAATATGCCGAAATGTCCCCATTGTGCTCTTTACCTCAGAAAATAAAAGATCGCTAAGCTCAAATTCCGTCAATAAACAATGAAAAGGCACAAAACTTTGGAATTGCATCAAAATGTGCAGCAACACAAGTCACCTCCGTATTAGCCCTGAATACCAGGCCACCTTGGGCTCGAAGCCCAAGAATCCCATCTCGAGTAAGCAAGCATGAAGCATGGTGCTACCCTTGAGCCAAGCGGGGACATCTGCCCTCCCTAACCAGAGGGATGACGACATCAGGAGCCTGTCCCCCCCACCCCACCCCACTGTTCTATCTCAGCACTTTTGTCTGGACTCTGAAATCTCACCGCCAGTCTGTTTTCTGGGGGGAGCGACCCACCAAATTCATTCGAGCCATCATCTCTACCTAGGCCTTTAAATCTGCTCAGATCCAAAGAATCTGAAGGACGCTTCTCCCATCAAAGCTAATAAAGCAGATCTTGACATCGCCTGTCCATTTGGGGGGGGGGGGGGAACGGACGGGTGTGATGTCCCCAGGGGTGGTCAGTGCACAGACCTTACAGGTGGGGCAGCCAGGGAACATTCCCAATGAATACCCCAGCACCCTAAAAAAATACACCAGAGCTACAAAAAGAAAACACCTTATGGGGGGGGGGGTACACCTCCATAGCAGAATCTGCAGGAAGGGGACCCCAAGATCAGGAAAGAATGAAGAAGGGTTGGGGGGGGCAAGCAGCCAAGGGCCCCTCGGTTTAGCCAAAATTCCGGGGTGCGCGCGCGCACACACAAACTCTCCCTTTTGTTAAGCAGTCAGCCACGCAGAACGCAGCAGACAGACGGGCAGATGGAGATGGACACACGCACAACACACCCCCTTTTGTTCAGAGGCGCCCCAACACCCTCCCCACCCATCCTTCCTTCCTCGATCCCTCCGACCCCCCGATCTTCCTCCTCCGGGCAGCCGCCCAGGCCCTGGCAGGCCCCGGCCTCTCGTCCCGAGCCTCCCGGGCGGCCGCCACGTGTCTGGGCAGCGCGTGGACAGCCTGGCGGGGCCTCCCCCGCCCAGGAACCCCGGGCAAGGCGGATCGGGCCGGTTCAATCCGGTTCGGACCGGTTCAATCCGGCTCGGCCCGGTTCGATCCGGTTCAACTGGACTCAGCCCGGCTAGGCCGGCGCGAGGGCGGACGGGAGGCCTCAGGCCGCGACGCGGACGGACGGGAGGGCGGCCCCTCCGCGGCCCGGCGCGGCCTGTAGGCGGCCCGGCCCTCCCCGCTCCCGCCCGGGCCGTCCGTTACCGGGGGAAGCGCGGCCGGCACAAGCAGGGAGCGCCGCGAGCGAGCGGACGGCGCCAAGAAAGGCCGAGAGCCCGCGGCTCGAGCTCATATACATAATCCGCGTCAGCACGTCGCTCGCCTCCTAGCGACGTAACCCCGTCTCCTAGCAACCGGGGGCGGGGCCTGAGGGGTCGCCTGGCAACCCAGCCGTCCGTCATCCGCTACCGGGCCCCGCCGGCCCCGCCCACTCCGGACGCCGTCTTTCCGCAACCGGCTTAAGGGAGCGGAAGCGGGACTAGGAAGAGTCGCCTAGCAACAGAGCTGTCCATCAGACCCAGGCAACCGCCTGCCCCCGCCCTCCCACCGACCCACCGGCGGCCGTCTCCTAGCAACCGGCTGGAGGGCGGGACCGGCACGAGTCGCCTAGCAACCGGCTCGTCCATCTTCCTCCCCGCGCCGCAGGCACCACGCGGGCTTCTGCTTCTCAACGCCCACCCGCAGCTCCGCACCCAGCCAGCGGCAGCTCTTGGCAAAGGAATCGCAACCATTTTTTTTTCCTTCTGCTTTTTTTATTTATTTTTTTTTTTTTGCCCCTCCGAGTTCCGAGGGTTGTGTCCTGGCTTCCTCTTGGCCTCCTTACTGCGTCTTGCGACATCCAAATAGTCTCTGATATTAGTCTCAGAGCTGAGCACTCTGCAAGGAGCACTGAGCCATCTCGGAAAATGTATTCTCTGATGTCCTGTTCTTGGTAGAAAACCGAACGCCTGCATCAGTCCTCCTCGGGCCTCTGTAACCATCTGTCTATTTTATGGAGTCATTAATTAGTGATTGCTGACTATTCATTATTGATTAACTATTAATTGTTATTAATTAATGATTCTCAAAGTTCTTTTTCTCAAGAAATGAGGCCAAAATTCCCTCCTTATAGCAAAGATGCAAAGCTTTTTGCATACTCATATTGGAATGTACTCTGGGTTTGTTTGTTTGTTTGTTTGGTTTGGTTTTTGGGCCACATCCGGCGGTGCTCAGGGGTTACTCCTGGCTGTCTGCTCAGAAATAGCTCCTGGCAGGCACGGGGGACCCTATGGGACACCGAGATTCGAACCAACCACCTTTGGTCCTGGATCGGCTGCTTGCAAGGCAAACGCCGCTGTGCTATTTCTCCGGGCCCTTCCATAAACTTCTTTAAACAAAATTATAAAAACATTTCTTCAGATATGTATACAGTTTGAAAATAAATTTGCTGCTAAGACATTCTTATAATGAAAACTGTAATAAGGATCTATAGTATCCAAGTTCCTTTTCCATCAACTTCTGTAGACGAAGACATTAAAACATTTTTGTAGACATAATTTGAGAATACGTTTCTAGTTAATATTTGAGAAATGTCTCTATATGAGAAATTTGAGAATAGTTTACACAATCAAGTATCACAGCAATTGGGAAACATTCCCAATTGGATAGCTGAGAACTTTTCAAAATCTAGCACCATTATGCATTTCCCCAGAATTGTGCAAACTAATATTTAACCACTAAATTTGCATACCTAATTAATGATCTTTTTTCAGTGGGGCATAGAACAAAATGAGTAGCTATTAAGATCTATACAGCTAGGGGCCAGGGCAATGGCACAAGTGGTAGGGCGTTTGTCTTGCACTAACCTAGGATGAACCTAGGACGGACCGTGGTTCGATCTCCCGGCATCCCATATGGTTCCCCAAGCCAGGAGCGATATCTGAGCGCATAGCCAGGAATAACCCCTGAGCGTCACAGGGTGTGGCCCAAAATAACAGGAAATAAATTAATTCATTCATTAAAAAAATAAATAGAAAACTATACACGTTGTTTAACCAGCAATATAGTGACCCATACAAATAGGATGGAGAAATTAACCTAGAAGAAAGTTGCAGGAGGTTCTGAAAGCAGCTTCTCCTCAGTTGGGCTTCGGTTGGGCTTGGATCCTCCATCTTCTCCTTTATCTTCTCCTCCTGTAGTAAGCTGTTGGGATATCCTAGGACAGTCCTAGGACAGAAAGGCTTTCAGTACCTGGGCAGGAAACTGGTTGGAGGGACCCACACATATCCCTGCTGTTGGTTCCCATCAAATAGGGCTTTCTCATTGGCTTCTACCCTATGAGTGACCTCACTAAGCTCTTACAGGTTGGGAGGCCGACATCCTTGCACAAAGTACCTTAGGTAGAAGAAAAGTGGTGAGCCTCTGCCTCTGAAATGCTGCTCAGAGTTTTCAACTCTCTCCCCTTCTCAGGTTGGCTTCCGTCCGACCTGAGAGGATCTCTGCTATCATGGATGGTGGGGCAGCTGAGCAACCAGACCAGAACAACATGAAGCCATTCAGAATGGTGGCCATGTGCAGCAATGTTCAGTTAAGGGCACTGCACACTCAGTTTATCTGAAGGAAATGATAGCGGTAATCCATCAGACAGTAAAATCACTCACCATTGTTGTGGTCTTCTTGGGTTCTCGAGTCCTCACTGTTCAAGCGTCACTTGTAAAAATAAATCCTATGTTGTGAAATAACCACACCCGTGTATTTTCAACCCCAGACATATTGGTCTGAAGCAGGTAGGGTAGCCACGATAATTAATAAACCAAGCCAGTCAGAAGAGAGTCATGGAGTTAGTGGCTTCTCGCCTTGTAGTGTCTCTCTCTGTGCTCCAAAGCCAGACTGTCCTTTCTTTATTCTCCCGGTATAAAAATCCACCAGACAGGGGAGGGTTGAGTGATCCACGTGGCCTTTTACATATTAAAGGGATAGATTTAAAGAACGAGAAGATAGGGGCCGGAGTAGTGGTGCAGTGGTAGGGCGTTTGCCTTGCACGCGGCTGACCTAGGAAAGACTGTGGTTCGATCCCTGGTGTCCCATATGATTCCCCCAAGCCAGGAGCGACTTCTGAGCACATAGCCAGGAGTTACTCCAAGCATCACCAGGTGTGGCCCCAAAACAACCAAAAATAAATAAATAAATAAATAAATAAATAAATAAATATAATTTAAAAAAATGGAAGGAGGAAGATGGGGAAATGCCGTTGTTTTTGGTTAATAGTCAATTTCTTCTTACACACATGCAAGACAAATGCCCAACTCATTGTATGATGTATATTAATGTCATGCAAACACTCCCATTCAGATTTCTAACAACCTTCTGTCCCCTGAACATCACAGATTGAAACCAGGATAGCACTTGAGCCTCAAACTCTGCATCATCCTCAAGCAACTGAATTGGCCTCCAGTTGAACCAAAGCCAAGCAGTCCTGGGGATGAGTGATGAGAGATAAGTGGGCTTGAGAGATACAAACATCAGTTAAATTGTTTTAGTTTTCTTATCTTGTTTTAGGGCCATACCATTTGTGCTGGGGCTTACTCCTGGCTCTATACTCAGGGGATGGGACCATATAAAGTACTAGGGATTAAACTCAGATAGATCTTTTGCAACAAGTGCTCTACTGTTTGTACTATCACTCTGATCCTAAAATTATTTTAATTTCTTGATTTTAATTTTCATTACAGTACAGATCATTATAATTGACATAGGTTTTTAGATGGGTCCTTAATTTTTAAGATTGAAAAGTGGGTCTAAGCCAAAAAATTTAAAATCCTGTTATATACCTTGAAAATAAACCTTTTTGAAGTCTTCTCTCATAATCCTCAGGGTTAGCTACTAGTCCTATTTCACTTTAGAGTTTACTATTTTTCCTTGCACTCCCCAACTTTGCTAAAATTACTTGCTTTAACCACTGTGCTACAGATGCCTCTGTTTAATCATTGTGTTTGATTCGTTGCAAAATAAATTACCATACTGTATTTCCAACGCTGGGTGAGTTGGTCTGAAGCAGGGTCGCCACGTGAATTAATAAATCAAGTCAGGGGCAGGAGTGGTAGCCAAGTGTCAGGGTGACTGCCTTAAACACACCTAGGGCGGACCACGGTTCGATCCCCTGGCGTCCCATATGGTCCCCCAAGCCAGGAGCAATTTCGAAGTGCATAGCCAGGAGTAACCCCTGGGCATAACCAGGTGTGGCCCCAGAACAAAAAAAAAAAAAAAAAGAAAGAAAAAAATAAACCAAGCCAGGCATAGAAGAGAGAATTATGGAATCAGGTGTCTTCTTGCCTCTGTGCCTGCCAAACCAAAACTTCTCTTTATTGACCAGTTCAAATTCAACTGGGAGGGCAGGGTCAAGTGAGAAACAAAAGTACTTATTAAGGTAGATTTTTACAAGTGAAAGAGGTTAGTGAAAGGAAAAAGGAAGTTGTGGAATGCCTTTGTTTTGAATAAAAGCTGAGTGGAATCTAACAAATCATATGTTTTCTATCTTCATGTGTCATGCTTATACCTTTTCAGTCTTTATGTCTACTCAACAATGATGAAAGGTAAATAAGAGTATAATGTCAATATTAAGTTTATTTATTGAAGAAAATATGGACTACATAAACCAGGAGAACCAAAGTCTAGTGTGTACATACATACTTGAACTCAGCACAATTTTATTTTAATTTATTGGGGGTGGGAAAAGTTAAGTAAGGCGTGAGCACAGTTCTGGGTTTTATTCTTTGCTCTTGGCTCAGGGATGACTTCTGGCAGAGCTCAGACAACCATAAGGGATACTGGAAAGCAAACTGGAGTCAGTGATGTATAAGACAAGCACCTTGAACCCTGTATTATCTCTCTGAGCCAAGCAGTAATGTGAATAGAAACTATTCACACAATTGCACACCAATCAGAGATATGCACTGTTGGGCAATTAGCTTATCCAACTGAGCTAAACCTTCATGGTGCTAAACTTCTAAGACCAAATTAAAAATTTAGTCTTCATTATCCCACTCCAAAGAATCTGATCAATGCCAGGCACTGAATCCAAAGCTACTAATTTCTGCTGCTTCACTCCCACCCCATACTTAAGGGTGATTATTACTTGTTTGAGCCAATTAATACTCTCCCTTTCCCCCTTTCTCCAGTAATGAGTTCCCTTTCTCTCCAAATATCACAGTCAATCTAAAATATAATAATAATTACTTGAAAAATTGCTCACAGTGCATACCATTTAATGAAAATTTGAGATTCATTCGTAAATCTAAGCCCTAAGATCAGAGAATTAATACCTATATGTTCAGTCAACAGCATTTACTCTCAGGCACAAGATCTACAAATATGACACTGTATAGGATAAGATAAACTGGACTTAAGTTCTAATGACATGGGACAAACAGCAGACAATGAAATAATTTTAGATATTCATCAGTGAAAGGATGAAAAAACAAAATAGGACAAGTGTAGAAGGTGATTAACCTGGACAACCAAATAGTTCACTGTAATTAACTCATTTCATTCAGTCACAGTAAATGATGGTCTAGTCTGGCCTCTGGTCTAGAGCTATACTCAACTTTGAATTCAAGTTTCTTTTTCTTTTGTACCTATCCTCCCCACCTCCCAATCATTTTCAGTTTGTCAGTTTTTACAGGTCTATAGCCTAATGAGAAGAAACAAAGCTTTTGAATAATAAAAGTCCATATTTTGTCCCAATTTCATTGTGAAATATCAAACATGTATGTAGCTAATTACTTTAGAAACATACCGTGTTTTAATACTCAGAGCACACACATGTAAGTCACTTGCCAATGCTCAAGAAAAATTAAACATTATAAATCCTTCGCTGAGGTTCTGATTTTGTTTTATTTAAAGGTTGAAGGAGCTCCCTTTTCATTTCATGGCTGAAAGACACAGTCTGCAAAATCTTTTAAAAACATCATCATCTTGGATGCCTTAGGGAATGCTAAGTAGAAGCACCCCCAAAGCTCCAAGCATGGTCCCAGGAACCTTAATGTTTGGGACCCCTGGGGTGGAAGGCCACATACTTGTTCAAGTATTTATAGCCTAATAGGGCAACCTTCAGCCAGTTCCAGGGCAGGCCACATGTGTGCATCCCAGTCATAGATACACGAGCAGAAGGAGAAAGGGAAGAAGAATTGAAAATAATAACAAATAGGGAATGATGTTTCAGTAGCTTGAAGCTGATCTTAAACTGTGTGCCATGGTTCTCATAGCTGAATGTGGCAGTCACCAAAAGTCCGGCAAGTGTAAGTTTCTGAAAGTACAACAACCAAACTTCAAATAAAAATCAGCCACATAATGAGTCTGAAGTGTTTTGGGCAGCACTTACCCCTGCTGCATTTTTTTCAACTGAAAAGGGATCGCATATTGAAAACATTTAAGAAGCTCTGGCTTATGACCCAGTGAGTATAAGGTTGTAAGTTCAAACCCTAAAGCACGCTGCAGGCTCTGAAGCACTCCTCACAGCCTGGCTCGGTTGGAACTCAGCATGAAGGACTCAAAAGAAGGTTCAGGGGGCCTGAGAGATAGCATGAAGGTAAGGCGTTTGCCTTGCATGCAGAATGACGGTGGTTCAAATCCCGGCACCCCAAATGGTCCCCCGAGCCTGCCAGGAGCGATTTCTGAGCATAGAGCCAGGAATAACCCCTGAGCACTGCCGGGTGTGACACAAAAACAAAAACAAACAAACAGCAACAACAACAACAACAACAACAAAGCAGGCTCAGGGGTTTTAGAACTTTCCAGGGCAAGCTGAAAGACTTGAGCTTAATCCCTAGTTTTGCACTTATACCATGACTGTCCCCATGAATTGGGAGCCCTGGAAAAAGAAAACAAATACAGTCAGAAATAAATAATAAATAGGGACTGAAGCAGCACAGCAGGGAGGGTATTGCCTTGCATGTGGCCAAACTAGGTTTGATCCCAGCATCCCATTATAGTCCCCATAGCCTGTCAGGAGCAATTTCTGAGCCCAGAGACAGGAGTAACCCCTGAGTGCCACTGTGTGTGGGAAAGAAAGAAAAGAGAACCAAGAAAGGCAAGGGAGGGAGGGAAGGAAGGAAGGAAGGAAGGAAGGAAGGAAGGAAGGAAGGAAGGAAGGAAGGAAGGAAGGAAGGAAGGAAGGAAGGAAGGAAGGAAGGAAGGAAGGAAGGAAGGAAGGAAGGAAGGAAGGAAGGGAGAGAGGGAGGGAGGGAGCGAGGGAGGGAGGGAAAGAAGGGAGGGAGGTAAGGAGGGAGGGAGGGAGGTAAGGAGGGAGGGAGGGAGGTAAGGAGGGAGGGAGGGAGGGAGGGAGAGAGGGAGGGAGGGAGGGAGAGAGGGAGGAAGGGAGGGAGAGAGGGAGGAAGGGAAAGAAGGGAGGGAGGGAGTTAAGGAGGGAGGGAGGTAAGGAGGGAGGGAGGGAGGGAGGAAAGAAGAAAGGGAGGGAGGAAGGAAGGGAGGAAGAAAGGAAGGAAGGGAGGGAAGGAGGGAGGGAGGGAGAAAAGGAGGAAGGAAGGAAGGGAGGGAGGGAGGAAGGAAGGGAGGAAGGAAGGAAGAAAGGAAGGAAGGAAGGGAGGGAGGGAGGGAGGGAGGGAGGGAGGGAAGGAGGGAGGGAGGGAGGAAAGAAGGAAGGAAGGGAGGAAGGGAGGGAGGGAGGGAGGGAGGAAAGAAGGAAGGAAGGGAGGAAGGGAGGGAGGGAGGGAGGGAGGGAGGAAGGAAGGAAGGAAGGAAGGAAGGAAGGAAGGAAGGAAGGAAGGAAGGAAGGAAGGAAGAAAGAAAGAAAGAAAGAAAGAAAGAAAGAAGAAAGAAAGAAAGAAAGAAAGAAAGAAAGGAAGGAAGGAAGGAAGGAAGAAGGAAGGAAGGAAGGAAGGAAGGAAGGAAGGAAGGAAGGAAGGAAGGAAGGAAGAAGGAAGGAGGGAGGAAGAAGGAAGGAAGGGGGGGAGAGAGAGAAAGAGAGAAAGAAAAGAAAGAAAGAAGAAAGAAAGAAAGAAAGAAAGAAAGAAAGAAAGAAAGAAAGAAAGAAAGAAAGAAAGAAAGAAAGAAAGAAAGAAAGAAAGAAAGAAAGAAAGAAAGAAAGAAAGAAAGAAAGAAAGAAGAAAGAGAAAGAAAGAAAGAAAGAAAGAGAGGGGGAGGGAGGGAGAGAGGGAGGGAGGAAGGAGAAAGGAAGGAAGAAAAAGAAAGAGGGAAGGGGGGCCGGGCGGTGGCACTAAAGGTAAGGTGCCTACCTTGCCTGCGCTAGCCTTGGATGGACCGCGGTTCGATCCCCCCGGTGTCCCATATGGTCCCCCAAGCCAGGAGCAACTTCTGAGCACATAGCCAGGAGTAACCCCTGAGCGTTACTGAGTGTGGCCCAAAAACAAAAAAAGAAAAAAGAAAAAAAAAGAAAAGAAAGAGGGAAGGAAGAAGAAAGAAGGAAGAAATATTCTTTTTTTTTTAAAATAAAGCCTTTTGTCATAAATTTCAAAATATGTTTTCCTGAACTATTCAAATAATCCACACTTAATTCTAAAAAATATTATATTTTATTTTCTAAAATACTCAATGCATACATGGAAGTAATGCAACATGAAAACATTCTGTGACCGTACAATAGTACTTAAGTGATCTAAGTCTTAGGCTTTCCCATCTGTAAGTACTCATTCTAATAGAAATTGCCTCTTCATTAGGATGAAGTAGAGAAATATTTGTAAGCCATCGAATAAATGACCTGTTCTTTAACTATCTAATAGGTATTTATTTTCTTCACTCTCAACTGACCAGCATATAAAATGTCTAAGATAGCTGTAGTAATTATCCAAAGATTATACACATTTAAATGCATGTAAATAACATCTTAGTTTTGAATCTGCTTGGTTTTAATTTTTGGTGAAATATTCTATAAATGCAACATAAAATAAGTCTAAATTCCACTAGGGAATTTTAGCTTTTCACTTGAAGTTTCTCGCTCTCTGTGCAGAAAAATGTTAATTAAATCTTTTGGAACATGTATTTATTTTTCATTATTTTAATGAAATGGTTTACTGAAATTACTTTAGGCTCACCTGCAATTGTACAAAATTATAGATTTAAACACTACCCAGTTTACTACATTATAAACAATGGGCCACAAAGCTGCTCAAATGTTTCCATTTTCTTTTTTTTTTTTTTTCTTTTTTGGTTTTTGGGCCACACCCGGCGCTGCTCAGGGGTTATTCCTGGCTGTCTGCTCAGAAATAGCTCTTGGCAGGCACGGGGGACCATATGGGACACCGGGATTCGAACCAATCACCTTAGGTCATGGATCAGCTGCTTGCAAGGCAAACGCTGCTGTGCTATCTCTCCGGGCCCAAATGTTTCCATTTTCATTTGATCTACTAATGTATGTTTGTGTATTTAGTTTCATACAATGTCTAATTAATACAACTTATATAACAGATGTGTGTATAAGTAGTTGATATATGCATAATTGATATACATATACGTATGTCCATTGAGACAACCTAAAAGCTAAGACACCTTAACAACAACCAGCCCGGCCAGCAGGACCTGGGTCTCTGCTACACACACACACACACACACACACACACACACACACACACAGCCTGCAGGCTTTCTACTCCTGTATTTTCCTGAGACCCCTGACTGCAAGGCTCTACCTTTTTATACTTGGGCAGTTGTCTGTTACAGGGGGTGTATCCCCTGTATCCCCCTGGGTGTATCCCAGTCCAATTGCCATTAAAGGGGAGCATCATCATCCCTTAAAATTATATTGACAGTAATCCCCTTAAATACAATAACAATAGCTTTCAGATATCGATTTCTAAATAGCATTTTCCAAAAAAAGGAGAAATGGTCCATTCTAAGGCTGGGCAATGAAAGGAAGAGATTCCAGGTAGACAAGTCAAAAGAAAAGTCATAGAAAATGAAGCTTCTGTTGGGTCTGGCAGAGGGTCTCATGGAAGCTAGTCATGGAGTAAGCACTGTTCTTCCTTTGTACAAGAACAGTGACAATCCCAGGTAAAGGGAACACGCATGTTTCTGTATCATCTTCTGCCACATCACTAGTTGTCCTGCTTAAGAGCTGTACAGAGGAAGCTAGATTTGCAAGGTGCCTGGCACATATCAAACATTTAGAAGCTTGCTAATGTTTTCTTCCACACATGACATCCAGATTGATTTAGAGAAATCCAGGTTGCTTTTTGTAACTGGAATTTTGTTTGTTTGTTTGTTTCCAACCAAGCTCATAGATCACTCCTGCCTCTCCACTTGAAAATCACTATTGGCAGAGCTCAGGGGACCAGAGGTGGCACAGGAATTGGACCATATTACCTCTCAGTGATTACCTTCAAAGAGCCTTATTAGATTTTTCAGAAGCACCCTCCCATTATCCTGCTGGAAAGGCTTGGGATTTTTTTTTCCAAAAGGACGCATTTTGTAATTTTTTTAAATGTATCTTCCTCCCCTATACCTCACACCCCCATGTTTTACATGATGTGTCTTACATAAAGGGTCATCACTGACCACAACAGTGTCTACAAATCACAAGTCCACTCAACTTCCTATTTTACATTACTTACTATTTCATGTTTCAGAACTATGCAATGTAGTAAACAATTCAGCTTACATGATAGGATTGTTCCCGAGTATATTCACTGCCTCTAAATGCTCATAAACAAGTTGTACAAGATTTGCTTCAGCAAACACAGGCCCTTCTAAAAAGCATTCTTTTTTTTTTTTTTTTTTTTTTTTGGTTTTTGGGCCACATCTGACGGTGCTCAGGGGTTACTCCTCGCTATCTGCTCAGAAATAGCACCTGGCAGGCACGGGGGACCATATGGGACACCGGGATTCGAACCAACCACCTTGGGTCCTGGGTCAGCTGCTTGCAAGGCAAACGCCGCTGTGCTATCTCTTCGGTCCCAAAAAACTCCCAGTTAGTTCAATTTGGGTGTGAGCAGGAAACAGTGTTAAACAGCTTAACAATAACATGCAACCCTCGGACCAACTTAAAAAGCATTCTGAGTCTATCTTCATCACTCACATAAGAGCCCATTCTGGCCTCCCAGGGCAAATGGCTCAAGGAAATGAAACTGATGATTGGTTAGCCATGCGAATATTTAAGTCACCTGCAGAAGAACATGCGACCCTCCAAACAAATGTCAGCACTGACAAGTGAACTATCCTATTCCACGGAGGCAATCCAAACAAGTGGATAGATGTACTTTTGCACACTTTGCATAAAAGAACACATGTACCTGATATCGACCCTCGAGGTTTGCAGACAAATGAACTATGGCAAATGTATATTAGTCATGCTAACTTCTTCCCAAAGAAGCCGTATCTCCATGAGGCTGTGGATATATATTTGTATTTGGAGGGGAAGGGGGCAACAGTGATGACTTCTGAGAGAGCTAAAGTTGTTTGCAACTTCATACGACAATGTTTTTCTGTCATGGGCATTCCCCCAATTCATAAAAGCAGAAACTAGCCTTGCTTACACCAGTAAAATTTTTCAATAGTTTTGCAAAGATGGCAAATCAAACATATCAATGGTATCCCCTATAATCCTCAGGGACAAGGCACAGTTGAAAAAGCTCAATTATTAAAATATAAGAAAAGGGGCTTTTCACTGACAGACCTTTTATCCTTAACACTATTTTCACTAAACTTCTTGAATTTACTTTCAAGGAGAATTCTATACCGCTACAGAAAGACACTTTAAGAGGATGCTCAGGTACAAAAAAAAAAATCAATTAACTCACCTATTTCAGTAAAAAGTGATAATGAATGGATTGCTGGCAATCTCCTCATTTGAGGGAAAGCATATGCTTATGTTTTCACAGATGGCAACCCTGCCAAAAAACTCTGTGTCCCACTATGCCTTGTCAGAAGCAGGATTCTCACAAATGATGAAACTCAGATACTGATGCATAATAAGGAACCCTCCAAATCTAAGTCTGCAAGTCTCCCTTCAGAGCCAATAGACTACTTGAGACAATGAGAGTAAGAAACAAACCGTGACCTTACAGGTAACTGGAACAATAAACTGACTCCTCACACTAATGCAGAGACCATCGGGATCAGAAATGACCAGTTCCAGAACTTCAGTTCTGTAGATGAGAGAACTGATCAAGCTCTCACTGGACTTCATAATTTAGGAAACATTTATTGCATGAACTCAATATTACAATTCCTGTGTAATATTCCAAGTTTGGCTGATTATTTTAACCAAAACCATTATGAAAACATTAACAAATCAAATCTTTTTTTTTTTTTTTTTTTTTTTTTTTTGGTTTTTGGGCCACACCCGGCGATGCTCAGGGGTTACTCCTGGCTGTCTGCTCAGAAATAGCTCCTGGCAGGCACAGGGGACCATATGGGACACCGGGATTCGAACCAACCACCTTTGGTCCTGGATCAGCTGCTTGCAAGGCAAACGCCACTGTGCTATCTCTCCGGACCCGAGTCTATTATTGATACACTTTTCCAAGGCCAGTTCAAGTCCACAGTTCAATGTTTTACCTGTCACCAAGAATCTTGGGCACTTGAGATTTTTGCACATTTATCTTTGCCTTTGATATCTCAGTAGATATCAATAAATGCATAGATAAATAGATACATGCATGTTGTGAAATTGCTTTAAGCTATTCTTCAAAGAAGAACCGAGAGGCAATAATAGGATTTATTGTAGTCACTGCAACACACAGCGGAATTCTCTAAAAAGGTCAGAAATTTGGAAATTGCCACCTGTGCTTCTAATTCATATGAAGGTTTTTTCTATGATGGCAAGTGAATAAAAAAAAATACAGATCTACATGGAGTTTCCTTTAGAAAACCTTGACTTGTCACATGGACTCTAAGGATAATCATGAAGAATACAATTTATTCTCTGTTTCAAACTATTATGGTGAAATGGAAAAGGCATTGCACAGCCTATTGTAAAGATGCAGTAAGACAATGTTGGTTTAAATTTGATGATCAAGAAGTTTCAGGCCCGGAGAGATAGCACAGCGGCGTTTGCCTTGCAAGCAGCCAATCCAGGACCTAAGGTGGTTGGTTCGAATCCCGGTGTCCCATATGGTCCCCCGTGCCTGCCAGGAGCTATTTCTGAGCAGACAGCCAGGAGTAACCCCTGAGCACCGCCGGGTGTGGCCCAAAAACCAAAAGAAAATAAAAATAAAAAAAGAAATCTCTACCTCACCTGTGAAATCTCCAGCAGCTTATATTGTTCTATATACTCCAAAGAGACCTGCAGCAAAGAGACAGCTATTTAGATTAAGCAGGTCATCAATTAACGCTCTTTATAGATTTCTAGAATAATGTTCTAGTGTCTTTACCTACAAAAACAGCTGAAGAATGCATTTGGAAACCATAGACTCCCAATACAGTTTTCACTATAAGAATATTTTAGAGTTTTACTTTTAATAACATTATGCTTATAATAACTTTTTAATGTTTTTGTTGACAGTAATCTTTGTAGATATAGGTTGATAGGTTGGATGCCCTAGTTTCGCATTCCAGTGCTCTATTCCATTAGACTCCTAATACTGTGTTCATTATAATAATGTCTTAACAAATATTTTAAATTATTTATTTTTATCTGATTATGCTTGCTGATATGATCTAATGTTTCTGTCCACAGGTGTCACTGGAATAGGCATCTGCATGCCATAGACTCTTGCTAGAATGGTCATTCATTGAGTATGTTTTTGAAATTTATTTTCAATTCAAGCTAGTTTCTATTAATTGTATCATAATGCCTTTGTTCTCAGCTTGCCTTCAGAAAGGGCACCTGGATGCTCAAGACCCAATTATAAATAGTCTATGATGTAGACTCCTTTTACGGTGCACATTACCATATTACTTAGTATTTTAGATTTGAAAATTGATTGTTTTAAGAATGTTCTATACACATTTTTTCAGTCTTTTTTTTCTTTTAGCAAAGCTTATCCTTACCAATGATTTTCCTAGGAATTGGGAAATTTTTCTTTTTTTTTTTTTTTTAATTTTTTTTATTTTTAATTATGAGAACAAGGATGCAAAGAAAGAGGACAAGGTAAAGTTACAGTGGAAGGACAATACATAACATAATTCTCAGAAGTCCCCTTGCTGATATCCCAACTTTGAAATTTCATCCAAAGAACATTAAGATTGTAACACACTATAATATTTCTTAACAGCACACAAGGCAATCTAAAGCCATAAAACTTACATAACTCCTTAAACATTACAGGCATAGCATTTTTTTTACATTTCCATATTCATGCATATTAGCTTAAGTTGACCTCAAATCTTAACTGGGTTCTTTTTAAGGATTAGAGTCAAAGGAGCACAGCAAAAATGGTGTTAGAGTGGCAATTGTTGTTTGCATAGGCCCACCAAAATATGAGGGACATGGAAAGAAATAACCTTGGCCTAAATACAAAAAGACCCGATCCCTGAAGGTTCCTGGCACAAGACCAACTCTAGGCTCCAGGCAAGCTAGATCGTCCAATCCAAGACATTGTCTGTAGTGCCAACACACTTATATTTTTCACACAGTCTCTGTTGTTGGTATCAAGCTTCTGTATTTAAGATCCTGGAATCTGTATATCCAACATTGAAGTCAGGATGTGGAGCGTCCTCTGGTTTCACCTTACAATCAAAGGGCAATGCAGGGAGCCCTGTCCTGTAAGCAAATCGTTGTTGTTGTTAAGTCTTCTCAGTGTTAATGGAAGTCTCTTTTGAGCAGGACAATGTCTGAGCAGTGTAGAGTCTTCCTTGGTAGAGGATTGCTTCCAGGTGATGCTATAGACCAGCCTGGATGTTTTGTGGATGGCTTCCCTGGTTCAGGGAAATGGCCTTTCTTCTGAGGTCTGTGCCAGGTCGTTATGTCAATGTTCAGGGTGTAAGGTCCCTTTGCACTATAAGATTTGTCTGTACCAATCTCTATTAGATAGGATCTTATTTATATGTATAGTATTTTCCCATTTTAATGTGCCTATGCAAAAAAGGAGGAATGCCACGTGGTGTTCTTGGCCCATAAGGGGGTGATAAGAACAATAATGGTTCAATCATAAGCATTAATCTGGGGGACTCTTTCTCTAAGATTCCTTGTTAAACAGCTCAAAAAGAGAAGGAGAAAAGCTGTTAGAATCATCACTATATAAGACAACATTTAGTAAGAATTATAGCTGTCAGAGAAAAAAAACAAAATATTCTAAAGAAATACGTATCCATTTTATGTATCTTGAAACAGTTTGGGGTTGTTACACACAATGCACGGCTTTGGTCTGTGATAACGCTTGTACACTACTGATTAAAAAGAGTAATGTAGATTAGAAATGTTTGGGGGGGGATAGAGAGTAAAGGAATAAAAAAGAGCTTTGTAGGGATGTGGGAAAGGGCACGATACAAAATAAAGATTCTGGATACGTAAAACGTAACATAACAATAGGAATACTCTTAATATACGAACCCCGCGCGGTTCTGCAGTTTTGGGATGCATAGGGCGGGATTTCTCCCCCCCCTCCCCCCAGGGCCCGATTAACCAGGCGTGGCCCTGAAGACCCACCAGGTTTGGGGGGATCTTGGCCCCCTGGACTAGGAGTTCAGCCCAGGGGACCTGTGGCTAGCTGTCCTGCCCAGAGCCCCCACCATACCAGTCAAAGACCCAGAAATCCTGGCATGTGGAGTTTTCTGAGCCCAGCCGTGCCTCTGCAGTTTTGGGATGCATAGGGCGGGATTTCTCCCCCCCCTCCCCCCAGGGCCCGATTAACCAGGCGTGGCCCTGAAGACCCACCAGGTTTGGGGGGATCTTGGCCCCCTGGACTAGGAGTTCAGCCCAGGGGACCTGTGGCTAGCTGTCCTGCCCAGAGCCCCCACCATACCAGTCAAAGACCCAGAAATCCTGGCATGTGGAGTGGTCTGAGCCCAGCCGTGCCTCTGCCGGAATTGGGAAATTTTTCTATCTGATCTGTCAGCTTCATATTTTTTAAGCTTTTAACCCATTCCAACTCAGTCAGTTTTTCAACTGCAACCTGTGGATCGATCTTCGTTGTTTGACTATGTGTGTGAGAGAGTGTGTGTGGTGGCTACCTCTATGTCAGTTTAATGTCCGTCTGTATTTTACAGAATGTTTATGTTGCATAGACATTCCTTTTTTCCCTCCCCTACTAACCACTTTACAAATCCTTTCTATTCTTTCCTTTTACTCTCTCACCTCTGATTTGTTATTTCTCCTTAGTCAACCCTTTATACCCTCAGTTCTTAACTCCTTAAAAATTGGACATTTCTCCACACCCACAGCCCACCTCCTGACTCAGCCACAGGAAGAAGCTGCTCTAGGTGGCCCTTTTCTCCCACTTGTCTTCACTGTGGACTGTTGCTCGCTATCAGCTTTTGAGAAACCCTCGGTTAAAGGACACTTCCTGATTCGTGACTGCTTCGAGCTGTTGTTTTCAGACTTCACAAGACCATATCACCAGCTGAACCTGTGCTCCAGGTTTTATATCCCCCCCCCGCCCAGAGTATTTAAAAATACTTAGATATTTGTATATTTCTTTAGGTGTATCTTCTTAATATATATAATTCTATTGTATTTATCCTGATTAGATGTAGTTTTCTCCACTTTTTTTTTTTTTTTTGGATTTGTTTAGTAAAAAATTCTAGTAAATTGGACTCTGGGTTCTGTGTTTCTGATAGAATCTGGTTATAAAAAATTATTTAACTTGTTCATTTTACCCCCATATGCACCAACAGTATCCTATGGCATTGTTCTTTTTGCATGGGCACAATAAAATAGGGAGATATTTGATATAAAGATTATTTTACTTGTTAATTTTATCCCCATATGCACCAACGGTATCCTGTGGCATTGTTCTTTTTGCATAGGCCCAATAAATAGGGAAATAAAGAGAAGTTCCTATCTAATAAGGATGGAAACTCCAAAACTTTTTGTGACAGGAAGTTTTTCTAATTTGAACATTTGTCATAGTGACTTCACTTAGGCTTCAGTTGTTCAGATATCAACCATTCACCCTGTAACCCTGGGCTTCATTTTTGGAACTGGCACAGTTTTATGCATCATCCCCAGGAATCAACCTTCTTCTGGGGAAGGCCTTAATGATGCCTGGCACTGACTTGCTCCAGCTGGGTTCAGATTGGAATATGAACTTGGAATCAGCAACGACTTGCTTTCATGATGGTGAGATGAAACCAGGAAACACTTCGTGTTGCCCTGACTTTGTCATAGGAACTGTGCAAAAATCAAGGTGTCTAAATACTGTAGCCTGATTGTGACAAACGTGATTGAGGAGAACTTTTTCTGGGACTATGAAGAAAGACTTCAGGGTTAGACAACTTAGAATGCCTAGAGTCTGTAGTTGGTCTAATGGCAGGATGCTTCCTGAGTAGAGACACCCTGTTTTACGCCAAACGTTTTTTTCTTTCTACTTTCCCAACTTTTGCTGCAAAAAACCTACCACCACCACCCCTCTGTTTGTCTTTTAGATAGGGGCTCCTGCCTTTTTCATAGGAACTTTAGGGACAAAAATTACTTTGTCTTACCTCATATTTCTGCATTATCTATAAATTAAGAAGGGGAAGATGGGGCAAGATGCACAGTGGTGGTGCATTTGCCTTGCATGTGCTGACCCTGGGCGGACCTGGTTTGATTCCCTGCATCCCATATGGGTCCCCGAACCTGTTGGGGGTGATTTCTGAGTACAGAGCCAGGAGCAACCCCTGAGCGCTGCTGGGTGTGGCCCCAAAACTAATCAATCAATCAATCAATAGAGTTTAAAAAAAAAGAAGGGGGAGATGTTGGAATAACTGGTTTTTTGTTTTGTTTTGTTTTGTTGTGGATTTTGGGTCACACTCGGCAGTGCTCAGTGGTTATTCCTGGTTCCATGCTCAGAAATTGCTCCTGGCAGGCATGGGGGACCATATGGGACGCCGGGATTTGAACCGATGACCTTCTGCATGAAAGGTAAACACCTTACCTCCATGCTATCTCTCCGGCCCCGAAGTAACTGGTTTTTATTCTATTCAGGATAATTCTTCTTTGCTAGAAATACATCTGGATTTGTCCCTTACCCTACCTGTTCTCTTTCACTTTCCAATAAAGACTTCAGGTCTCAGGGAGAAATCTTTTTTCTGCTTCCTTTACACAGCTGGACAATCTACTGCTAGTCACTCTTTCTAGGAGTGGAAGGCTTGTGGTAGAAATTCCCTTAACTTGTTTAATTTGTTTCAACCTGGATTATTTTCTGTGCTGGTGTTTGCTCCCAGACCTGCATCTCCCCAATCTCTTGGGATTGGGGCATGAGGCTCTGCTTCACCTGACAAGAAAGTGTATTATAATAAAAGAGAGAATAAAATTAAATATTGCTTATATGTGAATTGATTAATCTATTGATATCATCTTGAGCAATAATTAAACCTTACTACTTACTTGATAGAATTGGATGTTCTTATACTATCCTGAAAAATAGTCTCCTCGTCTCTAGCTAAACATGTTGGGTACTCCTTTGTTCTCTTGCCTTTTGGGGTCTCTTTTCACAGGTAAAATAGCCATGAATTCTATCTTTTAGGTTTCAACTGAAGAGGACTTGTGGTGCAGGAGCAAAGCAAATCTCAGGAGGTTCAGAAATTGTTCTAAAGGGCAGACTCCAGGGAGAGACCATCACTCTGACCAACTTTGACTAAGGAACCAGAAGTCAACACGCTCAGCTCCTAATGGAACTGTTGCATCCATCAACCACGATGATCACCCAAAGACAATACACTGCACTTACAAGGAATTTTTTCTCCCAGAATTTTTTTCAACTTGATTGATTGATTGGTTTGGAGGCCAAACCCGGCAGCGCTCAGGGGCCACACCTGGCTCTGTGCTCAGAAATATCCCCTGGCAGGCTCAGAGGACCATATGGGATGCCAGGAATCGAACCAGGACCCTCCTGGGTCAGCCACATGCAAGGCAAATGACCTACCCCTGTGCTATCTCTCTGGCCCCCATCTCCCAGATTCTTAATGGTGAGAAACAGATGATAATGCTGCACTCTAAGCCTGTGGCACCACTAGCCCATTTGTGTTAATGGCAGTAACTGTCTACACAGTTCATGACATAGTGTACTCAATCGTGGCAATTGGCTTTAGCCCTAAGGAGAACAGTAAGTGACTGATCATGCC
Source organism: Suncus etruscus (assembly GCF_024139225.1). Classification (NCBI taxonomy): domain Eukaryota; kingdom Metazoa; phylum Chordata; class Mammalia; order Eulipotyphla; family Soricidae; genus Suncus; species Suncus etruscus. The sequence continues at coordinate 10,771,240 of NC_064858.1, read as the reverse complement.
CAGTCCAGTTTGCCAGCTAAAGGACTCACAGTAAATGTCAGATGAGGAGCTTTTGAAGAGCAATTCTATGTATTGGGAAGGATAGAGGAGCTCGGGTTTTCTCAGGGAATTGAGAGAATGACGGAAGGCAATGCTATGTTGTTGGTCTTGTACTCTCCGCAGTAGTTTGTTTTTTTCTTTCTCTAAGAAATGAGGAATAGAAAGCAACTTGGTTGGAGTTTTTCAAAGTGTGTGTGTACATCAATAAACACTGAGAATGGGGATAAAATTTCTAGGGGTGGAGGTCAAGTCTCAGGTCAAGCTGAAAGACTGGTGACCTTCAAGCTGATTTGATAAGCACTGATTAACTGCACTCAGCGACTACTACTGGGATATGGGTGCCAGGGATTGAACCTCAGTCTGTCACATGCAATAAAAACACACTACTCCCTAGTCCTTGTTCAACAATCTTTCACTGGCCACTTGCTTCTCACTCACTGGCAGCTCAGAGCATCTCTTGGATATGATCATTGCTCCATACTGTTTTGTGTCCTTTGTAATGTAGCAGGTACCCCACACTTGATGAAAAAGGATCCAATGAAGTGCTCATGCTGGGCACTTCTGATACACAGGCCAGATGTCAACCCTGCGAAGAACCTAACCTACTGTGGGTTTTCCATACCCTCAATCAGAATGAAGATATGCCTAGCCAAACATGGGGCCTCTCAGCAATATTAAATTCCAACAGTAAGCCATTTCCTTCAGAACATTCCTTCAGAGGGACTCATTTCCTCAACAATTAGTCATCACTGAGGATAATCCCCTTTTCCTCTCTTAGAAATATGACAATGGCTGATGACTCGCTAATGTCCAACAGTTCACATGAACATCTTTACAAGATGTTTGTAGCTGGTGCACAGGAAAAAATGCTAATTTTAGTCTGTGAATTCTGGTTATTTATGAATTATTTAGTTATTAGTTGGCTATATCCTTATATGAGGCCTGAAATCATATAGTCCCTATTATGAAAAGTAGAGGATCCAACTGCCTCTTTTCCTGGAGATATCATTACATTTCAACTCTGATTTCCTTTGTTGTGTGTGTGTGCGCCTGCATGTGTGTATGGTCATGAGTGTGTGTGTGTGTGTGTGTGTGTGTGTGTGTGTTTGTGTGTATGTGTTTGCATGGGAGTCTCGTGTGGATGCTGGAGAGATTTAGGTGCCTCTGCTACAGAGTCTTGGCCACTTTTGGCCTGTGGTTCAGTGTAAACATCAAGATTACCGGGTTACTTGGGTCACTTGAAACCAGGAAGTACTTACCCCTCCCCACAAAGACCCAGTGGTGCTGGGAGCTGAGCCAGGAGCAGCTGCGGGGAAGGAAAGTGCCTTACTCACTGCCCAACCTCTCCGGTCCTTGCAATGGTTTCCAACTGATGTTTTTAAAAACATGTGCTTTGCATTTTAAACTGCAGTGGGACCTTACACCCTGAACTCCTGGCATAGTGACTTGGCTCAGACTTCAGCTGATTGAACATTGACCCCTGAACCATGGACACCATCTGCGGAAACAAACATGGTCTCCTACACCATTACCAGGAATAAGAACTCATAACAAGGAAGGCTCCACTACCATCATGGCATTGACTTACTCCAAAAATGGTACTTATGCCGCCATGACAACCTAGGAACAACAACAGTCTGCTTTTAGAGCAGGATTCTCTGCAATGCTACCTATTGGTGAGATGAAACCAGAAGACACCATAGACCACACAGCCTTCAACATAGGACCTGTACAGAAACCAGGGTCTATAACTACAGAAACCTAACAGCAATAATTGTGATGGTGAAGAACCGTTCTTGGGACCACAGAGAAAGTTGAAGGGGTTGAACAATCTAGTAGGCCTGGAGCCTGGAGTTGGTCTTATGCCAAAACACTTCAGGGGTGAGGTTTCCCAGTTTTTAGGCCAAAGGTTTCTCCTTCCAATTTCCAATTTCTCTCATTATTTTGCTGTGTCTATACAAAGAACAACACACACACACACACACACACACACACACACACACACACACACCTTTCTTTTCTTCTAGTCCATCTATTACCTGAAAAAAAAAAAAAAGAACGTACTAAAGTTTCTGCTATTGTATTAATGACTTTATTGGTGATACAATAATTGTCATGAATATAACTGCTAGTGAACTCTCTTTTTTTTGGGGGGGGGGCCACACCCAGTAATGCTCAGGGGTTACTCCTGGCTATGCGCTCAGAAGTCGCTCCTGGCTTGGGGGACCATATGGGGACACCGGGGGGATCGAACCACGGTCCGTCCAAGGCTAGCGCAGGCAAGGCAGGCACCTTACCTCTTGCGCCACCCGCCAGGCCCCCGTGGAACTCTCTTTTTCTTCTTCCAATTCTTTATTTTTTTTAATTTTAGAGCTTCTATTTTCTTTATATTTTTAATAACTTTGCTCCCTGTAATCCTGAAACAAATATATTATGATCAGTTATGTCAACTATAATACATTTCTTTTTTTTTTTTTTTTTTTGTTTTTTTTTTTTTTTTTTTTTTTTTTTTTTGGTTTTTGGGCCACACCCGTTTGACGCTCAGGGGTTACTCCTGGCTATGTGCTCAGAAATCGCCCCTGGCTTGGGGGGGACCATATGGGACGCCGGGGGATCGAACCGCGGTCCTGATCCTTGGCTATCGCTTGCAAGGCAGACACCTTACCTCCAGCGCCACCTACCCGGCCCCATAATACATTTCTTTTAATAAATTTATTTTTCAAAAAAAGATATTGTTTCAGACAGACTTTGAAAAAAATCATAGAATCCAAAAAAGAAATTACTAAGCAGGTGGTCTAGGTCAGTCAGTATGTGGTATGTGATAAGATGTACTTGTTTCAGGAACTAATATTGTACATTCATAAATTCTGCCCATTCTGGGGCAGGAGAGATAGCATGAAGGTAGGGCATTTGCCTTGCATGCAGAAAGACAGTGGTTCAAATCCTGGCATCCCATATGGTCCCCTGAGCCTGCCAGGAGTGATTTCTGAGTATAGAGCCAGGAGTAACAAGTGAGCACTGCCGGGTATGATTTCCCCCCCTCCCCAAATTCTGGCCATTCAAACATGAATAAAAAAATTTGACTTGTATGTAGCTGGCTCGGGTTTAAGCCCCAGAATACCATATGGTCCCCCAGCCTGCCAGGAATAATTTCTGAGTGCAGAACCTGGAGTAAACCTGAGCACTTCCAGATGTGGTCCAAAGACAATAACAAAACAATAAGAACAACCAAAAAAAAATGTACTTTGCACATAGCTGACCCAGGTTTAGTTCCCAGCACTGCAAAAGGTCCTCAGAGAACTACAAGGTGTGTCCCCTGTACCAGGAATAAGCCCGAAGCATAATCAGGTGTGACCCAAAAATTAGATTAAATAAATAAATAAATAAATAAATAAATAAATAAATAAATAAATAAATAAATAAAACCTGGGGCCAGAGAGATAGCATGGAGGTAAAGCGTTTGCCTTTCATGCAGAAGGTCATCGGTTAGAATCCCTGTGTCCCATATGGTCTCCCGAGCCTGCCACGAGCGATTTCTGAGACTGGAGCCAGGAGTAACCCCTGAGTGCTGCCAGGTGGGACCCAAAAACCAAAAAAGAAAAGAAAAGAAAAAAAATCTATGCTTTCCATCATCTTTAATTTTTTCCCTTTAGGACTAGAGGTAAGGTCATTGCTCTTTGTGACTGCAACTGTTGTGGCCCTGACCCTGGTTCAAGTCTTCAGCACACTTGAGCACAGAGATAGAAATAGTCCCTGGGCACTGCCTTCAATATGACCCTCATTGGCCTAAGTTTTGGTCATTATATTTGCCTTGTACATGTTGTAACAAACAATATGATGTAAACCTTTGTGTGCCTGCATGGCAGCAAGCTAGGGTGGTGGCTGGGAGATAGGGAACACTGGGAAGGTCACAGTGGTGGTGGAATTGGTGGTGGAATATTTAAACCCTGAAACAACTGTATTGTGAACAACTTGGTAAACCATGACATTATAATACAAATTAGAAAAAATAAAGAATCCCTTATAATATCCAACAGCCTAAGCGTAAGGTCAAATAGCGAAAGAAGGTCAAGAGCATTAACCTGATAACCCAACAAGTATAAATGTCATTGTAATAAGAAAATGAACTTGACATAACTTTTTTTTTTTTTTTGGTTTTTGGTTTTTGGGTCACACCCGGCGTTGCTCAGGGGTTACTCCTGGCTGTCTGCTCAGAAATAGCTCCTGCCAGGCACGGGGGACCATATGGGACACCGGGATTCGAACCAACCACCTTTGGTCCTGGATCGGCTGCTTGCAAGGCAAACGCCGCTGTGCTATCTCTCTGGGCCCTGACATAACTTTTTATTCTCTCTAGCTAGCCTAAATTCCATAATTGCTCGAAAGTAGCACCTTCTTTAGGAATTAATATGCACCACCAAAAGACATTAAGAAAGAATCTAAGATATGCATACATCAGTTATAACTGAAAATAAAGATAATGTAGGCCAGGAATGCAGCCAGTGCTAGAGCTTGTGCCTTTGCATGTGAGGCTCTAGGGTTAATTCCTGCCACTACACTTTACAATAATGAGTAATAAATAAAGATAACTATACTGTTAATATTTTTCTTTTGTACTTAAGTCACTGTTCAGGGCAATCTTACCTTCTTTGTCTTATCTAAGAGTAATGCTGCAATGAAATAAATGCAGAAAACTAGTCATCGCAACCTAGCATTATAAAATTCCCAAAATAGCTTTACCTACTTGTGGGACTAATTCCATATGCCAGTTCTACAGGGTAAGATGAGGCAGGCCTAGAGCAGGGTCACTGCAGGAAATAATCCAAATCAAGCTGGAGAGAGATGAACCAATGGGTCTAGGGAACTGTCCACCACATGAAGTGAGAGAAAGAGCTGGCCGGGACTGCATATTTATTAGGAAAATAGGACTACCCTCATAGGAGGAGAATTGGTAAAGGGCCTATCTAGAAGTTCTTACTGCCCACATAGGTTTTTGACATATAAAAGAGAAAGCCATAAAGGTTGAGGGTGAAGGCTGGTTTACCATAACAGTTCAGGGTGAAAACTGATTAATCTAGCATCTCCCCCTATTGTGATTACTAAAATTCAGCCATATGAGAGAGGAGCTAAAGGAGTGACTGTATTTTGTATAGGCATAGTAACATCTGGGGAAATAAAAGAGAAAAAACTTTTAGCCTAAGAACAGGGTGGGTGGCTTTTCCCAGGAAGCATCTGATCGCATTTCCAACTGCAGGCTTCAGACAGTCGAAGTATGCCTAACCCTAGAGGGTCTTTCTTCTAGGTCCTGGGAAAAGTTCTTCTTAAGGTGGTTGTTGTAAACAGGCTCTATAATTAAACTTCTTGGATTTTTCACAAATCCTATGTCGTTGCCAAAGTGTCACAAAGTCAAGGTGTTCTGGTTAGCCAATAATTGCCAGGGCATCAAGAAGCATGCCTTGGTTTGTCAATCATTGCCAGGGCATCACAAAGCATGTCCTGGTTTGCCAATCATTGCCAGAATGTCACAAAGCATGCCCTAGATTCCTCATTGCCAGGATGGCTCAGAACATGTCCTTGTGATTGGTTTTGGTGATGGTACCCTAAGTTCATGGTGTTCAAACATTTCTTTCAATTCAGAGCAATTGAAGCTTAAGTCAAAACAATATGACAAATGTTCAGGATTAAAGGCCCACATGCAACATATAAATTTTGGAGTTCCTATCCCTAATAGACGGAAATCCTCTCTTACTTAAGATGTCCCTATTTTACTGGGTCTATGCAAAAAGGAAAAGAAAGGATATTTCCATAAGATAATATTGGGGAACCAGGGGACTGTAGGTAATATGTATCCCTCAGAAGATGTCATGCTCTATAATTTCTGATACACAGGTATAGTAACAACAATGTTCCACAGGAAATACATATAAAGAAATACACATATAAGCTAATATTTTTTACTGAACAAGTCCAAAGGGGCAATATTCTATCCCAATAAAGAAATACACATAAAGAAATATACATATACACCTTTATATGTTGAAGAAGTTCAAGGTGGTCAGGGAGACAGTAAAACTTTTCTGTGGCTGCTGGGGAACCATGGCCTGAGATAAGTCTTTGAGCCAAGGCCCAATTAGAAAGCAAATTCTAGTTGTGAGATTCTGGTCTCAGGCAGCAGTTCATAGTGATGAGAGGTGGAAAGCATGGGAATAAGGTGATATTCCAGGGTATAAGGAGTGTAGAACTGTAGATGTAGGGTAAAGGGGTTTAAAGCAACAAATTTGGCTTAAGTGAGCATAGGGAAACAGTAGAAAAGGCTTTTTCAGAGTGGCAAGAGGGAGGTGGGAGAGGGTAGAAGGACTATTGCAACATAGACTGACATTATTTACAACACAGACGAACATTAAATTGACATAAAGGTAGCCACCACACACATATGGTACATTGATCAATATGTTACAGCTGTAAAACTGACCCATCATGGGTGACAAATTGGAACGAGCCAAAGCACTTCATAATATAAAGCTGACAAGAAAGGTAGTGTGGAAATTTTCTAATTCCAAGGAATCATTGCTGTGGAGGCTAGATAAGGCTGTAAACGTGTCATAGGTTAGATTGTGTATACATCATTCTCAAACCAGTAAGTTTCTCCAATATACTGTCTTAAACATATCACAAAAGCTTTTTTCATAAGTTGCTAAGCAATCTTACACTGAACACTGTATAGAGTCTAGAGCACTGAATATTATATTATGAGTCTAGAACATACAAAATCCCTTCCCATAGAATTCTGTGAATAAAAAAATATGACATAATTTCAGACATAATTAAATTGAAAATAAATTACCAAAACATTCTTATGAGCACTGTACTAAAAGTTTAGCAGTGGTCCTCAAACTTTTTAAACAGGGGGCCAGTTCACTGTCCCTCAGACCGTTGAAGGACCGGACTATAGTGAAAATAAAAACTATGAACAAATTCCTATGCACACTGCATATATCTTATTTTGAAGTGAAGAAACAAAACGGGAACAATATGTGGCCCGCGGGCCATAGTTTGAAGACCCCTGGCTATAGCATCCAAGTTCTTTCTTCACATATTTCTGTGGGAAAAACATTAGAATATTTTTGCATTCATAATTAAATTGAAAATAATCTGTTAAAACATTCTTATAATGAGTACTACAATGAGAGTTTAGAGTAGAAAGCATAGTAATGTTCATAGGGAGTCCAATTTTCATAGATTTCTTTTTTTTTTTTTTTTTTTTTTTTTTTTTTGGTTTTTTGGGCCACAGCCGGTGATGCTCAGGGCTTACTCCTAGCTATGCGCACAGAAATTGCTCCTGGCTTGGGCGACCATATGGGACGCTGGGTCTGTCCTAAGTCAGCCACATGCAAAGCAAACACCCTACCGCTGTGCTATCGCTCCAGCCCCATTTCTTCATAGACTCCTGAGAACTAAAAAAACTAGAATGTGGGCCCGGAGAGATAGCACAGTGGTGTTTGCCTTGCAAGCAGCCGATTCAGGACCAAAGGTGGTTGGTTCGAATCCCGGTGTCCCATATGCCCCCCCCCACCCCCCCGTGCCTGCCAGGAGCTATTTCTGAGCAGACAGCCAGGAGTGGCCCCTGAGCACCGCCGGGTGTGGCCCAAAAACAAAAAACAAAAAAAAACTAGAATGTTATTGTAGACATACTAGTTTGAAAATAAGCTACTAAAACATTCCTATGCTGAGCATGAGTAATGTATATTTCTTTATTGGAATGTAATATTGATGTAGTATTGTTCCTTTAGACTTGTTCAGTAGAAAATATTAGAGTATATATATATATATATATATATATATATTTTGTATATACTTCCTGGGGAACCTTGTTGTTACTATACCTATGTATCGGGAATTATTGAGCATGACATTAACTGAGGGATAGTTACTACTATCTAGCCATAGTCTCCTGGTGCTCCAACAGTAGTTTGTGCATTATTCTTTTCCTTTTTTGCATACAACAAGTAAAATGCAGAGATTTCCCCCCCACCCCCACCCCCACACCCGTGCCCCACACCTGGAGTCATGAGGTCAAGCTGGTGCTGGCAATCCAAGTTCTGGGCACTGTAAAATCTTTCAATGTCCAGAATGGTTATAGATTAATCAAGAGGATTGACACCAAAGGGGATGTCTTTGTTCACTGGACAGCTATGAAAAGAAACAATCCCAAGAATTTTCTGTGTAGTGTTGGAGAAGGGAAAACTATGAAGTTTGATGTCATGGAAGGAGAGAAGGGTACAGAAGCTACCCAATGTAACTAGTCCTGGGGATGCTGGTGAAGGGCAGCCTCTATGTTTCCAATCTATATAGGTTCTGCTGATTCATTCCTCAGCCTTGCTCAGCTGCTCCACCACCCATGATGGCAGAGGCCAACTCGGGCAGGACAGAAGCAGGTGAAGAGGAGAGAGTTGAAGACTCTGGGCATCGTCCCAGAGGCCAATGCCCATTGCATTTTCTACCAAAGGTGCATGGACCTCGGGGCCCCCAACCTTCAGCAGCTTATCCATATCACCAATTGGGTAGAAGCTCACTTCAGGATACTAATATTAAGACCATTTCCATTCTGAGTGGCATTTTTATATTTCCTCCCAAATTTTATTCTTATTCAGGGAATGTCCTAACCACTTACATTCAGGGATGTCACTGCATAATTCTTCTCTGTTCAAAGACCCTCAAACAGAAACCTCTCTTTATTTACTAGCTCTAATCCAACCAAAGGGGGAAGAGTTCAGTGAGAGACAAAAGTACTATCTAGCTAATCTAGTCTAGGTGAACTTTTGCATGTCAAATGGATTGTGTGAAAAGGAAAAGAGGAGGCTGGAGAACGCTTGTTTTGAAAAAAAAATGGGGTGTTTCACCCAACTCACTCTTTTTTGTTGAGAAAGGCTACATAAGTTCTGTTATAATGTTCTCTGCAAGAGGCAGGAATCCCCAAAATGGAGCTAGTAAAATGGCTATTAATGTGTATAAGCACAGTTAAAAGTTGGGGAAATAAAATGAAAAAAATAATTTTAGCGGCAAGTAAGTAGTGAGGGAATTTTTTGTTTTGTTTTGTTTTGTTTTTTGGTCACACCCCACCGGGCAGTGCTCAGGGCTACTCCTGGCTATCTGCTCAGAAATAGCTCCTCGAAAAGCTCGGGGGATCCACATGGGATGCCGGAATTTGAACCAACCACCCTTAGGGTCCCGGATCGGCTGCTTGCTAGGCAAACGCTGCTGTGCTATCTCTCCGGCCCCATGGTGAGGGAATTTTAAGCCAATTGCTGTAGTAGCTAATTTCTAGGAATCACTGCTAAGAGGTATAGTATTTGGCTGTAAACAGCATCATAGGTTAGATTGTATATACACTATTCTCAAAACAATCAGCTTTTTCTATATCCCTGTGTTATACATATCACAAAACATCTAATCAATTTCTATGAACATGAACATTAGAACCTTTCAGCAGATATACTTAATTTTAAACAGATTGCTAAACATTCCTTTTTTTTTTTTTTGGTTTTTGCGCACACCCGGGTGACGGCTCAGGGGTTACTCCTGACTATGCGCTCAGAAGTCGCTCCTGGCTTAGGGGGGACCATATGGGACGCCGGGGGATCGAACCGCGGTCCGTCTCCTAGGCTAGCGCAGGTAAGGCAGGCACCTTACCTCGAGCGCCACCGCCCGGCCGCTGCTAAACATTCTTACACTGAGAACTGTAATACAAGTCCAGAGCTTCCAAGTTCCTTTACCATAGACTTCTCTAAAAATTTATTAGAAACATTTCTGAAGATATACATACTTTGAAAATAAGCCTTGCTGGGGCCGGGAAGGTGGCGCTAGAGGTAAGGTGGTCTGCCTTGCAAGCGCTAGCCAAGGAACAGACCACGGTTCAATCCCCCGGCGTCCCATATGGTTCCCCCCCAAGCCAGGGCAATTTCTGAGCACATAGCCAGGAGTAACCCCTGAGCGTCAAACGGGTGTGGCCCAAAACCAAAAAAAAAAAAAAAAAAAAAATAAAAAGAAATAAGCTTGCTAAACTATTTTTATAATGAGCACTCTAATAAGAGTCTTTCATATCCAAGTTCTTTTCCCATAAGTTCTGTGGACAAAAACATAGAACATTTCTAAAGGCGTAATTTTGAGATAAGTTGTTAAGTGATATACACAATCAAGTATCATAGCAATTGGAAACTTCACTAAGATAACTAAGAAATATTAAAAAACTAGCATTATGCATTTCCCCCAGAACTGTGCAAGCTGATATCCACTAGAGTTGGATACATAATTATCTGCTTGCAGTGGGGCATAGAACAAAAGATTAAGATCTTAATATATAGATCTATTAAGATCTATACAGATAGAGCACCCAGCTTAACTAGCATCCAATTTAACTACAGTTGAACGCACAGTTTAAGCAAAGCAAATAGGATCCAGGTGTTTAACCTAGAGGCTAGAAACCTCTGACTCCATGCTTTTCTTCCCTCATGACAGTCTTCGGTTTATTAACTCATGCAGCCAAACCCTACCGGCAGACACACTCATGCAGGGTTAGAAATATAGGGGTCGGGCCCGCGAGATAGCACAGTGGTGTTTGCCTTGCAAGCAGCCAATCCAGGACCAAAGGTGGTTGGTATCGAATCCCGGTGTCCCATATGGTCCCCCGTGCCTGCCAGGAGCTATTTCTTGAGCACACAGCCAGGAGTAACCCCTGATCAACCGCCCGGGTTGTGACCCAAATAAAAAAAAAAAAAAAAAAAGAAATATAGGGGTGGTGTTAAAACTGACCAAAGTTGGCCTGGACCCGGTTTGGGGTCCGGGGTTGGATAGCCAAGCCCAGGGAGGCCAGGTCAGGGATGCCCAAGGTCCAAGGAAAGCACACCGCTCAATTGAGGAGACACAAACCTTGGAGGATGCAATCACACATAGGTTTATTCTTTTTCCAGGATCCTGGGGTGTCACCGCAAGCAGGGGATTCGGTCTGCAGTGAGACCCCGAGAATCCAAATTCACAAACATTTAAGGGAATTCATATGATAATGAGCATACAGGTCAAAGCATTTCATAGGTTTATACAGTTTGAATCATCCAATGATTTTTTTTACAGAAAAGGCGCAATTTCCTGTCTGTTCAGCCCCTTCATGACATCATTTACCCCCAACTCCTAGGATGATGGCATGCAAAGATATAGGTTGAACCCTTCAGGTGGTCGCCTAATCTACAGGGTGGAGAACCCATCTGCTCAGCCCTTTCATGATATCATTTTACCCCACTCCCAGATTGATGGTATGCAGAGATATGTGCTAAACTCTTCAGGTGGTCCCCCCAATCCACAGGGTGGAGGACACATTCTCCTGGCAGCATAGTGACCAGAGCAATTAGGGGAAGGGAGCCTTGTTCATTATATCAAGCAAGCCAGAGACAGAGCGAGAATAGCATTAAATTAGATTTTACCCTTATTCTATACCTATGTGTTATTCCTTTTTAGTGACTGTGTGCAATTATTCCTCCCTAATCTTCAAGGGCCATCTGTCCTCTGTGGGGATCTCCTCCTAGAGGGTCTAGGTGTTCCCCTGTTGGAATATAAGATGATTAGTTGGTTTTCCCTCCCTCAAGGTGTCTGGTGGAAAATAAGATGTCCTTGCATTTCTTGGAATGTCCTTTGTGATTTACAGCCTGGTCTCAGGAATCAGCTGTCTCCTTGGGCCTAGTCTCAAAAGTTACACACTAAAATCCAAAGTTAAAAGGCTACACCCCAAAATCAAAAGTCACCTCTTTTCAATAAATATACAAAGCCAATAATTTCTGATACTCACTCCACCCAGACTCTCCTTTTCAAACCCCAGCCCTTGAACAGAGAAGAATTATGCAGTGACATTCCCTGAATGTAAGTGGTAGGACATTCCCTGAATAAGAATAAAATTTGGGAGAAATATAAAATGCCACTCAGAATGGAAATGGTCTTTTTTTTTTTGGTTTTTGGGCCACACCCGGTAACGCTCAGGGGTTACTCCTGGCTATGCGCTCAGAAGTCGCTCCTGGCTTGGGGGACCATATGGGACGCCGGGGGATCGAACCGCGGTCCGTCTCCTAGGCTAGCGCAGGTAAGGCAGGCACCTTACCTCCAGCGCCACCGCCCGGCCCCGGAAATGGTCTTAATATTAGTATCCTGAAGTGAGCCGGCTGTGAGTCCCATTTTTACTAGTGAATCAGAATCTCTTGAAAGAAAATTTTATGAAATATGAACACCCAGGCATAGTCTGTCCCATCATGTACCCTATGGGTGGAGCAATGCCATGTAGCCCACACAGGCAGGTGCCCACATTCCCCTCAGATGAGAAAGTACTTCCCAATCTTCACACCAGCAAAAGCTCATGTTCTCTCTTGAGTACTTGTCTTTGTTTATTGTTGTTGTTTGTATTTGTTTTGAAGCCATGCCCAGTGGTGCTCAGGCAATACTCGTGGTTCTTGCCTCAGAAGTTACTCCTGGCAGGTTTCGGAGACCATGTGGGATGATGGGGATCAAACCTGGGTCAGCCAAATGCAAGGCAAATGTCCTCCCTGCTGTGCTATCGTCCTGACCCCCTGAGCACTTACCTTAACCTACCTCTCTCCTTTCCTTCCTTTACCTCATCAATTAACTTGCTCTTATTTATATATACCGTATTTTCTGGCATATAAGATGACTTTTTTTTAGTTCTTTTTTTTTTTCGGGCCACATTCGTTTGATGCTCAGGGGTTACTCCTGGCTAAGCGCTCAGAAATCGCCCCTGGCTTGGGGGGACCATATGGGACACCGGGGGATCGAACCGAGGTCCTTCCTTGGCTAGCGCTTGCAAGGCAGACACCTTACCTCTAGCGCCACCTCTCCGGACCCTAAGATGACTTTTTAACCCATGAAAAACTTCTTAAAAGTCGGTGATTGTCTTATACAGTATAGGGTATGCTGAAACTTACTCCAGCTTCAGGGATGAGTGATCTGCCCCCCTCTTACCCCCGCATCCCATAAAGCTTCTAGGCGTCATCACTCAGTCCTCTGATTGTCCTGATTCATCTTTCAGGGCACACAGAGGAGCTGAGTTACCAAGAGCTGCATCCTATCCAGCCACCTGGTGTCATCGTTGGTATGCGGCTTTCCAGTGCTCAGTCCTCTGTTCAGCTTTAATGGGACACAGAGTGTTGCATTTCGGCCTTAGGATGGGCTTGGATGGAGAAGGATAGAGGCTTTTATTCTTAGGCCATGGCCACGTGGCTTCATCCCCCATCAACTGGTGGGTCTGGGGTCCAGGAAAGCGAAGGGTATTGAACTCACTCACAGGCAGGCTTCAGGAAGCATCAACTTTATTCATGCCCTATCCAGCACATCTGTGGCCTATATCATAACCTTTTAAGCATTCAGCCATTCTTAGCTAGCCCTGCATCTTAACTCCTTTCAGCCATCTTCCCTTTGACCTCCATGCTGGCAAAAGACCAAAAGGGCCTCATCCCCTCTGGTCAAAACCTTATCTACCCTTTCCAAGACCCCTCCCAGGAAATGGGCGGGGTCTTGCAGGTAAGGTCAAGTTACCTAGGAAGAATGGGGGGGAATGAGGCTTCAACAGAGGAGACACTCTGTCTCCCTCTAGCTGTCCTATTAATCACTGCACCCCAGCCAAGTGCTCTTGGTGGAGCCCCCCCCCCGCCCCCCCCCCCCCGCTCTCATTGCAGATCACATTGTAGATTTAAAAATCAGTCACTCACAACAAATGACAAATGTAAAATGCTTGTTGGCACTCCAAAGTCTGGCTTTATTAAACATATACTGTTAACCTTTGAGGAGTCTACTCTTTTTCTCTTGCATTGTTTTTTTGTTTGTTTGTTTGTTTGTTTGTTTGTTTGCTTGCTTGTTGGGTCACACCTGGCAGCGCTCAGGTGCTCCACGCTCAGAAATCACTCCTGGCAGGCTCTGGGGACCATATGGGATGCTGGGATTCGAACCACTGACCTTCTGCATGCAAGGCAAACAAATGCCTTACCTCCATGCTATCTCTCTGGCCCCTTTCTCTTACATTTTTTACTTTCCATTTGGTGTGCATTAAAGAGAGGTAGTCTTATTCAATGAATATAGCCCAAGCCCTATATTTTAACAGAAAAAGTAGGGGACAGTCTTATATGCCCAGTCGTCTTATACGCTGAAAAATACATTATGTATATCTATTGTTTTAAGAGTGGTGTGTTGGGCCTAGAGAGGCATGAATGCATCCTCAGGAGAACATAAGAAAGAGTAGAAGGCCAAGGACTGAGCACATTTCGATCACGTTAGCTTCAATATTTCTAAGGAATAGGAACCCTCTGAAACATTCTGCTTGTATTCTAGAATAAGTGATCCAGCGTTTTATTTATTTATTTTGGTTTTTGGGCCACACCCATTTGACGCTCAGGGGTTACTCCTGGCTATGCGTTCAGAAATCGCCCCTGGCTTGGGGCGACCATATGGGACGCCGGGGGATCAGAACGCGGTCCGTCCTACGCTAGCACTTGCAAGGCAGACACCTTACCTCTAGTGCCACCTTCCCGGCCCCAGATCCAGCGTTTTAAAAAGTTGTCACTTGAGGGCCAGAGAGATGGCATGGAAGAAGGGCATTTGCCTTGCATGCAGAAGGATTGTGGTTCGAATTCCGACATCCCATAAAGTCCCCTGAGCCTGCCAGGAGTGATTTCTGAGCGTAGAGCCAGGAGTGGCCCCTGAGCACTGCTGGGTGTGACCCCAAAACAAACAAAAATAACAAACAAAAAAAATGTCACTTAAGCAATACCTATCCCACACACATTTCTTTTCTTTTTTTTTTTTTTTTTGGGGGGGGGTCACACCCAGCAATGCTCAGAGTTTACTCTTGGCTCTATGCTCAGAAATCACTCCTGGCAGGCTCACGGGACTATATGGGACTCTGGGATTCAAACCACTGTCCTTCTGCATGCAAGGCAAACTCACTATCTTCATGCTATCTCTTCAACCCCCCCCCTTTTTTTTTTTGTCCATGAACATTTCTGATAAGAAAAATATTCAGGAAGACATAGTTGACATTGTAGTGAAACAGACCAGGGTTCATAGTTTGACTCTGGGCCCAGGTTTCTCCAATCACAATATGTAGATACTTGTAAGAATCCCACAGCACAATGTCCATCTGGTTTCAGATGGTGCTCAATGATGGTACTCATCATTATTAACTTAAACTAGTTAATAAGTAATATTGCTCTGAGCTAGTTCTGAGGCATTATCAGTATTCTTTTCTACAGATATTGATTCTGTCAAGAAAGTTTTTTAGGGCACAGTGGTAGGGCACTGCCTTGCACGCAGCCAATTCAATACGGATGGTGGTTCGAATCCCAGCATCCCACATGGTCCACTGTATCTGCCAGGAGCAATTTCTGAGCACAGAGCCAGGAGTAATGCCTGAGCACTGACGAGTGTGACCCAAAAAAGAAAAAGAAAGATTTTTATCCAATATTCACTTCACCACTATTTATAAGTAGATAAATATATGGATGTGAACCAAGTGCTCACTGACAGATGATAGCATAGAGTCAGTGGAGTACAGAGACAGAATTGAATACTATTTGGCTCTCAGATAAAACAAAATCTTGCCTTTTGCAGTCACAAGAAAAGAATTGGAGGCTCATTTCAAGCTACATGAAGTAAGTCAGAAGGAGAAAGACCAATGTTGGGTGGTGTTATTGGAGAAGTAAAGAAAGGGAAGAGACAAAACCAGAAGGAAGCTGAGGCTGGAGAGAGAGCACAGTGGTAGGGCGTGCCTTGCATGCAGCCTATCCAGGACACACAGTGGTTTGATTCCCTGCATCCCTTATGGTGCTTCGTGCCTGTCAGGAGCGATTTCTGAGCACAGAGCCAAGAGTAACCCCTGAGTGCCTCTGGGCATGATCCAAAAACAAAACAAAAATAAAAAAGGAAGCAAACCAGTGGACTGAGACTGCCAACTATTTTTACCAGAGACGGTGGGAGGAGAGTGAAACAGAGAGGAACACAAACCACGGTGGAGAGATGTTGTACAATATTGTGAAAGGAAAATATTTGTGTTCTTAAAATAGACATAACCATAATCATTACCATGATCTTTATTTTTTAATGTGTTATGAGTACAGGAAGAATAGATTTGGATCCTACAATGCTGTTGGAGGAAGTTTGTAGTAGTAATATCTAGATTGGAGCAATGACCTAGAGAGATAATCTCTTTCATAATAATTCTCTAGCCCAGAAGACATATCAATACCATCAGTCATATATCACATAATTAATTATGTACATTATTTAATCAGGAATATTTTTTGTTGTTATTTTGAAGCCACACCTGGCAGTGCTCAGGGCTTACTCCTGGCTCTGCACTCAGGGATCACTCCTGGAAGTGCTTAGGGGACCCTATGGGCTTCTGGGGATAGAACCCAAGTCATCAGTGTGTAAAGCAAATGCTCTACCTTATATGCTGTTGCAAGATTTTTATGTGTCTTTCCTAATGAGGGATAGATATTTTTAGAGAGCTAAATAATTTTTAAAACATATGGTTTTTTTTTAACTTCTTATCTTTACTACTATATATCTAGTCTCCTAAGATCCTGATATGTTCATAGCATGGTGAGAATGATCCAAGAGAAAAAATAGCCAGTCTCTAGTTCATCACAGTGGAAGTTTCAATGAAATAAGTTATTACACCTTCTAGCTAAGAGAAGTGACAGGATGTGGGCAGAATTCGAAAGAGAAACACTGTTTGAAAGGGCTATTGTTTATTTTTTTTGTTTTTCGAGCCACACCATTTGATGCTCAGGGGTTACTCCCGGCTAAGCGCTCAGAAATTGCCCCTGGCTTGGGGGGACCATATGGGACGCCGGGGGATCAAACCGCGGTCCTTCTTTGGCTAGCGCTTGCAAGGCAGACACCTTACCTCTAGCGCCACCTCACTGGCCCCAAGAAAGGGCAATCATTTTCTTCTGTGGTGCTATAGTCCTGATGCGTTTGCTACAAATGACAGCATTTGTTGTAGGTAATAATATTGAAAAGAAACATGTTATTTTTCAGGAGTACTCCATAGTACTCCACTACTAGGAAAAGAAGTTTCTCTCTTTGAAATTATTTCTTAAAGAATTCATTAGAAGTGAACAACGGGAAATGAACAAGAAAGTAATTGGATGTGATCTCTCCTTGAACTTAGGTATATAAAAGAAAATATCCAATGAGCAACCCAGAGATAAAACTGGGAGAAAACTAGGGAGCTAGAGTGGGCAGTGCAAGATAAAGAATAACATTTCTGGGGCCAGAGAGATAGCATGGAGGCAAGGCATTTGCCTTGCATGCAGAAGGACGGTGGTTCGAATCCCGGCATCCCATATGGTCCCCCGAGCCTGCCAGGAGCTATTTCTGAGCATAGAGCCAGGAGTAACCACTGAGCGCTGCTGGGTGTGACCCAAAAACCAAAAACAAAAAACAAAAACAAAACAAAAAAAAAAGAATAAAATTTCTTAAGTCTGGACCAGAGTTTCTTGGACTTTTCCCACTGGAGACCTCTTCATACCAGAAAACTGGAACCTGGGTAGAAAAATCTTCGATTCTTTAGGCCTTGGAGTTGGAATTTATTTTTGGTCATTTAGACCTTTTGCTATTCCCAATTGTTGTTTGTTTGCTTGTTTACAACTTTCACATGGAGTGGTGGTCTACATTTTAAGAATATAGAGTCTACATTCTTTTTTTTTTTTTTTTTTTTTTTTTGGGCCACACCCTGTGACGCTCAGGGGTTCCTCCTGGCTATGCGCTCAGAAGTTGCTCCTGGCTTCTTGGGGGACCATATGGGACGCCGGGGGATCGAACCGCGGTCCGTCCTAGGTTAGCGCAGGCAAGGCAGGCACCTTACCTCCAGCGCCACCCGCCCCCCAAGAGTCTACATTCTTGAGGGGTCCTCAAACTACAGCCCATGAGACTGTAGGACCTTTATTCAGCCAGGTGGGTGTTTTTGCCACTGCTGCCTATTCTGCTTAGCTGCTGTGTAGGCCCAGGCTGCAGTGGAGTGTGTGCCTCATTCTCTGATAACTCTCTGTCTCCTCTCTGTCTCCTGACTCTTTTTTCAGTCTCAGACACGGCTCCTCAAACTGTGACCCGCAGCTCACTATTGTTCTGACTGTTTTTTAAACTATACTTCAGCTCTCCAACTGTCTGAGGGACAGTGAACTAGGACCCTGATAGACTATACATCAATGAGAAAGAGTGAGAAGCTCAGCTGTATGTAGCACACACTTTGCAAGCACAACACCTGGGTTCTGTTCCCAGCACTGAATGATCCTTTGAGCTCTAAAAACGAAGTACTGTGGAGGCACAGTTGGGAGGGCTATGAATAACTCTAAATATCATAATCCCTGGAGCAGGGCAACTGCTGGAAATAATCCAAACCAGGCCGAAGAGAGATAAAACAGGAATCAGGAATCCTTTCCACCATGAGGAGCAAGAGGAAGAAGATAGCCAGGACAGCAGTATTTACTGGAAAGTTAGGACCATCCCCAAAGGATGGGGACAACTAAGGTAAAGAACTTATCTAGAAGTTCTTCCTGCCTAGGTGCGTCTTTTACATGTAAAAGAAGAAGCCATCAAAGTTTAGTGTGAAGGCTAGCTAACTCCTCTTCTGTGTTTAATAAAATGCAGAAATATGAGATAGGAACTAAAAGAATTATGGTATTTTCTTCATAGGCACAGTAAAAGCTGGGGTAATTGTGGGGGGAGGGATTTTAGGTCACACCCTGTGGCACTCGGGTTATTCCTGGCTCTACACACAGAAATCACTCCTGGCAGGCTCGGGAGATCATATGGGATGCCAGGATTCAAACCACCATCTGTTCTGGGTGACTGCATGCAAGGAAAATGCCCTACTGGTTGTGTTATCTCTCCGGCCCTCGAAATTTTAATAAAAAATCTTTTAGCCTAAGAGCAGGGTGGTTTTTCCCAGGAAGCATCTGGTCACATTTCCAACTGCAGGCTTCAGACAGTCTAAGTTTGCCTAACCCCAGAGAATGTTTCATCTAGGTCCCAGAAAAATTTCTTCTCATGTTGGTTGTTGAAAGCAGGCATAATATTAAAAATCCTTGGGTTCTCACAAATCCTATGTTATTGCCAAGGTATCACATAGCATTCCTGGATTCCTCATTGCCAGAGCCACTTGGAACCTGTCCTTATTTCCAGTGATGGGACCAAAGTCCATGGATGTTCAAACTTTTTCCAGTTCAGAGCAACTAAAGCTTAAGTCAAGTCAATATGATAAATGTTCAGGGTTAAAGGCCCACCTGCAACATATAAATTTTGGAGTTCCTCTCTTACATAAGATTTCCCTACTTTACTAGGTTTATGCAAAAGAAAAAGAAAAGATATTGCAATAAAGTAATAGTGGGATAACAGTGAATTATAGGTAATATATATTCCTCAAAAGATGTTATGCTGTGTACTTCCTGATACATCAGTATAGAAACATTGTTCTGCAGGAGATAAATACAAAGAAAAACACATATCCCCTAATATTTTCTACTGAACAAGTTCAAAGGAGCAATATTATACCAATAAAGAAATATGCAAAAAGAAATATACATATACCCCTTTGTCTGTTGAATAAGTTCAAAGTAGGTAGATTCTGAATTACTACTTCAGCTAAAAAGGTGATTAGTTGGTTGATGGTATTCCAGGGAGGTGGAAATGTCCTGCAGCTGTTGGGTGTAATCACAGGCCTTGCAAATCCTTGAGCCAGAGCCCACTCAAAAAAGTGATTCTGGTCACAAGCAGCAGTTCACAGTAATGAGAGGTGGAAAGTCTTGTGGGGGGGAGGGTGATTTTCAGGGCACAAAAGATGTAGAGCTATAAGAGTAAAGAAGTTTATTAGGGAAAGTAACAAATCTGTGATAAATGAAGCAATAGGAATACAATAAAATTGGTTTTTCAGAGTGGCAGACAGGGGTGAGGGAAGGTGTATATATATAAAACTGACAAGAAAGGTAGTCAGGAAATTGTAAACCAGTTACTGTAGTGGCTAATTTCAAGGAAACATTATTAGTGAAGTTAGACTTAGCTGTAAATGCATACATCATACTTAAACCGATTGTATTTTCCATATCCTGTCTTAAATGTGTCACAAAAGGACCCGGAGAGATAGCACAGTGGCATTTGCCTTGCAAGCAGCCGATCCAGGACCAAAGGTGGTTGGTTCGAATCCCGGTGTCCCATATGGTCCCCCGTGCCTGCCAGGAGCTATTTCTGAGCAGACAGCCAGGAGTAACCCCTGAGCTCTGCCGGGTGTGGCCCAAAAACCAAAAAACAAAACAAAACAAAATGTGTCACAAAAGCTTTTTCCATAAGTTGCTAAACATCCTTATAGTAAGAGTTAAGAGCACTGAGTACTGTAAACAAGTCCAAACTATTCAGTTCCATTCCTGTAGACTTCTGTAAACAAAAATATTAGAACATTTTTAGATGTATTTCTATTGAAAATGGATTACTAGGGGCCAGAGTGGTGGCACAAGCGGTAGGCCATTTGCCTCGCACATGCTGACTTAGGAAAAACCATGATTCAATCCCTCGGAATCCCAGATGGTCTCCCAAGCCAGGAGTGATTCCTGAGCACATAGCCAGAAATAACCCCTGAGCAACAACGGGTGTGGACCCAAAACAAAAGAAAACAAAAAAGAAAATGGATTACTAAAACATTCATATAATGAGCACTGTAATGAGAGGTTAGAGTATAGAGCTTTGCATGCACGTCCAGGACATCCAACTTCTTTATTCATAGACTTCTGTGAACAAGAAAATTAGAACATTTATTTTTTTGTGTGTGTGTGATTTTTGGGTCACACCCGGCAGTGCTCAGGGGTTATTCCTGGCTCCAGGCTCAGAAATTGCTCCTGACAGGCACGGGGGACCATATGGGACGCCGGGATTCGAACCGATGACCTCCTGCATGAAAGGCAAACGCCTTACCTCCATGCTATCTCTCCGGGCCCTATTATTGCAGACATACTTAGTTTGGGTGCTGTGGGGACAGTGGGGCTTTTAGGACTGTGGGGACTTTCAGGGATTCTGGGTGAACGTGGATATATGGGAGGTTGTGGGGGACTTGATTACTGTGGGGGACTGTGTTGCTTCTGGGTGGCTGTGACAGATTGTGGGAACAGAGGGGTTTATAGTGACTGTGGGGACTGTGGGGTTATTGGGGGACTGTGTAGAATCTGGAGACTTCGATGCTGCAAGGACTATGGAACTTTGGGGAACTGTGGGGCTACTGTGTCACTTGAAGACTGCAAGTGAGCTGGGGGACAGTAGGCTAGAGTAAAAAAATGGGGGATAGTGGGGGACTATGATGATTATGGAGTCTGTGGTCTTTGTGGGGGGTCTGGGGCACTTTTGGAACAATGGGGATTGTGAAGGTCTATGGGGGACAGTGGGAAATTGTGGGAGGGGAGCTGTGGAGGACTGCGGAAACTGTGGAGGATTTGAGGAATATTGGGGGCTGTGGGGACTTTGGTGATCTGGAACTGTGGGGAACTGTGAAGAATAGTGGGTAATGTGGGTAATGTAGGGGATTATGGCAGACTGATGGAGTTTGATGTGGGGGCTTGAAATCACAACTGACATGGCCACAGGTTGGGCAAGCAGGCTACCCTCTGGATACCACTTTGCCCCTGCTAGGGTCTTTCCTATGTAAGCCCTTGTTCCAGCAGTGGGACCTTCTCCTGGGGGCTACAGACATGCTCAGAAGATTGGCAGACCTCAGAGGGTTCTGTCCCTCAAAAACCCTTAAAGGGCTCATTTAGGATCCTCATCAGACCCCAAAGAAGAGCCTGCAACAGTTTGGGGGACACACATCCAGAGGTGCAATGGGGATGGACCTGTGTCTTCCACTCTTTTTACCCCCCCCCTTGAAGATTTTGAGATCCACTATCCGCCTTTTATTCTGGGTGTGTGCATTCACGTGCGCAAGGCAGCTGTGTGCCCTGAGCCTGAAACACTTGCAGGTTCCAGAGATGCTAATAGGGAAAGACACTTGCTTTGCAGGCAGCCACTTACATACCTGGCACCAAACTGTTGAAAAACAATATGGAAGCTGTTCCAAAAAATTAAAAATTGAGCTTTCATCCAACCCAGCACATTCACATCTTGGTGTCTACCAAACAGCCTTTAAAAACATTTGCTCCTAAGTTTAAAGTGTAGGGTTCTGGAGCCAGGCTCCCCCACCCCCCACGAGGCCGATGCAAGGGTAGGTAAGGGTCTCTTCCAGCCCGTGACCTCCAGGCCAGAATCGGAAAAGAGAGGGGAGACTGTGAGCCATAGACCACTCACATTGTCAGAGCAATGGACTTCGTTTATTGAAGGTAGGGACAAGGCTTTTAAAGGTAAACTGTAGGTGGGAAACAGAATGTGGGTAATACAGTTTAGACATTACAGCAACAAGATGGTATGCAGAGACAACAGTCACAAGGTACATGGCATCATTGATTTAGATGCTATGCAAAGATAGCAGTTACAATGCCTATGGCCACGATAAATCAGAAAGCATGTAAAGATAGCATAGCAATGCTTATGACATCATTAAATCAGGAAGTATGTAAAGATAATGGTTACAATGCTTGTTGCACTTTTAGCCTAGACAGGTTGTTTGACCTGGATGACTTTCTCCTGCACTCAAAACAGCAGGGACACAAGTCTCTAAAAAGAGACTTTCTTTTATATTCAAGGCCAGCTTGCAGAAATGTCCTTATTTCCCGGCCTCTCTCCCCACACAAAGCAGCATTAGTTTCAATATTCAAAGGCTGAAAACAAGGCAAGTGGCCACAAAACTAAACTAGGCAGATATATCTATGACAATATGTATACATAGATGGGCATGGGTATATAAATGCCATGTGTCTGAAAAGGAAGAGTAGCATGCTAAAAGAAGTTAATCAGGAGAATACAGATGCAGAACTCATTCATACATAGGCTGTAGATAAGAAATAACAGGGAAGAAGCAATAATAGCACAACTGGGAGAAATTTGCATTGCAGGCGGCTGACTGAGATTCAATCTTGGGCAGACATACCATAGGGTCCCTTGAGCCTGTTAAGAGTGATTTCTGATCACTGAGGCTGAAAAAGACCTGAGAGCATACTGGAGTCCTGCTCCAAGTGAAGGTGTCTGAAGCAGAGTCCTGTGAAGATCAAGAAAACAAGACAGGGCCCGGAGAGATAGCACAGTGGCGTTTGCCTTGCAAGCAGCCGATACAGGACCAAAGGTGGTTGGTTCAAATCCCGGTGTCCCATATGGTCCCCCGTGCCTGCCAGGAGCTATTTCTGAGCAGACAGCCAAGAGTAACTAACCCCTGAGCACCGCTGGGTGTGACCCAAAAACCAAAAACCAAAAAAAAAAAAAAAAAAGAAAACAAGACAGAGAGAGAGAAGACATAGAGGTCAGAGGGTTAACTGTCTCATAGACAGAGAGTCCCAACTGTCCTTTCCATTGGATATTTATTGTTCAGCAATCATTGGTCATAGAAAGAAGTGTAGATCACAAACAAAACCTGAGGGGGTTTACAACTTCAATAAGGGAATGTGAGGAATGAAGGCGTTTTAGGTAATAAGTTCTGTGGATTGTCTTCCTCCAGGCAAGGATAATAGATTGGAGACTGTATACAAGGACTTCCACCCTAGGGCATTTCCTAACTGATAAAGGCATTCCAAACACTTTTGTTAAGACTTCTTCAGTTTACTATCTGTATCTTTTCTCAGAATTTCTGACTACTAAAGTTTGGGGTTTTTTTTTCAGTTCTTAATATTTATAACATGTAGCTTCCTACTACAAGAGCAGTGGGGGGCCAGCGTGGTGGCGCTAGAGGTAAGGTGCCTGCCTTGCCTGCACTAGCCTAGGACGGACCACGGTTCTATCCCCTGGTGTCCCATATGGTCCCCCAAGCCAGGAGGGATTTCTGAGCACATAGCCAGGAGTAACCCCTGAGCATCAAACCAAAAAACAAAAAAACAAAACAAAAACAAAAACAAAAAGAGCAATGGTTCTGACATCCCCCAACCCCACCACAAAAGAAAATAACCAATGCCTAAAGGCAGCAAAACATGAGAACTGACCTACAGAAGAACCAGGGAGTCTCACTGATGTGAGGTGATAACTCATTGCCATTTAAATTTGAATTTCCTTTTAACCAATGACAGAGAGATGTTTTTCATATATCCATTGGCAATTTGTATGTTTTCTTTTACTTTATTTCTTTCCTTTCCTTCTTTGTTTTTTGTTTTTGTTTTTGGGTCACACCCAGCTGCACTCAGAGGTTACTCCTGGCTCGGCACTTAGAAATCGCCCCTGTCAGGCTCAGGAGACCATATGGGATGCTGAAGATCAGAACTAGGTCCATCCTGGGTTGGCTGCATGCAGGAAAATACCCTACCACTAAGCTGTCACTCTGGCCTCAATCTATATGTTCTCTTCAAGGAACTATCTGTTCGTGACTTCCCACAATTAGTAAAAAGAGATTTTTTTGGGGTTGAGGTGTTAGGTTTTAGAAGTGTTTTCTCTAAAATGGATTATATCTTTTCTGTCAGATAGACAAATGTTTTCTACCCATTTGGGGCCAATATGATCACCCAATCTGGGAGGTATCATTTTGTTCTAGTCATTATTTTGTTTGAGGTAGAGATTTTTTTCAATTGATGTTTCTTTGTATATAACCTAACACACAGATATTTATCTTAATTTTTTTCTGTGATGTTGATCTTAGTTTGCTTCTTATAATTTCTATTAGTTTAGCCATTGGCACCGAGGACTCAAAATTAGCCAACAGTACTCAAAAGTCAAGGCCATGAAAAAGGTCACTAAAAATGAGTGAATATCATGAAGGGAAGGTTCTACGAAACAACATGGTTTGAACTGCCTATGGCCACAAACTTTAGAAGTTGGGAAGAAATTCAGGGAATTTCTGCTGGTAGATGAGGAGGTCACAGAATAAAGTGGAGGGGATGGAAGAAACATTGCATTCAAGGCAAGGTCTTCACCTCCTGTCCTATCTCTTCACATCCCAAATATATGCTGGATTAGTAACTCCAGCACATGGAAGCCCTTACAGCCAAACATCAACTTCTGTGGCAATGAAGACTGTAGAGACCCTTGCTTGGTTCCAGAGACATTTAGCCTGCTAGGTGATTCTGGGCAGCGCTTCATCCCCAATCACCAATTTCAAGGAGCCAAACCCCCCAAAGATTTTTCAGCTTTTTTTTTCCCCAAAAATTCTATTACCTTGGGATATGATGCTCCAGACTGGAATTGAATTTCAATTCAATAGCCCGGGAAACCTCTCTGGCTCAGCAAATCTTAAAACTCTCTAGGAAACAGAACAATAGTACAGTGCCAATGGTGCTTCCTTTTCAATGAGAATGACAAGCCTTTGATCCCTGGCATTCCAATAAAGTATCTCAGAACACCAAAACAAACCAAATAAGCCAACCTCCACGCAAAACTCCAAATAGCCCAGGCATGTAATACCAACAAAATTCAACTAGTAAAGAATTCTGAGCTCCAACAGGCTCCACACACTCACCTGACAACCTTTTCTTTGTTTTTGACCATTATCTTTATGTTTCTTCATATTTTATTTATTTATTGGAGGGGGGGACAGGGCTGCGACAATCAGGAGTCACTCCTTGTTCTGTACTCAGAATTGACTCTCAGAAGGGATCAGTGGGCTATATGGGATGCCAGGTTTAAACCCAGGTTGGCAGCGTGCAAAGAAAGGCCCTACTAGCTCTTCACTCATATGCATTATGGAAACTTTATTTTACTGTTGCTGGTGTTGTTGTTGTTGTTGTTGTTATAACTATTCAATAGTTATAACGATTCAATGCTCCAGGGCTACTCCTGACCTGCACTGCGAATGACTCCTGGCAGTACTCAAGGGACTTTATGGGATGCCGAGGATCTACCCAGATTAGCAGAGTGCCAGGTGAGGGCCCTGTGAACTGCTATTGCTCTCCACCTCTGCCTTTCCAATTGGGCAGACTGCTTAAGCAACAGCACAGCAGGTAGGCATTGGCCTTACAAGTGACCAACCTGGGTTCAATTCTTGACGTCCGCTTTGGTCCCCATTGCCTACCAGGACTCATTTCTGAATGAGGGCAAGGAGTAAGCCCTGAGCACCATCAGATGAGGCAACCAAACCAAAAAGTAAAAAACTGGGTGTGGGACTTCACAGAGCTGGCTTCATGGATCAAATCTGGATTGGGTCTACCTGTGTACATAGGTGTCATAGGCGCTGTACTATCTCTCCACACCCAAGTGATTTTCCACTCTGCCCCAAAAGAACACCACCATTTGGAAAAATTTCTAGAGGGGCAACCTCTGAAATCTTTCTTGATGGAGCCTCCAACTGGAGGTCATAGCCACGCCTCAGACGTGGAGCCATAGAGACGTAGACCAATAGATGTGCTTTTCCTGGAAGGACGGTTATTAGTGGGTGGGAACTATGCCTCTTCCCTTATTGTGATTGGGGGGGGGGGTGCCCTTCAGTGTGGTTGAGTCAATTCCATTGGCGCCAAGGCCCATCTCTTGCCAGCAGGAGGAAAGTAGGTCTCTGGTCAGCTAGTGGTTTCTGCATAGTGGCTTGAAGCGAAAGGGGTGAATTCCTGTTGGGGTACATGGTAGAGACTTAAAGGGACTTAATGTGGGGCCAGGACTGGCTTGGGGAAGCCTGATGTTCCAAGATGTGACTCCCTCAGGAGTCTCTGCACTGTTAAGCCATGAAACAACAGCAGGCTGGGTCCTCCTGCCTTGCTGCCGTTGGCTCCTTGCAAGGCCTGGAAACCACTTCCTAATTTCCTTCTTCCTTCAGGAACCCTCAGGTAGTGCTCAGCCCGGCAGTTGTTTTGATGTTTGATTTGGGACCACACCCGATAGTTCTCAGGCTTGACTCTTGGTCCTGTGCTCGGCGATCAGTCCTGACCCGTGTTGATGATGGGGATGGAAGCTGGGCGGTCGGTTCCGAGACTTGCACATTCCTTGCTGACCTATGCTGAGGCGAATGTCTGATCTAAGGTGTGCTGGGTGTGGGCACCAATGAATGGGACACCTCAAGTCTTATGGCTTGGGGCGTGGCCTCAGACCAAATGACGTCACAGTCAGTGCTATTGGCTTGGTTCTGTTGCCCTTGGAGAAGGGAGCGTTGGTGCACAGGGGGCTCATGGGAATTGGGGAGCAGAGAGAGGCGTGCTGTTGATGGTAAGTCCTTTGGGCAGTGTGATCCCCTTGCTGAGGTCCCCAGCAATCCAGAGGAACCACTGAACTCTCCAAGAGAGATCTCTGTGAGATCAAGTGAGAGCTAGGAGTCAAGATGCGTACAGTCAGGGGTGGCCCCTAAAGAGAAACCACCGCTTCCTTCTGGAGCAACCTCGGTCACCCTGGCAAGTGCTGGAAACCCAGGATTGAGGAAAGTCGCTCTGAGATCACTCCTTGAGGCAAGCAGGGGACACTATGGGGTCCAAGGCCTGAACATGACTCGGCCACATGCAGGGCAAGCGTCCTGCCCTCTGGACTCCTCTCTGCCCCTCCTGAGACTTTCCTAGCTTGGCCCTGGTTCCATCAGTGAAGCCCCCTGAAGTACCATCCCTGAAAGGCCCTCCTCTTTTAAAGGGCTTGTTTAGGATCCAGATCATCTTTTCCCCATCAGACCTTTGGAGGAGCTCACTACCTTCCCGTCTGCAACAGTTTGGGGTGGGGGGTACACACAGCCAGAGATGCGGTGGAGTATTGGACCTCTGTGTTCAGCACTTTCCACTGCCTTGAAGATTCTAGTATTCTACCAGCACCCCTTTTATTCTGAGTGCAGAGTTTGAGCTCAGGTTTCCACGTGTGCAAGGCAGCAATGCATCCTAAGCCATGGAAACCCTGCCTGACTCCACAGATGCTACTGGTAAAAGGTGCTTGCCTTGCAGGCGGCTACTTCCACCCTGCCATCAAACTGTTGCAATACAATATGGAAGCTGTTCCAAAAAATTAAAAATGAAACTTCCATCAGACCCAACATTTTCGCATCCTGGTGTCTACCAAACGACCTTCAGAGACAATTCCTCAAAAACATCTGCTCCTCTGTTAAAGCAGAATTAGTCTCAATACTCAATGGCTGGAAACAATGCTAGTGGTCACAAAGCTAAACTATCATGTGTCTGAAGATGAAGAGAATGAAGAGTACCATGCTGTTGTTTTCAATATAAATTATAAAGTCTGAAGTCTTAGTGCTGAGGTGAGGCCTTTCTCAGCATGGCACCTTTACACCTTCCACCAGTGGATCTGAAGGTGCTGGATAACTGGGTAGAAATCATCATAAGCAGTCAGTTAAAGTTTCATCGGAGTCAACACGGTTTATTCCATTGCCTTATACGCCATTTGCACACTGTGCCATGCATACCTAACTCATCCTTTCGCTAAAGAGCTCTCTCTCTGTCTCCCTCCCTACTGATCTCCAAGCTTCCTTTCGTCTTTTTCTCCCTCCCTGTCCCCCCAGGCAACATCTTATATTTTTTATTCCAAACCACGGACACCAGCCAGGTGTAGATGGATCTGGCCATCTAGGTGATATTGACCTTTTTTTTTTTTTTTTCTTGGTGGTTGGGCCACACCCGGTGGTGCTCAGGGGTTACTCCTGGCTGTCTGCTCAGAAACAGCTCCTGCCAGGCACGGGGGACCATATGGGACACCGGGATTCAAACCAACCACCTTTGGTCCTGAATCGGCTGCTTGCAAGGCAAGCGCCGCTGTGCTATCTCTCCGGGCCCGATATTGACCTTTCAATAGAAAGTTTAGGGCATTGGGTGAAGGAATACCTTCACATCATGGTGAAAGAAGTGAATCAGGATAGGTACAGATACAGAACTCACTCATACATAGGCTGTAGATAAGAAATAACAGGGAAGGAGCAATAGCACAGCTGGTAGGACATTTGCATTGCATGCAGCTGACCCAGATTTGATCCTGGGCAGACATGGGTCTGCTCATAGGGTCATAGGGTCACTCGAGCCTGAAAAAAAGTTGATTTCTGATCACTGATGCTGAAAGAGATCTGTGAGTAGTGGGTCTGACATTCCCAACCCAACCAAAAAAAGGAAATAACCAATGCCTGAAGGCAGCAGAACTTTAGAACTGATCTACAGAACCAAGTAAGCCTCAATGATGTGAGGTGATAACTCATTGCAGTTTGAATTTGAATTTCCTGATAGCCAATGACAGAATGATGTTTTTCGTATACCTATTGGTAATCTGTACGTTTTGTTTTTGTTTTTGTTTTCTTGCCACATCGTGTGATGCTCTGTTACTCCAGGCTATGCACTCAGAAATTGCTCCTGGCTTGGGGGACCATATGGGACACCGGGGATTGAACCGAGGTCCATTCTGGGTCAGTTGCATGCAAGGCAAGTGCCAGTCCCAATCTGTATGTTTTTTTCAGGAAGTATCTTTTCATCATTTTCTGCCATTAGGAAAAGAAGACTTTTTTTGTTTGTGGTGGTTAGGTTTTAAAAGTGCTTTCTCTGGGCCAGAGCAATAGCACAGTAGTAAGGTGTTTGCCTTGCACGTGGCCAACACAGGACAAACCACGGTTCGTAATCCCGGCATCCCATGTAGTCCCACGAACCTGCCAGGAGTGACTCTGAGCACAGAGCCAGGAGTATTTTCTGAGCACCGCATGGAGAGACCCCAAAACCAAAATAATAATAATAATAATAATAATAATAATAATAATAAATAAAAGTGCTCTTTCTGTACTAAATTATATGTGTTCTGTCAGATGGACAAATGTTTTTTATCCTTTTGGGGCCAATATGATCACCCAATCTGGGACATACCATTTTCTAGTCATTTTGTTCAAGGTACAGAGATTTTTGAAATTGATATGAACATACAGATGTTTATTTATTTATTTATTTATTTATTTTTGGTTTTTTGGGCCACACCCAGTAACGCTCAGGAGTTACTCCTGGCTATGCGCTCAGAAGTTGCTCCTGGCTTGGGGGACCATATGGGACACCGGGGGATCGAACTGCGGTCCGTCCAAGGCTAGCGCAGGCAAGGCAGGCACCTTACCTTTAGCGCCACCACCAGGCCCCCAGATGTTTATCTTAATTTGTTTCTGTGATGTTGTCCTTATCTTAGCCTTAGAGTTTGCTTCTCTTAACTTCTATTGGTTTAGCCATTGGCACTGAGGACTCAAAATTAGCCACCATCATTCAAATAGCAAGGCCACGATAAAAGTCACTAAAAATCAGTGAATAAAATGAAGGGAAGGTTCTTCAAAGCAACATGGTTTGAAAGTACCTACAGACACAGACTTTTGGATTTGGGAAGAAATCCAGAGACTTTCTGCTGGTTGGTAGAGGAAGTCACAGAATAACATGGAGGAGATGGAAGAAACACTGCATTCAAGGCAAGGCTTTCAATTTCTGTCCTAGCTCTTTTTTGTTTGTTTTTGTTTTTGTTTTTAGGCCACACAAGTTGATGCTCGGGGGTCACTCCTGGCTATGTGCTCAGAAATTACTCCTGGTTTGGGGGGACCATATGGGACGCTAGGGGATCAAACCGAGGTCAGTCCTAGGCTAGCGCTTTCCAGGCAGACGTTTTACCTCTAGTGCCACTGCTTTGGCCCCTGTCTTAGCTTTTAAAATCTCAAAGATATCCTGGATTAGTAACGCAGAAGCCCTTTCAGTCCTACTTTGGTGGCAATGAAGACTGTGGAAATCCTCGATTACAGAGACATTTAGCCCACTAGGTCATTCGGGGCATCACCTCAGCCCTGGTTACCAATTTCAAGGAACCAATCATCCCAAAGATTTTCGACTTCTAGTCCAACCTTTATGGAAAGCAATATGGAGATTCCTCAAAAAACTGGAAATTGAGCTCCCATATGATCCAGCTATACCACTCCTAGGGATATACCCTAGGAACACAAAAACACAATACAAAAATCCCTTCCTTACACCTATATTCATTGCAGCACTATTTACCATAGCCAGACTATGGAAACAAAAAAGATGCCCTTCAAAAGATGAATGGCTAAAGAAACTGTGGTACATATACACAATGGAATATTATGCAACCATTAGGAGAGATGACATCATGAAATTTTCCTATACATGAATGTACATGGAATCTATTATGCTGAGTGAAATAAGTCAGAGGGAACGAGAAAGTTGCAGAATAATCTCACTCATATATGGGTTTTAAGAAATAAAATTTCAAAAATTGCAATAATTTTCAGAGACAAAAGAGAGGAAGGCTGGAACTTCCAACTCACTTCATGAAGCTCACCACAAAGAGTGATGAGTTTAGTTAGAGAAATAACTACATTTAGAACTATCCTAACAATGAGAATGAAAGAGGGAAGTAGAAAGCCTGTCTAGAGTACAGGCGGGGGTGGGGTGGGGAGGAGGATAGATTTGGGACATTGGTGATGAAATGTTGCACTGGTGAAGGGGGGGTGTTCTTTACATGACTGAAACCCAACAATAATCATGTTTGTAATCAAGGTGTTTAAATAAAGATATTAATTAAAAAATAAAGTTCCCATTACCTTAAGATATGATGCTTCAGACTGGAATTGAATTTCCTCCTGTAACAAATAGCCCCCAAATCCACTCTCTCTGTCTCTGCAAACCTTAAAACACTCTAGGGAAAAGAACAATAATATAGTGGAAATGACACTTCCTTTACATGAGAATGATGAGCATTTGATCCCTGGCATTTCAATAAGGTATTCCAGAACACCAAAACAGATCAAATAACCCAATCTCCACGCAAAACCCCAAACAACCTAGACATGGAATACCAACATAATACAACAAGTAATTCAATGCTGAGCTTCAACAGACTCTCCACACTCTCCTGACAACCTTTTCTTTGTTTTTTACCATTATCTATATGTTTCTTCATATTTTATTTATTTACTTATTTGGAGGAGATATGATTGCTACAATTAGGGGTCACTCCTTATTCTGTGCTCAGAATTGACTCCCGGAAGGGATCAGTGGACCATATAGAATACCAAGTTTGAACCCAGGTCGGCATTGTGCAAAGAAAGGCCCTATGAGCTCTGCTCTCATATGTCCCATGGAAACTTTAACTGTTGTTGAACCTAATGGATAGTTATAACAACGATTCGATGCTCCAGGGCTACTCCTGGCTGCACTTTGGAATGACTCCTGGCAGTCAAGGGACCTTATGGGATTGGCAGAGTGCCAGGTGAGGGCCCAGTGCGATACTCTTGCTCTCCACTTCTGCCTTTCCAAGTTTGATGGGCAGACTACCTGAGGGGACAGCACAGTGCATAGACGTTGCCAGGCAAGGGACTGAACCAGGTTCAATTCAATTGACTTGACATCCAATTTGGTTCCCCTTGCCTGCTAGAACTCATTTCTGAGTGAGGAAAGGAGGAAGCCCTAAACACTGCCAGTGTTTGGTGGCAACCAAACCAAAAAGAAAAAAGGGGTGGGGTGGGACCTCACTGCACTGACCAGCTTCGTGGTTCAAATCTAGATTGGATCTGTCGTGTGTAGGTAGGCGTCAGAGGCACTGCACTATTTCTCGTCCCCAAACTTATTTCACCTGCCCCAAAAAGAATACCATTTTGAAAAACTCCTATAGGGGCACCCTCTGAAATCTCTTTTTTTTTTTTATAAACTTTATTTATTGATTGATTGGTTTGGGGGTCACACCTAGCAGTACTCAGGGGTCGCTCCTGGTCCTGCACTCAAAAATCACCCCTGGCAGGCCGGGGGACCATATGGGATGCTGGAAATTGAACCGGGTCCCTCCCCAGGTAGGCCATGCAAGACACCCTACTACTGTGCTATCTCTTTGGCCCCTTGAAATCTCTCTTGATGGAGCCTCCAGCTGAAGATGCCATTGCCACATCTCAGAGGTAAAGCAAGGATTTTGTCAACCAATGGATGAGCTCTTTCTGCAAGGACAGTTGCGGTGATCGGAACTATGCCTCCTCTCCTACAGTGTTTGGAAGGTGCTTATGATCCCGCCCTGTTGTGCAGGGCCAATTCTTGCCAGCAAGAGGAAAGCAGATTCTGGGCAGGTAATGGCAGTGGCTTCTGCCTAGTGTATGGAAGCGAAGGGGTGGGGGTCCTGCTGCTGCTGCTGCTGCTCCTGCAGGCATATCATTCAGAGCATGAATTCCAGTACAGGTAAGTGGTGAAAATTTGAGGGGACTTTATATTGAGCTGGGATTGGCTTGGGAAGCCCGACGTTTCCAGATGTGACTTCCAGCAGCCTCTGCACTGTTAGCCATGAGTCAAGGCAGCCCCACTCCTCCTGCCTCGCTGTCAGTGGCTCCTCGCACATTCCTGAAGCCCTTCGTTTCCTTCTTCCTAGTCGGTGAACGGTCAGGGAGTGTCCAGCCCAGCCTTGGCTTTGATGTTTGATTTAGGACCACACCGAAAGTGCTCATGTTTGACTCCTGGTCCTGTGCTCCAATCAGCCCTTGTCCGTGCTGGTGCTGGGAATAGAAACCGGGTTGTTGTTTCTGAGGCTAGCACCTTCCTCGCTGACCTATGCCAAGACAAATGATGGTGTGCTACGGTGTGGTGGGTGTGGGCACCAATGAATGGGGTACCTCAGGATGTGTGGCTTGGAGCATGGCCTCAGATGGAATGACGCCACAGTCAGTGCTTATCAGCTTGGTTCTGTTGCCTTGGAGAAGGGAATAGTCCCAGCGTTGGGGCACAGGGGGCACATGGAAATTGGGGAGCAGAGATACTGTTGATGGTAACTCTTTCGAGCTGTATGCTCCCCTTGCTTGGGTCCCCAGCACCACAGAAGAACCGCCAAGCCCCTTCAAGCGTGATCTCTCTGTACAAAGCTAGGAGTCAAGACTCATACAGTCAGGGATGGCCACCAAACAGAACCCACCACTTCCTTCAGGCCACCTCAGTCACACTGGCAAGTGCTGGGAAACCCAGGAATGAGGAAAGTCGCTCTGAGATCACTCCTTGAGGCAAGCAGGGGACACTATGGAGTCCAGGGCTCAAACATGACTCGGCCATATGCAGGGCAAGCGGCCTGCCGTCTGGACTCCTCTAAGCCCCTGATGGGACTTTACTAGCTTAGCCCTTGTTCCAGCGGTGGAGACCCCTGGAGTCCCATCCCTGAAAGGCCCTCCTGCTGTGAAAGGGCTTGTTTAGGATCCAGATCGTCTTTTTCCATCAGACCTTCTGGGGAGCTCCCACCTTCCCATCTGCGACATTTTGGGAGGGTACACACACGCAGATGTGCTGTGGGGGATGGACCTGTGTTTTCAGTACTTTCCACCCCCTTGAAGATTCTGGGATGCACCACCACCCTTTTTATTCTGGATGCAGAGATTGGAGCTCAGGTATTCACGTGTGAAAGGCAGCAGTGCAACCTGAGCCATGGAAACCATCGAAGGTTCCAGAGATGCTACTGGTGGAAGGTGGCTTGCCTTGCAGGCAGCTATATCCACTCTTGCCATCAAACTGTTGGAAAACAATATGGAAGCTGTTCCAAAAAATTAAAACCTGAGCTTCCATCAGACACATCATGTGCGCATCTTGGTGTATACCAAACAGCCTTCAGAGACAATTCCTCAAACACATCTGCTCCTTTGTTTTGTTTTTATTTGTTTTTTTTTTTTTTTTTTTTTTTGGTTTTTGGGCCACACCCGTGTGATGCTCAGGGGTTACTCCTGGCTATGTGCTCAGAAATCGCCCCTGGCTTGGGGGGGACCATATGGGACGCCGGGGGATCGAACCGAGGTCCTGATCCTTGGCTAGCGCTTACAAGGCAGACACCTTACCTCTAGCGCCACCTTCCCGGCCCCTGTTTTTATTTGTTTGTTTTGTTTTTTCAGCCACACCCGGTGACGATCAGGGGTTACTACTGGCTATGCGTTCAGAAATCGCTCCTGGCTTGTGGGATCATATGGTCCAGGGGGTCGAATCGAGGTTCGTCCTAGGATAGCACGGGCAAGGCAGACGCCTTACCGCTTGCACCACCACTCTGGCCCCCTTCTGCTCCTTTGTTAAAGCAGCATTAGTCTCAATGCTCAAAGTCTGGAAACAATGCTATTGGCCACAAAAACCAAACTATGCAGATAATTATATGACAATATGTATACATAGATAGGCATAGGTGTGTGTATATATATATATATGTATATATATACATATATATATATATATGTGTGTGTATATATGCCATGTGTCTGAAAATGAAGAGAATGAACAGTATCATGCTGAAAGAAGTTACCGTATTTTCCGGCATATAAGACAACTTTTGAAACAAAAAAAGTCAACCGAAAATCGGGGGTTGTCTTATACGCCGAGTATATCCCGAAAAATGTTTCAATATGCCGCTAAACGAAAATTGTCTGAATATTGCCACAAAACGAATTTTCCAACTCAATCCTGCACCAATCACTGCAAGGCTGCCCAGACCGCCTCTCTAACTCAGCC
Source organism: Suncus etruscus (assembly GCF_024139225.1). NCBI lineage: Eukaryota > Metazoa > Chordata > Mammalia > Eulipotyphla > Soricidae > Suncus > Suncus etruscus. The sequence continues at coordinate 10,735,670 of NC_064858.1, read as the reverse complement.
AATCCAAGCAGGCTTTTTATGCATGCAAATTATACAGTGTTATGTATGCAAATTATACAGTGTTCTGTACCCGAATCTACACTGTCAAAAGCCTGCTTAGATTGGCCAGAGTCAGAGAGGACGTCTATTACAGTATAACCTTTGGACCTTTGCTTGTTGTGATTGGCTCACTGTGGAAGATACAGTTGCAGTACAGGAACATTCTGTCTTATACAGCAAATATAGGCCTAAACCTATGTTTTAACTGTAAAATTAGGGGCTCCAGGCTCAGAAATTGCTCCTGGCAGGCACAGGGGACCATATGGGGTGCTGGGATTCAAACCGATGACCTCCTGCATGAAAGGCAAGTGCCTTACCTCCATGCTATCTCTCCGGCCCCCAGGAAATAACTTTTCTTCGTTTCCCCCCATTAGAATTATAGTATCTTCTTGGTTGAGGTGGTTAGTTTTAGAAGTGCTTTCTCTATACTGATTTATACTTTTCTTTCTTTCTTCTTTCTTTCTTTCTTTCTTTCTTTCTTTCTTTCTTTCTTTCTTTCTTTCTTTCTTTCTTTCTTTCTTTTTTCTTTCTTTCTTTCTTTCTTTCTTTCTTTCTTTTCTTTCTTTTCTTTCTTTCTTTCTTTCTTTCTTTCTTTCTTTTTCTTTCTTCTTTCTTTCTTTCTTTCTTTCTTTCTTTTTTTCTTTTTCTTTTTGTTTTTTTTTTGTTTGTTTGTTTTTGGGCCACACCCGGTGGTGCTCAGGGGTTACTCCTGGTTATCTGCTCAGAAATACCTCCTGGCAGGCATGGGGGACCATATGGGACTCCAGGATTTGAACCAACCACCTTAGGTCCTAGATCGGCTGTATTCAAGGCAAACGCCACTGTGCTATCTCTCCGGCCCCTCTTTTTTTTTTTTTTTTTTTTTCTTTTTTTTTAATATGGAACGTTTCACGAATTTGCATGTCATCCTTGCGCAGGGGCTATGCTAATCTTCTCTGTATCGTTCCAATTTTAGTATATGTGCTGCTGAAGCGAGCACAGATTATACTTTTTCTGTCAGATAAACAAATGTTTTTCTAGCCGTTTGGGGCCAATATGATCACCCAATCTAGAAGGTATCATTTTTTTCTAGTCATTATTTTATTTGAGGTACAGAGGTTTTTTTTAAATTGATGATTCTTTGTATATATCCTAACATACAGATATTTATCTTAATTTGTTTCTGTGATGTTGGCCTTAGATTTTAGTTTGATTCTCTTAGTTTTTATAGGTTTTGCAATTGACACAAGAACTCAAAATTAGCCACCATCACTCAAATATCAAAGCCAGGAAAAAAATTCACTGAAAATCTGTGAATAAAATGAAGGGATAGTTCTATGAAATAAAATGGTTTGAAACTACCTATGGGCACACACTTTTGGACTTGGGAAGAAAGCCAGAGACTTTCTGCTGGTTGGTAGATGAGGAGGTCACAGAATATCATGGAGGAGATGGAAGAAACACTGCATTTAAGACAAGGCCTTCACCTCCTGTACAATCTCTTCACATCTCAAAGATCCTGGATTAGTAACACCAGAACATGTAAGCCCTTGCAGCCAAGCCTCAACTTCAGTGGCAATTAAGAATGTGGAAATCCTGGCCCGGAGAGATAGCATAGCGGTGTTTGCCTTGCAAGCAGCCGATCCAGGACCTAATGTGATTGGTTCGAATCCCGGTGTCCCATATGGTCCCCCGTGCCTGCCAGGAGCTATTTCTGAGCAGACAGCCAGGAGTAACCCCTGAGCACCGCCAGGTGTGGGGCCCCCCCCACAAAAAAAAAAAAGAATGTGAAAATCCTCATTTCCAGAGACTTTTACCAGCTAGGTTATTCTGGGCAGCACATCATCCCAGTCACCAATTTCAAGGACCCAGCCACCCCAAAGATTTCCAATTTTCTTCTAAAGTTTCTATTACCTTGGAGATATGATGCTTCAGACTGGAATTAAATCCCCCCCATAAGTAATAGCCCCCAAAACCACTCTCTCTGTTTCTGCAAATCTTAAAAATCTCTAGGAAACAGAACAATAGTACAGTGCCAATGGCGCTTCCTTTATATGAGAATGATGAGCATTTGATCCATGGCATTTAATATGGTATTCAGGAACACAAAAACAGACCAAATAACCCAAACTCCACACAAAACTCCAAACAGCCCACGCATGGAATAGCAACATAATTCAACTAGTAAAATAACTGCTGAGCTCCAATAGCCTCCCAAACTCACCTAACAACTTTTTCTTTGTTTTTGACCAATATCTATATGTTTCTTCAATTTTATTCATTTAATTATTTTTGTTTTGTTTTGTTTTTGTTTTGGGGCCACATCCGGAGGTGCTCAGATGTTACTCCTGGCTGTCTGCTCAGAAATAGCTCCTGGCAGGCACGGGGGACCCTATGGGACACTGGGATTCGAACCAACCACCTTTGGTTCTGGGTCGGCTGCTTGCAAGGCAAACTCCACTGTGCTATCTCTCTGGGCCCTCATTTAATTATTTTTTTGTGGCACAGCTGCAATAACTAGGGGCCACTTTTTGCTCTGCACTCAGAACTGACTCCTGGAAGGGATCAGTGGGCCTTATAGGTTGGAACCCTGGTCAGCGACATGCAAATAAAGGCCCTACTAACTCTACTTTTGTATGCCTTATGGAAACTTTATTTTACTGTTGCTATTGTTGTTGTTGTTGTTGTTGTGGTGGTGGTGGTGGTGGTGGTGGTGGTGATGGTATAACTACTGGATAGTTATAACAATAATTGGATATTTTCAGGGCTACTCCTGCCTGCACTTTAGAATAAGTTCTGGCAGTACTCAAGGGACCTTATGGGATGCCGAGGATCTACCCAGATTGTCAGTGTCAGGCACTGGCCCTATGCACAACACTATTGCTCTCCACTTATACCTTCCAAGGTAGGTGGGCCTGAGTGACTGCACAGCTGGTAGGCAATGGCCTCACAAGCAACCGACCTGTTGTGTAAACATTTCCAAGGGACTATTATGTTACTGATCCTACCCTAATCAGTGATTGTGCCCTTCCCTAGGGTGTGACCTGGCATTCTGCTCCCACCCTGGGGTGGTACCTGATTCTGCTCCCACCCTAGAGTGGTACCTGATTCTGATGTATAAAAGCAAGGGTCTGTGGAAGGCAGGGGCTTTTTTTTGAGGGCTGATTCTGGGGCTTTTGGCTTCAGCCATGTCCACTGAATAAAGCTGATATCTTCTGAAGCCTGACTGCCTGTTAGCTTTATACCTGCCACATTCACCTCAGAACTGCCGGCTGAACGGGGTGACAGACGCGTGCTCCGAGCTGGAGGAGAAAGACCTCATCCTCCATCTGTCCATCAGTCAGCCCCATCAAGGGCTGATTTGCAACACTGACCTGGTTCAATTCTTGACATCCAATTTGATCCCTTTGCCTGCCAGGAATCACTTCTGAGTGAGGGCAAGGGGGAGATGCCCAGAGCACCAACAGGTGTGGCAACCAAACCAAAAAGGAAAAAAGGGTGGTGGGACCTCACTGCACTGATGGGCTTCGTGGATCAAATCTGGGTTAGGTCTGCCATGTGCAGGTTGCTGTCAAAGGTGCTGTGCTATTTATCCACACCCAAATGATTCCACTCTGCCCAAAAGGAAGAACACCATTTGGAAAAACACCTAGACAGGCATCCTCTAAAATTTCTGTTGATGAAGAGTTGGACTGAAGATGCCCTAGCCATACCTCAGAGCATCATGAACCAATGGATGTCCTCTTCCTGGAAAATAGCTACTGGTGGATGAGAACCATGCCTCCTCCCCTACCTTGATTGGAGGATGCTTACAGTCCTGCCTTGCTGTATGGTTGAGCCGATTCCATTGACTATAGGCTCATCTCTTCCAGTCTTGTCAGCTAGTGGCAGCAGATTCTGCTTAGTGACTGGAAGCGAATGGGTGGTGGGGGGCTGCTGGGCTGCGGGCAGATCATTCTGAGCATGAATTCCGGTTGAGGTACATGGTGGAGACTTGAGGGGACTTTATGTGGTGCAGAGACTGGTTTGGGAAAGCCCGATGTTCCTGCGTGTGACTCCTGTAGCAGCCTCTGAGCTATTAGCCATGAGACAAGGCAGGTTGGACCCTCCTGCCTCACTGCCATTAACTCCTCACACGTTCCAGATGCCACTGCCTAGCTTCCTTCTTCCTAGTCGGGGAACAGTCAGGTAGTGTCCGGCCCAGCCTTTGCTTTGATTTGGGGTCACCCTGAAAGTGTTCAGGCCCTGTGTTCAGCCATCAGTCCTGACAGGTGTTGGGCTTGGGGTAGAGACTGGGCTGTCATTTCTGAAGCTTGCACATTCCTTGCTGTCCAATGATGAGAAGAATGACGGGCCTAGGGTGTGCTGCTGTGGGCACCAATGTACGGGGCACCGCACTACGAGTGGCTTGGGGTGTGGCCCAAGACAGAATGAAGTCACAGTGCGTATTGGCTGGTTCTGTTGCCCCTGGAGAAGGGATGCAACCAAGCACTGGTGCACTGGTGGCTCGTGAGAATTGGGGAGCAGAGAGCCGGCATCTTCTTGATGGTAAGTCCTTCAGGCAGTGTGCTCCCTTTGCTGGGGTCCCCAGCACCCCAGAGGGACCACTGACCCCCTCCAAGTTTGATCTTTGTGTACAGAGCTATGAGTCAAGATACGTACAGTCAGGGGTACGTATGGTGGGAAGGAACCCATCACTTCCTTCCAGGGCTTCCTAGGTCACCCTAGCAAGTTCTGGGAAAACCAGGACTGAGGAAAGTTGCACTGGGATCATTCCTGGAGGCAATCTGGATAATAAAAATTCCAGGGCTCGAACATGACTAGGCCACATGCAAGGCAAGCGGCCTGCCCTCTGTATTCCTCTCTGCCTCTGCTGGGACTTTCCTATTTTAAGTCTAGTGCCTGCGGGGAAGCCCGCTGGAGTACCCTCCCTGAAAGGCCCTCCTGACTTGAAAGGGCTTGCTTAGGAGATCATCTTTTCCCCCATCAGATCTTCAGAGGAGCCCCCTACCTTCCCTTCTGGTACAGTTTGGGGTATACCCCTTGAAGATTCTGGTACCCACCACCACACCTTTTATTCTGGTGCAGAATTTGGAGCTCAATATTCACGTGTGCAAGGCAGCAGTGTGTCCTGAGCCTGGAAACCTTCATGGGTTCCAGAAATGCTACTAGTGGGAGGTGCTTGCCTTTGCAGGCAGCTACTTGTTTTTTTTTTTTTTTAGTTTTTATTGTGACCAAAGTGCATTACAAAACTTTCACTGCATCATTTATGGTACATAGTGACAATGAATGAGGGGCATTTCCACCACCAGTGCTGTCCTCTCTCTGCCCCTGTTCCCAGTATGCATCCCATATCTCCCTCCTTTACCTCCCAGAATGCTAGTGCAACTGGTCTCCACTTTACAGCTTGTTGTAGATTTAGCATCCATTCCACCGTCATTGGAGATAAAAAGGATAAGAAAAAAGGGAGAGGGCCGGAGAGATAGCATGGAGGTAAAACGTTTGCCTTTCATGAAGAAGGTCATCGGTTCGAATCCCGGCATCCCATATGGTCCCCCGTGCCTGCCAGGAGCAATTTCTGAGCATGGAGCCAGGAGTAACCCCTGAGCACTGCCGGGTGTGACCCAAAAACCACAAAAAAAAAAAGAAAAAAGGGAGAAAAAAATTTAGTGACAACTACCAAAAAAAGAAAGAAGAGAGAGAGAAAAAAAAGAAAGAATAGAAAAATGGAAGAAAAAAGAAAAAAGTGGACCCGGCAAATAAAAAAAATAAAAATAAATCTCTAAATAATAACCACAAGAGTGAAAAAGAAAAAGTGGAAGAAAAAAGAGAAGGAAAATAAAGTCAAAAACTAACAAATCAAAACAAAACAAACAAAAAAAAAAAGTATGGGTGCTGGAGTGGCAGGGTTTGGCGTTCTCCACACTTTTTTTTTTTTTTTTTTTTTGGCATAGGCACAGTAAGCAATGGGGAAGAAAGGGAATTCCTATGGCCTAAGAGATTCAGGGTTTCTCCATCCTTGAAGGCAGCTACTTTCACCCCTGCCACCAAACTGCTGCAAAATAATGTGGAAGCTGTTCCAAAAAATTAAAAACTGAGCTACCGGGCCCAGAGAGATAGCACAGTGGTGTTTGCCTTTCAAGCAGCCGATCCAGGACCTAAGGTGGTTGGTTCAAATCCCAGTGTCTCATATGGTCCCCTGTGCCTGCCAGGAGCTATTTCTGAGCAGACAGCCAGGAGTAAGCCCTGAGCACCGCCGGGTGTGGCCCAAAAAACCAAAAAAACAAACAAACAAACAAACAAAAAAACAACTGAGCTACCAGGCCCAGAGAGATAGCACAGTGGTGTTTGCCTAGCAAGCAGCCAATCCAGGACCAAAGGTGGTTGGTTCGAATCCCGGTGTCCCATATGGTCCCCTGTGCCTGCCAGAAGCTATTTCTGAGTAGACAGCCAGGAGTAACCTCTGAGCACCGCCGGGTGTGGCCCAAAAATCAAAACAAAACAAAACAAAAAAATAAACTGAGCTACCATTGGACACAGCATGTTAGCAACTTGGTGGCTACCAAATGATCTTCAGAGACAATTCCTCCAAAACATCTGCTCCTTTGTTAAAACAGCATTAATCTCAATAGTCAAAGGCTGGAACAATGCAAGTGGTCACAAAGCTAAACTATGCAGATATATATGACAATATGTATACATAGATAGACATGGGTATATATGTATATATACATATATATATATCATGTGTCTGAAAATGAAGAGAATGAAGAGTACCATGCTGTTGTTTTAATTACAAATTATAAAGTCTAAAGTCCTTGTATTGAGGTGAGGCCTTTCTTAGCACACAACCTTTACACCTTCTTCCAGAGGTCTGAAGGCACTAGATAAACTGTAGTCAGTTTAAGTTTCAGCAGAGTCCACACAGTTTATTCCATGGCCTTATACACCATTTGCAGACTGTCATGTGTGCTTAACTCATCTCTTTCTCTAAGGAGCAATCTCTGTGTCTCCCTCACTACTGATCTCCATGCTTCCTTGCTTCTTTTCCTTCCTACCATTAACCCCAGGCAACACCTTAAAATCTTTATTCCAAATCACAGACTCCTTCCAGGTTTGAGTGTGTCTGACCACCCAGGTATATTAACATTTCAATAGAAAGTTTAGGGCATTAGGTGAAGGAATTCCTCACATCATGGTGAAAGAAGTGAATCAGGAGAGGTACAGATATAGAACTCACTCATACATAGGCTGTAGATAAGAAATAACAGGGAAGGGGCCAGAGAGATAGCATGGAGGTAAGGTGTTTGCCTTTTTTTTTTTTTTTTTTTTTTTTTTTTGGTGGTTTTTGGGTCACACCCGGTGGTGCTCAGGGGTTATTCCTGGCTCCATGCTCAGAAATTGCTCCTGGCAGGCAAGGGGGACCATATGGGACGCCGGGATTCGAACCGATGACCTCCTGCATGAAAGGCAAACGCCTTACCTCCATACTATCTCTCCGGCCCCAGGTGTTTGCCTTTCATGCAGGAGGTCATCGGTTTGAATCCCAGCGTCCCATATGGTCCCCCAAGCCTGCCAGGAGCAATTTCTGAGCCTGGAGCCAGGAATAACCCCTGAGCACTGCTGGGTGTGACCCAAAAACCACAAAAAAAGAAAAAAAGAAATAACAGGGAAGAAGCAATAGCACAGCTGGTAGGATATTTGCATTGCAATGTCTGGGCAGACATGCCAGAGGGTCATTCAAGCCTGCCAAAGGTAATTTTTGATCACTGATACTGGAAAACACCTGAGAGCTGGGGGTCTGAAATCCCCCAACCCCACCAAAAAAGGAAATAACCAATGCCTGAAGGCAGCAGAACCTTAGAATTGACCTACAGAACCAAGTGAGCCTCACTAATGTGAGGCGATAACTCATTGCAGTTTGAATTTGAATTTCCTGATAGCCAATGACAGAATAATGATTTTCATATATCTATTGGCAATCTGTATGTTTTTTCATGAAGTATCTTTTTGTCACTACCCAACATTGGTAAAAGAAAAAATTTTTGATTGTGGTGGTGAAGTTTTAAGTAGTGCTTTCTCTGTACTAGATTATACTTTTTTCTGTCAGACAGGCAAATGTTTTCTACCCATTTGGGGCCAATATGACCACCCAGTCTGGAAGGTATCATTTTGTTCTGGTAATTATTTTGTTTGAGGTACAGAGGTTTCTTTAATTGATATTTTCTTTGAATATATTCTAACATAAATGTTCTTAATTTGTTTCTGTGATTTTGATATTAGTTTGTTTCTCTTAGCTTCTATTGGTTTAGACATTGACACTGAGGTCTCAAATTTAGCCATCACTAAAATTCAAGACCACAAAAAAGGGTGTCAGAGCAGTGGCGCAAAATGGTAAGGAGTCTATCTTGCGAGCACTAGCCTAGGACAGACTGCAGTTCGATCCCCTGGCATCCCATATGGTCCCCCAATCCAGGAGCGATTTCTAAGCATAGCCAGGAGTAATCCCTGAGCATCACAGGGTGTGTCCCAAAAAACAAAAACAAAAAACAAAAACAAAAAAAAACACAAAAAATGAGTGAATATCATGAAAGGTTCTATGAAAAAACATGATTTGAGACTATGTATGGCCACAAACTTTGGAGTTGGAAGAAACCCAGAGATATTCTGCTAGTAGGTAGATGAGGAGATCACAGAAGAACGTGGAGGAGATGGAAGGAACACTGCATTCAAGGCAAGGCCTTCACTTCCTTGCTATCCTGTCCTATCTCTTCACATCCCAGATATCCTTCAGAAGCACATGCAGCCAAGCCTCAACTTCACTGGCAATGAAGACTGTGGAAACCCTTGGTTCCAGAGACATTTAGCCCGCTAGGTCATTCTGGGCTGCACCTCTTCCACAGTCACCAATTTCAAAGAACCAACCACCAGGTCAGTGACTTGCAAAGAAAGGCCCTACAAGCTCTGTTCTCATATGACCCATGGCAAATTTTATTTTGTTGTTGTTGTTGTTGTTGTTATAACTACTGGATAGTTATAATGATTAAATGCTCCAGGTCTACTCCTGTCCTTTACTTCGAAATGACTCCTGGCAGTACTCAAGGGATCTTATAAGATGCCTAAGAGGATCTAATCAGATTGTCAGAGTGCCAGGCGAAGGACCTGTGCACAATATTATTGCTCTTCACTTCTGCCTTTCCAAGGTCGGTGCGCAGATTGAGTCACAGGGCAGAGTGTGACTCACAACAGCACAGCTAAACATTGGCCTAGCAAGCAACTGACCCGGGTTCAATTCTTTTTTGGGGGATTCACACCCAGCAGTGCTCAGGGGTTACTCCTGGCTCTATGCTCAGAAATCGCTCCAAGTAGACTCAGAGGACCATATAGGATGCCGGGATTCAAACCACTGTCCTGCATGCAAGGCAAATACCCTACCTTCATACTATATCTCTGGCCCAGCCAGGTTCAATTCCTAACGTCTACTTTGGTCCTCCTTGCCTTTCAGAAGTCATTTCTGAGCGAGGGCAAGGAAGAAGTCCTGAGCGCTGCCACGTGTGGCAACCAAACCTAACAGGAAAAAAGAGCAGGTGAGAGAGACATCACTGCGCAGGGGGATTCGTGGATCAAATCTGGATTGGGTCTGCCTTGTGCAGGTAGGCGTCATAGGCACTATCTCTCCACACCCAAATGATTCCACTCTCAAATGATTCAAAAGAAAGAATACCATTTGGAAAACTCCTAGGAGTGTCCCTTGAAATTTCTCTTGATGGAGTCTATAGCTGAAGAGGCAGTAGGCACACCTCAGAGCTGGAGCCAGAGAGACGTGGAGCAATGGTGTGCTTTTCCTGGAAGGACGGTACCAGTGGGAGAGAACAAGGCCTCCTCCTCTACCGTGATTGGAGGGCACTTACAGCCTCACCCTCCTGTGTGGTTAAGCCAATTCCTTTGGTGCCAAGGCCCAAGTCTTACGGTCTTGCCAGCTAGAGGAAAGCAGGTTCTGGTCAGCTAGTGGCAGTGGATTCTACCTAGTGACTGGAAGCGAAGAGGGTACGGGGTCCTGCTGATGCTGCAGGCAGATCATTCCGAGCATGAATTCCGTTTGGAATACGTGATGGAGACTTGAGGGGACTTTATGTGGGAGTAGGACGAGCTTGGAGAAGGCCAAAATTCCCGGAGGTGCCTCCCACAGCAGCCTCTGTGCTGTTAGCCTTGAAGGGCAGGCAGGTCGCTGCCATTGACTCCTGACACTTTCCAGAAGCAATTTCTAGTCGTCTTCTTCCTAGTCAGGGGAAGGTCAGGTTGTATTCAGCCCTGCAGTTGCTTTGATGTTTGATTTGGGGCCACACCCGAAAGGGCTCAGGCTTGACCCATGGCCCTGAGCTTGGAGATCAGTCCTGACCTGTGTTGATGCTGGGGATGGAAGTCGGGGCGTCGTTTCTGAGACTGTCCTACCTTCCTCGCTGTCCTACACTGAGATGAATGTCGGATCTAAGGTGTGCTGGGTGTGGGCACCAAGAAATGGACACCGCAGGACGTGTGTCTTGGGGCGTGGCCTCAGATGGAATGACGTCACAGTCAGTGCTATGGGCTTGGTTCTGTTGCCCTTGGAGAAGGGAGACCCCCAGTGTTGGTGCACGGATGGTTCGTGGGAATCGGGGAGCTGAGAGAGCGCTGCTTCTTGAAGGTAAGTCCTTCGGGCAGTGTGCTCCTCTTGCTGGGTCCCCAGCACCACAGAAGGACCACCGAGCCCCACTATGAGTGATTTCTGTGTACAGAGCAGGAGTCAAGATGCATACAGTCATGGGTGGCCTCCAAACACAATCCACCGCTTCCTTCTGGGGTCACCTTGATCACCCTGGCATGTGCTGGGAAAACCAGGACTGAAAAAGTCACACTGGGATCATTCCTGGAGGTGATGAATCATGGGATAGATACTTTGGGGTCCAGGGGTCGAATATGACCCAGCCACATGCAAGGCAAGCGGCCTGCCCTCTGGATTCCTCTCTGCCTCTGCTGGGACTTTCCTAGCTTAGCTATTGTTCCAGTGGTGGAGCCCCCGGAATACCCTCCCTGAAAGACCCCTCCTGACTTGAAAGGGCTTATTTAGGATCTAGATCATCTTTTTCTCATCAGACCTTCGGGGGAGCCTCTATCCTGCCTGCAACAGTTTGGGGGTATACACACCCAGAGATGCTGTGGGGGATGGACCCATGTGTTCGGCACTTTCCACCCCCTTGAAGATTCTGGGACCAACCACCACCCCTTATATTCTGGGTGCAGAGTTTGGAGCTAATATTCACATGTGTAAGGCAGCAGTGCATCCTGAGCCATGGAAATCATCTAAGGTTCCAGAGATGCCACTAGTGGAAGGTGCTTGCCTTGCAGGCAGCTACTTCCACCACTGCCATTAAACGGTTGCAAAACAATATGGAAGCTGTTTCAAAAAATTAAAAACTGAGCTTTCATCAGACCCAGCATGTTAACATTTTGGTGTCTACCAAATGGCCTTCAGATACAATTCCTCAAAGACAACTGTTCCTTTGTTAAAGCAGCATTAGTGTCAATACTCAAAGGCTGCAAACAATGCAAGCGACCACAAAGCTAAACTCTGCAGATAAAAATGACAATATGTATACATAGGTAGGCATGGATAAATGTGAGTGTGTGTGTATCATGTGTCTGAAAATGAAGAGAATGAAGAGTATCATGCTGTTGTTTTATCTTTTTTTCTTTTGGTTTTTGGGTCATACCTGGCAATGCTCAGAGATTACTCCTAGCTCTATGCCCAGAAATCACTCCTGGCAGGGTCGGGGGACCATATGGGATGCCTGAATTCGAACCACCATCCTTCTGCATACAAGGCTACCTGCATGCTATCTCTCCAGCTCCCACGCTGTTGTTTTAATTATAAAAAAGTCTAAAATCCTAGTGTTGAGGGGAGGCCTTTCTCAGCACGGCACCTTTACACCTTCCGCCAGTGGGTCTGAAGACACTGGATAACTGGGTAAAAATCATCACAAGCAGTCAAAGTTTCATTGGAGTCAGCTCGGTTTATTCCATGGCCTTATACACCATTTGCAGATTGTGCCATGTGTGCCTAACTCATCTCTTTCTCTAAGGAGCTCTCTCTGTCTGTCTTCCTCACTACTGATCCCCATGCTTCCTTGCTTTTTTCCTCCCTACCCTTACCCCCAGGCAACACTTTATATTTTTTTATTCCAAAAATCTGACCTCTCCCAGGTGTGAGTTAGTCTGACCATCCAGGTGATATTAATATTTCAATAGAAAGTTTAGGACATGGCGTAAAGGAATACCTCACATCATGCTGAAAAAAGTGAATCAGGGGGCCGGTGAGGTGGCGCTAGAGGTAAGGTGTCTGCCTTGCAAGCACTAGTCAAAAAAGGACCTCGGTTTGATCCCCCGGCGTCCCATATGGTCCCCCCAAGCCAGGGGCAATTCTGAGCGCTTAGCCAGGAGTAACTCCTGAGCATCAAATGGGTGTGGCCTGAAAAACCAAAAAAAAAAACACAAAACAAAAAAAAAGAATAAAAAGTTTAGGGGCCAGATGAGGTGGTGCTAGAGGTAAAGTGTCTGTCTTGCAAGTGCTAGCCAAGGATCAAGACCGAGGTTCGATCCCCCGGTGTCTCATATGGTCACCCCAAGCCAGGGGCAATTTCTGAGCACTTAGCCAGGAGTAACCCCTGAGCATCAAACGGGTGTGGCCCAAAAAACCAAAAAAAAAAAAAAGTGAATCAGAGATGCAGAAACAGAACTCATTCATTCATAGGTTGTAGATAAGAAATAACAGGTAAGGAGCAATTGCACAGCTGGTAGGGCATTTGCATTGCACTCACTGATCCAGATTCCATCCTGGCCAGACATGCCATAGGGTCCCTCAAGCCTGCCAAAGGTGATTTCTGATCACTGATACTTGAAAACACCCGATGTTGGCTTAGTTTGCTTCTCTTAGCATCTAGTGGTTTAGTGATTGGCACTGGAGACTCAAAATTAGCCACTGTCACTCAAATAGCAAGGCCACAATAAATGTCACTAAAAATGGTGAATAAGGGCCCAAAGAGATAGCACAGCGGTGTTTGCCTTGCAAGCAGCCCATCCAGGACCTAAGGTGGTTGGTTCGAATCCCGGTGTCCCATATGGTCTCCCGTGCCTGCCAGGAGCTATTTCTGAGTAGAGAGCCAGGAGTAACCCCTGAGCAATGCCGGGTGTGGCCCAAAAACCAAAAAAAAAAAAAAAAAAATGGTGAATAAAATGAAGGGAAGGTTCTATAAAACAACATGGTTTCAAACTACCTATGGACACAAACTTTTGGACTTGGGAAAAAAATCCAGTGAACTTCTGCTGGTGGGTAGTTGAGGAGGTCACAGACTAACGTGGAGGAGATGGAAGAAATAGTGCATTCAAACAAGGCCTTTACCTCCTGTCCTATCTCTTCACATCCCAAAGATATCCTGGACAGACACCGAAGAGATAGCATGGAGATAAGGCGATTGCCTTTCATGCAGAAGGTTGGTGGTTTGAATCCTGGCATCCTATATAGTCCCCTGAGCCTGTCAGGAGCGACTTCTGAGCATAGAGCCAGGAGTAACCCCTGATCACCGTTGGGTGTGATGACCCAAAAACCAAAAAAAAAAAAAAAAAAAAAAGATATCCTGGACTAGTAACTCCAGCACACAGAAGCCCTTGCAGCCAAGCCTCAACTTCAATGGCAATGAAAACTATGGAAACCCTCAGTTAAAGAGAAATTTAGTCCACAAGGTCATTCTGACAATGCTCAGCCTCAATCACCAATTTCTTTTTTTTTTTTTTTTTTTTTTTTTAGTTTTTGGGTCACACCCGACAGCGCTCAGGGGTTACTCCTGGCTCTCTGCTCAGAAATCGCTTCTGGCAGGCACAGGGGACCATATGGGATTCCAGGATTCGAACCACCGTCCTTCAGCATGCAAGGCAAACACCTTACTTCCATGCTATCTCTCTGGCCCCTCAATCACCAATTTCAAGGAAAAAAATCAACCCAAAGATTTTCGACTTTTTTCAAAAGTTTCCATATTCAGGGCCAGAGAGATAGCATGGAGGTGGGGCATTTGCCTTGCATGCAGAAGGATGGTGATTTGAGTGCCAGCACCCCATATAGTCCCTCAAGCTGCCAGGAGCAATTTCTGAGCATAGAGCCAGGAGTAACTCCTGAGTGCTGCTGGGGGTGACCTCCCCAAAAAACCCAAAAAACTCCCATATCCTTGAGTTATGATGCTCTGTAATGAGATTGAATTTCCCCCTGTAAAAAAAAAAATAGCCCCGAAAACCACTCTCTCTGGCTCTGCAAATCTCAAAACTCTCTAGGAAACAGAACAATAGAACAGTGGGAATAACACTTCCTTTACATGAGAATGATGAGCATTTGATCCCTGGCATTCCAATTAAGTATCTCAGAACACCAAAACAGACCAAATAACCCTACCTCCACACAAAACTCCTAACAGCCTAGGCATGGTATACCAATAATACAACTAGTAATATCAATGCTGAGCTCCAACAAATTCCCCACACTCGCCTGACAACCTTTTCTTTGTTTTTGGGCATTAGCTATAGGTTTCTTCATATTTTATCTATGTATTTGGGGGAGACATGGCTGCGGCACTTAGGGGTCACTCCTTGCTCTGTGCTCGGAATTGACTCCCAGAAGGGATCAGTGGACCATATGGAATGTCAGTTTTGAACCCAGGTCCGAAGTATGCAAAGACCTTATAGGATGCCGAGGATCTACCCAGAGTGGCAGAGTGCCAGGTGAGGGCCTGTGCAGAATACTCTTTGCACTCCACTTCTGCCTTTCCAAGGTTGGTGGGCAGACTGCCTGAGCAACAGCACAGCACAGAGGCCTAGCAAATGACCGAACCAGGCCCAGTTCTTGACATGTGATTTGATCCCCTTGCCTGCTAGGATTCATTTTTCGAGCGAGGGCAAGGAAGAAGCCCTGAGCACCGCCTCGTGTACAACCAAATCAACAGGGAAAATATGGGGGGTGGGACTTCACTGAGCTGGTGGGCTTCGTGGATCAAATCTGGATTGGGTCTGCCGTGTTCAGGTAGGAGTCAGAAGCTCTGTACTATCTCTAACGCCCAAATGATTCCACTGTACTCAAAAGGAAGAACACCATTTGGAAAATCTCCTAGAGGGGCGCCTTCTGAAATATCTCTTGATGGAACCTTCCCCTGAAGATGCCGTAGCCACACTTCAGAGGCAGAGTCTCAGGCAGGGACTTGGATCAAAGGGTGAGCTCTTCATGGAAGGACCGTTACCAGTGGGCGGGAACTATGCCTACTCCCCTACTGTGATTGGAGGGCTTATGGCCCCGCCCTCTCATGCAGTTAAGCCAATTCCGTTGACCCCATTGAGTTCTTGCCAGCTAGAGGAAGGATGGCAGGTCTCGGTCAGCTAGTGGCAACGGTTTCTTTTCTTTTTTATTTGTTTTTGTTTTTTTTTTTTTTCCTTTAGGACCACACCTGGCGGTGCTCAGGGGTTACTCCTGGCTATCTGCTCAGAAATAGCTCCTGGTAGGCATGGGGGACCATATGGGACACTGGGATTCAAACCAACCACCTTAGGTCCTGGGTCAGCTATTTGCAAGGCAAATGCCACTATGCTATCTTTTCTTTTTTATTAAGGGGGAAAATGCTGTATTCATGGAAGGTAACAAGTCTTGATGTAAAATAAGGTACATTTGAAAGTTAACAATAACTGTATGTTTAATTTTCTCTCTCTCCTTCCTCTCCCTCTCTCCCTCTCTCCCTCTCTCCTTCTCTCCCTCTCTTTCTCCCTCTCTCCCCCTGTCCCGTCCCCCCCCCCTCTCCTCTCTCTTCCTCTCTCTCTCTCTCTCTCTCTCTCTCTCTCTCTCTCTCTCTCTCTCTCTCTCTCTCTCTCTCTCTCTCTCTCTCTCGGCTCTACAGGCATAATTCTTCTTTCACCTTCAGAACACTTTTGATTGGTTCTAACCGTAGATGAACCTCTTCAAAAAATCTCTGTAACTTCTGTGAGGACCCGCTGGTGAAGGATGTGAAGGAGCGAGGAGCCAGAAGTCAAACCAGCTAGGCATTGGCCTGGATTCACTTGATGCGGTCACTGTCACCCACTTCTTGCTTGACCACTGTCCGGCCAGTTGGCTCCCCCACCCCACCCCCACCTTTACCATGATGATGATGATGATGATGTTCTCCATGGCCATCAAAGGCAGCTCTTGTCGAACGCGCTGCTTGATGACTTTGGGGTACACCACCAGTCCTTCAGAAATGTTCTGCTGTGTGTTCAGTATCATGTCTGCAGTGAACAAGGCCTCGGCCAAATATCCGTTGGTTGGCACTATCTTCCAGTGTGCGCTGGAACCACTGCATGAAGCTGGTCCATGAGCAGGGCGATGAGGTGCCGGGAGAGGCTGCAGCAGAGCTCAAAACGCATTGAGGTCCACTTGTAGGACATCAAGCTGGAGCCGATCTGTTGTTTCTCATAGGGCTCTTCCATCTCCTTGAAATTCGCCAGGAGCCGGATATCCGTGCAGCTCACCTTGTGCATGGATCTCTCGAAGCTCACCAGCACAGACAGCACCTCAATATCCACCTTTAGGGTGTATGTCTCTTCTGTGATCATGAAAGCTCTCTTAAATCCTGCCTTTTCTGTCACCATCTTGCAAGCATCTCCACCTCCTGGTGATCCCCTTGGAAGAGCTGATTGAGGAAGCTGGCCTGAGTGCCAGTGTTGCCCTTGACACCACGGAAGTGCAGTGGTCCTGAGCTCACTTGAGACTCTGCAGGTCCATGCAGAGATCCTGAATCCAGAGGCAGAAGCGCTTCCCAACATTGGTCACCTTGGTCAGCTGGGCAGGCTGAAAATACATGAAACCCAGGTTGGGGAGGTTAGCATGTTCCTGAGCAAAATCAGTGAGTCGAGAGATGACTTTGGCGAGCTTTGGCAGAAGCAGGTCAAACGCATTTCTAAGGATAATCAGGTCAGTGTTGTCGCCAACATAGCAGGAGGTGGCGCCCAGGTGGATGAAGCCCTCGGTCTTTGGATAGCAGCAGGCAAAGGTGTGCCCGTAGGTCATGACTTCATGCTGCAGCCGCTTCTCCTCAGCTGCCAGCCCGAAGTCGATATTGTTCAGGTTGTCTCTCATCTCCCAGAAGCAAGTGCTCCTACGAGATGGGCAAACACAGCGTCTGTCACTGAACAGGTGGAAGCACATGTCTGGGCTGGCATAGTAAGACCTATGCCAAGACGAATGTCAAGTCTAAGATGTGCTAGGTGTGAGCACCAATAAATGAGGCACCCCAGAACGTTTTCTTGGATTGTGACCTCAGACGTTAATGATGTCACAGTCAGTTATTGGCTTGGTTCTGTTGCTATGGAGAAGGGACACCCCACAGCTTTGGTCCACGGGTGGCTCATGGAAATTGGGGAGCAGAGAAACAGCTTGTTCTTGATGTTAAGTCCTTCGGGAACCTTGCTAAGGTTTCCAGCACCCCTGAGGGACAGCCCAAGTCCCTCTGGGAATGATCTCCATGTACAGAGCTAAGAGTCAAGATGTGTACAAAAAGAAAAAAGAAAAAAGATGCATACAGTCAAGGGTGGCCCCAAACAGATCCCACCACTTCTTTCTGAGGTCACCTCGGTCACCCTGGTAAGTGCTGGGAAATTCAGGACTGAGGAAAGTCGCTCTGTGTCATTCCTGGAGGCAATCAGGGGACATATGGAGTCCAGGGCTCGAACATGATTCAGCTACATGCAGGGCAAGCTGCCTGCCCTCTGGACTCCGCTCTACACCTGCTGGAAACTAGTGTAGCCCTTGTTCCAGCGGTGAAGCCCCCTGGAGTCCCATCCCTAAAAAGCCTCCTGACTTGAAAAGGCTTATTTAGGATCCAGATAATCTTTTCCCTAGCATACCCTCGGTAGGAACCCCCTACCTTCAAGTCTGCAACAGTGGGGGGGGGAGGTACACACACCTAAAGATGCTGCAGGAGATGGACCTGTTTGATCAGCACTTTGTACACCCTTGAAGATTTTGGTACCTACCCATCCCTTTATTCTGGGTGTGGAGGTTCAATACACAGGTATTCATGTGCACAAGGCAGCATCCTAAGCCATGGAAACCCTCGTGAGTTCCAGAGGTGCTTGCCTTGCAGGTGACTACTTTTACCCTGGTATCAAACTGTTGGAAAACAGTATCGAAGCTGTTCCAAAAAATTAAAAACTGAGCTTCCATTGGACCTAGCACATTCACATCTTGGTGTTTACCAAATAGCCTTCAGAGACAATTCCTCAAAAATATCTGCTCTTTGTTAAAGCAGCATTAGTTTCAATACTCAATGCTGTAACCAATGCAGTGGCCACAAAACTAAACTATGCAGACAGATATATGACAATACATATATATAGATAGGCATATAGATAGGTATATATATGCCATGTATCTGAAAAAGAAAATAATGAACAGTGTCATGCTGAAAGAAGTTAATCAGGAAAGGTACAGATACAGAACTATTCCTTACATAGGCTGTAGATAAGAAATGACAAGGCCTCCCATGTAGGTGCAGCTAATGACATGAAGCTTACCACATAGAGTGATGAGTGCAGTTAGAGAAATAACTACACTGAAAACTATCATAACAATGTGAATGAAGGAGGGAAAAAGAAAGCCTGTCTCGAGTACAGGTGTGGGTGGGGTGGGAAGTAGATCTGGGAAATTGGTGGTGGGAATCCTGCACTGGTGAAGGGGGGGTGTTCTTTACATGACTGTAATCATACAACTACAATTATATTTATAATCACGGTGTTTAAATAAAGATAATTAAAAAAAAGAAATGACAAGGAAGGAACAATAGCACAGCTGGTAGGGCATTTGCCTTGCACACAGCTGACTCAGATTCCATTCTGGGTAGACATGTCATAGGGTCCCTCAAGCCTGCCAAGGGTGATTTCTTTTTTTGGGGGGGAGGGGTCACACCTGGCAGTGCTCAGGGGTTTACTCCTGGCTCTATGCTCAGAAATCGCCCCTGGCAGGCACAGGGGACCATATGGGATGCCAGGATTTGGACCATCGTCGTTCTGCATGAAAGGCAAACGCCTTACCTCCATGCTATCTCTCTGGCCCCCAAGGGTGATTTCTGATCACTGTGCTGGAAAAGACCTGAGAACAGTGAGTCTGAAATCCCCCAATCTCATCATTTAAGGAAATAACCAATGCTTGAAGGCAGCAGACCATGAGAACTGGCATACAGAACTAAGTGAGCCTCAATGGTGTGAGGTGATAACTCATTGCAATTTGAATTTGAATTTCCTGACAATGACAGAATGATGTTTTTCATATATCTATTTGCATTTTGTATGTTTTTTTTTTCAGGAAGTATCTTTTCATCACTTCTCTCCATTAGTTAAAGGAGACATTTTTGGTTGAGGTGGTTAGATTTTAGAAGTGCTTTCTCTATACTGGATTTTTGTCAGATAAATGTTTTCTATCCATTTGGGGCCAATATGATCACCCAGTCTGGAAGGTATCATTTTTTTCTATTCATTATTTTGTTTGAGGTACAGAGGGTTTTTTTGTTTTGGTTTGGTTTTGGTTTTTCAGGCCACACCTGTTTGATGCTCAGGGGTTACTCCTGGCTAAGCGCTCAGAAATTGCCCCTGGCTTGAAGGGACCATATGGGATGCCGAGAGATCAAACCGTGGTCCTTCCTTGGCTAGTGTTTGCAAAGCAGACACCTTACCTCTAGTGCCACCTTGCTGGCCCTGGTTTTTTTTTTTTAATTGATGTTTCTTTGTATATATCCTAACATATAGATGTATATCTTAGTTTGTTTCTCTTAGATTCTTTTTTTTTTCTCTCTTAGCTTCTATTGTTTTAGACATTGGCAGTGAGGTCTCAAATTCAGCCACCATCACTAAAATTCAAGGCCATAAAAATAGTCACTAAAAATGAGTGAATATCATGAAAGGAAGGTTTTATGAAAAAAAAAAAAAAACCATGGTTTGAGATTACCTATGGCCACAAATTTTTGGGCTTGGAATGAAATCCAGAGACTTTTTTGCTTGGTTGGTAGATGAGAAGGTCACAGAGTAAACGTGGAAGGAGATGGAAGGAACACTGGACTCAAGGCAAGGCCTTCACCTCCTTGCTATCCTGTCCTATCTTTTCACATCCCAAAGATATCCTGGATTAGTAAAGCTACAGAAGCCCTTGCAACCAAGCCTCAACTTCACTGGCAATGAAGACTGTGGAAATCCTCGGTTCCAGAGACATTTAGCCCGCTAGGTCATTCTGGGCAGCACCTTTCCCACAGTCACTAATTTCAAGGAACCACACCCAGGTCAGTGGTGTGCAAAGAAAGGCCCTAAGATCTCTGTCCTCATATGCCCTAAGGCAAATTTTATTTTACTGTTGTTGTTGTTGTTGTTATAACTATTGAATAGTTGTTGTTATAACTACTGAATAGTTATAACAACGATTAGATGCTCCAGGGCTATTTCTGTCCTTTACTTTAGAATGACTCCTGGCAGTACTCAAGGTACCTTATAGGATGCTGAGGATCTAACCAGATTGGCAGAGTGCCAGGCGAGGGCTCTGTGCACAATATTATTGCTTCCACTTCTGCCTTTCCAAGGTCGGTGTGCAGACTGAACCACAACACAGGATGTGACTCCCAACAACACAGCTAGGCATTGGCCTAGCAAGCGATTCATGGAGTTCAATTGACATCCGATTTGGTCCCCTAGCCTGCCAGGAATCTTTTCTGAGTGAGGGCAAGGAAGAAGGCCTGAGCACCACCAGGTGTGGCAACCAAACCAAAAAGGAAAATGGGGGAGGTGGGCATCACTGCGCTGTTGGGCTTCGTGGATCAAATCTGGATTGGGTCTGCCTTGTGCAGGTAGGCGTCAGAGGCGCTGTGCTATCCTCCACGCCCAAATGATTCCACTCTGCCCAAAAGGAAGAAGGCCATTTGGAAGAACTCCTAGAGCTGGGCCTCTGAAACTTCTCTTGATGGAGCGTCCAACTGAAGAGGCAGTAGCCACGCCTCCAAGGCTGAGAAGAGCGGCGTGAACCAATAGGTGAGCTCTTTCTGGAAGGACGGTTTGCCAGTGGGCGGGAACTCTGCCTCCTCCGCTAAGGTGATTGGAGGGCGCCTAAGTTCTATCCTGTTGTGCGGTTGAGCCGCCTCCTGGAAGTTGCTTCAGCCTCTTGAGTGCAAGCGAAGGCTGCTGCAGGCAGATCATTTCAAGCATGACTTCTGGTTGGGGTACGTGGTGGACACATGAGGGGATATTATGTGGAACCGGGACTGGCTTAGGGAAGCACCTTCCTTGCTGACCTAAGCCGAGAGGAATGATGGCTCTAAGGTGCGGAGTGTGGGCACCACTGATTGGGGCACCTCAGGATGTGGCTTGGGGCATGGCCTCAGGCGGAATGACGCCACAGTCAGTGCTATGGGCTTGGTTCTGTTGCCCCTGGAGAAGGGCGCCAACCCCCAGCGTTGAGGCACTGGTGGCCCATGGGAATCGGAGAGCAGAGAGAAGGCTGCTTCTTGATGGTAAGTTCTTTCAGGCAGTGTGCTCCCCTTGGTGGGGTCCCCAGTACCCCACAGAGACTGCTGAGGCCCTCCAGGAGTGATCTCTGTGTAAAGAGCTAGGAGTCAAGATGCGTACAGTCAGGAGTGGCCCCCAAACACAACTCACCGCTTTCTTCTGTGGCCACCTCGGTCAACCTGGCACGTGCTGGGAAACCCAGGTCTGAGGAAAGTCACTCTGGGATCATCCTGGAGACACTCAGGGGACACTATGGGTTCCAGGGCTCGAACATGACTTGGCCACATGAAGGACAAGCTGCCTGCCCTCTGGATCCTCTCTGCCCCTGCTGGGACTTTCCTGGCTTGGCCCTTGTTCCAGCGGTGGAACCCCCTGAAAGGCCCTCCTCTTTGAAGGGGCTTGCTTAGGATCCAGATCATCTTTTCCCCATCAGACCCTCGGAGGAGCCCCTTTCCTTCCCGCCTGCGACAGTTTAGGTGCGGGAGATATACCTATGTGTTCAGAGCACTTTCACTCCTTGAAGATTCTGGTACTCATCATCACTTTTATTTTGGGTGCAGAGGTTGGAGTGCAGGCATTCGCGTGTGCAAGACAGCAGTGCATCCTGAACCATGGAAACCCTCACGGGTTCCAGAGACGCTACTTACTAGTGGAAGGTGCTTGCCTTGTAGGCAGCTACTTCCACCCTGGCATCAAACTGTTGGAAAGCAATATGGAAGCTGTTCCAAGAAGTTAAAAACTGAGCTTCCATTGGACCCAGCATATTCACATCTTGGTCTCTATCCAAACAACCCTCAGAATCCATTCCTCAAAGACTTCTGTGCTCCTAGCAGCATTAGCCAAAGATTGGAAACAACCCAAATGTCCATGAAATCAATCTATGAAGATACGTAATATATATATAAATATGTATACATAATGTGTACATATATGCCATGTGGCTGAAAAATGAAGATAATGAAGAATATCATACTGAAAGAAGTTAATCAAGAGTGGTACAGAAGCACGGGGCCGGGCGGTGGCGCTGGAGGTAAGGTGCCTGCCTTGCCTGCGCTAGCCTAGGACGGACCGCGGTTCGATCCCCCAGCGTCCCATATGGTCCCCCAAGAAGCCAGGAGCAACTTCTGAGCGCATAGCCAGGAGTAACCCCTGAGCGTCACAGGGTGTAGCCCAAAAACCAAAAAAAAAAAGAGTGGTACAGAAGCAGAACTCTTTCATATGTAGGCTATAGATTGAGAATATCAGGAAAGGAGAGAGCACAGTGACTTGTCTTGCATGCAGCTGGCCCAGATTTGATCCTGGGCAGGCATCCAATATGTTCCCTCAAGCCCACAAGGAATGATTTCTAATCACTTATCCAGAAAAATCCTAAGTACTCCTGGGTCTGGCGTTCCCCCACCCTTGCTAAAAAGGGGAAAATAATCATTGCCTGAAGCAACAGAACCTGAAAACTGACTTACAAAACCTAGTGACTCTCACTGATGCGAGGTGGTAATTCACTGCAATCTGAATTTGAACTTTGCTGTTAATTAATGATGGAGAGCTGTTTTGACATGTACCTTATAAGTGGAGCTCCAGGCTCCAAAACTAGGATCTGGTGAGACACAGGTCTGGAAGCAAACATTGATGCAGGAAATAATCCACACAGTTAAAGGTTGCAAGAATGGGTTCAGGAATTCTAACACTCAAGCCACGACACAGCCTTCTGCTCCTACGAAGGAAAGCAGCTTAGTGGAGGGAGACCAAAGAATGAGCCCTTTCCTTTCTGAAATCCAGGCTTTATTTTGCAAGAACCAGGCCATACCCTAGGGTGGAGAAGGAATACCAAGTAGAGAGTGATCCAGTGATCCCATCACCAGATCACACCCTAGGATGGAGTATGAATTACTGGTCAGTAATCCAACAGTAGCTATTGGTAATCTGTATGTATTATGGAGGAAATATCTGTTCATTGCTTCCCCTCCCCCATATTTGGGTGATTCATTGATTGATTGTTAGCCTTTAGAAGTGCTTTTTAAATTATTGGTTTTCCATCAGATATACAAATGCTTTCTGCCCACTTGGTACCAATAGGATCACACAGTGTAGGAGGCATCCTTTTGTTTTAGTCATTATTTTGTTTGAGGTATAGAGGCTTCTTCAGCTAAAGATCTTTGTATATGTCCTAACTTACAGATACTTATCTTAATTTGTTTGTTTGTTTCTTTGTTTTTGTGCCGAAACCCAGGATCGAACATTGTTTCTGTGTTGTTAATATTAGTTTGCTTCACTTTGCCTCCATTGGTTTAGCCATTGGCATTGAGGACTCAAAATTGGTCATTACTCACAAGTCAAGGCCACAAAAATGTCACTAAAAATGAGTGAATATCATGAAGAGTTGGTTCTACCCAAGCCAAATTGTGAAGGAAGCCTCAAGGTTTAAATCCAGGATCTGGAAAAATGTGGATCTGGAAGCAACCGTCTACACAGAAAACAGTCCACACAGTGAAAGGAGTCAAGAACAGGTTCAGAATTCCAACACTCAAGCCAGGAATTCCAATACTTCAATCCTAACAAGGAAGGCAGTTTAGTGGAGGAAGACTGGAGAATGAATGTCGTGCCTGCCTGAAACCTGAGCTTTTTATTAGCAAGAACCAGACCATACCCTAGGGTGGAGAATGAATACTAAGTAGGGAAGGATCAGTAATCTAACACCAGATCACATTCAAGGGTGTAGAATGAATACTGAGTAGGAAGGGATCCAGTATTACAACATCTCCCCCTAATTGATTATAGAAAAACAAAATAATTCATATCACATGGTTCTAAGAAAAAGGCAGAAGGATGGTGGTTTGAATCCCGGCATCCCATATGGTCCCCCGAACCTGCCAGGAGTGATTTCTGAGCATAGAGCCAGGAGTAACCCCTGAGAACTGCTTGGTGTGACCAAAAAAAAAACCAGAGGTTAGTTTAGGATCAAGATCATCTTTTCCCCATCATACCCTTGGTAGGAGCTTTCTACCTTCCTGTCTGCAACAGTCAGAATTTCCTGATAACCAATGACAGAATGATGTTTTTCATATACTTATTAGCACTTTGTAGGTTTTTTTGAAGGAAGTATCTTTTCATCACTTCCCCAAATTAGTAAAAGGAGACTTTTTTGGTTTAGGTGGTTAGGCTTTAGAAGTGCTTACTCTAAACTGGATTATACTTTTGCTGTCAGATAGACAAATGTTTTCTACCCATTTGGGGTCAATATGATCACCCAGTCCAGAAGGTATCATTTTGATCTAGTCATTATTTTGTTTGAGGTACAGTTTTTTTTTTAAATTTACATTTCTTTGTATATATCCTAACATACAGATGTTTATCTTAATTTGTTTCTGTGATGTTGATCTTAGTTTGTTTCTCTTATCATCTAATGGTTTATAGGCACTGAAGTCAATTTAGCCACCATCACTCAAATTCAAGGCCACAAAAAAGTCACTAAAAATGAATGAATACCATGAAAGGAAGGTTCTACAAAAAACATGGTTTGAGACTACTTATGGCCACAAACTTTTGGACTTGGAAGAAATTTAGAGATTTTCTGCTGGTTGTTAGATGAGGAGGTGACAGAATAACATGGAGATGGAAGGAACACTGCATTCAAGGCAAGTCCTTCCCCTCCTTGCTATCCTGTCCTATCTCTTCACATCCCAAAGATATCTTGGATTAGTAATGTTACAGAAGTTTTTTCAGCCAAACCTCAATTTCAGTGGCAATGAAGACTATGGAAACCCTCGGTTCGAGAGACATTTAGCCCACTAGGTCATTCTGGGCAGCACCTCTTCCACAGTCACCAATTTCAAGGAACCAAACCCCCCCCCCAAAGATTTTCACCTTTTTTTTTTTTTAAATTCCCATTACCTTGGGGCTATGATGCTCTGGACTCAATTGAATTTTCCCCTGTAACAAATATCTCCTAAAACCACTCTCTCTGGCTCTGCAAATCTTAAAACTCTCTAGGAAAAAGAACAATCGTACAGTGCCAAGGGCACTTCCTTTGCATGAGAATGATGAACATTTGATCCCTGGCATTCCAATAAGGTCTCCCAGACAAAACAGACCGAATAACTTAACCTCTACTCAAAACCCCAAACAGCCTAGGCATAGAATACCAACATAATTCAACAAGTAAAATCAATGCTGAGTTCCAACAGGTTCCCCACACACCCTTGACAATCTTTTCTTTGTTTTAAGACCATTATCTATTTCTTCATATTTTATCCATTTGTTTATAGGTTATACATAGCTGCAACAATTAAAGGTCAATCCTTGCTCTGCACTCAGAAGGGACTCCTAAAAGGTATGATTGGACCATATGGATGCAGGTTTGGAACCCAGATCAGTGGATCAAATCTGGGTTGGATCTGCCTTGTGCAGGTAGGCATCAGAGGTGCTTACTATCTCTCCACGCTCAAATGATTCCATTCTGCCCACAAGGAAGAACACCATTTGGAAAAACTTCCAGAACTGTGCCCTCTGAAACTTCCCTTGATGGAGCCAACTGAAGAGGCTGTAGCCACGTCTCCGAGGTGGAGACATTTGCCATAGGGAGGACGCCTACGTTCCCATCCTGCTGTGCGTTGAACTGATTCCCGGCAGCGGTTTCTGCCTCTTGAGTGCAAGCGAAGGTGCTGAGGAGTCCTACTGGTGGTGCAGGCAGATCATTTCAAGCATGACTTCTGGTTGGGGTGTAGACATGAGGGGACATTATTTGGAGTCAGGACTGGTTTGGGGAAAGCACCTTTCTCGCTGCCCTATGTCAAGAGGAATAATGAATCTAAGGTCTGCTGAGAGTGGGCACCACTGATTGGGGCACCTCAGGATGTGGCTTGGGGCGTGGCCTCAGGCGGAATGACGTCACAGTCAGTGCTATGGGCTTGGTTCTGTTGCCCCTGGAGAAGGGCACCAACCCCCAGCATTGAGGCACTGGTGGCCCATGGGAATCGGAGAGAAGGATGGTAAGTTCTTTCATGCAGTGTGCTCCCTTTGGTGGGGTCCCCAGCACCCCTGAGGGACTGCCAAACCCCTGCAGGAGCAGAGTGGGGCATTGCCATGCTCATTGGGGTAAACAAACTATCCAAAAATCTAAGCCTATTTATGATATTATGCATTTAAGAAATCAATAATGTATTGATTTACATCATTTAAAACCATATCTTTTGGCTTGAGTGATAGTACTGTTGGTAAGGTAAGGAATAACCATCCACGTAGAGCCAGAGTATTAGATAATATATTGAACAGTTTGGATTGCCTTTCACATGTTCAATTTGGATTTGATCCCTAGTTTCCTATATGGTGCTGGAACACTACAAGAACTAATTCCTGAGTGTACAGGCAGGACTAATTAAGAGCTAGTAGTAACCAATGAACATTGCCAGGTGTGGCCCAAACACCAAATAAATAAATAAATAAATAAATAAATAGACCTTTTAGTTTTTCTTGGGAATTATTTGGACTTAACAACTCAGAAACTTATTTTATTTTTTGGTTTTTGGGCCACACTCGGTAATGCTCAGGGGTTACTCCTGGCTATGTGATCAGAAATTGCTCCTGGCTTGGGGGACCATATGGAACACTGGGGGATCAAACTAAAGTCTGTCCTAGGTTTGCGTGTGCAAGGCACATGCCCTACATCTTGTGTCACCACTCCGGCCCCTGGAACTCAGAATCTTAACATTTTTATGATAATATTTTTTATTTTACTTCTAGGGAAAGGTTGGTGGCCTATACCTAGTGGTGATTTAGGGAAATAACACCACACTGCAAAGGTAACAATGGGGAAATGATGTAGATGCTTAGATAATGAAGATGGTATCCCTGGAGACCAAGCATGTACCAGTGAACAAATGACAACAGACTTTTGGTATAAATTTAATGAAACAAAATGAGAATAATTGGGACCTATAGGTCAGGAAGAAAACCCCCATGAAGAATCAAGGATATCATTGCAGAGGGATTCCCAAAGATAAAGTTGCAAGTGACCACATTTGGATGCCTGAATAGTACCAGCTCTCAGAGACCCATAGAAAAAATACCCAAAAGCACAACTTAGTCACAATGAAAAAAACACAGATAATGATAGAATACAGAAAGCAACAATCAAAACAACAATGAAGTACCATCTCACACCACAGAAACTGGCACACATCACAAAGACCAAGAACTGGTGCTGGCAAGGATGTGGAGATTAAAGAATTCTCATTCACTGCTGGTAGGAATGCCACCTAGTCCAGCCTTTATGGAAAACAATATGGAGATTCCTCAAAAAAAAAACTGGAAATTGAGCTCCCCTATGATCCAGCTATACCACTCCTAGGGATATACCACAAAAATACAATTCAAAAATCCCTTCCTCACACCTATATTCATCGCAGTGCTATTTACAATAGCCAGACTCTGGAAAAAACAAGATGCCCATAAGATGAGTGGCTAAAGAAACTGTGGTCATATACACAATGAAATAGTATGCAGCCATCAGGAGAGATGAAGTCATGAAATTTTCCTATAAGTGGATGTACATGGAGTGAAATAAGTCAGGGAGAGAGACACAGAATAGTCTCACTGATCTATGGATTTTAAGAAAAATTAAGGACATTATTGTAATAATCCCCAGAGACAATAGAGATGACCAGAAGGACTGGCTCAAGATATGAAGCTCACCACAAAGAGTAATGGTGCAGTTAGGGAAATAACTACACTAACAACTATCACGACCATTTAATGAGTGAGAGAAGTAGAATGCCTGTCTCAAATATAGGCAAGGGTTGAGAAGGAAGGAAGGGGGCATTGGTGGTGGGAATGTTGCACTGGTGAAGGGGAATGTTCTGTTTATGACTGAAATCCAACTACAATCATGCTTGTAATTATGGTGCTTAAATAAGAATTTTATGTATTGAAAAAAGCAGAAAGATCAAAAAGAGAAATTTCATACAAAAAAGCATCCATAAGATTTACTTCATATTTATCAAAGGAAACCCTCAAGACCTGAAATCAATGGTTGAATCTAGTGGCAAAACTCAGCAAAATGAATATTTTGGCAAGAATACTTAACCCAACCAGACTCTCTTTCAGGTTTGAAGAAAGGATGTATTGCAACATGGATAAACAGCAGCTCTGGAATGTTACTAACTCAAAACCAGCCTTAAAAGAACTAAAATAAATGGTCTACTTTAAGGCAAAGCAGACCCTAGAAACACAAACTCCTACAAAAAGATAATTTTATGACAATCATCTCTGTCAATGTCAATGGACTAAATATCCCAATTTGAGACACAGAGTTGCACAATGGATCAAAATATTGAACCCAAATTTTTCTGCCTCTAAAAAACACATCTGAACACTCAGAACAATTGGAGTGAAAAGTTGGAGGACAATAATTCAAATAAAAACTAGAAAGGCTGGGGTGACTAACTAATAACAAATGACACAAAATTTAAGCTTAAAAAGGGTCTTAATGGTGCCGGAGAGATAGCATGGAGGTAAGGCGTTTGCCTTTTATGCAGGACGGTGGTTCAAATCCCAGCATCCCATATGATCCCCTGTGCCTGCCAGGGGCGATTTCTGAGCATAGATTCAGGAGTAACCCCTGAGCGCTGCCGGGTGTGACCCCCCCCCCCCAAAAAAAAGTGTCTTAAATTAAAAAACTTTTTTTTTTGTTTTTGGACCACACCCGGTGATGCTCAGGGGTTACTCCTGGCTATGTGCTCAGAAGTTGCTCCTGGCTTGGGGGACCATATGGGACACCGGGGGATCAAACCACGGTCCATCCAAGGCTAGCACAGGCAAGGCAGGCACCTTACCTCTAGCGCCACTGCCCGGCCCCAAATTAAAAAATTTTAAATAAAAATGTTAAAAATAAAAGTCTTAAATAGTGGCCGAAAAGATAGCATGGAGGTAGGACATTTGCCTTGCATGCAGAAGGATGGTAGTCTGAATCCCAGCATCCCATATGGTCCCGCAAGCCTGCCAGGAGCGATTTCTGAGCATAGAGCCAGGAGTAACCCCTGAGCACTGCCAGGTGTGACCCAAAAACCAAAAAATAAAAAGGGATCTTAAATAAGTGAGAGGTGAACATTTCTCAATAATCAATGGTATGTACACCAGGAAGAAATCACATTCATATATATACCCAATGAGGGGTCAGCAAACTATGTAAAACAATTATGATAGATTTGAAGAAAGATATCAAAAGTAACACAAAAATAGCGGGAGACTTCACCACTATCCTGTCGCTACTTGATAGGTCAACCAAGCTAAACCTTAACAAGGATATACTGAAGTAAAACTTGGAAGAAAGTGGCTTAGTATACAAAGTGCATTCAAATAGGAAAGGAAGAAGTCAAGCTCTCACTGTTTGCAGATGACATGGTACTATAGACAAATTTCAAAGATTCTCTAAAGACTCTCCAAAGATAATCCCAAAAATTCTAGCAAAAAGCTTCTAGAAACAATAGATTTGCCACTTTACTAGTGGCAGGCTATACAAAATTAACATAAGAAAATCTATGCCAGGGCCGGAGAGATAGCATGGAGGTAAGGTGTGTGCCTTTCATGCAGAAGGTCATTGGTTCAAATCCCGGCATCCCATATGGTCTCCTGAGTCTGCCAGGAGTGATTTCTGAGCGTGGAGCCAGAAGTAACCCCTGAGCGATGCCAGGTATGACCCCCTCCCCCCAAAAAAAACCCAAAAAACAAAAACAAAAACTAAGAAAATCTATGCTCTTTTTTATATTCAAATAATGATAGAGAAGTTGACACTAAAAACATCCCATTTGGGGGCCAGAGAGATAGCATGAAGGCAATGTGTTTGCCTTGCATGTAGAAGGTCAGTGGTTCGAATCCCAGCATCTCATATGGTCCCCCCGAGCCTGCCAGGAGTTATTTCTGACTGTAGAGCCAGGAGTAACCCCTGAGCATTGCCAGGTGTGACCCAAAAACAAAACAAAACAAAACAAAACAAAAAAAAAACAAACATCCCATTTGGGGCCAGAGCAGTGGCACAGTAGTAGGCCATTTGCCTTGCATGTGGCTGACCTAGGATGGACTTTGGTTCTATCCCCAGTGCATCCCATATGGTCCCCCAAGCCAAGAGTGATTTCTGAGTGCATAGCCAGGAGCAATCCCTGAGAATCACCGGGTGTGGCACAAAAAAAGAAAAAAAAAAACAAACAAACCATCCCATTCACAATAGTGACACAGAAACTCAAGTACCTTGGAATAAACTACTTAAGAGGTGAAAGACCTGTACAAAGAAAATTACAAAACACCTTCAAGAAATAAAAGAGGGGGCCCGGAAAGATAGCACAGCAGTGTTTGCCTTGCAAGCAGCCAATCCAGGACCTAAGGTGGTTGGTTCGAATCCCAGTGTCCCATAGGGTCCCCCGTGCCTGCCAGGAGCTATTTCTGAGCAGACAGCCAGGAGTAACCCCTGAGCACTGCCGGGTGTGACCCAAAAACCAAAAAAAAAAAAAAAAAAAAAAAAAAGACGAAAGAAAGAAAAGAGGGCACAAGACACATGAAAATGGTGACATATTCCCTGTTCATGGACTTGCAGGGTTAACATCATTAAAATGGCAATACTCCCCAAAGTATTGTACAGATTTAATGCAATTTCTCTAAGGATACCCAGGATATTTTTCAAAGAAGTGGACCAAAGACTCCTGAAATTCAGGGCCCGGAGAGATAGCACAGCGGTGTTTGCCTTGCAAGCAGCCAATCCAGGACCAAAGGTGGTTGGTTCGAATCCCGGTGTCCCATATGGTCCCCCGTGCCTGCCAGGAGCTATTTCTGAGCAGACAGCCAGGAGTAACCCCTGAGCAACGTCGGGTGTGGCCCCAAAAAAAAAGAAAAGAAAAGAAAAAAATTTATTTGGAACAATAAACACCCACAAATAACTAAAACAATCCTTAGTTAAATAAAGATGATGAAAAGATGGGAGGTATCACTTTAACCCCAAAGTCAAATTTTACTACAAAGCAATAGCTTTTTTTTATGTTGTGTTGTTGAGGTGTTTTTGTTTTTTTGTTTGTTTTGGTTTTGGGTCATACCCAGTGGCTCAGGGGTTACTCCTGGCTATGTGCTCAAAAATCACTCCTGGCTTGGGGGACCATATGGGATGCCAGGGATTGAACCAAGGTCCATCCTGGGTTAGCCACATGCAAGGCAAATGCCCTACCACTGTGCTATTACTCTAGCCTCCAAAGCAATAGTTATTAAAACAGCATGGTATTGGCATAAAAACAGACCCTCACATCAATAGAATGGAGAGAGTAGTCAGAGAATGGCTCTAGACATACGATCAATTAATCTTTGATAGAGAGGTAAGAAACACAAAGTGGAGCAAGGAAAGTCTTCTCAACAAGTGGTGTCAGGACAACTGGCCGGTCACATACAAAATGAGAACTCAGACATCTCTTTCACACCATTCACAAAAGTCAAATCAAAATGAATTAAAGACCTTTATATCAGACCCAAAATTATAAGATATATGGGCCCGGAGAGATAGCACAGCGGCGTTTGCCTTGCAAGCAGCCGATCCAGGACCAAAGGTGGTTGGTTCGAATCCCGGTGTCCCATATGGTCCCCCGTGCCTGCCAGGAGCTATTTCTGAGCAGACAGCCAGGAGTAATCCCTGAGCACTGCCGGGTGTGACCCAAAAAACTAAAAAACAAACAAAAAAAAAACAAACTATAAGATATATAGAAGAAAATGTAGGCAAAGCACTGCATGA
This sequence comes from Suncus etruscus, assembly GCF_024139225.1. Taxonomy (NCBI): domain Eukaryota; kingdom Metazoa; phylum Chordata; class Mammalia; order Eulipotyphla; family Soricidae; genus Suncus; species Suncus etruscus. Next base: position 10,703,314 of record NC_064858.1, on the reverse strand, counting down.
CATTGAGACTAAAGGTATCTTCAAGGACAAAACACCACTGGTCTAAGAAAACTGAAGCATAGATAAACAAATAGGACTACTTTAAAGTAAGTCTGTACTTAAAAGGAAACAGTGACTATGATACAAAGTTTGCACTCAGAATGGGAGAAACTATTCACCAATGCCCATCTGATAAGGGACTGATAGCTAAGATATACAAAGTACTGACAGAACTTAACAAGAAAAAAAAAAATCTAACCCCATCAAAAATGGGGAGAAGAAATGAACAGACATTTCCTCAATGAAATACATATGACTAAAAGGCACATAAAAAATGGTTCCACCATTTTTTTTTTTTGTGGTTTTTTTTTGGGTCACACCCGGCATGCTCAAGGGTTTTTCCTGGCTCCGTGCTCAGAAATTGCTCCTGGCATGCACGGGGGACCATATGGGACGCCAGGATTTGAACTAATGACCTTCTGCATGAAAGGTAAATGCCTTACCTCCATGCTATCTCTCCGGCCCCGGTTCCACCATTTTTAACAGTATCTCAGAGACAAGAGAGATGAGGGCTGGTAGGTGCAGCTCAGGACATGAAGCTCATCACATAGAGTGATGAGTGCAGTTGCAGAGATGACTACACTGAAAACTATCATAACAATGTGAATGAATGAGGGAAGTAGAAAGCCTGTCTCAAGTACAGGTGTAGGGGGGTGGGGAGGAGGGAGATCTGGGAAATTGGTGGTGGGAATGTTGCACTGGTGAAGGGGGGGTGTTCTTTACATGACTGTAATCATACAACTATAATCATGTTTGTAATCACGGTGTTTAAATAAAGATAAAAAAATTTATATTTATGGGCCCAGAGAGACAGCACAGCCGTGTTTGCCTTGCAAGCAGCCAATCCAGAACCAAAGGTGGTTGGTTCGAATCCCAGTGTCCCATAGGGTCCCCCGTGCCTGCCAGGAGCTATTTCTGAGCAGACAGCCAGGAGTAACCCCTGAGTACCGCCGGGTGTGACCCAAAAACAAACAAAAAAAATTTATTTATAATAAAAAAAAAAAGAAAAGAAAAAGTGTCTACTACAGAGGCAAGCAGGGGAGAGTAGGGTGGGAAACTGGGTACATTGGTGGTGAAAAATGAGTACTGGTGAAGGGATGGGTATTGGACCATTGTATGACTGAAACTCAAGCATGAACAATTTTGTAACTGTATCTCACAGTGATTCAATTAAAAATGTATTTTAAAATAAAAGAAAAAATGGTTCCATATCAATACCATCAGGAAAATACAAATAAACAAAAATGCAAATCAAAAAAAAATAATGAGGTATCATCTCACACTACAGAGCCTGGCACACATCACAAAGAATAAGAATAACCAGTATTGACATGGATGCAAGGAGAAAGAAATTCTCATTCACTGCTGTGGGAATGCTGTCTAGTTCAGCCTTTTGGAAAACAATATGGATATTCTTCAAAAAAAAATGGAAATTGGGCAGGAGTCATAGCACAGCGATAAGGCATTTGCCTTGCACGTGGCCAATACAGGATGGACCCCGGTCTGAATCCGGACATCACATATGGTCCCCCAAGCCTTCCAGAAGTGACTTCTGAGCACCACCAGGTGTGACCCCCCCAAAAAAAAATCCTGGAAATTGAGCTCCCAAAATACACAAATACACAATATAAATAGGTACACAAAACACAATATAAAAATGCCCTCTGCTCCTATGTTCATTGTAGCACTATTTACAGTGGCTATATTCTGGACACAATTCTGGTGCCTAACCACAAATGAGTGGCTATGAAACTGTGGTACATCTACAAAATGGAATACTATGCAGCTGTTAGGAAAAATCAAGTTATGAAATTTATCTATATGTGGATGGACATGGAGACTATTATTTTGAGTGAAATGAGTCAGAGAAAGATGGGCAGACATAGAATAATCTCACTCACTTGTGGGACATAAGAAAAATAAAAGACAATATTAATAATATCCAGAGACAATAGATACGAGGGCTGAAAGGACCAGCCCATCATATGAAGCTTACCACAAAGAGTGGTAAATGCAGTTAGGGAAGTGAATGGTAGCTGTGGCCACTCAATGATAGTTCAGACTAATCATTCTGGACAAGAAATGGATGCTGAAAGGAAATAAAGTGCTATGCATGATACCCTTTCATTAACAATAGTGCAAATCACAGTGTCAAAATAGTGTGTGTGTGTGTGTGTGTGGGAGAGAGAGAGAGAGAGAGAGAGAGGAGAGAGAGAGGAGAGAGAGCAGAGAGAGAGAGAGAGGAGAGAGGAGAGAGAGAGAGGAGAGAGAGAGAGGAGAGAGAGGAGAGAGAGGAGAGAGAGAGAGAGAGAGAGAGAGAGAGAGAGAGAGAGAGAGAGAGAGAGAGAGAGAGAGAGAGAGAGAGAAGTAAGTCCTGGACCAGTGGCAAGCAAGAGGGTGGGTGGGAGGGTAACTAGGGATATTGATGATGGGAAATGTACACTGGTAAAAGGTGGTGTATATTGTATAACTGAAATACAATCAGGAACAATTTTATAACCATAGTACTTAATTATATATTTAAAAATAAAATAAAAAGAAATTTAGCAAAAACATGAATAACAAGATCTCAAAAGGATAGGACACATTTTTTTTGTTTCTGTTTTGGTTTTTTTGGTCACACCCGCTAGCATTTAGGGTTACTCCTGGCTCTGCAGTCATAAATTGCTCCTGGCAGACTCAGGGGATCATATGGGATGCCGGTAATTGAGCCACAATTAGTCCTGGGTTGGCCACATGCCCTACTGCTTGCTGTGTTATCTCTTCCATTCCAGGAAACACAGCTCATCTCTCAACCAGTTTTATTTCATTTTTATTGACATCTTTGAATACTCCCTGTGGTGCTCAAGACTTATTCCTAGCTCTTTGTACAGGCAGCACTACTAGTGGAGTTCAGAGGACCTTTGAGATAATGGGGATCAGTGGAGTGGGCTGTTCCTTGGGGTGTAAGGTGAGTGAGTGCCTCTGCAGCTACTGTACTGCTCTGGCACTAAAACAAAAAGAACAAAAACTCAAAGGAAGAAACTGGTGGGGATCAGTCCAAGGACTGTGATTTATTAAGGGAAGTCTCTTTTGAGTAGATAGATGTCAGAGCAGCGGTAGGGTCTTCCCTGGTAAAGGATTGCTTCCAGGTGTTGTTATAAAATAACCTTGGATGTTTCGTAGATAGCTTCCCTGGTTCAGGGGTGAATGGAGAATGCCCATTCTTCTGAGGCCTGTGCAAGGTCATTATCTTAATGTTCTGGGTGTAAGGTCCCATTGCATTACAAGATTTGTGTGTTCCAATCTCTATTAAATAAGAACTTATTTATGTATAGTATTTTCCCATTTTAATGTGCCTATGCAAACAAGGAACAATGCCACATGGCGTTATAGGCCCATATGGGGGCTGCAAGAATAAGTCCAAAACTCCCCATGACATGGTCAAACATAAGCATTAAACTAAGGGACTCTTTCTTTTTTTTGGTTTTTGGGCCACACCCAGCAGCGCTCAGGGGTCACTCCTGGCTGTCTGCTCAGAAATAGCTCCTGGCAGGTACAGGGGGACCATATGGGACACCGGGATTCGAACCAACCACCTTTGGTCCTGGATCGGCTGCTTGCAAGGCAAACGCTGCTGTGCTATCTCTCCGGGCCCTGAGGGACTCTTTCACCGAATATTTCTTATTGAACAGCTCACAAAGAGAAGAAAAGATAAAAAGTGGGGAAAAACTTCACTGTATAAGAGAATATTTAGTAAGAGTTAGATGTCAAAGAAAATAGATATAAAATATTCAAAGCCATACGTGTCCATTTTATGTCTTTTGAAATAGTTGGGGGTTGTTAAATCCAGTGCACCATGTTGTGTGGATTAGGACTGTGTAATACTGAAGTTAAAAAAGATAAATGGGGGGTTACTGATGGTTGGGGGTGATAAGTTAAAAAGTGAAAATGAGCTTTACAGGGGTGTGCGAAACAGCAGAGTACCAGATGGACATTCTACATACACAAAACGTAACTAAAGGATAGGATATATTATTAATATATACTGTGCGCGTGGGGGCTACCATGTAGATTGGTAAGAAATTGCCAGAGACTGCCTTAGTAAAAATGAGCAGCTCTCAGCATGCCCAAATTTGGACCCACCATTTCTGGCTGCCTGGGCTGGGTCCCAGGGAAGGCCTGGAGGCGGGGGGGGGGGGGGTAGGAGAGGGGACGGCTGGGGGCCTACCAAGGCCAGCACGCCCAAGCTAGGGAGAAAGCCAGACCCCATGCCAGCTAGAGCTAGCCTCCAGATCAAGAAAGCAGGACTGTGATTTGTATACAAGAATCCCAAGTTCCATCCATGGCATCATACATCACCAAAAAGTAGGTGTGACAAAGAGAAAAATATTCTCAGAACTTTTTTGTCCTTAGAATCCTAACATGCAATCATTACCAAATTAGTCATTTGGGATGGAAAGTCATGCTCAGAACGTGAGACGTGCCGCCCTCGTGTGGCCATCCTGGAGCACTGAGCTTCCTGATTTATCCAGCCCCAGTGGTAGCTCTATTGTGGTTTACAAAAAGGATTTGTTTTTTTTTTTAAGTGCTGAAAGTCAATGCCCAGTATACACCAGTGAGGCGTATGCTCTATCACTGAGTCACATTCCACACCATCAACCAGTCATTTTCATTTATTTTAGGCCACTCCCACCTGTGCTTACTCCAGACTCTGCGTACAGTTATCACTTGGAGAGGGTATGGCAACCATATGAAGTACAGGGCATATACAACAACAACAACAACACACACGCACACCGCAATACATATACGATTGGTGGCATATACGGCAACTGCCTCTTCAGCTATGGTCTGAAAACACTTTAAAAAAAAAATCAGAGATTTGACTTCAAGGTCTGGGGGTTGCATGCTAGAGTCCCAAATTGCATCCGGGGCATTAATATGATACCACGAGTGGCACAAAAAATATATTCTCAGAACTCTTTGCACCTAGAATCCTAAACATGCAGTCCTTAAAAACTTAAAATCCCATTGATGCAAAATCATGCTCAGGACATAGAACTAACGGGCCGCCCTCGTGTGGCCACCCTGAGGAAGTGTATCCATAGCCCTCTCTCGGACGTGATGGAGGCAAAAGCAAGAGACAAATTCGAAGGCCTGGATCTTTGCAGTCTCGCTGGCCGCCTTCACCTACACACATGCCTATGGGGTTCTCAGTTCTGGAAATCCCATGAGCTTCTGGGATTGTAGTCCCCCTGGCTTGTCTTCATCAAAGTTTACAAAGAGGTTTTATTGTTTTGATAGACCCAGAATCTCTGCAGGGGCTTACACAGTTGGGGTACCACACTGCAAGGTGCCCTGCACAACACCAGGAAGAAACTGAATCAACTGAATATGACAAGAAAGCATTTCCAAACACGACTTATTTTAAGTTGGCAGGTTCCTTACCTGCGGTATTGGAAACACAGTGAATATGTCAATAGAAAAAACTCAGATTACTCTCCCTGCCATCATCCATCGACACCCGCCTGCTCAGGTCAGGGGCTTTGCCAGCCTGGGGTGCAAGGCTGGAGCCGTGGTCTCCCACCCACAAAACTGGCCTCACTCTGGCTTTGTTGTTACAAAAACAACCGCAGCATTGGGAACTTTGTCTCTGGACATTCACTGTAATTACACTGCTGTCTGAAGAAAAACGTAATCCTCCCCCGTGGGCTCAAATGTGAGCACAGGGTGGAGATGAAGCCAAACAAGAAGGGTGAAAAACAAAGGAAAATAGCAGAATGGGCAGGGAGTGAGAACACGAGCAGAGGACATGAGAAAACCGAAGCACGAACAAGGAACAAGCCGCGGTGAGAGCACCGGCATCCCAGAGGCGGGGTGAGTCCAACAGGAGTGAGCTTACAAAGTGGGGGTCCGCCGGGAGTTATTCCTGAGTATGGAGCCAGAATAGCTCAAGAAATGATGGGTGTGACCCCTCTTCCGGGGCCGAAATTAATGTGCCTGGAGGTCCAGAAAGACACTGGGCCTCACACTCTCAGGATATTCAGAGCACACCTTTTAGTGTCTGGCTTGGTTTCTTTGCTTTTGCCTTTCTGTTACGTTTTTGTTGTTTGTTTGTTTTTTTTGGGGGGGGCCACACCTGGCGTTGCTCAGGGGTTATTCCTGGCTGTCTGCTCAGAAATAGCTCCTGGCAGGCACGGGGGACCATATGGGACACCGGGATTCAAACCAACCACCTTTGGTCCTGGATCGGCTGTTTGCAAGGCAAACACCGCTGTGCTATCTCTCCGGGCCCTCTGTTACGTTTTATTTTGTGGACAAACCCTGCTGCTCAAGGCAATCTAGCTCTACTCATGAGTCAATCCTGGCACTGCTCAGGGGACTATATATGGTGTATAGTTTCCGAGCGTACTCAGGCTTTCCTTTCCTGCCTGCCTGCCTTCCTTACTTCCTCTCATTGCTCCACTCCCTTCATCCTTTCCACTTTTCCTCCTTCCCTTCATTTATGGGATAAAACCCAGAGATACATACATACATACATACATACATACATACATACATACATACATACATACATACATACACACACATGCAAGACACAGAGGCAGAACTTGGAGACATCTACAGGGATTACTGACTGCAGTAACAGGATTAAGCCCTGAGCAGCACAAGGTAAGGACCCAATTTAAAAAAAAAAATTTTACCACAATGAAAACAAGGAATGAATAGTAAATGTTACAACAGGGAGAATACGTGATATCAACTGAAGGCACTACAGGGAAAAAAAAACTGGATTTAGAGCAGTGCTTCTCAATTATTTTGTCATGCCCCCCTAGGAAGAAAACATTTTTCGCACCCCCCGCCCGACTGTAAATAGTATCTTTATTAAAAAAAAAACTTTAACCTGCAAAACAAAAAATATATATTATATATAATAATTATATAAATTATATTATATAAATATATTGAGCTTAATTTTTTAAATCAGAGGTGATGTCTGGATTAATGGCTACAATGGGCACGTTTTGCAATGCATAGCTTTTCGAAGCGGGGTTTGAAACAGGATACAGCAACTCTCAGCTCCAGAGACAGAGACAAAAACATGGGGCTTAGCTTGTTATGAGTGTTTGCCAAGGTCAAACTGCCCCCCCCCATTTAGTCACCTGGGCGCTCATCTTAGGCAAGCTCATTTTCCATGAAGTTACTTGCACTAGAATGGGGAAGTGGCTAGCCATACTTGGAACAGAACCAGGATCCAAATCGCCATCACAAGGGATTCCTTTAGGCAGGGCTAAGCCAGAGTGCTCTAGTTATTCCTGGCTCTGCATTCAGGAACGATTCCTTCCAGTGTCAGGAGACCATATAATGAAGGATCAAACATGTATGGCCAGCAAACTAGGAAAATACCTTATTTCTATACTATGGCAGAGATGATTCTAGAAAGCCAGAAGTGAGCCCCTGAGCAGCACTGGCCATGGACAAAAAAAAAGGGGGGGGGGTTTTCACATGATGGTGGTAATGCAGTGTCCAGGGTGCTTCCCTTGCACTCAGATGACCTGGGTTCCTTCCCCACACAACATACCACCACCAAATAAATCGATTGACAGGAAAAATAGTGCAGTGGAGATTGGAGAACACATGCAAATAAAATGTCCTTTGAAGAAATAGGATGCCTTGGACTGAAGATTGCAGATCAGGAAGAATGTGGAACTTCACTATCATCTTAAGAACACTGATTTCTGGCAGAATTGTCCAACAAGCACAGTGAAAACTGCAGCATGGGCACCTGTTCTAGGTGCTCAGCTATTACAGTGGGGGGAAGGGGCACATTTCAAAATCATGGGCAGGACCTATCAATGGTCCTCAAACTACGGCCCGCGGGCCACATATTGTATTTATTCCCATTTTGTTTCTTCACTTCTAAATAAGATATATGCAGTGTGCATAGAAATTTGTTCATAATTTTTGTTTTTACTATAATCTGGCCCTCCAACAGTCTGAAAGACAGTGAACTGGCCCCCTGTTTAAAAAGTTTGAGGACCCCTGAATTATGGAAAGCACCTACCTTGACTCCAGGAGCCACACAAAACTGCTTCGAAACAAGAACATGGATGAGGGAGCACTGCCATGTATTTGGCAAGAAGATGCCAGAAAGGGGCCGGAGAGATAGCACGGAGACAGGGTATTATGCAAAAGGACAGTGATTCGAATCCCAGAACCCCATATGGTCCCCGGAGCCAGTCAAGAGCGATTTCAGAGCGTAAAGCCAAGAGTAACCCTGAGCGATGCCGGGTATAACCCAAAAACCAAAAAAAAAAAAGAAGATACCAGAAAGTAATGTGCTATTTTCTTTATTAAAAATAATTTACAGCATTGATAATGTACACAAAGGTCAACTGAACTTTACCTCCCATAGATTACTATACAATACTTAATATTCTTGAATTGAAAACTGTTCAAACTGTATGGTTGGTTTAAAAGAATGGAGAATTGATATTGGCTGAAAAATACAAAGTTTCATCATCAAAAAAAAAATAAATCACAGCAGACGCAGCACTGTGGTACTATCGCACCTTCAGGAGAAAAGCGGGTCAAAAGGACACAGAAAGTGGATTGCCCCTGTCTGGAGAACTCAAGTGGCAATAGGGCAGAATTAGGTACAGCACTTCAGTCACTTCTAGATCTAAGTGATTGAACAGAGCCAGAGGATACAGTCCAATCACTTCTCTGCAAACACCCACACAAATGCTAACCTACACTTCCCATTTGTCCCTTTGGGACCATGGCTGTTTGAGGACCAGTGAAACACTGGGCATAGGGATGTTAAGTCATCCTTCAGCTTCAGGGTCAGAGCAGGCAAGTGGTGGAAAATCTCATCTGGAAAATATTCTAGCTACCGTAGCAATTCAGGGGGTTGGTGGCATGGTCCAGACTTCATGAGTCAATGCACAGGACAGAGGTTTGGGTTGTTTCAATAACTGTGTTTGAATCTTGCAGGTGGTCCTTCAATTCATAGCAGAACAACTTGTCTGAACTGCCTGTTGAGGCTTTTTTTTTTTCTTCCAATAATCACTGTGCTGTTTAAAACACAGTGAATCACTGCTAAAAGTCAATGGGAGGGGCCGGAGTGATAGCATGGAGGTAAGGCGTTTATCTTGCATGCAGAAGGTCAGTGGTTCAAATCCCAGCATCCCATATGGTCCCCTGAGCCTTCCAGGAGCGATTTCTGAGCGTAGAGCCAGGAGTAACCTCTGAGCACTGCTGGGTGTGAGCCCCCCCCCAAAATAAACAAAAAAAAAGTCAATGGGAACAAAGAAAGCCCAGTGATGTTGAGCTTTCACTGACTGGTCTTTCACCAGAGACGAAGCCTGAAAGAGAGGGATGGAATTCCATGATCTCCTGAGGAGCCTGATGCTTTGCAAAGCTCAAGGGAAAGAGATAAAGGGAACCTTGATTTTGAAGATGTCTGGGCTAACTGCTAGACTGAAAAGGCTGGAAACACTGCTTAATTGGTTACTTCCAAGCCGAAGCCAGGACCTTCCTCTGCCTAGAAAGTGTTTACAATGGGGCTTTAAATACATCATTTCCAGGGCTCAGGATCACGGGACTGATACAAAGGATCATTTTTGCAAGCAAACTTGAAAATTCTATATGGCTGACACACATGGTCACATGTTAAAAAAAATCCTACATGGACAGATACATTTCATAAATGATGAAACAGCAAACAGCATTAGAAAGAAAAAGAAGGGGCCAGATAGCACAGCAGCGTTTGCCTCGCAAGCAGACGATTCAGGACCTAAGATAGTTGGTTCAAATCCCAGCCTCCCATATGGTCCTCCGTGCCTGCCAGGAGCTATTTCTGAGCACATAGCCAGGAGTAACCCTTGAGCACCGCCAGGTGTGGCCCAAAAACCAAAAAAAAAAAAAAAAAAAATCGAGGTATAAAGGAAAATCTGTTGACTCAAACTACAGCTCATCATTGTGTTTCCTTCCAAAAAGATGACTCAGAATGGACTAAGTTCTCACTCCGGGAGGTTCGTGTGATAGTATATTTTAGTTCCAATTTTGAAGCATCAAACGAAGATGCATTACCTGTGAGAATCCTAAATGGCAATTAAAAAAATGGTCAAAGAAAGATCGCTGGCAGGATTCACTATGATAGTTACTTATAACTAACCAATAAACTTAGTTGAGCATACAAAACATGAAAGGGCTAGATGGGAATCCATTCAGGCGATCATTCTCAGAAGGTGCTCAACTTCTTGATAAAACAAACACTGTGGTACTCGCAAAGCAACTGTTCCCTGATAGTGAGCTTTGGCTTGCTCGGAAAAGTGGCATCATTAGGAAAACACACGTGGGGTAAATTCATGATTCAGCCTTGTAGGAGATCAATCAAAATGAAGAAATGAGGGACCGGAGAGATGGCATGGAGGTATGGAGGTAGGGTGTTTGCCTTTCCTGCAGAAGGACTGTGGTTCGAATCCTGGCATCCCATATGGTCCCCCAAGCCTGCCAGGAGCAATTTCTGAGAGTAGAGCCAGGAGTAAACCCTGAGTGCTGCCGGGTGTGACCCAAAAACAAACAAAAAAAAAAAGAAGAAGAAGAAATGACGCACATGTAAAACAAGGTTTGGGCAAAGGGGTTGTTTGGTGGAATCTGGCTGATTTGGAAGTGCTCAAAGAACTCACTGGACTGTTTCAGATTCGATAGGGTTCTCGTCAGCAAAGAGGAGGGAAGGGGGTCTTGAGGAACATTTTAGGGTAGGACATTATCCTACGTAAACGGAGACACATCTACACCAGTTATCTTAATGCCAGCTGGAAAGTATGAGATGGTGAGGACACCAGATGACAAAGAACCAAAAAAGGGTTGCCCATGCAGGCCAGTCCTAGAATGGCAAACAGCGCGGCACAGCCAACTGTGTTCGATCATGAACCACCCACAGATTTGCCGGTTGAATTTGACGACAGGAACAAAAACATGGTGTCCAACATGGAGCTGTGGATCCCTAAGAGTCTTCAGACAATAAGAATGACCCTGATCAAGTTTACAAAATGAGAATGTCATTCTGATTCTAAAAAGGAATCAAAAAGGCTTAATTCTAGAACCCTCCTCGAGGGCCCGTGCAGGGTGTGCCTTTTTGTGACAAAGCCAGGGGTTCTTCAGCAGGCAATATGTTCCAGAAAATGGCCATTAGGGCCTGAGTCGGGGGGTGGGGGGGGGGTGGGGGAAGGGGGCATGAAGGCAAGAAAATTTACACTGCAAGCTGTTCACCCAGAAGCCAGTCACTCCAACAAATGGAACCACAAGCCAAGATGACAGCACCAGCTCAGCTCTTCTGCCTTCAATTTATTCAATTCCAAAATTCAAACCCCTCACCTAGAGGAGGGGAAAATATCAACTGAACAATAACAAATGGGAAACAAAGGGACCACTTCAAACGGCATCAATTTACTTAAAACTCCTGTATCAATTTTCATGTGGAAAGGCCTTGATGAAAGTGATGATGAGCAAAGGCCTTCCTACACTCCTAATAAGTAGGCTTCTCTCCTGTAAAAATATTCATGTGCCTAATGAGCATTGAGAATCGAGAAAAGGTCTTTCCACACTTCTGACAGGTATAAGGCTTCTCTCCTGTACAGAGTCATATCCCTAATAAGAAATGATCGAGTGAAGGTCTTCCCACACTCCTGACATGAATAAGGCTTCTCTCCTGTATGAGTGCTCTTGTGACTAATAAGTAATGATGAATGGGTGAAGGCCTTCCTACACTCCTAATAAGTAAGCTTCTCTCCTATATGAATATTTATGACCCTAATGAGCATTGAGGACCGAGAAAAGGCCTTCCCACACTCCTGACATGTCTAAGCCTTTTCTCCTGTATCAATTTTCTTGTGTCCAATAAGGGAAATGAATAAGTGCAGGCCTTGCCATGTTCAGGACAAATATGACATTTGTTGCCTTTCCCAACTTCCTTAGTTTTAGAATAATTTGGATGTGACCACTGACTCAAGAGTATGTCTACTTCACTGTCAGATGAATCCTGTGTAATCGGGGTATCTGAAGGCACCACTTAGCTGTCAGAGGAATCCTGTGTAATAGGAGTATCCGAGGGCACATCACAGTGCCAAGCACAGGGCAGTGCCCCTCACATTGATTGCCTGTGGTAGTCCCACTCTATGGAGAATGTTGTGAGCCTCTTGACATGAGGGGCTCAGAGCAAACACTGTTGGTTGCTTGGCAGAAAGTGACCCAACTCTGGAGTACTGAATCCAAGGACTGGACAAACCAGACTCAGGAGTGTTGTGACAAATAGACTGGGTCTCCACAGCGAGGATGCTCTCCTCATTCTGGCCAAGTGAACAGATAACCCCAGAGTTCTCAGTCCCATCACGATACAGGCAGGGCTGTTCCCTCGAGGCTGTGGCTCATACCACAGAATCATGCAAAACCCAGTGGGGGTTTCAGCTTTCCAACTCACTCCTGTTTGGAGATCCCATTCCAAAAGTTAATTTTTGAATGTAAATTGGTAGAATTCTGCACTGGTACTCTGCATTCTCCAAACACACCTCTCTGCAGACTCCCAAGGAAGATCAGTGCAGGCGTCACCCTGCATTTTCCTATGGGCCGCAGGAGCTGGTAGGTCTCCAGCATCACATCCATAGAGAGCTTCTCTTGAGAGGTGTCCAGGCATGGCCATTCATCTAGGGAGAAACTCACAGCCATCTAAGGGAAGGTCGCCGTGTCCAGTCTATTTGATGGACTCCAGAACAGCCAGAGGGTCCGAGAGCTACCAGGGGTGACCCAACAACACTGATTCAGAAGCCAGTTCTCAACACATTGGGTGGCCCTAGGAACTGGAATTCTGATGGTGCAGCCCCATCTTTGCCCGTCTTTATTATTCCGAAAGAGCAGCAGAAAGGTAGTTTGCATAAATTCCTGGCTGAAACTTGGGACCTCTAGCATGCTCAGAGCAGCTGTTCAACAGCCAGAAAGAAAAAAATCTTTCCTCCAGACACCCCTGCACCTGCAGGGACCCCATGACCCGCTCTCAAGTCACAGTGTAGCCGCTGAAAGGTATACCCAACATTTTAGTTCACTTAGTTTAATTGGCCTTAATTATATCTACAATTTGTTCTTTAAAATCAATTATAGTGTGTTTGGTTTAAAAATGATTGGGGTATACTATGTATGGAAAAAGCAAAATTGGTTAGAGCATTATGTATAGAATAAAAAATAATGCAAAATAAGTGAAAAAAAAAAGCTTAATTCTAAAAGGGAGTTAGGAATTAAAAGAGCTCACAGAAAAGAGTTCTAATGTTCATTGATTCCAGTGTACTCTGCCTTCTGGGATAACAGGCTACTCTTAAACCAACAAACAGCAGTAGACAGTTTTAGAGGTTCCAACTACAACTGTGGGAAGGTAATTTATACAAGAAGGTTCAACACGAGATAGATAAAAGTTTCCCATTATTTACAAACACCCACCTGCTTACTTACAAGTTCTCGCAATGACATTTCACACACTGACTTTTAGCAATGAAAATAGCACCATGTGTGTATTATTTAAAGTCGACAGACTTCATAGGTTCGCCATCGTTGACTATGCCCGTAAGTGAGGTGACCCAGCAAACTGCATGGGCTGCCCGTGGCTCCGTCGTAATGATTCCTGGGTCCAGCACAGAAGGGTGGGTGATGTGAGGAGGTACTATAAGAATTTCCGGGCCACAAAGTTTAATAATCCTCCATGTTTATACAAAGTTATTTCCATATCGTTTTCCAAAGAAGCAATGACTTCAAATGCTTTGCCCGTACTGGTCTGCACACAAACAAAAACAGGTGGTAGGTGTGATCAAAATGATAAATTATACAGTCACAGGAAACTGAGGCAGGCAGGCAGGAAAAATAAAACAGGGGCAGGGTAATGGCCACTAATGAGTAGATGGGTATTGGACATTGTAGGAAGATATCCATTAGGAACAACTTTATCGTGGATGTCTCATGGTGATTTAACTTTAAAAATTGATTTTTAAGGAGCCGGAGAGATAGCATGGAGGTAAGACATTTGCCTTTCATGCAGAAGGACAGTGGTTCGAATCCCGGCATCCCATAGGGTCCCCCATGCCTGCCAGGGGCGATTTCTGAGCATAGAGCCAAAAGTAACCCCTGAGCGCTGCCGGGTGTGACCCAAAAACAAAAAACACACAAAAAAAATTGATTTTAAAAACTGATGCATGCAAATGATACGAAACCATTGCCAACAGATGCTTGGTAGTCTGGGTTACCCAGACACTACTACAGGATCCTCTGAGGGAACTAGTCATGTAGAATAGAGCAAGGAAGAAAACAAGGCGCTGACCCTAAAATTAGGGACTGACGGCATTGCCTAGAACAAGACATCGAGTAAAAGGACTGTGTGACTGTTCATGAAGAGTATTGGACGCTATTACTGGCTTTCCAACAGTCGTTATGATCCAGAATGCTATTCTGTAACTATTCTAAAATAATATCGGTACTTCTCCCCATGCCCTCATGGAAGAAACAGATCCATCATCAAATATGACTCACAGTTGTGAAACAGAGACAACACAAAGTCAACTACTGGACAATCTGAGCAATCCATACCTTCATCATTAATGTGAATCCAGGACAGAGGTCTTTGGGAAATGTAAAAGAGAATGTTTCTCGACCAGAGAGACCCAAAGAATCTGCACTTTCTCCTGGACAGAATTTAAGAGGCAGAATTCCAATTCCTATCAAATGATCCTTGTGGATTTTTTCATAGCTCTCTGCCAAAATGGCTTTAACACCCTGCAAGAAAAAAATGAACAGAATTCATTCCGTGATATTTTATCAAACATAGACATTATTTATGGAACTCTATATGTTGACAGTGTTGAGCGGCACAACTACAATGTCCATGCCTATACCCATGTTTCTAGACTAAGACAACTCGATCCTTGGGAGGAACGCCCCTGGACCACAGCAAGGTGAGAACACAGCAGCAGAGTGACTGGAAGTCGTGGCTAGAAATGACTGCCCTTCCATAATGAATGACTCAGAGGAAATGCTCAAAGAATGCCACAGCCCCAGTCTCAATGATCCCTGAACACAACCACAAGTAAATCACTCAGGAGCACTACGTATATTAGGATAGTTCCGAGGGACAAGTGAAGTTCTCATCAGCACAAAGCAGCACAATAAGCTTAAATGCGACCAAGAATACTCAAGCTCTAAAGCTGAAAGCAGTGACATGAAGGAGTTAATACCAGCAAATAGGGTCCTTTGGCAGCCCAGTCTCTGGAATTTCCGGAACCATATTTCTTGCCTGCTAAGATCAACAGTGGGATACCTTCTTTCTGGTACAGTTCAGCAGCCTCAAAGACATCCAGCTGTGGGTAACAACAAACACTAATGTCTCATACACATCCAAGTAGTTAGTTACCTGTTCCCGGACACTTTGGGAATAGGGGCATACCTTCTGTCCTGATGGGAAATGAATTGTTTTGGGCGCTGGTTTGCCTATGAACTTATTGACAAGTTTGATGTTGGCAAAGGTGCCCCTTGTCATCACGGCATCATTCCCCCTCCTGGCTCCATATGAGTTGAATTCACGAGGACTGAGGCTATAAGAAAGTGGTCAGAGGCACTGTTCAGTTCAGGTGGGAAATCAAGTGGCATTGAATCAGAAAGCTTCCCTGAGCATGATAGACACAGACTTTTTCTTTTTCTTTTTTTCTTTTTGACACAGACTTTTTCTAAAGTGCAAAATCAGTGAGGAGGCAAGTAAGCCACACATGACAGTAGAAAAAAGGAAAGGGCGACAACACAGAAACTACAACAGTAGGCACATACCCTCTGTGTGTCAGGTATTTGGCAGCAGCGCTACTCCTGGCGATGCTCCCAGCAGGCGAGATGTGATCTGTGGTGACAGAATCTCCAAGGTACAATAAGACGTGGGCATTCTCAATGGGCTGTAAGGCAACTGGTTCTCTGGTCTGTGAAGGCAAGAGGAAGGCATCAAACTCCTCACAAGGAGGGGCCAGAGCACTGGCACACCTGGGAGGACATAGTCAGACTGTGCTGCAGGCCTGTCAGGCCAAGGTGCTACCTCCTGCCTTCAGTCACTATGGCAACCAAAATTGCTGCTGTGGCTGTCAGGCAGTGAGGCATGCTGTTTCTAAAATGCTCGCTGGAGGGCTAGAGCAATGCTACAAACAAATATAGGGCATTTGGCTTAGCATGCAGCAGACCAAGTTCAACCACAGGCAACATAGGCTTCTCAGAGCAACACCAGGAATGAGCCCTAAACCTAAAGCCAGGAGTAAGCCATGAGAAACAACTGGTGTGGTCTTCCCAAAAATAGACATGTAAGTTTTAAATATAATTTAATAAAAAAAAAACAATAATCGGGGCCAGAGTGATAGCACAGCGGTAAGGCGTTTGCCTTGCACATGGCCAACACAGGAAGGACCCTGGTTAGAATCCCAGCATCCCATATGGTCCCCGGAGCCTGCCAGGAGTGACTTCTGAGCACAGAGCCAGGAGTCACCCCTGGGCGCCGCCGGGTGTGACCCAAAAACAAACAAAATAATAATAATCACAAGGTTTTATAGTTCATGATGCTTTTCTTTTTTACAATGCTTTTTTTTAAGTTATGTTTTTTGTTTGTTTTTGTTTGGGGGCCACACCCAGCAATGCTCAAGGCTTCTTCGTGATTCTCTGCTAAGAAATCACTCCTGGCAGGCTCAGGAGACCTTATGGATACCTACTGGCTGTGCTATCACTTGAACAAAAATGCTATTGGATACTTGTAGTTTTTTACTTTTGTGATTTCACAATGTTTTTTAAAGATTGCAAAGTAGGGGCCGAGAGACAGCGTGGAGGTAGGGGCATTTGCCTTGCATGCAGAAGAACGGTGGTTGGAATCCTGGCATCCCATATGGTCCTCCAAACCTGCCAGGAGTGATTTCTGAGCATAGAGCCAGGAGTAACCCCTGAGCACTGCCGGGTGTGGACGCCCCCCCCCCAAAAAAAACAAGATTGCAAATTAAACAGGACTTACAAGCTTATCAAAAAAGGAAGGACATCGGATATAAGTGGACTTCACTTCCCACGGGAACAAAGGTGAATCAGGTGCTTCTAAGGAATTCCATCGTTTGTTTCCCATCTGTCCAGAGAATGAGGGTGGAAGAACAAAATAACAAAAATGATTTAGAAAAAGAGACTTAAGGGCCCGGAGAGATAGCACAGCGGCGTTCGCCTTGCACGCAGCCAATCCAGGACCAAAGGTGGTTGGTTCAAATCCTGGTGTCCCATATGGTCCCCCATGCCTGCCAGGAGCTATTTCTGAGCAAACAGCCAGGAGTAACCCCTGAGCACTGCAGGGTGTGGCCCAAAAACCAAAAAAAAAAAAAAAAAGAAAAAGAGACTTAAAAAAATGATCCAGAGAGTAACATTGTTCTTATGTTACAATGAGAAAAACAGTAACAATATCAAAATAACATGAGGTTGGATCTAATTCACAGTGCAAATTACAAAAGTGCTTTCCTTTACACATCAGGCTGTTTTGGAAGAGAGAGTAGAAAAGTGATTCACTCATCCACTGACACATCTTCAAGACTAACTCTACACTGGACTTAGAATTAAAAAATTCAGACTCAAAAAAAAAAAGGAAAGGAGCTGTTAAAGAGACATGAAATATGGAAAACAATATTTTGTTTAAATACTACCATCACAGAGAAAGAGAAAGGGAGAGTACACCAGGTAGGAACATCACAGAAGGTCCCATGGGCACTGGACGGAAAGGGTCCTGAGTGCACAGCCAGGAAGCCCTGAGCACCACTGGGTTGGTATGGCCCCAAAACAACAAAAAGCAAAACCCACTCGAGTCATGGAATTGAACTGACATTATCATCTTTGGAAAGTATACCACAGGACATAAAAATTTTATTTTTAAAAGAATTTACCTCAAGTTTCTCTTTCAATGATTTAAACATTGAAAATATAACATGTTCTTCCTCAATCTGATGGATTTCTTCTCGTGTGGGCCAAATATCATGCAGATAAACATTCTTGCCAGAGGAGTCTGTACCTGATCGGAAGTTATGATGATATTAGTTAGTTCTAGAATCAAATGCTGGAGCAGGGAAGACAGCTCAAAGGATAAATAGAAGAGCTTTTCTTGGAGAAGGCCTGAATTGAGTTCACTTCTAAAAATATTCTATATAGAATAGAGACAGGTGAGACGAACGGCAAGCTCAAGCACAGAATCTGTCTGCATGAGTCCAAGGTTGGGTACAATGTACATTACCACATGGCCACCTAAACACTGCTGAGAAGGGTCTAAAAACACAAAGCGAGGAGCACTGAACAATGACAAATTTCAAAAGAGAAATGGGGCCAGAGGCAAAGGATAGTGTGTAGGGAAGTGGCCTGGTATGACCAAAGCTCTATCTCCAGCATCCCATTGGGTGCCCCAAGGCCACAGAAAATGATTTAATTTGTTGATGCAATATTTCAAAATTAAAACGATTAAAAAATTACGTATGGGGAGCCGAAATAATAGCAGGTAGGGAGTCTGCCTTGCAGCACCCAGCCCAGGGACCCAGGTTCAATCATTGGCATCCCACAAGGTCCACAAGCATCACCAGGTGTGCCCACCCCCCAAATAAAGAATAAAAAGTGTGTATCTGAAACTTTTTTTTGGAGGGGGGGGCCACACCAGGCGGCTCTTAGGGGTTACTCTTGGCTCTGCGCTCAGAAATTACTCCTGGCAGGCTCAGGGGACCATATGGGATGCTGGAGATTGAAACACATGCAAGGCAAACGCCCTACCCATTGTGCTATTGCTCCAGTCCATGAACCATTTTTTTAAGTGAACAAAATAGTGACTACAGGGCCTGGCAAGCTCTCAGGCCCCTAGAGACAGCAAGCACCAGGCGTCCTGCTCAGGGCCCTAAAGAGAATCATCAGAGGACTGAAGCACTAGAGATGGCAAACAACCTGTGCCCTGCCTGCCACTTGAAAGGAACCAGCAGGAGGGCTGACCAGCAGCACAGCAAGCACCCCCAGTACCCCAGAGGTGGCAATCACTTGGCGTCCATCCCATGGCCCTGAAGAGAATTAGCAAAAGGGCTGATCAGCAGCATAGCAACCTCCTCCGCTCTGTAGCCTTGCTAATATGCTCTAATTAATGAACCCTGCACAACACGTAGAAAAACTACACTGCAAATGAGACAATGAAGAAACTACACAGAACAACACCATGCTTAGTGAATGGCGATGGTAGTTCTGCAAAAACAATAAGTGGTGATTATCTACCTATAGAGCCTCTCTGATAAAGTCTTTAGAGAGAAAATCTGGAGAATGCGCAAAGAACTTAAAGAAACCATGGAACAAACCAAACAAACCACAAATAAGAATCAAGAGAATATAAAAGTAGAAATAAGAAAACTTCAAACTGAAATAACTGAAAAACTTGTAGGCAAAATGAAAATCTCATGGAAAACCGCTCCAGCAGAGTAACAGCAGCTGAAGACAGAATCAGTGAGGTGAAAGACAAACTGCCTAACAATTCCATACAACAGAAGAGATTGGAAAATAATCTTAAAACAAGGGCCAGAGTGATAGCACAGATTTGCCTTGCACACATACAGCCAGGAGTAGTCCCTGAGCAGCATCAGGATTGGCCCAAAAACAAACAAACAAACAAAAAAAAGCTGAATCCAACGTTTTGCTGCCTACAAGAAACACATCTGAATAGTTAAAACAAACACAGACTCAAAGCCAAAGGTTGAAGAACAATCATTCAAGCAAACAGCTCCCTTAAAAACAGGCTAGGGCGTGAGGCCGGAGTGATAGTGCAGCAATAGGGTATTTGCCTTGTGGCTAACCCAGGACAGTCCCTGGCATCCCATATGGGCCCCCAAGCCAGGAGTGATTACTGAGTGCATAGCCAGGAGTAACTCCAAAGCATCACCAGATGTGGCCCAAAATTCAAAAACAAAACAAAAAAATGGCTGGGGTGGCCATACTAATATTAGATGACACAGACTTTAGACCTAAAAAAGTTATAAAGGACAGAAATGGACATTTCTTAATAATCCAGGTAGAAATCACACTTCTAAACATATATACCCAGTGAGGGACCAGCAAAATATTTTAAACAATTGCTAATACTATTTGAAGAAAGACATCAATAGCAGCACAATAAAAGGTAGAAGAGTTCAACACCACCCTGTTATCTCTTCGATCAAATACTCCTGAAACACATTTGGAACAATAAACACTCATGAACAGCTAGAGCAACCCTTAGGAAAAAGAAGATGGAAGCTTCACGTCCCCAAGCTTTAAATTATACTACAAATCAATAGTCATCAAAACAACATGGTATCGGAATAAAGATCAATGGAAAGACTTGAGTATTCAGAAAATGATCCCCAAACATAGAATAAATTAACCTTTGATAAAGGGGTAAGAAAAGCAAAATGGAGCAAGGAAGAAAAGCCTCTTCAACAAGTGGTGTTTGGACTGGTCAGCCACATGCAAAAAAAAAAAAAAGCAAACTCAAACCTCCATCTAACACCATGCACAAAGGTCAAATCAAAATGGATTAAGAACCATGATACCGAAATTATATAAGGTATATAGAAGAAAATGTAGGCAAAACACTCCAGGACATAGAGACTAAAGGCATCTTCGAGAAGAAAACACTTGGGCTCAGACAGATAGCACAGTGGCGTTTGCCTTGCAAGCAGCCTATTCAGGACCAAAGGTGTTTAGTTTGAATCCTGGTGTCCCATATGGTCCCCCGTGCCTGCCAGGAGCTATTTCTGAGCAGACAGCCAGGAGTAACCCGAGCACCGCCGGGTGTGGCCCAAAAACCAAATAAATAAATAAATAAATTTAATAAAATTTAAATAAAATTTTACAAGGTCCTTTAATGTAAAGGAAAGCAAGTACAACCAGGAGTAACCCCTGAGCACTGCCAGGTGTGGCCCAAAAACCAAAAACCAAAAAAAAAAAAAAGAAGAAGAAAACACTTCTGTCTAAGCAAGTGGAAGCAGAAAAACTAAACAAATGCAACTACATTAAACTGAGAAGCTTCTGCACTTCAAAGGAAACAGAGATTAAGATATTTGGGCCACCCACAGAAGGGAGAAACTATTCACCCAATACCCATCAGATAAGGAGCTAATATCTAAGATATACAAAGTACTGACAGAATTTATCAAGAAAAAAAAAAATCGGGGCCGGGCGGTGGTGCTAAAGGTAAAGTGCCTGCCTTGCCTGCGCTAGCCTTGGACGGACCGCGGTTCGATCCCCCGGTGTCCCATATGGTCCCCCAAGCCAGGAGCAACTTCTGAGCACATAGCCAGGAGTAACCCCTGAGCGTTACCGGGTGTGGCCCAAAAACCAAAAAAAAAAAAATCTTACATCATTAAAACGTGAGCAGAATGAACAGACATTTCCTCAAAGAAGAAAAACAGATGGCCAAGAGGCACATGAACAAATGTTCCACATCACTAATCATCAGGGAAATGCAAATCAAAACAATGAAGTATCACCTATGCCACAGAGACTGGCACACATCACAAAGAACAAGAACCATCAGTGCTGGCACAGATGTGGGGACTCCCATTCACTACTTAGTGGAACAGTGACTAGTCCAGCCTTTCTGGAAAACTATATGAATATTTCTCAAAAAACTGAAAATTGAGCTCCCCTATGACCCAGCAATATCATTCCTAGGAATATACCCTAGGAACACAAAACACAACACAAATATACCCTCTGTCACGCCTCCATAAATTTTGAGGGGAATTCAGACCACCAGATGTATCCTTAGATTTTCCTGGTGGGGTAAACTGAAATATCCCCCACGAGATTCCTCAAAAGGCCCGCTATGGACGCCTTTTTTCCCCTGCGTGGATGGTTGAGGAATTTCATTAGAGATGCTTGACATTGCATTTTTAGTTATTTGACTATCTCTCCTTTATAAATCTTAATGGAAAAAATGTGGTCTCTATTAAATAATTGGCTAAGGAAAATTCCAACACCAAAAAAGATTACAATAAAACCCCTTTTAGGACCTTCTAAATTTTTTTCTTTCTTGCAGCTGAAGTTCTGGGGCAAAATTGAAATTAAATTGATAAAAACTGTTTCGTCACAATAATTAATATCTTTAACACCTGTGACTGCTATGCCTTATAAAAACCTCTATCTCGAGAATAAAGTTGTCACACTCCTGCCAGAAGATGTGTTGACCCCACATACTCTGTGTGTGTGGTAATTATTATTTCAATATTATCCCGTTCGTCTGCCCGTGCTCCCGCTTTCTTCTCGTGAGGACTTCACCCCCACTAGAGCTGCTGAGACACAGGACGCCTGCAGCAACCCTCTGCATGCCTATGTTCATTTTAGTGCTATTTACAATAGCCAGAATTTGGAAACAACCCAGGTGTCCAAGTGACTAAAGAAACTGTGAAAAATCTAGACAATAGAATACTATGCAGCTGTTAGGAAAAATAAAGTCATGAAGTTTGCCTAAACATGGATGGATAAGGAGACTATTACGCTAAATGAAATGAGCTAGAGGGAGAGACAGATTAATCACAGCCATTCGTGAGATATAAGAAAAATAAAAGATATAAGAAAAATAAAAGAATGGTGATAATATAAAAACACAATAAAGATGAGTGCCGGAAGGACCAGCCCATAATAGCTTACCACAAAGATCAGTGAGCGCAGTTCAAGCACTAAATACAATGACAATAACCATGACAATGATAGTGAGAAAGAGAAACAGAATGCCTGTCCCAAAGACAGGCAGGGATTAAGGGAGGAGGGAAAATGGGGAACATTGATGGCAAGAAAGGTACATTGGTGAATGATGGTATATATTCTATGACTGAAACTCAACTTCAAACATTTTTGTAACCACAGTGCTTAAAAAAATAATTTTTTTTAAAAAAGTGACTACATGACATTTCCTGAAATAATTAAAATAGATGGCCTAAATAGCACTGAACAATTACAGCTTTGGGGAAAACGTTTGTAGAATTTGTATAGATAGGGGGAAAAAAAGGTTACTGAGGACAAGAAAACGAGGGAAAAGTTACCTAATGGTTCTGTCTGGAAATCGATATTCACTGTGCCCGCTATTGCATAGGCGACCACTAGGGGTGGAGAAGCAAGGTAATTGGCACGAACACAGTCACAAAGACGACCTTCAAAATTTTTGTTTCCCGATAAAACTCCACAGGTAACTAAATCGCCCTGGGGGGGAGAAAAATATGGTAAGAACATTGTCAATTCAAGAAATGGTAGTAAAATGGAAAATAATAAGCAATATCCAATATTCTATCCAGACAATAAACCATGAAACATTAGTAACAAGAATTACCAAACTATCAAATGGGGGTGATGAACAGACAGGAAAGTGGGGAAGAGTTTTGAAAACTCTGTATTGCAAAAACCATACTGATTACTGAGGCTCAGAGCCAGAAGTGAGCATAGGCAGGTGAGTGTGGCTACAACAAATACAACAAAACAACTACATTCGATACATAATTCCTGACTTTATTGAGGAAGACTTCACTCAAGTAGCTATAAACAATTCTCTGAACTAATTCCTGTGGAAGTGTGTCATTCCCAAGAGACACCAGGACTGAAGAAATAGAAATGTATGTTAGAATACTAGGAAGCTGGGCCCAGAGAGATAGCACAGCGGCGTTTGCCTTGCAAGCAGCCGATCCAGGACCAAAGGTGGTTGGTTCGAATCCCGGTGTCCCATATGGTTCCCTGTGCCTGCCAGGAGCTATTTCTGAGCAGACAGCCAGGAGTAACCCCTGAGCACCGCTGGGTGTGGCCCAAAAAACAAAAAAAAATAAAATAAAAATACTAGGAAGCTGCAAGGAATGATGGAATGGTACAATTAGCTACAGCCTGGTTGGAACTGGAAGGTTATGAATGAAGGAAACCAGAAGAAAAACAAATGCAGAATGATCTCACTTAGAAGTGGGATATAAGACTATTAGTTTAGGGAATGTCATGTAGTCAAAAGGGGATTCCTAATTCACCCTTGACCCCAGAGCCTACAGAGGAAAAGAGAGGAATCAGAAAATCAAGGTGGGAAGGAAATGAGAAAGGGAAGTCATGGGGGAACAAGGGTCTGTCTTGGGTTAGACTGGGGATATGCAAGAGTGCTATTGGGGCCAGAGAGATAGCACAGAGGTGTTTGTCTTTTAAGCAGCCGATCCAGGACCTAAAATGGTTGGTTCGAATCCCGGCATCCCACATGGTCCCCCATGCCTGCCAGGAGCTATTTCTGAGCAGATAGCCAGGAGTAAACCCTGAGCATTTTTGGGTGTGGCCCAAAAATCAAAAAAAAAAAAAAAAAAAAAAAGAGTGCTATACATCCAAAGCTTATGACTCAATAACACTGAAAACATGAGACCTAACCTAAAACCATCAAACTTGAATGTGCCTACCAAGGTGGCAGGCAAGATGAAGGGGAGGTTGGTACAGAGTGTGGGGGATAACTTAGTATGGGAGCACAGGGGATGGGAGTTGACACTGGTAGTGGGACTGGTATTCAAATATTATATAAAGATCAACTATAAATAACTTTGTAAACTGCGACTCTATAACTTAAAATAATTTTTAATTTATAAAAAGGAATCTAAGGTACCGAAAAGATAGCATGGAGGTAGCACGTTGGCCTTGCATGCACAAAGACAGTGGTTTGAATCCTGGCATCCCATGTGGTCCCTCGAGCCTGCCACGGGCGATTTATGAGCATAGAGCCAGGAGTTACCCCTGAGCACTGGCAGGTGTGACCCAACCCCCCCCCCAAAAAAAAAGGAATCTAAAATACATCGATGTTATGTTTCCTAACTTTGTAAAAACTTCACTGAGGAAAACATATCTGAACAACCCATTTACCTGTTTAACTGCATTTAAAACTACGTCTGGTAAAGGTGCTGTATTTCCTACACAGGTGGAACATCCGTAGCCGACGATCTCAAACCTATATTTCAAAAAAGAATTATGATCTGTCAGGACACGTCCATCTTTCGTTCCCATGACTAGGATCAGATTCCTGAAGAGAATTTCTTAGCCCAGAGAAAATTGTGGATCAAATTCCCTAGAGTGAGCACACAGTCTCTTGGACAATATGAGCAGTAACCATCAACAGAATGACATCCCCAAATTGGACTATAGAAAAGGCAGCAAAAGTCTCTTTCTCATCAAACTTGGTAGGTGAAGTGATGCAGTAACTGGTCAACATGACGTGTCATGGCTAGCCAAGCTCACTGATAAGACAGTAGCCACCTCTCAAGAGTGGATGGGTGACGCCCCATACCATCACTCACCCAAGCTCACTGAGATAAGGCAGCACTCCACTTGCACTGAGGTAATGAGTCACCATACCGCTGCCTGGAGATAAGCTGGTTCTGATGTAAGGTTTCACACGCAGACCAGCTTCCACAGCTTTTTTGGCCAAAAGACCTGCAGTTACACAGACATTGGGCCTTAGGTTTCTTTACAATCTTCACGCAGAAGAAAGGGTTCAAGGAAGTAAACAGGTTCCAACAGAAAGTACAAGTTCATTAACTAGCAGCACTGGCACCTTTTCTCCAATCAAGTGGCATCATTTTTTTTTTTTTTTTTTGGTTTTTCGGCCACACCTGGCGGTGCTCAGGGGTCACTCCTGGCTGTCTGCTCAGAAATAGCTCCTGGCAGGCACGGGGGACCACATGGGACACCGGGATTCGAACCAACCACCTTAGGTCCTGGATCAGCTGCTTGCAAGGCAAACACTGCTGTGCTATCTCTCCGGGCCCAAGTGGCATCATTTAAATCGAAATTTTGGTGGGCTCTTTAAGCCCGTGATTTCCCTAGAACACACACTCTGCTTGCTGCTCTATTTCTGGGTTGCCTATTTCCACTCTGGAAATATTTTCTCTCTTGAACACATATTTCTCTCTACATATGCACATCTTGTTCAGTTTCAATAAAAAAAAAAATATCTGGCTTCAAAGGCCAGAGTGATGGCACAGTGGTAGGGTGTTTGCCTTGCACGTGGCTGACCCAGGACAGACCTGGCTTCTAACCCCTGTGTTCCACATGGTCCCCCAAGCCAGGAGCAATTTCTGAGCTCATAGCCAGGAGTAACCCCTAAGCATCATCAGGTGTAGCCTAAAAACCAAAAATAAATTTGGCTTCAACAAAGAAACCAACAAAAAACACAGATGTTAAGGGCCTGAAGCAACAGTACCAACAGTCTAAATTTTGGGGAAAAAATTGTCATGATGCTATTAGACACGACAGAGAAAAAGAAGAAAGTATTCTATATCTAGAACATTATAGTTTATAGTAAATTATAATAATAGTATATTCAACTATTAATATCTATTATTAACATCTACTTGATTATTCAGAGACAGATGAATCATTCTTTTTCCTTTTGGGGGTCAGGTTTGAACCTTTTTTTGTTTGTTTGTTTTTTGGGGCCACACACAGTTACACTCAGGGGTTACTCTTGGCTACGCACAACAGATAGGGCATTTGCCTTGCACACAACCAATCCAGGTTCAATCCTCAGCATCCCATATGATCCACCGAGCCTTCCAGGAGTGGTTTCTGAGCACAGAGACAGAAGTAACCCCTGAGCACCACCAGGTGCAACCCAAAAAAAGAATGAACAGGTGAATGAACGAGAAAGAAAAGGTTTCCTTTAGGGAGTGGAATCCATACTACATACTTGCCTTGCACAAGGCTGGCCCAGGTTTTCCCAGGAGTGATTGAAACAAATCCAAAAACTATAATACTAATGATGTTTAAAAAAGGTTTAAAATAAATCTAAATGACACTCCTTGAAAACAAGAAAACAGAGGAACTCACCTGCAGACATCAATGATCACATATAAAAAACAAAAGGAAGGCCAGAGAGATAGCAAAGCAGTAGGACGTTTGCCTTGCACATGGCCGACCTGGGACAGACCAGGGTTTGATCTCTGGCATCTCATATGGTCCCCCTGAGCCTGCCAAGAGCGATTTCTGAGCACAGAACCAGGAGTAAGCTGAGTGCCACTGGATGTGGCCCAACCCCCCACCCAAAAAAAAAGAGAGAGAGACAAAAGGAACTGGGTCTGGGAACGGGACAGGGGTCCCACCTGCAGCGAGCATGACAGACGGGTTGCAGCTGTTGGTGCAGCTGATCACTGCAGCGATGAGCACTGATCCATGAGACAACATATATTCACTTCCTTCATAACCAATAGTGATGATGTCTTTTTGTTTTTCAGATGCTATTTGGAAGCCCTTAAATCCAACCTAGACAGAGAAACAAGCATAAAAATGAGACGGACAGAATGAAGAGAGGGAACACACCTAAGTCAGACTTCAGATGATTTAACATTCACATGTGTGATACCAGATAACAGCTATGCTTGTCAATAAAAACATGTCCACAGGGGCAGAGATATAGGACAGCAGGAGGCTACTACCCTTGCATACTGCCAAAAAACCTTTCCTTTATTCTTCTTTAGGAAGCGGAATCCATACTACATACAACTGATAGGTACTTGTCTTGCACAAGGCTGACCCAGGTTTGTTTTTTTTGGGTTTTTCAGGCCACACCCGTTTGATGCTCAGGGGTTACTCCTGGCTAAGCGCTCAAAAATTGCCCCTGGCTTGGGGGGACCATATGGGATGCCGGGAGATCGAACCGAGGTCCTTCCTTGGCTAGCGCTTGCAAGGCAGACACCTTACCTGTAGCGCCACCTCGCCGGCCCCTTGACCCAGGTTTTATTAGAATCTTCTCATGTAGGAGCTGAGAAGTAGCTCAATGGCAGAGAAATCCCTCTAATATAACAGCGCCTGCACGTTCTGAGGATGCTGCATCTCTACCGGAGGTGAGGATTCTAAGCTTTCTCCATTCTAGAGAAGACCATGTTCTCTCTTGAACAGGAGTAACCCCTGAGCACCACTAGGTTTGGCCCAAAAGCAAAAACAAACAAAACAAATGAACTCCAAACTAAAGATTCATCAGTCCTGAATTGCCCAGACGCTTCTAGAGTGACAGAAGTGGAGAGAGATAAGTGGCACATTTCTTTCCAGAGGCTGTGCTTCTCTCTTCCCCAACTACAGAATTCTACTGCTCCACTGGTCAAAGTAGAGTCTATCACAAGGATTCATTAGATAAGGAATTTACCTTACAAGCATCTGACCCAGGTGTGGCACCAAAAAAAAAAAAATTCAGAGGCTGGATCGATAGCATAGCGGTAGGGCATTTGCCTTGAATGTGGCTGACCCAGGACAGACCACGGTTCGATCCCGGCATCCCCTAACGTCCCCCAAGCCAAGAGCGATTTCTGAGCGCATAGCCAGGAGTAACCCCTGAGCATCACCAGGTGTGGTCCAATAACAAAACAAACCGGACAAAAAATTAATAAACTGAAAACTGCACTGGATAAAAGAAGGGCTAAGGACAAAAAATGTCCTAACACGAAGAATCAATGAGGGGAAGGACCTTTGCTGTGACTCAACACTGCTTAGAGCAATACATGAAATTTTAAAAAATGTACATAATGTACCTTTTCATTCAGGCAAGCTTGGAAATCACTTTTCATATCTGTCAGAGCAACTCTATCCTGAGGTCTTTTTGGACCGCTGACAGATGGAACAATTGAATTCAGATTAATCTGGATCACCTGGAACAAGACAGGGGATTATAAACCATAAGTACAGACTCAAAAATGAACAATAAACTTTCTGAAGCAGAATGACTCTCCACATATTTGTTTCAATGCCACTTTGTTGACACAGTGAAATTAACTCCTAGATATTTTTCAAGTAATTCCCATGAACTTCTGAAATGAAAAAAAGTTGCTTAGAGCAAGCAAAGCAAACATGTTGGTAATACAGACTAGGAAAACAATACTCCTTTATATATAGTTGAATTTTTACTTGTTTTGGTTTGGGGAAAATATATCATCTAAAGGGGCTGCTTTAAGTCAATAGCAGTATGGAGTCAATCACAGTGGTGCCTGGAGACCAAGTAAGGATAAAATCAAACCTAGGCCTACATTTTGCTCTGGTACATAACTTCTTTTCCATAAGCATTTCTTTTTTGTTTTTAGGGGGGTCATACCC
This sequence comes from Suncus etruscus, assembly GCF_024139225.1. Classification (NCBI taxonomy): domain Eukaryota; kingdom Metazoa; phylum Chordata; class Mammalia; order Eulipotyphla; family Soricidae; genus Suncus; species Suncus etruscus. Next base: position 10,674,124 of record NC_064858.1, on the reverse strand, counting down.
GGCAGTGCTCTGGTGTTACTCCTGGCTCTATGCTCAGAAATCGCCCCTGGCAGGCTCGGGGGACCATATGGGATGCCGGCATTCGAATCACCATCCTTCTGCATGAAAGGCAAATGCCTTACCTCCATGCTACCTCTCCAGCCCCCATAAGTATTTCTTTTTTTTTTTTTTTTTTTTTTGGTTTTTGGGCCACACCCTGTGATGCTCAGGGGTTACTCCTGGCTATGCGCTCAGAAGTTGCTCCTGGCTTCTTGGGGGACCATATGGGACGCCGGGGGATCGAACCGCGGTCCGTCCTAGGCTAGCGCAGGCAAGGCAGGCACCTTACCTCCAGCGCCACCGCCCCCCCCCCCCATAAGTATTTCTTAACAAAAAGATAAACACAGTCTTGGGCCCAGAGAGATAGCACAGCGGCGTTTGCCTTGCATGCAGCCGATCTAGGACCAAAGGTGGTTGGTTCGAATCCCGGTGTCCCTTATGGTCCCCCGTGCCTGCCAGGAGCTATTTCTGAGCAGACAGCCAGGAGTAACCCCTGAGCACTGCTAGGTGTGGCCCAAAAGCCAAAAAAAAAAAAGATAAACACAGTCTTAAAAGATGGATGATAACAAAGCACTATGTCTGACCCAAGGCTCTAAACTGGTGGCTCTGCCACCTAAAAAACTCATGGCCACCACAACTACAAACACGAGAGCTTTGTGATCTTGTGGTAAATTGTCCCCTCACATACAAAACCAAAGTAATACAATCCCAAGAATAAAATGAGTCACTTAAGGTGATGACGTGTCTCATAGATACATCTGTCTAACAGGCAGATGTGATATCATCTTTTAGAAATGGAGAAACTGGGGCCGGAGAGATAGCATGGAGGTAAGGCGTTTGCCTTTCATGCAGGAGGTCATCGGTTCGAATCCCGGCGTCCCATATGGTCCCCCGTGCCTGCCAGGAGCAATTTCTGAGCCTGTAGCCAGGAATAACCCCTGAGCACTGCCGGGTGTGACCCAAAAACCACAAAAAAAAAAAAAAAAAAAAGAAATGGAGAAACTGGGCCAGAGCGATAGCGCAGCAATAGGGTGGTTGCCTTGCACACAGCCAACCCAGGACAGACCCTGGTTCGATTCCCAGCATCCCATATGGTCCCCCGAGCCTGGCAGGAGCAATATCTGAGCACAGGGCCAGGAGTAAACCCTGAGTGCCGCCAGGTGTGACCCAAAAATAAAAAAATAAAAAAAATGGGCCCGGAGAGATAGCACAGTGGCGTTTGCCTTGCAAGCAGCTGATCCAGCACCAAAGGTGGTTGGTTCGAATCCCGGTATCCCATATGGTCCCCCGTGCCTGCCAGGAGCTATTTCTGAGCAGACAGCCAGGAGTAACCCCTGAGCAACGCCAGGTGTGGCCCAAAAACAAAAAATAAAAAATAAAAAAATGCTGTGGGGCCGGAGAAATAGCATGGAGGTAAGGCATTTGCCTTTCATGCAGAAGGTCATCGGTTCAAACCCTGGCATCCCATACGGTCCCCCATGCCTGCCAGGAGTGATTTCTGAGCATAGAGCCAGGAGTAACCCCTGAATGCTGCCAGGTGTAACACAAAAACCAAAATAAATAAATAAATAATATAAAATAAAATAAAATGCTGAGAATTGGGCCTAAAAAAATAGAACAGATAGGGCATTTGCCTTGCATAATGGCAACCCAAGTTCAATCTCCAGCAGCCCATAGGGTGCCCTGAGGACCATAAGAAATGACCCCTGGGCCCGGAGAGATAGCACAGCAGCGTTTGCAAGGATCTAGGATCAAAGGTGGTTGGTTCGAATCCTGGTGTCCCTTATGGTCCCCCGTGCCTGCCAGGAGCTATTTCTGAGCAGACAGCCAGGAGTAACCCCTGAGTACCGCTGGGTGTGTTCCCAAAAAAACAAAAAAAAAAAAAAAAAAAAAAGAGAGAGAGAGAGAAATGACCCCTGAGCACAGAGTCAGGACTAACCCAAACATTGCTGGGCGTGGCCAAACATCCCACCCACCCCAAATATGGAAGGAGGAAAACATCTAGGCAGTCCTCAAATGCTCAGTAATCTTCATCTACTGGACAAAGTGGTTCCACACCAAGGTGTACAAATGTGGACAGTCTGGGCACCCACAGAATTAGACGCTACTTACATGAGGGCATGAGAAGGCCTTTTGGCTAACATCAAGTGAAGAACGTAGACCTGATGGGTAACCACCAAGTTAGAAACATCATGGTTTTTGCAAGTAATGCTATGGGTGGGGGCAGGTTGTGGGTGAAGCTAGAGCATTATGTGTGACTAAGGGTCCCAACTCATGCTCTGAATGCAGAGCAATCTCCTGAGTCCCAGAAATAATACTTTTACATTCTTTCAAGTAAACTATTGTAGACATACCTGGGAGTATTCAGGCTGTCCTGAATGATTCTGGTCACTTTGAAACAACTTCACAGCTTTAAGATATGTTTCCATTAACTTGAGTTTGGCTTTGTCAAAGCCTAAGAAGATGACAAGGAAAATTCAGTAAGAAATGGAGAAAATCTTGGAGAAAACAATTCAAATAATGAGCAAGAAACACACATTCCATAGGACTATATAATGAGAACAGAAACATTTAAGAAAAAATAAGCCCTTTGTAGGAACACCTGCACATGACAGGAAAAGGCTTCTTACCTATATGCTCTAGATGCTTTACTGTCACATTGTCAACAGGGAAAAAGCTGAGGATAGCACCGTATTCTGGACACATGTTAGCTATTGTAGTTCGATCCACTATAGATAATTGTGAAACTCCACTTCCAAAAAACTCAACAAACTTTCCAGCCACTCCTACTTGTCTGAGGTGCTACATCAAACATATAAAATGCAAAATAAGGGTGATGTTAACATCATTCTCTGAATACTCAAGATAAATCTGATTGTTTTTAAGTGTTAGTGGCAATCATGAGGGTCTCCGCTATTCTAATAGCTATCACTGACCCCTTCAAAGAATAACACGTTCAGATTTTAAGTATTTTCACAGGTTAATAGCACAGTGGTCCAATGGCATGTTTCAAAGTTTAGAAGAACAATTTTTAAATGGATTTTCCATGGAGTGTCTCTTTAGATATTTCTTGGCAGTACATCAAATAATAAGGACTCTACCTATTGGTAATATGAAGATATTAGGAAATACAATGTTTAAAATTTTAAAAGTCTGAAATTTTGCCTTTAAATATAATTTATTATATTTAAAAAAAGAAAGATAGGGGGAGCAAGGAGGCGGGAGAGCTGACCTGCTCCAACTGAGCACAGACTTAGGAAATAAGCCCTGCAAGCAGGGAGAAAAAAATCAAGAACTTATGCTATAGCTATGGCCAGAGTCATTGTAGAGTGGGCAGGGTGCTTGCATTGCACACAGCTGGCTAAGGTTCAAACCCATACATTTCCATCAACATACCCGGTGTGATTCCTTAGTGCAGAACCAGGAATAAGCCCTGAGCACTGCAGGGTGTGAGCCCCAAAACCTAAGAAGAATTTAATTTAAAAAAATGTTTGGCGGGCCGCAGAGATAGCATGGAGGTAAGGCATTTGCCTTTCATGCAGGAGGTCATTGGTTCGAATCCCGGTGTCCCATATGGTCCCCCATGCCTGCCAGGAGCAATTTCTGAGCCTGGAGCAAGGAATAACCCGAGCACTGCCGGATGTGACCCAAAAACCACAAAAAAAAAAAATGTTTGGAAGGAGGAAATGATTAGATATACCAAGTGATGCCTTCATTCCCATATTATTTACTTTGAAAATTACATGATTAATACATGATTAATCTTATAAAGTTAATAAATCAGTGCCTCAAAATTAACTAGAATATTCAATAAACATAAAAGTACAATGCAAAAAAAATAAAGTACAATGCAGACTTATTTTCTGAATCAACAGCCCCAAAATGTGGAAAAACAGAGCAAAGCAAAAAAGAAAATACAGAAAAAAGAATATTTCCGTGTACATGATCAAACTTCCGGTTCAAATTCTGGCATTAAATATGCTCCTCCATCCACACAGCCCTTAGCACAAAACCCAGACTAACCAATGAACACCATCACTAAAAAAAAGAACAAAACAGTTAAAAAGAAAAAAAAAAAAAAAGCAATAGGTGTTCTGGGATTGGCTCTTGGCTCTGCACTTAGGAAATCACTCCTGGCAGGCTCAGGGGACCATGTGAGGCCAGAGACTGAAACCCACCAATGGCCATGTGCCAAGCAAACACCCGACCCACTCACTGCATTATCTCTCCAGCTCCAATAAGACTGCAGTTCTAAATTTCACATGATTTTTAGTACAATGAGCCAAATTGATCATTTGTAATATGTCAATATTTTTCTTTTTAGGGAAGAATCATCAATATTACCAGGGGGGAAATACCATTTCCTTCCCTGTGAAGCATCCCAAAAGCCTGAAAGATCAACCAGCACATTAAAAATGTATATCCAGATTAGAATCACAATTGGAGCACTCTCCACATTCATTAATAACTTCTCAAACTAGGAATTAACTTCAAATAAACTAAGAAAAATCGAATTTTCTGGCCCTTGAAATTATGAATAAAAGAACATATGCAAAGGGATCATTTCTAACAATCAAACAATTTGCTACAGATGACCTTAGATTTTTGCTACATACTATATTTGGTTTTGGGTTTGGGGTTTTAGTACACACTTGGAAATTCTCAGGGATCACTCCTGGCAGTGTTTGGGGGACCATAGGAGGTGCTGGGGTCTGATCCCACTGTACTAGCACTCTGGAGCTACACATAAATTATGTTTTTGTTTTGTTTTGGGGCCACACCTGGTGACACTCAGGGGTTACTCCTGGCTCTGCGCTCAGAAATCACTCCTGACTTGGGGAACCATATAGGATGCTGGGGGATTGAACTGAGGTCCATCCTAGGTCAGCTACGCGCAAGGCAAACACCTTACCGCTGAGCCATTGCTCCGGCCCCTACACATAAATTTTTGTATGTGGTAAGTTATCTCTCAATAGTAAGGCAAATGGTTCTAACCATCACTTAACTATTATCCATCACTTAACTACTCAGCACTATGACCCCTCAAATAGTCAATGAATCTTACCATGTCTCCATTTCTTCAGAATAAAGAGCAGAATCTGCTATGTCCAGCGAACAAGGACAAGTTCCTCTGACTTGCTAGTACAGTGTTACTTGTTAGGTTTGCAACAATCATGGTTAGACCCAGTGGCTAACAATGTCAAAGTTAAGGATTCAGCACTGAGACAAATTTCAAAATCCCAGATTTCCATTAAAAAAAAATGTCCAGGGACATGGAGCTGGAGAGATAGCATGGAGGTAGGGTGTTTGCCTTGCATGCAGAAGGACGGTGGTTCGAATCCCGGCATCCCATATGGTCCCCTGAGCCTGCCAGGAGCGATTTCTGAGCATAGAGCCAGGAGTAACCCTGAGCGCTGCCAGGTGTGACCCAAAAAAAACAAAAACAAAACAAAACAAAAAACAACAAAAGTCCAGGGGCAATAGGACAGGGGATAGGGCCCTTGCCCTGTATACAGACTATCTGGACTAAATTTCTGGTACCCCAAATGATTCCTAGAGCACTACCAGGACTGATTAATGACCACAGAGCTAGGAGAAAGCTCTGAGCACTGCTGGATGTAGCCCAAAACAACCACACAACATCCACTAAAAACCAGACTTGCACACGAGTCCAGCCTTGATCACTAATACTGCATTCGTCATTTCTAGCAACGTAACAAGTTATCAGGCTAGCAGTGAAAACAAGTGTGCAGTCCCCAAATAACCCAACAGTGACAGTAGGGAAAAGACATGTACTGAGTTTTACAATTAATATAACTTCAACTTACCTTTGTAATGCCAAGAACGACATCTATGGATGTAACAAAAAGGTTCGAAGTGCCAGTTAACTCACATCCAACCACTTCTGGTAAAGTGAAGGAAACAGGCAGACCAAGCATGACTGATTCTGTTTCGATTCCTCCAACCCCTGCAGTAACAGACAGGTGGTGCATTAGGACAATACAGCTAGACACAGTCTTTCTTCATATCATCAAATTGTCTTGTAGATTCTCTTACATAGGTCCACAGCTACAGTACACCTTCATACAGCTACATTATTATCATAACCATGGAATGGAACCCAAGTCTTCTCAAAAAGTTTAGTACACTTAACTTTTCATTTTATTCTGCTTTAGTTTGGGGACAACACCCTGCAGTACTCTATGGTTGTTCTATCTAAATGTTTATTACACGTAAATTTTTTTGGGGGGGTCACACTTGGCAGCACTCAGGGGTTACTCCTGACTCTATGCTCAGAAATCGCTCCTGGTAGGCTCAGGGGACCATATGGGATGCCGGGATTCGAACCACCGTCCTGCATGCAAGGCCTTACCTCCATGCTATCTCTCCGGCCCATGACTTTTTTTTTTTTTTTTTTTTTTTGGTTTTGGGGCCATACCCAGTGATACTCAAGGGTTACTCCTGGCTATGTGCTCAGAAATCACTCCTTGCTTGGGGGACCATATAGGACACTGGGGATCGAACTGAGGTCCATCCTGGGTCAGCCAAGTGCAAGGCAAACGCCCAACCACTGAGCTATTGCTCCGGCCTCTACATATAACTTTTATTTTATTTTACTTTATTTTATTTTATTTTTTACATATAACTTTTAAAGAAGCTAATTATGCATGATGCCAACTCAGAACAGAGCCAGGTTTGATCCTGGGCAACCTATATGTTCCTTGAGCCTGCCAGGAGCCATTTCTTGGGGTTTTTTTGGGGTTTTTTTTTTGGTGGTTTTTGGGTCACACCCGGCAGTGCTCAGGGGTTTTCCTGGCTCTGTGCTCAGAAATTGCTCCTGGCAGGCACGGGGGACCATATGGGGCGCCAGGATTCAAACCAATGACCTTCTGCATGAAAGGTAAACGCCTTACCTCCATGCTATCTCTCTGGCCCCCCAGGAGCCATTTCTGAGCACAGAGTTAAGAGTAACCCCTGAGCACCATCAGGTATGCCCCCCCCCCAAAAGAAGCTAATTATGAGAAAACAGACAGATAGTACAGTGGGTAGGGCTATTGCCTTGCATATAGACAACCTGGGTTTGATCCCTGACACCCTATTTGGTCCAGGAGCTAACCAGAAGTGATCTAAGTGCATAGCCAGGAATCAACCCTAACCATTGTCAGGTGTGACCCAAAAACAAAGCAAAACAAAACAAACAAAAATAACACAGGGTGGGTAGGGCTCTTGCTTTCTGCACATGGCCAACCTGGGTTCAATTCTTGGTAACACAAATGGTCCACCAAGCACCACATAGAGTAATTCCTGAGTTTAGAGTCAGGAGTAAATCCTGAGTACCACTAGGTGTAGCCCAAAAACAAAATACAACTTTTGCCTTTATATTAAATTCAGTAAGCATAATTTACTGTCAGATATTGCATTATACTCAAGATACAGAAATGAAGAGAATCCATCTCAAATTTGGTCTAATGACAAAAGTAACTAGTCAAGGATGATATCCACTCAAAACTAATAATTCCACTGGTCAGAAGGAAGAACCAGGGCCAGAGTGATAGCACAACAGTAGGGTGTTAGCCTTGCATGCAGATGATCTGGGACAAGCCCAGGTTTGAATCCTCAGCATCCCATATGGTCTCCCCAAGGCAGCCAAGAATGACTTCTGAGCACAGAGCCAGGAGTAAACCCTGAGCACTGCTGGGTGTGGCCCAAAAAAATTAATATTTAAAAAAAGAAGGAAGATGGGGCCAGAGCGGTGGTGCAAGTGGTAAGGCATCTGCCTTGCCCGCGCTAGCCTAGGATTGACCGCAATCTGCCTTGCCCGCGCTAGCCTAAGACTGACCGTAGTTCCATCCCCTGGTGTCCCATATAGTCCCCCAAGCCAGGAGCAATTTCTGAATACATAACCAGGAATAACCCCTGGGCATCACCGGTGTGCCCTTCCCCTCCTCCACAAAAAAAAAAAAAAAAAAAAAAAGAAGGAAGGAAGAGCCTGTGCAAAGTCATCAAGTCTGAGCAGTTCATTTGGAGAAATAAATATAAGGTGTTCAGATGTTGTGAGTTTAGGGCAGAGATATCAGACAGGAAGGGCCTTGTAAAAAAGCAAAAGGATCTGACATTTAAAGGAGGCAGGATGAGCAGTGCAGGTCTTTCCAGAGTCTCCCCATCCCTCACACACCACCATTCCTTCCTCTGCAAATGGCAGCTGTGTGCTGAATGCTCAAACTTTTTTTTTTTTTCAAACTTCTTTTCCTACATGTCCTTACATCACAATGCCCACCCAACAGGGAACATTCTTTCTGCACTTTTGTAAATGCTATCCTAGCTGAAGATATATGTATAAACACTTCAATGAGACTATGACAGCCTTACTGTGTGTCCATTTACAATGTTTCTGACATCCCCTCCCCAAAAGAAATTGATTTAGTCCTTGACTTACCCCACCCCAAAATCCCCAAACCGTTCACCATGGTTATATGTGAGTCTGTGCCGAGGACGCTGTCAGGGAAGAGGAAGTCCTTCTCATCAAAGACCACTCTTGACAAATACTCTATGTTGACTTGATGAGCCATTCCAGTTCCAGGAGGGATCACAGCCACATTTTTAAACACTTTTGAACTCCACTGGATTTTGTTTAAAATTAAAGAACACTTGTTAGCATGAACAGTACTACTGCTATCGAACTCATGTACTGATGCCTAATAATGTTTTATTCATGTTCAATGAGGCCAAACCTTAAAATACACACAAAAATATTTATGCATACTAAAGCTAAAAATTCATTTTGATATTAAGACTAAGTGGAGGGGCCAGAGTGGTGGCACGAGCCTTAAGGTGACCGCCTTGCACGCATTAGCCTAGGACAGACCACGGTTCAATCCCCTGGTATCCTATATGGTCCCACAAGCCAGGAGCGATTTCTAAGCACATAGCCAGGAGTAACCCCTGAGCGCCACCAAGTGTGGCCAAAAAACAAGAAACAAATAAACAAAAAAAAACCTAAGTGGAATAAACAGAAGCTTTTGGTTGTGTCTAAAAAGTCTAAGAAATAAAAAGAGAGAAAAGGCCCAAGCATAAGGCCCATCGGGTTCACTTTGAGTGTATATGGATTCACTCACTTTGAACATGTATGGATTTATGCATTTATTTTGGGGTCTCCCCAGAATTGGGGGCCTAGGACCCATCATCCAGAAATACTCCACTGGGAAGAGTAGTCGTGAGAGTTTGATTCTCAAGGACCATCATCACACCTATTGCTGGTGGTGCTAGGAGATCAAACTCAGGGCCTTTGAGCTACCTCACCAATCCCTTGTGTTACTGCTTCAACCTTGTTTTATAGCTATATGCTGAGGTTTGAGAAGACTTTACCTGGAAAAACAAAGAGATTCTACTAACAAAGTTTAAGAAAAAGAAAAAAAGAATTCGTCAAAAATATAAAAGTTAAAAAGTATATATAAAAGTTTACATATTTAAATTTTAACATTTCCTCAAAATCACGTATACCTTGAAAAACTGAAGCCTCTCTCGATTTCTGCCAAATTCTACTTCTTGGTTTTTTAACACTGTTTCAGGTCTAAAAGAAAGAAAAGCTGGTATTAAATTAATGTATTAGAAAAAAAAAAGACTTGCCTTATTTCTAAGTCCTCATTCTAATGCACATAAATATATCTTAGGGGTTTCTCCTGGCTCTGCACTCAAGGATTATCCCTGATGATGCTTAAAGGACCATATGGGGTGCTAGGGATCAAATCTGGGTCAACCAAGCACAATGCAAGAGTCTTCCACACTGTCTTGTCATTCTGGCCCCAAAATACTTACTTTAAATCCTTGAAATGACAATTTTACTAGTCTTCTGTTATTTTCCTTTGAAGAACCTTTTTTTTGGGGGGCCACACCCGGTGATGCTCAGGGGTTACTCCTAGCTATGAGCTCAGAAATCGCTCCTGGCTTGGGGGACCATATGGGACACCAGGTTATCGAACCGCAGTCCATCCTGGGTCAGCCGCATGAAAGGCCAATGTCCTACTGCTGCGCTTTCACTCTGCCCCTGAAGAAGGACTTTTTGATTCACAAAGACACGATTCTACAATGGACAATACCACTTCCTCAGAAATGTTGTAAACTCTGCCTAATCTTCAATATTGTGAAACTAGTTTAAAACGTTTATATAGCATGGCGAGTTTAACTGAATTTCCAAACGAATAAGTTATTTCACAGTAATTAACTTACTTATCACATTGCTCTTAAGTAGGATACTAACTGTTGAACAAAGAGTTCAACAAATCTTATAGTGTAACAGGACTTTTGGCAAAAAAAAATCTTTCATTTCTCTCATTCAAAATGAAAGATTATATATATACTTATATATATAAACTAAATCTCATGATTACAAATAAAGGCATATGAATTATTTATCTATTCATATAGTATAGTGACATATTAGAAAATTAGGATTCTCTGGGACATGTTTGGAGGCAGCCCCAAAAGTGGGTATGTGACTTATTTAAACCAAGAGATCAAAACTGTTCACTTCCAGGAGTTGGAGAGAGGGTGCAGCTGGCAAGGCCCCTGGGCTGACACACAGCTGACCCAGACCACTTTTATCTAATAGATGTTTCTAAAGTATTTTTAATAGCTTTCAGTTATTTGTTCCAGCTGCCAGTAGTGATTAAGTGCTGCCGAAAATATCAATAACACAATCACATGCCCTCCAAGGATCAGATAAATGTCAGTGTCTAATTGTAAACTTTCTCAATACAAAGACTACTTGAATAATTTATGGCTAAATGACCACTTGGGACTATGGTATTTCTTAATGGAATTTTTTTTAACCCAGGACCTCAGGGAATAGGTCTTTATAAAATCACTCTTCAATTATTTCACTTTTCCAGGTCATACATCTACTAATGCCTAGCCTGCCCTCCAATTAGGCAGTGGTTTAAAGTACCAAATAAATGCTCTCCTACCCATTTTTTTGAGACTGTAATTAATGATTCACTGACCCATTAATAAATATATAAAAGTTACTATTATAAACAGCCATGGTCTGTAACATAACCCATTGTCCTGCTATTTTAAGAAGTAAAATCTAGAGTGATAGCACAGTGGTAAGGCATGTGCCTTGCACACAGATGACCTGGGACTGACCCAGGTTCGATTCTCAGCATCCCATATGGTACCCCGAGCCTGCCAGAAATGATTTCTGAGCACAAAGCCAGGAGTAACCCCTGAGCACCACTAGGTGTGGCCCCCCTCCAAAAATAATAAAGTAAAATCTGAGGAGAAAATTCGTACATACACAATGTTACAATTGTTCTTACATACAAACAAACACTATCTTAGCACTGCACACTCTGTCAATTAAAAAAATCAAGATTTTCTCTTCAGTAAATCTTCCTTTTTTTAAGTTCTGAACAAAAAACTTGAATCTAAAAAAATCAAGATTTTGGGGCTGGAGAAATAACACAGCAGGTAAAACACTTGCCTTGCTTTGTTGTTGTTATTTTGTTCAATCCCCAGCATCCCATATGTTCCCAAGCATCACCAGGAATAATTCCTGGGTGCAGAGCCAGAAGTAACCCTGAGCATCGCTGGATGTAGCCCAAAATAACAACAACAAAAAACATCAGTTTATAAACCAGAACAGTATGAGGTTAATCTATATGAGGAACTAAGAGGGAAAGGAGAGTTAAGTGTCATGCTAATATAGTTTTTAAAAATAACATACTCTTGGGGCCGGGTAGGTGGCGCTGGAGGTAAGGTGTCTGCCTTACAAGCGTTAGCCAAGGAAGGACCGCAGTTCGATCCCCCGGCGTCCCATATGGTCCCCCCAAGCCAGGGGCGATTTCTGAGCATATGAGTAACCCTTGAGCGTCAAACGGGTGTGCCCCCCCCCAAAAAAAAAAATAACATACTCAGTGGGGCCAGAGAGATAGAATGGAGGTAAGGAGTTTGCCTTGCATGCAGAAGGATGGTGGTTCAAATCCCAGCATCCCATATGGTTCCCCGAGCCTGCCAGGAGTAATTTCTAAGCTAGAGCCAGAAGTAACCCCTGAGCGCTGCCAGGTGTGACCCAAAAACCAAAATAAATAAATAAATAAATAAATAAATAAATAAATAAATAACATACTCAGGCACTGGTTGCAAATGGAAAGGACACAGAATAGGTATGTTCTCAATCTGCGAAAATTTTCCTGAGTTTCGGCCTAGTTCTCCAGAATTACAGGTTCCCCGGCAAGTCGTCTGGCCTCTGCAGGGAAGCTTCTTAGGGTGTACTGTTAGAGGAGAGAACTTTCCTGCTTTCTGAAGGTCCCCACCTCCAGGATTTGGAGCATTCTGTATAGCACTATCAGAACAAAAATAAAACAAAATTACAGTATTATAAAATCATTTAAGTGGCAAATTTAGCTCTCCACAAAACACTAATAATGCTATCTAGAAATAATTAAATTTTGGAGCTGGCGAGGTGGCGCTAGAGGTAAGGTGTCTGCCTTGCAAGCGCTAGCCAAAGAACGGACCGTGGTTCGATCTCCTGGCGTCCCTCCCGTCTGGTCCCCCAAGCCAGGGGCGATTTCTGAGTGCATAGCCAAAAGTAACCCCTAAGCATCAAACGGGTGTGGCCCAAAAAACAAAAAAAAAAGAAATAATTAAATTTTGTTCAAATATATTCTATAATACACATATGTAACACATAGCTCAAATTTCAAAACCACATCGCAGGTTACCAAAATAGTTCACTTTATTTATCAAGACAATATAAATCGAAGCAACCAATAAAATCATGGTCACATAATTAGGTAACAATTTTAAAATGCTTAGCAAGTAGTAAAACAGAAATTTTTTCATTTGACTTTAAAAAAACTGAAAGGGGGGGGGGCCAGAGAGATAGCATGGAGGTAAGGTGTTTGCCTTGCATGCAGAAGGACGGTGGTTCGAATCCCAGCATCTCATATGGTCCCCTGACTTGCCAGGAGCGATTTCTGAGCATAGAGCCAGGAGTACCCCTGAGTGCTTCCAGGTATAACCCAAAAACCAAAAAAAAAAAAAAAAAAACACCGAAAGGGGGGGGCTGGAGTGGTGGCACAAGCAGTAAGGCCTTGACCGTGCTAGCCTAGGACGGACCTCGGTTCAATCCCCTGGCGTCCCATGTGGTCCTCCAAGCCAGGAGCAATTTTTGAGTGCATAGCCAGGAGTAATCCCTGAGCGTCACCAGGTGTGCCCCCCTCCAAAAAAAGACTGAAAGTCATAATTTTAATCAAGAAGGAAAAGTTTGGGGCCGGAGAGATAGCATGGAGGTAAGGTGTTTGCCTTTCATGCAGAAGGTCATTGGTTCAAATCACAGCATCCCATATGGTCCCTTGAGCCCGCCAGGAGCGATTTCTAAGCGTAGAGCCAGGAATAACCCCTGAGCGCTGCCGGGTGTGACCCAAAAACCAAAAACTAAAAACCAAAAAATAAAAAATAAAAAAATAAATAAAATAAAAAAAGGAAAAGTCTCTCCTGGACTGTAACAAAGCAATTTCATTCTACTACTCTGGAAACAAAGAATAGCATAACATAAGGTCTCTTCAGTTTACTTTTGTCAAAAGGTCCTTATAAAAAACGTTTATGGGCTAGAAAGATAATACAGCCAGGTCGGACATTTTCCTTGAATGTAGCTGACTTGGGATGCTATCCCCCACATCCCATATGGTCCCCAATCCCACAAGGAGTTATTTCTGAGTTTGGAACCAGGAGTAATCCTTGAGCAACACTGGGTGTGGCCTCCCCCAAAATAAGTTGATTTAACTGAAAAGAAAATGCAGCGTTAGTGAACCCAGAGCTTGTAAGCACCTACTAGTTAGAATCATTCACAGATCACAGCTGAAGAGTGTCTCTGGGACATAAATTGTATTGATAGGATTTGGTTTTGAGGGGGTCAACCTGATGGTGCTTAGCAGTTACTTCCAACTGTATGCAGGGACTGTAAGATACCAGGATCCAAAAGCCAGGCTTCCTACATGCAAAGTATTATATGCTCAGCCCCTTGAACTCTCTCTCTAGGCCCCATGTTAGAGTACCATTTACTGATGTCAATCTGTAAGGAATGATCAACTGTAAGATCTGTAGGACAGGCAGGATGGACTCTCTTAGGATCGCTTCCAAGTGTTTTCACTGCCTCCCTCATAGCAGCAAAATCCACCATTGCCGGTATTCCACTAAAAAATAAAGAATGATCATGTTAGTCCTTACTTTTCTGTTACAGATACTCAAATGTTTCAGAGGCATTTATTATTTATTATTAAAAAAAAAAAAAAGTTTGCGGGGCGGGAGCGATAGCACAGCAGTAAGGCATTTGCCTTGCACATGACCAATACAGGACGGACCCAGGTTCAAATCCCTGCATCCCATATGGTCCCCCGAGCCTGCCAGGAGTGACTTCTGAGCACAGAGCCAGGAGTAACCTGAATGGTGCCAGGTGTGACCCAAAAAAAAAAAAACAAACAAAAAATCCAGATTACATATACATGTGCTTGATACACATGTTACTTGTGCTTGATACACATTAAATCAGGTTTAAAGAGAATTAATGATTCAACGAGAATTAACATTATTATGTGAAAACCTAAGCAGTCCAGGGTCAATATGCTAAAACAATTATGAGAAAATTTTTAGAGATGTCAGGATCTTCCAGGGAACTATCCACCCATGAAGTGCTTTCTCCAGTCTTCCATGTTAGGGTACTCCCCTCCCCCTCCCCCTCCTAGTTCCAGTCCCTTTCTTCCTCCAGTGCTACTCCAAAGCTATACAGCCACAAAAAGTAACTCCAGGCACTAGATATCACCCAATACCTGCAATATGTTCAACACCAATGGAACAAAGTAGGACAGTTTTCCTGCCTTCAAGGAATATGTAGGGATATAAAAGCAGGACTTGCAGGCCTGGAGAGATAGCACAACAGCATTTGCCTTGCAAACAGCCAATCCAGGACCAAAGGTGGTTGGTTCGAATCCCGGTGTCCCATATGGTCCCCCGTGCCTGCCAGGAGCTATTTCTGAGCAGACAGCCAGGAGTAACCCCTGAGCACCGCCAGGTGTGGCCCAAAAACCAAAAAAAAAAAAAAAAAAAAAAGCAGGACTTGCACAACAGTATCCTCATGCTAAATATATATTTACACATTACAAGGAAATGGATTTGGAATAGGCAGGTGAGGATGAAGCTAAATTCCTATACCATTTGTGTCTAGCTGAATTCCTATTCAACTCAGCTGAAGGTTGAGTCTTTCAATAAGTAAATGCAGCACACCCACAATAAGACTGCAACAACTTTAGATTATATTCCAAGTGTTATAGAAGCCAACTGGTATATGGAAAATGATGTGTTCTACATCAACCTTTTGTAACCAAATCACTTCATCTACTAAAGACAAGATTACAGATCATATATTTTGGAGGCAAGAGACACCAGTTGTGGGGTCGAGAGCTAGTACAGTGAGTAGGGCACTTAGTCTGCATGAAGCCCACCCAAGTTCAATTCCCATATAGTCCCGATTACCACCAAGAGTAAATCCTGAGTACAGAGCCAGGAATAATCCCTGAGGATCCCTAGGTGTGGCAAAAAAAAAAAAAAAAAAAAAACAGAAAAAAAGAGGTCTTACAGTTGTAGGTCAGGTCAATAAGAAGGGCCAATGTAACACTGAACCAGATACCAAATACCATCTAGTATTTGGTTCTGGATACCAAGATACCAATAGCAAATACCAGATGGTATACAGTTCTAGATACTACACACTAGATACCTGGACCTGGAACCAGATAATATTGGTATAAATAGTACTTGAATTCAAGATCATCTCAAAGGTAGAGCTGACAGACCTTGCTGATATGACCTATATGGGGCCAGAGAGATAGTACAGTAGGTAGGGCACTTGCTTTTCAAGTAGCCTACCCATAAAGTCCCACAAACACTGCAAGGAATGATTCCTGAGTGCAGAGTCAGTAGAATCACCAAGTGTGGCACCAAAAAAAAGGACATGTAGGTTTCAGAAACCTATTAATTTTGTGGTAACAAGTAGGCAGTAAACAAAAATCCTTTTTCTAAAAGCCAGTAGAAAAGTGTTTCAGTTTTTAATGAGCTGCTTTAGTTTAGAGGAGTAATTTTAAATAGCTATAAACTCATCTTCAGAATTAAACCACCATAAGCACACCATGGAGCATGATCTTTCAAAAGGGAAAATTCAGGAAACATTTATACAAGATGAGCCTATCACTCACGTAAAATCTTGAAGAAGAACACGGGCAGGGAAAAAGGGCACTTCAACATTGCTTTGTTTGGTTTTCCAGTCTAAAATGCTCAAAACATCTTCCTTTTTCATTAAAAAGCCATCACAATTTCGTACAGCAGCTTCCAACAGGACCCGTATTGAGTAAGGCAGAGCATCTGAGGTAAGAGAAAATGTAAACTATTAAACCAGGGAACAGTAACCACTACACACTGTACAAATTTCAAAAGCAAAAGGTTAGATATAATCAGAGAAGCACTGATTTATCTAGAAGTATTTTCCATCCAATGAACTAGGAAAAAAATGCCACTCTCCTATTAACACCTGACTTTTTATACTTTTGGATTTCCTAACAGGAAAAAACAAGTTCCTACAGAAATAGAAAAGAAAACCTTTACAGAAGAGCTGTGATAATTACAGCATATAGCTGATTAAAATACTAAACTACAGAAAATCAGATTTAAATACATTAATGAAGATACTCCTACTATATAAGAAAATACAGTTAAACTATCAAACTTAGGGGCAAGAGTGAGAGCAGAGCAGGTAGGGTATTTGCTTTGCATGAGTCAGGTTCAATTTCTGGCACCCCATATAATCCCGAGCACTGAAGAGAGTGCTGACTGCAGAGCCAGGAGTTACCCTGAGCATCTGCTATGTAACCCAAAAACAAAAAACAAAAGCTGTCATGCCTAATACAATCTTTTTTTTTTTTTTTTTTGATTTTTGGTCCACACCCGGTAATGCTCAGGGGTTACTCCTGGCTTGGGGGACCATATGGGACACCGGGGGACCGAACCGCAGTCCGTCCAAGGCTAGCGCAGGCAAGGCAGGCACCTTACATTTAGCACCACCGCCCAGCCCCGCCTAATACAATCTTAATACTACGAAGAATTAAGATTTCAATATTTTGGGCCCGGAGAGATAGCACAGTGGCGTTTGCCTTGCAAGCAAAAAAACTAAGGTGTTTGCGGTTTTTTGGGGGGCCACATTTGGCAGTTCTCAGGGGTTACTCCTGTCTCTGGGCTCAAAATTTACTCCTAGGAAGCTCAGCGGGGAGAAGGGGTCCCTATGGGATGAACCCAAGTCAGCCACTTGCAAAGCAAACCCACAGTACCCACAGTACTATCACTTCAGCCCAAAAATAAGTATTTTTTAGTGAAAACTTAAAGCAGTGACAACACTCTAAGCAAACCTATAATATAGCTTGCTATTTCTAAATACTATTTTCCATTTTTAAAAACCAGAATGCTGGGGCTCCAGTACAGATGCTTGATTTGCATGTGGCCTATCCAGGAGTATGGGTGCCTAGGCACCTCAGGTTGTCCCCTCCCCCAAAACAACAACAACAACAACAATAAAACAACCACCCAGAATTCCTTGGGAGAAATTATCAGCCACAAAATGAGTCTGGAACATCTTGTGTTATAAAAAAATTAAAGTTTTCGGGCCCGGAGAAATAGCACAGTGGCGTTTGCCTTGTAGGCAGCTGATCCAGGACCAAAGGTGTTTGGTTTGAATCCCGATGTCCCATATGGTCCACCATGCCTGCCAGGAGCTATTTCTGAGCAGACAGCCAGGAGTAACCTCTGAGCATCGCCAGGTGTGGCCCAAAATATAAAAAAAAAAAATAGAAGTTTTCAGGGCCAGAGCGATAGCGCAGCGGTAGATCATTTGCCTTGCACGCAGCTGATCCAGGACAGACCTCAGTTCAATCTCCGGCATTCCATAAGGTCACTCAAGCCAGGAGCGATTTCTGAGCGCAAAGCCAGAAGTAATCCCTGAGTGTCACCGGGCGTGGCCCAAAAATCAAGCAAAAAAAAAAAGAAAAAAGAAAATGAAGTTTTCAAAGCTAATGGGGACACTAATGGATCAGTCATATGGAAATTAATGCTTAATGGAACTCACTGAAATAAACACCTAAAAAGCTTAGTTCATTAAAGACTCATAGAAAAACAATTATGTATTCATTAATCATCAAAGGATGCTGTTTCAAGCAACTCATTACCTTGCACATGGCTGAGGAACCCTAAGCACCACCAGGAATCAGGAAAGTCAGAAAAGTCAGGGATAAACCCCTGACTCCACAGAGTATGATCACAAAACAAAATAAAATAAAATCTTAGAAAGGCTATATATCCACCAAAATTGTACATGAATTACAAGAACAAAAAATTCTTTCAAAACTGAATGCAAACGGTGCGGTGGCGATAGAGGTAAGGTGTCTGCCTTGCCAGCGCTAGCCTAGGACGGACCGCAGTTCGATCCCCGCGGCGTCCCACATGGTCCCCCAAGCCTGAGCGTGTAGCCAGGAGGAACCCCTGAGCATCACCGGGTGTGGCCCAAAGAAACAAAAAAAAAAAAAAAAACTGAATGCAACAGACTTGATATTTATCTTTTCAAGAACTTCTAAATGAAAAGTCTAGGAAGTTTCATTATTCTTCTAGACTAGTCTTCCCTTCACTGACAGTCATCCAAATGCCCATAAAGTCAAAAGTCCACCCAATATCATGAGGTTCAGCCAAGTTCTGTCTTCTGAGAACTCAGTGGACAATTCGGCCCTGACCCAGTACCTTGCAAAGGTTTGCCAATGGCTAGTGCACAGGGCAGAAAGCATGCCCCGGGGCCAAAACCAACTCAGCGGACTCTGAGGATTCCTATGTGAAAGGGTGAAAGACAGATAAAGAACTGCGAACACTATTCCCTTAACTGAAGGAGCCAAAGAGATAATACAGTGGGTAGAAGGCTTGCTTTGCAGGTGGCTGACTAAGTTCAATTCCCAACACCCCATGTGGTTCCTCTTTCATCACCCAGAGTGATCCCTGAGCACAAAGCCAGGAGTAAGCTATCAGGTATAGCCCAAAAATAAAAAAAAAATTTTTTTTTGGTTTTTGGGTCACAACCGGCAGTGCTCAGGGATTACTCCTGGCTCTATGCTCAGAAATCTCTCCTGGCAGGCTTAAAGAACCATATGGGATGCCGGGATTCAAACCACTGTCCTTCTGCATGTGATAGCACAAACGCCCTATCTCCATGCCATCTCTCCGGCCCCTAGTACAAAATATTTTAAAAAAGTAAAAGGGGGGGAGGGGCCGGCGAGGTGGCGCTAGAGGTAAGGTGTCTGCCTTGCAAGCGCTAGCCAAGGAAAGGAGCGAGGTTCGATCCCCCAGCGTCCCATATGGTCCCCCCAAGCCAGGGGCAATTTCTGAGCGCTTAGCCAGGAGTAACCCCTGAGCATCAAACGGGTGTGGCTCGAAAAACCAAAAAAAAAAAAAAGTAAAAGGGTATATCACCAGTTAACATGACTAACTTTTGAACTGCATTAGTCATTTCTTTGAGAAATGAGAACTTTTTTTTTTTTTTTTTTGGTTTTTTGGTTTTTTGGGCCACACCCGGTAACTCAGAGGTTACTTCTGGCTATGCACTCAGAAATTGCTCCTGACTTGGGGCTGGAGAGGTGGCACAGGGCATATGCTAGCTAGCCTAGGATGGATTGAGGTTTCTTTTTTTTTTTTTTTTTTGGTTTTTGGGCCACACCCGGTGACGCTCAGGGGTTACTCCTGGCTACGTGCTCAGAAGTCGCTCCTGGCTTGGGGGACCATCTGGGACACTGGGGGATCGAACCGCGGTCCGTCCTAGGCCAGCGCAGGCGAGGCAGGCACCTTACCTCTAGCGCCACCGCCCGGCCCCGGATTGAGGTTTCTAAACAATTTCTGAGCACAGAGCCAGGAGTAACCCGAGCGTCACTGGGTGTGGCTGAAAAAAAAAAAACAAAAAACAAAACAAAACAAAAAAGAAATCACTCTGGCTTGGGGGACCATATGGTACTCCAGGGGATCAAACCCGCAGGCAGATGCCTTACTGCTCCAACCCTGAGAACATTTTTTTAATTTAAATTTGTATATGAAAAGTTATTTTTATGAGCTTACAGCTTCCTCAAACAAAAGTTGTCCCAAAAGTTTTTGAAATACATAGCTTTGGGACCAGAATAATAGCACAGCAAGAGGGTGCTTGCCTCGCACAAAGCCTACCCAGGATCAATCCCATACAGTTCCCAGAGTCCTTTAACACCAGAAAATAATTAAAAAATTAAAAACTCAGGGGCCAGGGGCTGACGCTATGGCGCAAATGGTAGGGAATCTGCCTTGCATGCGGCTAAACTAAGACAGACAGAGGTTCGATCTCCTGGCATCTCACATGGTTCCGAACCACGCCAGAAGCGGTTTCTGAGCGAGTAGCCAGAAGTAACGCGAGTGTCACTGGTGTGACCCAAAAAGCAAAAAAAAAAAAAAAAAAGCAAACAAACAAAAAATAAATAAATAAATAAATAAGGGACCAGAGTGATAGCAGTGGTGAGGCGTCTGCCTTGCACGTGTCCAACAAAGGATGACCCCAGTTTGAATCCCAGCATCCCATATGGTCAGGAGTGACTTCTGAGTGAAGAGCCAGGAATAACTCCTAGCACCACCAGGAGTGACCCAAAAGTCAAAAAAATTAATTAGTTAATTAAAAAATAAAAGTAGCTATATGTCAGTGTACTTTTAAATAGGATACTGATAAATCAAAAATTTCTCATCCAAACTTCACAACCGTATTTTTATTATTTTAACTTTTCTTATTTTGTGGTGCTGGGATTCAAACCTACGTCTCTATGCATACAAGGAATATAATAAAGGCATACTTTATTGTCGAATCATATCCATCGGCCACATTTTTATTACTAGAAACTAAATCCAGATAAATTTAAGCATGGACCATAGTAATAGTACAGTTAGTAGGACATTTGTTTTGCACATTACCAAACCAAGTTTGTTGTCATTCTTCACCCCACCACTACCACATATAGTCCTCTGGGCAAACGCCAGGTAGGACTCATACCTACAGATATTACACGGCAGAGCCAGTATAGTGAACTCGGCAGATGTGGCCCAAAATCAATTTTTTAAAAAAAGTAAGCGACATTACCATACTTGGTGCCTCCAAGTTTAGGTACATTGAAGAACTTCTTCTGTGAACTGTCCTTTAAGGTTTCAATCAGGTTCTCAAAGGCATGTCCTGAAAGAAGAACAACGGTTTCAGGACAGACAGCTGGAAAGCCATGCCAAGTGAAAATACCTGGAAGCATGTCCTAATAAAACCATGTTAGAATTCGCAGTAGTGAAAAAATAATAATAATAATAAGCTTGCTTTGGACTTCCCCATTTGACCCAAATCATTTAAAGAAAAAGAAAAATGCATGTTTACCGTTTTTTTCCACTGCAATTAAAAATGATGTGACATAGATCTGGTAGCGTTCCCTGTATTTGGGCAACCCTACTTACAACATTAACCTCGTCAAGCAAAAATAATATGAATAAGCACTTGTGAAATGGAATAACAAATACCTAAAAGACACACTCGTCATTGTTTGAATTTTGCACAACCCAGAGTGACCCCAGGATCTGGCGGGGCCGTTGGCTTTTTGTCTTTAATTTTGCAAAGAGCCCGAGGTGCATTTTGATGGGGAGCCCCTGGGTCTCCAGGGGGGAATCCTGGGCCCCCAGAAGGGGGATTTGGGGATCCCAGGCCTGTAGGGGGAGGAGGGGACGGGCCCCTCGGCCCAGGCAGGCGGGACCCTGGGCTCTGAGCCTGGGCGCGGGGAGACGGCCACGGGCCGGGTCAGAGGTCACGCAGGGCGCGGGGTCAGAGGTCACGCGTGCCCGTGGCCGGGGTGGGGCGGGGTGGGGCGGGGCGGGGCGGGGCGGGGCGGGGGAGCGCGCAGCCGGGCGCGGCCCGCGGCCTCCTCACGGCCACTGCCGGGCAGGTGGTTCCGGGCAGGCCGTGCGGCTCCGGCAGCCAGCAGGGAGGGCCGCGCGCGGCGTGGCGCGGACGACGCTCACCAGCTCTGCGCGCGTCCATCGCCCGAGACCATAGTCGCCCCGAGGGCCGGCGCGGAGGACGGAGAGCGGCGGCGGAGCGACGAGACGCAGGTGGACGCGGCGCCGGAGGAATGAGGGAGGGAGCAGCTGCGCGCGCAAACACCGCGAGAGCAGCTTCGGGCTTCCACGGGATTCCTTTCCAACTCTCGCGAGATCTGGAGGCGCGGAGACAAAGAGGCGAGGGGCGGAGCTGGTCTCTGGGGACGGAGCTAGACGCTGGGGCGTGGCTAGACGTGGGGCGGGGCGAGCATCTGGTTGGGGCTGGCCTAGAGACTGGGCGGGACTGACGAGTGGGCGGGGCTGACTTTTGGGGGCGGAGCTAGTCTCGGGGGCGGGGTTGTACTCTAGACGCTGGGGGCGGGACTGGCCCCGGGAGGGGAGGGGCTAATTGCTGGGGGCGGGGCTGACTGTTGGGGGCGGAGTTAGTCTCGGGGCGGGGTGGAACTCGAGACGAGGCTGGCCTTTGGGCGGAGCGGGCGCCCGCTGGTTGGGGGCGGGACTGGAAGGTGGGCGGGGCTGAATGCTGGGGGCGGAGCTAGTCTCGGGACGGAACTAAAGGCTGTGAGCGTGGCTAGCCTTCGGGCGGGGCGAGCAGCTGGTGGAGGAGCTAATCGCTTAGGGCAGGGCTGGAAGATGGGGCGGGGCTTACTGTTGGGCGGAGCTAGTCTCTGGGTGGGGTTGTGCTCTGGGGGCGGAGCTTAGTCGCTGCGGGCGGGGCTGATCTCTGGACCCTCTGATGCAGCCGCTGGGCCTGGCCCGCTACTGGCAAAATTCTCCACTGGGGAGGGGGCAGAGCGGTGGCGCAAGCGGTAGGGCGTCTGCCTTGCAGGCGCTAGCCTAGGAAGGACTGCGGTTTGATAACAACACGGGGCCGGAGAGATAGCATACCCTGAATTCATCGTTTTCCCCTTAAAGCCCACTGTCCCTTTGTATTATTTATATCAACTATATCACTGAGTGGGACTGGAGAGAATCCAGCTGACCCGACTTTGATACCCGCCCTCCCCCCCCCAATGCCGTGTGGTCCACCAGGAGTGATTTCTTAGTAGAGCCAGGAGAAACTCCTGAACATAAATGTGTGCGACTCAGAAATAAACCATAACCAAAAAAATTATTTTAATAATTGTCTCTCAATGGTCTATATCAGTATCAGCAATAGTCACCCAATTTTCCAACTCAGAAATCAACACATCACTATTGACTCATTTACCTTCTGCCTTAAATTATGAAGCACTTCAAGCACTGGAAAAGAAATCTCAACGCCAGCGCCCTGGTCTTTGCAGCTAAATGGCCAGCAGAGGGAGCCTGAGCAGCTGAGTTTATGTCCAGGATAACCGTTAGAGCAGTTTTTGTTTGGGGAGCCTTTGCCAGCTTCCACCATCCCTACCCCAACACCCGGTCCCCTCCCCGCGCCCCTAATTTCTTGCCACGCTGGTGTCATTAAAACACAGGACTCTGCGCTAGGCAGGTGGCCAGTCTTGCCCGTCCACTTTCCAAGGGCACTTAGAGGTCAAGTGCATATTTCATCGTGCAAATTAAAACCGTCTGCAGCTGTTATTTGCAAACTCATGGGCTCTTTTAAAATCATTTCCAGTGATTTGGAAAGTACAATTCATGGACTATTTTGACACTCCCATTAGGAAAAATCAAAGATGAGAGAGACAGTCTGACCCTTGTTTTTGGTTATGTTCTAACATCAAAGAATTCTGTCAAATAAACGAATGATCTCAGGCTTTCAGATTTATTCATAATACATCTCAGTTTCCTATGTTGGTTTCCTATACTATTTAGTATAGATTTGAAGATACTGAAAACCTACACACACACACCCAAGAAATATAATAGTGCTTCTGGGAAGGGCTGTCTGTGTCGCCAGAAAGAAATTAAGAAAAAGCTCCTTCCGGCCAGCTCTTGCTAGGTATGAGGTTCAAGGAAGCCCCATGCTGGAGGCCTTCTCCCTAGCCTGGGGAGTGCTGGGAGGCTTGGCAGGCCCCCAGCCGTCCCCCTCTTTCTCCCCTGGATTCCATGCCTTCCCTGGGTGCTGGTCCAGGTGGACTCTATAGGGGTCATCAGGCTTTCCCAATACCTCTTCCTACACTAATGGGAATGCGCTTTGGGAGAAGGGCAGGCTGTTGCAGCACTGGTTTATGTTGGGACAGTCACTGGAAATTTTTTCCTTGGTCTCCATTTCCAAAACCATACAGGGGCTAGTGCCCCCATGCGTACAATATATATTGATAGTATTATATGCATATAGTTTATATATGCATAATATCCATCTTGTATTGTGACCTTGATACTGCCCTACAAAGCTCATTTCTAATCATTTACTGCTTCAGTCCCAACCATTATTTCCCCCCATTTACCCATGTAAGTGCAGCTCATGACATGAAGCTCACCACATAGAGTGATGAGTGCAGTTAGAGCAACAACTACACTGAAAACTATCATAACAATGTGAATGAATTAGGGAAATAGAAAGCCTGTCTCGAGTACAGGTGTGGATGGGGTGGGGAGGAGGGATATATGGGAAATTGGTGGTGGTAATCTTGCACTGGTGAAGGGGGTGTTCTTTATATGACTGTAATCATACAACTACAATCATTTGTAATCACAGTGTTTAAATAAAGATAAAAAATGTGAGAAAAAAAAGAAAGAAAAAGCTTCTTCCATTGCTCACCTGGGACTCCGAGGAAGCAGGCTAGGAGGTCTTGGGACTTGGTCCTGGTCTCATCTTCCTATTGCTTGTACTTTCTACTTGGGCCCTGCCAAGCACCACAGGCTGTGCTGCCCAACACCCCTGCCTTGGTGAGTAGTCTTCTCAGGTTGGCACCATTCCCACTGCCCTAGGGTGGCCCCTTTTGCTGGTTCCTCAGTGGCCTGGAGTGTGAGACTGTAGCTGAGAGAAGCAGATGGACATGGCTACCAGGCCCTGGTCTCGGGAACCTGCCCTTCTCTGACCCTTCCAACAAGAGCCTCACAGAGCTATAAGAAGCTTCCTTGACCTTGGGCATCCAGGCAGTGAATGAGATGCTGTAGACGGCTTTGTTCAACAGGATGGAGCCGAGCTGCACCCCAGGGTGAACTGGACTCCAGCCGGCTCCCACACACCCGCCCTGTCTGTTCCCTACAACCTCACTACGGGCCGTGTCCTCCAATGCCCAGGGCTGGGCTCATGCTGCCAGCTGCTCTCAATCATTGGCCTCCCTTAAGGAATCTAAGGACCATCCTCTGATCTTCCCCTCAGTCCATCTCTAGGAAGCTTTTCTGTCGTACAGACTTTGTATTTGTTCTCAAGAGGAGCATCTAGGCCCTGAGAACTGTGAAGGGCTTGAGAGAGAGAGAGAGAGAGAGAGAGAGAGAGAGAGAGAGAGAGAGAGAGAGAGAGAGAGAGAGAGACCCTGTCATCAAGGATTTTCTTTCATTTTTTTTGTATTTAGGGGTTTCGTTTGTGTTTCTGTTTTGGGGATACATTCAATGATGCTCAGGAGTTACTTCTGACTCTGTGCTCAGGAATCACTCCTGGAGGGCTCATGGGATGCTGGGTTTGAGCCCAGGTCAGCTATGTATGAGGTAAGCACCTTTTCTGCTATCCTATCACTCAGCCCCTCAAATTTTCTTTTTCTTCATTGCTATAGTCCCCAAAGTTCTTCCTAACCTTTCATGAACATTCCTGCCCACTGCCTTTTTGAACCCAGCATGCACCAAGAGGAAAGGCTTGCAGTCATACTGACATGGGTTTAACTCTACTCTACCAATTTCTCCTATGGATGACTTTCACCTCAACTACCTCTTCTATAAAATCTGGGCGAGTCTGTCCGAGGATGAGTCTAGGGACTGAGTGAGACCCAACGTGGTGAGCCACCAGCCAGCTCCTCCCACAGATAGGAATGAGTTAGAGACTAATGTGTGGGGTCTAGGCTGGAGTGTTCTAGATTGGTGTGTAGAATCTGGGGTGACACACATGTTCTAGGGGTCCAGACATCCCCTCTCCATCCATGATGCCTCAATTTTACCTTCATTTGGGAAGTAGCAGAAGGCCCTCATGGAAGCTATTTGTGACCTAGAGGGAAAAGGATGTGAGTCACAGTACATTCCAGCATCACTGCAAGAGGCCAGAGGTCGGTATGGGAAGGGCAGGACATTCTCCAGAAGAGAGACAGTTCCGAACATTCTGGTCATTCTCCCATAACCGTCCCTGGACCAACTGGGAGGCAGGTCTGGTCTCTCTCAGTTGCCTGCAAAGAGGGGTTTGCCAGAATGTGGTCTTGAAAATCCCATCTGGACAATTATGACATCTGAATTTCTTACCCAAGGCTCAAGAACAGAGTGGATAGCAAAGCAACTGAGAGGAGATATAAACCATAAGCAGCCTGTTTTTGAAGCTCGTGAGCTCTATGAAGGTAGAAATACTCACTAGTGGTCACCCAGGAATCCTGGAGCCTGGCTAGCTGCATCCCTACACACTTGTCTTCAGCTGCTCTCCTACCTGTGTCCTGCATATATGCTGCTCCTCAAATGCAGGGTATTCCCAGCCCTCCTTTGTCTGTCTTATTAATCACAGCACCTCCATATTCTCTCGACAAGTAGCATGTCCCTTAGGGCTCAAACCCAGGGGAAGGCAATGCCCTGAGCACCTGAGCTTATGGCACATACACCTGTGCACCTGCCATTTCATATTTTACACGGTCAGCTTTGATGAGCACCAGCCTCCTACTAGAAATAGTCATCCCCATGATGGCAGGGCTGCTACTGCCATCTCCCACCACCTGTGTCACCACCTCCCACTGTCTCAGTCCCTACCCAGTTCCTACCAACAAGTCAGTATAGACTGGCAGAGAGAGGAGGGCTCCCTGAGCACCTGGAACTATGAACCAAATGCTTAACCACCCTGAGAAAGAGGAACTAGTCTCCTTTTACAGATAAGAAAATGGAGGTTGGAGCAATAGGACAGTGGAAAAGGTGCTGGCCTTGCACACGGTTGACCCAGTTTGATCTCCAGTATCCCAGATGGTCTGAGCAACACCAGGAGTGATTCTTTTTTTTTTTTTTGTGGTTTTTGGGTCACACCCGGCAGTGCTCAGGGGTTACTCCTGGCTCCATGCTCAGAAATTGCTCCTGGCAGGCACGGGGGACCATATGGGACGCCGGGATTCGAACCGATGACCTTCTGCATGAAAGGCAAACGCCTTACCACCAGGAGTGATTCTTAAGCACAGAGCCAGGAGTAAGTCCTGAGCATCTTCAGATGTGGCTGAAAACAAAAACAAACCGAACAAAGAAGAAAACAACAACAGCAAAAGATAAGGAAACTGAGACCCTCCAGCAGAAAATATTTGCTAAGAGTCCTAGATCATGGGACCAACTAACTACAATCGGGAAACCCAACTCTTAGCGCTCAGTGTCAGCGTCTATGTGTTGCCAGCTCCTTGTCTATCTATGGGGAAAGGGTTGCCTGCGTGGGGTGAAGGTAGAGGATGTGAAAACGAAGCATTGTTATCAGAGTACTTGACCAAGAAAGGGCACACAACTCCCAGTCAGCCCCTTGCTTCTTGGCTAGAGGGAAAGGCCCCCCAAACGGGAGGGGTCCCAAGTCTCCAGGCCCTTCTATTCAGACTCCAAATTCTGAGGGTAATGAAACAGGAGTTCTCGACTCAAGGATGGATGCCTCAAGGCTTGGTTGCAACAGCGGGTCCATGTGTTCACCAACTGTGATTTGGGCAACTGCCCCACGTCCTGGCTCACAGAGCTGGTGGGGAAATGGCAGCTCCCGGCCCACATGAAAGGCATTCTTGGGGCCTTCTACTGCCTTTTTCCTGCTAGGAATCTTGGAGGGGGGGACTATTGCAGCAATCTCATGCTATCCATTTGAGGGGAGGGAGCCTGTCTGTCCTTGCCTCATTTTTCCAATGTGTTTGTAATCAGCTCAGTTCTCTGGTCGGTTCTCTTTTCCCCATCTCCTCCTGGAGATGCAACATTCAAAGGGACTCAGCACCCGGACACTTTGTTCCCCCCTGCATTCCAGATCCTCTGACACACACAGGAGAGGGGAAGGGGCAGTGGTGTCAGGGCATTACTTCCCATCAAACTAAGGACCTCTGCACTTTCAGAAAAAACAGCCATAGTCGGTACTGAATAAAGCATCCCTCCAGAGGGAGAGAGAGGCATGGGGTGGAGGAAAGGAAAGTGCAAAGAAAGAAGGGAGAAAGATGAAGAGAAGGAGGAGCAAAGGAAGGAGAGAGGTAAGAGGGATGTGGTGGAGAGGAAAGGAGAGGGATAAAGGGTTCCCCAAAGTAAAATTGATGGTATAGTGGGAAATGAACACTGGTGAGGGGATGAATGTTGAAACATTGTACAACAGAAATTCAACCATCTACTTTTAGTTCTGTATCTCACAGTAATTCAATTAAAAATTTTTAATTAAGGTTGGGGAGAGAAAAGGAGAGACAGATGAAAGGGAGGGAGGAAGGATGGAAGAAAGTGATGTAAGGAGCAGGGAGGAGAATGTAGTGAGGAAGGGAGAGAAGATGAAGGGAAGAAAGGAGAATGGAGGGAGAGAAGGAGGAAAGTGGAACAAGGGTAAGAGAGAAAGTAGAGAAAGGGACAGACGGAGAGCTGAGGCAGAGTGGAGGGAGGGAGGAAAATGGAGGAAGAGGGAGGGCGAGTAGAGTAAGAAAAGGAGGGAGAGAAAAAAAGAAAGGGAGGGAGAGGATGTGAGAAAGAGGGAGGGTGCCTTGCAAGGAAGGAAGGCAGAGAGAAGGCAAACGGGGAAACACTAAGTTTCTTTATTCTAGAGTCTCCAGATCAGTGGTCCTCAAACTATGGCCCGCGGGCCACATATTGTATTTGTATCTGTTTTGTTTCTTCGTTGCAAAATAAGATATATGCAGTGTGCATAAGAATTCGTTCATAAGTTTTGTTTTTACTAGAGTCAGACCCTCCAATGGTCTAAGGGACAGTGTACTGGCCCCCTGTTTAAAAAGTTTGAGGACCCCTGCTCCAGATCTTTTTTGTTTTGTTCCTCAGGGACTCTCTTTAATGGGTGTCTCTCCTGACAGTCCTAGAGTACCAAGTGGTTCTGGAACTGGAGGAACTGGGGGAACTGGGACTAACCCTCCCAGCAGAGAGTGAATTGCAGCTTGTTGCACCACTCTCAGACCCAAGTCTCAGCATCCCCTTTATGGGATTTTCTCAGCACTAGTTTGGAACATGTTGATGCTCACTCTGAGCACAATTTTAACAAATTTGTGTGGGCCGGAGCAATAGCACAGCAGGAGGGCATTTGCCTTGCTGTGGCAGACCCCGGACAGACCCGAATTCAATTCCCAGCATCCCACATGGTCCCCCGAGCCTGCCAGAAGTGATTTCTGAGCACAGAGCCAGGAGGAACACCTGAGCACTGCCAGGTGTGGCCCAAAAACCTAAATACATAAATTAATTTAAACAATAACAACTTTGTGTTTTTTCATGCACAGTAGAGAGGAGCGACTAGTCACAATAAGACTATAATTAGACAATAAAATACACAATTGCTCACTCATATAATAAAACAATAATTACTTTCCCTAATACCTATTCCTGAATCGGTGCTGAGTGGTGAGTGAAGACAAAAGCACAAAGACCAGATCAGACCTCTGAAAGCACAGGCCCTGCAGCAGGAACCAGCCCAGCCTTCAGAACCTTGGTTGTGTTTGTGTCTGGTGTCATGTCACTTAGGCTGGACAGAGGAAGACAAATGCTGGAGCTCAGTAATAAAGTGCTCTCTTTAAGGAGGATTAATGTCTCCCTCGGGAGATAAGCTAGTGCCTGCAGCCGCCTATTTCTACTCCTTCCAAGGCAAGATCAGCTTGTTTGCTTGGACATCTGCGAGGTGAATTGGGGGGGGGGGGGGAAGGGAGAAGACTCTATACTTCAGCCTGTGGTGAGACCCCAAGGATAGATCCCAGCCAGGGGCATGAGGAAGAAAAAGCCCTGATGGCTGGAAGCTCCTGTCCTGCTGGAACTTGTCAGTGAGCAGGGATGCAGGGTGGCCCTGAACTGTCCCAGGCCCTTAGGGTCCACAGGATCTGGCTCAGTGAGGAGAACCACACCCTGCCCTCCCCCCTTCCACAAGAACTCCTGTTTTCATTTTGGAATTTGCAGTGCCCCAGAACTGCTTCCGCTGCATATGGGGAAAACAAAACCAAAAACATGAAAGAAAGGAGAGACTGAGAGGAACTTGTGTTCGAGTGGGGGCAGACAAGCCCATGGCTTCTGTATGCTCTGTCACAAAACTAAAAAAGGGCTGTTGAGAACATAAGCCAAATTCCGACCTGGCACTAGCCCAGAGGGCTTTCAGGAGGAGGTGGCACAGGGTCTGTAGAGGTGCTAACCACAACCCACCTCGTGGCTTTGCTTCACCTCACCCTTCTCCCAGTCCACTCCACCAGCACTGAGGACACCCTGTCCACCCTGGATCAGAGGTACCCATCATCTGTTCTCGTCCACTTCCTACCATAACACGGCTGTTCCCCTTCCACCCAGGAGTGCCCTGCCATGGACGCAGTCACCTGACACGTGTGCTTAGATTCCCATGTCCTCCCTTTGCGGGCAAAGTCCAAATTCCAAGACAGGGCCCTTGAAAGTCCCGCCCGCCTCACCTCCCTCTATTCACCTGCATGGAACTCCAGGCAGGAAGGTCTCTGGAAGGCTTGCCTGGGCCCACCTGAGACAGCTGCTTGCACAGGTCAGGCATGCCACCATATGAGTGAAATGAAAAGAAGGTAGGCACCAAGTTTCTGACTTTGCCAGAGCAATGAGAAGAAAGGAATCAGTGATCAAGGACTTTGGTCTTAAAGGGGAGATTCATCTGTCCACTTAGAAACCAGTGTGTATCTAGAGGACAGAGGCCGTGCCTTCCACCCAGCATTGCTTGAAGTACCTGACATGCAATGAAGTTCTGTTTCCTGATCTTCTGTTTGTTTGGGGGCTATACCTGGTGATACTTGTGAGCTACTCCCAGTGCAAACTCAGGGCTCAAGGGGCACTCTTAAAACTGTGTATTTTGATATAAAAAGACAACCAGCACCCTACAAGACCTATTAGCAGGCAAGAGCACTAGAACAGTGGGAGGGTGCTTGTCTTGCACACAGCCAACCTAGGTTCACTTCCAGACACCCTATGTTTCCCCCAAACACCACCAGGAGTGACCCTTGGGTGAAGTGCCAGAAGGAAACCCTTAGCACCAACGAAAGCACCCCTCAAACAAGCCAAAGACCTATTTGCAAGCAACTAAAATTTTGAAAGAAAGGGAAGCTGTGGAACTAAGATGTCACTATATGAGTAAAATGAAAAGAAGGTAGGCACCAAGTTTCTGACTTTGCCAGAGCTATGAGAAGAAAGGAATCAGTGATCAAGGACTTTGATGTAAAGGGGGGATTCATCTGTTTACTTAGAAACCTGGGCACCTGCAGGCATTTAAGTTGGAGCAAACGTCACTCAGGAGTTGGTCACACAGGAGATCTAGATTGGGTGAGGGCACCCTGGGCACTTCAGCCTTGTGCTGCGAGCACTTCTGGCCTCTCCAGAACCAGCTGCTTGCACTACATTTCTATTGAGCACTGGAAGAAGGCAAGGCTGTTCCGGCTGCATTGGGGCGCACCCTTTAGTGGGAGAAATGCTGGTGACAGCATTTCCTGTGCATGCTTTTCTGGAGTGCTCTTCAGTCCCCTTCATGGAGACCTGAAGCATCAGAGCCAGAACTGCGGCAGGAAGCCCTCAGTGGCTGTCCCTACCCTAAAGAGGATCCAAGATGGACTGCCCACTCCAGACCCTCCAAACTCCAGCATCTGCTCGGGCCACAGTCCCTCCCCATTACTGGGCTGGGTGCCAGTGCAGAATGAAAGTTATCATTTAACCTAGTGTTTTCATTTCTGGGGGCATTTAGGGATACACATGGCAATGCTCAAAACTTATTCCTGGCTCTGCACTCAGGGATCACTCCCCTCAAGAGATCATGTCAGGTTGGGCAAATGCAGGTCAAGTGTCTTATCTACTGTGCTTTTGCTCCAGGGTTTTGGTGGTTTGGTTTCAGGACCACACTTGATGCTACTCAAGGCTCCTAACCCGAGGAGCAATGGACTACCTTTCCTCAGAGCTATTTCTGCAGCAGCACAAAATTCCCCTTCTTTTCCCATACAGAGAGAGTCCATACACCTGGGCCTCTTCTCCCAGCCATGGAGATATGACCTGCCATCCTGGGCCAGCACAGGTCAGTGGTAATCACAGCTGAATAGCCATAAGATTAAGACTAAGATGATTCTGCAGGACAGGAGCCACCTGGCATCGTCCCACCTGTTGGTGATGGATGAGAAGGCATTTGAATGGAGGCATGCAGGATAAGGCAAGTTTCCAGGCTAAAATAACATTCTGAACAGTAAAGGGAAGTGGGCATTTTTCTGTTGCTTTTGTAAAGGAGTAGCAGAGACCACTCTGGGCAAACTCAGATGTTGCATCTCCCCTGTGTAGAGAACTAACCAAGCCACTCATGACAAACCCTGGACAGGACAACTCAGCTAGTCCTTCCCATTTGGCCTTTCCCCTCTGCCTGCAGAACTTCCATTTCTTGATAGTCATTTCCTGTGATCACTGGATGTGAAGCATGACTCCCAGCATCAAGGCAGTCAATAAGAATCCTGCATGTGGGCTTGAGTGATAGCACAGCAGTAGGGTATTTGCTTTGCACGCGACTGACCCAGAATGAACCTGGGTTCGATCCCCAGCATCCCGTATGGCCCCCCAGCCAAGAGCGATTTCTGAGCACATAGCCAGGAATAATCCCTGAGCATCATGGGGGTATGGCCCAAAAACAAAAAAAAAAAATTCTGCATCTGACCCTGTGTGATACCTGGGATCCCTGATAACCCCCTGAACTACACAAGAGTGATGCCTGATTTCAGAGCCAGAAGTAAGCCCTGAGCATCACTGGGTGTGGCCCCCAAACAAGGAAACCCACATTCTCACAGATGTGGTGGCCAATTGTGGGGCTTGGCCTGTGAACCAAGCTTTGTCTTTTCATATGTGCTTTTGGGACACAACCTGAGTGTTTGAGAAAAAAGAGGGTCCCCCTTGCTGGGTTATTTGGGTCAGGTAAACTTAGAGCTTTCGCACCATGAGTTTCCACTTTTGAAAGACTACCTAGAAAATAAGTTCCAATATTGAGGGTTGGGGGACTAAAAAGAGAAAAAAGAAAGATTCCTGCTTTTGTTTAAAATCTAGGATTTTCTCCTGGAACATTCCACATATACAAATCAATAGTTCCCACCCACCATTTTCCTTTTATTAATCTAGTCCTAGTTTTTGTGCCTATAATCAAGAAAGCTAACCATTATGGAAAGAATTGCTGGAATTTGAGCCAACACACACCAAAGCTTGGAAAATCCCAACCAAAAAAAGCTGTTTGCTGGGTCTTGGAGCTTTCCTCAGAGGATGAAGCTCTTTGGAGAAATGGTTGATTGCTCATACAGAATGGAAGATAGACCCCCCAAAAAAAAAAAGCCGTTAGCATGATGACAGCAGCCCCCACACACACTGATTTTAGCCCTCTGAAGGTTCCTGCTGGCCCGTAACTCACAAGGATAATGGCTGCAGCAAACAGATATATCTCTGCGTCAGCTCACAGGTCCACAGCGACACTCTAGCAGGGGTCCTCAAACTTTTTAAACAGGGGGCCAGTTCACTGTCCCTCAGACCATTGGAGGGTCTGACTCTAGTAAAAACAAAACTTAGGAACGAATTCTTATGCACACTGCATATATCTTATTTTGCAATGAAGAAACAAAACAGATACAAATACAATATGTAGCCCACGGGCCATAGTTTGAGGACCACTGCAAGCCACAGAGGTTCTGTGGTCTCTGCAGGGTACAAGAAGCCTGGCTCCCACTCTGCACTAGACGAGGAGAGATCCAGACATTTGGAAGTTGGAGGAAGCTCAAAGGGCTGAAGTGAGCTGTGTGTGCCAGACCTGAGTTTGATGCCCAATGTGATCTGGTATTCTGAGATTCACTAGGAGTGACCCATCCCCCCACAAAAAAGAATCAAATGTGGGGGCACAGCAATAACACAGTGGGGAGGGTGCTTGCCCTGCGCACAGTTGACCTGGGTTTGATCCCTGGCATCCCATAGAGTCCCCTGAGCACCACCAGAAGAGATTCCTGAGTGCAAAGTTAAGAGTAGCCTCTAAGTATTGCCGATATATCCCCCCAGCCAAAAGTGAATCAATTTTGGGGGGTATGCCCAGCGGTGTTCAGGGATCAATCCTGGCAGGGCTTAGAGGATCATATGGGGTGCTGAGGATTAAATCCATGTTGGCTTTGTGCAAGGCAAATACACTACCTGTGATACTCTCTCTCTGGTCCTAGAAACATCATTTGGGGGGGTGGGGCATTGGGTCACACCCGTCTGCACTCAGGGGTTACTCCTGGCTCTGAATTCAGAAATCAATTGCTCCTGGTAGGCCCAGGGGACTATATTGAGATGCCGGGGATTGAACCCAGCTCTGTCCCAGGTTGGCCGCTTGCAAGGCAAATGCCTAACCACTGTGCTATCACTTGGTCCTGTAAAAGATTTTCCAGCTCATGATGAACAAGTAATGATCCACGGTCTGGATTCCTCTAGAGAAGTCAGCTCAGGCCCTTGGATGCTGTAGCAGCAGGCCGAGACTGATAGCTTCACACACACGACAAACCACACATAGGCTATAGATTGCCATGTAGACCACAGACCACCACACAGACCACACAGCTCAGTGCTTGATGGAGACACAGCAAGCAGCCCCCCCCCCATGAGAGTCCAAGAAGGGAAATTCTAAGGGTGTCCACCCAGTTTATTGACTCATGACACTGCGCACACACCAGACTTGGTGCACAGAGAGGCACAGACAGACCTTGGGAGAGCTAGACAAGCACACTGCTGGGGAAAAGGGTTAACTAATACTATAGGGCAGGTCCAGGGCATTCCTCAGAGAACATGCATCCCACCCCCAGCTGGAGCATATGTGCCAATTCATTCCCGCACGTAAATCCTCGTACAAACGACGTCATCAGCACCGAAAGTCTGCACAGAGAGAGGGGGGGGGGGGGAAAAACACCGTTAGTACAGAGGCCGGGAAAAGTGTTTGCAGGATAAGCTAACAAGGCACTCCAGGTTCTGCTCACAAGAACTCTCCAACATGAGTCCAGAGTGATTGTATGCAAGGTAAGATACTTGCCTGACCTGTGCTGACTTGGGCTTGGTCCCCAACCTTACACATAGTCCCTAGAGCATGGGAGGGTTAAGCCTTCAGCACTGCTGGATCTGACTCAAAACACCCTTCAACAAAAGCCCATTTCAAAGCCCAAAAGCACAATGTGAAGGTGCTCTTGTCGCTCATCTGAGTGGGGAAAGAAGTGAGCAGTGGAGCTGTGAGGGGATGTGGATAGGACACCAGGATTTCACAGAGAACTAGCATTTCCTTCCTCAGGTTGCAAATGGCTCCACACTCACAGACTCTGGAACTCTACAACCCATGCATGTTCTCCCTCTGACTCTGGATGTTAGGCAAGACGTGAGAACTCCACGGTCTTGGTGAAGGCCATGGACAGTTTAGCTAAGGACAGCCCGTTGCTCAGGGCCAAGAGCAAGTGCAGGAACCAGCTTTCATCTCAGACCTCCAAGTCTCCAGGCTAGAGGAGGGTAGGGGGCAGGAGTTTCACCCTTCTCATCCTTCATTTTAGGGTGACACTGACAAGTAGGGGGGGGGCATTACTGAGGGCAGAGACTACATGGTACCTGAGAGGAAAGGGCTCACAAAGCTCTTCCCTGCAGCCTCAGGGACATGTGTCCCATGCAGGAGAGGCCAGATTGTCCTGTCTTCCTCACCCCAAACTGATAAAGGGGGAGCTATGGGTATAGTCACACTAATGGGCTTCCAACTTAGCCCCAAAGGTCCATTCTGTTTGGTCAGAGACATTAAAATGCTTCATTAAGGGGCCAGAGAGGTAGCACAGTAGGGAGGGCATTGGCCTTGCACACAGCAAACAGGGGCTCAGATCTGGCATCCCATAAGGTCCCCTAAGCACCATCAGGAGTGATTCCTGAGTAAAGAGCCAGGAGTAAATCCCAAGCATGTCTGGCTGTGATCCAAAAACCAAATAAACTAAACTGCCCACCAGAGTGTTTCTCCCTGTTGGGGACAGAGGGAAGAGATTGCGTGTGCAAGCACCACAAGGTGGACTCTCCCAGATTGGGATACTGAGGGGTGCTAAGAATGAGAGAGGAAGGAATGCTGTGAGCAGTGGGAGAGGCCCATGGACCCTCAGAAATGCCCAGTTTAGGGGCCTCACCAGAATGAGCTCGTCATTGGCCAGCTCCCGGGTCCAGTAGGTCTTGGGGCCCTTCCCTTCCAGGAGCGTCTGCGTGCAGTGAATCTTGTTTTCCTTTTCCCAAGTGGGCAAACTCTGCAGGCAGGAAAACCATTTGTGACATTAATAACATCCCCGACAGCAGAAGCAGAGACAACAATGAACCTCCAGAACAATCGCTGTCAGAGGAGCAACACATGGCCCCTGTCAATGGACTCTGGCCTTCTGCTGTGCAGATTCAGGGCCCTGGGACAGAACTATCTTCTCCTACACACAAACACATAATCCCTAAAGCAGCAAAACCTGCTGCAGACTCTACAAGTGCTTATAAATTTGGAACCAAAAGACAGGACTAGAAATCAAGGGCAAAACACATATCTTCATAGCAACCTCATTACTGCTCCCCATACAACCAAAAAAGAAGCATGGGGCAGAAGAGATGGTCTAATTAATAGAGAACAAGCTTGCATGCAGGAGGCCCAGATTTGATCTCCCACACCACACAATCCCCCAGCACACCAAGAGTGACCCCTGAGTACCACTGGATTTATTCCCGCAAAAAAAATAAATAAAAGGAGCTAGAAGGGTTAATTTATTCTAAAATATATATATATATATTTTAGTTTTTGGGTCACACCCGGCAGTGCTCAGGGGTTACTCCTGGCTGTCTGCTCAGAAATAACTCCTGGCAGGCACGGGGGACCATATGGGACACCGGAATTTGAACCAACCACCTTTGGTCCTGGATCAGCTGCTTGCAAGGCAAACACCGCTGTGCTATCTCTCCGGGCCCCTCTAAAATATATTTTACCTTCAAGCAGTTTGCTTGGATTTCTTTTTTTTTTTTTCTTTTTGGGTCACACCTGGCAGCGCTCAGGGGTTACTCCTGCCTCTATGCTCAGAAATCGTTCCTGGCAGGCTCAGGGGACCATATGGGATGCCGGGATTTGAACCACCGTCCTGTGCCTAAGGCTGTGCTATCTCTCCAGCCCCGGATTTCATTTTTTATTTTAATTTTTAAAACTCTTTGGGGTGGGGCCCGGAGAGATAGCACAGCGGTGTTTGCCTTGCAAGCAGTCGATCCAGAACCAACGGTGGTTGGTTCGAATCCCAGTGTCCCATATGGTCCCCGTGCCTGCCAGGAGCTATTTCTTTTTTTTTTTTTCTTTTTTTGGTTTTTGGGCCACACCCAGTAATGCTCAGGGGTTACTCCTGGCTATGTGCTCAGAAGTTGCTCCTGGCTTGGGGGACCATATGGGACACTGGGGGATCGAACCGTGGTCCGTCTAAGGCTAGCGCAGGCAAGGCAGGCACCTTACATCTAGCGCCACCGCCCGGCCCCTGGGAGCTATTTCTGAGCAGACAGCCAGGAGTAACCCCTGAGCACTGCCAGGTGTGGCCCAAAAACAACAACAACAAAAAAAAAACTCTTTGGGGTGGTGGCTAGAGAAATAGGACAATGGGTAGGCATTTGCCTTGCCACATAGCTACCCGGATTTGATCCCCAGTATCCCATATGGTCCCTATGTGCAAAGCCAGAAGTAACT
The DNA here is from genome assembly GCF_024139225.1 of Suncus etruscus. Taxonomy (NCBI): domain Eukaryota; kingdom Metazoa; phylum Chordata; class Mammalia; order Eulipotyphla; family Soricidae; genus Suncus; species Suncus etruscus. The sequence goes on along the minus strand of NC_064858.1, from coordinate 10,635,981 downwards.
CCTGAGATCACTGGGTGTAACTCCAAGACAGAACAAAACAAAAAGAAGAGGGATGCCCCGCCTGTCTGTCCCCCACAAGATATGAAGCAATCCCAAGTCACACTGTACAAACCAGTGGCTTTCTTTTTTTTTTTTTTAAATGAGAATCTAGTCTGGCAGGGCCACTGTAGTGTGCGCCCATGATCCTCCCTGTAGCCATGCTTTCTTCTTTCTAAGTTCTCTTGCTCTTGGTTTTTGTCTCAGTTTACTTTGTTCTGTTGGAAACCACTTTGGGGGTTACCTCCAGCTCAGTGCTCAGGGATCTATGTAGTGCAGGAATAAAACTGGGGTCCCCTGCGTGCAAAATATGTGCTCATTCCACTGAGTCTTCTCCCTGGACCCTGCTCTTGCTTTTGACAAATGGCTCTGTGAATAGGGGCTCAGATCTGGCCGGTCAGAGCCTGGAGAGCATTTTCTGGGGATCAAACAGTGGTGTGTAAATGAGGCTCTGTCTGCCAAGACAGAGACCTACAAGCCACTCAGGACAGGTGGAAAGGATCCTACGCTCTGGGATGTAGCCACTCTCCCTGATTTCCACACTAGAGAAAGGGAGAGAGGGCTGGTCACTTCAGTAAGCACTGACAGCAGTGTGTCCTTCTCCACCTGCCTAGGGAATCTGAAGTAGCCAACTCTTCCTTCTCCTCCCAGAGCCGCCAAAGGCAACCGTGCGTTGGCCCTGGGAAGCCAGCCGTTCCCCAGTGCCAGAACCTTGATGTGCCATTCCTTTAAGGCTCAGCTGAAACTAGATCCAAAGCATTCCCAGGGGCCCTGGGTGCGGTGGGTGGGGGAGGAGGACTCGGGCTGCCAAGCTGCACCTGTGACAGGAACCTGCCTCTGCAGGGGACCCAGAGCCAGGCAGGTAGGGCCATCGCACTTGCAGAGGAGCTCGTGGGGGAAAGGACATGGGATGCCCCAGAACACAGCCACCAGCGTGGGCAGCTCAAGCGTTACCCACACGGAGATTTGGAAAGGTGAGTTCGGGGTGGGGGCCAGGATGGGGACAGCGGGTCACAGCCTCACCCTGCACTTGCGTCCATCCACTGTCTCCTCCTCGAAGCCTTCCCCGACCTTGAAGTTGATCTCGGTGGTGCGCACCGTGGTGGACGTCTTGATGTAGAACTGGTCCCCATCCTGACGGATCTCCACGTGGGGTTTGGACGCTGCGGCCACAGCCACTTTTCTCAGCATGGCATTGACACCTGAAAGCGGGGTTGGAGGATCCGGGCTGGGGTCGGTGTCTCCGAGCACCTGTAAGCCAAAGGGCCTGCCCCAACTCCACTACCCGCCTGCCTGGAAGGACCCCGACCCCGACCCTGCACCCTGTTTTCCAAGATGAGAAGAAACTGCAGCTCAGAAGGGACCAAATAAGAGGCTCTTAGGGCTGGAGCAATAAGACAGTGGGGAAGGCGCTGGCTTCTCTTGCACTCAGTGGCCCCGGGTTCGATCCCCATCCCTGGCATCTCAAGCACCGTCGTGAGTGATCCCTGGGCACAGAGCCAGGGGTAACCCCTGGGCACCGCCGGGTGTGGCCCCCAAACAAAAAGAAACAGAAAAAAATATAGGAGAGGCTTTTTCCCCAGAAGCAAAGTGAGTCGGCGGCACCTGGTTCTCCGGAGACCCTCCAGGTTCCTTAAAGCCAGGCTGGAGGCGCAGCTCCCCGGGACTCCGGTCAACCTCGGAGTGCAGTCCCCCAACTCCACCTTCCACCAGGGCCCTGGACACCTCCCTGCTGGGCGCAACGACCGCTTACCCAGCGCCTTGAGCAACTCGTCGAAATTCTCGCTGCTGCGCATCTTCCAGGTGCCGGCGAAGTTGGGCATCGTGGCGGCGGCTGGTCGGTGGGTACCCGGCACCCTCCAAGCGGCTCTGAGGACACCCGAGTTCTGCTCTGCGTGCAGCGTGCCCCCAACCCCGGGTTAGGTGGCCCTGCCCACCGCGCCTCCTACCTCCCCAGGCCACGCCTCCTGCGCCCCCAGCTCCCGCACCAGAGGGTCGCCTCTGCGCAGGGCTTATTACCCCATCCTCCCCTGAAGTGAGGGGCGGTGTGGAGGGGGGTGCTATTGAAGGAACAAGACAGCCAGGAGGGCTGGGGCGCAGGAAGATGCAACCAGCCCACTTCTGCTTGTTTTAGGGTGCCTGAAGGCTAAAGAGGACCCTTAGACGGGGCACAGTCCCAGTTCTTCCCTCTTCCTCTGCAAGACTCTGGGACCCTGTTACACATTCACAGCCCACCCCCAAACACACACCCCAGCGTGCAGTGCCATAACTGGGCACATAAAGCAGCCCCACCAGCAACCCCGAAGCCCCTGCATCTCTTTCCACTCGTATGGTGTCACCCAAATGTCTGTCTAAGCCCCCTCTCTTTCACAGAATCAAATCGGATGTCTCCTAACCAAATCTGGATTGCTTTTGTTCTGAACACACAAGCTCCTCATTTTCTTCTTCTTTTGCTCAAGCATGATTCTTCCTTCCAGAGTCTTCCAAAGAAGGGTTTGAATTGAAAGACAAGAATCTGCTTTGGGAGGGCCAATGGGATAGTACAGCGGGTAGAGTGTTTGCCTTGCACATGGCCAACCTGGGTTCAGTCCTCTGCATCCCATATGGTCCCCTAAGCCTGCCCGGAGCGAATTCTGAGCACAGAGCCAGGAGTAACCCCTGAGCACCGCCAGGTGTGGCCCAAAATTCAAAAACTAAAAAAGAAAGAATCTGCTTTGGGCACAGGAATTAGTGGGTGGTGAGGAAAAGGGTCAAGTCAAAGTAGGTGGGGTGGGGGAGAGCCAGCAGTGTCCCTGGGACAGAACCCGATGCTCTGCAGAGGTGCAAGGAGGCAAGGCTGCCAGTGACCCCTGGAGTATGCAGGCTTCTCAGGCAACTGTGACAGCAAACTCACCGGAACTGGGGCCTGAGGGCCACGGGTTATATCTGGAATAGAAATAACAGAATTGGCAGCAGAGAAAGTAGAATTTCCTTTTAAGAAGCAAATCTTGGGCTGGAGAGATAGCATGGAGGTAGGGCGTTTGTCTTGCGTGCAGAAGAATGGTGGTTCAAATCCCAGCATTCTATATAGTCCCCCGGGCTTGCCATGAGTAATCCCTGAGCACTGCCAGGTGTGACCCAAAAACCAAAAACCAAAAAAAGAAGAAGGAGAAGGAGAAAGAAGAAGAAGAAGAAGGAGGAGGAGGAGGAGGAGGAGGAGGAAGAAAATCGTGTGGCCAGAGCAATAGTACACCCCGGCATCCCATAGAGGCTCCCCACTCCCCAGCACCACCAGGCGTGATCCTTGAGTATAGAGCTCTGAGCACTGCCTGCTGTGCTGTGGCCTTCCCAAAAATACATAAATTAATTTTAAAAAATATAAAACAGGGGCCGGGCGGTGGCGCTAAAGGTAAAGTGCCTGCCTTGCCTGCGCTAACCTTGGACGGACCGCGGTTCGATCCCCCGGTGTCCCATATGGTCCCCCAAGCCAGGAGCAACTTCTGAGCACATAGCCAGGAGTAACCCCTGAGCGTTACCGGGTGTGGCCCAAAAACCAAAAAAAAAAATATATATATAAAACAACAACCAAGAGACAAGATTTGCTGCGGTTCATTGGGGAGGTGGCAGCAAAATGTGGACTTGGTTCATGTGTCCAATGCTGCTCAGCAGAGACTGGAGGATGGAGAAAGGACAGGAGCAGGGTCAAGACTCCGATGGGAAGGGTCCAGGGCTGGTGCAAGTGTGCCCCTCCCTTGGCTCAGGAGTTTCTGTCTGTATGTCTGCAGCGGTTTTGTGCCTAGTCTGGAATTTAGGGGAAGCTGACATCGTGGGTCCTGGGGCAAGGGCCACTATTGCTGGAGATGCCAGGACTGGGTGGGTTCTGTGTCAGCCCATGATGGGGTGGTGCTGTTGGGAAGCACCACCAGCGATGTGGAGGAAGAATCCGGGTCAGGAGAGCTGGGGATGAGTCACAGGTGGGATTCAGAACCCCCATGTGTGGGTCAGCAACGCAGCCTTCATTGCCCAGGGACTCATCCTGGCCATCCCCTGTTCAGCCCAAGGCTCTGGGGAGCAGCTCTGATTCTGAGATTTGTGGGTACCTTGGGATAGCCTGGGATCCTCCACAGAGGTCCATGGGGTATACCAGATGTGGTGGGACACAGGTGTTGACGTATAATTACGTGTGAGAATGCATGCATGTGTGGTGCATTTGCATGTGTTGATGTGTCTGAGAAAGACAATGCATGTATGTGGTATCTGCATGTGTGAGAGAGTGCATGCATTGCATGTGTGTGAAAGTCCATGTATGTGTGGCATGTCTGTAAATGCTGAGAGTATGTGTGTAAATGAGTTCATGTGTTTGGTGTCTGTATGTGCACGTAAGAGTGCATGTGTGTGCTATATCTTCATGTGTGCAAGTGTGTGTGAGAGTGCATGTTTGTAAGTCTGTGTGTGCATGTTGTGTCTGCAGGGTTCTGCCTTCTGTGCTGCCCTGTCTGCTCCTCCCTCTCTGCCATGACTCCTTGACATGCAGGCCCCACTAGTGGACACAGCTGCCCTTTCTCCTCCTCTCCTGTTCCGGCTGAATCTCTCTCAATCCAGAGAGTGTCACCCCAGTGACAGTCCTGGTCTGTCACAGGCTATGGCCAACATCCTCCACCACACCTGCAGCTTTTCCTCGACCTTTCATACCACAGCCTGCGCTCCCCATGGCCCCCCCAGGACTCCCCCAAAGCCTTAGCTCTCTATGTGGGGTGGGACTTCACAGCGCCAGTGGTGGGAACAAAAGCAGGTGTCCTGCTCTTAGGCAACCCAGTCTCTACAGCTGCCCTGGGAAGCCAGGGCCCAGCCTGCTTTCCGGGAGGAGGGACTTAAGCTTGGAGGCCCAAGCACAGCACAGGTGCTTGTTCCAAGGCAAAAGCCCATCAGAGCTGCCTCTGCCACTTCACCATGCCTGTGTGTGTCTGCCAAGACATCCCTTGCAGGCAGAGACCCCCTCCACCATGACCGGCTCAGCATGCGCTGGAAAGGAACACCAAGCATCGAGATCTGATTTATCTGGGCTGCCAGGCAGAAGTGGTGCTGATTTATCAGGAAGCATGAAGCTTTCAGCACAAAAGGAAGAAGGGATTAATGGCCAACAGCCGTGCACTGGGAGGCCTTTGCCGGCGGGCAGTGCCCAGCACCTCCCAACACGCACGGCATCCACCTGCTGCCCGGAGATGGCCACAGGGCTGTCAGCTGCCTCTCATCGATCCCCCGGCTTAGGGTGCCAAATGGTGCTCAGAAAGTGCATAAAGGAAAGGCGCCGTGGGCCTGATCGATCACGTGGGCCTGCGGCCAAAACACAAAGCCGGGTCATGCAGGCGACCGCATTGTCAGGATGAATGGCCTCTCGCGGGGGGCACTGGGCTGGCCGCAGCCAGGGCTACTCCGGGACAAAGCTGTGCTGGGCCGAGAGACCCCCCACTCCCTGCGGCCTATCAGCCCAGACGGACACATGGGGGGCAGCAGAAGGCCCTGGGCTTGGCAGGACAGCTGCCAAGGCTTCCCAGGTGGCCAGGGATTGGCTCTCCACACCCCCCCCCATGAGCAGCTGGAGGAATTCTGGGACCCCACACCAGCACCTGGGGCCTCTGGTTGCCCCTGGTGGGGATGTCAGCTAAATGGCCTCTCTCTGATCTGCTCCACGGGGTTTGGGGGTGGGTGTAGCTTCCCCATCCCCCTGACAAGCTGAAAGCGTCCTCCCACTCTGCTGGGGCTGAGTGATGAAGAGGCTTTTCCCGGCTCGGGGACAGTGATTGCACCGGCGATGACGACTCCGAAATCCATCATCTCATCGTCGAGGGAGGTGCGGCATTCCAGCAGCAGCCTCTTGCCGCTGCAATCACTCTACGGGCATGGAGCTGAATGTGTAATCAGCATTCCTCACCCTCTCCTGCTCACTGGAGTGTTTGTAAATATGATTCATGGGCCCTCCGGTGCCTTCAGCTGAGCGCCTGCTCCCTCCCACCTGTCCCCTGAGCTGCAGCCCACCCTGCCCAATGCCCAGGATGCGGGACTCAGCATTATTCTAGGTGGCCCTGGGCCACCTCCCAACACAGGCCTGGGGTGGAGGGTGGGCTGGAATTTGGGACACGGGCCAGTAGTGCTCAGACCCTCAGTGGAGGGAACCCGGCTACCCCTTTTCAGTCTCTGGCCACAGGCCGAGCGTCCAGTTCTCCCCACCGGAGCAGAGCAGGAGATGGGGATCCCCTCTAGACTTTGACTCTAGGCAGCTCAGTTCCCTTCATGAAAGCTTGTCCCTTCCTTTTGGGGGGAGTATTTCTTTAACCCAGCAGCCAGACCAATAGCACAGTCGGAGAGCGTTTGCCTTGCATGCAGCTGACCCAAATTCAATTCCCTGCATCCTACAGGATCCCCATGCCCTGCCAAGATTGATACCTAAGTTCAAAGCCAGGAGGAACCCTTGAGCACTGCCAGGTGTTACCCCAAAATAAACAGAAAATAAGGAGAGAAATTAACCCAGAGGCATGGAAGAAGGACAGTGGTTTAGAGTGCTGGTGCTCATGAGTGCCGGGGATCCACATGCATTTAGTACCCTGACAGCAATGCCATCTGCAGCTCCTATGACCATAGGGATTCCCCACTATGTGGCTGTCAGGGGTGTGAGTACCACAGACACAAGCCCCCAGTGTCACCATGTTGCATTAACCCTTAGGATGGCCTTGGATGGTGGATGGAGGCCTTTGTTCTTAGGCCCCGGCCACGTGGCTCCATCCCCCATTAACAGGCGGGTCTGGGTCGAGGAAAGCGACGGGTATTGAACTCACTCACAGGCAGGCTTCCAGAGAGATAACATCTTTATTCAGCCCTAGCCAACAGATGTGGTTGCTAACCATTTACGCATGCCATCCTTAGCTAGCCCTGTATCTTACTTCTTTCATCCATGTTACCTCCAACCTCCATCCTGGCCAAAGACCAAAAAGCCCTTAATCCTCTCCAAGACTCCTCCCAGGAATGGGCGGGGTCTTGCAGGTAAGATCGAGTTACCTGGGAAGAATGAGGGGATGAGGCCACATCACCACAACAGCAATAAGGAGGAAACAGGAGATGACCAGGTAACAGAGAAAGAAAGTAACATAAACTTCATAGGAGAGGGCTGCAGCCTAGTAGTGACCCAAGGGGCATGTTAGGACTCTTGGCGAATATGCCTGAGTGCTCCCAAGATTCATGGGCAGTGCTCTGTCCCTCCCTCTCTCAGTCTCTCCTTCGAGCACAGTGAGGATCTTTCTAGCTGCTCTTAGAACCAAACCCAGCAGTGCTGCAGCCATCGCTTCTCCACAGCTCAAGGACACCATGACTGTGATTGGCCTGGACAGTGGCACTGGACAGCAGAAGCAGCAGGTGGCTCTGGCAGGCAGTGTTCCCCTATCTTCTTTAGATGACAGGAAGAGCCTAGAGCCAAGCCAGGAGGCCGGACTGTGCCCTGAATCCCTGAGGAGTGGCAGAAGGAGTTGGTGAGCTACCAGCAGGTTTAGGGGCACCCTGATGCTTGTTCCCCCTCTGCTACTCCATCTGGACTTACAGGGCCTGCTCCTCCCTTGTGGCCATGCTGAAAGGTTCACTGTGCCTTCACTGCATGGAGCAGGGGTTTCCACACAATGTGTCCCTACACCCCTGAACTGGACTTAATGCTGCTGAGAGTGCAGCAACCTTGGCCCAATGGCTTGATGTTCTCAGCCTCGGTTTCCCCAGCTCGTCTGAGGACTCAGTCACACTGGACAACACAATGCATAGACACCCCAGCTGCATTACCACTGCACCCCACTTAGAGGGCCTGGCTCTCCTGCAGATGGGTGAGCAAATACTGCTTCCCACCAACCCAGGTCCAGCCGGGTCTCTGACATCCCAGACGCCAGGCCTTGCACACACACGTGTGCATGTATGTGTGTATATGTGTGTGCATGCATATGCTTGTGTGTGTGCCTGTGCGTGTGTGTGAGTGCAGCAGGCTTCATTCATCTCTGTCTTCTCAGCAGAAGACAAAGGGCCCAATGTGTGTGCAGATGCGGCTGCCCTTCGTCATCCCTCACAATCAGCAGCTCATAATGAGCCTCCAAGGAGTCCCCTGTGGTCATACGGTGACCAGAGGGGTGGCCAGGCAATGGGCACGAACAGAAGAACCAGATGACAAAGCACGGCTTCTTGGGGGGAGAGAGGGGCAGGGGCCATGACTGCAGCCCCCAGGCAAAACCCATAACTCATTTCTGACAGGGACACATTACTCCTTTCAAGGACCACTTGCCCCCGGACACAGAGCTGCCAAGCTAATGAACAGGCATCTGCTGAGGCAGCGCAGAGCAGAGGCCCTGACCCCGGGAGCCGGTCAAGGAGCCCTGCTTCTTCAGGACAGGGGGGGGTCTCTGCCAGGGTTCCCTGAGCTATGGAACCAGTACAGGGCTCAGGGGTGTGTGACTGAGGCAACGGGGCCCAGGGCAAAGCTGAGCATAGCATGGGTGGAAAGAGGCCATCTACATTTCCTGTCTCAACAGTGGAGAAGTCTCCCTGGGCAGACAGAGCAGGACCTTCTCTGAGTTCAAACTAGGCTAAGGGAGGAGGGGTTCGGCTACTCCAGCTCTCATTTGGGCCTTCATGCTTTCTCCTCAGAACTGTTTCCTTTTCAGGGGCTGGAGAGATAACACAGTGGTAGGGCGTTTGCCTTCTATGCAGCCGATACAGGACGAACAGTGGTTCGAATCCTGGCATCCCATATGGTCCCCAGTGCCTGCCAGGAGTGATTTCTGAGCACAGGGCCAGGAGGAGTAACCACTGAGCACCACCAGATGTGACCCCCACCCCCAAAAAGAGAGAGAACAGTTTGCTTTTCAACATAATGAAAGACATCACACAACATCTTGGGCCTGGGGGCTCCTATTAGGAGCCCCTAAGGGGAGCCAAGCACTGTACTAAGAGGGGCATTTACTCTTCTTGATTTCCCCAACTCTGAGAGAAAAGAGCAGATACAGAAAGTGGAAGTCGCTTCTGTCAGAGTGCCGAGTAAAGGCAGGACTTGGGCCTGACCCAGAGGCCGTCATTGCCCCGGGCTGATGGCATGGCCATCAGGACAGCAGGAGAAGGCACTCACTCATCCTGGTCTTGGCTGGCCCGGGCCATAGTTCTCTCTGCCATCTTCTGAGGAAATGAATAACAACTGTGGGGAAGAGGGAGAGAGGGTGAGATGGGTCGCCTGGCCTGAAAAGCGCTAGCTGGAAGCTGGGTCAGGGGAGGCATCTGTGTTGCCACGCTGAAAAGTGCCCAAGTGTTCAGTCTAACTGTGGACACAGCAGCTCATGGTCAAAACACACACGCGTAGCATGACACCTCCATCAACGGTGTCCCAGGGGCTAGAGTGACAATGCAATAAGAGGAATGCTAGCCTTGTACATGGCCTACCTGGGTTCGATCCCTGGCGTACCAAATAGTGCTGTGTGCCCGCTGAGTGATTCCTGAATGCAGAGCCAGAAGTCAGCCCTAAGCACTGGCAGATGTGGCTCCAAAACTAAAGAGAAAAAAAAAAAGGTATCCCAGAATCAAGGGCCTGGACAAAGATATGAGGGAATGAGGCCTGAACAGACAGAATGAGGGAGTGAGTGAGGGCTCTGTCTTAGGCAGGTGGAAGATGGGGAGCACAGCTGGAATGTCCAGCTTCTTCTCCAGCTAAAAGTGCTGAATGACAGCCATGAGAACAATATCAGTGAATGCAGCTGAGGGAGACCTCTGCAGTACTGCTGTGGCTGCTCCTCCCAGCCTGTGTGGCACGTGCTCCAGTTTCAGTTTTTTTTTTTTTTTTTCTGTGCAGCCAGGACAGCACCTGGCACAGAAAATGAAACTAAACTGAAGGGCCAAAAAGATAGCACAGTGAGGAGTGTGTCTGCCATGCAAGTGGCTAACCTAGATTTGATCTCTGGCATCCCACATGGTCCCTGAGCACCACCAGGAGTGACTCCGGAGCACTGTGAGATAAGGCTCATAAACAAAAACAAAACAAAAAATCCAAACATAAGCAGGGGCTGAGTACACAGAGATCCAGGTCCCTGGCCTCTGAAAGACCTACTCCCTCCCATTGGGATCTGGGGGAGAGGGAAGGCCCTCCCAATGGCCTCCCAGGGCTTCCCTCTTTCTCTAACATCTAGATTCTCCTAGGGCCCTCTCCAACAGCACCTGGGAATAACAGATATGAACCTTTAACTCCCACTCCTGAGCCCCCAAAGACTGTGGGGTCACCTCTGCCTCACTTGGGGCACAGCTCCTCCCATGTGACCCTAACAGCAGGGAGGGGAAAGCTGCCTTCATCAATACAGCAGATTGGGCACAGCCCACTCAAGCCCAGAAAGCCAATGTGCTCTGGGAACTGTGCCAGGTACTCTGGGGAGCCCTCTCACTCCTACTTGAGAACACTATCCTGTCAGCCAGGTTCCCAGGCATCCCGTGTTTGCTAAGTGCTGTAGGAAGAGAGGGAGGCTGCAGCCAGCTCACACTACCTGGTTTGGAGACAAGAGGCAGAAGCCACCTCGGCTCATCCTCAACGGGCTATGATTGCCACCCTCTGGCCGTAGTGGGAAAAACTCAAGAAGGGGCCCACGAGAGGGAGGGAGGAAGGGAGGGAAGGGAGGGAAGAGAAGGAGGGAAGGAAGGAAGGAAGGAAGGAAGGAAGGAAGGAAGGAAGGGAGGGAGGGAGGGAGGGAGGGAGGGAGGGAGGGAGGGAGGGAGGGAGGGAGGGAGGGGGAGGGAGAGGAGGGGAAGGAGGGAGGGGAGGGAGGAGGGAGGGAGGGAGGGGGAGGGAGGGAGGGGAGGGAGGGGAGGGAGGAGGAAGGAAGGGACGGAGGGGGAGGGAGGGACGGAGGAAGGAAGGAAAGAAGGAGGGAGGGAGGGGGGAAGGGAGGGATGAAGGAAGGAAGAGAGGAAGGGAGGGAGGGAGGGAGGAAGGAAGAAAAAGGGAAGAAGGAAGGAAGAGAGGAAGGAAGGAAAGAAGGGAGGGAGGAAGGAAGAGGAGGGAGGGAAAAAGGAAGGGAGGAAGAAGGGAATGGAAGGAAGGGATGGAGAAATGCATGAAGGAAGGAAAGAGGGAGGGAGGGAGAAGGAAGGAAAGAGGAAGGAAAGAAGGGAGGGAAGGGAAGGAAGGGACGGAGGAAGGAAGAAAGGAAGAGAGGGAGAAAGGAAGGAAGGAAGGAAGGGAAGGAGGAAGGAAGGAAGGAAGGAAGGAAGGAAGAGAGGGAGGGAGGAAGGAAGGAAAGAAGGAAGAGAGGGAGGAAGGAAGAAAGGGAGGAAGGGAAGGAGGGAGGGAGGAAGGAAGAGGAGGGAGGAAGGAAGGAAGAGAGGAAGGGAGGAAGGAAGAAAGAAAAAAGGAAGAAGAGAGGAAAGGAAGGAGGGAAGAAAGGAAGGGAGAGAGAGGAACGAAGGAAGAGAGAAAGGGAGGGGGAGATAGGGAGGGATGAAGGAGAAGAGGAAAGGGAAGGAGAGAGGGAGGAAAGGAGGAAAGAGAGGGAGGGTGGGAGGGGAGGAGAAAGGAAGGAGAGAGAGAGGGAAGAAAGGAAGGGGAGGGAGGGAAGAAGGAATAAGGGAGGGAGGGGGAGAAAGAGGAAAGAAGGGGGCTGGAGCTATAGCACAGCGGCAGTGCGTTTGCCTTGCACTTGAGACGGACCTGGGTTTGATTCCAGGCATCCTATATGGTCCCCCAAGCTTGCCAGGAATCTGAAAGGCAAAAGCCCTACCGTTGTGCTATCATTCTGGGCACCCCCAAGGAGCAATTTTTTTTCTTTTTTCTTTTTTTTTTTTTTTTTGGTTTTTGGTTTTTGGGTCACACCCGGCACTGCTCAGGGGTTACTCCTGGCTCTATGCTCAGAAATCGCTCCTGGCAGGCTCGGGGGACCATATGGGACGCCGGGATTCGAACCGATAACCTTCTGCATGAAAGGCTAACTCCTTACCCTCCATGCTATCTCTCCGACCCCTCAGAAGCAATTTCTGAACGAAGAGCCAGGAGTAACCCCTGAGTGCCGTTCGGGTGTGGCCCATAAAACAAAACAAAACAAAACAAAAAAAGAAAAAAAGAAAAGAAAAGAGGGAAGGCGGGAGGGAGAAAGGAGGGGGAAAGAGAAGGAATAAAGGGGGAAGGGAGGATGGAAGGATAGAAGGGTAGGAGGGAGGTCTGGAGGGATGAAGGTAGGAAAGAAGGAAAAGAGGAATGAGGGATGAAGGAAGGAGAGGAAGGAAGGAAGAAAGGGAAGAGGGAAAGGAAGGGAGGAAGAAAAGAAGGAGGAAGGGAAGGAGGGAAGGAAGAAAGGAAGGAGAGAGGGTGGAAAGAAGGGAAGGAGAAAGGAGGGGGAAAGGAAGGAGGGAGGGAAGAGAGGGAAGGAAGGAAGGAAATGAGGAAAGGAAGAAAATGAGGGAAGGACTTCCTAGAGGCAGTAGACCCCTCCCTGCTCCCTGAAGTAGTGGCACAGCAGTGCCAGCTGCTGCACACACTTAACCTTTCAACTCTCACATCCGTCACCAAGGACGCTCTGCCTCCACCTTGTTTATAGTTTATGTTTATTTTCGGAGAGAACTGCGGGTTGGGAATTAAAAAGGTGCTAAGAAAGTGCTGCACTTCCTGGGAGCCCCTTTTGAAGAGAGGAAGGGCCTGGAGGGGTAGCAAGTGTCTTCTGGGGCGCCTGTGACAAGGGTAGGAGAAAGGGCCTTAAGGAGCCCAAGAGCGGAACAGGATTGGGGGGCAGCGCGGGTGGGCCTGGAAGAACCAGGCCAGATAAGAGTCTGCAGAGTTGGTCAGGGGCAAGGTCCAAGGGTGCTGCCATGGGACTACACTGCACCCCAAAAGAATCCCTTGATTCCCAAGGCCGCAGAGCTCCCCTTGCAAGACGCTCCCAGTGCAAAACGGTGGAATAAACTGTCCCCACAGTCCCTGCCATCCCCAAGGTCCTAGCTGTCCTCACAGCCCAGCTGTCATAGAGGTCCACAGCCAAGGGCTGGCGCATGCGCATTGACTAGCGACGAAGCCGGAACCTGAGTGGGCATAGGCCACGCCTACCGCGTCATCATCGCGCGCCGCCGGAGTCCAACGCCATCACGGCGCGCCGGTCCGACGTCATCAGCAGCGCGACGGCGAGCGGCGCCGACAGCTGCGGCAGTGGAGACGGTAAGGAGTATCCGCTGCGCGGGGCTGCCATGGGGACTGGCTCACGCGGGCGGGCGGCGCCTAGGAGGAGGCTCCCCGAGGTGCGAGCGGGGTGCGCGGCCCGAGGTGGCGTCGCCCACTCCGCGTCCCCGCCGCTGCAGCTCCCTGGAGCGCGTTGACGGGAAAGGCGCTGGGGGCGTGGCGCCCCCCACCGGCTGGGTGGGGTAGTGCTGCTGGGTGGTTGCTGCCGGACTGCCGTTGCACCGAGCTCCCTGGGGCCCGAGAGATAGCGTGGAGGTAGGACGATTGCCTTGCATGCAGAAGGACGGGGGATCGGATCCCGGCGTCCCATAGGTCCCCTGAGCCTGCCAGGAGCGATTTCTGAGCGGAGAGCCAGGAGTAGCCCCTCCTGAGCACTGCTGGATGGGACCCAAAAACCAAAACAAAACAAAACCAAGATCTCTAATTTATTGAAGCTTGTCTGTGACAACCGTGAGGAGAACTTTTCCTGGGACATTGAAGAAAGACCTTGGGGTTAGAAAATTTTAGTCTGCCTGCAACCTGTAGTTGGTCATATGGCAGAATGCTTTAGGGGTAAAAGGACACCCTGGAGAGATAGCATAGAGGTAGGGTGTTTGCCTGGCATGCAGAAGGACGGTGGTTCGAATTCTGGCATCCCATATGGTCCCTCGAGCCTACCAGGAATGATTTCTCAGCATAGAGCCAGGAGTAACCCTTGAGTGCTGCCGGGTGTGACCCCCCCCCCAAAAAAAAGAACATTGTTTCTTCCCCCCCCCCAAAGGCAGCCATTCCCCCCCCCCCGTGGCGTTACTGAAAACCTACTGTTGTCTCCACAGACAGAGCCAACCTGCCTTTAAGCCCCACGCCTTGGTTGAGGAAATGACCAACCAGGTAAGATCGACCTGTGCAGCAGGGTGGGTGGGGTGGCAGGGAGCATCAACGGGTGTCCCCGCAGGTTTCAGGGCCACCAGATTGTCCTGACATGAGGTAGATAGGATGGTCCCTTAAGGTCTGGGTGGCGCTGGACACAGACCCACTGACAGCATAAAATGGTCTCTCTCGAAGTTTGCCTAATTGGGTCCCTTTTCACTGGCACCGGTTCTTAGGGGTCTCGCTTGGGGTTTGCAGTCCTTGGCTCTGGAACCTTATCAATGATTTCTTGAACAATTGTTTCTTCATCACCTTTTGTGCTTTCCTGTTCTTAAGAGACTCCGACCATTCTTCTTCTCTTGTTCCTCTCGAATTCAGCCCCATCATTCTCTGACGTGCTGCTCATTCCTGTTGGAGCTATTTTTCCACTTTCTGCTTTTCTCTAGCAGTTTTCTCCTTCTCTTGGTGCACCTCGATCTTTTGCTCAGCCCCTGTGATTCTGCTGTTAAGAGTTTCTATGGTTTCTTTCTTTTTGGGGAGTAGGTCACACCCAGGGGTTCTCAGAGGTTACTCAAGGCTCTGCACTCGGAAATCGCTCCTGGCTGGGGCTTGAACCACTGTCTGTCCTGGGTCGGCTGCACGCAAGGCAAATGTCCTACCGATGTGCTATCTTCCCAGCCCCTGTATTGAGTTTCTTAAGCATTTTTTTGGTCAGACCCGGTAGTGCTCAGGGAGGACCATATGGAATGCCAGGGATCGAAATCAGGTCTGCCGAATGCAAGGCAGATGCCCTCCCCACTGTGTTATACTCCAGCCCCTCTATGTAGTTTTGGGGGAAAGGGTTTTGTTGTTGTTTGTTTTGTTTTGGGGCCATACACAGCGGTACTCAAAGGTTACTCCTGGCTCTGTGCTCAGAAGTGCTCCTGTCAGGCTTGGGGGACCATATGGGATGCCAGGGATCAAATCCCAGTCCATCCCGGTTCCGAGTCAGCTGCGTGCAAGGCAGATGTTCTACCGCTGTGCTATCGCTCCAGCCCCTCTATGGAGTCTTTTAATATCACCTACTATGTTCTTCATTTCTGTCATTTCTGACTGTTGAAGTTTCTTTCATTTCGACTCTACTTTCTCATGCTTTGCTGACTACCAAACCTGTCATTTTTTAAAACTCCTTAAACATCCTCATCATAGTGTCACTAAAGACACTGTCTGAGGATTTACTGGTGGTTATGTAGTCAGTGATACTGTTTTTGTTCACTGAGCTTGGTGGTCTTCTATGTGTTTTCCCCATTGGTTTTCTGTGCTGGAGGAAATCTCTGTAGTTAGAATCTCAGGAAGATGCAGGATTAAGCTGGAGACTGCTCTGTCTTCTGCCTGTCTTCCCAGAATAATAGGAGATAACTGTGAGCAGTATGTAATTTCTTGAGTAGATTTATGTGTCCTGACCCTTTGGGGCTGTGGTGAGGTGGGATATGGATGCTGCTGGGACCCGTCTGATAAGGAGGGACTTTGTTTTACCTGGATTAAGGGAGCAGCAAGAAGAAAGTTTCTATCTAGTCAGTGGATTTTTTTTTTTTTTCTGTTTTTGAGTCACACCCAGCAGCGCTCAGGGGCTACTCCTGGCTCTATGCTCAGGAATCGCCCCCGGTAGGCACAGGGGACCATATGGGATTCTGGGATTCGAACCATCGTCGTAGGCACAGGGGACCATATGGGATTCTGGGATTCGAACCATCGTCCTTCTGTATGCAAGGCAAACGCCCTACCGCTGTGCTATATCTCCAGCCCCTAGTCAGTGGATTTCAAGGCAGTAGAAGACCATGATGTTATCCAAGCATTTGTTGTTGTTGTTGTTGTTCTTCTTCTTATTATTATTATTTCTCCTCTTCCTCCTCCTCATTCTCCTTCTCTTCCTCCTCCTCCTCCTCCTCTTCCTCCTCCTCCTTCTTCTCCTTCTCCTCCTTCCTCCTCCTTCTCCTCCTTCCTCCTCCTTCTCCTCCTCCTTCCTCTTCTTCCTCCTTTCTCCTCCTCCTTTCTCCTCCTCCTCTTCCTTCCTCCTCCTTCCTCCTTCTCCTTTCTCCTCTTCCTCCTTCCTCCTCCTTTCTCCTTCCTCCTCCTTCCCCCTTCCTCCTTCTCCTTTCTCCTTCCTCCTTCTCCTTTCTCCTCTTCCTCCTTCCTCCTTTCTCCTTCCTCCTCCTTCCCCCTTCCTCCTCCTCCTTCCTCCTCCTCCTTCCTCCTCTTCCTCTTCCTCCTCCACCTTCCTCTTTTCTCCTTCCTTCTCCCTCCTCCTCCTTCCTCCTCCTCTTCCTTCCTCCTTCTTCCTCCCTCCCCCTCCTCCTCTTCCTCCTCCTCTTCTCTTCCTCCTGTTGTTCCTCCTCCTGTTGTTGTTCCTCCTCCTGTTGTTTCTCCTCCTCCTGTTGTTGTTGTTCCTCCTCTTCCTCCTGTTGTTCCTGTTCCTCCTCCTCCTTCTGTTGTTGTTCCTGTTCTCCTCCTCCTCCTCCTGTTCCTCCTCCTGTAGTTCCTCCTCCTGTTGTTGTTGTTGTTCCTCCTCCTCCTCCTGTTGTTGTTCCTGTTCTTTTCCTCCTCCTCCTGTAGTTCCTCCTCCTGTTGTTGTTGTTCCTGTTCCTTCTCCTCCTCCTGTTCCTCTTCCTCCTCCTCCTCCTCCTCCTCCTCCTCCTCCTCCTCCTTTGGGTCATACCTGCCGGCGCTCAGTGGTTACTTCTGGCTCTTCACTCAGAAATCGCTCCTGGCAGGCTTGGTGGACCATATGGGATGCCAGGATTCGAACCACCATCTATCCTGGATCAGCTAAATGCAAGGCAAACACCCTACTACTATGCTATCTCTCTGGCCCTCCATTTGCTTTTCTGCTCTGATCTGTTCTTTACTCTTTCTACACCAAAAGAAGAAAAGGGAATAAAGAAGAAGAAAAGAAAGAAAAATTTATCATGGCTCACCCAGATTTAATCCCCAGCATCCCATAGAGTTCCCTGGGTACCTCCAGGAGTAATTCCTGAGTCCAGAACCAGGAATAAGCACTGAGCATCGCTGAAGGTAGCCCAAAATAAAAAATAAGAAAAGAAGAAGCTGGGGGCCGGAGAGATAGCATGGAGGTAAGGCGTTTGCCTTTCATGCAGAAGGTCATCGGTTCGAATCTCAGCATCCCATAAGGTCCCCCGAGCCTGCCAGGAGAGATTTCTGAGCATAGATCCAGGAGTAACCCCTGAGCGCTGCCGGGTGTGACCCAAAAACCAAAAATGTAAAAAAAGAAAGAGAAAAGAAGAAGCTGCCATTTATCTAAGATTAGAAACAGAGTTAACAGGTTCCTTTGAATACTGCTATTAGGCAACTTCATATTAGACTCTGAATTTCTTCATACTAGACTCTGAAATATATTAGTGTCCCCTGGAGGAGAGTGGAGGAGAGATCACATTTCCTCCACACAATGTTTTTCTGATGTGACCGTCAACCTTGCAGGAACAAGAATCAGAACTGTTGGGTGTTGGGCCAGTGACAGGATGATTATCTTATGGGGACTGGGTCTGAGTTGGGTCAACAGGGGGCGATTTTAGATTCGCTTGCAAGCGGGGCACATCTAAATCTGACCACTGGTCTAATATGACTTCTATTCCCTTTTTAGTACAGCATTCTCTTCAAACAAGAACAAGGTAAGCAGCTTGCCTGCTAGCAGACTCACCTGTCAAAGTGGTGTTTCAGCTTGACTCCTAGAAAGCGTGATCCAGGGCCGTGTGGCAGATAGTGACAGTGGAAGGCTGGGAGCAGAACCTGGCAGTGTCTGGTCTGCAAACAGCTCGCCAGTGGCACTGAACTTCATACCTGTGTCTAACTCTTCACCAGAGCTGTGCAAGTTGAGGAAAGCCAGACGAGTGTATCTTTACTGAGTGAATGCGGAGGGAAGAGGGTGCTCCTCCTTTGTGTCACTTGTTTCAGTCAAACAGTGGCCGTGCTGGACAGCATGTCAGCGCTACAGTGGGCCAGTCTTTGGGTAGTTGTGGTGCTTCTTCATTTGTTACCCTGTGGTTGGGGATGACTGGCTACTTCTGAAAGCTACTGGAAAGGCACCTTGTAAACAGTGAAGCTGAGTCATTGGAACAACCTCTGCTTCGTTTTATCTCAGGCAATTCAGAACTCACATGAAGACCTTCATTCATTTCCTCCCATTTTTGTTATTGTTGCGATGTCCAGGACCATGTCTTCTTGGCTGTGGGACTTGTGAAGGATCCACACTCTTCAGTCATGAAGGCTCAGAGGGGGCATTTTTGGGGATTGAACTCGGCTTCATGCTGGCAAAGCATGAGGTCATATAGCCATCCTCAGGCTATATATTTGGTGCCCAGGGAACCGTGCAGTGTTGGGTCTAGAACTTAGGCATCCAGAGGTAGAGTGTGTGCTCGGCCCACCTACTGCTCAGCTCACCCTTGCCTGATTTTGTTCCAGCACATGAGGATGCTATTTGGTCAGTGGCATGGGGGGCGAACAAGAAAGAATATGCTGATACGGTGGTCACAGGATCTCTGGATGACCTAGTGAAGGTCTGGAAATGGTGAGTGCCCTCCCCAACGTCTAGCCTATAGCTTAGTGGGCTCCCAACTTGGATGGGAAGTATATATAGAGAGAGAAATATAAACTGTCTAGGCTAAAAAGAAGTATCAGTGTGTTGGGGAACTCTGTTTGCTTCGTTTATTTATTTTTTTTGTTCTATATCAAAGTCGGGTTTTTTCTGTTTTGGGGCCATACCTGGCATGCTCAGAGATAACTCCTGTTGAACGTGGGGGGACTCCCATGTGCTACTGGAGATGACCAAGCATTCTCCCTGTTGTATCTTTCTCTGGCCTCTCTCAAAGTCATGAATCTCTGGTGGCCTCCTGTACATGCTGTGAATCTTCATCTCTGCTTCTGCACCACTCAGCCTGTTGGGGACAGTCCCAGGGGCCCAGTCTTAAGTGCCATGTGCATTGTGCTGTGTGTGAACAAATGCCCTTGTCTGTCCCCTACCTTCCGAAGGCGTGATGAAAGACTGGAACTGCAATGGAGCCTGGAGGGACATCAGCTGGGCGTGGTGTCTGTGGACATCAGCCACACTCTGCCCATCGCAGCATCCAGCTCTCTGGATGCCCATATTCGTCTATGGGACTTGGAAAATGGCAAACAAATAAAGTCCATAGATGCAGGACCTGGTAAGACTTTCAGGAAAGATGCTAGAGATTCACATTCCCTTTTCAAAACCTCTATGAAAGGGTATCTGCTGGGGCTGGAGCAATAGTACAGTGGGGGGCAGTGGGGAGGGTTTGCTAACCTGTGTTCAGTCCCCAGCATCCCATATGGTCCTTTGAGTACCACTAGGAATGATTCCTGAGCACAAAGCCAGGAGTCAGTCCTGAGCACAGCTAGGTGTGAGCCAAAAACAAAACAAAACAAACAAAAATGGAGTAGTTGGTTAACCATAAGTTTTAGAAATTCTAACAAGTAATTATTAATCACAAGATGTTTCTTTAACATCAGTGCTAAGTTAGGGACTGGGGATTTGACTCAGTGGTAGGGTTTATATGTGAGGCCCTGGGTCTATCCCACCACATACCCTACCTAGAATGCTCAGTTAACTGATACCTAGAAAGCTGCTGTACTTAGTCTCCAGTCTTTGGTCTGCCTCTGCCCCCCAAGTGGCAGCAGCATTTATTTCCTCTCACATGGTAACAGCACCGTGACAGGTAGCAGTGTGCAAGAGTAATGGCTGCTAGAACATCTGATTTCCTTCCTCAGAGTTTAATGAAAAACCAGCTTTTCACCTTGTAATTTTGGTATCGTGTGCTACCAGGGCAGAAGGAAGGGTGCGTTGTCTAAAGTAGCTTCAAGTTTCATGTTCAGGAGCGAGCAGATTTAATTCTTCATGTTCTGGTTTATACCCAGTGTGGTACTTGCTGTCTATTTTTATTATGTGCTAGAGTCCCTTCAGCCAAATTGCTAAAGATTTAGCATTGTTAACAACCTAGACGTTCTTGAATCAGGAAACTGTTTTTCCAGTTAAAATTGGGTAATATGGCCCGGAGAGATAGAGCGGCGTTTGCCTTGCAAGCAGCTGATCCAGGACCAAAGGTGGTTGGTTCGAATCCCGGTGTCCCATATGGTCCCCTGTGCCTGCCAGGAGCTATTTCTGAGCAGACAGCCAGGAGTAACCCCTGAGCACCGCCAGGTGTGGCCCCCCCCCCCAAAAAAAAAGTTGGGTAATACTTTTCAATTCAGGTCTTACTTTCATCTCATTGTATTTTTTCCTCCTTTTTTCTGTTCAGTGGATGCCTGGACGTTGGCCTTTTCTCCTGATTCGCAGTATTTGGCCACAGGAACTCACATAGGGAAAGTGAACATTTTTGGTGTAGAAAGTGGGAAAAAGGAATATTCTTTGGACACGAGAGGAAAATTCATTCTGAGTATCGCATACGTAAGCAAACACGTTCATTGATTCTCCGGCCCATCTTCTGTGCCTCTGGGCATAGCTGCCCCTCTGGCCAGACAGCTGCTATTTTGGCCCTCTCCTACCCATAGCCTGTCCCAGATGGGCTTGTGTTTGGTGGAGATGGTTGAGTCCCAACTCTCAAGTGCTCTTTGTGCCTGCAGAGTCCCGACGGGAAGTATCTGGCCAGTGGAGCCATAGACGGAATCATCAATATTTTTGACATTGCAACTGGAAAACTTCTGCATACGCTGGAAGGTTTGGCTCCTCCTTTAATTTGTGCAAGCTGGGTTAACAAAGGAAGGATTAAATGTGCAGTTAAAATGTTCCTAAATGGCTAGCAGGCATTAGAGTTGAAAAACACCTCTTGGAAATCTCAGATGTCTCTGGGGTTATGACCTAGACCAGTGATGGCTAACCTTTTTGAGCTCGAGTGCCCAAGCTGCTGCACAAAACCAAAGAATTTCCTCAAAGTGCCAGCACGTCAATTAAACCTTAATAACAAGATTTTAGTATCTAAAAACTCTTTATAAATTTATTCATTGCAGACCATTTGCAAGGCCTTCGCATGCCACAGATTTGCCATCGCTGACCTAGACCTTTTTTGGTTCTTGTGCCTATGTTAGATGCTCTCTTGGCATGTCTTGGCTCCAGTGAGTTAGTTGATTCTAAAGTACTTGATGGTTAGAAAGACTTGGCTGGGTCTGTCCTCTGCTCTGGTGCCTAGCGCTACTTTGCACCATACCAAGTGAATGATTCACTGCCTCCATTATCTTTTATGCTGCAGCAAAGGGCCTCCCCTTGCCTGTGAGACACCTTGTTTGTAGCAGAGGGGTCTTTTCTAAGCAATGTGTGCCAAGGTCCACGCGAGGAGGAGAAGACTAAGAGGAAGGAGCCTTCACTGGCTCCTGGTCACTGAAAGGACTGAAGCTAGAGAGAGCCTGTGGAAAGACCCCTGGGGACTCTGCTTCGCCGGGTGAGAAAGCGCTTTGTCTGCATTTCAGGCCACGCCATGCCCATTCGCTCCTTGACTTTTTCCCCGGATTCCCAGCTCCTTGTTACTGCTTCGGATGACGGCTACATCAAGATCTATGATGTGTGAGTGACCTCTGGTACTTGGGGCCATCTGTGAGAGGCCACATTTGCTGCTCTCTGTCCTGGGCAAACGCAAGTGGTGTCCAGTAGGCCTGCCCCTCCACACCCACTGACTGTGAAAGGGTACCTTTAGGCCAGGCCTTGTTGGTACTCCCATCTCCTGAGGGCTTACTGGCTTCCATTCTCCTATGCATCAGCACTTATGGGAACTTGTACATTCGCCTTGCTGCTTTAGAGGGACCTTCCAGTCCAGTTAAACAGGCAGCTGATATGTATCCTCCAGGCCACCGATGGCTCTCAGGAGTCCTCAGGACAGCTCAGTCTTACTAGAGGCATTTTCTTTTCAGACAACACGCCAACCTGGCTGGCACGCTGAGTGGTCATGCGTCCTGGGTGCTGAACGTGGCCTTCTGTCCTGACGACACACACTTTGTCTCCAGGTACTCATGACCCAAGCAGAGCCTGCAGGGCGAGTCAGTTCTTTCTGCAGACCCCCTCACTCCCTCAGCACTCCAGGGTGCTGTGCCCTTTCTTACTTGGTCAGCCTTTGTTTTCTGCAGCATCTTTTAAAATGCTTAAGTCATGGAGTGGTCCTTGGCCAGGGCAAAGGTAGAGTCTTAAAAATTCTCAACTGTCAGGGCCGGAGAGATAGCATGGAAGTAAGGCGTTTGCCTTGCATGCAGAAGGTCGGTGGTTCAAATCCCGGCATCCCATATGGTCCCCCAAGCCTGCCAGGAGCGGTTTCTGAGCATAGAGCCAGGAGTAACCCCTGAGTGCTGCCGGATGTGACCCAAAAACCAAAAAAGAAAAAATTCTCAACTGTCATTTTCCTATAAATTCTCTGTGTCTAGTACTCTGGGGAATATCTGTATTCCAGAAACCACTGAAACCATTGCTATCTGTAAAGTGGTGACTTACAACTACAGTCCTGCTGAGGCCCAAGATGGCCCAGGCATCTGAAAATGTGAAACGGGCCACTCATTAGCACTGCCCATGGGTTTCAGAGGCTTCTTAGCAATTCTCTGGGGAACCTGATAGTTCCCCTATTAACTAGTCAGACATACATCTAATGGGTTCACTCTGCACGTGAGGGCCAAGTTGTGTCCCCCTTATGAGCAGAACTCACCAGTCAATGTTAGATGCAGGGGTGAGGGAGCAGCCAGCATGAGTCAAAGTGCTCCCAAGGATGTCAGAACATGCAGGTGGAAGGGTGTCACCGTTTATAGATGGCTCCTTCCAACTGTAAGGGCTGAAGTGATAGCATAGCAGGCACTTGCCATGCAAACAGCTGACCCAAATTTGATCACCAGCACTCATAGGGTTCCTTGAGTACCACCAGCACCACAGCAGAAAAAAAAAAAATAAAAGGATTTCTTCTAAGTTAAAAAATGACCCGAGGGGCCAGCGAAGTGGCACTAGAGGTAAAGTGTCTGCCTTGAAAGCGCTAGCCAAGGAAGGACCGTGGTTCAATCCCCCGGCATCCCATATGGTCCCCCCAAGCCAGGGACGATTTCTGAGCGCTTAGCCAGGAGTAACCCCTGAGCATCAAATGGGTGTGGCCCGAAAACTAAAAAAAAAAAAAGACCCGAAAACAGCATCAGTGGAAATTTCCTCCTTCCTACACAGCTCTTCTGACAAAAGCGTCAAAGTGTGGGATGTTGGAACGAGGACTTGTATTCACACATTCTTCGATCACCAGGACCAGGTACTGCACCCTGGTTTGAGCCTCTGGGTCTCTGGTTCAGGGCCCTCCATGTGCTTCTCCAGCAAGTACACTCCCACACCCCTACCCATGCCGCCAGCCAGCCTTGCAACCCACTAGGCCAAACATTTCTGTGGAGCAGGGGTACACTTGCCCTTTTCTTAAGTTGCTGCCAGTACAGGTGAGAGGGTTGTCTTGCCTTTGAGGGGGGTGTGCTGCACCCAGGCATCGTGCAGGCACAAGCCTCCCCACTGAGCGAGGCTCATCTGAGCACCTTCCCTGGAGAGGAGGCTCTACTATCTGGGGGGCTTTGTTTGAGGCAAAGGGAAGTTTGGGTGGCAGGCCATTCTAATGGGATTAAATGCTCAGTCAGGGTGGCAGCTGACCTAGCTAGTTGCTCCCTCTGTGAAGGGGTAGAGGTCACTGCAGCAGCTAAAATTGGTGACCAGTTCCTGGGCCTCAGATGCCATGACAGTCATTAAAGGAAGGGACACGAGCAGTTTGCAGCTGTCCCTGTAGGGCATGCCCTCATGGCTGTGGACCTCCTCTTAAAAGCTGCCAAGGCATGAGGCTGTGCTGGCACCCTGGATTTTGCAGACCCGCTTTGTGAATGTGAAGTTCCAGAGGTACAGGCAGCAAGAGGCCCAGTCCCAGATCCAGAGAATAGAGCAGCCACCCTGGTCTCCTTAAGAGAATTAAGACGCTCATTCTCAAGAAGAGAAGCATAAGAACTTTCTCCCCATTTTCCCTTACATTACAGGTCTGGGGAGTAAAATACAACGGAAATGGCTCAAAAATCGTTTCTGTCGGAGATGACCAGGAAATTCACATCTACGATTGTCCAATTTAGATGTCTTAAGTCTTCAAGCTCACACTGCAGAGAAAGTAAATAGATCGATCTCGACATTCCTTACCTTTCTAGATTGACAGTTGAACGTCGGACATAGCAAAGACTGAATTTTTGGAGTTAAACAGCTTTTTATGTGTTATTGGAAATACTGTTCACACTTGGACATAAAAGTGTTCTTAATGCAAACACCTATGTCTCAGACCTATGTCTCAGAACCTGCATCTTTTGCCATTTTTGTCACTGGTGGACAGTGAGAAGACCAGTAGCAGTGTGTGGGTCCTGCTGGAGAGCCTACAAGATACCAGGTGCTTGGTGGGTTCCTGGGCTCCCCCCTCCAATGAGCTAGGACAGACAAAACCTACTCTGGTAGAAATGTGCTGAGACAGGCCAGAGAGGTAGCATAGCAGTAAGGCATTTGCCTTGCATGCAACCAACCCAGGATGGCCCCGGTTCAATTCTCGGCATCGCATACGGTCCCCCAAGCCTGCCAGGAGCAATTTCTGAGCACAGAGCCAGAAGTAACCCCTGATACTGCTGGGTGTGGCCCAAAAACAAGAAAAAGAAGAAACATGCCAAGACTCTTATCCTACCCTGCCTGAAGGGCCTCCAGTGCCAGATGTTTGTCTCTGAACCTTGTCAAAGTCCAGCATAGCATCTGGTGTTCCCACTGCCTCTTGTGCGTGGCCGGCAGTCCCCCAGGTACTTTGCTGAGGTGTTCCTAACTAGCGCCATGAAGCTGGTTGCTGGCCAGTGACCACGGGTCATGTGTTCCTCCAGCCTCCCCTCCACTTTTGTTTTTTTGGGGGGCCACACTCAGTGTTGCTCAGGGGTTACTCCTAGCTCTGATCTCCAAGGTCATTCTGGCAGTGCTCAGAGGACCCTATGGGATGCCAGAGATTGAACCTGAGTCAGTCATATACAAGGTATTATCTCTCACCCCTCCCATCACTTTTGGGTTGGGACCCAGCCTTCCGAGCCCTGCCTTCTGCTCACCTTCAGGCAGTGCTGGAATGTTCCTTTCTCAGACCTGTACTTAGGTGGTCACTCAGATGTCTGCTCTCTTCCCTCCCTCTGTTTCCACAGCAGGTGTTACTGCCCAATGCTGATTTTTTGTTTGCACAGAATTCAGCCTGGTCATTAGGGAAGAACTCACTCCTGGGTAAGAGAGAAGTGGAGCATGGCCCCGAGTCAGCTGAACCAACTCAGTTTTCATTTTAAAGTGACATGTGCAGAGGAAACATTCCTGACAGCACTCCAGTTCACACACACTACAGGGAAGATGGGGGAACCAGGTGCCATGGTGCCCCTGACCCCCTGGTGAGACAGGACAGAAACTCTGGGTTGGATCCAGGTGGCTGTGTCTCAGGTGCCTTGGGAGGGTGCTTACCAACAGCCGCCCACAAAGTGGTGTTGGAGCCCCTTAACCAGCTGCCTCGCCTGCCTGCAGAGGGCCCTGGTCTACTTGACTTGGGCAGGAGAGAGAGAACCAGCCAGGCAAGGCTCTGCAGAAAGGCCCAAGGGTGGCTGCAAACCAGGGTGGCCTTCTGAGCCTCTGCTCACCACCCCAGAGAGTAACCCATACTGACCAGTATGGCAGAACCTGTCCCCACTGTGTCCCTCCACTGGAGGCCCTTTGCCTTTGCCATGTGCTAGGGGACCACCTGCAGACAAGCTGCTCTGGAATACTGACAGCTCTGCTAGTCACTTGGTCAGTGAAGAGCAGTCTCTGAAATACTATGAACAGGTCCCCTTTACAAGGAAGCAAACATGGACCGCAGATAAGGCATGAAAGCGAGGTACATGGTCTCCAAAGCCGCCTTCCCTGCCTGACCTAGAATTTCCTCCTCCATGAGATCTGGAGAGTTCCATCCCCACCCCTGTGGCACTAAGTGGGCTGGTAGCCAGTGTCATCTCCTTGCTTCTACTCTAGACTCAGCCCAGGGCGGTCTTCCTGAGTCCTCAGCATTGGAAGGGGGGTGGGGCACCTAGGCCACGTGTTGCTGAGTCCCACCAAGACTGTGCTGTCTTGTCACCTAAGCCAAGCCACCAGAAGCACCAAGGGGGGTCCTGAAGGTGAACCCGAAAAAGTTCCAATGCATGGGGCCCGAGCAGTGGTGCAAGTGGTAAGGCATCTGCCTTGCATGCCCTAGCCTAGGATGGACTACAGTTCGATCCTCTGGTGTCCCATATGGTCCCCCAAGCCAGGAGTGATTTCTAAGCACATAGCCAGGAGTAATCCCTGAGCGTCACCGGGTGTGGCCCAAAAACCAAAAAAAAATATAAAAAGTTCCATATGCAGACCAAAGGGATTGACACTTAAGACCTTTAAATATAAATTAAACTAGAACTTCAGTCACAAGCAAAAGAAAACCAGAAAGATGCCCCGCAATGAGTGCTGGCACAGGTGGGGCATCGCAGACGCCAGGCCACTGGGCAAAGCTGTTCTGTCACTGGCTGGTCACGCTGTCTGGCACTGCACGCCGGCACGAGGCCCATCTTCGTCCTCTTCGTAGGCCTCACGGTGCTGCCGCCAGCTGTGCTCAGTGGGGCTGAACTCCTGGAGGTCCACCTGCTCCATGTCCTCAGAGACTCGGACCTTCTGCCGTGGGGGCAGCAGAGCTTCCAGCTGCGGGAGCTTGTCCAACACGAGCCAGTGATTTTTAGGAAAGGCCACCTGCAAGCAGGGGGCTGTGTCTTTTCTCTGGGGTGTGGGGGTGCTACCCACCTGTCCCCAGAGCACATCTGCCACTTACCTGGAATTGGATGATAAGGGTCCCTTTCTCCAGGGGCGTCTTGTAGATGGGCATGCCCTCACCGCGCACACATTTTAGGTCCCCGTGCTTCACCACCTCCCCTGTCACCAAGAGTGGAAGTGAGGAATGTGTCTGAGGCGGCACAAGGCTCCAGATGATATCCGTGAGGTGCTGCCCCAGAGCCTGTGTCTCCAGGAAGGGGGTTTGGAAACGGCAGGACTCAGACACAAGTCTGGGTCACGGCAACCTGCCTCTTCATGTGCAACTGACTCACCACCAGGTTGGGAAGAAGAGTCGAGCCAAGGGAGGCATCCAGGGTTTCCAGAAGCTGAGACACATCCCACACACACTAAGGGCACCCAGCACAATCAGGTCCTGGACCCACAGTTTCCCTCAAGCCTCTGGAGTCTGAAGGGCCTCCCCAAGTCTGGAAAGCTTCCCTCCAAATGGTAAAAGAAAAGGGACCAGGGGAGTTCAACAAAAGCAACACTGGGGTTGAGCTACTGTATGGTGGGGAAGAGAGAAGCAAGGGGGCCAGGTGGCCCTGTGGGTAGGCCCAGTTTCCTAGGGATATCCCACTCCAACCGGACCTGCCCTGCAGAGCAGGGGACTCAGCATCACCTGATTTGGACGTGATCACAAGGATCCGCCTGTCCAGTGTTTGAATCGTCTTCTTGAAGCCACAAAGGGCCTCGGAAAGCAAGATGATCATTTTCATGAGCAAGTCATGGCCACGTCTCTGAAAGACGCTGTGCTCCTCCAGGTCCAGCACGATGATGACGTCCCCGGGCTCCAGATCTGGCTCCTGGTCGCCTTCTCCATGGAACAGAATTTTCTGCCCATCTTTCATACCTGCAGAACAGCATCCATCAATGTCACAGTCCAGTCACCTGCCTTTCCCCGAACGGCCCTCAGCCCATCCCCCGCACCCACCCCAAACCCGGGACCCTCACCTTTCTCCACATGCACCTCAATGACCTTCTTCTCGTGCACCACTTTGGCGCCCTGGCAGCTCTCGCAGCGGTCCTTGGGGCTGATGCACTCGCCCTGGCCCTTGCACTCGACACACACGGTCTGGATCTGCTGCACCATGCCTGGCCCGATCTGCTGGATGTGCACCTGCGTGCCTCGCCCCTTGCAGAGCAGACACTTCTCCACGGACCCCTTCTTCCCACCAACGCCTGCAGAGATGGTGCATGGCAGCCGCATGAGAGGCAGGGCCAGCGTTGTGTCCACTGTGAAGCCACCGGCCAGGAGAGTCCAGCTCTTCACAGCTGTGTCGGTCTGACTATCAGAGCTGTGTTTCCTCTCACCAGCACAGAAGCTTCCAGAAGGGCCAGGAGGGGCCTGAGCTGGAGCCCATAGCCAAGGGTAGGGAGTCCTCTTGGCCAACTTCTGAAACTTGAGTCACCAGATATGACTCTGATTCTCTCCTTCCCTCTCTCTTCTCTCTCCCTCTCTCTCCTCATTCTCTGAATTTCTCTCTCCCTCTCTTCTGACTTCTCTGCCTCTCCCTGTGATCTCTAATTCTCTCTCTCATTCTCCCCCTCCATCACTTTCTCTCACTTTCTCTTCTACCCTCTCCTTTCTCCTAGTTTTGGGTCACACCCAAGGTTGCTCAACAGCCTGGGTACAGGCTAAACTGGGGTTCCCACATCAAAGCATGTGCTCCTGCCACTGAGACATCACCCCAGTGGTGTGATAAGAATATCACAGCACACTGAACCCCTGACTTTAGAGGCCTTGATTTTAGAAAATTTGATTGATTATAAAGAGTTAATGTCATTCATATCAAGGCTGGCATGACCCCAGAACCCAAGGGGGTTTACATGCATCTTGTATCCTCAGGGGCCCCAAGGCCACCGAGATATTTGCATTAGACTGAGAATACTTTCTAGTCTTTGGGTACCAGAGACAGAACACAGGGCCCTTGCAGGCAAAGTAGGGGCCAATACTCGTAACATCCTACAGGGTCCAATCTGAACTGTGCGGCCAAAGGAAAGAAGCACCAAGGGCAGCTAAAACACATCAGGCCCCAAATCCCAGCTGGCCCTCTCTGCTTGTCCTTCACAGTCAACATCTTTCTTTAGAATTGTAAATGATTAGAATTGCCTCTCAGATCAAAGGACACAAAAACTGCAAAACCACCTTCTCACTTCTCCCAGATGACACTTCCCTGGAGGGACAGATCTAAGGACAGAACTTCGAGGCTCACTCAAACTTTACCTTCACATTTCTCACAGATGACGTTTTTCTGAAGCGATAGCTTTTTTGTGGTTCCATTATACAAATCTTCGAGAGTCACAGACAACTGGTGCACCACATTCTTGCCTGGTCAAGGGAGAAGTGGGCGTCAAAAACATCTGCAACATGCCCAGGACCATTCCCAGATCCCACGCAAACCCAGAACCACCCTTGGGCCCACTTGGACCCAAGTTGCCACCAGCTTTGGCCCCTCCAGTCCCTCAGTTGTCCAGGCCACACCTTGTCCTCTCCAAACTGTTCCTTGAATAGAGTTTCCCCTTGTTGGGGCCCAGGACTTTGTGTTCTTTTATGTTAGTTGTTGTTTGGCCACACCCAGTTTAGGGGCTACTCCTGGTTCTGCACTAAGGAATCACTGTGGGTTTGGGATTGGAACCTAGGTGGGCTACATGCAAGGCTAGTGCCCTCCTTGCTGTGCCATTGCCCTGGCACTAAATGGGCTCAGTCTTACCAATTTGACAGCAGCAGCAAAGAGGCACAGTGAAAGGAGGGGGTCAGGACCAAAATCAAGGGCAGAAACCAATCTATGAGGGCCAAACCCAGTGCTGTCACAGGTCACTGCTGACTCTGCTGTATTTGGGGGGTGTGGTTCTTGCACAAAGTTCCTCACACTTAAAGCAGCTGATCCAGGACCAAAGGTGGTTGGTTCAAATCCCGGTGTCCCATATGGTCCCCTGTGCCTGCCAGGAGCTATTTCTGAGCAGACAGCCAGGAGTAACTCCTGAGCACCGCCGGTGTGGCCCAAAAACCCAAAAAAAAAAAAAAAAAGGGCACAGGGAATGCCCATGTGACCCCATGGCAAGTGTGCTAAGACCCCCACCAGGTACACATTTTGGGGTGCTAACCCAGTTCTGGGGAACATCTCTGATGGGAAGGAAGATTGGGGCACAGGCATCCACAGTCGTCCTGCACAAGCTGGCTACCTCTTAACCCAGCAAACCCCAAGAGGGCCAGAGCAAGAAGACAACAGGGAGAGCATTAACCTTGCATGCAGCTGAGCCAAGTTCAATCTCCAGCATCCCATGGGGTCCTCCCTGAGTCCACCATAGTGAGCCCTGAGCACTGTCAGGAGTGGTTCCAAAACAAAAAAATAAGAATTATCTCCACCCAGAGCAGAGGCTGGCGAGAGGTGGGCCTTTCTCCAGCTGCCCTACCCACTGGACCTGGTGCCTGGAGCCCAGAAAGGTCAGACCAAGAGTCAAGTCCAGGAAGCCTGGAGTCAAGATGGTGGCCAACAAGTGGAAGCTGATACTGGTGCCTGTCTGCATCCCAGTGACCTGCTTGCAGGGTGCATTGGGGCACTTACCTCGTCTGTCCCGGGCCATCCGTGCTCCACCACCGAAGAACATGTCGAAGATGTCCATGGGGGAGGAAAAGCCAGGGCTGCCTGAGGTCCCCTCCTTGATGGCCTGCTCGCCTCCCTGGTCATAGATGTCCCTTTTCTTTGGATCTGAGAGCACTTCATATACTTGCGAGATGAGCTTAAACTTGAAAAGCAACAAAGGTGTCAAGAGAGCACAGGTCACAAAGAATAAGAACAACCAGTGCTGGCACAGATTTGGGGAGAAAGGGGCTCTCATTCATTGCTGGGGGAATGCCAACTGGTCCAGCCTTTCTGGAAAATAATATGGATGGACATTCCCTACAAAACTTAGAATTGAGATTCAAAATAAGCCAATAATAAGGGCCAAAGCGGTGGCACAAATGGTAGGGCACTTGCCTTGTACATGCTAACCTAGGACAGACCATAGTTCGATTCCCCCAGTGTCCCATATGGACTCCCAAGCCAAGAGCTATTTCTGAGCGCAAAGCCAGGAGTAAACCCTGAGTGTCACTGGGTATGCTCCCCCCCCGCCAAAAAAAAAAAGAGCCAACAATTCAAGTCCTTACAATATTCCCCAAGGGTCCAAAAACAACACCGAAGAGCCCTCTGCTCTCCTATGTTCATTGCAGCACTATTCACAACAGCCAGAATAAGGAAACAACCCAAGTGCCCGAGAACAGATGAGTGGATGAAGAAACTATGGTATATCTACAAAACAAGACTACTGGGCTGTATAAAAAAAAAAGAGATGAAGTCATGGGGCCAGAGAGATAGCATGGAGGTAGGGTGTTTGCCTTGCACGCAGAAGGATGGTGATTCGAATCCCAGCATCCCATATGTCTCCCGAACCTGCCAGGAGTGATTTCTGATCGGAGAGCCAGGAGTAGCCCCTGAGCACAGCCAGGTGTGACCCAAAAAAACAAAAACAAAAACAAAAAAGATGAAGTCATAAAATGTGATGTTATGGGGCCGGAGAGGTAGCATGGAGGTAAGGCGTTTACCTTTCATGCAGGAGGTCATCGGTTCGAATCCCGGCGCCCCATATGGTCCCCTGTGCCTGCCAGGAGCAATTTCTGAGCCTGGAGCCAGAAATAACCCCTGAGCACTGCCGGGTGTGACCCAAAAACCACAAAAAAAAAAAAAAATGTGATGTTATATGCATGGCAGAATATATCTGGAGAATATCCTACTTAGTGAAGATAGAGGGAGAGAAACTGACCCAGAATGATTCCTCTCATATCTGGGTTATACATACGCTTAGTACAGGAATAAAATGCCCAAACGGAATAGAGTGAGCAGAGTTTCCACTAGGGGTTTGGGGGTTGGAACAGTTCCAGGAAGGGTCCACTATGACACTGGGGGAGGAAGTGGCCTCAAAATGCTGAAAGGAGCTAATAAGTGCCAGCTATAGAGGGGAGCGAGCAGGAGGAAAACTGGGGCCACGGGTGGAAGGAAGAAGTCCTGTTGAAGGGCTTGGTTTTAGAACATTATATGTCTGAAACTCAATCATGAATAACGTGTTACATTTTGGTTGTTTTGTTTGTTTGTTGTTTTTTTTTTTTTGGTTTTTTTTTTGGGCCACACCTGTTTGACGCTCAGGAGTTACTCCTGGCTAAGTGCTCAGAAATTGACCCTGGCTTGGGGGGACCATATGGGACGCCGGGGGAGATAGAACCGCAGTCCTTCCTTGGCTAGTGCTTGCAAGGCAGTCACCTTACCTCTAGCGCCACCTCACCAGCCCCATAACGTGTTACATATAAGCATGAAACTCATGTAAGCCTGAAAGTCAATCATGAATAACACTGTAATACACAGCAACTCAATGAAAACAAAGAGAGGGCTGGAGAGATAGTGCAGTGGTAGGGTGTTTGCCTTGCATGCAGCCGACTGGAAAAGACCTGGTTCGATCCCCAGCACCCCATACAGTCCCCTGAGCCTGCCAGGAACGATTTCTGGGTGCAGAGCCAGGAGTGACTCCTGAGCACCGCTAGGTGTGG
The DNA here is from genome assembly GCF_024139225.1 of Suncus etruscus. Classification (NCBI taxonomy): domain Eukaryota; kingdom Metazoa; phylum Chordata; class Mammalia; order Eulipotyphla; family Soricidae; genus Suncus; species Suncus etruscus. Next base: position 10,603,449 of record NC_064858.1, on the reverse strand, counting down.
TTCAAAAACCAATCAATCAATGAATAAAGTTTTATAAAAAAGAAAACAAATAAAAAAATTAAAAAAAAAGAAAACAAATAAACTGGGGCCAGAATGATAGTACAGTGGATAGGGTGCCTGCATGTCATGAGTTGAATCCCAGCATCTCATGTGGTCTCCTGAATGTGCCAGGAGTGATTCCTGAGTGCAGAAGTAGGACTAACCCCTGACCATCCACAGGTGTAGTCCATAGACTATAAACATTTAAAAAAAAAAAAAACCATTAAAACAAAGTTGATTGGCAGTTGGATCCACCTGCTGACCCTCCGAGTGGCTCCCAGTGCCCCCTGCAAACCCAGCCCAGCAGGGAACCTCCTGTAGATGAAGTCAGAACAGCCAGAGCACCTGACTGCAGGACACGGGTGCTTAGCAACCTGGACAACACAGCCCACGGCAGCTGCCGTCTCACCCGCCAACGAGCAGCGAGCTTCATCTATTTTTGAAGAGACATTAATAATGCAGTGACGAACGCAGGAGGAGGAAATTAAGACGTTGCACCTGTGACAGAGAAGGGAACCAGGACTGCCCAGAGAAAGGGCACGGGCAAACAGGCTCAGCACAAGAGGTGAGGGAAGAGAAAGGCACTCTGCAAAGAGCCTGCTCCCTCTGGCTGGCTCCCTCTAATCCTGGAAACTCTGAACCAAGTACAACTCATACACTCGGTGACACCACTCATCGGATATCCACGCGAGAATTTGGACACTGGATCCAAGTGGACCTCACAGGCAGAGCTGGCTGGGCCAGGGTCCAGCCCTGTCTGCTGAGAACCAGCTGATCTAAGGCCGGGGAGAGAGCCACTTCAGCCCCACTCAAAGCCTCTTTATGAGACCCACTCGGCTCCTGGTTACAAGTAAACAAGAGCCAAGAACCGGGGAAACAGATGCTCACACCAGCCCTGGAGGGTGGCATGTGTGAGCTGTGGGCCAGGCTGGTCTTTGAGCAAAGCTCTCTCCAGCACCCAGGCACAGCCGAACAGCTCAGGGGGCCCACAGGCCGGCACCCACCCTCACTTACACACGCTTCCACAGGACGCCAGACGCCCACCAAGCTGCAGAGAATTTGAGGAATGCAGCCCGGCACCACCCGGGATTTAAAAAGCTACCATAAGCACCTAAATATAGATAGTGGGGAGGGCATGAGTGCCGTGGCCTGACATAAAAAGTACTTATTTTAAACCGATGACGGCCACACGCACAGGCGGCTAAAAATAAAGGCTCATCCCTGTCTTGCTGCTGTCTCCCGGGGCTCCGCTGGTTGGGTCTCTGACACACTTCAGATGTAGCCACCCCCAATCTGGAGCCCCTCTTTTGGGTGAGGGTGCTTCTGGGCAGTTGGTGGGGGGGCAAAGCTCATCCCAGGCCCTATCATGGCCAGAGTTTTCTATGCAAAAGTCATTCCAGGCCCTCCAAGGGGATGTTAGGGTCAACACCCCAAGACCAGCTTTCTTTATGGGCATGCATCTCTTCCAGGGACACTTGTCAGGTGGGCACTGGGTACAGGCACAGGTGGGCACAGAACCAATGGGTCACTTCAGTGATGGAGTCTGTTGGGGACCCAGAAGAAAGTAGTCCTGCTGGACTGTGCCTCAGTTTCCCTCTTTGCTGGGAAGGCCCCACCACCCATGCCTACGGGTTTAGCCCTTCCCATCAGGGCCCAGTCAGTCAGTACCTTGTCGCCCTCATCTGGGTTCTTGTCCGGGTGGAACTTGAGTGCTAGCCTGCGGTACGCCTTCTTGATCTCCTCGGGGGAGGCGCTGGGCTTCACCCCCAGAATGTCGTAGTAGTGCGTCTCCTTCACCATCTTGTCTCTGGGCAGCGGGCGGGCGGGCAGGTCAGCGCCCCAGGGCGCCCCCCCCGCCCCGCACACCCCCCGGGGCCTAGCCCTAGGAGCTTTATTATCAACCCGAGCGCCCCAAAGTTCCCTCCCCCGAGACGTGACGACACAGGCGCCCAGAACCTTCCGGAGATCCGCCCACCGGCCGGCCGACCGCGGGCGCGAACCCGAATCATCTGGGACCCGCGGACACGCCCGGACGCGCCTTCCACGCCCCCAATCGAGACCCCCGGCCCGGCACCCACGCCTGGCTTCTCCCGGGTCACGGGGACCCCCAGATCCACCTTCTCCCACCCCGGCCCCGCACTCCCGACTTGCAGAAACCCCAGTCCCGAACTGGCGCCCCAGACGCACCCGTGCGCCCTAGGCGCACCGTCCCGCGAGCACTTTTCCGCGAGTCCACCTCCCCCGTCCTCATCACCCTGGACATCTGGAGAACCTCTCAGACGCCGGCACCGACCCAGACCCCGCAACCAACCTGAATCCACACGCACACCGGCCCAGGCTCGCGCCCCTCCAAGCCCTGCAACCTCCCCGCCTCACCCCTGCTCCTTGGGCCCGGTCTCCTCGGCCATCTCCGCAGGCTGCTCTGCCTCCGCCGCCGCCGCCGCCTCCGACTCCGCCGAGGTCCAGCTCTGGCCGCCGCCCCGAGCCATGGCCGGGGCTCTGGGGGGCACCCGCGGCCGAGCGCCCCGGCTCCTGCGCCGGTCCGTGGGGCCTGCCTTGCCTTGCCTTGCCTTGCCCGGGCCACTGCGCCCAACCAAGCGCGCCCGCCCACCCCTCTGTGCGGTCACCAAGACCGAGGGCGGGCAGGGCCCGGGGCGGTGCCCCCCGCTGCCCCCCACCTGCAGAAGCGCCCGCACCGCCACGCCACGCACAACCACCCCGGCCGGCTGCTCTGGGCGCCCGGGCGCAGGCGGACACGCGTGGGGACAGCGACGCGCTCCGCCCAAGCCCGCACCTGCAGGAAACGCCCGTGGGTGGGCGGCGGCGCCCCGGCCTATCTGGGAGCTGCAGGCGGGCCCTGCCCTCGCCCTCTGCCCGCTGCTCCCCCAAATCCGCCTCCCTAGGCCTGGCCACTCGCCCCCCACTCTGCGTGGTCACCAGGTTGAGGGACACACGGGGGCCAGGTTCATGCCCCACCCTTAGTACCATCCCCTTGGCCCCTTGCTACCAGCTTGTAAGTTTTTTTTAATTGCTTTATTTACTTATTTTGGGATTTGGGGGCAACACCTGGTGGGAAGATAGTACTCTTGGGTCTGTTTTTCTTCAGGGTTGATCCTGGCTTGAGGTGCCAGGATCAAACCAGGTTCCTATGGTCCCTTCCTTCTAGCCACCTTGGGCCCTTAATTGCTTTTTTGTTTTTTGTATTTTGTTTTTTCTACAACTTTTTTTTTTTTCTTTTTTGGTTTTGGGTTTGAGGCCACACCTGGCAGCACTTAGAGGTGCTCTGCTCTAGCTCTGCTCTCAGAAATCGCTCCTGGCAGGCATGGGGGACCATGTGGGATGCCGGGGATTAAATCCAGGTTCGTCCTAGGTCATTTGCATGCAAGGCAAACGCCCACCCTACCACTGTGCTATCACTCCAGCCCCAAGTTTTTGTCTTTATAGGTTTTCAGATGCAGAAAAGAAGCATGAGGGTGACCAGCGGCCCCTCTTCTCTGCACCCGTATCCCAGGACCCCCATCTGTGCTGGGGTCACTTTTCGAGTGGACCCTGACTGTGCAGGAAATGGGCACCGCTCAGTCAGGACATACAAATAAGTGTCCAAGGTGTGCCCCTTGTGAGACGAGGACCCTCAGGGCTCCCCCTCTCTCTTGACAGGGTGCCCCATCCTGTCGGCTGACCCGTACACTCTCTTGCTCTCCCAAGGTTCTAGAAAAGGAAGCATGAATCGTAGTTGTGTTTCCTTTCTTTTGTTTGTGTGTGTGTGTGTGTGTGTGTTTCCTTTCGCGCCTGTTTCCCCGATGTGCGTGGCTACATCTCAGTCAGTTCCTCCCTCTGCAGTGTGACACACACCCCCAGCCATGCCACTGTCCATCCCCTCCCTCTTGCATGCCATGCTCCTTCAAGGGTGTCCTGGGTCTCCGGGTCCCCCTATATTGGAGACAGCTCGGGGCTGGGAGTGCTCCTTTACTCTCCCAGCACACTCCCGCTGTTATGGGGGTGCCTACTTGTCATGCAGACAGGTTTCCAGAGACCCCAGCGACTATCTGTGGAGTGGGCAGGCCGTGCCATGCTGCCCACATCCTCAGTGAAACTCACAGAGCTGGACAGGCTCATTAGCTCCATCTGTTCCATTTTCCCTGACGTGGGTAGCCGCTATCTCTCGATGCAAGACTGGGTGTGGGGAAACTTGTGTACTCGTTGGAACTACTAGGCTGAACTGGGTGATGTTGGGGCTACACAGCACCCAGGCCCCAGCGTGCCATACGCCTTACCCAACCAACCCTTGTAACACATGCTCTGTTTCTTGGAGTACATTTTGTCTCAGGGTTCAATGCCAGAAAATTTGAAGCATTTCCAGGGTCTGAGCCCAAGATGCTAGCCAGGCTGCATCACGCCTGGAGGCTCTGAGTGTGGGAGTTCTGAGTTGATCTTCCAGGTGTCAGGTGCCTGTTGGCACCCCATCCTGGCGTCAAAGCCAACAGCCGGCCCTATCTCTGGCATGAAGCTTCCTTCAGCTCTTCTCACTGGGACCTGCCACATTGAGGGGTGGTGCCTGCTCCAGACCTTCCATGCCTGTCACAGCAGGTCTCACAGGTCAGCTGACATCCTTCCACCTACAACCCCTCTGCTGCCTAGATTTCTCAGCCCCCTGAAGCTCGATGCCACCACCAACCTCCCCTACGTTGGTCCCTTTTTCGGGAAGCCAGAGCCGACCCCACTCTCAGCCCAAGAGGCAAGGGGGCGGCAGGAGCTGCTCAGACACGATGCTGAGAATGATGATGGCTTCTGTGGGACTGCGTGGGGCTCTGCTAGAGTGGGCACCCAAGCCAGGCACATCAGGCATCTGTGAGCCTTCCAGTCTTTCTGCTGGGGTGCCCCCGAAATGAGCCTTGAATGTGGCTGCTCTCCACTGCCCCCACTGGACAGAAGGTCCTGGTACCTCTCCTTGCTCCTTAATTTCTTTTTAATGAATTCATCTCTACTGCAAATTGCTATTTAAAAATGTACAGTCTGGGGGCCGGAGAGATAGCACAGTGGTAGGGCATACGCCTTGCCTATGACCCAGAAAGGATGGTGGTTCAATTCCTGGCATCCCATATTGTCCCCCGAGCCTGCCAGGGGTGATTTCTGAGCGCAGAGCCAGGAGTAAGTCCTGAGCGCCACCGGGTGTGACCCAAAAATCAAAATAAATAAAAATGTGCAGTCTGGGTCAAAGCATTACAGTGGGTTAAGTGTTTTTTTTTTTTTTTTTTTTTTTTTTTTTGGTTTTTGGGCCACACCCGGTAACGCTCAGGGGTTACTCCTGGCTATGCGCTCAGAAGTTGCTCCTGGCTTGGGGGACCATATGGGACACCGGGGGATCGAACCGCGGTCCGTCCAAGGCTAGGGTTAAGTGTTTTTTTATTTGCACACGGCCAATTAGGATTCGATCCTTCTGCTGCCAGGCGTGACCCCCAAAAATGTAATCCTGTAACACATTTTTTTCCTTGATATTCTAACAACAGTCTTGCACCTAAAGACTAAATGGTTCCAACTAATAAGCTAATAAGATGCAAGAATGATAACTGACCTGGCGCTTCACTTCTCCCAGCTGCTACCCTCTATGAGGGAAAGTGGTAGAGGGCACGGGGGAGTGAAACTTGAATGGCCATACCCAGCTGCAGATCCTGGGCTCGTAGCCACAGGTGTGGGTAGCAACATATCCACCCTGGACCTTCAGCCCCTTGCTGACCTGCCCCTGAGGGCCCCTCGAGTGACCCCAAGACTGGGCTACTTCTGGTTCCCCCCTGTGCTGGGGTACGACGACCCAGGCAAAGCTGAAGTGTCCCCAGAGTAGCTGAAGATGCTGCCCATGTAGCGCCCAGCCCAGTGCCAGCATTGTCATGCCCTGATTTTCCATAAGAGGGAGCCAGACACACACACACACACACACACACACACACACACACACACACACACACACACACACACACACACACCTCTCTCTGATTGGGGGTGTGAAATCTGGACAAGCCTGATGTAGGACTCAGTCAGTCCCTACCTGAATGTGGTCAGCAGAGGCAACCAGTCTGTCCCATCCATAAGAAAACAGCATGCGGGGCCGGAGAGATAGCATGGAGGTAAGGTGTTTGCCTTTCATGCAGGAGGTCATCAGTTCGAATCCCGGCGTCCCATATGGTCCCCCGTGCCTGCCAGGAGCAATTTCTGAGCGTGAAGCCAGGAATAACCCCTGAGCACTGCCGGGTGTGACCCAAAAACCACAAAAAAAAAAAAAAAAAAAAAGAAAAGAAAACAGCATGCAGGGCCATACCCAGGCCTGTGGCTTGGAGGACACACACCCCCACACACATTCTCTGCCTCCTCTCTGCCTTCCCAAGCCCCCTACCTTGTTTCCGGGGAGCTGACTCCAGAGCATGTTGCCTTTTCAGTCTTTTAGCACTTTCTGGGGCAATTTCTGGTTCCTCTTGCGGGATGTGGAGGTACTGGTAGAGGTGAGGAGGAAGAATGAGGAGAAAGCAGGCAGCATCCTCAAGGCCCTGCAGACTCCATGGGATTTCCCAGGGACTAGGATTTCCCAGGGCACTAGGCCCATCAACTGAGTGGCAGCAGCGAGACACACTGTGTGATTCCTGAATGTGAGTCATTGCAGGTCCCCAACACTCGGGTCTCCATTCTCAGACTTCAGAAGGGAGGACCCAGGAGAACAGATGACCAGGCAAATAGACACACAGACACACAGACACAACCACAGACACACATCCTACATCTACCCACAGAGATAGACACACAAACACAAGACACAACCACAGACACACATCCTACATCTACCCACAGAGATAGACACACACCACAGACACCGACAGGCAGGAGAAAGCCGACCACAGATGTGAGGGGGTGTCACGAGATTTAGAAACAGGCTGTCCTTTCACCCACATTCTGCCAGATTGCCAGCAGCCAGTGAATACCACAAAGGCAGAGAGGATTCTTTTTGGGGCCGGAGTGGTGCTACAAGGGGTAAGGCATCATCTGCCTTGCCCACACTAGCCTATGTCAGACTGCAGTTTGATTCCCTGATGTCCTATATGGTTCCCCCAAGCCAGGAGTAATTCCTGAGTGTCACCTGGTGTGGACCAAAAATAAAAAAAATAACAGAAAAATAAAAAGAGAGAAAAGATTCTTACACTGTCCCCTTGGAGGGAATGTAGGTCTGTTCACACTGGCCTGGAGCAGCACGAACCGGCTCATGCCTATTTAAACTAGCTCATACCTGTTCACAATAGGCCCACACCAGTTCACAATAGCCCACACCGACTCACACCTGCTCACTCCAGCATATACATGCTCATACATGCTGGTCAGAGCTGGGTCCCCAAGAACCATGAAGAAGAGCTTGTTTCTAGACCCTCTGTGTAGTCTGCTGGACCACCATTAGGTGACTTTGCAGCGTGACCTTCTTCAGCTTTTCATGGCTCTGTGGACACACAGCTGTGCTCGGTGTGGGTGTGGGGAATACTCTTTTTCTTTCCTTAAAGTCAGGGTTGTCCTGACCCCCAGCACAGGGCTCCGGGAGGTGGGCTGGGGGTTGCATCATGTGCAGTTGCGGGTGAGACTCCTGTCCCAGTCTTCCACACCCCATGAGTTGATATTCTGGGGCTCTTCAGGAGAGCCTGGAGCCTGCTGGCTGAGATTCCTGGGAGAAGAAGCAGATTTGCATCAGAAAGAACACTGGCTTCATTGAAATTCTCCTCATTGGCCCAAACAAAACACCAGACAAGGGAAGTTTTAATAGAGAGCCACTTGCCCCTGAGAATAGGGAGGAAGTGGGGCCCCTCAGCCACTAGCCCAAAGCCCCACTCTGCCAACCCTGCAGGGGGAGCCCAGTTCTCGGGGCAGATGCTGCACAGCCCCAGCAGGATACAGCCGTCAGGGAGGCTATGCCGGACAGCAGAGAAGCCCCATGGGGGGACCCGTCCCCCGGCAGCACCGGAGCCCCCCAGGGAGGCTCAACCACAACCAGGTAATGGCAGCCAGTCTCTGCTCCCAGATTGAAGCTGTGGAGCACATCTGGGCAAGTGCTGGCTCTGCCGGCTCTGCATTGCTCCTCATTCCCCTCCTGTCTCTGAGCTGTGCTCCCCACTCTGCTCCTGATTCTGAGGTGCTCCTCATTCCCCTCCTGGCTCTGAGCTGTGCTCCCCAATCCACTCTTGGCTCTGAGGTGCTCCCTGATCCCCCCCCCACCTCTGAACGGTGTTCCCTATTCCCCTCTGAGCTGTACTCTCCCATTCCCCTCTTAGTTCTGGGCAGTACTCCGGTTTCCCTCCTAATTCTGAGCTGTCCTCCCTGTTCCCCTCTCGGCTCTGAACTGTGCTATCTCCCAGATCTGGGTTGTGCTCCCAATTCTCATCCTGGTTCGGAGTTGTGCTCCCAGTCACCTCTGAGCCGTGTTCCACGTTCCTCTCTGAGCTATGCTCCTGGTTTCCCTCCGGCACTGAGCTGTGCTCCCAGGTCCCCTCCCGGGAAACCAAGGGCAGGGTTTGTCCCTGCCAAGGGACAAGCACTGGGCACCCCAGTGCCTAGTGGGGCTCAGGAGAGTGACCCCAGGCACACAGCAGGCACAAAGGGGTAAGGGACCAGCCAGAAGGAGGTTTCTGACAGGCTGTGGAGTCAATGACAGGGCTGAAGTCTGGGGTCACGCCCTTACCATAAGGCCTGGGAATCCCTCTCAGGTTGCCTCCTGAGTTTAGGGCCAAACCCTGCTGCATTCATTGTGCTGACCAATAGTTCCACCGAAGCCTGTCCTGCATGGCCCTCTGGGAAGCAGCAGAGTTGCAGGACCTGCACAGAGGCCAAGGGGAGAAGGGACCCCTGGTACAGGCGGGGTGCTGAGGCCATGGGCTGCAGCAGGGCCAGGGCAAGGCAGGATATGGGAAGAGGGGGTAGGGCATTGTTGGTATGGGGAGTGACACTGCGCTCATTGTTCTAAGAGGGGCAACAGCCAAGACCTCTGGGTCCCCACCATGGCCAAAGAAGACTCATAGGCACCCTGCAGCCCCCTGCCAGGACCACTCACTCCCCCATCTCTGGGCCTTCTCTGGGAAAGTAGGGAAGCTGGGGGGAGGGGGGTCAGCAGGAGCGAGGGTTTGAGCAGTGCCCAAGGGTGGAAGGCAGCCTTGCTGACCCCCTGGAAGCCCCCATCCTGCATCTCTGAGCTGGACAAAAAGCCCAGACAAGGGCAACGGGCAGGGGTAGGGTCAGGGCGAGGGTCCTCCAGGGTCTGGAAGGCTGCGGGTGCCCCAGATAGATGCCACAGATGTGGAGGGAGGCAGCCAGGCCGGGCACTGCTCCCAGGCTGGATGAGCCCGGATGGCCTGAGGGGACTGCTGGATGGGCAGCGCGGGGTGCGGGAGTGCAAGGGCTACAGTGAAAGGGGGTGGGGAACAACACAGAGCCTGCTGGGAGCTGAGTTCGGTGGCAGGTCAGGGTCAAGGTCTCCTGCGGGGGAGCAGTGACCCTGAGCGCAATGACCACCTGCACAGGCTCAGGAATGGGGCAAAAAGGCTGCAGCCCTGCCTTCCCCTACCCCAGCAGCATGAAGAGAGCCAGTACAGGGCTGAGCAAGGAAGGGCATTGTGTTCCTGGCAGCCTTTGAAGTGTGGCCACTTTGCCGCCCGCCCCCTCCATCACCCAAGGTCTAGTGTAATCACTGCCAGCCTGTTCAGCCTTGGGGGAGGTAGAGAGGCAGCCCAAGGACCAGCCACTTTGCACACTGACTGGGAGAAGAGGCTGGACCTCAGGGTGCCCTGCTCAGAGGGAGCACACGGAGCCAAACCCAGCGCCCCTGCGTGCAAAGCCTTGCTAGCCCCCACGCACCCCATGCCCTCTACCACCAGAAGTTTGGCTGTCACCTGCCCACCCCTCAGCCCAGCGTGGGCCATGGGTGTGGGGGAAGGGCCAGCAGGCTTCTGGGGTGTAGGAAGGAGGAGGTGGGGAACACTGGCGGGAAAAGGTGAGTGGACAGGGGCTGAGGGAGAACGCAGATGCTGCTATCCTCCCGCACGGGGCAGGGGCTCAAAAGACCCTCACTCAGGATTACTGAAAGGCGAGGTAGCGTGTGCTGGAGACAACCTGGCTTGCAGCAGGGTTCAGTGGAGAAAAGTTCCAGCACTAAAGTCAAACTTCAATCCTGGCCCCAGGCAGAGGTATTGCAGGGCTTTGCCAGCCACAGCTGTCGGTGGCTCTTGCAGCTGGCTCTGGCCGGTCCCTTATGTAAGCCCAGAGGTGGGCAGCTGGGGCCCTGCCAGGTGGGTCACAGGTACCTAGGGCCACACCTCACGAGCAGCCCCAGGGCAGGCTGGGGCGGGTCCCCACAGTCACATCACCTGGGCCGGGCGGGTACTGGGAGCTCTGGTTCCCACACGAGCCCAGGGGCAGAGCACGGAGGAGCTGGCCACGGCAGGAAGGTGAGCTCCAGGGCCAGGGAGTCCCAGGCCGACATGGGGACAGGGAGACACAGATGCTGGAGGCTGGTGGCAGGAAGGAAGGGAGAGTGTGTTCCCTGAGACAGTCCTGTGGGGAACCCTGAGCTGGGAGAGGAGACCAGGATAGTGCAAGCTGGCACAAAACAAACCCTGCTTGATGCGGCTGGGAAGCTCCAGTTCTGCTGATGAAGAAAGTGTGACTGTGACAAGCTCTGTGGGAGACAGTCTCCAGGCATCCGGCCTTTTGGGCTGAGCTAGTCGGGTGCCACTGGGAGCTTCGAGGGAGGCCACACCCGGAACCCAGGCAGCCGGCCTGACTCGCGCCTTGTCTCTGTTGCAGGCGGCGGGGAGCCGGGCCTCTCCTGTGCGTGTGGTGCCCGGGGCAGCCGCAACTCCTTGCTTCAGTTGGTAGTTTCCTCCCCCAGGGTGCGGCCGCCGCACAGGCGCCATGCTAGAGGCTCTCCTGCTCAGGGGTGCTGGCTCCATCTTAAGGACTGTGTAAGAAAAAGGATCCTCACCCACTTTCACCCCCAGGACGCCTCTGGGGAGAATCAGGGCACCGCCCGTCACCTGTTCACCAGCCTTTCCAGGTTTCATCTGAGCCTGCAGAACTGGGGCTCTGGGCAGAGCAGGCATGAGCGATCACACCATGGGGACCGCTTTAGCCTACCTTGAAGCCCAGGTGTTGAGGGGAAAGTCTAGAGTCCTCAGCCAGAGAGACAGAGCAGCAAGGGAGGATGCTCGCCTTGCATGAGGCCAACCCATGTTTAATCCCTGGCATCCTGTAGGGGCCTCCGAACCTCGCCAGGTGCGATCTCTGATTACAGTGCGGAGCCAGGAGTCAGCCCTGCGTACTGCTGGGCATGAGCAAAAAAACTGGAAAAGAAGAAATCCTAGGGGCTCCGAGCAAGAGGCCTGGCTGCAAGGGTGACAGGAAAGGGCAGAGAAACAAGCAGGACCAGGGAACAGGTCATTGCACTCAGACTTTAGCCACTGCAGCCTGCATGTTGTCATCGGGGATGGGCTGGGAGAATCACCCCTCAAGGAAGAGTCAGGGCCTGGTAGGCATAACAGTTTCAAGAGGGTCCCCTCGTTCAGCTGTGCTCACAGGCATCCCCAGCAGCTGGCAGCTGCAACGGTGCGTTGGGGTGAAAGGCACCACTGAGACCCTGTCTCCATCCCATCCTCTCATTCCTCCCGGGGGCAGCAGGCAGTCACTGCCCTCCTCCTCGCCTGGCAATGCCCACCTGTGAGGTGTGGCAGCCACACTTCCTGCCCTGGAGGGAATTAGAATTGCTTCATCGAGGGACCTGTTGGTCCATTGTAGTTGCCATGATTCATCTCATGACCCGGCCTGGGCTTCTAGGCAGAGATAAGATGAGGGTCAGGGCAAGTTTCTCCTCCACACATGGGTAGCTGCTGCCAGGCCTACTGAACCTGCTTGCCTACCTGCCCTCCCAGGGGCTGTGGTTTCTCTCTATGTTTACTTGTTTTCAAACCAGAACTAATTTATAGGCACCTTATCAGGTGGAAAAACTGCTTTCACCTTTGATGCGACTGATTTTAAAACCCTTGTTTGGAGGAAGCGGTTCCGGTGGTGAGAGATCAGAACCTAGGAGGTGGGCCTGGTTAATTTGGGAGTGTCCACCTGCCCTTGGCTCTGCCCAGGGGGTTCTGAGCCCTGCATGGTGTGAGCACAAGACGGTGCTCCTCTGCACCTCTGCTCTCATCTCTTTCTCATAACCTGCTGCTGTCTTTTGCCTCGAAACCAACCTCAGGTTCTCAAGCAGACTGTGGCCTGGCGGGCCTGCATGTGTTCGCAGACTTAGTTTGAGCCTGCAGTGCCGGCGAGGAGTCAGGGCACATGTGAGCAGCAGGTAACCACCGGCTGCTGGGCGTGGCAGGGGTGGGCAGCTGCCCGGTGGACACACGACTCCCAGGTTCTAATCCTGGGGGGCTCAGCAGACGGTGTCTAGGATGGTGGCAGTGCCTCGAATGTCTGCAGCTCCGTATGTCCGAGGGACATCCCCCCACACCCGACACAGCTTACAATCCTGGGTCTGGGGTGCCTCTGTGTCCTTCGAGGGCCTCCAAAGTCTTGGGCCAAAGGACTATTCCCAGCCCTGATTGCCTGCATTCTCCTGGGAGCATTCGGGACCCCCACGCCAAATCCCCCATGTCCTTCATCTCAGTGGCTTGTACCTGCTCAGGACACACAGGGAGTCTAGAGCCTGGCCTGGCCTTTGGGGAGAGGAGACAGAACTGGGGCCTCCCCCAAGGCATGCTGGATCTGGAAGGGACTCAGCCTGCCCTAATCCTGATCCTCCACAGCCTCCAGACTGATCAGCAGCCATTCTCCAAAGAGTCCTTGAGCCAGGCTGCTGCATGGGTAGCTGATGGCCGGCTGGACCCCCCAGGTAAGCTCTGTGGGGAACCGGGGTAGGGGCTGCAGGCAAGAGTCATGGTACAACTTGGTAGGGGTGGGGTCCCCTGTCCACCGCCACAGCAGCCTGAAGGCCAAGCAGGAGGGAGGTGGAGGCAGAACAGAGAGCACAGAAGCAGGACACTGGCTGATGTCCTGGGCCCAGCATGCATTCTGTGTATGCACCCCAAACAAGACCGAGGTGCCGGGCTAGATCCTGTACATGAGGCTGCAGCCCCTGTGAATCTCTGTGCCTGGCCTGAGTGTCTGGACTAGGGGTGGACATGGGGAGGGCAAGCAGGAGGGTGCTGGCCATACCACAGTGCAGCATCGAGTCCACCCGGGGCTCCCAGGCCTGACAGATCCCACCCCCCAAGGCTCCCCAAAGTGGGGTAGAGTTCTGAACACAGCCGTGAGATGCATGTCCACTGTGGGTGTGAGAAGGACACCAATCCCCGCATCACAGCATGTGGCCAGCTACAAAGCTCCAGGCCTTCTGGCTGATATATTCTGTGCTGCCTGCCAAGGCCGTAACAGGCCGATCTGTTCTTATCTCTGTCACACTTTCATGGATTCTTCTGTGTTCCTTGAGGGTTTGGCAAAGAACTCAACAGTCCTGGGTGCTGTGGGAAGAGACCTTGGGGCTGAGCCCAGAGTGGCTGGCAGCAGTCATGGATCCAGAACTGGGTGGCCAGGCCTGAGAACTGTCCACCCCCAGATTGGGTTCCTGAGCCTTTACTCCCACGGTCCCCGAGGACCCTGCTACCCCTCGACCTCTCCAGGCTCTTTGGATGCTTTGTCTTGGCCTGGCCGCAGCACAGTGGCCAATTGACGAGTGGCCTGGCTGGTCGGCAGAGCTGAGCTCAGTAGATTGAATTGTGCCTCTTCCTTGAAACTCCAAGGCACGGTGGGTTTGCAGCTCTCGGTCAATGCAGAGAGGTGAGATATGCTGTCTCTCTGCGGCGGACAGCAGCAGCTGCAGCTCCTTTGTCCCCCACCCCACCCCCACCCCCGTATCCCATGTGCCTTGCCTGGGCAGGAAAATGGACACATTAGCAGCACCGCCAACACCAGTCCAAGTCGACACCCCACCAGGACTCTGATGACCTACTTGCCACTTATCTGTCATCCGCAGAGTCATTACTGTGGACGTCGAGGGCCGATGGGCGGGTGCAGCTGCGCGTGGATGCAAGCTGTCCGCAGCCACCCCGTACGGTGCATGCCATGTTCTCCGAGACGCTGGCCAAGTATGGCGACCTTAAGGCGCTGGGCACCAAGTGCCAGGGACAGTGGCATCACATCTCCTACTCGCAGTACTACCTGCTATGCCGGAAGGCCGCCCGGGGCTTCCTCAAGGTGAGGGCTTGCTTGGCTTCTTCCGCCTCTATAGTCTGTGTCCCCCATCTAGCCTGTGTCTGAGCCTCAGAGAAGAAGCACTGGGCAGCTGGCACTGGTGGCCATGCTGACCCTGGTCTCTGCAGCCTGGGGGCCGGTGCATGGAACTACAGGGTTATAGACAGTCCCTGAGGGGTGGCCCTGAGCCGGCTTGCAGGGTCCCAACACCCTTGGCACACCTACCCACCCCTCTGGCCTGCAGCTGGGACTGGAGCAGGCCCACAGTGTGGCCATCCTAGGCTTCAACTCCCCGGAGTGGTTCTTCTCTGCGGTGGGCACCGTGTTTGCTGGGTAAGTACAGGGCAGGCTAGGGCAGGGGAGTCTTTATCTCTGTCTTTGGGTTCTGGGCATCATTTGGTCAAGCTGGAAAAGTGCCTTGTTCTCTACAGAGGCATTGTCACGGGCATCTACACCACCAGCTCCCCTGAGGCCTGCCAGTACATCGCCCAGGACAGCCATGCCAATGTGATCGTGGTGGACTCGCAGAAGCAGCTGGAGAAGATCCTAAAGGTCTGACCAGAGCCAGAGCACAGCAGGAATAGCACTGGTCTGGCATGAGGCCAGCCCAGGTTCCATCCCCAGCACCCCTAGGGTCCCTACAGGCCCTGTCAGGAGTACAGTGCCAACTCTAAGTACTACCAGGTGTGCCCCCTTCCCCCCAAAATAGAAAAAGATTTAGTAGGTCTGTCCGCAGCTCCTTCCTGACCACCCCCAAGAGAGCTGATACAGACACTTGGACCCAAAGTGGGACCCAATTGGCAGGTCCTGAGCCAGGCAGCTCCTGTTGACTCCTCTTAGCTTTCCTAATGAAGACCTGCTTGCTGGGTTCAGTCTCAGGAGGAAGCAAAGCCACCCAAGAAAACCCTGCAAGCACTTCCAGAACTTTCTCTGCACTCAACTCTGCCATCATTTCATAAATGTCGGTGCTCTGAGCAGGCAGCTATGTTTCATACTCTCTGAATCTCTAATAGGCACGCTGAGAGGGGTAAGGTCAAGGGTCCCCACAGGATCTCCATGGTCACACTGAGCCTAGGAATGACTCCTGTAGGATGCTGGGGTGCCTTTTAGCAAAGCCTGTTGTCCACAGATTTGGAAGAACCTGCCCCACCTGAAAGCTGTTGTGACCTACTGGGAGCCCCCGCCCCAGAAGCTGGCCAAAGTCTACACGGTAGGGGGACTCAGCATGCACTGCCCCCAATGTTCCCACACACTATTCACCTTTCACTGACCCCTGCACTGTCGTCTCTATACTGTCCCCCTTTGACAGTCCCTCCCAAAACTAGTCCCTATCTGCCCTGCAGATGGAGGAGTTCCTGGAACTGGGCAGTGATGTGCCCGAGGTGGAGCTGGACACTATCCTCCAGGCCCAGCGGCCCGACCAGTGCTGTGCTCTGGTCTACACATCAGGCACCACCGGGAGCCCCAAGGGTGTGATGCTGAGTCAAGACAATGTAAGATACAGCGTCTGGGGGTGTAACTTGGAGTGAGGGTAGGAGCCAGAGTGGGAGTTAGGGTGGAAGTGAGGATGGGCTCTCCTGGGGTGCTCCAGAGAAGCCCCAGTGGGCAGCACCAGGGCCCCTGGAGGCAGCCCAAAGTCCAGGATAGAATAGGCCATCTGCCACTGTGTCCCCAGATCACATGGACAGCACAATATGGCAGTCAGGCAGGAGACATCCAGCCAGCGGAAGTGCAGCAGGAAGTGGTGGTCAGCTACCTGCCTCTCAGCCACATTGCAGCCCAGATCTACGACCTATGGACTGGCATCCAGTGGGGGGCCCAGGTCTGCTTTGCTGAGCCTGACGCCCTGAAGGTCAGTCCACCCGTCTGTCTGGACAGACATGTCCTGGGCTATGCTCAGGTTCCATGTGCCACACACATGTCCCCAGTGTCTTGTGTCCCCAGTGTGGCCACGATTGCCTGGGGTCTCTGCCCTGTGCCCTGTGCAGACACATGGACCCATTTTCCCTGCCTGCACTCACAGCCCGTGTGTGCACTTGTCTCATGCACATGTGTATATGTGTGTTCCACACACATCCATATCACACATGTGTAAACATATCCCTGGCAGACACTCATACCCCAGGTACATGTTTCTGTATGTCTTGTATGTGTGCTTGTGAATACGCTAGACTATCACGTGTGCAGACACATACAAGTCCTATGCTGTACTTTCTGGCCAGGTTTCTTTTGGGGGGGTCACACCCGGCAGCACACAGGGGCTACTGCTGGCTCTGTGTTCAGAAATCGCTCCTGGCAGGCACGGGGGACCATATGGGATGCCGGGATTTGAACCACTGTTGGTCCTGGGTTGGCCACTTGCAAGGCAAACGCCCCACCGCTGTGCTAACTCTCCGGGTCCCAGGTTCTTTTTTGAGGAGTGGGGTCACATCTCGTGGTGCTCAGGGGCTACTCCTGGCTCTGCTCTCAGGGATCTCTCCTGTTGTTGCTCAAGGGACCCTCTGAGATGCTGAGAATTGAACCAGGGTGAGATGTGTGCTAGGCTAACGCCCTCCCTACTGTGCTGTCTCTCTAGCTCTTCAAGCATAATTCTTTTTTTGGTGGAGGGAAGTTTGGTTTTTGGGCCACACCTGGCAGTGCTCAGGGGTTACTCCTGGCTCTTTGCTCAGAAATAGCTCCTGGCAGGCTTGGGGGACCATATTGGATGTTGAGATTCAAACCCAGGTCTGTCCCAGTTCAGCCGTGTAAGGCAAACGCCCTATTGCTGTGCTATGGCTCTGGCCCCACGAGCAGAATTCTTGTTTTTGTTTTTGTTTTTCGGGCCACACCCATTTGATGCTCAGGGGTTACTCCTGGCTAAGTACTCAGAAATTGACCCTGGCTTGGGGGGACCATATGGGATGCCGGGGGATTAAACAGGGTCCTTCCTTGGCTAGCGCTTGCAAGGCAGACACCTTACCTCTAGCGCCACCTTGCCGGCCCCACGAGCAAAATTCTGACACACATGCAGACAAGTAGGGCTGGTGCAGAGGGATTGAGGGCAGTGTCAGGCTGTCCCAGAGTGACTTGTCTGTGACCACACCTGACTACACCATAGGTCACCATCTAATCAGCCTCCGTGCCATGGATTTGTGTGCTACCTAATTTCCCTTTCCACACCAGCACAGGGAGGGCAGGGTTGTCTGGGGGCAAACTGCACAGCTCATGGGGACTTGGATGTTTGGGTCAGCTGGCCTGCCACCCTTGCCTTCGGAACAGGGGAGCCTGGTAAACACGCTGCGGGAAGTGGAGCCCACATCTCACATGGGAGTGCCCCGAGTGTGGGAGAAGATCATGGAGCGCATCCAAGAGGTGTCGGCTCAGTCTGGCTTCATCCGGCGCAAGATGCTGCAATGGGCCATGGCTGTGACTCTGGAGCATAACCTCACCTGCCCAGGCAGGTACGGAGGCCGGGATGAAGAGAGCCTGGGACAGGGCAACCCAGGGCTGGCAGGCCAGCGGGTCCTTCAGGGTCTGGGGCACCCATGGGAACAGGAAGACAGCAGGCAGGCAGGAAGGGGACCAGACCCTGATGGTTTCCTGATGGCCTGTCCTCTGTGGCCCTGTCCCCTCCACCAGTGACCTGAAGCCCCTGGCCACCAGGCTGGCCGACTATCTGGTGCTGGCCAAGGTGCGCCAGATGCTGGGCTTTGGCAAGTGCCAGAAGAGCTTCTACGGGGCAGCGCCCATGACGGCCGAGACACAGCACTTCTTCCTGGGTCTCAATATGCGCCTGTACTCGGGTTATGGGCTCAGCGAGACGTCGGGCCCGCACTTCATGTCCAACCCCTACAACTACCGGCTCTATAGGTGCGCCCGGCAGCGGTGGGCCCAGGTCGGGGTGGGCCCTGTGGGAGAAAGAGGGCAGCAGGTGGGCTCAGGGCTTGCAGGGACTCAGGTTGGCAGGTGCTCAAGCTCACAGGGGTTCAGATGTCCTCCTGAGGTCTGTCCTCCTGTGGTTCTGGACCTTGGCTCCCGCTGACCCGCCCTGCCCACCTGCCCTGCCTCACCCCCCAGTTCTGGAAAGCTGGTGCCCGGCTGCCGGGTGAAGCTAGTCAACCAGGACTCAGCAGGCGTGGGCGAGATCTGCCTGTGGGGCCGCACCATCTTCATGGGCTACCTCCACATGGAGGAGCGCACACGTGAGGCCATCGACGCCGACGGCTGGTTGCACACGGGGGACATGGGCCGCCTGGATGACGATGGCTTCCTCTACATCACCGGGCGGCTCAAAGGTCAGCAGCGACCGGGTGGGGGTGAGGCTCCTGTGCAGGCGGGGACACATGGCCCAGGAGACTTGGCTGAGGGTTGGGGACACAAGGTGGACATATGGAGATGGACATGTCCGTGTTGTGGGTGGGGCGATGGCCATACCTCTGGGCAGGGCCGAGAGTCCAGTAACCATGGCAGAGGGGCTGGGCTGCAACTGGAGGGAGTGGTCGCTGGACCAGTGGAAGGGATGAAAGGATGGATTTGGATGCGATATGGCCTCTTAGGCCTATCCTACTCCATCCCTTCTTGGTGGGTAGCTGCTCACACCCCACTTACTGAAGAGATACCTGCCTTCACGAATTCTTTTTTTTGTTTTTGTTTTTGGGCCACACCCAGTGACGCTCAGGGGTTACTCCTGGCTATGTGCTCAGAAGTTGCTCCTGGCTTGGGGGACCATATGGGACGTCGGGGGATCGAACCACGGTCTGTCCAAGGCTAGTGCAGGCAAGGCAGGCACCTTACTTGTAGCGCCACCACCCGGCCCCGCCTTCAGGAATTCTTACACAGAGATACCTGCCTTCACGAATTCTTACATAGCTAGCAAATGGGGGTGAGGAACTCGTGGGATTCGGATAGCTGAGGGCGTAAAGGCGATCTACACTCACTGACAGGGTTGGTATTATCCAGCCTAACTTTATGCCATGTCCCCAGAGCTGATCATCACAGCTGGAGGAGAGAATGTGGCACCTGTTCCCATCGAAGAGGCTGTGAAGACCGAGGTGCCCATCATCAGCAACGCCATGCTCATCGGGGACCAGCGCAAGTTCTTGTCCATGCTGCTCACGTTGAAGGTGGGTCGTGGGTCTGGGGTCTGGGTTTAGCTATCGACATGGGTCCCTGCAGAGTTGCTTTATTGCCTAGTCCCAATGCAGTTGGGCTCATAATGGGTCCCAGCTCCAACTTCACAGCCTCAGCACTGAGAAAAAGTCAGGGTAAAGGAATCTCTGGTGTCAGGCAGCCCCTTCCACCAGCACGTGCCCCTTGCAGACAAGGTGCGTGTCCTGAAGTGTGCTGTGGTCTGTTTCTCACCCCCTCCCTAGTGCACTCTGGACCCAGACACGGCAGAGCCTACGGACAAGCTGACAGAACAGGCCATAGAGTTCTGCCAGCAGGTGGGCAGCCAGGCCACCACGGTGTCGGAGATCGTGAGCACGAAGGACAGCGCTGTCTACCAGGCCATCGAAGAGGGGATCCGCCGGGTGAATGCCAAGGCAGCAGCCCGACCCTACCACGTCCAGAAGTGGGCCATTCTCCACAGAGACTTCTCCATTTCAGGGGAAGAACTGGGTAGGTTTCCCTGTGCCCATCTGGGGAGTTGACAGGAGACCTGTGGCAGTGCTGGAGATCTCACCTTGGAGAGAGCTTGAAGGGAATGTCATGTCATGTAGGTCCCCTAGACCAGCTCCTTTCAGGCTCATTAGCTAGTTCCACTTGCTCCTCCAGGGCCCACAATGAAACTGAAGCGACTCGTCGTCCTGGAGAAGTACAAGGATGTCATCAACTCTTTCTACCAGGAGTAGTGATGTGTGGCGCTGGTGCACGGTGGCCAGCAGGAGGCTCCATCCTGGGTCTGGCAGCGGCCAGAGCTGGTGCCCACAGCAGCTGCCGATCCGAGAGCTTCACGTGGGCTAGTTTCGTTTGTTGATTTTGGTTCAGGTGGCAGCAGAGACAGCTTTGTCCTGGAATGACGGGGCTGGATGTGTGTCAGGTCTCTGGGGTGACTCAGACTGACTTAGCTGGATTCCTACCAGGCCCACAGGCTCCCTCACAATACCCACACACCTTCCACCCAATCATTGCTGTTTAATAAACTGCTGCCGCCTGCCTGCCTGTAGTTAGTGTGTAATTTAAACATTAAACTTCTTTCTGGAACTGCAGGTTGAACAAGTGGGTGGGATCCGCTCAGAGGCCTGTCTGCTTAATTCTCTGGAGGCCATGCCTGGCAGTGCTTAGCTTACTGACTCCTGGCTCTACCAGGGGACCATGCGATGCTCAGGTGGGCCTCTAAACAGGAGACAAGCAGAGAAGACATGCCTCAATCCAAGCTGGAATTCTTTATTAGTACGAACCCACGAGCCATATTAGCACATCCAAAAACAAAATAAAGCAAAACAAAAAGAAAACAGGAAGCAGCAATTTAAACAATACGAGACATTAAGATTGTAAGTCTGGTTACAAGCCTCAAAATGACTCAGCGGGTAGACACTAAGAAATCCCCCACAGCCTGGGTCCTCTCTGCACAAGGGCAGGGGAGTGTGAGCTACCTGTGGTGTGAGGATGGAGATGAGTGTTGAGAGATCAAAGAAAACCAGGTTGGGTCTAGGGCAGTGGCTGCCCACTCTGGACCCTGCACCCTCGGGGTCTGGCAGGGCCTGGTGCTTGGGCAGGAGTCGGAGGTCACTACAAAGTCAAGGGCCAGCATTGCTACTTGTTAAATTCTCAGTGGCCCAAGTCCAGCTGGGTGGGCTGGGAGCACCCTCAGTGGAGCACAGCATTTCCCAGACAGCAGGGCATCACCGTGCCATAGCACCAGCTCTGGGCAGGCACAAGCACTTACATGCAGCCAGGAGGCAGCACAGGACACGGGATGACGGCACCGTGGTGTCTGTGTCCCGCCTGTCACCTGCAGCTTTCAGATAAACACAACTGATGCCTTCTGTTTGTACTCTCGGATTGGAAGTCTTTATTCACACTCAAGATTTCAGGTAAAGAACATAATTCATGTCAAGGTTTTCATATCTCACTAAGAAAAGTGCCACAATCACCGCTTTCCCAGTGATTCCCACTTTCCCAGGAACTTCCTGTGCCTGTTTAATGATTCTGTCTTGTGCTATTATGTCAATATTCTCTTGTAATTATTACATTTTTTTTCATAAACCAAGGAAAATACGTTTTTTAAAAAGTTAAATTTTTGCTCTTATTAATTCTGTATCATATTTACAGCTGAGGAAAAAAAAAGTGCTTTAACTGAAGTGTACAATGGTTAAGAATGGCAAATGATACAGTCCACTTGGAGTTTACCCAAAAAATGTATACCAGATAGATAAATAAATAAAACAAGCACTTGGAAAAAGTCCTTTGAAAGCAGGCGGGGGTGTCCCTGTGCCCTCCGCAGAGCTTTTGTTAGGACAGGCCAGATCTGACCAGGGGTTCTGTCGAGAAGCAAACCAGATGCACAAAGAGCAGGAGTGTGGCGCCTGGGAGTGAGGTTTGGGGACTGTGCAGGTGCCTCAGTCCAGGTCTCTCACGCGGCGGCAGATTTCCTCGGTGAAGTCTGAGCACTTGGCATTCCCTCCCAAATCTTTTGTTAAGCTCTAAGGAAAGGAAAAGTGACAGTTGAGATCACGAGCGAGGTTGCGTGCACGTGAAGCGTGGGCTGGGGTTTGTTCTCAGGTCGCCAGATACTGGGAAGTCCAGTCAGGCAGCATAACAGTGACCAGGAAGTAACAGGAGGCTATGACAAGCAGGCAACTAACTGGAGGAAGATTTTTAAATACCCCCACCCCCCATATTAGACCCCCAGAAAATGTTTCGTCAATGGGGGTATGGATCTGTGTGTGTGGTCATATGTCCCCTGGGGAGAATTTGTTAAGTTTAAAAAGACCGCAGCCCCTGTACAGCAGTGCAGATATTGCACGTATGCACCTGGGACAACCCAGAGAAGCCACAACAGAGAGGCCCATGCAATACCAGACTGTCGCTCACGGCTAGGGCTGCAGGGCTGCCATCCTACCTTCCCATCCTTGATGGTAGCAAAGCAGGCAGTCTCAATCTTGGCAGCATGGTCGAACAGGCCCATGTGACGCAGCATCATCACAGCGCTGAGCAGGAGGGCCGTGGGATTGGCCATGTCCTTGCCTGCAATGTCGGGGGCTGTGCCGTGGACCTGTGGAGGTAGAGATGGACCAGAGGGACAGACATGATGACCTCTGCCCTCAATGACACAAACAGGCACCAACATGGCCTGAGAGATAAGAGTTGGAAGAGTTTTTCAAAAAGTGCAAAGATTAAAAAACAGGGCCTGGAGAGATAGCACAGCGGCGGCGTTTGCCTTGCAAGGAGCCGATCCAGGACCAAAGGTGGTTGGTTCGAATCCCGGTGTCCCATATGGTCCTCCATGCCTGCCAGGAGCTATTTCTTTTTTTTTTTTTTTTTTTTTTTTGTTTTTTGGGCCACACCCGGTAATGCTCAGGGGTTACTCCTGGCTATGCGCTCAGAAGTTGCTCCTGGCTTGGGGGACCATATGGGACGCCGGGGGATCGAACTGTGGTCCGTCCAAGGCTAGCGCAGGCAAGGCAGGCACCTTACCTCTTGCGCCACCGCCCGGCCCCTCCAGGAGCTATTTCTGAGCAGACAGCCAGGAGTAAGCCCTGAGCAACGCCGGGTGTGGCCCAAAAACAAAACAAAACAAAAAAAGATAGTGCAAAGATGAGGGTTGAATGAAACCCTGGTTTCAGCCCCGAATTACAGGAGGAAGAGAGCCCCTGAGCACCGAGAGTGGCCCCCCAAAGAAAATAATAGTATTTAAAAGCTTTAAAAAGCAAATGGGGCTCGAGCAATAGTATAATGGATAAGGCATTAGCCTTGCACAAGACTGACCTAGGTTCAATCCTCAATTATCAGATATGGTCCCCTGACCCTGCCTGAAGCGATTCCTGAGGGCAAAGACAAGAGTAACCACAGTAACCCCTGAGGGCTGGTGGGTGTGGCCCTAAAAACCAAACAAAAAACACAGGCACAGGGCCAAAGTGGTGGCACAGCAGTAGGGTGACCTAGGATGAACCGCAATTCAACCCCCCCCCCCCACATCCTATATGGTCCCCCAAGCCAGAAGCGATTTCTGAGCACATAGCCAGGAGCAACCCCTGAGCGTTACCAGGTTAACAACAACAAAAAAACAGGCACCTCGACATTTGCCCTGCATGCAGCCAACCTAAATTCAATCCCCAGCACCGTAGACAATGGTACTGAGTACAACTGGATATGACCCCAACATGAAACAAAAAGCACAATAATGGGCTTCTAGTCAATCCCTGGAATAATACTGTGAGAGAGGGGCTGAAGAGTACAGTGGGGAAGTGCTTGGCTTGTACTCAACTGATCTGGGTTCAATACCTGGTATCCCACACAGAACCTTGAGCACCAACCACTAGGAGAAATTCCTGAGTGCAGAGTCAGGTGTACTCCCAAAGCATTGCTAGGCATGGCCCACCCCCCAAAAGTCCCTCAAATAAATAAAAATACTGCGAGAGAAAGAACATCCAATAACTAAAGATTCAAAATAGATGAGAGATAGTGACTAGCTAAGTGATGGTGAACTAAGCAAGCTTAGAATAAGAGACACATTTTCTCTGAATAAGGGCGCGGTAGAGGTGAGGCACTGCACACCCAAAGACATTACCGACTCGAAGATGGCCACGCCATTGGCGCCAATGTTCCCGCTGGGTGTCACTCCCAGCCCGCCGATTAGCCCCGCACACAGGTCACTGTTAGGGTGAAGAGAACACGCCACTTAGCCCCAACCTGCAGTTCCAAATATTCTCCCCCCAAACTATGAGGAGCCCAGCTTCAGCTCCAGGGGTAGTTGGGAAACAGAAAGGCCTGAGCCTCTACTGGGCAAGCAAGCTTCTGCCAGGCCACGCCTACCGGGTCACCCACATGATACCCATTGGCCAGTGCAGTACAGAGCCTGGAGCCCAGAGGTGGGAAGAGAAAGACATGTGGTAAAATCTCAATCTCTTGGCAATGCAGAACCAAAGATATGGGTCTGGGGCCTGAGAGATAGCACAGGGGTAGGGCATTTGCCTTGCACACAGTTAACCCAGGACAAACCCAGGTTCGATCCCCAGTATCCCATATGGTCCCCAGAGCCTGACAGGAACAATTTCTGAGTGTAGAGTCAGAAGTAGCCCCTCAGCACCGCCAGGTGTGGCCCAAAAACCAAAACCAAAACTAAACAAACAAAAAATAAAGAACCACAAAAACATGTGTCTTAGGGGGCTAGACAGAGAGCACAGTGGTTAGGCGTTTGCCTTGCATGCAGAAGGATGGTGGTTTGAATCCCGGCATCCATTATGGTCTCCCGAATCTGCTGGGGGCGATTTCTGAGCATAGAACCAGGAGTAACCCCTGAGTGCTGCCAGGTGTGACCCCAAAACAAAACAAACCCATGGGTCTTAGAATGGTTTTTGCCTCTTTCCAATGGTTCTTGCCTCTTTCTTCTAAGTCTGAAATTATGGAAAGAATCGCTCAAATATCCTGAGAGCAACCCTCTCCTCTCCACCCCACCCCACCCCCAGCAGAGGGGAGAGAGAAGGAAGAGTGACGAGAGAGAAGCAGCGAGGCCCTGTGGGCCCATGAGAGACGAGTGGCTAGACAGTCCTTGCCACAGGCCTACCTGAGAATGTCTCCATAGAGGTTTGGCATCACCAGCACATCGAACTGGGATGGGTCCTGCACCATCTGCAAAGCAGGGACACGTCTCTCAGAGAGCTCGAGAAGCCCACGTCCACCAGAGGGCAGCAGGGAGACGCCTACTCACATTCAGGCACACTGTGTCTAGGTACATCTCGTTAAACTTGATGTCTTTACAGTTTTCTGCAACTTCCCTGCATTTCTGCAGAAAAAGCCCATCGGACATTCGCCTGTAATCAGAGAACAACTACTGAAAAGCAAAAACTTGCGTGAAGGAAAAGGTTAGAGAAAGTGCAGGGCCCTCCAGAAGGCCAGGTAACAACTGACTACAACAAAAGTGATTCTTTGTATTTTTGGTTCATACCCAGCAATGCTCAGGGGTCACTCCTGGGTCTAAGCTCAAGAATTACCCCTGACAGTGCTCGAGGGATCAAGCCAGGGTGGGCCACATACAAGGCAGGCATCCTCCCTGCTGTGCTATCTCTCCAGCACCCACCCACCCACCCCCAAACAAAACAACTGAAAAACACAAAGTAACACAGAGGTTAACTGACATGCTCTTCCTTTAGGGCATAGCGGCATCTAGACCTTTATCAGTCATTTCTTTTTTTTTTTGGTTTTTGGGCCACACCCGGTAATGCTCAGAAGTCGCTCCTGGCTTGGGGGACCATATGGGACGCCGGGGGATCGAACCGCGGTCCGTCTCCTAGGCTAGCGCAGGTAAGGCAGGCACCTTACCTCCAGGGCCACCACCCGGCCCCTATCAGTCATTTCAACTACGAAAAGATGCTACATATTCGATGCTTGTCTTAGACCAAAGAATATAGCTGATATATCTACTCAGATGGGCCAGGAAGGGAAGCAGGTTGCAGACACACATATGCACAATCACAAACACACGCAGTATGGTGTTTGCTGAACCTCACCTCCCTGCCTGTTATCCCTGGGTACTCCTTTAACACGATGACTGGACACTCCCAAGTGTCCCAGAGACATCAGGTCAGGAGGGACACCATGGTGCTGAGGAAGGAGCACCAAGCAGAGGCCAAGGGCAGGAGGGAGCCACGGCCCCGCAGGTGGATGCTCTGACCCCGCAACCCCTCACCCCACCCCCAGAGGACTCACATGATGTTGGCCTTGTGCACAGCGGTGACGTTGCTCCGGTGGTTGTTGCGTGCGTACTCGAAGGCAAACTCGGCAATGCGCTTGCTGGCCTCCTCGGTGATGAGCTTGATGCTCTGCACGACCCCATCCACGATCTGGAAGGAAAAAAGGGGAAGGGCTGCGTTGTTAAGGGCAGCCACAGGGTGGTGCCCTCGAGCCAGCGCCAGTACATGGGCCCAGGGGGGAGGCGTGAGGGGGTGCCCTGGACACACGCTGTCCCCAAGTCCCTCTGGGCCCACAGCTCAGTGAGGTCACACCCCGAGACGCACCACATGCTCGATGCCGCTGTACTCGCCCTCCGTGTTCTCCCGGATGGTCACGATGTTGACGTCGGTGTACGGTGTCTTATAGCCTTCGATGGAGACGCAGGGTCGGACGTTGGCGTAAAGGTCAAACGTCTTCCTCAGCAGTAAGTTCATTGAGGGGTGACCAGCTGCTATGGGGGTCTTCAGAGGTCCTGTGTCAAAGATCAGCCCATAAACTTGGGCCACCTCCTAAAAGGTTGCCCCTTCCCTGCTTCCCCTCAAAGCCAAGTAGAGAGGGTTTTCTCGGGATAATTTCCTTTTGCATCATCAATAAGAATGGGGACAAGATGGGTTGGAACATACCGAGAGTAGGCCTGGGGCCGGCCGGGTCCCACTTGACTGCATGTGGCCTGTAAACCCCAAGTTTGTGGGGCTAGGGGAATGTTCAAAAAAGGAAATGCAGGGGCCAGAGTGAGTGGAGCCTTTGCCTTGCACCGACCAACTCAGGTTTAATCTGATACGGTCCTGAATCTGCCAGGAGTAATTTCTGAGCACAGAACCAAGAGTAATCCCTGAGCCCCACTGGGTGTGGCCTCCCAAAATAGGGGTAACACAAAAGAACAGGGACACAGGCTCTCGAAAGCCCTGCTAAGACATCAAACACAGACAGAGTGGGGTCCACCTGGATTAATGCCTGAGTGGATTCACACTGAATCATGACCTTAAATATGTTTGGGCCAGACAGATGGAACAGAAGGTGCTTCCCTGGCCTGATCCCAGGCACCCCACAGGGTCCACTAGGAATGATCCCTGAGCAGAGTTAGGAATAAACCCTAAGCACCACTAGATGTGGACCCAAAACAAAACCAAAAAGAAAAAAAAGTGTTGGGGGGCAGGATAGTACATTAGGTAGGGTGTTTTGCTGGCATATGGCTGATCCAGGTTGGACCCCAGGTACCCCATATTCAAGCCCTGCCAGTTATAATCTCTGAGCACAGAGCCAGGAAAGCCCTGAGCACTGCCAGGTGTGGCCCTCTCGCCCAAAAAAAGTAAAAATGCAAAATGTATACAACAGATAAACCTAGTCAAAGATGGAGAGATAGCATGAAGGTAAGGCATTTGCCTTCCATGCAGAAGGTTGGTGGTTCGAATCCCGGCATCCCATATGGTCCCCCGAGCCTGTCAGGAGTGATTTCTGAGCATAGAGCCAGGAGTAACTCCTGAGCGATGCCGGGTGTGACCCAAAAACAAAACAAACAAAAAAAAAACTAGTCAAAGTCAAAGATAAATGTACATTTTCTTCTGACACAGGTTATCACTTGAACACCTTTCGTTCAAGAAAGTGCGAATAGAGAACTGTGGTATATGAGTAGTCAGGTCCTGGTTCCTGACCGTTGGCTCCAACAGATCTGACTGAGTCCCTCGGGGCAACTTTCCCAACCTCAGAATCTGTGACAAAACGTAGCTAGGCCCATGGCGCTACCTTTCAGGCCCATCTTGTTTTTGTCCATCGACTCCTTGGCTTCAGGAGGGATCATCCACTTGCCGCCGGGGCCCTGGATGGCCGTGACATTCCGCTCCTCCCACTGGATGGGCGCCTGGAGTGAATGGGGCACGGGGCAGTCACTCATGGGCAAGACCCAAGCACAGGGCCTGTGTCTTTTTCTCTGAACACACGAAACTTGTAAAATCCAGCCCCTAGTCCTTGTAGCCCCATCCAGCAGCAAACCACTCCCCAAGTGAAGACCTGCTACCAAGAGCCCACATGAAGTCCAAACATGTATGATTCATTCTAAAAGTTAAAAACTTCAATAGTGGGGCCAGAGCGATAGCACAGTGTATGATAGCACAGTGGGTAAGTGCCTTGCATATGGCTGACCCAGATTTGATCCCCCACTCAGCCAGGAGTTTTTGTGTTTTTTTTTTTCTGAGCACAGAGCCAGGAGTAACCCAAGGGTTACCGAGTGTGGCCCAAAAATAAAAATCTAAAAAACTCAACAGTCTAAGGAAACATGGGAGTGTGTTTATATATGTATGAGAGCAGATATGCGTGTCTATGTGAATATGCTTACAGGTGCATGTATGTGGGAGTATATATGCGTGTAGCGTGTATTTGTGAATGTATTTATGGGTACAAGAGTGTGTGTTGTGCCAGTTATCAAACCCAGGACCTTGCCCACATGAGGCATGTGCGCTCCCACCTCTCTGGCCCCAGGAATCTCTTTCACAACACATCCATTATTTTCAGGCCAACTTACTTTGGCAGCATCAAAAATCTTCATAACGGCAGCTGAAATTTCAGGGCCGATTCCATCTCCTGGGATCAGAGTCACCGTCTGACCCTGAGGAGGAGAAAGCATCGAAGAGGTTAATAAGGGTACATTTCCTGAGTTCAGAAAGGGCCTGTGCCTCAAATTCCACTGATGTGGGGCATCACCAGAAGACATGATGGAAAGTGTTCTACCCCTAGGACTTGAGTCTCATGGGGCCAGGACATACAGAGTCCCGAACCACCCTCTCCATTTGAGCCAAGGCTTTAAATTAGATAAAACAAAAACAAGCCAGCAAGTCAACTGGCCAAATGACCTTTCTCCCCAGACCAACCAACAGAGTTCATAACTTCCATCTACAGAATCAAGGCAGACACTCATGAAGGTGGGAGAAGGTAGAGGCGCCTTCTCCTCAGGACTCTGCAAGCCACAGTTTTCCACACAGCCGGTCCTGTCTTAGTCTCTCCCAGCCTCTGAGGCTAGCCTTGCACTGAAGCTCACTTCCTGTGAAAATCACGACCTGAACCCACTCAGTGAGCCTATCTGGGACCCACGAGAAGAACGTGTAAGGAAAAGGGTCAGAGCTGGCCCCGAGAGACATGGTGCTTCCAAGGGGCAGCAGTGGTGGAGAGAAGAAGGCAATAGAGGCTCTAGGAGAAAAGGGCTGAAAAAACGGCCCATCTGCTCCACATACAAGAATCCATATCTGAACCCTGCATCACCTGGTTCCCAGCATCAACCACTATGGGTGCTCCAAGGGTGGCGCAAAAATCAAGAAATAAAATGCAAAAAAAAGTAAATAAAATCATGGAGCCAAGAAGCTAACAAGCAAAGCAGCCCCGCCATGGTTCAGAGCCTGTTGCAGGCTGGCCCACACGACCTGGTCTTCTCCGGTCCAACTCTGGTCTGCACCTGTTAAAAATGACACACCAGGCACTCCCGCTTTTGTCTTTGGTCAGGTTGATGTATCATTGTGAACCTCTGTGGGACTCAAAAGGCTTTATGCTTAATTAGTGACCTCATTTCTTTTCAACTTGATTCCCTTCCTGCTGGGTCGGCATGCTCTGGTTGCAAAGCTGGATGTGAAGCGGCAGCAGAGTCTTGGTCTCCCACAGGTCCCCAAGTGCATGTGATCCCAGCCAGCCTTGTCCAGAAGCCGTTCCGTGCCTGGGCACAGGCAGATAGACGTACCCGCCTCTCCCACACATCCCTATCTATGCTGCCTCCCAGTGTGGGAGCAAAGGCACCAGCAGCTTCTCTCCCAAGGGCAGGAACAATGGGGAACAGAAAGGGATAGGATGAGACGGGACGGGACGGACAGGGCAGCAGGAGGGCAAAATCAAAAGGCACTAAGTGCAGGTGCAGCTAGGAAGCGCAGACTCTCACTGCTGCCAGTTTCCTAAGAAAATGCCGTGGAGCACTGCACCCCAAAGTGCTCCAGGGAAAGTGGCCACTCAGTGCCGCCATCTATGCACAAGGGATGAAGCACAAAGTAAAAACAGAAGCGAGTTGTGAAGCTTCTCAAAAATGTTATCAGCATTTGTATCAATTTTGAAAAAAGAACCTTTCCAAATGAACTATGAAAGAGAGTAAGGCTCATGGTATTCTGGGTTCTTAATAAAACACCTCAGAGGTCTGTGTGACGGGTGGAGAGGCAGCTTCTAAAAGTGCAGCCATCACGTAGTGAGACTTAGTATGCCTACTTGCCAGTGACTTTGAAATACAGGACAAATATGGCCAATTTTCCCTAATGTTAAATAAATGAGAGTTAAAAGAAAAACCACAATATTATACAATAAATGTGTCAGAGCATCTTTCTTGAGAAACTTCTAGAAGGAAAAAAATAAAGACAGGATTATACTCACACCACCAGCAAAACCTCTGGTCACCTGTGTTTGGCTGCCGAACGCCCCCAGCAAGCGAGAGACCTGATTACAGCAAGAGAGAAAGTCAGGCAGAGGGACACTGTATACATTGGTTCCAATCAGAAAACAGGGAATACTGTACTTATCATTAGTGTAATATGACAAACCACCTCAAGTTTAAATACAAGGCTTATCAAGTTCCTTCGGATTTGTTTTTGGGCCACACCCAGTAGTGCTCAAGGCTTATTTGTTCTGCTCTGTGTTCAGGGATCATCCCTGGCCCAGTTCCCTGTATGCAAGGCCAATGCCTTATCCATTATACTACCTCTTCAGGACCTCCATACCCAAAACAAAAATTTTAATTAAACAAATTATTTTCTTCCAATAATACAGGCAATGGGGAAAGAAAGAAAGATGAATGGAATGAAGGATGGAAGGAATAATGAAATGAGAACAAGGAAGGGAGGGAAAGGATGAGGAACAGATAATGATGGCAGAGAACAAAATAAACTAGAAAGAATATAAGAACGAAAATAATGCTTCGGGCCCGGAGAGATAGCACAGCTGTGTTTGCCTTGCAAGCAGCTGATCCAGGACCAAAGGTGGTTGGTTCGAATCCCGGTGTCCCATATGGTCCCCCGTGCCTACCAGGAGCTATTTCTGAGCAGACAGCCAGGAGTAATCCCTGAGCACAGCCGGGTGTGACCCAAAAAAAAAAAGAAAAGAAAAGAAAATAATGCTTCAAGTACTTCAAGTAAGTAGGGAAGATAAGGTCGTAGTAATAATAGCAAAGTACACGAGGGAAAGAACCAAGAATAATAAAATGGAGGTGGGAAAGAAAAGGAAGGAAGGGAGGGGGGGAGAGAGAGAGAGAGACAGAGGAAGGAAGGAAGGAAGGAAGGAAGGAAGGAAGGAAGGAAGGAAGGAAGGAAGGAAGGAAGGAAGGAAGGAAGGAAGGAAGGAAGGAAGGAAGGTTGGTTATTTTTCTTGTTAATTTGCTGAGACAAAGTAACCAAAACAAATATAAGATTGTCAGCTGTCTTATGACTGACAGCACATAGACACCATTGCTGGTTCTTTTCCCCACTGACTGCACCCATATTTTCAAGGCTGGTTCGGGCCCTCTAAAGCCAGGCGGCCTACACAGTGCCTTATCAGTAGATGAAAGGAAACTGTGCAGAGCCATTTTTCTGAATCTTTTTGGACCCTGGCCCCTTTGGACCTCGATCCTTTCTATGGCCCCCTCTACTGGGTGGCCCTTAGTCTCAAGCTATGACCCCTCAATCTCCTGAGTGCAGAAGACAAAGGTCTGAGAAGTTTTTAAAGTAACTTCCTGTTATATGCCACAGAAAACACAGGAGTTGGCTCCACCCTGTCACCCTTTCTGGGCCAGAGGAGGACAGGCAACAAGGTCACCAGGAACCCTGTGGACGTGGACTCTGGGCATAGTGCCCAACACCCTCTGCAGAAAGAGCCTCTCTGTGAAGCCCCCACGCTCTAAGCCTGTCTTCGGGTGCTAAAACCAATGGTGCCAAGATTGCACAGGCCGGGCCATGTTGAACTTAGGCCCCTCCAATTTAGGCCAGATAACAAGACTCTGGAGTCAACCCCAAGAGGGCCTTGAGCCGAGGTCATCTCAGGACAAACAGTGAAGGACCAAGGCAAAGGGCTTTGGGTCAAGGGTCTCTCCCTCCAGATGCAACAAACAAAGCAAGCCTGGTTCCTGTCCCTCACCAGCAGAGTCATTCCCCCAGTGTCATCTCCTGGGGTCTCAGACAGACCTGGCCTGGACAACAACCCCTAGCAGATGGGTCCCAAGGCCAAGAGCCTCGATGCTGACCAGCTCTTCTTCCCAGACCTGTCTCACCCATCATCAATTCCGTGTACCAGGTGCTGAGGAGTCAGGACTGGCTTCAAACTGTTCCCTCCTAGGGTGTAGGCCAGGCCCAAGCCACTTCTGCCAACAGTTCATTCCCATCCTCACAGTCCCACTTATAAACAGAACACATGGGGCCACAGAGATAGCACAGCTGTAGGGCATTTGCTTTGCATGGACCAAGCCAGGATGGACCAGGGTTCAGTTCCCGGCATCCCATATGGTCCCCCAAGCCTGCCAAGAGTGATTTCTGCGCTCAAAGCCAGGAGTAACCTGAGTGCTGTCAAGTGTGGCTCAAAAAAAAAAGGGGGGGGGGAATAGAACACAGGGATAGTATAGTGAGGAAAGTTTGACTTGTTCACAGGTGACCTGGGTTAGAATCCTGACAGACTAGATGGCTGGTCCCCCACGCACCGAAAGGACTAATTACTGAGTGCAGAGCAAGGAATTACCCTAGTATCGTTGGGTTTCCCCCTAAAAAAAACCCCAAAAACAAACACCAACCAAAAAAATAAATAACTAAAGGCAGTAGTAAGCCACAGGATAAATTCTGATTTACAGGAAATGACAGCTGAAGTAAGGCATCTTGTGACCAGAGCAGACTTGAGAAAACTATTATTTCTGGTTCTAAAATGTTTCCAGAGAGAGAGAAAACACATTCTAAAGCTGCTTAACCTTTTTCTTTTTCTTTTTTTTTTTTTTTTTGGTTTTTCGGGCCACACCCGTTTGATGCTCAGGGGTTATTCCTGGCTAAGCGCTCAGAAATTGCCCCTGGCTTGGGGGGACCATATGGGACGCCGGGGGATCGAACCGTGGTCCTTTCCTTGGCTAGCGCTTGCAAGGCAGACACCTTGCCTCTAGCGCCACCTCGCCGGCCCCTGCTTAACCTTTTTCTAAAGCAAAGCCCAGATGAGACCCCCACCCTCCCAAGAGGAAAACTG
Source organism: Suncus etruscus (assembly GCF_024139225.1). Classification (NCBI taxonomy): domain Eukaryota; kingdom Metazoa; phylum Chordata; class Mammalia; order Eulipotyphla; family Soricidae; genus Suncus; species Suncus etruscus. The sequence continues at coordinate 10,570,068 of NC_064858.1, read as the reverse complement.
TGGACTGGAGCCTACTCCTGGGTCAGCTCCCTTTTGAAGTGGGGTGGAGTTACAATCAGCAACCTCTATAGAGTGGTTGTTGAGGTACTCCCTGTATCTAGCCGGCCACAGATATCAGCGAAGTGAGTGATAGATCCTCCAATTTCCCTGGGGGACACACTCCTTCAAAACCCTCCAGAGGCCTTGATGCCCAATTCTCGTGACCTTGACTACATACAACACGGGCACAGGGGAATGAGGCTGGAAAAGCCCAGGGCCCTCCCCACGTACTAGGTAGGCCGCCTACTTAGGGGTGCTGGCTAATCTTGAGCTGCAGACCCCAAATTCAGGACAGGGAACAGAACGGCCTTGGCCCATTCTGAAGGGCTCAGATTGCAGCTGGATGGTGGCACAGGCGCCCTTTGGAGGGGCCGCAGCTGCTGGCACGCCAGGCAGGTTGCCAAGAGGAAACCTGGCAGCGCGAAAAGCTTGGGGATTCCCTCACCTGGGGAAGCCCGGTGGCCCCGCAAGCACCTGCAGGGCCCCGCACGGAGGGGCCCTCGGTCTGGAGGGGCGGCTGCAGGAACTAAATCAAGGCTTGGGGGAGGCCCAGAGGGGCCACGAGGCTGAAGTCCAGCTGCGGGGTTGTAGGAGAATGCGGGCCCGGCCCCTGCAGACGCGGCCCCTGCTGCTCCCGCGAGCTCCAGCCCACGCGCTGGCTTCGCAGGGCTTGCAGGCCGCAGCTAGCAGGGTCTCCCCGGGCCCGGCCCGCGCGCCCCCCACCGTGACCTTGAGGCCGTCGGGCTGCCATGCACGCGGCCTGCGCGGTCAAGACCCAAGTGCGGGGCCCGGGGAGAACACACGCGCCGCCCTCGCCGCTTCGGGGCCGCCGCCCAGCCTCTCGATGCATTGCACCGGGTCGGCGCTCACCTTGGAGATCCACGCGGGCCCGGCCATCGCGTCCCTGCGACCGCGGCACCGGGGGCAACTGCACTGCGCAGGCGCGCGCGCTCCCGCCAGCCACGCCCCCGGATCGGCTCCGCCCCTGACCCGCCCCCTCGGTTAGCACCTCCAATTGCGGAGCGCGTCGGCTGTGACGCAAACAACGTGCGCCCATAAGGTCTCACCCGGGACCGCCCCCTGTTCGCTCTTCCAATCGCTACGCGCGTTTACTGTGATGCAAAAAGGCGCGCGCCGCGAAGACGGAAGCCGGCGGCTGCGCTGACGGAAGTTCCGCCTTCTTTCCTGCTCCCACCCTCCCAACCCTTCGCTGCGCGCGTGCCCGGAGCACTTTTGGTTCCGCTCCGGCACGCGCGTTTTTCTGCTGGGAGGAGCGTGGGGCATGCATAGGGCGTGTCCTGCTGCTCAGTCTCTGGGGTACATGCTATTCCAGCCAGGGACTCCATGCTTAGAAACATGTTTTTTTTTTTATTGTATTGCTTGTTTTTATTGTGTAAAATTAATTGTTCCATTTATTTATGTCATTAAGAAGGGAATGCCATTTTGCACATTTTATCATTTGCTGTAATAATTAACATGCCAGTAACACCATAGACATCGTATAAACAGGACAAATCAAGCCTGAAAGTCTGAACAGCACAAAATATTGGCAGCTTTTTCTTGCTTCTGAAAATAGTGAAGGACATTTTATGTAAGATGAATTTTTGGGTTTTTGGGTTTTTTTGTTTGTTTGTTTTATGGGGGTTTTTTGGTTTTTTTGTTTGGTTGGGTTTTTTTTTTTTTTTTTGGTTTATGGGTCACACTCGGCAGCGCTCAGGGGTTACTCCTGGCTCTACACTCAGAAATCACTCCTGGCAGGCTCGGGGGACCATATGAGACGCCGGGGCTCGAACCACCGTCCTTCTGCATGCAAGGCAAACACCCTACCTCCATGCTATCTTTCCGGCCCCCATGTAAGATGAATATTAATTATTCTGATGAGCACATATTGTGGAAATGAGTGTGTTGAGTCAACACCGTACATAGCTTCTATAGAAACAAAATAGTATCGTGCTTAGAAAACATTTTGATCCAAAGGACTCTCCAGAAGGAAATGAGCTAAAGCAAGATAGAATATCATTATTCGCAATAATCACTTTAGTTTTTTTTTAAACCAAAGTTCCATAAAAAATAAATGACTCTCTACTTCCTTTCCTAATATAGATGGAACTTTATTAGAACTTTAGTAAATAAATAAATCTTAGAGCTGTGGTCTTCTCCAGTATGCAGACTGGCGCCAGTTCGCACATGTACAAAGCTCAAATAACACTTAGAAATGTAGAAAGAAGGGTCTGGAGCCCGGAGAGATAGCACAGCCGCGTTTGCCTTGCAAGCAGCCTATCCAGGACCAAAGGTGGTTGGTTCGAATCCTGGTGTCCCATATGGTCCCCCATGCCTGCCAGGAGCTATTTCTGAGCAGACAGCCAGGAGTAACCCCTGAGCATCGCTGGGTGTGGCCCAAAAACCAAAAAAAAAAAAGAAAAAAAGAAGGGTCTGGAGAGATAGCATGGAGGTAAGGCATTTGCCTTGCATGAAGAAGGACGGTGGTTCAAATCCCGGCATCCCATATGGTCCCCCGAGCCTGCCAGGAGCGATTTCTGAGCATAGAGCCAGGAGTAACCCCTGAGCGCTGCCAGGTGTGACCCAAAAACCAAAAAATATAAATAAATAACACTTAGAAAAGACACACACACACACACACACACACACACACACTCTAAAGAAGCAATAACATTGCTTGGGGGAAATCCAGGTTTTTGTGTGTTTGTTTATTTGGGGCCACCTCCAGTGGCTTACTCCTGACCCTGTGCACAGAAATACTCTTGGCAATGTGCCAAATATATAGGATGTATGGAACCCTGAGGACAATATGCAAGGCAAACACCCTACCTGCTGTACTAACTCAGCTCCAAAGTCCAGCTTTATAAACACCAATGCATGTAGAAATCGAAGGAACACATTGCCCCTTTTATTAGTAAAAGCTAAAATACTAAAGTCCCATTGTCTCTGATTATGGTAAAATGGCTATACTTCACATTGTAGCTACTGACATTTTCAACAAATTAAACATTTTTGGAAAGCGATTCAGCAACAAATCTCAAGGGCTATGGAGTAGTCTTTGCTCTTACATTGAGCAAATTCATTCCTGTTCTTCCCTTGATTTATACACCAGTTGCAGTTCTGGAAAGTCAGCATTACATCGAAACCATAAAAATGGAAAAGCAACCAAAAAAAAGTGGAAAAGCGTTGAAGTCTGACTATACATGCCAGTTCCCAAGCTTAGGTCAAGTCAAATAGGAGAGGCTGATTAGATGATCAGATTCACAAACACCTGTGGGCATGAAACTTGAGAAATGCCACTACTGAGAAATGCAACAGTAGTCTTGCTGTTGCCATGGTGTCAACAAGGCAGTGAAAGAAAGGGCTGGCCTCTTTAAACACAGCTACCAACCCTATGGTGGTGACTGTAGCACTTAGTAACAGGCCACTACAGACAGCACTCAGCACCTGTGCAGTGCCCTCCTGCCAATATAGAGCCCCACACCAGACTGAGCTTAGGAAGGCACCCTGTTCCTTTTCTTTTCTTTTCTTTTTTGGGTCACACTCGGCAGCACTCATGAATTGCCCACTGCAGGCTCAGGGGACCATATGGGATGCCGGGATTCAAACCACCCTCCTTCTGCATGCAAGGCAAACGCCCTACCGTTGTGCTATCTCTTCAGCCCACCTTGTTCCTTTTCTGTCTGGCTTCCTGCAGGCTGACACAGATCTGTCACTCCCAAGGATCACAACAATAAACTACTTTTTGCGGCTTGTGCTTTGGTCTGTCAAGCTAGTTCATCTGTACAATGGAACGAGTCCCTGGGTTTGGAAACTAACACAGTTTAAGGCCTGCCGCATGGCCCTGTTTGCCACACACACTGGGTGGCATTTGCCCCAGAAAATTTTCTGGCCTTTGTCTTACTTCTCTGGACACACTAAGTCTCTTCAATTCTCTGAAGTCTTGTGTGTTTGTGTCAAGGACAGAAAATCCAGCAAATCTTATGTTCCTCCTTGAGGGACTCAGTGTGCCTGAGATGCCCTGCCTTAGTAGGCCAAAGGCTAGACAGGCTTTGGCCAACAGGAAGCCTGCAAAGGTTGGCACCACTGACCCCTGTTTTCCCTTGAGAAGACCTCTGGAAATGGACTAGCCAAGGTCACCACTAGACCTCGTTTCTAGGTCTGGGTTCGCCTCTGCTCCTCGCCCTTGACAAGGGGGTGAAAGGTTCCCACATTGCATCCATCATCCCCTTGTTCGAACAACTCGGATCTCCCCAGAACCCTGGCCCAAAGCCTGGTGTACCTGCAGACACGGCTCCAGCACTAGACTGTTGGACAGCGCCCCACCCATTCTTCTTGCCACCTGCCAGGTGCTGGGCATCACCACTTGCCTGAAAGTCTGAAAGTTCAGTCCCCGCCCTGTGGCGCTCAGGCCTTTTTCTTCTCATCAGTGACCAGTCCCAAACCTCTAGCACCCCCACGGACTTCCAGACCCCTTTCTTAGGATGAGCTGCCCCTGGGACAGCAAAAACAGCTGAGAGGATCCGTGTGGGGCAGAGCCTGCTTGGGGGACAGGAGGTGGGGGGCCGTTGGGGTTCAGATGACTGAGGGTGGGGCCTACGGTGACATCACCCGATGTTGGGCGGGACTTTTCAAATAGGTGGCGGCGACTGTGGGCGGACCCAAAATGACATTTGTTGTGGGCGTGTCCTGTGGGCGGGGCCTGTACCTGGTCCTGATGATGCGGGAAAGATGCAGGGCGGAGCCTGCATTTGGGACAGGGATGTGATCGGCATCTGAAAGGAGGGGAGGGACGGGCCCTTTACCTGGGTGGGGCGACAGCGGGGCGGGACCACACAGAGGTGGGGCTGCGGGACTGGCTGTCTCTGTCTTTGGCCGCTGCTGGCTGCTCGCTGGGCTGAACCTGGCCAGGGCCCTGCGGGTCTCAGGTGGCCGCTGATGGGAGGCGGCGCGGCGAGGAGGCCATGGGGAACAAGCAAACCATCTTTACGGAGGAACAGCTGGACAACTACCAGGTAGCCCCGCCTTGATGTATCAATGTCTGGATTCGAATTCTGACCTTGGGCGCTGACTGCTACCCAGCCTCAGTTTCTCCTAGGGACCAAGAAGGGGGGAAAGGGGGAGTCTTGCTGTTGACTCAGGTCCGCTCCCCCTTGCGCTGGGACTAAAGCTGGCAGAATTTCCGAGGGCAGAGAGGGGCTTGGGTTCTAAAGGGACTGGTTGCATGGATCCCCAAGTGCCTGCTTAATAAGCTGGGGGTCTTTTTCACGCCCCTAGATAGAAATGTTGGGAGAGGGCCGGAGAGATAGCACAGCGGTTGGGTTTTTGCCTTGTATGCAGCCGATCCAGGACAGACGGTAGTTGGAATCCTGGCATCCCATATGGTCCCCCTAAGCCTGTCAGAGCAACTTCTGAGCGCTGAGCCAGGAGTGGCACCTGAGCACCACCGGGTGTGGTCCAAAAACAAAACATCAAAACAAATAAAAAAAATGGTGAGACAGGTGGCAGGTCGGGTCTGTCCCTCGAGCTCCCTTCCCACAGCTGTCAGAGAACTGTTCCCACCAGGGGTCTTGAAACTCTGCGACTCTAGGGCAGAGCCTTGGCGTTGCACCTGGGGTGCCCCACACGCTGCCCGGTTTCTGCTTAGCAGATCCTACCACTTAGAACCTCCTAGACCTTTTTTCCAGAACTGAGACCTCGGCCAAGCTCTGTGTTTTTTTGCATGGGCAACATCTTCCTAGGGCCTGATTTCCAGTGGGATATAAGTGGCGCTGTGCTCAGCGGAGCTGAAGGAGCTGAAGTCGAGAAGGGTCCCCTTTAGGTCTCCTCACAGCAGGTACCAGCTGCATCCCTGGAAGGTAGGGGCCCCAATAATGGCTCAGCCCTCCAGTACACGGACAGGACAGCAGCTTGGGCAGGTTATGGCTAGGAGCAGAGTGAGGGAGAAACATCTCTGTTGGACTGGGGGTCAGGGTTGATGCAGTTCAAGAAAGTGATCCTGAAGAGCCCACGGCAAGGCGGGTTGTATCCTCCTAGGACAGAATCACCACTGAGCGGAAGCTGAGAAGGCCGCATGAAGTTTCCTTGGGAGCCAGCCCAGGGCTAGGTTCTTATCTGCTAGGCAGAGAGGAGCCAAGGGGCTGGGCAGGAGCCACCCTGCCATGCTGGCCTCTGTACCTTCTTCTTCCAACTTCCTGCCCTGTCCTGCCTATTTCCTATTTCAGGAAGATGAGCTTCCTGAAGCACTTGGACCTTCCTTTAAAAGGAGCATATGGATAAGGCCAGGAGTCAGGGGCTCATGTTCCACACTGGCGTCTGCATGGCCCCCAGTATCCCTGCTGGGCCTGAGCTTTGAAACATCTGTCCTGGTTGACTGTTCTTCAGATGCCCTGACGACTGCATGGAGCCCTGTCCTCCCACCAGCTTTCTTTGTAGGGAGAAAAGGAATCTGTGGACAAAGAAGTGCATTTCCTAATTGTCGGGCCCAAAGAGCCTGGAGGGGAGACACAGACCAAGGGCATGAGCAGTGGCCCTGTCCTCTCCCCCGTGGGACAGCCAGGCTTACTGGCCTCCATAGCCTCCTGTCTCTTCCCATTGGTCCCATGTTTCAGGCATACTGTGGTCCCAGGGCTGCTCAAGTCTAGAGACTCCAGGCCTAAGATAAGCAGGCCTGGCCTGCTCTGTAGGTGACAGCACTGGAGGGCCAAACCCTGCCCCAGGCCTGCAGTAGGCTCAGCGCCCAGATCTGCTTTCCTGGGAAGCTCCTGGGAAATACATGCGACCTCCTCCACCATGTCCTGGCTGGGATAGACATGTGATTCAAGAGGGCTGGTTGGGGCCAGCTAGGTGGGGGTTATGTGACTCGGCCCCCTCACTAAACTCCCCCTGAGTATAGTCATACACCAGAGGATAGGAGCAAGTGGAACCACACAGCACCCTACTTCCCTCTGTTCCCTCTACAGGACTGCACCTTCTTCAACAAGAAGGACATTCTCAAGTAAGTGGTGCATGAGATTGGGGCTGCTGTGGGGCGTGGGTGTTGGGCATGGGTGGCACGTCATGAGAGTCCCCTTTTTCTGGAGGAAGAGCTGTAGTCCCTGGAGCAGATGGTGAGCAGGACTCTTAGACGCCAGGAAACCTGCCCAGCTGAGCCATCCCACCTGGTATCAGGTGGCGGCAGCAGCCAAGTGGTATCCGGTCTCATCCCGGGGGAGCTGGCCCAATCCCGCCACTGGGATGCCTCAACATTCTGCTCAGTGGCACGGTCCCTATCAGTCTAGTGATCCCTGGGCAGGGACCCTGCTGGCTGTAGCTGCAGGTGGTGGGAGAGGTGTCCACAGACTAGGGCCCATTTCCATTTGCTGGTGAATTCTGTAGAACCTTGAAGAATCTGTGATATCTGGGTGGGGCCCCTGGTATAGGGTTCGCAGAGGGACTGTGAGGTTGGTGTTGGTGGGTGGAGTCTATCGGGTGACAAAACACAACCTCCAGACTGGAGTGATAGAAGTGAGGGGAAGGGTGTTTGCCTTGCACACAGCAGACCCTAGTTTGATCCCTGGCATCCCATAGGGTCCTCTGAGCCTACCAGGAAGATTTTCTGAGTGCAAAGCCAGAAGTAACCCCTGAGTGTTTTGGGGTGTGGGCAAAAGCAAATAAAAAAAACACAGCCTACTCTCAAAGCCCGTTGTACCTTGGCATGAACCTGCCTGGTCACTGCTCAGTCAGGCTGTGTGTCCCCCTGCCCACTATGCCAATCTCATTCCAGCCAGTGTTCTCACACATCTTCCTAGGGGCTCATGAGAACCTGAGTAGGTGGGAGACTGGAGGGTCAGGCCGCATGGGACTATGGATGCCTGCAGTCTTGAGCTCACAGCCTAGAGCACTGATGCAGCCCTGCCCACAAACCCTCCAGAGGGCCCAAGTTCAGTCCACACAGGACCCTGGGGCCTGCAGAGGGTGGAGCAGAGCCAGGCACCCCCTGGCGCTAAAGAGGGAACCTGAGCAGTGGCTTCTCCTTACAGGTCAGGGAGGGCACATTCCCAACCAGCCCCAGAGAGCTGCACACCCACCCAGGGTATAGTCCTTCTGGCCCCAGCAGCCCCCATGCCCGAGTCCTCAGAGGTGCCCTTGGCACAAGGAGAACCCAGGGTCGAGCCAGTTGTTACTTTCCCATGTCTTCTCCCTCTTGAACTCGAATGGTAGGACTAATGTGGAAAGCTCAAACTAAAAGGGATAGAGTTTATTATTCTTTTAATTTTGGCTTGGTTTCGTTTGGTTTGTTTTGTTTTTTGGGCCACACCTAGTGATGCTTGGGGCTTACTCCTGGCTATGCACTCAGAAATCCTGGTTTTGGGGACCATATGGACGCTAGAGATCAAACCGGTCTGTCCTAGGTTAGCATGTGCAAGGCAAATGCCCTAACACTTGTGCCACTGCTCCAGCCTCAGAGTTGATTATTCTTTGGATTTTTCTTCCACCAGCAATTGGGCTTTTCAAATTCTCCTGGAATTTTCCTTAAGAAGTTTCTGGCCCATTGTACTCTTTAGACTGCATCTGCTGAACATGATGGGGAACCCAGGTGTGGGGGCAAAGGGCCCTTTAGGAACACAGAGAAGAGGAAGTGGGAGAGAGGATGGGTGGGTAGGTGGAACCCTGCGCACAGAGCTGGGGTCTCTGTAGCCAGTCAGGCCTGGGAGACTGATGGGGTGGGTCCCTTTGTCCCCCCAGGCTGCATGCCCGCTTCTATGAACTGGCTCCCAACCTTGTGCCTATGGACTACAGGAAGAGCCCAATTGTACACGTTCCCATGAGCCTCATCATCCAGATGCCAGAGCTGCGGGTATGGGGTGTAATGGGGTGGGGGGTGCTAGGCAGCAGGCCAGGAGAGGTGGGAGTCGGGGCAGCTCAGAGCCTGATGTCCTAAGGGGTATGACCCAGTCCACTGTTCTCATCTACATGAATTTTTGAGCCTGTACAGTGAGGAGCAGACAATGTTGCCTGCTCCCTACTCAGTGACTGGTCCTCTGCCCTGGGCCATTGGCTGGACCACAGCCCCTGAGGTTTGCAGCCCCATCTCTGGGTGTTCTGGGCACCCTGCCCTCAGACCCACACTCAGACCAAATTCAAGACTCTCCAGCAAGCTGCCACTCTAGTCAGAACCGCTGGGGGCAGTGGCTATCCCAGCCTTCACTCACATCTTGGTGGAGTGGTCAGCCCAACAGGTCAGCCACATTTGCCCATTACCCAGGAGACCTCACTGTGACCTCTGCACTGAAGGACAGCAGTGAGCATGGTGGTCTCAGCCCAGCACCTAGACAGGCTCTAGCCTACAGCAGCTCCTCTCCCTCCATGTATACCCTGGTGGACACAAATGCACAGCTTGGGCACCCCCTCACCTGCTCACGGTCCCCTAGGAGAACCCTTTTAAGGAGCGGATCGTGGAGGCATTCTCCGAGGAAGGGGATGGCAACCTCACCTTCAACGACTTTGTGGACATGTTCTCTGTGCTCTGCGAGTCAGCGCCCAGAGACCTCAAGGCCAGCTACGCCTTCAAGATCTACGGTAACTGGGTGGGGCACGGTGGAGCAGAAAGCCTCAGCATGGGCTAGGGCAGGGGCATGTCTGGGGGCTGTACATGTCTGTGCATGTGGTGACAGATTGTGCATATGTGTGTGTGTGTGGTGGTGGTGGTTGGCTGTGCCCATGTGTACATGTGTGCGGTGACGGGGGCTGATTGGCGTGCATGTGTGAATCAATGACAGGAACTGAATGCATGCTTGTGTGTGTGTGTGACCATGTGTAATGGTGGGGGCTGATTGTGCATGTGTGAGTAAATGACAGGACTGACTCTGTTAGTGTGTGTGTGTGTGTGTGTGTGTGTGTGTGTGTGTGTGTGTGTGTGTAATTTGATGGGGGCTCTCTGTGCCAGGTCATGGAGGAGCTCCTGGCTAAGCATCCTACATGTCCCTAGACTTCAACACCGATAACTTCATCTGCAAGGAGGACCTGGAGATGACACTGGCCCGGCTCACCAAGTCGGAACTGGAGGAGGACGAGGTGGTGCTGGTGTGTGAAAAGGTCATTGAGGAGGCTGACCTGGATGGGGACGGCAAGCTGGGTTTTGCTGACTTTGAGGACATGATCGCCAAGGCCCCTGACTTCCTCAGGTGGGACCCCGTATCCCCTTCCCCTGGGGTAGTCCCTTGCTTGTATTTGGATGCCACCCTCATTGCTGTGGGGTGCTGTGAGGCTTGGGCACTGCTGGCCACATACCTGCTGCCTCTTCATCTCCCTTTTCTCCCTTTCCAGCACCTTCCACATTCGAATCTGAGGACTTGGTCCAGAAGCCCAGCTTCCAGCTCAGCCAGGCTCAGCTGGTCCCCAGGATGAGCCTTTGGCATTGGGTGCACCCAAGGACATTTACTAGCCCTTTGAGGAAAAAAGTCCTTAACCAGGGAAAGAGGTGGGGCATGTCTCTTCCCAGAACCACGGTCTAGGCCCAGAACTTCCCTCAGCCCTGACTTATGCCCCATTACTGTGAAAGGGGACAAGTTCTGACCTGTCCAGCAGCTGGGCCCAGGGCAAAGAGCCACCAGATGTGTTTGGGAACATGGTGAAGCTTCCGTCAGACCCACCTGCCTCCAACCCCTGAGCCAGGGGACAGGCTGCCCCTGCCCATCGCGGCCGTCCTGTACAGACCCCAGTTCCTTAGTAAAGCCGTTTTTCTCCTATTCTGTCTATCTACATGTCCCAGTCCGACAGGCTCCTAAGGTCAAGCGCCGCATCAGCACAGGTTTTATTTCAAAGCTGTGTCTTGGGGTCACATTGGGGCCCAAACCTTAGGTGGAGTCTGGAGGGGTGGGTGAGTGCTGCACCCCTTGGGAGCAGGAGGACAGGATTGGGCAATTAACTTCACCCTGTAGTCCCAGGGTGTTTCATACTGAGGCACTCCGGGACAAGACTGGGGGTGGCCCAGGAGCAAGGAGCAATGTCTAGTGTCCACTGGTCAGCCAGGGGCTGGTCACCACTCAGGAGGTACCATCAGCCTCAATCCCACTTTTCATCTTGGAAATAGGGTGTGAACCCTGCCCCACCCTATTCCCACCTTCCAAGTCTTGGTCAGGACACCTGGGTGTATGGAAAGTAGTGGTCACTGTGCGTACTGGCTCCACTGTGGCCTGTTTGGACCAGAGGTTCCCTCCCTGATGCCCACCATGAACCTAGTAGGATCTCCCAGGAATGGTGGCTGGGCCCTCCTCAGGCTCTGGGCTTCTTGTCAGCAAAGAAGAGATTTCGGAGCTTCTCGGGCTGCAAAGGGGGAGAAAGTTCTGGAACCTGGGCTGGAGCATTGCAGCTGAGGCTCCACATGCCAATGGCACTCTGGCACCTGTGCCCCTCCTGCCTGCAGATGTGGGGGAAGGTACTGTGCCCTTGGGAACAATAGGGAGCAGGATTTGTCTCTCCCTGACCCCTAAGAGACCAGAAAATGCTGCTCCCTGTGGGTTCTAGCAGCTCGCTGTTGGTACGGGTACTTAGGCCTCTGCTTCTCAAGAGCCCTAACTCTCTGTGTTGTGCTTCACTGGGGAAACCCTAAATCACCACACACACCCCAACTCAAACTATACTTCTCACACATTCTACAGACAGACTTCTTAACTCAACACCTTACCTCACACACCTGACTCAAACCATACCTCACAACCCACCTCATACTCTCCACACACCTTACCTCACAGCCACCCACCACATACCCCACTTCACACAGCACTGAACACCCCACTTCACCAACCCCACAGCTAACTCTAAACCACACCACACACTATACACTCCACCTCACCCCATCATATACTCAGCTTCACACTCTGCCTCATGCCTCTCCACATATTACATATTTCACATCCCAATCCCACCTCACACCACACGATATATATCACACACTCCACATCATGCCATGCCATACCACACACTACACACTACATACAACTTCTCATTCCATATCACTACATGCCCTCCACACCCCACATCCCACACTCCACATGCTTACCTTCTGGGCCCGTCCAGGGTCCTTCTTCCTGGCTATTGGGATCTGCTCATAGGTGTTCCCAGGATCAAGTTCGGGGAGCCAAGGGCCCTCTGAGATCTTCTCATTGCTATAGTCCGTGAACTCCGAGCCTTTCTTCAGGGGGCTCTGTGTCTGGGTCCCCCAACAGACCTGGATCTTTTGGTAGGGGCTTTCCTCCTTCTGCTTGGGCCTGGTCTTGTCAGCAAGTATGTCAGAGCCAATGACTTCATAGGTGTCGGTTGTGCTGTCTGATGAGCTGGGCTGAGACCCCTGACTCCAGGGTAGGGAGGGAGAGCCTGGGACCCCAGAACTGGGGAGCAGGAGTGTGCCCCAGGCTGAAGGGGATCCTGAACCAGAACCAGGATGGTTCTGGCTTGAATCTAAGAGACTCTGTGGGGCTTCCTGGCTTGGAACCGGCTTGAGCCCACCAGATGCCTCAGTGCCCAGGCACCCTTTCATCTGCTTTATTTTCCTCATGTCTGCATAGATAATTTCATTGGGGCCTCCTGGGGACTTGTCCAGAAGTGAGGCACTGCGTTCTGGGAGGGGTGGCACCCTGGTGGGGTCCTGCAAAGAGAGAGGAGACCCCCTGAGGCTACCTCCTCAGGTCTTCAGTGAAACTAAGATCTCAAGACAAGTAGAGCCCCATCCTAGCCTTAGTTTATGCAATTTCCACCCACGGTCATTGCTGCTTGTTGTTCAACTCCCATCTCCCACTCAGGTCTGTGGTACATCTTTATCCACCTCTCCTTGTCCATTTTGCCCATGCTCTCTCAGGTGGCATTAGCTGGTTTAGCCTGCACTAAACCAGGAGGCTTCAAGCACCAAGGGTGCCAGCAACCATGTACAATCACACAACTCAAGGGCACTATAGTGGGTCTGACACCATGGGACATGATTGTGGTATGGGGCATAGTCTGGGAAGTGGTATAGGCAATGGTATGTGGTGTGGGTTGGGGACGTGGCATGCTTTGTGGTGTGGGAGTGATGTGTGGTGTGGGAGTTGGTCTGGGATATGGTGTGAGATGTGGAATATGGTCTGGGATGTGGGATGTGGTATGGGATGTACTTCACCCACCCTCTGCACTCTCTGCACACCACAGAGCCACTGAAACTAAATGTATGAGGAGGAACGTAGACAAACACAGGTCCTGGAGCTCAGGGACAGCTGTTTGTGAGAAGCCCTTGGCATGGAGCAATGAGGCAGGTTGAGCTCAGCTCCGTGTCTCAGCACCTCCAGGTAGCACCAGCTATATCCTCAACCCAGGGTGCAGACTGATCACAGGTGACCATGGGGTTCTGCTCTGTGGTCTCTGCACTCACTTGGTGTTGTGGCTCCTACCAGTGTTCTCTTTTTTTTCTTTTGGTTTTTGGGCCACACTCAGTGATGCTCAGGGGTTACTCCTGGCTATGTGCTCAGAAATTGCTCCTGGCTTGGGGGACCATATGGGATGCCGGGGGATTGAACTGTGGTCCATCGGAGTCTGGCACGCACAAGGCAGATGCCTTACGCCCTACGCCACTGCTCTGGCCCCTCCTACCAGTGAGTATTTTTTTTTTTTTAGTTTTTGTTTTTTGGGTCACACTCAGCAGTGCTCAGGGGTTACTCCTGGTTCTACACTTAAAATCACCCCTCAGCAGGCTCTGGGGACCATATGGGATGCTGGGATTTGAACTACCATCCTTCTGCATGCAAAGCAAATGCCTTACCGTTGTGCTTTCTCTCCGGCCCCTCCTACCAGTGTTCTTAAGGAACATTTCCCTGAACTGGAGCACTGGCTCACAAGAACCTCAGGATGGTCCCACGATGCTTCCCTGGTGTGGACCTGATTAGGTCAGGACTCACCTTCCCAGACCTGTAGCCTGAACCAGGGCCCTGGATCCTTACCTTCACATCTTCCTCCTTGGAGACAGTCCCCTGTCTCTCTGCACTCTTCTTTGCATGCAGGAAGGAATCCTGTGGCTTTGGAGAGGTCCCAGGGCTAGAGGCCTTGTTGGGGACCACTGGGAGAGACACCGTGGCAGATGGGCTGGGCTTGTGGAGCCCCAGAGAGATGGCATCATACAGTTCACTGTCTTCCACCTGGGAACAAGGGCACGGGGTATTCCTCACACTCTGGCTGGTTCTCAGTGCTCTTGAGACTGCAGATGAGGACAAGGTCCCATTTCTCAGCCTCCCCTCTTTAAGTGAGGGCCTGACCCTGCACCAAGTGCTTGGAAGTACCCACAGGGGAGCCACACGAAAGGGTGCATATAAGTAGGTGCTCTGGGAACCCTCCCCTGATCCCTGGGCACAGGATTACCTACCCGGGGGCAGGCCACAGCCAGGGTCTCCCCGAAGGGCTCCAGCTCCACGTGCTGGTAGTGACACACCAACTCAGCCAGAGTACCATAGCTCTGGATGTCTCCTGAGATGAGGTAGCGCCGGTTGGGGAGCTGGTTGATGACGAAATGGCGGCAGCGGTCACTGCCCCTAAAACACAAGCACTTGTAGCAGGGGGCTATGGGCCAGGCTGGGGAGGGCTTTGGGCCAGAGAGAAGCACCTGGCCCTTGACCCTGATCTTGCCCTCTTAGTATAAATGTGATTTTCATATGACCTTATGCCCTAAGGTCTTTGAACTCTTCCTGTAATGGAACACCTTTTTATTGGGTGGGGGCCACACCCAGTGATGCTCAGGGTTTATTCCTGGCTCTACGCTCGGAAATTGCTCCTGGCTTGGGGGATCATATGGGATGCCAGGGGATCAAACCACAGTCCGTCCTAGGCTATCACCAGCAAGGCAGACGCCTTACAGCTCCGTGCCACTGCTCTGGCCCCAATGGACCACCTTCAGTGTTTGTCATCAACTCGAGACATGAATCTTCTACAGAATGCTGTGGGCACATCTGGGAAGAAGCTTGTCCTCTAGGCAGGTCATGAGGGATAAGACTCCCGGCTTACAGGGAAGCCCATTCAAGACTAACACGGTCCCCTCTGTTCATGCTTTGGAGTGTCTGAGGCCTGACTTTCCCCTCCAAGTTTTATTCTATAAAGGGGCTGTCCTGCTTTCTGTTCAAGTTGTGACCACTCAGAATGAGCTCTCTGTGTGATGAGGTTTCTGTGGTATGTGGTACATGGGAGGAGAAAAACCTTTTCCCATCTGAACAACCAGCTGCTCCTGCATTTGGTCAAAGTTCTATGCTCAGAAATCGTTCCCAGCAGGGTCAAGGGGCCATATGGGATACCAGGAACCTAACCTAGACCCATCCTGGTCAGCCTCATGCAAGGCAAACACTCTACTACCTACCACTGTGCTATCATTCTGGCCCCTCACCTCACCCTTTGAGGTCTGCTCTGCACCTAAGACTACATGCCTTTCCTGGAAAGACCAATACAGCTGAGATCACCAGGCATCCCATCTCTTGGTTCAAAATGAGTCATTCTTCCTGCCACCAAAAACATTTACCAACACCAGCCCACAGAGAGAAAATTGGGACAGTTCTTGGGTGGTGGATCCTGCCCTGAGCCCAATGACAAGTAAGTAAACAAAGGCACACAGAAAGACACAAGAATGCGTGCTTCAGGCCAGCACTGAAGTGGGTAGATAGAGCAACTTGGACCTTGGGTCCTCGCTGATCAGGCCATCCCTTCCTTCTCCCTCTAATTGGGCCTGGCCACACCCCTGTTCTGGACAGGTTCCCATCCTCTTCTCTGCCACAGATGTCTCCTGGCCTCACTTGACGGAGGCAGGTGCTTCCGAGGCCTGGTGGGCACAGGACAGGTAGTGGTGGAGTAAGCACAGGTACCATGTTGTTTGTGGGACCAGATCCAGAGAAAGAAGCTAGGCTCTTACCTATAGGACAGGATGTATCCAGTGGCCCGATCGCTGAATCGGATGAGGAAGGAACCAAGGGCCTTGTCCCTGAGCAGCTTTTCCGTCTCCCTGGGCAGAGGACATGCCATCATAAAAATTGGCCTTACAGTGGCCAGGAGCAGCCTGCACAAAGCCCAGCATGCCCAGTGGCAGACCCCATCCTACACAGGGACCCCTCAGCCTTTGTGGGTTCAACTAAGCATGCTCAGGCATCAGTGTAGAGTCTTGGGGAGGGGGCAGCCTTACTTGCGTGTGATGAATCCGTGGAACCAGGGGGGCAGGACTCCATTCTCCAGAATGAGGGGAGCCTGCGTCTCCATGAACCAGCGCAGAGCAAGGTTCTGCAGGTCAGACATGTCCTGGCTTTCTGCAGAACCCAACAGTCTCCTCTCTGGGTTGAGTGGACTCTGGCTGCTTTCCATGATAGCAAGTGGGAGCCGGGAGTGCACGCCACTTTATCTGTGTGCAGTGCTAATTTGCCTATCTCCACGCCCCCAACTGCCATGCACATAGAAGTCATTGTCACCGTGGGCAGGTGGCCCTGAGCCCCTGACGCTCTACTTTGGGAGGAGGGGGAAGTATGGTGGCTGATGGGAGATGTGGGGGGAGGATCATACTGACAGGTAGGGGAGCCCCAAAGCCTGGCCAGGACTCCAGTTTTGCTTCCCCATCTCAACACAGCAGTGAAACTTGACTGGTAGAGGACCCTCCAGCAGCTGCAGGCCAGAGGTTTGAGCATCATCTCATGAAGCACATTCTACCTTTGGGGCTCCCAGGATGCCAGGGAGAAAAGAGTCTAAGCCCAAAAGAGGCTCGGAAACAGAGTCTGATCTAGAGTGTGAGGTTGTTAAAGCGAGTACGGTATTCAAATACGAAGGAAAATGGTTCTAGAATTTTCCATGAGGTTTTCTCTCTCCAATTCCTTTTAAAGCCTAATATGTTTATGGGCATAACCTGGTCATTTGCATGAGAAGACAAAGGTTTTGTGTCCCAGGCAGCATCTGGTGCATCAAGGCCAGAGAAAAGATTCCGAAGTCAGGCAAATATAGGGCCTACATTTACACACAGGGAAACACTGATGAGGTGGGGAGGCCCCTGTTTCCAGCCCTGCTCTTATGCCACTGCCCATTCACATGTGAGCCTGAGGACTTGGGAACCTGGGCAGTGCCTTAGAGAGAATCTCAAAACCCCTACCACAAGCCAGTACACACAAGGAGCAGGTGGGTAGCTCAAGGCAAACAAAGGCTTCACAAATTCAAAACCTGGCCTTGTTGGGCAAAGCAGTATTACCAGGAGTGCCCTGGCCCCTGCAACCCCTGGAGGAGGTTCCTCGAGAAAAGACAGGGCAGGGGTGTCTCCTGAGAGTCTATGTTGGAAGCTGCCCCAGCTCTCTCACAGTTACTGAAGTTCTGGCTTATCAGAAAACAGCTGCACATGGGGCTTAAGTGGTGGCACAAGAGGTAGGGCATCTGCCTTGCACTTACTGACCTAGGACGAGCCACGGTTCGATCCCTCAGCATCCCATATGGTCCCCCTAGCCAGGAACGATTTCTGAGCGCATGGCCAGGAGTAACCCAAGCGTCACTGGGTGTGTCCCCCCCCCAAAAAAAAAACCAACCCAGCTGCATATTCACTGTTCCCTTGTGCAGTGCCTGTGGATAAACAGATGAGTCAATGTTAGCACTTTAGAGTGAAGCCATCTGTGCCCTCAAAGAACACACGTGTGCTGTGTGCAGGGCATGTGCCCTCTGCTATGAATATGTGTGTGCTGACTACAGGATCATGGTTTTCCATCTAAGGTCATATGCATGCCATGTACAGGCTGCCTTACATGTCCCATAGATATAGTTCTGAGGAGATCCAGATGAAAGGACTCCACTTGGTCTCTGAATCCTAATGCCCCCTCAGCTGGACACCAAGACCCAGCTTCCTTTGCCTCTAGGGCACTGGTTCTGCTGATGGGAGCCCTAGGCTAAGGGCAGCTGCCCACCTCCAAAGCAAGTACAGGTGTGCAATTTGCCTACATTTGGTAGGGAAATAAGACTGAGCACCCAGCTCAACTGAGGACTGAGGATTTTAGTACTGATAGAGAATGGCACAGCGCTGGATTCCCCAGCTCCCGCAAATCTCCAGCAGCTCTAGGAGGTGCATATGTGGCAGAAGTCACTCTGAAAATGGGGAGACTGAGGCTGGGTTCCTCTCCTAGGCCACGAACTCTTCTCTTGTTTGGGAGTCCACCCCAGCACCCCAGCCCACCCCATCTCCTCAGAACTCTCAGAACTCCTCAGAACTCCTCAGAACTATTCACAGTTCTGCCCTAAAATGAGGTCCCAGAGAGAAGTCCCTGAGGTGGGTGTCTGAGGTAGGGGTCCCCTGAGTTGGGTCTCTGAAGTGGAGGTACCTGAGGTAGATGTCTGAAGTGGTTATCTGAGTAGGGTTCCCTGAGATGGGTCCCTAAGATGGGTGTCTGGTGTGGGATTACCTGAGTTGGGTGTCTGAAGGAAATGTCTGAGATGGTTCTCTTGAGATGAGGGTTTCTGATGTGAGGTGAGGGTCCCATAGAAGGATCCCTGAGGTAAGGCTCTTGATTTGGGAATCCTTGATGTGGAGGTCCCTGAGGTGGGTTCCTGCTCAGTGTAACTAGCTCTGTCCTCTGCCATCTTGTTCCTCCCTTTGCCCTAGAGGCAAAGGAAGCTGGGTCTTGGTGTCCAGCTGAGGGGGCATTAGGATTCAGAGACCAAGTGGAGTCCTTTCATCTGGATCTCCTCAGAACTATGTCTATGGGACCTGTAAGGCAGCCTAGGGCATAAAGGTGGTGACCAGGTACTACAGCATTGGAGGAGCACTGTGAGGAATCCTCAGAGTTTCCTGGAGTCTGCCCTCATGGGAGCTAATGTGCTGCCTCAGTTTCCTCTTTCACCAAACAAGAGTCCTTTTGCCCTATGCAAGGACTTCCTTCCAGATGGCCACTTCCTTCTGATCCCTGGGTTCACCAGTATGGGAGGGGCAGAGCTCCCTACTCTGCTGCTCACTCAGGGTCTCAGGACTTTGCATAGTCTCCCAATCATGTCCTGAGCAATAGCAGGCCTGAGTCTGGTCCCTGACATTCTGGAGCCCCGGCCTGTGGTGCCTTAGGAAATGGGCTGGTTCCAAAGCCCAAGAATCAAGACCAGCAAGGAGGAACTTTCCAGCACACAGGCGCCACAGCCAAAGGATGCCATTTCTGCAGATGGTTGGTTGGTGGCTGGTTTCTTCTCACTCCACAAACGCCCAGATCAAGTGAGGGCTGTTTAAAGCAAGAACAGGGCAGACGCCGCCCAGGACTTCAGAGCAAGACTTGCGTGTGTCCGTGCCAGTGTGTGTGTGTGTGTGTGTGTGTGTGTGTGTGTGTGTGTGTGTGTCCTGTGGGCCGTGTCCAGGGGCTCCTCTCAGTATGCCGTAGTGGGACTGGAGGTGTCCCCCCTTCTCAATGCACCTCCAGTCTCCCTTGGGCTCCCCAGCACCTACACACCAGAGTCACCAGGGCTGTGAGGCAGGCTCGCCCTCAGCTGGGCACAGAAAGCCTGTGCAAGGGGACGCCAGGGCCAGTCAGACCCGAAAGGGAACTTCGCGGCAGCCCTGCTTGGCACTAGGACCGTTTTTTGGGGTTCTGGGAAATGCTCGAGTGGTAAAAACCCATGAATAAACAGCCACGCCTCAGCCGGGCGCGGGTCCAGGCCCAAGTCACACGCAGACACGTGGCGAGCCGCCACACAGGGGGCGAGGATGGGTGGGATGTGGTGGGGTGGGGTGGTGGGGTGATGTGGAGTGCAGTGTCTGAAGTGGGGTGCGGGGTGCGGAGGGTCTGAAGTGGGGTGCGGGGTATGGAGGATCTGAAGTGGGGTGCGGGTCTGAGGTGTGCAGGGGCGGAGCTCGGGTGCGGGTATGAGGTTAGTGCGGGAGGCTGAGGTGAGGGTGCGGGTGAGGGTGAGGTGGAGTGCGGGTGAAGTCGGGGGGATGAAGGGCTATGGGGAAGTCCAGGCCAGCAGGAGGCCGCGGCTGCGTGAGGTGCGGGAAAGTGGGGCGAGGCGGGAAGAGTTCAGACGGGGACGCGCGCGCAGGCTCCGGGCCAGGACCGCAACTCCCAGAAGCCTTTGCGGGCGCGGCTTCGAGGACTACAACTCCCAGATACCTTTGCGATTCGGGAAGCTCGCAGGCCGTGTTGGAGCCAGGCTGGGACTACAACTCCCAGGCGCCTTTGCGGGAGCGGGCTGGGACGGGGTCCGGAACTACAACTCCCCGAGGCCCTTGCGGCGCGGGGACGCGCGGGAGGCGGCCCGGCTGACGGGCGGGCTGGCCATGCCGGGGTCCGGGGCGCGGGCGGACGGGGACGCGGGCCCGTCGCGACTGTGCGGGTTTCTGCAGAAGCTGTCGGGCAAGGGCCCGCTGCGCGGCTACCGCAGCCGCTGGTTCGTGTTCGACGCGCGCCGCTGCTACCTGTACTACTTCCGAAGCCCGCAGGACGCGCTGCCCCTCGGCCACCTGGACATCGCCGACGCCTGCTTCAGCTACGAGGGACCCGACGACGCGGCCGAGCCCGGCGCCCAGCCGCCCGCGCACTTCCAGGTGCACGGCGCGGACGGCGTCACGGTGCTCAAGGTGAGGCCGACCGGCCGGCCGTCTCGCACCCGGGCGGCCCCACCCACCCCGCGCCTCCCCCGATCGTGCACCCGGGCTGTCCGGGTCCGCGCCCCTAGGGGGGTCCTCACCCAGGCGGCCCCACCCTGCACCTCCAGATCCCGCACCCGGGTGGTCTGACCCCGCGTTTGGGTCCCCCACGATCCCGTACCCCCTGGGGATCCTCACCCAGGCGGCCCCACCCTGCACCCCCAGATCCCGCACCCCGGTAGTCTGACCCCGCGTCTTGGTCCCCCACGATCCCGCACCCCCTGGGGGTCCTCACCCAGGCGGCCCCACCCTGCACCTCCAGATCCCGCACCCGGGTGGTCTGACCCCGCGTTTGGGTCCCCCACGATCCCGTACCCCCTGGGGGTCCTCACCCAGGCCGTCCTACCCTGCACCCCCAGATCCCGCACCCGGGTAGTCCGACCCCGCGTCTTGGTCCCCCACGATCCCGCACCCCCTGGGGGTCCTCACCCAGGCGGCCCCACCCTGCACCCCCAGATCCCGCACCCGGGTAGTCCGACCCTGCGTTTTGGTCCCCCGGGATTCCACACCCTCACGTGTCCAGTCCCCTGGGTCCCTGTTTCTGACCTGCACCCCAGTCCCACACCTAAGCGGCCAAACCCCCCACATCCTGTTCTTTTTTGGGGGGGGTGGTTGGGTCACACCCGACAGTGCTCGGGGGTTACTCCTAGCTCTGCACTCAGAAATCGTCCCTGGCAGGCTCAGGGGACCACATGGGATGCCAAGATTCGAGCCACCGTCCTTCTGCATGCAAGACAAACGCCTACCACCTCCGTGCTATCTCTCAGCCCCCCCCCCCCAGTTCTTAATCTCCTTCTATCTTTTTTTCCCTTCTACCTCCTCTCAGTGCTGCTGCCCGCACTGTCCCCACTGTATCAGCTCCTGCCCTTGACCTTGGCCCAGGCCCTAGTGGGAGTGGGTTCTTAGCTCTGGACAGGTGCCCATTACTTTACCTGCCATGGCTGGTTTGTCCCGGGGGACCCCACGCTGCTGGAGCCCTCCAGCCACAGGCCCTGGTTGGAAGTGGCTGAGCCACTCTGGGCAGGTCGCCTTGGACAGGGGAGTCCACACTGGCTCTTCCTGACCTGCCCAGCCTCCTAGGGAAGAACCAATGTGGGAGACCTTGGAGCCCTAAAGGAAACGGAGGAAACCACCTACCCTGGCCTAAACCTTTTAACCTGCTCAGTGCATGGGGGTTTGAGGTGGGCCCAGAGTCTTGGAGCCCCAGGACTCAGGTTGTGTGTCACCCCTTAACAGTCCAGTGAGGTCTGAGGGTCTACCCAGGTTACCCCAGAGCTCTGGGCCTCAGAGCTCTCAGAATGGCTGGCAGTATTGGTTGTTTCCTGGGGAAGGATGAGGGCAGTTTCCTGTGTCACACGCAGTGAGATGTGAGGGTGTCTGGGATCACACCTGTCCTGGTAATGTCACAGACACTGTTCCTCCCGAGGACTGGAAAGAGGAGGAAAGCTGGACTTGGAGCAGTGCTCCTGACATATATGAAGCCTTTTCCTGCTGCCCTCGGACATCCCTCTGGCTCCTAGGCCTTCAGAATGTGGGTTCTCGCCTCGGGTAGAGGGAAGCCGGAACCCGAATTCTTTGGTCGACCTTGCTTTCCTGTACTTGGGGGTCTGATCCCCCTCAGAAAAGAGGTCGAGGTTGGGGAGGAGATGGCCACTAGATGCTAAATGGTGCGAATGTGTGGGAGCATGTATGAATGCACGCGTGTATGTGCACATTGAATGGGTTTGAGTATGTGTGTGAGCCCAGGTGAGTGCATGTGATTTCTTGTGAGCGTGATTGATCTCAGAAAGTCACGGGCATTCACCTGAGATTTATTGGTGGGGGTGAAGCATTGAGTAATGAGGAATCATTGAGAGACTCTGGGGCACAGGTTGTCACAGCTGAGCAGCCCTGAGGAACTCTAGGCCACAAACTGTCACAGCTGAACAGCCCTGGGGGACTCTAGACCACAAACTGTCATAGCAGAGCAGCCTTGGGGGACTTTGGGCCACAAACTCTCTTAGTTGACTAGTCCTGGGTTATGACCTGCTTGTGATACCTGGTATCTGTCTCGGTTGGGCCACGATGAACCTCCCAGGAGCTGCTAGACCATAGCTCTCAGGCACCCGCTTCTCTACCTCCTCTGCATCTGAGGTTGTCCCTGCAGATGAGCCCCAGGAAACTCCTCACATAGGTACCCACACACGGGGCTGGGTTGATCCTCTCTGTGGCCTTTTCCTAGGCCCATCTCCATCCATGCTGCCTCCAGAGGCTCTGCGAACCTTTGTGGGGCTTTGCTGTCTCTGTGCTGAGTGGGTTTGATCCTTGCAGACCTTTCACTTTGGTGGGAGTACACAGGAGAGATGGAAAGTGAACTCTGTGTGTGTGCTTTTTCACTTGTAGGCTTTTTTTTTTTTTTTTTTTTTGGTTTTTGGGTCATACCTGGCAGTGCTCAGAGGTTATTCCTGGCTCCAGGCTCAGAAATTGCTCCTGGCAGGCAGGGGGACCATATGGGACACCGGGGATTCCAACCGATGACCTCCTGCATGAAAGGCAAACACCTTACCTCCATGCTATCTCTCCGGCCCCAACTTGTAGGCTTTTAATATGCATTCAAGGCTTGAGGCTTGAATCAGGCCCTGTACCCAGGTCTTGACTCTTGGTGCTTTAAGTTCTTTTCAGTTTGTAGTTCATAGATTGGCTTCTCTTCTCCTCCTTGTCTTTGCTTGGCCTGATGGTTCATCCTCTGGCAGGTAGTGCCACACCCATCTGTGCTCCGTGCTTATGCTTGGCTCAGGGATCACTCCTGGAGGTGCTTGGGGACTATCGGAGGATGCCAGGGATTGAACCGGTGTTGGTTGTGTGCAAGGCAAGTGCCTTTCCTGCTCCTTGGCCTCTGCAGTTGCTTTGATTGTGGTGCAGAACCTTGGCCTCATTCAGAATGCTCAAAAGTTCACTTCGAGGCAGGCTCGATCAATTTTTCTGCAGATGTTGAGTAATCCTCTTTGGATATGTGTGTGTGTAAGCTTCTGTGATGCTCAGGGCTGCTTGGTGTGTGGTGGGGGTGGGGGGAGCCCTGGTGTTTCCGGAATCTGTTTTTATGCTGGTCTGAAACTTGGGGCCCCACGCTGGCGGGGTGTGTGCTCCCTCATGGACTGCAAACCCAGCCTTCTTTTCTTTCTCGTGGTTTCTGGCCATCAGTGTGCAGGAAGCGTTGGGCTTGGTTCAGTGTCTCAGCGCGGCCCCCCCCCCCCCCCCCTTGGCTGAAGTCCCAGTTGAGCCCTCATCCCCTGCTGGCCAGCATTTCCCTTTTCCACTCCCGGCTGACGTCAGATTCTCAGGAATGCTGTGAGCTTCAGGAGTGCGGTTTTGGGAACAAGCTCGGGTGATGGGAAACCAGGGGACTGTTCCCCCAAATGAGCTGCCTGCTGGGATAGTTGGTATCTCCTTTTCCACAGTCCCTAGGGCACCCACAGTAGATGGGTCCAACGTGCCCCTCCTGGATCTGTGGGACCAAGATTAGGCCACAGAGAGTCTGATTTGTGATCCTACATGTGATTAGACTGGGAGCCAAATCTCAGTTCTGCAGCAAATGGAAAGTGCAGAAATCTCCAGATTTCTGCCACGTCTGCACTCTCCCTCATCCTGCTCCCTGTCTTATGACCCAGAGGGCTCTGACCCTGAGGGAAGGGTGGACCGAGGCAGTTTCAGGGCCTCTGTCTTAGTCCTCTGTGAGCTCCTGCAGCTGACCCCCACTGTTTCTGGGATCTGAGAACTTCCAAGCAGTTCTATATATATATATTTTTTGGTTTTTGGGCCACACCCGGCGGTGTGTAGGGGTTACTCCTGGCTATCTGCTCAGAAATAGCTCCTGGCAGGCACGAGGGACCATATGGGACACCGGGATTTGAACCAACCACCTTAGGTCCTGGATTGGCTGCTTGCAAGGCAAACGCCGCTGTGCTATCTCTCCGACCCCTGCAGTTCTATATTTTTTTAATTTAATTTTTTTTTTTTTTTTTTTTTTTGGTTTTTGGGCCACACCCGGCAGTGCTCAGGGGTTACTCCTGGCTGTCTGCTCAGAAATAGCTCCTGGCAGGCTCGGGGGACCATATGGGACACCGGGATTCGAACCAACCACCTTTGGTTCTGGATCAGCTGCTTACAAGGCAAACGCCGCTGTGCTATATCTCCGGGCCCATATATTTTAATGTATTTATTGATTGATATAGATTTGGGGCATGAGATGGATTTGGGGCCGCATCCAGTAGTGCTTGGAGCTCACTCCTGGCCCTACACTCCAGGATCACTCCTGGCAGTGCTTTGGAAACTTAATATGGTATCAAATCACTAAATGTATGATTGAATGTAGGTCACCTACAAGGCAAGTGCCCTGCCCACTGTCCTCTCTCCAGCTCCAGCTGGACATTTTCAGAAGGAACCGAGCAACTAATCATTGTCTCCAGGGAGTTTTTCCCCTCCAGTCTTTTGACTGGATTTCTGTAAACATAAATAACATGTCAGATGTTGAAAGCATGTGATCGAAAAGGATGCCTCAGGAGTGACATGAGATGATGAAGCACTTACTGGTTGAACTGTTCCCGAGTAGAACTTCAATGCTTGGACACTAATAGGAAACTTCTTGTTTTCTTTAAAAAAAAAAAAAAATTAGGGGCCGGAGAGATAGCATAGAGGTAAGGTAGAAGGTCATTGGTTCGAATCCCAGCTTCCCAAATGGTCCCCCGGGCCTGCCAGGAGTGATTTCTGAGAGTGGAGCCAGGAGTAACCCCTGAGTGCTGCCAGGTGTGACCCAAAAACCAAAAAAAAAAAAATTGATTGATTGATAGATTAATTGATTGGCTTTTGGGCCATACCCAGCAGTGCTCAGGGGTTACTGCTGGCTCTACACTCAGAAATCGCCCCTAGCGGGGCCGGTGAGGTGGTGCTAGAGGTAAGGTGTCTGCCTTGCATGCGCTAGCCAAGGAAGGACCGAGGTTCCCCAGGTCCCCCCAAGCCAGGGGCAATTTCTGAGCGCTTAGCCAGGAGTAACCATCAAACGGGTGTGGCCGGAAAAAAAAAATAGAAAAGAAAAGAAATCGCCCCTTAGCAGGCTGGGGGACCAAATGAGATGCCAGGAATCGAACCAGTTTCCTTCCAGGTCATCTGCATACAAGCCCTACGGCTGTGCTATCTCTCTGGCCCTTTTCTTTTTTCTTGTTTTTGGTTTTTGGGTGACACCTGGGGATGCCCAGGGATCACTCCTGACTCGGCACTCAAGAGTTACCCTTGGCGGTACTCAGGGGACCATATGGAATGAGAGGTATCAAACCCAGGTCTGCTACCTTTAAAGGTGGCATTTCCCACTCATTTGCTGGGTGTGTCCTGCACTAGCTGGGGTTGCATTATTGAAGAGAGACATGGGCCTTTGGGTCAGTGCTGGTGGTGGATGAACACAGACTTTTTCTCTGTGTGTACATCCCTGCATCAAACTGTGGTCTATACTGCGTGCCCTGCAGAAGTGTTGGTTCTCCTGAGTAACACACACACACACACACACACACACACACACACACACACACACACACACACACACGTCCAGATCCAAACTCCCCGTCTTCTCCTGCGCCCCAAGAAGTCTTTGTCCTGCTGCTGTCCTTGACAGGTCTTTTGATCTGCTCATCTCCCGGGAGTGCTCCCCAGACCTGACCTTTCCCCCTCTTCCAGGCTCCGAACCACCAGCTCATGGCTTACTGGCTGCAGGAACTGCAGCAGAGACGATGGGAGTATTGCACCAACCTGGACATGCTCAAGGGGGACCCTGGGGCCCCACCAGCGCCTGGGGAAGTGTCCACGGGCCTTGTGGCCAGAGACAACACAGGTGAACTGGAAACAGTACTGCCCTTGGTGGGAGACTCAGAATGGGGATGGCGCCTGCCCAAGGAGCCAGGTGTCCCAAATAGCCAGGGCCCATTCTTGCCAGGCCCCTTGGGACAGGATGGTGGTAGGTGGGCAGGAGGCATTGGCCCACAGGTGAGCCCCAGGCAGTGTTCTCTGGGCAGACAAACTGCAGAGAGGAGTGGAGGCACACTCAGTGCCCACAACATGGACTCATGCTGACCCTGTATCCTGGGATCACCCACTTCCTCATCATGATGGCCCTGGCCAGGTACAATGCAGAAACCATATGGGTCAAATGTCCCACATCCAATGAAAGCTCTGATCTTCCCTGGCAGTGTGGAGCCCGAGAGATACAGGCTGTAGCTGAGTGTCCTGGCAGAAAGTGAGCAGCATGACTGCCCTCCTGACAAGACCTCCCTCTCTGGAAGGGTTTTTGTTTGTTTGTTTTTGATTTTTGGGTCACACCCGGCAGCACTCAGAAATCGATCCTGAGGGGGTTTCAAACCACCAATCTTCTAGATGCAAGGCAAACGCCTTACCTCCATGCTATCTCTCCAGCCCCCCCCCCTTTTTTTTTAATGATTTTCAGAGGGGCCAGAGAGATAGCACAGCAGTAGGGCATTTGCCTTTCATGCAGCCAATTCAGGACAGATGGTGGTTCGAAACCTGGCATTTCCCGGCAGTGCTCAGGGGTTACTCCTGGTTCTACACTCAGAAATCGCTCCTGGCAGACTCGGGGATCATATGGGGTGCTGGGGATCAAGCCTGGGTTGGATGTATGCAAGGCAAACACCCGCCCTGTTGTGCTATCGCTTCAGCCCATGCCTAGTTTAGGTTTATACAGTGAACCCATCTGTCTTTGCAGGTGGCAAAGTTCCCTGTAAGGGCTTTCAGTGACTTTCATTCTCTTGCTTTTCCTTCAGATTTAGTTTTCCCACCTCTGGATGCTTCTGCAGAGAAAGCCAGGACCGTCTTAGCCGTGGAAAAGGCCTCCAGAGAACTGGTGGGCGAGTGTGTGACTGGGCAGCCAGGCCCCGCTCAGCCCAGCTCCATCAACTTCTCTCTGAGGCAGTGGGGCACGGAGCTCAGGTGAGCTGAAGCTGAGTCCACGCTGTTTCTGGGGCTAGAGTCAGACCTGCTCTCACGGGCTGCTCTCCTGCTTGTCAGCTCCTGGGGATGCACAGCATGAGATGCTGCCGCACTTGGGCTCAGCATCCTGGTACACATCCTTGACGCAGAAGTGTGTCTTGTTGTCTTGTTGGGAAGGAGGGTCCCTCGGCTTCACCCCTTAACACACTGCCAATATATCAATTATGCTGTGCTGTGCGCCAGTTGAAATACATACTCAGCCATGTGTGCAGGGGACCATGGTGGTCTAGAGCAGTGGTCGGCAACCTGCGGCTCGAGAGCCACATGTGGCTCTTTACACTTTTTTTTTTTTTTTTTTTTGGTTTTTGGTTTTTGGGCCACACCCGGTGGTGCTCAGGGGTTACTCCTGGCTGTCTGCTCAGAAATAGCTCCTGGCAGGCACGGGGGACCATATGGGACACCGGGATTTGAACCAACCACCTTTGGTCCTGGATCGGCTGCTTGCAAGGCAAACGCCGCTGTGCTATCTCTCCAGGCCCGCAACACCGGGATTCTAACCAACCACCTTAGGTCCTGGGTCGGCTGCTTGCAAGGCAAACACCGCTGTGCTATCTCTACGGTCCCGGCTCTTTACACTTTTAATGTGGCTCTTCTATGTGCTGGGCGGCCGCTCCAGGAGTCAGGACTCTGCTCCTAGCCTCTGTCAGTGCATGTCCTATGTGGCTCTCAAAATAAATTTCAATTGTGGTTTTGGTGAGATTTGGCTCAGTTGAAAAAAAAGGTTGCCGACCACTGGTAGAGCATTCTTACTCCAGTAGATTCTCCCAATAGTGATTAGTAAGCCTCCCATTTCAGGTTTTTTATTTTTCTTTTGGGGGGTGGCACACCTGGCTCTGCACTCAGGAATCATTCTTGGTGGGCTTGGGGGACCCTATGGGATATCGGGTTTCGAATCTAGGTTGGTCCTGTGCAAGGCAAACACCTTCCCCTCTTCTCCCCACCAGCCATGAATCTGTTTCTCTTTCTTTTGGTGCTTTTCTAAAAGGCATCACACAGTACCTGGCCTATCCCTCAGCAAAAAGTGCCCAAGACGCACCCCCACCCGGCTTTTCTTTTCACTCTGACTCATATGAATGTCATTGCTCCCACAGACATACCACAAGCAGCACATATGGGTTGTATGGCTCACATGGACACCACGTGTGCACAGCGTGTGTCAACATGTGGCGCCTTTTCCCCCACAGAAATTCCATGTCTTCACTCCGGCCTGGGAGAGGCCACAGTGAAGGGCGCAAGAGCGTATTTTATACCAATGAGGAGTGGGAGATTCTGGATCCCAGCCCCAAGGAACTGGAGGAGTCCCTGGTAGTCCCGGAGGAGCGGAAACGCCAGGGACCTGAAGGGAACAAAGGTAGGAACACTGAGGGCCCAACCAGCTCCATTAGCACCCATGGGGAAAGGAGGCTTGTGAAGCAAAAGGCTCTGGCTGGGGGCTGGGTGCTCTTCGTGGCAGTTGAAATAGAAACTTGGACAGTTGGGGCCCAGAGAGATAGCACAGCGGCGTTTGCCTTGCAAGCAGCCGATCCAGGACCTAAGGTCCTGGTGGTTGATTAGAATCCCGGTGTCCCATATGGTCTCCCGTGCCTGCCAGGAGCTATTTCTGAGCAGATAGCCAGGAGTAACCCCTGAGCACCGCCAGGTGTGGCCCAAAAACCAAAAAAAAAGAAAAGAAAAGAAAAGAAACTTGGACAGTTGGAGGCAAAAACTGTGCAGCTCGAACTCTTGGATTTTTTTAAACAATGTACACAGGGGACAGAGAGATAGCCTATGATAGAGCATTTGCCTTGCACATGGCCAACCCTGGATGGACCTAGGTTTGATTCCTGGCATCCCACATGGTCCCCCGAGTCTGCCAGGAGCAATTTCTAAGCACAGAGCTCAGAGTAACCCCTGAGTGCCATTGGGTGTAGCCCAAAAACAAACAAACAAAATAATAATAATAATAATAATAATAATAATAGCCAGTGCTCAGGGACTGGAACAATAGCACAGCGGGTAGGGCATGTGTCTTGCATGCATCCAACCCAGGTTCAATTCCTAGCATCCAATTCCTAGCTCAGGTCTCCTGAGCCTGTCAGGAGTGATTTCTGAGCAGAGCCAGGAGTTAGCCCTGAGCTCAGCCAATTGCGACCCCAAAACAAACAAAAAGCCAGTGTTCCTTATTTTCAGAACTGTGAACCATGCTGGAAGCAGGGGACTAGTTTCAGGACTCTGGGCTTTGCTGATCCCCACGGTGCGATCATACCTAAAACCTGTACCATATCTGGGGTGTCCCATACAGTGGCCTGTGCTGTGCTGTGCCATATATGGGTGAGTCAGTCCTGAGGAGGCCCTGGTGTGACTTCGCCAGATGGTCCCCCCAGAGATCAGCACCGGGGCTGGCAGGGGCAGGAAAGCAAAGTTAATATGGGCTGCTGGGTCTCGTTAACCTCCCAGAATTAGCGGGTCCCTGCCTCTCTATTCACTCGAGGAGACAACCTCGTCACCCCAAAGACAGAGAAACCCTAGATGGACCATATTGCCCTCTGTCCCCTTAGCAGAGAAGAGTCTTTTTTTGTTTGTTTGTTTTTTGTTTTTGGGTCACACCCGGCAGCACTCAGGGGTTACTCCTGGCTTCATGCTCAGAAATTGCTCCTGGCAGGCTCGGGGGACCATATGGGACGCCGGGATTCGAACCGATGACCTTCTGCATGAAAGGCAAACACCTTACCTCCATGCTATCTCTCTGGCCCCAGCAGAGAAGAGTCTTAATGCCTGCATTCGAGCCTCTCCGATCCTTTCTATTCCCATGGTTCACGATTGAGCCCTGGGGTCCTAGTCCTGTCCCCAGGCTGATCCACAGAGTAAGGGGCCAGCAGAGTCCCTGTGCTGTAGGAATGTCCTATGAGGACTGGGGAGTGACCAGTGGAGCCTCAGCCCCTCTCCTGGCTCATCCTCTCCTGTCTTGCATGCCTGAGATCAGAGCAGGCAGAGGGCCTCGGATTCTCAAGTGGGACGCCGGGCCAACCCTGCCCCACCCCACCCCCATTCCGGCTTTAGGGTGGCACAACTCCTTGCATGCTGGTGTTGGTCAGGGCAAAGGGAAGAGCCTGTTTTGTTCTGTTTTCACATAGGAGTCACTAGCTTCCCCTTTGATTTGGGGCGTCTTCCCTACAAAGCAAAGCGCCCCATGAAGGACATGATCGGACTGTACAGAAACCGGCAGAGTAGCAGCAGTGGCTACCCGGCGGGTGAAGGGCTGACAGGCAGTGCCGAGCAGCCGCAGCCAGTGGCGGTGTCGGAGGCGCAGAGCCAGCAGGACGAGCTGGTGCAGCTGAGGGAGGAGCTCTCCAGCCAGAAGGTACCTCCAGGCCCAGCCCTGCCACTGGCCACCCAAACGTTCTTAGTCTGCCTGCCCATTGCTACTCTGACCAGCTGTCTCTGCTTTTCCTTGCCTGGTGCCGGGAGGAGAGTGGGACTGCATGCAATCATGGGGCAAGTGCTCCAGCGCTGAGCCCTCGACACGACCAACCCAGCTTCCTGTTCCCTGCGCAGTCCCACACCCGCTTCTCCCCACCAAGAGGAAGTTGAGTGCAAGCTTTTCCAGACTGGTCTCTGCATTTCCATGGATTCCTGCTGCTTCCTCCCGTGGAGCCTGGACAGTTGGTTTCCGCTCCCCTCCCCCACTGCATCCCCTCCTGTCGTTTCCCCCCTCCCCAGGAGCTGGTACGGTTGCTGCAGCAGACGCTGCGGTCCTCCCAGTACGACAAGTATTTCACGAGCAGCCGGCTGTGTGACGGGGTCCCGCAGGGCTCTCTGGAGCTCCTGCACCAGAAGGACGCACAGATCCTGGGCCTGGCTGGGCAGTTGGAGCGGCTGGGCACTGAGAAGGAGAGCCAGCAGCAGGAAGTGCGCACACTGAAGCAAAAGGTGGGCGAGCTCAGTGAACAACTGGGGATGCTGCTGGAGACCATCCAGGCCAAGGACGAGGTCATCATCAAGCTGTCCCGGCAGCTCAGCGAGGACAGCGTCACCTCCAGCTCGGGCCCTGGCTCACCCTTGGGCCCCAGCAAGGACCTGCTGGAGCTGGACCGGCTGAAGGTTAGCTGGAGCCTGGCCTCCACATCCCCACTGCTCCCCACAGTTCCTGCTATAGCACCTGCTGCACCTCGTGTGCACATTCCCTTGCTCCCTCAGACCAGCCTCCCAGCAATGAGCATACCCGGTGTCTGAGTGGGTTCCTGGGCTGGCCTGTCTAAGCACAGAAGTGACTGCCTGCAGGGCTAACTTCATCCTCGCACTATCCACCCCCTCTGTTAGCCTGCCTTGTACCTTGCCTCCTCCACCCTTCCAAGCAGAGCTCTTGCTCCCACCCACCCAGGGAAGGGTTATGGTGGTGACTCCACTGTCAGATCTCAGAAGACAGTGACGAGCAGGTGGGACTAGGTGAGAGGTCCCCAGAGACAGCTAGAAGCCCAGGGGAGGCCAGCCCTTAACAATGGTACCCACGGACATCCTGGGCATCCCCTTCTCTTTGCCTGGTACTAGAACCTGCACTCGGCTGTGTCTGGACCTAGGAACCTGTGTATTCTGCTTGTCTCTCTCCATGAATGACCCAAAGACCTAGTTACCAGATGGCACCAGGGAGGGGGGACTTATACTCCTGGCCCCCTAGGTTTCCAGACGCCCCTCAGAAGCTGCAGAACTGACTTGCTGAGCTACCCAGTGTTATGGCCAGCACAGCCAACCAGTACGTTTTGTTTCCTGTCCCCAGGACAGTCTGCAGGGTTATAAAACGCAAAACAAATTTCTGAATAAGGAAATTCTCGAGCTCTCAACTCTGCGAAGAAATGCGGAAAGGAGAGAGAGGGAGCTGATGGCCAAGGTGGGTCTGTCTGCTTGTCCCGCTCAGAAACACCAGCCCCACTCATCTGCCCCAAGCCGAGTCATTCATAGGAAGCCTCTGAGCACGTTGCAGCCTCCCTGGGGAAGTGTCTGTGGTTTGGGGGCAGTGACATGAGTGTGGCTGTCAGGGCTTTGCAGACTGCTCACGGCCCCTGAGACAGCGGCGCTTGTCTGCAGCTCTCAGCTGCCCTGTCCCTGTGAACTAGCACAGCATCTCCCACGTAATGGTGGGTCTCCGGCATTTGTCAGGGCAGCCCAAACCTCAGCACAGGCTGCCTGTCTCACATGGGACCGGAGCTTGGGGCTGATCGCTAACCCCCCCCCCCCCCCAACTCTTCACAGTACTCCAGCCTGGAGGCCAAGCTCTGCCAGATAGAGAGCAAGTACCTCATCCTGCTCCAGGAAGTGAAGACGCCTGTTTGCTCCGAGGCGCCCGGGCCCGCCCGTGAGGTCATCGCCCAGCTGCTGGAGGACGCCCTGCAAGTGGATGGGCCTGAGCAGCCAGAGCAAGCCCTCCTCAAGCCTCACCTGGTCAGGTGAGTGTTCAGTGAGCGGCCCTGAAGCACTAGGCCTAGCAAGGACCTGGGCAGCTTTCCCAGTGTTGTGCAAAGATTTCTTAGCAGGTTTCATGTCCTCTCACCTCTTAGCTCTCAGTAAGTGTTTGGGGACTGCCGTACTTTCACGTACTCAGCCCTCAAGCATAGAAGCTTTCTCTTGGCACCAGCTCTTGAAGGAGCTGGGGCCAGCAGAGCACTACCCCACCCCACCCCATCCCCATTGGAAATGTGTCTCTGTAGCATTAAATAGTTAAAGATGATGCTGGATGGTGAAGGATGGATCTGGATGGAGGGATTTTTCTCTGCCATCCCAGGCCACGTGGCTCCGAGATCCCCATTCAGCTGGCGGGTCCCAGGTTTAGGTGAACGGCGGAATCAGACTCATCCAGAGACAGGCATCAGGAAGCATCAACTTTATTCATGCCCTATTCACCACATGTGTGTGGCCTATATCATAACCTTTCAAGCATTCAGTCATTCTTAGCTAGCCCTGCATCTTAACTCCTTTCAGCCATCTTCCCTTTGACCTCCATGCTGGCCAAAGACCAAAAGGCAAAAGGCGAGCTAATCCCCTGGGTCAAAGGCCTTATCTACCTTTTCCAAGACCCCTCCCAGGAATGTGCCGGGTCTTGCAGGTAAGGTCAAGTTACCTAGGAAGAAAGGAGGGATGAGGCTTCATGTCTCCACTCATCCCCCCCCCCCACATGTTTTGGGACACTATGCTAGTCTTGTCCTCGCAAGTGCTCACACCCTGTGACAGCTGCACGTGTGCATGCCAGGCAGGGTCCCTGCTGTTTCTGAGGGGTGGTCCTGGAGTCTGCTGGGGAAGCTGTTGGCTCCTCCCACACTGAAGGGCCCATGTCCTTAACTCTGTGAGTCGGTTACTCAGAGCCCATCACTTCTCTCCACAGTGAATACGACATCTACGGGTTCCGGACTGTCCCTGAGGATGACGAGGAGGAGAAGCTGGTGGCCAGGGTTCGTGCCTTGGACCTGAAGACACTGCACCTGACAGAGACCCAGGAAGTGTCCACAGGGGTGAAGTGGGAGAACTTCCTGGCTAGCACCGTCAACCGGGAGATGGCCTGCTGCCCCGAGCTCAAGGGCCTGATCCGCACAGGCATCCCACATGAGCACCGCTCCAAGGTGTGGAAGTGGTGTGTGGACCTGCACACCCGCAAGTTCAAGGACAGTGCCGAGCCTGGCTACTTTCAGTCGCTGCTGGAGAAGGCGTTGGCGCGGCAGAACCCAGCTTCCAAGCAGATTGAGCTGGACCTGCTGCGCACGCTGCCTAACAACAAGCACTACGCTGGCCCCACCTCCGACGGCATCCAGAAGCTGCGCAACGTCCTGCTGGCTTTCTCCTGGCGCAACCCGGACATCGGCTACTGCCAGGGCCTCAACCGGTGCGCACCCCAACCCTAGCCACTATTGCCTCCCCAACCCCTACCCTGGCCGCAGTGTACGGGCTTGCATGTGCTCAGCTGGTCCTGCTGCCAGGTTGTGAGGGGTACACAGCAAAGTCCCATATATCCAGAGGGGACACAGAGAGGGGAGGTGTAGGGTCCTGCATGCCAGAATCCAGTTCCTCTGCCCTCACCTTGCATCTCCTCACATGGACTGGCGGGTCTCACATCTGCTCATTCCTCAGCTGGTGAGTGGGGCTCAGGCTCTGAGCACCAAACCAGACTCTCTCCCTCACCAGAGTCTCCTCACTGACTCAGACAGTCTCCTCACATGCCAGTCCCACACCCCCTAGAACAGGGGTCTCAAACTCCTGAGGGCCGCAAATGATCTGCCCTAGAGGAATCTTTTATTGTTTTGTTTTGTTTTAGTTGTTTGGGTCACACCCCCCAATGTTCAAGGCTTACTACTGACTTTGCACTCAAGGATCACCCCGACTTTGCCTCTTGCGGCCCCCAGGTAAATTGAGTTTGAGACCCCTGCCCTAGAGGATGGAGCGGCCCCTGGTCTGCAGGCCTGAGGTGGGGTCCTCTTAGTGGTCCATCAACTCCTTCATGCCTTTTGCGTGTGGGCCACTGCCAACACTGAGCCCTGCAGTTGGGATCTGATCTTGCTTTGTTCCCACAGACCTGGGCTCGGGCTCACGGGCTCAACCCTTAAGCTGGATTTGACCCTTTTTTCTCTTGCAAGCAGGCGAGGTCCAGGGCCTCGGGCAGGTGGCTCCACCTGTGTCTTGTGTCCTCAGACTGATTCCGCTCCAGGGACTGGTCTCTGCCTGCCTCTCACTGTCCTTTGATTTCTCCCTCTTTCTGTTCCGCATTCCACTTGCACCAACCCTAGGCTTTTTCTTTTTTTTTCTTCTGTTTTTGAGATAAGTTCACTAGATTTCAGGAGGGAAAAAGAATCAGCACATTCTGAGAAGGGCTGAGGGAAGGAGTGATATACGGGGCCCTGGCGGCAGGTCTAGGCAGGTTCCTGTCTTTTCCTTAGTCTGCTCCCTCCTGTGGTGTCCTGGGGGATGGCATGCACTTTGCTCACCCTGCGCCTGTCCTGCCTACAGATTGGTGGCAGTGGCTCTCCTTTACCTGGAACAGGAAGATGCTTTCTGGTGCCTGGTCACCATTGTGGAGGTGTTCATGCCCCGAGACTACTACACAAAGACACTCTTAGGGTCGCAGGTATGATCAAAGACCCGAGGCCCAGCCAAGCCACAGTGTGGGCTGGGAGGTTTCACCAGAGGGTATACATGTGTGTGTCTGTGTGTGTGTAGCGCCATCAGTCTCTGTGTCTCTGTGTGTGTGTCTATCTTATCTTTGTGTGTTTTTCCGCATGTGTCAATGTGTCTTGTATATCTGTGTTTTTTTTAAATACTTTTTGTTTTGTTTTTGTTTTTGGATCACACCCAGCGGCGCTCAGGGGTTCCTCCTGGCTCTGAACTCAGAAATCACTCCTGGCTCGGGGGACCATATGGAATGCCGGGCTTCAAACCACTGTTCATCCTGGGTTGGCTGCGTGCAAGGCAAACACCCTACCTCTGTGCTATCTCTCCATTCCCTCTTTTTGTTTTTTGTGATTTTGTTTTTGGGCCACACCCGGTGACGCTCAGGGATTACTCCTGGCTATGTGCTCAGAAATCAATTGCTCCTGGCTTTGGGGAACAATATGGAGCGCCAGGAATCGAACCCAGGTCCGTCCTGGGTCAGCTGCCCCATCTGTGTGTTTCTAAGCATGTTTGTAAGTGTGTGTTTTCTCTTTGGGGCTACACTCTTTCTCTTTGGGGTGGAAGGCCTGGGAGACCCTGCAGGGAACTTGTCAGAGTGGGACAAGCCAGTAGCTGTGTGTGCCTGGCGCATGTCCTACGTATATCCCATGCATGTTCCGTGTGTATGGCATGTGTGTGCCCTGTGTACACATACGCCTGATCCACTCTGAGCCAGTGCTGACTGCAGGTGGACCAGCGGGTGTTCAGGGACCTCATGAGCGAGAAGCTGCCCCGCCTCCATGCCCACCTCGAGCAGCACAAGGTCGACTACACGCTCATCACCTTCAACTGGTTCCTGGTGGTGTTCGTGGACAGCGTTGTCAGTGATGTGCTCTTCAAGATCTGGGACTCGTTCCTCTATGAGGGGCCCAAGGTTGGTGGCTCACGGGGTGGTGTATGATTGGGCACGTGGCCAGCTTCCTGTGAGCAGGCTAGGGGCTCAGGCTCATATCTCCTGAGCATTTGGAGGCTGGGACTCTGCCTGGAACACAGTTGGTCATTATATGCCAGACTTCGAACTCCACCCCCTGTACCGTGTGTGGCCCCCAGCACTGTGGGCCATGACTGACACTGAGCGTCACTGCATCCTTGCATCCTACTTGGCCCAGACCACTAGGAAGAGGCCCCAGGCCTCCTGAACACTTCCTAGAAGACCACAAAAGACACATCCCATCATGCAGATGCCAAAACACCCCCAGCCTGTGATCAGCAGAGCCTCTGTACCACCTCCTTTTGTTGCTAGAAGGACTTGTAATCTTGGAGGTCAAACCTGGGTACCCCATGTGCAAAGCATGGTTGCACCCTTCGAACCCCCTGTAGCATCTACCTGAAAAGCCCTCTTGGGTGGGGAGCCTATGCTGGTGTCCAATGGCCCCCAGGTCCAGGGAGCACCCACTTTCCCAATATGCTGTAGCCTCTCCTGTGTTGGACCTGGGCCCGTCTGGCTCATTCCTGACCCACTTGGTCATCACCAGGCCCTCAGGATTTGCTGCTGCTCTGGACCCTGTTTAGGAGTGAGGAGGCTGAGCCACGGCCCTCTGCCAGAGCTGGGTCTACTGCAGAATTTGCTTCGGGGTCTGGGCACACTGCTCAGAGCTTCCATCTTCCAATCAAATTTTCAAACTTTCTCCAAATCTTTGGGTTCTCCTTACCTTTGAGTAGCACAGCTGGTGGAGCTGGAGGGTCCCATGGGGTTGACTGCAGAAAGGGTCTCAACCCTGGGGGCTGCCCACCTGCCAGGTTCATATCAGGCCCTCCCCACCTACAGGTGATCTTCCGCTTCGCCCTGGCACTCTTCAAGTACAAGGAGGAGGAGGTGCTGAGGCTGCAGGAGCCCATGGCCATCTTTAAGTACCTCCGTTACTTCACACGCACCATCCTGGACGCCCGGTGAGTCCTAGGCCTTCCCTGTGTGCCAGTGCACTTGGGTTTCTGGCAGTGAGGAACATGCTTGGGACCCCCCAGCTCAAGAGAGGGACACTACAGATGATGGCTATTCTCAGCTGAGTGTGAAAAGCTTAAGGTGATGATGAGGGGAGGCACACAGTCTGGGGATTTGATGTTTGGGGCCACATGACAGGCCAGCTATTGGGGTTGCTTGTCAGAGTCCAGGAGACAGTCCAGGAGGCTGGGGGCAGCATTAGGGACTTGCAGGGAGGAGGTGGACAGACAGGGGCCTGCTCTGACAGTGTGGGGTGATATTGTCCCCTTCGAGCAGGACTGACCCCAGGATAGAGTATCCACAAGAGAAGTGCCCACAAGGGAGGGGGCACTCAACCTGGGCAGTGAGCATGGGACCCTTGGTGACCCTCTGTCCTGTGACCAGTGCACTTCGGAATTTATTTCCTCCAATTTTGGGGCCACACTTGGTAGTGGAGCTTGGAAGACCATATGGTATGCCAAGCATCAAACCTGAGTTGACTGTGGGTAAGACAAGCGCCCTCCCTGCTGTCCTATCTTTCGGGGCCCATGTGTCCAGAACAGCTCAGACTCATTTCCAGATTGTGTGTGGTTGAGGGCATCTATTGAAATGTGAGCAGTATTTTGCCCTTTTTTTTTTTTTTTTGGTTTTTGGGCCACACCCGGCGGTGCTCAGGGGTTACTCCTGGCTGTCTGCTCAGAAATAGCTCCTGGCAGGCATGAGGGACCATATGGGACACCGGGATTCGAACCAACCACCTTTGGTCCTGGATCGGCTGCTTGCGAGGC
The DNA here is from genome assembly GCF_024139225.1 of Suncus etruscus. Taxonomy (NCBI): domain Eukaryota; kingdom Metazoa; phylum Chordata; class Mammalia; order Eulipotyphla; family Soricidae; genus Suncus; species Suncus etruscus. The sequence continues at coordinate 10,531,505 of NC_064858.1, read as the reverse complement.
AAACGCCGCTGTGCTATCTCTCCGGGCCCGTATTTTGCCCTTTTTAAAGGAGAGTGCAGGGGCCGGAGAGATTGGACACAGCGATAGGACAGGCAGTGATTCGAATCCCGGCATCCCATATGGTCCTCTATGCCTGCCAGGATTAACTCCTAAGCACCGCTGGGTATAAACTCCCCCCCCCCCCAAAAAAAAAGGAAAAAAAAAAGTGCACTTTTTATTTGTATTTTGCTTTGGGGCTGCTCCTGGTGGTGTGTGGGACACCTCCACCTACCCATCCTGTGCAGTTATCAGGGCTCAGACCCCCTGCTCAGGCCCACGTGCCCTGCAGTGCCACCTGGTGGGCAGCTCTGGTCACTACTTCCACGTTGGCCAGAGTCAAGATGTGTTGGTGCAGCCTGAGCCTCTGGGTCCAAATGGTGAATCTGTGGGAGCCGCCTCCACCCCCATCTCCTAAGGTCCAGAGGAAAGATTCCTGCAGGCAGCCCAAGGAGGGATAGTGCCGTGTCCTCAGGCTCCCTCAGTTCCATCCTCAGCATCACCTGGTAGACAGAGTCAGTTGCTCTTCTGTATCCACCAACCGGCCAAACAACAGTCCTGAGGGCATGCGTCTGCCCTCGTGTGAACGTGGTCGGGGTCAGCACAGCTGACACTGGTGTGAATGGGCATCCTCCCTGGGCCACTCGCAGGTGACAAGTGGCGGTGGTGTGTGCAGGAGCTGTGCTGAAGCCCATTTCCCCCCACAGGAAGCTGATCAGCATCTCCTTTGGGGATCTGAACCCCTTCCCACTGCGACAGATCCGAAACCGACGTGCCTACCACCTGGAGAAGGTACGGCTGGAGCTGACGGAGCTGGAAGCCATCCGAGAAGACTTCGTGCGGGAGCGGGACGCCAGCCCCAACAAGGGGGAGCTGGTCAGTGACGAGGAAGACACCTGAGCCTGCCTCGCTGCCACAGAAACTAGCACAGCCCATGTTGCAAGACTCTGATCTGGTCACAGCTGCCACAGCCTGTCCACAGGCATCCAGGCGGAGTACTGTGCATTTAGACCAGGGGGCTTGCCGGTAGCGGGTACCCTGCACCCCAGCACTACTCAGCACGTGGCTTCCAGGGCAGAGGGCAGGCCCCCTCAGGAAGGCCAACTATCCTCTTCAAAATGGCTGCTGGATTCAAAAGCATTGTCCCCATGTTGCATGCCATGGTGTGTTCCCTACATGTGGGGCGCCCAGCAGCAGCCCCCCAGCTGGTCCTGGTGAGGGCCTGGGGTCAGCAGCTCCCATGGGTCCTATAGAGGCAGCCCCCAAGAAGGGCTGATGGTCATGCAGGCCCCACCAGGGGTGTCAAGAACTCAATGTTAATCTGAGGATGTCAGTTCGGAGCAGGTAGGTCCAAAGCACTGCTGGACCCAGCTCCTGGGGTCCCACACGGGATTTCCCATGTAGATGGGGAGGTCTTCAGCCAGAGTCTCTGCCAGATGGCACAAACTTCTCAAGGCGCTGGGACACTGCCTCAGAGGAGCTGGGACAGCTGTCGTTGCTCTGAGCAACAGCCGTGATTCATGAACAGGTGGAAGTGGGGAGGATATTCTGGGGGGGCTCCTCTCTGGGAGTGTGAGGGCAGTGGGGACAGGACGGAGCTGGCTCCTCCAGATCAACCCACTCAAGGACCCCTGCAGCCCAGCCAAGCTCCAGAAGTTGGGGGCGGGGGAAGGGCAGGCGATTGGCACAGCGTGCCTATGTTTTGTACATTTTCACTACAGTTTCTATTTTTATAGGCTTTTTTTACACCCAGGTTTACCTACATTGACGTGCTCGTGGTGGCTAATGCCCTAGGGTGCTGTCTGCACAGTGTATGCCTTCAGACCCTTCCCCGCTGTGCTGCAGTGCAGTGTGGCAGCTCTTCCCTGGGGGCTGTACCCAGTGCTGGCCCAAAGGGACACTACCCCAACTTGGAGCTCAGACCCTGACCCCACATGTGATTCGGGACCATATCCCTGTCATTGTATGTTCTATGTAAGCTGCCTTCGAGCTAAAGTCAGAGTTGTCATAGTAAAAGACAAATAAGCTAATTTGTGTAACCTTATGGCTGAAAATGGACTTATGGCTGGGGAGGGTCTCTGGGGGCATGTCTGGGGTAGGGGCTCATGGTTTGTCTGGAGCAGACCAACCACCAGTAGGTCACTGCCCTTCTCTCCCATTGGAACAGCATAGAAACAGAACAAATGTCCTCCCAGAGATGAACCAGTAGGGACAGGAGTTGGTTTGGCATGTCCTTGGGTGCTGGAGTGCCCACACCCAGGAAGTGGAGCTGTGTCTCCCGAGAGGCAGAGGCCTTTATGGATGAGAATGTGCACGCTAAAAAATAAAATACCTTTTCTTGGGGAGGGGCCGGTCAGCACCATCAGGCGAGGGCCCCCACAGGAGGGGAGGGGGCTGAGGTCTGGCTGGTCTAGAGTCCAGTGGCAGTTAGCGGCGGGCAGCCCGATGATGGCCATGGGCTGAGTCCCTGAGGTCGTCCAGGTGGCAGGTACGGCAGCACTGGGTGATCACAGTGGGCAGCTGGCAGCGTCCAAGCAGGCGCAGGGTTTCACAAGCACTGAAGGCCAGGCGATCCCGCTCACAGCCTGCGTGGGGATGGGCAGATCAGGGCCCTGGAGAGCAGTTCTCCCAAATAGCCCCATCTAAAGGGCCACCTGCCCCTGGAGACCCAGCACTGGGATTTTAGGTGTTACAGGAGGTGCTGAGGGCTACTGTGGCAAAGGGCTGTGCTGGCAGGAGGGGCCTGTCCTGTGACTGGACTGTTTTGGGATGTGGTTTGGCTGCCTGCTGTCCACGCCTCAGTCACAGTCAGGGCTGCCTGCCCCACCCCAGGAGCAAGCACCCTCTAGTGGTCCCCTTGCTGTGGCCCCTGTCCCATGCCAACACCGGGGCACAGGGTCATGGCCTCACTACATCATGGCCTCCCTGTGACCACACACCCTGGAGTTTCCAGATGTCTTGCCACAAGCCGTGCAAACATCCGGAGCATCCAGGGCCTGAGGCCGCCAACTGCCTTTTTCACCTCCCACACCCACAGCTCGTGTCGCCATCAGTAAGTCCATTGCAGCCCCTCCCTAGGCATCCCGGGCTCAACACCTCCTGGTTCTGGCCAGACCCACAAGGACGCTCTGGTTCCAAAGCCAGACAGAGCCTAGTGGGCAGGGTTGGGCTGTGGCTACAGCCCAGGAACCAGTGACTGCCCGAGGCCTCAAATCAGCCAGGGCAGCTGGCCCCAGTTAGGGGGAGATGGGACAGAAGAGAACCACCAGCCTCTCCCAGCCTCCTTCCTCATACTCTCCCCAGCCCAGTTAGGAAGCTAGTAAGAGTGTGCATGGGGAGGGGATCAGAAGTTCTGCAGGAACGACTCCCACTGAACCCCTAGCCTAGAGGTGGGTGGGCCAGGGCGGGGCCAGAACTGGCCTAGATGAAGTGACCCCCGAGGTCAAGGGACAGCGGCTTAAGCGGGTTCGTGGGGGACTGAGTCCCTCTGCTCCAGCCTAGATGGGTACTCACTGAGTGGCTTAAGGGGTACACAGTCCTGGTTGCCACATGGCTGCGAGCTCTCGGGCCAGGGTTTGTGGCTGCACTTATCACTGTCCTCGGGCAGCCCAGTCTGCATGTTGACACAGCTGACCAAGCGCCGCTGGACTCCACCACCACAGTAAGCTGAGCACTGGGGGGAGGGAGCATCCAGTGAGCCCTGATGCAGAGCTGGGGGCCCTCGCCCAGCCCCCACTCTCGGTGTAGACCCCTCACCTGGCCCCAAGGCCCCACCACCCACTGGGTGCAGGGCTGCGTGTTGCAAAGCTGTGAGCTGTCAGGTCTCTGCTCCTCATCACAGAGGCCAGGCTCGGGGCAGGTCACTAGGCGCTGCTGCTCGCCCCCGCCACAGGCCTCTGAGCACTGTCAGCGGGCAAGGAAGACTCAGGGCATGCCAGGGTTAGGACTTGCAGCCCTGTCCCCTGCCTAGATCCCAAGCTCACCTCCCTCCAGGATGACGTGGACCAGTTGAGGCAGGGCCGGGCCCCACAGGGCTGCCGGGTGGGTGGCTGTGCTGGCCCCAGCTGGCAGTGGAAAGGCCGAAGAGGCCGGAAGTCCCAGGGGTCCACACACTGCACTTCCCGCACAGAGAACCCGCCGCCGCCGCAGCTGCGGGAGCACTAGGGGCCAAGCGATATGTGTGGATGCCTCCAGTGCAAGCATGGGGCACAGGGCAGGGAGAGGCGGGGTAAGATGGATGCAGGTGAGGAGTTGGGGCAAAGGGTGCACTGGTCTGGGGGACCCGACAATGTTACTCAGCGGGGATTTCTCACACACTTTGCTCCAGTTGCTGGCATGCCACATGGCGCAGGGCCGCAGGTGGCAGTGGCGGGCGGGCTGGGGTCGGGCAGAAGGGGCACAGTCCTCATCCCGGCCAGAGCTGCAGAACACGGGCCTCCACACAGCACCAAGGCCACAGGTGGTGGAGCACTGAGGAGACATGGGTGTGAGGGCCAAGCACAGACCCACCCCATCGCTGGCCAGTGGGTCTCCCAGCGCCTACATGGCCCATCCCCTACCAGCACCTTTCCCCCAGTGCTTGGAAATGAGCAGCACCATTCTGCCAAGTCGAGGGCCACAGAGGCCCAAAGTGGGGGTGAACCCTGCCCTGCCCAAGCCCTGCAGGTGAGATAAGCTTCCAGGCTGCCCCCAGCTTGTCTGCTTGGAAAAGGAATCAACCGAGCAGTCCCCCGACCCATACTTGCCTCACTCCAGTCCCCCACTTCCCAGCTGGCATTCCTGGCAGGTGGCACAAGGCTGGGGAGCCCCTCCCGATCCAGGCTGGCATCCGGGTGGGCCTCAGGGGTTCCGCTACTGTTGGCAGGTCTGTGCTGCGGGGCCCTTGGGGGAGGGTGGGGGCTGGGGGCTGTCAGGAGGAAGCTCCTCACCCCCACTAGGGTTGGCCCAGCAGGGGAGAGGGTGGGCGGCTCCAAGCCCCCGGGTCCTTCCCTGTCCCAGGTTACCAGTGGGGTGTCTGTGGGGGCAGGCCACAGTTCAGGGCCGACAGGACTATCAGTCCACAGCCGCCGCGTGCTGGCACTGGGCAGCAGGGGTGACTCACTGTGGCCTGCAAACTCCTCGTTCCTTTCCCAACCTGGGGGACTCCAGTGTGATCCGTCCTCACTCCCAGGGGCAGGGGGTGACTCCACACTGTCCCCCGGAGGCAGTGGCCAGTCCCAGTGGGGAAGCCTGAGATCTGGAGCCTCAGTTGAAATTCTGGCCCAGGGGTACTCCAGGGTCTGCTCAGGGGGGAGTGAGGGGATGTGGCCAGCCTGGCCAGGGGTGGGAGGAGGAGTCCAGTCTGGAAGAGACTCTGCAGCCGGCGTGGGGGTTTCTATTGGGGACGTCCAGCCCCAGAGGTCCCCCTGATCAGAGCCCTGCTCGGCCAAGGGCCAGGAGTCCAGGTTCTCGTGGAAGTTGATAAAGTTGTAGTCATAGTAGAAGTCGTCCACGATCACTGGCTCCAGTCTTTCAATGGGGTCCTCGATGGCATTGCTCACGATGGCAGGCATGGAGGTCGGGGGCCTGGGGACCCTGCCACCAGGCACCACATCCACTTCGTTGAAGTCCTCATGGCTAGAGGAGCCACTGCCTGAGCTGTCGGGGCCCTCACAGGGCGGCCGGGAGCAAGGAACTTCACTGGCTGGCCGCTGGGCCTCATCACAGGCAGGGCTGTGTGTGCACTCAACCAACCGGTGCTGGATGCCTGTCCCACACGTCACAGAGCACTGAGGAGGACAGGGCCTCAGGCAGGGGCAAGTATTCATGGCACCCAACTCCCAACCCCAACCAGACCAGAAGGGCCCAGGAAAATCATGTCCCTTTCTCCACACAGTGCCCAGAGGGTCCCACAAGCAAGCTGTTCTTGCTTCCCAGCACCCGAACCCCAGACACCCCTCCTGATGGACACACCTGGGACCAGTTCCCCACAGCCCAGGTGGGCGGACAGGGCACATGCTGGTTGCAAGGGATCTCAGAGGCCGGCTGGATCAGGTGCTGGCAGGCAGATGGCTCCAGGGCGATCTGTTCGTCTAGCCGCAAGCTGCGGATGCAGAGCACCGAGCGCAGGGCCAGGCCACTAGGCCCACAGGAGTGTGAACAGGGATGCCACTCTCCAGTCCACCACCTGCAGAGGACACAATGGTCTAGCCAGGATCTGAGTCCATCCTGAAAACCCAGAGCCCCAGGGAGCAGATATCCATGGACCTCACCTTGTAGGAACAAGGTCTGATAGAGGAGTTTCACTGGGCAGGTTGGGAGTGGAGCCTGGGGCATGGCCTGGCTATGTGGGTGGGAGCTGAGGCTTGGCCTCATCAGATGAGAGTGGAGTTTCACCAGATGGGGCTGTGTCTGCAGGGTGGATCTCCCCAAAGCAGGTTGAGAGAGAAGGTTGGGGCCTGGCCTCACAAAATGATGGGGGTCTGGGCAGGGCCTCACCAGATTGGGTGGTTGCAAGGGCAAGTGACTCTTTGAGAAGGATGCCTGGTCACAAGGGTGGAGTGGGGGATTCTGGGAAAGAGAGGGTCTCACCGGGCTGGACAGGGATCCTCCCTACAGGGTCTCTGGTGGTCTTCAGGCCGCTCCTTAGGGTCACAGTGCCGCTCATCCACCAGCCCCGTGTGCAGCTCGGTGCAATACACATTCTGCTTCTGGAAACCTGTGGGTGACCCAGCCCAGGGAGGGTCACCCACACCCAGCCTGTGAGCATCCTCCAACCTTCTATCTGGGGGAATGTTCCATGTTTGCCCAGACCAGACTCAGGAAAATGGGGGTTAAGGCATGGGGAGAAGAGCAAGGTGGGGGTGGTGAGAAGAAACATTCAGCAAAAGTAGCAAGAACCATTGACCACCAAGGCCTCAGGCTCATGGGCCTGCCAACCTCCCTCCATGAAGGAGGGTCTCCCACTGCTTGGAGATGGGCCTTATGAGCCCCTTCCAGAGGGAGAAGCTGAGACTCAAGTCAGCTCATGGCCCAGCAACCAAATATTAAGCAGGTAGGGGTATCTGCAGGGTATTTGAATGTTAGATTATACTTGGTTTTACCCAAAACAAAGATCATCCTTGCATTCTTTGTATCTGGGTTTTTTTTTTTTGGGGGGGGATGTCACACTTGGCAGTGCTCAGGGGGTTACTCCTGGCTCTGTGCTCAGAAATTGCTTCTGGCAGGCTCGGGTGACCATATGGGATGCTGGGATTCAAACCAATGACCTTCTGTATGAAAGGCAAACGCCTTACCTCCATGCTATCTCTCCGGCCCCAGAACTGTTTTTTATTGAGTACAGAGACCAACCCCAGGTTGGGTAGTAAGGGTACATAAGAGTACATAAGTAAGGGTACATAGCTCAGGCTATTCTGAGCCTGTCCTGCCCAGATTTACATAGAAGAGAATCTTTGTTTGGGTGAAACCAAGTGGTAAAAACAAACAGATACAAAGAAATAGGGATGATCTTTGTTTTAGATAAAATAAGTAAGGTATGACCTAACAACCCTCAGCCTAGTTTGGATAAGTTCATGCATGACCCCGATTCAGACTCATTCTCCTGGAATTGAAAAAATACAGCACATGGGGTGATTTTACAATTGGTGTTCAAACAGCAAATCAAGAAACCTAGAAGGTCCCTAAAATGGTGAGTGACTTGACCCTCTGGTGGATAATCACCATGAGAGCCCTCTTGAGCTGGACTGAATGTACCTTGCCTTTCACATTGGTGCACATAGTCCCCCCCCCTTCCACTTTCTGAATGGCTTCATGTTGCTCTGGTCATCTACCTGCATTTCTCACTCTAGACTGTACGTGTCTGACTCCCTAGAGATTCTCCTGCACACATGCCCCAAGAGGGGAAGGCTGATAATGATTTCTCAACCTAAGGCCTTCCCTGGTCTGATAATTTATCCTTGACTACTGGCACTAAACCAGAGAGACCCCATCTCCCAAGGATGATGAGCTGACTACCATGTCTGCAGACTCAGTCTGAAAATGACTCAACTCAAGATAGCCCCTCATCCCAAGCACTGAGTCCGGTGGACAAGCTAGTGCTGGCAATCCAATTCCTGGACACTGTCAAGTGGTCCAATGCCTAGAATGGTTATGGATTGCTCAACAGAAATGACACCAAGAAGATGTCTTTGTTCATTGGGCAGCTATTAACAGAAACAATCCCCAGAATTTTCTGTAGTGTTGGAGATGGGGAGACTGTGGAGGTTGATGTCATGAAAGGAGAGATGGGTCCAAAAACTGCTAATGTATCCAAATCTAATGGCATGCCAGTGAAAGGTAGCAGATCTGCTTCTAATCGACATAGGTTCTGTCGATTCATCCCCTCCCCACCTATGTGGCGAAGACCCCCTCAGGTGGGACAGAAGCAGGCAGTGAAGGGGAGTGAGCTGAAGACTCTGGGCATCTGTCAGATGCCGACGTCTACCATCTTTCTTCTACCAGAGGTGCCTTTTGCAAGGACCTTGAACCCCCAACCTGCAGCAGCTTACTGAAGAGACCCCAGCAGCCACCACAGAAGGTGGAGATGGAGAATCCAAGCCCAACCGAAGCCCAACCTAGGAGAAGCTGCTTTCAGAACCTCCTGCACCTGGGTTACCTCCAAAAAATTAACTTTCTTCTAGGTTAATCTCTTGACCCTATTTGCATCGGTCTTTATATTGATGGTTAAACTGTGTTTTATCTGTGTGGATCTTAATAGCTACTATTTTGTTCTATGCCCCACTGCAAACAGAAAATTTTGTATCTGGGGCCGGAGAGATAGCATGGAAGTAAGGTGTTTGCCTTTCATGCAGAAGGACAGGGGTTCGAATCCCGGCATCCCATATGGTCCCCTGAGCCTGCCAGGGGCGACTTCTGAGCATAGAGCCAGGAGTAACCCCTGAGCACTGCTGGGTGTGACCCAAAAACAAAAACAAAAAAAGTTCTCAGCTATCCTAGTGAATGTTTTCCAATAGCTATGATGTTTGATTGTGTATAATATGTAGCAACTTATTCTCAAATTATATCTGCAAAAATGTTTGGTCTTTGTCCACAGAAGTAGATGGAAAATGAACTTGGAATACTGCAGACTCATTATAGTGCTCATTAAAAGAATGTTTAGCAAACTTATTTTCAAACTATATATATATATATATATATGTATGCAGAAATGATCTTATGATTTTGTTTAGAGAAGTTTATAAAAAGGAACTCGGATGTTCTAAACTTGTATTGCAGTGCTCTTAAGTGTAAGAATATTTCAGAATTTTCAAATTAAGTGTATCTGCAGAAAGTTTCTAATGTTTATTTTCAGAGGAGTCTATAAAATTTTATGATATGTATAAGATATGGAAAAAGTTGATTGTTTTGAGAACAATATATACAATTTAAACGTTGATGCTATTACAATCAACTTTTACTGTGCCTATGCAAAATAACCACTTTTATAAGTTCTGATCTGGGGTTCCTGCCTCTTGCAGGGAACAATAGAACATGGCTTAAGTACCCCCTCTCAATAATTTTGTTTTGTTTTGTTTTTTTGGCCACCCCCATTGACACTCAGGTGTTATTCCTGACTATGCGCTCAGAAATCGCTCCTGGCTTGGGGGACCATTTGGGACACCGGGGGATCAAACCGTGGTCCATCTTAGGTCAACTGCTTGTAAGGCAAACACCCTACGCTGAGCCACCGCTCTGGCCCCATCTTTCAATAATTTTTTGAACAAAAAGGGCAGTTGTTAGATTATACCTTGTTTGTTTTTTTTGTTTTGTTTTGTTTTTTTTTTTTTTTTTTGGTTTTTGGGTCACACCCGACGGTGCTCAGGGGTTACTCCTGGCTGTCTGCTCAAAATAGCTCCTGGCAGGCACAGGGGGCCATATGGGACACCGGGATTTGAACCAACCACCTTAGGTTCTGGATCGGCTGCTTGCAAGGCAAGCACCGCTGTGCTATCTCTCCGGGCTCAGGTTATACCTTGTTTTACCCAAAATAAAGACCATCCCTGGATTCTTTTTATTTATTACAATTTGGTTTCACCCAAAACAAAGATTGTCTTCTATGTAAACCTAGAAAGGACAGGATCAGGATAGCTTGAGCTATTTGCCCTTATTCTGGTAACCTTACTCCCCACCTGGGTCTGTACTCAATAAAAACAACAGTTATGACAGGCAGCTTGATCTCCATATGAAGAAGACGGCCAGACTATACATATTTCACCGTCATATAGATTATTTCATGCACTATCGTGATTCAGACTCATTCACCCGGGGTTGGAAATACGGCGCATAGGGTGATTTTACGTCTTAGTATCTGCAGGGGCCGCTCTTGCCTTACCTGAGCCACAGGTCACCGAGCACTGGGTCCAGGGCCCAAAGCTCCAGGAGAACTTAGGCAGCTGTCCCTGGCCACCAGCTGCCACTGTCTGCGAGATGGTGTACTGGATGTGCACTCCTGGGTTGCTCGTCTGGAACAGGAGCTGTGGGGGAGTACAGAGGATCTTGGCATCTGTCTAGGGCACCACCTTTCTCAGGAGCCACCTAGGGATGAGGCTCCACTCATGTCCCCCGAGAACTGAGAGCAACACCTGGATCCAGACGGGCTCCTGGAGAGGTCCTGGGGATGTGAGGTTCTCCTGGTCCCCATCGCGTGTGTAGGTGAAGATGGTTCCGGCCACCTGGTAGTTCCCATTCCACTGGATGGTCCAGTTCCCATTGAGGAAGTATCTATCTGGGTCTTCACCCCGCAGGGCCAGGAAGTTGGTGGAGGAGGCCATCTCCTTAATGTGGATCTCACGGGCACCAGCTGGGATCAGCAACATGTCCACATAGCCTAGAAGGGAGTGCTCCTGCCTCAGTAGCCCACTCCAGTCCACACCCACCAACCTGGCATCTGCCCACATGAGTAGTCTGAGACTCCTGCGAAGTGTGAGCTTCAGTCTGAGGGGCCTAGTCAGAATCCTGGGTAGAAAGTAACTGGGCGGGCCCGGAGAGATAGCACAGCGGTGTTTGCCTTGCAAGCAGCCGATCCAGAACCTAAGGTGGTTGGTTCGAATCCCAGTGTCCCATATGGTCCCCCGTGCCTGCCAGGAGCTATTTCTGAGCAGACAGCCAGGAGTAACCCCTGAGCACTGCCGGTGTGACCCCAAAAACCAAAAAAAAAAAAAAAAAAAAAGAAAGTAACTGGGCACGAAATGCCTGCCTAGGCAAGGACCTCAGGTCCTCAGGTTAGGGCAGCCCCTCACATCGAAACCCTTTTCTCACAGTTTGCCCCCACAGTGTCCCATCTCTGAACCCTCGCCGAAAGCTCCCTGAAGTGTCTTCCCAGCCACACCCCTCCACAGTCTCACCACACACACCTGAGCCCTCAGACTCATCAAAGGTGATGTTCATGGTGCGACAGGTGGAGCCATTTCCCTGGCACACTCCGCAGCGATCCTCCATGGCCTCTGAGTTGATGATGAAGTCACAGCCCACATTCTGCACATATGGACCATGGGGGCCCAGTGCTCGGGCCTGTCCACTAAACAACCCACTCCCAGGGACTGTCTCTAACTTGCAGAGCTTACTTATAGATGGGGGGAGCTGGCACCGCGGCCCTGACCAGATATGGGGGCTCAGCTCATTTAAGGGGATAGTGTCTGGCACTGCAGCCCCTGGCCAGCATGGACAGAGGCTTCTGGAAATGGACTTGAGGTCCAAGGAGAGCTCCCTGCAGGGAGGGTCCCGTCCTGCATGGACCTGTCAGGGCCAGGGCATGTGGAAACCTCTCCCCCCACACACACCGCTCCCGTCTCTTCTGTGGCCACTTGGGTTCACTTGGCCATCGGGAGGTTAGACGGGTGGGGACAAGGGAAGATGCTGGTGCTAAGCTGGGCAAGGGAAAGGACAGATAAGCAGCACTGTCTCATCCCAGGTTACCTTGCAGATCCCATTGATGCACAGGTCCCGGCTGGGCCGGCCCTGGTAGCAGGGGGTGCCGTCAGCCACGGCATCCAGCAGTTTCTCCACAAAATGCTCATTGATGGGCCGACAGTGCAGCTCACAGGGGTTCGCTGGGGCCCAAACAGGGGAAACATGAGTGGGGGTGAGCAGGCTGAAAGGGAAGCCGGGCCTGGGTGCAGGTGCTCACCGTCATTGGCCACGGGCACCCATGTGTATAGCTTTTTGTCCAACAACACCGAGTCGAATTTGCTGCACTGCACCTCACGGAAGGAAGGCTGGCCTCGGGGGCAGGCTTGGAGATTGCAGAGCTTGTAGCGCTTCCTCTCACCCACGCAGTACTTGCCCTTGAACCTAGGTCTGGGGGCAAAGGACACAAATGAGACTCTGAGGCCCTGCATGAGTCACGTGTGTGGTCCCCGTCGATCGGCCAGTTCACTCACGCAGGCTGGGTGCACTGCCTCTCAATGCTCTGCACGCCCACACCGCAGCTCCGCGTGCATTCTGACCAGGAGCTCCACGCTGACCACTGCCCATCCACAGCCTTGGGTCGGAAGCCCACAGATACGCAGTCCCCATTCAGACACCACTGGCAGGGCAAAGGGCATTCCCAGGTGAGACCAGGGGAATAGAGAGGGGGCAGGTGGTCCAGGGCCAGGCCCGCCTCCCTGCACCTGCCCACCTTGTTCTCCCCACATCGGGTGCCATCCACTGCGGCGTCTAGCTTGGAGTGGCAGGTTGTCCCCACTGAGCACCACAGCGTGTGGCAGACATTCTGCAGAGAGAGGCAAGGCCAAGTCACTCACTTCCCATGTTCCTCCCAGCTCCAGGCGCCTCCTCAAGGCAGGTACCTGGGGTGTGAGAGGCAATCCTTTCCTCTCAGATCTGGGGGTAGCAGGTGCTGCTCAGTGCAGTCTCCCCCCACCTCCATCATTGCCCGACTGGAGAAGTCCCTCAGAAGTCACAAGGTGGGGCCAGAGTAAAGGGATGGAGGGCAAAGCATTTGTCTTGAGTGCAGTTGACCTGGGATTTCATTCCTGGTATCCTATGGGATCCCCTGAACCTGCCAGGAATGATCCATAAATGCAGAGCCAGGGGTAAGCCCTAAGCACCATGTCAGGTGTGACCCCAAAACAAAACAAAAAATGTTGCAAGATCTCTGTAACACACCCATCGGGACTGGACCCAGGCCCTGATGTCCAGTCTTCTCCTATACTGGCCACTCAGCAAAGAGGGAGCTGGGAACTTCTGATCTAGATTCAGATCTGGATCTGCAGCACAAATCAAAGCCTCTCCCATAGGACTCAGGGCTCAGCTGGCTGCTGAGGGGAACCCACCCTGTACCCATGCTCAGCCCAAACCACACTCAAATCCAGACCCCCACCAGACCAGCACCCACACTCACGTCCATGTCCTGGCAAAAGACAGAGGAGCCCCCATACTGCAGGCGACACTGGTGACCCACATCATAGAGGATTCCAGGTGGCACGGAGGGAAAGTCGATGGCATCCTTTGCTGGTAGGTCATCCAGGCACACACCCCAGCCCCGGCTAAAGAGTGGGGACAGAGAGGGTGGGGGAACAGGGGACAAGGGGCTGTCTGAGCGGGGCTTTGGCAAGCTGGAGGAGGAACACCAGGTTCTGAGCTTGCAGGAAACATCTCCTGATAGGCCAGGCTCATGACATCCCTCTTGCCTCTCCCCCTCACCCCGCCCACCCACTGTATTCCTTCCCACCCACAGGGTAGGCCCTGGTCCCCAAAGCACTCTGTGGGAGCCAGGAGGGGGTTCAGAATTGAAGTCACCACAATCACAGTGTGCAGTGATCTGAAGGCTGAAACCAGGGTTACAGTGCCAGGCTGAAGCCTTGCAAGTGTTCCACCCACTGTCAGCCTCACTGCTCACCAGTACCGGCCTGGCTAAAGATAGGGGTGTGACTTGACCCTTTGTGGGTATGTTTCTGTGCAGGAGTGGGACTCACAGGGTCAGGGCCACAGAGGCCCAGGGCTGAGGACTCTCACAGCCTCAGCACTGCTGGGTGCTGGCCTGCGGCTCTGTAGCTTGTTCGCCTGCAAAGTATAGCAGGCACTGGCCAGCCCCAGCCACTTGCAGTTTTCTTCCCCATGTTGCCAGCCCAATGAGCCCAGAACTGGTTCTCACAGCCCAAAAGACGAGGCCCAGCTTTTCTGAAACCCCTCTGTGAAGAGCTTCCAGACAACCAAACCCACATGAGCAGAGGCTCCTGTTTGCTCCCTCCTTCCAGCCCACACAAGCAGCAGGGCTGGAAAGGCAGATGTGGGGGGAAGCCATGTCCTGGAAGGGGCTACAGCTGCCAAGTCATGCAGGAAGATGCGGCACAGCAGAATCTGAGAGGGCATGCAGTGAGGGACAGAAGACAAGAGCCCTGGCCAGGAGTGGGCCCCGATCTCCAGTATGAGGGCCTGAGTAGATTGTCTCTGTGAGAATGAACCAGGCCCAGAGCTAAAGAAGATGGACAATAGGCTACTGACTCCAGAACTAGAGGGGAGGCCCCATGCTCAACACACTTGGCTCTTTCACAGCCGGGCATGGAAGAGCTCCACAGAAAAGGGGAACCACCCTCAGGACTTCAGCTAAGTAAGCACTCCCCTCCCCTTGTGAGTATGCATCACAGCTGGAGGAGCACAAACATGGGTGAGCACCAGAGCCGATGGCACAAAGCAGGGCACAGAAGAAAAGGGAGGAGCCAAGGCTTGACCCACCCAGACCTTGCAGTTGCCACCCTTGTGCCTCCATCCAAGTTGTCTGAGAACTACATTCCCAGGAGGAAAGTTTGATAGGGATCTGGGGGTGGGGAGGGGATGAGCACCACTGGGGAAGCCAGAAAAGACTGAGATCCACATAGGCCGAAACCATCACAGGAAAGGGAGCTCCCGGTTCAGGAAATAGGGTTCAGCTAAAAAAGAAGTCATCACAAATAAGACAGATGAAGAAATGATGGTTCATAAGTTATGGAACTCCAACCACAAGGGAAGCCCAAGAAACATAAGCAAGGGGGAGGGTCACCCTAAAAAGTCCTGGAAAGACTCAGCAGCAGAACAGAGATGCTGCCTGAAAGAAGTTGCCACTCAAAGCCCCCCAACACCCAGGACAACACCATCAAGAATATGAGCATCATGTCTCCAAAGCAGGACATAGATGGCCACAGGCCCCAAGAGGAAGTTTATCACTTACAGCCAGGGAAATGCAGATCAAAAACAAAATGAGGCCCTTATCCACTTGGGAAAAACCAGCATGTGCTGAGGCAGGACGGATGGACGGAAAGATGTGTGTGAGTGCGTGGCTTGGAAGGAACCAGGGGAGCCCCTGAGGAAGGCCATTCAGAGGCCTGAAAAGTTAAAAATAGAAATTCCATAGAACCCACATTTCCGGGAATTTTCCCGGAGAATGGGAAAACACAGAGAGAATTCAGACAGCTGCACACACCACCACCACCACCCCCAATGCTGACTGCAGCACTTCACAATGGCCAGGGCCTGGAAAGCCCCCAAGTGCCCATCACAGATGATGGATCGAGACGCTGCTCAGACACAGTGGTGCACCCCTCAGGAAGAGGAGGTGAAATTCTGCACCCATATGGGTGGACTGAAGTCTCTGGCTCAGTGAAATGTGGCTGACCCCAGTTCAATCTCCAGGGAACAGATACGGTCCCTCAAAAAGTGCCATGAGTGATCTCTGATCATAACACCAGGAGTAAGCACTGAGCCTCCAGTGGACATGATGGTAGATATGGTGGTGAATATGGTGGATACTATGATGGATATGGCTATACCACCCCTAATGCAAAAATGTTGGGTCTATTAATGGCATGAAGGCTGGGACACATGCCTTGTCTGTGTGAGGCCCTGAGTTCAATTCTAATGTGCCACAAAAGAAACCTGAGTTTTAAAATAGGCAAGAAAAGTTCATCATGTGTCTCAGTTCTGTACATTTTCATAACACAGCAATGCTGAATGTGGATCTGTAGGAACAGCCCAGAGACTCAGAGGTCACTTGACATGGGATCCACGTATCCAGCTCATGCTCCTTCTCCCGCTATGCCCCCAGCTGGATGCAGTAAACTGACTCCTGATACACTGCCAGGCCCTCCCTGCTTTTTTGTGGTGCCCCCCTCCATTGCTTTCCACCACATTGGGCCTTACTCGAGGAACCTGGTAATGTACTGGCGGCTGCAGGGGGACCAGGTGAGGGGTGTCGTGCTATACAGGAGCTGTGGAGACATTATGAAAGAACTTTTCCCTTGAGACAAGCACTGGTTTCCAAGGCCATCGTGTTGGACACCAAAGCTGTGGAGAAATAGACACGAGTGGTGAGTGGAGACCCCAGGGGCCAATGAGCAAATAACCTGGAGTGGTGGGAAGAGACCTAGGGAATGAGTACAGATTAAGGGTGGTGGACAAAGAGCCTGCCAGTCACCCCCTTTCTGAGCCTCCCAGTCTGCCAGCAAGGCCCCTTGAGCCCGCTTCTCTACCTAAAATGTGGGTAGCTACCTGGCATGGATTTTGCCACAGAGGGATCAGGAAACCAAAGTGGTCCTGCCCCAGACTTTACCTGGTGACCACAAAAAACAAGGGGCAAAGGGGCCACCCTCAGAGACTGCAAGAAGTGCTGCTGAAGTCCCCAACCTGACTGCCCCATGCCTGTCCTGGACCTGAGATGTCAGAGACACCCAGGTCCATTTCTAGACTACACATCAACATAGCACCAGTCACATCATCAGCGGGAAAGAGACACCCCCCCCCTCACCTTCTGAATTCACATGGGCCTAGAGATAGGAGGGCACTGGCTTGGGGTCCACTCAGAATTAGGCTTTTGATGGAACTCACAGTCAAAAACATGCATCCCAGGCCCTAATAGTACAATAGGTAGGGTGTTTGCCTTGCATAATGCCAACCCAGGTTAGATCTTGGGCATTGTATATGGTCCCCAGAGCATTGCCAGGTGTGGCCCCAAAACAAACAGAAAATCGCATTCAGGGCAACCAAGAGCTCCCCTCATTTGCACAAGGCATCATCCTGGTTGGGAGGGGAACAGTGTCAGCGTGGACAGGAGGTAAGGGCAGATACCTGTGTCCGAGTTCGTGAGCCACAGTGAAGGCCAAGGGCAGGCCTGTGTCTTCACAGATGCTGCAACTGCGATGAGGCTGGCACATGCCCGCCACATGCGACATGCCCAGCGTCTCACAGGGCTGGTTCCTAGCTGCACACAGATCCTTCCTGCCACACACAACAGCAGCCATCAAGACGGGCCTAGGCCACACCACTCTCTTTGGTGCCCTGCCCACCTGGCCTAGCTACCATGAGAACTTGGGGCTGTGGTGCCCCAAGAACCCTTGGGGAAGTCAGCTGGACAGCTAGACACATGCAGGAGCACCTTGTGAGCAGGATGGCCATGTCATGGTGCTGCGGATGAGAGTCACCCTTAGGGTTGATCATCTTCTGCCACTTGCAGAAGCTCCACAGGGTGTTGTCTGCGTGGTGCGTGATCTTCAGGTTTTCCTGGTGGTGAGGATGCAGCACTCAGGACTGGGCCCTCACATGGGCAGGGGGTTCAGGTGACATGCAGTCAGGCCACAGTCCCAGGTCTGGCCTCAGACAGCTTCCACAGAATGCCAGGCAGGGGGCCTCGGGCAGCCAACTCCCATCCCAGGGTGTGGGGCAGGCATCTCTCACCTCCTCCTCTTCCAGAAGAATCAGGCGCACAATGGTGATATGAATGGGGTTCCCAATGCTGGGGTCATGGTATAGGCCGGCTACCTGCTCAAGAGATAGGATCCATCACAGACCAGACAAAGGACAAGGGAGGGCCTGCTCATCCCCAACCCTGGGATGCAGACCTATATGGCTACACAGGACTCATTGGGCTCTCATGGTGTCTCACAGCCACGTGTGCCCAAATGCACGGCTGTACCCCACACCTGCAGCAGCAGGACCTCCTAATCCTGGTCAGGCCGGTCCTGAGCCATGGACCAAACCGAGCTTATGTCTCCAAACAGGGCGAACTCTGCTCTAGGTGGGTGCAGCTTCATCCGGACAAAGTGTCATCAGCTGAGCTGCACCCCAGGATTGGAGACCTGGGGAAGCCAGCATGGAGAGGCAGGTGCAGGCCTGTGAACATCCCTGAAAGGGACTGACTTCTCTTTCCAGAGCCAAGAGCTGTGGGGCCAAGGCCTACGGGCTCATGGACAGAGGCCCCCATGATGCAATGGGTGACCCCCACTCAAATGTACAGGAAACAGACTTGTGTCTTTAGAGTTCAGTAGAGAAAGGGACATTCCACACTGAGCCAGTCACTGTCCTCACAGGTACAAGTGAGGGTGAGGGTCAGGGTGAGCTGCCTCTTAACGATTCGTGAAAAACAAAACTTAAATAGCCTAAAATCAAGTAGCTCAGGGACCTGGAATGTGCTCAAGGACTGAGTTCCATCACCCCAGCAGCCCCAGTGTGGCTCCTACTGAAACGCCCAACCTGGAAGAGAAGTTGGGCGCAGGCCTGGCAGGCATGAAGCCTCAAGTGTGGTCCCCAAGCAGCACATCCTCAAGCCCAAGCACTGAGTCTTGCGGATTATTGTTGCGAGCAACCATGAGCACTGCCGGGGAAGACCTCCCCCTGCATATGATAAATGCACTATGTGAAGGGCACTGAAGACCTGTAGTGATTCTGTGGAAGCACATGTGCTTCTTGCAGATAAGGAGCTGAGCCTGGTGCCTGCCACTACAGTCTGCCTGTAGGTCTCTGCCCCAACAGGGTCATAGAGAAACGCAGGATCCCCAAGGCTCCCTGGCTCTTCTCGGTACCCCTGGACTCAGCTGTGCGAGCTGGACACACCCTTTCCTCCACACGCTCCAGTGGCTCTCACCATGTTCATGACAGTCAGCACATAGCTCTCCACCTGGGGGTGTCCGTGGAACTCCACCATTTTGGCGTCGGCGACCACCAGAGTCTCCACCCACTTCTCTTTGCTGACTGAGCCCAGGTGCAGACGCCTTGGCTGGTGTCGCCGATGTCGAGACTGCCAACGCTCCCGCTTTGGCTCCACGTCAGGGGACTCTAAGTCGGGGAGTCATACGGGGGAGAGTGGGCTGCCACAGGAACTAGGTCAGAACACGGTGAACCTGTACTGGGGCCTTGGAGCTGCTTGGGGATATGCAGACAGCAGGCTGACCTCTGAAAGTGAAGGTGACCGTGGGGGGTACCTGCTTTTCCTGTCCTATGGTCTCTGACATGGACAGGAAGGAATAGATGTGATCTAGAAGAAGGTGTGTGTGTGTGTGTGTGTGTGTGTGTGTGTGTGTGTGTGTGTGTGTGCAGAGCAGAGCAGAGCACATGTTATGGGTTATGGGGGGGGGGGCTCCTGGGCTCCTAGGAGTTGGCTCTATCTCTCCCAGAACAGGAATACAAGCTGGGAACTGGGAACTGGGCCAGCCACCCCAGATAAGAAAGGGCAGAAAATCTGGGAAAAGCAAGAGCAAAACACTTGTTGTGGGCCCGGAGAGATAGCACAGCGGCATTTGCCTTGCAAGCAGCCGATCCAGGACCTAAGGTGGTCGGTTCGAATCCCGGTGTCCCATATGGTCCCCCGTGTCTGCCAGGAGCTATTTCTGAGCAGACAGCCAGGAGTAACCCCTGAGCAACATTGGGTGTGGCCCAAAAAACAAAACAAAACAAAAAAAAAACACACACAAAAAAAACAACACTTGTTGTGAGTGTCTGCCTAGCAGATGTAAGCTGAGCTGAGACAGCACAGGAGGGAGGATGCTGGATCTCACAGGCAATTGCTACTACCCTGCTTGAATCCCTCACACCACACATGGTCCCTATGAGCACTGTCACTCCTGAGCACAGAGCCAAGAGTCAGTCCTGAGTGCCTCTGGGTGTGGCTGAAATGCCAAAACCAGCAGATCTGAGTGGAGCCTCTGGGACAGGAGTGTGGCCCCACAGTTGGCCCTGGGCTGGCGGTTCTATGATGGTTTGGCAGAGATGTGGGTGAACCACCCGTACTGCTCATTCTGAAGCTGGGCCAACTGGTAGTGAGTGGCAGGGAGCAGGTGCTATGTGGAGAAAGGTGGGAGAAGAGTACAGTGGTGTGGATCTGAGAGGCCTCTCATGTCCCATGTCTAGAGGGCACTGGGTACTGGAAGTCTGTTGCTCTCCTGTGCTCTTTGTCCAAGACACTGGGCAGAGAATGCTGAGTGCACCTGGGAGCGAGTCCTGTGTCCAGGCCCCAGGCCCCAGAGATACCTTGAACCCAGCAGGTGGCTGCAGCGGTAGAGTTCCCTCGTTCATCTGGGGCTTCACGCTGGTACAGTACGTGGGGCTGGGCTTGGTCAGGCTGGGCCAGGACACCGGATAGGGGCTCGATGAAGTAGTCCTTGCTGGCCAGCTGGAACATGCCTTTCTATAGGGATGGAAGCAGGGTTGCAAGGAGGGCTAAGCTGATGACCCTGGGGTGGGGGCCATCAGGATCTTTCTCCAGGATGCTGTTCCTGCCACCTCCCAACAAGGTTTTCAGAAGCCACCACTTATACCCATACGTCCAGAAATGAAAGGGCATCTTCCATGTGGGCCAAGCTGTGCTGTGTCCCTTAGCCTGGCACCACCCACAACACCACCATCCCTCCTGGCTGCCCTCATCCTGCAGAAGGAATAATGATGGGTTCCAAAGCAGCTCAACCAATATCCAAGCCAGCGTGTCACGGCTACTGAGACACACTGGTTTCTAGCCCTGTGGCCCCAAACAAGAAGGTAGACAGGGGCATCTGTCACCTTCAGGGGCCAGCACTGGAGGCATCCCTTTCTGAGGATGCCCTGGTTTCCAGCAGAAAGGTTTTAAACCCCTTGTGGACACAAGCTTGTCCCTGGGGCTACAAGGTCTGCATGTCAATGGGCCTAACAGTTCCAGGGGGAGCCCCAGTCTGAGTGAAAACTTCATGCAGGCAAATGCTATGAACAGCATCTCCTCCAACGGGTGGTGAAAAGGCAAAAGGGGTGCATCACACATCTAGTATGTGAGACCCTGTTGAGATCCAGCACTCTGCTGTCCCCTGAGCACTGCCACTTGGGAGGCAGGTACCCACATGTACAACTGCAAGTATCCATACATGCATCCCCTACACACACCCAGGTACCCCCAGATCCACTCAGTGCCCCAAGATAGTCCTATTTTCCTCCATATCCCTACTCACACACATACCCCAGGTGACCCACATGAACCTCTATACCCTCATGTACCCCTATACACACGCACATGCACCCTCAGGTACCGTATTTTCCGGCGTAAAAGACGACTTTTGAAACAAAAAAAAGTCAACCGAAAATCAGGGGTCGTCTTATACGCCGAGTATATCCCCCAAAAAAATGTTTCAATATGCCGCTAAATGAAAATTGTCTGAATATTGCCACAAAACAAATTTTCCAACTTGATCCTGCACCAATCACTGCCAGGCTGCTCGGACCGCCTCTCTGACTCAGCCAATCCAAGCAGGCTTTTGATGCATGCAAATGAGACAATGTTCTGAACCAATCACTGTCAGGCTGCTCGGACTGCCTCTCTAACTCAGCCAATCCAAGCAGGCTTTTGATGCATGCAAATTATACAGTGTTCTGGACCCGAATCTACACTGTCAAAAGCCTGCTCAGAGATTGGCCAGAGTCAGAGAGGAAGTCTATGACAGTATAACCTTTGAACTTTGCTTGTTGTGATTGGCTCACTGTGGTCCATACAGTTGCAGCACAGGAATGTTCTGTCTGATACAGCGAATATAGACCTAAACCTATGTTTTAACTGCAAAAGTAGGAGGTCGTCTTATACGTCCAGTCGTCTTATACGCCAGCAAATATGGTACCTTCTATGAACCCTAGGTACACACCCAACCTAGTACCCCAACATGCCTCACATATATTCTCAGGTCTCCCCTCAGAGCCCTCCAGCCCTCAGACCCATGTACTCCACATGCACCCCCAATGTTCACCCTTTCCACCCACACTCACCAGCCCATCACAGGCACTGATGGCTGCGTGTCCGGGCAGGTCCTGGGGACCCTGAGCCCCTGAGTCCTGCACGTGACCCAGCAGGTGGCAGGCGGGTGCCCATGCGCCTGCCCGGATCGCCACTTGGCCCAGGCCACCGCGCCTGCGAGTCTCCACCACGAAGCTAGGCGCCAGCAGCTGCGTGTTGGCAGAAAGGTTGAAGCGCACTGCACGCCCTTGGAACTGCAGCTCGTAGAATGTGGGTGCGGCACGGGGTCGTGCAGACATCTCTCGCCTGTTCAGCACCCGTGGCCACAGCTCGAAGGACAGGAAGGAGCCGCTTGCGTCCACCCGCACAGGGTGCACGATGTCCAGCTGCCTCCAGTCATCTGGGTGCCCTGCAAGGAGACCAGACAGCATGTCACTCTCCGCACCCCACGCTGCTCCCTCTTCAACCTCGGTTCACCCACCCACACACACACACACCTGGTGCCTGCAATGCCATCCTGGCAGTACTCATTTCCTTCCTAGCCCATCGATGTCTTTATCGAACCCTGCCTTCTCTATTGGCCTGAGGTCATGGACTACACTCACTCCATTCTCATTTTGGTGACACTCAAGATGTCACTGGGGGACTCACAGATCAGATGTCAGCATAGGCAAATTCCATGATTCTGTACAAAAGGGAGCTAAGAGGCAGCTGCCCTTCAGAGCCACTTCCTGATGCCCTGCCACTGTCTTACTCGCTTGGCCAACAACTGAAATTTGTGCACGAAATTGAGAGCCGTGCCAAGAGGACAATGTCAGTGCAAACAGTGGAGGGAATAGGGCATGGGAAAGCCATGGAAGGACCCTAGAGGCAGGGGAAAAGCTTCCCCTAGCATGTGCTCTGGAGAAAGAGAATACCCCTAGGAGAGCAGATGCTTGGAACACAGCTACCAGCATCGAGACTGCACAGACCTGCCTCAGTGGCCCTTTATCTTCCTGAGCCTGAGGTTTCAATCTTCTCAGAGAATACAGGATAGGAAGTGGGAAAAGGGACCCCATGGAGATGGAGAAGCAGTTTCCAGCATAGTCTGTTTTCTGCAGCTGTCAGGGGTCCCACCCCGGGGCTTTGCAAGGTAAATAGGTGCTAATCTTGTGCCCAGCTATGTCTCCCCTGAGGGAGACACCCATGTGGAGTCTCCATCTCCAAATGTGGAGCGTCTCCATTTTCAAATGTACAGGCCTCCGGACCCTCTTATAGATAAAACACCCTTCAGAGCACCCCTGGAAACCCATCTTCTTGGACCTAACAAAAAACAGAAAGTGCCCCCAAATGCACCTGCAGCTCCTACCACCCTGTCAGATAGAACCAACACCCATCCCCATGGTGCTGTCACCGGCTCTGGGAACCATATAGCAGGAAAGATAGTCATGGTGCACCATTAAGCAGGAGCCTGTACAGTCTGAGTCTCTGTAGAAAGGCTGCAGGGGGAGATCACAGGGCTGGGCTGGGACCCACCTGTGGCTGGGAGACAGGTGAGCCTCCAGGCTCAGCATCTCCCTCTGACAGGTGCACCTGCTCTTCGAGGGAACCTGAACGCAGGAGGGCTGTGCACAGCAAATGGTGAGGCTGAGGATCTAAACTTCCCATCGCTGTTGATTTAAACACCATCTCAGGGCCCAGTGACGGCTCCAGGGCTGTGCATGCAAGAATCCCAGATCTGGGCCGGGAAGGTGGCGCTAGAGGTAAGGTGTCTGCTTTACAAGCGCTAGCCAAGGAATGGACCTCGGTTCGATCCCCCGGCGTCCCATATGGTCCCCCCAAGCCAGGGGCGATTTCTGAGCACATAGCCAGGAGTAACCCCTGAGCGTCAAACGGGTGTGGCCCAAAAACCAAAAAAAAAAAAAAAAAAAAAGAATCCCAGATCTGATTCTTGCCTCAACTGCCTGGGCACTCCCCCTCCCTGCACAAATGAGCTCAGTGGCCCAGCATCAGTGAACCCCTGCCCACGGGGTTAGGAGACACCCAGAAGGGGCCCAGATTGCAGGAAGTGGCATGCCTGTGTCTATCCCAAACTCCAGGTCAGTGTAGAGCAGGGGTCTCAAAGGCCGTTTGTGGCCCTCCGTACAACATTTTGTGGCCTGCGGCCGGCCTTCAAATATCGCAGTATTCACAATTATTCACTTACCGAATAATCGCAATAAAAATCGCATTAGTAAGAAAAAAAATCGCATTAAACATTCGCATACCCCGAGCAGTTCCGTTAGGGGTATGCAAATGTTTAATGAGATTTTTTATTGCGAATATTCGGTAAGCGAAATCCCTTATGCGGCCCTGCCTCAACCCGACTTTGCCTCCTGCAGCCCCCAGGTAAATTGAGTTTGAGACCCTTGGTGTAGAGGCTCCAGGATTCCCTGATATTCCCAGGGCCGCCTGGTAGGCCAAGATTGACAGCTTGAGGGGCTGGAGCCTTGGTGCAAGCGGTAGTGCATTTGCCTTCCACACACTAACCTAGAACTGACCGCGGTTAGACCCCCAGGCGTCCCATATGGTCCCCAAAGCAGGAGCAATTTCTGAGCACAGAGCCAGACGTAACCTCTGAGCGTCATAGGGTGTAGCCTCCCCCCAAAAAAGATTGACAGTTTGGGAAGACACTCCTGGGCTGCACCCACCACCAACCCCTCATTCACTCACCCTGTGGAAACCCTGGCAGGCAAACCACAATACCCCCATCCAACCAGGGCAGACTAGAGCCAGGGTGGTGGCTTGGCTCTTCCTCCAGCATCCCCAGTACCCCCAGTCTGTCTCCCCTTTAGGCAGGCTCTGGGTAGTGAGCACAGGCCCACCTAGGTGCATCCCCTCTATCCTGCTGGCTGGTCCATAACTGTCACCACTAGGGTAAAGGAACCCAGTATACTCTGCCTTCCTCAACCTCCTAGCTCTCAGGAGATGGAACTTGGGACATCACAGCCTAACCTCCAGAATCTGTCCCAATGGGACAAGGGGGAGCACTCCTGCACCCCTCCCTCCATTCAGTCCGATCCATCCATCATCCATCGCTCAGGCCCGGCCCTGCCCTTGAGACAAGACAAGGCGCCCACCACACCCTTCGGACGGGACAAGAGCGCCCACACCCTTTGCCCAGATTCCCACCGCCGCTCCGGATGCGCCGGGAGCTCCGCTGGGAACCTGGACGTCGGCCAGCGGCTCATCCGAGGCCGAGCTCGACCCGGGGCGGGCGGGCGGAGACACTCCGGCTCCGTGCTCCGCTCCCGGCGCCTCCGATCGGGGGAGGGGAAGGGAGCCAGGAGGAAGTGGGTGTCGGGGGGGGGACCTTGGCTCTCCGCTCTCCCCTCGATCGCCCCGCGCGGAGGGTCCCGCGCCCCACCCCGGTCCCGGGAGCGAGGTGCCTGGCCAGCCGCTGCAGAATGCAGGAGGGTCCTGGTTCTCCCTCCCCCGGGGTCTTGAGGAGCCGTGAGCCGGGGGCCACACACCTGGAGTGGATCCGAGGGCGCCGATCGCCAGGGCACAGGCTAGCAGCGGGAGGAGCAGCGGCATGGCAGTGGCGGGCGGCGACCCCGAGGGTGCACGCCGCTCCTTCTGCCCGTCGGTGCTCCGATCTCGGCCCGCCTAGGTCCGGCTCAGGATGCGACTGGCCCCGGTGGGCACTCCGGACCGGACACCGCTCGGGCTCCGCGGGCAACAAAGGCTGCAGGGCCCGCCCCCGAGCCCGGCTGCTTGGCACTGGCCACACCGAGCGCCCGGAGCGCAGAGAAAAGGAGGCGGATCGCCCCGCCCCTGGGCTGACAGACCACGCCTATTTTCTGAGATAGACCCGCCCATCGCCAACAAGACCACGCCCACTCAACAACATCACACCCTTCCACGCCACGCCCACCATCAGACCACGCCTGGCCACGCCCTCATTCCGATCCAAGCCACGCCCACACACCCAGACCACGCTCTCTTGACCACGCCCACAACCGAGCCACGCCCTCTTTGGCGCCCGGTCACGCCCTCCCGGCTTCCCGGCCCTCGACCCCGGGACCCCATGCACGGGGAAGGCCTTGGAAGCGCCTCGGAAAACCGTGCGCAGGCAGGGCTCGTGCACGCATTAAAGGGCCCCGGGATGGGGCAGACAGAGAGACAGCTGCCCACGCCCCACCACCACCCCCAGGCGTGCCCGGGGCGCCCTCAAGCGATGGCTGCCTCTTCATTCTGGTTCCAAGAATTGGAGGTTCTTGGAATCTCCTAAACCGAATTAGGCACCCCTGGGACTAATGGAACTCAGTCTGTTCGCCATCCGGTGGCCTAGCGACCTTGCGGTACTTAGAGGCCACGGAGGGACTGTGTCCAGCAGAGAACTGGGACCCAATGTAGACTGCCCAGTCCCTCCAAGGTCTGTGCCTCAGTGGCAAGGAAAACCCTCGCCCATGGTCATGTTTCATGCCCCTAGCTTTTGGCCAAGGGGAGCAGAGCTACTCTATACCCTATTTGGGGACCCTTGTGTCCCAAAGGGCCCTAGAACTCTCCCCTGTGCCCCAAGGTTACCCCAAAATTCTCCCCCTGTGCCCAAGGGCCCCTCAGAACTCAACCTGTGTCCCCAGGTTCCCTCAGAACTCTGCCCTGTACCCCAAAGTCCCCATCTATAACTGGGTCCCCAGAACTCTGCCTGTTTCCAAGGTCACCCAGATTCCCAAGCCCCCCTCTCCAAGCTTCTTACCCCTGCACCCCCAGGGTCTCCAGAACCCTCCCCCTGTGTTCATCTGAAAGAGTAGGAGAAAACAGAGGTCAGAGAAGTGAGATGAGTCTCCTTAGAACTGAAACACATAAACTTGTAGATTTAACAAGCTCAGGGACAGGTCTGGGGTTGGCTCAGGGCATAAAACTCCTGCTTACAAGTGAGAGGTCACGAGGCTGAGCCCTGGCTGAGCTCTGGCAGCTCTGCTATTTGGAAGCTCCAGGAATGTGTTATTGCTGGCCTGCCAAACCAGGTGTGTTTGAGCCAAGACTGAAATGTGAATAGCCTCTGGACTGCAGTGTACCTGTACCAGCTGACACCACCTCGCACATATGCAAATCCCAGGTTGGCACAATTAGCGAGCAGGAGAGGGGAAGGGAAAAGAGCCGGGGGCCTGTGCGACAATGGACAAGACTTAGACCCCAGCACAGCAATCTGGACGGGTCATGGCTCCAGATGTCCAGAAAAGGTCAGAATAGGCACAGACTCTGGAATCAGGGGACGCTAGAAATTCAGAGAACGGGGTTCCCGAACTCGTGCTCAATTCTTGGTCTCTGGATACTTGTGGACACAGTTATCTCATCTTCTCTCACCTTTCCAGATTATGCCCACCAAATTGAGGAGATGGGTCCCTGCTGTAGGCGGCTTATGTCCTACAGCACTCGTGGGATTTCAATGAATCCACTTCAGGAAGAGTGGGTTGCACGGGTGGCAAAATATGAAATATGAAATAATGAAATCACACACAAGTATGTGGGGTCAACACATCTTCTGGCAGGAGTGTGATAAGTTTAATCTTTAAGCAGGGGTCTTATAAGGGGCAAAGTCAGTCATAGGTATAGGAAGAATGTTTACAATCACAAAGCGAAGTTTAACAGTAGACAACAGTAAGCTATGGGCGTGAGCTGTGAGACTTCTGAGTTACAAAGGAGAAGGTCATAACTCAGGGCAGTTTTTTGTTTTGTTTTGTTTTTTTTTGGTTTTCGTTATTTGAGCCACCACCCATTTGATGCTCAGGGGTTACTCCTGGCTAAGCGCTCAGAAATCGTCCCTGGCTTGGGGGGACCATATGGGAGGGCGGGGGAGATAGAACCACCATCCTTCCTTGGCTAGCACTTGCAAGGCAGACACCTTACCTCTAGCCCCACCTCGCTGGCCCCAACACAGGGCAGTTTTTAACAACTAACTTCAAATGCAAAATAATGGATTTTTAAGAAGTAGAAAACATCTAGGAAAGTGACCTTTCCTGAGAAGTGTCTATAGCCCCTAGCCCCGGATCTGTATACAGGTGATGCCCTTGATTATCAGACACTGAGGCTGCGAAAACTATTTGAAAAAGAGAAAAAAGATTCTTTGATTTTGGTGCTAAATATGATACAGAAAAGAGTTTCTCTTAGTAATCTTTGGTTTTGGGGCCACACCCGGCGGTGCTCAGGGGTTACTCCTGGCTGTCTGCTCAGAAATAGCTCCTGGCAGGCACGGGGGACCATATGGGACACCGAGATTCGAACCAACCACCTTTGGTCCTGAATCGGCTGCTTGCAAGGCAAACATCACTGTGCTATCTCTCAGGGCCCATCTCTTAGTAATCTTTGATGCTGGGATTTCTGAAAAGAATTTGATGGAGGCCATATTTTTACCTCAGATTTTACAAAGTGACGGAAAATATAATACCAAGCATGGATTTATCTCTTCGGGAATTCCTCAACTATTCACGCAGGGGAAAAAGCATCCTCAACGGGCCTTTTGAGGAACCCTGTGGAGGTTATTTCAGTTCTCCACACTAGGGAAATCGGGGATACATCTGGTGGGCTGGGCTGAGTTCCCCTTAAGTTTATGCCTGTCATGGCAGGCCCCCACTGCCCTGGCTCCTCATCCTCCCCTCTCTCAACTCCCTCGGGCACAATCCATAAAATCCTGAAAAGAGTGGAGCTCCATGGGGTCTTGTGTAGTATCCTACAGCCCTCTCGCTGCCCAAAGGTGCCTGCCCCCTTTCCTCTGTCTGGAGACATTCCTCCACTCTCATGATCTCCCTTTTGATCTCTATGAACACATCTCCTGATAAGTGTCAAATGCAGGGAACCTGGACAAGCACCTCTGAGCTGTGATTTCCTGCAGAGGGTAGTAAAGGTGCAGTGATACCCCAAAAAAAACTGCCATCATGAAGCGGGTATGATGAGTGATAGAAATCGCACTTGCAGCATTTGGGAAAGCCTGATAGGGCCAATGAAGGTGCCTGGATCTCTGTGGGAAGAAAATCAGGTGTCTTTCCTGGCTGGTCCAACCCTCCATTCCTCATTTTCGTGCAGATCCACCTTCCTCCTTAAACTCTCTGCCTTCCATGCATACACACATTCTCAAGGGGGAGGATGCTGGGAGGCATGAATATCAGACAGAGAAGATGGGGGTTGTAACAACACTTGAGGGCCAGGAGGAAGGGCTGTGGCTGAACAGCACAAGACCTGGACTCTGCCCGAAGTCAGGCCCCATATGAAGTGTGACAAAAGTCTTTACTCTCAGGGCTCTAGAACAAACCCTGTTCCAGGTCTTCATCCTAGTAACCATTTCTCATCTTAGTCCTCATCCTAGTAACTAGTCCTCATCCTGGTAATCAGTATTATCTCTAGTAATCAGTTCTAGCTCTAGTAACCAGTCCACATGCTGGCATTTAGTACTGCTTCTAGTGACCAGTCTTCATCCTAGTAATCAGTCCTCTTCCTGGTAACCAGTCCTCACCTAGTTTCTACTAGAAAGTTGGAGTCAACCTTCTTTCTGCTGGGGTTGTCTATTTGGTGCTGACAGGCTGTGGGAGAGGGTGTCAGTGGGGTTCACATAGAAATGTGTGGGCTGTTTTCAGTTCCCGCCCATTATCATAAAGATCCAGCTTCTTCCTTTTACATGGCTGACTGCAGGTCTCCACATGCCACCCTGTCCTGCTGTCTGCAAGCTGGCCTAAAGCTTTCTGCTCACAAATACACAGTAAAACCAGAGCATCAGGGTGTCCATAGGCAGAAGGCAGAGTTGGGTCCCACCAGACTTGGTGCTTCTGACAGTAGTGTCAGAGGCTTTGCTATTAACTCCTCTCAGTTTGGAGGAGTCTCCACTGCACACCACCACCACCACCAGTAACCCCCAACACTCCCAGTGAGATGTTATCTCCATTATACCCAACAATTCCAGTAAAACAAAGTCACCGTTTGCAGCTGGTCAGGATGCAGGTTAGAGTGCCGGGGTCCAGCTCCAGATGAATGGGCCTGAAGCAGAGTGGCTCAAAGATTAAGAAAAAGAGGGGCCGGAGAGATGGCGCTAGAGGTAAGGTGTCTGCCTTGCAAGTGCTAGCCAAGGAAGGACCTCGGTTTGATCCCCCTGTGTCCCATATGGTCCCCCCAAGCCAGGGGCAATTTCTGAGTGCTAAGCTAGGAGTAACCCCTGAGCATCAAACGGGTGTGCCCCCCCCCCGCCAAGAAAAGAAAAAGAGACATGGGGTTGAAGTGATAGGTAGGGCATTTGCCTTGCACGCAGCTAACCCAGGTTCAATCCCTGGCATCCCATGTGGTACCCTAAGCCTTCCAGGAGTGAATTTTGAGTGCAGAGCCAGGAGTAACCCCTGAGCACCACCAGGTATGGCCCAAAAACAAAAACAAAAAAAAAAAAAAAGGAAACATATTAGAGAGACAGCATGGGGTCAGGGGGCTCATAGCCTCGTGGACTGAAAGCCTGTCCACTTAGGACTTTTATTGTTCAACAATAATCAGTCATAGAAAGGGGGCAGATAACAAATTCCCTTTTAGAGCTAGTACATAATTCTTTTTTTTTTTTTTTTTTTTGAGCCACACCCGGCGATGCTCAGGGGTTACTTCTGGCTGTCTGCTCAGAAGTAGCTCCTGGTAGGCACGGGGGACCATATGGGACACCGGGATTCGAACCAACCACCTTTGGTCCTGGATTGGCTGCTTGCAAGGCAAATGCCGCTGTGCTATCTCTCCGGGCCCTAGTACATAATTCTTGTTAGGTTTTATCCTGGTTGACCTATCAAGGGATGACAGGGAAGTATTCAGTTCTCCCACTATTATTGTGTTGTGTTGCTATTAATGTCTTCTTTCAGATTTGTCAACAATTGTTTGTGGCCAGAATGATAGCACAGTGGTAGGGCATTTGCCTTGCACACAGCCAATCCAGGACAGACAGTGGTTAGAATCCCAGTATCCCATCTGGTCTTCCGAGCCTATCAGGAGCAATTTCTGAGCATAGAGCTAGGAGTAACCCCTGAGCACCACCGGAGTGACCCAAAAAACAAACAACAATGTTTTAAATATTTTGCTGGTTCCTCATTGAATGCATATATGTTTAGGAGTGTGATTTTTTTTTTTTTTTTTGGTTTTTGGTTTTTGGGCCACACCCGGTGACGCTCAAGGGTTACTCCTGGCTATGCGCTCAGAAGTCGCTCCTGGCTTGGGGAACCATATGGGAGGCCGGGGGAATCGAACCGCGGTCTGTCCTAGGCTACTGCAGGCAAGGCAGGCACCTTACCTCTAGCGCCACCGCACCGGCCCCAGGAGTGTGATTTCTTTCTGTTGTACATATCCCTTGATTATTACAAAATTTCCATCTTTGTCTCATAACTTTTTAAGTCTAAAGTTTGTGTCATCTGATATTAATATGGCCACTCTAGTATTTTAAGAGTTGTTTGCTTGGATTATTGTCCTCCAACCTTTGATTTTGAGTCTATGTTTGTTCTGACTATTTAGATGTTTCTTGTAGGCAGCAGAATGTTGGATTCAGCTTTTTGATTTATTTTGCCACTCTGTGTCTCTTTTTTGGGGAAGGGGCTCACACCCAGTCACGGTCCCACATTACTCCTGGCTCTGCACTCAGAAATTGCAGGCTCAGGGAACCGTATGGGATGCCAGAAATTGAACCCAGGTTCATCCTGGATTGGCCATGTGCAAGGCAAACGCCCTACTACTGTGTTATCTCTTGGGCCCCCTCTCTGTCTCTTAACTAGTGTATTTAGTCCGTTGACATTGAGAGAGATAATTGTCATGGTATTTAGTATCATCTTTGTGTAGGAAATTGGTGTGTCTGTTGGTCTATCTTGTCTTAAAGTAGACCTTTCAGTTAATCTTTTAAGGCTGGTTTTTTGTCTGTAAAGTTTTTGAGCTGTTGTTTGTCCATAAAGCTATGTATACTTCCTTCAAACCTAAATGTGATTGGGGCCAGAGAGATAGCATGGAGGTAAGGCGTTTGACTTTCATGCAGAAGGTCATTGGTTCGAATCCCGGCATCCCATATGGTCCCCTGTGCCTGCCAGAAGTGATTTCTGAGCGTGGAGCCAGAAGTAACCCCTGAGCACTGCTGGGTGTGACCCAAAATTAGAAAAGAAAAAAAAAAACCTGAATGTGAGTCTGGCTAGGTGAAGTATTATAGGTAAAGCATTCATCTTGTTGAGTTTTGCCACTATATCCTACCACTACCTTTGAGCCTTGAGGGTCTCTTGTGATAGATCTAAGGATGCTCTGTTGAATGTAATTTCCCTTTCTGATTTTGCTACTTTTTTTTTGTTTGTTTTTTGGGCCACACTCGTTTGATGCTCAAGGGCTACTCCTGACTATGCGCTCAGAAGTCGCTCCTGGCTTGGGGGGACCATATGGGATGCCGGGGGATCCTACGCTAGCGCTTGCAAGGCAGACACCTTACCTCTAGTGCCACCTTCCCGGCCCCTGATTTTGCTACTTTCAGTATTCTATCCCTATTTATGGGATCTGTCATTGCAACTAAGATGTATCTTGGAATTCTTTTCTTTGAATCTCTTTTAGTTGTTACTCTGAGGGCATGCAGGATTTGGTTGTATTAAAACAGCATGGTATTGGGGGCCGGCGAGTTGGCGTTAGAGGTAATGTGTCTGCCTTGCAAGCACTAGCCAAGCCTTCCTTGGTGATTTGATCCCCCGGCAACCCATATGGTCCCCCCAAGCCAGGGGCAATTTCTGAGTGCTTAGCCAGGAGTAACCCCTGAGCATCAAACGGCTGTGGCCCGAAAAGAAAAACCAAAAAACAAACAAACAAACAAAAACCAGCATGGTATTGGAATAAAGACAGACCCTCAGATCAATAGAATAGACTTGAGTATTCAGAAAATGTTCCCCAGACATACAATCATTAATCTTTGATAAAGGGGAAAGAAACACAAAATGGCTCAAGGAAAGCCTCTTGTGATATTGAGATAACAACAAGTGGTATTGGGACAATTGGTCAGCCACATGCAAAAAAGCTAA
Organism: Suncus etruscus; assembly: GCF_024139225.1. Taxonomy (NCBI): domain Eukaryota; kingdom Metazoa; phylum Chordata; class Mammalia; order Eulipotyphla; family Soricidae; genus Suncus; species Suncus etruscus. The sequence continues at coordinate 10,498,511 of NC_064858.1, read as the reverse complement.
CTTGGACCTCCATCTAATATCATGTACAAAAGTCAAATCAAAATAGATTAAAGACCTTGATATCAGACCTGGAACCATAAGGTATATAGAAGAACACTTAGGTAAAACACTCCATGACATTGAGACTAAAAGCATCTTCAAGGATGAAACATCACTGTGCAAACAAGTGGAAGCAGAAATAAACAAATGGGACTGTATTAAACTGAGAGCTTCTGTACCTCATAAAAAACAATGACTAGAATACAAAAACAACCCACAGAATGGAGAAACTATTCACCCAATACACCCAATACCCAATACCAATATACAAGGTACTGACAGAACTTAACAAGAAAAAAACATCTAACTCCATCAAAAAATGGGGAGAAGAAATGAATAGACACTTCTTCAAAGAAAGGGTCAAAAGACACATAAAAAATGGCTCTACTTTACTAATCATCAGTGAGATGCAAATCAAAACAACAAGGAGGTACCACTTCATGTCACAGAGACAGGCACACATCACAAAATACAAGAACAGAGGTCGGAGAGACAGCACAGCGGTAGGGCATTTGCCTTGCATCTGGCCAACCTGGGAGGGACCTGGTTTGATTCCCAGTATCCCATATGGTTCCCTAGCATGCCAGGAGTGATTTCTGAGTGCAGAGCTAGGAGTAACCCTTGAGCACCGTTGGGTGTGGCCCTACAACAACCAACCAATCAATAAATAAATAAAGTTTAAAAAAAAGTACAAGAACAATCAGTGTTGGTAAGGGTGTGGGGAGAAAGGAACTCTCTTTCACTGCTGGTGGGAATGCTATCTAGTCCAGCTTTTTTGGAAAACAATATGGAGATTCCTCAAAAAAAAAAATGGAAATTGGTGCTGGAGAGATAGCATGGAGGTAAGGCAATTGATTGCCTTGCATGCAGAAAGATGGTGGTTCGAATCCTGGCATCCCATATGGTCCCCCGAGCCTGCCAGGAGGGATTTCTGAGCCTAGAGCCAGGGGTAACCCCTGAGCGCTGCTGGGTGTGGCCCAAAATAAAAACCAAACCAAACCAAAACAAAAAACTGGAAATTGAGGGGCCGGAGAGGTGGCGCTAGCTTGCAATCGCTAGCATAGGTCGGACCACAGTTCGATCCCCGGCGTCCCATATGGTTCCCCCAAGCCAAGAAGAATTTCTGAGCGCATAGCCAGGAGTAACCCCTGAGCGTCAAACGGGTGTGGCCCAAAAAACAAAAATAAAAAACCTTGGAAATTGAGCTCCAATATGATCCAGCTATACCACTCCTAGGGATTTACCCTAGGAACACAAAAACACAATAAAAATGCCTTCTGCACAACTATATTCATTGCAGCACTATTTGCAATAGTCAGTATCTGTAAACAACCCAGATGTGGATAATAGATGAGAGACTAAAGAAACTGTGGTACATATAAACAATGAAATATTATGCAACTGTCAGGAAAAATGAAGTCATGAAATTTTCCTATACATGGATGAACTTGCAAACTATTATGCTGAGTGTAATAAGTCAGACAGAGAGAGATAGACACAGAATAATCTAACTCATCTGTGGTTTAAGAAAAATAAGACAAAAAAAAATAGGACCCGGAGAGATAGCACAGCGGTGTTTGCCCTGCAAGCAGCCGATCCAGGACCTAAGGTGGTTGGTTCGAATCCCAGTGTCCCATATGGTCCCCCGGGCCTGCCAGGAGCTATTTCTAAGCAGACAGCCAGGAGTAACCCCTGAGCACTGCTGGGTGTGGCCCAAAAACCAAAAAAAAAAAAAAAAAAAAAAAAAGACAGAGGGAAAAAAAAAAAAAGAAAAATAAGACAGTATTGTAATAATACACAGAGACAATAGAGATGAGGGCTAGAAAAACCGGCCCTGGGGCCCGGAGAGATAGCACAGTGGCGTTTGCCTTGCAAGCAGCCGATCCAGGACCAAAGGTGGTTGGTTCGAATCCCGGTGTCCCATATGGTCCCCCGTGCCTGCCAGGAGCTATTTCTGAGCAGACAGCCAGGAGTCACCCCTGAGCACCGCCGGGTGTGGCCCAAAAAGCAAAAAAAAAAAAAAAGAAAGAAAAACCGGCCCATGATATGAAGCTTACCGAAGAGTGGTAGGTGCAGTTAGAGAAATAATTACACTAATAACTATCATGACAATGGTAGTGAGTGAGAGAAATAGAAATCCTGTCTTGAATACAGACAGGGGGTGGAGGAGGAGGTGCGGGGTCCTGAAGCCCCCCCAGGGGGGACCCGGCCAGCAGGAATTAGCTGGAAAGGCTTCTCAGACAACCGCACTCCTATTTTGCTGAGTAGAAGAGCAACCACACCTGTAAAAAATCTGAAAGAGGTTAATAATAAAGACCCAAGGCAGCGTCTCACTGTTCAAGGGTACCTTTATTGGCTACAGTTCCTTCTTATATAGTGAAGGAGAAGGGGGCAGTACAAAGGTGATGTCAGTCATACTTTGGGCGCGAAGGCCCATACAAGGCAAGGATATATTTCAGGTTTCAAGGAACAAAGAAAGTTAGGCATTCTCTAAATAAGGAAGTGGGCAGTGGGCTAGGGGGGCTGGATGACCTTCAAGCTATGATGAACGTGCTGTTTCCATGGAAATTTCTAGTGTCCTTCTAGCTGCATTCCTAATTGCTTGACTATCAGGAGGTGGTGCAAGATGTGCCTGCCTCAGTGATCTTGAACAGACAATGTAGCATACACTTATTGATAATAGCCTAGTTCACTCCGAAATGTGGTCTTAAGGAGTGAGGCCTAGTTTCTGATAACGGTACCAGGCAGCTTTTGCTCTCCTCCGGGCTAGAGCTAATTATATCTACAGTTGCACATTCCTTTCTCTATAGCTCAAAAACTTACAGCAAGACTGCAAAATAGCTTTTAGGTGAAAAGCTGGAATATGGCAGAAAGAACAGCAAAATGGCCTCAAACAAGTCAGTCCCCAACATCTCCCCCTTTCTCTTCTAATAAAAGAAGGAAAGTCGTGAGCGGGTGGAAGAACCGTGTCTTAGGCTACAAGGTTTGACCAGGTCGGACACGGCCAAAGCCGCATTTAAAAGATGGCTACAGGCGCTGTGGGTGTGCACAGAGATTTGAATTATGCGTTGTAGCCTTTTAGGGCCGTGTCCTAACTAGGACCTTGCTAATCCCGTCGTAGGTGTCTCCACAGCCGAGAGCACAAGTGCCGGAGCGAGCTCCGCTTGTTAGCTATGCGCTCTATCTCCTGGAAACTTAGTGGCTGGAAAGGCGGCTTGGTGACTAAAGCCAAGTTTTCACAGGAGTCACGCGGGGTTAGACGCTGGTAGTTAACCTGAATAGAGGTTTTTGCCTGTTCATCTACCTGGTTCTTAATAAAGGCAGTGATTTTGCGGAAAATCCATGGGCCAAGAGAAAAGAGCAGCATGAGGCTAATAAGAGGGCCCAAAATAGTGGACAAGATTGTGTGGAGCCAAGGGGAAGAGAAAAACCAATCCTGGTACCAACCTTGTTCTTCATCGAAATGTTTTTGAAAATCTTTTATACCATCACCAATATGTTGAACGCTGTCTCTAACTAATCCAGTTTTGTCTTTAAAAATACAACATTGTTCCTTAAGGGCTACACAGACTCCCCCCTCTTACATAAGGGCAAAATCTAAAGCACGACGATTTTGGAGAACAACATCAGCAAGGGAACTAACAGTATCTGTGAGAAATTGCAGACTAGTTTTGATTTCATTAATGTCTTGTTCCACTGCTTGAGTCAGAGTGCGGAAATTGGATTGAGAGGATACAAGAGAGTAGATACCAGTGCTAGCGCCAGTAGCAGCGCCAACAGCAAGGAGAACTGCAAGTGTAACGGAGGTGAAGGGCTCACGACGGTGTCTAGTGAGGGATTGAGAAGAATGTGGATAAGGTGAAGTGCCTGTAGAGGGAAAAGTATATTCTGAATGAATGGTGATTTTTGGAATGAGAATAACGAGAATACAGTAATCATGTGAAAGGAGAAAAGAGGAACGAATGATGAAAGGAGTAAGGCCAGAAGCACAGGCAAAATAAGTACCATTGGGGGCTAACAGATAAATTTCTGAAGAGGAAGAATTGGAGAGGTCAATAGTGTTGTTGCACACATTAAGTAGTTGGCTGGGGAGCAGGGAGTTGTTAGGCTTGAGGCAGAGGCCAGAGCCTACGACTTGTCCGACTGTAATGCCATGTTGAGGTTGTGTGTTCCAACGGAGGTCGGAGGGGTCGGAGGTAGCGGAAAGGTTGCCAAACACTGCAACACCTTCATAGAAAGGAGGTTGAGGAGAAAAACAAAGCCAACATCGTTTATAGGCAGGATCCCGAATGTAAAGTTTGAGTCCCCATTGTACAGCTTGAGTCCAGTGATGCTGACATCCAGCAGCAGTAAAATTGATGAGGATGGGGTTACACCAACCACGGGTAGCAGAGGATGCATCACAGTTCATAAAAGGAGGAGTCGGGGGCCCGGAGAGATAGCACAGCGGCGTTTGCCTTGCAAGCAGCCGATCCAGGACCAAAGGTGGTTGGTTCGAATCCCGGTGTCCCATATGGTCCCCCATGCCTGCCAGGAGCTATTTCTGAGCAGACAGCCAGGAGTAACCCCTGAGCAACGCTGGTGTGGCCCAAAAACTAAAAAAAAAAAAAAAAAAAAAAAAAAAAGGAGGAGTCGGGGGGCGTGAAACGGTGATGAAGTCCCAGGAGGAAGAGGGTTTCCAATAAGCAGTTCCGGTGGTTTCACAGCCCCAGGAGGCGCAAACGTGTTGGTTATGAGCGCCACACTTATAGTCGCTGGAACGGGGCCGGTGGTGACCAGGGCAGACGTAGAAGGTGGTGAAGGGGTGGTGTAGTACATCACGGCGAATAACAGAGTTGCAGCCACCGCTAGCAGGGGAGTAATAGTCATCGGGGTCAACAGCACGAGGTTGAGGCAGGCGGAAATTGGAGGTGCCCCAGTATAGGCTTGCACCCATGGCTAGGGCACAAAGGTCGACTTGCAAGACCAGCCAAGGGATGGAGGTAGAGAGGATGGAGGTTGTTGGTGGCATCGGTGGGCATCCAAGGCAGCTAGGCAGAGTGTCTAATTCAGCATTGTCAAAGGTGGAGTCAGTTAGAAACAGGTTTGCAGGAATGGCGTCTAGCAGGAGGTTTATAAGAAAACAGCTTGGCAGGAGGCAAAATGGTTACTTCATATAAAAATTAAGAATTTACTTAGTTTTTTGGCTTGGGTATACAGGCAGAAAACATTAGCAATTTACATTACACTAGTTATTTTTGAATACCACGGGAATGTTATTTGACCTCTGTTAGACTTTGGCATAAAAGAAAATTTATAATTAACAATTGCTAATTAAAAAAAATTTTTTTAAACTGAATATAAAGGATTTTTCTTAAACTTCTAGTTATTATGTTAAAGCTGGATGCTATTTTTTAGCCATAAATACATATTCTATAGGCTTGAACTTACACATAGCAGGAAAGCCAGGTGACTGCAAAGTCCAGAAATTCTCCAGGGAAAAGTTATCCCCGATGGCCATTGAGAAATCTGGGGTTTGCCATTCTCCACACCCTCCGCCATGTTCTTAGAAGGACAAAGCTAGCTTAATACATAATTTTTAACACATGATTTTTAGTTGTAAGATGCCAGTCTGTGAACTGACCAGACTGAACCAGGTTGAAAAAATTAATTGAAATTTAAAAAATGGATAAGGCTTTAAAAATTGTATTATTATAAAATGTAGAGATAACAAATAAACAGACAAAACAAAACAACACTAAACACAACATTTTACACTTGTGGCCACTTTTGTTCATCACAACAGACACATAAACAGACAAAAGGATTGATTTAAGACTTATTTATAAAAAATTGACAAGCGCTTTTAAATATTTAGCTAACATGTTTGTGAGAAGAAGAGAAAAAAAAATTTTGTAGAAAAACTTTTTTAGTGTTGAGAAGTACTTAATGTAGATGGAGTGGAACTTTGCTGAAAATAAATTTTAAGGTTTAGATTTAACACAAAACATTTTTAAAACAACTTTAATTTGAAGTTTAAAACATTAAGTAAAATGGTTAATGAGCACTGTAGAAGGAGTCTCTACTTGGAAGTATGAAATGATTTGCTGTAAATGAATAGGTTTTCTTTAAATTGGTTTTGCAGTAGAACAGTAAGACAGCTGCAATAAAGTGTTAAAATTTTTATGATTAAACACAATAGCATGAACTATGATTATTAAAGGTATAAAAACTGATTTTTTAAAAAACAAACAACTGTTTTTACTATGAAGACTTTAAGTGAATAATTTGTAAAAAATATTATATACTAAATTAACTAAATGCTTAGATTATTATAAAATATAGTTAAAGACATCTGATGCATTTACACACCTAGAACTTAAGACTAAAATTATATTTAATACTAGTTAATTTGCTTATAAAGTTTAGTTACTTTTATATATTACTTATAAAATTATATATAATATATTTTTCATTTATATTATTTTTTCACTGCGACACTAATATACAGATTTGTATAATGTGCTGATATTTTGAATGCACTTAAAATAATAGTTCTTTCAATGCAGAAATAAAGAACAACCATTGCTGTAGCACAAAGTTAAAACTAAGGGTACTATAAAGCACACCTAGGTGTTCACTGTGCATTAAATTAACTATATTGTTTAAAAATAAGGCTAACCACATTATTTTTCACATAATTTTGTAAATACTTTAAAAATTAAAATAAAACTTTTAATAGAAATATAAGACTTAAATTTAACACTTTTGTGTTCGTTTGGATTTTAAAACACAAAGAAGTTTTTCTTTTACCAACATTTTGTTATCTGTAAAGTGACAGAATTATGACCTTGCTCTAAAATTTTCTGAGAGGCATGAAAAAAAAAAAGTTTATTGCCCTTATCTTCCTGTTGCTTTTTAATGTTTTAATAATTACTTTACACCACTTAATGCACTAAACCTAATAACACATATTTGACGAAGTGTAGGGCTGACAAGGTGAAGCAGAGTTTTTCACTGATAACTCGGGGAGGGGCCAGCACAGTTAACAGCAGGAAGGCTAGAGGCAAATTATTTACAGTCAGCAGGGTGTAATGATATAGAGAAGAAAAAAAAAGGCAATCTTTTAAGATTAATTACTAATTTATTGGAATTAGAGGGAATGGCAACCGAAGAGGGGAGTCTGGGTTGCAAAAGCACCATGGGGATTATGGTTTTATTAATTGATTTGAGAATATGCAAGAGATGCTACTTTTTAGATTTCTTTTGAATAACAAAGATTGGGTATTTCAAGGTGAAATGGAAGGCTTAAAGTGGGAGTGGCAGGGCCTGAGCTGGCTGTTTCCCAAGGCTGGCAGGAAAGAGGCTGAAGGAGGCTGAGGGCTGGTTTGAGCAAAATTGTCCTGAGTAAAAGGTACATTAGGCTCAGAAGTTTTAACAGCAAAGTGTAGATATCGCAAGGTTTTATGGCTTAGCAGATGATACTTTGTAATTATCCTACTCACTGTGCCCTTAGAATTTTTTGTAGGCACTGCAGCAGTTTCTGTTTTATGGCACTCAGCCTGACTTTTATTAGTTTGTTTCTTTGAATTCTCAAGAGGGGGGGGCTTGGCCGTGGAATTCAGTGGGCAAAGGACAGACAGCTATAGATTTAGGAGGGCGGGGGAAAGCCTGAAGGGCAGAAACTTGTGAATTAAGAGAAGCAGCCTGTTTTTGAAGGCTTAAGATTTGTTTAAGATTTTTAATGTGGCCAAGTAGCTTCATATTTATAGCTTTAAGAGGGGGAGCGGTGAGAGGAGGGAATCTGCCATGGTTAGGGACTGAGCGTCTTGGGCATTTAGAATTTTTCCCCTGGGGTGCGGGGGATCAGTGGGAGGCGTTTGAGAAGGTAGCTGCGGAGGCTGCTGAGCAGGCGGGGGGGGGGTGGGTGGGAAGACTTTCTCCATTAGGGAGAAAGACAGGAAAGGTAGCACTGGTTTTTGAGCTAAGAGCATTATCAAGTTTGTTAGAGAGGTGAGAGACCATGGATGTAATTGTGGTGAGTTGGGAGCTTAAGTCAGAAAAAGGGGGGGGGGAGGGAGAAAGCAGCAACAGTTTGTTGCCGGTGTGGGGGAGCTGCTGGAATGCCGGCTCTGGGGAGCGACTTCCAGGCACAGAGGGCAGCAAGAGCCATGTTGGCAAGCTGGGACCTGGAAAGTGTGCTGTACCTTTAAGGTATGAAAAGAGGCGAGGCCAGCTATAAGAGCTTAGAGATCAGGATTCCTGCCTATCGGCAAGGGCTTTGCAGCGGAAAAAAAAAGTTAACTTCCCAAGAGACAAAGAGTTCAGCTTTTAGATTCTAAGCAGGAGAGCGTGTAAGGGGCTTGGGGGCCATAGGAGGTTACGGCTTGAAACGGCTCTTTGAGGCTTTTCCAATTAAAGGCTTTGTATTGTTGCAATTGCTGGCTAAGGAGGGGAGGGTGGTGAAACAGGGACGGAGCTGAAGCTAGGGAAGTGAAGGGCTGTTTAGGATTTTGCACAGAGGGTGCAGCGGCAGAAGTAAAGATGAAGGGTTAGAAGAGGAAGGAAACTGAGAGACAGAGTCAGAGCGAGAGGGAGCCCAGGAACACTAGATTTCTGGTAAACATCATGAACAAACATTAAAAAATTACAAATATCTTTTTTGGTAACCTCTATATGTCTGGCTTTCAACTCAGACTGAATATCAATAATGAATTTAAGTTCAATACTCAACGAAACACCCATGGAAGTGAAGCCAACGGGCGAAGCCCCAAGAGCCAATCAGGGGCGGTGATCAGAACGACTGAAAAAACTGCAGTTTAAATATTTGATTAAGGCTAACTCGTTTCAACGCCTACCCGGATGGGGTATATCCTGCGATTTACGAAACAGCTCCGGACTCGCCGACCCGTAGTCGTTCGGAGTGTGGCGGTGGTCTTCGAGCCCAGCGTTGGGCGCCAAAATGCGGGGTCCTGAAGCCCCCCCAGGGGGGACCCGGCCAGCAGGAATTAGCTGGAAAGGCTTCTCAGACAACCGCACTCCTATTTTGCTGAGTAGAAGAGCAACCACACCTGTAAAAAATCTGAAAGAGGTTAATAATAAAGACCCAAGGCAGCGTCTCACTGTTCAAGGGTACCTTTATTGGCTACAGTTCCTTCTTATATAGTGAAGGAGAAGGGGGCAGTACAAAGGTGATGTCAGTCATACTTTGGGCGCGAAGGCCCATACAAGGCAAGGATATATTTCAGGTTTCAAGGAACAAAGAAAGTTAGGCATTCTCTAAATAAGGAAGTGGGCAGTGGGCTAGGGGGGCTGGATGACCTTCAAGCTATGATGAACGTGCTGTTTCCATGGAAATTTCTAGTGTCCTTCTAGCTGCATTCCTAATTGCTTGACTATCAGGAGGTGGTGCAAGATGTGCCTGCCTCAGTGATCTTGAACAGACAATGTAGCATACACTTATTGATAATAGCCTAGTTCACTCCGAAATGTGGTCTTAAGGAGTGAGGCCTAGTTTCTGATAACGGTACCAGGCAGCTTTTGCTCTCCTCCGGGCTAGAGCTAATTATATCTACAGTTGCACATTCCTTTCTCTATAGCTCAAAAACTTACAGCAAGACTGCAAAATAGCTTTTAGGTGAAAAGCTGGAATATGGCAGAAAGAACAGCAAAATGGCCTCAAACAAGTCAGTCCCCAACAAGGAGGGAGCTGGGGGGCATCGGTGGTGAGAATGTTGCATTGGTGAAGGGTGGGGTGGGGTGTTCTTTTTATAACTGAAACCCAACTACAAACACGTAGTAATTATAATGTTTAAATAGATATTATTAAAAAAAAATCCCCGGGCCCGGAGAGATAGCACAGCGGCGTTTGCCTTGCAAGCAGCTGATCCAGGACCAAAGGTGGTTGGTTCGAATCCCGGTGTCCCATATGGTCCCCCGTGCCTGCCAGGAGCTATTTCTGAGCAGACAGCCAGGAGTAACCCCTGAGCACTGCCGGGTGTGGCCCAAAAAATAAAAAAAAAAAAATAACAGATGAGTGGCTGAAGAAACTGTGGTACATATACACAATGGAATACTATGCAGCCATCAGGAGAGATGAAGTCATGAAATTTTCCTATACATGGATGTACATGGAATCTATTATGCTGAGTGAAGTAAGTCAGAGGGAGAGAGAAAGACACAGAATGGTTTCACTCATCTATGGGCTTTAAGAAAAAAGAAGGACATTTTTAACAGTATCTCAGAGACAAGCGAGATGAGGGCTTGTAGGTGCAGCTCAGGACATGCAGCTCACCACATAGAGTGATGAGTGCAGTTGCAGAGATGACTACACTGAAAACTATCATAACAATGTGAATGAATGAGGGAAGTAGAAAGCCTGTCTCGAGTACAGGTGTAGGGGGGTGGGGAGGAGGGAGATCTGGGAAATTGGTGGTGGGAATGTTGCACCGGTGAAGGGGGGTGTTCTTTACATGACTGTAATCATACAACTATAATCATGTTTGTAATCACGGTGTTTAAATAAAGATAAAAAAAAAATCCCGATTATGGGCCCGGAGAGATAGCACAGCGGCATTTGCTTTGCAAGCAGCTGATCCAGGACCAAAGGTGGTTGGTTCGAATCCCGGTGTCCCATATGGTCCCCCGTGCCTGCCAGGAGCTATTTCTGAGCAGACAGCCAGGAGTAACCCCTGAGCATCACCGGGTGTGGACCAAAAACCAAAAAAAAAAAAAAAAAAAAAAATCCCGATTAATGAAAACTAAACCTGAGGGTCTTTACATTTTATAAGGGAATGTGAGAAATACGGAAGCTAAAGTATAATCTCTGAAGATTATCTTCCTCTTGGGAAGGCTGGCAGATAAGAGACTGTATACAGGACTCCAGCCCATAGGGTGTTTCCCGTGGAACACATCTCTTAGAAAACTAGTCCTCTAGCCGAACTTGTATATTTCTTGAATGTCTTCATGTCCAACACAGAGTCCACAATTATCTTAACTACTTAACTGAAATATTTAAACTTAAATGTTGGGCCCGGAGAGATAGCACAGCTGTGTTTGCCTTGCAAGCAGCCGATCCAGGACCAAAGGTGGTTGGTTCGAATCCCGGTGTCCCATATGGTCCCCCATGCCTGCCAGGAGCTATTTCTGAGCAGACAGCCAGGAGTAACCTGAGCACCGCAGGGTGTGGCCCAAAAACCAAAAACAAAAAACAAAAAAACCCCACTTAAATGTTAATTTAAATATTTGGAGTAGATCTGAGCACATATGATTTTGGCATTTCCTCTTCTTTTCCATAAAAATTGAGAGTGAATATCCAGATAGAATTGGTACTGCCTCCTGTTTTCTTTTTCTTTTTTTTTTTTTTTTTTTTTTTGGTTTTTGGGCCACACCCCGCGGTGCTCAGGTTACTCCTGGCTGTCTGCTCAGAAATAGCTCCTGGCAGGCACGGGGGACCATGTGGGACACCGGGATTCGAACCAACCACCTTTGGTCCTGGATCGGCTGCTTGCAAGGCAAACGCCGCTGTGCTATCTCTCCGGGCCCAGCCTCCTGTTTTCAAAGCTTCTTTCTCATCTTTCCCCTGATCTTCAGGCACCCAGCACAACCCTTCTGCATGTCTTGCTTGACATTCATGGACATGCCTCTACAGAGCTGGAACCCCTCAGCTCTGCTTCCCTGATCTTCCACACTGGGACTCTATGAGCCATCACTGTTTTTCCCAACCCATCCTTTAAACTTCAGCTGTCCCAGATCACTCAGCCACCAGTGACTAACAACTGTGTGACACTTGTCCCTACTCCCAATCACACCTACTGATGCCAGCTGGCTGCCTTAGCCTAGGGCCTAGAGCTAAACTTTTTGAGCCTGAGTGCCCAAAATGCCGCACAATGCTCGGTCCTCCCAATGGCCAGTCAGGCTCTGTTGCCAGGTGAGCTACAAAGCAGACACCTGCACAGTCGCCTCCCGCTGCTCCGAATATCTTTTTTTTTTGGGGGGGGGGGTTATACCCGGCAGCGCTCAGGGGTCACTCGTGGCTCTACATTCAGGAATCGCCCCTGGCAGGCATGAGGGACCATATGGGATGCCAGGATTCAAACCACTGTCCTTCTGAATGCAAGGCAAACGCCTTACCTCCATGCTATCTCTATGGCCCCTGCTCCACATATCTTAATTGCGGACCTTCCCTCGTGCCAGCTGCAAGGCCTCTGCATGCAACAGGTTCACCATCGAGGCCCCTAGGCCAGGGGTGGCAAACAAGTTTAACACGAAGAGCCAAAATTTTAAACTGTGAGAGTCAGAGAGCCACACCACGCAGTGACCTGCCAAAACAGACAAACACTCACACAAAAGCATATAATTTTAACAATTATGTGACCCAACCTGTGACACGTGGTACCCCCACTCACTGGCTCTGGCAGTTGTTTCCGAGGGAAGGGAGACGGGATGATGCACCCTGGGGGCGGGCTCGGAGATCTCTCCTCAGAGGTCCCTCCTCAGAAGCAGCAGAACAAAATCCAAACTTGGCAAAGAGCTACAGTAGACAAAAGAATGACTAGAGGTAAAGAGCCCCATTCATTTTGGCTGGGAGCCCCAAGCAGCTTGAGAGCGGAGTGTTCCCCACCCCTGCCCTAGGCCTTCAAATCTTGTGTTATCTAGGATTCTCCTAATTTATGGAAAAGATATCATTGGACCACACCCTGCAGTGGTCACAAGTGATCCATTATGGTGCTTGAAACTCAAAATGGGATAGGCTTTATGTGATGGAGTAGGTCTTATGTGATTTTACCTCCTTACTCTCTCTTCAGTTTCAGTCTTTAACGTTTTATGCCTGCAGGTAAGTGGAAATAGAGAACCAAACCAAATCAGATCAAAACCAAACCAAACAAAAATGCATGCTTGGATGCTTGGATCCAAGTGCATGCTTGGATCTCCAGCACGAAGACTAGATCCTAAGCATTTTTGTGTGTGGTCCTAAATCAAAAAACCATAGAGGAATATATGTACATCAAGGATCCTAAAAGAGCTGTGACTTGTTCAGGTACCTGGCATATAAATGAATGAGCTGGGGCTGCCGAGATAGCATGGAGGAAGGGTGTTTGTCTTCCATGCAGAAGGACGGTGGTTCGAATCCTGGCATTCCATATGGTCCCCTGTGCCTGCCAGGGGCGATTTCTGATCATAGAGCCAGAAGTAACCCCTGAGTGCTGCCGGGTGTGACCCAAAAACCAAAAAAACAAAAACAAAAACAAAACAAAGCAAAACAAAAATAACCAAAAAAAACAAACAAAAAAACCTCAAAATAAATAAATGAATGAGCTTTAGTGGCCTGGTATAAAAGTGCCTGCGGTTGGGGCCGGAGAGATAGCATGGAGGTAAGGCATCCTCATGCAGGAGGTCACCGGTTCGAATCCCGGCGCCCCATATGGTCCCCTGTGCCTGCCAGGAGCAATTTCTGAGCCTGGAGCCAGAAATAACCCCTGAGCACTGCCGGGTGTGACCCCAAAAAAAAAAAAAAAGTGCCTGCGGTGAACCTTCAGCTGATGCAAGGCAAAGCTCCCCATTCTACCACAAGCACAGACTAGGGGAGTCAGGGTCTATGTACAGATAGCATCAGGCAGCCGTTGCCAGTCTGCATGGGTTGGCACCGCCTCACAGCCGGCATCAAGAGTAAATGGCACAGTCTGAGGGCAGGGTGATCATTCTGCGGGATACAAAGGTATTACTTCTGTGACTGACAGTCCTGGTCTTCATGGAGACGCTTAATAGAAAGGTCTTCAGGGTACAAAGAAGCCAGGAGCAGAGGATGGAGCTCAAATTGTCAAGCTGTGTGTGTGAGCAGGAGGATTGTAGTCTTCGGACTGAGAGGGATGCTTCTTTTGTGACTCAGTGTGGCCACGCACACAATCCAGACCTGATCATGCATAAGCTTAGAGGTCAGAGAGGTCAGGCCATACAGGACCAGACAAGCCTAATGAGGAGCAAAAGATCTGAGGGCTGCAGAGTCCCTGAGACCAATGAGGAATGTAGAAAGAAGGGCGTGGGAAGAAAGGACCAGTGTTGCCACTGTCCTTGTCCTAGCTGTCTCCATAGTGACAGGCTGGTACTTTCCTTTGCATAAAATGTTCTCAGAAATGTTTCAAGAAAAAAAAAGATTTCAAGAGTCTTTGTCTCTCAAGATAGCAACCTGGCTTTATGCATTCCTCACTTCACAGTGAGCAGACACAGAAGGAGGGAGCAGATTCCAGGGTAATAGCCAGCCTGTGTCATCTCGCACATACTTCCCACTGCCTCCAACCTAACTCCTCAGGTAGTACAAGCTGTGTGTCTGGGGAAAGAGAATTTTTTTCCCCTGTGTTTCAAGACTGGACAGACCCTGTCTATCCAGAGGTCATTTATTGAAGTGTCCCATTCTCTAGAAGATTGGTTGAGGTTTGATTCCCACTGAGCTCCCAGACAGAAAAGGCAATTCCCATTCCCCTGTCCGATTAGGGGTTCAGGAAATCCAGTGCTCAAGCAAGAAATTCAAACCACAAAAGCTTTCTGCTCCTAAGATGGAGTGCAGCTCAGTGGAAGAAGACCGAAGAAATGAGCCCATCTTCCTCAGACCCCTGCTTTTATTGACAAGAATCAGGTCCACCCTAGGGTGGGAGCAGAATACCAAGTAAGGAATAATCCAATATACTATCATCAGATCACACCCTAGGGTGGAGTACAATTATAGATTAGGGTAGGATCAGTAACCCAACATCACACTGCTTGTGGGGATGACAGGTCATAGTGCTCACCAAGGCCTGTGCTCCTTTAGTCATGATGCTTGTGCGTGCGCTTGCTTGCAGGCTGTGCTTTCCAGCCATGGAGCTCAGCAGGCCCACACAGGCTCATTGAATTGTTTATACACATCACTGCTAGCACTGGGGATAAGCGACAGGAGCCACCAGGCTTGACAGTCTGCTGCAGGGGGTTGATGCTCAAAAGGCAAAAGGAGGTCTGAACTACTGAGTTATTACTCCAGGCCTCTCACCCTTAAAACACAAAAGCAGGGCAGAAGTGATGGTACAATGGACAGGGCTTTTGCTTTGCATTTGCTGGAGCCAGCTTTGGTCCCTAGCATCCCATAGGTTTCCCCTGATCTTCACCAGGAGTGATCCCTGAGCACTTCTGAGTATGTCCCAAATACCAAAAAAACAAACAAACAAAAAAAAAAACTGGGGGACTGATGAGAAGTCAATAAGGATATGTCTTGTTCTAGAGACAAGATCAGTTTGTCAGTGTTTGGGGTTGAATTGTGTTCCCTTAAAGTTTAATTAACCCCTAATAACTTACTTGGGGGGCCGGAGAGATAGCACAGTGGTGTTTGACATGCAAGCAGCCGATCCAGGATCTAAGGTGGCTGGGTGTTTGACATGCAAGCAGCCGATCCAGGATCTAAGGTGGCTGGTTCAAATACCGGCGTCCCATATGGTCCCCTGTGCCTGTCAGGAGCTATTTCTGAGCAGATAGCCAGGAGTAACCCCTGAGCACCGCCGGGTGTGGCCCAAAAACAAAAACAAAAAATAATAACTTACTTGGAAATAGGGTTGTAAAGAAACCAGCTAATGGGAGATCAGGTTAGAGGAGAAAGGGGACTAGCCCAGAGACCCACAATGGTGTTAAGGAAAAGCCTACATTGGTGTTAGGAGAAAATGGCCTCATGAACATAGGGGCAGAGCCAAGGATTGCCTTCAGAATTCTGGAGAGGTGGGGCTGAGGTGAGAAGCCCCTCTGCCTACTTTGATGCCTACTTTGAAGGGAAAATAGGTCCCTCCCTGCACCTGTGGGCCATGCTTTTTTGTTTGTTTTTGTTTTGAGGCCACACCCAGCACTCAGAAATCGCTCCTGGCAGGTCCAGGGGAACATGTGGGACACCAGGGATCAAACCACCCCTCTGTCCTGAATCTTCTGCGTGCAAACGGCTCAACCGCCGTCTATCGCTCTGGCCACTGGATCATGCATTTCTCTCGCTGGAATCTGGCACTTTTAGTCCTAGAAAAGAAGTAAAAATTACTAAATACATTTAAAGAAACGAGAACTGTCATAAAAAAGAATATACCGATTCGTGATTTTAAGCCTATTTTTGCACACTTTAAGAAAAATCATTATAGGGGCCGGAGGGATAGCATCGAGGTAAGGTGTTCGCCTATTTTTTTTTTTTTTTTTTTGGTTTTTGGTTTTTGGGCTACACCCGGAGGTGTGCAGGGGTTACTATTGGCTGTCTGCTCAGAAATAGCTCCTGGCAGGCACAGGGGACCATATGGGACACTGGGATTTGAACCAACCACCTTTGGTCCTGGATCGGCTACTTGCAAGGCAAACGCTGCTGTGCTATCTCTAAGGGCCCAGGTGTTCACCTTTCATGCAGGAGGACGGTGGTTCGAATCCCATTTGGTGCCCTGTGCCTGCCAGGGGCGATTTCTGAGCGTAGAGCCAGGAGAAACCCCTGAGTGCTGCTGGGGTGACCCCAAAATCAAACAAACAAGCAAAAAAGTCCTTATCTGCACTTCCCTTTCCAAAGCCGAATTTTGGAAAGCAATGTATTGCGCTTTAAAATTTCTGCTTTCGACAGGTCTGGAAAAACTCCCTCTCCCTCTCTTCCTCCCTTTCTCCTTCCTCTCTCTCCCCTTTCCCTCTCTTCCTCTCCCTCTCTCCCCTCCCTATCCTTCTCTTCCTTTCTTCCTCCCTCCCTCTCCCTACCCTTCTCCCTCTCTTCCTCTCCCTGTCATTCCTTCTCTCTCCCCGTCCGTCTCCTCCTCCTCTCTCCTTCCTTTCTCTCCCTCTCTCCGTCATTCCTTTCTCTATCTTTATCCCTCTTTCTCCCTCCCTGTTCCTCTCCTCCTCTTCTCTCCTTCCCCCTCTCTCCCTCTCTGTCACTCTTCTCTCTCTTCCTCTCCCTACCCCTCCCTCCTCCCTCTCCTCCCTCTTCCTCCCTCTCCCTTCTTTCCCCCTCTACCTCTCCCCCCTCTCCTTCACTAAAAAAAAAAAAAAAAAGGAAGAGTTCTGCATTCAGGTTAGGCAAGACTCCTAGGCTGCCTCAGAAGCAGCATGTTATGGTCTACGTCGGAGGGAAGTGGACACGCCAGAGGAAGACTATGGAATTGGGATATTGTGTGCTCTTTTTTTTTTGTTTTTGGGTCACACCCAGCGGTTCTCAGGGGTTACTCCTGGCTCTGTGCTTTGCAATCTCTGGGCCTGCTAGCCCAGAGAATCATATGGGAATGCCAGGATTCGAACCACCGTCCATCGTGGGCCGGTTGCATGCAAGGCAAATGTGCTATCTCTCCGGCCCAAATTTTTGGTTGTTGTTTTGTTTTTGGGTCACACCTAGTGGCGCTCAGGATAGTTACTCCTGGCTCTGTGCTCAGAAGTCCCTCCTGGCAGGCTTGGGGGACCCTATGGGATGGCGGGATTCGAACCACCATCCGTCCTGGGCCGGCTCCGTGCAAAGCAAACGCCTGGCACGCCGTGCTACCCAAGTACGCTCTGGCCCCTCGACGTCCTCCTTCCTAGTAACGTAGCGATCAGAGCCACCGAGCAAAAGCCAGGCCCAGGCCCCGCTTCCGGCGAGCCCCCGGGCAGGCCCCGCGCTCGACGCCGCATTTGAGCGGGAAGCAGGAGCGGCGCGTGACCAACTAACTAGCCCTAGTCCGTCCGGACCAGCGCGAACCGGTCCAAGCCAATCTCTGAGGGCGGGGGGGAGGCGGGCAGCCTGAGGAGAACGCACAGACGCGCCCTCCCTCCCGTCCCTCGGCGCGGCGACTACCCCACACCGCCCCCCGCCTCAGTGCTCTCCTCCCACGTGACCAGCCTAAGGGGCGGGGCCGCGCAGGCGCAGAAGAGCCGCGGCGCCCGCGGGCGCCCGCGAGCGCGCGGGCTGCGCATGCGCGGCGGCGGCCTGAGGAGAAGGGGGGTGGGTGCGCAGGCGCAAGCGCAGGCGCAGTAGCGGCCGGCGGCTCTGGCGAAGCGCGCCTGGGCTGTGGAGCCGGCGAGGCTGACGCGGCTCTGGGTGGGGTGGCGGCGAGGCGAGGCGAGGCGAGGGGGGCGGCGGGATCCGGAGGCGGCGGCGGCGAATTGCTTATAATAAATGGCGCCCAAGCAGGACCCGAAGCCGAAATTCCAGGAGGGTGAGTCGGCCCGACGAGGCGGGCTGGTTGGGGGCCGGTTTCGCGGGAGCAGCGGCGGCGGCTGCGGCGCTGAGGGGGCGGCGGCGCCTCAGGCCGCGCTTTGTTGTCGCTGCGGCGCCCGGCGGGGCCTGAGGCGGAGGCGGCGCCGGGGCTGCCCGTGAGAGCCGTGCGGAGGCGGCCGCCGGTGCTCGCGGAGGGCCTGAGCCCGCGCCGGGCCGCTCGGCCCCACACGCCCGAGGAGCCGCGAGCGAGCGACCCCCGGGGCCCCGCGCCCCGCCGCCGAGCCCGGCCGCGCAGCAAGATGGCGCCGCAAGATGGCGCCTTGGGCCTGCGAGGTAAGTGAGGAGCGAGCGAGCGCGGCGGGGCCGCAGAGTCGTCTCCTCAGGAGGGGCCCGCTCGGAGCCGCCCCCCCATACACACACGCCGCACCTCGGCTCCCCTCCTCCCGCTTTCTGGGTCCTGCGCCCCGAAAACGAGCCCTCGGGGCGTGCTCGGCTTCCCGTCCCCGGCGGCCCCGCAGGGGTTCCTCCTGGCTCTGCACCCAGAAACCGCTGCTGGCAGGCACAGGCACAGGCGAGCACGACGGGATGCCGGGATTCGAACCACACCACACCGCACCACCACCGTTCTGGAGTTCTGGATCGGCTGCTGGGTGCGATGCAAGCACCTCCACTTACCCTGTGCCGTCTTACCTCTCCGGCCCCCTCTTGCACTTTGGACACGCACACATGTGGCTTTTGAATGCTGTTACACACACACACACACACACACACACACACACACACACACACACCTCCTGCCCCCCTTGCATTTTGGACACACACATGTGGCTTTTGCACGCTGTTACACACACCCCTCCCCCTGGCTACATGTGACTTTTGCACGCTGTTACACCCACATACCCCTCTCCTTGGCGACATGTGGCTTTTGCACGCTGTTTTACACAAACACACTCACCCTCCCCCTGTCGGCATGTGGCTTTTGCTCGCTTCTGCGCAATCCCAGCGGGAGCGGGTGGGCTGCAGGAGGTAGGTTCTGCTGGCCCCGGGGCTCCTGCCAGTGCTCGGGCACTCCACTCGGAACCTCCTTGTCCTTATCCCGGCGTGCTGAGTGGTGTTTAGGCCCGCTCCCCATAGACGCTACCTAGGGAAACGCCGCCAGTGTCCGTTAAGTGGCTCCTGACGCCGGTCTTGGAAGCATCACGTGTCACCACCCTTAGATCCGCTAGGCTAGGCTAGGCTAGGTCCGTCCCGTAGCTGTGCTTGGTCCCCGCGTTCCATCCCCTGCACCCAGTGTGCAGACCCCTCCGGTCCCTGAGTTCCACCGTTCGACGTGCTCGTATCCCTCCCTCCCTCCTTGGGTCCATTAGAGCTGTAGCGCCAGCTCTGCCTGCCTGCCTGCTGCTTCCCCGTGGAGCTACAGGCTGCGCCTGAGTGTGCCCGCTTGGGGGCCGCTGGAGCTGGGCCTCAGCTGCCCACTCAACGTTGATAAAAAAGAAACAAGGGAGGGAATGGAAAAACAAAAAAGAAACAAAACCCACCATGACCTTATGTGGGCGCGTGGACAGCTGGTAGACTGGTCTCCCATCGAAAACCCACCACCCACCCGCCCACCCAGATCTGGTCGCCCAGCTGCCTTTAGACTTTCGAACTAGATCTTTCTGGGTAGAAGTTATTCGGATAGAATGTAAAAAAGAGACTTGGACGGGGAAAATGCTTTGTGGTCCAGGCAGTGCAGGCCACACCCCACACAACAGCTCTGGTAGTCCCTGCCCGTAGAAGCCCATGCTGAACTTCTTTTGCATGTATAGCTAACTCAGTTGTTGAAGGAAAATGGCCTCTAGCTCTTTTTTTTTTTTTTTTTTTTTTAAGAGTAACTACTAGTGCATTTCTAGACAGGTCACTTTTCTACCCAGCCAGCAGCCAGTACAGGGGTGGTGCTAGCTCAGCTGAGCTCCATGAGGAGCTCAGTCTGTTTGTTTGAGCTCTAGCCACTGGAATGAAACTCAACAGAGATTTCTCCAGGTCCTTTTCCTACGGAGTCCTATGCGGCCTTTTTCCCAGCTTTTGTTTAAAGAAAAATTTTCTTGCCTTGGGCTAGAGCGATAGCACTGCTGGTAGGTAGGGCCCTTGCTTGGCACTTGGCCAACCCGAGAGTGCCAGAAGCGATTTCTGAGCGCTGAGCCAGGAGTAAACCCTAAGTAAACCCTCTGGGTGTTGCCTAAAATAACCCCCCCAATAAATTCTTTTTTGTTTTGTTTTTGTTTTGGGGGGCTACACCTGGCGACGCTTAGGGGTTGCTACTGCCTATGTGCTGAGAAATTGCTCCTGGCTTGGGGGACCATAAGGTACACCGACCGCGTGCAAGGCAAACGCCCTACTGCTATACTACTATAGCTCTGGTCCTCCAAATAAATTCTTGCGTGTGAATGATTTTATTTCCAGGGTCTACTTTGAGCTCTTCATAAACCCTTTGGCAGTGTTTTTATAGTAGACAATAATAACAGATTCATGTAGTGAGAGGTTTGATTTATTTTTAAATTTAGTTTTTGGTTTTTGGGCCACGCTTGGTGACACTCGGTTACTCCTCGCTCAGAAATCGTTCCTGGTGGACTCAGAGAGGATTGTATGTGATGCTGGGAATCAAACCTGGGTCTGTCCCAGATAGGCCACATGCAAGAAAAAGCCCTGCTGCTAAGATATCACTCCAGCCCTGAGAAATTTGATTTAAAAGTCAAGTTGTTGTTACATCTACCTGAGATTCTAATATAGGTTTCTGTGAAACTTGAAAAAAACTTTTTTTTAATTCCCAATACGTTCTTGGTCAGGGTTTGAGAATTCTATTTAGGACTCAGACCAGCCTTCCTCATGAATTTACTTAATCTCTGCTACTGTGTATTTTCTTGTGCTGATAATTTTATCCCTGTCATGTTTTGTGTGTTCTCTCTTTGATGTTTCTGTAACTCAGGTGCCTAGATCTCCCATCACTTGATAGTAAAGATAAAATACTAAATGTAGGAACTTAATCATTATTGAATCGGTGTTCCCATTAGTATGATAGGGTTTAGCACAAGCAAATATGTCAGAAATAAGTGGCTATACAGATTTGCTGTAGAACTGTCTAAGATTTGTAAGTTGTGACTAGTTTTGAGAACTTTTCTAAGTATTGTTAATTTGGAAAAGTGGAGAAAGTCACAGTTGCCTGTTGGTCATTTCAGAATTAAGCTCTAGTAGATCAGATTAACTTGACTACTAAAAGAGCTGTTTGGATGACTTTACCTAAGTGCATTGAAACCAAGTTCTCTGAAAATAGGGTGGAACAAATTTATTTATTTTACTTTTGGTCACACCCCGTGACTCTTAGGAGGGGGGTTACTCCTGGGTAAGGACTCAGAAATCTCTCCTGGCTTGGGGAACCATATGGGACGCTGGGGATCAAACCCAGGTCCGTCCTGGGTCAGCCTTGTGCAAGGCAAATACCCTACCACTGTGCTGTTGCTCTAGACCCTAGAACAAATTTGTGTGGGGGGGGGGGTGTTGCCATACCTGGTGACACTGGTTACTCCTGGCTATGTGCTCGAAATCCCTCGTGGCTTGGAAAATCATATGGAACACTGGGGGATCGAACCCATTCCATCCTAGGCTAGGGTGCGCAAGGCACCTTAAGATAAGGTGCCTTACCACTTGCACCACTGCTATGGCCCCAACAGATTTATTTTTACTGTAATTAAATGAAAACTTTTGATATTGCCAAGGATAGCCTGTCATATTTGATGGGCAGGATTGGAGGATGTGTCCTCCAGCACAGGGTGACTTCCAATTATTTCTGAAGATGTTGAAATTATAATGTAGAAGATATATTATCAGTTAAGAGGGTTGCAAGCAGGGAAGATAGAGCTTTAGGGTCCTAAATTTGGGAAACAAAACAACAGGAGAGTACTTGCCTTACATGTGTGAGGCCCTGGGTTTGATCTCCTGCACACCCCCCAAAAAGTTCCCATATGTAAAGTGAGAAACCAATCCTGCTAATATAATAGGTTTATTTGTAAGTAATAGATGTTTTGGTTCTTTAGACAAGTGGACAAGCTAATGAAAATGTTTAATAGGTATCAGATAAATAAAGTATTTTTGTGGGTTTTTTGTTTGTTTTTGTTTTGGGGCCACACCCAGTGGCGCTCAAGGGTTACTCCTGGCTATGCCCTCAGAAGTTGCTCCTGGCTTGGGGGACCATATGGGACACTGGAAGATCTAGCCTTGGTCTGTCCGATGCTAGTTGGGAGCAAGGCAGACGGCTTACCACTTGCACCACCGCTCTGGCCCCTTGTGGGTTTTTTTGCGGGGAAACTACGCCTTATTGTACTTGGGGGAAGGAGGAGGCCACAACCTGCAGCCCAGCCGTAAGCATACCCCTGGCTGAGTGATCACAGATCACTCGAGAGATCATATGGGGTGTTGGGGATTGAACTCAATCAAGTCAGCCAACTACTATACCAGGAGTGGCGTGTTCGACACAAAGAGCCAAAATTTTAAACTGTGAGAGTCAGAGAGCCACACCACGCAGTGACCTGCCAAAACAGACAAAACACTCACACAAAAGCATATAATTTTAACAATAATATATTAAACACATGTTGCATTTTGCCATTTTGAGTGAGGGTCAAAATCCTGCAGTGATGGTGAGGGTGTGCTGCGTCCTCCACATTAAGAACTAACGGCAAGATGTGACACAACGTGACACACGGGTTCGTCCTCTCCCCTCCGCCCTCGCTGGCCCGTGCAGTTATTTCTGAGGGATGGGAGACAGAGGCATTCATTTTGGCTGGGAGTCGCGTGTTCGCCACCCCTGTGCTATACTATCTTTATGGTCCCACTCCTAACGTTTTGTGCTTGTTGGAGACCATGTGGTGCCAGTGATGTAACTGAGTTGTCTATATTATGCAAGGCAAGTGCTCGAATGGTGGTGTTTGTGAGTCCATTCAGGTTGATTTGAAGTTTTGGTTCAAACATTGCCAAACTGATTTTGTGAGAAATGCCACAGTATGAGAGTGATGGCAGTCCTTTATATGAAGGTACAATATAATTAATACAATATAATTACAGTATAATTAGTACAATATAACTAATAGGGTGATTTTTTTTTTTTTTAAACCTTTACAGGTGAGCGAGTGCTGTGTTTCCATGGGCCTCTTCTTTATGAAGCAAAGGTAGGATACCTGCTTTTCTTTGAGCAGTTAGAACTGCTGGTCAGATCCTGACTCAGTAACAAATGCCAACAAATTATTTGTTGAATGATTAATAAGAATTCATCTTCTCTTTCTGATTTTCTTAGTGGATCTAGTAAAGCATTGTTATCTTGTCCTTTACCTTACAGACCTAGAGCTAAAGGTTTGGAGTTGGAGGGAGCAAGTGCTTGAGGGGAACAATAGCAGATTAGCTGTTCATGGGCACAAAGAGGATATTGTGTATAGTGAAGGACTAGAGAGAAAGCGCTTCCAACTTCTTTAATTTTATATGCAAATGCAGTGTGCTGAATATGTATGGTGATAGGAATGAAAATGAAGGGGGCATTCAATTTGATTGGTCTGGCAGAGAGTGAATCCTAGGAGGATCTGTATTGTGTGCTCTGGCATTAAAAACTGGTTTTACATTTAAACACGATAAACATGTATTCTAAAATTAAAAATTTTATATTTTCTTTCTGGCATAGATATTTAAGATGTCAGAATAGAGTTAGTTGCAGGGGTCTTAACTTATTGATGTGTTTGGGGTAGCAATGGAATGTTTTTTAAGGTACACATTATGCTGAGCAGTGTATTCATTAAAATAGTGTCTGTATTCTTGATGAATGGTTTGTTTGGATATAGTCTTAACATAATTATTGTAAAGCAACAGACTGTGACTAATTATTTTCACTGATTTATACTGTTTGGCTTTTGGGTCAAACCTGCTTGTGCTTGGGAGCTAGGAGTGGGAACATGTACTGAGGATGGAACCTAGACCTCCTGCATGTGAAGTATGTGCTCCAGTCTGGCCCTAGACTTTTTTTAATTAATGGATGTGTTTTCAAAATTTTCAATGCTTAAATTGAGATTCATGAAGATGTCCAAGCATATAATACCAGTATGGTTAATAAGTAGGTGGTTTTTTTTTTGGGGGGGGCCCCCACACCCGTTTGATGCTCAGGGGTTACTTCTGGCTAAGCGCTCAGAAATTGCCCCTGGCTTGGGGGGACCATATGGGACACTGGGGGGATCGAACCGTGGGTCTTCCTTGGCTAGTGCTTGCAAGGGCAGACACCTTACCTCTAGTGCCACCTCGCCGGCCCCGGTTTTTTTTTTTAATTTTTTTATTATTTTGCTTTTTGGGCCATCCCCGGTGACACTCGAGTTACTCCTGGCTATGCACTCAGAAATTGCTCCTGGCTTGGGGACCATATGGGAACCACAGTCCATCCTAGGTTAGAGTGTGCAAAGCCTTTCCACTTGTGCCACTGCTCCGGCCCTGTGTTTTTTAAGTTTTGAAAAATCATCTTTTTTTTTTTTTTTGGGCTACACCCGGCGGTGCTCAGGGGTTACTCCTGGCTGTCTGCTCAGAAATAGCTCCTGGCAGGCACGGGGGACCATATGGGACACGGGGATTCAAACCAACCACCTTTGGTCCTGGATCGGCTGCTTGCAAGGCAAACGCCGCTGTGCTATCTCTCTGGGCCCAAGAAATCATCTTAAACTAGCACCAGGGTACTAGTTAGGGCAGAGAGATAGCATAGTGGTAAGGCTTTTGCCTTGGATTCGGCCGACCAGGGTCAGACCCTGGTTCAATTCCTGGCATCCCATATGGTCCCCTGAGCCTACCAGGAGCAACTTCTGAGTGAAGAGCCAGGAATAACCCCTGAGCACCACCGGGTGTGACCCAAAAACAAAAAGAAAGAACACTGATGAATAATTTATACATTGTTGTTACATTGAACTCTCATGGTTCTCTAAATTTTCTAATTAAAATTGATTCTAGGGTTGGAGTGATACAGTATAGAGGCAAGGATGCTCGCCCTTGCACACAACTAACCGAGGTCTGATCCTGGGCATCCCATATGGTTCCCCAAGCACTGCCAGGAGTGAGTACTGACTTGAGTCTTGCCAGGTGTGGGCACCCCCAAATTGATTCTAATTTGATTTCTTGGGGTTTTTGTTTTTGTTTTTTTGAGGCTGCACCTGGCTGTGCTTAAGTATTACTTCTGGCAAGCTCGGGTATTACTCTGGGGATCATACAGAGGTACCTGGGATTGGACCTGGTTTGGCTGTATGCAAAGCAAGGTCCCTAACTACTGTCCTGTCACTCATAACAGTGCTTTTACAACCAGTGTTCTGTTGGTTGTTGGCACTTAGTAATGAAAAGCTGTTGTTTACTTGAGGTAAAAGCTTGTGTAATAAATATGGATTAAACTTTTCTTAGTTGTTGTTTTTTATTTATGGGCCACACCTGGCGGTACTCGCTTTACTCCTGGCTCTGCACTCAGAAATCACTTCTGGCTGGCATGGGACCTATATGGCATGCTGAGGATTGAATCTGGGTCAGCTGCATTCAAGGCAAATGCCCTACCCACTTTGTTACTGCTCAGTCCCAAGATTGAACATTTCTTGAGCTGATTTTGTTTTTAAAATAAACCATGGCTTCTGGCTGGCTATGGTTAGTCTGGGAAAATACATGATTATGATTATTAGTTTGTTTAGCCAGGGCTTCTGAAACTTCACCCAAGAAGCTTTTAATCAACTATGTGTGTGTGTGTATACCTATAAAATAGGTAGACAAGTCAAACTTTTACTGACAATAAATCAAAAGCATAAAGATGTTTTCACAAATATACATACTCCATGTAGGATCAAGACCCACAGTTAAGAAGCTAATCTCCAGCTTGCTGGTTAGTGTTTAGGATGCTATTTGTTGCATAGGGTTCTTTAGCTTTGTTCATCTGACTCCCAACTAATTGAGACCACCAGTAAGCTGTTTTTAGTTTAAATGTTTAGTAGCATCTTAGTAGTGTTGTGTTCATTTTGACCACCAAAATAACAAAGTGTCTTTGAAAGAGTGCAGTTTTTATCCCCCCCCCCAGAATTTTCTAAGTTAAAATTTCTTTTTTGTTTCAGTGTGTAAAGGTTGCCATAAAGGACAAACAAGTGAAATACTTTATACATTACAGTGGTTGGAATAAAAAGTGAGTATTAGACTTTTAAAGCAATGTTTTATTTAAAATTAATAAACCTAAAATGAAGTTAACCAAAGTTACTTATATTAGATGGGTACAGTATAATAGTGATGAAGCGAGGATAAACAACCCATTGTTAATAGGATGAAACTATTACATATTTAATATAAAGAAGTAATAGAAATTAGGACACAAGACCATTTTATTTTAAATCTTTTGGAGTACATTTTGTGTCATAGTATGATAACTACCTACTTTTTTTATTTGAGGTACATTTTAGGAAATTTGGGGGGTTGTTTATTTCCTTACCAGAAACTTAATGATTTTTCAAGCCTTTGTACGCAAAGCAAGTTGAATTTTCCTCAGAAAAGGATATAGATTGTCTGATTTGGAAATAATGACTAACTTATTTTCTAAACCTTGAAAGCATAGTTAATGTGAACAGAAAGTGATTTCATGTAGTTTTCTTTTTATCATAGTTTACTAGATAGGGAAATTGAATTATAGAACTTGTTCTCTCAGTGAAGAATAGATTTTTTTTAAGAATGGCGTTTTGATCTTTTCCTGGATTTAGAGACTGGTTATACATTGAATACAGACGGGGATCTTTTTCCTGGAGGCCTCAATGCTGTGGTAATTGGCTCATTTGGGGGGCTTTGTAAGTTAGCTTGTAGTTCTTACTGTGAGAGGAATTAAGTGATTTATATGAATGGTGTTTTGTCCTTCAGTTCTTTAGGAGTTTTCTCGTAACTTTTGAGGCTTTGTCTTGCTTGAGCTGAGTGCAGGCCCCTTCCCAGTATCCCTGTGAGCAGTTGGTATCATCTGCATGAGTTCTATCATGTCAAGGAAGGAGGTTTTCCTAGGACTTTTCCTGGCCCTGTGACTTTGGTGTTTTATACTGCTTGTCCAAGTAACCAAGTGAATGTTACTACTTTTAGGTAAGAAAGCAGACTCCTTGTGCAAAATTGTAGAAAAGATAAATAGAAATTTTGTTAAAAGCACCTGTTTTGTTTGGTTTGGGGTCTTAGTGGCATAACAGGTTAAAACCAGGACCATACATGTGTAGGGCATGAGCACATCTTCAGTCCTTGTATATTTTGATGATAATTTATAAAAATATTTCTAACATTAGGCAGGTAATATTAACTTGGGAAAATAGTGGTGAAAGCTGCCTCAGTTTTGGAGAAGTTGACTGATTTCAGATGGGAATAAGTATGCCAACATTTTTTATTGCTCAGGAAAGCTTGTTTTTTGTTTTTGTTTTGCTCTTTGTTTTTGGTGTTTTTGATTGTTTTTTTTTTTGTGTGTGTGTATTTTTGTTTTTTTTTTTTTTTTTGGGGGGGGGGGGACACAGTCAGGGATTACAACGAGGTACTGTGAGGACCACAGAAGTTGCTGGTGATTCATCAAACCTGGGTTGGGTTTATGCAAGGCAAGCACCCTACCTGAGGTACTAACTCTTCGATCCAAAAGCTTATTTTGTGACTCATAGTTCTTATTTTCTTAAGTTAGAAATGAATTTTAATCTTTATTGTCCTTGGGTTTTATGTAAATAGTGTTATCAAGTAAGTAGGTGAGGTGGAAAGTAATGAATGTAAATCTACTTAAATATGTGTTTAGTTTTATTTGGGAAAAGTTGTTAATCCAGAAAACAGAAGAATTCTTGGGATAGTTTTGTCCTCCTCCCACTTTTATTATTAAAGACAACATTTTTTCTTCGTTTCAATTCAATAAAAAAAAACTTTTGTAGATTTTGCTTTTTCAGCTAATTTTATATTTCTTGGGAAAAGAGTTTTAAAAATGAGGCTATCTTTTCAGATTATTGAGGAATTGTATCAAAGATGGGTATTTTTATAGTTGATACGTAGATGAAATATAAAAAATTTTTTAAAGTATAAAGTTGTATTTAGAGAAGCCTTAAAAATACTCAGTTTGAAAGTGGGAGATATTTTAGTGCCCACAAAGGGATTTTTTTTTTTTTTTTTGTCTTTGGGTCATACCCGGCAGCACTCAGGCGTTTCTCCTGGCTCTAGGCTCAGAAATCGCTCCTAGCAGGCTTGTGGTGGGACCATATGGGATGCCAGTATTTTAAGTGTCATGGATCCTCTGAGTGGGCAATTAGTCACAAGCTGACCTTTTGAAACTTGTGAATTTTTATGTTTTCTGTATATAAAAATTTCTGGATGCTTGGCCTTTGGCTAATTATCCTAGGAGTGATGTTCCTCAGAGCAGTTTGGTTCAACAGCAGGGTTTTTAGCTTCTGACCTATAGGGGAAATCCTTTTTTTTTTTTTTTTGGTTTGTTTTGGGGCCACACCCGGTGACACTCAGGGGTTACTCCTGGCTATGTGCTCAGAAATCGCTCCTGGCTTGGGGGACCATATGGGACGCTGGGGGGATCGAACCGCAGTCCATCCTAGGTTAGCTCGTGCAAGGCAGACACCCTACCACTTATACCACTGCTCTGGCCCTATAGGGGAAATTCTAATATTATTTGACTGTTAGATCAAAGTATAATTTAGATGCATTTTATCTTGAGGGAAGGACTTGACAAGATTCTAAATTGGATCTTTGTCACTATAATAACTGGCTAGCTCCTCTTCAGATGGAATGGAATATAAACAGGCATGATGAGAAAGATGTTCATTTTGGAAATGGTTTATTTTTAAAGTAGTTTAGATTATCCATGGACATTTTTAAATATTCCATTTGTAAGTCTTAATAAAGCTTAAGCTCAATTCTGCACCTAGTTACTGAGATCACTTTGTACTGTGCTGTCTGTATCAGAAGTGCTGTGAGGCCCAGGCGCTCTGAAAACACTTTGAAGACACGTGAGGATATTGTAGCCCTTTTTCCTGTTCCTGAAGGAGCTCCCTCAGTACACCACCCCCTCCTGACCTCTAGGTAAATGCATGTTTTAAAGTTTTCTCTAGGAAATCATGTTGAGGATTGCTGTTTTTTGTTTGTTTTTGTTTTTTTTATTATTTTGTTTGTTTTTGTTTTTTAATTTATTCTCCTTTTGGCTATCTTATATAAGAGGTCAGAGGTGGGAAGTCATTAAACAAAAGTCTCTGTTTTGAGAATAAATCTAATTGTGTCACTAAAGGAGCTCCCTCAGCAGGAGAAAAGAATCACTTTGCACTAAAAGCTAAGCATTCCCTAAAACATACCTTGTTTTAGTTTCCCCCTTTGGAAAAAGCATCCAAAATCTTGTTTTGAAGGAGCTTTTTAAGTGCCAGAATGCCTTAACTTTTGATATTTTTAGTGTGTTTGACCTCTTGATGGTTAGAAAGCCTCCCTGGTTATGCCTTGGAATTTTTTTATGCATTTGTGTGAGTGAATCTTGAGAGTGGTGTAGTTTGATAGAGCTCTAGACTATTTTATATCAGCTGACTATATCTGGAAGGTATTTTAGGTAATGTTTTCTGACATTGAGTATTTTTTTGTGTCAGACTTAAGTGTATTACATGTATTTTCATAATCTATAAAGTAGTAATGCTATCCCTGTTTTACAGGTGATAAGAATGGAGACAGAATTTATAGCTTTGAATTATAGTTACTATACAAGTAATTCTATTATACATCTATAATACTGTACTTCTTTAAACCATTTAAACCATTTTTAGGAACATGTCTTCCTTCTGTAAGGATAATTTCTTAGGGACTCTATGTGACATACTCAGGCCTTTTCCTTTTTGGGGTCGGGGGGTGCTGGTACCTATGGTTGAATGAAGAACCTCATAAGTGTGAAGCATGCACTCTTCCACTCTCTTCTAGTCTCAGTTGGTTAGGCCATTTTAGATTTTGGGTTTTGCGGGGAGGTTGGGCTATACCCAGTGACACTCCTGGCAGGCTTGGGGGACCATATAGGTGCCAGGGATTGAATTTGTCCCTGGTAGGCTGTGTGCAATGCAAACGTCCTACCGCTGTTTAAAGAAAAATGTGGAAAATGTACTTTTGGACTCTTGGCTATTTAGTTTCTGAAAATATGAATTTGTCTCCTATTGCAGAATAGATTTTCGCTTTAGTTCAGACTGGATTTGTAATTTTGTAATTATTTTAGAGAAATCCAAAGCCTTGCCTTTTGGATCTCTATAAAATAATTGGAGGACAGTCTATAAAGAGTAATAGAAGTATTTTTAAATAAATTTTAACTTTTTTATTTTTCAGCTGGGATGAATGGGTTCCAGAAAGCAGAGTGCTCAAGTATGTGGACACCAATCTGCAGAAACAGCGAGAACTTCAAAAAGCTAATCAGTAAGTTTGTTCTGAGGGTAAGGAGAAATGTCTACAAGACAGTATTTGGAAACAGAATGAAGACTAGAAGCAATGGCTGCCTGCCTACAAAGTGATCTTGTAGTTGTGTTGCAGTGTCCTGGTCTGACTTTGTTGTTAGGGCATCAGTTAAACCTTTCCTTAATGAAGGGAGAATACTCTGTCATTAAATCACCTGAGAGGAAAGAGGGAAGTAGAAGTCACTGCAGAATGTTAGAAATTCCTCGAGTTGGGGGCCAGTGAGGTGGCACTAGATGTAAGGTGTCTGCCTTGCAAGCGCTAGCCACGGAAGGACTGCGGTTCGATCCCCTGGTGTCCCATATGGTCCCCCCAAGCCACGTGCAGGTTCTGAGCTCTTAGCCAGCAGTAACCCCTGAACATCAAATGGGTGTGGCCCGAAAAACCAAAAAGGAAATTCCTCGAGTTGGGAACTCAGCTACTACCATCTTTTGGGCTCTATGGCAGGCAAGACATAACTCAATGGAAAAAGAAGGCAGAATAGATGATGATCTTTCATCTCTGAAAGCATGTTAAGAGATTTTGTAAGGGTAGGGTGAGAGGGAAACTGTTGACATTGGTGGCAGGAAATTGTACTGGTGAAGGTGGTTGTACATTGTTTGACTGTAAATTATGAACAACTGTATATGTAGGAAAAAACTTACACTATGAACAACCTTGTAATTACAGTGATTAAGTAAAAAAACCTTTGTGGGGCCAGTGCAATAGCACAACTAGCTGATCCAGTTTCTATTTCTGGCTTTGTATATGGTTCCCTGAACCTGCCAGGAGTAATTTCTGAGCATAGAGCCAGGAGTAACTTCTGAGTGTGGCTGGGCATGGCCCCAAAACGAAAAACAAATCATTCTTTTTTTATTTGTTTTTTATTTGGGGGGGGCATACCTGGTGGCACTCGGGTTACTCCTGGCTCTGCATTCAGAATTCTCTCCTGGCAGGTTCGGGGGACCTATATGGAATGCTGGGTTGCCAGCATGCAAGGCAAACATCCTACCCACTGTGCTATTGCTCTGGCCTTTGATTCACTCGTTTACCAAAAAGGAAAAAAAAAGGCTCTGGAAGGCTCTTGGTTTATAGTATAATTTGGACACCCCCCTTTTTTAAATTTGAGTCACAGGATTGGAAAGTTGTGATTGAATTTCAGGCATACAATATTTCAAACACCCATCCATCCTTTCACCAGTATTCATTTCTGACATTAATGTGTCCAGTTTCCCTTTCAGCTCCCTTCTCCACCAGCCTGCTTCTATGGCACTTTTCTTTTTCTTTATATCACACCCCCTCCTTTTTTTTTCTTTTTAGGCACCTTGGTTTGCCAAGGGTATTAGAGTATTAGGCAGGACTATTAACCTTTTAGCCACCAGATCTTGTACAGAGAGGATTGTTTCGATTTGTAAGTCAAACTATTTGTCAAGATAGCTAAATTAGTAAGATGGGATCTAACGGTTTTGACTGGGAGAGCGGATTCCAAAGCAAGTGGAATTTAATCACCTTCCATTACATTTTGAGGTTTTGGTTGATATAAACAACAAAATTATGGGGCCGGTATGGTGGCGCTAGAGGTAAGGTAAGCCTTGCCAGCGCTAGCCTAAGACGGACCATGGTTCGATCCCCCGGCGTCCCATATGGTCCCGCAAGCCAGGAGCGACTTCTGAGTGCATAGGCAGGAGTAACCCCTGAGTGTCACTGGGTGTGGCCCAA
Source organism: Suncus etruscus (assembly GCF_024139225.1). Classification (NCBI taxonomy): domain Eukaryota; kingdom Metazoa; phylum Chordata; class Mammalia; order Eulipotyphla; family Soricidae; genus Suncus; species Suncus etruscus. Next base: position 10,466,146 of record NC_064858.1, on the reverse strand, counting down.
AAACAACAACAACAAAAAAAACCACAATAAAATTGTAGGCCTTTTCCCCCATTCTTGTCTGATTTTTGTGTCATTGTCCAACTTTGTAGAATTATGTTACCATTAGTAAACTTGATACATGAATTTGAGGATGAACTTTAAGATGAAATTTTGAAAAGCTGGTACCATAATGATTAAAAATTTTTTTGAAGGGAGCAGTATGCAGAGGGAAAGATGAGAGGGGCTGCCCCAGGAAAGAAGACATCTGGACTTCAACAGAAAAATGTCGAAGTGTAAGATCTTTATCTTTGTTTCATAAGTAAAATTTAAAATTTTCTAGTTGTTAACCCTTTAAGAACTAACAGCTGGATAATAAACTTGGGTGGCGCATAATACATTGTAGTAGTATGTATGTGTCAAAAATTATGTACCTGAGGGCTGGAGCTGTAGGGCTGCTGATCCAGGATAGACCTGGATTCAATCCCCGGTGTCCCATATGGTCCCCCTAGCCAGGAGTAATCCCTGAGTGTCATCCCGTTGTTTCAAAAACCAAAAAAAAAAAAAAAAGTATCTGAAAGCCAGTGTAGGCATAGTGACTGATACTTAGAAAAAGGCTTAAAGAATGAAAACTTTGGGACCAGTCTGGTAGTAGATAGGCACTGTTTTACATATGTCTGACTGAGGCTTAATCCCTGGCACAATGCCATATGGTTCCCTGAGTCCACCAGAAGTGTTCCTTAGTGCAGAGTTGCGATTGAGGGGCTGGAGTGATAGCATAGTGGGTAGGGTATTTGCCTTGCGCACAGCCAACCCGGGTTCGATCCTCAGCATCTCATAAGGTCCCCCTAGGCTGCCAGGACAATTCTGAGTGCAGAGCCAGGGATAACCCCTGAGTGCCTATTGGGTGTACCCCCTCCCTCAAAAAATGAGTAAGCCTTGAATCTCACAGGATGTGTGGTACCCCTCCTCCAAATAAGCTGATTAAAAAAATGTTTTTTCATCCACTTGAATATTAGGGAACAGGTATTTTGAGTGCTTTTCACAAAATGCACACTCGTTTGACTTAAAGAAGCTATATGGTGTCCCAGGGATTGGACCTGAGTTGTTAGCACGCAAGGCAAATTCTTTTTTTCTTTTTCTTTTTTTTTGGTTTTTGGTTTTTGGGCCACACCCAGCTGTGCTCAGGGGTTACTCCTGGCTGTCTGCTCAGACGAACCAACCACCTTTGGTCCTGAATTGGCTGCTTGCAAGGCAAACGCGGCTGTGCTATCTCTCCGGGCCCGCAAGGCAAATTCTTATCCACTGTTAACTATTCTCTGGGCTCCAGCAGTAGAATTTTAAACGGCCACCAACTATAGTGGTGGAGGATTTTTGGGTTTTTTTTGGTTTTGGTTTTTGTGTCACATCCGACAGTGCTCAGGGGCCACTCCTGGCTCTATGCTGAGAAATCGCTCCTGGAAGACGTGGGGGACCATATGGGATGCCAGGATTCGAACCACTGTCCTTCTGCAGACATGCAAGGCAAACACCCTACCTTCATGTTTATCTTTCTGGCCCACTGGTTTCATTTTTTTAATCAGTTATGTTTTTGTGTATTTATTATTGTACTAGGTGTTATCAAAATAGGTGGTAGTTGCCATAAAATTACTTGTATTTAAATGTAAGGCATTGCAGTATTTTTCTGTTATAAAAATAATAGCTGAATAAGGGTAGCTTTCATTTTCCTCCCCTTCTTTGAAGAGTGGGAGGTCTCTGCAAAATAACCAGTTTCCGAGTCTTCATAAGGGTCTTCCTTGCCAAAAGATAAAACAAAACCTGAACTTGCTTTGTATTTTTTTGTCGCAAGAGAAAGTCTTTACTTTATAGATTAGGAACCCCCCCCCTTTTTTTTTTTTTTTTTTGCTTTTTGTGGCCACACTGGTGATGCTCACGGGTGTTACTCTTGGCTCTGTGCTCAGAAATCACTCCTGGCTTGGGGGACCATATTGGACGCTGGGGGTGGGTGGGTCTTAGATTAGCACATGCAAGGCAAACACCCTACTGCTTGCTCCACTGCTCTGGCCCCAGATTAGGAGCCTTTGGTATAACTTCCTGTTGAGAAGCTTTAAAAAATGGCATTTTTTTTTTTTTTTAAATGGCATTTTAATAAAACATGCTTTCTCATGTTGGCTCTAGCTCAGACTGGTGGTGTTCCGGGGGACCTACTGGTATTCGGATAATTGTTGTGGGAGGTGGGGCAAATCCAGCAATATCCTTGAGACCATGTGGTTTTGGGGATCCATCTCTGAAGCCTGGCACATTTTGTGATGACCTGAGTACCATTTTCGCATCATGAGCACCAAGTGCTGCTCTTCTCTGGTAGAAAGTCTCCTGTATCCAGAATAGTATAGCACGTAGGATGCTTTTACTTGCATGCGCTAACCCTGGGTTCAATCTCTAGTATCCCAGATGGTCCCTCCAGTACCACCAGGAGTAATTCCTAAGTGCAGAGCCATAAGTAACCCCTGAGCATTACTGGGTGTGAACAAAAAGATAAGTTTAAAAAGAAAATAGTATTAAAGTCTCCTAAAAGTGTTTCTGATCATTAAAGATTCTTAATGCATGAACCGGAAATTATGTTTATTGCTTGATCATATCATTCAAACTAGTATTTCTTTGATCTTAAACCTGATAAAAGAGAGTTGAAGCAAAGCAATTTTATTAGAAATAATTGAATTTATTTCCTTTTTCTCTTTCTCCTTACAGCAAAACAAAAAAGAACAAACAGAAAGGTAACATTTTATTTATTCCTTTTATCTTTAGAAATTAAAGTTCTCTATTAAAAGCATTTTATAAATGGGGGCTGGAGCACAGTAGTAGAGCATTTGCTTGCTTGCGGTAGACCCAGGTACATCCCCAGCATCCCATATAGTCCCTTGAGAGCCTGCCAGGAGTAACTTTTGAGTGTAGAGCCAGGAGTAATCCCTGAATGCTCTTGGGCAGGGTGTGGTCCCTAAATTAAGTTATAAAGTTTTTGTTTGTTTTAGTTTTGGGGCCACAACTGGCAGCACTCGGGTTATTCCTGGCTCTAGGCTCAAAAATTGCTCCTGACAGGCTTGGGGACCATATGGGATTTTAGGACTTGAATCCAGATCCTTCACAGGTTGGCTGCATGTAAGGCAACGCAAATGCCCTACCACTGCTTTCTCTCTGGCCCCACGTTAGAAAGTTTTAGAGTAAGTTATTGATGATCTCAAAACCAGTCATATTAATAAAGTTTCTCAGAAACCTGAGCATTTAATATTTTTCTGTTTTCTAGTTTTTGTTACTGGCTTTGAGAAGATAATGTTTAGATGAATGTTAATTCATGAAAGTTAAATTTAGATATCAGTATGGTTTGTTATGATAGGTTGAAGTAAAAGGGGGGGTTATATATTGTGAGATATTTTCCTTGAAAGGACTTAATATTTAATAACCTTATGTCTTCATCCCCCAATTTGGGTAGCTCCTGGGAATGGAGATGGTGGCAGTACCAGTGAAACACCTCAGCCTCCTCGGAAGAAAAGAGCCCGAGTAGATCCTACAGTTGAAAATGTGAGTTTGGTATGATTTGGTTTTCCCTAAGCTGCCTCCTCCTCGTCCCTATGGGGCTGAGGGTTGAACCCAGAGCTTATACTTATTGGATAAAGAATATATACTTGGGCCCGGAGAGATAGCACAGGGGCATTTGCCTTGCAAGCAGCCGGTCCAGGACCAAAGGTGGTTGGTTCGAATCCCAGTGTCCCACATGGTCCCTCGTGCCTGCCAGGAGTAAACCCTGAGCACCGCTGGGTGTGGCCCAAAAACAAAAACAAAAACAAAAAAAAGAATATATACTTGCATGTATCCTTATAGCTCTTGATATTTGCCTACTAAATATTTGCCTACTAACCCCCCTTTCCCCAGTTTCAGCTTATTTGTAATCATGTTGAGTAGTTTAGTATTTCCTTCAAATAATCCATAAACATTGGGGCTGGAGAGATAGCATGGAGGTAGGGCATTTGCCTTGCATGCAGGACAGTGGTTCAAGTCACGGCATCCCATATGGTCCCCCGAGCCTGCCAGGAGCGATTTCTTATTGTTTTGTTTTTGGGTCACACCCAGCAGCGCTCAGGGGTTACTCCTGGCTCTACACTCAGAAATTGCCCCTGGTAGGCTCGGGGGACCATATGGGATGCTGGGATTCAAACCACTAACCTTCTGCATGCAAGGCAAACACTTTACCACTGTGCTGTCTCTCTAGCCCCCAGGAGCGATTTCTGAGCATAGAGCCAGGGTAACCCCTGAGCGCTGTCAAACAAAACAAAACAAAACAAAAATAATCCATAAATACACCAAAAGTCTATACGTTAAACATGTGTAGGTGTGTTGGATTCTTCAAGAATTCTTAGTGCTGGGGCCGTTGAGATATCATGGAGGTAAGGCATGTGCCTTCCATGCAGAAGGATGGTGGTTCGAATCCCGGCATACCATATGGTCCCCCTTGCCTGCCAGGGGTGATTTATGAGTGTAGAGTCAGGAGTAACCCATGAGCGCTGCTGGGTGTGACCCAAAAACAAAAACAAACCAAAAAAAGAATTCTTAGTGCTACTTAATAGCAATGAAGGTTTTATTTCTAATTGTGTTATATCCAATTTTATGAGTTTGAGAATCAGCTTTAGTTAACTGATCTAGACTTAGGAGTAGAAATTTATGAGGCTACGGAACCGGAGAGATGGCATGTAGGTAGAGCATTTGCCTTGCATGCAGAAGGACGTTGATTCAAATCCCGGCATCCCATATGGTCCCCTGAGCACTGCCAGGTGTGGGTTCCCCTCCCAAAAAAAAGAAATTTATGAGACTAAGTAATAGTATATGTAAAAATTGGAATATCCTGAAACGTTAGACACCTTTGGGTGAGATCAAGGACTTATTAATTAATAGTTATTTTTAAAATCAATACTTTTTTTTTTTTTTTTTTTTGGTTTTTGGGCCACACCCAGTAACGCTCAGGGGTTACTCCTGGCTATGTGCTCAGAAGTTGCTCCTGGCTTGGGGGACCATATGGGACACCAGGGGATCGAACCGCGGTCCGTCCAAGGTTAGCGCAGGCAAGGCAGGCACCTTACCTTTAGCGCCACCGCCCGGCCCAAATCAATACTTTTTGTGTATTAAAGATAACATGATAGTCATTTGGATAAGTAGTGTATAGGAAAATACTTTTTTTTTTTTTTTTGGTTTTTGGGCCACACCCAGCGTTGCTCAGGGGTTACTCCTGGCTGTCTGCTCAGAAATAGCTCCTGGCAGGCACGGGGGACCATATGGGACACCGGGATTCGAACCAACCACCTTTGGTCCTGGATCGGCTGCTTGCAAGGCAAACACCGCTGTGCTATCTGTCCGGGCCCGGAAAACACTAATTTAATATGCATTGAGTATTCACTTATGAAGAAAGGGAAATTTGCATAAATTAAGTTTATAGAAAGCACTGAATAGAGGGGCCGGAGCGATGGTGCAGCAGTGGGGCATTTACCTTGCACGTGGTTTGATCCCCAGGTGTACCATATGGTCCACCAAGATGGGCGGTTTCTGAGTGCATAGCCAGGAGTAACCTCTGAGCGTCACTGGGTGTGGCCCCAAAACCAAAAAACAAAAGCACGGAATAAAACCAATTTTCTACAAAGATAGAATTTTTCTTTCGTTTGGTTTTTGGTCACACCCAACAGTGCTCAGGGGTCACTCCTGGTTTTACACTCAGAAATCGCTCCTGGTAGGCTCCGGGATTTGAATCACTGTCCTGCATGCAAGGCAAACATCCTACCTCTAGGCTATCTCTGGCCAGAAGATAGAATTATTACCTTAATTTTGTTCAATAGTCTTTTCACTTCAGGTGATTAGTGGCAACACTAGTAAGTACCATGTTTGGGCACTTTTTTGTTTTGTTTTGGTTTGGTTTGGTTTGGTTTGGTTTTTGGGCCACACCTGGTGGAGCTCAGAAATCACACCTGGTTGCCAGAGAGATAGATAGCACAGCATAGTAGGGCATTTGCTTTGCATGCAGCCTATCCAGGACGGACAGTAGTTCGAATCCTGGCATCCCATATGGTTGGTCCCCAATCCCTGCCAGGAGTAATTTCTGAGCACAGCCAGGAGTAATCCTGGTGCCGCCGGGTATGGCCCAAAAGCAAAAATAAACAAACAAACAAAAAAAAAACAAAGAAACCACTCCTGGCAGACTCGTGGAACCATATGGGATGCCAAGGATCAAACTCGGGTTCGTCCCTGGTTGGCTGCATTCAAGATAAATGCCCTACCCCTGTGCTATTGCTCCGGCCCCCATGTTTGGGGTGTTGTTGTTGTTTTTTTTTTTTTTTTTTTTTTTGGTTTTTTGGTTTTTTGGTTTTTGGGTCACACCTGGCAGTGCTCAGGGTTTATTCCTGGCTCCATGCTCAGAAATCGCTCCTGGCAGGGGACCATATGGGATGCCGGGATTTAAACCAATGACCTTCTGCATGAAAGGCAAACCCCTTACCTTCATGCTATCTCTCCAGCCCCATGTTTGGGTACTTTTAAGAGACTTGTATGCAGTGCTTTTAAAGGTGTTAGTTCTGCTTTTTTTGTTTGTTTGTTTGGTTGGTTGGTTTTTGGGCCACACCTGGCAGGCATGGGGGACCATATGGGACACCTGGATTCGAATCAACCACCTGAGGTCGTCCTGGATCTTCTGCTTGCAAGGCAAACACCGCTGTGCCTATATCTCTGGCCCCAGTTAGTTCTGCTTTTTATAGTTGCTATTTAGTAAGAAGGAATGGATATTTTCTTTTCTGTTCAGGAGGAGACTTTTATGAACAGAGTTGAAGTTAAAGTAAAAATTCCTGAAGAACTAAAACCATGGCTGGTTGATGACTGGGATTTAATTACTCGACAGAAACAGGTAACTTGAATGCTGCACAAATACTGATCTATTCTATTAATCTATTCAACTGGTGTGAAAAAAATCAATCAATAAGATTTGTGTAATGTCAGTAATGAGGGATCAATTTGCAGTGAGTAGTCAGAGATCAATTTGATTGTCAGAAAGAATGACTTGAGAGGCTGAATTCTGTGGGCAAGTGGTGCAGGGAGAGCAGACATTGTTGAGGGTTACAGGCAGAGTGATCCATATTGGAACACTTGGGCTTCTTTTTGTGTGTGTGTGTGTGTGTGTGTGTGTGTGGTTTTTGGGTCACACCCAGCAGTGCTCAGGGGAAACTCCTGGCTCCATGTTCAGAAATTGCTCCTGGCAGGCACAGGAGACCATATGGGAAGTCGGCTTCGAACTGATGACCTTCTGCATGAAAGGCAAACGCCTTACCTTCATGCTATCTCTCTGGCCCACACTTGGACTTCTAATGTATCTTAGAAGTGGAAGTAATACTAGTCCCTACTTCATGGTACTAATGAGAAGCAAAAGATAATTGTTAGAAAACCTTCTGATGGAATCTGTCACCTAATATCCGTAGTAGTGAATGATTATGTGATAATACATAGTGTGGGGTATATTTACTGTGGTACTTTTCATAGATGGACTCTCTTATTACTAGTCTCTAGAGCAGGGGTCTCAAACTCAATTTTCCTGGGGGCCGCAGGAAGCAAAGTCGGTGATCCTTGAGTGCAAAGTCAGTAGTAAGCCTTGAACATTGGGGGGGTGTGACCCAAACAACTAAAACAAAGCAAAAAAATATTCCTCTAGGGCAAGGCCACAAAATGTTGTACGGAGGGCCGCGAGTTTGAGACCCCTGTTCTAGAGCCATGTTATTCAGTCATTATTACCCAACCCCAGGGTAATCTTTTTTAAAAAGGAGAAAATTGTTATTGAAATATGTATTTTGTTTTCATAGCTCTTCTATCTCCCTGCCAAAAAAAATGTGGATTCCATTCTAGAGGATTATGCAAATTATAAGAAATCTCGTGGAAATACAGATAATAAGTAAGTGTGAATATATATTTTTAAGTTTAACAAATTTACTTTTTTTTTTGGTTTTCGGGTCACACCTGGCATCACAGGGTTTACTCCTGGCTCAGCACTCAGAAATCGCTCCTGGCAGTCACGGGGGACCATATGGGATGCAAAGCACCATCTGTCCTGGATTGCTGTGCTATCTCTCTGGCCTTACCAAATTTTCTGTTAGATACTATATCCAAATCACCTGAATAATCTTTTTTTTTTTGTTTTGTTTTGTTTTGTTTTGTTTTTGGGCCGCACCCGGTGACACTCAGAGGTTACTCCTGGCTATGCGCTCAGAAGTCGCTCCTGGCAAGCTGGGGGGACCATATGGGACACCTGGGGATCGAACCGAACCGTGGTCCATCCTAGGCTAGCGCTGGCAAAGCAGACATCTTTTTTTTTTTTTTTTTTTTTTGGGTTTTTGGGTTTTTGGGTCACACCCGGCGTTGCTCAGGGGTTACTCCTGGCTGTCTGCTCAGAAATAACTCCTGGCAGGCACGGGGGACCATATGGGACACCGGGATTCGAACCAACCACCTTTGGTCCTGGATCGGCTGCTTGCAAGGCAAACGCCGCTGTGCTATCTCTCCGGGCCCCAAAGCAGACATCTTAACTCTAGCGCCACCCAGCTGAATCTTCTTTAACAAGTACTATCAAATAAAAATTTGTTTTTGTTTTTACTTATTTATTTTTGGTTTTTTGAGTTACACCTGGCAGCACTCCTGGCTCTATGCTCAGAAATTTCCCGGCAGGCATGGAGGACCATATGGGATAATACTGGGATTCGAACCATCGTCCTTCTGCATGAAAGGCAAACGCCTTACCTCCATGCTATTTCTCCGGCCCCTTTTTCCCTGATAATAAATTAAACCTGTCTAACTTCTTGTGCTGGTAGGATGGGTATATTTGGGCCTTTTTCAAGGGGCTACTCTTGGCCTGTGCACAGGAGTCCATATGTGGTGCTGGGGAGCAAACGGATCAAAATGGGGTGGACTCCCATGCAAGACAAGCGCTATTTTAACCTCTGTTCTATCTCTCCAGTCCTCTGTCCCACCTCTTAATACCCTTCTTTTTTTTTTTTTTTTTTTTTTTGTGGTTTTTGGGTCACACCCGGCAGTGCTCAGGGGTTATTCCTGGCTCCAGGCTCAGAAATTGCTCCTGGCAGGCACGGGAGGACCATATATGGGACGCCGGGATTCGAACCGATGACCTCCTGCATGAGAGGCAAACGCCTTACCTCCATGCTATCTCTCCGGCCCTAATACCCTTCTTAAAAAATAAATACTTTTATTTATCAGGGAGTATGCTGTCAATGAAGTTGTGGCAGGGATAAAAGAGTACTTCAATGTGATGTTGGGCACTCAGCTTTTGTACAAATTTGAAAGACCACAATATGCTGAAATCCTGGCAGACCATCCTGATGCCCCCATGTCCCAGGTGTATGGCGCACCACACCTGCTGAGATTGTTTGGTAAGATTGTTAGAAAATATTTTTGACCCTTGTGTCCCTGGGACCCGTAATTTTTATTTTTGTTTATCATGTGTTATAAAATGACATTCTAAAACAATGTCCTTACATGTAAATTTGAGCTATATATTTTAAGGAATATTGGGGGGGGGGCGTACCTTGCGGCGCTCAGGGGTTAATCCTGGCTCTGATCAGAAATCACTCCTGTCAGGCATGGGGTACCATATGGGATGGCAGTATTCAAGCCATCCCTTCGGCTCCTTTTGGGGGGATCTTGATTGACCTGAGTATGTTTATGAGAGGCACGTGTTCTATTGTTGAGTTAGGCCCCTCGTCTTTTTTTTGTTTGGTTTGGTTTGGTTTGGTTTTTGGGTCGCATCCAGCAGCGCTCAGCGGTTACTCCTGGCTCTACGCTCAGAAATTGCTCCTGGCAGGCTTGGGGGACCATATGGGATGCCAGAATTCAAACCTCAGTCCTTCTGCATGCAAGGCAATCACCCTATCACCATGCTATCTCTCTGGCCCCTTGTCTTGAATTGAAACTTTTATCTAAAATGTTTAAGAAGCCAGTGACATTTGGCATTTGCTTAGGTAACTAAAATAATATGGCTGTCTATACCCTACACATACTTTTGATGTCTTCTGTTTAAATAGTAAGAATTGGAGCAATGTTGGCCTATACACCTCTGGATGAGAAGAGTCTTGCATTATTACTGAATTACCTTCATGATTTTCTAAAGTAAGTCTTAAGAATACACTTAAAGCCTGCATTCTTCTTTAGCACGCATCTCATTTGTCCATGTGTGTCTTTGCTGATCTTTTCCATTCTGGAGAAACCCATGTTCTCTCAGCATCTTTCCATCTTCCCACATCTTGAACAAAGTAGGTTTTATTCAACAATAGAACTACCATCTCTCATCCTGTGTGAAGTGAAATTGATTAACAAGCAACAAAAATGGCAAGTCCGATAGACAGTGATAAAGAGCTAAGAGACAGATGAGAGAAGCGTTTTTGAAGAAGTTGTTGAAAGATGCTAACTTGTTTGTTTCCTTTCTTGCTTGCTTTTGAGGGACCACACCTGGCAGTACTTGGTGGTGCTCTTTGACTTGTCATTTTGGCTCTTTTCATTTTCATAATGTTCACTTCTGAATTAAACATGTAATTTCCTAGCTAGTTTCTGAATGTATATTAAAAAATGAGTTTCAAAGAACCGAAAGGTCTAGATGTTACCTCAGGATAACAATTTTTATAGACTCCAAACTCTAAAGTTGATATTCTGAAGATAATTGTTATTTTGTAATTATCCAAACCTTTGTGCCATGTTGTCTGTTAGACATTCCTGTGTATTTGAGTTGTAATTACAAGATTTTACTGTGAGGTTGTAAATATTTTACTGTGTTCTAAGAAAGTTTTATGTGGCTATCTATAGTAAGTGAAGAGAGATTTGGATCCAGATACTGTTTTCATCTTTCTAATGTAAATTTTTTATTTAGGTACTTGGCGAAGAATTCTGCAACTCTGTTTAGTGCCAGTGACTATGAAGTGGCGCCTCCTGAGTACCACCGGAAAGCAGTGTGAGGCACAGACACTCACTCGAGTTGTTTGGGATTTCTGTAACACACTTCTGTTCTTAGTCCTCTTGTACACTTGTATTTTGAAAACGTATAACAAAATTGATGTTTGTTTTCTGTTTGAGTTTAAACTCAGAAATTAAAAGGGGTCCTGGCTCCTTTTCTCTCTTTTTTTTTTTTAAATTTCAAAGTCGCTACCAGTGTATTCAGTGATCGACGGCAGAGAGATATGACTATAGTGTTTCATTGCCTGGTTGACAAAGCTGCTTGTGATGCTGGTGGTCCTATTCCTTTGACACTACGCACTTTGATATTATGTGTTAATGCTCTATGACAAATGCTCTGATTGCTAGTGCCAAAGGTTCAATTCAGTGTATATACCTGAACACTTGCGCCCACTTGTGCTCCTTTTTTTTTTTTTTTCTTTTAATGGTGCTTAAAGAGCCCACCTGCTGCAGGTCCTTCATGGTGTTCCTTAGGCATCCTGCCTTTGCTCGGATTGTAGAATAGTGGCTTGTTTCATTGTGTTTGTGTTTGTGTCAATGCACGTTTGCCATGATAGACTCAATGCCTTGTGTAGCTGCAGTTTTCTGGAACAATCTTTTAGGAATTGTTTTTCAGATCTTCAATAAATTTTTCTTTAAGTTTCAAAGAGTGGTGTGCTTGTGTGCATTAAATATTGTTTTTGGTGTGTCATGTTTCTTATATTTACACTGATTCTCTTCAGGTGGGGGGTGTGGTATTTGGTTTGGTTTTCAGGGTTGAGCTCTCTCCGTATCTACTTTTCATCTACAGCAACTTGGTCAATTTGCTCTGATGAATCTTTGCTGAGAAACTAAGGGTTCTCGTAACTATTTTCTCTCGAATATAGTAATTTTGAGAGGAAAGATGTTCATCAGTATTATTTACTACATGTGAAATTTAGGATTTTCTTGGTTAGTCATAATATCTCCCCCCAGTCCTTAACATACATTGGAAGAGAATCTGCGCTAATATTCTGGGTTTTTTTTTGTGTGTGTGTGTGTGTGTGTGTGTGTGTGTGTGTGTGTGTGTGTGTGTGTGTGTGTGTGTGTGTGTGTGTGTGTGTGTGTGTGTTTTTCCCTGTACCAGCAACGCTTAGGGGGTACTCCTGGCTCTGCATTCAGAAATTTCACCTGTTGATGCTCAGGGGACCAAATGGGATGGTAGGAATTAAATTCTGGTTTGGCCCCACTTAATACTAATTGTTATCTAGTGTCTATAGACTATTGTGCAGTATTGAGAAATTAAATTTAAAAAGAGAAAGGTGATTCTGGATTAGTAAATGTCAATGGGATGGTAGGAATTAAACTCTGGTTGGACACATGCAAGGCAAGCTCTCTTCACCTGATGTATTCTCTCTTTGGCCCCACTTAATACTAATTCTTACCTAGTATCTATAGACTATTGTGTAGTATTGAGAAATTAGATTAAATAAAGAGAGGGGCCGGGCGGTGGCGCTGGAGGTAAGGTAAGCCTTACCTGCGCTAGCCTAGGAGACGGACCGCGGTTCGATCCCCCGGCGTCCCATATGGTCCCCCAAGCCAGGAGCGACTTCTGACCGCATAGCCAGGAGTAACCCCTGAGCGTTACCGGGTGTGGCCCAAAAACCAAAAAAAAAAAAAAAATAAAGAGAAAGGCGATTCTGGATTAGTAAATGTCATTTAGTGAATTAATCCAGAAATCAAGTAGGTTTAAAACTAAAACCAGGGCCCGGAGAGATAGCACAGCGGTGTTTGCCTTGCAAGCAGCCGATCCAGGACCAAAGGTGGTTGGTTTGAATCCCGGTGTCCCATATGGTCCCCTGTGCTTGCCAGGAGCTATTTCTGAGCAGACGGCCAGGAGTAACCCCTGAGCACTGCTGGGTGTGGCCCCCCCCCCCAAAAAAAAACAACCCTAAACCATATTAAAGTGTGCGTGCGTGCGTGTGTGTATGTATACATATTCATTCTTTTGTTTTGGACCCGTACCCAGTGACGCTCGGGTGTTTACTCTTGTATCTATGCACTCAGAAATCGCTCCTGGCTTGGGGGATCATATAGGATGCCAGGGAATCCAACCGCAGTCCATCCTAGGTTAGCGTGTACAATGCAAACATTTGCTTCCATGTGGCTGACCTGGGCTCAACCCCAGCATCCCATATGGTCACCTGAGCTGTCAGGAGTGATCTCTTTTGGGGGAGGCTGGGCCACACCCGACAGTTCTCAGGAGTTAGCTACTCTTGGCTCTACACTCAGACATCACTCTTGTCAGGCTCAAGGGACCATATGGGATGCTGGGGATTGAACCTCTGTCCTGGGTCATCTGTGTACAAGGCAAATGCTCTACTGTTGTGCTACCACCAGGGCCCCAAGAGTGATTTCTTTTTTTTTTTTTTTTTTGGGTCACACCGGCAGTGCTCGGGTTATTCCTGGCTCCTGGCAGGCACAGGGGACCATATGGGATGCCAGGATTCGAACCGATGACCTCCTGCATGAAAGGCAAATGCCTTACCTCTATGCTATCTCTCCGGCCCCCCAAGAGTGATTTCTAAGCATAGAGCCAGGAGTAACCCCTGAACACCACTTGATGTGGCCTCAAAATCAAATAAAGAAGTGCAATTTGAGTCATAAGTACTTTTGTCTTTTTTGTTTTTGTTTTTGGGCCACATCCGGCAATGCTCAGGGGATTACTCCTGGCTCTATGCTCAGAAATCGCCCTTGGCAGCCACAAGGGACCATATGGAATGCTGGGATTCGAACCACTGTCCTCCTGCATGAAAGGCAAATGCCCCACCTCCATGCTATCTCTCCAGCCCCTACTTTTGTCTTTTTACTATTTGTTTTGTTTTGGGGTACACTTGGTGGTACTCTTGACTGTGCTTAGGCATCACTCCTGACAGGGCTTGGGACCATACAAGATGCCAGAAATCAAATTCTGGTCAGCTTTGTGGCAGGGAAAACTCCCTACCTGTAGTATTGCCTTTGGCCCATTGACTTCTTGAAATCATAATTCCAATCAGATGAGAAAAAGAATAAGATGTGCCACTAGTGATGAGTGTTTTAGCTAATAGTCTTGGCTTTTTGCCATTTTTACAGCAGCTAAGTAAAAGGTACAGTATTGTTCTGTGAGCTTTCCAATTTGTTAGTAAGGTTGCTTTAGGTACAATCCTGGTAGAATGATAGTATGCATATATGGGAGGAAAAATAATTGCAAAGGGTAGATCCTAATTGTGATTCAGTGTAGGCTATACTTCTGGAACTGTGACTACTTATATAAGCTTTGGCCCTTAGTTGGTATGTGATTATATCAGTGTTGGTACCTTAGGCATATATATACACACACACACCCCTTAGGTATTTCTTAGGCACTTGGATTTTTAGCTTGTGTCAAAGATTCTAAACTAAGATGTTCGATATTGGCAGCTTATCAATATTTTAAAATGTTTCCTCCTGGGCCCGGAGACATAGCACAGCGGCATTTGCCTTGCAAGCAGCCGATCCAGGACCAAAGGTGGTTGGTTCGAATCCCGGTGTCCCATATGGTCCCTCGTGCCTGCCAGGAGCTATTTCTGAGCAGACAGCCAGGAGTAATCCCTGAGCACCACTAGGTGTGGCCCAAAAACCAAAAAAAAAAAAAAAAAGAGTTTCCTCCTCCCTTCCATTAGTCTTTGGTGGACATGGTTCTGTGCGATCTTGTCTACCTGCTGTTGATCTTGGCAGCTTCCATTTTTGTTATCGGACAAGCAGGAGCTTGTTACTGGCCCCTGGTCTAGCCAGACACCTGCCTCTCACCTCCCATTAGCAGTTTCCGATTATCAGCTATTTCCTGTCTGTTTCTGGTGGAATACTGGAATAGTGTTTCATGGTGTTGGAATTAGGGACTGAAAACAGGTCCCAACTGATAATGGGCGGCAGGCTTTATTTAGTCTCATTGAGGATTTGGGGTGTTCTGTGTACAGTTAGGCTTTGAGAATCTGTTCCCATTCCTCCACCTAACAAAGAGGGTATATACCCCCGTGTCTTCAGAATGTTTCTGTACTTTTGTGGCTTTATGGAGAGGCTCTCCCTTTCACATCTCTGGCTTCATCACAAAAATGGTAATAAATACTGCCAAACAGACCACCTTTTGAAAGCAGCAATGCCCACTTCCGTAGAACCCTGGAACACTCCTGGGTTGGTCAAAGAATGTTTGGTAATGGCTACAAAGGACCGTGCTACTCTGCACTGAGTCACCCATTTGGGAGGAATGAGGTTTCTCTGGGGAAGGAAGAGCCTAGAGGACCAAGAGATCAAGGCCTGATGGGGAGGGTTTCTGGAACCTGAAGCTCTTAGCCTATTTCAGTTCCCTACTGCTGGGAGTAAACCCTGAGAACAGAGCCAAGAGGACCTGGGTGTAGCCCCAAATGGGATAGGCTGCTGAAAATGGGGGCTGTGGGGTGGGCTGAGGTTCAAGTTTTCCCATGTAAAATGTGGTTCTAAATCCTGGATCTTCCTGACCCGAGCACCCTGGTTTCTTAGGGGACAGGTTGGTGGCCAGGAGAAACCAAACCTGTTCATGTTCCCAGCACACAGCACAGACCAGGAGGTGCACTCGGTTTTATTGAGAAAACGCAGTCTCCCCAGGAACGCCCTGCAAAACTAAGGGAAGCAGTCTGGAAAGAAGGCTGTTCTTTGCATGTGCGCTCTTGCGGGGCTGTTGGCCACTTGATGGGAGGCTTGTCTCTTTGTCTCTCCTTTTTTCCCTTTCTGGTGCCTGGGTTGGGCCCAGGGAAGCTAGATGCAAATCTTGTGCTCCCACAGAGCTGCATCACAGGTCTCCTTTGAGGTCCAGCGATGGGGTCTCACACCTGTGGGATGGGGTAGGAGGCGCAGGCTGCCAGCCCACACATGTTCTTGCCCCGCTCGATGAGGAAGTACCTGGGAGGAGAGTGAGCGCTGAACCAGTGAGCTGGCTGACATCTTGGCACCCCCACACCACGGGAACCCCACCTTGCCTGCCCGTTACCCGTTTTCCCTCTTATCCTGGCACTCCAGAACCAGGGAGAGTGGGTACGCGGACACACACACCTCTCCTCTCCCCCTCCCCCTCCCTCTCCCTTTCCCTTTCTCTTCCTATGTACACACACACTCATGATTACCCAGGTGCTTTCTCTCCCCCCCCTCCCTCCCTCCCTCCTTATGATGTCCCAGGTGCTCCATGGGCACTGGGCTGGCCTATGCAGGCTCAATTTCTCAGGAAGACTTGGGGTCCAAGGAGGCTGCATCTGGACTCACCAGACTTGATCCTTAGAAACCCTTCCCACAACCCTCCCAATGGCTTACCCATTCATTCCCCACTGGGAACCCCAAGAGTTTTTCACAATCCAGTAGGGTATCCCATTTTCCTCTCCGTACCCCACAGCCAATACTGCATGGTTAACTTTGTCTGGAGTCTTATGACAAGAATTGCTGGAAAATGGACAATGAAAAGGGTCATAAGCCAAGGGAGAGAAGGGGTGGTGGTACAGGAGCTACCCCACAGGGGTTCACACCCATATTGCCTGAACTTGGTGTTGCTGAAGTAGTTCGGGGTGATTCCTACGAAACCACACCAGGTCCATACCTGACCTGGGCTTCTGGTAAAGGCAATATTTCCAGGGCAGGTGCTGAGGACTTGTTTCTATAAGGAGACCCCGAAAAGTTGTGAGGACAGGCTGTTGGAGTGTACGCAGGGGAGGAGGCCCAGCCCCACAGAGGGGTTAGGAAGCCTTGAGGGAGAGCGGGACTCCCTGGAAATAGCCAGCTGTGTTCAGTCTCAGGAAATGAGCTGAGAAGGGTTCCCCCAGCAGGCCAAGTCTGGATGATTCATGGATGGGGAGGAGGACACTGAGTATGGTTGGGGGTACAGTGGGGGTCTGCTTGCAGCCCTGGAATCACTCAGGCTGGGCTGGCTCTCACCACCTCACCTGGAGTAGATGCCCTTCTTATAGTGCATAAAGTCACTCGTCACTTCAAAGGCAAAGCTGACAGGGTTGTAAAGAGCCACTGCCTCCACCATGGCCTCTTCATCGTTCTGTGGGCAGACCGTGGCTGAGCCAGGCAGCAGGCTTGTCATCAGCCAAGGCAGGTACCAAGCTCCTGACCCAGAAGCCCCACCCTCCAGCTGCCCTCTCTGGAGAATGCTGCAGTCTTAAGATCAAGGGGGACTCCTCACCCAGTCCTATGAATCCTGGCATTTTCTGGTGGCCATCTCAGCGAGTGCCCCACTACCAGCACTTGCAGATGGGCCAACTGAACCCTGGCAGGAATGCCTATTCAATCCACATACCCAGCCTCACAGGGCTGGCAGGGGAAGACTGCTGGGGAACACTGTCTCAATTTGTGGATGATGTGTCCAGCACTCACCAGGGTGATATTGGCAACGTCCTTCACAAAAGCAATGGCCTTGTCGGGTTGGAATTTGCAGTTACCATCCTGCACCAAGGGACAGAAAATACACCATTGGGCACAGGTGAGGGCACGGACATGTGCACTTTGACATTCAGAAAGCAAAAGCCACTCATTTTGGCTAGAGCGAGGGTCACTTAAGGGAGAACACATGCCTGGATCCCCTTGGGTGGTCAGATGCCCCTCCCACTGCCAGTGCCCCACTGGCAAAGGAACTAGTGAGCATGTCTGCTGGGAGAATGTATGGTGAGGCTGTGTGGGATGGGCTGAGGCTGTGTGGTGAGGCTGGACTCCGAGGTGTGACTTGAGGCTGTATGTGGTGAAGCTGTGTTTGAGGCTGTGTTGTGAGACTGCACTGCGGCTGTATGTGGTGAGACTTGCGGCCGTGTGTGCTTTAACCGTATGTGGGTTTTCTGAGCTCTACCTCGAAGTGTGGACCATTGGGTTCTGGGTGTGGAGTTACCTTGCCCTGGTAGGGATAGCTGTCCTCGCCCATGATGCCCTGGTTGTAGTGGATGTACTCGAAGGCCTGGCTGGGCAAACCCCTGCAAGAAACATGTAGTGTATTGGAGGCACCTTGTGGCTGAAGAACTGAGGTCTAGAGGAGGCTGACAGCTCTGGTGCCAGGAGGGGCAGTGCCTGTCTGGGGCCCATAAACCTACCCCTGACAGCCATGGTTGTTGAAGTCCTGAGCACAGTCCACCAGCTGCTGCTCTGCCTGGAGAGACAAGGACATCATCGGGCAGCACTTCCTGATGTGAAGCCAGGGGCAGGTGGCGTATGTGGGTGAGGCCCCTGCACGGCTCTTCCCTGGGTGAGTCCCATCACAGCCCCCAGTCCCTACCCTTCCTCATCACCATACCACCCAAGCCTGGCAAATGTCAGCTGGAACCACTCACCAAGGACAGCAGCTTCCCACCTGCAATGGCCACAGCAGACTCCAGGGCCCCTGTGGTGGAGAAGGTCCAACAGCTGCCACAGGCACCCTGCAAGAGGATAAGAGTCAAGCCGGACTGACCTAGACTCAGACTCCACCTGAGCCTTAGGCTATAGCCCACACCTGCCCCAGAGCCAGGCCTCAAGGCAAGCCTCTGTCCTTCCCACTGTCACCCAACAGAGGGCGCACTGGGTCCCAGTTCCAGCCCATCTCCACCTTCCCGCCTCCCTTGTCTCTACATCTACCCAGTCGCTGGCACCGTCCAAGGCTCAGGCCCAGTGCCAGGGCCACAGGGTTCACAGCCAGGACAGCTCAGGGCCATGAGATTCCAGGGCTCAAAGTGTTCCAGCCTTTCAGTCATCTTGCCAGCCTCACAGTCATCACTGTCATACTCCATTTACTAACCCACACAACTGCTATGGCCTGGCCTTGAGTCGGGGATGTAATAAAGTCAGGGACACATCCCAACATTCTGTCTTCCCCACCCCTAATCAGCCCCTGGAAGACCATCAATGGCTCTTAGAGTTTGATCCCAGTGTCCCTGTTCTCTCCCCAGCCAGCCTGGGCCTCCTACTAGAGCTAATGGCTTCGGTTCTCCTTTCCTCCCCACCCCTCCTCTGCCACTTGTGGTCTTCTGGTCAAGCTAGACCCTGGTCAAGCTGGCCCTGAGACTAGAGCATAGCTGGCTGCCATGCAAATACCTGATTTTTCACTGGGGAGACGAAGTTTCCTTTCTTCCGCCAGTCCACAGACGGGGGATATGGGCCTGATCCCCGAAGGTAGTTGCCTTTGGTGGCTGAGCAATTCTGAAACAAGCGAGCAAGGTGTTTTTTTGGGAGGGAAAATTTGACAGACTGCTGTGGCTTCAATGAGGAGAGCTAGACAGATGCAACTATGGACCCATCCCATCTCAGACATGGGAGTTTGAGAACAACTGTTTACCTAAGTGTTGGGGCCTATGGGCTCAGCAAGTGAAAATACTGTTTTCCCAATTAAACCTGAATTTTGGACACATAAGGGAGAAACAAAAGCAGAGCCTGTCCCTGGGTGCAGATAAATGGGCTAAATGCTTTAATCATTTATCTGAAGTTCTATTTCCTCCCAAATCCCTGAATTTTATCTGGCACCTCTTAAGTTCAGGGACCTCACCGTTGGTTCCCCTAGCACCCGGGGGTACCCTGGGCTTTTGTGGCCAACAAACCTGTATCTTCAATCATGCCGCTCATGCAAGATAACCCACCTGAGGCTGTGACCAGAGGTATTTGCGTTTGAACTCAGAGAAGCTCATATCTGAAAACTGGTTCAGTCCCACTGAAACAGAGAAGGAGAAACTAAAGCTCAGTGGTCTGATAAGGAAACACAAGCCCCTTGGGCCTGTTCTCTGAGCAGAGTGAAAACTGCAGCCATAATATGGCAATTCCACCAGCCCCTCTGCTGGGCAGTGCCCAGGACAGCAGGGACCCCCATCCTATGTGTGCTGCTAGGAGGGGCTGGTGGGAGCGAAGCTGTGGTCAAGAATATGAGCAGGGCCCAGAGAGATAGCACAGCAGTGTTTGCCTTGCAAGCGGCCGATCCAGGACCAAAGGTGGTTGGTTCGAATCCCGGTGTCCCATATGGTCCCCCGTGCCTGCCAGGAGCTATTTCTGAGCAGACAGCCAGAAGTAACCCCTGAGCACCGCCGGGTGTGGCCCAAAAACCAAAAAAAAAAAAAGAGTATGAGCCGCCATCCCAAAATCCCTGGGGCAGCTCCCACGCACTCTGAAATGTGTAGTTGCCGGCATTGTGAGCCTTCATCTTGCTCCTGTTATGGAGGAAAGTCCGCAATCTGTGGGGGTAATCCCTCGAGTTGTATTTCTTCTGGTGCTGGAAAAAAAAAAAAAAACGAAGGGGTGAGTCAGAGATTCAAGACAGATCACCGGAGGAGAGGGAAAAGGGCTCCCTGAAGGATGAGGTTTTCCTTCTACACCAATTGGTGGGACATGGTCCCCATTCCTGCACCCCCAGAGGCCTCAGGCCACTGAGTCAGCATCAGGGCTCTGTCCCAGAAACCACATCAAGTGAGGCCTTCTCAAAGCAAGGCCACAAGCCAGCTCATGCATATATTGGGACAAGGATGGAATGTCCCAAGGTCAGGTGCCACCTTGCCAGCTCCCGTCCCGGCTCAACACCCAAAGCTGGGCTCGGAAAGACCCAAAGCTGGGCTCAGAAAGTCCCTCGTCTTATTTCTAGCCCACTTTGGCAACAGGAAGTGCAACGAGACCTAGACCACAGAAAGAAGAAGCTGGGTACTGACCTGTGACATCCATGCCTTGAAGCGGAACGTCTCTGCCAAGAAAAGAGAGATGGTTGGTGACTGCAGCTGCAACTAGACCCGGAGAATAGCCCTTTGCACACCCGCTATGTATGGGGCAGAGACCCAGCATGTACAGCTCTGTTGCTTCTACCTCAGGCCCAGGCAAGCTCTGACACTTCCCATGCCACATCTTGTTTTTTTGTTTTGTTTTGGGGCCACACCCGGTGATACTCAGGGTTACTACAGGCTCTGCACTCAGAAATCACCCCTGGCTTGGGGGTCCATATGGGATGCCAGGGGATCACACCACAGTCTGTCCTGGGTCAGCAGTGTGTAAGGCAACGCCTTACCGCTGCACCATCACTCTAGCCCCATTTTTTTCTCTTTTTTTTGGGGGGGCCATACCCAGTGGCAGTGCTCAGGGATTACTCCTGGCTCTGCAGTCAGAAATTGCTCCTGGCAGGCTCGGGGGAACCACGGGGATGCTGGGAATCGAACCCAAGTCCTTCCTGGGTCGGTCGCATGCAAGGCCAACACCCTACTGCTGTGCTATCTCTCTGGACACATGCCACATCTTGTAATGTGCAAATGCCCCAGATGCATATGAGATGAAGGGAGCTGAGGCTTGAGGAAGCCACACTGGCTGCTGTTCAGCCCTTCTCAGCCTCCTGGGCCCTCACAGGGCAAATGAACTATAGCTATGCCAATTAAATTTGTCGAGAATGGGACAGTTGGGGGCCTAGGATGTGCAGCAGTGGAATCAAAGGCCTTGCAAGTGGGAGAACCACAGGTTTGAGATGCTCTGCCTCCCTCCCTTACCTCAGCAAACATGAGCTCCATGGCAGCGCTACCAAGTACCACCACACCAACAGGCATGTGACTGCCCATTGCTACAGGAGCAGAGCAGGAGGGCGGCAAGGCCTATGGAGGAGGCACTGAGAATCTGATCTGAGGGTTGGAGAACATCCACCACCTGACCAGCATCTCACACTTGGACATTTATTGTAGTGGAGCCACCTCCCACAGTGCTTGGGAGTCCAGGGGAAGCCCACTGCTACTAGGTCTGGTGCTTGGAGACCCAACACACCTCATGTCCAGGACCCTACACACAGCTCTGTAATGAGCCCCAGGCATGGTCCTCTGGTCCTCTTAGCCATCACATCAGGGGTCTCTGGTGGGTTCTAAACTGCAGCTACCAGGCAGAGCAAACAAACTGCTCTACTTCACTTCACATGGGTTTTGCTCCCTCATACCCAAGGATCTTTTTTACACTCAAGCACAGAAGCACACACTTCCTTCACCTGTGGGACCTACAGTCTTGGCACAGTAGCTCAGGCAGGTGTCACCACTGTTACCACCCCACCTGGTAGCACTTAAGTCACATGGTCTGAAAAGGAAATGTCCTAAGAGGTGAGTCACTAGACTTGTCCTTGAGATTGCGTCCTGACCACTATGGACAGGGGCAGGTTTAGCAAACAGCTTCAGGTGGGAGAAGTGGACATGAGAGGGGTGCACAGGGACCCGAGAGAATGTACCATGGATGGGCCTCATCACCAACACCTATGGTTTCTGGGTCCACATGGGCTGCAGTACCAGAGTAACAATTCAGAGCTAATTCTGGCCTTGCTGGATCTCCAGAATCCTGATGCCATGAGTGGGGTCTGGAGGGAGCCTCTTGCAGATGTGCCCCACCCAGTCATACAGCTGAGCTCAGACCTTCAGCTAGATCCACCCACTCAGGCCACTTGTTCTAGCTCAGTTTCTGTTCCCTTTAACCCGCCATATGCCCACTCATAGCTGGTTCAGGAAACAGTCAAGTCCCGTTCAAGCATGTTCAAGTATTTTCTTCACTAGTACTTTCTTCACTGACCTTTGCAGCCCACAGTCGAGGAGAGGGAGTGGGGTGGGGAACCCAGTCCTCTCAGCAGCACAGGAAGGAAATAGAAACTGAGAGGGTCTGGGAGTGGCACAGTCATTTCTGGGGACAGAGACACGCATGCCGGCACTGGGCCTGTGTGACGCTTCAGTGAGTGACGGATGCGGGGACAAGTCTATGAGGGCAGGTGGCTTCAGAGGTTTCAGAAGGGAGGCAGGAAATTCTGGGTCAAGCCCTGTGGACCAGGAATCCACAAAGCAAATGGACCGAGTGGGA
Source organism: Suncus etruscus (assembly GCF_024139225.1). Classification (NCBI taxonomy): domain Eukaryota; kingdom Metazoa; phylum Chordata; class Mammalia; order Eulipotyphla; family Soricidae; genus Suncus; species Suncus etruscus. Next base: position 10,443,337 of record NC_064858.1, on the reverse strand, counting down.
GAGGGGTGACCCTGACCTGCCCAGCCTCCGCGGCAGACCCACCAGTGTGTGGACCAAGGGTGTAGGTCTGTAAGGGGTCTTCCCCATGGGACAGGGCCTCTGTGATCAGGGCAGGGGGACGGAAGGATAGAAGGATGGACAGTGTCCACAGGCAGCCAAGATCAGCAAATACCCAGCAGGCGGGGCGCCCCCTTTTAAGATGCTCTGGAGCCCATGCAGCCCCTCCTTTGTGCAAACAGGGCACGAGTGGCTGAGAGGCCTGAGGGCCGAGCTGGGTAAGGAAGAGCCCACCAAAGAACCAGTGCCTGGATGGGCCCCTGGGTCCTGGCCCCTGAAGCTGCCTCTGTCTCTACTGTTCCGGGACCCGGAGGTGATTTTCTGAGCGCCAGGGGTGGGTGGGTGTCTCGATAAGGGCCTTCAAGTCCACGCAGCCCACCCAAGCCCAAATGGGGGAGCTCTGGGGGCTCACCCCACATCCCAGAACAGAGCCCCCAGTTTTGAGCGTCCTAGGACCTGAGCGGGTCTAAACAGCTGCACGTCGACAAGTGGCCATGGTGGAGGAAGCAGCTGGACGCGCCCCCGGCCAAGGAGGGCAAAGTCCTCTCGAGGCAGTGCCTGGAGAGCATGTTCCCCTGGGCCTGCAGATTGAGCCTCTGCTGACTCTCCCCACGCACCAGCCCCGGGCCCCGCATCGCCTCCCCTCGCCCTCCGGCTCGTACCTAAAGAGTTCACGGACACGTCGGCGGAGCTACGGGCCGGCGCTCCCAGGAGCAGAGCCCCGGTGCAGAGCAGCAGCAGCGGGACCCACATCGCAGCGACGCTCGCAGTGCACTGCCCGGGGCTGCGGGCCGGAGCTGGAGGCGGAGCCAGAGCGCGGGAGGGGGCGTGGTTTTGGAGGCGTGGCTTTGCGCGGAACCAATAAGTCGGGAGGGAGGGGCGTGGCTCCTGGATGGGGCGGGGCTTCGAGGCGGCGCTCAAGAGTGTCTGGCGCGTTGAGCGAGCTGCTGAGCGGCGGGCCTTTCCCGGAGGTCCGGCTGCTGTGGGGAGGGGCTTTGCGCGGAGCCAGTGAAAGAGAGGGAGTGGGCGTGGTTTCGCGAGAGGAGGCGGGGCCTCGAGGAGGCGCTCGGGAGAAGGAGTGTTGAGGGGGGGGCTTCCCGGAGATCCAGCTGCTGTGGGCGGGGCTTCTGGGAAACAGTTTTCGGGCATCCCAGGATGTGTGATATGAGTCTTCCCATGGCCGCCTCTTTGCAACCCCCTAGTACCGTGGAATCTGCATTTCAAAGCCCTGTGTGCGGTGCAGGCTGCTGTGCCCACCCCCAGCCCTTTCCGTTTACGCATCTTAGGCCTCTGGATGTGGCTGGGGCGGATCCGCCTAGGAGAAACGTCATGGGTGGGGGGGAGTCCCAGGTCCCTAAGTTGTCCCTTATCTGCTCCCACAGCTGAGAGGTCAGAGGCACTTACGGGCTCAGGGGTGCAAACACTTGGATTCCTGCACCTGTGGCATATGTGGAAGGTGAGTCTGGAGGCCTGGAGGTGTTGTGATCTGGAGGGAGGAACCAGGAAGAGTGATAGGCTACTGAAGGAAAGGTAACAGTGTGCCCTAAGCTCAAGTGGAACGTTCTGGCTTCCTTTGGGGCGGAGAACTAGGCCATGCAGGATGTCAGCCTCTGCACATTCCTGCGAAGGGCTGAGAAACGCAGGACCTTGCAGGACTGTGCAACACGAACACACACAGCTAAAGACTGCTCCTTCCCCGCCAGAACCCCAGGACTATAGCAGGCCAGGACCTTCCCTGGCTGGGCCCCAGCCCCCCTTCACCCTCGCAGACTTTCGCTTGAATGAGCCCCAGAGCCCTCAGGGGCCCCCTGGTTCAGTGACCCTGGAGTTGATCTGGGTGACCCAGCCACGACTGGATGGAGGAATTCTACCCCTCCTTGTACAAGGAACAGGCGACTCCCAACTCCCTCTCAGCTCAGCCCCTCCAGCAGGCAGGGTTATGCAACCCCTCAACAAACAGCATCTCCCAGCACCCACACCCCTGAGGAATTGCTTGACTCACCCGCCCCAGGGCTCCACAACCATCTCTGGCTCAGGCCTGCTCTGGGCAACTCACAGTTTTCTCTCAAGGTTTATGAAAACACGCTGGGGAAGGGTGTCACCCTTCAGTGCTCAGAGGAACTTAGGTGATGCTGGGACCACACCGGTTGCCAGGAAAGGGCCTGCCCCCTGTTACCGCCCCAGCGCTGGAACGTGCATTTGACTCCTTCTCAGACTGAGAAATAAACACCGACAAATGTGTAAGACTCTGTCTCTTCAGGGACCTGCTGGGATGAGCCCTTAGTATTGAGGTGCAGGCCCAGTGGGGCATGGGGAGTGCTGTGAGATGATGGAGAGACTGGAGCAGTGGGAGCAGAGGGCGTTTGGACTCACTCAGAATAGCGGTGTTAACTACTAAGGAGTTTGAAGGTTTGGTGCTGGGGGCACTAGGGTCCCCTTCAGCCTTCTGGGTCCCCCTCAGCCCTGACTTTTAGACTACATTGCCAGGGAATACACTGTGCTCAGATATGAATCTGGAATGTGGCCTTAACTGCAGCTGAGTCAGAGGTCCTCAGAGGTACCTGATTGCAAGAATGCAAAGGAGCCTTGTGAAAAGGGAACACATTGGCCCAAGGAAGTACGGCCTGCCCTATAAGTCCTGTGGTCTGCGGAGGTGCAGCAGGAGGATGGGCAGATGGCCCCAGAATGCAAAATCTCTTCCCACCTGAGCAGACAACCAGGAGGGACTGGGGTCTGTTGATGTATGGCAGTTGAAATTGGAGATGCCCCTTGGGTAACCTCACTGTAATGACAGTTGAACCTGGACACGCCCCTGGACATGCCCCCTGTCATGCCAGGTATAAAAGAGAAAAGTTGTACTTTGGGGGAGGGCAAAAGAATAGTGAAATAGTGATCAAAGCAGTATGGGGGGGTGGAGATAAAGCATCCTCAAGATGCTGCCTGCTTTGTATCTAACCTTCTTTCTCTATTGAACCTGAGTTCTCCCCCACTAACTCTGGCGGGTAAATTTCCACCTATCTCTTTCTCTCTCTCAGAAACCCCTGGGCTGGTGGCAGCTTGCCTCAGACTCCAGAAGGAATAAAAAAGATATTTAGGGGAGCCGGAGAGGTGGCGCTAGAGGTAAGGTGTCTGCCTTGCAAGTGCTAGCCAAGGAAGGACTGCGATTCGATCCCCCGGCGTCCTATATGGTCCCCCCAAGCCAGGGGCAATTTCTGAGCGCTTAGCCAGGAGTAACCCCAGAGCATCAAACAGGTGTGGACCCCCCAAAAAACAAACAAAACAAAAAAAGGGGGGGGCCGGAGAGATAGCATGGAGGTAAGGCATTTATTTGCCTTTCATGCAGAAGGTCATTGATTCGAATTCCAGCATCCCATATGGTCCTCTGAGCCTGCCAGGAGCATTTTCTGAGCGTGGAGCCAGGAGTAACCCCTGAGCACTGCCGGGTGTGACCCCCCCCCCAAAAAAAAAGATATTTAGGTTCTCTCCCTTTCTTTCTTAGTCCTGGGCAGGCAGTGGCTACAAGTTGGCATCCCTGGGTGGATACAAGGCCTGTCTGGCAGCTGGGCTTCATGGACTCCTACAAGCCTTGCAACCTCGGGCTCTGGCAGCTTTGGAACATGCAGCCTGCAGCCCTGGCAGCCTTGGGCCTCTGCAGCCTTGCAGCAACCAAGCAGCAGGTGGACTTGCAGCTTATTTCAAAAACCTGAAGAAGCCTGGAAACCTTATAGATTACCGCAGTAACTGCAGCCTGGTAGGACCTGAAGAAAACAGCGGTGATCCTACAAAATTCTATACTGGTAAGAAACTGTAAGATGAGGCTGGAGAGGTAGCAAAGCAGTAGGGCATCTGCCTTGCAAGCAGCCAACCCAGGACCAATGGTGGTTCGAATCCCGGCATCCCATATGGTCCCCGGTGCCTGCCAGGAGCGATTTCTGAGCACAGAGCCAGGAGTAACCCCTGAACGCTGCCCCCCAAAAAAACAAAAAAATTAATAAATGAAAAAGAAACTGTATGATGATGCTGTTTCCTACCAGCTTCCTTCTGCTCTGACACCGGCCAAGCAAACTTGCATCCACTGAGTCCTATCCTCAAGGCTCGAGACAGTGTTTATGAAATGAGACTGTACAGTCTGATGGAGGGGACAGGTGTTGGCTACCGTGACCTGACTCAGTGGTTACTTTTGCAAAACTCCCTGCCATTTTTTCAGTGCTAAGTGATGTCTGCTATAAGCCCATAAGCCAACAGGAAAAAGGCAACCATCAAAGTAATAAAGTAACTTCTCAGCCCAGGGGAGGAAGACACAGCCTGATGCCATGGAACCAAATCTCCCATAACTTACATTCCTGAGTTAATAGCTAAACCCCATCGCCCTATGCAACAAAGCTTGCCCCACCATAAAACCTGCTGAGAGTTCCGGAAAGTGGTCTGCAGACCCTACTCAGGGTCATACGGCAATTCCTTGAAAGCTGCTGATCTAGCAGGACTTGCAAGATTGTCTCACTGCCCTCCTCCCTTCTGGAAAATGATTTACTTTCTTTGTTTCTCCTAACCTATACTGGGCTTATACCTTATTTGGAATAATGAAGCAGTTTGCGCGCCAAACGAATGATTGACATTGCCTTTTGCCTGCCCCCCTTTACCTTGTCTATATAAGAGAGTGCAGAATCATATTAAAGCGCCTTTGAACAAAGTCTGGTCTTGGGCCATTTTTTACTAACCTCTTAGATTTCTACAGGTGCGGTTTTGATCTGAGCTACGCAAAATAAAGGTGCGGCTGTCCGTAAGCCTCTCATCTACTCTCCGCTGGTTGGGCCCCCTCGGGGGGCTTGCAGGACACCCGCAGACAGGAGTGACATGGCTTTGCCGTGTCCCCCTGGGGCCAGCAGCAGTTCTGAAGGAGCCCAGGCTCATGGGAAAGAGACATGAACTGCGAGTCCAGGATGGCCTGACAACAGCTCTAGCCACAAGTACCGGACCCTGAGCAGCCTCAGTGAACCCAGCCTGATCGCTGGGAGATGGAGCCCCCAGTGGGCACTGTACAGAGCCCAAAGACCAGCAGAGCCTACAGAGGGGAGGGAGAGATGGGGTCCCCGCCCAGTCCGCATGAAGGAGACCAGTCAGCGCCTCCATTCACCCTGAGATAGAATAGATTTATTAGCAAGAGGTAATCATCAGGAAACATATATTTTTACAAAAAAAAAAAAAAATGGAAGTTTCTTTTTCGAAACGAGCTGTGAGTTGAAATATTGTTGGACTTGAAGTGGGGATCTCAGACCACTGGGTATTGCTTGCACAGAGGCGGCTGTCTGTCTGTCTGTCTGTCTGTCTGTCTGCCATCTGTGGCAGCCCCCCCAGCTCTGTAGCACAGAAGTGGAAGGTGCTGACAGAAGCAGTGTGACAGGCACCTCCTGCTGGGCGAGTTAGTTCCCTGGGCCTGCCCGCATCTCAGAGGCTCTCGGTCACAGGGACAGATGGATGCAGCAACGTGAGCGTGCGGGCTGGGGTGGGGTGCGGTGGAGTGGGGGTACACGGGCGTGGATTCCCGGCTTGGCTGGGCTGGCAGGGTGGACCAGGGGAGGTGTAGTCTTGCAGGGAGGCAGCGGCGTGCCTTAGGGGTCCACGGGGCAGGAGGCAAGCTCCGAAGGATGCAGGGTCCAGGGAGGCTGTCCCCGGCCCAGTGTCCCCAGCCCTGCCCTGGCGCAGCGGGTCAGCAGCAGCTCTGGAAAGTGGCTGTCAGCGGAAGGTCTGTGGATGACGGGTCCCCTCCCGCCTCCCCCCACCCCCAGAACAACCACAAGGAACATGCTGGAAGGAAGCGGCTGGGACCTAAGGTGGTGTGTGGGGTGGGTGAGTGGGGAGGACAGGAGCCAGGGTGGGCCAGGGCCCGGGCCAGCGCAACAGGGACCCAAGGACAAAGACAGACTCGGATTTTGGAGGAGCACACAGTAAGGAGCAGGGTCCGAGACACCCACAACTATGTACACGGCTGCATGTCTGGGCGCAGCCTCAAGTGGGGAGTTTGGGCTCAATGCGGAGAGAAGACGCATATAGACTCTCCTCGTCCATCACGGAAGACTGGTCCAGGAGGTACTGGGTAACCTGCGAGTGTGAGGTGGAAGCTTAGTCGGCGGGTGTAGGGGCCGATGCAGGAGGTTCTAGGGGTGGGAGGCAGGGTGATGGGAAGGAGGTAGTACATGGGTGCCAGGTGCCCCCTCACCTTGCTCTGGTGCTCGATCTTGTAGGCCGTCTGCTGGAATTGACGGATTTCTCGGATGATGTGAGAGATCTGTGGAGCCCGACCGGGAACTCTTAGCTCCGGCCCTGGTCTAAGGCCCAAAGCCAGGGGCCAGAAGGGCAGAAGGTGGCGGGGATAGTCCATTCTGAGCAGCCCTCCACCAGAAAACCAAAATCTTCTGTTTTGTTTTGGTTTTGGGTTACACCTAGCAGTCTTCAAGGGTTACTCCTGGCTCTGTGCTCAGGAATCACTCCTGGAAGGCTTGAGGGCTTTATGGGGTGCCAGGGATCGAACCGGGGTTGACCATGTGCAAAGCAAACGCCTTCTTTGCAATGCTATCGCTCCCGCCTCAGGTACTGTCTGAATCTTTGGGCCAGAAGCTGGGGCTGCTTTCAGGGTGCTGGGTCCCTCCCTGGCCCTGAGAGAGATAAGGGGTTCACACATGTGAGGAAACAGCTTTATCTCTGGCTATGACACATGGCTTTGGTTTGTTTGGGTTTGGGGCCACATCTGGTGGTGCTCAGGGATCACTTCTGTAAAGCTTGTCCTCACCCTCAAAGGTCTCTGACAGGGAACCAGAAACTGGTGGGCCTGGGGGTGGGGAGGAGAGATGTGAGGGACCCCTGAATCCCCTGTAGCCCGCAGGCACCCACCATCCTCATCTTGGAGAAGTTGACCAGCCCGTCCTCTGTGTAGTTGGGAGTCCCTTCTTCAATGAAGGCCAGGTCGGTGAGGTACATGCCCAGATAGGGGACACAGGGCGGGTCACAACTGCAGAGGAGATAAGCACAGTCACTAATGCCCTGACTGTCCCACTGCCACTACCTGCCTATGCTTCCAGGTAGGACAGGACTGGGAAAAGTACTGTTTGAGAGCAGCATTTCCTGCAGGCCATGAATCCCCCCCAGGGGTTCCCTTGAATTGATGACTGAGTTTCAGACAGAAAAGGCCCCAGTCCTGAGACCCACCAATAGCAGAACATGATAGGGCACCAAGACCCTTCACATGGCCAGCCAGTTGGGGCACAGCTGTCTGAATGAGGTTCAGGAACAGGCTTATGGACAGCAACAGAGAGAGGCTTGGGCGAATGTGACAAGCTAGATGGACCTAGCTCATTCATACATCCCTTGGCAGGACAGGGTGCCCGATACTCACTTTTTGAGCGCTTCTCTCAGATTCTTGAACCTGCCCTCAGAGGACACGAGTTTCTGGAGCTTGTCAATCAGTGCCTTGGTCTAGAAGAAAGCAGAACCTTAAGGTGGGGACTAGGAGAGGCTCAGATCTTAGCTGCTCCTTGCTTTAAAACACGGCCGTGGGCCAGCCCATGCAATGGACCTGTCAGATTATTTACAACAGCCAGAATCTGGAAACAACCCTGATGCCTGACAACAGATGAATTGCTAAAGAAACTGTGGTACATGTACACAATGGAATACTATTCAGCTGTTAGGAAAAATGAAGTCATGAAACTTTACTATATGTGAATGGTCATGGAAACGACTATGCTGAGTAAAATAAGTCAGAGAGAGATATAGGTACAGAATAATCTCACTTATCTATGAGTTTTAAGAAAAATAAGACATTATTGTTATGATACACAGAGACTATAGAAATGAGGGCTGGAAGGACTGGTCCAAGGTTGAAGCTTACCACAAAGCGGTGAGTTCAGTTAGAGAAATAACTACACTGACAACTCTCATGACAAGGTAGTGAGTGAGAGAAGTAGAATGCCTGTCTTTAATACAAGCAGGGTGGAAGGTTGGGGTAGGAGGAAGATGGGGAGCATTCAGTGGGAAGGTTGCACTGGTGAAGGGGGGTGTTCTTTTCTATAACTGAAACTCAACTACAAACATGTTTATAATCATGGTGCTTAAATAAAGACATTAAGTTATATTAAAAAAAGAGACCTGGGGCCGGGAAGGTGGCGCTAAAGGTAAGGTGTCTGCCTTGCAAGCGCTAGCGTAGGACGGACCGCGGTTCGATCCCCTGGTGTCCCATATGGTCCCCCCAAGCCAGGGGCGATTTCTGAGCGCATAGCCAGGAGTAATCCCTGAGCGTCAAACAGGTGTGGCCCAAAAACCAAAAAAAAAAAAAAAAAAAAAAAAGAGACCTGTCAGGGTCCCCAAGCCTCATGAAGACATAGGAATCCAGCTTTGTCTCAAGCTGCAGCTAAAAGCTGGAAACTAGGGCCAGTGAGCAAAGAAGAGGGAGGGAAAGGACAGGGTGGGTCCTGGAGTGGGCATCAGGCAGGGAGCAGGACCAGGACAGAGCAATAGATTTTTTTGTTTGTTTGTTTTTTGTTTATTTATTTATTTATTTTTGGTTTTTGGGTCACACCCGGCAGTGCTCAAGGGTTACTCCTGGCTGTATGCTCAGAAATCACATTGCGCCTGGCAGGCACAGGGGACCATATGGGATGTGGGGATTCGAACCACCATCCTTCTGCATGAAAGGCAAACGCATTACATCCATGCTATCTCTCCAGCCCCAGATTTTTTTTTTTTTTTTGGTCTTTTGGCTCACACCCATTGGCACTCACAGGTTTACTTCTGACTTTGGCTTAGAAATCACTCCTGACAGGCACGGGGACCATATGGGATCCCAGGATTCAAACCACCGTCTGTCTTGCATGCAAGACAAACACCCTACCGCTGTACTATCTCTCCAGCAGAGCGACAGATTCATGCCTACCAAGAGCCTCCTTGCCCCAGAGCTCTTTCTTGGCTCTGTGGTCAAATGGACACAGCACAGAAGTGGGTGCAAGGAGCAAGCTTACAGAATGAGGACTGGTGGCCAAGAGCCACAAGGTGTCCCCAGACCAAGCCTAGTGTGCATAGGACACACTTCTCATCCTCTGAGCTGTCTACACCTTCTCTCCAACCCAGAGGGGTCTCAACACCAGCTCTCCTGTGGGTCTTTGCTCCCTGACAACTGGATGACAAGGCCCTGCATGATCCCAACAGACTTTTCTCTCCAAAAGACTAGGGGCAAGGGCGCCCCCTTGGGATGCCATTCAGGAGTGCCCAGGGCTGAGGGGACCAAAGAAAGAACTTGAAGTAGAGCTGGGGGTGGCTGTGGCCCTTGCCCGCTTAGCCCCCACACCTGCTTGGAGACTTTGAGCCAGGTCTTCTTCAGCCGGAAGATGGCACTGCGGTTCATGGAGCTGGTGATCTCCAGCACCGCGTTGTAGTTGTGTAGACAGCGACAGATGTCAGCCACGGCTACCCACTTCTCGATGGCGCTGGCCCTCGCAGACACATCCTCCTGCCGGATGATCTCCGAGGCGATCAGGTTACTGATCTGTGGATGAGAGAGCAGTGGAGAGGTGCAGGCTGGGGTGGACACCTGGGACCTCATCCAAGGCCCCCAGGATTGGAAGGGACTAAGGGGTTAGGGGGCCCCCCAGGAACCAAAGAGGCTGTTCCACCATGACCAGCATCGTGCCTGGAGGGGTTAGGGAGAGACAGTGGAGACCCTCACATCAGGATCTCCCTGCTTCACTCAGCAAACCCCAGACCCAGCCAGCCCCTTTAGGAAAGCTGACTGCAATAGACAGAAAGACTACAGAAAGAGCAATGGGAGGTTGTTGTGTCCAGGTGTGTCTCCACATTCTGCCTGCCCAGGGACACAGGGAGGGTGGCCTTCACATGTGGCTCTGGGTTCTGGTTGAATGGGGTGGAGGTCGGTGCACTCACATCATTAAAGTGCTTGGTCGTCTTCATGATGAACGGGGTCCGCTCATTCTTCTCGACTTTCATCCAGCCCTGGCCAAAGAACTCCCTGCAGGTGGGGCAGGGGTCAGCCTGATGCCTGAGTTCTGGGGTGATGTTCCCCAGCTCTGAGACAGGGGCTAGGGCATGACCAGGACAGGGGTGAGGTGGGGACTGTGTCTGAACATCAGGGAGATAGGAGAGGAGGTGCTGGAGCCGCCTCCTCACGTTATGGGCCCCACAGTGGCCCCCACTCACTCGTAAGGGATCTTCCTAAAGACCAGGTGGTCCAGCAGGGTCAGCTGCTCTGCTATCTCCAGGGCTGAATGGTTCTCAAAGGGCTCAGCCTTCACGTCCTCTGCCTGCAAGGACACAGGCCAGTCAGGGAAAGGGCAGAGGGTGTGTGGGTGAGGGAGAGGTTGTGCAGATGGGGTTGTATGGGGAAGGAGAGGTGTAGGTGAGGTTGTGCAGTAAAGAAGAGTTGCATGGGTGAAGAGAGGTTGTGTGGGTGAGCAGAGGTGGTGCAGGCAGCCTTGCATCCCTGACTGTGACTGAGGAGGGCTGGTCTGTGTTCAGGACACACAAATGCAAGGGAAGATCCTCAGGATCAGGCACCACAGCTAGAAAGATTAGGGACTCCCCACCAGGTTGAAGGAGGAGAAGCCCCACAGTGGGAATCGGTTCTGACCCACTCAAGGTGCCTCTCAGGGAGCGTTGGCTAGCCCGATGCTGCGGGGTGGCCTGGCCCTCTCACCATCTGTGTGATTTCCTCCAACGTGATCTGGTTGTCACTGGGGTCCTCCTGTGTCAGGGTCCTGTGGACAGGAGACAGCTGGTGTGGGCCCTGACTCTCTCCACAGGGAACCCCCTTCCTGTCCTTAGCTGTCACCCTGAGCCCAACAGCTGGCTGCTGCTGAGGACTGTTACTGGTCACCATCTTAGCAGAGAACGTGGGGCCAGAGCAGGGCCATGAGAGGGACTCAGGCCCAAGCCCTGGGCTGGAAGAAGGAGGAGGCTCAGTGCTCTGAGAGTGACCAGCCCCAAGAACCAGGCCAAGGGGCCAGAGCAATAGCATAGCAGTAGGGCATTTGCCTTGCATGCAGCCAACACAGGATAGACCTCAGTTCGATTCCTGGCACCCCATATGGTCCCCTGAGCCTACCTGGAGCAATTTCTGAGCACAGAGCCAGGAATAACCCCTGAGTGCCACCAGGTGTGACAACCCCATTAAAGAACCACGGCCACTCTGATGGTTACTCATCAACTGGATGGGCCTAAGGGAGCCAGAGGCCACATACTGGGTCCCAGACCAGCTGTCTGCCAGCCCTCCTACCTCCATGGACCCGAGTATAGACCCCACTCAGATCATGTGTCAGACCTTGTGTGTAGACCCCATGTGTAGACCCCACGTCACACCCTGTGTCCGATCCCGTGTGAGTATCTCATGTTGGGCTCCAGGTACAGGCCCCACCCGGCACCTGAGGATGTTGGCTGCCGCCTTCCGCTCCTGGGTCAGGAGCTCAGGGTCATGCATCACCTCCTCCAGGAAGCCCATCACTTTGCTTTGCAGCTCGGCATTGGCTTCGAAGTCCTGCAGGAGTGCAAGGGATAGTGGGTGCCCTGGCCCTGGCCACCTCGTCACCTGGAGCTCAGCCAGACCCTCCTTCAACCCTGTGACCTAGAGTGGATCCCCAGCTGCAGGCACAGTAGATGGTCTTGGCCTCTAGTGCTCAGAGGCATAAGGCCTCAGGACTGCTCACCTACAACTCCGGTGTCCTGTGTCTCCTTTAAGCACCTGAGGAGTCAGTACTCAGTTTCCAGTGCTCAGACACCCGCTATGGACTCATGTGTGAAAGCTCACATACCCCAGCTCTGGGCTCAACTGAGAGTGTTCACACCCCTGCCCACCTGTGGGCTTACCTGTGAATGCTTAGACACCCAGTGCCGGAGCACGTTCAGGACACGGTTGGTGGCTGCCCGGCGGATTACAAACTCCTTGTCTCCGTTCCTCTGATCGGGAGGGAACCCTGGGTACAGATCAGCAAGGGTGAAAGAAGCATGAGAGGGGCCGGAGCGGTGGCGCAGGCAGTAGGGCATCTGCCTTGCCCAAGCTAGCCTAAGACGGACTGTGGTTTGATCCCCCGGCGTCCCATATGGTCTCCCAAGCCAGAAGTGATTTCTGAGCACATAGCCAGGAGTAACCCCTGAGCATCACCAGGTGTACCCCAAAAACAAACAAAAAATAAGAAGCATAAGGTACAGCAGCACCTCCTACACCCCTGACCCAAAGCTGCTGTCATACAGGGACCTCCCAGCCGGCCATTCACCCCACAGAGTTGGCTACAATCTTCTAGAGAGATGGCTGGAATGTTCCACGCCTTCCAGACAGAGCCAGAGTTGGGCCGAACGGGGCCTGTGCAGTGGCTCACCTCGGAGCACTGCTGGGCAGTGAGTGCTGACCAGAGGGGACAGTGTACAGGCCCACCAGCATCCCTGGAATGACCTTGTGGCCCACGTGGCTCCCGGTACCTGCAGTGGCCAGGGACATGCGGCGGTACTTCTCCTTGTTGGGGGTACCCTCGTTGGCGCCCGCTGTGGCGATGGCAAAAGCGGAGGCAGCAGACAGGGCACTGCGGCTACTATCCAGTTCTCGGCAGGAACCCCGGACAACTCCATTGTTGTAGGAGAAGAGTGGAAACTCTGGGGGAATGGGACAGTCAACCAGAGTCAGGGTGACCATCTGGCATTTGTGGGATCCCTATTCCTGGATGCCAGCGGGGCCTCTTCTATTGCCAAGGACAAAAGCTTGTGGTTTGTAGTTCTGCCAGTCAAGGCTGAGTCAGGGAGGTGAAACGGGGCTGGCAGAGGGCTGAGTTTCTGCCCATCTGGGCTCTGGTGCAGGAGCAAACACAGGCCTGTCCCAATGAGCCCTGAGCCACCTGAGACACCTGGGTGGGACAGTCAGGGGGTGCAGGGACCATCCGTGGCTACCCAGAGGCAGAGGGGCCCCGTAACCCCTGGGCCCACCTGAAGAATTCTTGCTCTTGACAGACTGGGGTGTCGTGGGGGATTTGGTGGGTGAGCCCTCGGGGTCTCCATCATCACTCTGGGTCTGCTCCGGGTCTGACTCCTCCCGGACTGGCACTTCAGAGACTGGGAGGAAGAAAAGAGTGTGTGAGGAGCCAGCATGGGGAGCTCTGGGCAAGGGCACCCCCAAGCAGACTGCCAGGGGGTGCCAGCCAAGCCCACAAGCGCTGAGTCTTCTGGGCACGGAGGGGACATCACAGAGCAAAGCCACTACCTGCTCCCTGGCCTGGCAGCTGCCTGTAGGCAACCAGTTGTGTGCCCGCTCAAGGAGGACCCAGCCTGGGAGGCCCATCCTGGATGCCAGCACCAGGTTTGATACAGTGTGACAGTAAGCACCCCTCATGCTCTCCAGGACTCAGTTTCCTCGAGTCCTCCCAAGTGAGGGGTTTGTCCTTTCAAGGTGCCAGGATACAGCACAGGCACAGTTTGTTGTGGTCTGAGTCAGCGCCATGGGCAGAGATATCCCAACCTGCACAGAAAGGACCCCTTGTGCCTGTGGGGGCAGGGGTCCAGCCATCCTGTGGTGGTTTGCCCTTCGCTACCACCATCAATGCCACTGGACCAAGGCCCAACCTACTTCTCCTCCATCTACCCATCACCCCAATTCAGATGCAAGGCCGGGCGGTATCCAGAAGAGGGCACTGCAACAGACAGTGGGACTGAGGGGCACTGTTGTCAGGGCAACGGGGCCACTCTCCAGATCCTTGCAGCCCGGCGCCCACACACGTCTGTGGAGCCTGGCGGGACCCCAAGTCCTCCCCTCCCATTACAGGACTCTGTGGGACATCCCAGCCCCCATCCCTCCTGCAAGAGCCTGGCGGGACTTCAAGTCTTCTCTTCCCCCAGGGCTCTATAAGCCCAAGAGTTGAACCCCGACTTTATCTGCACACATGAAACACACACATGCACTCACATACAGGTCCACATATACACACACGCACACCCCACACTCTGGTACCGAGGGCCGGGGGCTCCTCGGGCTTCTCGCTGGCCACTTCAGCCTCATCCGGGATCTTGCTGGCAAAGCTGCTGGACACGTAGAGTTTGCTGGGGTCCAGCGCGGCCTTGCTGAAGGGCGACATGGCCGAGTAGGCGCTGCTGTAGCCGTTGGAGCCACAGCTGAGCGCCGCCAGGTCCAGGGCCTTCCCACCGGTGATGATGGGGATGTTGAGCGACAGCTTCCGCCGGCGGCTGGGGGACGATGTCTTGGTGATGGACAGGGGTGGGGGCGACGAGAACTTGCGGGTGGCTCGCGGGGATTTGGGGGGCTCCCCGTACAGGAGCTTGTTGTTCTGGCCACTGGCGAAGAGCAACTCCAGCGACCTGCAGAGCAAGTTCATGAGGTGAGCGAACACACATGTAAATATCTGTGCACATATGTGTGAATGAGTGAGAGCACGTATGAATTCCGGGGTGGGGCGGGTGTCCAGCACCTGGCTGGGATGGCGCTGATGGGCCGCCGGTAGATGGCGATGAGCTTGTCCAGCACAAGGGCAGCGGAGGTGAAGACGCGGTAGGAGTGCAGGAAGGTGTTGAGGAAATCGATGCTGAGGAAGCGTAGGTCGGTCAGCCGCTCCAGCAGCCGCTCCACGCTGGCATAGCGGATTTGCAGCACTTTGCAGGAGTTCATGGTCTTGCTGAAGCGAATGTCCACATCGTCACAGTACAGGGAAGCATCGGACCTGCAGGGGGCAGGGTGGGGCAGTGAGCAGAAAGCCACCCAGACAGCATGGACGGAGTATGGGCATGTACTGGGGATGGACCATCCAGGTCCGAAGCATCCTGACACAGGGCCATCGGACCCCAAGAAACATCCCTCCAGCTGGGCAGGCGCCTGCAGGACCTGCCTCCACAGAGCCAGCATAGATGCCCTAAACTTCTTTGTTTGTTTGGGTTTTGTTGTTGTTGTTGTTGTTGTTTTTGGGTCACACCCACCCGGTATTGCTCAGGGGCCACTCCTGGCTCTACGTTCAAAAATTGCTCCTGGGGCCGGGCGGTGGTGCTAGAGGTAAGGTGCCTGCCTTGCCTGCGCTAGCCTAGGACGGACCGCGGTTCGATCCCCCGGTGTCCCATATGGTCCCCCAAGCCAGGAGCGACTTCTGAGTGCATTGCCAGGAGTAACCCCTGAGCGTCACCGGGTGTGGCCCAAAAACAAACAAAAAAAAATTGCTCCTGGCAGGCTCAGAGGACCATATGGGATGCTGGGATTCGAACCACCACCCCCTGCATGCAAGGCAAACGCCTCACCTCCACACCATCTCTCCAGCCCCTGATGTCCTAAACTTCTGCCCTTCCTGCCCACAGCTCCAGATGAGCAATTGAAACTGCCCAATGCTCTGTGGGGCGACCATCCCTCTCTGGGGGACTCTGTGCCCAGCCATATGGGTGATGGGTTGCAGAGGGGGCCACGAGTTGTCTGAGCCGCATGCAGGATGTCAGGATGTGAGTGTGGTGAGTGACTTGCATGGATGAGGGTTCCACCCGGGTTACAGACAATCTTAGTCTGCATGGCCACCAGGGGGCACCCCAGAGCTTGCAGGAGCGCCCAGGGCCTTGGGAGCTTGGAATGGAGCACTTTGGAACAAGCTGCAGAGAGGGAGGGGAGCAGATACGGATGTTACCCATGCTGGGCAGTGGAAATGGAGGGCTCAGCCACGGCCCCCCTCAGGGAATGCTCACGCTTGAAAGTGCCTGTTGTGAAAGGAGGAGTCCCTAGGGCACAAAGAGCCTGTCCCTGAGCAGCTGCCGACGGTCACCAGGGGCATTTGCTGCCAGTGATGCGGAGCACAAACTCCAAAGCGGAGAAGCTGAGGGACAGAGCATGAGTGTGTGGAGTGTAGAACAACAGAGAAAGGAGAAAAAGCCCGTGTTGGTGAGGATCCTGCAGCGGGGGAGCCGGTTTATGCCAAAGTCCAAGTTGGAACTCAGTGTCCTGAGAGGCCCCTAGCAGCTGCCCAGAGGTCAGAGATCAGGGGTCAAGGGTCAGGGCACTTACTTGATCATCTGTGGCACTGTGACCTTGGAGTTCTCCTCAAAGGCATTCATCATGAGCCCGTTGCACCGGATGTTGTCCACGCACTGAGGGTGGGGGCAAAACATCAGAGACCCCTATCCAACTCAGGGGAGGCCTTGCTGTGGGCAGGGGACATGGGGGGACATGGGGCTCTGTCCTGGGCAGGAGGCAGATGAAGATTGGATTCTGGTTGGCATCAGGGGACTTGGGCAACACCCGACCCTGCTCTGAGGCCACACAAGGGGCTCCAGCTTCTGGGTTGTTGGCTGTATGACAATATTAGGCACTGACTTCTGGACAGTTGAGGGGTGCATGTTATAGCCCTCTCCTGAGCCGCTGACTGCCTGGCCTCACCTGGCTAATATCGCTGGTCCATGCTGCCTTCTCCTGCCGGGATGAGGCCACGAGGATGACGGTGAAGGGCAGCGAGTCTTTGGGCTCCACCCCAATCTTGAAGTCCAGGTGCTCCACGTCCTGGCCCGAGCCTTTGGCTTCGGTTAGGAAACATAGCCGGGGTTAGCAAGCAATGGTGGCTCCAGTTCATCACTCAACCAGAGAGAAGCCAGCATGTGGGGAGAGCTCAGCCCAGCTGTGTGGCAAATGGAGGCCTAAGCCAGGTGTTCACCTCAAGTGCGATTGTGAGTGGGTGTGTGAGTATAGCTGAGAGTGAGTGTTTTGTGTGAGTGGGTTATATGAGAATGTGAATGGGTGTGTGTGAGTGAGTAAATAAAAGTGAGCGTAATACAAAAATCCCTTCCTCATACCTATATCCATTGCTGCGCTATTTACAATAGCCAGACTCTGGAAACAACCAAGATGCCCTTCAACAGATGAATGGCTAAAGAAACTATGGTACATAAACACAATGGGATATTATGCAGCCGTCAGGAGAGATGAAGTCATGAAATTTTCCTATACATGGATGTACATGGAATCTATTATGCTGAGTGAAATAAGTCAGAGGGAGAGAGATAGATGCAGATTAGTCTCCCTTATCTATGGATTTTAAGAAAAATAAAAGACTTTTTTGCAATAATCCTCAGAGAAAAGAGAGGAGGGCTGGAAGGTCCAGCTCATGACATGAAACTCACCACAAAGAGTGATGAGTGCAGTTATAAAAATAACTGGGCCCGGAGAGATAGCACAGCGACATTTGCC
The DNA here is from genome assembly GCF_024139225.1 of Suncus etruscus. Classification (NCBI taxonomy): domain Eukaryota; kingdom Metazoa; phylum Chordata; class Mammalia; order Eulipotyphla; family Soricidae; genus Suncus; species Suncus etruscus. The sequence continues at coordinate 10,426,077 of NC_064858.1, read as the reverse complement.
TTGCAAGCAGCCAATCCAGGACCAAAGGTGGTTGGTTCAAATCCCAGTGTCCCATATGGTCCCCCATGCCTGCCAGAAGCTATTTCTGAACAGACAGCCAGAAGTAATCCCTGAGCATCGCCGGGTGTGGCCCAAAAAACAAAAAAAAACAAAAAAAAAACAAAAAAAAAAACTACACTAAGAACTATCATAACCATGGGAATGAATGAGGGAAGTGGAAAGCCTGTCTAGAGTACAGGCAGGGGTGGGGTGGGGAGGAGGGAGATCTGGGACATTGGTGGTGGGAATGTTGCACCAGTGAAGGGGGATGTTCTTGACATGACTGTAATCATACAACTACAATCATATTTGTAATCAAGGTGTTTAAATAAAGATATTAATTTAAAAAGTGAGCGTAAGAGGGTTGTATGATTGTGAGTGGGCATATAAGAGTGTGAGTGGATGTGTGTGCGTGTATGAGAGTGTGCTGGCACACTCATGAAGGAGCCTGAGGTTGGGTGGGAGTACGCACATTCTTTGCCCACCCACCTTCCTCCTCGGTGCTCTCCGGCTCCTCCAACAAGGTGCAGTCGATGAGGGAGATGACGCCATTCTGGAAGAGGAGGTGCCTCAGGTCAGGGGGGCCAGGCCAGAAACTACCTTGCTGCATATTTCGGCACATGGAACGTGGGTGCTGCCCACAACCATCAGGCAAGTTTCCAGGTTTCCTCACCCAGACATGGGGGTGGAGACTGACCCAGCCCAAGGCTCGCAGACCCCAAGGCCCACCTGCACTGTGTGGGGGGGGCAGCTTCTTTACCCCCACCCTGGGGTCCAGAAGGCCAGGCGTACCTTGGTAAGGTGCAGTTTCCCACCCGAGCCTCTGGTGCAGATGATGAGGTGCTTGGAGAAGAGGAAGCACTGCCGCTCGCCCTCCTTCCTCAGGGACAGCGAGCCCAGGCGGCCGCGAGTGATCTTGCCCTTCTCGGACATGGGCACCTGGATGAGGGAGCCTGCGGGAGAGGCCTGCTGAGCGGCCGCACTGCACATGGGCCTCCCACTGCCCCTGGCTGGGGGCTCCTCCTGGGGGCTTCACCTGCTGCCTGTGGGGACACCAGGGGCCACGGGCCACCAGGGGCTTGGATACAGTCCAAGGAGACAGTCTTGCTCGGGCCCTGGAGTGGAGGATGAGGATGAGCCAGAGTCCCAGGGCTGGGCAGGGGATGCAGGGGCCTGGCTGAGTGTCCCCTGGGCCAGGCACTCTGGGCACGGCCACTCCCAAGTTCCCTGTGCTGGAGGTGAGGGGCAGGGCCCTACCTGGAGGGATCTCACGGGCTGACAAAGCTGAGGGCTGCTATTGAGGCCAGAGGACCACTAAAGGTGCCCTAGGTAGTATCTTTGTGGGCTTAGGAAGGAAATACCTGTGTGTACCTGATGTGCTTGGGTAGTATTTATGTATGCTCAGGGAGTACCTTTGTGTATTGAGACAGTGTGTGCTGAGGGGTACCCATGTTTGCTCATGGGTGCTTGCCTAAGCCCAGTTGTACCTGTGGGCGTACTTGTGGGCATATCTGTGGGTGTTCCTATGGTGTACCTTTGGGCACACGTGTAGGCGTACCTTGCCTTACAAAGGTCTGGCTCGTGTCCAGGAGGATCTCACAGCCCTCGATGATCATGCGCTCAATGGCAAGGTTCTTCCGGATGTTCTCGGTCTCACTCACCTCATCATGCATTATCCTGCAGTGGTGATGGGGGGAAACCCAAGTTCTCCACCAGCTCCCCGGAGCTCTTCTAGAGCTCAGCCAGCAACAGCTGACCTATAAACACTGTGACCCTCCTTCAAGGGCAAGAGGTGGCTCTGAGCCCAACACACAGGCTGCCAGGACGCTGGATAGGGATAGGCCTGTATGTGTTCTTACAGAACAGAGCTGCTGACAAATGGGGGTGTGAGTGTCAGTGTCAGGCTTGGCGGTGACCAGGCAGAGGGCAGACTTGGACCTGGGATCAGCTGCAGTAGCAACTCTGCACATGGTATCAGAGTAGTTTGATTCTGGTTTTGGTTTGAGGCCACACCTGGAGGTGCTCAGGGGTTACTCCCAGCTCTGCACTCAGAGATCATTCCTGGAGGGACTCAGGGGACTCTGTGGGATGCTGGGGATCAAACCCAGGTCAGCCACATGCAAAGCAAGTGCCCTACCCACTATGCTTTCATTCCTGCCTCAGTTGCTTTGTTTTCATGTGTGTGTGTGTGTGTGTGTGTGTGTGTGTGTGTGTGTGTGTGTGTGTATTTGGGCCACACCCATTGGTGCTTAGGACTAAATTCTGGCTCTGCACTCAAATATTACTCCTGGAAAGTTCAGAGGACCGTATGAGATGCGGGGATCAAACCCAGGTTGGCCATGTGCAAGGCAAATGCCCTCCCTGCTGTCTTATCAGTCTAGTCCTTCTTTTTGTATTTTTTGTTTGCTTGTTTGTTTTGGGCCACACCCGGTGGTGCTCAGGGGTTACTCCTGGCTGTCTGCTCAGAAATAGCTCCTGGCAGGCACGGGGGACCATATGGTATGCTGGGATTCGAACCAACCACCTTTGGTCCTGGATCGGCTGCTTGCAAGGCAAACATCACTGTGCTATCTCTCCAGGCCCAGTCCTTCTTTTTGTTCTTAATTGCTGGTGCCTCTCAGATTCACCTGTCAAAAGGGGGTGAGCCCAAAGCCGCCTGTGGGAGAGCTGTGTGCTAAAGCCTTCATGGGAAGTGGAACCCCACAAATACACCTTGTGGGGGAAGGGGGACCATACGGGAGCCAGGGCGCCTGCTCAGAGTGCTGCCACCACCCCACCCCCTCGCTCCGGCAGATGTGGAAAGTGTGAACCCATGTGGGGTTTCGGTCGTCTCTGTGAGGAGCTGGTGCTGCCTAGAGGTGTAGAAAGGGGATGAGCTGAGCCTTTCCCGCAGAAGCCTCTAGAAAAGGGCTCAGCAAGTAGCCTACCTGGACAGCTCCTCCAACTTGGATTTAGCATAATCCAGGCTGTTGCGCTCGACATGCTCATGGGGCGTGTGGGCCAGTAGTTCGTGAAGTGTCAGGATGTACCTGGGGATCTGGGGCGGGGCGAGGGGAGACAGAGACACAGATGACCCTTTCCCTGCTGGATTGGGGGGGGCACTGCCAGGAGCCCCCACGTAGCCCACCTGGAACATGGGATAGGTGAGGAAGGTCTCCAGTGTGCGCTCTTCACAGTCAGGCTTGGCCTCGTAGTGCTTAAGCAGCTTGTCAAAGTCACGGTTCTGCTTGCAGTGGGCCAGGATCTGCAGGCTGTACTGGTGGTTGCGCACGAACTCCTGGTAGATGTTCAGCATCGGAAGCAGGATGTCAAACAGGTCGGCTGTGGGAGGGAGAGTCAGCGAGGCCAGCAACAGTACAGTGCCCGCTGCCCTGAGCTCGGGAAGGCCCGAGAAAAGATGAGACACCCCATCCTGACAGTGGGTCAGACAGAGCCGCCTCCTCTGCACTCAAGCTGGAGGTGGGCGGCAGCAGTCACCAGAATTGGGCAGCTCTGACCAGCTTTGTCAGGAGGAATGACAGGGGCCTCAGTCTGCCTGTCTCTGGCTTTTTGTTCATCTGTTTGGAGACTGGCTCTGGCCCAGTTGGCACGTCTCACTTGCTCAGCCCAAGTTCTCAGACCAGGGTGTGTTTCATTGTGGGTGCAGAAAAAATTGGTACTGAGTGCTTTGAAAGAGCAGGGGAAGTGAGGAACCAGTGTGGGAGACGACTTTAAATTTCTTGACATCTGGGACTGGAGGGATAAAACTGTAGGGAGGGTGTTTTCCTTGAACATGATCAATTGAGGCAGCCCATAGGGTCAACTGAGCACATCCAGGAGTGATTCCTAAGCATAGAGCCAGGATTAACCCCTTAGCATTGCCGGTGTGGCCCCCAAACCAAACCATTGACTCTTTAATTGACTCTTTAAATTGACTCTTTAATCCTCAAATGACTGGAAACACTCCTTAGGCCCAGGAAGGCAGGAAAGATGCTGGGAGTATTGGCCTCCTCTGCTCCCTCGGGGTTATGCAATGCGGGACCCTCTCCCCCCCCTTGTCATGGGGCCGGGCCCCAGCACTCACCCAGAACCAGTGTGGGCCAGCTGGAGACGCGGGCCTTCAGGCCTTGGTAGAAGATTTGGTGCAGGAACATGATGGTCTCGCTGGAACAGAGAGTGTCCTGCACCTTCCCACCATGTGCCACCCAGGGAATTGTCAGAGAGTGACCCATGAGCTCATGCCCACCTGTGGGCCTCTGTGGGGGGTTCTCAGAAGATGGAGAGGAGGAGCTGTTCCAAGGCTGGGGGAGACAGACGTAGTTTCTCACCCACCCCACCACCTTAACAGTCCCTTTAGAAGGAGAAGTGAGGAGGGTATCTCTGCTTAGATCCAGGAGCCATAGTTCCTCCTGGGAAGGGCCCTCTGCGTGCAGGGAGGAAGGGGCCATGGGGTGACTCATTACAGCCCCCGGAACTGTAACTTGTGCATTTAGCCCAGATCACTCTGGGGTGAGCCTGCAGTACCGCATGTGACCCCCAGGGGCACAGATTGCCCTTGGATAAGCTTGCAGTACCGCGGGTGACCACCAGGGACCCGGAGCACCCTGGCATGATCCTGCAGTACCAGGTGTGACCACCAGGAGTCCGTATCACCCTGGGATGAGGCTGCAGTACCACATGTGACCACCAGAGGCCTGGATCAACCTGGGGTGAACCTGCAGTATCGCAGGTGACCACCAGGGGCCTGGAGCGCCCTGGCGTGTGTCTGCAATACCGCGTATGACCACCAGGTGCCCAGAGCGCACTGGGGTAAGCCTGCAGTACTGCGTGTCACCAGCAGGGGCCCGGAGCACCCTGGAATGAGCCTGCAGTACCGTTTGTGACCACCAGGTACTCAGATCGCCCTGGCATAATCCTGCTGTACCAGGTATGACCACTAGGAGGAGCCAGGATCGTCCTGGGGTGAGACTGCAGTACCACGTGTGACCACCAGGGGCCAGGATCAACCTGGGGTGAACCTGCAGTACCGCAAATGACCACCAGGGGCCAGGAGTGCCCTGACATGATTCTGCAGTACCGGGTGTGACCACCAAAAGGAGCCAGGATCACCCTGAGGTGAGCCTGCAGTACCGCGTGTGACCACCAGGGGCCCGGATCACCCTGGGTGATGTTGCAGTACCATGTGTGACCACGAGGGGGCGCGCGCGAGTCGAGACGCGGGAAGCCCCACACACCTGCCTGCCCCACTCACCTGTTCAGAAAGATGCTGCTGACGTCATCGTGGGTGATGGGAGGCTTCTTGGAGCTGGCGGCCATGCGCAGGGGCCGGAGGAAGTTGTTGACCAGGATGTGCAGTTGCTGCACGTACTCGGCCTCGGCCTCCAGCATGCTGAAGACCACCTGGTTGCGTTTGCGCATGCTGTCGGCGTGAGGCGAGCGGATGTAGTCCTGGATGATGCTCTTCCACTTGCGCCGGCACAGCCAGCCCCGCAGGAAGCTCTGCACCTGGGGTGGGATTCGCATCAGAGCAACAGAGCCTCCCTGGGGCCCTGTTGTTGGGTCAGCTTGCGAGAGCTCACAGGCAGGACCCGGACACTGTGGCCTCCGTGACTCCGTTTCTCTATCCATGACAGGCAGAGGGTGTTCAGAGTAATTGGGGTAGATCTGCCCCTGGACAGTGTGGAGGCTGCCCATGAGTTTGTGCTTGAGAGACCAGAAACCCGAGGTTTGTTTTATTTGTACTTTTTTTGGGGGGATGTACATCCAGTGACACTCAGGGGTCACTCCTCGCTCTGTGCTCAGAAATTACTTCAGTAAAAAAAAGAAGAAATTATTCCTGGCTGGCTCAGGGGACCATAAGGGGTGCTGGAGATCGAACCAGGGTTGGCTGTGTGCAAGGCAATGCCCTCCCCGCTGTGCTATGGCTCAACCCCCCCCCCAAAACCTAGTTTTTTTACAAGGAATGTTTCACTCAAAAACACAGTACACTTTACAGTGGCAGCGGCCTGTGGTGTAGACATCACAGTGACTGGCTTGTGGTGTGGACTGCTCTGTATGTGTGCCTCTGTTGCTCGACTGGCCCTCTCCCTGCAGGTCCCGGCCCTTCTGGTCTGACCACCACAGAGCAAGTGCACCAGCATGGCTTGTGCCTCAGGACCCCTGCTGGGGGTGGGGACCAGGGAACAGGCAGGGGCTGGGGTCTCTGTACCCCAAGACGCACAAACCTTCTTAATCTTCTTGATGTCACTGTCTTCATCGCTGGGGGTGATGGTCTGGGTGGCTTGGATGCGCTCACTGTCCTTCAGCAGGGATGCAATCTAGGACAGAAGCCAGGTCAGCTCTAGGCCACGGTGCATGAGAGTCTAACACGGGTTGCACAGATGTGAGTGCAGAGGTGTGGGGCTCAGAGGTGTGGGGAGTACAGATATGTGGGATGCGAAGGTGTGGTGTGCTGAGGTCTGGGGTGCAGAGGTGTGGGGTGCAGATGTGAGAGGTGCACATGTATGAGGATACACAAGTTGGGGGTACAAATATGTGAGATGCAAAGGTGTGGAGTGCATAGGTGTGTGGGTTGCAGAGGTGTGGGGTGCAAAGGTGTGTAAGGGGAGGACAGATGTGGAATGCGCAGGAGTGAGGGGTGCACAGGTATGTGCCAGGACCAGATGGCTGCTCTCCAGCCTGTGTGTGAGGTCACCGGCAGTTGCTGGGCCAGAACCAGCACATGGTCTGAGCAGTGGCTGCTCCATTCAGATTCTCCCTCCCAACCCCCCCACAGCTCGTCAAATAAACTAGAGACACAGCAGTACTGTGGGGCCAGAGGAGAGCTGCCTTTGCGTGTAGCTGACCCGAGTTCAGTCCCCACATCCACAGGGTTTCCTGAGCCCCGCTGGGATTGATCCTAGAATGCAGAGCCAGACGTCATCTCTGAACACCAAACAAAAATAAAAACAAAAACGTGGCACTAGATTCCATGTGTGCCTCGGCACAGCTCTGCACCCCTGCACTGAGCGCCTGCTCCCTTTCGCCCAGATGATCTGTCCCTGCTGGCCTTCGAGCTTCCCGAACCCTAGGGGAATGGCCACAGGATGGTGATGAGGCCCTAGCCACCTCCTACCCTCAAGGGCATCCCAAAGCTGCCCGAGGAAGAGCTGCAGAGCCACTGTGCCCCAAAGCCTGAGCTGCTCCCGGCCTCCATGAATGGGCCTCGCGCTGAGTGGAGCAGGAGCACTTTGAAGGCGAAGTGGAGCAGTCAGTGCTCGCTGCTCCTCGGCTGCTAAAATTACCCAGCCCTGCCTGAGTGGCTGAAAATATCCAAGCGGGAAGCGCTCGGGCTCCACTCTCCCGCCCTCCTGTCTGTCGCTGACAACATCTGCTTGGGAATCCAGCTGCTTCCCTCAGCCCAGCCTGCAGAAATACGCAGACACATGTCTACATGCACAGGGCAACAGCACACATGCATGAAACACACGAGTGTGTTCACGCACAGGGATGTACAGGAGCAGACAGAGAAGCACATGGGCACAGTACAAGCATGCTTGTGTGTCTGCATTATCTTACATGCACAGCTGCAGCACACATGTCCTCTGTAGAACTACAGAGGATCCCCTCAGGTGAATCTCCTTCCTCGGCAGCTCTGAGGTGCTCTCCTAGCCCCCTTCTTTTCAGGGTGTGGCTCCTCCCTCAGCCAGATGTAGTGGACACTTGGCCTGGCCCACTGCCTGCGTTGGGCTCATTCGGAACCTGCCCATAGGGGCGGTGTCTGGCCAACTTAGCTGACCTTACTGAAGATGGCTGAGTGCGGGACGGCCTTGGCACTGCTCCCCTTGCTGTGCATGTGGCAGCATGCCAGCTCCATGCCCAAGTTGGTGCCCGCTGGCTCGTGTCACTGCCATCGAGTACCACTGGCTACTGGCCTTCCCTCCTGGCATGGCCACACCTGCTGGCTGCAGTGTGCAGGCAGATCCTATGTTATCCAGAGTCTCATAAATAGAGGATTCATGATGTCCAGGATCTTGTGTTATAGAGGATCCCATGTTGTTCAGAATACCATGTTAAAGAAGACCCTATGTTGTCCAGGATCTTGTGTTATAGAGGATCCCATGTTGTCAAGAATACCATATTATAGAAGATCCTGTGTTGCCCAAGGTTCCATGTTAGGGGATCCCATGTTGCCCAGGTCCTATGTTCTAGACTATCCCATGTAATCCAGGATCCTATTTTATAGAGGATCCCATGCTATTCAAGATCCTGTGTTGTAGAATCCCAAATGTACCAAATTTCATGTTGTTCACAGTCCTGTGTTACAGAGGATCTCATGTTTTTCAGGGTTCCATGTTAGAGAGGATCCCATGTTGCCCAAGATCCTGTGTTATAGAGGATTCCGTATTGTCCAAGTTCCAGTGTTATAGGATCCAATGTTTTCCAGGGTCATGTTTTCCAGATCCTGTGTACAGAGAGTCCCATGTTGTACAGGGTCACATGTTATAGAGGATCCCATGTTGTCTAGGATCCCATGTTGAAGTACACACCATGTAAAGAGGAATCGTTATGCTCACAGTCCCAACTCCTGGAGGTTCGTATGAGAAGGAGAGATCGGGGCCTGGCGCTGTGTTCCTGGCATCCTGGTTCTGCACTCACAGCCTCAGGCTTCTCTGGCACTCTTTGGACTGCCACAGTCTTCTGCCCATGCATCCCCAGGTCTAGGTGACATGCTGTGGGCCCAGCATGAAGGGACCTGGCTTTGTGTACTAGGTAGGACTTGGTGATGCACTGACCTGAGTGCCTAGGATTGGGCAGCTCTGAGCAGAGCGAGGTCAGAGACAGCTGCAGCGGCAGAGGGAGCACAGCCAGACTCCGGGCTCCAATGACCTGGATGCTCCGGCCTGCAGTCAGGACCTCAGCTGCCTCTCCCTGCAGCCCAGCTGTGGCCATGCACACCCACGTGCAACACTCGAACACTCATTCATATGCACACAACCATCATGTACAACTTGTGAACATCCGCACAAACACCCCACACATGCGTACACATTCACACACTCATAAATACCCCACATGTGTTCGCATACACTCCTACACTCATGTACATGTTGATACAAACCCATTCACAGCCACAAACACCTACAGTCATGTAAACATTCACAGCCATACACAATAACACCCCACGCTCAAGCACACCTCACACTTGTATACACATTCATGCCCACAAATACCCCAAGCTAGGGGCATTTGCACCCACAGAGCCCAGCATTCCCTAGGTCTGATCGGGTACAGGGACACAGAACAAAGGACATAGGACAGTCCCTGCACAGGGCGTGGTAGCAGAGCAGATATGACGCTGGAATATGACATGGGAATATGACATGGGACTAGGACACGGGACACAGGACATGGGACACAGGACATAGGACAGTCCCTGCACAGGACGTGGTAGCAGAGCAAATATGCCACTGGGCCTAGGACAGAACAGGCTCTGCTGAGGGGGGGGAATGGCAGTACCCTGAGTGCACCGGCCCCAGGAACCTCGAAGAATAGCCACCTTAGTCATCAGGCACTAGACCTGGGACAGACACAGGCAGTCACCCAGCTTGACTCAGCTTCTATAACACCTGCAGGGACCCAGGTGCATCATGTGCACAGAACAGGGCAGTGTCTGGGTGCCTAGGCGTGATGTGTGGGTCCGGTATCACGTGCACATGTGATGTGACAGTCCATGTGCCATATGTATCTTGTAATGATAGGTGGCCCTGGGCACCACATGTGTCATGTGTGGGCCTAATGCCACATGTAGATTTGAGTGTCACTTGCATTACATGTCACATACGGATCTGGGCACCACGTGTGGGTTTGGGTATCGCATGCCCCATGTGGGTACCACATGTTTTCATGCCACTGTGGATTTGGGCATCACATGTGTTTCGTGTCACACGTGGGTCTGGATGTCACACGTGTCCTATGTCCTGTGTGGGTCCAGGCGCCCTGCCTGCCTGTGGACACCGACCTCAGCCTTGAGTCTCTCGATCTCGATCTCGCCGTCCTCTATCTGCTGCCGCAGCTGCCTGGCCACTGTCTTCTCAGTCTCGACGATCTGCAGCAGGTGCAGGTACTTCTGCATCAGCGCCTCGTGCTCCGTGGCCAGTGTGCGGTAGCTGGGGACAAGGGCGCACTGACCACGGGCCCCAACCACACAGAGGACACGTCATCGGGCCAGGGATGCCGAGAGCACCCATCAGTGTCCTGAGGGACACACTGGGCTCACCAGCCTACGGACGGATGGACAGACCGATGGAGGCAACACCTGTTCCCGCACCCAGGTCGTACCTGGCATGCGCGATGGCGGCCACCCACTCATCACAGTCCTTGGCGTCCTCCGTCCTCAGCTCCAGGGCCTTCTGGTTCTCATGGCTGAAGTTGACCGTGAAGTAGTGCTGTGGGCAGAGAGACTGAGTCAGCCGGCCCCTCGCCCATGGCCACTCTACATACTGACCCCGGCAGGCTACTTGGAGGAAGAGCTCCAGGCTGGACAGCATGGTGGTGGGAGTTGACCAGGTCAGAGTGGCTGCGGGGTGGTGTGAGCTGGACCAGGACAGGTCATATAAAGGCAGGTCTGAGTGGTTCATCTGGGAGTGTGGCTCTTGAGGGGCTGGGAGGAGGGGGACACAACTGGAAGCTGGGCCCCCTGCCTGGTGCTGGTGGAACTGGGGTGAGCCCATCTGCCTGCAGCCTCTGAAGACTCAGCACAGGGACATAGTGTCCCCGCTGTCCTCGTCCCCTGTCCTCAGTTACCATGCTACGCAACTATTCTTAGCTCCTGCGACAAGATGGTCCCCGTGTAAGCTCCAGAACACATCTGATGGCCGTGTATGTTCAGAACACGCATGTGCACACATGTGAGCATGTCTGGAAGGCCACATGTCTCTTGTGATGAACACGTGTATGTGTGCGTGTGCCAAAGTGCCACCGCTCCCTTGTCTCCTAGCAACGGAGCTGGGCTGTGGCTGAAATGCCAGTGGAGTCTCCAATCACCATCGGGCCCTGGAGACTCAGCCCCTCGAGAACTAGCTAGATGGAGCCATGGGGCCCTGCACTGCACCCCAAGACCTCTGGGTGGTCTGACTTCACCCCTGTGAGCTTCCAGGGCAGGAGCAGGAAGGTGGCCCAGCCTGGCCACCAGAGGCAGAGCACAAGGTCCCTCCTGGGGACGTTGCAGGCTGGACAGGAGCTCTTGGGAATGATCCTGAGTCAGGGCACAAGGTCGGGACATCCCTCACTGGGTAGGGCCTGAGCTTGCATCACGCTGCAAGGGAGTCTTGGGGACAAGTCAGTCTGCTTCCTGGCCCTACTGCCCACCCCTGGGTCCTGGGCAGGAGGCCAGTGACTCTCAGGGTCGGAAGTGACAGTGCTCTGCCCTCAGGTCACAACACCTCAGCTTCTGTCCGTCCAACTGCGTCCAACTGTCACTCCCCTGGGACCCAGCTGGGACCCACAAGTCTGAAAGTGTTTGCTAACACTAGACTCTGAGAGGGGAACGAGGTGAGAGAGACTAGAGACTACAAGTACTGGGTGGCACTCCACATGTCATAGAGGGCCATGTGCCTTGGACCTACACACTCTCAGGCCTGCATGCCTTCAGATCCACACACCCTCAGATCGGCATGTCCTTGACCTGCACACTTTCCAACCTGCACACCCTCCTACTTACAGACTCTCAACCAAACACCCTCTGACCTGCACACCTTGACCCGCACGCCTTCAGATCCATACACCCTGGATCAGCAACCCCTCCAACCTGCATGTCCTCCAAGCCGCACACTCTCCAACCCACACACTCTCTGACCTGCTCACCCTCAGACCCTCACACCCTCTGACCTGCACACCTCTAATCATGCCCCCTCTCTTTCCTCCCTCTGAAGTGACCCGCTGGAGCCGAGGCTGTGCTCCTGCAACATGTGGGGATTCTCTGAGCTCTAAGCTTACTTAGACTGAGCCTACCTCTGGCTGCATCTTCATAGGCGCTTGGGGCTAGAAACAGAGATGGACGTACCAGTCAGGCCCCTGTCTTGAGATCCACCCAACCAGATTGCCCAGCCAGAGCCCTCCCACTCTGCAGCCAGGAGGAGGCCGCACCTTTGGGAGCTTCTAGGGAAGGGACATGGGGCACTTGCTACCCTGCGGGAGCTCCCCAAATCCCCCTTCTGGGTGCCCTTTTGCTCTCAGACTCAGTGAAGTCAGGAGCATGCAATTGAGGAGATCTGGGAAGCCCTTTGTCTAGAGTGGGCACTTCTAGGACCCAGGGACAGGATGTCAGGTGCCAGGAGTCACTCGAACAGGGTCACCCATGGGTCACACGGAAGAATACCCGGGATCAAAAGTCACATCAATAGGGCAAAGGGTCAAGGGTCAGAGTCACACAGTTGGGACAGCCAGGGGTCACACAGACAGGATGCCCCATGGTCAGGGGTCACATAGTGATGGGGACAGGAATCACCCAGACCAGGCAGAGCTCAACTCTGGTGCTCCTGAGCAGAAGTTGGATGCTTCAAGCACTGCCCCTGCCCATCCCGGAGCCTGCTCCGGGCTCTGCTCCATCATCTGTGTTTTCCTGGCCAGCTTCTCCCCACTGGGCGCTGGGGTCCTGGCATGGCCATCAGAACTAGTCAACCACTCCGAGACACCTGCTGAGGTCCGGTGGACCGGCACCAGGTCCTGGACATGGCCCAGGTTTCCCCAGGGCCGGCCACGGCTTAGCGTTCAGGTGCCTGCGGGCCCCTGACAGGCCGCCCACCCCCAGAACAAATTCCCCAGGAACCTGGGCCCGAGCAGCACAGCACCCCAGCGCTGCCAGGGGTCCCCCGCGGCGCCAGCAGGCGCACCGCCCCCCGCACAGGCCTGTGCCAGGGATACGGCCCCCGCTGACAGCCTGGACCGCAGCGCGAGGAGAGGCGAGGCGAGGCGGGGGAGGCGGAGCCCAGCTGGGGCCCGTCGGTTGGGGGCCCCGGGACCAGCCAGCAACGCGCACCGACCCCCGCGCCCCAACTTGACAGAGCCAGGGAGGCTGGTCGCGGCCCCCCGCGGGGCACAGTGGGTTCCCCGCTCTGGGCAGGTGCGCGCGTGGCATAGAGAGCGGGGAGCCGCGTTCCGGGGTGTCCGCCCACCCACCCGGACCTGTCTCCGCCCCCACCCGCCTCCGCGGCTCGGGGGTGGGGGGGACTCGGCCTGCCCCGTCGTCCAGTCCCGCCTTCCCCCGCCCGGACCGCTCGGAGCCTCCGGGCGCCGCCTCACCTGCTTCTCCAGCGGCTCCTTGGCCGAGAGCGCGGGCTTGGGGGAGGGCGCGCGGCCGCACACGCAGCCCTCCAGCAGGTAGAGCCCCGAGGGCCGCGAGCTCGAGTCGCTCTCGAAGTAGAAGAGCAGATTCTGCAGCAGCGCGAACCACTTGGTTTGCCATTTCGCCGTGTCCGAGCTGCGCTTGCCCAGGTAGCCGGTGCGCGTGCCGTCGCGGCGCGCCAGCAGCCCCAGCGACGCGACGTGGCTGTCGTTGAGCCGGATCCCCTTCTGCATGGTGCTCGGGAGTCCTCCGGGCCCGCGCCGAGTGAGCCTCACATCGTCCCCGCGCCGCAGCCCCGCGGCCCCGCAGCCCGGTCGGTGCGCGCTGAGCCGCGCCGCGCGCTCCCGGTCCCCCCACCTTGGAGCGCTGCGCTCCGGGGGCCTCTGAGAGGCGCTGAGCCGCCGGGGCGCGGGGAGCCGGGGTGGCAGCTCAGCCGGGAGGGCACCTAGCTGAGCCCCGGACCCGGGATCTGGCCGCCCTGCCCTGCCCGGCCCGGCCCTGCGCTGCCCTAGCCGGCCCTGCCTTGCGCGCGGAGAGCCCGGGGGCCGGAGAGCTGCGCGCTGGCCCAGGGCAGGCGGAGTCCGGTGACGCGATCCTTCGAAGAGCGGGTTCCAGCGGCGCCGACAGGGACACAGGCGCGCGGGGCGCACCTAGGCACCTCCTCCTGCTCGCGGACACCCGCGCGAGCGCGCGCGCCCGGGGGCGGAGGGGGCCCCTACGCCCACATCGGAGCGCCGGGCCTTGGGGGGCCCCGAACCAGGGACACCCCTGTGGGATCCCCCACCCCCTGCGGGACTCTCGTCCCCTCTCCGGCGCTCAGATCTCAGCCCACTGGGTCTGGAGGCGGTTGGAGAGCTCCAAGCTGGAGAGAGATTGCCGCGCGCTCTGGGCGCGCAGATCTGGGCGCAAATGGAGAGCCCCTGGGCTGCTGGACCCGCGCTCAGCGGTCACGGCGACGGGGCAGGGCGCTGGGCACGGGGCAGGGGGTGGTATTTTATTCCGAGTGTTGCCATCGATTGCTCCCCCAGGAGCCGCGGCAAAGCCCCCTCCCGCCCCCTTTCCCCCGACCCCGCGCCCGCGCCCGCAGGCGGCTTCAAACGCAGGCGCCGGGGACCATGGGCGCCTCGGAACCGCTGCGCTGGCGCAATGATACCTTAATGATAGATTTTCCGCTCTTATTTTTAGCTCCCGCTCGCCTACACAGTCGCTCGGCATTTACCCGGGAACGTCACAGCGCCCGTATGCGGCACCGGGAGCGCGCGCAGGCCCCTGCCGCAGAGGACAGCCACCGGGCCCGCGGCGCGCCCTGCCCAGGGCCGGTCGCCCGCAGGAGAGGGAGAGAGAGGACTTGGGGGGGGGGGGCGTCCAGACCCATCCCCGTGGCGACACGTTGCGCATCCCAGTCTCTCTCTCTAGACACATCACGGGGTTCTGGGGAGGTCCGGCTAGGGGTCAGAGATGCCCACCGCGAGGAACCGGAGCGCGCGCGCCGGGTGCGCAGGGGACACTTGGTTCTTGGTGGTGCCAGCACCGCGCCACCGCGTCGGGCCGCACCAGGTCTTTTCAGGAATAAGGAAAACAGCAGAGAAGGATGGACAGGCTTCCCTTGCGTTGCCAACCACGCACACACACTCTTTCTTCTCTTGGCCCTTTGACTTGGGCACCCGTTCAAGGTGCTTGGGGGTCACCTGGGTAGTGCCCTGGGAGGGCTGTATATAGCAGGCTCAACATCCCCCTCAATCTGCTGCGTGCAACAGCCACGCTGAGCCCTGGCACGCTCCCTGAAAGCCACCTTTTGAATATTTCATCAGTTAGCCCTCTGACTGTCCTGTGGGGTGGCCCTTTCCTGCAGAAAGGGACAGGGACACAGAGAGCCGTTGAAATGGACATTCGGGGTCAGGCATTTCAGGGTATCCGTGGTCTCGTATGGACACTGTCTCAGGGTATCTGTGCTGTTGGGTGGAGGGCTTGGCTGTGAACCAACAGGTGGTCCAGAGCTCAGCTTAGAGCTTCCTGAAGTTGGGTCACATGGCCCCTGCCCAAGCTGCATGTTGGGTCACTGGGGAGGGAGAAGCTGGAAGAGCCAGTGAGTCCAGCAAAAGGAGCCTAAGCAGAAACTTTGCTGGCGCTACTGAGCACGTGGGAATGCGTCTGTCCTTTCTCTGCTCAGGGCTCACTCAGAGTTCAGGCACTGAGACCACCCACTGCCTGCAGTCCTCCCTGGGAATCAGAGCCCTCGTCTTCCCAGGCTCCCAGGTCCTCTGGAGACCCTCTAGGGCTCCGTGAGTAGCTACCCCCCAAGCTCTGAACTGGGCGGAGGCTCCAGCGCTGTGGGAAGCTGCTAGAAGGTTCTGAAAATATTTGAGTTGAGAACCTTATGCCTGAAATTTTGCCTGCCCTCCTTCTCTGCTGGGACTGATGTGTGAGCAGATCCAACATCACCAGCCAGGCTGCTGGGCTCCTGCCAATTCCAAACACAAATGAGACCAGGAAGAAGATGGGGTAGTGAAAGTTGGGGGTGTAACTCTGGTAAATCACAGATGTCACACCTGTGGTGCCGATCCTGGCCTTGATCCTGGCA
Organism: Suncus etruscus; assembly: GCF_024139225.1. NCBI lineage: Eukaryota > Metazoa > Chordata > Mammalia > Eulipotyphla > Soricidae > Suncus > Suncus etruscus. Next base: position 10,410,154 of record NC_064858.1, on the reverse strand, counting down.
CTACAAAATAAGTTTAATTAAATTAAAGCTTAAAAATATACTGGAGGGGGGCCGGGAAGGTGGCGCTGGAGGTAGCGTAGGACGGACCGCGGTTCGATCCCCTGGCGTCCCATATGGTTCCCCCAAGCCAGGGGCGATTTCTGAGCGCATAGCCAGGAGTAACTCCTGAGCGTCAAACGGGTGTGGCCCAAAAACCAAAAAAAAAAAAAAAATATATATATATATATATATATATATACTGGAGGGAGGGGCCGGAGAGATAGCACAGTGGTAGGCATTTGCCTTGCATGTGGCCAACCCAGGAGAGTCCCGGTTGATTCCCGGCATCCTATATGGTCCCCCAACCTGCCAGGTGCAATTCTGAGTGCAGAGCCAAGAGTAACCCCTAAGCACCGCTGGGTGTGGCCCAAGAACCAATAAATATACATACATATATATTCTGGATAGCTGGAGAATAGGACAGCAGGGAGGGTGCTTGCCTAGTACATGGCTGATTCATGTTCGATTCCCGGCATCCCAGAGGGGCCCCTGATCATTTCCAGGAATGATCATTGAGTTTAGAGTCAGCCCTGAGCATGGCCAGGTGTGGTCAAAAAAACTAAACATCGTTTTTTGTTTTGGGGCCACACCCAGTGGTGCTCAGGTATTATTCCTGGCTCTGTGCTCAGGAATCACTTCTGGCAGGCTTGGGGGACTATCTGGGGTACCCAGGGTCAAATCAGGGTCAGCTGTGTGCAAGGCAAATGCCCCCCCCCCCCCCGTGTGCTATCGTTCTGGCCCCCAAACCAAACAATTAAAAATAAATAAAAAGACGGGGCCAGAGAGATAGCACAGCGGTAAGGCATTGCCTTAGACGCAGAAGGACCATGGTTCAAATCCCGGCATCCCATGTGGTCCTCTGAGCCTGCCAAGAGTGATTTCTGAGCATAGAGCCGGAGTAACCCCTGGGTGCTGTCGGGTGTGACCCCAAAACCAAAAAAAAAGAAAAAAAAAGACAATCAGGGCCACTCCCTGTCTCTGGCCCCCAGAATCTCTGATCAGTGGCCTTGGACCTGGGCGAGTAAGGGGACAGGATGTGAGGTACAGGCTCACCCCACGAAAATGGGCTCTGCCTCCCATCATGAATACCTGTGCCAGGCTCCAGTGACGCACCTGTCTCTCCCCAGCTGGCCAAGGTCCCCTCCCTCCCACCACTCCCGTGTTACTAATAAAGTCTGGTCTGTGATCAGTGCCCGGTTATTTATTCCCACCACCCTTGCTTTTTGAATCACAGAATAAATGTCACTCTCCAAAGTGAGCTGGGCCCCATCCATCAAGCTCCCTGGAACGCTGGGGGCGGAGGCTTCTCCCGATTTAGAAGGAAAAAGCCCGGTTTGAATGTGAAGTACACAGAAAGCGCTGGATGCTGGAGGGAGAATGCCCCTGGACTCAGTCAGGGAGGGACACGGGTGGGGTGAGGCTGTGGGGACCCTGAGGAAATGAGGCAGGGCTGAAGATGGGCAAGGCTCTGATGTAGGGGTGTGGGTGGGTGGGGCCCGATCAGTCTGACCTACAAGGGTGTGACACATTTCACATCCAGGTCCCTACCCTGCGGCTGTGGCTGCCCATGAACCCTCTGTGTGGGAAATCTCCCACATTCCTATCACGGGTGTGTGTGCAATCCCAGGGATCACTAAGGGACAGTCTCTTCCACCACACTCCACTCAACTAGGTGTGACTTTCAGACCCTAATCAACCCTGACTGAAGTGGTTCCAGCCCCATCCTCATGGGGGGGGGGACCCTGAATTTGAACCAGGCCCTGAGGGTGTGAGGAACCTAGAGCCTGAACCCAGCAGGCGGGAGCACAGAAGATGCACACGAAGGCCAGAATCGGGCCCAGAAGAAATTCAGGGTCATTATAGCCAGGGCTGGAGAAGCCAGGCCCCATGGAGGGGGAGGGACTGCCCAGCAAAGCTGCTGCTGTGGGTCTGACCACGTTTCAGGAGGACCTCTTGAATCAGCAGCTTGTTTAGAGGCCAGAAGCTTCGGCAAGTGTGTGGGCTTCACTGCCTGCTATGGTTGCGGCAAAGCCTGTTTCACCACGTTCCCCATCTCCGAGTTTTGAACAGCTTGTTCTGGGAGATTCGAGAGGAAGCTGAGTTCGGGGATGCCCCAGACGCCTCCTTTAGGGCCACAGAGGCCCTGTTCCAAAGGACAGAAGGGACAGATGGCTCCTGCCCACAGAGCCAGCAGTGGGTGCCCTGCACACACACCTAGGTCTGTCCCCTTTCAGCCCACCAGCAAAGTGGCTCAGCAAAGGGACTTCACAGGGTGACACATGTCAGGAACTGGGCTGGAAGCAGCTTGTGGCTTTCCCAGCTGCTGCTCAGAGGAACAGGGAACTTGGGGCCACAATCACGCACCAAGGGCATCTATTTTGGTGTTTGTTTTGTTTGTTTGTTTTGAGTCACACCCTGCAGTGCTCAGGGAATCCCTCATGATGCTCAAGGAAATCCAAAGTGGTTGCAAGGATGGAACCAGGTCAGTCGCGTTCAAGACAATATTTTTCCCCTATAGACCCAGTAATTCCTTTTCCCACCCAATTCCCCGCCTGGAGATAAGTGTTTCTTGGATTGTAATAATTTATTAATCATCCCCAGCTGGGTTTAGAATCGCTCCAGCCCTCTGCTGCCCAGCACAATTCCTGGCAGCTGTAATGAATGAAAGGAGATGAAAATAGACACTTCAGAGCTGTCTTCAGATCAGGAAGGCACATTTGAAAGGGGCTCCCGACACAGATGGGAGGAGAAACCCCGGGCTCCTGAGCAGGAGGGCATGGGGACAGCCCTCATCTTGCTCATCAGTGCTAAGGATTTCCAGTCGGATGAGGCAGGAAAAAAAGAGATGAACCTCGTCTCTGAAGATTGATAATACTCCACTGGAGCAACAGGCAATGGGAACTTGGCGGGGTTGGAGGAGAACAGAAGGCACCGGGTCCCTGCAGTGAAGGGGCAGCTCAGCAAAATCAGACCTGTTTCTGCTCCAGAGATTTATTTTTCCTTTTTGGGGGGTTTTTTGGTTTTTGGGCCACACCTGGTGGTGTGTAGGGGTTATTCCTGGCTCTGAGTCAGAAATTGCTCCTGCAAGCTCAGGGGATCATATGCGACACCAAGGATAAAACTGTGTTGATGGGTTGGCCACATGCAAGGCAAACACCCAACCCCCTGTGCTATCATTCCAATCCAGAGATTTCTAATAGTTCTATGAGGGTGAAATGGGGGAAACTACACAGGTGTTGCTTTCTGCTGAATCCCAACACGGTCTCTCCCAGAGGAGCCTGAGGAAGGAGCTAGGGAAAGAGGCAAGGAGAGTCACTCCTACACAGTTCTAGGTCTCATCCAGTCCATAGTGTCCTCAATGAAAGCCAAGAACCTGCCTTTGGCTGGACACATGTCAGCCTCTTGGAGACAGCAGGGGATAGCAGGATTGTGTGCCTGTGGCCAGGCTGCACTGCATCAACAGACTGAACTGGGAGTTCTTCAAGAGAGCACTGAACTATGAGTCCTCCAGGAGCACTAATATACAATCCAGGGAGCATTGAGCTGTGAGTTCCTCCAGAGAGCCCTGAGAAAGTCCTTCTGGGGAGCACAGTGCTGGGATCCTTCCTGGAGGCACTGAGATGAGAAGCCTTCCAGGGAACGCTACACAAGAGTCTTTCTGTGGAGCACTGAGCTGCATGTCCTTTAGGGAAGCATTGAACTATGTGTCCTTCCAGGCTCACTACATCAACACACTAAGCTGCTGCCTTTTCTCTCAGGAGTCGGCCATGGAATAACTGCTGTGTTGTTATCATGGCAGTCGGGCTAATCGCAGCACCTAAGCCAGCTTGTCTCCCTGCCTCCCGCTCAGCCTGTTTTCTGCTCCTCAGTCGAAATCAGACTCCTGGCTCTGGGGATAGTCAGCCACAGCACCACTGGCTGGGCTGACCTGCCTAGGCACACACCTACGGGCCATCCACATACCGTCCACCCATTTACCTGCCGATCGACCTACCTGCCTACCTACTGTCCATCCAACTACTGTCCTCCCATTTACATGTCCACCTATTTGTCCATCCACATACCCACCCATCTACCTGTCCATCCATTCAGTCTACCTGTCTACCTGGGTATTTAGACCAGGTCCCAATCTCCTGTGTAACATGGGCACCATCTTGTGGCCATAAGGGATATGACACTGCAAACACAGCCACTCCTTAGATCGGGTCCCAATCTTCCGTGCAACACGACCGTCATCTCATGGTCAAATGGAGTCATGACACTAAAAATGCAGACACTCCCCAGGTTGGAGCCGGGTGAGGCCACCAGGGGTCACAGATGCTAACAGGGTCCACGGATGCTCCAGTTCCTCATTCAGGACATGATTTCTCTGGAAATGGTAGTGGCTGAAGGTGATCTGGGGAGTCACCCCCCACTGAGAGGGCTGTGGGAGTGATCCCCAGGCCTGCCTTCCCCAACCCTCAATCTACAGCTGCTGGCTCTTGATATCTGTCCCCATCTGCTCTGAATTCCTGAGTCACAGGACAGGAACATTCACATTCCTGGGTGTCTGGCAGGAGCTTTCATGCACCACCAAAGCAGGGGTCTCAAATTCGCAGCCCGAGGGCTGCAAATGGCCCTCCGTACAACATTTTGTGGCCCTGCCCTAGAGGAATCTTTTTTTGTTTTGTTTTGTTTTAGTTGTTTGGGTCACACCCCCCAATGTTCAAGGCTTACTACTGACTTTGCACTCAAGGATCACCCCGAATTTGTCTCCTGCGGCCCCCAGGTAAATTGAGTTTGAGACCCCTGAAAGGGCTTCTCTATTTCTCAATTCCGAGATGAAACCCTCTCACCTATTCCAGAGACCCCAAAATACAACTTTGAAGATGCCTGCACCAGTCTCAGAGCAGGAGCATTGGAACTTGAGAAATTCCAGGTGGTCTCAGAGCCCTTTAGTTGGGACAGGGGGTCAGCGGGGCATGTAGGAGGCTGGGTGGGGGGACTAGGTTGAGGGGGGTGAGCAGAGATGGGAACTTGGTCTGTCCTACAGTGCTCAGAAAAGCCCATCTTAGCATGATCCCACCCAAAGTGACAGGGCTGTGGGTGTCCAAGACTAGATGCTGGTAACGTGGCCCCCACATGCTATGTCAGGTGTCCTGGTTTAGCCCCGTGGGAGCCCACCCCATACACAGCTGGTCAGATGGTGCTTCAAGACAAGCACATAGAAGGCATGTGGATGTCTGGGTGCAGACCATCAGTAGAGCCAGCCCAGAGCATTCTTTTTTGGGGAGGGGCACACCCAACAGTGCTCAGGTGTTACTCCTGGCTCTGCACTCAGAAATCGCTCCTGGCAGGTTTGAGGGATCATATGAGATGCCCAGAATCAAACTTGGTCTGTCCTGGGTCTGATGCATGCAAGGCAAATGCCCTACCACTATGCTATCACTTTAGCCCTTCCCAGAACATTCTTGACTCATTAACAGAAACAGGACGCAGTAAGCCATCCACCCAGACTCTCCTGCAGTTCATCAGATCTTGGTCAAGGGTTTGCACAAGGGAGCAGGACCTTGGGGACCAATCCTGCAGAAGGTAGAGTCTGGAGGCACCTGTGGGGCTCAGGTCCAGAGCATGAGGAGATGGGGCAGAATCTGGGCTGTGCAGAGCTGTGCAAGGACACAAGGGTGTCCCTGCCATCTTGGGGGCAGCTCTGATTGTGGGAGGCTTTGTGGAAGAGCAGAAGCACTTGTTAGATGCAGAGTTGGGAGAGACAGGGGCCTTGCCCTGGGCACTGTTGTTCTGTAACTGGTTGGGTGAGCCATGGCCAGAAGAGCAAGGGGCAGTACCTGCAGATCCTCAGGACCTAGCTGTCTGCACAAGTGCTTGGAGAGCAGGTCATCATCTGAGTTGTACCCATCTGGTGGGCTGAATGTGCTTGTTTCTGGCTGGGGGGGGGCATGCCTGGCATGAGAAGTCAGGAAGGTCTGTACATTTCCCCTGTGGCATGATGAGGACACAAGGGGAGCCAGACATCTGGATGCTCATGCTGGAAAGCTGTACTGCCTGGAGTAGGTGACTTGACCTCTCTGAATCTGCTTCTCATCCTTTTTTTTGTGTGTGTGTGTTTTGTTTGTTTGTTTGTTTTTGTTTTTTTTGGGGGGGCCATACCCGGCAGTGCTCAGGGGTTACTCCTGGCTGTCTGCTCAGAAATAGCTCCTGGCAGGCACAGGGGACCATATGGGACACCGGGATTCAAACCAACCACCTTTGGTCCTGGATCGGCTGCTTGCAAGGCAAACGCCGCTGTGCTATCTCTCCAGGCCCTGCTTCTCATCCTTTAAAGGAGAGAGGTGCTTAGGGGAGCTGACCCACCCCCACGAACACTTACAGCTCTACTGGTGTGGAACAAACTCGAGTCTAGCTGCGGAGACATAGCACTGATGACAGAGAAAGAGTCCCAGAGTTTCCACGATATGGATTTAGCACATGGTTCATGCAAAGCTCTGGGACAGAGGACGGTGGAGAGTCCTTCTGTGGAGAGGTGCCAGACCACTAGTCTGGTTACAAAGACAAGGCAGGGGCAGCCCTGAGACTGACCTGCTGATTGGGGCCTCCTGATGTGAATTTCTGGAGCCAATTGTGGTTAGCAATGCCAAGACGTGTAGCAAAGGGGCCAGAAGGTGTGAGCTGAGCTGGGGTCTGAAGTGCCAAGCCAAAAAAATACTTCCTTGCTCTTCCCTGCAGCTGGGGCCTCGAAACAGGGGTGTTGTCTGTGATCTGAGAAGGCAGTGAGTCCCCCCACATACACACTTTCTCTCCCTCTTTCTCTCTCATTCTCTTTCTCAGGGTGAGGGTGTCTTGAATCTCGGGAAGATGGCTTGGATGGAGCCTTTCCACAGTCTCTGAGGGCAGTCGGTGCTATTTCTTTCTCTATTTTTTGGTGTTTGGGTCATACCCAGCGGCACTCAGGGGTTACTTCTGGCTCTGCACTCAGAACTAGCTCCTGCTAGACTCAGGGGACCATATGGGATATGAGGGATCGAATTTGGGTCCATCCCAAGATGGCTGCATGCAAGGCAAATGCCCTACCACTGTGCTATCACTCGGCTCCTATTTATATATTTATTTACTTACTTACTTACTTACTTACTTACTTACTTACTTACTTACTTACTTACTTACTTGGGGCTTACTCCTGGCTCTGCACTCAGGGATCACTCCTGGCGGTGCTCTGTGGGGTGAACAGGGTGGGAGTAGACTATGTAGGATGCTGTGGATCAAATCCAGGTCAGCAGCACGCAAGACAAGAACCTTTCTTGCCGTGCTATCAATCTGTGCTTTCGATATATGCCTTTGAATGGTTGAATGGACGGTTTGAGGAATCTGCAGCCCACTCCTCACCCCCACACCTGGCTCTCTGGTTTGCATACACACACACACACACACACACACACACACACACACACACACACACACACACACACACATTCATATACCTTTCCCTGATTTTCTCTTGGGGAGAGGCTGAGGCCAGGCCTTGAAGAAGGGTGCAGAGTGTGGACAGGTGAGGGGGTAGCATTTGTCTGTCTTCATGTGGCCCTGCAGAGCCATCGCACATGAAGCTGTCCCCTTATCACTTTTCTGGCTAGCATGGTGAGGTGGTGTTGGATGGAGAAGTGGTGAGGGCACGTGAGAGGCAGTCTCAGCCCAGGGCAAGGTGGCAGCAGTGGGCCTGACACAGCTGTGGTCCCAGAATGACTCTGTGTGGTTCTTTTTTGCAGCTGTAAGGCTGGGATGGGGGGAGACGAAGGGTCTTTGGGATTAATTTCACAGGTCTCAAAGTACCTCGGGGACAGGACTAAGGCTTCTGTGTCCTTGCAGAAGGCAGTTGCTTGCTGACTTGCTGGTGAACTCACTGACCTTCTGTGGCCACACTCGGCCCAGAACATGATGTAAAGGTGGCATCAGCAGGAGTGGCTGCTTTTCTGGTTCCTCTCCAGGGCCACCCATGTCTGTGCCCTATGTAGTTACAGGTTGGTCCAGCTCACAACAGGCAGCTGGGTCCAGAGATGTTAAGGAGTGTGGAAGCAGGGTTCTCACAGAAGGATGTCAGCCACTCTGCACTGTCCTCTGTGTCTATGCCCAGGGGTTTTACTGGATCCTCCAGAGGCCCCCAAGTTGGGTTGAGGCTGTCCAGTGCCGTATGCAGGGTCTCTGATGTCTGCCCGCCTGGGAGGTGCTGGGAGGCGGGCACCCTAGTTCCTCCTGGGAGTCCACACCTGGGAGGGAGGTGTGGGGAAACAGAGGGGTGTTGAGCCTCAGTGTCCCCAGCTGTGAGGGCCCCACCATGGATTTGTTCTGCTTTGGGATCAGATGGGGCAGGGACAGGGGTGCTCAGGCATCTGACTCACTGCCAGGAACAGCTCAGAACTGCAGGAATACCCGAGGCAGCAGATTCCAGGGCACAGAGATGTGGGGATCCCAGGGCAGGAGTGGCTGTCAGGATGGTGAATGCTGTGCCAGAGTGAGGGCTACATATCTGGAAGGCAGGCAGGAAACATGCCTTCCTCATGGTCTGCTGTGCTGGGGAGGCCCCTGGGGTCTGGGGGCAGCAGGGAAGGCCGGGGAATCAACACTGAGCCCTTAGGTCTTGCTGCCCTGCTGGAGACATGTGCTATTTTTAACTGGCTGTCGCCATGGCAGTGAAGATGGGAAGGGAGGGGGTCTTTCTCCCCTTGGGCTGCCTCCAGACATACCCGCTTTCCTTTCTGGGCCCTGGGGACTCAGCGCTGCACAGAGTCACTGTGGACTCACTACCTGGGATCAGTGGGACCCGTGGAGGAGCACACTCCACATGGTATAGTGGGAGGAGTCCACGCACAGCTTGGGGTCCTCTCCCTAGATACACAAGTGCAGGTGGGTGCTTTTTGAGCACATCACACGAGCCTCCCTGGGGAGCAGCTGGGAGGGTTTTCAGACAAACCCCCTTTAACAAAAATTCAGGTATTCACAGGAGCAGTAGCTCAGCTCACAGCCCCGAACTAGGTCAGCTAAATGAGCTGCTCCTGGGATGGCCCAACCTCCCGATTCAGGGCTCTGGTGTGGTGCACATCATGACGCCCCAGGAACAGCTATTTAAGGACCATTTAGTTCTGCTGGTATATTCTCAGGGTGTTGTATGAGGCACCTCGCATGGGGCCAGATTAGGTGGATCCCCATATCCACAGGAGCCTCTGGGAGCCAGCAGAAAGGGGACAAATGGACACATAGGCAGAGACAGTTAAGCTCAGTTGGGATCTGAGGGGTAGACGTGGGCTCAGGGACAGACCCATTATTTTGGCTTTTATTTTTTTGTGGGGGGGTGTTTGGAATTTGTAGATCATCAGGTTCAGTGCTGCTTAGGTGTTACTCTGAAATAAGCACTTAATTTTATTTATTTATTTATTTATTTATTTATTGCTTTTTGGGCCACACCTGTGACACTCTGAGCTATGCGCTCAGAAATCGCTCCTGGCTTGGGGGATTATATAGGATGCCAGAGATCAAACCGAGGTCTGTCCTGGATCAGCTGTGTGCAAGGCAAACGCCCTACCACTGTACTATTGTTCTGGCCCCCAGACACGCCGTTTTGGTGCGCTAACCCCCCACATCTTCAGCTCTGTGCTGAGGCAAAACTGTGTAGGCAAAAGCAAACGGCATCAGGAAGGACAGGGTCTGAAGAGAAAGAAAGTCATAATAAAGTGACCTGTGGGAGCCGACCATAGCACAGCCGGGAGGGCATTTGCTTTGCTTTTGTTGACCCAGGTTTGATCCCTGCATCCCCCTAGGGACCCCTGAGCACCACCAGATGTGATTCCTGACTGCAGACCTGGGAGTGAGCACTGAACACTGCTGGGTGTGGCCCAAAAGTCAAAAGGGGAAAAAGGGGAGGAAGGAAAAGGAAGGAAGGAAGGAAGGAAGGAAGGAAGGAAGGAAGGAAGGAAGGAAGGAAGGAAGGAAGGAAGGAAGGAAGGAAGGAAGGAAGGAAGGAAGGAAAAGGAGCCAGAGTGGTGGCACAAGCGGTAGGGCATTTGCCTTGCATGCACTAACTTAGGACAAACTGAGGTTCTATCCCCTGGCATCCCATATGGTCCCCAAGCCAGGAGAGATTTCTGAGCACATAGTCAGGAGTAACCTCTGAGCGTCACCAGGTGTGGCCCAAAAAGCAAAATAAATAAACAGAATAAGAATAAAAAGAAAGTAAGGAAGAAAGAAAGAAAGAATAAGGGGCCAGAGTGATAGCATAGTGGTAAGGTGTTTGTTTGCCTTGCTCACGGCCGATGTGGGATGACAGACCAGGTTCATTCCCTGGCTATCCATATGGTCCTCCAACCTGACAGGAGTGATTTCTTTTCTGTTTGTTTGTCTGTTTTCTTTGTTTTTGGGTCACACCTGGTGGTGATCAGGGGCTACTCCTGGCTCTGCGCTCAGAAGTCGCTCCTGATGGGCTCAGGAGACCATAGGGGATGCCAGGATTTGAACCATGGTCCGTCCCCTGTTGGTCGTGTGCAAGGCAAACACCTTACTCCAGCCCCAGGGGTGATTTCTGAGCACCATTGGGTATGGCCCAAAATCCAACACCCCCCCCCAAAAGAATAATTAAAGGGAAGAACCACCTGTGATCTGGGAACTGTGTGATGTGGACAACTTTGTGGGGAAACACTAATTAGCCCAGAGAGATTGGGGCTGTTCTAAAAGTAGCCAGAATGGGAACACAGTGGCCGAATGGGGAAGGGGACGAAGGGGACCAGCAGGACGAGTAGTGAGTGCCCAGAGACCATGTTAGGGGGGAAGGGTGAGGGGGCAGCAAACAGCCCTCTGGCTCTGCTGGACTGGACTTGTCTGGAAGCTTCTCTGGAAGAAGTCTGGTGCAGAAATCAGATGCCCAGAGATGTGCATGAGGTAGCTCCTGTCCCCATTCCCTCCAGCTCACTTCCTCACGAGAGAGAGAGAGAGAGAGAGAGAGAGAGAGAGAGAGAGAGAGAGAGAGAGAGAGAGAGAGAAAGAGAGAGAGAGAGACTGCCTGCAGCCTCCTGGACCTTTTCTCTCTCCTGCCTTTCATCTTTGTTTTCAGAGAAAATAACACCTTGTTTTCACTGTAGCCTGAAAGAGCAAGAATTATCAAGTCAGAAGAACTGGTGCAAAATTAAAAAAAAAAAACTTCTTAATCTATGAAACTTGAAGAAGTTCTGGGCAAATTACATGCCGTGGGACCTTCCAGGCATGAAGAAGCTGGCTCAGAGCAGTGTCCCCCAACAGTTGAGTCGCTGGAGCACAATGAGGCCTCGGCATTGTTCTGGGGTGACAACACCACCCAGGACCTGGACTCAGGGGCCCTTGCTCAGGGAGCAGCTCTGCCAGGTAAGAGCGTCCAAGACTCCTCCTCTGATGGGACTCCAGGACCACCAAAACCAGCCACAGAAAGGAAGAAAAGAAATGAGAGAGAAGGGAAGATGGATCCAGGAGTTTCTTCTCTGTGCACTGGCATGTGGTCAGAACTGGCCATGGAGCAGAGGTGTCTGCCTTGCTGTTAGGACAGGAAGGGAATCTCATCGAGATTTCTGTAGAAGTCTTTAGTAACGTGAGATGTTCCCGGGGCCGGTGAGATGGCACTAGAGGTAAGGTGTCTGCCTTGCAAGCACTAGCCAAAGAAGGACCGCAGTTCGATCCCCTGGCGTCCCATATGGTCCCCCCAAGCCAGGGGCAATTTCTGAGTGTTTCAGGAGTAACCCCTGAGCATCAAACGGGTGTGGCAAAAACAAACAAACAAAAAACAAACAAACAACAACAACAAAAAGATGTTCCCACAGTGTGGTGATGAGCTTGGAGTCGAGCATCTTTGAGCCAGGATTCACGCACTCCTTGCTTGCAGTGGACCCCATAGTTAGTTCTCTCTCTCTCTCTCTCTCTCTCTCTCTCTCTCTCTCTCTCTCTCTCTCTCTCTCTCTCTCTCACACACACACACACACACACACACACACACACACACACACACACACAGAATTGCAGATTTCAGCACCGCAGACAGAACTCAAAGGAAGAGGAGGAATTCTTGTGCCAACCCTACACCAAAATCTCCTGCCTCCCTTCACACACACCCCTGGATCTCAAACTCTGAGACTTCCTAAATGAAACCAGGGAAACCAGGCACCAAGTAAAACACAGTCCCTTGGGTGGGGGCCAGAGCACAGCAAGGAGGGCACTCGTCTGGCACATGACTGACTTGGGCTCAAACCACAGTATCCCAGAAGGTCCCCATGAACCCCACCAGAAGTGATCCCCGAGCATAGAACCAGGAATAAACCCTAAGCATCCCGGGTGTGTCCCCCACAAACCCACCAAATAAAAAGAAAAGAAATGAAAACAAAACTGCTTCTTGGGTGTGGTTGCAGGTGCCAGCTCTTAGGCTTCAGCCAGACCCACAACACACAGATAGGTGGGAAGCAGAGGGACCTGAGAGGGAGAGAACACATAAGGCTGTTTTCACATGCATACATGGGGCAACTACATGCACACACTTCAGAGGAGGAAGCTGTGGTGGAGAGAACCACGTGGCGTGGCCAGCAACCTGACCAGAAGCCAACAGTGCCCAGTCGGGCCAGGGTCTTCCCCTCTTTTCTCCCCATATGGGACTGAGGCTCCCAGCTGCAGACACTGTAGTGGACGAGGACACAGAGCTGTGGGTGGATGGAAACTCCGTCCTGAAGGCTGTTGTGCACCTGGGCTGGAAGGTGGCACCTATGTCAACGAGAGCAATGAGTGGAGTGAAACAGCACTCATGGTGGCCTGCAACATACAGCATGCAGACATGCACAGCAGCCCCAGGTCCAGTTTGCCTTGCAAACAGGCAGCAGGCAGACCCTAAAATCCAGGATATCCAGATCTGGCAGGAGGGCACTCATCTATGCTTGCATGTGGAGTCAGAGGACAGGTAATGTCCCTGCTGCTGGAGAATGGGACGACCCTAGCCTGGAGGACCACGTGGGGGGTCTTGGCACTAGTCATCAACACTGATGACAAGGACATGCCTGCAAGGCCCAGGGGTAGGAGATGATCATCATAGCCTCCGACACAGGCACCAGGCAGTACCTCCACAGGTCCCCTCTGCCCAAGTGCAAAGCCAGGCAGACACCTGCCCCTACATCTTGACTTCTGATGGCCAGCTGGGAGACCCGAGCCCCAGTTTCCTGCCCAGAGACAGAGACAGCTTCTTTGGCCTCCAAACGTGGCCACTGGGATTGGCCAACCCTTCCAAGGTTCTGGTGGCATCAGGTTCACCCTTTAGGAAAGCTGGTGCCCTCCAAAGGACACAACTGCCACAGCTGAAGAGACTGCGGTCAGAGCCCTGGGGCCTGCGAGCACCCTCTGGGCACCATGATGAGCGCTGGGGTGCCTGTACGAGCATCACCGAGGCACCCTTCCCCAAAAGGAAGTCTTTCTTTCTTTTTTTTTTTTTTTGTTTTTGGTTTTTGGGCCACACCTGACGGTGCTCAGGGGTTACTCCTGGCTGTCTGCTCAGAAATAGCTCCTGGCAGGCACGGGGGACCATATGGGACACCAGGATTTGAACCAACCACCTTTGGTCCTGGATTGGCTGCTTGCAAGGCAAACGCCGCCGCTGTGCTATCTCTCAGGGCCCAGAAAATCTTTTTATTTATTTTTTTTTTATTTTTGGGTTTTGGGTCACACCCAGCAGCGTTCAGGGGTTCCTTCTGGCTCTATGCTCAGAAATCGCTCCTAGCAGGCTTGGGGGACCATATGGGATGCTGGGATTTGAACCACCAACCTTCTGCATGAAAGGCAAACGCCTTGCCTCCATGCTATCTCTCTGGCCCCAAAAGGGAATCTTTCTTCAGAACCAGCATCATGGATGGCAAGGATCCCATGCTCTTCCCCTCCGTCCCTGAGCAGGGGCCCAAGAGACTGGCAGCCTGGAGGGCTCATGAGAAGAACCGAGCTCCCCAAGTGTGCTTGACCTGGAGGGGTGCTCTCCTGACTGACCAAGAAAAGGTCGTCCTAGAGACCACAACGGCACCCGGACTGCCCAGAGATTAGCACCATGGAGTAGATGGTACCCTGGAGCCAGGCACAGCCAACAGGAAGTGGTCCCCCAGCTCCCACCTGTTCCAGGAGCCCATGGATGCCACCATCAGCTCATGCCTCAGCTCCGTGTGGGGCAGCCCATTATCCCTTCTGAAGAGACCTGGCTCAGTCATACTGCTGCTAAACCGCCTTCCCCAAACCCGACCTGGCTTTCTGCCATCACTCACTGCCCACCTGAGCCTTCTCATGGCTGACCTCTGGCTTGCCAGCAAGCCAGCCTCCTTGCTTGCCAGGTGCCTGAAGGCCAAGGGCCCTGCTGCTCCCTGCTCCCCCAGGACACTGGAGCTGAGAGGCAAGAAGGTGCTTCTGCGGAGACACTCGATGCAGGTGGAATAGATGTGGCAGTTTTCGGAATTCCACATGCCGATCTAGGGAGGGGCAGCCCAGCAGGGTGGGATGGGGGGCTTCCCACCAGTCAGGATCATTCCCAGGAGATAGGGGGCAAAGGGGTGCCGACTTAGCACTGTTCTCTTGTCTGTCCTTTCATGTCATGTCAAGAACCATGTCAAGACAGAGGGCTGGAGTGATTGTACAGCAGGAGGGTGTGTGTCTGGTATGTGGCCATCCTGAGTTTGAGCCGTGGCATCCCATAACATCCCCTGATTATTGCCAGTATGTTCCTGAGCACAGAGTCAGGAACACAAGTGAGCCCTGAGCATTGCCAGGTGTGGTCCAAGACATGCCCTCTCCCTAAAAAAGAATCAGAACTCAAATGCAAATAAATGCTCATAAATAAAAGGTGTCACAATGGAATACTATGCAGCCATCAGGAAAAATAAAGTCATGAAATTTTCCTATATATGGATGGGCATGGAAACTATGATGCTGAGTGAAATACGACAGAGGGAGAGAGATAGATACAGAATAGTCTCACTCATCTATTAAATTTAAGAAAAATAAGACATTATTGAAATAATGCCCAGAGACAATAGAGATGAGGGCTGGAAGGACCGGCTCACAATACGAAGCTTACCACAAAGAATGCTGAGTGCATTTAGGGAAATAACTACACTAACAACTATCACAACAATCTTAATGAGTGAGAGAAGTAGAGTGCCTGCCTCAAATACAGGTGGGGGTGGGGCAGGGGAGACATTGTTGGTGGGAAGGTTGCACTGGTGAAGGAGGTGTTCTTTTTAATAACTGAAACCCAACTACAAACATGTTTGTAATCATGATGTTTAAATAAAGATATTATTTAAAAAAAAGAAATTAAAGGTATCTCAATTCTGGGGCTGGAACGATAGCACATCAGGGAGGGCGGTTTCCTTGCACATGGTTGATCCAGGTTCAATCCCCAGAATCCCATAGGGTCTTTTGAGCACCGTCAGGAGTGATTCCTGAGGAACCCCTGAACACCTCCAGGTGTGGCCCCAAAACAAAACAACATAAAGGTGTCCTGATTCTTCTCGTGAGGGCTTTCCCCAAACCTGAATGTTCAATGTGATAAGATGCAGAGGCTGTACGGTAAAGGGTGGTGTGGGCGTGGATTTCAGGATGGAATCGTAGGGACCAGTTAAGGGAGCAGCTTGAACATTTGGGGGCCCATCCCACCAGGCCTATTCACTCCTCTTGGGAACCTAGAGTGTTTCTTCCACTCCTGAACTCTGGGCTAACATTTCCACCTGACTTCATAGCTCCTTCAAGCAAGTAGAAGCAAGCAGTTGCCCTGCCCTGCTTAAACGAAGGCTTTGAGTACCCTCTGGTGTGCAGAAAAGATTTTAATTCCCCTCCTCGGGCCCCTGGCAGCTCAAGAAGTCCAGTAGAAGTTGGCCTGGCATGACTGATATGTGAGGCCCTGGGTTGGATCCCCAGCCACCGCCACAGACCCAGGCAGCACCGAGCCAAAAAGTTTTGGTTTTAGCCTTCCCAGCCCTGTCTCGCCACTGTCGCTTATCTAGGAGGTGTAGAGATGCAGGCGGTTTTGCAGGCGTCTCCTGGAATCACCTGACACCTTTGTAGTACCAGACGCGACGGGGGAGAAAGGGAGAAAGACAGTGGCAAGGATGTGCATAAAGAAGGCCCTAAGGCAATGGTGCAGATGCTGCACATGCGCACTAGGCCTCCCGCCGGAGGAGCCCGAGCCTGCACCTGCGCAGTAGCTTCTATAGTCTTAAAAAAAAAAAAAAAAAAAAAAAAAAAGCGTGCGCCTAAGCATTGGGACCGCTAGGAAGGAACGAGCGCCTGCGCATTGGGTCTCCAGCGGACAGACCGGGCGCCTGCGCACTAGGTTCACCGTCCCGAAAAGAAAAGCGTGAAGCTGAGCACCGGTGTCAACTAGGCGGGGGTTTGGGGAGAGCATGCGCCTGCGCACTGGGTTCACTTTTCCGGCAACTCCGGCGCGTGCGTACTCTGTATTCTGGTGGAGAAGCGTGCGCCTGCGCACTGGGCTGTGTTCGTGCACCTCCCAGGCCCGCGTCTAGCCGAAGCTGCCCCCGTACAGGGGGCGTCATGGGCCATAAGACTTGCGCGTTGCTGTCACTGGTGCTGCTGCTGTTGCTGCTGCTCCGGGCCGAGCGGCTCTGGGCCGCCGAGCTCACCTTCGAGCTGCAGGACAGTGCCAAGCAATGCTTCTTCGAGGACGTGGCACTCGGGGAGCGCTTTTCCCTCGACTACCAGGTGCAACGGCTTGGCCTGAGTACTGGGAATCAGGAGGGGCTGGAGAAATGATGGAACGCCGGCAGGGAGAGAATGGTGGGACCTGGGAGGGGATGGGGAATGATTGGGACCCAGGAGAGACTGGAGAGATGATGTGTCTTGGGAAGTGGGGGTGATGGGGGAGTGATGGGACCTTAGGGTGGAGTGGGTGATAGGACCCCAGAGGGACTGGAGAGGTCCTGGAACCCAGAAGGGGACAGAGAGGGGACCCAAAGGGACTGGAGAGGTGAGCTGAGGGGACCCAGGATGGAAGGAAATTTAATTTCAGGACCTGGTTAGCCAGGGATGGGAACCAGGCCCCCCTGCATCTTGGTGCTGTAGAGTGAAAGGGGTCGTGTCTAGTCTGGAACGGGGTGGGAGCTGCTGGGGGCTCTACAGAGGCCTGTGTTTTGGCTCAGGTGATCGCAGGTGGCCACTACGACGTGGACTGCTCGGTGGAGGACCCCCAGGGGCGCAGCCTGTATCACGGCACCAAGAAGCAGTACGACAGCTTCACACATCGCGCCGAGCTGGCCGGCGTCCACCAGTTCTGCTTCAGCAACGAGTTCTCCACCTTCTCACACAAGACCGTCTACTTCGACTTCCAGGTGGGGGACGAGCCCCCCATCCTCCCGGACATGGGCAGCCGGGTCACTGCTCTCACGCAGGTCAGTGTCACCATGAGCTGGACCTGCCATTGGGTCTCAGCAACGAACAGCCTTGGAGAAGTGGGGGGTGTCATACTGGGAGGTGTGGCCTGGAAGCGCCTGATATCCACTGAGTCCCTCCTGTAGGACAGGAGTGACACTCTGGCTGTTTGTCCTAGAGCATATCTGAGTTTCCAACAGCCACGTCACCTCAAGACCATGTCACCCCAGGAGGGCACACTCCCTGGAGTCTGTGAGCTGCAGCCCTGTCCTGTTCGGCACCCCTCTGAGCTGAGACAGGTGCTGCAGAGGGGGACGCTGACCCCTCTGTTGGCTACCAGAGTGGAGCATTTCAGCTCTGCAGTGCCTTTTTTTTTGTGTGTGGTTTTTTTGGGCCACACCTGGTGACACTCAGGCATTCCTCCTGGCTCTGCACTCATGGGGAACCCTGTTCCAGGGATCAAACCCGGGTCAGTGGCATCCAAGGCAGATGCCCTCCCTGCTGTACTTTTCACAGACTATGCTAGGAGGTCCACTCTCCCATATGACCACTGCTGCTCCTACCTCCTCCCTCAGATGGAGTCGGCCTGTGTCACCATCCATGAGGCACTGAAGTCAATCATCGACTCACAGACGCACTACCGGCTGCGGGAGGCCCAGGACCGAGCGCGGGCCGAAGACCTCAACAGCCGCGTGAGCTCCTGGTCTGTGGGCGAAACAGTAGCACTTCTGCTGGTCAGCCTGGGCCAAGTCCTGCTGCTCAAGAGCTTCTTCACGGACAAGCGGTCCAGCCCTTCCTAGGGCATGAGGGTGGTGGGCAGCTGGGCTGGGTGTCTTCTGTCCTGTGCTGCACAGTCCAGTCAGGCATCAGTCTCCTCTGCGTGGGTGACTGCAGAAGGAGATGCTGAGGTGGCGGCCATCTTGGGGCAGGGACTGCTGCCCGTAATCAGGCCCCCAGGACAGAGGGAGCCTCTGCAGAGGGACCCTCTGCTCTCCCTGCTTCAGCCCGTCCAGAGCAGGCTGGAGCATCCTGGAAAGAACAGATGGTGGTGGTGTCTTACATCGGGAGGGACTCAATAATAAACTGAGGTTGAGCCCTGACTTGGCCTTTCTTCTTGGCTGGAGGGGCTGTAGGCTAGAGAGTTAGAGACACCCGCAAGCTGGAGGTACTGGGGTTGGCACCCAGTGCACAGGGCAGGGCAAGGCAGAACAGTGTCACCAAGCACCTGCTCCTGAACTCAGTCTCTTTGTGCACCAAGCTTGTCTACCTTCAGCTCCTCTCCAGGATGGCCCCAAGTGTTTGGCCGAGACAGAGTATGTGGGCTCATGCATCATGGGGAGAAGAATCTGGGAACCTTCTTCCCAAGGAGAGTTGATTTGAGGCCGTGGAAATTTTCCTAGATCTCGAGTGAGTAGGCAGAGAGGCAGTGCAGGCCTATGCTCTGTCCTGCACCGCCCCCCTGCTGTGTGTCCTGCCCCTGAGCTGCACACAGGGAGGGAGGGAAGCTGGCAGATGGGCCCAGATGTCAACACAGAAGCTCCCATCCTGGATTGATGAGATGGGAAGCTCTGTAGGATCTTCTCAGTCAATGCCAACCAGTTTCTGTTTTTGAGCCACATCTGGCTCTGCTCAGGGGTTACTCCTGGCTCTGCACTCAGAAATCAGTCCTGGAAGGCTCGGGGGACCCTATGGGATTCTGGGAATCAAACCGAGGTCAGCCACATGCAAGGCAAACGTCCTCCCCGCTTCGCTATCACTCTTAACTTCCCAGTTTCTTCTGCTTTTCTCTGAGCCACAGCAACACGATGCATAGCCACAAGAGGGCAATAGAAGCATCCGTGTTAGGGTTGTTATCAACTTGGGAGGGGGCTCGAGGAAGCAGGGGGCAAAGTGGGCAGAGAAAGTCAAGGCTGTTGCAGGACATAGTCCACGGCATCCAGGTCACTGAGCTCCACCTGCTTGGCCTGGCCCAAGACAGCTGGGCCTCGGGTGTCCCGGCTCCAGATAGTGACAAAGCTAATTTTTTGTTTTGTTTTTGGGCCACACCTGGTGTTGCTCAGGGGTTCCTCCTGGCTTTGCACTTAGGGATCACTCTTGGCGCTGCTCAAGGGACCCTGTAGGATGCTGGGAATTGAGCCCAGGTCAGCTACATGCAAGGCAAGCGTCCTCCCGGCTATGCTATTTCTCCAGCCCCTGGGTTTGTTTGAGTTTTTCTCATTTATTTTTTATTTATTTATTTTGGGTTTTGGGTTATACCCGACAGCACTTGGGTTACTCCTGGCTCTATGCTCAGAAATCACTCCTAGCAGACTAGGGAGACCATATGGAATGCCGGAATTCAAACGACCATCCTTCTGCATGCAAGGCAAATGCCCTATTCCATGCTATCTCTCCGGCCCCTGTTTTTTTTCTCTATTTTTTTGTATTTTAGTGCTGCACTTGGTAGTGCTCAAGTGTTATTCCTGCACTTACAAATTACTCCTGGCAGGCTCAGGGACCCTATGGGACTTTGGGGATCAAACTCAGGTTGGCCACATGCAAGGCAAATGCTCTTTCCGTTGTGCTATCTTTCCTGCCCCTGCTGTTGCTATTCTTAATATAATTTTTACCCAAAATTTTATTTTGACTAAATTAAGAAAGCACTGAAAAGCTGCAGTGCTTTTTCAGGGCTGAGCTTCCTGGGTGGTGATGGGGATTCTGAGGGAGGTGCTTGGCTCCCACCCATGTAGGTGGGTTGCAAGGCTAGGAGGAGCTCTGCAGTTATGCCTGCTGGGCTAATGCTGAGCCTGGCCCACAGAGCCCAAGTGTTTGTAATTAATACTCAAACTAATGGCTTAATTAGTTCCTCCTGTGATGCTGATGAACCTGAGTAATTGGAATTCACCTTCTCTTTTTCTGATGGATGTTAGCCATTTATTCAAGTGGTTTCTTGAATTCCTGAGAAATAGAACTCTCCAAAAATCCTTTTGTAAATGTTACAGTTACAGTTAATTATACTTGTTACCTTGACTTGCAGTTAATCTCCTTATCACCTTTTACTTACAGAAACCTTATTTAACCAGCACATATTAGAGAATGGAAAACTACATAGTAATGTATACCAGCTTGCTACACTAAAATAAAATGGTATATATTATTACTATTTGTACGTTAATATTGTATATTAATGCCAGGAACAATCAAAAAATTTTTTTGGTTTTGGGGTCACATCTGGTGGCACTTGAGTTACTCCTGACTCTGCACTCAGGAATTCACTCCTGCCAGTTAGGGGTCCCTATGGGATGTCAGGGATCTAACCCAGGTAGGCCATGTGCAAGGCAAATGCCCTACCCACTGTGCTATCGGGCCCCAAAATATTTCTTTTTCTTTTTTTTTTTTTTGTTGTTGTTTTTGTTTTTTTGGGCCACACCCAGTAACGCTCAGGGGTTACTCCTGGCTATGCGCTCAGAAGTTGCTCCTGGCTTGGGGGACCATATGGGTTGCCGGGGAATCGAACCGCAGTCCGCAGTCCGTCCAAGGCTAGCGCAGGCAAGGCAGGCACCTTACCTCTAGCGCCACCGCCCGGCCCCCAAAATATTTCTTAATAAATTCTGCAAAGTATAGCACTAGGGATTCTATCTAGGAATACAGACTTTCATGTAATGTTATATATGGAATTACATGTACATATTATGCAATTATTACATTATAGTAGGTACATAACTACACAATAACATTCAGTACGAGTAACATTCCCTTAAATGTAACTTGTCAACTAGGTATTTTAGAACGTCTCTTCTGTTTAACCAACTGTAAGTATTTTGGGTTTCCCAGAAGTGG
Organism: Suncus etruscus; assembly: GCF_024139225.1. Classification (NCBI taxonomy): domain Eukaryota; kingdom Metazoa; phylum Chordata; class Mammalia; order Eulipotyphla; family Soricidae; genus Suncus; species Suncus etruscus. Next base: position 10,388,890 of record NC_064858.1, on the reverse strand, counting down.
TGGGTAGAGAAACACCCCCAGCTGAAGGCACTCAGCGTGCTGAGTGGTCCCCTTCTGGGTTACTCAAAGGACAAGGGACAATGGCTTCCTGAGTGTTCTGGCAGTGTTGCTGAAAAGCATCTTTAGGGTCTCCGAGCACATCTCAGGGCAGGGAAGTGACTTGGTGACCCCAAAATTGCCCTGGGACAGAGTCTGGGCAGCCTTGTGTTCTGAGACTCCTCTCTGGCCCTGGGAAGAAGTAGAGGTTTTGTCCTAGCAGAAAAGAGCTTCCAAGTGGAGGTCAGGGGCTACTGCTGCTCCCATTGGGTTTCTGGAAGCTTCCCCTCTGAGAACTGGTCCTTTAGATGCCACCTCTCTGGTCGCTTATGGGTGCCCCTGATTCTGCCCACTGGGTGGCGGAGCACTAAGCTGACTCATCTGAGTTGGCGGATGAGACTTCTGAGTAGATCTACACTATGCGGCGTGTTTGCAAACAGACTTGGCAAGTGGAAGTGTGGGGCGGGACAGAGCCCCTCTAGCTGCTCCCCCCACTGCATGTCCCAGGGAATCCCGGACTTCCCTCTAAGAAGACCCTGCCTGTAGAGGTGCCTGTGTCGCAGGCCCAAGTCAATCAGCACAAAGCCGAGACCCATTGGGAAGGGGTCCTCGCTTCTTCCCCACACTGACTTCCCTGGAGAGCAGAGGACCCTGCAGGACACCTCTCCATATCTGAACTCAGGCCTGAGGGGTCAGGCCCCCTAAAAGGGAAGGGGTCCTCCCAAGGCACTCCTAGCAGAGATGGGCATCCTGAGGGGCCCAGGACGGAGTACTGGAGTACAGCACAGATGCCAGGGAGCAAGCAGTCCCCTCGAACCCCATGTTGGGGGCCTGAGTTCTGGATAGTACCACTTCTATTTTGGCCCCTCAGCCTGCTTCCTAGGTCCTCCATGAAGGAAATTTAGGGTGCCCTCTTACCTTAGTCTGACCCATTGAACCCTTCATCCCTGGTCTATGTGACTTGGTCTGTCTGTGTATTGAGGGATGCCTTCCTCAGTGCACCAGAAAGTGTGGGAGTCTGGGGTGCCATCCCTCGCACCAGGAAGGAGAAGAGGGAGTGCCCTGGGGAAGAGGTACCCTCTATGCCCCGCTCACATAGTGGTCCCAGAAGAAAAGGAACGTGGGATTCCAGCGCTTCACAGATGTGAGCTCAGGAAGAAGTCACAGGAAGGCAGCAGAGAATGGGCACAAGACTGCCTGTCTTGCCTGCCAGTCTAACTTCTGGGGGAGGGGGCAGGAAAGGGACCCTGCTGGGGTTCAGGTAAGCCTCTGGGCAGGAAGGATGTGAAGTGTCTGCAAGGCCAAGCCACACTCTTCACAAACTGTCCCTCCGGCCTTTGCCTCTTCGGGGTGGGAACAAGATCTCCAACAACACCTACTCCAGGTACCCACTCACAGGGAGGGGCCCAGACGATGAGGCCTCCCCCAGCCCCAAAAACCCAGACAGTAAATCGATGCGTCCTGGCTGCACCCGTGAAGGGGGTGCACCTGCGGGGGGCCTGTGCCCGAGGCAGCCCCAGGACAAGGACGCCGGTCCCCACCTGCAAGTCCCTCCGGCTCCAGCTCCCGTTGGGGTGTCTGCGCGTGTTTTGGGGGGGCGGTCACGTGAGGACCCGCCTCTCCAATCTGGGAACCAGCGAAGCCCAAAGAGGGAATTTTTCCAAGAGGGAAAAATCAACCAACGGGACCAAGTGGCCGGGGCGGCCCGGGCGGGCCGGGGGGCTGCAGGGTGGCGCGCAGGGAGGCAAGGAGCGGCCCCCGCGGTCACCTTCAGCCTGCGGAGCGGGAGCCACCGACCGGCCCTCCCGCGCGCCCCCGGACCCGCCCCCCGCAGCCCCGCGCCCCGCCGCCCGCTCCCGGGCCCTCCTCGGTGACGCGGCGCGGCCAGACAGACACAAAGGCCAAGCTTGGGCCGCCGGCGCCTGGCGGGCAGCAGCACAACCCGGGGCGCCCTGGCACCATCCTGGAGGTTGGGGGGGACACCGCGCAGGTGAGCGCAGCACCCCCGGAGCCGGCCCGGCGCGCAGGACGCGCAGAACCCGGCGCCCAGAGCATCCTCCCCGCATCTTGGCGGCCGGACCGAGCAGGGGGCCCTGCGCCCCGCATCCTTGGAGGTAACTTGAAGAACTGGGAGGCGGGGGCGCACGTGCATGCGTATGTGGGGGGTCCCCCTGGTTCCGGAGTTGGCCACTGCGGTCCGAGGGGGTGGGGCAGAAAGGGGGTGGTCCCTCCCCAACCCAGGGGGGTCTGTGGATGGATGGATGGATGAGGCTCGGTTGCAGTTTGGGGGCAAGTTTTCACCCCTTCTCCAAAAGCGGCATTTGGAGGGCTAGATCTTGGAACAATGTGCACTGAAAGGCACAGCCCCCCTGGCGCCCACCGGTACCCTAAGAGAGCTTTCTCCGGATGGGTGTCCTCAGCTAGCTCAACTTTGCCAGGCCGGTGACAGTCACAAGCCTCACCAGCAGCTCCAGCGGCCCGGCCTGGCTTTGCTGCAGACTGTGCCTCTGGCTTAGCTGGAGCCCCTGGTCAGGAATGATACCTACTGGGGACCCCCAGAGAGTCTGTAAGGCTCAGCGGGCTGGGACACGCAGTAGAACCCTGGCTGCGCCATCACCCTCCCCTTCAGCCTCCCAGTCTGGCACCAGCCTTCTGAGGCCATCACAGAGGAGTTTGTGCACCCCTTTGCCTGGGGATGCCTGAGGCCCGGAGAGCCGCCGGCACCCCTGGAAGAAAGGGTGGTTGGCATCAGACAGCCTCAGAGAGATCCACTCCAGAGTCTGAAGGAAAAGCCTGCAGCAGTCCAAGCGGAGGGCGGTTTCCTGAGAGGGTGGAGGGGCCTAGGTCCTGGATGCCAATGCCAGTGGCTGGGGAGTGCTGGGGACAGAGCTTCAGGACCGGAGCCAGCCCAGCTGGGGGCTTATGGCCCAGGCTGGGTTTCAGAGCACAAACCTTTGTCTTTTCCCTACGGGCGACCTTGGTGACTTCATAGCTTCTAGAGGCCCTCTGGGTATGGGTGCCTATTCCACCTCTGTCCCAAGCTTTTGGGCATTCTTACACAGACAAGCCCCTCCTCCCCCCCCCCCCCATCTGGTGGTGGTGGAGCAGAAGCTGGTCTGCTGTGTGTGTCCCTGACCAGGCTCTGAGCTGGGAGCTGGGAGCTGGGAGCTGGGAGGCAGCTGTGTCCAGCAGGGAGGGTGGGGCCAGGCCTGGAGTCCCAGCTTCACCCGTTTATAGGACTCAGTTGAGGTGCGAGGGGCAAGTCTCTGATCTTTGCTGCCTTCCCTGAGCCATGACCCTCTGAGGGCATTCCCTCCCCCTTCAGAATCTGGTTCTCAGTCTTTTCCTGAGGCTCCATCTTTTGGAAACCACTTAACAAACCTGTTTCACTCTGAGGAGGGTCCATCTTGGGGAACATTTTTAGGAGAAACCACTGTCAAAGACAACTTTAAAAATGCTTTTTTAATTAAAAGTTTTATTTGGGGGGGGGGTCATACCTGGTGGTGGTTAGTTGTTGCTGCAGACTCTGCACTCAGAAATCTTTCCTGGTGGTGCTCGGGGGGATCCTATGGAATGCTGGGGATCAAACTCAGGTATACTTCTTGCAAGGCAAGTACCCTCCCCACTGCTCCAGCCCCCTCATGGAGAACTTTTTTATTATTCTTTTATATTTTTGAATTTCTTTTATTTTATGGGGGGCCACACCCGGTGACGCTCATCACTCTTGGCTATGCACTCAGAAATCGCTCCTGGCAAGGGGAACCATATGGGATGCCAGGGATGGAACCGAGGTTCATCCTGGATCAGCAGCTTGCAAGGCAAAATGCCCTACCGCTGTGCTATTGCTCTGGCCGTATTATTATTATTTTTTTTTTTTTTTGGTTTTTGGGTCACACCCGGCAGTGCTCAGGGGTTACTCCTGGCTGTCTGCTCAGAAATAGCTCCTGGCAGGCACGGGGGACCATACGGGACACCAGGATTCGAACCAACCACCTTTGGTCCTGGATCGGCTGCTTGCAAGGCAAACGCCGCTGTGCTATCTCTCTGGGCCCTGGCCGTATTATTTTTTAAATTAATGAAATTTTAATTGAATTACTGTGAGATTCAGCTACAGAGTTGTTCAGGATGGTTTGAATCATACAATGTCTAACACCCATTGCAACTGTACAACCAGTATGCAATTCCTGCCACCAATGTTCCCAGTTTCCCTCATGCCCTACCCTGCCTGCCTCTGTGGCAAACATTTCTCTCTCTCTTTGTCTCCCTCTCCCCCTCTACTCTTCCTTTCCCCCTCCTTCCCTCTTTCCTTCCGTTCTTTTTTTTTCTTTTAGGTCCTGTGATTTCATGGACAACTTTTAAGGGGACTCCAGTGGAACTTGGGGGCTGTGTGGCATCCAGATGGACCCAGATCTTTGCATTTAAATAGCCTCCTCTGCAGTTTCCCTAGTGTCTTCCTAGGGCTCTGTGGGACGCTGACTTCTGCTGTCCCCCAGAGTCCTGAGCCATGGAGGGCTCCCGGGAGCCACCACTCATCCTAGTGAAGGTTCTTGAGGACCTGGCCAGCACGCGGCATGTGGCATCTTACCAGGACCTCTGCCAGTCGCTGTGTGCCCGCCTGGACCTGCCGCAGCTGTCCAGGCTCAGAACCCTTCTCTTCCACACTGCCTGCCTGGACCCCGGCTTCCCGGCCACGCTGTTCAAGGACAAGGCAAAGTGTTCCGTGGACAACCCGCAGTCCAAGAAGATCATGGTGGCCGCTGACGTCGTGACCATGTTCAATCTCATCCAAATGAACAGCGGCACCACCAAGGGGAAGCTGTCGGGCTCAGTGGGAGGCAGACAGAAGGGGTGCAGGAAGGAAGCTGGCAGCGAGGCCGAGTGTGCGCCCCTGGACTGTCGGCTCCACGACCAGGCATTGGAACCTGGCTACTCAGCCAGGCAGCGGGAGGGCCAGGAGAGCCCCGTGTTCCTCAGCCCCTCACAGCCCGACTTCCTGCTGGGCCCAGCTGGGAAGAGTGGCTCAGCCTCCCTGGACCGCCTTCAGGGCCTGGGCTCCTTCGGCGTGGGTGGCACGCGGCCCTGTGAGATGCAGAGAACCTACTTCCCCATGAACCTGGACACTGAGCCCCTCTCGGACACTGAGCCACTGCCACCGAGCCTGGCCAACAGTGACACCTTCCTAGCTGCTGATGGGCAACTTTTGGTGCCCTCCAGTGGGCAAAGCCATGGAGTCTCCAGGGAAAACTTCCACCTCCTGGTGCCTGTGAGCGCCCGGCAGCTGGAGGCTGAGTGTGGGGAGCCCCTGAGACAGAAGCAGCCGCCCAGGAGTCCCATGTTCACCCACAGCTTTGAGCTGCCCTGCGGAAGCACCGGCCTGGATGTTGCTTATGACCAGCGGCGGGTCAAGCATGAGAGCCTGGACGACCTGCAGGCCTCCACCTACTTCGGGCCCTCTCCTGTACCCGGAGCCCTGGAGCCAAGGCGCTGCCTGGGCAGGTCCGGCCGACCCACCCCCTGGCCGGCCAAGAGCTGGAGCCTGAACACAGAGGAAGTGGTTGACTTGGAACCATCCTTCTTCAGCAGAGACCTGCCTGAGAAAAAGCAGCGCTACCCCAATCCTGGCACGCAGAGCCCTGTGTTCCCCATCCAAGACAGGCACCCCGTATTCTTGGCACCCAAGGACCCACAGCCAGTCTTGTATGTGTCCCAGCCCACAGAGGCCCCATCACCAGCCCTGTCTCCCATCGAACTAGACAATCTGGAGCCAGTGAAGGCCTTCCCAGAGAAGGGAAAGGCAGCGGCCTGCAGCCTCCGGCAGCTGAGCTCCGACACAAGCAGCGTGAGCACCCAGACAGAGCAGCTGGCACCTGAGCCCATAGGCAGCGCCGGCCGATCCAGCGACAGGCCCAGCCGGAAGCAGTCGGAGGACTCAGAGGCTATTAGCGACGACATCAGTGACATTTTTCGCTTCCTGGATGACATGAGTGTCTGTGGCTCCACAGGCGTTCTGCCTTCCTCTTGCTACAACAGCACTGGCTCCCTGTCCCAGCTGCCCAAGTCAGAGGGTGACAGCTCTCCAGAGCAGCCCCGTGGCCCCCGAGAGAAAGGTGACTCAGAGGAGGAGCTGAAGAGCAGCGTGTGTCGGCTGTTGCTGCGCATTGGGGAGATCGAACGGCGGCTGGAGTCACTGCTGGGCGTCCGTGAGGAGATCTCCCAGGTGCTGGGCAAACTCAACAAGCTGGACCAGAAGATGCGGCAGCCTGCAGAGGGGACGAGCCACACACCGCTGGACCTGCCCTCGATGACCAGCGAGGATGAGGAGGGAGGCTCGCCCCGGCTCCCTTGCAGTCACACACCCACCCGGGGTGACGGGGCCGCTGAGTGGGGCTGCTTGGAGGGCGGCAGCAGCCACAGTGCCAGTCTGCGGGTGGCCGCCCTCAAGCGGAATCTGCTAGCCCGGCCCTCATCCAGGTCCCTGACGGAGAACAGTGCCACAGAGTCCAAGATTGCCAGTATCTCCGACTTGCCCCGGGGCTGGAGTGCCAGCACCCGTGGTGCCCATGGCACCCACCCTAGCCATGGGGGCCTGGGTGGGGCTGAAGGCAAAGACTGGCATCACAAGACCCGGGAGGTAAGCCTGCTGGAGAGTGAGGGAATTCCCTGAGGCTCTGTGACCAATGATTCAAGAGCCTCCTTCCATGCACGAGGCAGGTGCAGGGGCCCCCCATGCTCCAGTGAGAACAGGAGGGGGCAAAGATCTTGTGCTGCCCAGCGGGGTGGCACAATGTGGGGTGTGGCTTGGGGGCAGGAGCCCACGGGCACCTCTTGCTCCAGAACTTTGGAAAGGTCACACTTGCATGTGTAAAGGCAGTAGTGCTCCCCATAGACACCGTCCTCCAGGTAGTGCTCCTCCGTGGATACATTCCCCCAGGTAATGCGCCCTGTGGACATCACCCCCTTGTAGTGCTCCCTCATGAATACATTCCCCAAGGAGTGCTCTCCCATGGACACTGTCTCCCAGGTAGCACTCCCCACTTCTCATGAATGTGCTCCCTCAAGTAGTGCTCCCTTTGGGCAATGTTCTCCTCAACAGTGCTCCAGGATTCAGGGAACTTTGGGCCCTTCTGTCCTAAAGAGATGGCCTGGCGGTGGTGGTTCCCTCCACCCAGGGTCCTTCCTGCCTCTAGTAAGTACCTACATCTCTGTGGTAGACATTGCCCAGGGCCAGAGAAAGGCAGCCTATTCCCCATTGTCTCACAGGCCGACCGGCAGCCTGACGGCCCTTTGCAGCCCCGAGTGGGCTTCCTGGTGGAGCAGGTATTCAGCCCCCGCGCACACCCAGCCTCGCTGCGGGGCCCGGCCAAAGGTGGCTCCTTGTACACTGATATGCGGCTGGCCGAGGTGAAGCGGCAACCACCCTGGGCCCTGGACCAGCGTATCCGCAGCACAGGTGGCAAGGGCAAGCTGGCCGCGCTGGACCTGCAGGTGAGCAGGAGGTGGGGAAACCTCCAGCATTATATCCAACATGGTGGATATAATCAGGGACCCCCAGGAGGGTGGATACAACCCCCAGGATGTTGCATATAAATGGGGACCCCTCAACAGGCAGGTACAAGCCCCCAAATCCCTAGAATCACAAGACTACGTACATCACAGCAACTCCCAGTTTCCTTCAGTGTTTCCAAGTTCCCTAGACTGACCAGGACTAGGTGACGGCCTAGAGGGCAAGTGGTGCCCCAGGCAGGGCTGTGGGGACCCCTGGGGCAAGTGCCTCGTCCACTCACCTGCCCCCTGACCACAACTGTGGAGCCTATAGGCTCCATGAGCACGTGGGAAGTCTCTTCTGGGCTCAGGGGGTGAGGGTCTGATGCTGTCTCTGGCTACCAGGCCCAGGAGACCCTGAACCCCAACAATCTGGAGTATTGGATGGAGGGGCTGCACACACCCGGCTACGACTCGCTGCTAAAGCACAAGGAGGCTGAGTTCCGACATGCCAAGGGCTGCAAGATGGCAGCTCTCGTGGCTGCGGCTGCCTGTACCGTGCTGCTGGTCATTGTGGTACCCCTCTGCACCATGAAATCATGAGCGGCCAGGGGGCATGGCCTCGGGCATTGAGGCCACCTGTGGGGCCTCCCAAGGGCTACAATGCTGAGTTTTGCTCGTCCATCCATCTGTCCAACTTTGTCTTCATGGGCACCATGGAATGTTCTGGATGTTCTTGAGGCCAAGTGGGAAGAGTGAGCTGCCATGCCTGCTTAGAGAACTGGAGCCTGGGGAGCTCCCCAGGTTCCAGGCCCTTCGGGGTTGGGGATCTCCCTGACACCTTCTGCTTCTCTGGGACTTGTGCCTTGAAGAAGAGAGATGGGCCAGAACACTGAGGTTCTCAGGAGTGTGGGGTGTCGGGTCCCCTGTACCCACACTGACTTTCCAACACTGGTCAACAGAGCAAAAAAAGAAAAACAAAAAGCCAAAAGACCAAACAGGCAGGCCCACTGCACTGCGTCTGTCTGTGTGTCCATCTGTGTATCCAACCACTAGGCTCTGTGTTGTCTCTGTGAAGCCACTACTCTCCTGGAATCCTGCAGACCCCAGCGTCCAAGTTCCAGTCGTCTCCACCCACAAGACTGGGTGGAGTATCTTGTCTTGTCCCTCGTGGGGTGTGAGAGCCCAGTCCCCCATGCTGTGGGGTCCTTGGAAGCAGCTTTCAACCAAGTATGGCCAGAATGGCCGAGATTTTGAGCTGGGGTCAGTGCTGTTCAGGGGCCACTCAAGGGGACATTTGCGTGGATGGGGTGTCCAGCAATTCCTCTCCTGGTGCTGTAGGGGGGCAGTTGCTCCTGAAGGCTGCCCTGGGCTGAGGGTCCTCTGTTCCCTCCCTGCCCTATGCAGGGAATGTCTGTAACTGCCCCTCCAGCCACCAGTGGGGACAGCAATGGGGAGATTCCCTCTTCTGGGGAGGAGCATGGCCACCCAGACTGGTGGGGGTGGGGGTTCATATGCTCCCTCCCCCACTCCAGCACCGTATCTGCAAGAGCAATTTCCTGGATCTGAGCCTATATCATCACACACCTTGACCCACCTAATTTCATCCTCGGGTTCCACCAGCGAGCCCAGCCCTGCTCCTTGGAGATCCCCGATCTCCTGGAAAGTCCACGGTCCTACCCTCCTCTTTTTCTACTGGAATCTCCTTTGGACAGAGCCTCAGAGAAGAAAAGTAAAAAGTCCCTACCCCCAGCTTTCGGATTCCACCCCCAACCCCTTTCTCCCCCCTGCCTACTGGTTGCGTTTACAGGTCACCAGAAAAGGTGGCACAGCTGGGCTCAGGATGGAGGAAAGTATCCTGTGTGGTGTGGAAATTGGGCCCCACCTGCTTCTAGCTGCTGAGAATGTTCTGGTGAACAGGGATGATCTCACCATTACTGTCTGTGAGCTTTGGGATGTGTTTCTAAAGGCAAAAGGCATTCATCTTTGTTGGCATAAATGGGGACAGGTTACAATACTGCAAAAAATATATTTATTAAAGTAACTGAGAAATGCAACACACTTACTTATGCCTTATGAGCGAGGGGAGGGGGAGGGGGGTTTGGGGAGGCTGAGGGCCCTGGATCCGAGGTGTATCTCAGCACACTCTGGTGCTTGACCAATGTTATATAAAAACCAAGAACTAAGCACATTTCTAGACTTTATTTTCAAATGGCTCTTGTCACATTTGGTGAATGTACACGGTTAGTTGGAAGTGCTCGTGTAAACTCTGCCTCTCCAAATATAACAGAAAATAAACTTGTTGAGTGGCTGATTCCTTGTCATGAGGTCTTTGTCCTGAGCATTGAAAATAAGAACTAAGGAGTGGGGCCAGAGCAGTGGTGCAGCAGTACGGCATTTGCCTTGCATGAGTCTGACCTAGGAAGGACTGTGGTTTGATTCCCCCACGTCCCATATGGTCCCCCAAGCCAGGAGCAATTTCTGAGCACACTGCCAGGAGTAACCCCTGAGTATCACTGGGTGTCCCCCCCACACACAAAAAAAACAAAGAGCTAAGAGGGCCAGAGAGATAGCACAGCCGTTGGACATCTGCCTTTCACGTGGCCAACCAAGGACAGACCAACCGGTTTGATTACCAGCATCCCATATGGTCCCCCGAGCCAGCCAGGAGCAATTTTTGAGCACAGAACCAGGAGTAACCCGAGTGCTGCCGGGTATGCCCAAAAACAAGAACTAAATTTCAGGCACTCTGCCTTGGGGCAGGTTTGGGGACCACGTGGGATGCTGGGGATCCAACTGAAATTGGCCATGTATAAGGCAAGCAGCCTCCCTGATGTATTAGGTTCTGGCCTCCAGATATTTCCTTTTCTTTTTTGGGGGTGTGTGTGGAGAACCTGGGGGTAATATCTGGCAGTGCTTAATCAAGTTTTACTTCTGGCCCCCCATAGCAGGAAGGAGTAACTGCACGGGGCTTCCTGGTAAATCTCTTCCACCAAATGCAACTAGAGTCCCCACACTCCCTAAGACAGGGGTTGGGGTTCAGGAAGCAGCAGGAAGCATGCAGGGCAGCGTGCAACATTCTTGGGCCTTGGAAGAAATGAAGCCGTCTCAGGATATCCCAAAGAGCAAAGGGGCAGAATGGGGGGCACTGCAGCTCCAGATTCCCCAGCACCCCATTTCCCACCTTGTCACTCCTGGGGTTTGTACACCAGTGGAAGAGCGCCTCTCACCCCCATGCTCACACACTTCACTTGGTCCTCACCTGCATCTAATTTCCATGCCAGCACATCACAGACATAAACGGTCTGCAGAGGTGCCAGTAGAGTAAAAATAGAATCCAGAAGAGCAGGCGCTGACTTATTAGCAGACAGAAAGGAAAATGAATTCAGATATGGCGGGGGGGGGGGGGGGGGAAGGAAAGGGAAAGGAAAGAGAAGGAAAAGAAGGGAAAGAAAGGGAGGGGAAAGATGGGAAGGGAAGAGAAAGGGAGGGGAAGGGAAAGCTGCCAATATCCCCAAAGTGAGGTTTCAGCACTCCTAAAACCCAGGTTGACCCAGGAACACTAGAGGACATTTGGGTTGTTTATTTATTTATTTATTTATTTATTGGTTTTTGGGTCACACCCGGCAGTGCTCAGGGGTTATTCCTGGCTCCAGGCTCAGAAATTGCTCCTGGCAGGCATGGGGGACCATATGGGACGCCGGGATTCGAACCGATGACCTCCTGCATGAAAGGCAAACGCCTTACCTCCATGCTATCTCTCCGGCCCCGACATTTGGGTTGTTAATGAGTAAAGGCTCCAGACTCTGGGGAATCTCTGGACTTGGGTTTCCACTCTGTGGGCTGAGCCTCACATGCATCATCAAGACCTCAACTGAAGGATTTTTTTTTTGTTTTTTGGGCCACACCCGGCGGTGCTCAGGGGTTACTCCTGGCTGTCTGCTCAGAAATAGCTCCTGGCAGGCACGGGGGACCATATGAGACACCGGGATTCGAACCAACCACCTTTGGTCCTGGATTGGCTGCTTGCAAGGCAAACGCCGCTATGTTATCTCTCAGGGCCCCAACTGAAGGATTTCTTAATGCAGCATCTTTTTTTTTTTTTTTTTTTGGGCCACATCCGGGGGTGCTCAGGAGTTACTCCTGGCTGTCTGCTCAGAAACAGCTCCTGCCAGGCATGGGGGACCATATGGGACACCGGGATTCGAACCAACCACCTTTGGTCCTGGATCGGCTGCTTGCAAGGCAAACACCACTGTGCTATCTCTCCGGGCCCAATGCAGCATCTTTTTACCTCTGATTCCCTCACTTGCCTTTTCTGTTGCTATGTGTGCTCTGAGCACAGCAGTGCCAAGCAGACGTGGGTGAAGATGCACTGAACTTCCTGCCCTTATCGGGATCCACCATGCCCACACGTCCCATCTCCGAACCCTGTTGCATGTCTTGCCAATGGAATCTTGGCTCTCTCTATCCAGTCTTGAAAGGCAGGAAAGTGATTCAGGACTAGTACCCTTTCCTGACCGGCCGCAAAACTGACTAGAATGTTTTCTGAGGTGTTTCTCTCCTGGGGGGCAGAGAGCAGGTCACATGTTCTCCCAAGTCCCACAAGGCACATCAAACCTTGGTCTTGCCTGGTCTGCAGCCAATCATGATGCTCCACCCAACCCTCCTTGCTATGCTGTGTGGCCCCATACCCATGGCGCTGCCTCCTGTTAGCAGGGGTCTTAGTGGACTGCAGTCTGGCCTGAGTTTGCATCACTAGACAGCACCTAAGAGTGGGTGACCCCTTGTCTTCTAGAGCATCACATACATGCACCAGCAGCTTGTGGTTCTTGCTGGCCTTGGTAGGCTGGAACGGCTTATCAGACTCCCCTAGAAAGAGCACCCCGCCTCCAACTCATGCCTGAGCCCCATCTCTGACTGCTATACAAGGTCTCCCGTGTGTCTACATTCCCGTGCCTGTCTGCAGGCCAATTTTACGCAGCACCTACTGCTCACACTGAGCAGCCGTGAAGGCAGAGTGTGGAAAAGGGGCAGGTGACTGTGAGGGGGCCTGCTGGCCTGGAGGTGCCACCATCGCCTTTGCTAAAAATAACCTGGCCTGGAGCTGGAGAGATAGCACAGTGGGGAAGGTATCTGCCTTGCATGAAGCTGACCCAGGTTTGATCCCCAGCATCCTAGATGGCCCACCCTGAGACTCCAGGATTATTTCTGAGCGCAGAGCCAGGAGCCCCAAACAAAAAACAAATGAAAATATAACTGGCTTTTGGCCTTGAATAGAAAGTCACCTCCCCTCTGTCCCCACCCTGGTGGGAATCCTTCCCCTGTGGTTCTAACCTGCTCCTCTATGAGCAACAGGATAGGAGGGATCCACAATGGAGGTGGCTCCACAAGGACCCTGTTTTTCCTCTGCCCTCAAGATCACACCTCCTCCCCTCAGACCTCCCAGAACCACAGCCAGGACCATCTGTCAGAGATGCCTGATGTGACTCTGCTAGTGCCTGGTGGCTGGGTCACACCTTCCAGGGAGAGAGCATCTCTCTTGCTCAGCACTCAAGGCCTTGTCGCTTTCTCTGCTAATAAACCCATGATGGATCTGGTCTGGAGACTCCTTCTTAAATAAATCCGCCACCTGACTTAATAAGGCTCCGAAAACAAACAAGGCAAACTTAATTTGCTCACAACACTTCATCATTTTTCGGGCTCCAGCCCATAAAACATGCCCCCCCCCCCCCCAGAGGTGGCAGAGTGGCCAAATTGTCCTGTGACTCATTGCGGCTGTCCGGGAGAGATGCTTTTGTGTCACTTAGTACAGAGGTCCAGGGGGATGTGCAGAGTTGGGGGTCATGATGATGAGAGTGGACAGAGTGTGGGGGTGTGGGCAGAGGACCCCATCCCAGACCAGAGATGGATGGAAACAAGAGGTGTTGGTCCTGGTGGAGGCTGGGGGTGGAGACACAGGACAGAGTCAGGGCCTCAGTCTGGGTCACATACGGGCATGTGGAGGTCCCCAGGTCAAGGCCAGGCCAGGAAGTGCTGGAAAGAGGCAGTATGACCCAGCCAAAGCCGAACCATTTCCACAGGGAACTCTCAGTTTTGGGGTCATTGGCCCCAGACAAGGCCCTGTAGGCTCAATGGCTATGGGCATATAGACCCCAGCAGGATTCACTGAGTGTTCCCAGGTCCCAGCTGGGCTTGGGGATTTGAGATAGTTTCAATGTGGGGATGTCCTGAGTTGAACCCTGGTAATCCATACTCAATTGAGCTAAGTTCTAGGGTATAGACTGGGTGGGGAGACTTCACGAAGCCCAGAAAGGCTGTTGGGGAGAGAGGAAGGGGTCAGTACCCAGTTGCCTCCTGAGAACAAGACAGGCATCATCCTGCCAGGTGCTCAGGGAAGGGGACAAGGGTAGAGGAGGGCCAGCTGTGGCTAGTGGGTATTCTTGGCACTGAGAAGGATGGTCCCAGGAGAGCCGACCATTCTGCCTCCTGTGTATATGGGAGTTGCTGGGGCAGAGGCGTTGAACTAGCCTCCAGCCCCACAGTAGCCTTGAGAGCACCCCCCCCTTTTCAGCTCCAAAGACCTTGCAAAACTGCTGTCTCTTGGAGCGCCTGACTTTCCCAGGCTAAAATGTCAGCAAAAGACCAGCCATTTTTCATTGCTGATGAAACTGTCTCAGGAAGAAATTAGAGATAATTTAGCACTGAGGCCCGGCCCCCTCCTGGGGCTGCACCGAGCCATCTGCGGCCAGTGTGGGGGAGGCTGCAGTCTCTTGCATGGCCCAGTCAGTGCCCCTCATCCCGTTTCTATGGCCAGGGCAATGGGGCAGGGGGGCCAGGCAGCTGTCTGCATACACTCTGTAACGGTCCTCAAACTACAGCCCGCGGGCCACATATTGTATTTATTCCCATTTTGTTTCCTCACTTCTAAATAAGATATATGCAGTGTGCATAGAAATTTGTTCATAATTTTTGTTTTTACTATAATCTGGCCCTCCAACAGTCTGAAGGACAGTGAACTGGCCCCTGTTTAAAAAGTTTGAGGACCCCTGCTCTAGGGCCTTAGCCTGAACCAGCAGTCACATGCCCATCCTTCCTGCTGCAGGCCAGTCAGGTGAGCATGATGGGACCTCCAGACAGGTGAGGGTATCTGGATAGGAGGCGAGTGGTCCAGCTAGGAGGTTAAGGATGTCCAGGCTAGAGGCAAGTGGGTCCCTCGCAATTGAAGGCAATCAAGTAGGAAGGGAGGGGAGGGGGTCCAGGATGGAAGCAAAGGGGTCCAGTCAGGAAGTGAGGCGTCTAGGCAGGAGGGGAGGGTGCGGGCCCAGGGTTGACCTGAGTCCTAGGGTTGTTCCCAGATTTTTCCAGGTGATTTCAGAGTCTGGTCTGTACTGACTGACACAGCCCGGTCAGTGCCCAGCATCAAGGCCCCTCCTTACCCCAGGGGCTGACGCTGTTCCAGGCCTGTGTCCACAGCAGGACACACCCTGAGCACTATGAGGAAGCCACACTGGGGGGCTACCAGGGGTGGCTGGAGGCTGGAGGAGATACATCCATTTGGACAGCTTAGCAGATTGGGGCCGCGGGGTCCTGGTCATACAGCACCTCGTCCACCTGCATGTCACCCTCATCCACAGGGACGCAGGGACACAGCTGCTCGCGGAAGGCCAAAGCCAGCGTGTAGGGGGCAGATGGCTGCTGGTCCAGGCAGCGCCGCAGAAATGCATCGTAGTAACCCTTGCCCCGACCCAGCCGGTGGCCCTGTGTGTCGAAACCAAGCCCTGGCATGAAGATGAGGTCCAGGCCTCCTGCGGGGAGGGTAGGGGTGAGTCAGCATCTGGCCCAAGGCCCCTCCAGTGCCAGGACTCCTGGAGGTGCCAAGTGCCAAGCACCATCCCAGGTGGGGAGGTCAGGCAACAAGCAGGGGCATAGACCCTTAGGGAGTCACAGCTCCAGCAATCGGGGATGCCCAGGGACCTCCGACATCCCCAGACCCCCCACCACACACGTATCTTGGCCTCAAAATATGATTTCACCCATGTCAACCATGGTCTCAAAGTCTCATATTCTGTGACATGTGCTTTAGGACTTTAGGACTCTCCTTCTGGCCATCACCTTTCCACTCTGCCCCTTTCAGAATTCTAGAGACAGGGTCTTAGAATCAGGCCAAGCAGGGTTTTCTTTGCAGCTAGGGGAGGAGTGGTGACTTCAGGCCCTCAGGCAGGCCCAGGGCTCAGGGAGCCATCAGCCAGGGTGGGCCTGCCCTCTGCTGGCAGACACGGGAACTGCCAATCAAAAAACTGAAAGAAGCCCCAATCCGGACAGAAGTTATAGGTAATATCTGACCTCATGAGACTTATAAGAAAATGCTCGCTTGTGTGAGAGAGAAAGGGGGGGGGAGAGGAGAGAGGGAGAGAGGGAAAGAGGGGGGGAGAGGAGAGAGGGAGAGAGGGAGAGAAAGGGGGGGAGAGGAGAGAGAGAGAGAGAGAGAGAGGGAGGGGGAGAGAGAGAGAGAGAGAGAGAGAGAGAGAGAGAGAGAGAGAGAGAGAATCAGGGGCCGGAATGATAGCACAGCGGTAAGGCTTTGCATGCAGAAGGACAGTGGTTTGAATCCCAGCATCCCATATGGTCCCCCGAGCCTGCCAAGAGCGATTTCTGAGCGCAGAGCCAAGAGTAACCCATGAGCACCTCCTGGTGTGACCCTAAATCCAAAATAAATAAATAAATAAAATAAATAAATGAACAAAACAGGGCCAGGTAGTACAGTAGAAAGAGTGTTGCATATGGCAGACTCAGGATTGATCCTTGACATCCCATAGGATTCCCTGAGTATCACCAGGAGTAACCTGCGAGCCTGAGTGCAGAGCCAGGAGTAACCCCTGAGCATCTCCGAGTGTGGATAAAAAAAAAAAAACAACAAACCAACCATACAAAAACCCCAGAATCAAACAATAAACTAGAATAAAATGGAAGCAGGTTCTGGAAAATAAAGAGAGGAAGACATGGGAATGGCTCCCCGGAGGGACATGCATGGGGAGGACTTACCAGTGGACAAGGCCTCCTCACGCACCTCCTCCTCGCCTGGCTGCAGGATGTTCCAGGAGGTTCTGGGCAGGACAGCCAGCTCATCAGGGGAGGCCAGCTGCACCATGTCCATGTGGCTGCTTCCTCGCTGGTATCGCGGGATGAAGCAGACTTTGCCCTGCTGGAAGATGTCGTGGACAATGGCTGCCGTGTCTACTTCGTCCGGCATGCTCAGGAAGACGGAGACCCTCCTGGCCCTCTGGTACTGAGGATGGGCGAGTACCTACGAGAGAGAGGGGACTTCTGGAACGAATGCTCCATCCCACAACCTCCTCCACCTGTCCAGTCCCTGCATCCCAGGCACATGACACCCCTCCTCTGTGGCTGTTGCATGCACCTACAGAGCTGCACCCTCATTCACACTCAAACTTGGTGCCCAGTCCACGCTTTGCTCCTGGACTGACCATGTTATGGTGTTATGTATGTCGCAGTGGTCCTCAAACTATGGCCCGCGGGCCACATATTGTATTTGCATCTGTTTTGTTTCTTCATTGCAAAATAAGATATATGCAGTGTGCATAAGAATTCGTTCATAAGTTTTGTTTTTACTAGAGTCAGACCCTCCAATGGTCTGAGGGACAGTGAACTGGCCCCCTGTTTAAAAAGTTTGAGGACCCCTGTAAGGTATGTTATGGTGTGGTGGTGGTGGGGACATGTGGTGCCAGGTATGGAACTGCGGCCCCTGAAGGCTCAACCATGTTCCAGCACCCAAGCATACTCTGCATCCCCCACATAAGTCCTGGGCAGGGGTTACCTGCAGACAGAGCTCAGAGAAGGGGTGGGGGGCAGCTGTATCAATTTGCCAGGAGCTGGGCAAATCACAGGGGTGCATTGGGGGTGCTAATGGATAGAAAGGGTATAGGCATCGGCTCCTCCAGCATCTCAGGCTATCACTCCACCCCACATCCAAGTGATGTGCCTTCCTAGCACTTGCTGGGCTTCGACCTTACAACACATGAAGAGAAGCAGAAATCGCTCCTGGTTTGGGGGACCATATGGGACGCCGGGGAATGGAACCCAGGTCCGTCCCAGGCTAGCCCGGGCAAGGCAAACGCCTTACCGCTCGCGCCACCGCTCCGGCCCCCCTGTTGGCCAGCTGGGCCCTAGCACACTTCCGACGCCTGCCCAAGGCCCGCCAGTAGCGTGCGCGCCCCGCGGCGACGTGCGCGCGGCCGATCGCCGTGCGCGCGTCTGATTCACCGCGCGCGCCCCCGCAGCGACGTGCGCGCGGCCGAGAGTCCCGCCGGCGCCGGAGCGGAGGCGCGCCTCAGGCAGGGCCCGCCGCTCCTGCGCACTGCCGGCGACCTCCCCGCCACGCAGCCGCACCTTCTGCGTCAGGAGGTGAGATTGGCGTCGGCGCTCCTCGGCGCTCAGGGCCCGCAGGCGCTGCTTCAGCTCGGCCCGGAGGCGCTGCTTGGCCCCACGCACCGCCGCCGCCATCTGCACGCGACGCCACGCGCCCTCGGGCTGAGACCCCGCCCCGTCCCGTCCGTGGACGGAAGCAACCTCGGGCGGGGCTTCCGGAGAAGGGGGCGTGGCATCGGGGCACAGGCGTGTTTGATTGGAGGGCGTGGTTGTGTGGGGCGTGGTAACGCCTATCTCGTCGAATGGGTGTCGTTTGGGGCGGGACCTAATGGGGCCACGCCCACTGCCCCGGGGACGGGTTCCCTTGTCCCCAAGGGTGAGGCCGCCTTCCTGGGCTGGCTCCAAGGGGCCCTAGAGCGCTGCAAAAATGAAGGTTCCTCACAGTCCCTGGGACTGTGGAAGGGCACTGGGAGTCCAAAGTGCAGGGCCACCTTGTGTTCAGGGCATAAAATGGAGAGTAGATTTGTGAGAATGTTTAAGTCTGACTCAGAAACTTCATGGGATGGGAGAAGTAAGGGGTGCCAGCTTAACTAGACCCCAAACCATCTGCAGAGCTTCTTGTCAGTGAGGACCCTTCTACCTGTGCTCGCAGCGCACCTTCTGGCCTTCCAACTTATGCCCCCGTATCCATCCATCCATCCACCCACCCACCACTGCCCTATCACAGTCCCCATCCATCCACCCACCTACCCACTCATTGTCCTTCCAGCCATTTAATTGGTGTTTATGATGTACGAGACAGTGTACAGACCGTGTAAACACCGTAAGAGGTATACATCTGACAGAAATGACTGGATGGCCAACATTAGAGAAGTTGTCCCATAACAAACACCTAATTGCAGGTGTCATGAAAGGAAATGACAGACAAGAATCTCATTTGAGGTCTTTAACCGACCAGTCAGGGAGGTGACCTTAGGGTTGAGGGCCCCAAAGATGGCACCAGGGAGGATTTTCCCTGAGTTCTTCCTAACAAGCAGGTACGGAGAAGCTCAGTGGAGGAAGCCCAGGGTCCAGATGGGCTCGCCAGACCTGGTAGTCAGTTCCAGGCTGCTCGGCATGCATCAACAAAGGAGCAGGAGTGAGCCAGTGGTGTGGGGTGCAGGTGTGAGAGGAAGCTGTAGCTCCACACTACCTGCCTCTCTGTTTTTTTTCTTTTTCTTTTTTTTTTTTGTGGTTTTTGGGTCACACCCAGCAGTGCTCAGGAGTTATTCCTGGCTCCATGCTCAGAAATTGCTCCTGGCAGGCACGGGGGACCATATGGGACGCTGGGATTCGAACCGATGACCTTCTGCATGAAAGGCAAATGCCTTACCTCCATGCTATCTCTCCAGCCCCGTACCTGCCTCTCTGAAGCCTTGAGTCCCAGCCTCTGCTCTCAAAGGGAAGCATGGTCCGGAAATAGTTAATGGGCTGGCAGCACTGACGAAGAGCCACAGGGTGGGGTGTTGTCGGGTAAGTTCCACTAGTGTGGTCAGCAAGGCAACACGTGGGTTGTGGGAGATAAGTGGTTGCAAGCATATCAGTGACATGCCCCCCCCTTCTCTGCAGTGCACAGAGAGGCAAGGTTGCATGTGTCTGTTGGTCTGTGCGTGAGTGAGTGGTAGACTTATGTGCCTATGTATGCACAGGCACACATGTTCTGTGAAAATGTGCATGAAGCTGGCACGATAGCACAGCAGACAGGGTATGTGCCTTGCATGCAGCTGTCCCAGGTTCCATCTCTGGCATCCCATTCTGTCTCCTGAGTCTGCCAGGAGGGATTTTTGAGTACAGAGCCATCAGTAGCACAGAGCCCGGTGCTGCACACAGAACCCTTGGCAGGAAATGGAGCAACTGTGGCTGGTGGCCTGATCGTTGTCCTGTGCTTCCTGTGCTGGCCGGAACGCCACCCACTTCCTTCAGTCACTATTCTGGTCCTCTCATTTTGACTCTGCATTTTTCAAATGTGGGGCTTCCACTGTGACGTTTTCTTTTGTTCTTCAGTGCACTGGACTCCCTTTTAGCTCCATGGCCCAGTCAAGGGATCTTGTTTACAGACACACACAGCCTGAGTGTTAGATGGAGGAGGACGGTTTGCACTCCCGGAAGCAGATGCCCAAAGCTGAGGGAGCTTTGCAGCTTCAGTTTCCTGGCCACATTCATGTGGCCGTGTGTTTGTGAAGCAGGATGGAGAAATCTGGGTCAGAGAAACCACTTTCCCCAGGAGTAAACTGTGGCCCTGCCTAGGAGTCAGTTATAAGGCCTTTGTACCTGCTCCCCCTTCTCTGTTCAAGGCCCTGGGTCCCCAGACCTTGTCCACCTCTGTGGACAATCCTATCTGCCCAGGGCAGTTCAATGTTGTTATTGTCCCAGGAAGCACTGTAGGCAAGGCACGCTGGGGTAGCCAGTCTAGAAGACTTTGGCTGGCCAACCTGTCGGCACACATTCCAGGACAGCTGTCTGGGTGAGCCTACTGACGGGGTGGTGCTCTCTGCCTCATAGAAGGTTCCGGGGTAAACACCTGCCTCTGATTGGGCTTCCTGGGGACACTGCCGACGCCACCACTGCTGAGTCAGCACCGCCTGGCAGCTGAGTCAGCGGGCGGAGGCAGGAGGGCAGCTCACAGCTCTGCTGGGTTCGGTGCCCAGTACACAGTTGAGGTCAGGGCAGGCCTGCCAGTGAAGGAGTCATCAGGGCTGGGGGGTAACACAGAGTGTGTGGGGAGTAGCGCATGGACTCGTCTCTTCTGGGGATGCACAGCTGGGGGTCTGGGAAGTAGCTGTGCCACCCTGCCAGTGGGTTCTGTTCTCTGTCCTTTGCACCTCACCTCCACAGGGTTTGGACCCCTCCCCACCTAGTCTCACCTGCATATCAGCCCCACCCACAACATGCCTTCCTTCTCCCCAGTCCTGAACACTGGTCCTGCTGCTTCCACTGCCACCTTTGAAACATGTAAACTGGCTTCTGCGCCTCTAAACCAGCAACCTGAAAGTGCTGTCTGTTCCCACCCACCCAGTGACTCAGCGGTGCCAGTGCAGAACTGTCAGCTTCCTCCCAGCCCAAGTGGGTAGCTTGGGAGTTCCCCAGCCAGGATGCTAAGACAATGAGGTGATACAGCGGGCACTTGCCTCCTGCCTCTAGCCCAGCCCAAGGGATCCTTCTAGGTGGGGTCCTGGTGGATTGAGCCCCAGACTCCTCTTCTGTTTTGTTTTGTTTTATTGGGAGGCCACACCCAGGATATACAGAGGTTCCCTGGTTCTGCACTCAGAAATTACCCCTGGCAGGTTCAGGGACTATATGGGATGCTAGGAATCAAACCCGGGTCTATCCTGGGTTGGCTGCATGCAAGGCAAACACCTTATCACTTTGCTATTGCTCTGGCCCCCAAACTCCTCTTTCTGAAGGGGCTTTACCAACAATGTGGCTCTCAGTAGAAGGAAAGGGACCCCCATCTGACACTAAGCCACCTCGCAAGGGCACATTCAACTTGGATGCAGCCTGGAGAGGATTCTTTGACGACTCATAGGTGGGGCACCTGGGTGGCTCCCAGACAGGTGCAAGGATCTGCACCCCAGGATGGGAGGTGATGCCAGAACAGCTGTGTCTTAGCTGTGGTCACTCCTAATTTCAGAGTGACCTGTGGCTTCATTCACTCCATAAAAACTTCAAAGTCTAAAGGAGGAAAAAGCACTAGACCTCAGCGTCTGACAGCGTCTCTTCCTCACCCACAAAGCTGATGCTACAGTGACAGCAGAGGAGAGGGATCTGGGGTGCATGCATACAGGTTATATCCTGGGGACAGGGGTCTGGGGCACATGCACACAGGCTTTCTGGGGACAAAGGTCTAGGTTGCATGCACACAGGCTGACGTCCTAGGGACGTGTGCATGAGGCTGATGTAATCAAAAATCGGTTCTAACTCTTTCCTCCTGACCCCATCCCACCCCATTTGGCCATCCATGTCCCTTCCCTGCTTTGAACCTCACATTCCTTTTCTGTGCCAATGCTGTGCTGGTGACATCCACACAGGTGCAGCGAACACTGTCCAGGATGAGATCCTCTTGCAGCTGCACCTTGAACAACAGGACCTCATGGTGAGGTGACCCCTTCTGGGTAGCAAGCTGTGTGTTTCTGGCCCCCTTCCCTCTGTCTGTGTCTCTGGCTCCTCTCCCTCTGTCTGTGTCTGGCACTCCTTCTGTCTGTCTGGCCTCCAACTGGCTATTGTCATGCAGACAATGATGCTGAGAATGTGGGTGTTTCTGTGGTCTTTGCTATGGTAGAGGGTACAGGTTTTCATTTGAGACCAGTGCCTTCTGCTGTCTCTGAGCCTCACTCGAAGTCTCTCAGTCTGTCTGTTTGAGTCCCAGACCGTCACTGT
The DNA here is from genome assembly GCF_024139225.1 of Suncus etruscus. NCBI lineage: Eukaryota > Metazoa > Chordata > Mammalia > Eulipotyphla > Soricidae > Suncus > Suncus etruscus. The sequence continues at coordinate 10,366,567 of NC_064858.1, read as the reverse complement.
GTTTGACAGGCCAGCCACTCAGGGCTTCTGAGCTGGACAAGCATACCCACATGCCTGCTGGTGACTATAGCTGTGGCTAATTGTGTGTGTCCTTCCTCATTAACGATTGCAAAAGGGAATCTAATTGAGACCTGGCCAGGCCAGGTAACACCTATAACCACTGTTTACAGAGCATTTATTTTTGTCCCGGATACTGTGCTAAGCATTGTGGGTGTAGACTGTTTTTTATGTAATCAACCTAATGCTGGGCAATTATCATCTCTCCTTAGAGATAGCTGTGGAAGCTGAGAGACAAACAGCTTGTCTCTATCACCTGTCTGAGCCCCACATCCACTGCCCTGCGCTGGAATCCACCAGCATTATAGGTGTCCCGGAATCCCAGCACTTGGCTCTCTGCCTCACAAGTCTTTGAGAAGGACCCATCACAGGCCGGCTCCCTGCGCAGCATCTACAGCCACAACATCTCAGTTGACACTGTGGTGCCAAGTGAACAATTATGGGACAGAGACAGAGAGCAAGGACTGATTCTGGAACCCAGAGCAGAAGAATAGCACATCTGGGCCAGAGAGATAACACTGCAGTAGGGCGTTTTTGCCTTGCACTCGGCCAACCCAGAATGGATGGTGGTTCAATTTCCGGCATCCCATATGGTCCCCTGAGCCTGCCAGGGGTGATTTCTGAGCACAGAGCCAGGAATAACCCATGAGCGCTGCCAGGTGCGACCCAAACAACAACAACAACAACAAAAGAATATCACATCCCCTGGACCCAGCAGGGCTCAAAACCGTAACAGTGCCCTCGCCATGCCTTCTCCATCTATCCTCTTCTGCCACTCCCATTCCTCCTGTTTCCCAGGGACATACAGCTGAGTTCAAAGGATAAGGGCATCCACTGGACAGTGCCCACTGGCCAACTCAATCCTTCATTTCAGACCCAAATGAGAGAAACAACAAACTTCAGGAAAACAACTTTCTAGGGGCCAGAGTGATAACACAGCTGCTAAGGCATTTGCCCTGCACACTGCTGACTCGGCTTTGAGCCCCGGCATCCCCTATCATCCCCCGAGCCTGCCAGGAGTGATTCCTAAGCTCAGAGCCAGGAGTAACCCGAGCACTAAAAACAAACAAACAAAAAACAGAAAAACAACTTTCTGGTATACTCAGAATGGAGGCGATTATTCAGACCGATACATTTTAATTCTACTGGGAATGTACCATAGATGACAGAAGGAGAAATAAAGGGTCTAAAAAATACCCACAGGGCTTTGTATGTGGGTGGGATGAATAGGAGTTTAGTAGTGTGAGCAGAGAGATTGTGTGCAGTGTCCTGAGAAAGGTTAGCAAATGGGGCATCAGAAGAGAGATTGTGAGCTGCTGGGCTGGCATAGTGAAGTTGATCCCCTCTCAGCTAGTCTAAGATCTGTCCTATTGACGGTTGTTAAGAGAGTCCTCAAGTATAACCTATGGACTCATGTCTTTGGAGGGGGGGTCTATGAGGTTAAAACTATTTTCAAGAACTGAGGAGATAGTACTAGGGTTAAGATGTGCACCTTTGGGGCCTGAGTGATAGCATAGTGGTAGGGCATTTACCTTGCACACTGACTATCTGGGACAGACTTGGGGTTGATCCCCAGCATCCTATATAGTACCCATGAGCCTGCCAGGAGCAATTTCTGAGCGCAGAGCCAGGAGTAACCCCTGAGCACCGCCAGGTGTGTCCCAAAAACCAAAAACCAAAACCCAATAACTCAGAACTGGATGACTGAAGGCTGAATGACATCCATGTAAGGCCCTGGGCTTCTGTTTGCAGCATTGCGGGAGTCATTTCTCCTCACCGTGCATCTCTGGACCAGGGTCTTGGCTCTGGGGACTGGTGCATCTTGCATAGTGTCTCTGCACGCTTGTGTCTGAAAGTGTGTAGGTGTGTCTGAGTATTTTTGTGTATACAGGATTTCTGCATGAGTGTTTCCAGTCCAGTTTTCTCTAAAGAGCCTGCCCTTAAGGGAAGAAGAAGTGCTGCTCGGAGCACAGATCTGGAGTTTGGACTTTTGAGTTTGCAAAAGTGAGGAGGGATGGAGGGACATGGAGAGAGGAAGATCTTGTGCCTGTTCTCATTTGGAATTCCTCTCTCCCCAACTGGCAGTCTGTGTTTCCTGAACTCTCAGTCAGACACAAATTGATCCCTGTGTGGTAGCAGAGGTATCACACTCTTTTCTTTGTGGATACCTGGGGAACAACATTAAAGCAGCATTTTTCAACCACTGTGCTGCGGCACACGAGTGTACCGTGAGATATTGTCTGGTGTGCCATGAGAAAAATCCAATTTCATCCGTAACATACGACTTCAGTTCACACATAGACCAAATCATTAGATTATTTCATAATAAAGTAATTATAAAATAATTTCCTTGTATCTAGTTGATTCCAATTCAAGAGAATTACTTTATATATAGTCAATATAGGCATAGAGTTACATTTTTTTTTTCTTTTTTTGGGTCACATCTGGCAGCACTCAGGGGTTACTTTGGCTCTATGCTCAGAAATCGCCCCTGGCAGGCACAGGAGACCATATGGGATGCCAGGATTCAAACCACTGCCCTTCTGCATGAAAGGCAAACGCCTTACCTCCATGCTATCTCTCCGGCCCCAGAGTTACACATTTTTTAACAATTTTTTTTAACATTTTCTTTTTTGGGGGGAGAATTGGTTTTTGGGCCACACCCGACGGTGCTCAGGGGTTACTCCTGGCTCTCTGCTCAGAAATAGCTCCTGGCAGGCATGAGGGACCATATGGGACACCGGGATTCAAACCAACCATCTTTGGTCCTGGGTTGGCTGCTTGCAAGGCAAACGAGGCCCTGCTCTCTCCGGCCGCCCTTTCTTCTTCTTCTTCTTCTTTTTTTTTTTTTTTTTAACATTTGCTAATGGTGGTGTGCCTTGTGATTTTTTTCTCATGAAAAAAGTGTGCCTTTGCTGAGGCCGGAGAGATAGCATGGAGCAGGGGTCCTCACACTTTTTAAACAGCGGGCCAGTTTACTGTCCCTCAGACCATTGGAGGGTCTGACTCTAGTAAAAACAAAACTTATGAACGAATTCTTATGCACACTGCATATATCTTATTTTGCAATGAAGAAACAAAACAGATACAAATACAATATGTGGCCCGCAGGTCACATATAGTTTGAGGACCACTGGTGAAGGTAGGGCGTTTGTTTGCCTTGCATGCAGAAGGACGGTGGTTCGAATCCCGCATGCCATGTGGTCCCCTGAGCCTAAAAGGAGCAATTTCTGAGCGCAGAGCTCCCTGAGCGCCGCCGGGTGTGACCCAAAAAAACAAAAAACAAACAAAAACCTGTGCCTTTGCACAAAAAGGTTGAAAAACAAACAGCATTAGAGGGCATAGGTCAACTTGGGAGCTAGCCGAGTCCCAGCGGATGGGAGCCACCCTTCGCCCCGCCCTCAAAGCGCCTTTCCCCGCCTCCTCTTTGGAACCTGGCCAATCACCCCGCTCAGAGAGCCATAGCCCCGCCTCCAAGCTGACCCGCCCCCATAGACCACGCCCCTTCTCAATGTTCGAGCCACTAGAAGCGCACTCTGACAGCTGCCCCGCCCCGCCCTTACGCCCCGCCCCTACAACGCGCTCTTACGCACCCGCCTACTTCCGGGGTTCTGACCAATGGCCGCGCGCTCCGGGGCTCTGACCCGCCCCCTCCCCGCCCAGGCCCCGCCCGCGGTAATAATTAGGCGGCGGGCGGGCCTGGCGTCACCGGCTCAGCCGGCCAATCCCCGCGCGGCCCCGCGTCACGGCGAACCAACAGCCCGGACCGGAAAGTTGGAGCAACAGCGAGCGAGACGAGGCCGGCGGCGGGGCCGGAGCGAGCGCCCGAAGCGTCGCGGCCTTCTCGGGACGTCCCCACTCTCGGCGGCGGAGGCAGCGCGTCAGGCGGAGCGGCCGGGCCCCGCCAGGTGAGCCCCGCGCGGGCGCCGCCGCCTCCCTCCAGCCTCCCGGAAGCGCGCGGTGGGGGCGGGGCGGGGGTCGCGGGGACCCAGGTTTTGGGGGGCGCGTGTCGGGCCTGGGGGACGAGGCCGGGGATCGGGGGTCTGGGGATGAAGGACCCGGTGCGAGGTCCTGGGGGGTCTTTGGGGGAGGCGATGGAAGTTAGGGGAGAGGGTTTAGGGGGTCTCGGGGGGGGACCCCGGTGGGCGGACGGGTGTCGAAGTTGTGGGGTGCAGATCTGCGAGGGGCTCGGGACTGGGGGGACGAGGCTGAAGGGGTCCTGGGGTGTTGGAGGGCGCAGGATGTTGGGGAGGCCAGGAAGGACCTTTTGCGGGGTCCCTAGGGTTTTTTTGGGGGGGTGATGGAGTTAGGGAGGGGGTCGGGGAGGCCGGGAAAGGGTGATGGGGGTTGCGGGGTGGAGGGTTCCAGACTTCGGGGGTGAGCTTTGGGGTGGGTTTTCCTGGGAGGGCCCCCCCAGTGCTGAGGAACTCCCACACACACCCCCAAATTTGACCCTGGGGGTCCTGGACCCAGACCCGGCTGTGGGAACTGCTGCAGGTGGGAGAGGGAGGCTTATTTTTTATTTTGCAGACTGGAGCTTTGTTTTCCTTTTCAGCTGCTCAGAATCAGTTTGGTGGGCACCCCCACTGCACTCCACCACACCCCACCCTCTTGGGCAGCTCACACATAGGCCCTTAACTGGGCTCTGCAGCTTCTCTCGAGTCCTGGGGGGATAGAATCCTGTACAGACCGTGGGCGAGGACCTCACAGTGAGGTGCTAGGCGGCTGGAGACCACCCTGGAGGGCAGGTGTTCCTTCCAGGGGTCAGGAGAGTTTTTAGGTTTTGCTTCTAGGTGTCCAGAGAAGATCCAAGTCTTAGTTCTGGCTTTTTATAACTTTTGACATCGTGGGAGAAATGATGATGACAGTTTATCTCCTAAGAATTTGAATTTTTTTAAATAAATTTTATTTTATTAAGGTTTCTGGTCCACACCTGGCAGCTCTCAGGGGTTACTTCTGGCTCTGTGCTCAGAAAAATCACTTCTGGGCCCGGAGAGATAGCACAGCGGTGTTTACCTTGCAAGCAGCCAATCCAGGACCTAAGATGGTTGGTTCGAATCCCGGTGTCCCATATGGTCCCCCGTGCCTGCCAGGAGCTATTTCTGAGCAGACAGCCAGGAGTAACCCCTGAGCACCGTCGGGTGTGGCCCAAAAACAAAAACAAAAATCACTCCTGGCTCTGGGGACCCTATGGAATGCCAGGGATCGAACCTAGGTCAGCAGCGTGCAAGACAAATGCCCTACCCGCAGTGCTATCACTCTGGCCCCCTGAATTTTTTTTTATTTTAATCTCAATATAATAAGAAGTCTGATGATATTTGCACTTCCTCCCCTCCCCTCCCCTGAGAAACTAGTAAATAGAGGAGGATGAGATGTGTCACTTGCAAGTGGGTAAGTAGCCAGATCACTGTTTTGATAGGGCAGTTCCCCCTGCATGATAAAAACAAAAAGAAACCAAGAAGAAATCTCCTGTTTTGGGGTTCAGGAAGCTAGTCCAGGGCACCATTCATTTATTGCTTTAAGGGGCTGAGGCCCAAGTGGTCCCTGGCACCCTAGACCCTAGTACTTACTGGCTGTCTAGTTGCCCTGGAATTGCTGAGCCCGGTCCAGGACCCCTGACCTTGGGAGCTCTCCATCTCCCCCAAAACAAAACCTCCTTCTTGTTCTTACAACCTCTCAGTTGTAAGACCAGTGTGCTTTTTGTCTTTCAGAAAAAGTAGGTTACAGGGAGTAAGTAGCCATTATTACTATTTTGTTGGGTACAGGACCTGTTTTTCTATTGGATATATACCCTGCTGTTTTAAACATTTGGAAGACAAAGCATCATTTTGTGGGGCTCTTGCCTTTAACACTTTCCCAGGTCCACACCCTCTGCTCTGCTGTGCCCACCTTGTTGTTAGCCCAGTGCTTGGCTGCGTCTGGGTGTTACCTCCCGCCCCTGTAACCCCATTCTGGCTGCTCCTGTGCAGAACCATCACTTCAGTTGTGTGAATTAGGTAATTTTCTTCCCAGACTCAGAGCCCTCCATCGACCTTAAAATTCACAGAGTAAAATTCAGACATTTTCTCTATGATATTTATACCTTAGTTAGGCCAGCAGTCCCCCAGTGGAAAAACAGGGGGAGCTATAACTAGTTGAAAAAGTTTTAGTATTTGTTCTTTCACCAAAAACAAAAAAACAATAAACCCTCAGTAAAAAAATTTTTTTTTTGTTTTAATCTTTTTGTTTTTGGACCACACCCAGTAATAGTCAGGGTTTACTCCTGGCTCTGCACTCAGGAATTACTCCTGGCGGTGCTCTGGGAACCATATGGAATGACAGGATTGGATCTGGGTCTTGTGCAAGGCAAACACCCTACCCACTCACTGTGCTATGGCTTCAGCCCCTCAGGGGAAATTTTATTTAACTCCATAATACTTATGATTTTAGCAAGGATTTAGTGTAAGAAATCTTGGGCTGGTTTTGTTGAGGTGTTCCTGAGGCTGCTATATGCACTGCCCTAGCTGGTATGGTCTTGTACAGACAGACAGATATCCATCTGGACCCCTGCCCTGCAGCTGTGTGTGTTTGTGAGCTGTCCCTTCCCGTTCTCTGAGAGTTCCCCTCAGAGACCTGCCTGCCACTAACCTCCCTTCAGGTCCACACAGCCCCCTTCCTCCTGTGTAGAAGCTGCTGGAAGGAATAAGTGGGTTCCTTTGTGTAGCAACCCCTGCTGGTGTGTCAACTGCCTAAGGGCACCTGAGTGGGAAAAAGAGCTTGGAAAGGGCCTATCCTATTGCATCCTGGCCAAGTACTTGAACCTATATGCTGGCATGTAATTGGTTTATGTTGCCCTTTATTTAAGCTTTATAAAGAAAGATCCTCTTAAGAGCAAACTCTGTTTCTGCTCTACAAGTCCTTCCGCCTTTCAGTTGGTGAACCAAAACCTCGCCCAGTGTTTCCTTGTTTAGGGTTTGTCTAAGAGTGTAGAGACCTTGATGTTGGAGAAGGAAAAAACTTTTTGGCTAATAGTACAAAATAAAGTTCAATATTTGATGATGTTGCAGGGCCACACTTGGTGATGCTCGGGGCTTACTCCTGGCTTTATATTTAGGGATCTCTCCTTGTGCGCTGGTGACCATATGAAGTTCAGAGGATGAATCCCAGTCCCCGTTGTATAAGGCAAGCAAGCGCTGAGTATAAGTTTTAAGCTTCATGGTGCTTTTCAAGTATCTTCGGGGAAATTCTCTAGCTTCTCCTAGTCTGTGTGAATAGATTTAAAATAATGGCACATTGATTTTGTTTGTAGTTTATTTTTTTCTCACAATGCCTTGCAAACAGCTTCAAGCTCTTCTCTATCTTCCAACTATTTTAGTACTGTCCTCACATTTGTGTAGAAAATGTGGAACTTTGATCCTGAGTGTTGAGATAAAGAGAGAACTGGAGCAGGACAACGAAGGGAAGCATCAAGGGGACAAAGGCTTGTTTTATGAGAAATTGACAAATGGGTTTGCATTGCCCTCAGGGAGTGCAGAAACAGGTCTGCCCCCCCTTTTCAAAAGACTGACCCTTTCTAAGGGCAGACCTTTCACATCTCTGTCTTCCTGTTCTATTTGATTTCTGTGATCCTATAGTTAAATCTGTCATAAAGTACATACTCAAGAAATGCCCTTTAGTATTTTCTTTGTTATTTTGAACTCAGTTTGCAGTTTTCCCTACTGAGGATGTTGTCGATCTCTTTGGCTTCTTTTGTGACTTCCTTGGGGTCAGTCCTCTGCCAACTGTGCTCACTCCTTTTGGTCCTGCCACAGGTCACAGCCTGTGTGATTTGTCTTTTCCTCAGGCTGTGCTTACTAATCTAGTAGCAACCAGCCACCTGTGGCTCTTTAAAGTGATCCTGATGGAACAACATGACAATCTCAGTGACTACACCGCCTCTGAGGGCATCTGAGGTGTGGTCTAGCCACCCGTGACTGGTGGCTGTCACATCTGGCAACAGAGATAGTCTTCTGCAGTGACGCAACTGAATGCCAATTTATAAGTAACGATGTACACATAGCTGCTGTGTTTCATGTAAGCAACACATCTGGCTGGTGAAATGTGGCAGGGATGAATTGAGATGTGAGAGAAGAATGTAACATGAACTTGATTTCTTGCACAAAAAAAATACTGGTGTGAAAAGTTGGAAGTATATGTCTTGTGACAAATGAAATGTTGTATTGTTCGTTTAGCTGCTTAGGGGTTTGCCCCAGAACAATGACAGTGAAATGTGGCTCTTATATTTTTTTCCTTGCTCTATCCCCTCATAATTATTTTTGTCGCACAGCATTATGCACTATGCCCTAGGTTACATTGGCGGGCCAAGTCACACCATTTGAAGTGCTCAAAGATTTGAGGCGTCAAATTACTTAGAATGGGATCCTCAGAGAATATTCCCTATGCAACTTTGCTTTTCAAAATAGTTAGGGTTTTATTTTGGTGATAATCAGAAATAAAAAATAGGGGGCAGGAAAGAGAGATACAGTGGGCAGGGTGTTTGCTTGTACACAACCAACCAGGGTTCAGTCCCCTGAACACTTTGACGACCAAATCAAACAACAGCAAAACACTGCTGCTTCAGGATTTAGTCCCCATTCAGTGTAGCTGTAATTATGCCATTTTTCAATTTACAGGAAACTTCTCTTGTAGTCAAACACGTTTCTTGGCTTTGTGACCTAATATACATACATTTTCTTCCCTTTTTTTTTTTTCCTAAAGAACTGACCATTACATTTCCAGAGTTTTGACAACTTTGGTTAACAGACCACAGAAAGCCATTTCTTTAGGCTCCAGTTTGAAACCAATACCAAACTGCTGGCCTCGATTCAGTCAGGGAGTTATTTTCTTAGGGGAAACAGGCTTGCAACATTTTTAACTTCGTAAATTCATGATTAGCTATCTAAGATTTGGGGGCCACTCCTAACAGTGATCAGGGCTTACTCCTGGCTCTGTGCCCAGGGGTCCCCTCACATCATCTAGGGCTCTTGGGGAGCCCTAGACCGAGTATGAATCAACCCGTACACCCTCCCCAAATCAGGTTGGCCCTGTGCAAGGCGAACACACACCCTGTACTCTGTCGTCTGTCTCCTGGCTCCTGAGAGTCATAATTTTGGAAACAATTTTAAATTTGCTGAAAGTATGAAGAAAGCAGAGACTCTCTTGCTGGAACTTAGACTACAGTGTTCTTCTAAATCGGTGCAAACATTGGTCAGAGGTGAAAATGAGACTCGACCGACGGCAGCCGGAAGGGTCGTCCCGGCGGTGGCGATGGTTCCTGGCGACGTGGTGCGGGGCGGGGGCCCGAGGTCGGCGGCAGGTTGCGTTCCAGGGAGGTTGGCGCGCGGGGGAACCCGGACCGACCCCGGCCCCGGCCCCGGCCCAGGCAAACAAACTGACGTCTTTTTTGCAAGGGGCAGTCACCTTGGCGGAGCAGGCCGCGGGACGCGGGCCCGGAGAGTCTACGGTGCGTGTGTTTTTCTGCACTTCTTGGTCCCCGGGACTGGACGCTTGCGGGGCAATCAGAGCTGCGGGGCACGCTCTGGAGCTCGGGGCCTCCTGGCAAATTCAGCCTTTGGGGGCTGGAAGTAAGACTAGGGGGGACCAGTATAGTAGCCGAGCTGCATGCAGGTGGGGAGTTCTGTCCAGCCGGGCCCCGCTGCCCTGCAAGCAGGAGCACTGCGCGCGGCGACCGGCGCTCCCTGTACCCCGCTGCTCCCCACCTGGGGGGGTTGGGGTGGGAAAAACTGACGCGCCGCTGCCCCTTTAAGAGAAACCAGCTTCTCGGGGGAGGAGGGGGAGGAGGCGGCGCGAGTCAACCTAACCTGCTAGCAGGAAAAGTTCTTGAAAAGAATGGATGGCCGCGGCGCCCAATGGCGGAACGGGACCGGCCTGGAGGGGCGGGGCCTGGGGGCGTCCCCGCCAATGGGAGCGCCGGGGGAGGGACCCGCGCCGCGGTTCGCGTTGGGTTGCGCCGCGCCGGAGGGCCGCTCGCAGTGAAGTTGCTGCGCGGAGCGGCGAGCGGAGCCCGGCGGAGTTGGGTGGGTCGGAGGTGGGTTCGGCCCCCCGCGAGGCCTCCGACCCCTCGGTCCCGGGTCCGGCCCGCAGGGGGCGTGGGTTCGGCCCGGCGCCGGCGGGCGCTGGGGGTGGGGGTGTCCCCGCCGAACTCTCCCTCCCCGTCGGGCCGGGAGCGGAACAAAGGCTGGTTCGGACAGGAAACGGGCTGGGACCCGGCGGGGCGCCCGCGCGCGGTTCCGAGGCGGTTTGGGGGTGCTCGGGGCGCGGGGCCCTGCGCCCTTCGGCCCCCCTGGTCGTTGTGTCCGGGTGGGCCCGGCACTCCGCACCCCCACCCCCAAGTTGGCCTGGAGGCGCCTTGGCCGGCGGACGGTCTCTGTCCGTCTGTCCGTCCGACCCGTAATTCGGGGCTCGGGGTCCTTTGCTCCCCGGACCCTCGGAGAGTGGGGCGTGTCGAGAGACTGACCCCTGACACTCCTGGACCCTTACCCGGAGCCCCCATTCCGGGCCTGAGCCCTGCTGGGACCCTCCAACTCTGGGCACAATCCTCACCCCCAATTCTCGGGCTCAGAGCTGACCCCACTCGGTCCGGATCCAGCCCTCTCGGTCCTCCCACCCGTGTGACTCTTCATTTTATTTTTTCTCTGGTCCCCCACCTGATGCCCCCCACGACCCTACACAGCACCCCTGGGACTACCCCAGCCTAAAGGCCCTCCTCCAGGTCTTCAAACCCCGGTACCCAACACTTGTTGGTTGTTGCTCCAGGAACTAATTTCGAATTTTATTGTTTTCATGATGTAGATGCACGTTAGATGTGTTTTCTGGACGTGGAAATTGCCCGCTGAAGGAAGCAGTGGCAGCTCCAGTGGGGGTATTTTGTTGAGATATTTACTGTTGACCTGCCCGAGTGCTGATTTCCTTAACCTGTCTTTGTTGGGAGCTGCTTCTGTGAAGAAGCGCTCTCTTTTCTTCTGTGCACCCTGGCAGAACCATACTTAGGTGATTTTAGAGCTTTGCCACAGAAGCAGTTAGTGTGTGTAGTTTTCAGAATTCCACAGGTCTTCGTAAAAGGTAAGGAGGGGACTCCACATGATGGTGCTGAGTGCGTTTCTGGAGGGTCTTTTTCAAAGCACTTTTGACATGAAGTCAATTCTGAACATTTTTCCAACTTGTCTCTGAAATGCAACAGGCCTTCTACTGCTTACCACCCCTAGAATGGTAAGCTTGTTTGTTGATGAGTGTTCAGCATACATTTTAAAAGTCATAAAGCAAATTTCTAGAGACTTAAAAAGACTAATACATCTTATAAACGGGAAGCCATAGGTCATGGGTTAAACTATAACTCCCTGTTGCAACCCATGGTCGAACATGTACAAACCTGAACTAACTGTTGTTCATTTTGCAATTTGAGTAATTTCGCTTTGTTTCTGTAAACTTTGTGTCCCCTTCACTGACCACTTAGAATGTCTAACTTTCAGACTGATGTTGGTCTCTGGGTCACTGGTTTACTGCCGGGAAAAGCACGTTTCTGCTCTTTTTCTTCCCTTCTGTTCGTTGTCCAAATGCCTGGTGATGGTGCTTGCACTCTGAGTGGTACTTGCGGGTGCTGTTTTGGGAAGATTGAGGCTGTCATGTCCACCAGCCCTTTTGTTGTGTTTTCTCTCACATAGTTGGTTGCAGCACAGCCAGAAATCTCATGGGACACTGGTGAACTCTGCCAGGATCACATTTGGCAAACGGGGTGGGTTGGAGATCAGATTTGAACTCTTTGTAACTTCATGCTTACAGGGTAGGAGCTTGAACCAGACAGACCCATTTTCCTCCCCATTGTTTTCTTTTGCGGGGGCACTGAGCATGCCTAGGGGTTACTCTTGGTTCTGCACGCAGGAATCTTTCCTTGCCATACTCAGGACCATATGGGATGCTGAGGATCAAACCTGAGTTGACCTGTAGAACCAAGTGTTTTACACACACCTCCATGTTGTTAACATCTTTTTTTTTCTTTTTGTTGTTGTTAACATCTTAATTTTATTTGTCCTCACTGAGACATTTGGTGTTTCCAAACTTAATATTTTTTAATATTTGGAATGGAATGGAGACAAATGTAAGATGTATCACTTTTTTTTTAAGATGTATCACTTTTAATTAGTGACATGATTTATTTTTGGACCACAACCAGAGATGCTCAGGACCTTATTCCTGACTCTGCATTCAAAAGTCACTCCTGGTGGGCTTGGAAGGTTATATAGGATACCAGGGATTGAGTCCTGGTCGGCCACATGCAAAACAAGCGCCCTACCCACTGTACTACCTCTTCAGACCCTGAGAGGATTCTTATGAAATATGTTTGTATGCATGTAAAATTTTTAGGCGTGTCAGAATTTACACAGTAAATGCTTTATCCAAGATAAAACAACTGTTTGAATCCTCTCATAAGCTGTCTCTCCAGGCTTGCTGTCAGAATTCTTTTAAACTGTCTTTGTTCTTTGTAATTGGGAACCCCAGTTTTATAATGATTTTCCTGTTTGGTTTCTTTATAATAAAGTAGATAAGGATTTATTTAGAGTTCACTTTTTTTGTTTATAACTTAGAAAGTTTTGTTTTGTTTTTGGGCCACACTGACTGTGCTGTCTTTGCACTAAGGAATTACTCCTGGTTGGCTCGAGGGACCTTATAGGATGTCAGAGATTGAACCTGGACCTGCCACAGGCAAAGCAGTAGCCCTCCCTGCTGTGCTATTGCTCCTGCCCTAGATACTTCTGTCTTTATTTTGTCACAACTGTATCAGCACCCTTGGTACTCCCCCTGCCTCTCACTCCTCCCTTCCCTCCAGGTTTTTGTCAGTATTTGATTTCCCAGTAAAATATAATAGCACTATTTACTCCTCCTTTCTTACTCGGATTTCAGTAATAGTGTCTGGGCTTCCTCCTACTTGTGACCTTTGTCCTTTGCAAACACTTCCTCTTTGCAACTATTAAATTTGGGAATGTTCTAGGCCTACTCTTACCATTCTTCTATACACCAGGTAATCTGCAGCCTCTTTCTTGGATTAACCTAGAGAGATAAATGGTTCCAAGATATGGAATTTTGAATTCAGACATTTTTAATGTGTGCAAGAATGGGGTGGATGGGTCCGCACCCTGCAGTGCTCAGGGGCTTTTTCTGACTCAGCCTTAGGGATGGCCTGCAGCAGTGCTCAGGGGACCATATGCAATGCTGGGGAGTGAGCCTGGGGCAGAGGCGTGCCAGACTGGAGTCTGATGTCCTGGTCTGTGTCTTCAGCACAGAGACTCAGGCTTTGCCCACTTTCATCACTCAGGCTTTGCCCACTTTCATCCCACTTCTGTGTTATCACTCCTGTGTTACACCCAGCTGCTGCCTGTCCTCCCAACGGTATCCGCAAATGGCCTTCCTACAACATTTTGTGGCCCATTTTGTTTTGTTTTAGTTGTTTGGGTTACACCCCCCAATGTTCAAGGTTTACTACTGACTTTGCACTCAAGGATCACCCCAACTTTGCCTCCTGCGGCCCCCAGGTAAATTGAGTTTGAGACCCCTGCTTCTTTCCTATCACAGCAATTGGCTGCCGCTGCCGCTGGACGAGTCTGAATGTTCACATTTTTTCTTTTTTGGGGAGGGGGGGGCACACCGAGTGATGCTCAGGGATAATTACTTCTGACTCTAGGAGGACAGACATTTTATGCTGAACAGAATTCTGCAGGTTAAGTGGCTTTTTTAAGTAGTGGAACATGAACCGAGTGTGGACAGAAAGGGGGAGAAATACTTTGTGCTTTGCCTGTCATCTCTGGAGCTAACTTCTTAAACACCAAAAGCGGAAGGGCATTGAGCGTTGTTCACGACCCTAGAATGGAAGTGGCAAGATAATTGGACCCCAGAGTTAGTCTCGTTTTGGCCACAGCTGTGGATTTCTCCATTATCGTAATCCCAAGAGGTCTGATTAGTTCATAGTTTACATTTGCTTCGTCAGAAATCATCATTGTATGAGTGGTTGGCTTTGAAGCTTCTGATGGTAAAAGTCCTCAGTCTTTGCACTTTGGAAGTTTTCTGGAATTCCAGGGCAGAGTGGGCAGGCGGGAAGTTTGCAGACCCACAGACATTTTGTCAGGGTGCGCTGAACCTCTGACCTGTGGAGAGACAGCAGGGGGAGCCTGGGGCAAGCCTGGAGTCAGTCCCAGCCTTCCTGGGAAACAAGGACCATGGGGTTCTGCTGTTCATGCAGGAGGGCATCCATCTCCTGTGGTGGGCTTGAACCCTCCAAAACCGGTCAGGTAGAGAGAGGGAAGCCGGGGTGCTTTTCTCTTCAGGCCAGTTACTCTTTCTCTCTTTTCTCCCTACCAGCTGCCACCGCTCTTCCACTGTTCAGGTCTGGACGAGCCTTAGTTGCACTGCACTTGGCCCCGAGTGACACTTCACCTTGTGGCACCGACACTGGAGTGAGGTGAGGGTGGCTCTCCCCGTGGAATGACAAGCAGAATGACAGCTTGGCTGCAGCGAAGAGCCAGCGTGTGTCTTCAGGACGCAGACTCATGTGGTGTACCCAGCGGCCATGTGGCTGGGGCTGTCCGGTGCAGGGATATTCAGGGATTTGTGTGCAGCATCTGAGCTGTGAGTGCTTCCAGAGATGCTGCAGGGAGGCACTCCCGGAAGAAGGGCACCTGTGGCCATGCACTGCTGTGCCAGGAAAATGCTTTTCTGTTGGCTGTTTCAGCTCTTTCATGTGGAACAGGCACTAGTTTGTGGGGAAGGAGCTATCGAAATTTTACCCAGGTTTCTGTCATTTTTGGACAACTTCTGGGTGTGTGTAGCGCTTTGCCTCACAGGTGTGGTCCCTTTCCTTTCATTTGTTACTGAGATGGGGCTTCCATGCCTTTATTATTGTCTTCCTTTTGCTCATTTAGTCTCTCACTTTGGTCATAAATGGATTGTTCTTGGGTCCTGGATATAGTTATATTTTCTTGAAAGATTGTTTTATTGTTTTTGGTTTTGGGGCTGCATCCAGGGGTGTTTTGGTATTTCTCTTGACTCTGCATTCAAGAATCACTCCTGGGGGACTGAAGCAATAGTACACAGCAGGTGGGGCCGGGAAGGTGGCGCTACAGGTTAGGTGTCTGCCTTGCAAGCGGATGGACCTCGGTTCAATCCCCCGGTGTCCCATATGGTCCCCCCAAGCTAGGGGCGATTTCTGAGCGCATAGCCAGGAGTAACTCCTGAGCTTCAAACGGGTGTGGCCCAAAAACCAAAAAAAAAAAAAGAAAAAAAAATAGTACACAGCAGGTAAGGTGTTTGCCTTGCATGTGGTCAACCCAGGTTCAATCCCCGACATCTCATGTGATCCCCCAAGCCTGCCAGGAGCGATTTCTGAGTGCAGAGCCAGGAGTAACCCCTGAGTGTTGTTGCGGATGTGGCCCCCCCAAAAAAAAAATCACTCTTGGAAGGTTCAGGGAACCCTATGGGATACCGGGGATCAAACCTGAGAGCTGCTTTCATGACAAATGCTCTCCTGCTGTGCTACCTCTCCAGTCCTGTCTTGCTATTTCTTAAATCTCCTTTCTGCATAGCTGTGGGAGAAATTTGATTCTTTGACATTGGAAGTCCCCTGTTCTTTTTTCTATTAAATTAATGTCTCCCTAGCAGTTCAGAGTAAAGCAGAGAATGTGGATCATTAACCCAGAGTAGACGACTGTGAGTTCAAGGAATACCATCCTGATAATTCCTCCTGCCTGTTTTCACTTCCAGCTCCCCAAAGTTTTTGGTTTTCGGGCCACACCCATTTGATGCTCAGGGGTTACTCCTGGCTAAGTGCTCAGAAATTGCCCCTGGCTTGGGGGGACCATATGGGACGCGGTCACGAACTGCGGTCGTGATCTTTCCTTGGCTAGCGCTTGCAAGGCAGACACCGTACCTCTAGCGCCACCTCACCGGCCCCATACTCTCAATTTTTTTTTCTTTCTTTTTTTTTGGCTCTCGATTTTCTGCCCTGAAACATAAGTAGAAAATATCTTTGACTATACTTTATTTTTCATATTCATTAATAAAAATGTGGACCAACCAAACACTTGTTTCCTAACAGCCACCTTAGTAAATACTAATTCGGTAAGTACAGTGTACCCTGGGTACTGTACTAAGTACTTTTGTCTTACCTTACCAACACAAAGCTTTTGCTGAAACTCTAGTGGGGGAAACCATTGCTTCAGTTAACTTTTGGGTGAGGGGCATCCCTTGGCCAAATTCTAGAATGAATAACTTCAGTTATTCTGAAGTTACTACTTTTGCAGTAGTTTGAAATCATTTTCTTTCAGCTGTAAATATGTACTTCCTATTCTCTATGCTAACAAAATTTCTCAGTATTTATCTAAAAGTAAAGTTTTGCACCTCAGACTCCCAGAGGAGCTGGCTAGCCCATGCTGATCCTAGGGTCCTGCCTCTAGGAAAGTATTCATCGGTAACACCTAGGAATTTGTAGATTTCAGGTGCTGTTAATTTACAGAGCTGAGCAACAGAGGGATTAAGATTCTAGGGCGAGTTAGTACTAATGGCTACTACAGGAGAAGTCTGCCATTTATTTATTTATCTATTTATTGGTTTTTGGGCCACAGCCAGCGGTGCTCAGGGGTTATTCCTGGCTATCTGCTCAGAAATAGCTCCTGGCAGGCATGGGGGACCATATGGGATGCCGGGATTCGAACCAGCTACCTTGGGTCCTGGATTGGATGCTTGCAAGGCAAACACTGTTGTGCTATCTGTCCGGCCCCAAAGTCTGCCTTTTAAACTTGATTCAGCGCTTGACGTTTTGAATCATACCCTGTAGTCTTGGTTCCAACATACCTGACGCCTGCCTTGAGTCCAGACCAATGCTGGGCTGTGCAGGCTTCATGGGGGGTGACTTGATGAGGCATCAATAAGGAGCTCCAGCACCACCTCAATGAGGGAGGTGAGAAGAGTACCCAATTGGGTGCCACTGGACTCCTGTTACCTAGAAGGTTTCTGCAGCTTTTGCGATCACACGTTGAGACAGATAAGAAAGGCTGAGTCACGCCTGCCAAGCACTTCGTCAGGTGTCCCTGACCTAGGCAAGCAAGTTGGCTGGGAGGGTGGTGTGCAGGGCAGGTGCTGGGTGGATGGCACCCCAGTATGTGAGTGTGAATATGCTTCTTCTCTTTCCTAATAAAAGGAGACTTGCAAATGGTGTTCTTCACCATCAGAAGAGGTGAGAACCTACCACGTGTTTCAGGGATATGAGCAGAAACAGCTCTTGCTTATACTTTGTCACTTTTGTTAATGTATTTTTTTCCTTGGTGACCCCTGAGTACCGTTGAGTCCTTGAAGGGATTGTTGTACCAATCAGGAAATCTTAAGCAAGCGCTTATCATCTGGTGAGCTGTTTGTCGATTGTCATAGATTAATCTGATGCTGACTGTCTAATGACCAGAAAGGAGAAATGGGCTCCTTAAAGTGGGTTTCTGGGGGCCGGCGAGGTGGCGCTAGAGGTAAGGTGTCTGCCTTACAAGCGCTAGCCAAGGAAGGACAGCGGTTCGATTCCCCCCCCCCCCCGCGTCCCATATGGTCCCCCCAAGCCAGGAGCAATTTCTGAGCGCTTAGCCAGGAGTAACCCCTGAGCATCAAATGGGTGTGGCCCGAAAAACCCAAAAAAAAAAAGTGGATTTTTGGGATCCGGAGAGATATCATGGAGGTAGGGCGTTTGCCTTGCATGCAGAAGGATGGCGGTTCGAATCCCGGCATCCCATATGGTCCCCGAGCCTGCCAGGAGTGATTTCTGAGTGTAGAGCCAGGAGGAACCCCTGAGCACTGCCGGGTGTGACCCAAAAACCAACAAACTACTTCATTAAAGCTTATTGTCTAATTGAGGCTGGAACTAAAGATGAAAAGACTCAGGGAATTGAATTTCCAGTGGAGTTTAGGGTTGGTTTGTATGAGTGGGCAAATGCTAGTCAAGTGTTAGCCCGTTATAGAAAGCCTCTGTGTGCCTGATCTGCTGTGTGCCAGGGTCTGGAAGGAGAGTGGTGATCAGGACACATTGCCCTTGGGGTTTGTGGGACCACAGTGGAAGGGGTTGGATCTCACTGCCTCACTTGGCCAGAAAAGTCTCTTGCCCACTGCTTTGTTTCTTAGTGATGCTGTTTTGCATCGCGTTTCATTCACATATATTTATCCCACTTGGCAACAGATGGGAGTGACCTGCAAAATGACTGTTATGCAGGATGAACGCAAGGGTTTTACAGGGGGAAAATGGTTTGATGGCTGTTGAGAACTTTTATATCAGTATCAGCTGTGCTTGATCAATTGACAGAGTTTAAATACATTTCCAATTAAGTGATACACGACTGGCCTGTGGATCCTGTGGGTGGTGGCCTCATCGTTTCTCAGACCTATAATGTAGGAACTACAGGAGGAAGCTCCCTCTTACGAACCAGTTGGTGCTTTGTACCTTTGGCCACTCATGGATGGTGTTTCGAGACAGTGACAGTGTCAGTGTCTCACTCACTGGATGAGTTGCTAGACTGATATTGGAGTGTGTGGGAATAAAACCGAAAACCTGGCTCTCTGTTGTGAGGTATTTGGAATTTGTAGATCATCAGGTTTAGAGGCTGATTAAGTATTACTCTGAAATAAGCTCTTAATTTTATTTATTTGTTTATTTATTTATTTATTTTGCTTTTTGGGCCACACCTGGTGACGTTCAGGAGTTATTCCTGGCTATGTGCCCAGACGCTCCTGGCTTGGGGGACCATGTGGGACACCAGGGATTGAACCAAGCTCTGTCCTGCGTCAGCTGCATGCGAGGCAAACTTTCTACCGCTGCACTATCACTCCAGCCCCAACTCTTAATTTTATGGAGAGTTGCAGTCATACCACAACTAGTTCATGTGCTTCCAGTCCTCCCCATAAAAGTGTTTTCTTTTTTGGATTTTGGTTAACACCAAGTTACAGCTTTTGCTTTTGTCTTTTGGGCTACACCTGACCGTACTTAGGGTTTTTTCCTGGCTCTACACTCAAGAATTATTCCCAGTTGTCCCTGGGGGGCCCTATGGGGTGCCAAGAATCAAACTGAGTTGGCCATATGCAAGGCAAGTGCTCTCCCCTCTGTAAGTGAGAATGAGATATGAGTTGATGTTCATTCATTCTCATGGTATTTTTAAATCGTGTTAATAATATAATTAGTAAAACACTATTGTTTTACTTTTTTTTTTTTTTTTTGCTTTTCCAAAACCTCACTGTAGAAATTGAACCCCATATTGTACATATAAGGGGAAGTAGTTATCTAGGAAGTTCGATTATTTTGATTACAAATACTCTTTATTTTCCAGATAGTCCTTCTGAGTCCCAGATCCCCTGTATGAGCCTGAAGTCATCTATCTTGACTACTTGTTTTTAAAAGTTTGATTTTTAGTTGATGTTCTTCAGTTTGTGCTATAAGACAAAGCCTTAACAATTAGCTTAAACTTTAGAAGAATCTCCTTGTTTGCTTACTTTAGTGCAGATGATTATAGAAAGTAGTTTTTGTAAGGAAAAAATTACGGTCAAGTTAGAAATTGTTGTACATTGGTGTCAACGAATGAAATATGTTTGTCTATTCATTTGATTTCCACGACCTTTGCTAGTGAAAACACTCCTAACCTTTTAGATGGTGAAAATGTAGCTGATTTTAACTGTCTCAACTCTGTTTCCTGTTGCATGTGTTACAGGAATGAATCTGGAGTCGGCTGCAATAAAACTCTGAAGGCTTTAAAATGTTTTCTTGCCTAAAACTCAGACTTTTAAGTAGCTGCTTATGAGGATAGGGAAGTCAGGAAGCTAATGTCTGTCTCAAGATTCAGGACAGCTGTTTGCTCTTCAACTTCAACTGTGTGAGTAGACCTCAGCCTGGGAACCCTCCCTAAGGGGCAGAGCAACCTGGGGCCCCCCAAAGGTAGCACGAGACAACATGGTTAGGGTCTGTCTGTGCTTAGCCAGATACTAAGGATTGTGGGGGGGGTTGGTTGTGTGGAGACCAGCACCAAGTATCCCATTAGTGAACGTGCCTCTTTTGCAGAATTATTCTGAAGTATTGGAATCTGCTTGTGATTGTGAAGGAAAAGATTAAGAACTGGAGTGGTAGCACAGCGGTAGGGTATTTGCCTTGCACGTGATTGACCAAGGACGGACGTGGGTTCTATCCCCGGCATCCCATGTAGTCTCCTGAGCCTGCCAGGAGCGATTTCTGAGCGCAGAGCCAGCAATAGCCCCTGAGTGCCACCTAGTGTGGCCCCAAAAACAAAAATAAAAAATTAATAAAAGGAAAAGATTATAATTTAGATAGGTATTTGTTTTAAAGTTTTACTTTTGCCCTTCTACATTTATATTTTGCTGGAATGACCCTCAAATGTATTTGGAGAAGTTGGTGCTAGAAATTAATGCAAAATAGTTCTTGGCACTCCCAATTTAATCTGCAGTTAGTAATTTTAATGGGTTCTTTTTAGTCAGCTTACAGTTTAGAATTGGAACTCTTGTTTCCTAAATGCAGTGGTAAATCTTACAGATTTGCCAATTTCTTTAAAAGTTTTCCCATAAATACCCACTGAAGAAAATTTTTTTTTCTTCCTAAAAGTTCGTTACCTTAAAAAAATGTTAGCTTAATAATTAGGTTGGAGAGGTGGGGAGTTTGATTTGTTTTCCCCCTGCTTTTCCTTGGAAAATTTTTTCTTCAAGGAGAGAGCTTAGGGTTAAGGCACATGTCTTGCACACTGACTTTGTACTACCACATGGTTTCTTGAGCACATCTGGGCACAACCCCCAGAAACCCCCACCCTGATCTCTGCTGGCCTGACCTGAGCAGGCCCCAGTACTGCAGGGCCCAAGCTGCACCACCCCTTTGGAGTTGTATGTTCTCAGCTGAGAGTCATTTTGAGAAGCTCCCAGAGCCTTTACCCCTTTGGAAAAGCCCCACCCTCCCAATTGTTTTCTCTAGGGATTCAGGAGTGCGAATAAAAAGGGACTGTGTCTCCAAGAGAGGAGTTTCCTGTATAATGAGGTGACTGAAAGGTGTGACACTGCCCAGACTGAAGGGTGTGTGTCTGACGGGCTGGTAAGCCTGGACCAGCGCTTTAGGAGGCTGAAGAGCAAGGTTGTGTGTGTGCTTATGCCTGTGTCTCAGGCATGTTGACTGAGGGAGATTGGAACGGACCTGGAGCTCAGTGTAGGAGAGGCCTTACGGATCCCCTAGGAATATGGCAGAGCCCCCAGGGCCCTTGTTTGTGGTGAAGGGAGGCTAGTGGGCCTGTAGCTGAGAGCTGGGAGGAATTCCCAGTTCCATATGCTCCACCCTCTCTCTTCTAGCTCCCAGTTCTAGGGCTTTTCTACTGTTTCATCTTCCAGGAGCTCTGAAGAAGTAGCAGTAAGATCTCGCTGTCTTGAAATAGTAGCTTGCACTCTTTATTTACTTTTCTTGAGTGAGAGAGTGGAACCCACTTCCCAAGGCAGCAGTTGAAGCTGAAGCCAGGACATCTGCAGGGCTGGCCATGGTGCCTACCCCGGGGCCTCATACTGACTGGGGTCCAGCCCCTACTGTGTTTGCCTTGGGGCATCAGTTCCGGTTTGTGTTTGTGAGGGTTGTGGATAGTTTAATCTTCCTCACCATGGCATTAGGTGACCTTTTCCATTGTGTTGCTTTGCTGGGATCACACCGCAGTTTGGGGGCTTGCTAATAGCACTTATAGTGCCAAGATGGAGCTCAGCTCAGCTCATGTGGGACCTTGGAGGGTTGAACTCATGTCATATGCTCGCAGTGCCAGTGCTCTGGATCCCCCAGAGCACTGTTCCCCCAGGGTTCCTGAAAAGCTTGAATTTGCTGCCATGCAGGGTAATTTCTTGGGGGAAAATTGCTAGTGTTACACATTTTCATTTTTCAATCTTGCTGTTGAAAAGGAGCAGATCTGATGGTGTTAAAGTTTGATGACCAGGGGCCAGAGTGATAGCACAGCCATAGGGCGTTTGCCTTGCACGTGGCAGACCTGGGATAGACCCGGGTTTGATCCCCGGCATCCCATATGGTCCCCCAAACCAGCCAGGAGTAATTCCTGAGCACTGCCGGGTGTGGCCCAAAAGAAAACAAAGCAAAGTTTGATGGTCATGCTCAGTGGCCCAAAAGAAAACAAAGCAAAGTTTGATGGTCATGCTCAGCTCGTAATCTGTCACGAGTTAGAGTTTTGATGGGAGTAGACTGTTCTGGGTGCTTCTGAATTCTAGATACAGATACACGGAGAAACTGGAGCACGTGCCAGTGCCAGCAGGGGAACCTCCTTCAGAGCATCATATTGTACTGGTGTCACCAGCAACAATACTGCTTTTCTCTGCCTGGCCTTCTATCTCTGAAGCTTTCACTCCAGCTATAGCTAGTGATATATTTATGTTACAGATCAAATCTGACAAGGAAAATGAGAAAAGAATCATTACTTCATTTAAAAGATGTTTTGTAGGGTTGGAGAAATAGCAAAGTGGTAGTGCGTTTGCTTTGCACACAGAAGGACGGTGGTTCGAATCCCAGCATCTCATATGGTCCCCCAAGCTTGCCAGGAATGATTTCTGAGTGCAGAACCAGGAGTAACAGCCGAGCACCGCCTGGTGTGGCCCAAAAATCTAAAACAAACCAAAAAAAAAATGTCTTGTACAGGTGCGGGTTTGAACCCAGGTTTGATCCTTGACACCACCTGGTCCCCCCAGCTCTGCTTAGAGATAGCACAAGAATGTTGTTGTTGTTGTTGTTTTGGGCTGCACCCGGTGACGCTCAGGGGGTTACTCCTGGCTATTCGCTCAGAAATCGATCTTGACTTGGGGGACCATATGGGACACTGGGAGATCAAACCTCGGTCCGTCCTAGGCTAGTGCCAGCAAGGCAGACGCCTTGCCACTCCGCGCCACTGCTCTGGTTCCAGCACAAGAGTATTTTGTGGAAAATATCTGCATCCCCAATAATTCAGTGAGAGGAAGGGCATTGCTGCCCTTTTTGCAGGTATCTTAAGGAAGGTCTGGTTTGAAGGCTGTACCTGAGCATCAGTACAGTTGGGCACCAGCCTCCAACCTGGCCATGACATAGGACTTAGGAAGGACCCCAGCATTGTACAGTGGTGACTGAAAACACGGGGCCTGTTTTTGTCGAGGAACGAACTGCATGCTGGTTCCTGACTGGTACTGCTCTCCCTCTGGTCACTTGTCTCGGACAGTGTGTTTTCAGAGCTGTGGGTGGGTGGGAAACTAAAGTTGGTGCCCGTGAATTGGGCAGGAGGTGGGAATTCTGAGATGCACAGGCAAGATCCCCAATTCCTGGGTTAAAAGTCAGAACATCTCTGTGATTAAGATGTGGCCATTTAAAGGCAACTGCTGCCTTTACAGTCTACATAAATGCACCGTTGGTACTGAAGTTTGCACTAAGTCCCTCCGTCCCCAGTTGCCTTTTCAAGTCCTTTCACGGACAAACAAACCTGCCTTCCTCCATTGCTCAGCCATTTGGGAGTATCTGGGGTTCAGCCATTTGGGAGTATCTGGGGTAGCAGCTCCTCCTATTCAGAGGGACCCTTCTAGGTTCTCTGGCTCCACACCCACCCACCGTGGAGTGACCTTCCTTTCCCTTGAATCAGGATGAAACTGTTAGTACCTTCTGTCCCCCTGCCCGTGCCAGAGAAGGCCTTGAAGGCCAGAGAAGGGGAGATGGTGCATGCGGTTCCTCCATCTGCTGCAAGTGCCTCTCCCTGCGGTTTTCAAAGGCTTCTCTGTCCTGTTGATTTACTTTCTGAGTGTCTAAAGAATAAGCAAATATTTTGCTTTCATTTGGCAATTTGTATCTTCATCCAAGGGGATTCCAAAGTACAGAAAAGACAAGAGGCCTGAGTTCTCTCGTTCTTGATTCTGATCTTTTTTTTTTTTTTTTTTTTTTTGATGGTCTTTCGGTCCTCATCGGCAGTTCACTGCCCATGTAGCTCACAACATACCTTTTAATTCATCACTGACGTTTTTCTCTGACAGAAAGGACTCTAGGGGCCCGGAGAAATAGCATGGAAGTAGGGCATTTGCCTTGCATGCAGAAGGACAGTGGTTGGAATCCTGACATCCCATATGGTCCCCTGTGCCTGCCAGGAGCAATTTCTGAGTGTAGAGCCAGGAAGAACCCCTGAGCACTTCCAGGAGTGACCCAAAGCAAAAACAAAAACAGAAAGGTCTCTATAAAATACTGTAAAATGATACAGTATCACTTGGGGGGGGAAAGTTTTCCTGTGGAACTTTTATTTTCAGTTTGTGTGTTGAGTTTCCACATATATATATTTATATTATTCTTCATTCTGATTAGACTTTGATGACTCCTGAGGCCTCTGGAACGGGAAGAGGAAGAAATTGTATGTTCTGAGGGCTTTTTTTTTTTTTTACAGCACTTGTTCTGGAGGTGAACTGTTGAATTGCATTCCAAAAAGATTGGACTAATTTCTCTATACTAGCTAGCATTCCACCCATTTTTTTTTCCAGATCCTTTGCCAGCATTGATGATATTGTAAATGCTTTTGAAACAGAATAAATATTAGGTTACCACACAGATTTCCAACAAAAATCTAATGCTTGGGCCCGGAGAGATAGCACAGCGGCGTTTGCCTTGCTAGCAGCCGATCCAACACCAAAGGTGGTTGGTTCGAATCCTGGTGTCCCATATGGTCCCCCGTGCCTGCCAGGAGCTATTTCTGAGCAGACAGCCAGGAGTAATCCCTGAGCATAGCCGGGTGTGGCCCAAAAACCAAAAAAAAAAAAAAAAAAAAAATCTAATGCTGCCACTATGATCAAAATAAAAAAAATATCTAAATGCTTAGAAACTCATAGTATGGGGCCGGAGAGATAGCATGGAGGTAAGGCGTTTCATGCAGAAGGACGGCGGTTCGAATCCCTGCAGCCCATATGGTCCCCTGTGCCTTCCAGGGGCGATTTCTGAGCATAGAGCCAGGAGTAACCCGTGAGCGCTGCCAGTTGTGACCCAAAAAAAAAAAAAAAAAAAAGGAACTCATAGTATGACCTCGAAGACAAAAATGTGTATTTCAGTTACGTGGAGCGTCTGATCTAAACTGGTGGTGTTCTTAGCACTCTTCTAGACAGGTCCTTCAGAGCTAGACCTCCTCCCATTCTTACTCCTCCAGGAACCAGAACAGGCCTGCTTGTGATAGGACTTGAAGCAAGAGAGTCACTGTGTGTGCTTTGATCTTTGTTTTTCTTTCTCAATCCTAGACCTTGAGAGAGAGGCATAAAAGTTACTTGATATCTATTTTGATTTTGGGTTCACCCACACACACCCCCTGCAGTGCTCAGGGATTACTCCTGGCTCTGTGCTCAAGGCTCATTCCTAGCGGGACCTGGGATCACACGGGGTGCTGAAGATTCAGCCCGCATTGGTCTTTTGCAAGGTTGGTTCCTTACCCACTGTCCTGTCTGTCCGCCCGGGGTTTCCTTCATCAGGAGGCACATTTGAATAACAAGGTAGTGGTTTACGATCTGAGCGCCGAGATTCCACTCTGCTTCGTTTCAGGTGTGCAACAGAGGATCATGGCTCAAGAAACTAACCATGGCCAAGTGCCTATGCTTTGTTCTACTGGCTGCGGATTCTACGGGAACCCTCGTACGAACGGCATGTGTTCCGTTTGCTACAAAGAACACCTGCAAAGACAGAATAGTAGTAATGGCAGAATAAGCCCACCTGGTAAGTCGTTGGTTTGGAACAAGCAGAATTCCTAACTCAGCAAACTTGGGTCGTATCTGAAATGTTTTTCTTTTTTTTTGGAAGGATTTTTGGGCACAACCGGCAATGCTCTGGGCTTTCTCTGGATGCTGTGCTAGTGGAGACTAGATGGGGTGTGAGGGATATGTGCAATGCTAACACCCGACCCACTGTACTATCTCTCCAGCCCCTTGCAAATCATTGTTTGTTTTGGGTCACACCTGGTGGTATACTTAGAAGTCACTCCTGGCTGCAGACTGGGGGGGGGGGGGGAACCGTATGGGATGTGAGGAATTGAACCCTTTTCAACTGTCTACAAGGCAAACACCCTTTGTGCTATCATTCTGGCTCTGCACATCCTTTTTATTTTGGTTTGTTTGGTTTTTGGGTCACACCTGGCAGCACTCAGGAGTTGCTCCTGGAAGGCTCTGGGAACCATATGGGGTGGCAGGATTCGAACCAACATTCATCCTGGGTCAGCTGCATGCAAGGCGAATGCCTTACCACTGTGCTATCTCTCCAGTCTTCTGCAAATCATTTTTAAAGTAAATTAGTATGTACATTTGTGTCATACAAAGAAAAGGGAAAAAACAGTGGGACAGAGCTGAGTGCAAGTATTAATTCCAGTCTTCTTGGCTAAAATTAACATTTTTTTGTGGGGAGGCATGGGAAACACCTGGGGAAATGGAAGTGAGCGATGATGCACTGGCCCATTACATTATAGACAAGACCTTGCCCGCAGCACTGTGGCCTGTGGCAACCTGTGGTCTTGTTTGGCGAGGAGGGGCTGCCCAGGGCAGAGTTGCTCATGGTGTGTGGTTCCGTTGCAGCCTCTGTAAGCAGCTTGTCAGACACTCTGCCAGGCCCGTGCTCGGACGGTGGGGTTGCAGCTGCTCAGTCAGCCTTAGACTCCACGTCTCCATCTATGCAGCCCAGGTAAGGAGCCCAGGTAAATAACCCCTAGGATGGGGAGTTTCAAGGCCCTCCATTTAGGCTATCAGGCACGGCCCAGCGTCTGGCTCTCTGAGGAAAGACATTTTCATGGGTTTTTGCGTTGGTATGGGAGTAGGTTGGTAGTTTACTCTTCAGACACTCATCATGCTGTTCCTGCATGTGGCACCTCATAGAGCCTCTCCTCGGTCCCTTGCCAGTTGTATTCAGTCGTTGGTTTATTCAAGGAGTATCTCTCAGGGCTGTCCAGCTTCTTTGTCTGTCCTGAAGTGGGCTGTCCCATCTCCAGGAGATGCTGGAATGATGGGAGGAAAGCACGGTAGAAGCCTTTGCTGGAGTTAGGGGATGGGCAGCTGTGTTTTTAGTTCATACCCGTTGTTGCTTAGGGGGCTTCTCCTGGCTCTGCTCGGGCGTCACTCCCCTTAGTGCTGGACCCTGAGAGTTGAGCTGTCTTGCTGGCCCTGGGGAATGTTTTTCATGTGCTAACCTAGAGAAGGTGCAGTTCCACGTGTGGTTTTTCCTAGAAAGCATGTAGTTGCTGAATGAGCTGGGGAAGTTCCAGCTTCACTTCGTGATGTTGGACTCAGATTTATCTGTCTTGCACTATGTATTTTCTTTCTGATGTTTCCCATGAGATTTAAAGTCACAACACAAGAAACATAGAATTGTATTTTTATTCTGTGATTGGAGAGCAGATCCTAGGTCTCCCAGTCAGATGGAAGATTCCTGTCTGCTCTGTGAGATTTTGTGTGTCTCTGCTTTTTTTTTGGTTTTTGGGTCACACCCAGTAGCGCTCAGGGGTCACTCCTGGCTCCATGCTCAGAAATCACTCCTGGCAGGCTTGGGGCTTGGAGGACCATATGGGATGCCAGGATTCGAACCACCATTCTCCTGTCCTACCTAAATGCTATCTCTCCCGCCCAGATTAGAAACATTTTAAGTTAAAATAATGTGCCTCTTTTCATTCTTTTCCTCACCATCTCTTAGATCCATTGAACTCTACTCTTTTTCTTTCTTTTTTTTTTTTTTTGTTTTTGTTTTTGGCCCACACCCTGTGACACTCAGGGGTTACTCCTGGCTATGCGCTCAGAAGTTACTCCTGGTTTGGGGGACCGTATGGGATACTAGGGGACCGAACCTTGGTCTGCCCTAGATTAGCTCGTGCAAGGCAAATGCCCTACTGCTTTGGAACCCCGAACTTTACTCTTAAGTCACTTAATGTATCCCCGTCCTCTTCTAAGGTCCATGTGCTCTTGCTTTTCTAGCCCCGTGTCCAGTCAGTCACTTTTATCAGAATCTGTAGCCTCTTCCCAAGTGGACAGCACATCTGTGGACAAAGCAGTGCCTGAAGCAGAAGACCTGCAAGGTGAGCCTCGAGTCACCTCCCCTTGTGGTTGGTGCTGTTCTGGCTGTGCACACGTATGGGGATGATGTGCCTGGACATCAGTGCTCTTTCCCTTAGTGGCACAGTGAGTGCCCTTTCTCACTTAGAGTCAAAAGTTGTCAGCACACACATGGACTCTGTAAAGTCGTTTACTTTGAGAAATAGAATCCCACTCGAACCCTTGACTATTGTGGGGAAGGCTGGTTTTTGGAGTATTTCCTTTCCCAGCAAAATGGAACTGCTGGTCTCAGAGCACTGTGCTTTGTTTGACCCAGGGGTGGTGTGTGTGTGAATGTGTGTACATTGGCACACATGAGCCTGTCCCATTAACTCACTTGCTTCTTCATCTGAGCGACTGCTGGGCCAGAAGTCAGTACTTCTCTCTGTTAGTCTCTGTGTCCATGGGGTGGGAGGCCTGAGGTGCAGCCATTCACCCCACAGCTAGCAAAACCTCACTGAGGATGTTTTGTCACTCTCCTCTTTCTGTCAGCTTCAGTATCAGATATAGCACAGCAGCCATCTGAGGAACAAAGCAAGTCTCTTGAAAAGCCAAAACAAAAAAAGAATCGCTGTTTCATGTGCAGGAAGAAAGTGGGACTGACTGGTAAGAGCTGAACCAAAGGGATTAAGTAAGGTTGGGCTTTAGGAATAACCTAGGACTTCCCT
The DNA here is from genome assembly GCF_024139225.1 of Suncus etruscus. Lineage (NCBI taxonomy): Eukaryota > Metazoa > Chordata > Mammalia > Eulipotyphla > Soricidae > Suncus > Suncus etruscus. The sequence goes on along the minus strand of NC_064858.1, from coordinate 10,337,717 downwards.
CAGGTTATTTTGTTCCTGCCACATGCATTATTTGCATTACATCTGATTTTTCTTTTTTTTTTTTTTTTTTTTTTTTTTTTGGGTCAGACCCGGCAGCACTAGAGTTACTCCTGGCTCTATGCTCAGAAACCGCCCCTGACAGGCACAGGGGACCATATGGGATGCCAGGATTTGAACCACCATCCTTCTGCATGAAAGGCAAATGCCTTTACCTCCATGCCATCTCTCTGGCCCCCCTTGAATTTTCTTAAAAGAATTAAAAATAGGGGCCTGATAGGTAGCACAACGGTAGAGTATTGTGTAAGGTAGGGAGTTTGCCTTGCACACAGCTGATCCATATGGTCTCCTGAGCCTGCCAGGAGTAACTGCTGAGCGCTGCCAGGTGTGACCCCAAAAACCAAAAAAAAAGAAAAAAGAAATAAAAGTAACCTTAATATGATGTACCCAGAAATGAAATGAATAGCTTTAAATTTTTTATTGCTATTATTTTTCATTTCACCTGGTATTAAGAGTGTCAATACAAGTCTGATGACTTTGCTGGGCTCTTCAGGTTGGGGACCTGTCCTGTCCTCAGCAGCCTGCACTTGAACGTAAGCACGAGCTTCGTCCTTGGGAAGCATTACGCACTTTGAATAAACAGGGCGGATGTGGACTGTGACGAGGGTTCAAGGCTTCGAAAGTTCAACCTACTGCTAGCCTACAGTGAGAATCCTCTCAGGTGCTGCTGCTAGTGGGATAAGGGAGACAGGAGCCACTCAGACCCCTATTTCTGTGTCCAGCAGACAGAGTGGGCTCCTGGCAGTGAAATGTGCTCAGGGCTTCAGCTCAGCAGAGTAGAGACTTACCCGGAGAAACTTCATGAGGGTGGATGGGCTATAACTGCATCAGTGCTTCCCGGCAGAAGGAAGAGCACAAGCAGAAGCTCAGAGGAAGGTGGCAAGCTGGCTAGCTGTTGGTGCCACATCACCAATCAGTGTGGGCATCTGACAGTGGCACTGGGGGTAGATGCTGAGTTGCTCACCTGGCCTGGTATTACTGCCAAGAGGCTCCTAGTGCCCCTTACAGCATGCTGAGTTTCCTGCATGAGAAATCGGACCTGGGAGATGAGAGGAAAGGTAGATGGGTCTAGCTGAGGGTTGGGTCAGAGAGAAATGGAAATGAGAAAGGTCTGAGCAAAGCTTTGTGACCGATGAAGCGACTTCTAAGGAGGTAAAGAGCCCCCGAAGTTCTGTTTAGTATCAGTCAGTCTGTGCGCCGACTCAGCCCCCAGACTCTGTGATCTAAACAGAATGATTTTGCTCCTGACCTCCTGTTGCATCCAGGAGGATGCAGGCAGGAGTGGAAGAGACTCCCAACCTGTAGCCCTGAGTGCAGGCTCGCTCTCACACTAGTTATATTAGAACCTACTGTTGAGGCCTCCATTTGACTCACTATGCCTGACGATCCTTTTCAGGGTTTGAGTGCCGGTGTGGGAATGTCTACTGCGGGGTACACCGCTACTCAGATGTACACAATTGCTCTTACAATTACAAAGCTGATGCTGCTGAGAAAATCAGAAAAGAAAATCCAGTAGTGGTTGGTGAAAAGATCCAGAAGATTTGAACTCCTGCTGGAATACAAAATTCTTTGACCATCTGCAAACTAAAAATTGACTTGGTTTTTTTTCCTAGTCCTTGGGATGTAGAGCAATGTATCTTGCATAGATCTTTTCAATCATGCATGTCATCAGAAGAATAGATTTTTGTTTTTGTTTTGAAAATGACTCTGAACATTTATTTTCATTGCAGTTTCTGTGGCTGAAAGACTTTAAGTAAACTTTATAAGTATTATCTTTTTGAGATCATTTTAATTTTAGTTGAGTGCAGAGGGCTTTTATAACAAACATGGAGAAATTTTGGAGGGCTGTGATTTTTTTCCAGTATTAAACATGCATGCGTTAATCTTGCAGTTAATTTTCTCATTTGTATGTATATATAGCTTTTCTCTGCAGCACGATATCTTTTGAGAATGCCCTCTGGGGCACTAGCATCAGTAACTGAATGTATCTTAATCATTATGGCTGCTTTTTGTTTTGTTTCGTTTTGTTTTGTTTTACATTAACAAAGGTTATACATATGTTAGCATAGAGTTTCTTTGCACCCACTATTTATGTCTGAATCATTTGTCACAGGAGGATGCGTGCTGATGAGATTCTAAGTTTGTGTGTTTTCATTTGTTTGAGCTAGGGAAGGAAAGCTGTGTGCATTCACTGCTGATCACATGTTGCTTTCATAGATGTCCCTGGTTTGTGTGTACAATATGAAGAATGATCTGAAGTAATTGTGCTGTATTTATGTTTATCCACAGTCTTTGATTAAATAAAAGGAAAACAGCAGTGCTTCCCCGTGTGGTGTTTTCTTGGTCGGTAGTTTCTGGGAACTACTTTGTACTAAAAATTTGATACAGCCTTGGACCAGAACTTTGCCTCTCACACACACAAAAAAAGGCAAAACAAAAAGGGGCCGGAGAGATAGCATGGAGGTAAGGCGTTTCAACTGCCTCCCTTGGCTGATGGCCCCATTTTTGAAGGAAGGTGAAGGTGAAAGTAGGTCTGACCAGAGAAAGGGAGAGAGCAGAGACCAGGAGTGCCCCTTCATGCAGAAGGTCATCAGTTCGAATCTGGAGTCCCATATGGCGCGCGCGCGCGCGCGCGCGCACACACACACACACACACACACACACACACACACACACACACACACACACACACACACACACACACACACACACACACACACACACACACAGCAAAACAGAACTTTGCCTCCAGACAAGCTCAAGCCTACGACACACACACACACACACACAGCAAAACAGAACTTTGCCTCCGGACAAGCTCAAGCCTACGACACACACACACAGCAAAACAACACACACACACACACACACAGCAAAACAACACACACACACACACACAGCAAAACAGAACTTTGCCTCCGGACACACACACAGCAAAATAGAACTTTGTCTCCGGACACACACACACACAGCAAAATAGAACTTTGTCTCCGGACACACACACACACAGCAAAATAGAACTTTGTCTCCGGACACACACAAACACACAGAGCAAAACAGAACTTTGCCTCCGGACAAGCTCAAGCCTACGAGAAGGTGGCCAGTGAGTGGGTCTCCTGCGGCAGCTTGAACTCTAAACACAGCTGCTCCAGTGGTGAAAAGGACCCTCACTTGCCACAAGGGAGTCACGGGGACAAATGAAGACCAAAGTCAGCCAGGCACGGGAGTGAGGAGGAAGGAAAGGATTTCGTTCTGATGCCTGTGATTATTGGCCCTGCTTGGCCCATACCTTCCCAAAAAGGGGAAAGAGAAGACGGGGATTGGGGTGGGGGTGTCATTTGAAAACCGCATCTTAGTCCCTTTTACTCCTGCAACCTGGCAGAGGTCCTGGAGCTTCTCACCAGTTCACCCATTACTCATTCACCTGCTACACAGCATATTCATGTGACATGCAAACACAGGGCACATTCGTGTCAGGCATGCATGTACACATGCACAGCATGGTATCATCCATAACCAAGCGGCCTAGCCTGACAGGGTGGCTCAAGCCCTCTGACATCCCTACCAACCCCCTGCAAGTCTGCCGTGAGGTCTGTCTAGTGTCCTGCTGGAGCTCCACTCCATGCAGGCAGCTCAGCATCCAGTATTCAAGCTGCAGCCCCTCCACCAGAGCCTGTGCGAGAGAGGGATGGGGGGCTGCCTATGCATGTCCTCCTGCCACGTGTCCACCTGTTGTATTGGGCTGAGACCCGGGACTGACCCCAGAGAAGGCTGGTACCGCTCATGGCAGCCTTAAAGACCCGGGTCTTCAAGATAATAGATGCAACCGCATCCATCCAGTGTATCCATCCATCAAGCTGGACCCAGGATTTAGGGAGGGAGGCGTGGTACCCGTGGAGGCGTGTCCAGCCCGGGGGAGCCTGTTTGAATTGGTTGAGACCGCGGGGCGGGCCAGCTGTGTGGTTAGACTAAATCTGGGCGGGCCTTGCAGGACGGGCCCTTTTGGATAGGTCAAGGCCACGGGGGTGTGACTACAGGATCGGACCAGTCGCGTGGGCCCAAGCTAATAGGGGCGGGCCGGGGGCCGGGCCAGAGTCCTAGGCCATGGGCCAAGGCAGAGGGGCCGGATGGGGCGGGCCCGGCCCAGGTGCAGAGTCCTCGGGGTTCCGATCTGCCCCACTGCCGGGCCTGCTGTTGTCTTCTCTGCTCGCCGCTTCCTCCGCTCGCCACCCGGCCCGACCCGCTGATCGCCATGTCCTTCGTCCCAGTGGCCGCAGACTCGGACTTCCCCATCCACAACCTGCCCTACGGCGTGTTCTCCACCGATGTCAACGTGAGCGCTTGGCCCCCTCCCCGGTGCCCTGTTCCCCCACGTGCCGAGTTCCCGCGTGTCTCCCTATCCCAGTGTCCTGTTCCTGTGTGTCCCTATCCCGCAGTGTCTTTATCCCTGTGTGTCCCTACCCCTATCCCTGTCCCCGCGTGTACCCGTCCCATAGTGTCTTGTCTCCTCGTGTCCCTGTCCCCTCAGGCCCCTCTCTCCCTGTGACCCTTCGACTCCGTTCGCCCCGTCCACACGGGGATCCACCCACCCGCATCTCTCCCACGCTGGAGCTGGGACATTGGGCTTCGGGGCTGTGGGTGACCAGGGGCCAGAAATGGGACAGTAAATGCCTTCTGAGCACTGGCCTGCCTCTGTGTTCTTTGACAATTCTCACACACACACACACACACACACACACACACACACACACACACACACTTTCTAGCTTTCACAAGCAGCAGTGTTTTAAATGAAGGGGCCTGTACTCAGGACCAGCAGAGCCAACCCTGGGCCCCTGGGCCCCTGGGCCCCTGGGCCCTAGACCCCAGATCCCCCAGAGTTGACCACTCCCTTGGCGTCTCAGGAAAGGTGCTTGGGACAGGCCTGGCTGGACACCCCTGAGCCTGACACATGGCCGCGGTGAGGCAGCCAGTGGTTTCACAACAGGCAGATGTTGCAAGGACTTCAAACAGTCTGTACCTGCTTAAACCTTAGCCAATTCCCTCACCACCAACACCCCATACCCTCCCTGGTCCTGCTGGTGGGCTTCAGGTGCATAGATACCCACTTCCCAGGTGTAACCAGGCCCTTTGGGACTAACTCAGGGGCAGAGCAAAGGGACAGGAAAGGGTCTGGGTGCTCATGGCCTTCAGAGAGCCTCTTATGCTCTAGGCTGCCCCATACTGATGTTGGGGAAACTGAGGCTCATGGAGATGACAGTAATGCGAGTGGGAGCCCGGCTGTGAGGACCTCTGGATAGGAGGAGAACACGTGGCCAGCCTGGATGTCCCAGGCTGCTCTGCATGTTCACAGTGACATTTGGGGGACCCAGAGTATCTGCTAGGCCCCATCTGAGTGCCTGAACTTTGCAGATGTTCATGTGCTTGTTCTTCCCAGCCAAGACCAAGAATTGGTGTGGCCATTGGTGACCAGATCCTGGACCTCAGCGTCATCAAGCACCTCTTCACTGGGCCCATCCTCTCCCAGCACCAGGCCGTCTTCGATGAGGTACCAGCTCCTGTGTCCTGTGTTGGGGGCCACAACAAACGGGGGCCCGGTCAGTGTGTCTGCCCCAACTTTCTCACAGCACCCAGCTGATCTGCACACGTCATTCCCATGCTTCCTTCTGGAGCGGGAACAGCTGCCCCAGAACCTGCATATAGGGTGGACAAGGCTTGACATCCTGCACATACGAGGCATGGGTAGTGGTCATTAGACCACTACTTGTGTAGGGCCACAGGGGAGCCAGCCCTGGGGTCTCTGTGCCCACTATGTCCCCATTCTGGTCCAGCCAACACTCAACAGCTTCATGGGACTGGGCCCTGCGGCCTGGAAGGAGGCTCGAGCGACCCTGAAGGACTTGCTCTCAGCTGGCCAGGCTAAGCTACGGGATGACCTGGAGCTCCGGCGGCGGTGAGGACGGTGGGCAGGCAGGGTTGGCCATGGAGGGGGCCTCTGCAGGTCCCCCAAAACCCTGCTTGTGCATTTCAGGGCATTCACAGCCCAGGCGATCGCCAAGATGCACCTTCCAGCTGCCATCGGTGAGTGTGGTCCCTGCCTGGCCCTGGACACGAGGTCATTAGGCTCATAGTCACCTGCCCAGCCCTCTGCCAGCTAAGTCCCATGCATGACTGTCAGAAGCACAAGCAGGTGGAGCCCAGTGAGGCAACTGAGTGCCCCAGTCTGTTTTTCAAATCTGAATTGTGCCCTGGGCTGGAACATGCTGACTTTCTGTACTGCTGGGCATGGCCCATGAAAGCTTGGACCCCAGAGGGTGAGGGTTACTGGTGCATGGGGGCAGGTCAGCAGCTAGGTTGGGGACAGGGCCTTCCCTGCCATAGTCAGAGCAAGAAAGACACACTCCTGAGGCTGCAGGCTTTGGGCTATATTCCCAGGACCACCTTTTCTTTGTTCACACCATGGCCTGTCTCTCTGCAGGGGACTACACAGATTTTTACTCCTCCCGGCAGCATGCGGTCAATGTGGGCATAATGTTCAGAGGCAAGGAAAATGCACTCATGCCCAACTGGTACGTCGGTGTGGGGCGTGGGATCAGGGGACACATCTTAGCTCTGCCTCCCTCTGCCCCTGGGGGCCAGTGCTGTAGGGTTTCCTTGTACTTGGCAGATGGGCATCTCATGGCCTTGTCACGCCACAATGTTCCCTCGGGAGATGGACTGGCTGTGGTGGACACAGATCACAGGCAGCAGTGCCGGCTGGAGAGCGGGCGGGCTATGGTGCCTCTTGGCCCAGTCAAGGCCACGCTAGGCTGTGGTCTTGCCAGGAATGTGCCCTTTGACAGATGTTGTGCTATGGGCACTCGCAGCCCCGCACATGCCAAGTGCATCCCAGTACAGGACAGTGGCCATAGGGCAGCTGAGCCCAGGTGGCCATAAGCAGACACTGCTTCTCTGTGGGAGCTTCAGTGAGTGAGACACTGTTGGGCCAGGCCTAGGTGTTGGGAGTGTTCTGAGCTCTCCTTGAGTCCTCCCCAAGTCTTGAGCCCTCTGAGTCCTTCATGAGTCCTATGTCCTCCCTGGACCTTCTAAGTCCTCCCTTGAACCCTCCCTGCGTACTCAGCCCTCCCTTAGTAACCCCAAGGTCCCCTGAGTCCTCCCCCAGGTCCCCACTTGCAGATACAATGTAGCTGTTCATGGGATGGACTGTCCTTCCTCTCCACAGACACTTGGTGGCCTTGTCTGCAGTGTGGGAGGAGGTTCCCAACCGTGCTCAGAGGGCCATGGAGTCTCTCCAGAGCCCTGATACTAGATACTTGGCCAGACCACGAGGCTCTGGGGTCTGGTGCTCTGGCCTGACAAGGCAGTGGTACTGGGGGTCAGCAGGGTCACGCTGGCCAGTGCCCAGGTTCACATGATAAATGCCCAGGGCCAGGCTCATTCAGGCACTCAGCCCTTTGAGGCACCGCGTCCCAGTGACTTTTGCCCTCACTTGTGCCTTGGCTCTGGCTGTGACCCAGTGTCGGGGACAGCGCAAGACCCTGACTTGACCCCTCTGCAGGCTGCACCTGCCCGTGGGCTACCATGGCCGCGCATCCTCCGTGGTGGTGTCCGGCACTCCGATCCGCAGGCCCATGGGGCAGATGAGACCCGATGAGTGTGAGTAGGGTTGGCCCAAGTGCTCTGGTCTCTGTGCTCCAGGACTCCAGAGGCACAAGCTCTGGTTACTGTACCTGCAGCCTCCTGGGGCCCATGTTCTGACCTGTGTTCCTGCAGCCTCGCTGGGCATGTACTATGTGTCCTTAGCCTCCTGGGGCACATGAAGCTGCCCGTGTGCCCAGGCACCTCCTGAAGTGCTTGCTTACCAGACCTCTCTGGTCTTTTGCAGCCCAGCCCCCTGTGTACGGCCCCTGCAAACTCCTGGATATTGAGCTAGAGATGGTGAGTGGGGCAAGTGTTGTGTTCCTGGCTGAAGCCTCGTAGCCTGTGGGCTCTCCTGGCTATCATAGTCTAGTATATGGGGCACAATGGGGGAAGGAGCACCCTGACCTTTGCCCTCCAGCATCTCACATTCACCCCTGTGTTTCCCGCACGCCATCCCCCCCCAGGCTTTCTTTGTTGGCCCCGGGAACAAGTTTGGGGAACCTGTCCCCATCTCCAAGGCCCAGGACCACATCTTCGGGATGGTCCTCATGAATGACTGGAGTGGTAGGTGTGGTGCAGTGTGGGAAGGACGGGGCAGTGACAGTGGGTACAGGGTGGGCTCGGGCTCAGCTGTGTCTTCCCTGCAGCCCGGGACATCCAGAAGTGGGAATACGTGCCTCTGGGCCCCTTCCTGGGGAAGAGCTTTGGGACCACCATCTCCCCCTGGGTGGTGCCAATGGACGCCCTCATGCCCTTCGCTGTGCCCAACCCGGAGCAGGTAGGGAGCTCTGGTCTGTCCCACACCTCTGCCTGTCCCCAGTACTCACCCCCCCACCCTCCTGCATGGATCAGTCTAAAGCTGTTTCCTGTGGCCCTCAGCACTGTGGTTGAGGCTCAGTCCTGAATGTCCCCTGGGAACGCATCAGAAGCCAGAAAATCTGGACTTGGGGGGAGCCAGTGGCTAACCTGCTTCCTGGTGCTCTGAAGGGAGGTCTTGGGGCAGGCTTAGTCCCTGCACTGGCCTCCCATGGCTGCTGCCGCGAGGACCCCCCAGCCTGGCAACCACCCTGCGCCTAGAGCTGGCACCAGCCCCACTGCAGGCTCCTCATCCTTCATCTGCCCCCCTCAGGACCCCAAGCCCCTGCCGTATCTGCGCCACAGCCAGCCTTACACTTTCGACATCCACCTCTCGGTCGCCGTGAAAGGTAATGTAGAATCCAGGGGCCCTGAGTCTGGAGTATCCTGAGTCTGCAGTCCTCAGTCTCGGGGGTCCTGAGTCAGGGGGGGCTGGGGCTGGGGGTCCTGAGTCTGGGGTTCCTGAGAGACCTGTGGCCAACATCGTTTCTGCCTAGTTTCCTTCCCCTCATGCTTCCAGGCTAGTCTTGGGCGGGTCCTCGGTATGGGGAGACTCCTGGTGTCCCCTGGTGCAGGGGAAGGGCCATGAACCAGGACTTCCTGCAGTACAAAGCCTGGGAAGCTGCTGCTCTCAGACATGGTGACCAAGACAGGAAGAGGAAGAGGTGCCCTGGATGCCAGGAGCACAATCTGCAGTTCCCCACCCCACAGTTCTCAGAGCCTCAATCTTGCTTCCTTCCTGCCACCTTCCTGTCATCCCGCCATGGGGGTGACAGTGAGGACCACTGGGCTGAGTGACTGTGGGAGCACTGTGATGGAGGGGTGGAAAGGAAACAAATTCCAGGGACTGCATGCAGGAGGAGGTTGTTCTGGTCCCTGGGAGCTCAGGGTTCTCAGATTCTTTTAGAGACTGTGGGATTCTGGGCAGAAGATCTGATGCCTCCCCCCAGAGCTGGGGGCACTCATGGTCACTTTCCCCACCAGGAGAGGGCATGAGCCAGCCGGCCACTATCTGCAGGTCCAATTTTAAGGTAACTGTACTTCAGGCCCCTGTTTCCCGCATGGGGGTGAGGACTGGCTCTGCCCAAATGGAAGCCGGAGAGCCATAGAAATTGTGCATGGGGAGAGCTGCTCCTGCTCCATATGCAAGCTATGGAGCTGAGCAGTGAGCCTGGCAGTCAGGGAGTGCTTTCTAGAGGAGGCGGGCTGAGTAGAGATCAGGAGTGTGTGAGGTGGCACGACCTAGGACTTGTGCCTGCCCAGCCCACACGACCTCTGCCCGCAGCACATGTACTGGACAATGCTACAGCAGCTGACACACCACACTGTCAATGGCTGCAACCTCCGGCCCGGAGATCTGCTGGCATCTGGGACCATCAGTGGTCCGGTGAGTGGATGGAAGGAGGGACACGGAGTCCTGGGGGACACGGAGCCTGGGAGCAATATGGAGCCTGAGAGGGACACAGAGCCCTGAGTTGGATCCCACCCGCGCCTTAGAGATCCTTCCCCAGTTGCTCCTAGTAGCTGCATGGCTGGGCTCAGTGCAGCTATGTCTGCTATGGTTCACCCCATACCCCACCTAGCAGCTGTACCCCTGCCTGAGGGTGTAGGCAAGATGTGGAATGTGCAGCGCCTGGACTGCACTTGCTCTAGGAATTGGGGGAATACCACTGGGGACGCAACCCCAGGGTATGGGACATTTTCCTTCCTTTTATACTAACTGTGTTCCGGAGCCCAAAAATAACCAGCTCTGCCCTGCGGGCCGGGCTGTCCCAATTCCAGATCTCGGGTTACCTGGATGTAGGTCGGCAGGGCCTCTGGGCATCTGGGGTGCCAGCTGAGCAATGAGCAATGAGCATGGCTGGGAGCCTGGTTCTGGGTGCATGGCAGGGAACCAGCAGGTAGGAGCACCAAGGTGGAACACCAGGAGGGAGAACTAAAGTGGAGTATCAGGAGGGAGCATTAATGTGGAGCTTCAGGAGGGAGCATCAGGTTGGGCCCTATGGTACTGGGCTGCGGCTGCCAGGCTCACACTGTCCTCCCTCTGGAAGGAGCCTGAGAGCTTCGGGTCCCTGCTCGAGCTGTCTTGGAGGGGCACCAAGGCCGTGGCACTGGGTGGTGGACAGACCAGGAAGTTCCTGCTGGATGGGGACGAGGTGGTCATCACAGGTAAGATGCCTGCCTGTGTTCCTGCTTACTGTGCCCTCGGCCTCTTGCTAGACGCCAGCCACTCCCAGGCCACCTCTTGGGTCACAGGACCCTGAGCCTGCTTGTCATTCTCTGAGCTGGTGCCCAAATTGGTTTGTTTGTTTGTTTTTTTTTTTTTTTGGTTTTTGGCCCACACCCGGTATTGCTCAGGGGTTACTCCTGGCTGCTCAGAAATAGCTCCTGGCAGGCACGGGGGACCCTATGGGACACCGGGATTTGAACCAACCACCTTTGGTCCTGGATCGGCTGCTTGCAAGGCAAACGCCACTGTGCTATCTCTCCGGGCCCGCTGGTGCCCAAATTGGCAGCAGGCCCTGTGACTGAGATGTCCATCCCCTGCTCCCCTATCATCCTCCCCTGCTCCCCGATCCTCTACCACCCTCCCCACTCTCCTCCCTGCTCCCCCCACCATCCTCCCCTGCCCCTACACACTGAGCATTGAACCACCCACCCTCTCTTCTAGGCTACTGCCAGGGGAACGGCTACCGCATTGGCTTTGGCCAGTGCACTGGGAAGGTGCTGCCTGCCCTGTCACCGGCATAAGGTCCCTATGTACTGCGGGGAGCTCTGAACCTCCCATAACAGTCTCCCCTCTATGAGCAATAAAGTACGTGGTGCATATCCTGAATGGTCTGAGTGGTCCCTGGTCTTTGGTGCATCACGGAGCTCTGGCGCTGCACCCGTGTAGCAGGAGGGAATTGTGGGGTCCCTGCTTATAGAGCTGAACCCTGGAGCATGTGGATGTGTTTGTGAGTTGGGGGAGCCCGGGGGGTCTTGGAGGTGTCTGAGTCTGCAGGACACACTGGGCTGGAGCACAGAGCAGCTTTTCTTGTTCTACAGGGCAGGGTAGCAGCGCTGCTTCAGACTCTGCGTGCTCCATTTTCTCCCAGCACCCCATAGGCCCTTCTAGGCACAACAGACCCACTGCAGGCCAGGCTGTTGGTCTGTGCCTCCCATCTGTCACCCCAGAGCCTCCTGTGTGGGTGCTGGCTGTCCTGAGAGTGGGGGCAGGTGGCTCCAGGGAGGGCTGAGCTCTGGGGCAGGACCTGGGGGTCCTGCAGTTCAGGGAGAAGGAAGCCTTTGCAGGGCTCTGCGGAGTGAAGACTAGGCAGCCTGGAGGGGTTAACGGGGCAGCTCCCCTTCTCTTTGCATGTCCCCAAATTTCCAATTGCACAGAATTGACTATAGGGAGATAGTCAATCCCCCCAGACTGGGCTGGGAAAACGGGGCTCCCGGGAGTTCAGGGGTCTCCAGTTCTGACTTGTGTCTTTCCCAGTGAGTGAACTGCGGTGCTGTGGTGAGTGCAGTCAGTTCTGAGTCAGACCCCTTGTCCATGTTCTGCGGCCACCTCTCTTCCCTGCCTAGCTCGGGGGTTCAGTCGTCCAGGTGTTGCTCCTCCCAGGTGGAGGTGGGTATGGCGCTGTAGGGGTCCATGATGACCTTTGCGCAGCGGACGATCATTAGCAGCAGGAAGAAGCAGAGGAAGACGAAGCAGGCCACTGTCAGTCCCTTGTCTACGTCCAGGTATGGGGGTTCGGGGGTGGGCGTGTCCATGGCGGGGGTGCTCAGAGCTGGCTGTGACCATCTTCCACCTGCAGGAGCCCTGTGGGCAACAACAGGGGGTCCCTGCAGGGTTAGGACTATTGGAGCCACGTTGGGTCCCTCAGTCCCTGCCCGGAGAGAGCCCTGAGCACAGAGCCACGATTGATCATTGAGCACAGAGCACAGAGTGAGACTTAAGCATAGAGCTGGGAGTGAGCACTGAGTGCAAATGCACACATTGCCCCCTCCCCCAAGAAAAAAAGCAAAAAACTAACCCTAGAAACTGGAATCACACATGCAACTGGGTGCCCAGGTCTGAGCTTATGCTCTGGATGCCCCAAGAATGCCCCCGTGTCCCAGAACAGTGATGTGCAGTTGACCACGGCCAGCCCCCACTTTCTGCTGTTACAGCATGCGCTCATGCACTTTTGCATGACCTTGTGGGACTGAGCACAGGGAGCAGAGCACCTGATTGCAGGGGAAACCGAGTCCCAGTTGCTTCTTTAACCTAACCTCTATCTGGAGCCTAGCTAAAGGTAGCTCTGCTGCCCCCGCCCCCAAACTACCCTGACATCCCCTCTTTTGTCCTACCGCTGGGCCTTTGAAATCCCCTTCCTGGAGCCTGGTTCCCCACCCTGCTCACCAGCCCATAGGCTGCCGCATCCCCCTTGGATAAGGAACTTGGGGACTACCAGTTCTGTTTTTTGTTTTTGTTTGTTTTTGTTTTGTTTTTTTTGTTTGTTTGTTTTTTGGGCCACACCCGGCGTTGCTCAGGGGTTACTCCTGGCTATCTGCTCAGAAATAGCTCCTGGCAGGCACGGGGGACCATATGGGACACCGGGATTCGAACCAACCACCTTTCGTTCTGGATCAGCTGCTTGCAAGGCAAATGCCGCTATGCTATCTCTCCGGGCCCTTGTTTTGTTTTTTTTGTTTGTTTGTTTGTTTTTAGTCATACCCGGCGCTGCCCAGGGTTACTCCTGGCTTTGCGCTCAAATATCGCTCCTAGCAGTCTCGGGGGACCATATGGGATGCCAGGATTCGAACCCCCATCTGTCCTGTATCAGCTACGTTCAAGGCAAACGCCTTACCGCAGTGCTCTCTCTCCGGCCCAGGGACTAGCAGTTCTGACCCCTGCAGAGCAGGCAGCTGTGCAGAGAACATTCTCATCTGCGTCCCGAGCGGAGGGACCTTCTGAGGCATCTGTCAGCCAGACACTTGGTTCGGGAAATAAGTCAGTGGCAGTGGGCCATGCACGGGAAGAGACTGGGCTGGGAGTGAGGCTTGGGGTCCTACAGAAGCTCTCTCTGGGCATGGACGGCGCCAGGGTCTCACATCCTGGGCCCAGCTGTCCCCAGAACTCTCAGCCCAGTGGCGGAACCCTGAGAAATTTCCCGGTGACAATTGGGTTTTCAGCGGTACTGTCAAAGAAAAACACCTGAGCAGCAGAGTCCAGGGCCCACCATGAGGAAGCATCCTGGGGACATGGGGAGACTTAGAGCTTCACATACTCCTCTTCAGGACCCTCACAGCCCAGGTTTGCTGTGAATGAGCGAAAAATCATACCCATCTGCCTACACAAGAACAGCCCTTGAGCAGCCTGCCGGGAGCAACCCCTGCCTGTTCTTACCCCGTCACACCCGACAGTTGATGCAGGACAGAGTGAGATTGTGGTGACTGGCCTGAGTACTTGCACCCTGTACTGTCCACCGTCCCGCTGTGTGTCCTGGGTGGGAGGGCGGGGTTCTGCAGCAGCTGCAGCTCTGACACAGGGAACCCAGAACCTGGCTCAGCAAAGCGTGAGGCGCCTGCCCGATGGGTGGGGCCTCAGCCCACAGCACCTACATTTCCCTGCCTGGATGTTTCTCTGGAACTTGGTGGGTCTGAGGGGCCACTCCCAAGACTGGGGCTAGAACTGGTACCACCCACCAGGGCCACCTGGACTGGGACTCACTCACTTCTGTGATTCCCCCCTCGGTATATGATTTTGGCTAGTTCCCCCGATTCAGTCAGGGGAGGGCGCACAAATGCAGAGCTTGGTGAGACCCAGAACTGGGGCTGGGGCCAGAGCACTCACGTTTGTGGGAAGAAGAAGCTAGAGAACAGGAACTGACACTTCTCTTGCTCCCAACGTCCTGGCCCCTCCTCTGGCCCCCAGGTTGGCTAAGGGACCTTCTGGTTTCCAGAACCACCCCGTCCAGCCCCCTCCAGGTCCTTCTCAGCCCCTTGGGATCCACCGTGATTTTCTGAACTTAACTGAGCCTAGAGGCGCCATCTGACACACATACGCCCGTGACTTGCGGTTAATGTAGAAACCACCAACACAACCTGAAAAACTGATGTGGATAAGGAGAGTGGGGCTGGGCATGGTGTGTGTCTGAGGGCTTTGGCATCTAAATGCAGCCTCCATGCCCTGCAGAGCGACTCCCCGGAGATGAACTGGATGCGCCGGTCCCTGCCTCTCTGGCCACCACGGGCTGGCACGAGCCTCTGCCAGCGTTCCTGGAAATGGGGCCTTGGTCCAACTCCATCTGCAAATGTGTCCATGGCCCAGACGCCTGAACAGCAACGGGGGGCTCCTGGTCCCACAGGGAGATTCCCAAAGATTGTGTCAGACTTTATGGGGTCCCCGAGGGGAGGGCAAGAGGTATCTTTCACCACCTACAAATCTGTGGCCGGTGCTACCAGGGCAGAGAAATCTTGCCTTAGAAGGAACCTCCCCCCATCTTACCCCCCAGGAACCCGTTTGAGGATCTAAAGCAACAGAGGCAGCCCCTGTATGTCTTTCCTAACCAATCTTCCCTTCCAGAACCTTCCTGCAGGCAGGAAAATGATAAGATTTAGCTCCAGGACATACCCCTGAATTTCCCGCCCAAGACCCCATATTTGGACCTGGTTTTCCAGAGTGGAGACCTGAGCTGGGCAGGAGGGAAAGAGACTGGCAGAGGCGACTTAACTTTCCCTAGAAGTTTTTTGCCACTGTGACCTCTGGCAGCCAAGAGAAACATCTCAGGCCCCCCACTGGGTCCCACCGAGAGGGTGACCTGGGAGGTGGTGGTGGTGGGGGGTAAATTAAAATTTCTAACTTGAACTTGGCTTCGCCCCCAGCACCCCTCCAGACCGAGGGTGCCAGGCTCCCCGGGGACCTCAAGGCTTGTAGCTGGAGACGTTGGTCCCAGCACCGCGCGCCCCGCACTCGCCACCACCCCTGCCCTGGGACCAGACCCTGCCCAAGGGGTGCCCAGCTCGCTACTCCTGCAGTTCGGTTCTTACCTGGCCCCAGCGGCCGGCTTGGTGGGTCGACCCGGGGGGCCGGATCGCTGCCCGACACTTTCCTGCACCGGCTGGACGGGCACGGCCCTGGCGGGGTCCCCACCCGGCCCGGGTGCGGGTGGCCCCGCAGCCGCTGAGTCAGCGCCGGGCCAGGGGCAGCGGCGGCGGCCGAGCGGGACAGTGAGCAAAGCCGCAGCGGCCTCGGCATGTTAAAGGCCGAATCCTGGATGCGGCTCCAGCAGGAAGGCGGGCTGAGCGTCGAGGACGGGGACGAGCCCCACCGGGGGCGCAGACCCATCTGGGGGCTCCTCGTCTGCATCCCTCCTGGCGTCCCTGCAGTCGCCGCCCAGTCCTGCAGAAGCGCCGCCCCGCACCCCGCCCACTCGGGGCGCCCCACGAGTCGTGGCTTCTCTGCCAGACCCTGCCACGGAGCTGGAGAGGGGAGGGTCCCCGTGGGTTCGGGCACCCTCAGAGACTCAGCTGCAAGCCCCTTTCCCCAGGGAGAGGAACGTGTCCAGCTCCCCCAGGGGCCCAGAAGCAGGAGTCCTGATGCACCAGAGCTTTACAGTGCTCAGAAGAGCCTTTTTTTAGCCTGCTGCAAAGTAAAGGAGGCCAGAGGGGGTGGGTGGGCCACTATGGGCTCAGGAGCCTGGAAGACGAAGATAAGGCTGTTGGGCCACACTGCTGACACTGGGAGGAGTGCTTCAAGCTGTGAAAGTCAGTGTGGAAGCCTGGATGGAGGTCTTCATGGTGGGAAGCACCTGGCAAGGGTTTGGGGTCCTCTGGCTAAGGAGCTGTAAGACCCTCTCCTCTGTGACCCTGTACCCATGTCCTCATGCTTTAGGGCACCGGTTGAGGTGTCTGAGCATGCATGGAAGGAGCCCACACTTTCTGATGCTGTTCACACAGGATATTTCTTTGCCACGTTTGCAAAAAGGCTGGATTGGCTCATTTTGGAAAAAGCCTGAGTGGGTCCCCAATTAGAGACTCACAGAGGAGAGCCCCAGGATGCGCATAGGGGCCCTGCAAAATAGCTGTGCTGAGGGGTCTGAGCGGTAGCACAGCGGTAGGGCGTTTGCCTTGCACATGGTTGACCCAGGTCAGACTTGGGTTCGATTCCCGGCATCCCATATGGTCCCCCAAACCAGGAGCGATTTCTGAGCACATAGCCAAGAGTAACCCCTCAGCATCACTGGGCGTGGCCAGAGAGATAGCTGGAGATAAGGCATTTGCCTTGCATGCAGAAGGATGGTGGTTTAAATCCCGGCATCCCATGTGGTCCCCCGAATCTGCCAGGAGCGATTTCTGAGCGTAGAGCCAGGAGTAACCCCTGAGTGCTACCAGGTGTGATCTCCCCTCCTAAATAAAAACCCAAAAAAGAAAATAGCTGCACTGAGTTGCTCATATAAATGCTGGTTCCCATGTGAAAGCATGTGCCCACGGTTTCTGGAGTTCTCACTTGAACACAGCTTCCCACAGGCTCCTAAGTTGACACAAATGCGCCTTGTGGTGGGAGCTTGGCTGACTGGAGGCTCCCTCGACGCCGCTATGCCTTCTGCAGAGGGTGCTTCTCTCCCATCCGGTCTCAGCGAGCCTCTAGCGGGCCAGTTCTTGTCCCAGTCATTGGTGGGATTTCCTGCGGACTCACGGAGCCCTTCCCATAGATATAACAGGAGCACCCAGGGCTTCAGGACCAGGCGGCATCCTAAATGAGCCACTTGTTCTCACAAGAGGATCGGGGTTGGGAAGCCCAGACCTGGTCCCCCAGAAAAGGGTAGACCCTGAGTCCAGCCCGAGTGAGGCCTTGCCCTGCACATCCCGCCTGTCCCCACTGCCCAACTGGTGGTTCTAAGGTCATGGTGGGCCACAGCCTGAACCTGAGCTCCAGGTGCCCTGGTTCGACACAGTGTCCCGTTAGCTCAGTTCCAAGGGCCAAGTCCAACCCGCACCCGACCTGGGGCTACTGTCATTTATCTAAACGCTCATGCTAGGACTTGTTCTTCCCTGTGAAACGTGGGCTAGAACCATAGCACAAAGGGGAGGACATTTGCCTTACTGCTGACCTGGATTAACTGCCCGGCATGCCATAAGGTCCCCCAAGCCTGCCAGGAGTGACTTCTTAGCACAGAACTAGGAGTAATCTCAGAGCACCACTGGATGTGGCCTTCCCTGAAAAAACAATGTCCATGAGTTTTGGTTTTGGTTTTTGGTTTTTGGGTCACCTGAAGGCACTCAGGGGTGACTCCTAGCTCTGCACTCAGAAATTGCTCCTGGCAGGCTCAGGGGACCATATAAAATGCTGGGATTCGAACCACCAACTGTCCTGGATTGGCTGCATGCAAGGCAAACACCCTACCGCTGTGCTATCTTTCTGGCCCCTGTCCATGAGTTTTGGGGTTATCCTGGGGGCAGAGCCACTAGGCCTGCAGGATGGACACTGCCTGTGGCAGCATTGAGGAGAGCCCAGTAGGTGATCCTGAGGTCACTCCAGTGGCACAAATCTACTCTTTGGGCCTGGCAAGCCACCCCTGGAACCCAGAGTTTGGGGAAAGAAGTTGCATGGTTTCACTCAGGAGCACATTATTCCGGGACCTGCCTAATATACCCAGTTCCAGTGGAGCAGAGAGATAACCCCAAATTTGGAGAGGCAGCCTTGCCCTACCACCCTAACACTTAGAAAGTGAGGAGTGGGCCCGGAGAGATAGCACAGCAGCGTTTGCCTTGCAAGCAGCCGATCCAGGACCAAAGGTGGTTGGTTCGAATCCCAGTGTCCCATATGGTCCCCCATGCCTGCCAGGAGCTATTTCTGAGCAGACAGCCAGGAGGAACCCCTGAGCACCGCTGGGTGTGGCCCCCCCCCCCAAAAAAAAAGAAAAAAAGAAAAAAGGGGGGGGCCGGGAAGGTGGTGCTAGAGGTAAGGTGTTTACCTTGCAAGCACTAGCATAGGACGGACCATGGTTCGATCCCCCGGCGTCCCATATGGTCCCCCCAAGCCAGGGGCGATTTCTGAGTGCATAGCCAGGAGTAACCCCTGAGCGTCAAACGGGCAAACGGGTGTGGCCCAAAAACCAAAAAAAAAAAAAAAAAAAAAGAAGGTGAGGAGTACGGAAGCAATGTTTTCCTTACAGCAGACATGTTCTGCTAGATCTGCAAGATCTGCTAGATTCCTTCCATACACAGGGCAGTCCAGGGTAGCCCCTGGACAGATGGAGAGGAAGCTTCACCCACAGGGACTACTCAGACCCCCAAGGCAGCAGGACTGGGGATGGGACCCTCTGCAGACATCCCCCAGAGTGGGGGCAGGGGTCTGAGCTGAACTGGAGCCGGGATGGGGATGGAGTTATGTTTCATGGTTCTTGCGATAGCCTGCACCCAAGAAATTTGTTTTTTTTTTGGGGGGGGGCCCACACCCTGTGATGCTCAGAGGTTACTTCTGGTTCTGTGCTCAGAAATTGCTCCTGGCTTGGGGGACCCTATGGGACACCAGGGGATCGAACCATGGTCCATCCTGGGACAGCTGCATGCAAGGCAAAAGCCCTACTGCTGCACCATCTCTCCAGTTCAAGAAATTAGTTTATGTTTGTTTGTTTGTTCGTTCGTTTTGGTTTTTGGGTCACACCTGGCATGGCTCAAGGATTACTCCTGGCTCTGTGCTCAGAAATCGTCCCTGGCAGGCATGAGGGACCATATGGGGTGCCGGGATTCGAACCACCGTCCTTCAGGATGTAAGGCAGGGATCTCAAACTCAATTTACCTGGGGGCCGCAGGAGGCAAAATCGGGGTGAGGCAGGGCCGCATAAGGGATTTCGCTTACCAACTATTCGCAATAAAAAATCGCATTAGTAAAAAAAAAAATCGCATTAAACATTTGCATACCCCGAATGGAACTGCTCGGGGTATGCGAATGTTTAATGCGATTTTTTCCTTACTAATGCGATTTTTATTGCGATTATTCAGTAAGCGAATAATCTCGAATACTGTGATATTTGAAGGCCGGCGGCGGGCCACAAAATGTACAGAGGGCCGCAAACGGCCCGCAGGCCGCGAGTTTGAGACCCCTGATGTAAGGCAAATGGCCTACTTCCAGGCTATCTCTTAGGCCCATGTTTGTTTGTTTTTTGTTTTTTGTTTTTTTTTTAATGACAAAGTCAGTGACCCCTGACTCCCTCTTTGCAGGAGTCGAAGGTCCAGCTCAGAGTCCCTGCAGGCCATAGAGCCTAGGCCCCAGCTGGAGCAAGACAGCACCCCCAGGTGGCACGAGGGGGTCTGTCCTTCCCAGCACAAAGATGAGGGGCAGAGAGGAGGGGCATCGCTGAAGATGTTAGGGAGGAGCCCGGCAGGAGCTTGGCAGTGAGAAAGTAAGAATGAAGCCTCAAGCTCCAAAGCCAGGACACTGGAGAGACTTTGGCTCGGAAGCAAACACCTCCGGGCACACAGGGCTGAGCGTGTGGGCAAGTGTGTTTGTCTGTGGCTTTGTGCGCGGGCGCGTGCACACGTATGCAGGGGCTGTGGCTATGCAGGTGCTGTGTGTGCATATTTGCAAATGTGTGGTGGAGGGTGTGTTCATGTGTGAAGCCACTGGGAATGCATCTGACTGTGCCTGTGTGGGGAAATGCTCGTGGGGATGGCAGGAGAGGACAGCAGAGCATGGGGACTCGACACACGGGACTGACTCAGTTATTCAGACTTGGGGATTGCAGGGAAGGAGTGAGCCGAGCCCCCTCCCACCCTCAGGACACCCTCTAGTCAAGTCAGAGGGATTGAGTGAGGAAACTTGGGGACTGAAGATATCCAGCTCAGTGGGCTCAAAGAGGGGTGATCTGCTGAGGGGTCCCCTTTGGCTCTGTCACAAATGCCCCATGTACCGACCCCTCTCTGGTCCTAGCCATCCACCGGGGCACTGACCTCTCCTGCCCTCCTCAGGTTCCCGTTGACCACTGTGTCCCCTGCAGGGAACAGGATTGAGTTCTCTGGCTTCTCTCACGGGTGCCCGACACGGCTGGGTGCCTGGCACGTTGGGGTCGGTGCCAGCACTCTGGCCAGTCCAGCAGTCACATGAGCCCCGCGGGCGACCGCCCTTCCGTCTGTCCAGGGCCAAACACTGCGGCTTTGAGTCCCGTGGTAGCTCAAACTTCCCCGGGGGCCACAGGTTTTGTTTCCTTCTCATGACTCTGGGGCCACAGTGTGGGGATTCCTGGGGTCCATTCTTACCTGTGCCCACCCATATCTGTCCCCCAATTCTCTACCTGGGGTGTCAGACATTCCCTGGAGGACTCTGGGCCACAGTGTGGGGATCCCTGGGGTCCATACTCACTTGTGCTCACCCCTGCCCGCTCCCCAATTCTCTGCCTGGGGAGTCAGGGTCCCCCCAGAGGACTCTGGGCCACAGTGTGGGGACCCCTGGGGTCCATTCTCACTTTTGCCCACCCATGCCCACTCCCCAATTCTCTGCCTGGGGTGCCAGGAACCCCCCTCGGAGAACTCTGGGACACAGTGTGGGGATTCCTGGGGCCCATTCTCACCTGTGATCACCCATGCCCGCCCCCTAATTCTCTGCCTGGGGAGTCAGGGACCCCCACCCCAGGGAGATGGCGGTTCCAGCTCCTGGGCCTAGCTGTCCCGGGTGGGACCCCAACTCCTGGGGCTGGGGCCAGCAGCGGCAGCGCCCCAAGGCCAAGTGCAACTCACTGCGCCGCGCCCTTTGTTCCTTCCCTCCGCATCTCCGGGCCCCGCTGCCCTCGGAATATTAATGGGCTCCCCGCCCCCCGGCAGGCGCTGCTCCCCGCCTCGAGCGCCCCAGTGGCCCGCGCGCGCGCGGAGGGGAGGCGGCGCGCGGGGCCCCGGCGGCACCTGCACGCACCCCGCGGGGCCCCGGCTTTCGGGGGTCCTCAAGGGGCGTCTCCGGCCCCAAGTCTCCCCAAGTCTCGCGGTGCTGCGGCCTGGGCCCGGAGCCCCCGCCGCGTGACAAAGGCCGGACCGGGCGGCGGGAGCGCGTGGGAGCGGCCTTTGTGTGCGGCGCCCCGCGCCCCCGGATCCCCGCGCCGCGCAGGCTCCCGCGCCCCCCGGCGCCGCCCTCCTGCAAGATGGCAACGCCGGCTGCTGCCAACCCTCCCGGTGAGTAGCGGGGCGCGGGTTGCGGGGTGCGGCCGCGCATCTTCCGCCCCGGCTCCCCGGTTCTCTTCTTCCAGGGCGCACCGCAAGGGCCGGCCCCAGGCCTCGGTGCCAGCCTAGCCAGGCCAGGCTCAGCCCGGCCGGTGGGTGGGTGGGTGGGGAAAGTTTGGGGGGCCGGATTCCACGCCAGGACCCCCACCCTGATTCCGCACGACCCCGCCCACCCCCAATGCCCCGCCGGGTGGCCCTGCCCAGCTCCAGCTCGCTGCGGGCACACTGGCAGGGGACACTGCTCACAGGCCCCGGGCCCGCAGGTGTGGTCGCTGGCTGAGTCCTCTTTCCCCTGGACCTTCCGGAGGAGAAGGTGGAAGGGAGGAGAGAGAGGCTCCTGGAGGCTTAGGGGGCCCTTGTGAGTGGGGATGGTGCTGAAGGTGAGGGGGCGGTGGGTGACACAGGTGAAGGGCGGTGGGAGATGGAGATGAGGGGGTGTGGGTGGTGGAGGTGAAGGATGGTGGGAGATGGAGGTAAGGGGTGGTGGGTGGCAAAGGTGAGGTTGGGTGGGTGATGGAGGTGAGGGGCAGTGGGTGGAAGAGGTGAAGGGCAGTAGGCGATGAGGTGAAGAACTGGGAGATGGAGGTGAAAGTGGGTGGGTGATGGAGGTGAGGGGGTGGTGATGGAGGCAAAGGTGGGTGGGTGCTGGAGGTGAGGGGGTGGTGGGTGGCAGAGGTGAGGGAACACCACTGGCTGGACAGAGGACAGGTGGTATTGCTGTACTCAGACCTGCAGGAGATGGGCAGTAGGTAGGAAAGCAGGTCAGGGGGCCTCAGCTGAGGGTCCCCAATGCCCTGAGCCTAACCCTGTCCCATCAGCTGCTTGAGAGCAGGCAGAGTTACAGAGACAGAGGGTCTCAGTGCAGGCTCCATGAGGTCCCCCCTTATACCACTGTGCTTATACCACTGTGCTCTCCCAGCCCCTAGGGCTCTCTGCACCTGGGGTGGGGCAGGGTCTCCCTCCTCGGACCCCCTGCTGGAGAGGACCCAGAGGGGTAGCTTCTGGAACCGAGTTTGGAGCTCTGCTCGCTGTTCAGGGCCTCTAAAGAAAGCTGTGGGGGCCCGGAGAGATAGCACAGCGGCATTTGCCTTGCAAGCAGCCGATCCAGGACCAAAGGTGGTTGGTTCGAATCCCGGTGTCCCACATGGTCCCCCGTGCCTGCCAGGAGCTATTTCTGAGCAGACAGCCAGGAGTAACCCCTGAGCACTGCCGGGTGTGGCCCCCCCCTCAAAAAAAAAAAAGAAAGCTGTGGGTGTGTGCTTCTTGTGCAGAGGTGGCACTGGTTGTGCTGAAGGGGCTGCACCCTTCTGTTCATGGGGGGAGAGGTTTTGCAGACTCAGATAGTGCTGGTCAGAGTCGTGACAGCCCTGAGCCTTTGCAGAGAGCCCCACGGTTCGCCTGGGTCAGAGGCCCCTTCCCAGAGGTTTCTGAATTCACTGGTTGGGTCCTCGACTGTCGAGCCTTTATGTATTATTTGGGGGTGGTGAGGGTTGGGGCCTTAGGGGATGATGGTCAGGTGCTCTTCCTCCTGGCTCTGTGCTCAAGAGGGACCCCTGGTAGAGCTGGGGAACAGGGAACACCACAGTGTTGGGGGCCTTGGCCTAGAGTAAGGCTAGTGCCCTTGCCTCTTCTCTGCAGGCATTATTGTATGCATGGGAGGGAAGAAGAGGGCTTTCATTTCGTTTTGGAAGCTTCTGTGCCCACATAAACCAGGCTTGCTGTCACAGGCTGAAATGTAAAATACTTGAATATATACAATAATAATATATGTTACATATTGTACATTACATATATAATATATATTGGTTCTGGGGCCACACCTGACAGTGTTCAGGGGTTACTTCTGGGCTCTGTGCTTAGAAATTACTCCTGGCAGGATTGGGGTGGGGGGCCTATGGAATGCCTGGTCAGATGTGTGCAAGGCAAATACCCTCCCCATTGTGCTGTCACTCCAGCCCTGTTATAAAATATATTTTCATATTTTGCATCTTATGACTTAAGATCTTGCTGAGTTTTTGGCCCTGAGTCCCTCGGGCCCAGCCCTGCCCTCCTCTTCTACCCCTGTCCCTCTTTGCTCTCTGTTGTTTGTAGCTGTGACAAGTGCCACAGGTTTGTGCAAAGGTGTCTGATACGGTGGCCTCTGAGGGACCGTCCTGTGAAAGGAGTTGCCCTGCTGTTGTGTGTCCCTGTGGGCAGGAAGGACGCCAACTGAGGAGGACAGGAGTGCCATCTGGAGTTGGGGTAGACTTGTCTTGTTTGTCCAAGTCCGTGGCACCTCTTTCAGCCTCGTGACAAGTGACAAGCGGGCACATTATCCAGGGAGTGGCCTGTTCACGCGTCCCTCTGCTTTCCCTCGGGTGCCTTGCCACCCGAGAACTTTCTCTAGAGCTCAGTGAACTCTTTAAAGGGTGCCAGGGAAAAGTCCCAACAACTGCTCCTGCAGCTACGGTCCCTCACCTCTAGGTGGCAACATTGCACCATCTTGTACCCACTCCAATGGGCTCTCCTGGATGACCTGGGTGGGAAGCTGGTGGGTGGGAGTGTCCTGGTGGTCCCATCCTGCTGGGGCCATAGTCAAGCTCAGTCCCTCTGGAAGGGCCCAGAGCTGTGTGGCAAGAGGCTGAGTCCCTGTGGATCTACCTGCCCAAGATAGGTTTCCCTCATCCCACCCCTAAAATACCAGTACTAGACTTGGGACCCTGGGTCCATCTGCTTCAGTCCTTTCAGTAGCGGCGCCTGGTCAGTTGAGAACCTCCTTTTCTGGAGACCCCCCCGGAAAAGGACACCAGTTAATCTCAACATAGACCCCCAGGGCTGAAGAGATGGCACAATGGTAGGGCATTTGCCTTGCATGTGGGCAACCCAAGAGGGACCTGGTTCGATTCCCAGCATCCCATATGGTCCCCCAGCCTTCCAGGGGTGATTTCTGAGTTCAGAAGCCAGGAGTGACCCCTGAACGCCACTAGGCGTGGCCCAAAAACCAACCAACCAATCTATCAATCAATAAAGTTAAAAAATATAGATTCCCTAAACCCACACTCCAAAAAGTGACCCTTTTCAGCTCCTGGGGTGCTAGCCATGAAGCAACACCATGTGCTGAGCTGAACTCCTTAATGTCAGACCTGTTTATTCCTCTTAGTATGGCCATTCCCTCCTATCCCATCAGGCTCCCCGAGATGTGTATGACCTGGCACCCATGAGCCACAGTCTCCCCAAGGAGCAGTTGGAAATAATAGTCCTGAAAAATGCCAAGACTGTGTAATTGATGGGTGGATTGAAAACTGCTCAAGGGACCAGAGTGATAGCACAGCGGGAAGGGATTTGCCTTGCACACAGCCAGCCTGAGTTCGATCCCTGGCACCTCATAGGGTCCCGGAGCCTTCCAGGAGTCTGGCCCCAAAACAAACAAACTGAAAAACAAAAACCCTGCTCAAGGAGCTGGAGAAGTGGGACAGAGGGAAGGACTCTCTACCTCTCACACAGCCAAGCCAGTTTTGATCCTCCCCAGCACTAAATATGGCCTCACTAGGAGTGATCCCAGAGCATAGAGCTAGGAGTGAGCCAGGTATACAACCCAAGCACCCTTGCAATAAATAAATCTGCTCACACCAATGAGTAGAAAGTTTGTGAGACAGAGTGAGTGTGGAACAGCCACACAGTTAGCCTGACTCTGAGGGGTCCTGAGTGTGTGTGGGGCCAACAGGGCCCAGGGGTGTGGGTCTGTGCCTCTAACTGCTGTGCAGGAAGACCAAGGCCATGGCATCCCCAGAATTATTCTGCGCCAGTCTTGGGGATGGAGCCAAGTGAGGAGAAGGAGAAGCAGCAGCCAAAACCAGGCACTGCAGCAGCTGCTGGCGGCCCACTCCCGCCCCAGCCCAGCCTGAAGTCGTGTGTGCCCAGCCCTGGGGCCCCACCTAGTCCCTCCTGCTGCTCTGGGCTCTGATCCCAGCACTCAAGCCCTGGTGGGCACAGCAGGTCTTAGGTGGAAGCTGGGACTAAGGTTGAGTCTGGGGGCCCTCAAACATTCTGTCCTGAGCATCTCTTTGGGCTGCTGTGTTCATTGCTCTTCCCCCGCGTCCGTCCAGGATTGCACTGGCTTGGACACTGGAGTTTGTGCTGACCCCTGCTCTGGGCTCTAGGGGAGCCCACTAGAGCCCCCTGAGTGCCTGACCTTCCTCCTCTCTCCCCTTCCAAGGGCTGTCACCTGAGCTGCAGAGAACCCTGGTCCTATTTCCACTAGGCAATGGAAGCCCAGCAAGAACCAACAGGGTTGATGTTCCCCTACAGATGGCCTTTAGGCAGCTGCTCCCCAGAGGAGCCTAAAGGGGACCCAGTCAGGCGCCTCCCAGAACCTAAGTGGTTAACGGGGCTGGGCGCTGCAGATGCGGCCCATCAGTATGCGAGAAGGTTCTCAAGGCTGATTCAGGGCCTCATGAAGGTAAACAGATCGATGACAACACAGGCCAGCAGAATACAAGGGTGGCTGCTGGCTCCTCTATGGTTTACGGTTGTGTGGGGTCCAGGGATTGCAACACAGGTCAGGGCTTTTGTCTTTCCTGGACCTCGAAGCAGTGGGGCATAGGGAGTTATGAGGGTTCCCGGCTTCTTCCCTGCATGGTGGCTGCACCTGGTGGCCTCTTCGCGTCATTTCTGCATCTAGTGTGAAGGTCAGGCCGGGTTTCTGAGCTCTTCGAGGTGTGCGGTGGATGGAGGAGCTGCTTTACCCCCAGCCAGTGCCTCAGGTTCTCTGGCTCCTGGGGTTCTCGGTGGGGGGGGGGGCTGGGCCTTGTAGGGGGTCCAACCTGTGACAAGTGGACCAGGGCATCAGTGCCCTCCGGTTCTGAATGAACCCCGGTAGTTCTGGGTGCCTCTTGGTAGGACAAGACTCCTGTGGGTCGGAGGTCAGTGCCTCCTGGTTTTGGGAAGAAGCAGAGGCCTTGGGAACCCCAGGAGAGTTTCCCACTGCCCCAGCGTTCACCACCCGGCCTGGAGGGTGCCCCTTGTGGCAAAAGCTGAACAATAGGATCCCTGCCCGGGTGCAGGAAGAGGACAGGAAGGGGTTCTTTGGAGGTCAGGGGGTGCTATGGCCACATTTCCAGGTTGGGTGGTGGGCTCGTCGGGCTACGTATCACTGTTCCCCGCCATCAGCTGCCACTTAGTCTTTTCTTTTTTCTTTTTTGCGGGGGGGGGGTCACACACAGCGGCACTCAGGGGTTACTCCTTGCTCTGTGCTCAGAAGTTGCTCCTGGCAAGTTTGGGAGACCATATGGGATGCTGGGATTCGAACCGGGGTCTGTCCTGTGATGGCTGTGTTCACAGCAAACGTTCTACCGCTGTGCTATTTCTCCAGCCCCCTCTCAGTCTTTTTTCTTTTCCTTTTTTTTTTTTTTTTTTGGTTTTTGGGTCACACTTGGCAGCGCTCAGGGGTTACTCCTGGCTTTACACTCAGAAATCACTCCTGGCAGGCTCGGGGGACCATATGGGATGCTGGGATTCGAACCAATGACCTTCTGCATGCAAGGCAAACACCTTACCTCCATGCTATCTCTCTGGCCCCCCTCTCAGTCTTTTCACTGTGTAGGGAAGAGGGCTAGATTCTGGCTGGGTGTTGGACAGAGCACTGAGGTGTTTGGGGGGCTCCTGCTTGGGGGTCTTTCCTTCTGGATTGCGGTGCTCGAGAGAGTTTTTTGGGGGTCATATCTGGCAGTGCTCATAGGTGACTCCTGGCTTTGGGCTCAGGAATCACTCCTGGCAAGCTCAGAGAACCCTATGAGATACTGGGGATTGAACCCAGTTCAGCCATGTGCAAGGCAAATACCCTCCCTGCTGTGCTATCACTCTGGTCTGTCTTTCTTTCTTTCTTTTTTCTTTCTTTCTTTTTTTTTTTTTGTTTTTGGGCCACACCCGGTAACGCTCAGGGGTTACTCCTGGCTATGCGCTCAGAAGTCGCTCCTGGCTTGGAGGACCATATGGGACGCGGGGGGATAGAATCGCAGTCCGTCCTAGGCTAGCACTGGCAAGGCAGACACCTTACCTCTAGCGCCACTGCGCCGGCCCCTCACTCTGGTCTTTCAAAAGACCATGCCCTGTGGTGCTCAGGGACCATATGGGGCTTGTGGCTGCTGTAAGCAACTTGGAGATACTGATGGTGACTATGATTCAGAACTGGGTGATGGGGTCCCAGCAGGCAGCCACCCCTCTGCTCCAGGTCCTCACCCTCTGCTCTCTGCTGCCTTCCAGAAATGGCGTCGGACATGCCTGGCTCTGTGGCACTGCCCGTAGCTCCCATGGCAGCGGCCGGGCAGGTGAGGATGGCAGGGGCCATGCCAGCCCGTGGAGGGAAGCGGCGCTCGGGGTAAGTGACAGACAGACAGACAGATAGACAGACAGATGTGGCCAGAAATCCTTGCCCTTTGTGGCCTCGGCTCCAAATCCTGTTTGGATTTTGCAAGCTCCCTTCTCCTGCCTCCTCCTTGCGCGTGCTGTGACAGGCGCCAGCTGGACCTCACCCCTTCTCCCCCATCTCTACCCCCACAGGACTGTGGGTCAGCCTGTTCCCCACCAGGGACACCAGCGCTCAGGCAGTCACATCTGAGGGCCCATTTTGAGCCCCTAGGTGCCCCATCTGTGATCCCCCTGCCCCTGCCCAGTCCATGTCCCCCTGACTCTCTTCTGAATTTTCAGGATGGACTTTGAGGATGAAGATGGTGAAGGGCCCAGCAAGTTCTCAAGGTGAGGGGCAGTACCCTGGACACCCATGCCATAGGCTGTGTGGGCACAGGGAGGTGCCTATGGGCTACATCTGGCCCATGGTGGGGCGGCCACAGGGAGCAAGTCGGGGTCTCCTGTGCCCCTGCCCGCCTCCCGCACTGACCCTTTCTCTCTCCCCCCTCGCGCCCCCTCCTGCTCGCGGGAAGAGAGAACCACAGCGAGATTGAGCGGCGCCGGAGGAACAAGATGACCCAGTATATCACGGAGCTGTCGGACATGGTGCCCACCTGCAGCGCGCTGGCCCGGAAGCCCGACAAGCTGACCATCCTGCGCATGGCTGTGTCGCACATGAAGTCCATGCGAGGCACCGGGAACAAGTCCACCGACGGGGCCTACAAGCCGTCCTTCCTCACCGAGCAAGTATGTCTTGACGGTGTGGCTGTGCTGGTTCCAAGTCATGGGTTCTTTCAGTTCAATTCAAATTTATTTATTTTTCTGTTTTTGGGCCACACTTGGTGGTGCTCAGGGATTACTCCTGGTTCTGAGCTCAGAAATTGCTCCTAGCAGGCTTGGGGACCCTATAGAATGCTGGGGATAGAACCCGGTCAGTTCTGGATTGGTCATGTGCAAGGCTATGCCCTCCTGCTGTGATATCACTCTGGCCCCTCAATTTAAATTTTTTTTTTTTTTTTTTTTTTTGGTTTTTGGGCCACACCCGGCGGTGCTCAGGGGTTACTCCTGGCTGTCTGCTCAGAAATAGCTCTTGGCAGGCACGGGGGACCATATGGGACACCGGGATTCGAACCAACCACCTTTGGTCCTGGATCGGCTGTTTGCAAGGCAAACACCGCTGTGCTATCTCTCCAGGCCCCTCAATTTAATTTTTTTTTTTAATTTTGGGCCACACTTGGCGGTGTTCAGTCATTTCTCCTGGTTCTATGCTTGGGAATCGCTCCTGGCAGGTTCTGGGGACCCTGTGGGATGCCAGGAATCTAATCTGGTTGGCCCTGTACAAGGCAAACACCCTCCCCATTGTGCTATGTATGGCTTCAATCCTGAGTTCGAGATTTTTTTGTTTGTTTGTTTGGTTTTTGGGCCACACCTGGCGGTGCTCAGGGGTTACTCCTGGCTTTCTGCTCAGTAATAGCTCCTGGCAGGCATGGGGGACCATATGGGGTGCCGGGGTATCAAACAAACCACCTTAGGTCCTGGGTTGGCTGCTTGCAAGGCAAATGCCGCTGTGCTATCTCTCCAGCCCCAAGAGTTCGGGATTTTTAACTTGAAAACTTTTAGATAAGAGATGACCAGTCAGAGATTTAAAAAAATAAAAAAAAAAAGCCTTTTTTGTGTGTTCTTGGACCACATCCAGCAAGGCAAGCACCCTTCCTGCTGGGCTCTAACTTACTTTGGGTTTTTATCATTATTATTTTGGGGCAACACTCGGCTATATTCAGGACTTACTCCTGGCTCTTTGCTCTGGAATCACTCCTGGGGGGGCGGCTCAAGGGACCCTATGAGATGGTGGGGATTGAACCAAGGTTGGCTTTGTGCAAGGCAAACACCCTCGCTGCTGTCCTATCACTTCAGCATTGTGGGTGTCTGAGTTTGGGGTTGGACAGATATGTGGGTGAAAGTCCCCGACCCCCTCTTTCCTTCTACCTCAAGCACTGGGCTGATTCTTCTCTATTTGTGCAGCTGAGGCCCTTCCTCTTCATACCTCAATCCCTCTACAGCCTCCCAAACCCCCTGGGGAAAGTTCCTCCTTCTCCTGGGTGGTGCTCAAGCCCAGAACTCACTGTGGAGCTCATCTCATCTCTGTTAACCAAGTAGAAGCAGCACTTTGCTGTGCACCCAGACATGGAGGGTGGCTGGACAGTGAGGACCCAGGTCTGGGCCCATTCAGAGGGGCCAGAGCCCAGTGTGCTCTTGTCTTTCCAGGAACTGAAACACCTCATCCTAGAAGCGGCTGATGGGTTCCTGTTTGTGGTGGCAGCCGAGACGGGGCGGGTGATCTACGTGTCTGACTCGGTCACACCTGTCCTGAATCAACCGCAGTCCGAGTGGTTTGGGAGCACCCTGTATGAGCAGGTGCACCCCGACGACGTGGACAAGCTCCGGGAGCAGCTCTGTACATCAGAGAACTCCATGACGGGTGAGCGAGTGGAGGGGAGTGGGTGATCAGAGAAAGTGATGGGGGTGACTGAGGCAGTGGGTGAGTGAGTGGGTGAGTGGTTAAATAAGTGGGTACTGGTGGCTTGTAAGGAAGATCCACAGCAAACAGCCTGGGGCATGAGGTCAGGAGAAGTTTCCCACAGGGTCAGTTGTGCACTGGGCTGTCTCCTCTCCTTGAGAAACTTCATCCTCTGTATGTTCAAAAACTCCTCAGTGCGTTTAATAACTGAGAATCACTGGAGCAACAGGACAGCGGAAGTGCCATAGGCTTCTGGAGAAATAGTACGGCAAAAGGGGTAATTAATTCTCTTAGGTTGTCCCCTGAGCACCACCAGGAGTAACTGCTGAGTGGAAAAACATCAAAAATCATGGTGCTGGGGCCAGAGAGATAGCATGGAGATAGGGTGTTTGCTTTGCATGCAGAAGGATGGTGGTTTGAATCCTGGCATTCCATATGGTCCCCTGAACCTGCCAGCCAGGAGTGCTGCTGTTGTGACCCAAAAACCAAAAAAATAAAAATAAATAAAAATAAAAATCACGGTGCTGAGCTTTACCTGCAATATGGAAGTGTGGACACCAGGTGGCGATGTTGATGCTAGAAACAGATGGGGGCCTGCAAGATTTGTGAGGATAAGGAAGTTAATAATGGGAGCCTGTGGTTCCTAGAAGCCCAGCAGGCCAGGGTGCTCCAGGAGACCCCATTGGGCTCCTGTGGGCCACAGGTCTAGGTGGCGCGTGTAGCCGGTATCCCTGAGTCAGCCCTGGGAGCTTTCAGAGGACTCCTCCCGTCAAGAATCAGGCACTTTGGGGGCTAGGACTGTGACCTCTACCCTGGAAGTGCTTAGCGGTGCTGGTCTTGCCTAGGATAACCAGTAGAGTCTGGGCGAAGGGCACTTGTGTGCCTGGGGTTTCCCATGGCCCTTTCTGTGGGCCCCTCTCCCAGTTGTTCTCTGTGTTGCCTGCAGGTGAATTATTTGTGCAGCCTCAGCTGTGTTCAGCGCTGTGAGACTGCTCTCAGGTCTTGCCTGTGAGGTTTATGCGGAACTGAGTTAGGAGCAGACAGTCTCAGCCTTGCTTCACAGCACTCGGTGCTGCTAGAGAGAGGGCTTGATCTATGGTGTGTGTGTATGTGTCCTATATTTCATGGACGTGCTTGCGTGGCCCAGAGCCCCCCAAGGATACAGCTGAAGTCTCTCAGTCTCAGTTTCCCCACCTGTAAACACAGCACATCCGCCCCAGCGGCGCCATCTTGGCAATTAGTCCTGGGCTTTGCCATAGAGTCCTATAGAAGTGGGGCATGAAAAGCCCAATGGATGACTGATGCACAGCCTCCGAGCAGCTTTGTGCATGCCAGATGGGTAGGCTCTCTCCAGGGTTTACAGGCCTAGACCCCAGGTGCCCCTAACCCTGCGAGAAGTTGGGTGAGGTTCAGGTATCTATTAATAAAGGGACCTGAGGTCAAGAATGTCGTGTCTGGAGCAAGCCCAGCACCAATCTGAATGGTGCAGTCTGTCTCACAGTGAGATGCCTCAGCAAGACCCAGAGACAGTTAATGGCTTTTGCGTGACTCAGAGGAAGGCTAGAGATGACAGGAGCAACCATGTGGGAATTGTCAGCAGCAGCAACTGCTGTTGCAAGATGGGGCCCTGCCAGCCCTCTGCAGGGGTCCTGATTTCTTAATCTCAGTGCGTCCTTCCCGGGACTCCTCCAGGCTGAGAGAGCTGGAAATGCTCACCACAATGACCCGGGCAGTGCGTCTGGCAGGACACTGGCCTCACTTGCGCCCAGAAGGATCATCCTTGCTCCCTGCCAGGTGCCGGCTTCACTGACCCCCACACTTGGCACCGAGGCTGGGCTTTGTAATGCTTTGCTTAAAAATAACTCGATTGCAAAACCCTCCGTGTGATCAAGGAAATTAAAATAGTTTCCTTCAGCTTCACTGAAAAATAGATTTCCCCCACGGGCTTGTCCTGACTCAAGCGGACAGTTAAGTGGGACCCCACGGGGCTCTCTTCTCCCTCTCTGCTATGGGGCCCTCGCTTCCCTAAGTTCCTTTCTCCCCACAGCAGAGCCCATGTGGGTAAATGGTCAGTGTCAGCTCTCAGCTGCCCCCTTCATTGGGTGATACAAGAGTGTCCAGGGTGGGGCCGGCGAGGTGGTGCTAGAGGTAAGGTGGCTGCCTTCTGCCTTTCAAGCGCTAGCCAAGGAAGGCCCTCGATTCGATCCCTGGCGTCCCATATGGTCCCCCCAAGCCAAGGGCAATTTCTGAGCACTTAGCCAGGGGTAACCCCTGAGCATCAAATGGGTGTGGCCCAAAAAACAAAACAAAACAAAACAAAAAGTGTCCAGGGCATCCTTGCTGGCCCCTCGGTGGGCCCTTCCTGCAACTGTTTCTTTTTCTTTAACTTTTGTTTTGTTTTGTTTTTTTGTTTTTTGTTTTTTGGGTCACACCTGGCGGTGCTCAGGGGTTACTCCTGGCTGTCTGCTCAGAAATAGCTCCTGGCAGGCATGGGGGACCATATGGGACACTGGGATTCGAACCAACCACCTTTGGTCCTGGATTGGCTGCTTGCAAGGCAAACACCGCTGTGCTATCTCTCCGGGCCCATCTTTTTCTTTAATTTTCTTTTTGCTTTTGGGCCACTGGTAGCACTCAGGGGTTACTCCTGGTTCTGTGCTCAGAAATGGTTTCTGACAGGCTCGGGGGACCATGCCGGGAAGCGAACCCAGGTCCATCCTGGGTTGGCTGAGTGCAAGGCAAATGCCCTACCGCTGTGCTCTCTCTCCCGTCCATCCTGCAACTGTTTTATTACACACAGAAGATGGTTCCATGTTCTGAGAGATTAAAAAAAAGTTGCTTCTTTGATGCTGCCCTGGTGGTCACACAAAGCTCTGTGCGTGGCCCTGCCCTAGAGGAATCTTTTTTGTTTTGTTTTGTTTTAGTTGTTTGGGTCACACCCCCCAGTGTTCAAGGCTTACTACTGACTTTGCACTCAAGGATCACCCCAACTTTGCCTCCTGCGGCCCCCAGGTAAATTGAGTTTGAGACCCTGCTAGTGCCTGGTTGGTTGAGCCTGGGCTGGATCCCCTTCGGATCCTGCTGATACTGGTCAGATCCTGTTTGACAAGGACAGGGGGTGTAAGGGTCCCTAGTTTTCCCTTTTCAGCCTCACTCTGTGTCTATGGATCAACATCCTGGGGTCCTTCCCTGCCTACCCTGCAGGACCCCAAGTCTGGCATTAGGCCTCCCAAGTCTGGCTTCAGGGTCCCCAAGTCTGGCTTTAGGCCCCCAAGTCTTGTTTCAGTCCCCCCGGTTTCAGATTCAGGGTCCCCAAGTTTGGCTTTAAGCCCCCAAAATACAGCTTCAGGATCTCTAAGTCAGGGAACCCTTCAGACCCGCCTCTCTTTCTTGGTTATTTGCAGCCTCGGGGTAAGTGAGTGTGGCCTGGCTAACATCAGCCCACTGTTGACCTCCACGTGGGGTACCCCACCCACGGCCCCCTCACCCCCTGGAGTCCCCGGTGCTGTGTGAATGCAGCCGCAGGCCCACATTGCTGGCATTCCTGTAGCATGATGCCCATGAAGAATGTGCTTCTCCGGGTCACGGGTTCTGGAGCCGGTGATGGGTTCGTCCTTCTGTCCACAAGGAGGTGGCGGCGGTGGCGCCAGGAGGAGGCTCCTGAGATACCCCAGGGGTGCATGTCATTCTGGAACGTGGATACCCAGAGATGGAGGTGGTCTGGAAGAGGCCTCGTGTTGGGCTGGCCATAGTGCCTGTCCCCAGCCTGAGCTCTCCGGGGTCACTTGTGACCTATTAGTGACTCCTTCTAGGTTGTGGCCTCTGCATAGACTGTGTCACTAGGTCTGCCCTTCAGCTAGGGTCAGCTCATGCCCGTCACCCTTGTCTTCTCTAGGAAAGCAGGCAGGTGTGAGGTGTGACCCCTCAGCTCCATCTTTGCAGGTCAGACAGCACAGCACAGCAGCCCACACTGGCTTTGGTGGCCCAGTAGGGCCAAAGCTATTCTTTTCCCACATGACGTGGCTGCATGGCACTGCCCTTCCATGCGCCTGGGTGTGTCTCTGGCTAGCCTGCCTGCAAGACACTTGGCAGAATGGCCCTGCATGGTTCTGCCAGCTCAAGGTTAGAGCAGGCAATTTCTGTAGGCTGTGAGGTTCAGTGTGGTTCACACACCCAGGTCAGCCTTTGCCCCAACTCCCAATACTCTGGAGCCCCTCCTGGGGCAGGTGGGGCCTCTGTGTGGGAAGGCAGGACAAGGTGTTGCTGGACCAAAATCCGGCATGCCCCGACTTCCAGCTGCCTTTTCGGGGCCCACGCGTGTTTAGAAGGACATCAAACAGTTTCACCGCTTATCACTCTCTCTTGTTTTCCTCCCTTGGCTATCTTGTTTTCTTTCCTTCTCAAGCCCCAGATAAGATATTTGCAATTTTCTTAAGAATTCTTCTGCTGAAATAATTCACATTTCTCCAGCCTTAGCTTGGATACCTCTGTCCGAGCACAAAGCCTGCCTGTGAGATCTTGTCCAAGGAAAACTTTTTTTTTTTTTTGGTTTTTGGGTCACACCCAACAGTGCTCAGGGGTTACTCCTGGCTCTATGCTCAGAAATAGCTCCTGCAGGCTCAGAGGACCATATGGGATGCCGGGATTCAAACCACCTACATGCATGAAAGGCAAACGCCTTACCTTCATGCTATCTCTCTGGTCCCACCCAAGGAAAACTTTGGGCTCTTCTCTCATGCAAAGTTCCTGCTGACTGGAATATGTCCCCCCTCCACCGAAGCCATTCCCCAAAGAGTGGCAGAGCCTAGCAGCGAAGGAGCTCTAGTGGGAGTTTCTGTCTTGCAGTGGCAGGACTCGGGGGCCATGCTCTGAGAAATCTCCCCCAATAGGCTGTGAACCCAGGTTGAGTGAATGGTGGGATGAGGAGATGGAGGGATGGAGGAGTGGATGGATGATGAGTGGCTGGAGGGATGGACTGTTGAGTGAGTGGAGTAGGAATATACATTGGATATATTGGCTATATTGGATGGATATGTGAATGGATGGAAGGAAAGATGGATGAGTGGATGGAGGGAGGGATAGGTGATGGGTAGGTAGGCGATGAGTAGATCGATAGGACGTTCTGTTTGAAAAATTCAGAAAAAAAACCCAGGCCATGACATTGGAGCTAGTGACAGTTTCTGGGGAAGTTAGTGTTGGATGGAGGAGTGGGGTATGTGCACAATAGAGTGAGGACCTGCAGGAATGATCATGTCTGCCCCGGGCAGCATGACAAGGGGCTCTCCCCACAGAGCCCTGGGATGTGGCTTCTGAGCTCTGAAGGGGCTGGTGTGAAGATATTGCTTGAGAGCTGCAGAGCCCTGTCCCAGAACAGAAGTGGTCTCCAGCCCCCGTTTCTTCAAGATGGCTTGTTGAAATGCAAGTATTTGGGCTGTGTTCAGGAAATGGGTTCCACCTGTGACCTCCACTTCTCCGGAACATGCCTCCCCAACATTCCCCGACACTCAGCCACTCTCCCTGTTTTTCTTGGAATCTGGATGGGAATGTGGGAGAGAGGAGGCTGAGCCCTGGGCAGAGGATGTTGCATTTTCTGAGAGCTTTGGGTCTCTAGCAAAGAGGGGGTCAGTGCTGTCTCCACAGGAGTGAGTAGGGAGGATGGTGCAGCCGTCAGAGTCTCTGAGGGTCTGAGGAGGGAGGGCTATGGCAGTGCTGTGGAGTCTGATGGTTCCACATTGGGGGAGAGCCAATGAGGGGTGAAGGGCTGTAGATCCCAAATCCCTGTAAATACAGGAAGCCTCCAGGTCTGGGCCTGAGTGAAAGGTGGGGGGGTGAGAGGGTGTGTCAGGAGCTGGGAGGTTGCTGTCACTGTCTGAGGCTCAGTAGGTAGTTGGTTACATGTGGTCTGAACACAGACGGAGTTGACAATAATCTTGGCTGAGGTCAAGGGGGAGCACTGGGGTGAGGGAGTCCAACATGAAGATCCTGGTTCCTATGCTCTTGGAACAAAATGCTAGGGTTGTATGCGTCTCCTCTCCATATGTTTCCTGCAAGAGACTGGGAATTCCAGGGGCTTAGGCCCTGGGTTTTTCTCCCCTGTGTGGGGGAGAGGCCTCTCGCTGCACCCCAGCCATGGGGAGAGACCCTGCCACCTGCCCCCAACTGATATAATGTCCCCACAGGCCGCATCCTGGACCTGAAGACGGGCACAGTGAAGAAGGAGGGTCAGCAATCATCCATGCGCATGTGCATGGGCTCCCGGAGGTCCTTCATCTGTAGGATGAGGTGCGTGTGATCTGCAGTCAAGCGGAGGAGCAGGAGATGCAATGAGGCCCAAGGCACAGCCATCACCGGAGGTTGTCCTGGGATACTCACTGTCCCTGAGCACTGCCCAGTCACTTGCCTCAGCCCAGTCCCACCCTCCATCATCTCCAGGGGCCTACAGGAATGTATCTGCACTTGGAGGTGGATTCGCTCTGGAGCTCCTGCATGAGGGTATCCACACAGAGTCACAGGGTCACGGCTTGGTGGGCTGAATGCAGGCTCTGCACATCAGCCTGGGCTGATCCTTGGCATCACTGCATCCCCCACCCCAGATGTACCCCTGAGTACTGATCTAAGACCCAGTCACTGAGGGAAGAGTAGCACTGAGCCAGGAGTAACTGGTGACCCTGAGCACTTTGGGCATAGCTCCAAAGCAGGGTCTTTGCAGAGCAGCCCCATGTTTGCAGCTCCTCCATAGCGACCACTTCCCCACAGGTGTGGCAATGCCCCCTTGGACCACCTTCCACTAAACAGGATCACCACAATGAGGAAGAGGTTCAGGTGAGTGATCTTTCAGGGGGGTCTCTGGGTGTGGAGAGCCAGAAGGGGGTCGGTGAAAGGTATTTTCCCAATATTCTGGGTGGGGGCACTGTTTTGGTATAACTCTGAGCACTGATCCAGAAGTAAGTCATGAGCACTGAGAAAAGAGTAACACCAAGCACTGATCTGGGAGTAGCGCCGAGCACTGAGCCAGGAGTCACCCTCAACACCACTGGGTGGGACTCCAGAGCAGATGGAAACAGGGTCTGTCTTGAGGGAGGGGGAAGACAGCTGGGGTGCAGGTGTCAGGGTCCCAGCAGTGGTAGAGAAAGCCCACCTGTGTCCTTACACAGACACAGACACACAGAGGAACACAAAGACAGTCACTAAATTAGCTTCCCCCTCAGGACCTCCTGAGTACTGACCCCTGCCCCATCCTGTCTTTGCAGGAACGGCCTGGGGCCTGTGAAGGAGGGGGAGGCCCAGTATGCAGTTGTGCATTGCACAGGCTACATCAAAGCTTGGCCCCCAGCAGGTAAGCCACATTCTGCTTACTCGCTGGCCTGTCTCTCTGTGTCTCCATCTGTCTGTCTCACATGTACCTGAGCAGTGAGGACAGGGACACACATAGCACAGTTGTCCCAAGTTACCTGGAAACCAGAATGTGCCATCACTCTTTAGGGGGACCAGGGGTGGGTCGTCGTGCTTGAGGAGCTCACTTTGTGGAAATGCAGGGCACAGCCCCGAGCTGTCCACGCTGTGGAAAGATATGTGAGGCCTATGGTGGGCATCGTGCTGTTCTGTGCAGTGCTATTTGGGATGAACCCAAGTGCTCCATGATGACAGCCATCTGGGGTGGCAAGTGTGAATCCCATCCTGCCACAGGATGGCCAGAAGATGGAAGAAGGTGAGATGGCCTCTGTCCTCAACACTCACTTCTGCTCTGGGACAGGGCACAGGCCACACCAGGGCTGAGTTGGTGGTGTCTGTGGCCACTTGGCTCGGGACCCAGGAGCCTGAATAGACAGGAACCACCAAATGGTCTCTGGAGAGTGGGGAGTGGGTGGTGTTTATCCTGGAGGAATCAAGACTGTGATTTTGGTCTTCAAGTATTTGAAGGGGTGTTTTGTGGAGAGGAGGGACCATTTATGGAGACTTAAGGAAGGCGCCAGGCAGGGAAAGTGACCCAGAGGCTGATGGTCAGTGCACAGGTGGAGGGGGAAGGAATGTGCAGAGGGGGTGATACAGAGAAAAGCACTCAGCACACATGTGTGCGTCACAGACACAATCATGCACACATGTACAGATGACATGCATGAGGTGAACACATGATACCTTTGTACACATGTATAGACATATCACATGTCTACACATACAAGTCACACACCCATACAGGCACATATCCACATATACTCGTGGCACATTCATAAACCTGATAGACCTTCCCAGTGTCCTGGGTGGGGGTACTGCTTTAGTATAACTCGGAACACTGATCCAGAAGCAAGTCAGGAACACTGAGAAAAGAGTAACACCAAGCACTGATCTGGGAGTAGCACTGAGCCAGGAGTGACCTTCACATACACACTTGTGACTCTTGGGAGATGGGTCTGCGCATGATGGTAGTTTGAGACGGACTCCTTGTCCCTCACTGGACACAGGATACCCAGTGCTGACCACATAGGGATGCTCAGGTGAGCCTCAAGGAGCCAAATTTCTCACCTGGCATTGGTGCCCTGGACAGTTCTAAGACAGAGGAATCATATTTCTTTTTTTTTTTTTTTTTTTTTTTTTTTTTTGGTTTTTGGGCCACACCCTGTGACGCTCAGGGGTTACTCCTGGCTATGCGCTCAGAAGTTGCTCCTGGCTTCTTGGGGGACCATATGGGACGCCGGGGGATCGAACCGCGGTCCGTCCTAGGCTAGCGCAGGCAAGGCAGGCACCTTACCTCCAGCGCCACCGCCCGGCCCCCGAGGAATCATATTTCTAGGAATCAGGTCAAACAGTCCTGAGAGTGGGGCCTGCTGGAGCCTTGTCAAAGGTGTGAGATCCCTGACTTAATCTGTGCCAGAGTCAGCAGAACAGCAGGTCAGCAGGTTGGAATTCGCCTTTGCATGGTGCCAGCACCAGGAGTCCAGAGCCTGGCCAGGGACCAGGTAGCACATAAGAACCGCAGGTTCTCCTGGCTCTGCTTTTCCTGGTCAGTGTCTGGGAAGAGCCCACCTGTGCAACATTGACCTGCAGAGGAGCGTGTTCACTGCTGAACTGGCAGAACATGGGCACCCTTCCTTTGGCCTCTCACATTTTTCATGACTTTTTCTGATCACAAAGAGTGAGGCTGAAAGACATTGATCTGAATTCTTTGAAGGGCATCCCGGGTGAATTGAGGGTAGAGAGTCTAGTTTTGCCCGAGTCTGTTTGTCTGTCTGTCTGTCTGGGACGGGCTGTGAAGGAATGTCATCAGGTCCCTGGAGACACGCTCCCAGTGGTAGGACCTTGGGCTCAGGATGTACTGTGCAGATACAAATGGGGGTCAGGGTCCCTCCTGCTCTCGATCCAGCTTCCCACGTACCACGATAACCTGTTAGGAGTTCCAAACCATCCTGAGATCTAGATACTCACAGAACAGCCTGGAAAATCCTGGGTGGTAGGCAGGTGCACTCACTCTCCAGTGTCCTGGTCTACCCACCCTGACCCAGTATGTGGTCCCTGTGCCTTGCCCTCACCACTCAGGCCCCTAATCCCTGACACCAGGGTATGTGTCACAGATGCTTCCCTGTGTTCATGTATATTCCCATATGTTCTGGTATGTTCTGAAATATTTATGTGTTCTGTCATGTTCCATTATGTCTTATAATGGTAAGGTGTGTTCCAATATGTTCTGGTGTATTTCACCAGAAAAATGTTTCGGTGTGTTCTAGTATGGTTTGGTCTGTTCCATTATGTTCTGGAATGATCCAGTGTGCTCTAGTATGTTCCGGTATATTCTGATGTTCTCCTGCACAATGACTACTCACTTAGTCTGATAGCAGGTGGATGTGTCATGGGGCATGTTTGCATGTACCCAGAAGCAGCAGAGATCAGGACCGTCTCTCACTCCCCTTTTCCCTCCTGTTGAGCTGAAGTCTCTGCATCTCCTTCCTGTGAGCAAATGCCTCGGTAGGAGTTCCTCTCAGAATACCATTTCATTCAATCCAACATGCCCCACTGTGCCTAGAAATCTTAGTTCTCTGACTGCTGGACCCAGGGAGCGGGTGGCCCCAGAACCACCCCCCACCCCGGAAGGGCCTGGACCCAGCTGGCATGATCCCCGAGCCTGCCCACGGCATGCCAGAGGCCTGAGATGATGGGGTTTTGGCTGGAGCCCTAGTGGCCACTTTGCTGACAGCCCAGCCCTGCATGAGCTCACTCCGCCTGCTGTTGCCCATGCTCCGAAGCTGCCCATCGGGGTGTGGCCTGGCCTGCTGGCCACTGTTCTGAGCCTGCACTCGCCCTTGCTCATCCTTGTGGTCTCCTTAGCTTGGCATGAGTGTCCCTCTGCAGGCGGGGGCCTTGCTGGCTGCTGGAGTTTTCACTCTGCGGGACTTCATGCAGGGAGAGGTTCAGGTCATTGCTGACTTGGGTGGGTTATGACTGAGGTACATGGAGGGGACAGTGGCTGGAAGGTATTTGGAAAGAAAGGAGGATCTGGGTGGAACCCCCCCTCTCAGTGCAGAGATTTCATGAGGTGGTCCAGGGAGCCT
Organism: Suncus etruscus; assembly: GCF_024139225.1. Taxonomy (NCBI): domain Eukaryota; kingdom Metazoa; phylum Chordata; class Mammalia; order Eulipotyphla; family Soricidae; genus Suncus; species Suncus etruscus. The sequence continues at coordinate 10,296,536 of NC_064858.1, read as the reverse complement.
GAACTACACAGGATCTTAAAAGGTACCTCAAAAGGGAATCCAAGAGATCTTTGGGGAGTTGATTCCTGTGTTTCTCAGTCTTTCACATCAGCCTCTCTCAGACACCCCTCAGGGACACCCAGCTTCTCTCAGATACCCTCTGAGGGATGCGCAATGTCTCTCAAACCACGATCAGGGATACCCAGCCTCTCAGCCACCTCTGGGAGACACCCAATTTATCTCAGAGACTCCCAGACATCCCTCGAGGGACACCAATGTCTCTTAGACACCCCATAAGAGACAGCTAGCCTCTCTCAAACACCCCATGCGACACAGTTTTTCTCAGATATCTCCTTAGGGATACCCAGTTTCTTTCAGATAACCCTGAGGCCCTGGCTTTGCTGTTCTGTGTGGCCTCTGGGCCAGCATGTGACCAGGAAACCTGACCTCTATTTCACTTGTGGGGAGGATGTGCTCCTTCCTGTGTCATCAAGATGTTGTCTGGTGGGCTTGGACTCCCAGAGCTGGCTGAGAGATGATCTCTGGTCTGAGAGGCCTGAGATGTGGATGCTGTCAGCTCAAGGGGCACTTGGACCAAGAGAGGCTGCCTGGGGAAGAGACCCAAAGTGCTGATGAGGCTTGATGTCTCCTGTTTTTAGGAATGACGATTCCTGAAGAGGATGCCGACGTGGGACAGGGCAGTAAATACTGCCTAGTGGCCATTGGGAGGCTCCAGGTAGGAAGCAGCTGAGGGCCTTTGACTTCATGGTGGTTGTTGTTTTCTGGACAACATCTGGAAGGGCTCAGGATGACTCCCTACTTGGCATTTGTTTTCTGTGCAGAAAGGAGGCAGAGTCTGAGGGAGGAGGTGAGGTTTGAGGGAGAGTCTAGTTCTAGAAGCTTTGGGGTTTCTCCTGCTCCTAGAGGGGTAGGGTGGCGCTGACCTCTCTGCAAACCCTCTAGCTCTCATCCCCAGGGATGGCGGCTCTTGTAGAGGGACCGATGTTGGGTGGGCATGAGAGTTGCTGGGACACAAAGGGCACCAGGTACTTGTGGAGAGAAGTGGAGGCCTGGGGTTCCTATTCCTGGGGCAGCCTGGCCCCCTCAGTACAGACACACAGGGAGGGAAGGGGCTTGACACCGAAGTGCCTGGCTGTGTGGCCTCCCTGGAACCCCTGGCCTTGTGTAGAAACTGAGTGTGGAGACAGTGAGTCACTAGCATATGTGCTGCAGGACTGGCCACTGGAGGCACCTGGGGCCCCAGGAACATCCCAGACTCCCAGGGGACAGGGACATGCCTATGAAGTTCGGTGATGGGGTTCAGGCTAGACTCTCTGCACTCCTCGATTTGCCCCCAGGTGACCAGCTCCCCTGTGTGCATGGACATGAGCTCTGTGGCAGTGCCTACAGAGTTCCTCTCCCGCCACAATGCTGAGGGCATTATCACCTTCGTGGACCCACGGTGCATCAGCGTCATCGGTTACCAGCCTCAGGTAGGAGTGCAGCTCAGCCCAGCCTCAGGCTGGATATGCTGGCAGGGGCTTGAGGTCAGGGCCCTTCTCTGAGACGTGAGATCCCGGGAGATCTCGTCCATGTCTGTCTGTGAGGTCTCGTGAGGGTAGACAGGGACAATGCTTTATGGCCATGGTCATCTGTGCTGATGTCACTTGCATTGACACTCTAGTTCTGCATGACACAGAAGATAAGAGCATGTCAGCTTGTGACCTGCCAACAGTTGTTGTGTCTGGGTTCAGTCATCTCAGGCTGGCCACACTTCTCCCAGCTTTTTTCGTGACATAAAAGTGACCAGAGGCTGGGACTGGAGAGATAGCACAGTGGTAAGGCATTAACCTTGCATACTGCTGATCTGGGAAAGACTTAGTTCAATTCCAGGCATCCCATATGGTTCCCCAGCCTGCTAGGCCAATTTATGAGTGCAGATTCAGGAGTGATCCCTGAGTGCCTCTGAGTGTGGGCCAAAAACAAATAAATGAAGTTTAAAAAAAAGTGACCAGAGGTGGGGCCTGAAAAACAGCACAGTGGGGAAGGTGCTTACCTTACATGCAGCCAACCTAGGTTTGATCCCCAACATTCCACAAAGCCCAAGCCTGCCAGGAGTAATTTCTGAGTGCAGAGCCAGGAGTTACTCCTGAGAGCCATGAATTTAGTGGGCTAGAGAAATGGCATGGAGGTAGGGTGCTTGCCTTGCATGCAGAAGGATGGTGATTCGAATCCCATCATGCCATTATGGTCCCCTGAGCCTGCCAGGAGTGATTTCTGAGCATAGAGTTAGGAGTAACCCCTGAGCGATGCTGAGTGTGACCCAAAAACCAAACAAAAACAAAAACAGAGGAGGAGGAGGAGGAGGAACATGTGGCCCCAAATCAGGTCAAGACTGTCATGGACAAGTTACTCTGTGTCCATCAAGAAGTGAAGGGTTGGGCCGGGAGAGATAGCACAGTGGCATTTGTCTTGCAAGCAGCTGATCCAGGACCAAAGGTGGTTGGTTCAAATCCCGGTGTCCCATATGGTCCCCCGTGCCTGCCAGGAGCTATTTCTGAGCAGACAGCCAGGAGTAACCCCTGAGCACCGCCGGGTGTGACCCAAAAACCAAAAACCAAAAAAAAAAAAAAAAGTGAAGGGTTGGGCTGGCGAGGTTGCGCTAGAGGTAAGGTGTCTGCCTTGCAAGCGCTAGCCAAGGAAGGATGGCAGTTCGATCCCCCGGCATCCCATATGGTCCCCCCCAAGCCAGGGGCAATTTCTGAGTGCTTAGCCAGGAGTAACCCCTGAGCATCAAACAGGTGTGGCCCGGAAAAAAAAAAGTGAAGGGTTGGGCCAGAGAGGTGGCACTAGAGGTAAGGCATCTATCTGCCTTGCAAGCGCTAGTCTAGGATGAACCGAGGTTCAATCCCCTGGAGTCCCATATGGTTCCCCCCAAGCCAGAGGTGATTTCTGAGCGCATAGTGAGGAGTAACCAGAGTGTCAAACGGGTGTAGCCAAAAAAAACCAAAAAACAAACAAACAAACAAAAAAAGAAGTAAAGAGTTCTGGTCGGATGTCAGAGCTGCTGTTGGCATGTGGCTTCTCTCTATGAGCCCTGGACACTGGGCACATTATGGGTGAGATGTGACCTGGGAGATGGACTCCCTTTTGGCCTGAGCCAATCTTGAGACAGGCCAAGACTCTGACCAATGGAGAAAAGCGGAGGCCTTTCAGCCCTTCCTACGAAGACAGGTCTCTGATAGCCACTTCCTACAGTGTTGTGCTTTGCCCATGGGACTGGCTTCTTTGAGGAGGGCACTGTAAGGGTAGTGGTCATATGAGCAGGCAGGGTCTCTGCAGATGGCTGCCTGCAGAGTCAGTATGTCCATCAGGGACATGGCCTTCCATGTGCTGCCCCATGTCTCCTCCTCATGGCCTCTTGCACAGGTGAGTTGGTAGGATTAAGGGTGGGGATCAGCTTTGGGCCCTGTGGCATGGGTGCACCACTGCAGAAACAGGTAGGGAGATGGGGGCGCCTTTTCTCACTGGTGAATAAGGAACGAGAAAGAACAAGCAACCGAAGGCCGCTCTCCGCAGGATCTGCTTGGGAAGGACATCCTGGAGTTCTGCCACTCGGAGGACCAGAGCCACCTGCGGGAGAGTTTCCAGCAGGTAACTTGTGTTCTCAGAATGCTCCCAGCCTCACACCCCAGCTGCAGGATCACTCCTGGCAAATGCTGCCTCCATCCACACTCTTCCCCAATGTCATTCAGGTGGTGAAGCTCAAAGGCCAGGTGCTGTCGGTCATGTACCGCTTCCGCACCAAGAACCGGGAGTGGGTGCTGATCCGCACCAGCAGCTTCACCTTCCAGAACCCCTACTCGGATGAGATCGAGTACATCATCTGCACCAACAGCAATGTCAAGTACGAGTGAGACCCCGAAGCACCTCTGCCCTCCTCTGCTCCCCTCGGCCTCCAAGGCCCCAGCCCTGCTGTCCTTGCCTCCATGTGCCGACCACAGGGGCGGGGCAGTTCGAAGATGGATAAGGAGGGACAGAAGCAGCTGCAGGCCCCCCCGACCCCGAGTCTCAGCCTTAGTTTTCCTGTGCTGCTTTTTTTTCCCCCCAAACTGTTTCTCAGGTGGCACTTGATTCGGGCGCAGAGACTAGCAAGGGTGAATGTGGGTGTTGAAGCCAGGACAGGGGTCAGCATTCCTGTCCACCTCCTCTGCGTCTCCTCTGTCCCCAGGATTCTCTCATCACCCAGGGGAAGCCGTCCCTGGGCCACCCCACCCCATCCTCTGAGTCCATTGCCCCTGGATGTCCTCCTCCCTGAGCCCCAACTTCTCCCCATCTTAGGCAGCTCCAGCAGCAGCAGGCGGAGCTAGAAGTGCACCCCAGAGATGGGCTGTCGTCCTACGACCTGTCTCAGGTGGGTGAAGCTTCCTGGGGGTGTGTGCTGAGTGCCCCAGAACTGCAGTTGGAGACTGATGGAAGCTGGGAGCTGTGCAGGATCCAGTGTCCCTTGCCCTGAGCAGCTTCTTCAGTCTAAACTCTATGGCTCTTCCCTCTTCACCTCTCCCCTCACTCATTCCAGTCCTCCCCTCTTCACCTCTTCCCTGCCTCATCCCTGTCCTCTTCTCTCCACTCTCCCCTGCAGTCATCCCCCATTGTCCCCTCCCAAATCTCCCCTCTTCACTTCTACTCTCCTCTCACTTATTCCCCTTCCTTTCTTTTTTTTTTTTTTTTTTTTGTTTTTTGGGCCACACCCGGTAACGCTCAGGGGTTACTCCTGGCTATGCGCTCAGAAGTTGCTCCTGGCTTGGGGGACCATATGGGAAACCGGGGGATCGAACCGCTGTCCATCCAAGGCTAGCGCAGGCAAGGCAGGCACCTTACCTCTAGCGCCACCGCCCGGCCCATTCCCCTTCCTTTCTTTTCCCTTCTTTCTCCCTCAACTCTAACCTGCCCATACAGGCTACTTTTTGTTTTGTTTTGTTTTTCTTTTTGTTTTTGTGTCACACTAGCTGTGTTCAGGGGTTATTCCTGGCTCTGTGCTCAGAAGTCGCTCCTGGCAGACACAAAGGCTATACGGGATGCCGGGATTCGAACCACATCTGTTCAAATCAGCTGCATGCAAGTCAAATGCCCTACTGCTGTGCTATCTCTTCGAGCCCAGGCTCCTTTTTTTCCTCTTTATCTTCTTCTTCTTCTTTTTTTTTTTTGGTTTTTGGGCCACACCCAGGAGCGCTCAGGGGTTACTCCTGGCTCTATGCTCAGAAATCGCTCCTGGCAGGCTTGGGGGACCATATGGGATTCCGGGATTCCAGGCACCTTATTTTTGCATTTCATCCCAGACTCCCTCTCCCAGCCTTTCCCTTGTATTGGTATCTGGTTGACTCATCTGTACTGGGGTTATCTCTCTTCCTCCCTCTCTCCATTCTCCCCCTTTCTCTCTCTTCCTATCTTCTTCCCTTTCCTGTCCCTTTTTCTTCCCTTCTTTTTTTTTCCCTTTTTCTCTTTCCCCTGCCTCCGGACATTTTTTCAGCTATACTTAAGAGGCATCCCTGGAGGCTGAGGGTAGAAGGTGGGCCCGTGGGGCACAGGGCCTCACAGTGGGGCCCTGGGTCTGTGCCAACAGGTGCCCATGCCCAGCCTCCCAGCAGGTGTCCACGAGGCTGGCAAATCAGTGGAGAAGGCTGACGCCCTCTTCTCCCAGGAGAGGGACCCCCGGTTTGCTGAGATGTTCGCAGGTATCAGTACATGTAAGTGTCTGGACTCTGAGGTCCAGTGGGGTCCTGTGGCCAGCAAGCACCTGACTTCCGTTGGAAGCATCGTCTGAGCCAGTTCTGTGCACACGGCAGTGGCAGATGGAGCAGGTGGGGGGGTCCCTGGAGCAGGTGTGGGGGGGTCCCTCCCAGCTTGGCCCCGAAGTCTCAGAGTTTGAGGTGAAGGTGCCCTTCATCAGCAGAGCCCTGACCCTGACCTGAGGACGGCCTCCAGGGCCACGTATAGGAAACAAGCTGGAAGGGCTGAGTCCCAAGGCCCAATCCATGCAACTCCCCACCCAGCAAGAGGGATGGAGGTGTCTCTAGACTGTTTCCCTCCTTACTAAGCCTGAAGGGAGCCCCAAGACTCTGTCACACAGACAGGGAAAGAGGGTCCCACAGTAGGAAGGGGGTCTTGACCCTGCCATCCACACCTGCAGCTGCACAAGATGCCTGCCACTCAGGATCTGGGGGTAAACATGGAACGTTTCCCACAAACACATGAGTGGGGGGGGACTGGTGCCTCAGATCTGTGGAAACTTGCCAGACACAGAATTTATTAAAAACAACAACAACAAAAGCCCCAACCCAGCACATTTAGCCAAGGCTAGGCAGCACACTGACCTCAGTAATAAATAGAAACTTCTCATCCGCACGTGGTGTTTTCTCCCTGGTGGTTTTAGAGAAGCGGCTTCCTGAGCATTTGAACACAACCACTAATGGAGGGGAAGGAGCAGGAAGGAAGTTGCACTTCCAAGAAAAGAAAGGACGATTTTTAGTAAATTGCAAAGTGCTCAGAGGACCAGATTGCAGCCTGCGTGAGCTAGAGGTCGCTCCTCCGGATGGCTGCTCCTGGCGCCCAAGAAACGGCCATGATTCAGATGCAATGCAGCTATGCACCTCTGGACCCTGGGAGGTCTTTGCTTCTGGGCGAGAAGCCAGTGGCCACAGAGCTAGGGAGCCAGCGGTCAGGGAGCCTGGGGTTCGGAAGCCATGGAGCCACACCATCACAGAACCAGAGGACCATAGAACCAAGGAGTCAGGCAGCCACAGAGCCAGGCCTCCATAGACCTAAATAGCCATAGAGCCAGGCAGTCATGGAATCGGGGTCATGAAGTCGGAACCACCATAACCAACAGCTCCCCCACCTGTCAATCTCTCAATCGACACAGAGGAAGCAGAGGCCACTGAGAGGGCATGTGGGAAGCAGGGAGACTGGAGAAGCAGGTCACTGGACATCCCAGCCTCCCATCTCCACCTTCACAAAGTGTGCGATACATCAAACATTCCCATAAACTCATCCACACCTGCTGACACTTCAGCCACTACAACACCAGATCCTGCATTGGCTGCTGAGGAAATGGGTGGAGTCAATGCCATCTTTCACAGGAGAAACTGAGGCAGAGGACACTCAGTGTGCGGGAGCTTGACCCCTACCTCTCCCGCATAAACTCAGCTGCCCTTCACCCAGAATGCCTGTCTCTCTCCACCTTCCACACCTTAAATGACACCTACAAGGGGGCTCTGCAGGGGGGACAGGGGCAGGTGGACAACCACACAAAAGTCCCTGCCCCTACTTGTGACACCCCCATCCCCACCTTCCACAGCTGAGAAGAAACTGATGAGCTCTGCGGCAGCAGGGAGCCAGCAGATGTATTCTCAGGGGAGCCCCTTTCCGGCGGGCCACTCGGGCAAGGCCTTCAGGTACTGCAGGCCTCAGACAGTGACCCACTCCTTTAGGGGTGGGGGTAAGAGGGAGCTGTCTTGAGGACACACAATAGCTCAGTGCCACTGGTGGCTGGGTCCTTGAGAGTCCCTGCTCACAAGGTAGGCATCGGACCCTCTGCTCCAGCTCCTGTCCGTGGTCGCTGGGCCTTAAACAAGTCTACATACAAGGACAGTGTGACTGCATCCAGTGGCCCATCCCTGGGGTTATGGGTCCGGCTAGCAAGCATGTGTCTACATGATCCATCTCCCCCCAGCTCCTCAGTGGTCCATGTGCCGGGGGTGAGCGAGCTTCCGTCCTCGAGCAGCCAGAACATGTCCCAGATCTCCCGGCAGCTGAGCCAGAGCCAGGTGGCATGGACAGGGACCCGACCGCCCTTCCCAGGACAGGTATGATGGGCACATGGGGGTTCCCCACCAGGGGGGAGGCAAGCGTGGGGACGTGGGGGACCCTCTCCCCCGCACTGTAGGAAGTGGAACAGGGCCAGGTCCGGCCGTCCCCAGGCTTCCTGATGATAGCCCTGCTCCTGCTCTGCTCCGTCCAGCAGCTGCCCTCGCAGGCCAGCAAGGCCCAGACCTCACCCTTTGGAATTGGAACGAGCCACAGCTTCCCAGCAGAACCCTCCTCCTACAGCCCCCTCTCCAGCCCGGCCACCTCCTCACCCAGCGGTAGTGCCTACTCCGGCCTTGCTAACAGGACCCCGGGCTTCGGTAGGTGGCACAGGCAGCCCTCTCCCAGACTCCTGGGCTTTTACCCGGGGTGTCCCCAAGCCCTGATACTATTATCCCCAGGCCCCCAAACTCTGTCCCCAGGTCTCTACACACGTCCCCATGCTCCATACACATGTTCCGAGTTCCCCATACTCATGTCCCCCAGGCCCCGTACACTTGTCTAGGGGTAATGGTATTGTCTGAGCACTTTGAACCCAGATGCTCACACATGCTTGCTGTGAGCACCATCGTTATTTATTTAATGCAACAGACCAGGGAGGGTGCCAGGGTGTGTGTGGGAGGGCTGGGCCAGGTTGGCCCCTGAGTGAGTGTCCCATGGTGGCCACAGCAGACAGCGGGCAGAGCGGCGGGCAGTTCCCGGGGCGACCCTCGGAGGTGTGGTCCCAGTGGCAGAGCCAGCACCATGGCCAGCAGAGCGGTGAGCAGCACTCCCACCCGCAGCCCGGCCAGACAGAGGTGTTCCAGGTAAAACGGGGCAGTGCCGCCTTCCTTCCTGCCTCCTCCCTCATCCTGGGGGTCCTGGCCTGCCTGGTGCCCAGGAGTGGGTTCAAACGGGTGGTAGAGAGAGCTCGACCTATCCAAGGATCTGGGTAGATCTCCTGATCTAACCTCCCTTGGGTGTCGAGCCTCTCCAGCTGTCTGCTCTGCCAGGAATGAGCAAGCGAGCAGGGGCTCTGAGGTCAAGACTGAGGGTCCTTCTTCCCTCTGAAAGCATCCAGGCCACCTTATTACCAGGTCCCTGAGCCATTTTCTCTACCACACAGCTGTGTGGGCCTAGATGGAACCGGGTCTGCTGTGTCCAGCCAGCTTGGACCTGAGCGTGCCCTCACCCCGTCTGTGACTTTTCAGTACACAGAAAGGCCTTGCTGCCCTGCCGGGAGCCTGTGCCCCTCTCAGAGGTTCTCCCCATGGCATAGTTGCCAAGCAGCCATCACATTGTCACATGGGGCCCTGGGCCTGACCCACTCATTTCTGTATCTGAATATTTCCTCCAAGGAAAGAACCAAATTACAGGCCAGTCTTCAGAGACTGAGCCGGAATCATCCTCTCGCTTGGATGGGGAAATCTGAGACCAGGGGTAGGGTGTGGGCTTCATGGGAGTTGCCACACAGACCCCATCCTCCAGTTCAGGCCCCCTCTTGTGTGCTGGAGCCTCTCCAGGGCTCTTGGTGGACACAAAAGTGGGTGCCCCTCTGTCTTCTGCAGGACATGCTGCCCATGCCAGGGGACCCTACGCAGGGGACGGGCAGTTACAACATCGAGGACTTCGCCGACCTTGGCATGTTCCCACCCTTCTCAGAGTAGCAGCGGGCAGTGCTGGGCCTGCTGGGACCACACTCCCTTTCTCTGGTCAGGCATCTCATTCCACCCCTGGTCCCCTTGGGGGCTGCTGGCTGTTCCACCTGCACCCCACCAGCCACCGCAGGCGGTATTTATTGTCTTCCTGTGCTGGGGTTTCTGCTTGTGGATGCCCGTGATGGATTGTGTTCCCTGGAACAGCCCCACTCACCCTCAGGAGCCTGGACGTAGCCGGCGTGGAGATGGCTGCCAGTGCTGTGTGTGCTTTGTGCTGTGATGTGTCCCCATGGTCAATGCGTGTCCTGACCGGGTGCCGGGCTCTCACCTGGCTCTCCTGAGTGCCCCGTGTGCAGGTCTGGCCCCTGCCTGTAAGGTCTCAGCAGGATTAGGGGCTGATAATGGGGTCTCTGCTCCCCCACCTGCTTCCCAGACAGGAGATGTGCTTGCTCCTGGCTGCCTGCTGTATCCTTGACAGGAAGACAACTCACTCTCTCTCTATCTCTCTCTCTTCCTCTTCTTCTCTCTTCCTCTTCCTCTCTCTCTCTGTCTCTCTTATCGTCTTTCTCCATCCTTTATCTTCCCCTCTTTCTCTTTCCCTCCCCCATCTCCCTCCCTCCTCTCTTCCTTTCTCTCTCTCTTTCTCTCTCATCCATCCCCTTAATCCCAGTCCCATGGGGAGACTGGACAGGAACCCCCACAAAGCCCTGATACCCTGCAGGCCATAGCCCTGGCTTCAGGTATCCTCAGCCCATCTGGGCTTTGTCAGATCAGTATACAGGACTATCTGCAGGCTCTGCCCACTCCCCTGGGCCCCTCAGTCTCATAGTCTGTGGCCTCTAACTATTGTGTGACCCCAGTTCGTGGTGCAGCAGCCTCATTTGACCCTGACCCTTAGAAGCCTTCGCTTCTGGGGAGAGCTAGGGGTGAACCCCTTTCATGTCCCAGAACCAAGAGGTCTTCCTCTGCCCTGGGACCCCCAGCCCTGAGCTTACCCTGGCACCAGGCCTATTTTTGTTAAAAGCGCAGAAATAGCTTCCGGATCCAAGTACTTTTTCTGGGTGGAAGGCAAACAAACTGCCATGAGTTCGAAAATGTTGGTACGATTCTGGAGTGGGGGTTCCCAGCGAGGTGACAGGAATGAGCCTGCCTGGGTGGTATGCTCAGAGGGGCCCTGTGGGACCTGAGGCCATTGCTGAGCAATGCCCCCTCAGAGCTGGCCCCTCACTGGGTAGAGATAGCCTGAGGAAAGGTGCACAGTGCATGGTTGGCTGATCCCACAAACCAGCCGTGCTCTAGGGCCTTCCTGTCTGCCAAGGACTCCGTGTGTTTCCACTCAACACAGGAAGGTCCCAACTGCAGAGACCTGTCAACTTGCCACAGCCCCCAGGCGGTGGTAGTCATTCTGGAAACTTCTGTCTGCCTTTGGCTCCTATTGGAACCTCCGAGCCTCTGGGTCCTGGCCTAAATACAAGGCCAGTGTCTGGGGCTCACGGGACCATGCAGGACTGCAAGGAGAGGATGTTTCTGTGACCAGATGCTCCAGGGTCCATTGCAGCCCACCCAGCCACATTCCTGCCCTGAAGGATGGCTGCAGGACTTTGTGGTCCTGCCTGAGGGGCTGGGCGTGTCCCCCCTCAATGTGCTGCCCTGGGCCAGAGCTGCTTCTCTTGGCCAAGCCAGCAGGCGTTCTGGGCAGTCTCTCTCCTAACCTCTGCCCTCCCGTGCGTGGCTAATCATCACTTGTCTTTCTAGAACATTCTCTATGACTAATGGTTACTAAGTCAGTGGTGTCTGTGTGTCATGAATGTAACTGCCTTTTAACGTCTCATTCCAATAAAGCAACTTTGCTCTCCGCAGAGCCTCCTGCAGACCAGGTTGTGAAGGGGCTGTCACGGTCAGCTGCATCCTTGGTCACCAGTTCTAGGGTCCAGGGGGGCACTAGCAAGGTCCACTTCTGTGGTTTGGTTTTTGTTGTTGTTGTTGACTGTTGGTATTTGGACTATACCCCAGTACTCAGGGTTGTGCAGTGCCACAGTTGAGCCTCTGGGTCCACACAGGACCCTGTGTGGAGTGGTGGTTCTGCTTGACCTGCCACCAAAAACCAGACTCCCCCCCCCACACACACACCTTGCCTCCTCCCCAGGCTGGGACCTGGGTCTGGGTGCCACACCTGATTGCAGACATTCCTTCCTGAGCCTTCTTGCAACTTCCGGCTGGGGGCCCCCTGCCCAGGAATTCTCAAAGGAATGTTTGAGATCTGGTCTCAACAGATTCTTTTGAGTTTAGGAGTCCAATAAGAGTGAGTGGACTCAGAGCCTGCAGGTCTCCTGAGGGGTTGGGGGAAGGGCCTCAGGCTTTCAGAAAGGGGGGGGGGGGTTTCCTCAGAGCAGGGACTCTGCAAAGTGCCCTGGTCCATCAAGATGGAGATTGATGTGGGGTGGGGTGGGGGTTCTGAGTCCAGCCTCCTGTGGGTCATTTGGCCACCTTGGTTGGAGGGTGCAGCTGGGGAGCTCTAGGAGCCAGGGGGAATGGGTTGCACATGTAGTCTGCATAAGGGTGAAATCTGGGCACAAAGAAGAAGGGTCAGCAGGAGTCGGTGAGGGGTCAGCCTGTGGTGAAGGCCGAGTCTGAAGGGGGGCCTTACGTCTGTGAATGGGCAGAGTCAGGACACAATTGGGGGAAATCAGTGCACAGTGGGACAATCTGTAGAATGGGCAGTGGTCAGTACACGGGGGTGGAGCCAGTGCACAGTGGGCGGAGTTTTGTCCAGTAGGCAGAGCTATGTGGTGGGCAAAATCTTGGAATGGTGGCCAACTCAGCTTGCAGAGGGAGAAGATATGTCCAAAGGCAGGGACATTTCTTGGGCCCTTGAGTCACTGCACATCACATAACTGCTGATTCTCAAAAGCCCTCTGAAAAGTCTCCCCTCCTTATTGGGGATAAATCATCCTCTTGGAAATCACCAGTCACCAGTCAGACTCCTGTTTGTAGGAGCTCCCAGGGTCCTGGCGCCCCTAATCACAGGAGATCTCTGAGCCCCACTTCAATTAACACAGCTGCTTCCCATCTGTCATTTTGAGCCCTTTTAAGAGCTGCTGGCATTCTCGGTGCACCCTTTAATCGACTGCTCCCCAAGGTGGGGACATGGACATGGCCGACTTGAGTGTCACAGCGGGAGCCTGGGAGCCCTGGGCAGCGTCTGTCCAACACCCACGGTCCCCACACTGCCCTCCCGGTCCCTGCACAGCGGTGGTGGCTCCAGGTGGAGTGGGATATGGGACGTGAAAATGATCAGAGGGGTCCATGCCAGCTCCCTGCCAACCACCACACCCCCAACTTGAGCCCAGCCTCCACTGTGGGGCTGTGGGTGGCAGTTTGTCAGAGCACCCCAGAGATGCAAAGCAGCCAAGGAACTCAGAGGGAATCATGGGGGGTGGAGAGCCTGTCTTGGCCCACATTGACCCCAGAGTTCACCTTTTGCAACCCCCTGGAGGGTAACTCCCTTCCCCATACTGCAGCCCCTAATTTCTCCAACACACGTTCTCTACTGAGATGTTCATCACCAGCCAGCCTCTTTTATGTGGGTGCTCTCTCGCCCTTCCTCTCTTCATCTCTGCCCTTCTCCTTCTGTTCCCTTCCCCACTGGTACGCCTCCCACTGCCCATCTCCCCCTGCCCCAGATACCCGCCCTGCTATCAAGCCACCTCTTCCATGCAACCTCCCCTGACTGCCTGCTCTCATGGGGCAGCAGCAGCTGGGCTGTATCCGCCCACCTGGTGGCTGGCCTTCTGCTAGGTTCTGTTGCCACTTGCCCCCACTGATGGCATAAGAAAAGGGTGTTGCTGAATGAGACCAGGTTCTGCCGGCCCTGCCGGCAGTGCTAAGTCATCAGGAGCTAGGTGAGGGCCGTTCCTGGGTGAGGGATCAGAATGTCTCCAGGCCCCAGGTACCTCCCTGTATGGCTCGGTTACACCCAAGAACCACCAGAGATCCACGGATCAACGTTTGTGTTTGTGCCCGTCAGTTGTGCCAAGGAAGGGTTGGTATTTTGAAAGCCCTGGCTCTGTCCTGTCCTTGGATGTTCCGGGAAGCCCAGTGGGGCCAGAAATCTGAGACCATACCACGGGACTGGGCGGGTAGGGGCACTTCCAGGTTTGCAACAGGGACCCCCGCTGTGAGGGCCTCTTCTCTGCTGTGGGTCCTACGGGCTTTGACAATTTTTGGCCATTTATATTGAACTTTCATTTTTGTTGAGGAAGCCAGACAGACATTGTGGACTGGAAACATTTGCTGCCTGTGTGTAACTGTCACATCTGGTGAGAGCTGGCTTGGCTTCCCTGTCTGGCCTCATCCTGGTCTCACCGACAGCAGTCTGGCTCTTGGTTTTAGATTTTTTGGGTAATACCTGTTATTACAAACATGGGGACCCCTTTCCCAGGTCTCTCTCTCTCTGAGATGCTCAGGGGACTGCCCAATGCTGAAGAAGGATCCTGGGTCTCCTGCTCCAGCCCTTTGGCCATCTTCCCAGATGGAGTCTGTACTTAATATTTGTTATTTTAAATTTCCTGGAATAACATTACAGATTGTTTTTGCATTCTGCTGTAAAGTGCAAATCTTGATATTCTGGAAAAAAACTTCACAACTGACCCGTGATATTGCCACATAATCGTGGCAGATTTTTTTGGTTTGTTTTGAGTCTACATCCTGCCATACTCAGCTTTATTCCTGGCTTTATTCTTTTATTCCTGGCTTTGCACCCAGGAATTATTCCTGGCAGTGTTTAGGGGACCTGTGGGATGCCAGGGATCAAATCTAGGTCAGTTAGGTACAGGCTAGCACCCTCCCTACTGTACTATTGCTCTAACCCTTCCTTGCAGAGTTATTTTAGGACAGTAAAGTTTTTTTTTTGGTTGTTTATTTTTGGAGCACACCCAGTGGCGCTCAGGCATTACTCCTGGCTCTGCACTCAGAAATCGCTCCTGGCTGTGCTATTGCTCTGGCCCCTTTAGGCCTTATTTTTAATAAAAATTGAGTGCAGGGGTTATTGAGTGGAGTGTTATGGTACAATTCATGGGTCGAACGCTGGCTTGCCTTGCACGTAGCCAACCTGGGTTCAATCCCCAGAGCCCTATATAGTTCCTTGATCACTGTCCACAGTGACCCCTGAGTGCAGAGCCAGGAGTAAGCCCCTGAGCACCGCGGGGTGTGAGCACCGCCAAACCAAATACAACTATTGACAATAATATAAAAGGATTAAATGACCAATCTTTGCACACGAAACCTACATACGGGCCCTGTGAGCAACAGCTGACGGAAGGGGCTACCACGACGTCCGACTGCACCTGCCGGAGGAGGAGGAGGAGGAGGAGGAGGAGGAGGAAGAGGAGGAGGAGGAGGCAGACGTGGGGTCGGGACTGCGCCCATGTGCAGGTGCTCCCTGGGGAGGATCCTGGCCCAGCGGCCCTCTCTCAGATCGGGAGGCTGGACGCGGTCCCTTGCAAGACTCAGGCAGCCCAGGATAACGCAGCGTTGGCAGGTGCGACCCGCCCCGCGGCAGGCCCGCCTCCTACCTGAAGGCCACGCCCACGACTCAACGCAGACCACGCCCACCTCCCGCCGCCAGGGCCCTGCGGTCAAAGCCCCACCCTCTTCGCCTTTGGCCCCGCCCATTGGGACGCGGCCACGCCCACCAACTGCGCCGAGCCCCGCCCCGCCTCGCCGCCGGACGTCCAGGACCCGACCCCCCCTCACCCTCTTAAGTCCCGCCCCTCAGCCTTTTAAGGTCCCGCCCCTCAACCACTTAAAGCCCCGCCCCCTCAGCCTTTTAAGGACCCGCCCGCTCGCGACGGCCCGGCCAGCTAAAGCCCCACCCCCTTTGCCGTTGGCCCCGCCCCTAGCTACGCCCCGCCCCCTTCGGGCAGTGGCCCCGCCCCGCCGCCTAGGCGTCCGGGACCCGACCTCCTCCCCTCCGCCTCTTAAGGTCCCGCCCCTCCGCGCCGGCCCGGGCCGCCCAGCCCCGTCGGCCGCCCGCGAGGGCGCGACCGACCTGCGGGGCCCCGCCCCTCGGCGGCCCGGCGCGCTCCCCGGAAGTGGCGGGCGGCGCGCGGCGGGGCGGGAGCGCGCACGCGCGCTTTGTGTGTGGCGCGGGCCGGGCCGCCCGCCGCCGCCGCGTCCGTCTCCGGCTTCGCGCCCGGCCCGCCGCGCGTGTGGGGCCCGGCGGCCCGATGCCCGCGGCCGGCCCCAGGATGAGCGGCTTCTCGCTGGGCGAGCTGTGCTGGCTGTTCTGCTGCCCGCCGTGCCCCGGCCGCATCGCCGCCAAGCTGGCCTTCCTGCCGCCCGAGCCCACCTACTCGTACTCGGCGCGCGACGCGGGCCCGGCGGCCGGCTGCAGCCTGCGGCTGAGCGAGCGCGCCGACTGGGCCTTCTCGCAGCGCGAGCTGGACGCCGTCGAGGTCTTCTTCTCGCGCACGGCGCGCGCCTCGCGCCTCGGCTGCATGTTCGTGCGCTGCGCCCCGGCCGGCCGCTACACGCTGCTCTTCTCGCACGGCAACGCCGTGGACCTGGGCCAGATGTGCGGCTTCTACCTGGGGCTCGGCTCGCGCCTCAACTGCAACGTCTTCTCCTACGACTACTCGGGCTACGGCGTCAGCTCGGGCCGCCCGTCCGAGAAGAACCTCTACTCGGACATCGACGCCGCCTGGCAGGCGCTGCGCACGCGGTGGGTGGGTGGGCGGCGGGGGCGGGGGGACCCGGGGGCTGCTGAGGCTCGGGAGGGGGTCCTGCTGGGAAGCTGCAGGTGCGCTGGGCCACACACACACACACACACACACACACACACACACACCTGTGGCCCCGGGGCAAGCAAGGCACGAAGGACAAGCTGGGCTTGGGGTGCCAGTCGGGAGGGGAAACTAAGGCGGGCTGACCTCCCCTGCCTCAGCACCCTCTGGCCCCAACTCCCAGTGCTGCTCTGGGGCGCTGTGCGACCCTCATGCAGAAGACAAGTCCTGGTCCTGGTCCCACACACCAGGCCGGGCGACTTCCCGGAGGCACAGGCCACGTCACCACCTGCTTAGTCTGGGGCCATGGGCAGGTCGCTGCCCGCCTACAGGAACCAGGGTTCACCTTGCTACTGAGGAACACACAGGACAACAGGCTCGAGGGTGAAGTAGAATCGTGGGGTTCCGAGGCTCCTGCCACAGACCTGTTCCTGCAGATGCTGTCGGTTTGGAGAAGCTTGCACTGCCCCAGGCCCACAGGTCCATCTGCAGCTCTGCTCATGTACACACACTCATGTACACGCTGCAAGCAAATACATGCACACACCTGTCCAAGTAAGTACCTAGGTGTCATCACACTCACATATGCACACTTACAATACACAAACATATCTGCACATTGTAGAAGTACTTAGGTTAGTACGCATGAACACACTTCAGCCCACAGGCCATGTGACACATGTTGACATGTTCAAACGTGTGCATGTGTGTAAGGGCCATAATTGCATGTGAGGTGGTATAGCCAGGGTTAGGACTGTCCAGGACCCTTCAGAAGCCACAGCGGCCATAGTTGTCCTGGCTCGGGACTGGAGAAAAGGCAGTGGAAGCGTCTCCCCTGTGGTTGCTTGTTTCTGTCGCACCTTTGGGGACCAGGAGGGGCTGGGGGGTGTCATAGGGTTTCTTCTTGGAGCATCCAAGAACCATTCACCCCTAAGTTCCCTCTGCAGGGGAGCTGGATTCTTGTGGACCTGGCCTCGTACCCCTTAATTATGTGTATTGAGTTCTGCCCTGGGGCTGCAGACAGGTGCCCATCCTGGACGTGGGTTGGGGTGCAGGGCAGTGTCCTCTGAGACCCTGATTTGTCTCTGGAACTGATCAGGGGGACCCTATGCATGAGCCTTGCTGAGCCCCCCTGCCCTCTTGGAGCACAGTAGAGACCCTTAGGGAACCTCATTTGTCTTCAGTACCCCGGAAGCAAGCTTGTGGTAGGTTCGGAGGACTTGGAGTCTCAGCCCAGTTCCTGCAGCTCAGTGACAGGGTGGTACTGGGGACAGAACTGCAGCTCTTATTTGAGGAGTTTGCAGTGTCTGGGAACTACAGTGCAGCTGAGGGTGGAGATGAGAAAGGAGGTAAGAGTGGAAGGAGAGGATGGGACTGCCTGACCTAGTTGCTCACTTGCTTGTTGCATTCTTTGAGTCACCCTGACCCTGATCCTGCATTTCTGTGTGTGAGGCCCTGAGGCAGAGGACTCAGCTCTGGGTGTGTGTATGTGTCTCCCCTCTGAATCCAGCCTGACTGGTGCTGGAGCAGCGAATTAGGGGACGGGTGTCCTGGGAGGGCATGAGTTCCATGGCATTGCCTCTCTGCTTCTGTGTGTATGTGTGTGTGGGGGAGGGCTCCCCTTCCTCCCCTGCCTTGGGGGGTTTCTGCTGTGGGCCTGGCATCACTGGGCATTTAATTTCAACCTGTGGATGCAGTGTGGAGACCAGTGATCCTGCACAGTGTTCTAGAACCCGGACTCCTCCCCTGGGGACCCCTTTACTGATCTGCTCTCAGGAGCTGGGTCCTGTGGATGTTTGAGGCTTCTTTGGGTTCTGAATCCCAGAGAGAGGGGACAGAGGAGACAGTGAGGGGCTGGACCAAACTGGCTGCAGAGAGGCTGACCTTGGCCCTGGCTGACCTTGGCTCTCCTTGGCTGAGGGAGCCAGCCTAGCGCTGCCTTTTAAAATATGCATGTGAGGCATGGGTAATGGAGTGTGTTGACAGGCTGCCGCGTTATTGATTTCCTGGTGCTTGTGGGGGGAGCCTGGCTCCAGGGCGAAATTGGAGCCGGCCCCGGGGAGTGGTTCTCTCACTGTCCCCCAGTGATCTGGTCACCAAACCCAGGAAGGTGCCGACCACACCAGGGCTGTCATCCATTGACATGTACTTTGTTCGTTTTACTCGGTTTATTGACACCCCTCCCTTCTCTTTGTCATCGTAAGGTGTATGTGGGGGGAAGCATGTGGGCAGCTTCAGAGATCCAACTCAAGGCCTCCTACAAGGTGCCTTCCTCCACGGAACTGTCCCTCATTCTCCCGCTGTGACGTTAATGGGTGGACTGGGAGGAAGGGACTTCACACAGAAGGGTTCGAGGATCAAGTCTGTAGATTTGGTGGGTTTGTTGTTGCTGCTGCTGCTGTTGTTGTTGTTGTTGTTGTTTGGCTACACCCAGCAATGATCAGGGATTAATCCTGGCTCTGCTCTCAGGGATCACTCCTGGCGGGCTCAGGGGGAATTCTTTTTTTTTTTTTTTGGTTTTTGGGCCACACCCGTTTGACACTCAGGGGTTACTCCTGGCTAGGCTCTCAGAAATCGCCCCTGGCTTGGGGGGACCATATGGGACGCCGGGGGATCGAACCGAGGTCCGTCCTACGCTAGCGCTTGCCAGGTAGACACCTTACCTCTAGCGCCACCTTCCCGGCCCCTCAGGGGGAATTCTGTGGGACTGCCAGGATTCAATCCGGGATGACTGTGTGCAAGATCAGCGCCCTCCTCCCTGTCCTACCATTCCAGTTTAAGCAGCAGTTTGAAGCTGGGAACTGTCTGGCTCATTTCATGCCTCGGCCACTCTGTAGCTTAAGTGAGTCATCCCTGAGGGCTCAGAGGGCAGGTGTGGCAGCAGGCAAGGCAATGAACCACTGCCTGCCTCACACCTTTGCTTCCGGGGCGCCAGTTGCCCGAAAACATGATAGACGCCAAAGGGTTTGCAGAAAGTGTTCTGAATGGGAAAGAGAAGGCAGCAAAAGTGCATGTGTCTTAGAAGTTTGAAACTGTATTTGCTACTGCCTTGGCATCACCGGTAGCTGAGAGCATCTCGTAGCAGGGAAGGCCTGTCCTGTGCGGCCCATGCCCTGCACATCCATCCCTGAGAGTGTCAAAGCCTTGTGCCCCCTTGCTGGGGACAGGGCTGGGTCCCTGGAATCAAGGGGAGGCACTTCATTCCTGGGGCGACCTCATTTCACCACTGTGCCAGCTCAGTCATTACCCACTTCATTAGTCACACTCACGATGAATGGATTAAGTCGTTTGCTTATAATTAACCAGATGGGTTATCGTTGTTTACAACTTCATCTCAAATTAACCAATTAAACACTATAATTGATAACTGTTAACTGGAGATTATTTGTTTCTAGTCACTGTCATTGTCCTGGATTTCTCTGCATGTGCAGACAGGTGGTCCTACTCTGCCATGTCCCCACAAAGAGATGGCCGGGTGGTGGCATGGTGGGCTGTGGTCACCCGGGATCGGTCCCTCCCATGTACGCACGTGGGCATCCACTGCAGTGACAGCCACTCTCTCCTGCCATCTGAGCTAACAGAGCCGTCCCTCATCCCCCCAACCAGGTATGGTGTCAGCCCAGAGAACATCATCCTGTACGGGCAAAGCATTGGCACAGTGCCCACCGTGGACCTGGCCTCCCGCTATGAGTGTGCTGCTGTCATCCTCCACTCTCCGCTTATGTCAGGCCTGCGCGTTGCCTTTCCTGATACCAGGAAGACTTATTGCTTTGACGCCTTCCCCAGGTAAGTGCCCTTCCCAGGAGCTCAGGTGTGATACCAGGGCCCTCAGCTACTCCACACACAAATACACAGACACTGGGTGTCAGGAGCCTCTCAGCTAACAGGGACCTAGAGCTGGAGGTGAGTCCACACAGCCCCTGTCCAGTTAGCCAGTGCGGTGGTCTCCTGGTCATTCCAGCCACAGTTGTCCCCTGCCCTGTAACTGTGCCTCACCTTGAACACAGAAAGGGAGTGTATCATGAACCAGCTGGACAGACTGATCGACAGGTGGGTTGCCAGTGCCTCTGAAAGGACAGTCACTCTGGATGTCCTTTGGGAGACCTGTGCTAACCTGTGGCATGTACCTGTGCTGTGTGAACTGATTCGTGACACCCTGGAGCGAGTCTCATCTGTGGATTCTGGGGGCTGATCTCAAGCTTCTGGAAATTTCAGTGCTATGGCCCTTCTCAATTTGACATTCAGATGGGCTCAGCTCTGGCCTGTTTGCCTTGTAGGTAACCATGCCTTGTGTGGATGGTAACTTTTCTTTTCTGGGATCCCACCTGATGGTGGTGCCAGGAGGAACTTGAAGCTTCTGCCTGTGCTCGAGCCCTTTTCTGCTTCTTAGGGCACAGTTGGCTGGAACCTGCTGCCCTGTTCACAGAATCCTGGAGCAGAAGCGGGTGTAGGCAACTGGTGAATTCTGCCCCCTGCCCCATTGTGTGTCTAATCTTTTACTCGGTGTGTGGAGCCAGGTGGTAGTGGGAGAGCACTAGGCTATCTGGGCCTTTGCTGTAGGTGCCGCCTCACAGATGGAAAGTGCACCAACTCACAGGGTCTTCCGGAAGCCAGAGGAGGTCCCCCTCAATTCCCGGTTGTATTTTGCAGCATCGACAAGATCTCCAAAGTCACCTCCCCGGTGCTGGTCATCCATGGGACGGAGGACGAGGTCATTGACTTCTCGCACGGGCTGGCCATGTATGAGCGCTGTCCTCGGGCTGTGGAGCCGCTGTGGGTGGAGGGGGCAGGCCACAATGACATCGAGCTCTATGCACAGTACCTGGAGCGACTGAAGCAGTTCATCTCACATGAGCTCCCCAGCTCCTGAGGGTGGGCACTCTGGGGTCCTTGGGGGTAGGTCTGAGGCCATGGGCCGGGCACACTCAGACTCCTGGCTCCACCTTCTGCTTCGTTCCCCACCATCAAGCCGTGGGGGCAGGCTCAGCCCTGACCTGACTCCCCCCTGCTTTGGGCCTGGGGAGCCAGCCGTGCTAGCATCTGTGAAAGATCCTGAAAATGCCTGATATTTTTCTGTGGGCGCCTCCTCACCCTAAACACGTGGCCAGAAGGGGACTCTTACAAACAGCTCCGCGAGCATCCTGGGCAGAACTGGGATATTCCAAACAGAAACAGGGTGGTTTTTTGTTTTTTGTGTTTTCTTTTTGTTACGGTTTGTTTTGTTTTTTTAAATGTGTCTTTGTTAACCCACTGAGGTTTTCCTCCTTTGCCTGTTAGGTGGTTCTAACTCAATGTCTGACCGACACTTGTGCCACCTCCTACATAGGGCCACTGTGCTCGCCCCCTCCGTCGGGCTCCCAATTTCTGGTTTGTAATGTAAATGATCGGGGTACATTTTGTTAATATGTTTTTACTCCTCCGTTTTGCTATTAAAACTTTTTTTATGACGTTTCCAAGATGAAAACAATAACAAGCCGACATTGTGTTTATGCTTTGAAGACTTCTGTGATCCAGCTAGGACCATGGGACTCTTTGTACTTCTGGGGACTCTGGGCTCAAACCCCGGTGTGGCAGCGATCAAACCTCTGCCAGAGAAGCTGCTCAGGGGCCTCCCCCACGCGGTGCTGGAGGGGGACATGATGTGCAGGGGGCGTCACTGGGCAGACTTTAAAATCCTTGTTCCAATTCAAAGCCTTAAATGTACTGTAAGCCTCAGCAGCTTGTCCGGCGCGTGCCGGGCAGGGAGGAATAAAGATGCATGAACCATAGCTACGCTCCATGCTTCCAGCCTTCCCCTCCCCGCTGCCTCAAGGGGCCAGAATGGGGGTCCCCTGCCTGAGGCCTCTATGTGCCCTCTCTGGCCAGGCTTCTGCGGGATGGGGCAACCAACCAAACCCAGTGACCTTGCAGTGGGATTGCCTCATGTACCCCCGCACCCTACCCCACACACCAGGTCTTTGCCCATTGCTCTTGTACCTATTGGCCTTACCTTGTGCCAAGCCGAGCCAGTTTTCAAATGTTTGGGGATCTTCTGGGTTTTCTTTCTATTGGAGTAAGAGCCCTTGTTCTGTGTAAGCAGCTTATTGGCGTTTTCATTCGTTGGAAAGGTAAACACCTCCTACGGCCTGTGCTGCTGGCCAGCACGAGCCGCCTCTTGAGGAAAAGGACAAAGAGCAAGGCTCGGAGCTGGCGGGGGAGGGTTCTGAGCTCAGTCGTTTATGTTGTTCTGCATCCACCCAACTTGGAGCTGGAGACTGGGGTTGGGGTGTGTGTGGCCCAGTTGCCAAAGTGAATGGCAGCAATTCACAGGGAACTGGTTCTTCTTCCTCCTTTTCTGTGCTTTTTTTTTTTTTTCCTTTCCGTGCTTCTCGAGCTTTGGGAAATGTAGACATTTTCCATGAGCTCTTAAATGAGGTCCTCTTGGTTTGCAAAGCCACATGTGATTTTTACACCAATAAAAAAAAAGTGATAGAAAATTCCCACCCAAACACAAACTGCAGGGTTTATAGAAGTAAAAACTGGGGCCAACCTGATAGTACAGCTGGGAGGGCGTTTGCCTTGCATGTGACTGACCGGGTTCAGTTTCTTGCATCCCACATGGTCCTCTAACCTCCATCCCGAGTGATTTCCTGAGTACAGAGTCAGGAGTAAGGTACTACCATGTGTGGCCCCAAAATATGAAAGAAAATAAAAGACATAAGAAACTCAGGAGAGTTGGAGAGAAAATGTGGGGGTCAAGGCAACTTCCTTGTATAACGTCAATGCCTGGTTGGATCCCAGGGAACACATGTCCCCTGAGCACTGCCGGAGTGACTCCTGAGCAGAGTCAGAATCAGAAGCCCAATTGCTGTGCTGCCTAGTGTGGTCCGAAAACAAAGAACCCCCCCCCACACACACACCAAAACAAAACAAAACAAAAAACAAAAGAACCTACAGGAAAGAAAAATTTGCTCTTGCTTGGAGTCAGTGCACTGAGATGAACCTCTTATTTTCGGGACTCCTGAATGAGCAGCTGCCCAGCCTGGCAGCTATCCCTGTTCAGATGCCAGCACAGGCAGCCACGTGTGCCTGCATCTGGCAGAGTGCACCAGAGAGGAAGGTGGGTCTCCTGGGTTCCCCGGGAACTCCCCCACCCCCAACACGCACCTTGCCAGACACAGTTTTGGCGTCCAAGGGCGACCCCTGTTGGCCTGGTGTGAAAATGCCCTTGTTCCTGAACCCCATCCTGTAGGGAAGGTTTTGGCCATATATATCTGTGGGAGGCCTGGAGAACCAATCCCCCTGCAACCCTTTGACTCCCATTTCCAGTGCTGGGGAATGGGGGTGGTAGGGAGGAGACAAACTTGATGAGGAGCCCTGAAACTGGTGGGGGCTTTCCAGAGACCCCTGTGGGTGGGTCGAGAGCCTGCAGAGAGGTCTTGGTTTGGACACACTCAGGCTGTGGACGATGGGGATAGGGGTGGGCAGTGAAGGGGCCATAGGCCATGGGGCAGACATCTTCGCCTGTCACAGAGCCCAGCAAGACTTAGCGGTTCCCGGGAAGCCCTTACATGTGTCAAAAGATGCCTGATCCTGTTGGTACCCGAGCTGGACAAGCCCTTTCCTCCTCCCCTCCACCCCTGCCAGCCGGGCACCTCTCCAGGACTTCCAAGAGGTCACTGGTCTCAGGACCAAGAGTGAGATCGATTTGGGGGAGGTACCCACCCTTGGATCCCACCTTCCTCTGCAGCCCCACTGCTCTGGAGATGGGGTGCCTCAAACAGCGCATCACGGGCAGCAGGCCTGATGAGGTACCCTGAAATGCCCCGTGGTGCCAGGGGGTGCTTGCCCAGGGCAGGAGCAGGGGTGACCCTACAGGGCAGAGACAGAAGACAGGGACCCTGCCCCATCTCACCTCTCACCTCTGCCCCAGAGACCACCCAGCTAAGAATGCCGAAGAATGGATGTTTGGGGGTGTCGCCCAGGAGCGCCCCGGACTATCCCCTTGCTGCTTGGGTGGAAAGTAATCCAAGCTCCTTCCCTCCTTGCAGCGATTCTGGGCAGACTCGACTTTCTGGCCAAAGGAGCCCAAACTAGAGGGGGCTTCTTCGCGTGCCTAGCCGCCCCCCCCCCCAGGTCCTCCCTTCGCCAGCGCGCCCCAGGCTCGTGCGCCTCAGCCAGCAGAGCCTGCTTGGGTCTGGCGAGCGCGCGGGGGCCCCAGTTGCACTTGGAGGGGGTGTGGGGAGCGGGGGGCGGGCCAGGCGCGCGTCAGGCCAGAAAGGAGCCGCCCCGCGCCGCCCCTATAAAGGCCGCGAGCGATCGGAGGGCTCGGAGCGCGCGAGCCCCGCGCAGACAGCGGAGAGTGGTGCAAGCGCTGCACCCCAGCACCGGAGCGGCAGCCCCGTGAGCCCAGGTCCCCGCGATCGCCAGCCGCGAGGGGAGGCTCCGGCCCCACCGCCAAGAAGGTAAATGGGGGTGGTGGGGCAGCTGAGCCGAGAGGAAGGCAGATTCGCGGGGAGCGCGCGGCAGCCGAGGTCTCCTGCCCGGTCCGTGCGTTTGTGGATGCGCGTGCCTACGCCCCCCTCCTCCGTCCAGTGTCCCCGAGCCCCAGACGTCCTGTGCATGTAGAGGCAGGTGACAGGCACGTGCCGGGGGTCCCCCACTGGGGCTCGGTGCAGACCCCATTTCCATTCTGGTGCCAGGAGTCTTGCGCCCTGCACCGCACGGTGACCCGGTCACTGCTCCAGCAGACGCGCGCCTGGCAACAGGTCTGCGCTGGATGGAGGGTCCCCCTCTCACCCCCAGTTCCTGTGTCCTCGGCCCATGGGAAGGGGTGGGCCCGTTCGCAGGGATGGTAGCGTGAGATTTCGAGAAGGGTCGGGGCGCTGCTGGTGCAGTGGAGGCAGGTAGGGGTTCCCCCGCGAGCGGCCCGGGACGCGACTTGTGCGCGCTGGAGAAAAACGCGCGGTTCGGTGCGGAGGTAGGTGCTCGCCAATAGTCTCATTTTCAAGCCGCCAGCTACACCACCTTCCTGGCGCCACCAGCCCAAGGGCCAGAGGTCCCGAGTCCAGCCTCACGCGGCCCGAGCTGCCCACAGGTGAACGTCTCCGTCTCCAACAGCTTTTTGATGTGGACGATCATTTTTGGCGGCCACCCCAGGCCGGAGGTGGAAAGCCTGGAGCGCAGCGCTCTTGGCCAGGCCTGCCAGCCCCGTGGTCTGGGGCACAATCCAGCTGCGGCCCGCGATGCAGGGAGGCTATGCCCTGTGGGCCCCCCACCCTCGACATGTGGCCACCATGGACAGCTCCCAGCCACTGGGACCTTGGGGGTCCCCGAGTACTACCCACCTTGAGTTTCCTGCAAGATGTGGGAGGATCTGGGGTCTCTGTCCTTGTGGGCCACTCCTGGGAACGAGAGGAAGCCTGGCTGATGCTGGCCCCCAGGGGGTTTGCTGCTGAGCTGCTGCCTCCTGCCCCCCTGCCATGGTGAGGGGGGCTTCCATGGAGCATCTGACTTTCGGGGACTCTCAGGGACCCTCAGGTGCAGTCATTGTGCAGGTGGGATCCCTCCTTTTGGAATGAGCTGCTTACTGTCATGCTGCCACTGACCCAGGTGGAGCTAGGGCCAGCCATTTTATTGCCCCTCAGAATTTTATTGCCCCTTACCAGTGGAAGTTTGGATTTTCGAAGCCTTTACAAAACTGCTTCCATGCTAGGATCCAAATCCTTCCCTGGGGGGACGGCTCAGCCACTGGGGGTCCTTCTTAGGGACCCCTACTTGGTTTTCTAAGCCGGTTGCTAGGAAACAGGGTGGGAGAACTAACTGGCCTGTTGATCAATGCAAATCAAACGTTTTCACCATGACAAGTATGTCATCCTCATTCGGGCCCCATCCCTCAACCATGAGAGCTGTGACATGTTCAGGGCCACCCACAGCCACCTTCCCTTTGGAGCCTCTTGTCCCATGCCATGGGGGGGGGGCAGTTGGAGCTGATTGTAAGGTGCCCATTGGCCCCATGAGAAGCTCGTGCTGATGCCTCCGTGTTTGCCAGGAACCAGCTGTGCTTTCTTTCCATCAACACTGCCACTGACCACAGGCCACCAAACACACAGGAAGGCAGTCGGAGAGTAGGGCCTGCCACATTCACCAGGCAGAGGGGAGATTTGAGTGAGACTCCTGTAGGGAGGAGGAGAAGATGCACCTCTGGGTAGGGGGCCCTGGACTCTGGATGTGGGTTCTCATGGGTATCAGGTGTATAAAGAATGAACTTGGGATAGGACACTATCCAGGCCTCTGCCCTTGGGAAGATGGGCACCGGGGCAGCCTGCAGAGACCCGTGAACAGAGGAGGAGGAGGAGCAACCAACCTGGCCTCTCATGGCTCTGGGCTCTCTGATTTGTTAACCTGGATCCAGGCCAGTCGCCTGTCTGGGGGTGATGGCAACTTTCCCCACCCATGATTCTGCTCTACTCCTTCCAGCTCCACGTAACCATACATACAGGCAGTGAAGTGGGCAGGAATCTTTGGGGAAAGTGGAAATAAGGTGGGTGAGTTCACCCTGCTATCCCCTCAGAGATGGAGAGTCACCATTTCTAGAAGGTTCCAGCTTTGGGGAAAGGCAGATTTTATTTCATTGTCCTTTTAGCTCCTGAGGGGCAAGGAAGGAGCTCCAGAGCTCTGGGATGCCCCCAAGGCAAACATCCTTTCTCACACCCCCAGGATCCATTTTGCATCCGGCCCACCACTATGGTCCGTATGTGCCCACAGACCTTGCCAGCTGATGAGAAAACAGCAATCACTAAGTTTCCAAACCACCAGGCCCTGAGGTTGCAAGTGGCCACATGAGTAAACACATCGAGGGTTTCTGCAGAGACTCGGGCACAGCTCCTTTTCCGACTCAACGCCCCTCGCAGTTACTTTAAATAAGACGCTATTTTTAAGACGCAGAAAGGATGATGCTCTGCCCCATCTCGCTTCATCAGCACAAACTTTTGAGCTTCTGCTTGCTCTGTGGAAGGGGGGCGGTGTGAGGTCGTCCTGGCAAGGTCAGGCTGAGGGCAGGGGTTTGCTCTCGGCCCCACAGCTGCCCACATCCCGCAGTCAGTAGGGTCACCATCGGGTCAACTTCATCTCCCACCACCCTGTTCACGGTCCTGTCCTGTCCGATGCTTCGTGGTCCTTGGTTCTGGCCACACCTACCAGGGAAGAGGCGGCACTGGGCTCTGTGGTGGGGTTGGTGGGGGACATGGACGAAAGAGGCTCTGGAATGTTCTGTGTGTGCGGGAGGTTTTTTGGGGAATGAGAAGGTGCCTGGCCTGGGCTAGGGCTATGTGGACATAAGCTTTACTGTCAACAGCATTGGAGAGCACAATGCTAGGGGGCCTTGGAAGTCAAGTGACCTGGGTGTGTGGTGAAACTTTTCTGAGCCAGTATGGGAGTAGACTGTGGTGTCCAAGGCTAGGGCTCTACCCAGCTGTGACCTGTGGGCACTGTGGGGGCCCAGAGTGGGCAGGTGGAGGCTGGTGCAAAGCAGGGCATGGGCTCAGGGCTGGAGTGTTCGAGGTGCCCAGAATCAGGCTGGAGAGATGGATGCAGCCCACTTGTGGGATGGTTAGATAGGCTAGGGGGGGGTCTCACTCCTCTGTGGAGTATAGGATCTCACTCATATGTAGGGTAGAGGGTTTCACTATCTGTGGGGTAAGGGGGGTCTCACCTGTCTGTGGGGTATGGGGTCTCACCCATCTGTGGGGTAGGGGGTGTCAGCTGATTTGGAGGAGTGGGGTCATAGCATCTGTGGAGTAGAGGGGTCTTACCTGTCAGTGGTATACAGGAGTCTCATCTGTCTGTGGAGTATGGAGGTCTCAGCCATCTGTGGGGTACAGGGTGTCTCAGCCATCTATGGGGTAGGAGGGTCTCAGTGGTCTGTGAATGCATGGGGGCTCACCGCGCCTTTTCCGGCTGCTGCTGCTTCAGCTGGTGTGATCCCAAACCCTCTGAACTTTGTTTCCTGCCCAGGAACAGCCGGTGGGACAGGACAGGCCATGACCAGGCGAGTATTGCCCCCACACACCGTAGCCTGGAGCCCTATTTTCAAGTCTTTCTTGCGGGGGCCAGGTGTGGAGTTCGGGAGGACTGGGCAGCCCAGACGCAGCTCTGAACCCAGCTGGGCTGCATCTGGGGGAAAGTCCAAACTGATCTCTGGGGGTCTCAGTAGGACCAGACCCCCCCCCCCGCTGCCCCACACAGAGTCTGCAGACCACAGAGCGCCGCTGATGGCTCGGTGGCCCGGCCACCCGCTGGGCTCAGCACCAGACAGCAGCCAAGAGGCACAGACTGCGCGGACAGCGGACAGCCGGCAATGGGCAGCGGTGGCTGTCTGGGAAGTCAGTTCTTCCTGCCGGTCAGGACAATATTTACTGAGCAGGCAGCAGACAAGCGGCCCTTCTTCTCAGTCTCAGCCCCACACTTGCCCGCCATCTCTCAGGCCAACAGTCTGGGGCTTCCAGGCCCAACTCAAGTTGGTGGGAGGCAGTGGGCACTGCGGCTGGGTGCCCTGCACACTTGTGTTCAGGCCCCTCCATGAGGTACAGTTCTCCCGAGCTGCCCACGTGCTTGGCAAGTAGACGCAGATAGCGCTCCTGGGGTGCAGACAGACCCACGGGCTGATAAAAACAGCTCCTGGGAGGCATAGACTCCAGGTATGGGGGTACACAGAGACCAGGTGTGGGGGTGCATGGAGATAGGTGTGGGGGTATAGAGTCCTTTGGTGTGGGGATGTATGAGCCGAGGTATGGGGATACATGAGCCCAGGTATGGGGGTAAAGGGAGTTCAGGTGTGAGGTATATTGATCCCAGGTATGGGGTACAGGAAGTTCAGATGTGGGGGGTACATGTTACTCAGGTGTGGGGTGTATGCCAAGGTGTGGGGTACACGGAGCCCTCTAGAGCTGGAAGGGGAGGGCCTTTGTCCTCTCCAGCTGAGAAGCTCTCAGGAAGGAACATGGCCTCAGTCAGAGCTGTGGGGGATGAGGACAAGATAGGACAGGACAGACAGGAGGTGGCAGGAGAGAGCAGAGGCCTGGGCATGGGGCATGTGGCTCTTGCAGGCTCTGATTGCAGGGCTGAGAACCAGCACAGGGACTCAGGTTGCGGGTTTCGGCAGTCAGTGGAGCATTGAGATGTCAGCCTGCGTGGCATCCACAGCAGATGCTGTTTGTTGTCTCCAGTGTGGGCAGAAAAGAGGCAGCAGGCGGCGGGTTTTGGTGCCAGGGGGAGGAGGGTCCACAGGTCTCTGGGGAAACTGGGTGGGACGGCCATTGTGGGCGACTTGGGCTGCAGTTGAGGCAGCGCTGGGACTTACGTGCCACGCTGAGAGGTGCTGCGCTGTGAGATGCCACATTGTTATGGTATCATGCCGTGAGGTGCCACACAGTAAGGTGGCGTGTTGCGAGGTGCCACATTGCAAGGTGCCAGCCACGCTGCAAGGTGCACACAGCAAGGCCACTCCAGCAGAGCACAGACCAGGAAACCTGTGCAGAAAAGGGGTGTTGCAGCTCGTTTGAATATGAACCTCCCTTGAACGCTGGTTGTGGGGACCCACTTGTACCGTGTTTCACATCATGTCACAGACAGAAGGGCCACTCAGACCCCATGTACTCACCCAGAAGCTGGGCCAGAGTCCAACAATGTTCCCGGCTGTGTGTGTCCATTGCTTTTTTTTTTTTTTTTTTTTGTCACACCTGGTGACATTCACGGGTTATTTCTGGCTCAGTGCTCAGAAATCGCTCCTGGCTTGGGGGGACCATATGGGACGCCAGGGGATTGAACCACAGTCTGTCTGTCCTGGGTCTGCAGTGTGCAAAGCAAATGCCCTACCGCTGTGCCACCGCTTCAGCCCTGACTGTTGTATGTTTTGTCTTGTTTGCTGGCCACCTCTTTGGGCCATGTCCTTGATGCCACGTTGGTGGTACCCCATATGCCATTTCTGCTGGCAGACTCTCTCTGCATCCACACTCCAGGGCCTGTTACTGGCTCTGAGGCTACATTGGTCCCCCGGGATGATGTTTCATTGGGGGGGGTCTCTAAGATGCCTGCCCCTTCCAGTCTCAGTGCACCTGTCTACCAGGAGTGGGGGGTAAGAACAGCATCCTGCCCACCTGCCCTGGCATATTGGGGCATCATGAACCTGCTGGGGCACCCCATCTTTCCTTGCAGCCTCCCAAATGTAGCTTGGAGCCTTTTCCCCTTTAGTTTGGACTGAACTGTTTTGGACTGTCCTAAAGCAACTTTCCACTTCCTTTCGTGAATCATTTCTGCCCTTTCTCTTCGTTCTTAAAACGGCTCAACAACTTGACTTTGGAGAATCTGTTTCCTGGGTATCCTCTACCTTTCTGCCACTCATCCATCCACCCACACAGCTCCTATTTGCCACGTCCCCACCTGTCTGCTGTCTCCTGTCCCTCCACTCGTCCTTCATCTAATCATCATCCACCCATCCTCCATCTGCTCAATCTCTCTTCACTATCCATTCATCTAACCACTAACCATCTGTCCATCCTTCCACTCTTTACCTATCCATCCACCCACCAGCCCTCATGTCTTCTGATGGACACAAACCCTTAAGCCCAGTCTTGCAGCCATCCTGGCTTCCTCCTTCCTCCCTCCTTCTCCTCCTTTCTTCCTTCCTGACTTCCTCCCTCCCTTCTTCCTCCCCTCCTCCCTCCCTTCTCTCCTCTCCTCCCTCCTCCTCTTCCCTCCCTCTCTTCTTCCTCCCCTCCTCCCTCCCTTCTCTCCTCTCCTCCCTCCTCCTCTTCCTTCCCTCCCTTGCTCCTTCCTTCCTCCCTCCCTTCTTCCTCCCTCCCTCCCTCCCTCCCTCGCTCCTTCCTTCCTTCCTTCCTTCCTTCCTTCCTTCCTTCCTTCCTTCCTTCCTTCCTTCCTTCCTTCCTTCCTTCCTTCCTTCCTTCCTTCCTTCCTTCCTTCCTGTCTCCTCTTTCTCCTGTCTCCCTTCCTCCCTCTCCACTTCCTTTCACTCCCCTCTTCGTCTGTCTCTCCCTCCCTCCATCCCCCCCCCCTCGGGTTTCCCAGTCATAGGCATGAGGGGTTGGAACAAACATCCTCTAATTAAGTCTGAGCCCGACTGAAGCCACAGACCACGTCCTCTTCATGGGACGAGTGGGTTTCCTGGGATGTGAGGGTGTG
This sequence comes from Suncus etruscus, assembly GCF_024139225.1. NCBI lineage: Eukaryota > Metazoa > Chordata > Mammalia > Eulipotyphla > Soricidae > Suncus > Suncus etruscus. The sequence continues at coordinate 10,265,095 of NC_064858.1, read as the reverse complement.
GGCGTATGGGGCTACACTTAAGCTGGGCGCCATGTGCACAGTGCTGGGGCATCTATTTTTATCTGAGCCACACCACTGGAGATGTGAGGTGCTTTTTCCACAGCAGCTCTGGGGCTGAGCCCCAGGGCATGGCATGGAGACTCCTGGGCCTGCCGGTTCTGTCCTGGTTCCCCTGAGACGCCCTAGAACCTAGGTCAGAATGTGGTTGCCTGGTTGGCTATTCAGTGGGAGGATGGGGGAGTCTCTGGTCCAGGGGTGACACAGGGACTTAGAGGGACGTTTGAGTCCTCCCTGCATCACACTTGAGACCAGTGATGTTACAGGGGTCTGCAACCTTTCAGACATAAAGAGCCACTTGGACCCGTTTCCGAAGGAAACTGGGAGCCGCAAAACCATTGCAACATTTAAAACAAATATAACACTGCATATATTGTTTCTTACCTTAATGCTATATACGTCACCAGGTACGGCTGCCTCCATTGGCTCCGCTCCTCAGCTCCGCCTCACTGCTATAGATATAGCGGAGAGAAGCGGAGCTGAGATTAAAGCAGTATTTTTTTTTTCTGACATCGGCTCCGGAGCCGCGGCAAGCCTTCAAAAGAGCCGCATGCGGCTCCGGAGCCGCAGGTTGCCGACACCTGTAGAATGTTCTCTGGCTACCTGAGAGAAGTAGAACTTTGGTTTTTGAGTTTGCATGTGGCCCGGTCAGCCATAGGAAGGGACAGAGGAGTAACCAACACCCTGACACTCAGGGGTTCAGGCTGCAGACAAGCCTTGCTGGAGGCTGGGAAGTCTTGGGGTCCTTTTATAGGTATAAGCCATAGAGAGGTGAGATCCATCACTTTTGGTGTGAACATACACAGAGCATGTGTTGCCATGTGTGACCACATGTGCTCACCTATATGAACACACGAGCACGCATGTATACATTACATGCGAAGGCACATGTCTGTGCACCATGGGCATGCATGTGGCATGCTTGTATGATCATGTGCGTAGGCATGCCTGCACATGTGTACATTGCAAGCAGGAGTCCATGCATGCAATGCTGTGCTTTGGGTTGCATGTGCACTTGCGTGTGGTGTCCACACATGGGCAGATGTGCATGTATGTCTATGTGCAGCCATATGGAACATGTCTATGTGTATGTAGACACACGTAACCCTGTTCCATGAGTTTCACATCCTATCTAGGTGCCATTCCCTTCAACCCCAGCAGGGAAACTGAGGCTGGCCGTTCCCAGCAAGGATCTGGCTGAGTTGTAGAGCTCCTGACTCCTGGCCACTGCTCTGCCCCCCGAGAGCCCAGCTCTGGGTTCTTGGAAACGAAACGCTCATAAGAATTTCCAGGCAGAGCTGGGGCTGGGGCAGCCTCTGTCTGACCTGCGGGGCAGACTCAAGCTCTGAGCCGGCCAAGCTACAGCAGATGGCCGGGATCAGGGAGCCAGCGTGGGGCAGTGCCGCAGCAGCACGTGGCAGGGCCTCAGCTGCCCGCTCTAGGCTGGCTCTGGTGTTCCTCCAAGCGGGCGGGACAAACTGGGGGGGGGCTCCCCTCTCTGTACGGGGTGTGGGGACAGAAGAGCTGAGGTAGGGGGTGCCCCCCCACCCCCCGCTTCCTACCTCCCAGAGACCTGCCAGGTGGGGCCCAGCAGGGGCCAGGGAGGCACCACGCTCCCCCCCCCACGCACCACCTGCTGTGCTACTCCTGTGGAGGAGGGCAGGAGGGAAGGAGGGACACCCTGCTGGAGATGAAAGGAGCTCGTGGCCGCACCTCACCTGCTCTGCCCCCGGGCAGGATGTGTGCCAGGACCGGATGCCTGTGGCCGCCCTTAGAGCTCCCGCCCCAGTTAGCTGCTTTGGTTTTGCAAAAGCTGCTTCTAAAGTGCTGAGGATTCCAATTTAGCAACACTGGTGAGGGGGAGCTGTCTATGCCCTTGGTGGGGCCTTGAGTCTACTGTGCCTGGCTCAGGGGCAGACGCACCAGCTCAGATAAACCCAGGCAGGAGTGTGTGAGTGTGGGACAGTGTTTATGTGAGCATGCGATGGGCAGGGTTGTGTGAGTGAGCGGGGATTGTGTGAATGTGTCTGAGAGTCCAGGGTTGTGTGACTGTGTGAGTATGCAGGGATCATGTGTGAGTGTGTGTGTATATAGGGACTGAGTTTGGGTCCATGTGTCCCTGTAGTCACACACATCTACCTACTGTTACTGTGTGTTCAAACCCCGCCCCCTCAGAATTCTGCACATCCCTTTCCTCAGGGACCAGGGGCTAAACCTTGAGGTCCTGGATGTGACTTTTCTCCAGACCAGAGCATTTAGGGTCAAAAAGACAAGGTTCGGGCCACCCCAGGGTCCTTCCTGCCTGTGCAGCCCCCTGTTGCCTGGGAGATGGGTGCTGGCTGGGTCCACCTGGGAAGAGGCAACTGATGGTCCTGAGTTTCTCCTGGAGTTTGGGAGGAGCATGGAAAGGGGTCCGCCCCAGGAGGTGCTGCTGGGTGGCCCTCACACCTGGGGCACACCTTGGCTCTGTGTGTGGCCGTCTGGGGCCCTGGACGTGGTTCCCATTTTCCAGCAAAGCTGCATCTGCTTGAGGCGGGTGTGTCCTGGGCACCAGAATCAGAGAGGCACATCTGGGAGCTGGCAACTGAGGGTAACTGCCTACGGGTACAGAGGGTCTCGTGCAGCCTCTCCTGAGTCCACAAAATGCTGGGGTTTCCGGGAACCTCAAAGCCCCAGGCAGGATGACATGAACCCCATCTTCTGGGCCCTGTTGCAGAGGTCAGGAATAGGCATCTGACCTTGCTCCCCACCCCTCCCCGTCTCTGCCCTTGGTCTGCCCTTGATCTCTCTATTGGCTTTGGTCTGACCACAACCGCCACAGCCCCCCAAAGCCACCTTCCTGCAGGGCTGATGGTGGGAGGTGGCAGATGGGCAGGTAGGAGGGACAAATGGCTTCACAGATAGGGGAAAGGATCCTGCAGTAGGGGAATCAGTGCGGGCACTGGGGCTTGGACCTGAAGGAGGAGTCTCTGCGGGGCTTGAGGGTCTTTGTGGGCATGGGGGATCTTTGCAGGACATGGGTCTGGAGTTGATAGGAGCATGTGTGCAGACCAGTTCTCAGGTTCAAAGCACAGGCAGGTGACTCCACACTTGGCTGTGTGTATCAGTTCCACTGGGATCCTGGCTGCCACATGCTCACCTGGGCACCCCCTTGTCCTGGGGGCACCCAGTCATGCAGGACTGTGTCATCCTCTGCTCTCTTCAGTGTGAGGACACTGAGTGTTGAGTGCTGGGAAGGGGTACCCTGAGCTCAGTGGTGTCTGTATGGAGTGAGGGTGCTGGGTAACCCTGAGCTCAGTCAGTGGTGTCCTGTGTGGGTTGATGGTGCTGGGTGCTTGGTGACCCCAAGCTTGGTGGTATCCTGGCTCCTCCGCCTGCTCTGGCTGGGCTCTGTATCCAGGATAAGAAGCTCCAAGCAACTTTTTCCAGCTGGAGTTTCTGGAAGGCTCTCAGCAGGCCCTGTTGAGGCCAGCACTGGGGCCTCCCCACAGGCAGCAGGATTAGCACAGCTCTGCCTGGGCACTGAGCTTGGTGGCAGCTGGGCCCGGCTGCTGGTGACCCTGTTCTGTCTTTTGTGGTCACTGACCCTTTAGAAGCTGAAAGGGGGCTGAAGAGATAGCACAGAGGTAGGGTGTTTGCTTGCATGCAGAAGGATGATGGTTCGAATCCTGGCATCCCATATGGTCCCCCAAGCCTGCCGGGGGCAATTTCCGAGTGTAGAGCCAGGAGTAACCCCTGACCACTGCCGGGTGTAACCCAAAAACTGAAAAAAAAAAAAAAAGGTGCTGAAAGTTTACAGCAGTTCCCAGGTGTGGACAGATAGACATATGAATGGACAGACAGACCTGGTCTCCATCCTGGGAGGAGGTGGGAAACGTGGATGGGTAAAGGTGGATGAAAAAAGGTGGGGTAGAGCAGGGGACCGAGGTGATCCATCCCCTCCCCCCATCCCTGTCCAGAAGACACCCCAGGTCTCCCTCTGCAGAGCAAGCCCTGGGGACAGGTCAGATTATCCCCCAGATCTTACCCCCCCCAGGGGTCTTGGATCCCAATCCGTCCCCACATTGTGGGCATCAGACATCCCACCTGTCGGGATAGAGAGAAACCCTCTATTGGATGAGAGGTGCAGGTGTGTTGGGGTTCAAGCATGTGGAGTTTGGACACATAAGGGACCAGTATGTCGGGGTTTAGGAATGTTGGGATTCAGGTGTGTGGAAGTCAGGCATATGGGGTACAGCATGTTGGAGGTACAGCATCTTAGGGCCATGGTGTTGGGTGACAGTGGATTGGGAGCACGATGTGTTGGGAACAGCATGTAGGGGGACAGTGTGGTGGGGCACACAGCTTGTTGGGGCAGTGTTGTCAGGGGACAGTGTGTTGGGGACAGTGTTTTGGGGTTCAGGCGACATGCGTAGGCCTCATCCCTTAGGCCATGCCTCAGCTGGGCTGGTCTCACTCACACCCTCCTTCCGCTCTGGCTCGGGAGCAGCCGGAATGTTCCATCGGAAACATTTAAACTAGCCCAAACTGGCGCCCACAGAAAGACACTCTGGGCACTTGTCACTGAGGATGGGGGTTCCGGCTTGGGGCGCCTTGCAAAGTCTCAGCTCCAACCTGGTCCCCATCATGCAGAAGAGACAGACCCTAGAGTCCTGTAAAAATACACTAGCTCCTTAAGGCATTTCCTTCCCTAACCCTGCATTTTGCCTGCAGTGGAGACAGACCCCCAGCGTCCTGTAAAAGACACCAGCTCCTCAGGGCACTTCCAGCTCCAACCCTATGTTTTGCTTGCTCAGACAGCGAAACCCATGCTGGGAAAGGCGCTTCCCTCCCCGCAGGTCTTAGGGTTCGCAGGCGGCAGAGGGGTGTCCTGGAGCCCTGGGGCCGGGCGGGCAGCCAGCAGCTGAGCTGGGCATTTTCCGCAGGACACGGGATGAAGTGTTTACGGCTCCGAGGGGACGCGCCAGTGGGCGTGGGACCAGTGGGTGGGAGCTGTGGGGTGGGGGGACGTGCCTGTGGGCGCTGACTCAGCCTGGGCCAGCTCCAAGGGGGTCCCATTTTCAGCTGACCCCAAGGGTCCTGGAAGTCACAGTTCTTCACCTGTCCCAGCTCAGGAGACCGAACTTGTCTACAGGTTTTCTCACTCAGACCCCTCTGTGTGACTTGAGAGGCCTCCAGAGAGGACCCAGGAATTCAGGTCGACCTTGGGGCCCCATACAGTGACCTTTGCTCTTCATACATCTCCCCAGGATCCCGGCTGTAGCCCCCATGCGGGGCCTGAGAGCTGAGTGCAGTGGCCAGGGATGGGAGACTTAGTAACTTATCTCCCCCATCTTTGCCCTGCAGGTGAAGAACTCGGACCTTGGCTTTGCGGGCAGCAGGAGCAGCAGAGAAGAAGGGCCTGTTCTACCCATACCTGGTGCGGGGACCCACAGAGCTGGCTGCAGCTCAGAGATTCTGGCAGTCCTTCCCTGGTGGTTGTCACAGAATGTCCCAAATGTCCCACAAGTGCCAGCATGTGCCTCCTCCTCTGTGGCACCATGTGGGGAATAGCAGGGGGCGGAGAGCATAGCCTGCAGAGGCCAGAATGGGCCAAGCCAGTCCTGGCCTAGGTCTCTGCCTCATAGCCAACAGTGGCTGCCTAAGATCCAGCCCTCAGATCCCTACTCGAACTTCCTGCCTTCCCAGGAGCACGTGCAGGGTTTCTCGGACCTGAAGGTATTCCCAGCCCCAATGCAAGAAGGTATAACCCCCATGAATAACAATGATTGAATGGCAGCTAGCCATCTGCCCTGTATCCTCTTAGACAGAGGAGATTCCACACTGCTCTTTGGCTCGTAGAGATGCTCCCAGGATAGTGGCCGGCTGTGGGGATTAGCCCGTCCACTGCCTCTCAGCAGATAAGGAACAAAGCCCAGGGATGGCACCCAGGCCTACAGAGCCCACAAAACAAGGAGCAGCCCCTGTGGACTCTTTTCCTTGATGCTTGCCTGTGTCCACATTCTCCTCCCCTCTGTCCCTGTGGCCGTGGCCACCCCCATGCCTTCAGCCATAGGTCTGAAGCTCGGCTTCTGTTGCAGGCTCTCTGGGATGAAAGCAGTGTGCAAGCAGGATCTGTCCCCTGGGGCGCTGCTGGCCATGGGCTGGCTGCTCCTGGCCTGCTTTCCCGGAGCCCTGAGTGCAGGTGAGCTTCCACTACCAAGCGTCCACCCAGACCAGCTCAGGCCCCACATAGGGCCCCTGGAGAACAGGCTGGCATGCGGGGTCTCCAGACCTGTTTCTGCCCTGCATGGCCCCACCACAGAACAGGCCTGGCTTGTGTCAGGCCCTCTGTGCCTCAGGTTATGGAAGGGCCTATGGGACAGGGTCACCTACCTCCCAGTTCTCGGCTGTTTTTCTCACGCAGGGATCCAGTCCCTGTGGCAGGACCTTCTAACCCCTCCAGAAAAAGCAGAAAACTCTACTTTTTTTTGTTTTGTGTTTTGTTTGTTGGGTCACACTCGGCAGTGCTCAGGGGTTACTCCTGGTTCTACACTCAGAAATCGCTCTTGGCAGGCTCGGGGGATGCCGGGATTTGAACCACCGCTCTTCTGCGTCTAAGGCAAACGCCCTACTACAGTGCTATCTCTCCAGTCCCCTGAAAACTCTATTTTTATAAAAGTTTTAAAAATTCATGATCAGTTCACTTTTTTTTTTAAATTTTTTGGGGGCCACACCCTGCAGTGCTCAGGGCCGACTCCTGCCTCTGTGCTCAGGGATCACTCCAGGCTTGGCTCAGAGGACCATCTGGGGTGCTGGGGATTGAACCCAGGTTGGCCAGTGCCAGGAAAGCACCCTACCTTCTGGACTTTCCCTCCAGTGCTTCAAGTCAGATTCCACAAACCACGTTGTGCTCCCCAACTTGTGGCTGGGACTCAATGTCCAGTGGGAAGACTCTGAACCCCTGTACAGGACCTCTGATTTGTGTGTGACCTCTGACCTGGACAAAGCAAACCCCTGGACCCTCTTTGGGGTGGAGGGGCTTTGATACACCCTATCTCCAGGCATGACTGGGAACTGGTTCCCTTGAGGCTCAGCCCCAGGTGCCAGCCCTCGAGGCTGCCTGGGCCCTTGTCTGAGTCAGCAGTGACCCTGTGTCTTGCAGCTGCAGCTGAGTGCCCAGACCAGAGCCCGGAGCTGCAGCCCTGGAGCCCTGGCCATGACCCTGACTACGTGGCACAGGTTGGCCACGGCACAGCCCTGCTGCTCACGGCCTCAGCCACTGTCAACTCGCTTCATATCACTGATGGTGGTAAGTGCCTGAGGCCCGCAGGGGGACACAGTAACAGTGCTGGCTGCTGCCCAGCCACGGGACACCTCAGAGCCAGGCAGGTCCCGAGGGAAGGTGGTGAGTCTCCAGGGTTCACCCTGCCTGCTGGGGGATGGGGGTCCTGGGCTATGAGGCAGCCCACACTGCCCTCTCCCTCAGGAAAGCTGGTGGTTCAGGACCGTGGGGAGAGCATCGTGCTGCGGGTGCGGCACATTCTGATCGAGCACGGAGGGGAGCTTCATGTCGGGAGTGTTCACTGCCCCTTCCAGAGCCACTTCAGCATCATCTTGTATGGACGGTGGGTGTCCCGGGGGTGGGATGCTGTGGGGAGCGAGAGGCCCATGAAAGCGTGACATGCCTGATCTTGTGTAGGAGAAAGAAGCCCATAGAGGGCAGAGTCCAGCCTGGTACTCGAGCCAGTTCTGATGACCAAGGCCACAGGGTTGCCTAGGGGGTTTCCACTAGGCCCCCTTTCTGCTGCCAAATGTTGGCTCAGGAGGGCCCCGAGACATATGGTCAGTGTTTAGGGGTCACACATTTGACTGGGCGCTGAGCACCCAGGCACTGAGTCAGTTTCCTGGGCACCAGCTCAGTCGTGGGCACTTTCTCCGCAGGGCCGACGAGGGCACCCCGCCAGACCCCTACTTCGGCCTCAAGTTCCTGGGTGTGGGCAGGGGTGGCACCCTGGAGCTGCATGGACGCAAGAAGCTCTCCTGGACCTTTCTCAACCGGACGCTGCACCCAGGTGGCATGCGGGAGGGAGGCTACTTCTTTCAGCGCAGCTGGGGCCACCGCGGGGTCATTGTGCATGTCATCGACCCAGGCTCAGGCGCCGTCATCCACTCTGACAGGTACTGGGTGCTGCTCCCTGGCCTGGAACCACGCCCTGGCCCAGTTGAACACAGCAGAGCCTGGCCTCCACCCACTTGGTCCACATCAGGAACAGGCCTCCTGCCTCTCTTCTTCCTGGGCACTCACCGACTAGGGGTGGTCAGGAGCTGACACCTGCCCGAACCTCAGATCCACCCACGTGCATGCACATAGACCCCAATGTGTCCATGTACACACCCTCAGACCCACGCACGTACATATCTTCTCATAACCATACACACATGTATACAGACACGAGCACACTCCCTCATGCCCATGCACACCCATGTCCACCCTCTCACAGTTTCACACGCACACCTACTGCTGGGTCCCCCTTAGCTGTTGGTGCAGGGACCTGTGTCTCCCCTCCATGCCAGGAGGGCAGCCTGGAAATATGCCCAATGACGCTGTCCTGAGTGTGGGCCTACTGGGGCTGTCTCAGAACTGGCTTCTCTGTAGGGACTGTTTCATGTCATTCAGAGGCTGATCTGCCTCTGAAATTCGCAACCCCCAGGGGCTGGGCCGAACCTCATGGATGCTGTAGACCCACTTGCCCCTGCCTTCCTTTCCGCCCAGATTCGACACCTATGGCTCCAAGAGAGAGAGTGAGCGACTGGCTCAGTACCTAAATGCAGTGCCCGATGGCCGGATCCTGTCTGTTGCTGTGAATGATGAGGGTTCCCTTCACTTGGATGACACAGCCAGGAAGACCATGACCCGGCTGGGCAGCAAACACTTCTTGCATCTGGGCTTTCGGTATGGCCATCACTTCCAGAATTTTTGAGAAGGTTCCAGAACCCCAGATGTGGCTTGCTTGTCCCTCCTTGAGCCTACTCCTGGGCTAGCCAGTGCAGACTTCCCTCAGCACAGCAAGCCTGATCAAGATGCCTAATGGTGGGGCCGGGCGGTGGCGCTGGAGGTAAGGTGCCTGCCTTACCTGCGCTAGCCTAGGAGACGGACCGCGGTTCGATCCCCCGGCGTCCCATATGGTCCCCCAAGCCAGGAGCGACTTCTGAGCGCATAGCCAGGAGTAACCCCTGAGCGTTACCGGGTGTGGCCCAAAAACCAAAAAAAAAAAAAAAAAAAGATGCCTAATGGTGTCAACATCTGTGGCAGGAGAGGGTTAGTGGGCTGGAGCCATGTAAACTCACACTCTGCTGTGTCTCCTGCAGACACCCCTGGAGCTTCCTCACAGTGAAGGGGGACCCCTCGTCCTCGGTAGAGGAGCACGTGGAGTTCCACGGTGAGATTCTCTGTGAATCCCCTCCCCAACCCCCTTCCCAAGCTCAAAACAGGGCCGGTTCCCCTGCAGTGAGAAGGAGCCCGACTTGGGGCCTGGCACTCACACCTCGTCTTCCTCCCGCAGGGCATCGGGGTTCTGCAATTGCCCGGGTCTCGAAGCTGTTCCGCTCTGAGCAGGGCGAGCTCTTCAATGTCACATCCTGCAGCGAGTGGGTGCAAGGTGAGAGCCCTGGAGGAGGCAACTTCGGGGCTCTGGCCCCTCCCCAGCCCTGCCCACCTGCCTTCACTCTTCTGTCCTGCAGATCTGGTGTGGACCGAGTGGTTCAACCATGAGCAGGTGTGGCCAACCAAGGGCAGAGAGAAGATTCTGGACCCTGGGAAAATCTGCAGTCGACCCATCGAAATCCAGGTGCTGCAGACACGTTCAGAACGCAGGGGCCTGAGGGGGGCAAAGGGAGGTTGGCCAGTTCAGAGCATCTCAGGGATCAACTCAGAGATCAGCTCAAGAATCAACTTGGAGATAAGGTCAAGGATCAGCTCTAGTCTGCCAGTATAGACCAGGCACTCACAGAGCCTGTCATGTAGGGCTGCAGGCAACCTGAGGGCTGGAGGGGTTGAACTACTGTGAGAGACCCTGGTATAGGCTCAGAGCCATGTGTGTTTGTGATGCTCCATCACTGGGCATGGAAGTGACCGCTATGGCGCCGGTGGGTCTCTGCAGGTGGCCACGACCGATGGGGAGAATCTCACGGCTGAGGTCCTGCACCGGCGTGGCCAGGAGCACAGGCTTGCGTGCCATGCCCGGGGCCGGGCCTGCCTGCACTACCGTGTGCGTTTCCTATGTGCCAAGCCTGGTGAGCATCCCCATCCCACTTACCTCGGCTTCTCAAGGGAACCCCCAAGAAGGGCCTGCAGGGGCAAGTGTGCTGCCGTAACAGGCGGGGCCACTGTAAATAATGGCCAGAGGAACAAGATTTGTTTTCGGCCATGAGGGTGTGGTACGAGCAGCCACAATTAACTCCGGCCTGCGAAGAGTGGGTGGAAAATTCCTACCCCACTCATGAATGGCCCTTTTCTGGTCTCTAGCTTTTGTTGGCTGCAGATGCCAGACCAGGCAGCCAGGGTGAGCGGGTGACCCTGGCTTGCACCGGCTAAGCCGGTGCAGCCCCATGTGGAGGGCAGATGTGGGGCCACTGAGTGCCACTGCTGCCTTTCAGTGAGGCCCACACTCACGGTGACAGTAGACACTGACGTGAACAGCACCACGCTCACACTGGCAGCCGATGTGCGCTCCTGGCAGCCAGGGGACACGCTGGTGGTGGCCAGTACCGACTACTCCATGTACCAGGCCGAGGAGTTCCGGGTGCTGCCCTGCCGAGCCTGTGCCCCCAATCAGGTCCGCGTGGCAGGTAGGATGAGAACCCGGACTCGGACTCTCCAAGTTACCACAGAGCCTGGCACCCCCACACCCCTGCATCAGTCACGGCTCCTGGGGCCCACTTTATGGGCTCAGGTGGATGCTGAGAGACTCAAAGGGCAGGAGCCAGGCGGGGGCCAAATGGCCGATGTGACCCTGTCTTTGGCCAGGGGAGGACAGAAGAGGAGACAGCTCCTGGTAGCCCCTCACCTAATAGTAACCTGGGCCTTGAAACACAGCGCCTCCTGGTGGGTGGGGTGTGTCCACATGTCACCTGTGCGTGCACAAAGGCGTGTGATGGGTGCAATGTGCACGTGTTATGCATGCGATAGGGCTTCTGTCCACGTGTGTGCATCTAGATATGTCCTGTGTTATTCCAGGTGTGAGGCAATACCCTGCCTGTGTTCACATGTGCGCGTTGTGTGTTGCTGGGACTCACATCCCCTGCTCGCCTGCTGGGTCCTCTGCTCCCTCCCACCCTTCTGCTTGGTCTGCTTCGGGCCCTGTACCCTCTGTTGATGTCTGGGATCACGGCGTTACCCCCAACTTCAGGGACCCCTGATACAGGGGGCAGGGGCCCTCTGAGCCACCCACTGTCGCAGGAAAGCCCCAGTACCTGCACATGGGGGAAGAGGTGGATGGCGTGGACATGCGGGCTGAGGTGGGGCTGCTGAGTCGAAACATCATGGTGCGGGGCGAGATGGAGCCTGCCTGCTACCCCTACACACCCCATGTCTGCAACTTCTTCCACTTTGACACCTTTGGGGGCCACATCAAGGTATGCAGGCGGCAGGTCTGGGGACCCCACCTCGGCATGCTTCATGCCATGCTTGAGAAGTGCTTCTCTCCCAGCCATGTACCCAGCTAACTCCTTGTCCTGTCCCACAGGTGGCCCTGGGCTTCGCGGCTGTGCACCTGGAGGGCGTGGAACTGGTGCATATGGGCCAGCAGCTGGTGGGCCAGTACCCACTGCACTTTCACCTGGCAGGCGACTTAGACAGCAAGGGCGGCTACGACCCGCCCACCTACGTCCGCGACATGGCAATCCACCACACCTTCTCCCGCTGCGTAACTGTGCATGGCTCCAACGGCCTGCTGGTGAGTGACTCCAGCTGCAACTGAGGGAGGGTCCCCACCCCCCCATCACATGTGGGAATAAATCGGATTCACAGTCCTTGTCTGTAGCTCGGCTAGCACCTACTGTATGTCGCTTAAACTGCCCTTCCTTCCTTCCTTCCTTCCTTCCTTCCTTCCTTCCTTCCTTCCTTCCTTCCTTCCTTCCTTCCTTCCTTCCTTCCTTCCTTCCTTCCTTCCTTCCCCTTCCTTTCTTTTTTTTTTTTGTTTTTGGATCACACCCAGCGGTGCTCAGAGGTTATTCCTGGCTCCGCCTCAGAAATCGCTCCTGGCCCCCCCAAAAAAGGGGGGCCGGTGAGGTGGCGTTAGAGGTAAGGTGTCTGCCTTGCAAGCGCTAGCCAAGGAAGGACCAGGGTTCGATCCCCCGGCGTCCCATACGGTGCCCCCAAGCCAGGGGCAATTTCTGAGTACTTAGCCAGGAGTAACCCCTGAGCATCAAACGGGTATGCCCCCCCCCAAAAAAAAAAAGAAAAGAAAAGAAAAGAAAAAGAAATCGCTCCTGGCAGGCATGGAAGGATGCCGGGATTCGAACCACCGTCTGTCCTGGATTGGCTGCATGCAAGGCAAATGCTCTGCTGCTGTGCTATCTCTCCGGCCCCTTCTTTTTCTTTTCTTTTCTTTCTTTCTTTCTTTCTTTTCTTTTCTGTTTTTGAGTCACACATGGTGGTACTCAGGAGTTACTCCTGGCTCTGTGCTCAGAAGTCGCTCCTGGAAGGCTCTGGGAACCATATGGGATGCCAGGATTGGAACCAGGGTTCATCCGCGTGCAAGGCAAATGCCTTACTGCTCCATCCCCCTACTTCTTTTTCTTTTTGTTTATTTTCAGGTCACACTCAGTGGTGCTCAGGGTTGACTCCTGGTTCTGCACTCAGGAATCAGGAGACTCTCCTGGGCATGCTCAGGGAACCATATAGGATGCCAGGGATTGACCCTGGTCAGCCACGTGCAAGGCATATGCCCGCTGTCCTATTACTCCTGTCCTTAGACTGTTTCTTTTCCACACCCAACTGATCATTTAACATTAAATTAACCTTAAAATTATTTATTTTTAAATTTTTTTATTTTGGGGTGCCACACCTGGTTGGTACTCAGGGTTTATTCCTAGTTCTGTACCCAGAGATTACTCCTAGCAAGACCATATGGATTGCCAGAGATTAAACCAGGGTCATCTAAGTACAAGGCAATGCCCTTCTTGTTGTGCTATCTCTTGGACCCTGTGTTTAAGTTTCTTGAGGAGTCAGCTGCCTCCCTCTCTGAGCCTTGGGACCAACTCGAGGGCAGCCACAGGGGTGGATGTGTTTTGTTTGCTTTCCCCAGTGTTTGCAGAATCTTGAGGGGCTGTGGAAACACTCAGAGGACAGCCAATGGGGAGTAGCCTCTGAACATCTGGGGGTGTGGCCCCGAAACAAAAGAATTCATTGCTTGGCTTCCACTGTTGGAACTTGAAGGGATTTCACATAGAAATAAGGGCCTGGTGGGGCCTTGTATTTTCACATGGAAATAAGGCTTCTGTGTCCCTGAAGCACCCCATGTGGGGGGTGTGCTTCTGCTGCCACAGGTCCAGGATGTGGTTGGCTATGACTCCCTGGGTCACTGCTTCTTCACGGAGGATGGGCCAGAGGAGCGGAACATATTTGACCACTGTCTGGGACTCCTGGTTAAGGCAGGCACCCTGCTGCCCTCGGATCGAGACAGCAAGATGTGCAGGGCCATCACGGACGATGCCTACCCCGGCTATGTGCCCCGGCCACGGCAGGACTGCAAGTGAGCTCCCCTCAGACCCCCCAGCCGAGGCACACACACCCAGGGGGCAAATGCCGGGTGGGGGGGGTACTGTGGGCCTCTGTGCCTGTGCGACCTGTGGCTGCCCTCTCAGCGCCGTGTCCACCTTTTGGATGGCAAATCCCAACAACCACCTGGTCAACTGCTCTGCTGCCGGCTCTGAGGTAAGTGAGCGGCCCTGACCTACAGTGACACATTGGGACCCCCAAACAAGTGGAGCTCACAGGGTGACAGACTGTACCCCCCTCACCCAGGAAACAGGCTTCTGGTTCATCTTCCATCACGTCCCCACCGGCCCCTCTGTGGGCATGTATGCCCCAGGATACTCAGAGCACAGCCCCCTGGGAAAGTTCCAGAACAACAGAGCACACTCCAACTACAGGGTGAGTCGGCCACATTGTGAGTCCTCTGGCTGTGGCCTGGCTTGGCCCAGCCCGGCCGGCTCAGGCCCACCTGGAGCCCTGTCTCCGCCCACCCCCACAGGCTGGCATGATCATAGATAATGGGGTGAAGACCACGGAAGCTTCCGCCAAGGACAAGCGGCCCTTCCTGTCCATCATCTCCGCCAGGTAGGCAGCCCTGGGTCTCTGCAGCTGCCACCTACCACCCACGCCCTGCGCCCACTGCTGGGCCTTGTGGATATCCGAGAAGACTCTCATGTGGAAAGTTCCAGGTGCCATGGATTAAGAAGGTTATGAGCCCCTCTCCTGGGCCCTCAGAGTGGGGTGGACAGGAACTCACAGATTCTAAGGGCTTGCGCAGGTCAGGCATATGGCCTCTGTGCCAGGAAACAGCTGAACCTGCTCCCCAGAGTTGGCCCTACCCCCGACCCCGTTCCCAGGTACAGCCCCCACCAGGATGCCGACCCACTAAAGCCCCGTGAACCGGCCATCATCCGGGGCTTCATCGCTTACAAGAACCAGGAGCATGGGGCCTGGCTGCGCGGGGGTGATGTGTGGCTAGACGGCTGTCGGTGAGTGCAGAGCCCAGGGCAGGGTCACCTCGTGGCACCCAGAGGCATCGGCTGAGGATGCTCTTTTCCCGCCACAACCCGGCTGATTACTGACTCTGCTCTGGCATCCCCAGGTTTGCTGACAATGGCATTGGCCTGACACTGGCCAGGTAAGTGCTGCACTCTCAGCTGGACCCCTGGTGTCTCCACCCATTCCACTCCCTGCAGACCCCTCAACCCTCTTCTTCTGGCAGCGGTGGGACCTTCCCGTACGATGATGGCTCCAAGCAGGAGATCAAGAACAGCCTGTTCGTGGGCGAGAGTGCCAACGTGGGCACGGAGATGGTGGACAACCGGCTCTGGGGCCCCGGTGGCCTGGACCACAGTGGACGCACCCTCCCTATAGGCCCGTATGTTCTTCAACACATGGAAACATGGAGATGGGCAGCCTGGTGGCTGGGACTGTGCTTGAGCAGTCCTGGAGCTCTGGACTGCAAAGGCACAAGGCTGTGGGGCTCCCTGCACTGGATCAGGGTGAAGTGCTGGGGGGTCCTGGCCCTACTCTGCTGCCCCCAGGGTCTTTGCCTATATTTTGGGGGCTGTTTGTCTCTCTGGATGCTCCAAGTCCCATTAGAACAATCACCCTCAATTTGGTTTCCATTCTACCGATCCACTATCAGGTCTCAATCCCAGGGCTGACCCAGGGAGCCCTTCATCTGGGCCCTAATCTAGGCAGAGTTTTGGCCCCAGAATCAGACCCAGATGACTAAAGGCTTGCTTGCCCTCCCCAGGGACCTAAGGCTGGCGTCTATGTGGCAGTGATGGTATTTACTCAGTGACTCTGTAGACCGGGGGGTGGGGTAGGAGGATGGCACATATCCAGCCAGCAGCCAGCTGCTTACTCATTCTCCCATCCACCCACTCACCTGTCCACTCTTCAATCATCCACCCACTCCTCCATCTGTCCGTCCATCCATCCATCTATCCATCCACCCTTGCATTTTTCTGTCCATCCATCTACTCTTCCATCGTCCACTCACCCATCCACTCACCCTCTGTCTATCTATCTGTTCACACACTCAACCATCTGCCCATCTTCCACTTACCTGTTATCTATTCATCTATTCATCTACCCACCTGTCCGTCCATCCATCCATTCTTCCATCATCTACCCTCCACCCATCTGTCATTTGTCTATCCACCACTCACCGACATGTCTTTCCATCCATCTGTCCATCACCCATGCATTCACCCACCCATTTTGTCCATCCATCCACCCATCCACCCTGCATCTCTCTACTCCTCCTCCTACCCACCCACCCTCATCTCCACCTATGGCAGGAACAATCTGGAAACACTGTCTCTGTTGTGGGCTGAGCTTGCTGTTGCATGGAACATGCTGGAGGGCACGCCCACAACCCGGCATGAGGCAGCCTGGATCTCACTTGCTCACTCCCAGGAACTTCCCGATCCGAGGGATCCAGTTCTACGACGGGCCTGTCAACATCCAGAGTTGCACGTTCCGCAAATTCGCGGCGCTGGAGGGCCGACACACAAGCGCCCTGGCTTTCCGCCTAAACAATGCCTGGCAGAGCTGCCCCCACAACAACGTCACTGACATCACCTTTGAGGATGTGCCGGTAAGTGGGACCACTGGGTGGCTGGTGTGTAGAAGCCCAGACTCCAGGGTGAGTCAGCAGCCTCCGGAGGAGCTCCTGCTTGCCCTGGCCCAGCTCCCGGGCACCCAACTGGAAAAGTACGAGCGGAAGCTGCCCCGGTCAAGTCTGGGGGCCATCCGCACCCTCATCCCCCTCAGGCCACATGAACCCCAGGCACCCTGGCACTGGCTGGGAGGCCACTCCCGCATGCCCTTGCTCTGGGACTCACTGTCTGGTGTGGCCACCTGGGCTGGCTCCATAGTGTAAACACCAGCACTGCCAGGAACTGGCACAGCCAGAGGCCCAGATGGAGTCCCTGCCCAGCATTGATGGATAGGTCGTGGTGGGGGGGAGGGAGCTGCCCACAGATACCTGTTCTCTGAGTCCGTGGCCCCACATGGAGCTCAGTGACCCGGTCCTGTCCACTCTGCAATGGGCGGAGAGAGCAGGGCCGGCCGGGCCTAGCCTCAGGACTGGCTCTGTCCAGATCACATCCAGAGTGTTCTTCGGGGAGCCGGGACCCTGGTTCAACCAATTGGACATGGACGGGGACAAGACCTCTGTGTTCCACGATGTGGATGGCTCTGTGTCCGAGTACCCTGGATCCTACCTAACCAAGGATGACAACTGGCTGGTGCGGCACCCTGACTGTATCGACATCCCTGACTGGAGAGGCGCCATTTGCAGTGGGCACTATGCACAGGTAGGCCGGGTAAGCTCAGGATAGGGCCAGCTAGAGATGGCAGGGCAGGCTCCTGAAAAGCTAAGCCCCCTAGGGAAGGAGAAGCAATATCCCAGCACCCCAGCATGCTTAGAATCTAGCCCCCACATTCTGGATGTTCTCCACATCCCTTCTGGAAGCATTGCACACTCCTCTTGGCTTGGTTGGTCTCTGCTACGTTCCATGGGATCCTGGCCCATCAGGCAGTGAGCTGAGCTTTATTTGGGGTGCTGCAGGATGGGGGTGACATCCAGGGCCTCACACATGCAGGACTAGTATTTGGCTGCTGAGCCCTAGCCCTGGCTGACCCCCCAAAGGGTGCTTTATGGAGAAGTCTTTTTCTCCTGGAATCTAGACAGGTACAGTTGAAACATGGTGCCACCGCAATGCCATCGTGCCCAGTTCCAGGCAGAACCTCTAGAACAGGGTCTGTCTGGTTTTTGGGGTACCTTCAGATAGAGTGGCCCAGGGGAGGGGTGCAGGCACCTGTAGGGGATGGGGTATTGCAGGGGAAACACAGTGATTGCAGGGCATGGGCCAACAAAGTGGGGAGGAGGCCCTACTTAGGACCCATGCAAGGCTGCCTGTTAGCTGTCATCCACCTGCTGTGGACTCCCTGTCTGCAGATGTATATCCAGGCCTACAAGAGCAACAACCTGAGGCTGAAGATTGTCAAGAATGACTTTCCTGAGCACCCACTGTGGCTGGAGGGGGCGCTGACCCGCAGCTCCCACTACCAACAATACCAGCCTGTGGTCACACTGCAACATGGCTACACCATCCACTGGGACCAGCCAGCGCCCACTGAGCTTGCCATCTGGCTCATCAACTTCAACAAGTGAGAGGTGGGGGTGGGGGGACCAGGGAGGGGCCCCACCAAGAACCCTGACCTGGGACAGTGAGGGAACCAGGAACAGTGAGGGGAGAGGATACTGGGATGGAGCTCTGAGAAGATGGACCACTAAGGGGACAGGGCAGTGACCCAGATGCTAATACAGGTCCTCTGATGGCTGCTAGTGGAGGGTGGCCATGAAGTTTCAGGCTTGCCCACACAGCCTCGCAGGACGTGTCTGGAGGGTGACGTCGCCCAGCAGGGGCACTCGGTGACCAAGCATGGACACTTGGGGTGTGCCGGGTGAAGTGAGGCCATGGGGCAGCACAAGTCTGAGCATGCAGCCCTATCCATCAGCCACGGCGACTTGCAGGCATCTCTGGGCAGAGGCCCAGCCAGCCCAGCCTAACTCCATCTGCCCTCACCGAGCCTGGCGCCGGTGTCCTGCTGGGCTGAGCCCTGTTGGCCTCACGCAGGGGAGACTGGATCCGTGTGGGGCTCTGCTACCCCCGGGGCACTGCCTTCTCCATCCTGTCCGACGTGCACGACCGCCTGCGCAAGCAGACAGCCAAGACAGCCACCTTCGTGCGGACGCTGCAGATGGACAAAGTGGGGCCCAGCTTCCCGGGCCGGAGCCACTACTACTGGGACGAGGAATCGGGGTGAGGGGGGCATTCACCAGCATGCAGCGCCCCCTTCTGGTCTCACCCCCACCTCGTTGTCCTTCCTCCCTGCAACAGGGTGCGGGCCTATGAGACAGGGAGAGCCCGGTGTTTGCTGACTGCCCTCCTCACTCCCAGGCTGCTCTTCCTGAAGCTGGTAGCGCAGAATGAGCGCGAGCAATTTGCCTTTTGCTCCGTGAAGGGCTGTGAGCGGATCAAGATCAAAGCCCTGATCCCCAAGGGTGCGAGCGTCAGCGACTGCACAGCTGCCGCCTACCCGCGCTTTGCTGAATGGCCCACTGTGGACGTGCCTATGCCCCGCAAGCTCAGTCCGAAGCCGGTCAGCTGCCACCTGCGACATAGCCTGGGGGTGGGTGGGAAGATGGAGTGACACCCTCTACCTGGCTGACAACTTCCTTGTCTCCCAGAATCAGGAGCGTTTTCTGGAGGTGAAGCTGGAGAGTGGCAGGCAGCGTTTCTTCCACCTGCTCAGTGAAGTGGCCTACATCGAGGTGCTAGTGCTGGGCAGACAGGGGGCAGGAAGGGGATCACATGGGGCTGAGGACTCACGGGTGGTCCCCAGTCCTGGAAATGAAGCCCCAGCCCGTGGCTCCTGCTTGCCCCCTTGCTGGTATGGACTGCTTGCTCAGGGCTCTGGCTGGCTCTGACCCAGGTGGACGGAAGGCGGTTCTTGGGCTCTGAGGAGGGGCTCCTGGTGGTGGTGATTGATGGAAAGCGTGCCCGTGTGCTGGGCCAGGCGGTCTTCAGGAAGGCAGTGCTGCAGGGTGCCCCGTGGCAGCTCTACAGCTATGTGGCAGCTCTCCCCGACAAGTGAGTCCCCTACAACAGACGGCCTCCACCTCTAGAACTTCAAGGGTCAACAGCCCCATATCACCCACCCAGAGGCAGCCCTCTGTATAGGGACTCATGGGCGCCCTTTCCTTTGCCCATCACCCCTTCCCGGTAAGGGCCATGCCAGTACCCTCTGACTGGGCTCTGCAGGCCCCTAAGCCATTCCTAACAGTCCCTGAACCCACTATCTCAAATGTGCCCCTACCTGGGACCCTGGCTCCACCCCATTCTCTGTGTCCCTACCCAGTTCTGTCCCATCCATAACCCTGACCCTAACCCCAGCACCACCCTACCCTCCATTCTGCTCTACCTGGCCACTCCATCCCTAACCCCACCCACTCTCTGCCTTGCCCAACTTCCACATCGGCCCCACCCATCCATAATCCGGTCCCTCCCACCCCAGCTCCATCCCTCTGAGGCCGTCTCCAGCTGTCTCGGCCCAGCTCCCATAACCCCACTCCTTCACCCCAGCTCTGTGGTGCTTGCGGTCTCCCGTGGAAGCTCCGTGTGCCGAGGCTCCTGGACCCGTGCATTGGAGGAACTGGGCGCAGACAAGGGCTCCAGGCTCAAAGGTGCAGGCCACAAGGAGGGAGCATGGAGATGGGACATGGGGGGGGGGGCGATGATGTCCCAAAAATAAGGCAGGGAGGTGGGGAGGGACACTGGCAGGTACCCCAGGACCACGCATGGATCTGAAGCCCAAAGCCAGGGCCCATGACAGGTGCCAAACCCCAGTTCCAGGGGCCGCAAGTATGCCTTCCCTCAAGGTCCTGGTGCTGATCCCCACTCTTTGCAGACCACCTGGCCTTCGTGGGTTTCAAGGGCGCATTTCGGCCCCCGTGGGTGTCACTGCGGACGGATGAGCGCTCAGTTCGGCTCTTCCAGGCAGTGCCCGTGCCAGTGCAGCGCAGGCGGCCACTGTGAGTTTGACGGACTGCGGGACTAAGCCCCGCCGACACCGATGCCCCAGCACCCTGGTGAGGGATGTGGGGGAGGCCGAGGTGGGGACAGCACCAACCCTGGCGTAGCAGAGACCCGACGAGGAGGAAGCACTGCCCAGCTCAGCAGGACAGGATCTGGGAGTGTCCCTCGGGCTTTGCCCTGCCCGCGGCACCCCCAGTTTGGGCGCCCAGAGTTCCTTGCCAGCGCAGAAACAGCTCTGGGCCACCAGATTGCAGCCTGGCGCATCCACGCTGCTCTTAGGATGGTGACCAGGGGCTTTGCTGTCCCTTGAGCTCACTCAAGTCTCACGGGGGGCGTGATGACATCTGTGTTTGGTCACAAGACATCAAGTCAGGGTTGCATAGGAATGTGAGTTCAGGGTATGGTCTGTTTGTAGTCCTACAGTAACATTGGGGCTGTGTCACGGGGAAGGGTGACGCCAGAGTGGTGGTCATGGCCATGGAGGGTATGGCAGTCAGGTCCAGGTGGTGTTGCTTGTCAGTTTAGGGGTGTGTTCTAGTCATGGACATGGTTAGGCTTTAAGTGGGCTCCTGTGGAGTAAGGTGACACCAGGGTACTGCAGTCACCTTGGGTAACTGAGTAAGGGCACAGCTGCAGAGGGCGTGGCCACATCAAGGCCTGCTTAAGCCTGGGCATGGCCATCGTGACAGGCATCCAAGCCAGCAGCAAGTTAGGAACCTGCGAAGTGGAGCTGTGGGAGCTGTGTGAGCACCTGCATGGTCTTCAGCACCCCAGGTCTGGGGGCCGTGCGGGAGCAAGTGGCTACAAGGGGTTGCCTGAGCTGCGACAGCAGTGGCGATAGCAGCGTTTTACTTCTTTATGCGCCCGTGTCTGCCTGGCCCTGCATAGACAGTGCTGGGCTGTGAGTACGGACACTGCTAAGCCACAATAAACAAAGAAACGCAGCCTGTGCAGGTCTGTCTTCTGCATTGCACAGCTGCCCAACCTGGGCAGCAGGACCTCCTAAGTGCCCACACTGGTCTTGACACCCCAGACAGACAAGGGAGAGGTGCTGCCCAAGGTCCCCCCACCCCCAGTGGGCCTCAGCTACTACCTAGTTGACCACAGTTTTGGACAGGATGGATGCTGCTGCCCAGCATCTATTCTACCCTGTACAGGTTTCTGGGCTTCTGGCACCAGTGTTTTCTGACCTCTAGACTATACTGTATCCTGTACACTGGAGACTGTCCCCAAACCCGCTGCTTAAAAGGTGCCCCAAATGCCACCTGTGCTGGCTGGTCCCTGGATAGGACACCGAACACCAGTGCTCAGCCCCAAGACCCCATTCCCTATGCTGCTTTGCAGTACCTCACACCGTGCTCTGTCTTTCCTGGCCCATGCAGGGTGGCTTCAGAGCAGCAGCCACCCCATCTTCTGGCAGGAGAAGCTTCATTCTCAGTATCCCATTACTGTCTGGGGGCCCCCATCCTCAATGAGAAATGAACTCACCAGAGCACTTGCATGCATGCTCACCTCAACCCAAGGGCACAGCAGGGGCCCCAAGCAGGACGGGTTTCAGGGACACCTGGGGTCACTGAGCCCAGCAGGTCCAGTCTGCAACTCAGCAATGCTCAATGGTCCTCATGGGTTTAATGTGTTAAAATCACGAAGCAGTGGTGCTGGGACAGAGGACCCCAGAAAAGTCAATCCTATTCTCTGGCCGCCAATGTCCTCTGGGAAGGGCAGATGAGCGGATGGGCATGTGCACCCTAAGATACCTTTTGTCACCCTTTCTGCAGAGGGGGCACATACACCCGTGTCCTGGCTGAACCCTAACTTCAGAGCTCGTCAGACTGTCCTGAGCCTGGCGGGAGTCTGTGGGACACAGTGGCCAGATACTCTGAGGGTCTTGAACAGTCTGTGCTGCGGGACAGGCACACAGCCTGTCAGTGTGAGGTCCTGAGCGGGCGTCCAGGTGGGCGGTGGCTTCACAGATCCTCCTTGGTCCTGCCCGCGTGGTCCTTGGCCCGTGGAGCTGGTGCACCCGTCTTCTTGCCTTTCGCTGTCTTGGTGGCATTCTTTTCCCGGCTGCCTCCGCCCTTGCCAGGGTAGACCTGTCCCTCCAGAGTCACATCTGCACAGCGGTCCTGATCCACGAGGAAGTCCTTGATCTCCCAGGCATAGCTGCCGTCCCGGAGCATAAAGATGGCTCGATCCGAGCCCACGATGAACCTTAGAAGGAAGCAACAGTGAATGAGTAGGTGATCCTGGAAATGAGACCCAGTGCCTGCCCTGGGTGCAGGGAGGAACAGGCCCAAGGCTGCTAGCCAGCAAGGCAGGGGCTGGACTGCAGGCAACACTGTCCTTGCTCGAGGCCCAGGGGGCAGAGGCAGACAAATGGCTTCTGCGAGAGCCACTGGCCATTCTGGTCACAGCCAAAAAGGGATTCGAGGGCTCATGTCTGCCCATCCACCAAGTCTACAGAGCAGCCTGGGCCAGGCAGCAATGAGTTCCCTTAAGGGTTTCCCCTATTTAGGAGAGCCCTTCACACCACACCCTAGACACGGTATGTTCCAAATCACTAGGCTGAGAACCCAGGGGTCCTCCAAGTCCCCACGGTGCCCCCAGGGCCCACCTCTGCACATCATAATTGGCATTAAACAGGCTGCCCTGCCAGAGGCTGGTGATCTCCTCCATCTCCTTCTCTGTGGGGCTCCCCGACACAGTGACAAACATCATGAGCGTCTTCCCCTTCTTGGTCATCTTCAGGATGCTCTCGGGCTTGCCAGGATCAAGCCGGGAGAAATCGATGGGGGCAGCGGGGCGCTTGTGCTCAGGGAGATCACCTTCCTCGATGTCGTCATCCTTCTGCGGGGGGGGGGGGGGTAAGATGACAGTAGTTAACGTCAGAAGTGCACCGGATAAAGACACTACGCTGTCCTGCTGTCACGGGAAAGCAGGAGCAGATGGCCAGGGCCTGGCAGCTGATGGGACCTGCAGGAGAAGTATGGCTGGCCACACTCACAGTGGGTATCCAGGAATGTAGACGGTCCCTCAGCAACACAATCCCTTGTGCTTCCTTCATTCCGCTGACAGGGACATACCGATCCAGGCCCCTCACCACCACCCCAAACAGTGCCAAGCCTAGATGGTTTCTACCACCTGGAGGAGCACATCACAGGCTCAGTCTTTTTGCAAACTCTGTCCAGCACTTCACTGGGTCTGGGCCTGTTACGTAAACGCCTGTCACTACAATCCTAATTCACCCTGCCCCTCCACCATAGCTCTTGCTCGGCCCTTTAGTTGGAATAAGCCTCTCCCAGGGAGCTCCCTCCCCTTCCCCCTCCCCCCCACTCCAGGTGGGGTTGAGATTCAGCTCCTGGGATCCAGACCCTGGTTTCTCAGAGCAAAGCTCCCTTCCACTCACCACACTACCTGTCCTTTTCCTCATCCAGCCTTATCATCCTTACAACTCTCACTGACAACCCTTCCACAGGCCAGAGTCCTTCAAAAGTCACCAAGGGCAGAGCAGAGACTACAGAGCTTCTGCTAATCTGCCTGTGACCTGGGGGCAAGTTATTTAACCTCTCCGTTTCAAAGTCCTGCTACCAAAAACTTGAGATAAAACTCCGAAGATGAGCTCCAAAATTCCTCCCAGCGACAGCACCCCCTTCTGGGCATATCCTGAAACGACCTAGAGGAAAGTTTACCAAGCCAGCAGCAAGCACCGTAAACTGCTATCAGTGGCGAGGACTGGGTTAACAAACCCCCCTAAACCACCAGGGCAGAACTTTTCCTTGGACAGGACCCCCCCCCAATAGTTCTCACGACTGCCCCCCACCCCCACCCCACCTCCAGGCCCAGGTGCACAGTTCGGACAGCAGGATGCAGTACCTTGCCTGACTGCAGCTCTTTGGAGTTAGGAGCGGGCATGTGCCCCAACCACCCAGTCCCTCAGGCCGATCCCTGATTCTCCCGGGACAGCGCACGGGGTCTTGGGGTGCGTCTCCATCACACGCGCGCGCGTCTTACTACAATAACCCGGGATGGCATTACACCCGTGCACCCCGGTTACACCCAAGCCCTCCAAGCCCGAAGCAGAGGAGGAGCCGGGGCTCGGCCTAGGCTGGGCGTGCAGTGGCCCCTCGAGGCCAGCGGGGATCCCTAGTGGGGAGGACCCGGGCCCAGCGCGCGCACCTCCCACTGCTCCAGGAGACGCGCCATGTCGGCATCGTTGTAATCGCGAATGTCCTTCTTCTTGCGTGGCGGGGCGGTGGTCTCGTCCGCCGTCCCGGCCGGACTCTCGGCTGCGTGGGCCCGAGGCCATGGCAGCAGGTCGGAGGCGCAAAGCAGGAGCAGAGCCGCGCACGCCCACCTGCAGGCCGCCATCTTCGCCTCGCCGCGCCCTCGTGACCCCTCAAGCCCCGCCCCTCGCCTCACGTGTTCTGTGGCCCCGTAAGCGTGGACCAATGGGTGGACGTCATTTCACTGTAGGCCCGCCCCCGTAGTACCGCCCACCTGGGCGTAGCTTTGACACAAGTGACCCGTTATTCTCTTAAACATCTTTACGTCCACCCAATGGAAGAGAAGTCGGTGCGCCTCTGGCCCGCCCCCTAGTTTCAGGCCCCGCCCCCGCTCCACCACCCCTCAGACAGGCCCACAAGCCCCGCCCTGCGGACCAGCCTTTACGTGAACACGCTGGCGTGCGTTCCCCCCTACCCCGGCCATGCCACGCCCTTTTCCGGATTTTAACTGAGGCCCCGCCCCTTTGAGCTCCCCTCCTGGCCCGATTGGCCTATCAACTCTGGCCGCGTCGCAGGATTACGCCTGTAGCTCCGCTCACCCGCCGCTGAGGCCACGCCCTCCGGGACACGCCCCGGCTTCCGGAAGCTCTGCCTGTGGTTGGCTCCTGAGCTGGCGGCCTCGTTTCCTGCCCCGAGTTCCCGCGGGCTCGTCAGCCCCGACCCGAGGCTGCCCCGGCCCTGTGACGTCAGGCGAGGCCGGTGGCCTCTGGGGCCGCCCGCGACCGTGTCAGAGGCGCCGCTTCTTTGGCTTCTTCCCCAGAGAGGCCGCACCTTGGTCCCCATTTCTTCTTTCCGACCCGCCTGTTCCCTAGGCCCGATCCGTTCAAACCCAGTGACACTCTTCTGGTCACTGCAGTGACTCCGATTTGGGGCAGGAGAGAGCACAGGGGGGCTGAGGCGCCTGCCTTGCGCACAGCCCACCCAGATCTGCTCCCCAACTCCTCCAGAGAGTCCTCCCTGAGCCCTACCTGGGCATTTCCCCTAGAAGAAACCTAAGCCCCCAGTTTTTTCTGTTCTAAATCGAGGCCTACTGATTTTATTTAAAATGTAGTTACAGAAGGACCCAGTTTTTTAAATTATAAGATTTATTTTTATATTTTGGAGTTTGGGCCACACCCGGCAGCGCTCAGGGGTGTGATTCTGCCTGATTCTGCATTCTGGGCTCAGAAATTGCCCTTGGCAGGCTTGGGAGGCCATATGGGATGATGGGGATCCAACCTGGGTCTGTCCTCAGTCATAAACATGCAAGGCAAACGCCCTACTGCTGTGCTATCACTCTGGCCCCAAGATTTATTTATTTTAGGTTTCTGGGCCACACCCGGTGATGCTCAGGGGTTACTCCTGGTTATGCGCTCAGAAATCGCTCCTGGCTTGGGGGACCATGTGGGACGCCAGGGGATCGAACCACGGTCCATCCTAGGTTAGTGCATGCAAGGCAGATGCCCTACTGTTTGTGCCACCGCTCCAGCCCTAAGGTTTATTTATTTTATTTATTTTGGTTTTTGGGCCACACCCGGCGTTGCTCAGGGGTTACTCCTGGCTGTCTGCTCAGAAATAGCTCCTGGCAGGCACGGGGGACCATGTGGGACACCGGGATTTGAACCAACCACCTTTGGTCCTGGATCGGCTGCTTGCAAGGCAAACACCGCTGTGCTATCTCTCCGGGCCCCAGGTTTATTATTTTTTAATGCCTGACTTTTGGATAACACCCAGTAGTTCTTGGGTTTACTCCTGGCTCTGCACTTAGGGATCATCCCTTTGGTGCTCAGGGACCTAATGGGATGACGGAGATGGGCATCATGCAAAGCAAAAACCCTCCCTGCTCTGGTCCCATGTAGTTATAAGATAGTTTTAATAAGCACCAAGTCCCAGTTGGGAGCGGTCAAGTAAAAGTTCTAAGGCTTGCTGTCAAACCTTAGAAAGCTGCACCCTCTGCTGGTATTACGTCCCAACAATTCATTTTCCGTGACCAATAGCTGCTCACTGCCAGTTCTCCCCTATCAAAAGCGCTCCTTTTATTTATTTTTGTTTGTGTTTGGGCCACACCCGGCAGCGCTCTCCGGTTACTCCTGGCTATTCGCTCAGAAATCTCTCCTGGCAGGCACGGGGGAGCATATGGGATGCTGGGATTCAAACCACCATTGGTCCTGGGTCAGCTGTTTGCAAGGCGAATGCCTTCTGCTGTGCTATCTCTCCCGCCCCACAAGCGCTCCTTTTAACTTCTTAATTCATACCCTGTATTCTAGGCAGACCGGTATTGCACTGCCCAAATGTCTAATGCAAAGCACCTCTGAATGGGACCGTACTTGGAGCTGATAAAAACAAAACAGAAAATGGGGCAATAGTAGTACACACCTTGCCTCACTATGGGGGAAATCCATATGGGTTCCACCCTCAACACTAACAAAAAAAAAAAAAACAGTAAAAAGCCAGCCCGGGATCGGAGAGATAGCATGGAGGTAAGGCATTTGCCTTGTATGCAGAAGGACGGTGGTTCGAATCCCGGCATCCCATATGGTCTCTGGAGCCTTCCAGAAGCAATTTATGAACGTAGAGCCAGGAGGAACCCCTGAGCGATGCCGGGTGTGACCCCAAAATCCTCCTCCCCCCCCAAAAAAAAGAACAGGCCCCAGGACACCTCCAAGCTAGGGAAGCTGCCCGGACTGTGCCTTCATCTTTTTTTTTGTTTTTTTTTTTTTTGGCCACACCCAGTTGATGCTCAGGGGTTACTCCTGGCTAAGCACTCAGAAATTGCCCCTGGCTTGGGGGGGACCATATGGGACGCTGGGGGATCGAACCCCGGTCCTTCCTTGGCTAGTGCTTGCAAGGCAGACACCTTACCTCTAATGCCACCTCACCAGCCCCTGTCCCTTCATCTCGTCATGGAATTCAGCTTTAGTGATTTCAGCTTCCCTTCTTGCTCCCTGGTTTCCATTTCAGCAAGCGCCACTTGGCTGTGTGTGTGTGTGTGTGTGTGTGTGTGTGTGTGTGTGTGTGTGTGTGTGTGTGTGTGTGTATTTCAGCAAGCGCCACTTGGCTGTGTGTGTGTGTGTGTGTGTGTGTTTGTGTGCGCGCGAGTGTCTGTGCTAGGATTCAGCCCAGGGCCTCACAGACACATGACACATAAGCTCCCTAGATTCCTTTTCCATTCCGAGGGGAAGGAGTGGCAGACCTATTCCCTCACTTCCCCTGAAGAGGCTGACACCCCATAGCATCCGGAACCCACTCCCCCATTGTGGTTGCTCCCCGACAACCTCACATCTGTCCATCTCACTGGGCAGCAATAAACCTGTGCCAGCCTCTTGTTCTGTTTTTCTGGAGAGGGTGTTAAGGACACACTGCCTGCTCGAGATTGGAGATTCAATCAATCCTTATCATAGGCTCCAGCTCTAGAAGAAACTGTTCTGTGAGCTGGGCAGGGGTGGGGAGAAAGGGCAGAGACAGGGTGGGCGCTGGGTGGGCCCTGCTCTGTCACAGAGTGTCCCCCACTGCCCTCACAGGAGCCCAGACCTGGCCCTGGGTCAGGGCATGTGAATGTGTGGCAGATGGAAGGATGGTGTAGATGACCCAAGTAAGACCTCGGATAGGTGAGAAAGGAGGGGGTCCAGGAAGAGCCCTGCAGGGTGGGGTTCAGGGTGGGGCAGATCCGAAGAGGGTGTCTGAATAGAAGGGAGGAACTAGGACTCAGGATCTCCACCCCCACCCCAGAGCAGCTCTGTGCAGGACGGTGAACCTCAAAGTCACTGCCCTCCTTGCTCATAATAAACTCAGAGCTAACTAGGACGCACTAGTGCTATTTCTGGGTTACCATGGAGAGAGTCAGTATGGTTGGTTCATCACAGCTCCTCCAGGCTCTGGGGACCTGCTCCAGAGAAGGGCTGTGAGTTCACAAAGGCCCTCGTCTGGGGAACCTTTTCGATTTTAGAAGGCCCCGGACTCTCTCCCCTTTGGCTGGTCTCTGCTCTTGCTGGCCGCGTTGATGGAGTGCATGGCTGTTTCTCAGACCTGTCGGGTTTTTTTTTTTTTTTTTTTTTTTTGGTTTTTGGGCCACACCCTGTGCCGCTCAGGGGTACTCCTGGCTATGCGCTCAGAAGTTGCTCCTGGCTTCTTGGGGGACCATATGGGACACCGGGGGATCGAACCGCAGTCCGTCCTAGGCTAGCGCAGGCAAGGCAGGCACCTTACCTCCAGCGCCACCGCCCGGCCCCAGACCTGTCGGGTTTGAGTTTGGAGGATTCACTGCAGGGCCACCCCGATAATGCTTATTTGTTTGGTTTGGGGGTCACAGCCCAGAGTGTTCGGGACTACTGCAGGCAGTGCTGGGGTGTGGAAGGGGATTGCACAGGGCTGGGGATACATTCTGGCTGAGGCTGAGGGCAGTTCAGCCCCAAGGCTGCATGCAGCGCTGGCCTCAAGGAAGTGAATCTGTGTCCCCAGGGTCTGAGACTTGCCTAGCGCAGGCGGGGCCTGGCTGGAACTTCCTGGGGCTGTGCCCACCCTGCACTTCCCAGTCCGCTCCTTCGTTCGGTCCACGAACCACACCCAGGTCTGTCTCACCGGACACTGTTGCCTGGGACCTGAGTCAGCCAGCCAAGAGCCCTGGAGCAGAGCTCCTGCCACTCAGCGGCCAGTCCTCCAGCGGAGGGGAACAGTGGGCAAGGCCACTACTCTGGGGGGATAGGGGCTGCACCCTGAAAGTGCTGTGGCAGTGGGCGGGATGCTCGGAGGGAAGACAGGTCAGTTGCTCAGGAGGCTTTCTGTCTAGGTCTCATCCTGGTGCAGCAGGAGAGGGGTAGGGGTAGGGAGCAAAGAGAGATAAAGAGGCAGAGACAGAGGACAGAGGCGAGAGGCAGAGAGACAGAGACAAAAAAGGCAGAAACAGACAGAAAGACAGAGAGGCAAACAGAAACAGACAGGCAGAGACAAGAGAGGCAAACAGAGAGACAGAGGCAGAGACAGACAGAAAGGGAGACAGAGAGGCAAGACAGAGAGACAGAGAGGCAAACAGATAGAGACAGAGACAAAGACAAGGGACAGAGAGACAGAGACAAGATAGACAGAAAACAAGAGAGAGAGGCAGACAGACAAGAGAGGCAGAAGATAGAGAGACAGAGGAAAGCAGAGACAGAGACAAAGACAAGAGACAGAGGCAGAGAGACAGAGACCAGGGAGGTAGAGACAGAAAGACAGAGGCAGAGACAAGGCAGAGACAAACACAAGAGACAGAGAAGCAAAAAGAGACAGAGTCAGAGACAAGAGGCAAGACAGAGACAGAGAGAGGCCCGCCCCGCCCCACACAAGCCCGGCACACGCCCTCTGGATGGCCCGAGTGGCAGCCCGCGTGCGGTCCCGTCCGCAGAACGGAGCGGGGGCCTGCAGGCCAGGCCAGGCCAGCGCCGCGAGGCGGGAGACGGGAGCACCCGGGGCCGGGCTGGGCCGGGCCGGGCCGGGCCGGGCCGGGCCGGGCGCTGACATCAGGCCGGAGCGGCGCCGCCCTCGCCTCCCGCCCCGCCAGCCCCCCGCGCTTCCCGGGGGAGGAGCCGCGCCCCGCGCCAGCATCCGGGAGG
Organism: Suncus etruscus; assembly: GCF_024139225.1. Classification (NCBI taxonomy): domain Eukaryota; kingdom Metazoa; phylum Chordata; class Mammalia; order Eulipotyphla; family Soricidae; genus Suncus; species Suncus etruscus. The sequence goes on along the minus strand of NC_064858.1, from coordinate 10,234,833 downwards.
GAGGGAGGGAGGGAGGGAGGGAAGGAGGCCGGCCGGCCGGCCGGGGCGGGCGGAGGCAGCGGGGGCGGAGACGCGGCACCAGCGGCTCCCATAGGCTCCGGGCCGGCAGGGGCGAGCGGCGGGCGGGCGGGCGGCGCGGGGTCAGCGGCGGCGGCGGGGCGAGGGCGCCCCGAGGACGGCGATCCGGGGCGATCCGCGCCCCGCCCTTCCTCCCAGTCGCGGCCGGCGCCCTCGGAAGTTGCAGGCCGGGGAAGATGGCAGGAGCCGGGGGCCGGGCGGCGGGGCCCCAGTGAGGAGTCGAGTCCGCGCGGGCCGGCCCGGCAGGAGCGCGCGCGTGGGCTCGCTCGCGCGGGGCCTCCGATGCGCAGCGCCCCGGGGGTCGCCGGGGAGCGCAGCCACCGCGGCCGGAGCCGGGGAGACCCCCGGGCATGGACTCGCCCCCGCCGCCGCTGCCGGGCTCCGGAGCGCACGGGGCGGGAGGCGCTCAGTGAGTGATCGGGGCCGCCCGGCGCCAGGCCGCCGCCCGCCCGCTCGCTCGCTCCTGCCTCGGCGGCTCGGCTCGGCCACACCCTCGGCGGCGCCCGGCGGGAGGACGAGATGCGCCCCGGGCCGGGGGTGCCCGGAGGGGTCGCGGCGGCTCGCCCAGCCCACCACGTGCGGCGCTGACAGCCGGCCAGCCGGGAGGCTCGGTGGTGCCCGCGCCCCTCCCCGAGGAAGGCTGCGGATTTCAAAGAAAGGACGGAAGGACGGAAGGAAGGAAGGAAGGACAACTCCCAGTTTCCCCGCCCGCCCGCCCGCCCGCCCGCGCCGGGCCGGCCATGCCCAGGAAGGCGGCGGCGGCGGCGGCCCGGCACCAGGGACTTTCCTGGCCGCGTCGGATGTGAGTGAGTGAGCGCGCTCGCCCGCCCGCCCGGTTCATGGTCGCTGCCGGCCGGCCCGCAGGCCCCACGCCGCCCGCCGCGCTGCATGGCATGATGGTGCGGCGGGGGAGCCGCGGCCCGGGCCTGCCGACGACTCGCGACGGGGGTGGCGGCGCTAGCGGGGTCCCCAGCGGCATGCCAGTGCCCCCCGGGCGCGATGGCTAGCGGCAGCGCTGGGCAGCCCACCGGCGAGGCGGCTTCCCCGGCTCCCCCCACGGTCGCCGGCTCGCAGCCGCGCAAGAGGCTGGCGGCCGTGTGCGACCACTGCAAGGCCAAGATGCAGCTGGTGGCCGACCTGCTGCTGCTGTCGAGCGAGGCGCGGCCCGTGCTCTCCGAGGGCGCCGAGTCCTTCGAGCAGTGCCGGGACACCGTCATCGCGCGCACCAAGGGCCTGTCCATCCTCACCCACGACGTGCAGAGCCAGCTCAACATGGGCCGCTTCGCCGAGGCCGGGGACAGCCTGGTGGAGCTGGGCGACCTGGTGGTGTCGCTCACCGAGTGCTCGGCGCACGCGGCCTACCTGGCGGCCGTGGCCACCCCGGGCGCGCAGCCCGCGCAGCCGGGCCTGGTGGACCGTTACCGCGTGACGCGCTGCCGCCACGAGGTGGAGCAGGGCTGCGCCGTGCTGCGCGCCACGCCGCTGGCCGAGCTGAGCCCGCAGCTGTTGCTCGAGGTGTCGCAGGGCCTGTCCCGCAACCTCAAGTTCCTCACGGACGCGTGCGCCCTGGCCAGCGACCAGTCCCGGGACCGCTTCGCGCGCGAGCAGTTCAAGCTGAGCGTCAGGTGCATGAGCGCCAGCGCCTCGGCCCTGCTGGCCTGCGTGCGCGAGGTCAAGGCGGCGCCCAGCGAGCTGGCCCGCGGCCGCTGCGCGCTCTTCAGCGGGCCCCTGGTGCAAGCGGTGGGCGCGCTGGTGGGCTTCGCCACCGAGCCCCAGTTCCTGGGCCGCGCGGCCGCCGTGAGCGCCGAGGGCAAGGCGGTGCAGACGGCCATCCTGGGCGGTGCCATGAGCGTGGTGTCCGCCTGCGTGCTGCTCACCCAGTGCCTCAGGGACCTGGCGCTGCACCCCGACGGCGGCGCCAGGATGGCGGACCACAGGGACCGGCTGCGGAGCTCGGCCTGCGCCGTGTCGGAGGGCTGCACCCTGCTCTCCCAGGCCTTGCGCGAGCGCTCATCGCCCAGGACTCTGCCGCCCGTGAATTCCAATTCTGTGAATTAGTCCGGACCCAGGGGAGCGAGCCCTGCCCTGCCCTGCTCTGCTCCCCGACCCCGCCACCGATACCAAAGAGATCACAGGGGAAGCCTACCCACCCACCCAGGTGGAGCGCACCCGCGGAGGAACCTTGGCATGGCAGAGGCGAGGCCACCGTACCTGGACGAAGACGTCGACCACGCCTGGGGACTGCGCCTCTGCCCTTGCTGAGGACTCCTCCAACTCAGCTTTCTCGTGGATGACTCGTGGGTTCATTTGGGGCTCGTTGGTTTTGGCTCTTCTTTTTTTTTTAATTTTAACTTTATTTTTGGTCTTTTGTTTTCTCATGAAAAGAAAGGTTACCTCAGTTTCTCATTCCCCAGATATGGATGTAGCTACCTTTTATTGTCTGTTATTTTTTTTCCCAGCGATCCTGTTGAGTCCTGAGTATTCCTTGGTGTGTGGGAACTACTCTGGTTTCGCCCATGGGTTCGTAAACGGAGGGGACGCGGCTGTTGAGTGTGTGAACCCCCCCTTTTTTTTAATTTACATTATAAAGTGATTCCCCCTAGCCCCGCCCAATGTCAAGTTTTTACCTTGCATGTACTGGAGTATTTATTTCATCTATTAAAACGTTATGTTTCTCAGATGGCGTTTTTGGTAGTTGTCGCTGCTTTTCAAGAATCTCTGGGGTGGTGCTGGCCTCCCTCCCCAGAAGTTGCCAACTTTCCTGTGCTCTAGGGAGGGAGGGGTTCTGAGCCCTGATGAAAGACAGGGATTTTTCCCCCACCGCTGCAGTGTCCAAGGCATAGGATGGGGCTTACCCACTCTCTTGCCCTTGGTGTCTGTGTCTCTGACTCCGTGGGCAGTGCTCAGGCTGAGGGGTTTGCCACCAGGCTGGTGTCTAGCTCCACGGAGTTGTCTGCAGCCCCCAACTAGACCCGATCAAAGCTAATGGGGCTCCAGGGGAAGCAGTGGGAATCTGTGCCAGCAACTTTGAGGCCCCAGTCTTTTTATTAACTTATTTTGGTTTTTGGGCCACACTTGGTGCTCAGGGGTTACTCCTGGCTCTGCTCAGAAATCACTCCTGACAGGCTCTGAGGACCATATGGGATGCTATGAATTAAACCCAGATTGGCCACATTGCTAGGCAAACTCCCTACCGGTGTGCTATCTCTCCTTCCCGAGGCCCCAGTCTTTGGCAGGTTGTGCCCTGCTCTTAGGGCAAGGCCCAGGTGATGCCCTGGTGGCAGAAGGCGTTGGTAAAGGCTACTTGGGGCTACCTGAAGGTTGTCCTTTCTGCAGGTGTTGGGGACAGTTATATGGGGATGGGTGTCTGTGGGGACTTTGCTGTCTCAGGTGGTCCCGGTTGGGTCCACATTTGGCAGAACCCAGATAGCCCCTGCCCTGGAGCCTCCCCAAGGGCAAGATGCTAGCTTGATTCCTGCTCCATGTTCATGTAGTCTTTGCCGTTCCCCAGGGCCAAGGGGAACCACTGTGGGGGAGAGTGGAGGGAGGCTGCACTCAGCATGTCCTGGGACCCACCACTCACGTGGGCTAAGGGTTGAGTGGCTCCTTTCAAGATGGAAGCAGTCTGAGTCCCTGAGTCCCTTGTCCAGAGCCTGCCCTTGAGTTGTGCTGCGAATCTGATGTCTGGGGAGAGAAACAAGGACTGGGGCTGGAGAGATGCATGGAGGTAGGTTGTTTGCCTTGCATACAGAAGGAAGGTGGTTAGAATCCCGGCATCCCCACCTGAGCCTGTTGAGAGCGACTTCTGAGCACAGAGCCAGGAGTAACCCCTGAGCGCTGCCAGCTGTGACCCAAAAACCAAAAAAAAAAAAAAAGACAAGGACTGTTGGTGGCTTCTGGACTCAGTCCAGGCAGAAGTGATTTCCAGGAAAATGGCAAAGCCAAAAAAACAAAGTCACTGTCCCTTATGGCCGAGGTGGTGCTGGCAGCTGCCACCAGCCTCTGTTCTCAGCTATGCCTTAGGGCCCAGCTCTGGCCCTCAGCCCTGCCTCTGTCTGAGCTGCTGATCTGGCATCCTCATCTGGCCCTGCTTCTGAGATAAGTCCAGGAGGTTCAGATGGGCGCAATTCCAGCAGGTGTGTGGGTGGGGAGGGAAAGAGGAGGGCGGAGCAGGGGAGAGAGGGAGGGAGGAGAGTGGAGGAGGAAAGAGGAGGGGCACACGAGAGGGTGGAAAACAGGGAAGGGAGGGGAGGAGCAGGTAGGACAGGGAGGAGGAGGAAGGGAAGTGAGGAGCCAGTTGAGAACAGGTGAGGGAAGGGAGGAAGGGGAGTGTGGAAGTAGAGGGAGAAGGAGGGGAGAGGGGAAGAGCAGGTGGGAGGAATGGGAAGGGGAAGAAGGGAGGGACAGGGAAGGGAAGGGAATAGAGGAAGCAGGGGAGAGGAACGGTACCTTGTGCTCCACCTTCCATTGAAATGTGGGGCCCATTGTGGAAGACCAGCCTCAAACCAGGTGGGGAGGGGTGGCAGGGCACAGAGATCCTGGGCCCATTAAAGTGTCTGCTTGATTGCCTCACGGCTGCCAGCCCCTACTAGCCCTTGAGAGAGCAGCTTTGGGTTTCAGCCTGGGCCCTCATGCAAATTCTTGGTTTAAGAAATCAAGTTGGGGGGGGGGAACGGCTAAAAAAAAAATCAAGTTGGGGGCCGGAGAGATAGCCTGGAGGTATGGTGTTTGCCTTGTATGCAGAAGGTGGTTCGAATCCTGGCATCCCATATGGTCCCCTTAGCCTGCCAGGAGCGATTCTGAGCTCAGAGCCAGGAGTAACCCCTGAGTGCCACTGAGTGTGGACCCCTCCCCCCAAAAAAATCAAGTTGATTTTTGCCTGACAGTTGGATGGAATAACGGAGCCACCTGGTGGGTGTCCCTGTGCACACTGAAGCTGTTCCTCCCAGATGGAGGAGAGAGGGAGGGAAAGAGAGAAGTGCTGTTCTGGGCTGGGCCCCTACACAGGTGTGTGCCAGGTAGACTCAGGGCCCAGTATGACTGGGGCTGCTTGCTCCCCTTGTGGAGAGGCCCCTGGCCCACTAATGCCTTCCCCAGCTCTGTCCTATTGTACTGGGTCAGCTTACTCTTACTTTATTTTTTTCTTTATTTTTGGGTCACACCCTGCAGCACTCAGGGGTTCTCCTGGCTCTGTAGAACTCAGAAATCGCTCCTGGCAGGCATGGGTGACCATATGGGACACCAGGATTCGAACCAACCACCTTTGGTCCTGGATCGGCTGCTTGCAAGGCAAACACCGCTGTGCTATCTCTCCGGGCCCGGGTCAGCTTACTCTTACTTTTTTTTCCTTTATTTTTGGGTTACACCCTGCAGTGCTCAGGAGTTCTCCTGGCTCTACACTCAGAAATCGCTCGTGGCAGGCACGGGGACCCTATGGGATGCGGGGATTCGAACCACCGTCCTTCTGCATTCAAGGCAAACACCCTACCTCCGTGCTATCTCTCTGACCCCTTACTCTCCTTCTTATGCCAGAAGCCAGGGAGGGGCTTGTCTGTCAGGAGAGCACCTCTGGGAGCTAGGCTGGAGCTGCAGCCAGTGTAGGAGCCGGGGCCAGGCTGGTGCTGGTAGTGAAGCTGGAGCTGGCGCGAGAATCTTGCTAGCAGTGGAGCCTGTATTGGAGCTGGAGCTGGTGTAGGAGCCTGTACTGGTGTAGCTGGGGCCAGTGCTGGAGCTGGTTCCGGGCTGATGCTGGAGCTAATGCTGGAGCTAGTGCTGGACCCTGTCCCGGAGCCCAGGTGACTGGCAGCTGCATCTCTGTGGATCCTTGCTTGCCAGCTGCCTTTTTTTTCCTTGGTTATTTTGAGACCTTTTTCTCAGCCAGAGGAGAAGTTTGCAAGTTTGGAAGATGGTCTGTATACATGTATGTTAACACATGTGGACTCACCAGGCACACACCACATGTGAGAGCCTGAAGTCACACACACAGGAGCATCAGCTTTTCTCTTTTTTTCTTTTTGTTTTTTTTTTTGGTTTTTGGGTCAAACCCCGGCAGCGTTCAGGGGCTACTCCTGGCTCTACGCTCAGAATCGCTCCTGGCAGGCTTGGGGGACCATATGGTATCCTGGGATTCGAACCACCATCTTTCTGCATGCAAGGCAAACACCCTACCTTCATGCTGTCTTTCCGGCCCCTAGAGCATCAACTTTTCTCTGCATTGACTCTTGGCCCTGAGAAATGGAGCTGGTGAGGGCCGGAGAGATAGCACAGTGGTAGGGCATTTGCCTTACATACAGCTGACCAGGACAGATGGTGGTTCAAATTCCGGCATCCCATGGGGCCGGGTAGGTGGCGCTGGAGGTAAGGTGTCTGCCTTGCAAGCGCTAGCCAAGGAAGGACCGCGGTTCGATCCCCCGGCGTCCCATATGGTTCCCCCAAGCCAGGGGCGATTTCTGAGCACATAGCCAGGAGTAACCCCTGAGCATCAAACGGGTGTGGCCCAAAAACCAAAAAAAAAAAAAAAAAAAAAAAAAAATTCCGGCATCCCATATGGTCCCCTGAACTTGCCAGGAGCGATTTCTCTCTCTCTCTCTCTCTCTCTCTCTCTCTCTCTCTCTCTCTCTCTCTCTCTCTCTCTCTCTCTCTCTCTCTCTCTCTCTCTCTTCCTCTTCCTCTCTCTTCCTCTTCCTCTCTCTCTCGCTCTCGCTCTCTCTCGCTCTCCCTCCCTCCCTCACTCCCTTTTCTTTCTCTGGGCCATATCTGTTGACACTCAGGAGTTACTCCTGGCTATGCACTCAGAAATTGCTCCTGGCCTAGGAGACCATGTAGGATGCTGGGGAATCGAACCGCAGTCCATCCTATGTCATCCAAGCCCTACCGCTTGCGCCACTGCTCCGGCCCCGCCAGGAGCGATTTCTTGAGTGTAGAGCCAGGAGTATCCCCTGAGTGCTACCGGGTGTGACCCCAAAACAGAACAAAACAAAAATGGAGTTGGCAGAACCTGATTAACAACAGTCAGTCTCCAAGGCTCTACTTGGCCCGGAACTCTGCCAGGTGTGGTCCTGACGACCCCAATGCCACCAGCCTGTATAAATTGTGAGAGCCCAAACCAGCACCTCTGTGCCCCTTTGGGTAGTTGAAGGTGGTGGAAACTTTCCTTCTCAAGCTGTCTAGAGGCAGTGAGAATCTGGGGCAGTTCCTGTGGGAGGATTGTCCTAGCTGGTACCTTGTGCGGAGGTGCTGCCCACAGGCTGTGGTGGTGCTGCCTAAGCTGAGGTGTGGGGCTCTGATGCAGCTCCCTGGCTTCTCTGTGTTCCAGGGCTGCTGCTCAGAACCAAGACCTCGAAGAGAAGTCTCAGAAGCTGTGATGATAGGGTGGCAGGGACATCTTTGGTGCTGATTTCTGGACCCCCCCCCCCCCCGTACCAGGGCATTTGTCTTGGTCATTTTCAGTTTTCCTGGGGACGAGACAGGCCTGCAGGATCCACTGGTTGGCGTGGGTAGTTGGAGGCCTTGTACTGGGCTAAGTGCTGTGTGTGGCCTGGGTGGCCACACTCTCCCTTCCTGTCCAGGCAGGGCCGGCCCAGGATGCTCCGTGCACAACAGGAAGCTGGGCCTGTGCTAGCCGAGATGATTCCACTGTGGTAGGCTCAGAAGTCGGAGTCTTGGTCAGTCTTTGTCTCCTGGGAAAGGATCCAGGGAGGAGCCAAGGGCCCACGAGATGCTTGGAGTCCAGTGGACCTTCTGTCTTTGGGCCACAGAACCAGAGCACCGAGACCCAGGACCGGCAACATCCACGGGGGCTGGTTCAGGAAGGAGCTTGGCCAGGAAGAATGGAGATTCTGAAGGGCGTGCAAGAGGCCAATGTGAGTCCAACTTCATAAAGTTAGGGACCAGCCCATGGAGTTAGGGAGCAGCCAAGTAAAATTAGGGACCATTCATTGTGAGGTTAGGGACCATCCATGTGAAGAGAGGGACCAACCCTGTGAGGTTAGGTACTACATGAGGGTAGGGACCTAACCCATGAGGTTAAGGACAAATGCTGTGAGGTTAGGGAAAAAGCATTCACATGATTGTAGGGACCAGCCACACTGACCTGAGGGTTTTGCTCTCCTGCCATGAGATGGGCAGGTGACATTCACTGTCCCAGTTACAATTCCACATCAGAACTGATCAACCTACCCTGGAAGCAGCAAAGAAGCCCAGCTGGTCCAGAGCAGCCCCAGACCACCCTAACCAGTTCCAATCAGTCGACAGCCCTAGATCAGCCCAAACAGTCCAGACCAGCCCCAACCAGTCTTAACCAGCCCAGACCAGTTTTAACCAGTTCTGACCAGTTCCAACCAGGCCTAGACTAGCTCTGATCGACCCAGATCAGTTCTTGCCTAGTGGGACAACTTGCGGAGCTCTGAGTCAGGTCCTGCTCTGGAGAGTGGAGGTGTTCTGGGGAGTAGGGACGGAGCTGTGAGATATGGGAGGGCCAGGAGGAGACCCCTCAATGCAGCCTGCTGCCCAGTGCTGCTCTGCTGTTTCTGTTCCGTAGTGTAAGGGGAAGGAGGCATTAGTCAGGACTCTCATTGCTGCTCCCGAGGTGAGGGGCGCACTTCCCACCACTCTTTGACTGAGTGGGTGAGAGTATCTAAGTCTTCCTCCCTGCTGGGAACTTCAGCTCCCGCAGGGGATGCAGCAGAGATGGAGATGCTCTGGACTTTTCAACAGGAACAGACCTTACCTGGTGGCTCTCCTGCTGGGATCCCTGATGAAGCACAACTGGCCGGATGGGGAACCCAAGGCTGCAACCAGCAGCTCTGCTGGAGGAAGCCCCTCTGGGGGCCCAGAATATTCCAGCAGGAAGGAAGTCCCACCCTAGCGGGGAGAGCTCAGAGTGCCTGTTCTGACCTCAGCTCCGGAGACATGGACGCACCCCTCCACTCTCCTCCTCCTAGCCTGGACAGTCCTTACCCTTCCTGTGACTGGGGCACAGGACATCTCTGCTACCTGCTGGGCCAGCTCCAGTGAGCCTGTGGGCAGGAAAGACGCTACAGAATCAGGTCCAGGGCTGAGCTGGGGCGGGTGCGCCTCAGTGGGAGCTGCTCCTTAGGGCAGAGCCTCTCTCCAGTCTGCTGTTTCCCAGCTTCGTCTGCTGCCTTCACTGACTGGTTGGCTGTTGACTGGTGGCCTCAGGGGGGTCTCTGTGCTCAGTGCTGCCACACAGATGAAAGGCATGCTTGCATCTTATTCTTCCTGCAGGTTTCTTGAAACCTAAGACCATCCCAGCTTTGGAGATGCTTTGACTAGACTTGAGTACTTACATGAGGTTGTACCCTGGGCCCAATTACCAATTGTAATATGGAACCCCATGGTGGGCTTTTGTGCAATGCATGTGGACTAGTCCACAGATCAAACTCAAAGTTGAGTGCTTTGGCCTCTGAACCCTTTTTTTGTTTTATTCCACGTGAAATGATGTTTCATTTTCTCTTTTTCTTTCCTTCCTTCCTTCCTTCCTTCCGTCCTTCCTTCCGTCCTTCCTTCCTTCCTTCCTTCCTTCCTTCCTTCCTTCCTTCCTTCCTTCCGTCCTTTTTTTTTTTTTTTTTGGTTTTTGGGCCACACCCGGTGACGCTCAGGGGTTACTCCTGGCTATGCGCTCAGAAGTCGCTCCTGGCTTGGGGGACCATATGGGACACCGGGGGATCGAACCGCGGTCCGTCTCCTAGGCTAGCGCAGGTAAGGCAGGCACCTTACCTCGAGCGCCACCGCCCGGCCCCCCTTCCTTCCTTCCTTCCTTCCTTCCTTTCTTCCTTCCTTCCTTCCTTCCTTTCTCTCTCTCTCTCTCTCTCTCTCTCTCTCTCTCTCTCTCTCTCTTTCTTCCTTCCATAAAATGATGTTTTGTTTCCTCCCTCCCTCCCTCCCTCCCTCTATGGTTTTTGGGTCACACCCGGCAGCACTCAGGGGTTACTGCTGGCTCTGTGCTCAGAAGTCGCTCCTGGCAAGCTCAGGGGAACCATATGAGATGCCGGAAATTGAATCAGAGTCTGTCCAGGGTTGGCCACGTACAAGACGAAAGTCCTACTGTTATGCTATCGCTCCGGCCCCATGCTTCATTATTTTCACATTTATTTATCTTTTTTGGGTGGCCACACCCAGTGGACTCAGGACTTACTCCTGGTTCTGTGCTCAGGGATGACTCCTAGTGGGTTTGGGGAAACCATATTTCGGGGCCAGGGATGGAAACTAGGTCAGAAGGAACAAGTAAGCGCCATGCCCACTGTACAACCTCTCTGGCCCTCACCCCATTTTGAAAAGCCCCGTTTTATCTGGACTCAGTCCAGGCCTCTGGCCTCACTGTGGCCTGGGCTCTGACCCGTAGTGGAGGTACCTGCAGCTCCTTATAGTCCCTGCCCAGAGTCTGACCAGCAGTTGGTGGTGGACGGAGCATCCCACATCTGGCCACACGAGGTCGGTGTTGCCCATTCCTGGGTCCAAAATTCCCCATCCCAAAACAAACCGACCCCTAACCTAAATCAGGAGGAAAAATTCCCAAAGGGGATTGAAGTAGCCAGATAGGGCCAGATGGGGGGAAGCTGTTTATCTTGCACGAGACCGACCCGAGTTCTAGCCTGCCAGGAGTGATTTCTGACCTCAGAGCCAGAAGTAACCTGAGTGCAGCCAGAGTGACCCAAAAAACAAACAAACAAAACAAACAAAAATAGTCAGATGGGGCCAGAAATGGGAGAGTGGGGAGGGAGTTTGTCCGACCAGGATTCCATCCCCCACATCCTATATGGTACCCCCACCCCTCTACACTGCTAGGAGTAACCCCTGACCTCAAAACAAGAGAAATGGTCTAGAGCCTCTAACAGCTGGTCTTTTGCAGAGACTAAAACACAAGAAAAGGGGCCGGAGCAATAGCACAGTGGTAGGGAGTTTGCAACCCAGGACACAGTTTTTCGATTTCCAGCATCCCATATGGTTCCCCAAGCCTGCCAAGAGCGACTTCTGTGCACAGAACCAGGGGTAACCTCTGAGTGTCACCAGGTGTGACCCAAAAACTAAAAAAGAAAAAGGGGTGTCACTGGAGCTGGAGGGATAGCACAGCCGAGTACTTTGCCTTGCACATGGCCAACCCAGGACAGACCCGGGTTGGATCCCTGGCATCCCACATGGCCCCCCAAGCTTGCCAGGAGCGATTTCTGAGCACAGAGCCAGGAGTGACCCCGAAGCACCGGGTGTGGCTCAAAACCTAAATAAATAAATAAATAAATAAATAAATAAATAAATAAATAAATATGTATCATCTGCTGCCTTTAGGGGCTCCTGTAAGTGAGTGAGGGGCCTTCCAGGTGATTTCAGGTTCAAGGGTGCCACCCTGCAGGGGAACCGCTCTTCACAGCGTCAGAGGCCAGCTGGGGAGACTGAGGCTTCGGACTGGACTGTCCCCTGTCCCCTCGAGTGGATTCTATTAGCAAGTCGGCCCCGCCTCCCAGGCCCTTCTCCCTGATTGGCTGCGCGTCCCGGTGTGCAGGGCGGCGGGCGTCGTCTTGGAGACGGGCACGCAGCTGACCTGCTGACTTGACTGCCCCAGGACAGGAGGGGCGCCAGGGGCCCAGCCGCCATGGCCCGGAACCTGTACAGTCCGCGGGTTCGGATGGGCAACTGGAACGAGGACTTGTTCCTGGAGGAGGTAGGAGCCTGTGGGGACCCCCAGGACACCCCCAGGAGCCAGCCCTTGGGTCCTGCTGAGACTGGGACCTCCCTCCTCCTCCTTCCCAGGTGGCCACAGGAACCTGGCAAGTTGCCCTGGTCTCTGTCCGCCCCCCCCCCCACTTAGTCCTGGCACTGGGCCCCAGGTGGCTGTCAGATGGGGGCCCCCACTGACACAGGGGTCCTCTAAGGTCTCAGCAGGGCCCAGGGCTTCCTTGTTTTTCTCCTCCAGGGCTCAGACCACCCAGCACTCACCTTATACTCGCTTTTTTCCCTTAGAAAATTCTTCCTTCCTTCCTTCCTTCCTTCCTTCCTTCCTTCCTTCCTTCCTTCCTTCCTTCCTTCCTTCCTTCCTTCCTTCCTTCCTTCCTTCCTTCCTTCCTTCCTCCCTCCCTCCCTCTCTTCTCTCTTACTCTCTCTTTCTCTCTCTCTCTCTCTCTTTCTTTCTTTTCTTTTTCTTTTCTTTTTCTCTTTCTTTTTCTTCTTTCTTCTTTCTTTCTTTCTTTCTTTCTTTCTTTCTTTCTTTCTTTCTTTCTTTCTTTCTTTCTTTCTTTCTTCCTTCCTTCCTTCCTTCCTTCCTTCCTTCCTTCCTTCCTTCCTTCTTCCTTCCTTTTCTCTTTTTTCTTTCTTTCTTGCCACACCCAGGCTCTGCCCTTAGAAATCACTCCTGTGGGGGCCAGAGAGATAGCATGGAGGTAAGGCATTTGCCTTGCGTGCAGGACAGTGGTTTGAATCCTGGCATCCTATATGGTCCCTGAGCACCGCCGAGTGTGACCCAAAAACCACACACACACACACACACACACAAACACAAATCACTCCTGTTAGGCTTAGGGCACCATGTGGAGATTCCTAGGTCCTCGTGCAAGGCAAATGGCCCCAGGAAGTTTTGGATTTGTTTGTTTGTTTGTTTTGTTTTTTGGGCCACACCCAGTGACACTTAGGGGTTACTCCTGGCAATGCACTCAGAAATCGATCCTGGCTTGGGGGACCGTATGGGACACCAGGGGATCGAACCGCTATCTGTCCTAGGTTAGGGCATGCAAGGAAATGTCCTACCACTTGCACCACCACTCCGCCCCGCCCCCTTTTTCTCATAAATTTTTTTATCTTGGGGCTGGAGAGATAGCACAGCGGTAGAGTGTTTGCCTTGCATGCAGAAGGACGGTGGTTTGAAATCCAGCATCTCTCGGGGCCGGGCGGTGGCGCTAAAGGTAAGGTGCCTGCCTTGCCTGCGCTAGCCTTGGACGGACCGAGGTTCGATCCCCCGGTGTCCCATATGGTCCCCCAAGCCAGGAGCAACTTCTGAGCACATAGCCAGGAGTAACCCCTGAGCATCTCATATGGTCTCATATGGAGATTTCTGAGTGTAGAGCCAGGAGTGGCCCCTAAGCACTGCCAGGTGTGACCCAAAAACCAAAAAAAAGTTTTTTTTTCAATCTTTCTGCATCTCTACCTCTACTGCTCCCCCTTAGACCTTGGTTTGATCCCCAAGTCTGGCTTTTTTCTTCCAAACCAGGACCTCATGAGAGAATTCTTGGAGAAGAGAGACAAAGGCCAGCTGCTCATTCAAAAAAGCCGGAGACTGAAAGACACCCTTTTGAAGCCGGTAATTTCAGTTTATTTGTGTTTGAGGGCCACACCTGGCTGGTGGTGCTGGGTGAGGGGTGTTGCTATTCCTGGCTCAGTATTCAGAGGTTGATTCCTAAAGCACAGGAGTGAAGCACGGGGCCATGGTAGGCTTGAACCGAGGGCTCCCAAATGCCAAGACCGGGCTAGTGTAGACCTTTTAGTTTAGTCAGCTCTTGGGCCCCGAGATGGGCCACCTTAAACCCAGACATCATACTCAATCCCCGCTGAGCTGTGCGGATATCTTTGTTAAGCAAGCAAACTTTCCATGAGCCAGGTTCCATTCCATGGGAAGTACCTAGGTTTTCTCTTTGGCACTGAAACTCTCAGAAAATGCCCCTGAGAGGTCAGAGAGCTGGGTAGGCCTAATCCTGGGGCTTGTTTTCCCATATAGTGAGGGACTACAGCAATACTGGGGAATTTGAGGGGGAGCACTCGATGTTTCTCCAACTTCATTTTGAAATTAAAGGGGGGTTCCACTTGGAGTCCTGGGATTTGTGGGGGAGGAAACAGAGAATTTGAGCCCCGGGTAGGTCCCCTCCTGCAAGTGTCTGTAGAGGTCACCCCCATTTTCCTGCAGACAAAACTGTCGGTGTCAGTAGATGGGCACATCCACTTCGGTGACCAGGTGCTGCTGGTAAACCCCAACTACGACGAGAAGGAGGCTGACCAGTCTCTGGGGGGCGACCTGAGCCTGTGTGTGACCCCGGATGAGATGCAGGCATTCCTGACACATGGCCTGGAGGTGCCCTGTGGCCTGAGTGCAGCACAGAACTGCACCCCCATGGGCCGGAATACTTTCTGTGTGCTGAGGTAGAGGCATGTCTTCCTGCTCCCCACTTGCTTTTTCTTGGGGTGGGCAGGAAATCCATTACTCCCCTTAGTGAGGGGCAGGGGGCTGGGAGCAGTCATACCCAATGACTGCCCACCATGTCCTGACCTTCTGCATCTGTCCCCTAGCACTGGTCAGGATGCCTCTGTCCCTGGAGATGTGCTCAGGTATGGGCAGGATTTCTGCCTGGGCATCACAGGGGGCTGTGAAGGCAGGATGGTGAGTGCCATACCCTGAGAGACCCACACCTACCTCCATGTCCCCTGGTGGGTACCAGGCCTTTCCTGGTGGGGGTCGAGGGCTCCTTGAAGGTGGACTCAACCCCAGGGCTCCCCAGATGGTGCCAGTTCGGGCAGGAGGGGCCCCGGATCTGTGACATCCATCTCTGCAGCTGTTCTTGTCTAGTGACCACCTGACGCTGCAGCGCTCAGCCCCGCGCTCCTGGCTGCAAGCCGTATTCCTGGAGGCTCAGCCATCCTTCCTGAGCTGGTGGCAGGCCACCTGGCCCGACCCCCAAATGCGGCTGGAGTATGAGGGTGCCCCTGTGCTGGTGAGTGGCCCTGGTGAGAGGCCTTTGGCTACTGCTGGGATAATCTACAACTTCCAGGCACATCTCCCCATCAGACCTGAGTTGTTTTGGGGTCGGGCAGCATCTCTCATCCACTGAGGGAGATTTGACCAGAGTGGGGGTGGATCCTGGGATCCAGGTGCTGATTGGTTGGGAGCAGCTCTGGGCTGTGCTGGGGAAAGTGCAGTCTCAGGCATTGGACACTGCAGGGCTCCTGCCTGAAAAGCTTGGCCCAGTCACAGGGCCACCTGCATCACATCATTCCCCAGAGGATCCCCTAATTCCATCTTCTAGGCCAACTCTAGGCTCGTGCTCAGCCACCGGCACACCAACCGTGCCCTAGCTGCTCACCGGCACCTCCCCTTCAGGTAAGCTGGCCATAGTGTAGACAGCAGGGACACATCCCTGCCCACAAACTGATCGGTGGTGTAGATAGCTAGGGCAGCAGCGGTGCCCCAACATTGTCTGTGTAGATAACCAGGGCCATGAACATGCTCCCCCCGTTGGTTGGTGGTGTGGACAGCCAGGACCAAATCAAATGCGAGAATGTTTCCCACCCCTCCCACTGACTGGTGGTATAGACTGTGAAGGTCACACACATGCATGGCCCTTCACCCCGAAATGGTTGGCAGTTTAGACAGTCATGCTCCCCTCCCCACACTTGCTGGTGGTGTAGACAGGCCCATGTGTACACCCTCCTCTCCCCACTTGCTGGCAGTATAGACAGGCCCCACTGGTGGTAGACACATTGGCAGTGTAGACAGGCGCACATGCATGTCCCTACCGCAGTGCTAGGTGCCCTCCTTCCTTTCTGGAGTCTCTTGAGGACTCCCTCCAAAGATGCTCAGCAGAGCCTCCGTAGGCTAGAAGGGGGGCTATACAGATGCCAGCCACGACCCAGCCATGACCTTCTCCCCCCCAGGACCTACTTCGGGAAGGAGGTCGAGGTGGCTGCTCACATGCACCTGGACACCCACAAGGTGGAGAAGCCGAGGAATCACTGGATGCTGGTGACTGGACATCCCCAGGTCACCAACTCCACTATGCTGGATCTACCACCGCCACTGGAGGGGGACACTGGGGCCCAGGTGCTGCCTGTTTGTCCCCCTGCCCCACAGACACAGTGAACACTCCTCCCCGTCTCTCTTTCCTTCCCCCTTGCAGCTGTTCCCTGAGTGTGGAAATAAAGACCCTTGTGCAGTCCTGCCCTACCTGAGAGCCACTATAAGGGGAGGAAGGGTGCCAAGGGCTGGCTCTGCCTGGGGAATCATATACTATGTGTGTGTGGCCGGACAGGGCAGACTCCATGGTCACTTTCCTCCTGACAGCGAATAGAACCCAGGATCGAGTCACCTGGACATGAGACATGTGAAGAAAAGGACTGACTGGGGATGGGACATCCGAAGGCCACAGGGAATCCTGTCTGATGCCTCCACCCCAGATTAAAAAAACCCATGAAGACCCTACACCTTTTTGTTTGTTTGTTTGTTTTTGGGCCACACCCAGTGATGCTCAGGGGTTACTCCTGGCTCTGGGCTTAGAAATTGCTCTTGGCCTGAGGGACCATTTGGGATGCCAGGGGATTGAACCACCTTACTGCTGCGCCACTGCTCTGGCTCCCTCACACTCTTTTGTTTTTATCCACACCCACTATACTCAGTGCTTATATCTGGTTCTGCACTGGTGGGCTCGGGAGATGCTCCTCCATGCCAGGCCCCTGTGTGTAGTGCGTCAAGTACTCCAAATTCTCATGTGTGCCAGGCGTATGTGCATCCTTGTGTCTCACGTGCTCCGAGTCTCCGTCGCTACTACGGCGTCCTTCATGACCGAACTTGCTCAGCTGGGAGGAGGACAGGAGGTGGGGCTGGGTGGAGGGTGGAGGGCCTGGCTTATACTTGTGGGGTCACCAGAGCCTTCCTGGGAGGCCTTGGGTGCCAACCGGCCAGAGTCTGCTCGAACAAGCTCTAGAAGGCCTGGTGAGGTTTGTGCTGAGGGTCGGGACAGGAAGTTGGGGAACCACAGAAGTCTGGGACCTGACTGGGGATGAAATGGTCCCAGGCAACCCCCAGACTGGCCTGTAAAAATGTGGACCAAGAGGTGGCGCTAGAGGTAAGGTGCCTGCCTTGCAAGCACTAGCCAAGGAAGGACCACAGTTCGATCCCCGGTGTCCCATATGGTCCCCCCCCCAAGGCAGGGGCAATTTCTGAGCGCTTAGCCAGGAGTAACCCCTGAGCATCAAAGGGGTGTGGCCCCCCCCCAAAAAAGTGGACCAGTTCCCCTGCCTGCATGAGGCTGATCAGCTGTCCAACACTGGTCAGGTGGGGTGAGGTGAAGCTCTTGCCCAGGGGAAGGGCCAGACAGGGGTGTGGCCTGGCTGTGCCTGGGCGAGGTTAGGAGGACTTGGGGTGGGGGCCTGGATATGCCTACAGGGGCCATCATGGAATTGGGTGAAAGTGGGCGGGACAGGGGCGGGGTCAAGAGGATATAGGCGGAACTATCAAAGGGCGGGAAGGAGCTAGCAGGCGGCCTGGCTCTCTGGGGGCCCTGTTTCTCCTCCTTCTGCCCCCCTCTCTGTCCTAGCAGGGGGAGCTCTACTCTCCTGGGAAGGCAGAGGGCTGGCCAGCTGGATGTACATCTCTGTGGGGCGGGATGACTCTTTGTGTGTGGGGGGCACACCTGGAGATACTCAGGGCCTACTCCTGGTGGTACTTGGGGAACCATATTGGGATGCCAGAGATTGAACCCAAGTTAGCCGAAATGCAAGGCTATCCTATTGCACTGGACCCATGTCTGGGATAGATGCCAGCCTTGAGGCCCGTCTGCCTGTTGGGTGGGTCTCAGGAGGGGCTGGGCAGAGAGAGTTGGGCACTGTTCAGTGAGGCAGGCTCGACAACGGGGACAAGCACCCTTGTGTCCTCAACACACTGTTGATAAAGGAATAGCCCAGGACCACTCCAGCAGGGCTGAGCAGAGCCGAGGAAGGAGGTGGGGTGCCTTTGCAGCTGCCCACAGCCCTGGCTGGCCTCAGGGAGCTCTCTTCTTCCTGGGGTACAGCTGTGGTGTGCAAGATGTGGGCTGGGGTCCCCAGCTGTTCTTTCAGTGCTGCCACTCTCTTTTTCTATTTACCAGGATCCCTGGGTTGTCAGGGTACTAGGGGGTCCGAGATGTACTTGGCGTCATTAGGGGTACTGGAGAGTCAAAGGTGGATTTGGAGTTAGAGGTAATTGGCTTAGAGATACATTTGGAGTTCCACCTGCCTTCCAGTAACATGAGGGGAGTGTTGCCTTCCAGCGCCCCCTCACTCTTTGTCCTTGACTCAGGGGTGCCTCCAGCTTCCTGAGTCAGTTTAGAGGAGGCCACAGGGGATTGGAAGGCCACTGCATGTCTCAGCCTGGCCCACTGCCCCTGTGATTTAGGAGTGGGATCCTCAGGCCTGTGAACCTGGCTGACCCGTCTGGAGAGAGGGGGGCATCTGCAGTGTTCCCAAGGGTACACTCCCTGCTCTCATGTCCCCCGCAGCCTGGGCACCCATACTTTTCACCATGGCTCAGTTTAGAGGACATGGGAGGACCCCCCATGCAAGTGGGCCGTTGATGAGAGTGCCTAAAAATAAAGTCTGGGCGAGCGGGGACCGTGCGGGCAGGGCTGCGGCCACTACCGTCCCCCTGGAGGCCAGGCCACCTCCCTCCTGTGCGTCGGGCTGGGCCAGCCTCCACCTTTCCAGCTCCAAGGCCCCTCTGGACACAGGCAGCTTTCAGCTGGGTCTGGCCCTGGCAGACGCCGTGAAAAGAGTCTTCACAGGCCTCAAACAGCACAGGGTCTGTGTGGTGGTGATGTTGGTGGCGGGGTGAATGCCCCTGTCTGGCCCTGCTGGAAGTGCTGCGCTGGTGGCTGGCCCCAGGAATCGGGGTGCTGGGGTGGTCTGTGCCTTCAGCCCTTTCCCAAACAGCGGCCCTCAGGAAGTGCGGGGTTCCGCCCTCGACTTCAGTCCAAAGGAAAGTCTGAAGTTGTGCGTTTTGTGTGTGTGGCGGCTGCATCCGAGCAGTTCCGGGCAGACCTCGCCCCTCTCTGCACATGGCCTCGGGGCGGGCAGGGGCTGGGATTGGGGCGCTGCAGATTGGCTGGCAGCGGGGAGGACTCCCGCCCCCGCCGAGGAAAAACAGCCGGTCGGTGGCCGGTCAGAGGAGAGGAGTGACTGACTGAGTGCTTTCAACTTCTTTCAAACACTCCTGGCCACTTCTAGAGGCTGCTTGGGCCCTCCATGCTGCAGGCACTTTTGGGGTGCCCGACCTCCCAGGCCCCATGAGTCTGCAGAAGAAAATCTTTCCCTGGAGAGCGAGCGGTGAGTGGACGGAGGGACCTGGCCTCAGGTACCTTCTGCTACCAGAGGGGCGGAGGGAGCAGAGCATGTGAATGTAAGCATGGAGGAAAGTGTGGCCACGTATGTGACTAGGACAGTGTGTTTAGGTATGTGATCTTTGCAAGGTGTGGAAGCATGATGGTGTGTGACCATCTGCAGGACCACTGGAGGGATGAAGTGGCCCCTGACTGGGGGAATGACTCTGTGTCTTTCCTGACCCTACGCTGAGATGGGGACAGCCCTGGGGGAGATGCGTCGAGGCGTGGGAGAGGGGCTGTGAGGCCCAGTGAGAGGGGGAGCAGGGCAGGTCTGTGGTAGGAGCATCCTGACCTGCAGGTAGGCAGGTCTGAGGCTGGGTGGGCACGCAGGGCGTGGGCAGAGCCCTACATGGCCATAGGTCCCTTCCATGGAACCCCACGTGGGTCTGCAGCCAGAGACCCCCAGAACCAGGGAGAATCCCCCTCCCCGCCCCGTTGTGGAAGCCTGAGTAGAGGCAGCAGCCATGGGCCTTGAGCCGGGTGGACACACATGGTTTGCTTTAAGGAGTGCCCAGCTGGGAGCCTGCTTGGGCCTCACTCTGCCTCGAAGACCTGGAAGCCAGGCTACGGGTGTGTGTGTGTGTGTGTGTGTGTGTGTGTGTGTGTGTGTGTGTGTCGGAAGGAGAGGCATAGGCATCCAGGGTGGAGCCTGGTTCTAAGGTAGACAGGCCAGCAGACTGCAGACAATCCTTTCCCTGAGAAGCAGACACCTGGTGTCTGACTACTTCGTGTCTCTGCTCGCTGCTGTGACCTGGTCCCCTCTCTTACAGCTTGGCTCAGGGTGGGAGGAGGAGGGGGACCCAGGCTATTGGAGGTCCCCCGACCCACCCAGTCAGGCCAGGCCCCCACTTCCTGTCCTGGGCCCTGCTGCTATCTCTGCCTGGGATCCTGGTTACCCAGGAGGTCTGGGCGTCGAGTCTGGGGAGGTCCCAGCACCAGGCCGAGGCAGAGAGGCCGCTACAGGTAGGGTGCTGGACTCTGGGCAATGAGCCCAATAGGCCCTGCATTTTCGAGGTACTGGGGCTATAGGCACCTGTGCTAAGACCTCGTGGCTCCTGTTTTTGGGTCGAGTCTGGGAAGCCCAGGAGAGGGGGGAGAAGTGCAGAGATGGGTGCTGCTGTGTCCCTAGGCTAGGGGTGTCCTGACTCACCTCCATGCCTCCTTCCTCCTTCACCCTGATAGCTAATCAGCAGGCACTTTGGATAGGGGATTGTGGAGGTCTCAGAGATACAGAGCCCCACTGTGAAGTCATCAGGCTTCCACCCTGCATCTGAAGGGAGGGTATCCACAGCTCCTGGAGGTGCCCTGGGAGAGGGGGCTGCACAGTGGGGACTCTGGCAGCCAGTAGGAGGGCATCCCAGAGGTCTTCTCTGAGGAAGCAACCCTACATCTGAATAACTGAGGCATCAAAGGCAGCAGGTAGAGCTGAAAAGGGCATGCGTAGGCCTCCCCCAGCAGTTTGTGGGAGGAGGAATGCCATGACTTGCTAGGGACTCCCCTCACCCGTGAACAACCATGTCACAGTGGCAGGGGAAAGGAGGGAAGTCAGAATTCTGTGCCATGGTGAGAAATGCTCCTGGGTGCCGGACGGGAAAGAGCATTCTTTAGATGACTGTGTGGGCACTGCCCTTTGTGGGGCTGGGCTGGGGTGCAGAGTAGGAGAATGGGGGTGGCTACTGAGAATCTGAAAACTTCAGACTAATGAAAGAGAAAAGCCAAATACTTGCACTTTAGTTGGGGGAGTGGGTGGGGGGACAGTGGGAGTGTCAGGAGGTTTCTGTAGTGGACATGTCATGTCCTCCGAAGGTGGATCAGAGGGCAGGTGGGAGCAGGAATCTGGGTTCATGCTCCAGAGAAGGGCACAAAGATGTGTCTAATCTGGTGCCTGGGCTACTCAGGGCAGGGGCTTCAGGGTTGGCCCAGCAACCTACATTCAGACTCCATGGCTGCATGGGGTTCAGGGGACACATGAAAGGACACACACTGGGCACTTGGGACACATACAGGTGCACAGAGAGGTATGGGAGCATGTAGAAACACGTGGATACAAGGGCATTCAGGGACACACGCAGATACATGGGGATACTTGGGAATGTATAGGGATGTACAGGTATACTCAGGGAAATATGGGCGTGCACAGAAGAAAGGCCAATCACCTCCTGGAGGTCCTGGGGGGTTCTAGGCTGGTCTCCAGTCTTCTCTGCCATCCAGCAGATGGTGCTGGGCAGGGCCCCAATTGGACCAACCTTTGGCTCACACAGAGCTGTCAGATGGCCCAGGCTGGAGCCCCCGGGTACTGTGCCAGGCCGGACATTTTCCTGGGGTCACTTGCCTCCTGTTGAACAGGTGGCGGCACAGCACCTGCCCTCACCTCCCTGAGTCAAGCCTCGGGATCCACTAGCTGGCCCTCATGGTAAGAGACGCAACTGTAATCTGTGGTTCTGCTCAGACGTGGGTCCTGACAGTCCTTCCAGAGGGTGGGCCCTGCCGCAGGAGAAGGGAGCCCGTGGCAGTGGGGGCGGCCGTGCCAGGTGAGTGCGGGGCCAGGTGGCCTGATGGGAGAAGGGGGGATCGCAGTGCATGTCCCATCTTGTTTCTGTTGGGCTGTGGCTAGACCTTGGCAGTGGCGGTGGTGGTGGTGGTGGTTGGGGTTCCTAGCCATACCTAGGGACTGCACAGGGTTGAGGGGACCAGGAGAAAGAAGAACACCTAGCAGGGCTGGCTTAGTTCCTTCAAGTATGATTGTTTGTTTTGCATTTGTGGGGGGAAGGATCGGGGGCATAATCGGTGGTGCTCAGAGTCAGTTTGGGCAGTGTCGGGGGACCATCTCAGATGCCAGGGATTGAACTAAGTTCAAGGCAGATGCCCTCCTTGTTGTCCTATTACCCATCCCTTGACTCTGTCTTTTTCCAACTGTGATTCAGTTGGCCCTGTGATCAATTGAATAGAAAGGAGACATGAGGGCTCTTGCTGGTTTTTTTGGGGGGGTGGGACAGGGCCAGAGAGAGTGTCCCCTGGGAGGCACTCCAAAACTGTGCGGGAGAGGGTGCTCAGGACAGACTCCATGGAAGGTGAGGCTGTTTGGTTGCAGGAGTATGGCCAACCTGAACCCCCAAACTGCCCGCCTTCCCAGCTGACCTGACCCCCTTTTGCCTGACTCTATCACCTGCATCTTCCTCCTTAGTTCCCAGGCAGTACAGCTCACAGCTGCCCTGCCTGGCCCTCCTATGGGGCCAGAGCAGGTGCTGAGTCCCCTCTCCCATTGCACTCAGTCCGAGGACCCTCCCATCCCAGTCACTGCAACCTTGCCCAGGCCAGCCCCCATGTCTGTGTCCAGTGCAGCCCAAGGAGGGTACTCAGGCCTTTGGGGGTGACCTGGGCACAGTCTGAGGCTTGGGGAGGAAAATCCAGTTTCAGAAACCCTCCGGGCCCTGGCCATCCACTCTCCGTACCTTACGTAGACGCTCCCAGACCCCTCATGGGCCCATCCACTTTGTGCACCTCATACTTACAACCCAGTGTGCTTGGGTCAAGGCTCTGAGCTGGGGCCAAGCCACCATGGGTCCCCTCTCACTTCCTCACATGCTGCACTGCCCTCCCATCACTCTGCCTCTTCTGACCCTCCTGGCCTGACCCCTCCCTCTAGCCCTTCAAGAAGCTCTTCCATTCTCTGTCCCACCAGCTGCAAACCCTGCTCTGTGTCACCATGCTGGTCACAACAGAGACTCAGACATTCACGATCCCCCCAACACACACACTCACACAGTCACACAAATAAACAGACACACAATCACGACATTTACATCCCATAGACATAGACACACACCATGCATTTACTTCTTCATTACGCAGGTGCGCTGGGCACGTCGCAAAGTGGCCACATAGGGGGACAGGACAGTGTCTGTTCTCAGTCATGTGAGCAGAGTGTGTGTGTGGGAATGGAGGGGCTGTCCTGGTCACTGCATAGTTCCCGCTTTGCCCCCTGCCCAGAGGATGTGGACTCTGGTTTTGCAGAAGTGATAGAACGTGCTTGGGAGTGTCCGGGAAGGAAACAGATGATGGGAGGGGAGGCAGGGAGGAGCGTGAGGCCGTATGACCCTTGTCTGCCATCAGGGTCCATGGCCCCCATGGTGTCCAGATAGTGAGTATGCTCATTCAACCCCAGGTTCAGGCTCGAAGGAAGTGGGGCATGAGGGGCCGGAGCGGTGGCACAAGCGGTAAGGCATCTGCCTTGCCCACACTAGCCTAGGATGGACTGTGGCTTAATCCCCCAGCATACCATATGGTCCCCCAAACCAGGAGCGATTTCTGAGCGCATAGCCAGGAGTAACCACTGAGTGTCACCGAGTGTGGCCAAAAACAAAACAAAACAAAACAAAACAAATTAAGAAGAAGTGGGGTAGGAGATGGGGCAGGAAAAGGGATGCAGGCCTCTGGGGAGGGGAAGGCAGGCAGCAGGGAAGCTGTGTAACCTGGACCAAATGCTTAACCTCTCTGTGCCTTGGTGGGGACCTTGGCACAGGACCGAGTCCTCCACAGCTCCAAGGTGTTACCAGCCTGTCTGACTCTCATGGAGTGGGGGTAGAAGGTGGGGTCCCTGGGCAGTCAGGTCCTCAGTGCAGGGCTAGTCTAATGGACGGTGTCACCTCAGACAGGTACAGGGCTGTAGGGAAGGTTCTGGAGCAGTAAATGGAAAGCCAGAGCCTGCTCTGGTCACAGGCGCATTTGGGGGAGCTGGCAGAGGTGGTATCTCCTAGGGATCCATGAGGGCCTCCTGAGACCAATCCTTAAGGAGCTATTGGTGGGGGGATATATCCCTTCCCTTCTGTGCTAGGGAGCCCAGGAGTTGACTTGGGGACGTGGTGGGAGCAGGAGGCACTCAGCACCAGTGTCCTGGTCCTCAGCTGAGAATATCCCCCAAGGGACCTCGGCCCACTGTCACCTGCCACACAGAAGCTGGACCCGACAGGTGTGACAGTGTGACTGGGCCAAGGATTTTAGACCCACCCTGGCATTGCCATCCACACATTGGCACTGGGGGTCAGAGCCAACCTAAGACCTTCTCCATGAGCTGAGGCCCCACATGGAACTGGGGGGACTTCAAGAGACACACAGCCCTGAACTTGCTCTGTAGCTCAGAGATCCCTTGATACAGACCCTGGGAGGGTGGGTGTTTTTACCACACCTACCAGGCCCTCTGTGGCCATGCACAGGACACTTTGTGCCTCAGTTTCCTTATCTGTGGCTTAGTTGTCCTGCAGTGAGTGGGGGCAGTGGGGCTAGAGGCCTGGTGGACCCCAGGGGTGACTGCCTCACCCCTGCATTGGACATGGCCCAGCCTGGCTCCTCGTGTCACAAGGCACCAAGTCACAAGGCGCCTTCCTGTGTCCTCCCTCTTACCCGCAGGGCGCCGGGAGCTGGTGACCGCCCCATGTGTGGCCCGAACCAGGGACCCTGACAGGAAGAAGCGCAGCTGCACTTCTGCTCTGAGAATGGACCCCCATGGCCAGCCACGCCGCAGCAGGCCCGCTTCCACGCTGCGCTCCTTCTCCCGCTCACTGATCCTGTGCAGTGCCCGCACCAGTGATGATGGCCACAGCCCCGAGGAGAAGGGTCCTGACCTCTTCGGGGGGACCCTGGGCCAGGAGGGGGACACAGCAGAGGCGGCAGAGAATCTGGCAGGCGGGAATGACTGGGGAAGGAATTGCAGGTGGCTGTTCTCAAAGGTGAGCCCAGGGCTTGTCTCCGTAGTCGAGGGAGATACCTAGAGGCTTGGGCAGGGCTGGGGGTGGGCATCCACTTCGTGAGCGCTAGTGGGCTTCACAGGCCATGGGGGGAGCAGAGGGGATCTGGCTGGCCCCACCTGGAACCTGGCAAGCCCTGTGAGTGGGATGGAGGTGGCTGATTTCGGCATCTCCTACCCCAATGCCCCCCAGCCCCTATCTTGTCCTGCAGACTTCTAGTAAAGGGCTGTTTCCCATGGCCTTGGACCCCAGATCTGCCCAAGGGGCTGTTGCCAGGCTAACAAGTCTAGCCCCCCCACCCAGGACCCTCACTCCACAAACCTGTGATAGGATGCCTGTGACTTAAAGCCCGAGTAGGGAGCTGTTGATTCTCAAAAGTCCTCCAGGGCTATAGATACAGCCATGTGACATGGGTCCCTGAGTCCTGACATCTGGGAAAAACACACTGCCAGGCCTCTAAGTTGTTAGTTATTTTTAATTTTTAAAAAATATTTTGTTTGTTGGGCCAGAGAGATAGCATGGAGGTAGGGGCGTTTGCCTTGCATGCAGGATGGTGGTTCAAATCCCAGCATTCCATATGGTCCCCCATGTCTGCCAGGGACGGTTTCTGAGCACAGAGCCAGGAGTAACCACTGAGCACTGCCGGGTTGAAGGCCCCAAAAAAGAAAAGAAAAGAAATTGCTCCTGGCAAGCTCGGGGGACCATATGGGATGCCAGGATTCAAACCACCGTCCTTCTGTATGCAAGGCAAACACCCTACCTCCATGCTATCTCTTTGGGCCCCTAAACATTTTTTTTTTATTAAAAAAAAAACCTTTTTTTTTGTCTTTTAGACCACACCTGGTGGTGTCCAGGAGATTTCAGGGGCTTTCAGAAGTTGCTCCTAGCATGGGGCTGGAGAGATAGCATGGAAGTAGGTGTTTAGCCTTGCATGCAGGAGGTTGGTGGTTTGAATCCCAGCATCCCATATGGTCCCCTGAGCCTGCCAGGAGCAATTTCTGAGCATAGAGCCAGGAGTACGCTGCCGGGTATGATCCTTCCCTCCCACCCCCCCGCCAAAAAAAAAGAAATTGCCTCTGGCAAGCTCGGGGGACATGGGATGCCAGGATTTGAACTACTGTCCTTCTGCATGCAAGGCAAATGCCTACCTTTATGCTATCTCTCTGGCCCCTAAAATTATTTTATTAAAAAACCTTTTTTTGGGGGTGGTGGCGCTGGAGGTAAGGTGCCTGCCTTGCCTGCGCTAGCCTAGGACGGACCGCGGTTTGATCCCCCCGGCATCCCATATGGTCCCCCAAGAGCCAGGAGCAACTTCTGAGTGCATAGCCAGGAGTAACCCCTGAGCGTCACAGGGTGTGGCCCAAAAACAAAACAAAACAAAAAACTCAGGGGACCATATGGGATGCCATAAATCTAACCCAGATCTGTCCTGGGTTGGCCGCATGCAAGGCAAATGCCCTACTGCTGTGCTATATCTTTGGCCCTTTTAAAAATATATATATATATATATATTTATTTATTTATTTATTTATTTATTTATTTATTTATTTATTTATTTTTCGGAGGCCACACTCAGCGGTGCTCAGGGGTTACTCCTGGCTCTGCACTCAGAAATTATTCTTGGCAGACTCGGGAGACCAAATGGGATGCCAGGGATCGAACGCGGGTCCGTTCCGGGTCAGCAGTATGCAAGGCATATGCCCTACAACTGTGCTATCACTCCAGCCCCAAAGTTGTTAGTTGTTAGCCACAGTTTGGGGATACCAGGTTTTATGATGGGAGAGAACTGGGGGACCTTGGCAGGCCAAGAGGAAGGGCGTGGGGAGGCAGCTTTTGGATTGTGCACTGCAGAGGGTTTTTGAGGGTGGGGCTGTCTTTTCTGCAATTCAGCACATCCCGACCCAGAGGGGCACCTCAGCAGTCTGGGTCCCAGGGGCACTTGTCCTACTGTGGGATCACAAGTGAGGTAACCACCCAGCAAGGTTCCCAGGACGAGGCTCTCTTCACTGATGTGGAAGCAGGGCATGGCCTGACTCAGTTGGCCCAGCCGGCCGCCTGTGGGGCCATGGTGACCAGATTCCAAAACAACATCTGGTGGGCCTGACGTCAGCGGGGCTGGAAACGCCCGGAGAGAAGCAAAAAAGGGGAAGTTTGGGGACAGCAGCTCAGACACGCTGCCCAGCGGGCGCTTGGCAGCAAGGCAGTGGCAGTAGGGGGGGTCCTCTAGGGGTTGTCTAGAGCCCCAAGAAAACAGCATTTTAGAGGTGCTGAGGGCACAGGAGGGGCCACTTCCTTCCCATACCCTTTTCTCATGGGGGCAGAGCTCTCTCAATGAGCTGGGTAAGGGGCCAAAGCAAGCTTTGTGATTGTCCCCGTGCCCACCCCTGCAAGCCCCGCTGCCCCTCCTTGTCTGTGCGGCTACTCCTACATGTGCTCCCCCCCTCTTGTGTTCCAAGGAGAAGGGCCCCTTAGAGGATGAGGAAGTCGGAATTTGTTTTTCAAGGATCCTCCTGGATTCCTTTCCCTCCTCAGATGGGTTAGGCTTGAACCCCAGAAGGGAAGCAGACCTCTCTAGAAAGAGCTATCTAGGAACCCCCTCTTTTTCTTAAAATATGGAATGCTTCATGAATTTGCGTGTCATCCTTGTGCAGGGGCCATGCTAATCTTCTCTGTGTCATTCCAATTTTAATATATGTGCTGCCGAAGTGAGCACTAGGAACCCCCTCTTTTTTTGTGTTTTTTGGGTCATACTCAGCAGTTCTCAGGAGTTACTCCTGTCTGTATGCTCAGAAATCACCCCTGGCAGGCACGGGGAACCATATGGGATGCTGGGATTTGAACCACCATTCTTCTGCATGGAAGGCAAACGCCTTACCTCCATGCTATCTTGCCAGCCCCAGGAACCCCCTCTTGACCCAGATTCCCACCACACGTTTGAAAGAAATGGCTGCTGCCCAGGTCTCCAGGAACTGTGCCCGCTGTCTGCTTCATTGGGCTTATAAATTGCAGCAGGCCTTGGGCACCAGCTGGGATGCCCACTTCCACCTTGCCCCGCACAAGGATGTCTTCTTCTTCTTCTTCTTTTTTTTTTTTGGCCACACCCGTTTGATGCTCAGGGGTTACTCCTGGCTAAGCGCTCAGAAATCGCTCCTGGCTTGGGGTGACCATATGAGACACCAGGGGATCGAACCGCGGTCACAATCTTTCCTTGGCTAGCACTTGCAAGGCAGACACCTTACCTCCAGCGCCACCTTCCCAGCCCCAAGGATGTCTTCTTATTCCCTTTTACTTGCCTCTGCATTTGGGCGGGGGGAGTGCACAACTGGTGGCTCTCAGGGATAACTCCTGGCTCTGTGCTCAGAAATAGCTCCAGGCAGGCTCTGGGGACCATATGGAATGCCGGGAATCGAACCAGGTGTGCAAGGCACACACCCTACTGCTTTTCAATCTCTCTGTCCCCATTCTTGCCTCTGCTTTTCTGGTGCCTGTGCAGAGTGGTCCAGGTGGCACACCTCAGAGGGCCTGAGAGAACCCCAACAATCAGAGCTCCCAGTGACCCCACAGTCAAAGTTGCTTCTAATTCTCCCCTTTCTGTTTGTTTGGTCCTTGTGATGTTTTTCTTGGTGGGATAGTCTCAAGGTTCTTTGTTTTGTTTTGTTTTGTTTTGTTTTTTTGGCCACACCCAGTGATACCCAGTGATACCCAGGGTTTACTCCTGGCTCTGCACCCAGGAGTTATTCCTGGCTGGCTTCAGGGGACCCTAGGGGATGCCAGGGATCAATCGAGCCTGGCTTAGCCACGTGCAGGGCAAATGCCCTCCCCACTGGTCTCATTATAGAGCTTTTATTTGTTTTTGTTTTTTTGGGGGGCACACCCTATGTCACTGAGGGGTTACTCCTGTCTGTGCTCAGAGATTTCTTCTGGCTCGGGGACCATAAGGGATGCCTAGGGATCAAACCTGCATCTGTTCTGGGTCAGCCATGTGCAAGGCAAATACCCTACCACTGTTACCACTCCGGTCCAGTATGGAGCTTTTAAAGAGGTGGATTTTTTGCTTGTTTTATTTTGTGGCCACGCCAGCAATGCTCAGGGCTGACTTCTGGCTCTGTGCTTAAGAATCACCCTGGCAATGCTCAGGGGACCCTATGGGATGCAGGAGATCGAACCCAGGTTGGCAATGTACTAGGGAGATGCCCTACCCACTCACTGTGCTATGGCATCTTGGTAGCTATCACACAAACACTCCTCTTCTCTCCTCTTTAGGCCACGTTGGAGTGTAGGGCTTCTTAGTAGCAGTGGGAGAGGGTCTCTACCCTCCCACTGCAGATCTACAGCATACAGTTCTGCAAGGTGTGGTCGTGGGTTCTTTACTTCTGTCTCACAGCCCTTATCAAGGCCAACAGCACCATTGCTGTATAGAGGCTCCTTGTGTTTGTAGGGGTGAGGTGGGGCAAGGCTTTACTTTCAAAATGGTTCTTTCCTGCCTTCACTGACGGGGCCTCACAGCTTTCAGTTGGTTTCTTGCTAAACCCCGCAAGTTGGTAGTTAGTAGTTGGTAGTGAACACTGCAGTCTTTTCTGGATGTTAAAATGAAATTTCAGGGACAGACACGCCGAGCCAAGGTGTATGGATGAGCCTCTTGGTCTTCCTATGGACATGCAGGCGCCTTGGGCCGGCACAGAAGGGGAGGTGAAAGTCTCCTTGTTGGCTTTCCCTGTTTAGGGGGGTGTTGGCCTCATGAAATACTCGGCATGTTTCCTCTTTCCATGCTCTGGAAGAATTTGGCAAATACTGGTGCTGTATTTTGTGAAATGGTTGGAAGAATTCACTATGAGTCATCTGAGCCTGGCTATTTCTTGGGGATGAATTTTAAACGACTGTTTAATCTATTCAATGGAGACAGAATATTTAGACAAAACATTTTCAGTGCTTCTAATATCAGTTTTGGTAAGATGCATTCTTCAGGGACTCTGCCCCCAACCCCTGCCTCATCTGATTTTTGGATTTTTGTACCACATTGTGGAAAAGCTTAGCACATTTGGTGGATGCTCTCACTGAGACAGTGTTGATTTCTTTGGCGTGTGGTAAGGAGGATATGAGCATCTCCTCTCTCAATTCCTCAGAAGCTTTGTGGGTAAATATGATGGCAGCTGGCACAGCGGCCGGGATAGAGACTGGGTGCTGGTAGGATTGGGAGGCACTGGAGCAGTTCTCCTTTACATTTCTGATGCTAATTTTCCTCCATTCGCCCTTCTAGGCTTCCAGGAATGGGTTTCAGTCAGCTTTGATTTAATTGACTTTTTTTTTGTGGTTTTTGGGTCATACCCGGCAGTGCTCAGGGGTTATTTATGGCTCCAGGCTCAGAAATTGCTCCTGGCAGGCACAGGGGACCATATGGGGCGCCAGGATTCGAACCGATGACCTCCTGCATGAAAGGTAAACGCCTTACCTCCATGCTATCTCTCCGGCCCCACATATTTTGTTTCCTATGTCATTAATATTTCTTTTTAAATATACTCTGGAGGCTTAATTAGGGACAGACCTAGATAATGGATTTTCAATTTTTTTTTTTTTTTTTTTGGTTTTTGGGTCACACCTGGCAGTGCTCAGGGGTTATTCCTGGCTCCAGGCTCAGAAATTGCTCCTGGCAGGCACAGGGGACCATATGGGGCGCCGGGATTCGAACCGATGACCTCCTGCATGAAAGGCAAACGCCTTACCTCCATGCTATCTCTCCGGCCCCTGGATTTTCAATTTTTATTCTTTTTGTTTTGTTTTGTTTTTCGGCCACACCCGGTGATGCTCAGGGATTACTATTTCTGGCTATGCCTTCAGAAATTGCTCCTGGCTCGAGCGATTATATGGAACACTGGGGGAATTGAACCATGGTCCTTCCTAGGTCAGCCACGTGCAAAGCAAATGCCCTACTGCTGCGCCACCGCTCTGGCCCAACTTTAATTATTTTGTTATAAATACATGTACAAGCTATACATCTGCCCATGATTGGTAGTTTACCTGAACATTTGAGTATTCCATATGTGCATTATTTTTGTTTGTTTGTTTTTTGGGTCACACCTGGTGGCGTTCAGGGGTTACTCCTCGCTCTATGCTCAGAAATCATTCCTGGCAGGCTCGGAGGACCATATGGAATCCCGGGAATTGAACCACCATCCGTCCTGGACTGGCTGCATGCAAGGCAAACACCGTACTCAGTGCTAAATCTCCGGCCCTGTGCATTATTTTGGAGACAGAAGGACATGTTTTGGCTATTGTGTTTTTCTGCACAATAGTGCTATGAGATCATGGGTGGCACATAGTTTCTTAGTCACAGAGGCTTT
Organism: Suncus etruscus; assembly: GCF_024139225.1. Lineage (NCBI taxonomy): Eukaryota > Metazoa > Chordata > Mammalia > Eulipotyphla > Soricidae > Suncus > Suncus etruscus. The sequence goes on along the minus strand of NC_064858.1, from coordinate 10,203,549 downwards.
GGAGGGGTTGCTCGTGACCCTGTCTCTGCTTTCTAGATGTGAGTAAATTGTGAGTAATTGTGAGTGATTTGGACAGGATAGGTATTTAGGAGATGCTAGAAAACACACCAGACACACACAGATGTGTACATGTTTCCTGGAGGTGCTAACAAAGTCACACAGTGTGTGTAGTTCTTCTCCAGGGGTGTTCTCTCTCTCTCTCTCTCTCTCTCTCTCTCTCTCTCTCTCTGTCTCTCTCTCTCTCTCTCTCTCTCTCTCTCTCTCACACACACACATACACACACACACAGTACCTGTCAGTGCTCTGGGTGTCTGGGTGTCTGTCAGTAAACTGATGCTCTCGTTTCTCCTCCTTTCAAAGCTACCACCTCCCTTCTTCCATCCTTCTCCCCCGAATTCCTGTTCTGGCTCCCTGTGTCTTCCCTGTGGATCACGGAGCGGGGGTGCCCAGGTGCAGATTGCCAGCAGAGCTGGAGGTGCATCTCTGCGGCTCCTCTTGTAGAATTAAATAATTAACGATGGTGCTGGATTGAGGTGGATGGATGGAGGGATCTTTCTCTGCCATCCCAGGCCACGTGGCTTCGCAATCCCCATTCAGCTGGCGGGTCCCAAGTTTAGGTGAATGGTTGAATCAGACTCATCCAGAGACAGGCATCAGGAAGCATCAACTTTATTCATGTCCTATCCACCACATGTGTGGCCTATATCATAACCTTTTAAGCATTCAGCCATTCTTAGCTAGGCCTGCATCTTAACTCCTTTCAGCCATCTTCCCTTTGACCTCCATGCTGGCAAAAGACCAAAAAGGCCTCATCCCCTCTGGTCAAAACCTTATCTACCCTTTCCAAGACCCCTCCCAGGAAATAGGCAGGGTCTTGCAGGTAAGGTCAAGTTACCTAGGAAGAATGGGGGGGATGAGGTTTCACCTCTCATCCGCCCCTTTCCATGGGCCAGGCTTTTCTCTCACTCATACCACTTGCTCCTGGGCTCTGGGCCTGGAGGGCAGGAGGATGGGAGGGAGGACAGATGGGCACTGGGCATCAGGCATTGGACCAGAGTCTTCACCCTGTAGCACTGATGAATCCCCTTGGCTGAATATTGGTGCCTTCATGTGTCTTTGCTTCAGCTCCTTCAAGTCCATCTGGAAGGGAACTTCTCCTTCTGTCTCTTTTCCTTTTTGGGGGTTTGGGGCACAACCAGCAGCACTCAGGGTCACTCTTAGCTCTGAGCTCAGAAATCGCTCCTGGCAGGCTCGGGGGACCATATGGACCAAATGCCGGAGATCGAACCTGGATTCGTTCAGGGTCTGCCATGTCCAAGGCTGTGCTAAAACTCCGGCCCTATCTCTGTCTCTTTCTTTCTCTCTCCTCTTCTTTCTGCTTTCCCCTGCTCTCCTCTTTCCTCCTTCCTCTCCTCTTGCCTCTCTCTCTCTGTCTGTCTCTGTCTGTCTGTCTGTCTCTCTGTCTCTCAGCCCAGAGGTGTCTGCCCTTTTCCTCTTTCGGGGCCTTGTCCTCACCTCCCACTTCTGCCCAGAGAACATGCATGTCCCACCCATCCCCTGCATCCTGCCACCTCCCCTCTGGGACATGTGACCCCCCTCCCCCAAGAAGGCTGGGCGAGCTGGCCAGGTGCCTGAATTCTCAAGACTCTGGAGAAGCCCATGTGGTCTACGTTCAGGGCCTGCCTGGAGGTGTGTCTGGTAGTGATTAGTCATGGCCACTCGGGACAACGCCCCTCTCTAGATGGTTGGGTTCATAGGACCCCAAAGACAGTCATCACCTTTGAGGGTTCCTGCTGGATGAAAGGGGAGTGCCTCTACATAGCTTTCAACTGTGGCCACTTGGTGGGGCCCTGGGGACTGAAGCGGGACTGGTCGAGGCTCCTGAGAGGTGCAGAGGACAGACCATGGGTGTGAGGCTGTGTCGGGACTGGCAGAAGGAGGAGGCCCTGGGCTTGGGGGTGGCCTCTAGTCCCATCCTTCTTCCTCATCTGAGGAGCCTAGCACAAAGTGACCAACTGGCTTTAGGGCACCGTGTATGTTGTGGGGTTCCCTGTGGGGAGGGAGGATATGGCGGAGCATTTACCCCAGCACCCAGGTAGAGAGGAAATTCGACCACCCCTGCCCTGGCCTTCCTGAGCCCAGCCGCCACTGCAGGGCGGGCTCAAGGACACTGTCCAGCTGTCTCCAAGCTATGGACCTCCTGCTGCCCTACCCACTGGCCTTGCCAGAGAGGCAGTTCCACGCGTCCCGAAGGAACCTCCAGCCTCTGCCATGTACAGGGGGGTGGCAGAGGTCAAGGCTGAAGACCCTCAAGAAGGTGTCTGGGGGCCTGGAGAGATAGCACAGCGGCATTTGCCTTGCAAGCAGCTGATCCAGGACCAAAGGTGGTTGGTTCGAATCCCGGTGTCCCATATGGTCCCCCGTGCCTGCCAGGAGCGATTTCTGAGCAGACAGCCAGGAGTAACCCCTGAGCACCGCCGGGTGTGGCCCAAAAACCAAAAAAAAAAAAAAAAAAAAAAGGTGTCTGGGGCCAAAAGAGGCGCCTGGTTTATTCTGTGGGACTTTGTGCAGGTGACCGAGCGCCACCTGCTGGTGCTAAGGGGGAGAGACCTAGAGATTCAGTGGAGGACATACGGGTACCCCCACCACCACCCTACTTAGAACTCACTCACCCACAGTTCCTACCTGCTCTGCTTCCTCATTTCCCCTCAGCCCCTCTGTCTCCTAGTCTTTGTCAGCAGCAAGGGATGGGGGGAAGAAGGCGCCTGTCCCCTATTTCCTGACTGCCCTCTGCCCTGCAAACTGCACACTCAGGCTCAGCGAGAGGAAGAGAAGGTGACCCAGAGGCATAGACCCAAGCCTGGGTCCTGAGGTGCAGGGGACAGCTGTGGAGGTGCAGGGTCAAGCCCAAACATTGTGGGACCCCTATGTACACATTATGTACCCCGAGAGCCTCACACACTGGTCTGGGGCCTGGAGGCACCAGGAATGTGGTCAGAAGTGACTTTGTCCCGTATCTTGAGCTGAAGATCTGCCCTAGGGCCCCCCCTTTGCCCTGCACCCACCCTTTCTCCACTGCCATCCCTTGGGGGACTTTGCTCAGTGGCCCTCATCTAGGCTCTTGTCTCCCCATATCCTCTGGTCTCTGAGTCCGTGGGTGCAGTGTTTTGTTGGCTGTGGATCCCGACTCCCTGTGACACCGGCTACTGTCACCTTGCAGGATGCCTCCTCCACACTGTCTCGGGAAAAATCAGAGAAGCCAGAAGTGATGAGTTTTCTGCCCTCCCAGACCAGCCCCCCTCGGGCACGAAGCAGCTCCACCAGTGAGTGTCTCCTGCATAGAGGGCTCGGGGAGCCCCTAGACTCATTCCTCAGCTGGGGGTGGGGTGGCCGGTGCTGTCCTTCTCTGGGATGTGGAGTGGGCCTCCTGGAACCACCAAAACAGGGGGCCCACCCTGAGTCAGCCTGGTGGCGGTTCATATCCCCGAGGGCTTTTACTTTGCACCTCACTTTGTTGGCAGAATAATGGGGGGTTCTATCCTGCCCAAGACCCCTAGGCACTCCTCACTGCAATACCCAACCCTTCCTGAGGGCCCCTGCCAGGTGCAGGAATCTCACTGGGATGAGGGAGCCCCAGGCTGAGCTACTGGTTTCACGGCCCAGGTGTGAGCTCCTGCTACTCAGGGGATGCAGAGCACTTTCCCAGGAGCAGCCCCAGTGCCGCTGACCCCAGCCGACAGCCACCTTCGCTGAGCAGTGGCCACAAATCCCTGTCGCAGCAGCTGGACGGGTCGGCAGGCCAGGCAGGGGTAAGGAGGATCGGGAGCCAGGAGTTGGTCTGGCAGTGCCTCCTGCACGCCGTGAGAAGCAAACCCAGGACACATCCTACCTCAGACCTGAGCTGAGGCTTTGGGGTGCTTCCTCCCATTGGGAGGTGTCCTGGGGGTCTCCATCTCCTGCGGGCCTGTTCCTCCCCCCACACTACAGGGCCCCTGGAGAGCCACGCGTTCGCTGAGCAGTGCCCAACTGGGACAGCCTGGGGGAGCCCCGCCTGCCTGGGCCATCTCCAGCGTGGTGCTGATGAAGGGCCAGGCCAAGGTGAGTGGGACAGCCCTGAGGGTGTGCACATGGGATGACTGGGCTCTCAGGGGCGCCTGCTGACACCGTCTGGAAGTTTCTTTGCCAGCCACACAAGGAGAGGCACCTCTGCTGGGGTGACCGTTGTTGTATCGTCCCAACCATGTAGTTTCCAGCCAGGGGTGCAGGCGTGGGGCAGGCAGTCAGGGCGGAACTAGGGGCTTTAGAGAGGTACTGACCCTGTTCCAGGGGCCATTATGTACAGTTGGGGGCACGCACCCTAAGTTCCGAAGTCCAGGCCCCACCAGAAGATGAGATGTGGGGCAGCCCCACAATCTTTCTCATAATGTACTGCATCTGGCTGGTGCTGTGGAAGGGAACTTTTGGGCAGCTCAGCACCATCTTGCCGGGCAGGAGTAGGTGTCCTTGCCACCCACAGCCCCAAGTCCCATCTCTTCCTGCCAGCCATGTGCACTGAGCCTGTGTGAGCTGACTGATCTGTCACCTGACTGACCACAGGGGTGGGTAGGGCTGAGTCTTTGGTCTATCCTGGTGGTCAGGGCTCCTCTTTGCTCTGTAGTGCAGTATGGGGGCTCCTGGATGGGCAGAGCGCAGGACCTCCTGCTGAGGTTGGTCTGCTCCCCTGCCACAGGGCCTCGGCTTCAGCATCGTGGGGGGACAGGACAGTGCCTATGGCCCCATGGGCATCTACATCAGGACCATCTTCCCTGGAGGTGCGGCCGCTGCCACCGGGCGCTTGCAGGAAGGTACGGAGACCGTGGGGTCTGTCAGGGCAATGAAGGCCACGTGCATCCTGAGCCCTAGCACCCACAGCAGTGGTGGCCCCTTCTGTGACAGACAGGGGAATGTCCTGTGGGTTCCCAGCTCGAGTTCCCCAAAATTGCTTCTGTGCTAAGACAGCAGCACCATCTGGTTACCTTTCTGGAACATTCTTGTCATGCACAAAAGCGTTTTCCCTCCGCTGCTGGGGTTGTCCCCAAGTTGGGTGACGCTGCTCTGGGCTCAGGTTCCTTCTTCTCTCGAGGTGCTGACACTGATGCACCATGGGAACTTCTGCTGTTTCTTGAGGTGCCCCCTGTGTGTCTGGGGATTGCTGTCTGAATCTCATTCCTAGGGAAGTGTGGGGGATTCAGCGCCCTGGTTCTCCTGGCCTCTGTGGGGCTCCAAAGACAGGCAACAGGAGGGAGCAGGGAGCTGGGTAGGAAGGGAAAGTGGGTGGCAGGGTCATGTGGGAATGGCCCTGCATCCCCTCCTGCCCCTACACCAGGGTCCTCTAACCCCTATACAGGAGATGAGATTCTGGAACTCAATGGAGAACCCCTGGCTGGACTCACCCACCAGGAGGCACTGCAAAAGTTCAAGGTGAATGGGCCTGGCCCAGCACCCCCACATCCTGTCCCACGGTCTTGACCTGACCTGATGGTAACCTGTCACTCAATTCTGGGCCCAGGTTGGTTGGGAAGTCATGTCTGCATCTGTGCCACCTGTGTGCACTGCTGCTCTCTCACACATACGCATATGCATAAACACAGCTCTCCTCTACCTCTTCTCACACTTTGCAAAGAAATGCCGCCATGTCTGCAAGACACTTGCAGACATGGCGGCATTTGCTTGCAAAGTGTCTCCCTGTGTCTTTGAGAGGCCATTTTTCTCCCCAGTAATACTGTTCTCCTCCCGTTTTCCTTTCTCTCACGGTTCTCTCTGTGTCTGTCTCCCGCTGCATCATTCTCCCCATTCTTTTCTGTGTCCTTCTCCCTCTGGATGTCTGTGTCTCTGCCCCAGCAAGCCAAGAAGGGGCTGCTGACATTGACGGTGAGAACTCGCCTCACGACACCCCCCGCCCCAAGCAGCGTCCTGTCCCCACCGCTGTGTCGCTCCCTGAGCTCGGGCACCTGCACCTCCATGGACAGCACCTGGGTCGTGGGCAGCAGCACCCGGTCCAGTTACCGGGTCCTGGTGGAAGTTTCCTTGCGCAAAGGTGGGCTATGCTTGGGTCCTCTCCTCACTGCATGGGGGCACCACGCAAGGGGTGCCACACTCCGGCCTAGTAGCATGCAGCCATGCCTGTCTGAGGTCCAAATCCCATGAGGTACCACCCAGCCATGGGAACTCAAGACAGTAGACACGGCCACTCATATACCCTACACAGGGACACACATACTGAGTCATATGTACCCCCACCCCTCCACGTCCACACACACCTAGTCATGTACCCCCATACAACTCCACAGTCATATGTAACCCCACAACTACACACACAGTCATACGAATGTACCCCCACAATTTCACACACAGCCACATGTACCCCCAAACTACACACTCAGTCACATGTACCCCCACAACTACACATGCCTAGTCACATGTACCCCACAACTATACACATAGTCACATGTACCCCCACATGTCTACACACACAGATAGTCGCACATACCCCATATAACTACACACATCCGTCACAAGTATTCCCAAACAACCACAGACGTCCCAGCACACATATTCCCCAACCCATACACACACAAGCCTCAGCTTCTGACCCCTCGGGGATCCCTCCCAGCCCAAACTCATGTTGGGGCCTACTGTGGACTCATGTCTGTCTGCAGAGGCCGGTGTGGGCTTGGGCGTGGGCCTCTGCAGCGTCCCTGGCCTGCAGAGCGTCTCTGGCATCTTCGTGCTTGCCCTGTCGCCTGGCTCCGTGGCACACCTAGACGGACGCCTCAGGTGAGTCACCGGCCCTATGGGCTGCCAGGCCTTTCCTGCTGTGCCTCAGTTTCCCCTGCTGAAACGAGGGCTTCCAGGGGACTTCTGTCCCTTTAGAAGAGGTCAAGGACTTACCTTCTTAGTTCTCTGGGGTACTCGGGGAGGGGGCTCTGTGGGGACAGCCACGGCACATGCTCAGTACCCTCGGTTACCCCTGGCCCTCCTTGGGGATAGGAAGTCCTGCTGTGCCTTTTGTCTCTCTCCACCTGCCTGACCTCCTGCCACTCCATTGGGTACACTGAGGTATGGGGACACATGGTCACTCAGGTTGTCTGAGGGGCTGCAGGTCTAGCTGTCACGGTCGTGGGTACAGTGGCTTTCTGTGGCTTGCGGGTACGATCCTGTACCTAGTCCTGTTCTCCCCCAGGGTCTCAGGGGTCCTCTGGCCTTCCACAGGTGTGGCGACGAGCTGGTGGAGATCAGCGAGTGCCCCGTGCACTGCATGACGCTGAGTGATGTCTACTCTTTGCTGAGCCATTGTGAGCCAGGCCCTGTCCCCATTGTGGTCAGCCGGCACCCCGACGCACAGGTGGGTGATTTTTCCCTTGGCATGATGCTCTAAGCCTGTCTGGGTGCGAGTTGCAGGGCCCTGAGGAGGGGCAGAGGGCTGTGGGCCCACCCCTGAGCCATACCGCTTCCCCAGGTGTCTGAGCAGCAGCTGAAAGCAGCTGTGGCACAGAGCGCAGAGAACGTCCGCTTCGGGAGGGAGAAGCTGGCGTGCGGGCTGGACGGTGAGGACTTTGTGGGCCCGGAGCATTTGGGGGTCAGGCACCGGGTCATGGCACATGACCACAGGTCATGGCACCTTCCAGCAGCTATGCGGCTGTGTCCCCAAGGGCAGTCCCTGTAGTGCCCACAAGCCCCCTGACTTGGAGATGAGCATCCCCGGCCTTCCCCTGTCGGCCAGGTACCTGCCCCTGTGACTGCGCTAGTCCTGTGAGATCCTAGTATGGGAAGCTCCTGAGCTGCATCTCAGAAGTACTTCCGGGGTGCCAGCTTCACTCTATAAGGGCCTCCCAAAGTAGGGGGTCAGGCACCAACTACTGCTGCTCATGCTATGAGTCTGACAAGACCTGGGGTGTCCTGGCCTGGCTCACTCATGGAGAGAAATGCCCCCTTGGCCCCTTGAGACTAGCTCATTCTGGGTCTGAGAAAAGAGCAGCAGGGTGGGGACTCCATCCCACAGATGACAGAGCCAATAGGGGTGCCCGTGATAGGGTCGGGATGGGGGGCAGAATCCCTGTGCGTAAACAAGTGAGCCAGCCCCTCTCTTCATGCCTGTTACTCTGTGACCCCAAGGGGACCAATTCTGACCAGGTTCCCCTAAATGGGCCATGTTCACTCTGGTCCCCTGCACTTCCCAGCAGGTGCCAAGCGGCTGGAGAGTAGCTGGCACGGGCGGCCAGCCTTGGACAGGGGTGAGAGTGGGACGGCAGGCCGCCGCAGACCACAGGTCATGGCACGTTCCAGCAGCTATGCAGCTGCGTCCCCAGGGGGCAGCCCCTGCAGTGCCCACAAGTCCCCCGTCTTAGAAATGAACACACCCAGCCATCCCCCTGTCAGCCAGGCCGACCACCTGCCAGTGCGGTTACGCAAGTCCTGTGAGATCCTAGTGCGGAAGCCCACGAACTGCAAGCCAGACCCCCCACCTCGGAAGTACTTCCGGGGTGCCAGTCCCCCTCTGCAGGGCCTCCCTAAGGTGGAGCACACTACCGACCAGGTAAGGGAGACCGGGCCCCCCAGCTGTGGAAAGAAGGGAAGCTTGGGCCATTGGGGTGTCCCAACATGTCATTTCAGGGTGCTGTGAGGGCAGCTGGGAGCAGAGTTCAGTGCACGGGCGCCAGATCACTGGCTTCCACTGCAGGGAATCCCCTGAGCTGCACTCAACTGTCTGTCCTGGACCTCAGGACGGGCTTTTCTTCCCCTGCCTGCTGCTGCTACTTTCTCCTTCTCTGGCTCTCTCCATATCCTCTCACTCCCACCTTCCCTGGGCCCCCAGATTCCTCTCTATATGGCATTGATACCTCCCAATTTCCATCTACTTTAACTGAAGAGAACGAACTTCTCTGACTTCAGGAAACTTCTGAGGAGAGAAGGTTCTCCTTGGAGGAGCTCAAACCACAGCACAGAATGAGGGTGTCAGAGGGTGAGGGTGTCACAGGACAGTTGTACCACAGAAAGGGGATTCTAGGGGTTGGGATATCACAGAATGGGATGCCACAAGACAGGGGAACCAGGGGATGAGGTGCCACAGGAACCCAGGTACAGGCCAGCAGGAAGTCCTGACTTTGACTTCACACTGTTCTGCTTCCTGTTTACACCCCAGGAAACCAGTGCACCACGGCCACCGATACAGGAAAGGGTGGCGGGGACCATCCCTAGCGCCTCAGCCTTGTCCTGCTGTGGGGGGGCTGCACCAGTAGGGACAAGCAGCTGTGCAGGTGGGTACCCAGGGCTCCAGGGGATATCTGGGTGGTCCCCCACAGGGTGTGGGTGCAGTGGGGTACACGGAGGGGTACAGAGCCTGGGGGATGCATCTACCCCCACTCAGGTGACCGAGGGCTGAGGTGGCTTCTAGGAAGTGCAGCAGGTGAGGTCCCCTCACCCCAGTCTTAGACCCCGAGAACAGGGCCCAGGAGAGAGGGCCATACTGTGGGGGTGCAGCTACGCCTTTCTGTCCCCAGGAGTCCTGGGGTCCCCTGAGAAGCCCCAGCTGCTCCAGAGGCAGGCACATGTGGATTGTGGGGACCCCACACCCCCTGACGACCCCTGGGTGCGCATATCTGACTGCATCAAGACCCTGTTCAGCCCTGCCATGAGTGAACGCCCCAGCCGCGGGGAAGACAGGGTGCAGGGGACCCCACCCAAGCCCACTGCTGCCGCCTCAGCGGCTGTCAGCAGCACTGAGAAGAAGGGCCCACCCGTGGCCCCCAAGCCTGCCTGGTTCCGCCAGACTCTGAAGAGCTTAAGGGGTAGAGCCTTGGACTCCCAGCTGCTGCCGGAGGGAACCTGCCCTGAGCCACCAGCACCCCTAGAGCGCCAGGGCCCCCCTGTGCAGGCGGCCGCCTCCATCAGGCAGAAAATAAGCTCCTTCGAGACCTTTAGCTCCTTGAAACTACCTGGCAGGGAGGCCCAGAGCCTCAAGCCACAGACGCCCAGCTCCGTAGTTGCACAGGTCCCTACCAAGGCACCGAAGCTTCCCCCAGGTCCCGTTGGCACCTTGAACACTTGCCCTTCCTGGAGGTCTGCACCCCACTGCTCTGGGCACCCCTGCAGTCAACCAGCCCCACCTCCTGAGCCAGACTCTCCTGAGAAGTCTGCACCGTACAGCTCCGAGCTCCCCCGTGGTCAGCCAGCCCTGCTTCATGAATCAGATTCTTCCGAGGGGCTTGTCTCCCAGGGGACCAAGCCCTGGGCCAAGCAGCCCAGCCAGCGGGCCCACAGCTTCCCTCTGGCTAGCACCTCAGCCCGAGAGGGGTCCCCCAGCCAGCTGTATGGCCTCAGCTCCCAAGTGTCCTCTGCCGTCCTGCGCTCGCTGCTCAGCTGCCTCCTGACCACATCCACCTCGGTGCCCAAAGAAGACCCTGGAACTCTGAGTTCTGCCAAGGAACCTGCGCTGGACAGTGGTTTCTCATTCAAGTGAGTGTCAGTGGCTTACTCGCTTGCATCACTTCCTTTCTTCCCTTGTCCTGTCAGAACCCCAGAATGTGTGTGTGTGTGTGTGTGTGTGTGTGTGTGTGTTTATGAATGTGCATGCAAGAGTAAGAGTGTGAGCATGTGGTGTCCACTTCCATGTGCTTGTGGCATGTGTGACATGATGCCATGGAAGGGTTTTCCTGGCAGTCACCCTTGGCAGGCCTTGACAAGTGGTTACAGGTGAATCCCTCTGGGGTATGACCTGCTCTTCTCAGCTAAGTGCAGGACAGGGGTGCCACAGAGCTCAGACCCCAGGGACCTTTTCCCTGGCTGCTCCCCCACTGAAATCAGGACTAGTGAGGTCTGCACAGAGCTGCTATGGAGAGCCATCTCCCAAGGCTGGCTCGGGAAAGGGTGGTGTGTGGAGGGTTCCAGAGCCCTTGCTGGCAACTTCTGGGCTGACTGTGATCGAGGCTGACCCCTGCTGATCCCTGTGGCAGCCTCTTGGAGCTGTGGGACTCCCAGGAGGGGCTGGCGGGGCCCACAGAAGCTGAGGAGTGCACGCCCTGCTCCCTGAAGCCAGGCCAGTCCAGGCTGTCCCTGCTGAGCCCTGAGGAGCTGCGGACAATGATGGAGGAGGTGAAGACCCTGGACAAAGCCACACTTGAGGTAGGGTCCCCGGGCCTCAAAAAGGCCAGGCCAGGATTTGCACCCTTTGAGCCAAAGCTCTGCTGAAACTGCTGCAAAAAGCAGCTCACCCAGGCCTGTGTCCCCCACTCAGGGCTCCCTACTTCTGTGTGCACTGGTGGCCGGATGTGGGGAAAGCACATCTACACAGGCAGTGCTGATCTGGTAGGGATAGGGGGAAGAGTCTATACAGAGTGGGTCGGCATATAGGATGTAGGGTTCACTTAGACCGTTCACAGGGTGTTTGTGTGCACATGCTGTGGAGGGGCTTGGTCTGCGTGGTGTATTATGGGGACTCACTCAGGCTATATGGGCTATGTGTGGTGTGGCAGCATGTATGTTTGTATGTGTGTGTGGGGGTTGCGTATCCCGTGCAAGACTCACTCAGCCTGTCTGTACAGGGTTGGTGTGTGTGCTATAGGGAGCAGAGAGAAGTGCTCACAACCTTGGGTCCCTGTGGACCCTGTCTTGTCTCAGGAGCTGGAGCATGTGCGTGTTACAGTCCTGCACAAGGCGGTGGGAGCAGGCCTGGGGTTTAGCCTTGCAGGAGGGGCTGACCTGGAGAGCAAGCTTGTCACAGTGAGTGCCACCAACAACCCTACTAGGGATCCCCTCAGTGCGGTGCAAACCCCAAACCCACCATTGTTCACAAAGGTGAACATCCCCCAGCCCTGAGAAAGTTTGTTCCAAGAAACTTTACTCTGCTTCGGGATTCAGGTTCAAGACGAACGCGGGTGCAAGCGTGGGTGCTAAGACCCCTGGGTCTGTTTGGCCTTGGAGTCCCCTCTTTCTCCCTGGGTGCAATACAGGGCAGGTTGGAGGGCCAGGAACCATGTTGCCCACCCTGCCCAGCCCAGTGCTCAGTGGCCGGATCTGACAAGGACGCCATCCATGCAGGTGCACAGAGTCTTCCCGGATGGGCTGGCGGCCCAGGAGGGTACCATAGAGAGGGGCAGCGAGGTTCTGTCCATCAACGGCAAGTCCCTCAAGGGTGCCACACACCAGGATGCCCTGGCTGTGCTCCGGCAGGCGCGGGGCCCCCCGCAGGCTGTGGTGGTCACCAGGAAGCTGGAGCCTCAGCCCCCCACAGTGCCCATCCAGCCAGAGGAGCATGGTAAGTCCACAACACTGCGGCCATGGGGTCCACCTGTGGTGGCTTTGCCTCTCACCAGACCCGTGTTTTAGCAGCTGAGGGCAATGTGATCACCGTGACGTTGACCAAAGGAGCTGGTGGCCTGGGCTTTAGCCTGGAGGGTGGCCAGGGGTCCCTGCATGGGGACCGGCCTCTTACGATTAACAGGATCTTCCAAGGTGGGTGTTCTGGCTTCCTGCTCGCTTTTAGGCCTGGGGGTATGGGCCCTTTCTGACCTTTCTGGAATCTTCTGTGCTTTGCTCAGACTGCACTGGGGGGAGATTAGTCACTTGGCCAGCTTTAGGGGGAGGTGAGAATGGGCACCGTGAGAGTCGTAGGCTCCTTATTCACCTCCTCAGGAGCGGCCACCACAGGCACCTCCAAGGAGAGCCTGCAGCCTGGAGACGAGGTCCTGGCCCTGGCCGGCACCGCTGCACAGGGACTTTCCCGCTTTGAGGCCTGGAAAATCATCAAGGCACTACCCGACGGGCCTGTCACAATCGTCGTCCGGAGGGCCTGTGGGGCTGACAGAGCAGCCCTGGCCGGGGACCCGCACTGACCGAGGCTGCAGCCCAGCCACTCAGGGATTCAGCACTGGGCTTTCGTGGGTAACCCGGGCACATGAGGCCTAGGTGAGCCCAGACATGGGGGCATAGCACTGAGCTTTCTGCATCCCCCCAACAGCTTATGCAGGCCTGGGCAGGGGCGGGGTTGGGGAGCAAGAATGTCAGTGTGAACAAACACAAATAAAAGTCCTTTTTGGAAAAGAACACAGAGCTGTTTTCTAAAATCTACTCCCTAGCACATGACAGAGACTGGTGTCAGGGCCATTGTCCATTGTCCTGGGCTGGGCTCAGTCGTGTAGGGCACGCTCCAGGTTGGCATAGAAGCCGGCCATGCTACGGGGGAAGAAGGAGTCCACCACGCCCTGAGGTAGGAGGCCACTCAGGTCAGTTTGGAAGAACATCATGAGCTTCGTCCTGCTGGGATCCCTGCGCAGAGTGATACAGCTGTGAGGGTCCTGGTTGCTTCAGAGGGCCAGAGAGGCAGACACCCCCATTCAGGGACGGAGCTCAGTAGGCAAGAGGCCGCAGTTTCCTCATCGGCTAGAAGGCACTGCCGTGACCATGAGTCCCCCCCACCCCAACTCTGCCAGGTGACAGTGACAAAAAGATGGGAGGATTTTGGGAGGCACCCATGGGGAGGAATCTCAGTTCCTATACCAGGGGTCCCACCCTTACTCTGGCAGGGGTTCACAGATGCAGCCGCAAGGGTGATTGAAGCCTCTCACATAGCCCGGTTGTGGGGGACAGGATGGATGTTCCACATGGATAGCTGCAGAGTAAGGAGGGGGTATACATTTAGGACGCCCCTCCAATCTCAGTGCAGGAGCGAAGGAGCCTCATCCCTGCACCATGAAGCCCCTGGACCCCTGTTCAGGCACTGATGGGAAACTCACATAGTCAAACTGGCTTTGCTGCCCCCAAGCACTGAGGGGGGCATGGGCGGCCAGGGTCTGGGGTCTGGGATTGGACTCACCATTGGAGCTGAAGGTGCCATCCTCGTACGTCCGTAACAACACCAGGTCCACGAAGTCCCGGGGAGAGATGAGCTTCATGACAGCTGAGGGGGTGGTGGTCCTGCTGACGATGAGTGTCTGCGGAGTGGTAGGAGGAAACTAATATCCAGTGGGTGCCTGGGGATGTCCCGAACCTCCCCTTACAGAAGGGTCCCTCAGTTGCCCTGCGCTGTCCTTAGATCAGCAGGGCATGGTCCAGTCTGGCATATTCCATGTCCTACACCCCAGCTCATCTCCTGCTTTCCCCACAGGCACACGCTCACTGGGAAGCAAAGCAGCATGAATCTCTAATGAAGATGTGCTTTTGAATGGGCCATTAAAGAAAGATTCCTGAGACATGCTCTGTCCTGTCCAGAGTGGTGTCAACACACACACACACACACACACACACACACACACACACTCTTATGCACTCATGCGTACATGTGCATGAAATTCTGAGTGTGTCCCTGTAAACAGGCATCAGGCCCCAGGGTAGGAGGCCTGACACAGGGTGAGCTCACCCCTCTGACTGGTCCAGACCCTTTTCACCTGCCTCACAGGGTCCACGTCCCACCTGACCTGGTTTCACAACAGTCAGCGTAGACAACGCAGTGTGGATGCCAAAACCACGCCTCAGTCCCGGCAACCTATCAGCTCTGGGGAAAAACTTTTCTGTTGGCTGTTCCTGTCGGTGGGGAGCCTGGCTCATACAAGAGCCCAGAGAATACAAATCCTGTTCACTCACTCCCCAAAGAGGTTGGCCAAGGTGTGCTCCACCTTGGAGTTCTAGAATCTTCCTCCTAGCCCTGGCAGCAATCCTCGGTGACATTTCTCCCACCTGGCCCTGGAAGGCTTCCCTTGGACGGGAGGGGGCCAATGTCAGGGGGAACAGCTTTCTGGGGACTCAAGGGGAGACTTACATCACTGATGGTCTGGATAATCTCAAAGCCAGTGATATTTTCATCCCACTGCTGCCGCAGGCCCCCATCTTGGGGCTTGATATGGTCCCACACCTTGGCAGTGGGTGCAGGCAGCACAGCTTCGCCTCGATACCTGGGTGGGAGGACAGACAGAATGGGTGCTCACCACGGGGACCCCTCCCAGCCCTGCACCCTGCAACCCTGCTGGAAGCGACTCCCTTAAGAACAGAGGCAGCGAGCGGCCGGCTGGCACCCGGGGAGCGCCTGACCAGCCCCAAGACAAGGCGTCACTTACAGGTGCCCCGGGAACTCCACGGAAGGCCTCCAGGAAATGGAAACTCCGTTCTGTCAAAAGGCACAGAGTCAGGACGCCTCAAGGGGCTGCAGGGCGGTTGGAGGCACCGCCTGGGCACCATGCACCGGGCTGCCCGGCCTGGGCCAGGGCTCCACCCGCCGGGGGGCCGCCTACAGCTCCCCGGAGTTCAGCTCCCGGGGGGCGGGAGCTGCGAGTTTTCTGGGGGGCCCCAAAGTGATGGATCCTGCATCCTGCAGGCAGCCGCCCTCGGCCCGCACTCACTTTCTGCCAGCAGTTCTTCCAGCCGGAGGCGTCTCGCCGGTACTGGAGCACCTTCTCCGCCACCGCCTCGCCCATCTGCGCGGCCTCGGCCGGGTCCATGACGCGGAGCCGCTTCCTTGGAAAACGACAGCCAGAGGATTTTGGGCGTTGGGTGCAGCCTTAGCTGCTGACCTTAGCGGGAAAGCCCGGGAAACGGGCGGAGCCTCAGCTGATTGGTCCAGAGCGTGACCACGCCCTTCTCCACGATTGGCCCGGAGTTCCAAAACCCGCCCCTCTTCCGGATTGGTTCGGCGATAGACTCCGCCCCCACTCACGGATTGGTCCGCGGCGCGCAGGCTGCAACCGCTCCACTATGGCCCCGCCCCCTGGTGGATCTGATTGGTTCAGGGCTCAGGGTCCCGCCCCCTCCCCTCCTCGCCCCGCCCCTCCTGCTTGGCTTGCTCTGCGGAGGCTCAGGTGGGGCTAAGTGAAAACATGTAAGCTGGTCCTACCGGGTCCCTCCTTCCCTCCAGGCCCGCGCTGCCATGCAAGGGGCCCAGCACCAACCTACGGTTGGTTAGTCAGGCAGGTCTCCGATGAAGAGCTGGTGGCTGATTTGTTTGTTTTTGTTTTGGGGGGGTCACACCTGGCGGTGCTCAGGGGTTACTTCTGGCAGGCTCAAGGGACCATATGGGATGCCAGGATTTGAACCACCATCCTTCCTGGGTTGGCTGTGTGCAAGGCAAACGCCTTACCACTGTGCTATCCCTCAGGCCCCTGGCAGCTGATTTGTTTGCGGAGAGTGGACTTTCCCCTGACAGTGCAGGTGGGACCAGGTCACACTGGCAAGGAGACCCCTAGGAGGCAAAGGTTCTAGAGTCCTGGCAGCGTGAAGCATGGGCCCTGCCAAGAGAGGAGCAAAGTCAAATTCACAAGACGACAAGCAGAAGGAGCCCCAGGCAGCCTTGCTGGGAGCAGGAAGATGTAGGAAGAGACCTGAAAGCGGCTGCACCCGTACATCATGTGCCTGGAGTGAGCTCTAGGCCAAGCACTCAGGGCACAGGGAATAGGCCGCGGCCAGGAGCTGCTCGTGATGAGCTGAGTGGGGGTCAGCCATGCCAGATCCCAGCGCCCTTAGTAGAGGATAAGAGCTGGTGGATCTGCTGGCCAGAGTGGTCCTGGGCACCGTGTGCAGCCTCACCACAGTCCTTTCCAAGCAGATCAGCATAGGCATTCATTAGAGCACTAAGAGTCATAAATGGACCTTGTGTTTGTGGACATATCTTGATTTCCACCTGTGGGAAGGCAGAGCAAGGAGCTGTATATGTGCGTTCTTGCATATGTGTGCATATGTGTGTGATGCCAAAGGGTGTTTTCTTCTCTTTTCTTCCCCCCCACACCACCTCGTTGTTATTTGAATTACACGCAGTTATCTGTGAAGCTAAACGGACACATTCAACACTTTAAGGTGTTCTGAGCTGCGTCTCGGTTGATTCTCCAGAGCTGTGTGTGTCTCAGGAGTTCCCAGGGTTTGTTACCATTAGAACTGAGTCTGGGGAGAAAAGATCAGGAACAGAAACCGAGGGAAGGGCTAAGGTTCTCTGTCGAGACACCAACAATCGAGACTGTCACACGGGTCAAAAAGAAGCATGAAAAACTTCTACACGGGGGCCGGAGTGATAGCACAACTGTAAGGCGTTTGCCTTGCACTAGGCCAACATAGAAGGGACCCTGGTTTGAATCCTGGCATCCCATATGGTCCCCTGACCCTGCCATTAGTGAATTCTGAGCGCAGAGCTAGGAGTAACTCCTGGGCGCTGCCGGGTGTGACCCCAAAACAAAACAAAAAACAAAAACAAACAAACAAAAAAAAACAATGCACCAACAGAGAAACTTGATTCATTTCTCCCAGACCTGGGCATTTTTTTCTGGCCTGGCTCAACGTGGGGGACAGAGGGAAAGGGAAAGCTGTGGATAAGTCTTATAAGTGTTCTGAGAGGGGTCTCCTGCCATTGGTGGGAATAGGAGGAAGAGGGCAGCCTTTGAACAGAGCCCTTGCACTGGGGTGCCCAGTTCCTTTGTCTCCTCTTACTGGAATGGCTCTGGAAGTATTTCAAATTGGGGGAGGAGAGTGTGTCCACAGCTTCCAGCTTAAACCACCACCATGGCAGTAAGGGCAAAGCCAAGGGTTCCAGGGCTCTGTGGCTCAGCATGTTTTGGGGCGGGGGGTGTTCCTATGAACTGGCAGCTAGTGGTTCTCAGGGATTTGGCACCCATAAACAGGCTCCCGTTAGTAGGAGATACCATGCCCTGAGGTTGGGGGGCAGCAGAGAGGCAGAATGATATCATGGTTCAAGAAGTCACGAGAGAGGAATTTATTCTACTAACAGACGAGGCGTCGTACTGTCTGGGGCTGTTTCACACACACACACACACACACACACACACACACACACACACACACACACACACACCCGGAGCAGAGAGACAAGTGGCGTTGTGGTGATGCAGTTTCACACACTCTCAGAGTGAGTCAAAGAATGCAGACAGACTTGGTACACTCTCGCACACGCCCACAGCAGGGCTGGCGTAGGTTGCAAGGGCCAAGCCTGCAATGGTTTCACAACACAATGAAGGGGATGGAAATACAATGTCAAGAGCAGTTGCAATGTGGGTGTTGGGGGCAGGCACATAGAAGTCTGTATTTACTCTAACCTCGGGCTCCATCTAAACTACAGATTCACCGCAGATTCACGGCAGGTCCAGTGCCTGAAGCTGGTGGTGTTCCCAGGGATCAAAAGGGCACCATAGGTGCTGCCAGCACCTGCCTGAACCCCCGCATCAGCTCAGCGGTACCAGTTTCAGATCAGACCGAGTTGCCCAGAAGTGGGTGTTAGAGGCCAACCTGGCTCCACCACTGGGCACTGCCCAAGTCAGCCAAAGGTCAGTTCACTCAGGTTTGCTCCTTGCGCAGAAAGGCTCCCACTCAGGGCCCACCTAGTGTCCACCATCCCTGTCCACTCAGCCCTGGTCCTGGGGTCCAACCCCTGCCCCTGCTGTGGGCATGATCTGTCTGGATTGAAAGGCTAAAGGTTGGCAAACAACCACCCAGGATGGCCTGGTGCTGGGTCACAGGTGAACCCCCGTGAATGAGTGAGCAGTTTCTGGGACCACTCTGCTGCTCATTGGCTGCCTGTGTCCAGGAGTCCAGACAGCCCAGCTCTGCAGCTGGTCATGAGCCTCAGAAGGGGATTCTGGGGCCTAGACATAGGAGCAGACCAGGTCCTGGGCAGCCACAGGAACCTGCCTCCAGGACTGCGGGTGCCAAGGTGGGGGGATCCCCTCCCAGTGGGGCCTGGCCTGGGGGGTAGAACCCATAGACTGCAGGTCACTGCTGGATACCGAGTCGGACTCTGTGAGGGCAGGTGCAGCCCGGGGTCTCCAGGGGTACTGGGGGTGTCTGCCACGTGACTTCCTGTGCAAAGACACTGGTCGGCTGGGCGGACCTAGGTCACCATTCCAAGAGGTGGAGAGTCCCTTTCCCTGGCACCTGGGTGCTCGGTGTGAGCTGGCATAGAATCGGGGCACCCTGGGTAGATCTGCTAGGGAGCTTGGGTGGAGAGGCCGGGGACTAAGCCCTGCCCTGAGGATCTCCTCTTCCTCCCCTTCTTCCTCACTAGGTGCTGAGGAAATTGCCCACCAGGAGGCCCAGGGCACACTTCGCCTCATGGTGTTGGGGGACAGCACGATGATGTCCCCCGAGCTGTTGATCCTGAAGCGGCTTTTGGGCCAGAGAGACCCATGAGGTCTCAGGCGACGCCGGCAGCCTTTCCTGGAGGGAGGGTCTGAGCGAGCCTGGGTGTGGGACTGGGCCAGTGTCCCCCGACTGGGAAGGTTCCTATTATGGGTGCTTGGAGCACGTGAGCACCTGTGGCACAGAAGGACCTGGGAAGAATTCAGTCGTGCTGGGAAACACCCAGGACACAGAACATAGGGACCAGTGAGCATGGTCCTGCCTGAGCCAGAAGGCTCGGCTGCACAGATGCTGCAGGCACGGGTCTGAGCATGAGCCATGGGACCCCCGGAGGAAGTGTGGCTGAGAGCAGGGATGTGCCTACCTGGACATCTCTTTCTGGGGGCAGGAGATGTCACAGACGCATCACAACTCCTCACCCAGGACTTGGACGCTAGATCTAAGCTGTGCCCTGACCTCCTGCCAACAAAGTCTGAGCTGGAAGGCTCTGTCCCCAGGTCCCTGCCTGCCGCCCCACTCACTTGCTGAAGTCACATTCCCTCCAGGACTCCCAGGATCCCATGGTGCTGGGATGACCAAGCTCTTACCTCCCTTTTGGGGAGCAGGTGCTGATTCTGTGGCAGCTGTTCTGGGATGTGTCCAGGGGATCAAGCTGGGAACCAAGCCTACTGCCCCTCGGAAGCTGCTCCATGCTCCCCTCCTGGCTATGGGTCTGAGCTGTAGAGTGAGGGGATGAGAACAGCTCTCAGATGGTCATATAGATGGAGCCCTGTCCCCTCAGCAAAACAAATGTGCCTCCGTATCCCCCAGTGAGGCAGACAAGCCTCCCCACCCCACACCTCCAGCACAGGCCTCGGGCTGTGGGGGACACGTGAGACTGAGCAGGGGTTTGCCTATGGGAGCCCCAAGTTCCCTCCCAGCTTGGTAAGTTCCTGAGCACTGCTGGCCCAGGCAGATGTGGTCCGACGTGATGCCTAAGACCCGTGTGCCCATCCATGCCTACTGCCCACTCCTACCTCCCACCAGCAGTGCTAGCTTCTTCCTGCCGCCTGACTGTGCCTGGAATGCAGAGACAGCGACAGTGCAGGGTTGGCAGGGAAGGTCCAGGAGGGGTTACAAAGGGAAAGTTTCCTCAGACACAAAAGGGAGACCAGAAAGGGGGTCCCTTCCCCCAATGTCCCTCAGTCCTCTCCAAATTAGGGCAGTGAAACTGGCTTCTGGGGGAAAACCCAAATGGTGCCAGACTGCAGGGGGCCACATTGTTCTGGCCACCTGGGTCATGGGGTAGGGACAGGGGAGTCCAGATCCTCCACCCCCAAAATGCAACCTGGTCCTGGGGGAGCAGGAAAGGGGGTCTCAGTGGTCTGAGTAGGGTCCCTGGGCACTCACGTCTTGCACCTGTGCCCGGAGCTGTTGGTTGCTGAGCTTCAGAGAGCGAGCGATGCTTTGCAGATAGTAGATGAGCATGCTGGGTGCAAGGGCACTACTCAGCCCACCCAGTGCTGTGGCTCCAGGCCAGAGGGGGCACCCTACACTGGCCCAGGACAGGGAATGCGGTGCACCCTCAGGCCCACAGGGGGTGCTCCACCCTGACCCAGGACAGGAGCTTCAGTACGTTCTCAGTCCTGCAGGGGGCTCTAGGCACCGACACCTTCTGTGCCTCAGCTGCCTTGCAAGATCCCCGGAATTGGTGTCTCCCCCTAGAGGGCAGTGGGACTGCTGGGAGGAGGAATTGGCCTCCGTGGGGGATGCTAGGAACCCAGGAAGGGTCAGAGGAAGGGAGCCCAAGGCCCAGACTCACAGGAGCAGCAGCATGGCTGGTAGAATCACCACGGGGCTGGTAGCGTAGCCTAGCACGGAGCCCACCCAGGTGGGGAAGTCCTCAGCCACAGTCTCGGCCACCACATCGTACATCTTCTCCTGGCCACTGTGGGTGAGGCCACAGTCAGGGGACACAGGCCCACACCGGACACTCCTGTTCAGAGCTCACTAGAGGGCCCAGGTGACAATCCTGTCAGTGGGGGGCCATGGCATGAGACTAGGGGGCCAGCCAGTGAGTGGGCTGGGGGCCACAGGAAGAAAACAGGGCAATGAGATGGTTGAACACTCCTGGTTGAACTGGGAGCAGGAAGATTCAGAGAGGATTTGGGGGGACAGGGAGCAGGAAGTGTGGAGTAGGGGAATAGGAAGTTTGAAGTAGGAATCAGGGTATAGGAAGCTGGGAGCAAGAACCAGGAACTTGGAAGCTTGGAGCAGGAAGTGCAGAACAAGGAACAGGAAGTGTGGGACAGGATTTCATGGGGAGAGTTGGGGAATACCCACCTGAATGGGCCGCAGTGCGGGGACGGCCTGTAGCGGACAATGGCGAAGACCGTGGGCAGCAGGCACAGGAAGAGCATGAATAGGAGCGTAGCAAGGTAGAAGTTGTTGGACCTGTGATGAGGGAAGCTTCTGGAATGAGGGCACCCCTGAGTTTTCCAGGACCCTCAAAATCAGGTGCCCCATCTACCCAACTCCTCAACACCAGCTGGGCCAACATCTCAGCCAGAACAAGGGGCCTCTGGCTTTCCAGGAAGTTCTGGGGCCCCTTCCAGTCAGTCAGGGATGGGCAGGACTCCCTAACTGTGCTCAGGCTCTAGCACACGAAGCCTGGGCCCTTGATCCCTGAAGCATGTCACCTCCTAGCCCCTCATTTTATCCCTGCCTGAGGTGCTGGAAGCCCAGTGTTGTCTGTGGCTTTTGCATTAGGGGTTACTTGTAAGGTTTTGTGTGTGTGTGTGTGTGTGTGTGTGTGTGTGTTTTTCCTGTGGGAGGACTGCCTGGAGGAGGGGCATGTGGGTGGCGACCCTCCTCCTCCTTGCTCACCTGGAGGCTCGGAACACTTGCTGGTGGGGCACGTTGCAGGTGAGCACAGCCCAACTGCGCAGGTACATGAGTCCAGTGAGTTTGAGGACATTGAGGGCAGGGAGACATGGGGAGAAGAAGGCGCCCAGCCTGGAGGTGGAGGGAGCAGGGGTCAGCAGGAGAGCCAAAAGGCTGGGGTGGGGGTTGTCCCAGTCCACATGAAGCCCTGAGCCCCCGGGAGGTGTGGGGTGAGGGTAGGATGAGCACTCCCTTCTTTGGAAGCCCCAGACTCAGCACCAAGTCCTCCTGGAGCTTCTTAGGCCCACAGTATTCGATCTGGGCCATGATCCTCGGTGATCCTAAGATGGACCATCGCCTTCCTCCTACTTCCTACTACTGTAGGCACAGGGACAAACACCCTGGGAGAAGCAGGGGTGGGGGAGCAGAGCCACCCAGCACCCACCAAATCATGCCCTGGTTGTAGACCAGATGCAGGACGTTCTCAGCGATCTTGAATTCTCCATACTCAGGCTGTGGGGCAGAGGCAGGTGTGAGCAGGCGGGCAGGCAGGAGGAAACCTCAGGTCTGCCTGTCCCGCCCCCCTAGGGTTTGTATCCCACGCACAAACTTGTTTTCAAGGTCCCAGCACCAGTAGTCGCTGAGGAAGCGCACGACCAGGCCTCGGGCAAAGTCTATGAGCAGCACGCTGGCCACGGTGAAGAGTAGGTCAACCACCAATAGTTTCAGCAGCTCCTGACGTGGAGGGGGCCCATGAGATGCTGGGGGACACCACCTGTCCCCACTGTTTCCCCTGGGCACCTGGTGTGCTCCCAGTCAGTTCTGTTGGTTGAACTTGGAGCCCCAAGGCTGCCTGCCCTGGTCCTTGGGGATCCTGGTGGGAGGCAGTGGTTCCAGCCTTGATCCCTCATTTGTCCCTGCGCCTGAGCCATGTCACAGATTAGCCAGCATAGGGCCTGGGTGTGTGTGAGGCACCTTTGCTCTCACTGCCACTTCTCTGCAGTCTGGTCCCCAGCAACCATCCCTGATTCTCCTGCAAATAGGGTGGGGGTCTGGGCTATGGGGGCACATACCTGCCCCACGTAGGTCTCCCAGCATGGGCCTGGGGGACTCTGGGATGGTGTGGTGGTGCTGTTGGCTTCCAGAAGGGGCATCCTGGGGGCCCCTGAGCTGTTTCCCGGGAGCCCTGACCACCTCTCTCCTGTGGGAGCTGTGCCAGTGGCCAGGACAGTGTCTGTCCAAGAAGCTGTGTTGTTCCTTATGGCTGTGGCCTGGAAAGGAGAGGAAGGGAAGCGCTCTGGGTTTAGGGCCTCAGACACATGGGCACAGGGGATGCCTGTGGGGGAGTCCATGGGGGGGGGGAACCCAGCAGAGGCTGCTGGGAACTCATCTTTTTTTTTTTTTTTTTGGTTTTTGGGCCACACCCAGCGGTGCTCAGGGGTTATTCCTGGCTGTCTGCTCAGAAATAGCTCCTGGCAGGCACAGGGGACCAGATGGGACACCGGGATTCGAACCAACCACCTTTGGTCCTGGATCGGCTGCTTGCAAGGCAAATGCCGCTGTGCTATCTCTCTGGGCCCGTGGGAACTCATCTTAGTCCTCCTTACACGAAGGCCTGAGCAGCCTCAGGAGCTGCTAGCAAGCCTGGTTGCCTCCCTCCTCCTGAGCTAAACTTTTCCCCAGGGGGGTCCATACAGACTCACCCCAGCCCCATCCTCAACCCTGGACTCAGGGAAAGAACCACATGAGCCGAGTTCTGAGCTCAGTGAAGGGAGAAAGAGAGAGAGGGAGCAGAGACCAGCAGGAAGGGTCATTCTGGAGTATGCATGTATGTGTGTGAGCATGTGCTAGGGTACATACACATGAGATCATGTGTCATCCTGCATGTGCCAGTGGGCATGTATGGGAGTGCTGCATGCACACATGTATGTGCTGTTGTGTGCATGTAAGCATATGCACATGTGTGGGCAGCTAAAGGCGAGTTTACATGTATGACTGTGTATATCTGACCACATGTGTATCTGACCTGGTATGTATCTGACTGTGTGTATCTGGCCGTATGTGCATGTATCTGAACATATATGCATGTATATGACCACATGTGAGTGTATCTGACTGCGTGTGCATCTGACCAGCCCTCACCTGGGTGTTCATGCTGTTCACCTTGTCCAGGAGAGCTATGATGAGGCTGTACAGGTTTCCCAGGTACAGAACCAGCACCCTGTGGGGCCCAGACACATGAGGCCCCCAACAGGTATGGAGGCGTGAGGGGGCTGACAGCAACCACCAGCATCCCCGAAGACTCACAGACATGAGCCTGCACCCCACCAGGCTGAAGCAGGTCACAGAGAAGCCACAGCTCCTAGTCTCCCAGGAGACTCTTTCCAGGGCCCACTGCACCCCCCTACACTCCTGTGCTCAGCTCTGCACTGCAAGTGATCCCCTAGAAGGCTACCTCCTGCCCCCACACTTGAGACCTTGCCAGACAGACGCCACCGGACCTGGGAACCTCGTCTCCTGCACCGCCATCTTGCTGCTGTGGGGACCTAGGTGACTCTCTATGCTCACGGACGTCCCCACCTCCTCATTCCTCTCCCATCTGCACACCCCATGCCCACCTTGCCAGCTGGATGCGCAGCATGGTGCGGGGGTGGTAGCGTTCCAGGGCCCCGATGAGGTCAAAGGCAGATGGGGCCAGCATAGTCACTAGGGAGACCACCACACTCACCTGGGGAGGGCGGCGGGGGGGATGGCAAGAGGAGGGAAGGGAGGACGAGGGGAGGAGGTTAGGGAGGAAGGAGAGGGAAGGGAGAGGAAGAAGGGGTGGAGGAGGAGGGAGAGGTTGAAGAGGAGGAAGGGGAGGAGGAGGAGGGGTGGAGGAAGGGGAGTGATGGTGAGGAAAGAGAAGAAGGGGAGGAGAGAGGAGGAGGGCGAGGAGGGTAAAGAGGTGTAGAGGGGAGGAGGGGAGGGAGGAGGCACCTTCTGGAAGCCTCCAGGGCCCCGAAGACCCAGCCAGGCCCTTCTGGGGTGTGGAGGCCAGTACCTCATTCTTCTCCCAGAGTGTGAGCTCACGCTGCGCCCGCTCCAGCCGCTGGGCACGGCCCACCACGAAGTAGATGAGAAAGATGCTGCCAGCCAGCGAGAGCAGCACCAGCACGTTGGCCACGACCCGCAGGCACACGGTCACGACCCTGCAGCAAGAGGGGGCAGGGTGCAGCCCAGAGGCTTGGCAGGGGTGGGGGTCTGTCCCTGGGCCCCGGGTCTCTACTCACAGGTTTTTGTTTCTCTTCTTCTCCTGTTCCTCCAGAATTGCCTCCTGAAAGACAGACACCGTGGACAGATGCTGTGTTTAGGAGGGATGCAGGTCTGGTTCTTGGGGTCCCCACCATGGTGCCCTGGGGACTTTTATGAGGTATGGGGTAGGTGCCTCAGACACACAGCCCCCCTCACCCGAATGCTGTTGACAATGGCGGCCGTCTTGCTCTCAGCAGCCTCAGGGTTCCCAATGAGGTAGTCCCAGGCACAGAAGACGCGCCAGCAGAAGGTGTAGCTCTCATCCGAGGCTCCAGCCAGGCTGCTGCTTGAGTTCTTGGCCATCCTGGGGGGCAGACAGGCCTCTCAGCACACACACACACACGCCTTTGCAAACTGGCAGATGTCCCAGTCCCTTAGATCTGCAACTCCGGGGCCCGGTGCCTACTTCCTCAGGAGCACCACGAAGCTGTAGGCGAACATGGCCATGCCTGCCAGGAAGTAGGCCAGGGGCAGCTGGTAGCCCACTTGACCGATGCGACGTTCCCGGCCGTAGTAGCCATAGAAGAGAGCGGAGTACTGCAGGTAGCCCTGCGAGGCAGGGAGGAGGCAAGTGGTACTGTAGGTGAGGTGGAGCAAAGGGGATTATTGCAGTGAGGCAGAAGTACTGCAGTAGGGGGAGTGCTGTGGGTGAGGGAGCACTAATGGCAAGGGGGGAGTACTGTAGTAAGGGGGAGTGTGGTGGTAAAGGGGGAGTGTGGTGGGTAAAGGGGAACTACTCTAGTAAGGGGGCAAAGGAAATATGTAGGTAAGGGGGAGAACTGTGGTATCCCTGGGATGTTGCTGACCCCCACCCACGTGCCCCCAGCCTCACCCCCAGGGACCACACGGTGTCCAGGTCTTGGGCAGATGCCACATGCTCCGGGGGGACTCTCTTTCTGGCAGTACTCCCAAAGGGCTGCCCGGCGATGAGCTGGGAGGGCAGGGCTCAGTTATCCTGGGGCTCAAGGTCGTAAAGAGTCCCTGTGGGGTCCCCAGCATACGAACTGACTGCCCTGATGGTCCCTGGGTCCATCACCCAGAGGAGCCATATGAGGGTCTGACCCAGAGCTGGGGCTGGTGGCTGGACTGGCTCCCCACAAGATCAGTGGCAGGGGGTACCCTGACACCTCTGAAGCCCTTACCTCGGGGATGACAACAAAGGCGCCCATCATCACCGATAGCACAACATTGACTCCAAATAGCCACCGCAGGAAGATGAAGTAGGAGGCAACGCTGGAGCCAAAGTGACCTGGAAGGGATGACAGAGAAGTCAACTGCACCCCACAATGGGTCTGGGTTCTGTCTGCCAGCAAGATGGGCAGGAAGAACCCAAACCCCACATTCAACATGGCTCCTCTTCCCTTCAACTCCCTCCTCCACCTCTTCCCTACACCCTCCTTATACTCTTCTCCTTCTCCTCCCTACATCCTTCTCCCTCTCCTCCTCTCTAAACCCACCCTCCTCCCTCTCTCTCCTCTTCTGTCTCCTCCTTCTCCTTGTCCCCCTGGGACTCTGCTCTGTTCTGTCCAAGGTCCTGACAATCCTTTGGTTCCTGTGTCTGTTTCAAGGGTCAATGCTGGTTCTGACAGAACCTGGGCAAAGTCCCGGGAACCCCACTCTGTGCATCCACCCAGTGAGGGTCCTATACTGACCTACACTGACCCACATTGGCCGCTGCAAGAGCGTCTCGCTCCATTTAACACGAATCCCAGATGAGATACAGAGAAGTGAGGTGGGGGTACTTTGGAGCTGATGTCTGGCAAAGGGTCATATGTTTACTTATTTTTGTTTTGCGGCTATACTCAGTGGTGCTCAGGGCTTACTCCTGGCTCTGAGCTCAAGGAATCACTTTGGCAGTGCTCAGGGAATCCTATGGGATGCTGGAGATTAAATCTGGGTTAGCGGTGTGCAAAGCAAACACTCTTCCCTCTGTGCTATTGCTCCAGCCCTGCTAGGCTTATTTTTATTTTATTTTATTTTATTTTTGGATTTTGGGTCACACCCAGTGGTGCTCAGGGGTTACTCCTGGCTCTGTGCTCAGAAGTTGCTCCTGGCAGGTTTTGGGATCATATGGGATGCCGGAATTTGAACCTGGGTCTGTCCTGTGTTGGCCACATGCAAGGCAAATACCTTACTGCTGTACTATTGCTCCAGCTTCCTGTTAGGTTTATTTTTATTTATTTATTTATTTATTTATTTATTTATTTATTTATTTTTGGTTTTTGGGCCACATCCGTTTGACTCTCAGGGGTTACTTCTGGCTATGTGCTCAGAAATCGCCCCTGGCTTGGGGGGACCATATGGGACGCCGGGGGATCGAACCGCGGTCGGTCCGTTCCTTGGCGCGCTTGTAAGGCAGACACCTTACCTCTAGCGCCACCTTCCCGGCCCCTATTTATTTATTTTTGTTTTGGAGCCACACCTAGTGGTGCTCAGGGGTTCCTCCTGGCTCTACACTCAGAAATCACTCCTGGCAGGCTTGGGGGACCATATAGGATGCCGGGGATTGAACCTGGGTCCATCTCAGGTTGGCTACATGCAAGGCAAAAGCCTTACCACTGAGCTATCACTCTGGCCTCCTGTTAGGTTTATTTAATTAAATTAATTAATTAATTAATTTTTTTGGTGGTTTTGGGTCACACCTGGCAGTGCTCAGGGTTACTCCTGGCTCCATGCTCAGAAGTTGCTCCTGGCAGGCACGGGGGACCCTATGGGATGCCAGGATTTGAACCACCGTCCTTCTGCATGAAAGGCAAACGCCTTACCTCCATGCTATCTCTCCGGCCCCCTGTTAGTTTTATTTTAAGGAAGAGTCTTCCTTGGCTCTCCATACAGACTTAGAGCATGTTTGTCCGCTGAGAAGAAAACCTTGGAGTGCCTCGGAGAAATGACTCCTTGGGCAGGGGCTGGTGCCTAGGCATTGCCATACCAGATCAAGGGACCCTCCCCTGTACAGCCCTTCACCCTCCACTCTGGCTCTGAGCAACTCCAGGGCTCCCCTGGGATTGAGTCTGAAATCAGGCCATGGGCACAGGTGTCTTTCTCCCAGCAGAGTCTTCTAGAAACAGTTCAAGGCTGGTCCATCCAGGGGAGGCTGCTTCAGGCAGCCCCCAGGGCACAAACCTGAGGCTCATCCTCTGAAGAGAAGCCTAAAGAGATCAAAGCCTCCCTTTTCTGAGGCCTGAGGCATCGCTCCTTGCGATGGTCTTATCCAGACCCTGCACCCCTCTCAGATGTACTTACTCTCAATTTTCTTTATTCTCACTTCCCAGGGGATGAAGAGGGCAGCAAAATTAGAGGCAAGACGCAGGAGCCTCCTCCAGAGCTGGGGGAAGGGAGGAAGTTGAGGTCCGGGGGCACCCCAACCCAACGCTCCAGGATCCCCTTGGGCACGGGGCACCACGATGAGCCACGCCGACACCTGGGCCTGAACTCTGGTCCCAGGAGGGCATTAAAGAGGCAGCTAAGTCCAGGACAAATCGCTGGCCATGGACAGGGGGTTCAGTTTATTTCACACTGGCCAGAAGTAACAGGTGGGGTTGGGGTTCATCTCTCTGACCTGGGTGTCCGGCCCTCACCTCGCTGCCTGCCGCCTGGTAGCCACGAGTCCTGGTGAGTCTCCCCTCAAACCTGAGTACTGTCTCCTTGGCGTGTCTGAGGAGAAGGACGGGGATGCCTGTGAGTGCAGCATAGCCAGAAGGTGCCCCAAAGTGTGTCCCTGGATAACCTCAGCCACAGCGGAGGGTTCTCACAGAGGAATCCCCCTGGGGGTGATGGGCCAGGGAGCTGCCATCCACTTCTTCCTACTCTCACCTGAACCCACAGAACTCACAGAACTAGCCCCAGTCTGGCAAATACTGGCAACTGTCAGTCACTGTCACAGCCGGTTCCACAATGGATGCCCTCCTCTCACCCTGCATTGGGGTCCCTGTTCACTATCTTCCCCATAGATAGAGATGGGGGCTTTCATGCCTGGGTGGGCGAGGGGCACTGGCCCGAGGCTAAGACTCAGGATTCTCAGCATTCTCGCCTGCCAGTCTACAGTCAGAGATCAGGACATGAGGCCCCAGGCCCAGGCCACCATCCCTATGGGGTCTCAAGAGCACATACTGCACTGGGCGGCACACACATGCACATATCACATACATGCTCACACATAGACATGCAGGGAAGCTGCCCTCAGGTCCACAGACTGAAGGGCCCTATGTCCCTTCAGGATCCCTCACTGTCCCCCTTTCAGGGCCCCACATTGTCCTTACCTCAGAGCCCGAAGCTTCTGCGTCATGGTCCAGGGCCGGCAGCGAATGTTGGCCACCAGATCCTTCTGCAGCTGGAGATTCTGGAAGATTCTCTCTGGGTCGCTGCTGTCCTCTGCATCCACACTGGTGCCACTGTAAAGGTGACTCCAGATGGTCAGTGAAACTGTGACCCCAGTTGCATGGGTCAGTTGCAGGGACCCTGACTGGGGGACCCTCGGGGCCACGCTTTGTCAGTGCTGACTCCTCTGGGGACACAGACTCCCTCCTCAAGCTCAGTGAGGAGGATTTGGCTATGGGTGAGCTGGGGAGTAGTGCTGGTGGGGAGGCCCCCACAGAGAGGTGAGTGAGCCCTTAGTGTCCGATGCACAGGGAGAAATTCCCTGGTACCCCCCAAATCTACCACCCTCTGTTTTCAGCAGAGCTGCCAACACCCACAGGGTGTCCAAGGCCCCATCCTATGCCAGCCTTGTGCTCCTGGCATCAGCCCCTGGGTGGAGAGCGAGTAGGTGACCGCAGATATAGGCCTGGCTAGGTGCCCCATACCCCGGGGTGTGGGTTGCTCACCCAAGCAGTAGGGCATCCGGGCACAGGTGGTGGTGACTGGCATGTCTGCGGATGCTCTGGCGGCGCTGGGACCTCCTGGCAGGTTTCATGGGGAGGCTGGGGTGGGCAGGAGCCAGTACAGTTCTCCGAGGTTTCTCTGGAGAAAGGTGGCAGCTGCCCAGGGCAGGGAGCAGGGAGAGGTGGAGCTCATCATAGGCATCAACCACTGGAGCTGATTGGTCAGTGTAAAGCAGGGAGGAGGTGGGGTGTGTGTGTGGGCAGAGCTGAACGCTGGGACCCTAAGTTCACAAAACACCTAAGGTCTGGGTCACTCGCCATCTGCACCTGATGCCAGGGCCCCCTCTGGGCCTGAGAGGCACCTTTGCCATTTGATGTTTATCCGGCATCTGCGCAGCTTGTGTGGGAGCAAACTGAGACATTTCTAGGTCCACAGCACAGGGACACAAACATTTTGCTCTTTAGGCTGACTCATGGTTCTGATGGTCCAGGTAAGATGGAGCCACATTTAATATACGAGTCAGAGTCAAGAAGGTATTTAATATACAAGTCAGAGAGTTACGAAGATAAATAAGAATGATTACTGATTTGATTGTTTGTTATGGGGCCACACCCAGCTGTGCTCAGGGCTTCCTTCTGGCCCTGGACTCAGAGATCCTTCCTAGCAGGCTCAGGGGACCTTGTGAGGTGTTGGGTATCAAACCTGGTTGGCTGCGTTGTTAGACAAGCCGCCTCCCTGCTGTGCTATTGCTTTAGCCCCTGATTACTAATTTTAAATGAATTCGTTATCCCAAATTTTGCTTATTAAAAGTGATGAATGAGGTCAGAGCAGTGGCGTAAGTGGTAGGGTGTTTGCCTTGCACACGTCTGACAGACCGCAGACATCTAGGACAGACCGCAGTTTGATCCTCTGGTGTCCCATATGGTCCCCCAAGCCAGGAGCGATTTCTGAGAGCAGAGCCAGGGTAACCCGAGCGTCACCATATGTGGCCCAAAACCAAAAAAAAAAGATGGATGCCTAATCGACAGTGTGAAATCATTGAATACTTAAATGCAAACTAGAGGTGGCCAAAATTGCAGAGGAAACGCCTCTTTCAGAACTCAGAGCTTTCTGCTCTTAAACAATATGTGCCTTTCTTTGCACTGGTATGTTTTGTGGTTTAACTCATGCATAAATCTTTAGCTTGGTTTTTGGGTCACATCCAGCCCTGCTCAGGGGACTTTGCACTGACCACCCCCTCCGGACCCAGCATCCCAAGCCCCTCTTGGCTCGGCCACCTGTGCTGTTCAGAGGGCAAGACCCAGACAGGATCATGGGTTTACTTTACCCACTCACAGTTGGACTCTGTGCCTGCCCCCCGCCGGCGAGGCTCTCACCACAGAGTAAAGTGGAAGGACGGATGAGCTCTGAGCATGCAGACAGACTCCCTGTGCTTCCGTCATTATTGGAGAAATGAGATTTTAATGTGATCAGCGCTGCCTGCGTCTCCCGTCAGCCTGGCTCTGATGCTCATGTTTCCCTATGGGGCCTGCTGCTGCCTGTAGTTTCGGGAGGACTGGCACCATTATCCATCCCCTCACTGCTGCAGGGGCTCCCGGACATCCACAAGTCCCGTGGGGCTCAGAGGCAAGGAGGAGGGGTTACTGCCCCTTGGCAGCTAGGGTGAACCCCTGGACTTCCTCCCACAATATGATCAGAGGTGCTGAGAGTGGGGTTGTTTGAATTAAGGCAGCAAGAAAAACCTCCAGATGCCCTAAAAGGGCCCTGCTTGCATCGGATCTGATCTCCACCAAAGCTGCAGCAATCCACAGGGCCGGGGGTGGGAGACTCAGGTGGTGAGGGCAGATGAGGGGCGCCTACTCGGAAAAATCTCCTCTTCTTAAAAGTGCTCAGGGCTTCCTCTTGACTCTGCACTCAGTGATCACTCCTGCTGGGCTCAGGGGACCCTGTGGGTGTCAGGGATCTAACCCAGATCAGCCATGTGCAAGACAAGCGCCTTCCCCTTCAGAGGTGACCACTCTGTTCTGAAGCCCAGGGTTGGTGCGAAGACCACCTGAACTCAGCCCACTGGGACTGAACCCCTATGAGCCATCCTTAAGAATCTCCAGCATTTGTGTGATGCAAAGTGAGGCCCTTCCCTGCCTCTTCCCCCAGCTCTGAACCCACTGGAACCTGTAGAGATGGACCCTGATCACTGTTATGTCCAGGACATCCCAGGCTATAGAGGGCATATAGGGGGCACAGTGTCTCTAAGGCTGACTCCAGGGCCTTTGAACATCCAGAGAGCCAAGAAGGGGCAGAAGGGAAGATGCAGGGCTGATTGCTTTGGGCCTTAGAATCGTCTCGTTTTCAGAAGCTGAAGGACCCTGGGGAATGTCATTTCCACAATCGACACCTAGCCCTTCTCTGCCACTTTGCTGTCCCTGGGATGAGTCACAGGGCCACACACAAGGGCAGGGACTCTCCCCACCTATGCCCCCCTCCGCCCCCCCAGCCACAGTTCACTGCTGGGAAATGGCGATGGCTTTCATGGAAATGAAAATCTAATGATGCTGATTTGGAAACATGAGCTTGGCTCGGGCTACAGCCCTGCGACAGCCTTGGCTGCACTCTTCAATGTGGCCCTGGCTGGACCGTACATTTGCCACTGAGAACCTGAGCTTAAATGTTCCCTTTTTTCCAGCCTGGATTTTGTGGACAGTGAAATGGTGGGGTTGGACCCCAGACTTCCCCAGGCAGGAAAAGAGGAGCATGTGGGAGGCATACTGCACTGCAACGAGGCCTCACTAGGGGGCGGCATCGCACAGAGCTGGGAGTTCTGCTTCTGCTCCTCTGGGCTAGTCAGAGCTCGGACCCCTCAGGTGGTGGTCAGCCCTGAAAGGGCCACTCAGTGCCCAGCCACAACCTTATAGGTCCCCATCCCAGGGCTGACCTGTCACATTCTGTGACCCTGAAACTCCACAATGCCTTGGGGATCAGCAGTTGGGGTGAGGGATTCACAGGAAACTCCAGGCCCCCTCTAGAGTTGGGACCCCCATGTCACTACCCCCTCAGGTCTGTGGGAGCCCCAGGAAAAGGCTTGGGTTCTGGGTCCTAGAGCAATTGTCTCATGGCAAGTGACAGGTTGAGAATAGCTAATGGATAGGTTAAGAGTATGGGCATGACATGGCAGATGCAGATGGCCTGAAGGCGCACAGCAAGGAGACAGTGCACAGAGGGCAACCTTGTTGGCGGTGGTGGCCGGTGTGGCCCCCTGGCTCCTTCCTACCAGTGACATCTGCTGAGAGCACCAGAAACGGGGTCCTGCATGGGAACGTTGTAGTTGCCTTGTCCTGTTAGTAGCTGAGACTCTCTCCCAGGACAAGTGCAGGATACCCACCTGGGAGGGGTGAGGGCAGAGCCAAGGCTGGCATGGGGGTGCCCCATGGCTCATGGCTCCCCACCCTGGCAATGTTGGAACCAGACTTTGTCCTGACCTCAGCAGTGAATCATGTGAGCAGCAGGAACAAGGTGGAGAATGGACTGAGTCCCCCACAAAAGCCTCCCCAAGACCTCAAGCTTTCCTGCAGCCAGTCAGCTGGCCACATCAGAGCAGCCTTTCCTGGTGTTTCTGCCTCAGCACCCCCAGACTTGATGGGCAGGGAATGGCAGCCTTTCTGAGGTGGCTGGGCTTCTTGCTCCTGGGTTAAGCACAATTGAGACTAACTCTGAGAGCCAGGGGAAGCACATGGGGCACCGATGGGGCTTGAGGGGTGTGTGGGGGCTACTATTTCTGTGGGTATTTCTCCCCTGCCTGAGCCCCTTGGTCTCCAGGCTTGATGGGGGCTGCACCACGGCTCACCCCGATCCTCTCTGGCTGAGGTGAGCCGGCTGCTCCCTGCTCCCCTCAGCCCAACACCTGGAAGCTGTCTCAGGAAAGAGTGAGTCGAGACAGTCTCCCAAGTAGCCCTCACATACGGTTCAGGTTACAAGGCACGGCTGCTCTGCACGAAGCCGATTCCAGGGCTTTTAGGTTCACGATGACTAAGAGGCGGCTGGTTCCCCAGAAAACCCCCCATCCCGCCACCCCCCAGTTCCCAAGGGGAAGGATCAAAGAAAGGCGAGGGGAAGTGGGGATTCTGTCTGAGCTGCAAGAGAGACTGCCTGGGAGTGTGTGTACGCACGCACGTGTGAATGCAACCCACAAAGATGGGTGGCCTAGGTAGTGCTCCCTGCAGGCCTGGCCCAGTCTACACAGCCAGCTGTCTGTCCTCACATCTCCAAAGAGAAAACAGGACTGGGTTGACACCAGCTTCCACCCTCCTCCCTTCTTCTTGTCATTTAAAGTGCCATGAAACACCAAGTAGGGACCCGGGGACAGCTACTGGCTGGGTTCTGGGCACTTCTCTACATCAGCACCTGGGCACCTCGTCACAAGATCTCTCCTGAGTCTCTGAGTCTCCACGGAGCACACACACCTACAACCCAGTTGAGGCAGTGCTGTGGCATGAGAAGGGGGGCCTGACAGGCAGGAGGGAGCCAGGTCCTTTCTGGCTGCGGGAAAGGAAAGGAGAGCACATGCAGACAGGCCACAGGCAGCTCCTCACAGATTCTTCCCCAACCAGGCTGAGGTCATGCTGGCAAAGAGCCTGTCCATACAGCACAGGGCTTCCGGCCCTGCAGAACAGGGGTTCCCATCACCCCAGCAAAGAGGGTCCCTAGCACCGTAGAATAGAAGGTTCCCAGTACCCCAGTAAGGAAGGAACCTAGCACCACAGAATAAAGGGCTCCTAGCACCCAGCAAGAGTATACCTAACACCTAGCATGGAGGGCTTACATAGTGGGTCCCTAGCGCCCAGAACAGAGGTTCCCTAGAAGCCAGCACAGAGGGGCCCAAGCACCCAACATTGAGGGCCCTTAGCACCCTAGCAGAGAAAGGCCCTAGCACAAAGCAAGAGGGTTCCTAGCACCTACATGCAGGTTCCCTAGCACAGCGGACCCCTGCACCCAGCACAAAGAGTGCCTGTCACTCAGCATGGAGGGCCCCTAACACCCAACATAGTGGGCCACTAGCACCTAGCATGAAGAGTCCCTGGTATCCAGCATAGAGGGCCCCTAGCACCTAGCATAGAGCGCTCTGAGTATTACTATATTCATGTTATTGTATTTTTAAGTGGTGATGACCCCCCCTGTAAACTGTCAACTGACCAGGCATAAAAGGGGAAACCTGATGATTAGAAAGGGGGTCCAGGAGGAGATGGGGATGGAGGGGGCCCGGCACTAGCCTAATATGCATCAGCCAAATGCACCCTGCTCCACACTCTCTTTCCCTCTGTAGGAAATGTAGCAGTTTGGCCCCGGAGCTTGAGGACCCCCTTGCTTGACCCCACCCACCCACATGAGATCCCACAACCTCCTTCGCAAACTTAGGGGACCATTAAAAAAATGACTTTCTTCTCTCTCTCTCTCTCTCTCTCTCTCTCTCTCTC
Source organism: Suncus etruscus (assembly GCF_024139225.1). Taxonomy (NCBI): domain Eukaryota; kingdom Metazoa; phylum Chordata; class Mammalia; order Eulipotyphla; family Soricidae; genus Suncus; species Suncus etruscus. The sequence goes on along the minus strand of NC_064858.1, from coordinate 10,168,002 downwards.
TCTCTCTCTCTCTCTCTCTCTCTCTCTCTCTCTCTCTCTCTCTCTCTCTCTCTCTCTCATTTTGTTCATGTGAGGTGCATGTTGCACAGCCCTAAGCTCCACTCCCGGGAAGCCCCTGCCCCAGTGCAGCAAAAGCCACCACAGAAGCCACAGCAGGAGTCACTTGTGCAGTGCACAAGGGCAAGCCATAGCCCAGGTCATAAGCCTGCCATGAAAGAGCTGTGCCTGCCCCAATGGGAGACCAGGAAGTGTGTGTGTGTGGGGGGGGGGGTGCAGGGGATTCTTGCAGACACAACACTCCAGGTCCCAGGAACCTCCCTGTACAAGGTCCCCCTTTATGCCTACCCACTGCCTTCATGGGCACACATGCTGGGATAAAAAAGGGCTGAAGGAAAAGGCAGCAGTGTGGGGCATATAGTCCTGCATGTGAGACAGTCACAGAGGGGCCAGAACTTCCTGGTTATGCTCAGCTTCAAAACCCAAGCAACGTTCTGTTTGGTGCTGGGGCTCTCCTGCCTAATCTTTGGGTTATTTCCTACTATCAAAAGGTCATGCAAGGGCTAGAGAGAGAGCACAGTGGCGTTTGCCTTGCAAGCAGCCGATCCAGGACCTAAGATGGTTAGTTCGAATCCTGGTGTCCCATATGGTCCCCTGTGCCTGCCAGGAGCTATTTTTGAGCAGATAGCCTGAGCATCGCTGGGTGTGGCCCAAAAAACAAACAAACAAATAAACAAAAAGGTCATGCCCTGGGCTGGAGGCTGGAGCCACAGCACAGAGGGGAGGGTGCTTACTTTGCATTCAGCCACCCCAGGTTTGATCTCCGGCATTCCATTCGGTCCCAAGAGCCTGCCAATAGTGATTTCTGAGTGCAGAGCAGGAGTAACCCCTGAGTGCCCTGAGTGTGACCCTAAAACAAACAAAAGTCTTGCATTCATAGAACACATCATAGAACACCAGGGAAATGGGGGGGGAGGAAACCCAGGAGATGAAAATAATTTCCCCTAAGGTGACTTAGATTGTCCACTAAGCAATAACTATATATACCTCAGGACTTAATATTATGTTTTTATTCTAGCACTTTGCGTGTTTTAAATCATGGCACATGTCTAATTGCATGTGCTGATTTAATACACGTTTCTGATCACTGATGTGACAGGACATTATAGCAATGATGCATTTAAGAGAATAAAATAATCTATTAAAAATTTGCTACTAAGGGGCAGGAGCGGTAGGGCGTTTGCTTTGCATGCACTAACCTAGAACGGACCAGTTTGATCCCATATGGTTCCCTAAGCCAGGAGCAATTTCTGAGCGCATAGCCAGGAGTAACCCCTGAGCATCACCGGTTGTGGTGGCCCCCCCAAAAAAAAGATTTGCTGTTAAGCAAAGCACTTAAGTTTCCTTCTGAACTGAAAAGCATGTTCTTTTTTTTTTTTTTTTTTTGGTTTTTCGGGCCACACCCATTTGATGCTCAGGGGTTACTCCTGGCTAAGCGCTCAGAAATTGCCCCTGACTTGGGGGGACCATATGGGACGCCGGGGGATCGAACCGTGGTCCTGATCCTTGGCTAGCGCTTGCAAGGCAGACACCTTACCTCTAGCGCCACCTCGCCGGCCCCGAAAAGCATGTTCTTAAATGTCTTCACAGGGTGGGGAACAAAGCTCAGGTATAGGACAGTATTGCCGGGGTTGGATACCCCCAATGGCATGGGTGTCAGATCACTGGAGTCTCCCACCTGTGCCTGAGGTAGGATGTGCGAAGGGAGAAGGCGCTCCCTAGAGGGGTCAGAGTGAAACAGCAACTTCAGACTCCCCTGAGCCAGACTGGGCTTCACCCCCTTCACCAGGGCAGAGGGTCACAGTAGTGGACAGAACCCATAGCCCAATGACATGGACATTAGGAACAAGGGGGTAGGGGAAATGGGAGAGGAAGAGAGAGAGAGGCCTCTCAGGATTTCCCCTCAGCAGCCTTCAGCCCCCAGAGATGGCAATTCAATCTAGGAGACTGAATCAACCTGCACTGCCCAGTATCTCCCCTCAAATTGGTCCCCCAATCTGCATTTGGTTCCCTCTGGGCAAAGTCTCACTCTGACGTGAGTCCCACCAGCCTTTTCTCGCCCATCTACCAGCTCCTCCCTGCCCGTGTCCAGTTGCCCTCTGGGCCCCGATCCCCCTAGTCCTGCATCCTACTACACTCTCTTCACAAGCTGTCCCCATTTATTTAGTCATACACAGATCTGAGCTGCAGCCAACCCAGAGAAAAGGACAGCCATGGTGAAGGACAGGGGGCCCCAGGCCCAGTTCCAGCCTGTAGGCTCCATTCAGGGCTGCTCTACTTTCCTTGCCCTGAAGCCACTAGCTCAGACCTGACAGTCTTGTCCTGAGGATGCAACTGGGAACTGGAGCAGCGATAGAGGAACATGGCACCCATTGTAAATGTGATGTGTTAACATGGATGCAATTTTTTTTTTTTTTGGTTGTTGGGTTACAGTCAGTGGTGGCTCTCAGAGGTTACTCATGGCTCTGTACTCAGAAATTGCTCCTGGCAGGCTTGGGGGACCATATGGAATGCTGGGAATTGAACTACCCTGTGTACTGGGTTGGCCATGTACAAGGCAAACATCCTACTGTTGTGCTATTGCTCCCCAAAGCAGCGTTTTTTTCCTTTCTGAAAAGTTTCCTGATCTTTATGTCAGACAGCCTCTTGCTTATAAACACAGGCTCGTGATTCCTTCACATTGTTTTTGGGTCCATTTGACACTACCCCTGAGTCATCTGATCTCTGTGGTGACCCAAGAGGCTCCAGTCAGAGAGAGTGGAGGAAAGGGGGAGGGATTGAGGGAGAGAGAGAAAGGGAAGGAGAGAGGGAGAGGAAAGAGAAAAAGGAGGGAAGGATACAGAGGGAGAGAGGAACAGAGGAAGAAAGGGAGAAAGAGGACAGAGAGGAAGGGATGGAAAGAAGAAGAGGAGAGAGGACAGAGGGACAGAGGGAGAGAAGGATGGTGAGGAAGAGAGGGAAGGAAGGAGAAAAGAAGGGGGAGAGCATGTGGAACTGATTTTTCATGACTTTATCAGCTGAACTTTATTACCTTTTTCTTTTTTAGAACAAATTTGATTTGCTTTCCAGTATTTCCAGAAGCAAATTTGATTCTGCTTTCCAGAATTAATTTTATTTGGGGTGGTGGCTTTTCAGGTACATCACTCTCACAATCTTCAACATTCACCATGTCTTCAATTAATTATTTTTTATCTATTATCTTGGCTCGCACCCTCATAATGTGGGAAGTATTTTTAGTCACAGCAGACAAGTTTATGAAGAGACAGTCATCAGCAGAGGTTAATTCAATGTCAAAAATCTATTAACCTGCTCAGTCGCATCAGTGCAGCGCAGAAAAATTGCAATCGGCAAGGAGTCACTTTAGTAAAAGCCAACCACGATCAGAAATAGATTTCTAGCTGCCTGAGAGTGTTTTCTCCTGCCACTTCTCCAGCCTCAGCTTTCCACACCTGAGCATGGAGCTTTTTATGCCAATGAGCCTGCAGGAATCCAACAATTCCAACAAACTCCTATGAGTTCATTAGGGGGATCAGAGGAGAGGGATTTCTGCAGACCTTTTTGAGGGGTCAGCGTCCATCTTTCTGGCCAGTGTCCCCTGCCCTCCAGCTTCCCTTACCCTCTGCTTCCCTGCTTCTTAACAACAACAGCGACAATCAAAATTCAGGCAACAGAGTAAGTGTCAGAACTCCAGTGAGGGGTTCAGGAGCCATAGCAGAGCAGGGAAGGAATTTGCCTTGCACACATCCAGGTTCAATCCTTGGCACCCAAGCCTGTCAGGAGTAATAGGTGAGCTCAGAGCCAGGAGTAACCCCTGAGTGCCACTGGATGTGGCCCCCAAACAAACAAACCACCACCACCACCAACAAAACCCTCAAGTGAGAAAGTTATTATCCAACTTCTGGGAGTAGGGGAGAAGTGATAGTACAGTGGGGAGGGGAGGGCACTTGCCTTGCATACAATAAACACAATAGTCTGAGGTTTGATTCCTGGCATCCCATATGGTTCCCCGAGCCCACTATGAATGATTCCTGAGGTGCAGATTCAGGAGTAACTCTGGTATGATCTAGAAAACAAAAATTCAGGAAATAAAATTATGTTAAAAATCCAGACAAGAAAGTCACCATTCCAGCCCAAAAGCAAACCTGGAAGACTGAGGCGAGTCAGAGCCTAAAAAACTGAGTTAGGAGGCTGGAGTGGTGGTGCAAGTTGTAAGGCATCTGCCTTACCACTGTTCCATCCCTGGCGTTCCATATGGTACCCTAAGCCAGGAGCAATTTTTGAGTGCATAGCCAGCAGTAACCCCTGAGTGTCACTGGGTGTGGCCCAAAAAACAAAAACAAAAACAAACAAAAGAACTGAATTAGATAATCTCAGAAGAAAGGTTCAAACATTTCTGAAGGGACATTCAAGGATGGAGCTTAGGGAAGGAGACATGGTTTCAGAACAAAGAGGGAGGAGGTCAGGGAAACAGCAAGCGTGGTGGCAAAGACTCCTGAGACTGTCCTCTCTCCTACTATTGAAGGAACAAGCATCATTTACACACCTTCTGAAAATTCACAACACCCAACATTCTGCAGAAACATCTGCTTTCTTTTTTATTTATTTATTTACTTTTTTGGGTCACAGCAGCGCTCAGGGGTTACTCCTGGCTCTATGCTCAGAAATCGCCCCTGGCAGGCTCGGGGGACCATATGGGATGCCGGGATTCAAACCACTGTCCTGCATGAAAAGCAAACGCCTTACCTCCATGCTATCTCTCTGGCCCCTTATTTTTTATTTTTTCTTTTATTTTAAGTTTTTGGGTCATACACGGCAGTGTGCAGGGGTTCCTTCTGGATCTGCTCTCAGAAATCGCTCCTGACAGGCTCTGGGGACTATATGGGATGCCAGGAATCAAACCACTGTCTGTCTGGATCAGCTGCGTGCAAGGCAAACACCCTACTGCTGTGCTAACTCTCTGGACCAACATCTGCTTCCTTAGTTCAGCCATCTAGCATTTCCCCCTGGAGTCTGTTTATTTTCCTCTCCTCTTGCCTCTTGGCCTGACCTTGTTTTTCTTCCGTTGCCATGAATGCCATGTACTTTCCTTAAACTTGCTGGCAGATATTTTCTATTTTGGCATTATTGAAACAATTTTTCCTATATTTTAATAGCCATTATTTTTAAAAAGTTACTGCTTTCTAAAACTTCATTCTGAAACTGTTTCTCCGAATTGCCACTGTAGTTTTTCAATCAATTCATTGTTCTCTGCCCAGACAGCCTCTCTCTGAGTCTTTTTCCTCTCCTGTTACCACCCTCAAGTTTTCAATGACTTCAGCTCTGGCAGATGTTTTAATTCAATCATGTTGCTATTGTTATTTTTCCAAAATGGCTTTATTCAGAGATGACAAATTCTATGAAATCACTATCAAGATGATGTGGTGAAAATTACTAACATGAGGGCCCGGAGAGATAGCACAGCGGTGTTTGTCTTGCAAGCAGCCGATCCAGGACCTAAGGTGGTTGGTTCGAATCCCGGTGTCCCATATGGTTCCCCGTGCCTGCCAGGGGCTATTTCTGAGCAGACAGCCAGGAGTAACCCCTGAGCACCGCCGGGTGTGGCCCAAAAACCAAAAAAAAAAAAAAAAAAAAAAAAAAGAAAATTACTAACATGAATAGATGTTAAAGGTAGTTTCTTAAAAAAATAAATAAGTAAAGGTAGTTTCTTCATTTTGGAGGCACACCTGGGGGGTGCTCGGAGGACCATATCTGGAGCTGGGGATTAGAATCAAAATTGGTTGGGGTCTATAAAAAGTATTTTAAATAAATAAGGGCCAGAGACCTAGCACAGCTGTAGGGTGTTTGCCTTGCATGAGGCCAACCTGGGAGGGACCCAGTTCAATTCCCTGCATCCCATATGATCCTCCAGCCTGCCAGGGGGCAATTTCTGAGTGCAGAAGCAGGAGTAACCTCTGAGCGCTGTTGGGTGTGACCCCAAAACCAATCAATCAAGTGTTAATAAAGCATTAAAAAAAAACGAGTTATAGTTTAGTATTTACAGAGTTCTGTTTTCTTGCTTTTGTTTTGTTTTGTTTTGTTTTGGGGGCCACTGTGGAAGTGTGGATAAATCTTCACGTCTCAATCCCAAGGGAAAGGGGGAAGCAAGTCTCGAACAGGGCCACTGCGGGAAATAATTCAAATCAGAGTGGAGAGAGATAAAACACAAGTCCGGGGACTTTCCACCAGGTGGAGAGAAAGAGAGAAGCCTGTCAGATTGTAGTCTTTATTAAATAGATAGAACTACCCCCATGGGTGGAAACTAGGTTGGGGTAGAGAGCCTATCCAGAGCCTATCCAGGGGTTCTTCCCACCCAGGCCACAACCAGCACGATCAGGCTCTGCATTTAAGGATCAGCCCTGGTGGACTTGGGGCCTGTAAGAAGTGCTGGGGGATTGAAGCCAGGTAGGTCACATGTAGAACAAACAGCGGACCCTTTGCACTAGGCTCCATCCCTGGGATCCTGTTTCTTTCTGTAGACATTAATCCAACAGCTTTGAGCATCCCACAAGTGGGGTTGGTATGGCAGCATCATTGCACAGCAGGCCCGAAAGCATGGACACCTTCTCATGAGAAAGGCTTGCTAATGAAGACGCTACAGGGGGACCCAGGCATGTGGGTCAGTTAGGGAGCAGAAATCAAATGGTTACACAAACATCTGGAATTTACACAATCCATCCACAATTTTTTTTTTTTTTTGTTTTTTGGGTCACACCCAGTAGCACTTAGGGGTTACTCCTGGCTCTATGCTCAGAAATGACTCCTGGCAGGCTCGGGGGACCATATGGGATGCCAGGGTTAGAACCACTGTCTTTCTGCATGCAACGCATGTCCTACCTTCATGCTATCTCTCCAACCCTCACAATTGTTTTTTCCTGCATCCAAGGGCCCACACCCAGTTATGCTCAGGACTGACTCCTGGCTCTATACCTGGGAATTACTCCTAGAGGGCTCAGGGGACGCTATGGAATGCCAGGAATTGAACCCAGGTGGGCAGTGTGCACGGCAAGTGCCTTACTTACAGTACTATCTCTCCAGTCCCACGAATTTGGTTTATCCCTTTTTTCTGTTCTTCCATAAATTCTCTTCCCTTAGACTGCTTTTCAAAAGACCATGAGACAGAGGGTGGGTGGGGATCCTCTCCCCACCCCTTACTTCTGGAAGTCCTAGCAGCCACTCAACCCATGGCCACTGCCATGTTAGCTCACTGGCCAGCTCCATAAACTTATTTTATTATCCAAAGAGATGCAGGCCACATTTTGAAAATTTATGGGTACATTCGGTCTTATAGCTGGTAACACTGGGGTGCCCTCAGGAGGCAGGTAGCTGTGTTTCTGCTTTGCTGAAGCCATCACAGCTGTAGATACATCACACAATCCCCACCACACCAATGTCCAACTTCAATGCTTTAACCCCGATCTCTGCAGAGATGCCAATTTGGATAAAAATTCCAGGTATGCCATTTTGAGGAACTGAAAACCTGGGGTCTTCTTAGAGTGAGGGTGGGCAGCCTTCACCTGCCCTTCTGTATTTCTGGGAGCCCTGACAGTCACAGACACACTCCACAGCCACTACTTTGTCAGCTCATTGGCCCAGCTCCACATATCCTGAAATTCTTAGAGTTTGGCTGCATAAGCAATCATGAGACAATTTTTTCTTTCTTTCTTTTTTTTTTTTTCTTTGTTTTTGTTTTTGGGTCACACCCGGCAGTGCTCAGGGATTACCTCCTGGCTCTATGCTCAGAAATTGCTCTTGGCAGGCTCAGGAGATCATGTGGATGCCGGGATTCAAACCACCATCCTTATGCATGCAAAGCAAACGCCCTGCCTCCATGCTATCTCTCCAGTCCAAGACAAATTTTTCAATACTGACACCTGGTAGGAACACATCAAGTTAGACACGAAAGTAGCGTAGAAGTCACCTAAGCTCAAAAAACAAAACCAATAATACAGAAGGCTCAGCTTGCAACAAATAGAGCAGTAAACCTTCAGACGATGACTTAATGACCCTTTTGTGAGATACAGCAATTTTTATAGATTCTTTTTATTGAAGTTTCTTTTCTGATAATTTCATTACCATATAGTTGTAACAAACAATATAAAGTCAATTATTTTGTGCCTGCCAAGGGGGCAGTTTTGGGGTGAATGAGAAACTGGGGACAATGGTGGAGGGAAAGTTGCACTGGTGTTGGAACAGAAAATGCCAGAAACAACTGCGTGATCAGCAACTTTGGAAAAACCTCAGTTTTTAATAAAGCAATACAATTAAAGAATACATAAATAATGGGGCTGGAGAGATAGCATAGTGGTAGGGCATTTGCCTTGCATGCAGCTGACCCAGAACAGACCCAGGTTCCATCCCTGGCATCCCATATGGTCCCCTGTGCTGGCCAGCTCTGAGCACAGAGCTGGGAGTAACCCCTGAGCGCTGTCGGGTGTGGCCCCAAAACCAAAATAAATAAATAAATAAATAAATAAACAAATAAACAAAAGGGCCACAAAGAAAAATAATGGGGGGGGGGCAAAAACAAAGGGATGGCACAAATGAATTTTGGAAAACACGTTTCACACTTCAACCCCTGTTTTAGGGACACTGTTTCACTTGTGTGGGGAGAGGCAAATGAAACACAGACAGGTTGTCTGTGATGAAGTGGGGGAACCGTCATGCTAAGTCGCTGAAACAGCCCTTCCAATGGGCAGTCTGGTCTGACTGTGCCAAGCAGAGCCAATGCAGTGGGAAACACGTACCCTTCGCTTTCTCCTGGGCTCCCTGCAACAGGGCTGCTCTGACCAGGCGTGAATGCAGGAGTGAACTGCATTTCTGGCTCCCACATTCCAACCCAGCCAGGGAACGAGCCCAATAGATTAAATACAAGCTCTCCAGGTTTGATTCTAGCACCAGAATCTCCTAAGCAGAGTTGGGGTGGTCTTCTGAGAATCCCAAGTTCGGCCCCTCAAAATAAAACCAAACCAACCATCCATAGATGAGTGTGTGACAGGCCCAAAGCTCTAACCAGACTTTGTAGCCTTCATGGAGCAAGTGGTGCCTGTCTACTACTGTTTCCTGCCCCTCAGAGGACAGTCCAGGTCAGATCAGCCACATGTAAGGCAAATGCCCTACCACTATGCCATCACTCTGGCCCCTAGGGATGCTCTTTTACAAGCTCACGATCATGTGCATGTCAGGAGGTCATGTTATATGGTGCATGTTCTGAGCATGCATTGGTCAGGCCTGACCTCCCCTGGCCCCCAGGTCCATCCAGGGCTGACAGAGCCCCTTTATTGGGGCAGGGAGAAGAACACGTGTGGCAGGCAGTCATGGTGCCCTGACTCCTAGCTACATTACAGGCACCTGTTGAAGCAGATAGAAGTCCACGGACAGATGGACGGACACACACACACACACACACACACACACACACACACACACACACACGCACACACACACACCTGCAGACACACTCTGGAAACTAGCAGCTGTGAGCACCCAGATGGGGTCCCCCTGGCCTCCCAGGACATTCGAGTTCATGAATGAATGAAGGGGGGAACTCTTGACCCCTCGCACCATCCATTCCCCTCCATTAAGGAAGGTACTGCATTATCCACTTAGCAAAGCATGAATCATAAATGAAATATTGATTTGAAAAATTGCCAGCCTCTTTATGCTAAAAAAAAAAAATAAAGCAGCTCTATAAGGCACACCATTTTCCTGTCAGAATTTGTCCTGGGACCATGGATACTTCAGTGGAATCAATTGAGGGGCCGGAGCTATAGCACAGCAGCAGGGAGTTTGCCTTGCATGCGGCCAACAGACCTGGTTCAATCCCCAGCCTCCCATATGATCTCCTGAGCCTGCTAGGAGCGATTTCTGAGCACAGAGCCAGCAGTAACCCCTGAGTGCCATCCGGTGTGGTTTGAAAAAACCAACCAACTAAACAAAACACAACAAAACAAAAAACCAAAAACAAACAATGGAATCAATTGAACAGGTTCCTGAGAGCTGGACGATGCCAGACCAAGCCTCCTTCCCTTCCCATGAAGCCAGCCACGCGCACGGGACCATGGGCCCAAGTTCAAGCTCGGAGACAGTAGAGTCACATGTCAGCCAGGGCCCTCAGCCCATTCCCTTGGGGATCTCTGTGCCCCACCTTACACTGCTCCCAGAAATCATCTGCTGGCCTCAGACTTTGGGGTGCTGTATGTCCCCACCCCCCTGCTCCGCAGAGCTGGGCACCTTCTCCAGAGTAGGAAGTTTTCAAAGGAGGGGGCGGGATGAGTCATGTTTCCGTGGGTAAAAAAAGATAATTTCTACTGTAGGAGAAAAAAGGGGGAAAAAAGCCACTTGGCTCTCCTCGGAGATCAGGAGATTGAAGCTGAAGAAAACAAAGTGAATCAACAGGGAAAGGGCGTGCGGGGTCACAGCAGCTGCCCCATTGCGGCCACACAGCCGCAGACACTCGGCTGCCACATGAATCCAGCTGTGGTTTCAGGCCCGAGGGGCCGAGAGCACCATGGCGCGGAGTCCAGGTCTTAGCTAGAGCTGGCAGCGCTGGGATTTGGGGGGTGGGGGTGGCTGCAGCTGACCATCTGCCTCAAGCCCGGCCTACTCCAGGCGCTGGAAACTTCTCTTTTCCTGTCTTTTTTGCCTTTGGGGTGGAGGCTGGGGGAATCAGTTCAAGTCCTGTGATTCTGGGGGCCACCAAGGAGCCAGTCTGTCCAGCTCCCCCCTGAGCCATTTACAGCCCAGGACTGCCAAAGAACTCCCCAGAGACGGAGATGTGCTGGGGCAGCCTCTGCCTGTTTTTATTCTGCAATTTTGGGTTCTTCAGATGAGGCCAGAGGACAGGAGTGAGTGAGGGGTTCACATCAGGACCCCAACTCCTGGGTCTATATTAACAGTCCATGGAGCCCACAAAGCCACAACCTCTAGGCTGGAGGGCTATTCTCTGCTGTGTTCTGGGCTTCTCCTGAGCTCATCAGTCCTGCCATGGTTCTTGGGGGTCTTGGTTCTTCTCCTTGCCAGCACATCCTGGAGGTAGACTCTGCCCTTCTTGGGCTTCCAGGCAGGCAACGACCTGTGAGGCGGCTCCGAGTCTGCCAGACACTGCCCCAGAGGCTGGTTCCCCTGAACCACTTCAGGGTTGGTTTCTGAGACTTGGGTAAGAAAAGAGCAAACAGGGAGGAATAAACGAACAGCTGTTCCTCCCGACGGTGAACACGGAGGGTCTGTACATTTTTATGGATTCAAGATGCTAGCAATAAAAATAATCTCAGCGCACATCCATTGAAAGTGAGCAGGCTGGGGTGGGGGGAGGAGGCAGGGCAGCCCGCCACCACCATCAGGCCTTCTCCAGGAGGAGCAACTGAAGCTCCAGGTACAAGAGGCCTCACCCTCATTTCAGGGATGCTTTGAGCAGTGTTGAGGGGGTGAAGGTGGAGAGGAGGAGGGTGTAGTGAGTATGCAGAGGAAAAGGATGGGGTGGAGGCGGGGACCCTTTGCTGTCTGGGGGCAAAATCAAAGCCACCAACTGAGGGAGCCACAGCTGTGTCAGGGTAAGGGGGTCTGACCCTATCCTGTCTGTCCTTTGATGGGACCTGCCCACTCTCTGGGTCCTTGGGAAACCCAGCAAACCCCAAACTCTGCAGAATTTCCCCAAGAACACATGGCAGTAGGAACCACCTAGAGGTGTGGTGCAGCTGTGGGTAAACTGAGTCACTGCAGCCTGGATTTGCCCCCTGACCTGTCTGAGCTTTGGGCGCAAGCACTGAACACTGAGAATATAGGTTGGACCCCTGGTCCCCAGAAAAGTGTGCCAGGACCTCGCAGAAGCACCAACTGTCTGTGCATCTCCAGCCGCTCTCAAACGGACAGATGTGGCTGCTCTGAGGTTTGGGGGATCCTTGGGTATTCCTTGGGGATCCTTGGGGGGCAGCTTGCTCACCGAGGGAAGAATTGTCAACTGACTCCTGGGAGGGCTCCTGACACCCCAGCAAGGCTGAAGGTGCATATAGAGAGTCTCAGGACTCGGGACCTGCGGCCTCTGAGAGTGACCCACGTCAGTCACAGTTCATGGACACGATGCCCTGCAGGGTCCAGAACTTGGGCTCAGTTGGGGGAGATAGGAGCACCAAGACTGTGGGCCCTGCAGCGGGACCCTGGCCACAGAACTCAGCACCCTGGAGGCTAGACAGGGGGAGCACTTCATGGCATGAGGGAGTAAGGGGCTCAGTGGCCACACCCACATGTGGCAGCTTCAGGTTCAGTCCACCCCGCCTTGTGCGTACCCCCTCCTGGAGGCTCCTGCATGGATGCCAGGTACGTGCACTTGAGCATAGAAATCAGGCACATCTGACACCCCCACCCCATCATCTCCCTATTCTCCGACCAGGCCAGGCTTTGTCTGCCCAGGGAGGGATCTTCAGAGGAATGCCCAGCTGTCTGTCCTCCTCCAAAGGGCTGGACACCATCCCAGACTTGATGGCGGTGGTGGGGAGGAGGTTGGGGCAGGAAGCTGTGGAAGGTCAGGCACTAACAGACCCCAGCAAGAAAGGTTTGAATCTGGGTGCGGATAGCAGAACCCAGATGCCCGGGTCACATGTGCGGGTCTGAGGCATGAATCTCTATAATGTGCAACTACAGTCCAGCTAGTGTGGCCAGAACCTGTAGGCAAGAGCAGAAAGGGGTGTGAGCAGGTGGATTCAGAGGAGATGGGGCTAAGTTGCCTTGTACATATTTTGAGGGAGGCTGGGACCATACCATAGCCCATTCGCACCCAGGAGCATGCTGGATCTCAGCCTTGACGCTGGACGAACAGAACAGATGCAGGAAGCCACCAGCTTGAACCCTTACTAGGAGATGGGCTTCTCTCTTCTCCTCGGGCCTGGCCAGGCTTTATTTACTTGCTGGGTGCAACAGAACTGTCCCTGGCTTCCCAGAAGCCACAGAGCGATGTTTGTGCTCTGCAGTGGCTGGAAACTGGAGCCCCTACACTGTCAATATAGCATCAGCAAGGGGGTCCAGTGGAGGCTTCTGCTTCTCTGTCCACAGGACCTTTAGTGCTTGTTGCCTTTGTGTTCATGGCTACTGCCTGGACCTGTGCAAAGAAGAGCTGCTGTGAGAGCAAGGGCAGCCCCAAAAGGAGTGAGGTGTGTGTGTGTGTGTGTGTGTGTGTGTGCATGGTATTATGGAGTACATGTGACTGTGGTGTGAGTATGTACACAAAGGTACAAATGTGCAAGTTGTATGGGTATATATGGTATCTGTGCATGAATGCATGCGTGTGGCTGTGTGGTGTGTGAATGTGGGAGTGGGAGTGCGTGTGGTGTGTGATCATGTCATGTGTATAGGAGTGACTCTGGTGTGTGTGAGTGTTTGTGTCTGAGCATGTGTGGCATAGGCGGTGTGTGAGAGTGGGCTATGTTGTATCTGAGTGAAAGAGAAGCCTCATGTCCCAGTCTGGATAGATTGGGGAGTGCGGGTCTGGAAGCAAATGCCAACAAGGAAATAATCCATGTGAGATTGAAGAGAATAAAACAGGCTCAGGAAAAATTCCGCCACGAGCTTTCCAGCAAAAGATACTAGCAAGTAGATAGACTAGTTGTGGAAAATGAAATTGCAACCAGCTTCTCCCTGAGACCCAAGGTCTTTATTGGGAAAAGAAAGACCACCCCCACCCCCTTGGGTGGAGAACAGGTAGGTGTAAGGGACCAATCTAGAGGTACTTTCAGGCCATAAATGACAAGCACCAGCAAAGAAGAATGATCCTGAATAGAATAAAAACTGGTTACTCCAACAACTCCCCCTTCCTAATTTTATAGAAATGCAGAAATATGAGGTAAAACAAAGTAATTTGTGTCCCAGGATTTATGCAAAAGCCCCTATCTAAAAGATTAAAAAAAGGGGGTGGCAGTGGTTTTTTTTGTTTGTTTTTTTTTGTTTTTGTTTTTGTTTTTTGTTTTTTGTTTTTTTTTTTGCACAGGCACAGCAAAAGTTGGGGAAAATAGAAAGAAAAAAACCCTCTGACTTAAAAAAAGGGTGTCACAAGACCAACTACAGGTTCCAGACATACTAATTTGTCTACTCCCAAAGTCTATCTCCATGATCCCAGGAAAAGTTCTCATCATGGTTGTTGCAGGTAGACTTCAATAATTAGAGATCTTCGTTTTTGCACTTATCCTCTGCCAAAGTCAGGGTGTCACAAGCATCTTCTAATTTCATCTCACCATTAGGGGAAACTCACCCTGAAAGTAAGTCATTGCTGATTTCTTTTTTGTTTTGTCTTGTTTTTATTTTGGTTTTTGGGTCATACCCGGCAGTGCTAAGGGGTTACTCCTGGATCTATACTTAGAAATCGCTCATGGCAGGCTCAGGGGACCATATGGGATGCCGGGATTCGAACCACCATCCTTCAGCATGCAAGGCAAATACCTTACCTCTATGCTATCTCTCTGGCCCCGTCATTGCTGATTTCTAAGTTGTCATCAGGTGACATATGAACCTACCCTGGAGCAAGTTGGTATCAAGGGAGCACTCGGGTCTGTCCTGGTAGAAAGACCATTCTAGGTGATATTACAGGAAACCATGCTGGTTTCAAAGATGGAACCCAAGGTTCGGGGGTAAAGGGCTGATGTTTGAGAACCTGATACCCAAGACAAATCACTATGAAAAATGTTCAGGGTGGAAGGTCCAGCTGCAGCATAAAAATTTTGGAGTTCTTATCCATACTAGACAGGAAGTTCTCTCTATCTCTAGAATTTTTCCATTTTATTGTGCCTATAAACAAAGGAACAATGTCACAGAATACTATTGGTGGATAGGGAGGTAATAATAACAAACTAAACAATCTATAACCTGGTTCTATCAGAAACACTTAAGAGATACATATATATATATATATATATATATATATATTTTTTTTTTTGGTTTTTGGGCCACACCCGGCAGTGGTCAGGGGTTACTCCTGGCTGTCTGCTCAGAAATAGCTCCTGGCAGGCATGGGGGACCATATGGGACACCGGGATTCGAACCAATCACCTTTGGTCCTGGATCGGCTGCTTGCAAGGCAAACACCACTGTGCTATCTCTCCAGGCCCAAGAGATACATATTTACTAGTATTTTCTACTAAACAAATCCAAAAAAGGGGTAAAACTATGTAAGGAAATACACAATAAAGAATTATACATATTTTTAAGAATTATACATATTAAGAAAATATACCTAAAATATCAAAAGAAATATCTACTTTACCTCATTTGAAATAGTCTGAGGATAAAATCTGGAGGAGCACAGCTTTAGCTGGTGACATGATCTTAAAACAGTCTGACAAAAATGGCTTACAGAAGTCACTGATCAGAAAATGTCCTCCAGCCAAGGTTCTCTCAAAAGCCTAATCTGGTTGCAAGCAACAAGTTCATGGCAAAGGGAGGTGGGAGAATTGGGCCACCAAGAACAATCATGGCAGTGGCAGCTTCCTCCTGGGGCAGAGGTAGAAGGCAGGGTGGGGATGAGGAGAATGTTCCAGTTCCTAGGAGTGAAGAACTCAGGGTAAAAAGGGTTAAATGGTGTGTGTGTGTGTGTGTGTGTGTGTGTGTGTGTGTGTGTGTGTGTGTGTGTAGCGATAGTACAATGGTAAAGCATTTGCCTTGCACGCAAATTCGGACCCTAGTTTGAATCCTGATATCCCATATGGTCCCCTAAGCCTGCTAGGAGTGACTTCTGAGTGTAGACCCAGGAGTAACCCCTGAAAGCCTCCGGGTGTGACCCAAAAAACAAACAAAAAAAAGGGGGTTAAATAGGGAGTAATGACAAATCAGGGGTGAAAGAGACGAAAGGAAACAATAGAAATGGATTTGTAAAATGGTAGGCAGGGGAGGGGAAAGAGGAAGGGCTATATACAACAGAGGGAAGGACATTATGTACAATACAGATGGACATTAAACAGACATCACTCGCACACACACATTCTCCCTCTCACATACACAACCAGACAATGAAGATCAATTTATAGATTGCAGTTGTAAAACTAACCCGAGTTGAATGTGTCAAAACGCTTCAAAAAATATAAAGCTGGCAGATCGGATGAGGAAGTTTTCCAATTCCTAGGAAAATCATAATTTGTGAGGGTAAACTTGGCTGAAAAACTTCATAGGTTAGATTGTGCATAGAACATTCTCAAAACAATCATATTTTCCAAGTCTAGAATACTAGATCATATGATAATGAGCACTGTAAAAGGAGTCTACACCATGGAATATCGTATAATGGACTACTTGAGAATCCTTTCCTGAAGGCAAACTGAGAACAAAGGCTCTATGATATAATAGTAAACTAAATTCAATTGAAAATGAATCACAAAGATATACTTAAAGAATTAGCACTGTAGCAAGAGTCTATGGCATGCACATACCTTTTCCAAAAAATTTGTGGACAGAAGCATCAGATCATATTAGCAGGCATAATCAAATAGAAAATGAATAGTTTAGAATATTTGTTAAGACATTGTTACAATGAGCCTTCTATTAGGAGTCTAACAGAATATAGCACTGTAATGTGAAACTAAGGTGTCCAACCTATTTCTCCAAGGATTACGTGAACAAAAACATTAAAACATATACTATATGTTTACATATAAACATAGTATATATGTATATGTAACACACATCTTATGTGTTTACATAAATATTACTATATATCATATATGCTATATAAACAATGATAATATAAACATATATAGTTACATATAAACATAAAATATAAGACTACAAGAATTAAAATTGAGACACTAAAGCATTCTATAGTGAGAGTCCATGGCTTTCAAATGCATTCTGCAGCTGTTTCTATGGGCAAAAGCATTAGAACATTATTATAGGGGCCGGAGCAATAGCACAGCAGTAGGGCGTTTGCCTTGCACCTGGCCAACCCAGATGGACCTTGGTTCGATTTCCGGCAATCCATATGGTTCTCCAAGCTTGTCAGGAGCAATTTCTGATCACAGAGCCAGGAGTAACCCCTGAGCACTGTGGAGTGTGACACCCCCCCCCAAAAAAAGAACATTATTATAGACATCTATAAATAGTAGTGAGTTGAACATCTGCTTAACTTGTTGTATCTGTTGTTACAGGTCTCGTTACATTATAAAAAAGAGCATATGCTGCTGGATAGTTTACACATGGGTGGAGATTTCTGAAACTTCTTGCTCATCAAATTTAAACCAACGTTGTCTTGTTGCATTTTTAAATAGGCTGTGCAATGACCCTTTTCCATTTTCCTATAATGGTTCAAAATAGAGAATAAGTTGTATTCTTCAGGGTTGTTCCTAGAATTCATAACGTACTGTGACAAGTTAAGGTTTTTCTAAGGTCTATAGTTTTTATAATTACAAAAGGTCTATAGTAGGTCTATAGTTTTCTCATCTGCTTGCTGTTGTAAGAAAAATGCTTCTAATGTATTAAAAACACAAGTGGCAGTTTACAAATTTTTGTCTTTTTTAAAGAATCTTGCTGTATGTTGCAGTGATTACAATAAACCCTGTTATTGTCTCTCAGTTCTTTGAAAAATAACTTAACGCAATCTTGCAGTGTGCATTTTTCTGTGGATGTCAAAGGCAAAGATAAATGCATAAAAATATCAATTGTCGGGGCCGGCGAGGTGGCACTAGAGGTAAGGTGTTTGCCTTGCAAGAACTAGCCAAGGAAGGACTGCGGTTCGATCCCCTGGTGTCCCATGTGGTCCCCCAAGCCAGGGGCAATTTCTGAGCGGTTAGCAGGAGTAACCCCTGAGCATCAAACGGGTGTGGCCTGAAAAACAAAACAAAAATCAATTGTCCAAGATTTTTTTGTGACAAGTGAGGCACTGGACTGTGAACTTGAACTGGCCTTGGAAAAGTGTAACAATAGTAAACTCATTAATCAGCTTGTGTCTCTGCCACCGCTTGTGCTGCAGCTTTTACGTCAACGAGATGATCACTATTTCCTCTTTCTGTTTTCTGTTTTGTTTTTTTTTTGTTTTGTTTTCGGGCCACATCCTGTGACACTCAGGGGTTACTCCTGTCTATTCACTCAAAAATCACGCCTTTCTTGGGGGACCATTTGGGATGCTGGGGATCAAACCGAGGTCTGTTCTGGGTCAGACACATGCAAGGCAAACCTGTACTATCGTTTGGGCCCATCCTATTTATGGTGTTTGGTTTTTGGGTCACACCCAGAAGTGCTCAGGGGTTACCTCCTGGCTCTGCGCTCAGAAATTGTTCCTGGTAGCCTCTGGGGACCATATGGGATGCCGGGATTCAAACCACTGTCCTTCTGCTTGCAAGGCAAATGCCCTACCTCCATGCTATCTCTCCAGCCCCCCTCATCCTCTTTACATTTTATTTTTCCTGCCTATCAGCTTTGTTCAAGTCTTGATGGAGACCATCCATCAGAAATAGAAATTGTTGGGGCGGGGTAGGTGGCGCTGGAGGTAAGGTGTCTGCCTTGCAAGCGCTAACCAAGGAAGGACCACGGTTCGATCCCCTGGCGTCCCATATGGTCCCCCCAAGCCAGGGGCGATTTCTGAGCACATAGCCAGGAGTAACCCCTGAGCATCAAACGGGTGTGGCCCAAAAAACCAAAAAAAAAAAAAAAAAAGAAATAGAAATTGTTCATGTGAATCTTGTTGAATGTGCTCTAAAAATTGGTCATTTAGCTTCCCAATGGTTATCTTACAGTCTTTTGGGTTAATATACCTGGTTGTCCTGCCCATATGCTTTTATAACTTTACCAAATTCTTCTGCCACTTTGCCTTTATGTCTCAAATGGATTTGACCTGTTAATATCCTTTTTGTAATGGTTCTAGTTAAAATAACCAAACTTAAAATATTACACAGGCATTGCAATATTGAGTTCATGTAACAAGTGTTTCCTAAATTATGAAGTCTGGTGAGAGCCAGACCAATTCCTTCATCTACATAACCAAGGTTCTGGATCTGGTCATATCCAATCCTAGTAGTCTCTGTCCCAGTGTGAGGTGTTAGTTTATTGTCCGTTTTACCTGTTAAGGTCGCAGTTGATTTTCTACTCTCATCTTTTCGAATAGTCTGTGTTGGGTCTGCGGGGAGGCATGTAGTCTTCGGTTTGGAAGGTTCTTTCTTATCATATACCACTATCTGAGTTTCATTGTTTGTGAGAATCCTGCTTCTGACAAGGCATAGTGGGATCCA
Source organism: Suncus etruscus (assembly GCF_024139225.1). Taxonomy (NCBI): domain Eukaryota; kingdom Metazoa; phylum Chordata; class Mammalia; order Eulipotyphla; family Soricidae; genus Suncus; species Suncus etruscus. The sequence goes on along the minus strand of NC_064858.1, from coordinate 10,148,713 downwards.
CAGTTTTTTTTGGCAAGGTTGCCATCTGTGGAAACATAAGCATATCCTTTTCCTTGAATGAGATTACCAACAATTCATTAATTATCAATTTTTACCCAATAGGTGAATTAATTGTTTTTTTTTTTTTTTTTTTTATTCCTGTGCCTCCTCTTTAAAGTGTCTTTCTGCAGCTCTGTAGGGCTCTCCTTAGGGGTACATTTAAGACATTTAGTGAAAATAATGTTAAGGATAAAATGTTCATTGATGGCATTCCCCTTTTCCTGTATTTAAATAATTGAGTTTTGAGAGTTCTATGAACTCTTTCAACTATGCCTGGTTTCTTTTTCTTTCTTTCTTTTTTTCTTTTTTTTTTCTTTTTTTTGGTTTTTGGGCCACACCCGTTTGATGCTCAGGGGTTACTCCTGGCTATGCGCTCAGAAATCACCCCTGGCTTGGAGGGACCATATGGGACACCGGGGGGATCGAACCTCGGTCTGTCCTATGCTAGTGCTTGCAAGGCAGACACCTTACCTCTAGCGCCACCTTCCCGGCCCCTATGCCTGGTTTCTGAGAATTGTAGGGGATAACATATATATAACAAATATATTTGATTTAGGGGCCGGTGAGGTGGCGCTAGAGCAGGGGTCTCAAACTCGCAGTCCGCGGGCCGTTTGCGGTCCTCCGTACAACATTTTGTGGCCCACGTCCGGCCTTCAAATATCGCAGTATTTGCGATTATTCGCTTACTAAATAGTCACAATAAAAATTGCATTAGTAAGAAAAAAAATCACATTAAACATTTGCATACCGCGAGCAGTTCTGTTCGGGATATGCAAATGTTTAATGCAATTTTTTGCGATTTTTTTCTTACTAATGCGATTTTTTATTGCGAATATTTGGTAAGCGAATAATCGCGAATACTTTGTGCCTACTGCAGACGTCATTTCCACTGCTCCTGCCCGCTGTCCCTTGCATTATTGGAGGCCTAAAGGAGAGAAGGGAGAGAAGTTTATTACAGAATTAGATTTTGTCATACCTTCATCATGACTTCATTAAAGCCTGCAGTGAAGAGAAAGATTGATGACGAGCACAAATAATTTCAGGAAAAGTGGGAGACGCAGTATTTCTTTGTTGAGCACAGGGGCATCCCCACATGTCTTATTTGCTCAGAGAAAGTTGCAGTGCACAAGGAATACAACTTGAAACGCCATTATTCAACTAAACATGCTGAGAAATGTGCAAAATATCAAGGAAATAAGAAAGCCAAGCGGGTTGCCATTATGTCTAACGAGGCAACAAGATTTCTTCAAGAAAACAACCAAAGAGAATGTTGCATCAGTTGAAGCTAGTTACATGGTTAGTGAGATGATTACTAAGGCAGGGAAACCATTCACAGAAGGAGAGTTTGTTAAAAAAAAAATGCATGTTACAGGCTACAAGTATTATCTGTTCGGAAAAGAAAGGTCAGTTTAGCAAAATCAGCCTTTCTGCCAACACTGTGGCAGAGCGCATTTCTGACATGTCAAGTGACATTTATCATCAACTGTGTGAGAAAGCCAAATGTTTTGATGTATACTCAGTTGCTCTTGACAAGGGCACAGATATAACAGACACTGCGCAGCTCACAATTTATGTCCGTGGTGTTGATTGCAATTTTGAATTGACAGAGAAGCTGCTCACAATAATTTCAGTGCATGGCCAGACCACCGCTAATGAGATATTTCGGCATCTGTGTGATGCCATTGAGAATGCAGGTTTGCCATGGAAGAGGTTTGTTGGAATAATAACGGATGGAGTGCCATCAATGACAGGGAGGAAAAATGGACTGGTGGCACTTGTTCATAAAAACTTGAAGAGGAGGGTATAGAGAAGGCCATTGCTCTTCACTGCATTATCCATCAGCAGGCCCTTTGCAGTAAATGCCTGCCGTGTGACAATGTGATGTCTATTGTTGTGAAATGCATCATATTGTTGTGAAATGCATCAACCAAATCAGATCCAGGGGCTTAAAGCACAGGAGGTTCCGTGCTTTTTTAGAGGAAATATGGAATATGGAGATGTGCTCTATTTCACCGAGGTACGTTGGCTCAGCTGGGGAAATGTCCTGAAAAGATTTTTGAGAGAAGAAGTGAAAGCCTTCATGGAGAAGGATGGGAATGCTGTTTCTGAGTTGAGTAATCACAAATGGCTCATGGACTTAGCTTTTCTTGTTGACATCACACATAAGCTGAATGTACTAAACAAGATGTTACAAGTCCCGGGGCAGCTTATCAGTGCTGCCTATGAAAACGTGAGAGCATTCTTCACAAAACTTGTGTTATGGAAATCCCAGCTCTCTCAGACAAACCTTTGCCATTTCCCAGCATGCAAGGAACTTGTGGATGCAGGTATACATTCAGTGGTGAGAAATATGTTGATGCTATTTTTAAGCTAGAGAAGGAATTTGATTACAGATTTGCAGACTTCAAAAAGCACAGAACCACTTTCCAAATTTTGTGGACCCCTTTTCCTTTGATGTGCAAGATGCCCCTCCTGTGCTTCAAATGGAGCTCGTTGACCTGCAATGCAACTCTGATCTCAAAGTCAAGTTCAGGGAGATTAGTGGAAAAGCAGACATGCATGGGCAATTTTTGAGAGAATTGTCCTCCGCCTTCCTGAGCTTTCCTGAATGTTCAAGTGCACCATGTGCCTTTTTTGGGAGCACATATTTGTGTGAAAAGTTATTCTCCACTTTGAACTTCAATAAGTCAAAGTACAGATCTAGACTTAATGATGATCATCTTCAAGCCATACTGAGGGTCTCAACTGCTTCTTCTCTAAAGCCAAATGTGGTTCAGATTTGTGAGCAAAAGCGCTGTCAAGTCTCTGGCAGCAAGGAATAGGCAAAAGATGCCATGTTCAGAAGAACTGTTCATGATCTTCACTCAATGTTCTATTCATGTTTAGAAGAAATAATTAAAACTGTTAATAATGAGTTTGAGGACTTTTTTGTGTGAAATCTCTTATGTGGCCCTGCCTCACCCCGACTTTGCCTCCTGTGCCCCCAGGTAAATTGAGTTTGAGACCCCTGCACTAGAGGTAAGGTGTCTGCCTTGCAAGCCCTAGCCAAGGAAGGACCACAATTTGATCCCCTGGCGTCCAATATGCCCCCCCAATCCAGGGGCAATTTCTGAGTGCTTAGTCAGGAGTAACCCCTGAGCATCAAGTGGTTGTAGCCCCAAAAACCAATATATATCTATATATATTTGATTTAGCATTCTTTGCAAAATGATTGAAAATGTTTTACTGGTGTTATCTGTTTTTATTATTGCCCATGACAGAAAACATTATAGCAATAATAGAGTGGCAATGGGTTAAGCGGTTGGGCGGCTGCCTTGCATGTGGCTTACCCAAGACAGACTGTGGTTGGAATCCCAATGTCCCATATCATCCCCTGAGCTGGCCAGGAGCAATTTCTGAGTGCAGAACCAGGAGGAACCCTGAGTGCAGTCTGGTGTGACCCCTAAACAAAAAAAAAAAAAAGAAAGGAAAACACTCTCCCTTTGGGGCCAGAGAAATTGCACAGCAGTAAGGCATTTGCCTTGCATGCAGAAGGACGGTGGTTCAAATTCTGGCTCCCATATGGTCCCTCAAGCCTGCTGGGGGTGATTTCTGAGCATAGAGCCAGGCAAAGCCTCTGAGTGCTGTTGGCCATGACCCAAACAAACAAAACAACAAAAAATAACCAAAAAGAAAAAAAAAGAAAAATAGAAAAGCATTATAGCAATAAGGTGCAAACAGCTTTAGATCTTTCAGAAGTTATCATATTTGCCCATATAAAATGAGAATACGTGTCCACCACCACATAGAGATAGAGATTCTTTGTAAAGAAGTTAACATGTGTAATATCTATTTGCCATAATTTATTTTTTTTGCAAACCTGGGAGTAGCCCCAGCTACATGTGTTCTTTTATACAAAGGTGCAGAAATGGTACATTTATCAGCAATATGTCTGGCTTGCTTGCCTACTTGGAATATGATAATTCACATGAAGGCGATGGGCATTTGTATGTAGTGTTGTACATTCTTTTGCAGGTGACTTAAATATTGGCTTGGCTAAAAGGTCAGAAGTTTCATTTCCTTGAGCCATTGGCCTTGGGAAGCCAGAATAAACTCTTATGTGAGTGATGAAATTTGACTGAGAAAGCTTTTGTAGGGGCTGAAGTGATACCACAGTGGTAGGCCATTTGCCTTGCACACAGCTGACCCAGGACCAGGGTTCAATTCCTGGCATCCCATATGGTCTCCCAATCCAGAAGCAATCTCTGAGGGCATAGCCAGGGGTAACCCCTGAGCATCTTCAGGTTTGGCCCAAAAAACCAAGTAAGTAAGTAAGTAAGTAAGTAAATAAATAAATAATAAAGAGGTAGTGAGGATGCCCAGGAACAAGCATACCATATAAGCTGAATCACTTATTACATTGAATGGTTCTGAAACATGGGATAGTAAGTCATTTAAAGTAGTAAGTTCCACTTGTTGAGGGGATTTGTAGACACTGTTGTGGTCAGTGAAGGGCCAGTGATACCGCCTTTTCCTGATGATGACCTGGCAATGTAAAACATGGGGGAGCAATGGATTATTAAAGAGATGCCAAATGCCTTCTTATGAAAAAATCCCAGGCCTTTACAGCAGGATAATGGGAGGATGCCTCTTCTGTGAAGTCTGACAAGGCTCTTTGAAGGGGTACTATGAGAGGTAATAGGCATTCTATTTCCTTTTTTGGAATTGGAAGGACAATTATTTCAGGTTAAAAATCTAACAACAACAATAACAAAAACCAAAACCAAGTCTTGCTTTTTTTTTGGGGGGGGTTGGTTTTTGGGTCACACTCTGCATCGCTCAGGAATTACTCCTGGCTCTAAGCTCAGAAATGGCTCCTGGCACAAGCCTTGCTTTCATGATAAGAGCAGTAATCAATTATAAATAGGGCACAAATGTGCAAGGTTGTTTGTTGTACAAAATGGGTCCATTCTAAAGGCCCAGATAACTGAGTAATAGCTTCTATTGGAGATAGAGGAGTCATGAAAATTAATAGCCACACTTTGTCTCCTGGTGTGAACCTGGATAGACAGGGCTTTTGAACAGGTCCATGGAGAAATCCAATTCCTTATTGGCTTTTTGAGTTAAATACCTGGGGCTGTTTAAGTCTAGATTTCCTTCCAGGGTGCTGAGTTCAGAGTTTGGAATACCAATGGAGGGACAGATCCAATGTATGCCACCTAAGAGTTTTTGAAAATAATTACAAGTCCTTAGGTTTTTCTGATAGAGATCTTCTTGGGGGGGCATAATGATGTATGCTTTAAAATAAAACACAAATATTGGAATGGGGCGAAGTCTGAATTTTTTTTTTTTTTTTGGTTTTTGGGTCACACCTGGCAGTGCTCAGGGGTTATTCCTGGCTCCAGGCTCAGAAATTGCTCCCGGCAGGCACAGGGGACCATATGGGGCGCCGGGATTCGAACCGATGACCTCCTGCATGAAAGGCAAACGCCTTACCTCCATGCTATCTCTCCGGCCCCCGAAGTCTGAATTTTTGTGGCCACTTTAAAACAGTAGCCTGCAGGCAAGTGATAACATATGCATACAGGCACTGTAATTCTCTGTCCATTGAGCAGGTAAGCAAGGTATCATCCATATAATGTAATAAACATGTTTGGGGAAACTTATTGCAAACTGGATGCAAGACCACATCAACAAAATATATTGACATATTGTGGTTGAGTTTGCCACGCCCTGAGGTAAAACAGTCAATGGAAATCACTGCATGGTGGGGCCGGAGTGGTGGCACGAAACAGAAAGTTGTCTGTCTTGCCAGCGCTAGCCTAGGATGGACAGCGGTTCAATCCCCGGCATCCCATATGGCCACCCAAGCCAGGAGCAATTTCTGAGAGTGCATAGCCAGGAGTAACCCCTGAGCATCACAGGTGTGCCCCCCCCCCCAAAAAAAAGAAAGAAATTGCCACATGGGAACTCTATTGTTGAGAGTAGTAGCTGAAAAGGTAAACACTTTCTGTCCTTTGGTTGAATGGGAATGTTATAAAAACAGTTTTTCAAGTTGATTACTATCAAAGGCCAGTCATTTGGGATTCCTACTAGTGAAGGGAGGCCATTCTGTAATTTTCCCATAGGAACTGTGCTCACATTGACAGCTTTTAAATCAGATAAAAGTCTTCAGCTAACTAATTTCTTCTTCTTTTGGTTTTTGGGCCACACCCAGCGATGCTCAGGGGTTACTCCTGGCTGTCTGCTCAGAAATAGCTCCTGGCAGGCATGGGGGACCATATGGGACACCGGGATTCGAACCAACCACCTTTGGTCCTGGATCGACTGCTTGCAAGGCAAACGCTGCTGTGCTATCTCTCTGGGCCCTAACTAATTTCTTCTGAATAACAAAACAGGGAAATTCCAGTCAGAAAAAGATATTTTATTGTGCCCAAATTTTAGTTGTTCATCAACCATGTTTTTCAGTGCCTATTATTTTGTGTTGTTCATGGGCAACTGGGAAATCCAAATTGGGACATTTGCTTTCCATTCATTTGGAATGGGTCATGGGTGCTGTAAGCCAGAGGCTCCAATTAAAATGTAAAACCTCTGAGCTGGTAGGCTGGAGGGGGGGTTTGTGTGAGAAAGCAAAATGTCTGAGCTGGTGATCTAGGAGGTGGTTAGGCGACGGATGTGGTATTCCGCACCTCCATTGTCCATATAATTCACACCGAGAGGTTCAAGAAAATTGGAGCCATATATGGCACAAAAAAGAAAAATAAAGCAGCTTGTTGGTTCTCTGGTTTAATCCATTTTACAAGTCTTTTAAAAGTCTATTTAAAAGTCTTTTAAAAGAGCTCTATTGGACAGATGCTGAAGACAAAGTACCTACTATTTCCAAGCCATGTTGTATGTCTTGCAAGGTGTCCAATTACAGTGCCACTGTTTTGAAGCTATCACAAATACTTCAGAGCCTGAATGAAACATACCCTCAAATTTCCTGCCTCAAATTTCAAGGGTTAACATTGGGTATTCTTCAAGCTTAGCAGTAAAGGCTATTAAAGGGTTAAAAGAGGCATTAGGATTTGCGCTTTAGAAAACTTGAGCTACGGAGAGATAGCACAGCGGCGTTTGCCTTGCAAGCAGCCGATCCAGAACCAAAGGTGGTTGGTTCGAATCCCGGTGTCCCATATGGTCCCCCGTGCCTGCCAGGAGCTATTTCTGAGCACCGCCAGGTGTGGCCCAAAAACAAAAAAAAAAAAGAAAGAAAACTTGAGCTATGTTTTCACCTTTCTTAAAAGCCCAAACTGTGGACATGGAAATAAGAACTATTATTTCTCCAACATGGTCAGAATCTATAATTCCAAGATGAACAGAAATGTTTTTAATAGTCAGACTGCTTCTCCCCATTATCAAGCCCACAGTTCCTGAAGGAATTGGCCCTTTTATGCCAGATCTTAACTTGTAAGAGCATTGGGATGGCATTATTGTAATTTCTTCAGGGCAGAAAATATCCAGGGCACAGCTTTCTGAAGTAGCAGGCTATAATAAGTTTATGGTTTTTGGAGTTCTCTTGGCCCAGATTGGGAGTCAGAATCGAAAAGTTCCCTAATTTTGTCAGGCCTGGGATTGGCCCCTGACCTAGTTTCCTGACACTGGATGATTAGGTCTTGGCCTAGATGAGGCATGTCTGGGAGAAATCTAGCAGTCTCTGCATAAATGTTCCATTTTGGGACCGGTGAGGTGGCACTAGAGGTAAGGTGTCTGCCTTGCAAGCGCTAGCCAAGGAAGGACTGCTACTGTGGTTCGATCCCCCGGCGTCCTATGTGGTCCCCCCAAGCCAGGGGCAATTTCTGAGTGCTTAGCCAGGAGTAACCCCTGAGCATCAAATGAGTGTGGCCCGAAAAAACCAAAAAAAAAAAAAAGTTCCATTTTGCCACAGTTAAGGCATCTGACCTGAACTCATGGGTATGGAGTTGGACCTCTTCCCCAGTTACTTGAGACATGATAAGATGAGAAAGATAGGTGCTGGAGAGATAGCACAGTGGTAGGGTCTTTGCCTTGCATGCAGCCAATCCAGGACGAATGGTGGTTTGAATCCCGGCATCCCATATGGTCATCCAAGCTGCTAGGAGTGATTTCTGAATGCAGAGCCAGGAGTAACCCCTAAGAGCCACTGAGTGTGACCCAAAAACAGAATAAAAAACAAACGAAAAATATGAGGAACAATTCCTTCCCCAATGAAATTTCTTTGCCACATGTTGGACAAATTCCAGGTGGTCTCCTTGGATTTAGCCTACTCTCTAAAAGGGTAATAAGATCCATTCTGGTTCCCTAGAATTTGCCTCTGTACTCTGGAGGTCACTAAAGCTGTCTTCCTAGAATTTATAGAAGCTCTGAAACCGAATGACCCAATATTTCTACAAGCATGTAGACATCCCATGACATCCCCTCTCTCTCTTTTTCTCTCTAATGAGACATAAAATAGCCTGAAAAATTTCACTTGCATTTTCAAACGCTAACATTTTTGTCAGGAGCTTTTGTATTTCTTTGCTTTTAACCTACTTCCAGATAGCATCTGTCAGTTTCCCCAGAAATACTGCATAGGGCTTTGAAGCAGCCTGAATTTTTTTTCTAAAACTTCTCTAAGTTCTGCATCCACATTAACCTTCTCCCAAACATTCACTGCAATCTCTTTGACCAGTTTCAAAACAGCACGGGATAAAGTTGCCCTACTTGTGGGGGTCCTAGAAATCCCCTGGCCCTATTAAAAGTTCATAAAACAACTGAACTCCTGCAACCATCCTTCCTTCCAGAATAATATAGGCTATTAAGCTTGATTTTAGTTCCATCAGAAAATCCCATATTTCACTGCATTAGTTGGGAAGAGGTCAGGTAGGTCTTAGCAACAATATTAAAGTCCTGAAGAGTCCAAAGCCCACCTTCACTCCAGGTTGTAAGATATTCAACACAAAATGGAGAAAGTAGGGGCTGGAGCGATAGCGCAGTGGTGGGGCGGTCGCCTTACATACAGCTGACCCAGGAAGGACCTGGGTTTGATTCCATTTGATCCCAAATGGTCCCCCAAGCCAGGAGAGATTTCTTAGTGCATAGCAAGGAGTAACCCCTGAGCGTCAAAGGGTGTGACCCAAAAACCAAAAAAAAAAAAAAAAAACAAAACAAAACAAAAAAAAAACAACAAAAACCAACCAAACTAAAACAAACAAACACAATCAGAGAAAGTATACCATACTCTGAGCTCACCGTCTTAAATTGACCAAGAGATTCCACGTTTAAACCCACACAGGTTGGAGTTTGGTTATTTTCCTGATGAAAGGTGCTAGGTCTGGTTCTGTACTTGTCCTGCACTCTCTGAGGAGTTGCAGCAGGGGAGGTGGGGGTAATCGAATAAACCCACTTTCTGACTCAGCATCTGATTGGACTGTTGCTAGATCACTTTCAGCATTTGTTTCATCTGGTATATTAATCTCAGCAGCTGGTGATTCCTCTGGCCTACTGCCAGTGGAGGGTGGCGAGTTACCAGCCTTGGGGCTCTTGGCTTGAGCATGTGTCACTACTGTAAAACGTTTTTGTTTTCCACAGTTGGAGGCATTTCAGAAACAGTTGGAGGCATTTTGGAAAGTTTGGTCTGTGCATCTCACATTGCATGGTACATATAAATTATAATGTCAATTGGGACCAATATCAGAATGACCAATATGAAAATTACTACTTCAGTATTTTTTGGTCTTGATTGTTGGAATAAAGAACGTAGCAATATACAATAAAAGTCAATATATATGCAATAACATAATTATATATGCAATATAATATATAATAATATATGCAATAAAACTCAGGGTTCATTGGCCCAAAGCCAAGACATTGTCATAACTTTGAACCAAATAGGAACTAGAATTTTTTTTTTTTTGGTTTTTGGGCCACACCCGGTGGTGCTCAGGGGTTACTCCTGGCTGTCTGCTCAGAAATAGCTCCTGGCAAGCACGGGGGACCATATGGGACACCGGGATTTGAACCAACCACCTTTGGTCCTGGATCGGCTTCTTGCAAGGCAAACGCCACTGTGCTATCTCTCCGGGCCCGGAACTAGAATTTTTACCCATGTGGAATTATCTACTAGAGTAACCACGAAATCACCCCAGAGAACATCTCACTAGTTGTAGACGATGCCTATTTCAGGCACCTGGTGAAGCAGAAGTCTCATGCTCCAATCCCAAGGGATTGGGGAGTGTGGGCCTGGAAGCAAACACCAACACGTGAAATAATCCATGCACGATTAAAGAGAATAAAATAGGTTCAGGAAAATTCAACCACAAGATTTCAGCTCAACAGCAAAACGTATCAGCAGGCAGGTAGACTAGTGTGGAAAACGAAACCGCAAGCAAGCAGCTTCTCCCTGAAACCCGAAGTTTTTATTGGGAAGAGAAAGACCACTCCCTTGGGTAGAGAACAGGTAGGGTAAGGGACCAATTCAGAGGTCCTTTCAGTCCATGAGTGACAAGCACAAATAAAGAAGAATGATCTCTACTGAGAGACAGATAGAGATAGAGAGAGATAGAAAGAGCATTCATGGGGAGACAGCCCAGCTTCTACCTTTATCCAGTATTTCTGATTACAAGGGAATGAACGTGGTCCACCCTGTCTCCTGAGCACAGAATGAAAACTGGTCGCTCCAACATATGAGTAGGTGTTGATATGTGTGTGTGGTAATTATGGCGCATGTATTTGAGTGTGTGGTGTGAGTATGCATGACTGACATAAATGAAAATGAGTCTGTGAGAGTGTGTGGTGTGAGTGTAGACTATAGTGTGTGAATGTGTGCGTGTGTGATGCGTGGTGTGACTGTGGTGTAAGTCTGAGTGTGTGATGTGAATATAGACTATGGTGTGCTTGTGTGTGTGGTGTGACTGCAGATTATGAGTGGTGATATGAATTGGACTCTAATGTGTGATAAGTGTGTGTGACTCTGGACACCATAGTGTGAATGTGTGTGTGTGTCTGGTGTGAGTGGACTATTGTGTGTATGAGTGGTGAGAGTGTGTGGGGATTCGTGGTATATGAATGTGTACAAAAATGCTGCCCCCCCCGCTTTATTTTCTTTAAAACTTTTAAAAAATAAAATATTTATTTAAGCACCATAATTACAAGCATGATTGTAGCTGGGTTTCAGTCATAAACAGAACACCCCCTTCACTGGTGCAACATTCCCACCACCAATGCCCCCATCTCCCTCCTCCTCCTCCTCCCCTGCCTGTATTCACGACAGGCATTCTACTTCGCTCATTCATTAACATTGTCATGCTAGTTGCTGGTGTAGTTATTTCCCTAACAGTATTCACTGCTCTTTGTGGTGAGCTTCATATCGTGAGCCTGTCCTTCTGGCCCTTAACTCTATTGTCTCTGGGATTATTACAATAATGTCTTTTACTTTTTCTAAGAAAAAAAAACAACAACCCATAAATGAGTGAAACTATTCTGTGTCTATCTCTCTCCCTCTGACTTATTTCACTCAGCATAATAGATTCCATGTACATCCACGTATAGGAAAATTTCATGACTTCATTTCTCCTGACAGCTGCATAATATTCCATTGTGTATATGTACCACAGTTTCTTTAGCCATTCCACTGTTGATTGTTGATTGTTTCCAGAGTCTGGCTATTGTAAATAGTGCTACAATGAATATAAATGTGAGGAAGGAATTTTTGAATGAAGTGGAATAGTTGGGTCAAATGGGAGCTCAATTTCCAGTTTTTTGAGGAATCTCCATATTGTTTGCCATAAAGGCTGCATTCTCACCAGCAGTAAGTAAGAGTTCCTTTCTCTCCACATCCCCACCAGCAATGCTTGTTATCATTCTTTGTGATGTGCACCAATCTCTGTGGTGTGAGAGGCTACCTCATATTTGTTTTGATTTGCATCTCCCTGATGATTAGTGATGTGAAGCATTTTTTATGTGTCTTTTGGCCATTTGTATTTCTTCTTTGACAAAGTGTCTGTTCATTTCTTCTCCCCATTTTTTGATGGTATTAAATGTTTTTTTCTTGTAAAGTTCAGTCAGTGCTTTGTATATTTTGGATATTAGCCCCTTATCTGATGGGTATTGGGTAAATAATTTCTCCCCTTCAGTGAGTGGCTCTTGTATCCTAGGCACTATTTCCTTTGAGGTGCAGAAGCTTCTCTGCTTAATATAGTCCCATCTGTTTATCTCTGCTTCCACTTGTTTCCTCCTTGAAGATGCCTTTAGTTTCAATGTCATGAAGTGTTTTACCTATGTGTTGTTCTATATACCTTATGGTTTCAGGCCTGATATCAAGGTCTTTAATCCATTTGGATTTTACCTTTGTACATGGTGTTAGCTGGGGGTCTGAGTTTGCTTTTTTGCAAGTGTGCCAACACCACTTGTTGAAGAGGCTTTCCTTGCTCCATTTAGGATTTCTTGTTCCTTTATCAAAAATTAAATGATTGTATGTCTGGGAAACATTCTCTGAATACTCAAGCCTATTCCACTGATCTGAGGATCTGTCTTTATTCCAATACCATGCTGTTTTGATAACTATTACTTTGTAGTACAATTTAAAATTGGGGAAAGTAATGCCTCCCATATTCCTTTCCCAAGGATTTCTTTAGCTATTCTAGGGTGTTTATTGTTCCAAATGAATTTCAGAAGTGTTTGATCCACTTCTTTGAAGAATGTCATGGGTATCTTTAGAGGGATCGCGTTAAATCTGTACAATGCTTTCGGGAGTATTGCCATTTTAATAATGCTGATTCTGACAATTCATGAGCAGGGTAGTGTCAACCCCTCCATCTTCCTATGTAACTTACCTGATGGTAAGACCTGCTCATTTCTGGGAGGGGTCTTTGGTAGGTATCAAAAGGATTGCCTGAGGGGGCAGGAAGGGAACTGATTCAAGTTTGGAGAGAGATTCAGCAAGAGAGAGCTAACAGGTTGAGGGAGAAAAAACATGTTAAGAATATAGGGCAGCTGAAATAGGCATGCTTAAATGGTTAGCCTAGGTGGCTAGGACCTTGAATAAAGCTGATGTCTCATGAAACCTGATTGCTGTAAGTCTTTTCCTCATCGAAACGCTAAGACCCTCTGGCTCTAGAGAACTGCAGAAGAGTGGCTCAGGCTGGAGGAGAAAGGCCCCTATCCATTCATCTCACCAACATCCAGCCCCATCCAGGACTGTTCTTCAATAGGTATGTGTTTCCATTTCTGTCTGTCCTCTCTTATTTCTTGAAGCAGGATTTTGTAGCTTTCTTTGTATATGTCCTTCATGTCTTTAGCTATGTTGACTCTAAGATATTTGAGTTTGTGTGACACTAATGTGAATGGGGTTGTTTTTTTTAATGTCCATTTCTTCTCTATTATTATTGTTGTATAAGAAGGCCATTGATTTTTGTGTGTTAATTTTGTAGCCTGACACTTTGATATATGAATCTGTTGTTCCTAGAAACTTTTTGGTAGAATCTTTAGGGTTTTCTAAATATAGTATCATGTCATTTGCAAATAGTGAGAGCTTGACCTCTTTCCTATCTGGATGTCCTTGATATCTTTTTCTTGCCTAATTGCTATAACAAGTACTTACAGTACTATGCTAAATAGGAGTGGTGAGAGAGGACAGCCTCATCTTGTACCAGATTTTAGAGGAAAGGCTTAGTTTTTCTCCATTGATAATAATATTTGACATTGGTTTGTGGTAGATGGACTTAACTATATTGAAAAAGTTCTTTTTATTCCCATCTTGTCTTTATCAAGAATGGGTGTTAGACCTTATCAAATGCTTTCTCTGCATCTATTGATATGATCATATGGTTTTTATTTTTCTTGTTGATATTGTGTATTATGTTGATTGATTTATGGATGTTAAACCATCCTTGCATTCCTGGAATGAAACCAACTTGATCATGGTGAATGACCTTGATGAGGCATTGGATCCTATTTGCCAGAATTTTATTGAGGATCTTTGCATCTGTGTTTATTAGGGATATTGGTCTGTAATTTTCTTTTTTGGCAGCATCTCTATCTGGTTTTGGTATCAAGGTGATGTTGGCTTCATAAAAACTATTTGGAAGTGTCCCAATTTTTTTAGTTTCATGAAAGAGCCTGGCAAAGATTGGTAGTAGTTCCTCTTGAAAGGTTTGAAAGACTTCATTAGTGAATTCATCTGGGCCTGGGCTTTTGTTTTTGGGCAGACATTTGATTACCATTTTAATTTCCTCAATAGTGATGTGCACCCCACTTTCTGTGTGATTCAGTCAACTGAGTGCTGGGCTGTCACCGAGTGTCTCCTCAGGGATCATGTTACCTTCCGCCTCAGCCACACCTCAGGTCTTGTCTCCACCCTCTGGGTCCTGAGCTGAATCTGCCACCAGGACCAGCAGTCCCATGCAGTAGGTTCAGGCTAGTGGCCAGCTGAGTGCAGGGTCCTTCCTCCCCTGCCCCAGCCTGTGCCAGGACTGCGGCCTTCTGCTGCCTTTGGGGGGCACTAGCTGCTCAAGGATGCAGGGCATCTGCAGGACAGCACCCTGACTTCCTCTCTGAGGGGTTTCTGTGGGCTCATCATACAGCAGCTCCTGGAGGATTTAGGAACCAGGCAGCTGAGCAAAACCCAGCTTGCCTAGTGTCACCACCCAACACATTCCACTGGGATGGGCCTGGCCTGCAGAGACCCAGGTGGAGGGCAGAGGATGGAGATGGAGGGCTGTCCATAGTCTGGAGGAGTAATACACCTACCCAAGGTTGCAGCTTTCCCTTTGAATATGGGATGGGAGAGTGGACACAGGCTGTGTTGGGGACATAATCTGGGGCTGTGGCAGGGTGTCTGGACACTGGGTCAGAGCTGCTGAGAGTGAGTGAGTGAGTGAGAGAGAGAGAGAGAGAGAGAGAGTCTCATGGGGAGATAGCCCAGCTTCTTCTACCTTTATTCAGTATTTCTGATTTACAAAGGAAGGAACGTGGCCCACCCTGTCTCCTAAGCACAGAAATCAATAATACTATCTATAGGTGAGCCCAGGGAGTACTCAGGAAAGATGAACAAGAAATCTGGACAGGAGCAACAGCACAGTGGGGAGGGCATTTGCCTTGCACACTTGCCTTCTATCCCCGGAGCCTATAGGGTCTGGAGTGGCACTAGAAGTAATTTCTGAGCAGAGGAGTCGGCCCTGAGCACAGCTTATGTGGCCCAAAAACCAGAAAAAGAAGAAGAATAAAGAGAAAGAAAGAACCTGTTACATTGGGCTTAGTCTGATAGTGTATGACGGATGGATGGGTTCTGCATGGCTGAGCATACGGGGAGCTCTCAGTCCTACTCCTTGGCCCCCAGGAGCCCTGTAGAAAGCAACCCTTCAGGGAAATGCACACGTTCACTCTTAATACTGGGCACCACACTTCTGACTCCTGGCGGCTGCAAAGAACCCAGAGTGACTGGGTTGTAAGCAGGACATACTGGGGCAGCATTTGGGGTCAAGGAGCAGGGAGTGTGTGGCATTGGGGTGGAGAGTTGCAAGACTGAGATACTGCTGCCACCTAGTGGCTACCCGCCTTAATTGCAGGATCAGCCTGATGGGCCAGGGCTGCGGCACCAAATTCAGGTGGACAAGGGGACAAGAGGACTGGGGATGGGGAACAGCCTGTTAAGATCCCAGACAAGGAACAGGCCACCCCCTGACTGCGACCCTGTCAGCATGCCCAAGCCATCCACGCACCCACTTTTTCTCCCACCAGTCCTCGACTCCCAGGGCTGTGAGGCCCACTAACCTTTGTGTCTAGGATGAGGGTTTCGGGAAGGTGAAGGAGGCACCTATATGTGCCCATGTCTGAGTGTGTCGTCTGCGCGTGTCTATGTGTGTCTGTGCATGTCTGTGTGTCTGTGTGTATCTCTGTCTGTGCGTGCCCAAATCTGTGTCTGTGTGTCTCTAAGTATGTCTGTGTGTCTCTGTGTATCTGTGCATGCCCATGTCTATATATGTATGTTTGTGTGGGTGTGGATGTCCAGAGACTCTGATCTTCAACACAAAGGAAGTTTCCTGCAGAGCTAAACAGGCTTATGTAACTTTGATCTTTTGGGTTTGATCTATTTTTCAAAGATGCTTTTTGGGGCCGCTTTCAGATGGCAACAAACACTCCGTGGTTCATCCTTCGAGCAACTCCAAAGCTGGTCCTGAGGGAACTCAACAGTGAGGTGGGGTGGGGAGTCATCCCTGCCAGCTGTGGGCCCCTGAGGAAGAGCCAACTCTGCCCCCCACATTCCAGCAGAGTAAGGACAGTGGGCAGACAGTGCGTCTCCTCCGCACAGATCCACTGACTCCACTCTCAATGGGTAGAGGATCCTACCAACCTGGATTCAGACACTGAGACCTCCACATCCAGCTTGCTCAGGGGTCTGAGTTTGTTCTGGGGGCAGGAAGGAAAATTCTGCTTTCTTCCTGGTTACAGAGCTCGTCACATGACCCCAAGTTGTACCCAAAGCAGCACTTGGAGTCTGAAGTTGCCAAGGCAACACCAGCTGCTTCTGACACCACATGACAAGGGGCCCAGACTCGTTTAGAACCTAAAATTATCGCTCAATCTGCTCATCAAGGCCCGGCAGCCAGGATAGCCGGCATGCGGGATGCCTGCAAGGGGCTGGCCATGGCTATTCCTGTATGTGTGGGGCATACTCCGGCACATGCACACAGTGGGGACATGCACAGCACCACCATTACATGCCAACACATACTATATGCACTTGCACTGGGATACAGCACAGACATACTACACAGACTGTGTCTTGGGGACGTGTCACATATACACACCAGACCACACAGACCACATGTGCTATGGATGCATACTGGGGACACATCGCACACAGCACCCAGTAAACACACAGCAAGCACTCGAATGTGCATGCGTGTGCGCGCGCGCGCACACACACACACACACACACACAATACACACACACACACAGCACATATAGTGCCCAGGTCGCCCATGAGGGCACAAAGGGCTGCAGGACCCTCTTCATGTCCCCTCACGGACCTGCTTCCAGCCTCACAGCGACACTCACAATCCCCGAGTTTGCAAACGGGTTTTCTAATTCCAAACTATTTTTCTCAATGCAGAACTATCACGGCTCTCCAGCATCTCTGCTATGATTGCAAAGAAAGTTCTGGAGTCTGCTGACCCATTATCCCATGATGATGGGGAACAAATATGGACACGGGAAATGTTGCCCTGTGTTATCAGCACCAGGACTGTGCAACAGTGTTCTTGTTTCCAACTGGCACTCCCTCACTCCCTCAGAAGCAAGGCTCCCTTGGAACAAACACGCCTTCAGAACTAACACTTGGAACTAACATCCCTCGGACCCAAGGCTCCTTCTGAAGTCAGAGAGCTGTGAGGGGCACTAGCACCAGGGTGGGAGTGACACCCCCCTCCCCAAGGGTCTTATGCTTATGCCAACCAAGGTTCGCTCTGCCTCTACACCAACCCCGGCACCTCCACAGGAGCAAATATTCACTGCAGAGCCTAGGTCAGCCCAAGCACCAGGTCAGCCCAACCTTGAAGTAACTTCTCAATAGTATACCTTCCCAGGACAGTCAGGAGTCCACAGAGGAAAGCCACAGAAAGTCCACAGAGGAAAGGCTCAGGTGATGAGTGGGGGGCCCCAAGGGAAAGGGCACTTTGCGGGTTGGGAAGGCCTTCTCAGAAGTCAAGGGTGATTCAACCCCTGATTCCAGCAGGGGTAGAAGCTGCCTCTGAGATGGGAGCATACCACAAGGATGCAGGCCTTGCACAGACCCTGAGGTTCCATGCCCAGCACCTCAGAGGGTCCCCTGAGCATCACCATGAATGGCCTCCCTCCCCCCACAAAAGTCTAGGAAACAGATCTGGGAAACACACCCCCTCTCCCTGTAGTCCAGAACGCGGGTACCCTTTGCCCACAGTCTGGTTCAGGAGAGCCCCGACTCTGCCGCTTGAGCCCTGAAGGATCAAGGTTTGGTTGAGGTCTGGGGGTTCCTCTGGGCAGTCTCACAGGGGCTTCGGGGCCCTGCCAGTGCATTGGGTCAGGGAGCCTCCTGGACGGTCTGGCCAGACCCTCTGTGTGTGCCCTGTACCAACCCCACTTAGTGCCAGGCTAACATTGGGGTCCCTCTCCCTGTGCCCCGGGGAAAGGCACCTCACATCTATCCCTTACTGGAGACAAAGGTCGGGCCTAGGGTCCTGAAGGAGACTTCTGGATGCAACTGGTTATGATCCACACCCCCACTCCAAGCCCTCCTTTCCCACCTGAGCCTGTCCTCATCTCCCTCTCGGTGTTCCTATCCCCAGCCATGGCCCCATATGATCCCTTCAGCTCCCCTGCAGCACTATGGAGTGGGAGACATCAAGAAATTCCCTCCTTAGTGGCACTGCTTCTCCCCCACCCCAAAATGTGCATTCTCTTTTGTCAACAAGACCAAGCAATGGGTGACAGGCTAGGCCTTGGGCAGGAGCCCCTGGATCCTGTCATGAGGAGTTCCCCACCCAAACCCAGTCCTCTCCAGCCTCCAGTGCTGCAGTGCAGTCCCAGGCCCAGGCTCAGGTCTCAAACCAGGTGCCTATCCAGAAAGCAGGTGAATCTGCCATGAGCAAGCAAAAACTCAACCAGAGAATCAGTAAGGAAGACCCGGGAGAGGGAGCAATCTGCCCCCAACCCCAGGACTGGCAGTCAGACCCTATGGGGCATGTGGGTAGGAAGGAGTCAGTTTCTGGCTTCCTCTGCAATGTCTGTATTCTCACTTTTTTCTAATTTTTGGTTTTGAGGCCCACCTGGGGGTACTCAGGGCTTACCCCTGGCTCTGCAATCAGGGATCACTCCTGGCAGGCTTAGGGGACCCTATGGGATGCCAGGGATCGAACCTGGGCCAGCTGGGTGCAAGGCCAACACCCTCCCTGCTGTGCTATCGCTCTGGCCTACCACTTATTTTTTTGCCTTATTTTTTGAGGGGGCACACCCGGCAATGCTTAGGGGTTACTCCTGGCTCTGCGCTCAGAAGTCGTTCCTGGCAGGCTTAGGGGACCATATGGGATGCCAGGAATCAAACCGGGTCAGTCCTAGGTTGGCCTTGTGCAAGGCAAACACCTACCACTGTGCTATCTCTCCAGCCCTACCACTTATTTTTGATGTGACTTTATGGGTATTTTAGGTGAAAGTGATAGGTTGGGCCTAAATATTGAGGGGGGATGGGGAGAAAGAGGAGAGAGGAGGGGAGGGAGGGGAGAGAGAGAGAGAGAGAGAGAGAGAGAGAGAGAGAGAGAGAGAGAGAGAGAGAGAGAGAGAGCGAGCCTTGGGGTTTTCGTCTCATTTAACAGAAAACAAATGTTTTCTTGGACCCCCAAGAGTGACAGGCCCACAGTTCAGGCCTGCTCTCTGTCCAAGATTCAGGGACTGAGATACTGGATACACTGTCTGGCCATGTTCTCCTGCAGACCCCAAGGTCACAGACCTGCCCACAGACCCCTGGCCCTGGGCCCACAAGGCCCAAGACTTAATTTAAGAAGCTGAAGCAAGAAATGGAGCCACCACAGAGTAGATTTTCTCCAATATTTTATTTATATAGAAATACTTAAAAAAATGAAGTAGCACCATTACTTAATTTTTACCTTTATTATGTAGACCTTTAAATGTCAGAAAAATAAAACTCTTGATACAATTTCAAATCTTGTCTCAGCAAATATAATATTAGTATTTGACCATGAGGTTAAAGACCCTTTATCATAAAATAAAATATACTTTGTTTTTTTTAAACTTTGCTCAGTAAAGTACATTTAAGCTCAAGTAACGTCACCTACATATACAGAAACAAGTGATAAACAAATGTATTAAAATAGAAATACTAAAACTAGAATGTGGTGCAACAGAATTCTGCTAACTTGCACTGAATTTCTGTTTATACAAATGTTAAAAAGCTCAAGAGTTCCTTTTGACATGGTTATGTTTTTGGGGGGTTGTAGTAATATAGAATAAAATATGCTTTGTATCACCAAATAGAAAATATGTTGGCTGAATCAGAGCTAGATTTGTCTGCACCTATAAAATCCCCATCCCAACAGAATCCTGTTTGAAACATGACACATTTTCTGGTTTGTAATTCTGTCACGATTGTGTGGTTATTAAAATAATACAGTGTTCTGTGCCATAAGGCCATACTAAAATAAAAAGATTTAACCCAGCTACAAAAAAGTTCACTGAACTTAAATTAAAATACTTGTAAACATCTTTGCGATATGAAATATAATTTTTCAAGTCAAAAAAGAATAAAATACTTCAATCTGTATTAATGCAATTTCTCTTTTAAAACTTTGAAATGTTTCCCCCCCTTTACTTTTCTTTTTTCATATATAAGAGATATGTTACAGTTTCTTTTCCATTAATAAAGCTGCAGTAGCCTGGGCTTCCCAGGAACTCCGTGGTCCTTCCACTAACATTTCGCGGCAGGATCCTTTGTTCAGGCGCTGGAGCGCACAGGCGGCAGCAGGGACCTGCCCGGGGACACGCTGGGCGCTCCTGGTCCTCCTCCTCCTAGTCCTTGGAGAAATGGGGCCTCTTCAGGGGAAGCTGCCCACTGGGGACAGTCAGAGAGTGGTCTCCTGGGCCATAGCCTGCAGCAAAAGCCCAAACCTGGGGCTGGATGAGGAGCGTCAGGGCACAGCGAGGTGCAGCAGGCGGGGTATGTTGGGGGACCAGGGCTTGTGGCTTCAGGAGAAGATGCGGATGGCCTGAGTGACGGCTGCATGGCACGCGGGGCACTCGGGCTGGCTCTTCTCGCAGATGCGGTTGGCACACTCCATGCAGAAGAGGTTGTGTCCACAGGGCACCAGCGCCGCGATCACTTCACTCTCGAAGCACACGGAGCAGTCGCGGCTGCCCTTGCGGCGCAGCCCGGACGAAGAGGAGGAGGAAGAGGAGGAGGAGGAGGAAGAGGAGGAAGAAGAGGCAGATGAGGATGATGAGCCAGACGTGTCTCCAGGCTGTGTGCCAGCGCTGCCGTTGGCATAAGCGGCATAGGCCAGGCCCCCGCCACCTGGGTCACTGCGCACCCTCCGGGCTAGGTGGTGCTCGCCGGCCCCCGGGGCCATGTGCAGTGGAGGTGGTGGTGGCGGTGGCGACAGGCGAGGGCAGCTGGCACCAGGGTGCAGCCGCCGGTGTACCAGCAGCCCCAGGTTGGCATTGGGAGGTGCGCTAGTGCTGCCCCCTGGAAAGACCACGGAGGACGAAGATGATGCAGAGGAGGAGCAGGACGAGGCCACGGGTGCAGCGGGGCCACCCCCCGGGGATCGCTCAAACTGGGCCCAGAGCAGCGGTGGCAGCGCCCCGGCAGGGGGTGCGGGAGCCGGGTCGAAGGCTGGTGCTGGCAGCTCCGTGGCGGCACCTACCGCATCAGGGGGCGAGGGTGCCGTGGCGTCCCCAGGGGGGTAGGTATAGCCGTGGGTGTCCCCCTGAGCAAAGCTGAGTGCCGGGCTGGGGGGGCTGTAGTCCGTCAGGCGCGGGGTGGCATTGGCACTGCCACTAAAGTAGGAGTCAGCGGAGGCGCTGCCCAGCGAGCTGGAGCTGTCGTTGCGGAAGCTGGCAAGGGGCTTGCGGCCCGGGGTGGGCGTGGGTTTGCTCCACAGGCTGCCTGGGCCGGCGGTGCCCGTGCCATGGTGGTGCAGCTCGAAGCCCACGTCCGTGCCGTTGGCATGGAAGTCGTTCTCGTCGGTGAGCTCCACGATGCCACCTGTCCGCAGGGCGATGTGGGCCTCGATCTCCTCCCGAGCGCGGTCCACATTCTCGGGCATGCCGGTCACCTCGAACACAGGCTCCTTGTCGCGGCTGGGTGTCACAATGTATGTGTGTGTCTGCTGCTGGATACGCTTGATGGTGGCGCCCTTGGGTCCCACTACCAGCCCTACCACGCGGTAGGGCACACGCACCTGGATGGTGGTCTGTCCCGGCAGGTTGGGGGGCCCTGGCACTGAGCCGTTGAGTGCCGTGTTCTTGTTCCGGGAGGCGCGGATCATAGAGAAATGCTCGGCAGCTGAGATGATCTCCCTGCGGGCCATGGCCACATCTTCCTTCCTCCCCGTCACAACAAAGACAGGTTCCTCCCCACGCACGGGGGTCTTGATGTAAGTGTTGGTTTTTGCTCGCAGCGCTTTGATTTTACAACCTGGGAGCCAGAGGGGTGCAGGGGGGTGGGAGAAGAGACAGTGAGGGAGAGAGGGATGTAGAGGGAAGAGAGAGGAGAGTGGAGAGGGGAGAGAGAAAGGAGAGAGGGGGAGAGAGAAAAAGAGAGGGGGGAGAGAGAGAGGGAGAGAGAGAGACGCCCATTATCTTAGGGCCACCGTGGCGTGTCCAGGGAGGTGGGGGGCAGCGGGACATACGATGGGCTGGGCGGAAAGGGGGCGGTACCCTCGTGGACCCTTCAGGAACCTCACCTCGCCTCGCCTCGCCTTGCCTTGTCTCGCCTGGGTTTGAGAAGCGGGTTCCACCCGCAGTCACCCAGAGCCCAACCCCTGCACCGACCCACACCCCCCAAAAATAAGTCAGCGGGGAGCTGATGTCCCTGGGGACACGACACCCACCACAAGGGACCGGCAAAGCCTGGGTGGCCACTCCGGGTGCGAAGGGGAGACATGGGGGGGGGTTTATGCCGAGCCTCATTGTTCCCTGCCGGTGGCTGGCTGGCTGGCTGGCGTTGTGTTCCACCGTGCAGGAGAAACCTCTCCTCCTCCTCCTCCTTCTCTTCCTCCTCCTCCTCCTCCCGAGCACCCCTCCCCCAGACACCAGCGTTTAAATCCCCTTTCCCTGGGGGTGGGCGCGGTGGGGGGCACGGGGGCAGCAGGCGGTGCTTCCAGCAGCCACCGAGGCGGCCCGGCCCGGCCCAGGCGCGGCGCCCCGGGCCAGCCTGCCTGCACTTTCTTTGTCTGGAGCGCTGGCCCCTCGCGCCTCTGCCTCTGCCTCTTCCTCCTCCTCCTCCTCCTCCTCCTCCTCTTCCTCCTCCTCCTCCTCCTCCTCCTCCTCCTCCCTCTCTTCCTCCGGCGGCTGCTGCTCCAGCCTTCTCTCCGCACCTCCCACCCCCGAGCCCCTCCAGCCGGGAGCCCACCTTGCCGCCCCACGATCTCCGCGACGTGCTCGGAGCTGGGCACCGGGACGCACTCGGTCATGTTCACGCTCTTCTTGCGCGGCTCGCTGTCGTAGAGCGCGGCGCCCTCGTCACTGTCCAGCCCGAGCAGGGAGAGCTGGTCGAGCGCGAGCTGCAACGCCCGCTGGTCGTCCAGGGTCTCCCCGCCGCCGCCGCCGCCCCCGCCGCCCCCGTTGCCGTTGCGCTCCAGCTCCGCGAACAAGGAGCTGGGCATGGCTCGACCGTGCCGTGCCGTGCCGTCCCCCGAGCCGCGCCGCGCCGCGCCCCCGGCCCCGGCCCCGGCTCGGCTGGGCTGGGCTGGGCGGACACAAAGCGGCCGGGAAGCGAGTGGTCAGCGGGGCAGCGGCCGGCGGGAGAAGGGAGCGAGGGAGCGCGCGTGCCCCCCGCGCCGGCTCGCTGGCCACAATGCCGAGCCGGAGAGCGCGAGCAGGAGCGAGCGAGCGAGCGAGCGAGCGAGCGCGTTACGGCTGCGCCCTCCAGCCCCTCCCCGGCCCCGCCGCTCCTCCCCGCCCGCTCCCGGGACCGAGCGAGCGAGCGAGCGTCCGTCCGTCCGCAGGCCAGCCAGACGCGCCTGGAGAGGGGACCGGCTGGGCGCAGCGCAGCGCGGCGCAACGCAACGCAACGCAACGCAAACGTCACGGCGGGAGCCGCCACTACAATGCCCGGCGCTCGCGGGGGGCGGCGATCCGATCGATCGCGCGGCGAGACCCCCGCCCCCGGCCCGGCCCGGCCCCGCCCCGCCCCGCGCTTTTGTGGGCGCGCCACGGCCACGGCCACTGCGGGGCCTCGGAGCCGAGCGGACACTCGCGCCCGTGCCGGAGGAGCGGCCTTGGCTGGACGGACACGCGCGCGCGCGCACGCTCGCCCGCCTGGGAGGAGGAGGAGGAGGAGGAGGAGGAGGAGCGGCAGCCCCGAGGTCCCGTTAGTTCAGTCCTGGCCTGGCACCGAGCCCCGCAGCGGATCTATTGTGCAGGCCCCCCTCCTCCGCCCCACTGCAGGCTGCAGGCGCGCCCCAGGCGGATCGTTCACATCCCCGCGGCCGGCAGAGCCGCCGGCACTTGGGGAAGCAGGGAAGAGCGGGGGGACACCCCCGAGCGCCTCCTCCCGCCCCGAGCCCCAGGGCAGCCGGCCGGCCGGCTAGCGCCATGGCGAGGGCGCCCCGGCCCTTTAAGGCGCGCGCGGCCCCACCCCAGCCCGCCCGAGCTCCGCTGCGCGCGCCCACGCCGCGGCTCTTTGTGCGGGCCCCGCTCGGTGGCGCGGAGGGCTGGCTGGCTGGCGGCCGGATGGGGCGGCGGGAGGAGGTGCCCACGCTTCTGGGGGTTCCGAGGGCCGCCCGCGACCGAGCCCTTGGGGGCGTCCGCTCGGCCCCCCCCCCCACCATCACCACGCGCGACGCTTCTTTGTTCCCGGCGCCGGGGGCTGGACCCACGCCGTCGACGCAGCGGGAGTCTGCGGGGACAATGAAACCAACCATGTGGCCGCCTGCCTGCTCGGACCCGCGCGCTCGGGAACTGGGGGATCCCGGGGATGGGGATCAGGGGTCTCGGGGGCTCCCCGATAGACCCCCGGAGACAGTGAGCGAATGACACTCGGGTGGGGTGGGCAGGTTGCGCTGGGTCCGCCGGTTGGGGAGGGGATGCTCGCCCGGGGCACTGGTGCGTGCGGTCCCGAGGATGGGCGGGGACGGGGGACGCGGCGCGTGCACCGCTCACCTGGTGCTGTTTAGGGCGCAGGTGCTGATCTCCCCGGGAAACCAGGGAGATTTGGCCAGGTAGTCCGGCGCCCCTCGCCAGTTCTTGCGAGTCCTTTTTTCGTCCCCCACCCTTGGCTTGGGACCCTTGCGCCATCTGTGAGCGAGGGGCAGGAGAGGCGGCTCCCAGAGACCCAAGGGCCGCGCCAAACCTCCACCTTTGCGCTTTGCGCAAGGGACGAGGCTGGATTCTGAGCCCAGATCGGTCCCCAGACAGGGACTGAGCCAGCTCCAGAGAAACCAACGGGGTGGGGTGGGGTGGGGTGGGGTGGTGGTGGTGGTCTTCAAAGGAAGGAATCGGAGGTAAATCTGCCTGGTGCCCCTTGCAGAGGGCTGGTCACAGGTAAAGTCAGAAAGAAAGGAAAGCTCGTGTCCACCTCCCCAACCCCTCGCCAGTTGTAGGGAGATCTGACCTGCAGAAACTGAAACTAAACAGCTCAGTGTCTCCCGGGTGGAGGCAACATTGGGGCGTTGACACCTGGCCTGTGTCTGTCCCTAATGGACACCAGCTCAGGCGCAGGAGAAGCCCCTGGCCTCGGGGTTGATGGGGACGAGCCAGTCCTGGGGGTCTGGTTTCATGCAGGCACCTGCCAGCCTGGCCAAACTCAGATAGGTCAGGTGGGCCACCATGGGCAACCTGAGAGCCAAGGACCAGCTCTGACATCTGATGGACTGGATCTCGGGTGGGGTTCTCTCTGAAACAGTTCCTGAGGGTGGGGAACACCCCCAAGTGCCTGGGCACAGAAGAGGGTCTGGGGAAACAGCAACACAGCTACTGGTAGACACCCGCAGGACGCCACTCCTAAGTACCAGATCAAGATGCAAGAGAAAAAGCAGAGAAACAGCATGGTGGGGCGGGGCAGGGCAGGGCAGGACAACAGAGCAGAGCAAAGCAAGGGGCAGTAGTGCCCAGGCACTGGAAACTGTATGCTGGACGACAAACAAATAGCTGGGCTGCGCACCTAAGTTGACCAATGCCTAGAATCTACTTTGAGCTGATGGAGAAAACTGAGACCAGAACTGGACACATGGGCTGGTTGCTAACTTCCCTCCTACCTCGGTTGGGGTTGTTTAGACCACAGCCCACTGTGGAGAAAGGCGCCTCATCGTGAACATGAAAGTTTGCACAAGGGCAAGTGTGTGAGCATGTGAATGTAAGGTGTGTGTGCAAATGTGAGTGTATGTGATGTGACTGTAAATATGCTGGTATGTACAAATGTGCACACAGAAATGGAAGTGCAGGTGTGTATGTGTAGCTGTTACCCTATGTGCCTGAATGTGATCGTATATGCAGTTATGTATGATGTGCAGGTGTGACTGCACAGGTGTGTGTGCAGCTGAGAGCATGTATGGTTATGTGTAGATATGCAGGTGTGACTGGGTGTGTGAGTGCACGCTAGATGTGGGCCAGGAAGGCCCAACTACGTTAGCCTACACATATGCATCCCTGCACTTCCCTCCACATGGGTGTGGTGCCCAGGAAGGGCACAGGCAGTGTGTGCGTGTTAGCCCTGCACTTAAATCCTCAGATGCCTCAGGAGGGCCAGACCACTGTCGGGAGAACTGCTCCAATTTGTTTCCTCTGGGGAGCTGACCAGCTGCATCTGGGCTTGCCTTAGTTTTTCGGGGAGCAAGAGCAGAGGAAGGAGCTGCCCTTCCCAGGCACTATCTCCTGAAAGCTGGCAGGGACACACCCCTCAATGCCCTGCAGGAGTGAGGCTGAGGGGAACAAGCGCTCAGAGCCCTGGCTCAACTGCCCAACACATGCCCAGCCCTGAGCACAGGGGCCTCTGTGGTCCCACAGCCCAGCTGCTCTTGAGCAGGGTATGTCTTGCCTAAGTTCACTGAAAACTTTACCTACCCCTCCGCACCTGGCCTGGACACGACCTCTGGCACACCATCATGTAGGACCCGTAGCCACAGACATGGTAGGTCCTATCTCCACACACACAGACAATACACAAAGGCACGGACACACAATAGACAAGAGACACATTCAAGGCAAGTCAGACAGACATGGCACACATACACAAAGACACGGCACAGACAAGGCATACAGAGACAGACATGGCACACAAACACGTGTCATGCACAAGCACACATGTGTCCACAGCACACAGGTGCAGACCTTCACACACAGATGCTGGGGGACATGAGGTTGACATTGAGTCCCTGTAGACAGACCCTCAGTGCCATCTGAGAAACAACCCACGAAGGTGGGCCCTAGGAGCACTCCCTGGGCATACTCCCTGGGCACAAGGCTGGGGTCTGTGTGAGGCCACTCTAGGACCACAGACCCCAGGGGAAAGCCAGGACTCTGTAGGGGATCTAGGCAAAGTCACTCAATTGAGAAGCCTGAGGGCATCTTCCACCAACAAATAACCAAGGCCAACCTCTAGGGAGCAGAGGGCAAGATGGCAGGCACCAAGGCAGAACCTCAAATAGGAGCTGAAAGGCTATGTAGAAGTACTGGGGGACAGAATCCAGCCCTCTCAACCCCTGGCCTCTCATGGAGATGCAGGTAGGGGACACAGCCTTGACACCTGTGGGCCTTCCCTGCTCTATGCCTGCCTCTTCCTTTTCTTCCACTGCCAGAAACTCCTGCTGTCCCTACTCTTTTTTTTTTTTTTTTTTTTTTTTTTTTGGTTTTTTGGGTCACACCTGGTGGTGCTCAGGGGTTACTCCTGGTTCTCTGCTCAGAAATAGCTCCTGGCAGGCATGGGGGACCATATGGGACACCGGGATTCGAACCAACCACCTTTGGTCCTGGATCGGCTGCTTGCAAGGCAAACACCGCTGTGCTATCTCTCCGGGCCCTGCTGTCCCTACTCTTGGCCATGCTCCGTAGCCCACGCTCACCCCTCATGTCATCGGCATCAGTGGCAGTGAGGCCGAGCACTGTACTGGCTTCTCCCACGAGCTCTCACACTGACACCCCCAAAAACAACTGCTCTAGAGAGGCCATTGGTTAAGCGACTGATGGCCAGTCACCTAGAGCTTACACTTGGGCCAGTCACACAGGGCCAGCATGCAAGAACCTAACACCATGAAGAAAATGCCCAGGGCAGTATCAGAGACAACCAAGTGTGTGGGACAGACAAACCTCAAGAAAGCGATTCAAAAACGTCTGGCCTGATTGTTTTTATGTGGTCAGGGAAAGAATCCCTTATTTTAAGTGGTCATAAAAATTATGAGTTCAATATAAAAAAGTCAGAAGACCAAGATCTGACTGAACATACATTTGTTCCTTCCTTATATGGGGATTTCTCCGAGTGGGCAACAAAGGAAGGACAGTGCAATGAAAGCGACCGTCATTGGCCTCAGCAGCCCAGAACGGTCAGCATGACATGTACATGCCTTTTTTTTTTTTTGATTTCTGGGCCATATCTGGTGATGCTCAGGGTTCACTCTTGGCTCTGTGTTCAAGAATCACTCTGGGCCCCCCATGTGAAAGCCAAGTGTCTTCCCCACTGTCCTATGGACTGGGTCTCAGACTTTGCTTTCCTAAAGGAGGTGCGAGGTGTCCTTGGCTCACAACTGTCCACGATGCGGTAGAGGGACTGGCCCAGGCCCTGGCCACACTGCTGGGTGACTGACAGCCAAGCCCAGAGAAGGCCAGAGCTCAGCCATTGCCCACTGCTGGTATCTCGATGGCAGAAATGCCAAGAGCCTCCAAGGGAGCATGAAGCATGTTCAGAGGGCCACAGTGCTCACCCCACTGGGTTTCCCTGAACCATCCCCACTACAAACACTCACACACACTCTCTTCCAGTCATGGGTCCGAATCAAGCACCGGAACACCTGGTATTCGTCGTCCAGAGCAGAGGAAACAAGTACAGGACCTTTATTGGACACGCTAGCAGGGCCCAAAGCACAAAGCAGCTGCTACTTGTTCTTGCTGAGGGTCCTCTGCTTCTCTGCATGCTCCACGATCTTCTCTTCCACATACAGCCCCTTCCGCTTCCGAACGGCGTTCATGTACTTCCGGGCCTGGTTCTCTGAATCTGCCTTCTCCCCGAAGTGCAAATACTCCTCTTCAGTTGTCGGCACCCAGAAGGGGTCACTCGGGATGACCTTGTGGGAGAAGAAGGTACTACCTTAGGCTAGGCCTTTAGTTCAGGCCCTAGTGATGGCCTGAGGGAGTCTAAGGAGGCCTGACAGGGCCCGAGGGATGCTGTCCCACGGAGAGCACACCCTGAGGCATAGGAAGAGACAGCTTGTGGGATAAGACTCTGCATCCACCTCACACTGTCTCGGGCCTGGTCAGCATCTAAGCATGTTCCGGCCACTCTGAACTCTGACATCAAAGCAGGATGGGAACTGGAGCAGGAGTTCCAGACATCCTGTCTCAGAGGCGGGGAACACTCGAGCATCTCCCCGTCCGCTCAGTCATGGCCTACTGGACACTAGGGGGGACCACAGGAGGAACAGATGGGCTAGCCTGTCCAGAAGGCAGCTGGCCAGTGTCCAGGGGGTCATTGACCGCACAGTGGAGAGGGCAGGACTCAGGGCAAAGCCCTGTCTCGTTCCGATGGTGCCATCCTCCACAGGTTGAGAAAAGGAGGCGCTCCTCACTGGTGGGGGAACCTCAGACTCACAAATTTCTCAGCTAAAGCAGAAGGAAGAGGAAACAGTAATTTCAAAGTCATCCCTGCCATGAGAGAACTTTCTGTGAACGGGAAGAGAAAGAATGTGGCGGGACAAGGGGAAGCTGGAGTGAGGGAGGCGTTTCTGATGTTCTTGTCACCAAGGGGACCCTCTGCACTGTGAAGCCACAGGGAGTTGGGGTAAGGCCTTAGAATAACCCCCAAGGCCTGCATGGAATCTGCCTGCAGGGCCAGCTGGAGCCTCCACATTCACCAAAAGCCCGAGACCACCTGGGAACCTGGTGTCTGCTATCCCCAAGCTTTTGCCCACAGGTGGTTGTGCCCACAGTGAGCCCCTCCCCCCACTGGTAAGCCTCCCCCCACTCTACTATGAGCTCCAGTTTTGGCTCACCCCTAGGCTCCTCCAGTGAGCAGAGCCAGCTGGGGCAGAGGAACCCAGTCCGGTAGCACTGGGCAAGGCGCCTTTCCTTTCTCTGCCTCTTATTAGCTGCAATTCCCCCTTGTTCATGGAAGGGAAAAAACATAGAAAGAGAAATTATGAGATTGCTGACTTCAAATGTTTCCTCATGGAAAATGCCTGTAATTTTATTTTCTCTATTTTTTGAAGCACTTTCTCTCAAAAGCTCTTGATTGTAAATTATATGGTATGGTAGAGCACAAATGGAAAAACAGGCTGCGATGGGAGAAACCAGGTCCCAGCAAGTATGTCATTTCTAAACCTGATGGGAAGGGGGGGCGAGATGGCCCCAAACGATCTGATCAATGACATTTAATTAGAACAGAGATTTGCAGCTTCCCGAGGATGGGCTGTGACAGGTGGCAAAGGGAGTGCAGGAGCAGTTCGCGCCCAGGAGACTGACTTTCCACAGCAGACATGATGTGCCTTTCACACAGGTACTAAGGGGCCAGAGACAGTAGAGTGGGGAGGACTTGTGCTCTGCACAGTTGACCCAAGTTCAATTCCTGACACCATATATCGCCCTCAAAGAATGCCAGGAGTGACTGTCACCTGAGCAGAGCCTGATGCACAGAAGCCCTTTGCTGCCTCAGACCTGACCATACCAGAACTTTATCAGGCCACAGCACTCCAGCCCTATGGAAATGACTACCAAGTCCTACCCCTAAATAAATGTCTGAGCCCTTCAAGGAAAAATTTTGTGTCTTAAAAGGGGGTAAAAATGGGCATGTGTGCCGAGGGTTTCTCTGGTCTCTGCTGTCCATGGCAGCCGGCGGATGGGCAGGGAGAAATGGCTGTGAGCCTGGCTTACCTCCCAGTGGCTAAACACCAGCTGCGGGCTAGCTAACCCGCTGGTCCTCTTACGGATCTCATCGGCAAAGCCGAAGCTCTCGGCAACAGGCAGAACGGCCTTGATGATGAACATGTCCGTGCCCTCCTTCATCTCCTCCTGCAGCACGCGGCCCTCTCTCTTGGACAGCACGGCATACACCCGGCCTGCAAGCACAGCTTGTTTATCTCACCGGCCGGCCAAGTGACCAGAGGCCCCTCATGATCCCGTGATGACCCACAAAGAGTCACATAACCCAGGGAAGATGGGAGAGGTGCACGGGTTTCTTCGCAGAGAAAGCAGGGAGGCAATTTGACAGGGAACGGAAATAAGCAGCAGGCTGGAGCAATATCACAGCAGGGGTGTGTTTGCTTGCAAGCCTGTTTGATCCCCAGATCCCATATGGCCTCCAAGCCTTCCAGGATTAATTTCTGAGCCAGTCCGGAGTGACCCCTTGGGTGTGATCAAAAAACCAAATAAACAAGAAGTAAAAAGCAACAGTGTAGCCACGGGGGTGGGTAGGTGGGAGGCAATGGCCCAGAGGGCTAGAACGCAGCTCTGCATGGGGGGGGGGGGGGACCTGGTGTGCTAGGAGACAGGGCAGGGAAAATACTCTGTCCTTTCAAATCATGAGGAAGATGGGTGTGGTCATGGCAGCAACGTAAGCAGCCAAATGGAAGATTCTAATAAAAAAATGAAGCATTAGCTCCTAGGACCATAGAGTGCAGTGGCAAAGATAGAGCTGCTAAGACAGGGAAACAAGACGGGCAATTCAGAGGACAGTTTTCTCCCCATCTGTGGCTCCCGTTCTTGTTGGTACAACCTGTGGTGCCATCTCAATTCAACCCAAACACAAAAGAAATAGGCATCACCAGCTTTCCAAAGTGCTGCTCTTGGCACACACTGTCTCAAGGCAAGGCTAAATTTCTTCAAGTCTATTTTGGCTTTCAGGTTTCAATGACCAATGAACCTTTCAGACAAGAAGGCCAACCAGAACACAATGGAGAGGACCGGGGAGTGACAGGAAGTGACCTGGAGGTCCAGCTCTGTACTTCAGCTCCTTCGAGCCCTCATAGCACCTAGAGCACAGGGCCAAGAACAGCAAAGGGCCAGGCTGCTGCTCCCCAGAGAGGCAAGCGGGGGTAAGATGTTAGCAAGGACAATGCTGAAACACAGTCTACTCCTCCTCCCCAGAAGGAGCCCGGCACCCACAGAAGCCCTTTGTCTCTGGAGCACGAGAGGTGTCTCTTGATCATTTGCAGAACAATTTTGTTACTTGGGCTGATACAGAGATGCCCGAGGATGTGTCATAAGTGAGCTGAGGTGGCTAACACAGCACTTTCCATTCCCATAGGAGAACTGCAACATGGTCCCAGGGCTCAGTCACCAAGTCATCTATCTCCCTGCCCACCCCAACATTTTAAGACTTGAGGCCACTGGCTTTCAAAGACTGTCAGTACTTGGTACATGACATGATACTGAAGACTCTGGAGCAAGGACAAAAAGCTAGGGAGACACTTGGGTAGGGGCGCATGGCTTGTATGTGCAGGAACTTGAATTCAATCTCAATACCACATGCATCCCGGACCCCGGAACTGTGGGCAAAACCTGGAGGCCTGTAGGAACTTCAGGTTGTGTTATTGGTGTTCCCAGACAATCTGGCCTGGTGAGCCAAAATAGCAGAGGTCCCTGGGACACCAAAAAGAAGAGGAGGAATAAGAGGAGAGCAAGAAGCAAGTGAAGCTAGAGCTCTGCTCCCCAGCCAGCTCCTTACCCAGCACGTCGCCCGTAGCCATGATGTCACAGGTGTACATGGCTGCCATGAGACGCTGTGGTTTTGCCTGAAGGGCATAGCGACAGGCCTCCTTCATGGTGGCAATAAGCTGCCCTGAGAAGGGCCCATAACAGTCTGGGAGGGAGGATTCTCCCCTTGGGGCTGGCCTCTTTTCAACCGCTCCTGAAGTGCAGTTGTTCATCGGCTCATAGTTCGTGCTGGCACCTCCCTGTAGTCCTTCTTCCGTGGGACCACATTCTGGTCTCTGTGCCTCACTGGCTCCCTGCTCCTTGAACTTACTCAGATCCCATTTTTCTAGAACAAAACAGACACCCATGAGTGGCTCCTCGCACATGGGGCCTGAGAGAGTGGCCAGTTGGAAGCCACTCACAACACTGTTGCTAAGGTCCCGGTAGCTCCGGGTTTCCTGGGAAGATACACTTGACAGGCCAGTCCACACGGAGCTGGCGAAGTCCATGCTCCTGTTCACCAGGATGTTGGGTCCACATTTCCTTGGGCCGAAAGACCAGATCTGGTCAACAGTGTTCCTCCACTTTCTCCCCGTAAGGTGCTGCTCCAGTTTTCTTTTGAATTCCCCCATTTTCTCTTGGGTCTTCTGGTCCATCTGTGGCAAATTTTTGCCCTCATTCAACGAGGACGTCCACTGCTCCATGGAACGGATCAGGTCACTGCTTTCTTCTAGAATCTGGGTGACTTCTTCTGGAAGGGGCAGGGCTCGGACGCTGAGCACGGCAAGTTTGTTGGGAGTGGCGATGGTGACGAGGCCATCAGGGTCGACCTGGACGCCATCGGGGACTTTGTTCTGTTCTTCCTTTGTTTGGTGGATGACTGCAACTTTCTGCTGCCGGCCTATTTCTTCATTGACCATGTCCACTTTGGGGGGCTTTGTAATTGTTTCTCTGAATGGGATGATGGGTTCAGATACACTGATATCAATCTTGGCAAACCTACAAATTCCAGAGAAAAGAAAAAGGTCACGACCGAAACGCCACCTAAACTTTCACAGGGAAGACGTCAGGTGGCACAATGCTATAGAGATTTTGCAAACACAGAGAAACCCACTGATGTATGTATGGAAGACTGGCCAATCACATGATCAGAATTCAGAAACTGCCTTCAAGACTAGAGAGACTCTCTAAATTCTTTGCATACGTAAAAATGTCACAGCTTGTTAGGTTAGACTTTATTTCACCCAAAACAAAAGATTGTCTTACACGTAAACCTGGGTGGTACTGGCTCAGAATAGCCAAGCTATCTGTCCTTATTCCCCTGCTTGAGGGTGATCTCTGTACTCAATAAGAAAGACTGTTCTGGCAGGCAACTGGCTCTCCATATGAGATATAAGATTGCCGGACCACATGTGTTTCACCCTCAGCCTGGTCTGGGTTATTTCATGTGCGACCCTGATTTAGACTCGTTCACTTGGGGTTGAAGATATGGTGCATGGGGGTGATTTTACAACAGCTCTGCTCGTTTGCAAAATAAACCACCACCTATTTACTTAAAGACTTTTGGGGAGGGTGGCACATCTGGCAGTGCTGGTTGGTGGACTTGAGGGATCATACAGGGGGTTGAATCTGAGGTAGCCACATGCAAGATAAAGTGCCCTTTCTGACCGATTATCTACCAGCCATAAATAAAGATGCCTGAAGCAGAAAGAAGTGTTTTAGTAAGATCTGATACTTCGATTCTTTCAAATAAGGTTTGTGGATCCAAGAATCTGGGGAAGACATTTCAGTGACTCTATCTTGAAAAGCAATCACACTTGTCTCCTAACTGCATGGTGGTAACCACCAGTGCTCTAAAGTAGCCCTTTCCTTCTTTTACTACTTTTTACTTAAGCACATAGTCCCTACACTCAATAATTCTGTTAGGTCTACTCAATGCAAAATGATTCAAGTGTAGGAAGATGTTATTTGCTTCTTATTAATGAATAAATGAAATCTGTACCTAGTAATGAGAATAATATGCATCTGAGTTGAGGACATTTTTTTTTTCCTCTGAAAACAAATCCCAGTCTCACTCCCCGAGCTTAGAGCATGCATGTGTCTGTCTCATCACCTCCTCACCTTTCTTTTAGGTCATCCAAGCATCGTTGGAGGTGCACCTCGCCTGCTGTGACTAGGACATGCTCGCCTGTCTCCTGGATGAGAATCTGGACGCAGGGGTCCGCCTGGTTCAGCAGCTTCATGCCTCTGACAAGATGAGGCATATCACCTAGGTCAAGCACACACAAAGTGGAAATCAGGTGAGTAGGGAAAGGCTCATCCAGCCTGAAGACCAAGTCCACACCAGCAAAGGGAAGCATGCAAGAGACCTGCTCTCAAAAGGTGTGAGAGCCAGACAGATAATAAAAGGGGTCAAGGCACTCGCCTTGCACGTGGCCAGCTCTGGCTATGATGCCTGGCAACCCTATGGTGGTTCCTGGAGTACTATTAAGAGCGAACACTGAGATCCACTAGGTGTGGCCCAAAAGCGAAGGAAAGGAAAGAATTTCTATTCAAACTAATGGATATATAGCAACAAGAAAAGGGAACAACAAAATAATGACAAGATGTTTCGTGGCCTTGTCATCAATTAAGTAAAAAAAAAATCTAGGATGCAAACCTAAATTTTTTGAAAACAAGAAACAAAAAAACCTGGGGTGCACACAAGAGAGAGGTGGGAGGAGGGAGAGAGAGGGGGAGAGGGGCAGAGAGAAAGAGGGAGAGGGGGTGGGGAGAGAGAGGAGAACCGAGGAGAGATAGAGCAGAGAGAGAGAGAGAGAGAGATAGAGAACAGAGAGAGAGATAGAGAGAGAAGAGGAGAGAGATGAGAGAGAGAGAGAGAGAGAGGAGAGAGAACCAGAGAGCCCTGCAGTCTGGGATGTGAGGGCCTGGATTTTAAAGCCAACATCACACATGCATGTCAAGGTATAGGCCATGAAGCCTACCATCAAGGGTGTGGTCCCAGCCATCAGGCCCAAGCGACAATGAATCCCTGGACCTGAGCCCTGAATAGTCTTGGGAGAGGGTCCTCAGAGTGACATTGGCCTTACCAACACTAGCCACGACCCTAGAGAACAGAGGCTGCAGCCTATGAGGGGTCTCTGAACTCAACCACGAGGGTTCCCTGAGGGCTACCACAATGACCCCAAGTCCCCAACAAAGCGTATGGGAGATAGATAGAATCTTTGCACTGCTTGGCCCAGGTGGCACTTTAAGTAGGTTGCGTGATGCTAGACTCCTAAATTCTGACCAGCCCTTCCTGGGTCCAAAGCAAAGTGTCTTACTTGGGTGCTTGGGCTCCACAGCAACCCTGACGATGGGGGCCGCCTCAAAGCTGAGCGGGATGAATGGGGGACAGCAGGGCATGCTGCAGAGAGTTGCCGACTTTAGCACCAAATCCTGGAGGCCTCCTATTCCTGCAGGGGCAAAGAGTCAAGGGTCAGTCAAGGCTGATGAGGCCACACATGAACTGTACTGGACAGTGCTACAAGGGATGAGGCAGCCCCCATCCCTTAATGAGATTTTGAGAGGAACATTTTTAGTGAACTGTAGCAAGTCAGCCCCTGAAGAGGTTGACTGATGGTGGATGGAGGATGAGGCCTTTCTCTTCCAGCTACGGAGCAGACGTGTCTGCCCCACCCAGTCTAGACCGACGGTTCTGAGGTGAAAACGGTGGGTAAACAGCTACTCAGACAGTGCAGGACTTGTGGAAATAATTCGCTTTATTCAGTGGACAAGACTGAAGTCCCAAGATTCAGCTTCAGTTCCAGCCAAAAAGCCCCTCGCCTTCCACAGGTCCTTGTTTTTATCCCCCAAAGTCAGGTACCAACCAATGGTGGGATCAGATACCAACCAATGATGGAAGCAGAATCAGGTACTACCCTAGGGTGGGGGCAGAATGCCAGGTCACACCCTAGGGTAGGGCACAATCACCAATCAGTTTAGGATGAGTAACATAGTAATCCCCCCAAATATTTACATACACAACAGTGAACCATAAGCTTCTTTAACTATGTGGAGTGATTGTACGACAGGGATCAGAAAGTTACAACAGAGTAGAGCTTGCTTGCGCCTAAAATAAAATTATTTTAAGCCTCACCTACTTGAATCCATGATCCAGACTCATGGAGTGGCTAGGTGCCTGAGCACCGATCATCCTTAATGCCTGCAACGCATTTCCAAAGTGAACAGAACACTAGATAAACTCTCACTCAAGTCCATCTAATACACACAGTCCTGCTACTATTTAATTTTCTCAATGACTAACATTTCTTCCTTTTTGGTTTGTAGGTCAACTGTAATTAAAACTTGAGATTTAATTTTTTCTTGTCATATAAATGATTTTAAATTAAATGTCCACCATCTCAGGTCTTTCAGGGAAACTGAGTTTCATGGCTGTAATCATAGCTCTTCCCTTGCACATGTATTACTCACCTACATACAACTTAGGTGTACTTATTGTTTTAAAAAGAAAAAGGACAACAAAATAAATGAAATCTTGAAATTTCTCACAATTACTCTAAGACAGTAAAGTTCCCTTTTACAGAGGAGGAAAGTTTCATGTTTCATCATTTATAATGGGAACTATCTAAAACACCTGGAAATGATTTCAAAGTCACAATTCTCATAGGCTACTTACTTCCAACCTACCAATTACTTGTCTTTGAGAATATAGAAGACTAAAAGAGACGGGGGATAGATCAAATACTACAGATAAAAAGCATTTGAAAAGCATACCAGGGCTATATAAAAACGTAAGGTGGTAGTATTAAAAATGGATTTGGACCTGAAACCCCAAACTTGCCTTCATTTCAATGACCCCTTTAAATCTTGGACAGGGTCAGAAAACAGAAACTTTAATCCTGATCCAGTTCTGCATTTGGCTGGCGGATCAACTTCAGGGTCGGTTGACTTGAATCGAATGACACCCCCCTTTCTCCGTACTCCAGAAACACACCAAGAGGCTTCAGTCCAGCACCACAGGTTTTCAAGTCCCCTTTATGGAGGACATGGAAATGAAGTGATGGAATTCATAGAAACTTTGAGAGTTGCATGTGGACCACTCATTGACAAAGAAGAGTTCTTATGTGTGTTGCCTCGACTTACGATCTCTGATCCTAAGATTCTGGTGACAAAATACTCTGGACAACAGAGGCAATAACCCTAAGAATACTCTGGTGCATGCATGCTGACTGACAGGGAAGTCCACACCCAATCCTTTAACCACCTGGGACAGTACAGCCTCATTCTATGGGAGATTAGGACTTCTCCAGAGACGGCGCACATGAAGAGACCCACCATGAAAAGCAACAAGCAAGTTATTGGAATAACTAAGATACAAACAGTTGAACCCTACTGTGTTTCAGGCATTGTGAAGGCTAGGAAATTATTCACAAATAATTATTAGTGATTGAGTGGGTGTCACATATTACTGCTCAACGCGACCTCGCTTGGTTTTGTGACACAGGAGGTGGGGGAGTCCTGGTAAATGGACAATGGGATGGAACAACAGCTGTGGATCTGAAGATGTGCCCACACCGCAGCACACACTCCACGAAGTAGATGCCCAGCTTTCTGGACTAGGTGAGAGGGCAGCCTAGTGAAGGGGCAGCCAAAGGATATCCAATCAACTCCCCTGAAAGGTAAAATGGGGAGACCTATGTACCTCTACCTACAGGCACACATACCACTCATTTCTAAAGGACAAACTGAACAGATCCAAGCCAACCTGTGTTGAACATGCAGTCAGCAAGCCTTCATGCTGCGAAGCCCCGGCCAGACACAAGGCCACAAGCCCGTTCACATCACTGTTCATCACCATACCCCTACTGGGTACTGATGCCTCGAGTGTGGGGTCCCTGAATGTCTGCAGAACTGGGTGGGGTGGAGGGGCCCCCCCCCACTCAGTCACCCCACCTTTCCTGTGATGGCAGACCACACAGCTGATGTCTCCTCTTCCAATGGAGCCAACTCTCAGGTTCTCTCCTCATCCTTTCATTCTTACAGGGAGGCCCTGGGCCCTGAGTATTCATCAATTCTGTCCCCAAGCTCGAGTTCCCTTTCTCCCCCCAGGACAAGGTTCATATAAGAACAGTCCCCAAATGTCACAGCATCCTCTCATTTGAAACCAATCAGTGAAATAAGGAGAATCTGTGACAGTTTTCCTATCGATGGGTTTTGTTTTTTCACCATTATTAACATTTTTTTAAAATGTGGTCCATAGGGGCCATAGAGATAGCACAGCAATAGGGGCATTTGCTTGCGTGTGGCCAAACGCAGGAGGGACCCGGTTGGTATTCTGGCATTCCGTATATGGACCGCCAGCCTGCTAGGGGCAACTGCTGAGTGCAGAGCCAGGAATGACCCAAGCACTGCTGGCTGTGTCCCAGACAACCAATCAATCAATAAATTAAGTTAAAAAAAAAAGTGGTCCATACCTGAGACTACACAAGGCCAGGGACAGAAACCCAGGGCTCCATGACGCTCTCACCTCAGCCCCACCCACTGTACGGAGAAGATTCTCAAGCAATAGGGAGCTGGGTCATGGCCTGCAAAGAGCTAAGTCAGGCTGAATTTTCTCAGCTACCACAAAAGATAGTTAGCATCCAGCTCTTGATTGCTGGGGGTTGCAGGGCAGTAAGGGGCCACGCATGCACCCAGCCAGAGCATGGGGTCCTATAATACTGGTGAAGTTGACTTTGATCTACCTGCAAATTATCAACCAAGTAATCAATGTGGCCTTCATTCATGCCCTTCCTGAAAGACATACGAATATAATGAAACGGATCACAAGGAGCTGTTGAGAAAATGGAATTTTACAGTTGTCATTTAGAAAAACTGGAGGCCTGCTGCTTTGGAAGAAACCCTGCTATTATACAATCAATCTCAGTAATTGCTTGCAACAGCAGACCCAAGAAAAACGGGCAACTCCCTACCCCACTCCCACTCTGGGTGAGAGGGGCTTTGCCTTTCATTTTCAAAGCAGATCTAATTTCTTCCAGTCACTGCAGAGTCCCACAAGAAGGACGGCTCTAGATACGATGGGGAAAAGCACATGGACACTTCCTGCAGCTCTGCCCTGGAAGCAACAGCTCCTAACCTGTGAAATACAATCCTCAACGTAGTTCTACACTGAGCTGGTGCATAACGAACAAACAGTCATCTGGGGAAGCATAAAACAGAGCTGGCGACAACGCAAACTCTCATTGCAGGGATGATGGTAGATTAGTGATATTTTACATCCTGCATTCGCTGTCCCTGAGCAGCAAATACGTTTAAATGACATAAACAATGCTCACCATCCCCTATATAGCCCAAAATCCAGGAATCATAACTCCAATTTCTTTTTTAGGGGGCCATACCCAGTGGTACTCAGGGATTACCTCCGAGGCTCTACTCTCAGAAATCGCCCCAGGCACACTTGGGGGACCGTATGGGATGTCAGGGATCAAATCGCGAGTCCTATCTGATCGTGCTATCACTCCAGCACCCCCATAATTGCATTTTTTTTTTTTTTTTTGTGGCTTTTGGGTCACACCCGGCAGTGCTCCAGGGGTTACATCCTGGCTCATGCTCAGAAATTGAACCTGGCAGGCACGGGGGGACCATATGGGACCGCCGGGATTTGAAACCGATGACCTTCTGCATGAAAGGCAAACGCCTTACCTCCATGCTATCTCTCCGGCCCCATAATTGCATTTCTAAGATGAAGAGGAAACAATAAAAGAAGTTGGTGGGGCAGAAAGGATGAGAGTT
This sequence comes from Suncus etruscus, assembly GCF_024139225.1. Taxonomy (NCBI): domain Eukaryota; kingdom Metazoa; phylum Chordata; class Mammalia; order Eulipotyphla; family Soricidae; genus Suncus; species Suncus etruscus. The sequence goes on along the minus strand of NC_064858.1, from coordinate 10,108,359 downwards.
GGATCCAGTTAGGATGGTGTTAGGAGGAGCTTCAGAAACAAACTGCAAGCTCAAGGCCTCCCATTTTGAGTGTGGAAGATATTGTGAAGCCAGGATGACAGGAAAGGTAGCTCTGTGCAGGACTCAGCTGGGCCCAGTTGTGAGACCCCAGCCCCAGGAGGCACATGGGTCACTACCCTTGCTTCCACAGAAATACTGGCATTAATTGACGGCCACAAGGTCACGTATAGAGAAAGAAATAAATCTTTTTTTTTTTTTTTTTTTTGGTTTTTGGGTCACACCCTGGCAGTGCTCAGGATTATTCCTGACTCTATGCTCCAGAAATCCGCTCTGGCAGCACAGGGGACCATATGGGAGATGCCGGGATTCGAACCATCGACCTTCTGCAGGAAAGGCAAACACCTTACCTACCATGCTATCTCCTCCGGCCCCAGAAAATAAATCTTACTGAAACCCTTAACTAGGAAAGTGTCAAGAACATTCCCTAATTGACTGAAACTGCAATTCTAGCTAGGTGATAAACACTCGCACCAACCTCCATAAATGCTTTTCAGATATATTTATGGCATTTTATTTCATAAATGCCCTCCCTACCTTCCATGCCGATATCCCATCAGCCCTTTGTCTTTATCCATTATACAGAGCCACATACCTATTGCCACTAAAGACTCTGATTTTTCACTGCGCTCACTGTTCACACTCTGAACACCCAGTAAAGACCAAATGACTAAACATCCCTCAAGTCTACGACAATCTGGCCACACTGTAGAAGTACCTTTTAGACATGAACATGACTTGGAGCTGGCAGAGAGAGATTTCTGACAGTCCCCACAGAGCTCTACCTCTGAGACAAACTGCATTAGCCATCCAAAAGCACTGCCAGTCACAGGTAGGAGTGGGGAGGGCCAAACCACCCCCACAGACCTGCTGAATGCTCAGGGGCTGTAAAGCTCCCCAGCTTTCCTGGATTCCTGAACAGGAGCAAGGAGCTGGAGCACCAACAGGCACTGGGCCAGAAAGTGGAGTATATTGGGCCCCACAGAGGGCACTTGGCAGCTCCCACGCCAACACCAGCACTTTCCATTGAACAGAGACAAAGGGAACAAGCCAAATCTTTAACACAGAAAAGAGAATGGGAGACAATCAATAATGAGAGGGAGGAAAGGCTTCAAATAAAAGCTAAATTTATGACTAAAGAAAACTATGAGAAGATGATCCCTTAATGGGAGCCAAAGAGATACAACAAGCTGCCAAGAAAAAAAGAAAAAAGACCCACCCACATTCACCACATTTGACAGGAAAATCTCTGCAATGGCTCTGTCAATGCACTGCCTGAGATGTGGAATGTGACTTGTGCATCTCATCAAGAAACCGATGCTGGGGCTAGAGAGATAGCATGGAGGTAAGGCGTTTGCCTTGTATGCAGAATCCCGGCATCCCATATGGTCCCCCGAGCCTGCTGGGAGCGATTTCTGAGCATAGAGTCAGGAGTAGCCCCTGAGTGCTGCCGGGTGTGACCCAAAAACCAAAACCAAAAACTAAAACCCAAAAAAAAAAAAAAAAAAAAAAAAAAAAAAGAAAGAAAGAAACAGATGCTACTGGATCTCCTCGGTCCCTTTCAGCTTCCCCATGGCTTGTGGCTCCAGATGGCAAGAGTGAATGGAAAGGGCCGAGAAGACAGAAATGGCTCCTTTTTGAGTTAGCAGGGTATTAGAAACTGAGGGTCAATTTTTACTTAATTACAAGGAAATTCCGGGTAAAATAGCAGTTTTTGATCTACCAGCGGTGTGAAGAGAAATCTTCAGTGTTCCCCAGGGCTGTTGTACATCCCTAGAATCGCAAGAATAATCAGGATCAGGAATAAATACAAATTCATTATGTCAAGGAGAGCAAGGAAGAGTTTTAAAGTCTCTTCAGATGCTGAGTGCAAGAATAAAATTTAGTATTTGTTTCTGATTAAAAGAAGGAAAAAAAGAACACTTCTTTAGCATGAAAAATAGGAGATATAAATCAGTAGGTATGTGCAAACCTGAAAAGAAAACACAAAGACTTTCATTCAGGTCAGGAAGGAATCAGCAATCCCAGTAACCATGTTCTTACAGGCACAACACAGAAACAAAGAAAAGACACTGTAACGATTAAGAGAAAAAGAATATTGTTATTACCCACTAGAAATGATTCAAAGCAGCTGAAACTATTAAAATTGAGAAAGTACTCGTAAGGCTGCAGGTTATTTACCATTAAAATAGATTATTTCCAATTATTTCCAATATGCAGATAAGCATATTTAAAAGTTAAAGTAACACAAGGCAAAGAGCCACATACTCTTGAAAGGTACCCGCAATCAACAAAATCTGCTAGTAAACTCTTCTCAGTTTACACAATCAGTTAAACCATGACAAGGGAACTGCAAACACACATGTGTACACACACACACACACACACACACACACACACACACACACACACACACACATACACACATTCAATCTACACTGACTTCTAGCCAACCCAGAAAACGAACACAGCAGAACTACAACCAGTTCAGTAAGTCTTGGTAACTTTTCGTTTTTCCATCTTGTAGAAAGAACCTCCTGCTTCCTCTCAGACATGCCCTTGAAACATTCCAGACTGAACCATATGGAAGAGATCTGAAAGTGTAGAGGAAAGGCAAGAGATTTGGAATCCTAATTCAATTTCCCCTCCCATTTTAATAGGAGCCTGTAGCAAAGGTTTATTTTTAGAGATCTTGAGAGGAATTGAACAAAAGGCTATTTATTGTGTGTTAAACATGGGGAGGTCTCTCTGGTCCAACTCTATACCCACTTCCCTCACATCAGGTTGGAATTAAATATTTTCAACTTTAAACCAACCATTGCCAAGCCACATTATCTATTTCACACTTTTCAGTCAGCATGAGTTCTTTAAAGTAAGACACAGATGAGTTCAAAGGCAAAAGCTACATTCCTCAGGTGCCAATCAAAGATCGGACTTTGGCGAGGCCACACCCGCTTGCCCAAAACGCCAGCTCGTGTTTTCATTTCTTTCCCCAATGAACATTTTCATCTGTACTTGATAAATCTGACATGGTGTCACTTCTGATGAAAAACATATGGGAATCCATCATTATCATGCACTGCCATTTCCTTATTAAAATAGGAAGTACAACCACCTTTCCCTCAAGTTAACGAGAAGAAATGTAGGAGTTTCCAGGCCTTCGGGAATAGCCTGAGTCGGCTGGATGTGGGTCACGTGCTACCACCCTCAAAAAAAAAAAAAAAATGTCAAAGAAGGCTGCTGGTCCTCTGCCAGGGCCTTCCTGGTAAAAGGATTGGTTGGTGCATAGTTCTACTCAGCACCTAAACATCTTCCAAGAGACAACCACTAACTTCATGACAAAATATTTTCATTCTTTTTTTTTTTTTTTTTTTTTTTTGCGGGGGGGGGGGGGGGGGGGGGGTCACACCCGGCAACGTCACAGAGGGTTTACTTCTGGCTCTATGCTCAGAAATCACCCCTGGCAGCCACAGGGACCATATCGGATGCCGGGATTCGAACCACCATTCTTCTGCCTGAAAGGCAAATTGCCTTACCTCCATACTATCTATCCGGCCTCAAAAAATATTTTCTTATGTTACAGTGAACAGCAAATAGCTGGGCAAAGTTCTTGTATTAGAGCTCACGAATGAATCATGACCTGCCTGGACCAGTGGCACATTTTCTTTTAAAGAAGTTAAAGGAAAACATAATTACAAATAGTACAGTGACTTGAATTCACAGCCAGTTATGGAGTTGGGTGTTTTCCATGGGTCAAGGACCCCCTGTGGCAACACTGAGTGGCCCCACGGAGGCCATTCTCTGTAGGGTCCATCTGGCTGAATAGGCCTGAGGTTAATTCTCAGTCTGGGGACACAGTGCTGTTCCAACATGGTCACCCCACAGTGCTTATTGCTTGGGGCTGCCATGGTCGGACCTCGAAGTGCTCAGGGGACCAAGAGGTGCCTGGGGTCATACTAAGGGTGTCCAAATGTCAGCAGAGTCCCACCTCTTGAGTTAGCTCCCTGCTCCCACTGACCTCCATACGAACTCTCAAGTGGGCTGAGTTAGCACCCAAGGACACTGAGAAATAAACAACTAAACTCAAGCTTCCTCCCATGCACCCGAGCTCTGTGCAGTGTAGGGCAGTAAGCTACCTACCAAGTACATTCCCCGGAGGCACCTCTTCCAGGTCCTCTAGCTCACGGCCCATCAGTAGATACAGGTTCTCCAGAGTGCAGCAGGACATGTGGGGCACAGTGGGCAGGTCCTCGAACGAAGCTGAGAAGCCTTCCGGGGACCCTGGCAGAGGACAAAGTGGGGGTCCGTTAGGAGGCACACATCTAGGTACGTGCTAGCATCCAGCAAATTATTTTTGTGAATAAGACGATGCAGTTACGTTTCATAGAAATCCAAAAAAACACCAATTTAAAATGGTGTGATGCAGACAATAAACACTTTATAGACACGGCCTATCATGACTGTGCCACACATGAGGAACAACCACGAATCAGATGTTCATGTGAAGCACGTCACACACCAGTTCTGGAGATTGTGTGCTGATGATCACTGGGGTTCACTCATCTCTACTCTTCACTCAACGCTACTCTTCTCGTGCACTATTAGTGCTCTCCTCACTCACTAGTAGTACTTTCCTGACTATTAGTTCTCTTCTCACACACTGCTACTTTTTTTCACTCACCGTTCAGTCTTCTCATTACCCTCCATTATTATTCCTCGACGTCACCATTACTCTTCAGACTCCTACCTACTCTTCTCATTCACCATTATCTTCCCACTCACTATTCCTCTTCTCACTCATTATTCTTCACTTTCACTGTTACTCTTCCCGGTTACTCTTCTCACCTCACCTTCAGTCCTCTCCTCACTTACCATTACTCTTCCCATTCCCATTATATTACTCTTCTCACACTGTTACTCTTTTCACTCACCATTATTCTTTTGCTTAATGTCCTGATCTTGTCTACAGGCAACTAACAGGGCTGAAGCTAGTGCTGAGTGGCACAGGACAATTAGGATGATCACAGACGCCCTTAACACAACCCAGACAGCTGTTCAGAGCTGCTATGCTGCCAATCTGGAGACAACATGGTGTCACATACCAGAGGCTCTAAGCAACAGAGAAACCCAAGGCACTTTTCAACAGAACCTGACAAAATGCCCATGAACTTTAAACAGAAGAGTTAGAGATAAACATGGCACACAGAAAAGGCAGAATCAGAACCACAAAACCTAATGAAACAAATACAGCAATACAGACAGCACTCCACCCTGAGCACCACTGGGAGTAAACCCCTAAGCAGACAGCTGGTCGTAGACACTGAGCACTGTTGGGTTTAGCTCCAACCACCCCCTCCCTCCCCAAAAGCCACAAACAGCTTTGTTACTGCAAGGGCTAAGCTAAGGTGTAACGCTGAAAAGCTAACCCATGGTGGACACCTAACCTGCAGAAACTGAGATGGCAAAGTATACTATCTGCTTAGTTGACAACTTGGTGATAATCTGTAATATACAGCCACAGAAAAATAATACAGGGTTGGAGAGACAGGGCAGCGGGTAGGGCACTTGCCTAGCAGAAAGCTAACCTGAGTTCAATCCCAGGCATCCCTTTATGGTCTTCCTAAGTCTGCCAGGAGTAATTCCTGAATGCAGAGCCAGAATAAGCCCTGAACACTGCTAGATGTGGCCCCTAAACCCCCAAAAAGAATAGCAAAAATAATACAAAAGGATTAAACATAAAATTTCCACTTAAAAAACAGCTTGTACATCTCTCGATTATGAAAGGTTTCACTTTTTTTTGAGCTCTGACCACTGCAATAAGGAGCAATTTGCACTGTCAAATTTCTCTTACTATTCTTGAGTCATCAGACACGTAAGCATTCAACCTCTTGCACAAGGGAGCAAAGGTCTGCTCTGCAAGAGCAGAGAAACAAGTGTGGCTGAGGGAAGTGCAAAGCCCAGTTAGTGGGAACTGACTCACTCTGGTTTAGTTTATAACATTTAGGTTTACTGTCCTACACACTAATGAAATAGGTTTATCAAATGTCACAAAGCATTGCAGAAGACATATGGACTTATCCAACTGTGTTCTCTAGAGCAAAATAAAGTTGCCAAGGAGATAATAACCAATCCCAGCCAGCAGAGATGCCCAAATCTGAAATAGCACCCAGCCAGCTGACGTCCAGGTTAGCTGACATACAGGTCTTACCCTCTGTAGAAACTCAATAGGACTGTATTTTGGTCCCAAGACAAATATTTTCTTTCCTTTTCGAGCCACACCACTGAAGACACGAGCAAAGGCAATGAAGAACTCTTCTTGGCTGTTTTCTTCCTGGGTCACAGCTTTGGGGGTGAGACTCTCTAACTGCTGCTCTTTAACTGCCAGAAATAAAGAGGAGGATGAGTACCAGAACATTCCTTCTAATCCAGGAGCAGCTACAATCAAAAGACAATCCTTGAACAGCATCTGCTTCAGAAAAGTAACATCCAGAATGAAAGGATCTAAGGCCAGGGAAATAATGCAGTGGCAAAGCACAGGCCTTGCACACAGGAGACCTGGGTTTTACAGCTGGCACCACCAAAAGAAAAAAAAGTGGCACACTGACAAAAGCAAACAAGTTAAAGGATCAGGAGCTAATTGGGGGTAGTGTCCCATGTCAGGTGAGTGCCACAATCTTGAGATTTTTACCTTCTGGCTCTTCTCCCTGAGGACTGGTTTCCGGGGTGTGCCCCTCCAGGTTGGCTTCTGAGGTGGCCTTACCCTGCACAGCTGCCAGCTTTTCTGCGTTGCCGCTGCCGGGCACGGGCCCCGCCGCTGTGCAAGTTCTTCTTGCGTGAGGGGCCTGCAAGACATCAGAATCAGAATGGTGTTATCACCTGGCACTTGAAGGAAAGTCCCAAATGTGGCTGCAGAGGGCTGCAGAGAGCTGCAGGCTGCTCCATGTTTCTGCCTGGAAGGTGTTTCCAAGTACCCTCTGGAGTAGCAGCCATCGGACCGGTCATCCTGTGAGGGGAGGAGTCATTCCTGAAAGTTTTACCTTGAGTCTCCTTGTGGAGACTGATTTGTCTAATTGGTGAAAAGTGGATAACCAGAAGTCACAGGCAGGTGCAGCACAGGTGCAGGTAGGTGGCTGAGAGACAGCTGAGGGGCGCTGCTCTCTGGGCCAAGCTCCCTCTTCTTACCCTGCTGTTCACCTTGACGTAGAGCCCCCACTTACTGTAAAAAATAAATTCCCCAGTTGTGAGATCACCCAACGTTCCATATTTCTACCCCAGGGTGGACAGGTCTGATGAAGGTACGGTAGCTGCGAAGGATAAATAAACCAAGCCAAGTCGGGCGAGAGTCGGTGTTATTCTGCTTTTCACCTCGTGGTACCTCTGAGACCACCGAAGCCAGACTGCCTTTTTTAAAAAAATATTTAAGCACACCATGGTAACAAACATGTTTGTAATTAGGTTTCAGTCATAAAAAGTACACCCCCCCTTCACCAATGCAACCTTCTCACCACCAATGCCCCCCATCTTCCTCCTCCCCACCCCCTGCCTGTATTCAAGACAGGTATTCTATTTCTCTCACTCACTACCATTGTCATGCTAGTTGTTGGTGTAATTATTTCTCTAACTGCACTCACCAATATTTGTGGTAAGCTTCATTCATATCATAGGCAGGTCCTTCCAGCCCTTATCTCTATTGTCTCTGGGTATTATTACTACACTGTCCTTCATTTTTCTTAAATCCCACAAATGAGTGAGACTATTCTGTGTCTATCTCTCTCCCTCTGATTTATTTTACTCAGTATAATAGTTTCCATGTCCATCCATGTATAGGAAAATTCCATGACTTCATTTTTTCTGAAAGCTGCATAGCATTCCTTTGTGTATATGTACCAGTTTCTTTAGCCACTCATCTGCTGTAGTGCATCTGGGTTTTTTCAAGATTCTGGCTATTGTAAATAGCGCTGCAATGAACATAGGTGTGCAAAGGGTTGTTTTGTATTTCTAGGGTATATCCCTAGGAGTGGTATTGCTTGATCATATAGAAGCTCAATTTCCAGTTTTTAAGGAACTTTCTTATTGTTTTTCAGAAAGGCTGTACTAGAAGGCATTCCCACCAGCAGTAAATAAGAATTTCTCTCCAATCCCTGCCAGCACTGATTGTTCTTGTATTTTGTGATATGTGCCAGTCTCTGTGGTGTGAGATGGTACCTCATTGTTGTTTTGATTTGTATCTCCCTGATAATTAGTGATGTGGAGCATTTTTTTCATGTGTCTTTTGGTCATTTGTATTTCTTCTTTAAGGAAGTGTCTGTTCCTTTCTTCTCCCCATTTTTTGATGGGGTTAGATTTTTTTTCTTGTTAATTTTGTCAGTACCTTGTATATCTTAAATATTAGCTCCTTATTTGATGGGTATTAGATGAAGAGCTTCTCCCATTCTGTAGGTGGCTTTTGTATCCTAATCACTGTTTCCTTCAGGTGTATAAGCTTCTCAGTTTAATATAGTCCCATTTGTTTATCTCTGCTTCTACTTGTTTTGGATGGTAGCATTTCCTCCTTGAAGATGCCTTTAGTATCAATGTCATGGAGTGTTTTATCTACGTGTTCTATATATCTTATGGTTCTGGGTCTGATATCAAGGTCTTTAATCCATGTGGATTTGATCTTTGTGCATGGTGTTAGATGGAGTCCAAGTTCACCTTTTTTACCTTTTTGCATGTGGCTGACCAGTTGTGTTGGGACAACAGACTGCCCCCCCCCTTTTTTTTACACATTAAATCAAACCAATTCACTAGGAGGGGGAAGGCCAAGTAATCAAGATGGGCTTTTACATATTCAAGGAAGAGGTTTAAAGGAAAGAGGAAGATGTTGAATGACTTTGTTTTGGGTTAATAGATGGGCACCATCTTACAATTCCATCCTTTCTGTTCAAAATGAAACAAAAGAAAAAAACTGTGAAAGGCTACAATACAAAAGTTTTGTTCTACTTTTCTCCACCAGAGGCAGAAATCCCAGATCAGAACTTAGAAGCATGACTGTTATTTTGCATAGGCACAGTAAAAGTTGGCTGTGAAAGCATCAAAGGTAAGGTTGTGCATACATATTCATTTTTCCAAATATTTGTCTTATACATATTATAATTTTTCATTGACTTCTCTGAAACATTAAGATTAGAACACCTTTCTGCAGATATATATTTTTTTTTTTTTTGGTTTTTGGGCCACACCCGGTAACGCTCAGGGGTTACTCCTGGCTATGTGCTCAGAAGTTGCTCCTGGCTTGGGGGGACCATATGGGACACCGGGGGATAGAACCTCGGTCCGTCCAAGGCTAGCGCAGGCAAGGCAGGCACCTTACCTTTAGCGCCACCGCCCGGCCCCATCTGCAGATATATTTAATTTGAAAATTCTTTTTTTTTTTTTTTTTTTTTTGGTTTTTCAGGCCACACCCGTTAGATGCTCAGGGGTTACTCCTGGCTACACGCTCAGAAATTGCCCCTGGCTTGGGGGGGACCATATGGGACGCCGGGGGATCGAACCGTGGTCCTTTCCTTGGCTAGCGCTTGTAAGGCATACACCTTACCTCTAGCGCCACCTCGCCGGCCCCTAATTTGAAAATTCTTAAATACTCTTACACTAAACACTGTAATTCAAATCTATAGCATCCAAGTTGCTTTTCCATAAATTTCTCTAAACAAAATCACTAGATGAGCTGGCTGAAGGAAAGGTGCTTGGGTGGCTCTGGCATCGGGCTCAACAGTGTCTGTGCACTGTGTCGCTGGCCAGCTGGGGGCCATTCTGGCTTCAGTGTTCTCTGGGTCACCCCATGAAGATCTGGATTGACCACCAGTGGGAGACTGTGTTGAAGGCTGCCATGCAAAAGTACCGGAACCCCACAAACCCCAGGTGGTGGGCGTGGATGTGCTGTGCAAGCATGTTGATACCTTGGGGAAACTGCACAGCCTGTACTTGCTCAACACCGAGTGGAGCCTGTCAGCCAGGTCAAGTCTCTTATTGTGCAGTGAGAACCAAGATATACAAGTAAGAACATTCTGTAGTTGATCCTGTTGAGGAAACAATGGAGCTGACATCCACCATTATTTCATTTACAAATATGATGGCAGTAGATGAAAGATTTATATACAATCCACATCCTCAACACTCAAAAAAAACTACTCTCACACAAGAAGCCATCATTGCTGTGAAGGGCATCATTCTCAGCAACTATTTTGAAGGCTTATGGCAACCACCATCTCCTCAAATGCCAGTAAGGGCATGAAACAGTGGAATGGGTCATTCATAAATTGAATACTGAGACTGAGAAATTGGCAAGAAAAAAGCATTAGAATGCCCATGGCAGGCAAGGCATATGCAGAGAAATGAGAATCAGCCATAGCAGCCTTTTTCCCAGGTGTCAGCAAACTGGCAATATATTTATTTGCTCTTTGAAAAGGATTACTATGGTCTAGTTTAAAAAAAGAAATTTCTAAGGCCAGAGAGATAGCACAGCGGTAGGACATTTGCCATGCATGCATCGAATCCAGGACAGATGGTGGTTTGAATCTCGGCATGCCATATGGTCCCCTAAGTCTGTCAGGAATGATTTCTGAGCGTAGAGCCAGGAGTAATCCGAGTGCTGTCGGGCATGATCCAACCCCCCCACCCCCCAAAATTTCTAATAACCTAATAAGTCTGTGTGACTTTTGATCAATATAAAGTGGTGCAGGGCTTCTAAATAAAAAGGAATTGTCCATCAGTGTTGCTGAAATTAGCACCTGATTTTGAGGATTCTCAAGTGTTTATGCATAAATGCAGCCGTTTCTTTATGAACCAAGAGGCAGAATTGTCATAAAGCTTTCCACTCCCAGGAAATCCCCCAGATTTGGAGCAGACCAAACAGGGCAGAGCCACCTCTTCACACACCCGTTTTCCTGCCTCAGGAAGAGAGCTAGCACATGGGAGCTTACTTTAAATAGAGAAAATGTCTAATCAGAAAACATTCGTCTAAGATTTGCTCTTCTATAAATCACTATTAAAAGCCAATGCTTTGATTTGGTATTGAAAATTGACCTCAGGGCCGGAGAGATAGCATGGAGGTAAGGCATTTGTCTTTCATGCTGAAGGACAGTGGTTCGAATCCCAGCATCCCATTTGGTCCCCCGTGCCTGCCAGGAGCGATTTCTGAGCATAGAGCCAGGAGTGACCCCTAAGCGCTGCCGGATGTGACCCAAAAAACAAAAACAAAAACAAAAATAAAAAGAAAAATGACATCATTGGAGTGAAAATTATCACTGTCAAATAAAACATGACCCAAACCAAAAAAGATTTATTGTATTAAAAGAGTACTGTATTGACCTGCCAACATTTTGTAACTTAGAGTTATACCTTCCTTGGATTTGTACTTTATGACTTAATATGCTATACTGTGGGTCGATTATGCTAACTGAAAAAATAAAGTTATTACTGAAAAAAAATTGCAAGAACATTTTTGCAGATATATATATATATATATATATAGTTTGAAAATAAGTTTGCTAAAACATTCTTATGAGCACTGTATTCCTTTTACATCAAGTTCCGTGGACAAAGGCATTAGAATATTTTTGCAGACATAATTTAAAAATAAGTTGCTACTTATTGCATTGCAGCAATTGAGAAAACATTTCCAATAGGATAGCTGAGAACCATTAAAAATCTGACAACAGGAGTTGGAGCAATAGCACAGTGGTAGGGCATTTGTTTGCCCTGAGTGTGACTGACATGGAATGGACCCGGGTTCGATCTCTAGCATCCCATATCCCATATGGTCCTCTGAGCCTGCCAGGAGTGATTTGAGTGTAGGGCCAGGAGTAACCCCTGAGTGCCATCAGGTGTGGCCCAACCTCCCATCAAAACAAACAAACAAACAAACAAACAACGAATCTAACAACAATATGCATTCCTCTGGAACTGTGCAAAATACTTTTAAAACCACTGAAGTTGGATACTAAATTATCTGTTTGCAGTGGGGCATAGAACAAAATAGTAGCTATTAAAATCTATACAGGTAAAACACAGTTTAAGCAGCAATATAATGACCACTGCAAATAGGATCAAGAGGAAAGTTTACAGGAGGTTCTTAAAGCAGCTTCTCAATTGGGCTACAGCTGGGCTTGGATTTCCATCTTCTCCTTCTACAGCAGACTGATGGAAGTTTTCTGGGATGGAAAGACTTTCAGTTCCTGGGCAAGAATCTGGGTGGGGGAACCTGTTCCTCTCCCTGCTGTCGTCCCCCTCTAAAGGGGCTTTCTCTTTTGCTTCTACACCATCAGTGACCTTGCTGAGCTGCTGAAGGTTGGGGGTGCCGAGGTCCTTGCACAAAGTACCTTTGGTAGAAGGCGAATGGCATTGGCTTCTGAAATGCTGCTCTCTCTTCTGAGTCACTGCCTACTCTGTCCTGCCTGTGGGGGCCTCTGCCAGGTCCAGAACAAGGGCATGTGCACTGATGTTCTGGTGAAGGGCACTGCACATTCAGTCTATCTGAAGGAGGTTGTCATAATGATTACGCACCAGAAGGTCGAGCCACTCACCATCATTGGGGGTCTTTTTGGGTCCTTGGGTTGCTGTTCGAGTGCCAGTTGCAAAATAAATCTCATGGTGTGAGATCACCCCATGCACCATGTATTTCTAACCCCAGGTGGATGGGTCTGATGAAGGTAGGGTAGCCATGAGGGATTAATAAACCAAGGCAACCAGGAGAGTCATGGAGGCACTCTGCTTTTCACCTTGTAGTCCCTCTAAGCCCACCAAAGCCAGACTGCTCATTTTTAAAATGAAATCAATACCAATTCACCACGAGGGGAAAGGTCAAGAGATCCAGATGGGCTTTTACATATCAAAGGAAGAGGTTTAAAGGAAAGAGAAAGATGGGGGAACACCTTTGTTTTGGGTTGGATGTCATCATATAACCTCATGTTCCAGGTGACAGAGAGAAAAGAGCTCTGTGAAATTCCTGGACTGTGTATTCAATATAAGAAGGGTAAAACGACAGCAAGCAAGATCCCAAGGGAGTCTTTCCCCATATTGAAAACAAAACAACAAAACAAAATAATACAAATACAAATACAACAAAGCTGACATGGAAAAACACACAACAGACAAAAGACCATCAAGAAACAGATAGAAAACAGCAGGTAACTATGATCTAACACAGTAGCAATTAAGAAAACAGTTAACAATGCATAATGGAATTGTGAAAATTGACAATGATTACCAATCAAGTAAGTTCAGTAAAACAATATAATGGAACAAGAAAGCATTACCAGAAATAAGATTCACATCAGCAAAACACATGGTATTTAAGAAAAATATTCATGGAACCTATAATTGGTAATAGGCGTTTAAGAATATTGTCACCACAGAAATAAAAGATGGATTCACAAAGGAATTTTAAATGATATAGTGTTTAAAACCCATGAGCAGTTTTCCAATTCTGCAAAATTTCTGGAATCAACTAACTCTATCTTTGGGAGACTCCCTGGCATGCTGAAACAGCAATGGGGAATGGGCTGCAGAGCTAATGCAGACCGTATTCGCACATTCGCTCTCTGCTATTCACTCCCCATTCATTCACTCAACTCTTTGTCCTGGGACATCCTTGGAATAAAAAATGATCCAACTAATTATTAATAATCGTGAGGAAAGCACTGAATAAAATATGGCTTTTCTTTTGAAAAATGAAAGAAAACAGGATCTTTTACAGATGGAGAAAGAAGAGAGAATTGCTGTTCATCGAGGAGTGAAGGGCAGAAGGAATTTTAAAAAAATCCATAAACTAAAAAATTGCTTGTAGTTAAGGCTATGCTGGGTCTCCAGTACCACTAGAATGATCTGAGTGTACTTAACATTCCCGTGGTATACAAACTTCATTTGCCCGTGTATTTTTGTTTCTGTGACAGTTGCACATTATGTATTCAGTATTTATTTAAATATTATAATTTCAATGTTGATACCGGTATGGCTATTTGCATTAAGTCACATTAAAGTGGGAGCCATCAGCAGTACATACCTGGGTCAGCATGTTACATGAAAAATTTTTTTTTGTTACATGAAATTTTAACTATGGTTATTAACAAAAGAAAAGTTGTGCCACTTGATATCAATATAAAGTTTATACAAAATGCACAGTATTTTGTGGTATCAAATGAAAGCTTGCTTGGAGGAACCTTGGGAGAAAGTAAAACTGAAATCAAATCATCACTATTGACCTTTCAGTCTGGGATCAAAGAGCCCAAGGCAATGAGAATCAAGGACTGTAAAGCAGAAGAGACAGCCAATGCCTTAGAGTCCAGCACAAAGATGACACTGAAGGCCAAGTACAGGTGGAAAGGCAGGTAGAGACCAAGAAGGCCAAGGCCAGTCAGGCAGTCACTACAGTAATGCCCAGAATCCAAATGGGAGGCAGCCAGTGAGAGGGGATGCAGGAGAGACTCCAGAAGATGAAGGGACCTGTCCTATCTCCACAACCACTGGCAGGGAGGCTTCTGCTGTCTGGGCACTGAAGCAGACACAGACACTTGCCCAGGAAGTATATAACATTACAAGTCACCTGTGGCTTCTCCCTCTTGCTCCAGGCCTTTTCCCAGGCCCCAGGGCTAACAGCTTGAAGTCTTTCCTGCAAAGGTGCTGCCAGGAGGAAGCCTGGATGAAGGGCACCAGAGCCTGTTGTGTGCCATTAAGCCCCACTTCCCTTTCCTCTTACCTGGGCTTGTTCTGAGGAAGTGCTTTAGCATCCACCGCAAACATCTTGGAAACGAAGATAATAACCGGATCGGTATCTTCACTTCCACATTTCATAAAAGCTAAAGAGACAAGGAAAAAAGTGACCATTTTCCCATTATTAAAACAGCAGGAATGTCAGTAAAACAATCAAACATGGGGTGGGACTGGGGGGGGGGAGAGAGAGAGACTAAAGAGAGAGAGAGAGAGAGAGAGACAGACAGACAGACAGACTAAATTCAGGTCCTGTATGAGGGAGGCTTGGCTTTGATTCCTGGAACCACAGATGATCTCTGAGCATAAAGCCAGAGAGGCCCCAAAAGGAGAGAAACGAGAGGAGAAACAGGAGTTCCCAGACTGTGCACAACTGTGCTCACCTGCTTTCAGTGCCTGGGTCTCGGAAGGCAAAGTGTCGAAGGGCTGGGAGCCGGGACACATCAGTCTCTCCACTCTCTCGGCTGTGATCTCCAGGGGACTGGGAAGCTTCTGGCACACCATAGCTGACAGCTGTTGTTAAGGATTTAGAACACTAGACACAGAGTGGCTGAGGCACTACCACTATGGGGATTTTCTGTCTTGACAGGAAGTGCCCAGATCCCGCAGAAGGCAAACTGACCTTTCACCTCACATCTAAAACACAGTAAAACAGACTATCCAGACGCCAGAGAAGACCCTCCTGAAAGTACGCTGGCTGGATCATGGGACAGAGGAAGGAAATGGGAGTCTAGTTGGCTAGACTAATCTGCTCCCTTCGAACCCCAAGTCTTCAACACTCTTCCTCGATGCAGTACATGGAACTTGTGATGAAGACAGCCACAGTCCCTCTGTGATAGACACAGCTGGTGGAGCCCGTGTCCACTCGAGACCCACTAGAAAGAAGACGACACGACTTCAGAGTAACTCAATCAAATGTGTTTGTGGGAAGTACCGATGGACCAGAAAGAGCAGCCCTTTATGGAGCACATCAGGCATTAACTCAGCCAATGCCTACAAACACCTGCTCCAGTTCTGCTGTGACCCTGTCACAAAATAGCCAGTTAATGAGTTTCCTGAGGGTTCGCTAAGTGAACTCAGAAGACCAACTTTCCTACTGGCCTGCAAGCTAGTAAGTTTTCCCTGATGCTGTGAGAGCAAGCACTGACTCAGCCTGTTCTAAAGGATACCAAGCACAGCTCGGGACACAGGCAGCCACTGGCTGCAGATGGCATTGATCTGGACCCTCGGGTCTGAGTGGCGTGCCTCTCGAGCTCCCATTTTCAGTCCTAAGGAGGTCACGATCTTGTCGATCTTCTCTACGTCTCTATAAGCAAACAAACAAGGTGAAGGAGAGTCAGAGCTATGAAGGGGACAATGAGGAAGAAGGAAGTTAATATGTTTTAACCCACCCATTCCTAACTATGACATTTTGCACAGAAAACGAAATCTGATGGATGGGGGCTCCTCCAGTTTCTACACTGTACCTTCAAATGAAAACTACCTCTTTCTGCCCTGCACCCTATGTGGTCCCCAGGTCTCACCAAGAATGATCATTGAGCATAGGTCACCTAGAGTATGCTTAGAACATCCCCTGGTGGGCCCAAAACATACAAATAAGACAAAAGCAAAACACAAACTGTCCCTTTCTTTAAAGTGTCCCCCAGAGGCACTAACCCACAGTCCCTTATACAATGCTGAGGCAGGAAGGCCTATCAACAAAGGCTTCTAAAAGCTATTACTCCACCCCTAGAAAGAATGAGGGGTAAACTCACTGAAACAAACATTCTCTTCTACTTCTATCTGACAGTCTCTTTCCTGAGCTGCTCATGGAACATCCTAGTATCAAACATGTTTCCGACCACAATTCCTTTCACATGTTTTTGGGCCACACCCAGTTTATGCTCAGGGATCATGATGGTGCTGGGGAACATAATGCTGTGCCGAGAATGGAACAGGGGATGACAAATGCAAGGCAAGCTGCGTCTATCCTGTACTATCTCTTGGGCCCACATTGCCCTTTTCTAATTGAAAAAGCTCAGTGGTGGTCTCTGGCCTTTACCGCTGGCCTCCCCTCCTACCCGGGATTGTGCTCCTCACCAGTACCCAGGACTGCACAGGCGCCTCTCCAGTCTCAGCCCTGCAGTCAGCTCACTGTACATCCCGTCTTTGCTCATCTTTCAGTGTTCCAGATGATTCCCCCCCACCCAAGGTAGGGGCCCACAACTGGCAATGCTCAGGTATTACATTACTCTTGGCTCTGTACTCGGGAATCATTCCTAGTGGTGCTCAAGGGACCATATGGGATACTAGAGATTGAAACCAGATGTATGGAAGGCAAGCACCGGCCCGCTCTCCCATCTCTTCAGCCCATCTCAGCTTTCCAGACTGGCTTCTCAGCCTGCAGAGGGAGGAACACTGACACCTCCAACTACCAACTGCCCAATAGTCTTACTTTTTCAAAACAGCATCATACAAACTCCATAGATTTTCCAGGATCAACTGTACAAACAAAGGTTTCTTTCCTTTTGCCTGCAAACAAACAAAAAGATACTAAGTTTCTGAGTATTTCAAATGTACCTTTTGTTGCTGTTTTTCTGTCTTTGACTAATTTTCACTCATTTAACTTTAAATTTGCCAGTCGAATGTCAGAAGCACAGACACGCTGAAGAAAAGTGCTGAGTAGCCACTAACTTGCCATCAACAGAAACCCAGAGTCCAGCTCCCATGGGAGGTGTGAATGGAACAAGCAAACCCCATCACCCATGAGGCTGGGGCTGTGTGCAGACCCTTTCCAAAGGCCCTTCTGTAGAACAATCGCAAGCAGGAGAAAAGCTCAATTTCAGAGAAAAAAACATATTTTGGTGAAGTCCCATTTCTCTTACAAACCATGGAAAAGACTAAAAGAAGCGGCCATGGAAGAATCTCCTCACTAGCCCAGAGAGCTGAGAAACAAACTGATATCTACACTCTAGAACTCCCCACAACCTGTATCAGGAAAGTAAGCAATTGGCTCTGATAGCTAATTAATTTATACTTCCAAACACATTTTAAAAAAAATCACTGTATAGGGCCAGAGAGATAGCACAGTGGATAGGGCATTTACCTTGCATGTGGCTGACCTGGGTTCAATCTCCAACATCCCATATGGATATGGTTCCCTGAGCCTACCAGGAATGATCTCTGAGCACAGAACCAGTGGTAACCTCTAAGCAATACTGGCTGTGGCCCCAAAACCAAAACCTAAACCAAACCAAACCAAACCCCCAAACCACCATACAAAGAACTTTACTGATAGTATCAAAACATAGGGGAGACAGTAGGGGGGAGACAGGAAGAAAAGCTATGCCCAATGCTAGTAGAATGATTATCTAAAGCTGAGCAGGTAAAAAGTGGACTTTGTACCTGGCCAAGGTAGAGGGGGGAACCTGACCCTTGCAATAATCCCTGAGCACAGAGCCCTAAGTAAGCCCTGAATACTGGCAAGTATGGTCCAAAACCCAATGTACTCAGAAGTTTAGAATAGTCAAACAAATGCATAATGTATGATCCAGAAAGACAGTACAGCAGGTAAGGTGTTTGCCTTGTACATGGCCATGGGGATGTATCCCCGGCACCATATATGGTTCCCCCCAACCCCCAGCCTACCAGGAATGATCATTGAGTGCAAGTGCAGAGCAAGAGTAAGGCCTGAGTCACCAGAAATGGCCCTGCACACACACACACACACACACACACACACACACACACACACACACACACACACGTGCGTGTGCGCGCGTCTTTCAAATGCCTGGATCTTAAGTTTTCTGCTTCTTTCGGGGAAGAAAAATAAAGGCACTATGTCATAGATTTTTTTTTGTTTGTTTGTTTTTTTTGGGTCGCACCTGGCTCTCTGCTCAGAAATCGCTCCTGGTAGGCACGGGGTACCATATGGGATGCCGGGATTTAAACCACCGCCCTTCTGTATGTAAGGCAAACGCCTTACCTCCATGTTATCTCTCTGGCCCCTACGTCATAGATTTTACTCAAAGAACTCTTAACCAATACTAGATATTCCTCATGAGCTCGAAGGTTTGCTTACTGAGTCCTTCCTGGAGTGACCTACATGAACCAGAGCCAAATTACAGCCCTCAAGGTTCTCAGAGTCAAAAGTCTTACTGTCACAGAAAGATATGGGCACCTTGTGCTCGCTTCTGTATACTAAAAAAAGAAAGGTATGTGCACCATTATTACCTGGTCCACCTTCATGATCTTCTTAGCCTTCATGTTTATATAATAATCTCCCCACAAGGTTTTCAGAAGAACTTCCTTTCTGATGCCGATTTTCTTACTGTAGATGTTGGCAAAGTGCTCGATTCTGAAAGAAGCATTAGCATTCAAGTCAGAGTGAAAGGAGCACAGCCACAGCAGAGCAGCAGGCAGGATGAGGGGGCAGTGGACTGGGCCAATACACATGGTTATAGCAGATAGTTTTACAAGATGCCACCACAGGCAAAGGGTTTTTTATTTTAAAATAAAAGGCTCAGTAAAAATTCCGTCCATGGGGCCAGAGCCATAGTCCCAAGGGGAGAGCATCTGCCTGGCTTGTGGCCAACCAGGTTGAATTTCTGGCACCCTAGTTAGTCCTATGAGCACCGTAATGATTCCTGAACACCACTGGATATGGTTCCCCCACTAACATACAAAACAATTTTTTCTGTATACACAATACAATCAATTAATTCGAAGCAGGCTTACCCAAAGCCCCAGCCATCAATGGCACTTGCAAACACCACATTGCCCTGATCAGGAGAAAAGTAAAGGTGAGAGTCATCCGTGTCTTCCAAGCCGGTGCTCCAGTCATACACCTGCATGCCTTGCTCAGAGTTTGCGATCACTTGGGATTCAGACTCTCTCTCTGCTCTCTCTTCTAGGACTTTAGAAGTAAAAAGAGTTCCTGTGAGTGCATTTATCTAGGAGAGACGTGAAATGGCAGAGTCAGTCCTTCTGAAATTTTGTGCGTTTGTGGTTGGAGACATGCCTCATCCTGACCAAGCCCAGGAGCAGGACATCAGAGCTATCAGCTGGGAGGTGACATTGATTTTCCACGACTAAATTCCACATCAAAAACTTAGCTTCATTTTTCCAAA
This sequence comes from Suncus etruscus, assembly GCF_024139225.1. Lineage (NCBI taxonomy): Eukaryota > Metazoa > Chordata > Mammalia > Eulipotyphla > Soricidae > Suncus > Suncus etruscus. The sequence goes on along the minus strand of NC_064858.1, from coordinate 10,088,446 downwards.
CCCCCAGACTGTGAGGCCTATCACCTAGTACCTGAGACTCTCATTAGTCTGTGCAAACATGCCTGCGTCACTTCTGCTTGCTGTCATAGGGACTTGCGTCATTGTGTCATTAGAGCACCTGCGCTCTAATCCTACTCTGAGCCCTCACTCAACTTTCTGTCTGTGCCCCACATCAGTTCCTTGAGATCTTTACCACTTTCCAGATGCATTTTCCAACTCTACCCAACTGCTTCCACTCCCAATCAATGATCTGATCTCACCTTAAAGACACACAGAACCAATTATTTCGAAGTCATGTACATGCCCTACATTGTAGGAAATAAGCCCATTTCCTTGGGAAAACATCACCAATCTTCTTCACATGGCAGGTTTGGGTGTGGCACCTCCTGGCAGGAAATGAGACCACAGAGGCTGTCCTACCACCATCACTTCCTCCCTTCAGAAAATGGATCCTTCAAGCTAGTGTGCCCCCACAACTCTCCAAGCATGTTCAGGACTTCTCATTATCCTCCAACTACACTCTGCAAGTTAAGATCATTTTCCTCTGTACTCATGATGAACACCCAGGAGCTCATTGGCTCCACAACCATCTATGTGAGTGCATGCTTGGGAAATCCATCTGCAGATGAGCGCCTATACTACTCTGCTTTAAAATCAAAAAACCAAACAATCGGCCAGAAAGCATCAAACCGATCATCCATGGCTTGTTGCATCTGTGTGCAGCAGTGGGAAGGTGCCCTCAAAGGTTCCTGTCCTGCCCACTTCTATGACAGCAGGAAAACTTCCGCACACTAGAGCCTCACTTTCTGTGGCAATGGTTTGCTCTACTCCACTCAGGACCTGAAACTCCACTTTTTTCTTTTTTTGGGAGGTGTGTGTGTGGGGGGGAGGTGTGTGTGTGTGTGTGTGTGTGTGTGTGTGTGTGTGTGTGTGTGTGTGTGTGAATCCTGTCATTCCATATGGTCCCACAAGCCTGCCAGGAGCGATTTCTGAGCGTGGAGCCAGGAGAAAACTCTGAGCGCTGCCAGGTATGACCCAAAAACAAAAACAAAACAAAACAAAAAAACAAGAAAGGTTAAATTACCTGTTCTAAAATATTCTTGAGGTGAGAATAGGCCTCAAGTGGGGTGAACTTCAGCTCTACTATCAAGCGATCAATTTTATTAATCACTAGGACTGGGCGTATGTTTTCGAGCCAAGCTTGCCGCAGAACTGCCTGTGTCTAATTAAAACAAAAGAAAAAATGGTTAAGACATAATTTTAAACAGGGCAGTAGAATTTTGGATTAATAATGAGCTCATTTTCATAGTCAGGTTTACTTCTATACATAAGACAGGAATGTATGAGACACTCATATACTAAAGAACTATATATATATAAGAAACGGTGCCAGGGTTTGTTTCCAAAGGGCAGATGTTTCTCTCTCGCTACACCATCACCACCACCATCAGCTCAAAACCAGAACATTCCCCAGAAAGGCCGCCCCTTCCTTGCTTCTGGCCCTAATTCCATAATTCCCTATTTTCATGACAACACTGGGACAGTTAGATGTGAAGTAAAAAACAAATGTATTATCACAGTGGTAGGGCATTTGCCTCGTACGCAGTTGACCTGGAACGGACCCAGGTTCAATCCCTAGCACCCCATATGGTCCCCTGAGTCTGCTAGGAGCGACTTCTGAGCACAGAGCTAGGAGTAACCCCTGAGCACTGTTGGATGTGGCCCCAAAACAACAACAACAACAACAACAACAACAAAATGTCCTGGTGATAGTTGGAAATAATCACTCTGAATAAGGACTGGGTACTGAAAGGAGGTAAAGTGATAGATAGCATGATACCCCTTCAGTAACCATACTGCAAACCTACAAGTGTTTAAAAGGGAAAGAGTGAGCGAGCGAGTGAGCAAGCGAATGAGTGAGAGAGATAAAGAGAGAGAGATAGAAAAGTCTATTACAGAGGCAGGCAGGGGTGAGGGCAGGAGGGAAACTGGGGACACTGGTAGAGGGAAATGTGTCCTGGGGGTTTGTGGACATTGTATGACCGAAACTCAATCATGAACAACTTTTTAACTGTATATTTCACGTTGACTCAATGAGAGAATTTATTTAAAAAAACAACACACGATAAAACAAATGTATTGATCCTAGTGTGAAGCCTGGTCCCTTCCCCCATTTCCGCTCCCTACCTGTGGGCATACTCCTTCCACTGCATCCACCACAATAATGCAGCCATCACAGATGCGCACAGCGGTGGAAACCTCAGAGGAGAAATCGACGTGCCCCGGGGAGTCTATCAGATTGATGAGGTATTCCTCTCTGCCTGGAATGCAAGTTTACATCATGATCTCAATGCTGGGTACACATGACACTTTCCTCACCTGAGAATACCTGCACAAGACCCACAACTCTGAAACTAGTCCCAGTGTGGAAAATGGAAAGAAACTCAGGCAGGCGAGGAGTTCAGGGAAAGGAAGGCTGAGTGACACATCCTGCCTGGGGCTGAGGGGTGACTCACTGTCTGTGTAATGCAGGGAGATGGCGCTGGATTTCATGGTGATGCCTCGGACCTGCTCGTCTTCTCTGCTGTCCATGTACCGCAACTGGAAAGGCAACATACGCCCCACGCCATGAATCAGACAGTATTCGGGAGAGGCCCCATATGGATACTTTTTGTTTTTGACACCTTTTTTCGGGAGTTGTGTGTTTGAGTGTGAGAGTGTGTGTGTGTGGGGGGGGAGTTGTATGTGTGAGAGTGTGAGAGTGTGTGTGTGTGTGTGTGTGTGTGTGTGTGCGCCAGTCACACCCAGCTACTGCTGGTAGTGCTTGCCATGTGCAAGGCAAGTGCCCTCCCCTCTGTACTATCACTCTGGACTCTCTGATGTCTTTAAACTAAAAAGTCTCTTGAATTTTAAAAAGGGAGAAGGGGAGGGCCAGAGCGACAGGACAGAGGGTAAGGCACTTGCTCTGCACGCAGCAGACCTGGGTTCGATCCAAAAACCACATATGCTCCTCCAAGGCTCCTAGGATTGATTCCTAAGGGCAATCAGGAGTAAGCCCTGAGCACTGCTGATGTGGCTCAAACTAACACCACTAATAAAGGGGGTGAGAAAGGGAGTTGTATTTTCTGTAGCCCATTCCAAAGAAGCCCCCACATAGCACACTCTCCCCAGAGTGCTGCCCACTCCAGGGCCAAGCCCAAATGACAGGGTGGGCCTGGGACAGGCTACAGAAGGCAGCCACGGTAAGGAGGCAGACAGAGGCTGTTCAGCGAGTCTGAACAGAGGGTAAATTCCAACTGATCATATTTGCTTTGTTGCTTGTATATTTTAGGGCCACACCCAAATGTGCTCAGGGCTGATCCCAGTCAGCCTAGCTTCTCAAGCCACCCCACTCATCCACCTGAGAACTTTCCCTCTCAGTGAAAACTTTCACCATCATGCCATTATCATCTGGCTGAGAAAAAACCTCTTCTTACACTCAGAAAATAATAGATATGGTTTGGAGAGATGTAACAGTGGATAGGGTGTTTGATTTATACATGGCTGATCCAGGTTCAATCCCCAGAACCCAACTGGTCCCCTGAGCATGGCCAGGAGTGATTCCTGGGTACAGAGCCAGGAAAAAGCCTTGAGAACCACAAGGTATAGCCCAAAATCAAATAAGAGAGATATGGAAAATAATAATAAGAAAATCAAAGCAAAGACAAGCAACTTTTTCTCAGGATCTCAGATACACAAATTACTCTTAGGGTTTCTTTTGGGAGGGGGGAGGGGTTTAGGGTAGGGAGATTACACCCAGTGGTTCTTGGGGCTTATTCTTGAGTACTGAACTCAGATCAGCCACATGCAAGGTTAATGATCTATATTCTAAACTATAGGCCAACTCCACCTTAGAGCTATGATTCATAAGGGTATACCAGGCCAACAGTTTATTACAGTACTTTACTGAAAGTTCTGAATAAAAGCAACATACCTTGCCTGCCAACCGGCTGGAAATGATCCCATTGCTAGATATGAGACAGTCAACCAGAGTAGTTTTTCCTGTTGAAACAATGTTAATTCAAATCTATTATTGTTTTTCCAAGGGGAGGCAGGACAAGGAGGATGGAAAATGTACCAACAAACTTAATATCTGATCCTAAGAACTGCTGTGACAAAAAACTTCCTGTTAGACTGAGGCCAGCAAGATCTAAGAGACAATTTCAAGCATTTCATTAGATCTTTCTCACCATCAGGAAGAGCATAAGCCTCAGCCCTACATAGTGCGACGGAGCAGGGTTTTTGACCTTTGTCACTGACCGACCATATTTCCTTCTATGACCCTGACTGGCATTTTCCAGTAAAACTACCTTTCCTTAAGAAAACATTTGTTTAGGAAAGAAATTCAGCCTACTGACCTGTCGCTATCCCGAGTGGTTCAGTTTGTGAAGCATCACATACTTGCAGCTCTCAATACAAACTAGTCTCCAATTAGAAACGATGCCAGAGTCCAGGAAAGTTGCAGTAGCTTTTCCCACAGACCACAACTAACGCCCACACCACTTCAAACTGTACAACAGGTGACTTCAAGGAGTGTTACCTTATACATCAATATGGGTGGTAACTGCAGAAGTTCAATGCTGGAGTCTGTGCGTGCATTATGCTATAAAGGCTCAGGGCCAATTGCCCATACTACTGACTCTGCTTTATGCAAAGCACCAGAATGGGAACAACATTTGGTACAGAGGAGACCCATTAAAACACCTGCTTGGGCGATCAGATCACAACAGGTCTTCCAGGTCAGAGGGTCAGTTTAGTAACTTTAAAACTGACTTCTACACACACACACACACACACCAGCCCTGAACTTGCCTGTAGATGTCCCAGGACACACACACGCACACACACACACACACACACACACACGCACGCCCTGAATTTGAATGCCAACTCTCTCTGGGGCTCCATATGCACCAGCTTGTAGATGTCCCAGGACACACACACACACACACACACACACACACACACACACACACACCGGCCCTCCCTGGCCCATGTATGCCAACACGCGGGTATGGAGGCACACAGTGACATTCACATTCACACACGCAGTGTCCCTCACCACAGTTCACGGGGACAGCACGCACACGGAGGTTCTGGGACACACTCGCCTCCATACTCACACGCGAGGCAGCCCGGAGAGCAATGTCCCGGGACAGGACACGCACTCACACTACACACACACTGAGACACAGACACACACACACACACACGCTCACCGTGGTCCACGTGCGCCAACACGCAGATGTTGCGGATCCGCGCCGGCTCCCTCTGCAGCCGCACCACGCGCTCCACGGCAGCCAGCACCATGGCCTGCGGGGCGGAGGGCGGCCGGCGTCAGCCCGGGGGAGCCGTCCCGCACCCGCCCGCGCCCCGGTCCCGGTCCCGCCGGGGCCCACGAAGGTGCTCCAGCCTCCCGGGCAAGAGGGGACCCGCCCGCCCGCCGGCCCTCGCTCACAGCCGCCGCCCCGGGCTCTCCACCGCCGCCGCCGCCACAGCCAGAAGTTGGAGCGTCTGTGGGCGGGGCCGCGCTGACCTCTGACCCGCGCGCCTGCGCAGCCAGAAGCGGCGCGCTGCCGGAAGCCGGAAGTTGGCGCCGCGCGGTTGCCACGGCGACGCGTCCAAGCGGACGAGACTCGCTGAACCGGAGCGCGGCCGAGAAGATGGGGACGCGGTGTCTGTGTCAGATCTGCACCTGCGGGTGAGGGCGCGCGGCAGCGGGGCCGCGGGTGTCGCCTCCCGGTCCCGGAATGGACGGGGACAGTGAGGGTTTGGAAAGAAAGACGGGGACAGTGAGAGGGAAAGAAAGACTTGGGGGGAGGAAGAAGGGTGGTGAGGCGAGGTGAGGGAATGGTTGCTTGCACGGGGCGAGGCATCTTCTAGGTAAGCTGGGGCTAGGAACTTTTGGTTCTTTGTTTTGTTTTTGGGAGAGAGCACCCCTGGCAGCCTACTCCTGGCAGGCTCGCTCTAGTCTAGGGGATGTCCAGGAACCAAACACCAGTCTACCTAGAGTGCAAGGCCAACTCCCAGCGCGGCTCCCCATCTTCCCCCCATCTCCACCCCCAAGGACTCCAGCCCTGCCGAGTCACTCCTCCTCAGCCACCACCTTCCTGTCTCACTGCTGACCCAGGGATCGGTCTACTGGAGACTCAGTAAATGTTAGGCGGCTCTCAGGCCCTGTCTGCCAACCCCTTTCTTTTCTATTTCTGGGGGACCACACTTGGCGACACTCAGGGGTTACTCCTGGCTCTCGTCTCAAAAGTCGCTCCTGGCAGGCTCGAAGGACCACTTGGGATGCTGGGGATTGAATCCAGGTCTGTCCCAGGTCTGCCTGTGCCAGCCAAACACCCTACCACTGTGCTATTGCTATGGTCCCATGGAGATTTTTTTTTTTTTTTTTTTTTTGGTTTTTGGGCCACACCCGTTTGACGCTCAGGGGTTACTCCTGGCTATGCGCTCAGAAATCGTCCCTGGCTTGGGGGGACCATATGGGACACCGGGGGATCAAACCTTGGTCCTTCCTTGGCTAGCGCTTGCAAGGCAGACACCTTACCTCTAGCGCCACCTTCCCGGCCCCCATGGAGATATTTTTTGCATGTTTGTTGCAAAGCTCAGTTACATGGTTGTTGTTTATGATTAACACAGGTAGGTGAAATGAAATGGATCTACGAACCCGTGTACAAGAAAATCCTTTGTTTTTGTTGCCACAGTACCGTATTTTCCGGCGTATAAGACGACCCCCTAATCTTGCAGTTAAAACATAGGTTTAGGCCTATATTCGCTGTATCAGACAGAACGTTCCTGTGCTGCAACTGTATGTACCACAGTGAGCCAATCCCAACAAGCAAAGGTCCAAAGGTTCTACTGTCATAGACTTCCTCTCTGACTCTGGCCCATCTGAGCAGGCTTTTGACAGTGTAGATTCGGGTCCAGAACGTTGTCTAATTTGCATGCATCAAAAGCCTGCTTGGATTGGCTGAGTTAGAGAGGCAGTCCGAGCAGCCTGGCAGTGATTGGTGCAGAACAGTGTCTAATTTGCGTGCCTAAAAAGCCTGCTTGGATTGGCCGAGTTAGAGAGGCAGTCCGAGCAGCCTTGCCGTGATTGGTGCAGGATCGAGTTGGAAAATTCGTTTTGTAGCAATATTCAGACAATTTCTGTTTAGCGGCATATTGAAACATGTTTCGGGATATACTCGGCGTATAAGACGATCCCCAATTTTCGGTTGACTTTTTTTTTGTTTCAAAAGTTGTCTTATACGCTGGAAAATACGGTATCTTGGTTACCAGTTAGTCCCACCCAGCTGTGAGCACTGGGCACTCCTGCTGGCATCAGGCCATGATGCAGCTCTCACCAGCCTCCACAAGGGAAGGGAAGGGAAGGGGGACACATGTTCCCCTTACATTCGCCTGTGCCCTGCCTCTCTGTGCCTATGTTCCATGAACCTCAGCTGAGGTTATAGAATTATCCAATGGCCTTGCACAGAAAAATGGGTTCAAGGAGCCCAGATGCTAAAAGGGACCTGCCCCCAGGAGAAACCAACCTCAGGTACTGAGGAGGTCTGGAGGGGCTGTACTAACCTACTAACCTATGACATTCCAGCATTTTTGTTGTTGTTGTTTTCTGGCCACACCTGAGCTCAGGCCTCACTTGAAGGCTGTCCTGGGGGGCTCTTTGAACATATCTCCAAATTCTCAAGCTGTGAAAGGCTGCAAAGGGTCTGTGTGCACTGCAAGGGATATGTACAGGTAAGCTGAGGTAAGTACCCTGAAGCCATAACAGAGCCCAGCACAGGGGCGGCTGGGCTATGTTAAAATAGGGTGTGTGAGGGGGGTGGATAAGTGTGTGTATATGTGTGTGGGTGTGTCTGTCTGTCTTCTGGTTCAAAAGGACTATGTTGCTTTCTCCTGGTCTCCTATGATCTGGTCTGTCCCACTAGATGAGTGATCCCTAAGTGTGTATATATGGGGTGATGTTGGGGGGGGGAGGAAGTTGCTTAAATGGCTTGTCTGGGGAAAGTGAAAACTCAGGTTATAGAAGACCACCAGGAAAAAGAAAGTGTTCCCTAAGCCAGAGGGGCCAAATGCCTCTCTTTGGGTAACACGCTGAGTATCTAAATGGGGAAGTGGGGTCAAGGTTACTTTCAGCTTTGGTGGCAGAAAAACTAGATATTAAATGTGTGGCTCGGAAATATAGTCAGATGTAGGAACAGAGACACAAGACAGTGTCGTGCCAAAGAGTGATGAATGCAGTTAGAGAAATAATTACATTGAGAACTATTAACAGTGAATGAATGAGGCAAGTAAAAAGCCTGTCTAGGATACAGGCAGGAGTGGGGGAGGGAAGAGATGGGGCATTGGTGATGGGAAGGTTGCACTGGTGAAGGGGGTTGTTCTTTACATGATCGAAACCCAACCACAATCATATTTGTAATCAAGGTGTTTAAATAAAGATATTAATAATAATAAAAAAAGTGCCTTGTGGGCAGGCAGCCAGGCTGGTTTGGTCCTGGCATCTCTGACATTTCCATGAGTACTGTCAGGTCTTACTCCTAAGCAAGAAGCCAGGAACAGCAGCTGAGCACCCTGAGCAGGACATTTCCTGCCTCCCTACCCTCCAATAAAGCAACCCCCCATTTTCTCATTTGCTAGAGGGGCTCAGCCAACTGATGAGACTGCGTAGACTCTGATCTGTGGGTTCAGGCAGGCATTCTCCGAGGCTGAATCAGCCCAGGGTAAGCTGTAAGGATCAGTGCCTGGAGACTATGACTCCACCTTGGGGCAGAAACTGGTATTCCCAGCGCCCCTCGGCTCAGAAACTGGAACCCAGGCATTGGGAAGCATAGTATCTCTTCTCTGAGAGGGCCTGCTATTGAGGGCATTATGGGGGTAGGGTGGGATGGGGTGGGTAATTGGGGTTCACAGTGTTGAGACAAGACTCAGGTTCCAAGCTGCTGACCATGATGCTGAAAGACAAAAGCAAACTTGCCACATTCAATAAAAAGGTAAAGCTGGTCAAGTTTTTTTGTTTTTAAAGGGGTCTAAGGAGCCAGAGAGATAGTACAGTGGTAGGGCGTTTGCCTCGCAAGCAGCGCAAGCAGCTGATCCAGGACGGACGGTGGTTCGAATCCCAGCATCCCATATGGTCCCCTGTGCCTGCCAGGAGCAATTTCTGAGCAGAGTCAGGAGTAACCCTGAACACCATTGGGTGTGACTCAAAAACCAATAATAATAGTAATAAAAGGTGCCCGAGTGATAACACAGCAGTAGGGCATTTGCCTTACATGTGGCCAACCTGGAACAGACCCAGGTTTGATCCCCGGCACCCCATATGGTCCCCCAAGCCTGCCAGGAGCGATTACTGAGAGCAGAGTCAGGAGTAACCCTTGAGCATCGCTGGGTGTGGCCCAAAAACCAAAACAAAAAACAGTGAAAGCTAATGCTGTCCCCACCGTCTACAAAGTGAGTAATGCAGAGAAAAGAACGGAAGAAATACCCTGTCCAGGTCCGGAGAGATAGCACAGCGGTGTTTGCCTTGCAAGCAGCCGATCCAGGACCAAAGGTGGTTGGTTCGAATCCCATTGTCCCATATGTACCCCCCCCCCCCCCGTGCCTGCCAGGAGCTATTTCTGAGCAGACAGCCAGGAGTAACCCCTGAGTAATGCCGGGTGTGGCCCAAAAACCAAAAAAAAAAAAAAATGCCCTTTCCTACAAAGTTAGGAAGTTTGGGGTCTGAGGCCACCGATGTCAGCCCGGAGGGGACAAGATTGCAGCCATTCCCTCCTCCACCCCTCATCCCCGTCTGCTGCTCCTTCCTGGAGGTGTCACAGAGAGGATGATCGGGTGGCTTCTTTCCTGAGTCACTCCCAGCTGGTCTGGTCCTGCAGCCCCTCTGCTCTGCCCATCTGTGCCTCCTTCCTGTTCCTCCCAGCTACACTAAGCTGTTCTCCTCTAACCCCAGCTGTCCCTGGCCATTCTTTCCACATAGTATGGAACCTCAAAGATGTCAGCCCCAAGAAACACTAGACTGTGACGTTTCAAAGCAGTGGGATGGGCCATTCCTACTAGTACACTTGCTTGGGTTTGCTACTAGTTTTGTCGTATCTTCTTAAAATAATGCAAGAGAGGGGCCGGAGCAGTACTGCAAATGATAGGGCATTTGCCTTGCATGTGCTAACCTAGGATGGACCGCAGTTCCATCCCCCATCGTTCCATATGGTCCCCCAAGCCAGGAGCAATTTCTGATTGCATAGTCAGGAGGAGTAACCCATGAGTCTTACCAGGTGTGACCCGAAAATCAAAAAAAAATTCAATGCGAGAGGTTTGAGCAAAAGTGCAGAGGGGAAGGTGTTTGCTTTGCATGTATGTGGTTGACCTGGGTTCGTTCCCTTGCATCCCAAAAGGTCCCTCATGCAGCTCTAATTCTGCCTTTGTTCCATGTCTCTGGTTGCAGATGAATTTGAAGGCAAATGTGACCTTTAGTTTGTCTCTGCACAGGCGCCATCACTGCCCATCTGGGCCCACAAGGATCTATGAAAACACTGGCAAGTTTTGTCCCTCCACCGAGTACTTGGAGAAGTACCCTGCATATGGTACAGTGGTACCGCCCAAGTCATTCCAGCCCTGCACAGCGCTGGCTACAGAGCATGGCAGAATGGAAGACATCACCACCTTTAAGTAAATAGTGAGAACCCGCAGCTCACTTCCCCTAAACTGCTCTAGGTATTTTCTTCCTGCTTAAATGGAGCTAATCAGTTCACATAGCAAAGTCCAGGAGGCAAAACTGAGTCTGAAGAGGAGAGAAAGAGGCGTCAGGAACAGTGGAGAGGGGCCCGAGGTAGAGCAGCACAGGGTTCCCCTCCTGCTGCATCAACACACTGGCTCACTGTGCAGGGCTTTTCTGGGTTCACGCTGTTTGCATTTCTGATCTGACTGCCTGAACTTGCCTGAACATCTTTCAGACTGTGCAGTTCATCTAAATTCTAAGCCCATCTACTCCCTGGGAAAGGCCCTCCACACACATGGCCCTCCAGCTGTGTGAGAGACACCCCAACTATTTTTGCCAGGAGGGGCAGATTTGAGCAGTACTTCCTGGCTCCCAACGGGCTATTTCTGGGTCCTTTCTCAGGAATGACCCATTAGTGCTTGGGGGACCACATGCAGCTACTGTCATCAAACGGGTTTGGCCACATGCTAGGGAGAGTCTCTATTCTCTTGCTCGCTAACATAAGCTGCACTCTGATTCTTAGCAAATCAGAACCACTTTCTTGCATACGGATTCCTCAGCTGTACCCCTGATCCTAAGACTTCTCAAGCTTTAAACAAAAGGACATAAACTTGAGCCCCACACTTAACATCGGCAGGACCAAGCATGTTGGCAAGGCCATGCGTACGCGTCTATTCCAGGTCAGACTACCGTCCCCACAAGATGAGCCCTCCCCCTCGCCATGTGCTGCAGGAATACCAGCCCCCAGCAGGGAGCATGGACCATGATACCACTTACATTCGGGACTTCACACCACACCAGGTGCAGCCCGTGGTGATGGTGCAGCCCCTGGAGAGGCGGCCAGAAAAGACAGGGAAGCTGGACACTGTCCCCACCTATAAAGGTAACAGGTTCATAGAGGTGACCCAGCCGCCAAGGGGAACGGCCCATCAGGCCTGGCTTCGGGAGCCAAGCCCTATCCAGGTGGTTGGGCAGAGGCATTTCTGGCTTTGCTCTGGTGCCCAGCTGGATCCAGGCTCGAGGAGCGAGACTGGTTTGGTGCTCCATGGAGCACTGTATGGGACACTCCTCCCCCCAATAAAATACATCAGAAATTCCCTTATGGTGTGGATGCTGGGCTACCTGTGTACCCACTGTCGGGCTGGCTGAGCTGAACGAAGAAGGATCTGGTTACAAAATGATGTAATTCATAGGCAAGATGAGGGAGCCATGAGGAAGGCCTTGACAGAAACTAGAGGCTCTTTGTGTCCCAAGCCCCAGCATGGGTGTCACTCCAAGAGTGGGACGGAGGTAGAGGAACCTTCATGCAGACTTTCTGGTCACATGTCATTTCTGTTTGCCCCAGATGACTACAGGGTCTGGGCTGTTCCAAGGCGCAAACTGCACAAGCCGGAGCACATGTATCAGCCCCCCACAGCACAGTTCGGGAACCTTACCACCTGCCAGGTTGACTTCATTCCCCACGAGATCGCGCTGCAGCCCAGCCTCAAACCCCACAAGGTGGGCCCATACCCTACTGCCCCTTTCAATGGCGATACCAGCCACCGCCGGGACTACATACCCTATGAGTTGCCGCCTCGGCCGGTGAGGCCCCAGGCCAAGTACAAGGCCGCCAGTCAGCCCATGGAGAGCCTCACCACCCATCGTGGGGCCTTCCGGGGCCTTGCTGGCCCAGCTGCCAAGCCCTACAGACCTACGGACACCCGGGCCAGCCCCAAGGCCCACTTTGCAGGAAGCACGGAGTTCAGGGAGAGCTTCCAGCCCTGGCAGGTGGCGCCCCCCAAGGTCAAGGTGCCACCTGAGTACATGCCCCCTGTGGGCACCATGCAGCAGACTAGCACCAGCCACCTAGACTACGTCCCCCACCAGGCAGCACGTGTGCCCCCTGCCAAGCCAGCGGCCCACAGGAGCAGCAGCCAGGGCCCCTTCCAGGGCACCAGCACCACACACCATGATTTCCCCGCCTGGCAGGCCAGAGGCCAGGAGCCTGTGCGGCCGCAGCAGCTGCTGCCCGGCCCATCGGGGAAGTTCGAGGGCCTGAGCACCTTCAAGTCTCACTACGTGCCATATGCCCTGATCCCCACGCAGAGCTGCAGGCCCCCACCAGGCCCTGCACGAAGCAAGGTGCCTTTCCATGCTGCGACTGTGTATGCCACTGAGTACATCCCCAAACGGCCAGCAGTATGTCCGGCCAGCTTCTCCTCGCCCCCTGGCTACATCTTCACGAAAACGGACTCCCGTGGCCACCATTTCTTCCGCCAGCTGACCCCCATGGTGGAGGCCTTCTGAGGACCAAAAGCCAGCTGCCTGGGGTGAGACCAGCTCCACAGAGTAGGTAAGAGAGAATGAGAGCCCAAATCGAGCACACCTTCACTTCTGAGACAGCCAAATAGAAGACTGTGTCAAGCTCATGAAAACAAAGATCAGTAAATGGATGACATTAGACCAAGAAGCTTCTTCCCCTCTTCAGGAAATGCAAGCCAGAACACAAAGACAACAAACAGCACTTGGGCCAGAGTGATAACACAGTGGGGAGGGTGCTTGTCTGGCATGCTGCCAACCCGGGTTAGATTCCCAGCATCCTATAGGGTCCCCCCAAGCACTGCCAGGAGTGATTCCTGAGTGCAGAATCAGGAGTAACCCCTGAGCACCTCTGGTGTGGCCCCAAAACCAAACAATACAGCACACAGACTGTTAAGGGGTTACTATAAAGGGCTACCATCAAAGATATATAAGGCACTAATAAAACATTATAAGAAAAAATATCCAAGCCTCATAAAAAGGTTTGGGAAGAAGAAATGAACAGAAACTTCCTCAAAGAAGAAATACAAATGGCCAAAAGACATGTGAAAAAAATTCTATCAGTATTCTTCAGGGAAACGCAAACCAGAACAATGAGATATTACCTCATTCCAAAGAGAATCTAAAGAATAAAAACCACCAATGTAGATGTGGATGTGGGGAGAAAGGGACTCTCATACACTGCTGGTAGGAATGCCGACTAGCCCAGCCTTTCTGAAAAACAGTACAAACATTCCTTAAAAAACTAGGGATTGGGGATGGAGCAGTGGTGCAAGAAGTAAGGCGTCTGCCTTGCACACACTAACCTAGGACGGACTGCAGTTCAAACCTCCAGTGTCCCATTTGGTCCCCAAAGCCAAGGGTTATTTCTGAGCACACAGCCAGGAGTAACCTCTGAATATCACTGGGTGTGGCCCAAACTCCCCCCACCCAAAAAAGAAACAACCAAAAAAACTAGGGATTGAGTGTCTATTTGATCCCACAGATTTTAGTTATTGGTATCTATCCCATGGGCCCAAGAACACACTGGAGAAAGACATTTCTCTGTTCCTTGCAGCACTACCCACAACAGCTCAAATCTGGACACAACCCGTGTTAAAGAATAGATGAGTGGATGAAGAAACTATGGCATATCTCCACAAATGGAATATGACCTGGCCATAGAGAAAGAGAAAATCAAGCATTTTCTGCTACATGGATGGATCTGGAGAGTATTGTGCTGAGTTAAAGGTAGTCAGAGGGAATGAGATAGACACTGAATAATTTCGCTTATACTCAATATATAAAGAAACACAAATGCCCAAAGACAGTGGAAACAATGTAAGAACTGGTCTTCGGTACGGACATGCCACTATGGAGGTTGGGGGACAGGACCAAATGGGGCAGCACCTACGGTGGAGGGAAGTGTTCAACTATGCATAGGGGATCCTGGAGGGCTGAAAGTGTCATATATGAAACACCAGCAGCACCAGTCCTGTAAACCACAGTACAAAATCTGTTTTTTAAAAAGGGGCCTTTTGGAGCCAGAGTGGTGGTGCAGGAGTAGGGTGTTTGTCTTGCATGCAGCTGACCTAGGACAGACCACGGTTTGATTCCCCAGAGTCCCATGTGGTCCCCCGAGCCAGGAGCGATTTCTGAGCACATAGCCAGGAGTAACCCCTGAGTGTCAACAGGTGTGGCCAACCCCACCCCCACCCCAAATGCCTGCCTCTTGTAGAAGCAGTTTGTGGGAGGCATGGGTGGAGGAAGTGGACAATGGTGAAGGGATCAATGTTGAAACATTATGTGCCTGAAACCCAATCAGAAAGAACTTCATTATTTCATGGTGACTAAATACAACTTTCTTCCATAATAAAAAAATTTACAAAAAGAAAAGAGAGTTCCTGATTCTTAATTTCTCACAGGGAATCAGTCCCTGGACACATCTAGTCTTTCTGAGGCTCCTGTGTGCTGAGCTGCAGTTTTCTCTTTCTGTGGGCTCAGGACTGACTCTTGGCTCTGCACTGAGAAATCCTTCCTGGTGGTGCCGGGGATACAACTGCAGTGTTTGGGACCACACCAGGGTCAACTGCAGTCAGTGCAAGTGCCTGCACCCTGTATCATCACCACCTACCCACAGCTGCTTTCAGCCCCGATATGCTATGTGGCCATCAGAATCCTCTTCACAGTTATGTTCATGCCTGGTTTCTCAAGTGTAAAGAGTAGTCTGGAAACTGGCTGCCTAACTCCTATGGGCACCTGCCTGGCTCCTTGAAGGCCTCCGAGTGGCACGGAATGGGCATGCACATCTCACTGTGGCAGGTATGGCAGGCCCCTGTGTCTTGACTCTGTCCAGCCTTCCTTGAAGGCTGCTGATGCTGCTTCTGGAGCAGCAGACTCTGGGATGTTGCTGATCCACAGGCCACTCTGCATGTTGCAGGATGGACAGTTAGTGGTCTATTTTCCTCTTAGAGGAGCTGGACAGGAAAATGGGCATGTGGGAAGAGGTTGAGAGAGGACAGCCACCGTGGAGTGGCTGCTAATGCTTCGAAGGAACCTGGCACCAACCCGCTGAGTTTCCCTGGATAATGCGTGCAGGACAGCACAGCATGACTCACTGGCTCACACTGTCTTCTGGGGCTCCCAGTGTTCCAGTGATGCCTTAACTGACAGGAAGTTCAGCAATGTGTGCGTGAGGAGCCTCATGTATCTGAAAGCAGTAGGGAGAAGGGCCATGCCTGCTGTCTCTGGGTTCACCTGTATTTGCCCCACAAGCAGGGAGCAGGGTCCATGTCTGGTGTCTCTTGGTTCACCTGCACTTGCATCCACAGCGGGGAGAAGGGTCCATGTCTGATCTCTCTGCAACTTGAACAAAGAAGCATCAATGAAACAATGGCTGTACCTGAGCCTGTTTTCTCTGGAAAATGCAGAAAGTTAATCTGCACCTCGTGAGCTGTTTGACCCTCCTGAGCAGGTGCATCCTTCTTCCTCACCCTCAGCCAGTGTCACCGGCAAAGGAAGACCCTGATGAAAGCAATGTTGAGAGGCTGGAGCTGGGGGTCACAGGTTCTCTGCCTCCTCAGGAAGCAATGCTGGGTGGCTCCCGGCCTCTAAGAACCAAGGGAGGATAACCTGGGCATTTCCAACCAGCACTCAGACTGTCCCATACAGAGGAATAGCCCTAGAGCAAGGTGTTGCCCTTCACACAAGAACCTGTGTACCTGTGGGCCTGAGTAGGAGGAGGGAAAAAAACCACTGCAGTGTTTGAGGGGTCCCATTGTTACCTGAAGGCAGGGGTCCTCAAACTTTTTAAACAGGTGGGCCAGTTCACTGTCCCTCAGACCACTGGAGGGTCTGACTATAGTAAAAACAAAACTTATGAACGAATTCTTATGCACACTGCATATATCTTATTTTGCAATGAAGAAACAAAACAGATACAAATACAATATGTGGCCCGTGGGCCATAGTTTGAGGACCACTGCCTGAAGGTATCACTGTTATCTGGGGGGTCCCATGGTTACCTGGGGATCCTATTGTTACAAGGTGCCCCATTGTCACCTGGTAAGTCTTACTGTTGCCTGGGAGCTGCATTGTTACCTGAGTATCCCGTTGTTTCCTAAGCATCCCATTAGTACCTGAGTGTCCCATTGTTGCCTGAGAGCTGCATTGTTTCCTGAATATACCATTGTTACCTGAGCTCCCCATGGTTATCTGAATGTACCATTGTTACCTGGGAACCCCATTATTATCTGAGCTCCCCATTGTTACCTGGGAGCTGCATTGTTACCTGAATGTCCCATTGTTACCTTGGAGCCCCTTTGTTATCTGGGGGTCTTTTGTTATCTAGGGGTCCTATTGTTACTGAAGTCCCCATTGTAACCTAATGTCCCATTGTTACCTGAATGTCCTATTGCTACCTAGGAGCCCACTATTACCTGGAGGGCAGTACTACTATCTGAGCTTCTACTGTTGATCTCTCAGGCTCTACCACTGTTACCATAGTGGCCTGTTACTATGAAATGATTTATGTCTTCAGAAAGTGACCCCAGAAACCCTGGGGGATCTCGGAGAAGGAGGAAGGCTCTTGGGAACAATCAGGAAGATGACTTAGGAGGTTATGGTCCAGGGCCCCCTCCCAGGCAGGTATCCCCCTGAGCACTCTACCTTCCCACCCCTAACACCACACAGCACCCCTCCCCAGTTGCTCTAGTACCTGTCCCACCCCTATTACCTCCGAAGTACTCTCTCCCCCCTGTAAGGCAGTAATTAGAGGGCCCACCTGTACTCCTGACCTCTGCATGGTTCTGCAGGTTAGGGCTACTCTGTACTCGCCAATTTCCCCACCCCACCCCCCAATCCAGGAAGGTCCTGGGCACAGACTCCAGGGTTGTGGACACATAGGAGCATCTGAAGGGCTGAAACTACCACACACAGGTACCATCACCTGAGCTGATAGCCACTTGCACAGGGATAGGTCTCAGCTTCAGAATGGCCACCAGGCACCAGGTGAGCAGAACCTGAGAGTATTAAGACTCGAATCTTCTCCGGCAGAGGCACAAAGACTAGAAAGGCTGCTCCCAGGAGAAATAGTTCTTTATTTGGTGCAGCATCTCTACTGGTCAAATGTTGCACCTTGATATGTACTACAGCAGCGCTGGAGCATTTTCCAGACCCTCTGCCTCTCCACTCACACTCGGCCCAGTGCCGAGTGGAGGGATTCACTGGCTGTGGGCCTGTGCCTGCTCACACCCACCTCATTGCCCCAATGTGGGCACACCCAGCACTATCTCTCCCAGACCATCACTCATGGTGAGGCAGGTAGTCTCTCCAACATGAGCTGGAGCCCCACGCCTGATCAACCTCAGAACTTGTGACTCAGCTCCGGATCAAGCACCCATCAAGATCTCTGGCCGGATCATTGCCAGCGCTCCCTGTAGGACCCAGCCTGCCTGACTCCCCCAGGCCAACCACACCATCTAGCACCTGACCCCACTGAACCCCTCCCTGCAACAGCGCCTCACCTCATCCATACTCCTTCCCAAATCCCTCCAGTCCTGTCCCGCCACAGCCTGCCAGACCCCAGCCTAAATGCTGCAGGATCTCAGTGGTCCCTTTCCCAGGACACCCCCTTCCTACAGTCCCTCATAGTCACTTCCTTCTGGCACTTCCAGAACACTCCACAGGAGTTCCGGTCAGTATGAGCAGAAAAGTAGGTGGCTCTGTGGCCAGTGCTCAGGCCGCTCCGTAAAGGTCCCTCCAGCGAACGCTGGTCCTTCCTCCAGAGAGCCAGGTCCATCTGGTCTTCTGACAGTGTTGGACCTTGCCAGGCCCTGTGGAAAGCACCCTGAGGGGTGTCCCTGCTCTGCCCAACTTGTGCAATGATGTCACTCTTCGCCTCAGAGTGCAGAAACTGGAGTTTTCCTGAACAGCCACGGGACGGGACCTGCCTCCACTTCCCAGCAGGTCCAGGGCCCTGCGTCTGTCTCAGAAGCACAGTAGCTGTGGACGCTCCAGTGGTCAGTCCCCTGCAGGCAGCAAAGAAGAGGCAGCAGCTGTTGGAAGCAGCAGCCACAGGGGCCTGCATCCATCCTAGTGCCACTGGGCCACAGTTCTGCCCCAAATGGGTTCCATGGCCCCTAATAACCACCAGCATCGAACACTGCATAGTTGAGTCCAGTCACTGGGGTCACTGGGTGGTCCCAGGTCCTGAGTGGTGGTTCCAGGGCAGTGAAGGACAGGTGAGGGTGCTCTTGCTCCTCTCTGGGTGCCCAGGATCCCCAGAAATGGGAGGATGGAGGTGTCCAGGAATGAGAGGATTTAGGCCCTGGGAATGAGGACGGAGGAACCCAAGAGGGTGTGGGCTTCAGAGCAGGGGCAGGCAGATGTGGGGCTACATACGCTCACATGGGGGGCCCAAACAGGGTCTCCAGGACGCTGGCTTGTCTCTCTGCACGCAGCGTCCCTCAGCCAGTGGCAGGCAGGTATGGGGATGCACACAGTCTATCCTGCGGGCCTGGATGCCCCCACCACAGGTTGCAGAACAGGGCCCCCAGGGGTGCAGGAGCCAGCAGCTCACACAGTGCCGTGGTGTGGGGCTCCTCCTGGAACAGGCTCTGAAATAATAGCCCCCACAGGGATAGGACTCTGTCAGCACAATCTAGACTGTGGGGGCAGGCACCACCACAGTTCTTTATACAGCCAGGCAAGAGGAGGGGGGTGTACCCCAGGAAGAGCAGGAAGGAAGCAGAAAGGCAGGAGCTGTCGTGAGCCCCATGTCCTTCCCTTGAAAGAGGTCTGGAGGGATGATAGGCCAAGAGCTCCAGGGGCTTGAGGCAGGGTCAAGGCAATGCGGCTTTTAGCCAGTAGGGGGAGCCTCCTCCTAGGAGTCTGTCCAGCTTGCGGACTTGCTGGCGGACAAGAATCTTAGGGGATCAGATACTGATTGTGCAGAATGTCTGGGGAGGCAGCATGAGCTCAGTTACAGGCCAAGGTACCCCAGGATGGGGGATCAGGTCCCGCAGCCAAGACAAAAGACAGGTGAGGAGGAGGAAGCAGCAGTAGCAGCCTTGTGTCCTTTCCTGGCCCTGAGCAATCACAAGCAAGGCTTCCTGGCTGAGGGAGATGTTACTTCGGATCTGCGGATGGGGGCACCGCAAGCACTATCCCAGCAGAACCAAAGCCCAATTGGGATGACCTTGAATCAGCTACAGCAGCGCAGAGGTCACATGCTGTGAGGAACTCCTCTAGCAGTTGCCTCTCTCTCTCTCTCTTCTTGGGGCTCTTGCAACTAGTCCATGTATGTACATCAGAGAACATTCTGGAATGCTGCAGCGTGAGAGGGAATTGGGTGGGGAGGGGTCTGGCAGCACCTACCTACTGTCCTCACAGCTGGAGTCATTGTGGGAGACACATGGCCCCTGGAGTGGTTGTGAGCTCACGGCATGGCCAAGGCACTGCGCAGGGCACTGGAATAGAGCCAAGGCTGGGTCAGCAAGGCAAGGTTGAGGGGTTTAGGGAGTGATGGCAGGGGTCTGGTACTCAATGGGCAGAGTTGTCCTGATCTATGGTTGCTTCCCCATGAACATCAGCTATTCATGAGGTCAGCTGGAGTGACTGCCCAGTGCACTGGCCTCACCATCTGTGAATGGTCACTGCCCCAAGTCCCCCCCACTTTTGGGGAGTTTTTTGGGCCACACCCAGTGACATTCAGGGGTTACTCCTGGCTATGCGCTCAGAAATCGCTCCTGGCTTGGGGGACCATATGGGATGCTGGGGGATCGAACCACGGTCCATCCTCGGCTAGCATGCACAAGGCAGACGCCTTATGTTCTATGCCACCACCCCAGCCCCAAATTTCCCATTTTGAGAGCCCTTCCAAGAGTGCAGGGTGGGGGGCATTCCTTGACCTGATGGTCCAGCCAACATCAGTGGTGCTGGTTCTCTCAGACCACAATGGAGTGCTGGGATCAGACTCTCGGCCTCAGCACACACGGTCTGTGCTCAGCCCTTCCGACTCCCTCCTGGACACCTGCCTTTTCACTCCTGCATTCTTGGCTGCACTCAGACGCTAGTCCCAGATATTTTTGGGGAAAATAGGAAGTACTCCTGTGTGAAAAGTCTGCACTCAATTCACTGAGCCATCATCACCTTCCATTTGGAGACCCCATTCATTCTGGCATACTTGAGGCTTCTCAAGGAACCAGTACCCACCATGGCTTGTGGCTGTGCTCACTGAGTGCCTCCCAGTACATCTTCACTTCTCCTCCACTCACCACCTGCCCACAGTCTTGGGCTTATGTACTGATCCTGGCACTACATGGGATCTCCCTGCAGGGCCAGTTCAGAGGACTGTCCCCATCCCACTTAATGGCTCAATCCACTCTGGCCTTCTAGGGCTGAATCCAACAGCAGCGCCCTTATAGGAAGGCCAGACGGGACATGGCTAGCCTCACCTGGTCCACTGGCTTGACATCCCACTGGTCACACGGGGGCCCAGCACAGGCCTTTTTGTCTGGGGGCCGATCCCTGGGAGCACAGGCCTGCGGAGCCACCAGCTGCACCTCTCCCGAGCCTCGGGTACGCCAGCACATCACTTGGCGATGGTGGAGGCCCTCACCACAGGACACTGAGCACATGGACCAGGCTCCTGTCACCCACCTGGGAATAGAGCCCAGACAGGTCAGATGGGAAGGAGGAGAAAGGAAAGAATGGTACACATGTAGACATATCCACATACACACAAAATGTGTATACATGTATACATACATATGTACTTACACAGTCATACACAGTAGGCCACAGGCCATTTCATAGTACCACTACCCTCCCAGAGCAGAGGGGGACATGGCTTGCACTGCTGCACCATTCCCTCACTGCAGGGGTCCCCGTGGCAGGGCTGGAGCAGGTGCCTGGCTAGCCTGTTGCAGTGGGTCTCCGCCTGCAGCAGGTCATGGAGATGTTGGGGCCCGCCTCTGCCTGGTAAGTCCAATCTGCCCAAGGAGGCTGCAGGCAGGCCCAAGGTGTGTCCACAGGTTTGAAACAAGCAAGGAAGCAGCACAACAGTGTTGGGGCACTGCAGTCTCAAGGTGCTAAAGAATTTTGGAGGTGCTACAGTTTTAGGATACAACTGGGTTTGGGGTGCTGCAGAGTATTAGGGTGCTGCTGCAGAGTTGTGGAGCACTGCAAAATAGGGGTTGCTGCAGAGGCCAGTGTTGTCTGGGGATGAGGCAGCTGCATGAAATGGCCACAAAGAGCTCAGGGCTGTGCCTCAGTGTTTGGAGACAGAGCAGTGGGGCCCAGAGTGGACCTGGGATCTGAGTGGAATGAAAGTTTCAGGGATGGGGGCACAGCAGGTGGGAAGGAGAGTTAGGGAGCCTACTTCTGGGGACTGGAGCTGTGTGACTTGGGCCCTATGACCTGTGACCTGGGCCCTTTCAACCCTGAGGCCCCCATAGTAGTATCCAATGGCTCCTGGCTATCTCAGAACCCTGGGGACAGGTGGGACCCATACCTGGGGGGGCAGTCCTGGCGGTGGCACGGCTGCCCAGATGCCTGTGGTTTCTGCAAATGGGCACACAGGGCCTCACTCACGCGCTGCCCTGTGGCTGTCACACATTCAGCTCTCTGGACACGGCTCCCCAATGGGCCGCAGGTGGCTGAACATGGTGTCCAGTGTCCCAGCTTCCATGAAGACTCTGGGGGATGGACATAGAGTCAGGGCAGTGTGTGTGAGACAGGAGCTCTGGAGATACCTTTGGCCCATGGGAGGTGCCTCAGCCTGGCTACAAACATTCACTCCCGTCACAGGCTTCTAGCTCTGAGACCATGGCCAGGGAAGGAGCTCTGGAGAATCTGAGCCACCACCAAGGTTTGTCTCTCTTGTAGGGACACATTAGCTCAGGGCTAACTCCTGGTTCTGTGTTCTGAGATCATTCCCAGCTCTGTGCTTGGGGTTCACTCGCAGCTCTCTGCTCAGTGCTCACATCTGGTGGAGCTCAAGAACCTTCTGTGGTTCTGAGGATGGAAATTAGCTTGACAATGTGCTTCTACATGTTATGAGCTGTTGAGCCCATGCATACGTGTACACATACATATGTGTCACTTGAGGGATATCCCATGTGAGTGCACATGCTTGTACATGTTATGTGAGTAAGCATATTATGCATGTGTGTGATGTGAGTTTTCTATGTGTAGTTTGCACGTATGCTGGTGTGCGTGAATGTGTGATTGGCACATATACTGCAGATGTCTATCTGTGGAATTCAGTGTTTTTGTAAACAAACATGTGCATTCACATATGTGCACAAATATGTGGTGTGAGCATGTGTGTCTGCAGGAGCACCCCAATACAGGTGCATACACGTGTTGGGCTGCAGGGAGGAAACCGAGTCAGGGATCCAGAGCAGAAGGGACAGGTGCAGGGAGGAATCGAAGGGACTTGGATGTCAGGGAGATGTGAATGGCCAGGGTGGGCTCCCTGGCAGAGTAGCCAAAGGAGAGCTATGAGCAGGCAGAGGAGGAACTGGGACCCAGGCAGCAATTCAGGAGTAGCAAGCTGACTTGGCCGTGGAGCGTGGGCCCACTTCTCACCCTGCAGGCGCAGCTGGGTCCTGGCCATCACCTGCCCCAGGGCATTGGTGGCTGTGCAGATATAGGTGCCCTCGTCCTGGAGGCTGACACTGCGCAGCCGCAGGGTTGCACCACGAGCAGTGACATTACTGTTCCTCAGGAGTCCTACTCCAGTCTTCTCCCACGTCACAGTAGGCTTGGGGACACCTTTGGGATCAAGATCACAGGACAGAAGTAAGTACCTGGAGGAGTAGACCAGAGAACCCTGGGACAAGAGTAGATGGATCTGAGACAGGCCAAGATCCTCCCAGCTAGGTATGGGCAGAAAGGGGTCTCGAGCCTCTATGCATCCCTAGCCAGCGTCCCAGCTGGCAGGCTTGATTCACAAGACGTTTGGGTGAGAGGCCAAACGTGAGAGGTTTGAAGGTGAGACAATGAAAAGTCAGGATGTGAAGGAAGAGCCAAAGGCTAGAGCCACGATACTGGGGAGGGCAATGGCCTTGCATGAACCAGACTCTGCTGCCCACCTTCTCCTGGCCACAGTTACCTCCACTTGGAGTTTTCAGACCTGCAGCCCACTCACACCTGAAGACATCTGGCAGGAAACCCTGTGTATGAAGGGGACCACATTCGGTCTACCTCTGCCTCAGCTGGAAATAGGGGGTCCCTACGCCTTATTCTTGGCTTTGGCTTTTGCCAAGGATACTGTCTGGAGCATTCAAACTAGTTTCTATTTGAGCATGTTTTCAATCATCTGACTATCAACCTATAGCTGGAATGGGAGTGGGGTGGCCATTCTTTCACTTTGGGAGGAACATAGGACAATTTGTGCCTATTGTAGTATATGAAAAAGTTTCCTTAAGATTAGTCTTGGAATTGTTGTATATAAAAATATTTCCTTAGGATTGTTCTGTGACTATTGCCCCACCTAGAACTTCCAGGTGGGGGCGCTGTGGAGTTGGCAATAAATAGCTTGTGGACAGGGAAGAGGGGTCCTTTTGCAAAAGCTGTTTGCAGGCTGCAAGGTCTCTCTCTCTCTCTCTCTCTCTCTCTCTCTCTCTCTCTCTCTCTCTCTCCCCCCCCCCCCAATCTTTTACACCCTAACCTTCTTGTCTGTGTGGATTATTATTTGCTACGGATAAATATTACCAAGGTTTCCCCCCAAAAGGGGACAAGGGGATGGGAAGTAATTTCTCATTCTGGGGACTGTTTGTGGATTCACAAACACCCAACAAAGGATTTAACAGCAAAGATTCATTACACCTATTATGAACAGGGCTTGCCAAGACATGACTCACACCCTCGGCCCTGGCTTATTATGGCTCCATCACATCCACACTCACCTTGTGCTGGGCAGAGGATGGTCACATCAGCTCCTGGAGCAGCCTCCACAATGCCCCCAACAGTGATTGACGGGTGGTTGTGCCTGGGTGCAGTGAACACTCTCTCCACAGATGAGATGGCAGGGGCCACTGGACATATCAGAGTGAGGGAGCTGAATTACATCCCCCTGTCCCCAGACAGAGCTCTAAGGGCGAGTCCACCCTCGAGTCTGTCCAGAACAGAGAACACTAGGGCAGTTCAGGACAATGGCCCGTGTCGGACAGAGCACGTAGGAACTTACAGGGAAACAGCCTGGCAGCACCCAGTGACAGAGAGATGGACAGATGGTGAGTAAGTGGGTGGGTGGGTGGAAGCACAGATGTGAGGATGGAGGGAGATAGAATGATGGGGGGAGAGAGGAGAAGGAGAGGAATGGGACAGAGGTGGATGGATGGAGAGAGGGATAGAAGGAGGGAGGGATGGAGGGGAATGTACAGATGGAGGGATGAACAGATGGAAGGAGGGAATGAGGGGAATGGATAGATGGGGGACCAACAGACAAAGGGATGGACAGATAGGAGGTGGATGGAGTGGGGGCCGCATCTGTGGCAGGTGGAGGGTTGACTAGATGACAGAGACAGATAGCAGTGGTAGCCAGACTGATGAGCAGGTGGAGGCACACACATCAGGGGAAGTTTCCTAACGTAGCTCAGGGATACTGGGTGACTGTAGTCCCCTCCTCTGGGTCACTCAGTCTGCCCAGGGTTGAGTGTGTGTGAACATTACCTGTGAATAGCACTGGAGAAATTTCTGTGTCAGAGCCCAGAGGGTTGGACACAGAGCACCCGTAAAGCCCTTCATCTTCCCTTGTCAGATTCTGAATCTGGATTTTCCTCTCTCCATCCCAGATGATTCTAGAACAGTTTGAAAGAGAAGATGGCTGTTGCACCCCTAGCCTTGCATCTCTAGCCCTCACCCCTGCTAAGCAAAGAGAATCTGATATTAGTCTTCCATCTCCTGGCCCCACCCTTGCTCAGTAAAAGAAGGGAAAGGCACAAGTTGTGTGTCTAGTCCTGACATTTTTACAAAGACAGGTTAGCCAACTCATCAGCCACTTAGAAAAACAGGGCATACCTAAGATATAGAAAGTACGCTGCTCTCCTTAGAGTCTAACAAGCTCAGCTGACATTATCCCTTTTGGCCAGCTTCGGCCACCTGTACCCTATATACCTATACCCTATACAAACCCTATATACCCTATTTAAATCCATTTTACTCATTAAAGATGGGACTGCTTCAACAGAACCCCCACTGTGTCCGTGTGTGTGCTCTTACACTGTGGCAGGAATCTTTCCATCTTTTAAAATCTCCTTTAGCAGTGTAAGGTTTGAATGACCTTTTTTTAGCTGCCTGGCGCAGAGTAATGAAAAAGACTTAAATTTAGCAATGATGCAAGTGAGTTTTGATTTATTTTTTTGATTGATTAGGGTTTGAAAACGTTTTTGTAGCTGAGAAGAGGTTTGCGGACTTTGAGACTTTAAACTAGTTTTTTTTATATAAAATTTTAAAGAGACAGCTGCATTTTTATTATTAAAGCACAACTTTGGAGAGAAACAGGAATGAGCACTGATGTGGGAGAACTGTGTTCGAGGGTGGGAGATAAGAAGATTTTAAATTTTAAGACTTTTGAGTAGGTGGGCCACACAGGAGCAGCTCGTAAAACGCAGGAAACAGGGGAGGGGGAGCCGAGAGCAGGCAGGCAGCATCTGTAACTTTAGCAGCAGCAGTGCTACTGGAGAGCAATCAAACTCCCCGAGTTTCTGATCCCCCTTGCTGGCCGAGTTGGTGTTGGGATTCTCCAGGATAGCCGACAGATGACTATGAGCTGGGGTTTCTCAAGAGACACGTCTCTGATCCCAGGTACACCCCACCCACAGTGGTGCCCCCAACCCACCACCCAGCACCTCAGCAATCTCCATGTGTGTGCCTCAGAGATATAACTAGCGGATCCTGGCATGAGTGGCCTGACACTAGACTCATTCCTAAATGTTACCCTCCCTGCAGAGCAGGGTTCCGAGTGTTATGTGTTCCTGGCACCTGATGGACATGCGAAGAGAGTTGGAGGCTGTCCAGGTTGGCCTCTGAGGCTCTTACCTGTTAGAAGGCTGGATAGGCACCCCATCCTTGGTCCACACAAACGTGGCCTCTGTGGGGGTGAGCAGCTCACACAGGATGTTGACTGCTGTGGTCCTGGTTGTGATGTATACTGTGGCCCCGATCCTCATGCTGACTGTCTGATTAAGGGACACAGAGGGTGCTTGGCTGGGCCGCAGGAGTGTGGGTGCCTGGAGCAGGAGGGCCAACCTGCATGTGCCCCTGTGAGGTGCTCTGCTCACAGGGGACACTTCCTCTTCCTGCTGGGGAGGGAGAGTGGCAGTGGGCACTGCAGTGAGGTGGGCCACCAGCTGGTAGATGAGCTGAGATGCCAAGTCATCACCGGCCTCCCCAGGGCCCATAAGGTGGCTTATGTTTCGGATCAGTTCCTCAAACTGGGCTATGTCCATGCTGCAGGCTCCAAGTCGGGCTGCCGCCTCCAGCTGCTGTTCTTGGGAGCCACTGACACCCACACAGGGGCGCAACAGCATGACCAATGAAGGTTGCCAGGCCACTTGGCCCTCACCTGGGCCCCGCTTCTTTCTGCTGGCCTTTAGCTTCTGCATTTTATGCAGTGTGGCTCCCAGGCAGTCAGCCTTGTCATCCAGGCCAGGGGCGTCCTTGCTCTGCTCCCTGATGACCGGGGGCAGGAGCAGCCGGTTATTGGACCCGATGAGTTTGAGGACCAGGGAGTTGTGGGCGGAGCCGGCAATGCAGTGGTAAGTGCCGATGTCAGGTGCGGCCAGGTGGAGCAACTTCAGGGACCCCGAGCTGGTGATGGTCCAGCGTGGGGAGGTCTGCAGACAGTGGCCGTCCTTTGTCCAGCGGATCCATGGCTTCTGGAACCGGCGTACGGGACACCGAATGACCACTGACGTGTTGGGCCACAGGTAGGCCCTACCACCCACTGTCAGGGTGATGCGTGACTGTGCCCGGGTCTGGATGTAAACCCTGTGCACACCAAGGATCTCAGGGAATTGCCCACCGAGCTCTGCCACCGCCTTCACTTTGGCCGCTGCAGGGAGGAGGGGGAGGAGGTCAGTGGGTAGAGCCACCACATGCTGCGGGCTGTGTCCGCAGTGTGCGAAAATGGCGGAGACAGACAGTGTGCGAAAATGGCGGAGACAGACAGAACATGCTCAGTGCTCAGACACAGCCAGGAGCACTGGGGCTGGACCCATCTCTCAGACCCCAGCAGCTTGTGAGGGTTGGCCCATCCCCATCAGAACAGAATCGATACCCTGGACCCTCCTCCCCGTGGACAGTGGCAAGGTGTGGGAGCTGCTTACTGGGGCAGGCTGGCATCTGGCAGGTGCGGACAATTGGGGGCCCCACACGGGTCCCGCACATCTGCTCACTGGCAGGCACACGCTTGCCCCCAGCGGTTAGCTTCTGGCACACCTGCCTCCTGCGCTGAGTCCCCTGACCACAGGTCACAGAGCACTGCAAAGGGAGGCGCTGAATGTGATCAGCCTGCCTCACCAGCAGAGAGGGCTTCAGTGAACGAGCCCTGAGGGCTAAGACGAGAGGCCTCCCACCTTCCTCTCCCCTCCCACCACCCCCCACATCAATCATAAGCCGACACCTCTGTGTCCTCTGCAGCAGGCCTTACCTGTGACCATTGCCCTGTAGCCAGCTGAGGTGGGCAGTCAATTCTGGCACAAGACTTGTGGGTCGAGGCCTTGGGCACCGGGCACAGCTTGTCTGAGGTGCGCCGGAAGCTGCCGTCAGCCAGAAGTTGTTGGCATGTGACCCTCCGCCACTGGGTGCCACCCCCGCATGTCCTGGAGCACTGAGAGGGGCAATGCCGAGGTGAGAGCGCCAGGGTGTGCCCCACCCCCACTGTCTGCTGTGTGAGAGCCCCGTCAACCTACCTGCTGCCACTCCTCCACGTGCCAGCTGGGAGGGCAGGAGAGCTGACTGCAGGCCTGCAGGTCATGTGGCTTCTTCCCTGGGCACTCCTGTGGCTCCCCAGGATGCAGACACTGAACCTCTCGAGTCTGGATGCCAACCCCACAGCTGGCTGAGCAGGGGCTCCAGGGTCCTGTCTGCCACCTGTGTGAGAGACAGGCTGGAGAGCTGGGAGGGAATGGGGAGGAGGAAGAGAGGGAGGGGGGAGGATAAGAGAAAGAAGGAGTGGGAGGAGGAAGTGGGAAAGATTAGAAGTGAATGGAGAGGGGAGGAAAACGAAAGGAAGAAAGAAGAGGGAGAGGAGAGACAAGAGGAGATAGAAGAGGGGGGAAAGGGGGAAAAGAAGAGGATGAGGGGGAGAAAGGCAGGAGAAGAGAAGGGAGGACAATGCAGCTGCTGAGAAGCATGCCTGGCTCCTCCTCGCCTGAGCTCAGACCAGGTTGCGGGCTCCCCAGCACCCACCGGGACGGGCAGGGCTCTGTGCTGCATGCCTGGCTCATGGCAGGGGGCCGGTGTGCCCTGTCACACAAGGCCTCGCTGACAACCTTCTGTGTCTGCACATGCAAGCATACAGCGATGGCCTCCTGGTGGCCTGGAGAGGGGAAGAACCGCAAAGGATGGAACACTGCCTTGCAGGCCTGGTGGGAAAAAGAGATAGAATCATCCCCAGATTCCCTTGGAGCCTCCAGTCAGCTACCTCCTTGGCAGGTGGCCGAACAGGGAGTGAAGCCCGAGTACTCCCAATCGTAGGTGGCTGGGTCCTCGGGTGCAGGGGGTGAGAGTGGCTGGCGGGAGGCTGGGCTCTGCACACAGGTGCCAAGGAAGCAGGGCCGCTGGGTGGCCAGCATAGGGCCTGGACACTCAGTGGCAGGCAGCTCTGTCTCTGTCTGTGAGAAGGTCAGGAGCACGAGGCACCGAACATCCCGCTGCTGGACACCTGGCCCACACGTGGTGCTGCAGGGGGACCAGGGCTCAGCGATGAGCCTACGGGGCAACAGGTGTAGGTGAGCAATGGTAAGTAGGGCAGAGACACCAGGAGTCTGCTCTGCTTGGGATATCTGGCTGTGCTTGGGGCTCATTCCGGCTCTATGAACAGAAATCATTCCCAGCTCTGTGCTCGGAACTCTGCTCAGGGCATACTCCTGGCTGTGCGTTCAGGGATCACTCCTGGATCTGTGCTCAGGCTCACTTGTGACTCTTGAGGGACCCTACAGTGGCAGGAATCAAACCTAGTTAGATGTGTGTAGCAAGCACCATATCCTGTGGCACTACAGCCCCCACACTGAAAGCCCTTCCCATTGCACGGGAGGTGCAATGGCCAGAAGTGCTTCTCATGGAGTCCACAAACGCAGGACTGGGCAATTATGTCACACAGACATGAACCAGCTGGGTCTCCTGGACAGGATAAGAACATGTGTCCCCTCGGCCGCAGACTTCAACTCACGTGGGTTCCTCAGACACGATTCTTCTCTCCTCCAGCTCTTGGGCCTGTTTTAGCCATGACCTCGCTTCGACAGGGTCTTTTTCTGTGGGGAAAGAAGTCCAGTGAGCAAGTCCAGTACCATCCAGACATTGGGGAGTACTCCTGAAATGCTTTGCACCTCCGGGCTGGTGACATCTCTCGGTTGATGACATAGGGGCCACACACCTTTAGGGCCTGTAACTCAGGTGGGGACAATGCACCTGTGGGCCAGTGACACAGGATATGGACAAGGCACACACACTTCTGGGCTGGTGACATGGCACAGGCAGCATGGGACAGGGACCACGCACCTCTGGGTCGATGGCATGGGACAGGCACCACACACTCCTCCTTAATGTGCAGCTTCCTCTGTGGGTTGCAGCCGCCCACGTGGTCACCCTGATAGTCGAGGCAGAGGACCACCCTGTAGCGCAGCCCGCGGCCGCAGGTCACTGTGCACTATCGGGAGGGAAGCAGCCCTGTGAGCACATCACCGAGCCCCATGGGGCGACACCACTATGGCAGCAGGGGAGCATGAAGCCTGAAGCTCTTTAGTCATCATCATCGAGATCCAGGCTGGTGTTCTGGGTCCTTCCACTTCAGTGGCTCGGGCAGACCAGTTGCCCGCTAGTCCCATGCTCTGCACCATATGTCCCTGAGCATCCCCAGGTGTGAACCCTTTGCACAAGTTTCAAGTAGCTCCAAGCGTGGCTGCGTACAGACCCCTCCCCAAAGACATCAAATTTATTCTCAGAAATGGGAGGTGCAATGGCCAGAAGTCCAGCACACCAGCTCTGGCCCGAGAGGGTCTGGACAGTCAAGCAGCCCAGTTACCCATAGTCTAGACTTTTCAATGACAATATGATGGGCTGGTGTCCTAAGAGGGGACAGTGATACAATGAGGACAAGCCTCTCAGTACACTACGATGCGTGTGTGACCCTGAAAAGGCAACATCACGGTCTTCACAGTCTTCCAGTCCTGATGTGAATGTAGTGTATAAGTGGCTTATTATGATGGTAAAACATGGAACACCGAAGGGACAGGGCCAAAATGGGAAGGAGCCTGCAGGAGCCCTGCCCAGACTCAGCAGACAGCAGGGCCGGCACCAGGTATCAGCTCAGCGTTCACAGAAACGAGGCCTTTCTCAGGCTTAACTATATTCTCCTCTCTAGGGTGGAGTAAGCAAGCTCTGCTGGTGGGGGCATACCCACCAAAGGAGGCAGCAGGGACAGAAAACAAGGGTACCGGGGAGTCCTGCTCTGTCAGTTTCTAGAAAGACTGAAGTGAGCACTGATCTTTCAAGGAAATAATGACCCGAAGAAATCAAAAAATATCTGGGTTGTCTGGATTGTGTACTGAGATCCAATGTAATAACCATAACAGGGAGCATTTTCTTTTTTTTTTTTTTGGGCCACACCCATTTGACACTCAGGGGTTACTCCTGGCTATGCGCTCAGAAGTCGCTCCTGGCTTGGGGGACCATATGGGACGCCGGGGGATCGAACCGCGGTCCGTCCTAGGCTAGCGCAGGCAAGGCAGGCACCTTACCTCTAGCGCCACCGCCCGGCCCCAACAGGGAGCATTTTCCATGCTTGAAGCCTTGTGGCCATGGAGAATTATATACTCATTTCAATTATTATATGTATTTTTTGGAGAAAGGGAGAATTGCATAATCGTTCAAAGATGTCAGGGCACAGAGACTGCTTTACCGTAGGATGAGCCTGAGGGGAGCAGGTTGGGCAAAGCTTCAGAAACGTGTATGTGTGTTTCATATGGAGAAACAGGACTGTAGGGAGGTGCTTGCCCTGTCTGAGTTTGAGTCCTGAACTACATAGATTCCTCAATCCAGCTAGGAGTGATCTCTGAGCATGGAGCATGGATCAAGGCCTGAGCACTGCAGGATGTGGCCCTAAAGACTAAAAACAAAAGAAAATAGAACCAAAGCAAAGGATACAAACCACGAGGGAATTTCCGCT
This sequence comes from Suncus etruscus, assembly GCF_024139225.1. NCBI lineage: Eukaryota > Metazoa > Chordata > Mammalia > Eulipotyphla > Soricidae > Suncus > Suncus etruscus. Next base: position 10,056,506 of record NC_064858.1, on the reverse strand, counting down.
GTCCTGGAGCATACTGTAAAAGGCTCCAATCTCTGAGCCGGAAAGGCTGCTGGACACATTGGGTAGCAGTAACACCCCTTAACATCCTCATCTCAATCCCAACTAAAAATTTTGAGATGAGCCAGTCTATGTGTAAGAGGAAGGGCAGGGAGTGTCCAAAGGCTCTTCAGGGCTATGTGCAGGGGACCCCAAGCACAAAGAAGAGGACAGAGGTGGGCAGTCAGGGGGAACTAGGGTCAGGAGAAACAGTGCAGAGAGAGAGCCTGAGGCCCCAAGTTTATGTAGGGCACTTCATGTTTCCCTCCAGAGCCCTATGCACCCTTCTCGGGATGCTTGGTGTGTGCACAGGCCTAGGAACTACATGTCTCCACCTGCCTGCCTGAAGGGAGTGTTCTGATGTCAGCTTACTCCATTTTGAGATGTTTGGGGTGCAGGAAAGTATGGGAGATGCTCAGTGGTGAAGCATGTACCTTGTAGACCCAAAGGAGGTACTGGGCGGCATCCCCAGTATTGCTGGGACTGAGCACACAACTTAATTCCAGTAGGAGAGGCCTCTGAACTGCTCACCTCACCTGGGACCAATCCATGGCAGCCCAGCGGGGGCACGGGAAGAGGTTGCAGGTCTGTAGGATGCGGGGCCGGGGCGCATACATGCACTTCCACTCCTCAGCCGGCAGCACCGTGCCCTGTGCTGACTCCTCCACGCACACAAAACTACGCCGCTGGATGCCACCGCCGCATGATGCTGAGCAAGCAGTCCAGGGCGTGTGCTCCCAGCTGGGGGACAGGGACAGGCATGCTGCTCAGAGAGGTTCCCACACCCTAACCCATGACCCCCATGAGAGTCCCAGGAGTGTGGAAGAGTCTTGCAGTCAGGCCAATGGGATGCAGGCACCTCTTGGGCTGGCAAGGGCCCAAGGACCCTGGGTAGAAAGGAGGGTCCCACCCCAGCCCCTCAGGGTGCCCCACCAGGAAAGGCATGATGGGCACCTCCAACGATAGAGTCCTGCACACTTTGTCCACTTCCCTCCAGAACACTCTAGTTTCTGAGCAGGACAGCTTCCCACAAAGGGTGCCAGGCAGCTCACACTAGGCTTTGGGCCTGAACATGACTGGGGCTGCGTAGGGTGAAGGGAGGAGAGACTCACCATGTAAGGGATGGGGGTAGGTGGGTGGAGCAGGAGGGAAAGGGGGACTCCTCAAGGTAGGGGGAGAGGGAGGGGTCACTCACCATGCAGGGGGACTCACCGGGGCAGAGGCTGGAAGTGGTCATAGGGCCTGATCTCCTTGAAGCCGTCACTGCAGGGGAAGGGGCTGGGGGTGAGTTGGGGCAGTGATTCCTATGGTCCCCCACATCCAGCAACTGAGTCGTGGTGCCCACCTGGCCGGGCAAGGCTCCATGCTGCACTCCTTCAGCTTGGGTGTGGGTCGCACATTCTCAGGGTAGTAGTGGCAGTAGTGGTCAGGCACCACCCGGCCCAGCCGCACGTCCATGCACTCAGCAGAGTTGAGCTGGTAGCCTGGGTGCCGGTAGACATGGTGACCGTGGATGTGCAGTGTTCCCCAGCAGAGGTTGCCTGCCCCAACCCCAGCTCTGCAGCACAGCCCTCACCCGTCACCCCAAGTTTGCCAGCTCCAGAAGCACCTTCTCTGAGACTTTGGAGAAGGTACCAGCTTGGCCTAGTTCATGACTCTGACAGCCTCTTAGAGTGCTGTCCCAGGAGCACACGTCTCCAGCCCATTTGGAACCACTCTGCAACTATCTTGGAGGCTTTGCTGATCTCCCTGCTCGCCCCTGTTCTGCTCTTTAGCTTTCCTGAACTCCCTCATCCTCTTCTCACCACCACCTTCACATTTTGCCCTTGGCAGCTGAAAACTCTCCAAGGCCAGCCTCTTGTAGAATTCTAGAAGGAAGGTAAGGAGGTGGGCCCTTGGCCTTTGCCCCACAGCCTGTCCCTGATGTCCCAGCTCTGAGCCAGCACCTGCTCACCTCCGCCACATGTGGCTGTGCAGGGGAAGAAATCAGTCTGCCGCCATTGATGACTAATGGGCTGGTAGAAGAAGAACTGGACCATGCTGGCCCGGGCCAGGGGGTATTGGGCCTGCAGAATGAATCAGGGATAGGACTCACTTGATAGCCTCAGTGGATCTCCTGGGAAACCCCCTCACACCCCTGCAGGACCGCAGCTGTCTCGGCTAGGCCTGAGCATCATCAGGTGTGGTCCCAAAAGAAAATTTTAAAAAAAGAATAAAGGGGTACCTCCCTATTCTGGGACAGATGGGAAGTGCAGCAGGGAGGGTGGGATGGGACACAACTACCCTGGGCTATCTGGACAGAGAAGCCCCATGTCAGCAGGAACCTGAGGGTGATGAGTACTTTAGGGGCCACCCTCAAAATAGGGGGTCAGTGCCCTGCCTTGAAGATGAAGTCGGCCATGAGCGGTCCTGGGATCCGAAAGGTCTGCTTGTCGGGGCCGTGGTGGACCTCCATAGACGTGTTGTCCACCACAAAGGCACCAGCATGGGGGAAGGTGTGCTCACTGTGGTGACCGTGCAGTGTTATCGATTCAACGACTGTAATTCAAGGAGTGAACCACACTAAGGCCTCGGCTTATGCAACATCTTAGCTCTGATGCTCTGCGGCCGAGGCCACTGCCAGCAGAGGGGACAAAGGAACCACATGTGTCCACCCAGCTGAACACACACACGCATATTGCACATGCACACGCACATGCACACCATAGGCCCGCCAGGCCCAGTTCCACTTCCAGGGAAGGACAAAGGTGCCTTTGCTCTTCCTGCAGACAGCTCTATCCATGCCTTGTTGCCTGAGAAAATGACTTGTTTTTGCAGATTTGGGGGGCACTACCCATATAGTGCCAGGCCAACTCCTTTGCTCTGTGCTCAGTGCGAAGTAAATGGTTTTTTTTTCACCCAAAGCTATACTCTTGGCCTCTGCGCCATCCACACCCTTTGACAGAGATGACCTGGCACACTCTTCCGAAATAGACCCTGTCAGCTAAGCAGTCAAGGGGGGACCCGGTGCCAACCTGTCAGTATAGAAGCCAAAGGACACTTGGAGTGCTGCTGATTCAAGAAGACTAACTTTCCCCTTTCCCTTTCCTTCCCTCTCTTTGTTCAAGCCTGTACGGATCTGGATGAATTCTGGTCAGGGACTCCACGCAGCCACAGGCCACTGGACATGCTATACCAGGCAGGGGGCACAGAGCCGACCATGCATTTCACCACGGAGCTATTTCTTTCTGATCCACACTGCTCCATTTTAGAACTTCCATAACTCTTGTTGGGAGCTGAAATGGGGGGGGGGGCGGGGGCTGCCTGGAGCATAATGAGAAAATCAGACCCAAATCAGTGGTGTTTTGGAAATATCTTGTGGTCATCATAAAAATCCTCCATTTCTGGAGCTGGAGTGATAGCACAGTGAGTAGGGCATTTGCCTTGAATGCAGTAGTCCTGGGATGGACTGAGGTTTGATTCCTGACATTACATAGGGTCCCCAGAGTCTACCAGGAGCAATTTCTGAGCGCAGAGCCAGGAGTAACCCCTGCGCACTGCCAGGTATGACCAAAAAGCAAAACAAAAAAAAATTTTTTTTCCAAAGGCCCTCATCTTCAGTCAAGTGCCAGAGTTGGAAAATGGTCCCTGAGCTCTACCATTAGGTCACTTGTCACTTATGTCAGCTTTCAAAGCAGCCCCCTCCCCTCAGCCTCTACTCCCCTATACCCAATCCCTCCCATCTAGGAAGCATCTCATCCGGACGCAGGTACATAGATGATGTGAGGGACTCAGTGCCCGTTGGGGCACCACATATGGGTGCCTGGCTCTCAGTACTGCCAGGGACCATCCCTGAGGGCCACACAAGGACTCACAGCCATTGGTTGATACACAGGTTGGGTGGGCTGTCAGCACAGGCACCGCTAGTGCGCCTCAGTGCTTCCCTAATTTTGAGTTCAAAATGGCCTTTTAAAAGTGAACAAGAGATGCACAGTTAAGATATGAGCCATGAGGAGCTGTGTGGAAGGCCCAGAGGGCGATGGCAGAGTCTCTCCGAGCAACATGTGCTTGTGTCATTTATGTAGGCACTTCTGTAATGTCCTGGTCCACAAGGGCCTTCAGGATAAGGATAAGGCGGAGGCAAGCAGCAGCTTTATAGGAGGCAGCACCTGAGAAGAGTCCAGGTCACAGTGTTTTCAAGCCTCAGCTGAAATAGCCCTGAATGGAACGATCTGTACTTGGCCGAAGGCTTCTCTGCAGCTGAGCTGGAAGCACCAGCCACATTCTTTCAGCTGTAACTCACGGGAGAATGAAGGCAGGCAATGTCCTGGGATGGTCCCTCAAAGAGGCACATCCGTCTCCCTGCGGCTGTGCTCCAAGGCCTCTTCCTTCCCTCACCATTTCAGTCGCATTCCTGTGACCTTCAACATTTTCACTGAAACATTTCGATGGCTGCTTTTTCTCAGAGGATGTTGATGGCTGAGCTTTTCATTTCGCATCCAAAATATACAAACACATATATTCAAAAGCTACCAAAAGTATAAAATGGTTCTGACCCTGAGAAATTGTAATGATCTAAAAATTCAATGTGGTTTACCAAACCAAAAGAAAAAACTGCTCAGCCAAAAAAGTGTAACACTCTGATCCAGCAGGCGTTAATTTTTGTGGCTTTAAGATTGTTATAATAGCAATTTGCCCTGTTTCTGGAAAGAGGGAGCTGAACTCAGGAAGCCCCATCAAGGCCGAGGGGCCAGTCTTGGCAGAGACCTGTTTTGGCTCAGGAGACTCGAGAGAAAAAGAGGAAAACTTTGGTTTTTCCAGTTCCTGTAGGTCCTAAGAGGCCAGAAAATGATCACGGAGGAGCTAATATGGGACTTTGGCCAAGGAAACAATCCATCTGCAACCTCCCTGCTCCCCCTCATGTTCCGGAAAACTCAGTGTCCACTGGCTTGTGCTAAGGTGGGGTCAAACACACCACAGCACACGTTTCCTGCACACACAGTCACACATTCTGACACACACAGACTCAGACACAAACACAAACTCAGACTCAGACACATACACATACATACATAGAGATACACAGACTGACAGACACAACAAAAACAATCATTGACACACACACATAATACACACACACACACCCCAATCGGCTAACTCTACTCCTGATACAGTGCTGGGGTTTAGTCTAGTTTAGTTTTGTGTCAGTGAGGCAAAGGGAGGACAACAGAGAAAAACAAACACAGACAAATACAGAGACACACACACACCCCCCAACAGGCTAACTGTACTCCTTATACAGTGCTGGGTTTTACATCGAGATGAGGGGAGGACACCAGAGGCAAGGGGAGGACTCCAGACTCCCCCACTTGAGCTCAGCTCACACATGACTGTGTTGTCTTTCCAGTGTGGCTCACAAACTAGCTGGTGTTCCAAGCACTGGCTAAGAGAAGGACCCCAGAGCACAGCTTTATCTGCAGAGAGCCAGTGGCAGAGACGTAGGTCAAACTGTGGTGTCCCCAGCACAGGCCAAAAAAAGGACCCTAGAGCACAGCTTTCCACGCAGAGAGCCAGCAGTAGAGAGACGTGGGTCAGCCTGAGATGAGGCCATTGCCCTGTGTTCAAATACCGAAAAGACATTTCTCTCAGTTAGAAAGACTTGGTAAAGCAACAGAACAAGGTAGGGTGACAGCTACTCACAGAGATGTGCGGGGCCTTTCACTGTGATTCTCACACTGCGGCTCCCCAGAGGGACAGTGATGACATTCTCTTCCCCTACACAGGAGAGAGGCCATGAGGCATGTATGTGCTCACATGCACATACATATGCAGTTACAGGCATGCATACACACACGTGACCCTTCTCAAGCCTGGCCAGGTGACCCCATAGCCTAGTCCTGGACACCCCCTGAGCAGCATGTGTGTAGGACCCAGCACATCCACATCTTGTCCTGTGCTCAGGACCCAAGAAACTGAAACCCAGCAGTCAGGAAGTGAGCTTTGCCCTCTGCCTCTGAGGGATGGAGGGGTTCAGATGTGTCACGGGGGTAGAATAAGTGATTGTGAGGCAAAAGGTCCTGAAAACCACTACTTCTGGGGGAACAGTTGTCCCCCACCCAAGCTGGAGATGTGGCATCCCCCGGACAGGAGCCTCGAGACAAACCAGGAGTTTCCTCACCCTCCTGCCCTGGCCTAGGCCCTGTCGCAGCAGCAGTTTGTTCAGGAAGCACCGATCTTCCCTCCTTCTGCCTAGGCTCGCCTGTCTGGGGTCTGTACATATAAGTGGGGTCCCCTCTCTGCTCCTAGCCTTCTCTCAAGCAGACAGGAAGACTCAGACCTACTCTTTTGTGGGGAGACGTGGGCCTGGCCCCGCACGAGCCTGCAGGTGGATCCGTCCCCAGCACACACGCCACAGCTGTCCTCCTTGGCCTGGCTTCCCAGTTGCCGGTCGCAGCCCACTGCCTGCAGGCAGAAGGACCCTGCAGAGTGGGCCAAGCCGGTGCCCATGGCTCAGGTGTCAGGACACCCCCAAATGGGCCCCTGGGTGTTGTTCCCACATCCATCATGCATGTGTGCACATTGTTAGGACCCTAGGGGGTGGCAGCATCTCATCCTCTTGCAGCTTTGATTTGTGTGTGTGTGTTAGAACACTGTGTGTTCTAAGCTGGGGTTCAATGCCCAGGCCTGGGATGCTGCTCATTCCCTATAGTACTGTGCAGGTTCAAGATCCCACTGAAAAGTTTGGGGGACCTGTTTGGTACTAGCGAGGCATATGACCTCCTCAGGCAGCTCCCTGAGGGGGCAGGTGTGGTTCATCTGACAGGTGCTTGAGGATACAGGTGTGACTCACCTGACAGGTGTCTGAAGGGGCAAGTGTGGCTCATGTGCAGCTGCCTGATGGGACAAGTATGGTTAACCTGCAGATGCCTGAGGGGGCAGGTGTGCTCACCTGGCAGGTGCCGCTAATACACATGTCCAGAGAGTCCATGTGGCAGCGGGTCCCATCCAGCACCTTGGGCGCCAGCTCTACCACCAGGCTCTGGCCCCGTGCCTGGCACTTGAGGGCACAGGGGGCAGCAAGATCATGGTACTGGGGCAGCCACTCATGGTAATGCCCCTGATACTGGACATCATTGTAGGCTGAGCACTGCTGAGCTCGAAAATCTTCAGCGTCGGGGGGACAGTCCTGGAAGGAAAGAAGGAGGGAGAGGGGGGAAAGGGGAGGAAAGGAAGAAGGGAAGAAGGGAGGAAAGGAAAAAAGGAGGGATGGAAGGAAGGAGGGTGTGAGGGAGGAAGGGAAGGAGGGGTGGGAGGGAAGGAGGATGGGAGGGAGGGAGGGGCGAGAGGGAAGGAAGAAAGGGAGGGAGGGAGAGAAAGGAAAAAAGAGAAGAAGGAAGGGAGGGAGGGAGAGGAAGGAAGGAGAGGAAGTAGAGGAAGAAAGGAGAGGAAGGAAGAAAGGAAGGAGAGAAAGGAAGAAGAGGAAGGAAGGAAGGAAGGAAGGAAGGAAGGAAGGAAGGAAGGAAGGAAGGAAGGAAGGAAGGAAGGAAGGAAGAAGAGGAAGGAAGGAGAGGAAGGAAAAGAAGGAAGGAGAGGAAGGAGAGAGGAAGGAAGGAAGGAAGGAAGGAAGGAAGGAAGGAAGGAAGGAGAGGAAGAAGAGAAAGGAAGGAAGGCGAGGAAGGAAGGGGGTTATGGCACAGGGGCTGAGCAAGTCCAGGCCACACTGAGGGGTTCTAGGGGAACCCTGTAATCATAATGGTCCACCTGGGGGTCACCTCACTTGTGCACTCACTCTCTGTCCTTTCTTTTTAGAAAGGCTAAAACTAATTTATACCACTTTGAAGCCTTGGGCCCCACCTTTTTGCACAGTCTCAGACACAGTACACAGGAGCAAGTGAAGGGCCTGGTGCTCGAAGGGGCTTCTAGCTCCCATGACTGAGCTACTTCAGAGGTGTTAAGAATGAAGGTCTGGTCAACTCAGACCAATGGTCCCCCATCCCTCCCACACACCCAACCATGGAAGAAGAACCAAAAACCTTTTGTGTATATGCAAGAGTGTGTGTGTGTGTGTGTGTGAGAGAGAGAGAGAGAGAGAGAGAGAGAGAGAGAGAGAGAGAGAGAGAGAGAGAGAGAGAGAGAGAGAGAGAAGTTTCTAGGGCAGAACCTACCTGGTTGCTGCACGTCTTGTACCGTATGTTCTGCCCTTCACAGCTCCTGAAGTAGAGAAGGAAAGAGATGCCTCAGCAGCAATGCCTGGAAGATGGCGGGCAGTCCCAAGAAAGTGTGCCCAGAGCTATGCTCAAATTGGAGCTGGGGTCCAGGACCCAACTCTGACACTAAGTCAGAAATGACCCAATCTCCGCAGACTGTAGAGATACAAAAAGTGCCAGCAGGAGGCTGTTGATGGGGGAAGGTCGGCCCCACAGCTCAGGCCTTGGGGAGCAGAGGGCAGATAGACAGGCCAGAGCAGGGGATAATGCTGTTCCTATCTGCTTTCCTCTCAGGAGAGGTACACAGGAGAAATAAGGCCCAGATGGAGCCAGGGTGGGCCGGCACCCAGGAAACCTTCCATTCCAATTTCCTGGGAGTGAATAAAATTGATTTGAATTGGTGTAAATATTAGAAACCCCTGAACTGATGAGAGTTCAGAATGACATTTCGTTTAAAGCAGAAGAGAATGTCAAATGTCACTGTTCAGATACTTTCTTCCAGTTGCTGTTTAAATTTTGCAAGTCAAAAAAAAAAAAAACGCACAAAAAACCCTACAACCATTTATATAAAAAGAAACTCAGGATGAAAAGGAGAAAAGATACTCGATTGTAGCCCTATGTCAAGCCAGCAGTGCAGTGTAGACTGTCTACACCACAGTACTATTGACTGTGTCATACCTCCTGCATCCCACGCCTGGAATTGTCAGCCAAAAACTTGAGTCTGGCTCCAGGAGCAAAGCTCTGAGGGTTGTACTGAACGTGCTATACTGGCTTCAACAGTACTTTGAGACAGCCACTCCCTGCCCTTCCTATAAGTCTCTTTTCCAGGCTGGCAGCCTGACATTGGGGACACACTGACATGTGAGCACACTGGTGGGAGGGGTTCTAAATGCACATAGGCCTCAGCACCATTTCTGCCCATTCATTTTGAACCTGGGGCCATCTAAGACACATACCTGGGTCCCTGGACATTCCGAGGGTCCCCAGGTGAGAAAGGTATTAGTGAGGGCCTGGCCTGAGATGAGGGGAGCAAACTGCAGATTGGGAGGCACTAGAAAAAAATAAGAGACCTGAGGGGCCTGGTCTGATGGAGGTGGCAGCCACGGCATCAGTCCTGGGTCTCTGCTGACCTTGGCCTCCCAGCCCTGAGCAGGGCTGGAAGAGCCTCTTCCCGGATCAGAGACCCAGAGGCCACTTATTTGGACACTCGGCTAAGGACGCTGGAGCAGCTGAGCCATAGAAATGGCCCTTTCCTTCTCATCAGTGACGGGTGCAAGGAAAACACAAGCACATCATCTCACAATTATGGATTTTCTTGCCATTACAACATTTGTAACACCCTGATGTGGAAGGTATTAAAGTCATAAATTTATATATGTATATATATATATATATATATATATATATATATATATATATATATATATATATATATAAAACACATGTTGACTGCACATGGGGGTACATGAAAAACATTAATAAAATTTCCCTGGAGTATGCATTCTATAATTTATTGCACTCCTTCAATGATATACTGACTCAAATACTGGGGTCTGGGAGACTTAGAGGCATATGTCTGGAGGGATAAAAAATATATTGATATTTTTAAAAATAGGAGCTAACCCAGACCTGCCTCCCCCATGGCTGGCACGAGCCTAGAGTATCAGGTTGCAGGATTCTGCAAGAGAACGAGGGGCTGGCTGGGCGCCAGGCTGCTGCAGACCACACGGCCCGGCCCGTGGGTTTGAATCGAGTTCTGCGGAGGTCTTCTGCCCTGAGGAACTCAGGATCACAGTTGCCTACCTTGCACAGTGGGGTCAAAAGAGCCACCGTGAAAGAGGGGTGAAGCTGACCCACCAGCCTCTCAAACTGCCCCAAGGAATTTGCGACTTGACCCAAGTTTCTGTCTTAACCGGGTGCTGGGTGATGAGACCCCACACACAATGCTTCCAAAGAAGAAGGGAGGGAAGCCAGGAGCTCTGGGCCATATGAACACACAGCCTGACAAAAGAAGCAAAATAAAGAGAAGACAGGCAGGTGGGCTAGTACGGGGCTTGGAATCCCAGCAGCTAAACCCACGAAGGAGGGTAAAGATTCGAACATTCATTCCTGGTTTCTGTGGGAGGCACCAAACAAATGGTTTAATCATTGTCCCCTGTGCCCCACATTCAGACAACTGGGGTGGGGGGCCGTCTTTTAGAAATACTCATTGGCCACAAAGGCTTGAATATTCTGAAAGGCTGAAAACGATTATGTGCAAGTCTATCTGCAATTTCAAACAATTGCAAAGACAGGATTCTTTTCCTTTAAAGGCAGCTCCCCTTGTGGTCCACACACCCATCCTAGGGCCCCTAGGATTACCACAGAATCATCACAGAGTTTACATCAATTTTTTTTCTCCAATGACTTGGGGTGGGGAGGGGGGTCGCAGAGTAATAGGATAGCAAAGAGGATAGCAAGGAGGGTATCTTGCACACAGTCAACCCAGGTTCAATCCCTAGCATCCCATAGGCACCAGAAGTGATTCTTCGTACAGACCCAGGAGTAACCCCTGAGCACTGCTGGGTGAAGCCAAAACAAACTTGGGATGCAATTCATCATGGGGGACTTTTTAAAAACCACTTCAGTATTAAAATTCACTCACTCCTAAACTCTCCCCTAATTGAGAAGGATAGCACCTCACACCTTGCAGGCAGCAGCTGCATCCCCTGATCAGCAACCCTTAAGATCCGGATCAAATCTGGGGCTGGGTCTCTAACTGCTAATGAATCTGTGATGCTCAGGATGGGTATGTTTGCCAGCACCAGGTGAAAGCCACACTGCAATGTGTGCATCATGATGCCTGTTATGGACAGACAGAGCCATGAGCGAACCCACAGCACTGCGGTTTCTCACAGGACATGAACCAGATCACCAGGCCCAGGCCCAGATCAGAACCCCAACTCTCACTGAGACTTCACAGCAGGGCCCCTTCCCTTCCAGTGAGAGCCTGGTGGATGCTAAGGCTGAGCGTGGGGTTCTGGAAACACTCACTTCCTGGCCAGGCACCTGCGAATCGAGTATGAGGCCCCGCCCCCACAGGTGCGTGAACAGTCGCTCCAGGTGCCCCAGGCATCCCAACTGCCTTCTGGGTCCTCATCTGCACGGGCGTTCCTGGAGGTCTGGAATAGAAGGGTGAGCCTGAGAGGAGGGCATCAGGGAGCCGCCACAGTACCCACCTGCTTCAGAACTTAGCTGAGCTCTTACAGAGTTCCCTAGAAATGCCTGACTGATGGAAACAGAGTGTACACACACATATGCACATATGTATCCACACATGCACAAACACACACAATCTTCCTGCATTCCCACATCAGGCACATGCACACAGGCCTCACACACACGTACATGTAACACATCAACATGCCTACATAGACTTGCGTATATACATGCACATGTTCCATAAACTACACACACCAATTACACCTACATACACTTGCATATACTCTTGCGTATACACACATGTACTGCAGCACATAGGTGTATACCAATACATCTACATACCACTGCATGTATATACATAAATACATGTATATACATAAACACACATGCAAGCATGCATGATAGGCTCAGTCCTGTAAAATGTTCACTCTCTCTAAAATCCAGAGGGAAGTACTCTGGCACCCGACCAAATGGCTCTAAAGTCCAGCTGGCAGACTGGGCTCTGCCAGGGGCCCAGGAAAAATGCTGCAAGAGGGAAGTGAGTGGGAAACGGTTTCAACTGAAAAGGTGCAAACTTAGCAGCAGTTGATGTAAGCGGGCCATTAAATTCCCAACAAAGCCAGCACTAGGGAGCAGGATATGGAGGAGCCACTTGCCAGAGCCACTAACTCCATTTCTCAGACTGCTGATGACTGTATCACCAGCACAGCCTCTGGAATGCAGACCTGTCAGAGGTTGGCTCTAGGGGACCTGCTAGACCCTCAGTCATGTAGCACGGCACAGGCAGGCTGTTGGTTCTGGCCTGAGTAGAATCTCTGGCTGAGAATGGTCCCATTTCAGTTGTGTGTGTGTCTGTGTGTCCTGGGCTGGATTCTCCTCATATCCTTCCCAACATGCACCCCATTCTCCACGCTTAGGAAGCAGAGAACAGAGGCTCTCTCTCTCTCTCTCTCTCTCTCTCTCTCTCTCTCTCTCTCTCTCTCTCTCTCTCTCTCAAACACACACACACACACACACACACACACACACACGAACATGGACAAAAACTTCCATTTTGTCATCTGACCCATAAATCGTCTGTATTTAAAAAGTTGAAAACCATCATTGTCAGCATCATATATGTTTAAAAATGAAAACAGCGTTCTTTCCAATATTGCTTAATTTGTCCTTGCTCCCTTATTCCATCTGTTCAGTTTCTTACTAAGACACAGACTTCTTGTCATAACTTCTCTACCTTTACTTAGGAAAAAGAAGAAAAAACTGCCTCAATTCTAAAATGAGTAAACGGACCAGCTCACAACCACTCTAGCTGGGAGGGAGGCCTTACCCCCTGAGGAAGCAGAAGGGTCCTGGGCATCTTCTCCTGACGAGCTCTGAGCCCTGCTGCCCTCTCGAAGTTCTCCTCAGCCCTCAGAGCGCAGAGATACCCCTGGTCATGCTCACCTCTCCTATTAGAAGTCAAACCCCAGCACAGGTCGACACCACATTTACAAGGGGCAGTGGCAGTTTGAGCTCGTCAGCCTCCTAGCTGCACTGTGGCCCCACCTCACAGAAGCATCTCCTGCTTCAGCACCCCATGGCAACCCCTGCAAGGCTTTGTCACTGCCAAGGCCATGACCAAAGAGGGACTCATGGCCAACTCCCACATCCTTGAGTCTATCTCCTAATAGGAAACACACACAAAAGGACGTAACAGGCACAGAGGCTGCTTAGTGTTGGGGACAGGAAGTGGAGCAACAAATATACAAGAGGGCAGCAAAGCCTCGTCTGAGCCTGTGTCTCTCCCACCAGGTGGGTGGCCGCTCCAGGCACCATGGAGCTGAGCCTGCCTCTACCCCGGCTCACCCTTCCTGCCCTGCAGCTACAGCTGCTCCTCCCTGTTGTGTCCTGATGAAATATGGCACTTAGCGAACGACTGTGGTGGTGACCCAGGTGCAGATTCTCATCATCCACCACAACACCTCATTCAGCTGTTCTCGCCCCCATACAAACCATGGGGTTGTAGAGTCCTGTGGGCAGGGTGGGGAGCATCTCCCTGGGGTGTCCTGACTAGCAGCTCAGAGCCCCCCATCATCCTCCCATCAAGCATGACATCACTGCCCTACCTCACTTTCTACTCTGTGCTCATCTCCACTTCCTCATGACAGACAATGGCCACATCCAGTTTATACAATAAAACACCTCATAAATATATTTTTCTAAAGGAGGGGAGATACAAACGCCCTGGAAGGGAGACTGTGAAAACACGCCCACAGGCAGCCAAGAGGGCCTCATGCTGTTTGTTTAAATGGCTGAGCTGGACGGTCTCATAGGAAATCAGAGTTTCCTAAGTCCAAGTTCTAGCTAGGGAACATTTGGGATGAAAATTCCAAAAAAGATATTGTTTCCTCATTAATTAATGGACTGGACCACTCTGAGGATCCTAAAGAAAACGTTGGTCTAGTCCTCATCCCCTCTCCTGTAGTAAAAGCTTCATGCCCCATCCTGGGGGGATTGGGGTCTGGAAATAACACCAACACAGGAAATAATCCACACAAGATTAGGGAGATAAAACAATTCTGGTATTTCCACCACAAGCTATCTGCAAGCAGGCAAAAGATACTGGCAGGCAAACAAGCTAGTTGTGGGACCAAAATTAGAAGAAATCTCTCTAACCTGAGGTCTTTATTGGCAAGAGTTAGGACCACCCCCATGGGTGGAGAACAGGTAGGGATCGGGGGCCCGTTCTGAGGTACTTCCCATCCAAAAGGGACAAGCACATGCAAAGAAAAATTATTCTGAATAAAATACATTACTCCAACACTCCACCAGGCCTTTCTGGGGTCTCTAGGCATACATCAAATCATACAATATTTTCCTTTTCTCTAGTAGGCACATGCTCACACTAACTTAGATACACAGATGCATGAACACATGCAGAGACATGTGCACACACTGAATATGCACACACACAAATGTGTACCCATGTTTAGAAACATGCATACACAGGTGTGCACACACATACACAGGTGTAAGCACATATGCAGGCATATACAATACATAGACATGTGTGCTCTGATGCGCACATACATGTGTGTATAAACACACATATAGGTACAGAGACACACAGATGTGTGCATGTCCATGCATACACAAGGTATGTGAATGCACACCAGTATGACAACACAGGATGTGCGCGATCATGTACACATGGGTGTGTATATGTACAGCTATGTACATGCTGTTTTCTCACATAAATATGTGTGTACATGCATGTGAAACATACACAGACATGTGCATGTATATGCACACAGGTATGTGACTACAACTGGCATGTACACACATGCAGACACGAACATATCCATACAGATGTGCATAACTCTAGTGTATGCACAACAGGGTACAATATGCAGAGACATGTGCACAAGGATGACTATGTGCAGGTATATACACACTGGTGTGCACACATGCAGATATGTTCATGCATACACATATAGCAATATAGATGTATGCACACACAGAGATATATATGCGCATGTAGATGTGTACACACATCCATATAGATAAAGGTATACATATAGACTACAGACAGACCACATGTACACCAGAGGTGAGTGAGCACACACAAGTACTCACAGCTAACATGGCTGTGCATGCATGCTCACACACTTGTCTACACACATCTGGACACATGGAGCTTGCAGAATGCATGCTCATGTGTCCACACAGGTGTCAACACACACATGTGCACATACTGCCCCATTCTGGAAAATGGGTAGGGGCAGAATTCATGTTGCTGCTGAGTGCAGCAAGCCCAAAGCAAAGGGAGCCAAGAAAGTGATGCTGACTCAGAGAGAGTTTTCTGGGAACTCGAGAATGGGGTCTAACGAAGGCGGGTGGCGGTGAACATGAACATGAGTCATAAATCCTGAGGGGGCAGCAAAAGGGCAGTGCGGCGGTGCCCTGGCCTGGCAGGCTCACAGGGACAAGCAGGGCTGCCTGGAAGGACAGGCGCCAGTTATCAGGCTGCTGCACCAACGTGTCCAAGAAGGGAAGTGAACCAACTGGAAGGACTTTGTGAGATGCTGATGCTCCTGGCCCAGCAGGAAAAGGCACAGCCAAGGCAGCTCCCCTAGCATACACTTACCTGGTCATCATAGTGGTACGTGAGGAACTCCTCCCCTGTGGTATCTTCCAGAAAACTCCCCTGGGGGGAGAGGGCGAACTCGGGCAGGAAGTAGGCGCCGGGAGATTTCTCAGCCATGCTCTGCAAGGAAAGAGCCCATTAGGGACGGGCCAGAAAGGCTGAGGAAGGCGAGTTCAGCCAGGGACCCCTATTCTAGGCCAGACCCCAAAGAGCAGAGACAAGCTGAGCTCCAGAGGCCTCTGGAAGGCCTCATCCCACACAGGCCCCTCAGATGCACCAGTCTAGTCTCCCCTCCCCACCCACCTTTCCTGCTTCAGAGGCAAAGGGAGGGACCAAATGACTAAAGGTCCAGATCAGAAATTCACAGCCTCCAAATGCCAATCAATGGCCCCAAGATGCACATCCCAATCAATGGTTCCCAGATGCCTAGTCATGGCCCCAGATGCACATCCAGGGCCTAAGACAGCCAAGACAGCGAAGGTAGGAGCAGAGGAAAAAGGCCAGACTGTGCGGCCTTCCTGGGACTGGGTTCTGGGTGGGATAGAAGCTGCCAGAACAATGTCCCATGGGCCTGGTCCACAGCTGCTGAGTCATGGGGCCAGGACAGGAGGGGTCCAGATGGCCCTGGAGGCCACAGCTGTGTCCACCACACACTCCTAGACACTCTGGAGAAGGACAAGGCTTGGCTATTGGTTCACATACCAAAGTGGATCAGTGACGCTAGACCCCCCTAGTCACAGTGGGGGACACATTTGTCACAGGAACTGCTGTACTAGCTTGAGAACTTGGGTGAAGGTGAGGGTGGCACAGACAGGAAGTCCAGTGGTTAGTGTACCTACCTTGCAGGCGGTGTGCCCAAGAACCCTCACCTGTATGGGGTGCATGGAATTGGGCCAGAGGGAAAACAGCTGAGCTCAAGGTCAGGGGTGCAGGCCAGGCAGAGCCCCCTTCCCTAGTCCTAGGACCAAATGGGCAGAACCAAGGATGACTCTTCTGGTGGAATAAGTGAGGAGAGGCAAGACCTTGTGAGGACTCAGTGCCCAGGCCCATGCAGCATGGTGTGCCTGAGAGGGACGGGGCTAGAGGCAGGAATGTGGACACTGGGGGTGATAATGAGGGCACACATGTTGGCAGGTAAAGCTAAGCCTCACAAAAGACTTAAGATTTTAAAACCTTGGAAGGAAAGTCACTCCTCTCTGAGGCACAATGGGGCTACGGTGCTGGGAGAAATAAGGGATGGAGAAGGGGGACACCCTAGATCAGTAGTCGGCAACCTGCAGCTCGAGAGCCACATGTGGCTCTTTACACTTTGAATTTGGCTCTTCTGTGTGCCAGTGGCCGCTCCAGGAGTCAGGACTCTGCTCCTAGCCTCTGTCAGTGCGCACCCTGTGTGGCTCTCAAAATAAATTTTAGTCGTGGTTTTGGTGAGATTTGGCTCAGTTGAAAAAAAAGTTTGCCGACCACTGCCCTAGATGGCATGGGGGCAGTGAATACTGGTCCTAGCAAGGCCCCCATGAATGCAAAGTGAGACCCCCAAGGCCCATATTTTTTTTGTTTTTTTGGGGTTTTTTTTTGGGGGGGTCACACCCATTTGATGCTCAGGGGTTACTCCTGGCTATGCGCTCAGAAGTCGGCTCCTGGCTTGGGGGACCATATGGGACGCCGGGAGATAGAACCAAGGTCCGTCCTATGATAGTGCTTGCAAGGCAGACACCTTACCTCTAGCGCCACCTTCCCGGACCCTTTTTTGTTTGTTTTTTGTCTTTTTTGGGCCACACCAGTTTGACTCTCAGGGGTTACTCCTGGCTATGCGCTCAAAAATCGCTCCTGGCGGGGGGGGGGGGGGAGGGAAGTTGGAGAGATAACATGGAGGTAAGGCATTTGCCTTGCATGCAGAAGGACGGTGGTTCGAATTCCGGCATCCCATATGGTCCTCTGAGCCTGCCAGGAGCGATTTCTGAGCATAGAGCCAGGAATAACCCCTGAGCACTGCTGGGTGTGACCCAAAAACCAAAAACAAAAAAAACAAACAAAAAAAAAGAAATCACTCCTGGCTTGGGGGGGGGGGGACCATATAGGATGCTGGGGGATCGAACCACAGTCTGTCCTAGGCTAGCGCTTGCAAGGCAGATGCCTTACCTCTAGCGCCACCTCTCCAGCCCCCCAAGGCCCATCTCGATGTTCTCCCATCCCAGCCTGACCAAGGACTTCTCTCCCCTATGCCCCTCGACTCAGATTCACTGGTCCTCAAGCAGCTGGGACCCTGTGACCATAAACTGGCTTGGAAGCCGAGGGAGCAATGCTGGAAGGAAGCAAGTGAGAACCCGTGATTCTTTTTTCTCCCCAATCACAAACAACACATTCTTGTCGCTAGGAAAATAAACAGGCCAGCCACAACCACTTAGAAAGTTATAGAAAGAACAGGCCGCTGAGCCTGGGAAAGGCCACCTCATCCTATCTGGGGGGAAGCACACTCCCACATCAATAAATAGGCCCTTGCCCTGAAATACTACGATCTCCCCCAGACAGTAAAGGCTTCCTCCACTGCACCCTGAACCCCAATGAGCTCTCGGCCTAAGCACAAGCAGCACAAAGGGCAGTCCTAGGTGTGGACTGTAGGCATACAGCAAGGGGTCTGTATCCAGGGCCAAAGGAAGCGCCCAGGGTTATCAACAGGACAGGACATGGGAAGATGGGTCCTCATGCACACTGGGTAAAGAAAGTGAGAGGTTTTCATGGTCGGTAATCCCACCAGGTACTGTGCCTTGGGTTCCTGAAACCACTCCTGGGGCCACTGCCAGAAGACAAAGACCAGGCTAGAGCCAATGGAGGAAGGAGAGAGAAGCTAGAGCCAACAGGGGAATTAGAGGACGAGGGCTAGAGCCAATGGGAGAGGGAGGAGCCAGAATCAATGGGGAGGTTGTGGAGGGGCTAGAACCGATGGGAGGAGTGAAGGCTTGAGCCAATGGAAGAGGGAATAGGAGGGGTTAGAGCCAATGTGGGAGAGGCTAGAGCCAATGGGAGAGGCGATGTGGAAGGAGTAGAGAAAAGAAGAGGGTCTAGGAGAGAGGAGGCTAGACCCCAAATGCTGGGACCTGCCACCACCACCACATGGTTCTCGGTGGCACTGATGTACACCGTGAGAGTCCTGGTCAGTGATGCAGCCCATGGTCCTGCAGCCTTCCTGGACCTGTGATCTTAGCACAGTTCTTGGTAACACTGAGATTCACTTGTCAGGAAGGCCCAGGGTCTGCAGCCTTCCTGACACCAAAGCTGCTAAGTTGACCCTTGGCTTGAAACTTAACTTCTAGGCTCTGATTTTTTTTTTTTTTTTGGTGAGGGAAAATTATCAGAGATGAGAACAAAATCTTAGTCACATCCTTTTCTTTCTTACAGAATACTTCCACTTGATCCATCCCACAACATTTTAAACTTTTGACAAAAATGCAAGTTTTCTGTAAAAGACAAAAGACTGAAATCAAGAGTAGGAGAAAAGCGGAATAATCCAATCAGCAAATAAAGTGTTTATCCCCCACATGATGCCTGGGGTCCCGGCTACTGTACTGTGGATTCTATGAAACCTTCGAGGAAACAGCTATTCCTGAGCCATCTGAGCAGAGCCAGAAAAGGAAAAGTGATTGGGTGATTGGAAGGGCTCCAGTTCCTTTCAGGAAGATAACAAAAAGCTTGATATGAAAACCTGAAAATAATAGCACTAATGAACATGACTTATGGGTGCAGCTGTAGAATATCCCAGCAAGGCCCTTGCAAAATAAAGACAGTTGAATAGTAAAAAAAAAAAAAAAAAAAAAAAAAAAGGCTGTAGATTGTCGCCAAGCACAGTTAATGCCAGGAACACCAGGATGATTCAGTTTTAAGAAAACCGTTAATATAATTCGTCATGTCAGGGTGAGAAGTAAAGAACATAACTGTCTGGCCAGCCTAGAATAGTCCTGATAACAATTGGCTTTGGGGAAATCACCAAGCACAGGCTGAGCTAGAGAAATGATGGTGGCAGGCAGCTCTGCAGGCCCACAATGGGCAACAGTGGGAATGCCAGCGGAGAGCACACCTCCACCAATGCACCCTAGAAGAAAGTAGGAAACAGACTCAAACTATCAACAATGCACAGTCACAGGCTGGGCAAAAAACTGACTTCCTCCTGGTGCTTTGCAAATTGAACCAATTGCTGCAGGATAGCTCATTTTCTAGAGTCATGGCCATGAGACCCACCCTGTAGATGCACGGGTAGGGGGAGGCATGAGGCTTTCATGGCAGAGTAGGAAAGTCTAAGTGGCATTAAACACACAAGTGACCACAACCATGTCCTAGATTTGCTTCACATGATCTGTGGGTGCAGGTGAGGAGTCAATGGAAAGAGCCCAGTCCTCCTCACCCCACAAAAGCACCTCTTTTAGGGGACCGAGCATCGTCTGCCACAGGGATAACCACAGTGACACCCAGTAGAGGGGCTGCTGGATCACCTGATGCCTACAAAAGTATGGGAAAACATGAGACGATCATTACTACTGCCCTCGCACTCACACACAAAGATGCAAGAACCCACTCGTACATGGACATTAGCACACATACGGGCACATATTTACACACAAGTACATGTTTGCATACGTGCAGGCACACTCATACGCACAGACATGCGTTCTGAGAGATGTACATGTGAACACTCAGGCTCTGCCTCCGAGCAGGTGGGGTATCCCCATCCCCACTGCTTCGAGAAGACAGAAGAGGCCCTCGAAGCCTGAGCAGTTCCTACAACCAGACCACATGCTCTTCCATAGGAGGGTCAGAAGTCTACACTGCCCAGGCCTCACACGGGTCAAATGCCACTACACACCTTTGCCTTTTGCAGCGCTTTCCACATTTTCAGAACAAATGTTTTACATATTTCAATCAAGAAGGGAAAGAAAAAAGCAGTCTTCGTTTCAAGAGTGACAAGAACTTCAGGGATCTCTTCAAATCCCATATGGGCTTTTGCTGATAAAGAGTGATTCTGCCTAGCTCATCAGTGGCTTTTCAAAGGACTGTGTGAATTGTGTTCAGGAAAAACCTTGTAGAAGAGACATATTTCTGAGAATCTGAGGAGGGTTTTCCCCACATGGGCTGCCCATGGGGTTGGGGGTGGGTTCAACGTTGACAAATACCAGAAGTTAAAGTGCATCAAACACGGGGAAGGAAGCTGGCTTTAGGCTTCCCTGCTATTATGGAAATTAGTGTGTTGTCAAAATAAACGGAGAGCCATCAAGCTCACAAGCCCCACCGCAATGGCAAAATGTGGTTTCCACAAGCCTTGAGTGTCCAGTGTTGAGCCTCCTTGCCTTCCTTCCCCATGTCTCCCTCCTAGAGTGCAACTCATCTCCGCACTTGGTGCCCAAGTGTCTGAAGCTTCCGAAGTACCGGCCCGGGCTTGTCGATCCCGTGCAGCCCGGAACCTCAGGGCCTCCCCCTGTCCCCTGTTCCCTGTGCTCCTTAGGCACAACCCTTTCTGGGCTCCTAAAGGGTTTTCATGCCTTGTTCTCACCTACACCCACAACTCCATCAAGGTATCCTCAGAATCCAGGTCTCTGCATGAACAGCTGGTCCCAGAGACCTTTGGCTCAAAGGTACCCCCAGGTCAGAGAGCAACAGAGAGGGAGAGGAACCTGTAAATCTCAAGGCCCAACATTCTGAGCCCAACCGGTGCTGGGTGCCTCCTAAGTGGCCCCCACAGCCACAGCACTCCTGACAAGAGATCAGGAGTGACAAGCTCCTCTTCTGAAGAGCTCTCTGACTAGCTCCCCCCAACAGTGCTCCAGAACCCAGGCAGCCCAGGTGGTGGTGTGACAGGCATGGGGAAGGACCCTGGCAGGAGCCTGAGAGAGCACAGCCCACAGCCGCCGGCCTTCACTTCTTCCTCACTCGCTGCCCCTACATGGACAAGTCAGCGAAGGCGCCGCGTGGAAAAAGCCAAAAGAGGTCGGGAGTGGTTCCAGCTGGGCAAGCCTGCCCTTGGCTCAATATCCACGGCTGGCCTGCAGGCATGTTCCCCATCCAGGGCAGTGATGAGAGGACAGCCTCTCCCCACCAATCCCCACCCCACTGAGACCACGGCACCACCATACCCGCGAGGAGAGTGCAAGGTTCTCAACTCTGCTGGGTCCCAAGGACTGCTCCGTGGGCCTAGGAAGCCTTTCCCACCAGAACCACTGGGTAGGCTGGACCATGAGCCAGCTAGTCTGCCAGTGTGGCCAACCAACGACTTCGGCACACCCCAACAGTAGGGACAGGGGCCCTGCTCCCAGTAAAAACAGGCCCGCAGCCAAACTGAGGGGTTGCAGTCTCGTGCTGGGAAGTGATGCCCAGGAAGGAGGCTGCTAGGTTCTCACTGGCACAGGGACTAAACTGCAGGGGTCTCAAACTCGTGGCCCGAGTGCCGCAAACGGCCCTCCGTACAACATTTTGTGGCCCTGTCCTAGAGGAATCTTTTTTCGTTTTGTTTTGTTTTAGTTGTTTGGGTCACACCCCACAATGTTCAAGGCTTACTACTGACTTTGCACTCAAGGATCACCCTGACTTTGCCTCCTGTGGCCCCCAGTTAAATTGAGTTTGAGACCCCTGGACTAAAGAGTCCTCCTTTAGTGAGCAGGAGCCTCCTCAGAGCAGTGCTAGACAGACAAGTGGGCACCATGCACCTGGGCAAGGGAACTGCACGTATCCCTGTTCTCGGGAACATAGAACAGAGTGTGCCTGTCCACAGGGATCCTGGGCAGACTAGCATGCTCCCATTCACATGGAGTGAGAACAGCCCTCGTATCCGCACGTTCTTGATCTCCCCGCTTGAGCCAGCAGTCCCCAGGATGCCACCTTCTGGGATTGGGATTCCCTATAGCATTGCTGAATCGAGACGGGGCCGACATTGCTGAAGCATCAGACCCTCTAGCCCTCCAGGGTTTGGTTCTCCACTGGCATCACCAGCTGGAGCTAGGTGGGACAAGGCTGCCTGTGGACAGCAATGCCCACCTCACCCACCATCCGTCCACCAGTGCCAGCCTCACTCACGTGAGTCACTGGATAGGCCATGCTTGGGAGGCTTTGCTCCTGCTGGGTGAAAGGACCCAGCCAAGGGGCTGCAGTCGCAAAACCGTCCTCGACTGGCCCAGAACTGGTGCCCCGTGCAGTCCCACCTCTTCTGGGCCCAGCTTTCTGCCCGTCTAGGATCCAAGACCTCTGTGTCCATGTTGGGGCTTGACCCCAAGACCGCAGAGCCCTGGATCCCTCCCACAGTTCGGTCAGAAAACTCACTTGTCAGAGACGTGATAGGAGATCAGAGAGTTCAGTTCTCTTTGCAATCAGGGTGACTACAAATGGCACCCTGGCTTGACGGGGGCTGGGGGCACACCCCGTTCCGTTCCGTTCCTCCTTTAGCCCTGCACCGTATTACCTGCAGCAGCGCCAGGTTCAGAAAGACCATCCACGCGCGTAGACGCTGGGGGCTCAGCCAGGCTGCCATGGGGGTCGCTCCGGGGGGGGGGGGTGTCTGTGTCTGCAAGAGAAGGCCCTCGAGACACCTCTAGCTGCAGGGCTGCGCGCCTGGGAGGGAGAGAAGGAAGGAGGAAGACAGCCTGAAGCCCCGCGCGCCCCTGTGGGGCTCTCCTCGAAGGAGCACACCCCTTGGGGAGGGAGGTCAGCCCAGAGGGGGGAAGCACCAGGCCTGTGTGGAGGCGCTGAAAGCCTCTCAGCCGGCTCCCGGGCCCCCCAGGGCCAGGTCCCAACCGCTGGCAACCGCTGGCCTCTGCTCCCTGGGGTGGCCGTGAGGGCCTCGGAGGCAGGTGTGCGGCGCAGGTTGGGGCCGGGGGCGCTGCAGCCGGACGAGGGGCTCCCCGCCCCGAGCCTGGCGGAGCCGCAGCAGCCCGGGTCGGGGCCTCCCGGCGGGCGCCAGGGCGGGCGGGCGGGCGGGGCGCGTCTGGAGAAGGCATCGCCGCCTAATGCGATCCGCAAATGGGCCGCTTCCCACCCGCGCGGCCAGCCGCGGACGACGGGGCCAGGAGGGGCCAGGAGGGGCCGGGCCGCCCCCGCGCCGCGCCCCGGAGCCCCCAGCTCTGCCGCCTCTTCCCGCGGGGCGCGCCCCAGGCAGGCTCTCCGAACGGTCCCGGAGCGAGCGAGGGGAACGCCTGCCGGGGTGGCCCCGGGGTCCGCGCCGACCCGCACCCACCTGCGGGGTGCGAGCCTGAGGGAGCCCCGCGCCCCGGCTCCGGCGCCTCCACCTGCCCCGCCGGCAAGTGCAGCGCGGTGCGGGCGGGCGGCGCCGCTTCGCTTCCCGGAGGCAGCTCGGCTCCTCCTGAGGCGCCGCCAGGCTCGAGGCCAGCGGCCGGCGGCCGAGTCCGGGGAAGCCAGCCGCGCCCCGCCTCCCCCCGCCTCCGCCCGCGCCCCGGGCCCGCCCGCCCTCCTTCCCTCCCGCCCTCTCCGAGGGCCTGAGGCGGCCGCGGCCCGGCCCCTCCAGGCCTCCGCTCCGGAGCCCCCCCTCAGGTCTCCTCACACCGAGCTCGCCCCGGGCGCCTGCTTCGGAGCCCCCACAGAGCGCGTGGCGCGTGGCCCGCCAGGTGCCCCCTCGGGAGCCTTCGCACGTGCACGTGGCCGCGAGAAACACGTGTCTGGGCGCATGTGCTCGTGACCACCGGAAATGTCCCGCAGGGCCCTCGTGCACCGGATGACTGGAAGCACGTGGGCTGGGCCGTGCTCTACTCACGTGCACGTGCATGTGACAGCCAGAATCTCATCCCGATGCAGCTGCTCTTTCTGAAGCTCTTCAGAGCCCCCACACGTGGCCGGCCAGGTGCTCTCAGGAGCCTTCATTAGAAGGCTGCTGAGCGGCTTTGCAGGTACACGTGGCCGCTAGAAACACGGTCTGGGCGCATGTGCGTGTGGCAACAGAAATACCGTATGGCCCCTCGTGCACTAAATGACTGGAAGCATGTGGACTGGGCCGCACTCTACTCACGTGCACGTGACAGCCAGAATCACATCCAGATGCACGCCACTCTTTCTGAAGGGCCTCAGAGGCGCAGTGCACTTCTCACGTGCACGTGACCGCTAGAAACACGTGTCTGGGCGCATGTGCTCGTGACAACCGGAAATATCCCGCAGGGCCCTCCTGTACCGGATGACTGGAAGCACGTGGGCTGCGCCTTGCTCTACTCACGTGCACGTGCATGTGACAGCCAGAATCACATCCGGATGCACGCCACTCTGCTTTCTGAAGCACTTCAGGGCTCTACGGGAACCTTCTGAGGCGCAGTGGTCTTCTCACGTGCACGTGGGCGCTAGAAACACGTGTCTGGGCACATGTGCTCGTGACAACCAGACATACTTACCAGCCCTTGTGCACCGGTGACTACACGTGTCTGGGCCACACACGCTCTCACTCACCCACACGTGCATGTGACAGCCAGAATCCCAACCGGATGCACGCCACTCCTCTTTCTGAGGCGCTTCAGAGCCCGCCCATAGAGTGCTGGGCACGTGGCTGACCAGGTGCCCTCGCGGTGTCACCTAGCACGCAGCTTCGCATGTGCACATGCACTTGGCCACTAGAAACACGGGCACGTGCGCGTCGTGACAACTGGAAATCCGTACCAACAGCCCTCGTGCACCAATGACTGGAAGTGTCTGGGCCGCACTCTACTTGGTGCACGTGCATGTGACAGCCAGAATCGTGTACCTGGATGCACGTGCTTTGGCAGCCGGAAGTACGTGCTGGGCTCTAACTGCGCATGAGCACGTGCCAAATGGATGGAAGCAGTGCCGTCTGGCCCTGACTGAGCATGCGCAGGACACGACCTGCCACTCTCCTCTCCGTCAGAGGAGGCCCTGAGAGGGGCGTGGCCGGAAGTTCCCCAACACGTGTTTTTGGGCGGAAGCTGCGCTCGCAGAGAGAGCATGAAGTGGGGACAGAAGGTCCAGTGAGCGGCCTCTGGAGACTGCAGGCGCTTGCAGAGTGGGGTGGCTGCTGCATGACCCCTGTTTTTTTTGGGGGGGAGAGACAGTGGGCCACGGGCGGGGAGCGTCCCCACACTCTGTCCAGCTTCACGGAGACGGAAGAAGGTTCTCCGCCTTCCAGTCTCTGGGGTTTAGCTCCCAGGCACCTCCCACTCCCACTCCATTCTAGAGCCCAGATACTGGGGTTCTCGTGGTGGGGTTCGGGGGAAAATTCAGTTAGCTGGGAGGGGTCTGAACCCCCAAAGGTGGTTTGGGTGGGCAGCCCCATCTAGTCACCACAGGACCCAGACTGGTTTGGGGGCCTCATTCTCTCCCGTTTCTCCCCCTTCCCAGGCTCCCCCTAAGTGGCTCAGGGGTCATTCCTGGGAGTGCTTTGGGGGAACAATATGGGGTTTAAGTGGCTTTCAGCAGGCAAGTGTCCTGCCCCCTGCAGTCTCTCTCCCAAGCCCCCCACCTTTAGGTACTCATTCCTTGGCGGGTTGGACTCACTTCTTATCTGGATGCTTTTCTGGGGTCGTTCGCTCTAAGCCTGTGGACATGCTGGGCTCCAGGAAGTGGGGGTAAGAGGGGGTGACTTCCAGAGTGGGGAAGGACACTCAGGGCATACAGCCGTGCAGCTGTTCAAAAAGTGCTGTTCATAGGATGTGGCTGAAGACAAGAACCAAATCCAGAACCAAATCTCCGGTGGGTTCTGTGTAGCTGTCAGAGACCAGGCAGGGTTCAGCCATGAGAATCAGAGCAAAACTGGCCCCCAAACAAGGACCCTCCAGCCATGTCCTTGTTGGCTAATGACCAGTTCTTTCCAGTCCGCACTGCAGACTGGGGTGCTTTTCAGGGGCTTCGAAGCCCAACTCCTCCTCCCCACCCTCCACCGCCCCTCTGCCTGTTTAGTTTGCCTCTCTTCTGTGCCTTTCCCTCCCAGCGAACAGTATTTGGGTTGGAAGCCCCACAGTCCCTCCTCAAATATAAGTTTAATCAAAACATTTCCATGTATTAGGTTCTGTCATGCATGCATCGCCGGGGCCGTGTGTGATCAGCCACTAAGCAAGCGTGTCCCATCTTCACTCAGATGCCTGCAAGAACGTCCTTTGTTAAGCGGGGAATCCGTTTTCCTCCAACCCACCGACCTCTTCTGGACAGCACGGGTCCGAACTGCCTTCAGGTCAATGCATTGAAACACAATGTAATTGAAAACTTCCTGAGAAGGGCAAGAAGCTGAGCTCCATCCTCAGAGGAGCAAGCGGGGTGTGGCTGTTGGCCCTGGCGGGGAAGGAGCTGGAGTAACTGGAGCAGTGGGTGGGGTGGCTATGGCCCCTTCTTGGAGCTCACACAGCCATCTGGAAACAGGGGACCCGGGGGGAATGAGTTCTGGAACCAGAATGGCAATTCACTGTGATAAACTTGGGGAGTGAGGGGAGTGAGGGAATTTCGGAAAGAGTAATGGATTGCAAATTCTTGAATGTCTTGATTACCCTATCATGTTCACGCGTGCATGAACAGACCATGCAAATGTTTATGTGTAAGTGCATTTATACATGTTATGCATTCCTTGTCCACATCCTTCTTTCCCAGAATGGTCTCAAGGGTACCAACTGAGAAATGGGCTGGGAAACAGCTCACTTCCAGAAATTCAGAAACATCTAAACATGTCTGTGGTCCCACAGACGGATGTGACTGCCTGTAAACGTGTCTCATATGGAAGGAACATTAGATCTTGAGCGACATAGGTCACATCTCACACCATGATGACAAGGGAGGGGCCAGAGAGATAGCACAGTGGTAGGGCGTTTGCCCTGCACAAGGCCAACCCAGGAGACAGTGGTTTGATTCCTGACATCCCATATAGTCCCCTGAGCCTGCCAGGGGTGATCTCTGATCTCAAAAACCCCAAAACCATGTCAGGAGAGATGAAGTCATGAAATTTTCCTATACATGGATGTACATGGAATCTATCATGCCGAATGAAATAAGTCAGAGGGAGAGAGAGAGACGCAGAATAGTCTCACTCATCTATGGGTTTTAAGAAAAATAAAAGTCATTTCTGCAACAATCCTCAGAGACAATGAGAGGAGGGCTGGAACTTCCAGCTCACTTCATGAAGCTCACCACAAAGAGTGGTGAGTGCAGTTATAGAAATAACTACACTGAGAACTACCATAATCATGTGAATGAATGAGGGAACTGGAAAGCCTGTCTGGAGTACAGGTGGGGGTGGGGTGGGATGGAGGGAGATTTGGGACAAGGGTGGTGGGAATGTTGCACTGGTGAAGAGGGTGTTCTTTACATGACTGAAACCTAATCACAATCATATATGTAATCAAGATGTTTAAATAAAGAAAAAAATTTCAAAAAAAATAGTGGAAAAAAAACACCCCAAAACCAAAAAAGAAATGGTGACAAGGGAGGCAGTTTTTGGAAGACAGTTCTGGCTTCCGTCCCCCCCCCCCCCCCAATGACGAGGTTCTATCTGGCCTGGCATCCTCACACATTCCTTCACAGAAATAGTTCTGGGCAGGAATTATTCATGAACAGGTCTGGGTGTGAAGTCAGAATTCCAGACAAAACGGAAAACGTGTGAAGGCCAGAGATGAAGGTTCCAATTGAGCAACCGCGTCTTCCTGCAGCGGGCAGACAGCCCCGTCTCGGCCAAACCCAGACTCAGCCTCCTACAGGTCCTTGGGGGGCTGCCGCACCCACTTTCTTGCCAGCCCCCTCTAGCCGATGAAGGAGTGAGCCAGGCCCTGCCCCAGGAGCTCCAGCTCCTTTGTGAACTTCAGAGAATCCTGCTGAGCCCCCACACCCCCAGGTACTGGAGACTCCTCCCAGTTATGCTTTATTTTTGAGCGGGTTTTTTTTTGGGGGGGGCACGTCTGGTGGTTCTTAGAGCTTATTCCTGGCTCTGTGCTCAGAGTGGGGCTAGAGGCTCATATCAACTACTGGGGATCAAACCCAGGGCAGCTGAGTACAAGACAAATGCCTTCCCTGCTGTCCTTTCCAGCCCACACCCAAATTTTGATTTCAGGATGGCGGGCACCCATGTGTTAATCCCTGACTCTATTCCTCACTGCAGAAGCATCTGGGCCACAGCGGGAGATTAAATCAGTTGTTGTAAGCTGGGAGCACCCCCCCCCTCCCTTCCGTAACCCCAGACAGAGCAGTGACCAACATGCTGAGCCCTGCCCCAGGTCAGGGAGGTTCCAGACATTGAATCTGCCAACTCTGCTCTTGAGTGGCCAGTTTCCCTGGCACCCCACATGCTTTGTACAGAATCCACTGGAAAGACAGCACCATGAGCAGCAGAGCTCAGGGGAGCTGCTGTGACACCCCTAGCAGGGAAATGGGGTCCGATTGTGGACAGGAGGGATGCCAGAAAGTTCTTGTGTGGGATGGGCCCCTGGACAAAAAGAACCCCAAGGCCTCTTGCCAACACAGTGCTCATGTTTATTGGGTGCTCACAAGCTGGAGGAAGGACACAGCCACGGCCATCAACAGGGCCCAGTGCTACCACAGCCTTGCGGGCTCTCTGTATCCCGAGCTCTGCCGAGGACGGGCCGAACAACCAGCACAGTACAGGAGACTACTTTAAGGTGGCCACGGCAGGAAGGCCGAGTATACAAAGTCAGTGAGTACAAAATCCATTATAAAGAGTGCACGTACAAAACATCACGGGTAGGCAGAGCATGGGGCAGGGGGGGGCGGGGGGACGGAGCGCAAGGACTCACAGCAGCCAGGGACAAATGGATGGATGACAGACAGACGCCGAGCCACGGGTTGGTTTACTGAGGTAAAGGCACAATCACTTGCACATAGTTAATGGGGAAGAAGCCGGACTCCCCGCGGTTGATGCCCTCGTACCAGTTCTCATCGATCTGGCTGGTGAGCACGATCACGTCCCCTTCTTTGAAGCCCAGCTCACCCTGGTTCTCGGGTTCAAAGTCGTAGAGGCCCCGACAGCAGGGCTGGTCCAGAGCAGTGCTCGAACCTGCCGAGGCACATGGAGACAGAGGACACGGAGCAGTGAGTCCAGGAGTGGGGGTCTAGGGGCTGGGGAACAGCACAGAGAGGAACAGAGACTAAAAGGGCAGGAGCTGGGAAACAGCACATGGTGGCCGCCCCCGTGGAGCTCTGCCCTCTCCACACCCTCCAGCCCCCTCAGTCCTACCCAGCTCCGCCCCAGATCAAGTCATGAGCTTGACCCCAAACCTGTTTCTGCCCATGGATGCAGTGCTGGCGCATCTGAGACAGGAGTCGGGTGAGCAGGTGGGCACTATGCAGCACCAGTCTTTGGGAAGGGGGCATTACCTTGAGTGGGCGGACCCCCCCACGCTATAAGGCTCTATGGGATCTGTTGGATGTCACAGTGAAACTGAGGCTGAACAGGAAGAGCCAGCACACAGGAGGGAGCCCCCAGAGGACGGTGACCCTCAGACTGCCTACAGCTGGGGCATGGGAAACTGAGGCTTTTCTCTCAGTGCTGCCTAAATTAGGGTATTCTAAAAGGTGCTACAAGGATCCAGCTGCCTTAGGTGCAAATGGAGTCTGTGTGGAGTGTAGGACGACTTTTTGTTTGTTTCTTAAATTAGGTCCCTTTCAGGGGGCATTAAGGGGGGTTTCCTTTCTGGAAAGGGGGTCATAGTCATGGCTCTCAGAAACTCTCAGCCCCTAGCCAAACCCCTTTCCATGCAGTTTCCAAAACTGGCCATGTACTTGTGGCACCAGCAAAGGAAAACATGATTTCCCTGACCCCCAACTTGCATCCCCATCTCAATGCCACCTCAAATGTTGAGCCTCTGGCTGGCTCCTTCTGTGACACCTTCCAGCTTTCTCTCAGGTCTCTATCCACTCCCTTCTGTCATCATTTCATCCTTCTGACAGCCAGGGAAATAGAGGCCAGGGTCAGGGGTCCAGAGCAATCAAATACCAAGGACCAAGACTCAGTCTCCATCTAGGTGAGACCATGTCTGCTTTAATACCAGCTGAGTGGGGGGATAATCCTCAATTTCTGAGCCAGCCAGGGCCAACGGCCAGGGCCATGCAGAGCTGATGTCCAGCATAAAGCATGGCGCCCTCTGGTGGGGGCACCAACATCCCACCCTGACCCCAGCTCCCAAGTTCCCTTACTATGTCTGAGACTTCACACCTGGGAGGTGTTCGATCTCTGCTCTGAGCTCCTGCTTCAAGGAACAACCAAAAAAGTGAGAAAAAAAAATCAATGACCTACAGGAATCTGGAGCCCAGGTGAGGGGCATTAGAGGGGCAAGTGAGTGTGCCAAGTGTTTCCTGGACCTGGGGGAGGGGGGAGTGGTGGTCAATGGGGCAGCAGCAGGACAGGGTTTGCTGGTTCTGAGACTCCAGAAAGCTGCACTCTCCCAGCTCCTATCTGGGAATCTCATGCTCCTGAAGCATCTGATCAGCTCGGCCCCAGGAAGGCTCCTCCCCACTGAGTCCTGGAGAGGCACCTGCCAGATAGGGCGGGAGCTGTGCCCACACCTCTTGGGTCCCATCTCTTGAGTCCCCGGGACACTGACCTGTGGAGTCTCGTCTCCCTACACACCCCGCATTCGCTGCTGCTCGGCTAGCTCGTCTCTACCTCGCTGTGTGCAAGGCCGGCTCCTGGCTTCCTAGTCTGAGGCCTGCAGGCGGCTGTAGGCTGGGGACCAACCAGGGAGGCATTAACCGGGCCCTGCCACAGAGCCACAGGGGCCAAAGACAGGCCCCGAGGCCCCTTCCTGGGAGGAGCCCACAATCCAGGGGTGCCCAGGAGGAAGGGGGTCTTTAGTGCCCCAAAGATGAAGTGGAGTGCCTTTCTCATTGGGGTGCCTTCACCCATCTCTGGTGACTCCTGCCTTGGTGAGAGCTTCCTTGTAGTCCTAACATCAGCCCTGGGTCTGCCCAGACATGGCTTTAGGCTGGGGTGCCCAAGGCCACATTCCATGTATTTACTTTACCCAGAAACAAGAGGCTCAGGTCTCTATCTGGGATCCCATTCAGCTTAGCAACGGTGAGGGCCAGGGAGCACCCACACCAAACCTCTTGGCAGTGCAACACCCGTTAACATTTCCAACTACAGGGCTGGGCCCAACATACTGTGGCCATGCCCATGATCAAGACCAGGACCAGGCAGAGCTCAGGC
The DNA here is from genome assembly GCF_024139225.1 of Suncus etruscus. Lineage (NCBI taxonomy): Eukaryota > Metazoa > Chordata > Mammalia > Eulipotyphla > Soricidae > Suncus > Suncus etruscus. The sequence continues at coordinate 10,024,831 of NC_064858.1, read as the reverse complement.
CCCTCCACCAACTGGAAAGTCTTGCTTTCAGATCCCTCTTTTTCCAGACCAGTTAAGTCACAGAGACCATTTCCTGCAGAGAGGACCCTCCCTTTAGCACTTCCTCCATTAGGAAATTGAGAGGGACTCGTCCCTCCCTATCCTCCACCCATCATCCGTCATTCGCATGCACACTTTCAAGCTCGTCTTAGAAAATGATGGTTTCCAGTTCAGAAGATGTATTGAGTACCATCTTGGAGGTCTGAGTGTGCTGGAGGGGCAAAGGTGTGAGGCCAGAAAAGAACCCACCTGAGCCACATCCAATCCCTTCATCTTAGCACAAACAGCATGTCCAGTCAGTCTGAAGAGGGTGAGAAATGCATCCTGGGGCCATCTGCATGGGCCCATCTGCAGGCAGGTGCCAGCATTGAGGGGCAGGGGTGTTTCTAGTCCCCAAGATGGGAGTGTAGGCAGAGAAAGAGGTAACAGGGCTGGGCCAGGACACCCACTGCACCGCTGTTGAATGCCACCGAATGCCCCAGGGACTGAAGACACAGCGCCTGGATGTCTGCTTGCCCTGTGCCTTTCCCCCAAGTGCCAAAAGCTGAGCTCTAGCTCCGTATAAAGGCAAGTTAGCAGTCAGCTCTGACAGAAGCACCTGGAGGCAGCACAAGCCTCTTCACGGAAAAGGAGCCGAACCCATGGTGGGGCTGGCTGGCCTCGCCAGAAAACAGTGACTGCCCCATGTCCGGGAACCATGTGGTTTCAAAGCTGACCCTGTTCAGGGCCAACCAGTGCTGGGCAGTGATGAGACCAAGCAGCAGCATCGCTGAGAATTCGAGGGAACAAAAGCTTCCCAGAGCAGAGCAGTGCAAGGAGCAGCAGCTGCTGTCCGCCGGGGTACTTGGGGCCCCTGCAGGCTCGCCCACAGCTTTCTCGGCTCATTCCTCCAAAGTTGCTGAGTTCTGGGAAGTGCCCCGGGCAGACGCTTGGTCCAAGGACGTTCCTGGCTGCCTTTTCTCTCCGGGGACATGGGCGCAGGCGCTTGGCCAGGTGGCCACCGCCCCAGCCAGGACTGACCCCAGGAGCCGTGTGCTGCCAGCATTTCAAGGCTCCACTCTCTGACCCCAACCTCTTGCGTTCCCTTCCAGAACCGAGGGGCCCTTCTGTGCATGTTCCAATTCTGTTGTGGGACACACCTTCCACCCCCAGCTCCACAACTTTCTTCTTTTTGGGATGAGAAATGATGAGGAAAATGTTCTTGGACTCCATCGCTGGCAGAGACCAGGGAGCTCAGATTTAAAATTGTTAGCAAAACGCTTGACATTTTTCCTGGGTTTTATAAACAAGCTGTGTGAGCCACTTGCACCCACTGGGGCGTTGGCGCCCATGGGAAATGCCAGGCTAGCACCCGCACTTCTTCACCCACACCAGAGACTCCATCTGCAGAGCCCTTGGAAAAAAAGTCCCACAGAATTCAAAAGTCCCAGACCCTTCTCTGTAGCCACTGCCCCTCTGTCAAGTGCCCTGCAGGTCCAGATAGGGCAGATCCCGACTGGGTCCCCAACTCTGCCATGCTGACTCTGTCCCACTGTCAGGAAACCAGGGGAGACCCTCTGAAGGATCGATAATTCTCAGAACAATTTCCATATGTCATGCATGTCATTCCATAGTCAAGAAGTGTGTGTGTGTGTGTGTGTGTGTGTGTGTGTGTGTGTGTGTGTGTGTGTCTGTGTGCGAGCGCGCGTGTAGCAGGGGCTTCTGATGCCCAGTTTCCAGCACAAGCCATGAGCACATAACGCAGGATGCAGAGAAGGGGGAACAGGGGCACAGGTAAGACACCACCCAGAGGCAGGTGTGGCAATGGCCACACAAAGCGGGGGGTGGGGGGGGGGCTTCTCACCTGTGGTCTTGGTGGAGGACGAGGAGGGCAGCCCACTGAGTTCACTCAATGTCCTCTTGATGGGCCGAGGTTTATACTCCCGGCGGGGAATGTTGGAGGCAGCCAGTATCCTGCAGGAGAGAGAGGAGAGAGAGAGAGAGAGAGAGAGAGAGAGAGAGAGAGAGAGAGAGAGAGAGACAGAGAGAGAGAGAGAGAGACAGAGAGAGAGAGACAGAGAGAGAGACAGAGAGAGAGACAGAGAGAGAGACAGAGAGAGACAGAGACAGAGAGAGAGACAGAGACAGAGACAGAGATAGACAGAGAGACAGACAGACAGACACAGAGATAGACAGAGACAGAAGAGAGGAGAAGAGAGAAGAGAAGAGAAGAGAAGAGAAGAGAAGAGAAGAGAAGAGAAGAGAAGAGAAGAGAAGAGAAGAGAAGAGAAGAGAAGAGAAGAGAAGAGAAGAGAAGAGAAGAGAAGAGAAGAGAGAAAAAAGAGAGTCCAGCATTGGGGCCCTGCCTACAGGAGGGGCTGGCAGCCAGGGCTGACACAGGTCCTCACAGGGCATTCTGGGATCCCTCGGGCTCCTTCTACTCGAGCACATTGCTTCTCCCACTCCTCATGAAATCTGAGGCCATGAAGTAACAGAGCAGGAGGGACCCCGTCACTTCCCGAACATCCTCACTTCCCATCTCAGTCTACAGTAAGAGGGGCACATGCGATGGCCACCCCAGGCTGCAAGTGGGAAGCGTGACTTCTCACAGTTGACCGTGGAGTCATGAGGGGCATGTCTACAGTGGGTAACATCCCAGCTTGGGGAAAAGACACTACCAGGCTCTGCTCCCCTCGGCCAAAGCTGGGACTTTTTTAGCATCAGGCCCCAGTGCGAGCCCAGCGCAGACCCGAGCGCCAGCTGGGGAGATGATGGATAAAACAAGGGGCCCTAGTTCAAGCCCCGAGAGCCAGCAGGGACAACTCAGGTGAACATGGGGCCTCCGGTGCTCACCGAAGCTGCAGCTTGTCCTGGAGTTCCTGCAGCACCTCGGATGTCTGTCGATGGTAGTCTAGTGCCGCCTCAATGAACACAGCCAGCTGGCTCACTTGTTCTATCTATGTAGACAGATACAGGTCTATCACGGGGGCCTGGAGGAAGGGCTGATGCAACTGCTCTATGCAGCAGTACTAGGGTGGGTTGGAGGTGGGTTGGGGCACAAAGAGTGGGCAACCCGGGCTCTTGCACACAAGCTATAGGACATGCCTAAGGTTATTCAGTCCCAAAAGAGAAAGATGCCTTCTGCCTTAATGGTGCTTGGGGAAAGCCCCCCACAGTGCCCAAGAAATCTGACTCCCTTTGGGTAAAGGAAGTACAGTCTGGTGACAAACCTCAACACAACTGGCATTTGGGGGAGGTTGGACAAAACCCAATAATGCTTAAGGCTTACTCCTGGCTCTGCGCTCAGGGATCACTCCTGGTGGTAGGTACTCAGGGGACCTTAACGGATGCTGAGAGTAGAACCTGGGTTGGCCACATACAAGGCAAGCAACCTCCTTACGGTCCTATGTGGCTCTGACCCACAAAAACTGGCATCTCTGAGGGCCATGTCTGCATTCCGAACCAAGCTGAGAATGTAGCTTTTGCTTCCCCATCAGCGGGAGGCCACACAGACAAGGTGGAGGCATCCAGCAACAAGACTGAGCATTTTCTTGGTTGACCATTTTCCACTCTGATGGGCCTTCCATTCCCACATCACAAGCACCAACCTCCCCACTCCAAAGTTCCCTAAAACCCCAACCCAGCCATCACAGAGCAGCTCCAAGGAATGCAGCAGCGGGCAGTCCTTCCCAGAACCTCCAAGCAGGAGACACTGGCTAATGAAGTCTGGAAACTCTAGTTACAACTGTGGTTCAAGTGTCTGCTGACACCCTAATCCTGGTCAAGGATTCTTATTTATATCAGAAATCTCTGGTGTTCAAATACTTACATCATTTTCTAAAAAATTGAACATGCTCCTTTCAGCCAGCTCCTTTGACTCTTCAAATTTTTCCACAGCTTGTCTGATTTCTTCGTCTGGAATCTTACCTGCTCGCTTCTTCTTATAATCGTAATCCAGGCGCCGGCCCTCCAGTTTTCGAAGGTGGTGCTAGAAGTGAGAAACACGTAACACTGGAAACCAGCACCAAGAAACCTGCAGCTCCCATGGAAGCATCCAAGGCTACCTCACAGTCTAAATTCTAGAGAGCAGGAATGCATTTCATAGGGTTCAGGTGGGTACCTCAACATTTGTTAGATACTCACTTCATGGCTAACCCTCAAGGATTATCATGTGATAGATGATGAAGGGATGAGTGGATGGATGGGTCAGTGGATGATGAATGGATGGATGGATGGATGGGTGGATAGACAGGTAGATGGATAGGTGGGTGAATAGATGGATGGATGGATGGATGGATGGATGGATGGATGGATGGATGGATGGATGGACTGATAGATTAGTGAATGGGTAGTTGGGTGGATAATGGAGGAATGAATGCGTAGATGGACAGACAGGAAAATAGGAGGATGGTTGATGGACAATTGGATGAATGGGTTGATGGCTGATGGATAGATGAATAGATCTATGTATGAATGGATGGATGGAGGGGTGGATAGACAGGTAGATGGATAGGTGGGTGGATAGATGGATGGATGGATGGATGGATGGATGGATGGATGGATGGATGGATGGATGACTGATAGATTAGGGAATGGGTAGTTGGGTGGATAATGGAGGAATGAATGCGTAGATGGACAGACAGGAAAATAGGAAGATGGTTGATGGACAATTGGATGAATGGGTTGATGGCTGATGGATAGATGGATGTATGAATGTATGTATGTATGTATGAATAGATGGATGGATGGGTGGGTATGAGTGGCTGTGTGTATAAATGATTAGGTATATGCATATATGGTACAGTTTCCATATATATACCAAAGGCCTATGTCCAATAGCAATAGTATGTAGGATATAGATGCATGTGCATGAAGAATGAGGGGATTTTATACATTTCTCACATTTGCCACTGAGATTCACACTTGTTTTAATGGCCAGTGACCCCACTGGCCAGGCCCAGTGCACTTTATGGCTTCTGGCTGGCTTCAGTGAAAACAGAATGAAACACGTGGTAAATAATAAATCAGGATGGATGCCAAATCTCCTTCCCAATGAGCAGAGGGCCCCCAGGATGGATCTTTCACTATCTGCATGACCCAGTCCAATGTGGGAAGGAAAGACAGCCGTCAAGGCAAGGTCTTACCCCAATCTCTTTCAGATCTTTGTCCTGCAGCAGCTGAAGGGGATCAATAAACGTTTGCTTGATGGTGATATCCAGAGAATCTTTCACATCAGCCATCATCTTCAGGGATTCCCCAACTTCTATCAAGGCGTTGCCTTGGACAGAAATAGGAATTAAAAGGGTTCCTGATCCACAAGCAGTAGGTCAACAAATACTGTTATTTGTTTTTTTTCCAAAACACTGTCCTTGGTGGAGGGTGCAAGCGAGGCAGGCCAAGGGTGTCTGGGACCTTTAAATCCTGACTTGCTTTTTTCAGGAGCTGAGAGAAATGTCTCTGTCCACCTGCATCTCTGGGTTCTGCACTTTCAGACTCAGAAAAGGGACCAGGGCACACAGAGGCCACTCAGGCCGCTAGATGGAGGTAACGTTCCTTTCCAGAAAGGGGGGCCTGGCACAGAGCCTGTTGGAGGATGGAAAACAACACTGCTCTTTGTAAACGACAGAAGGACGTGAGTGTGAGGGGCTGAGCAGTGATGAGTCGGGACTACAGCAAAGTTGGGGAACAAAACCTCTTCTCAGCATGTGGCCACCACATCTGTGCAGGCCACACCCTGACCCTGAGCTGGCAGCTCCATCTCGGGAGGAGTCACAACGCACCTGGCAGTTTGACCAGACACACGCACCAGGAACGGGTAGGCATCTCCTGTAAGATGGCAGGGCCAAGTGGGTTTGGGCAGAGACATTTCCACTCAGTTTTCTCGGGGATCCAAGAAGCCACACCATCACCCAGGACAGCCAATGTCATCCACACAGGAATGTACAGCCATTTCCTGGTACTCAGCCACTCATGAGTTGGAAGGGCTATGTGTCATGCGGACTACACAGCCAGAGTCACAAGAGGGCCACATAGCCATGTGTCATGGGGCCCATGCAGCCACATGTCAGAGGACCACATATTCGCATGTCATGGGAAACACGCAATTGTGTGTTATGGAAGGTGGTGCCATGTCATGGAGGGGCCAGTTCTGTGCAGTTGGCAGTGACTAGTCCTGTCCTAGGGCTCATGCAAACCTATAGAAATAGGCCCCTGCCCCCCCCCACGCCCAGGGCCCTGCATGGAGAGGGCTACTTCTTTAGGCACTCACCAAAAGAGGAGTCGTCTCCCAGCTCATGACCATACTTGAGCATGCAGTCGCCCAGCAGGCCCTCGGTCTGTGGGTACCCGGTGTTCTTCACCTGCCCCCGAAGCTTCGACACGGTGCTAAGCATGCCCAACTTCGCCCTGTAAGCTAAGGACAGGTGCCTGGCAGCGGCAGTGATGCTTGGGGCCCGTGTGGTACCAGGGATGGGACATGGCTCAGCAGCATTCAAAGTGTCACCTTCCCACTGCTCCATTGCCCTCTGGCTCTGGAGTCCTTCACTCAGGGATCCTCTCATGGTCCTCAGCTCTGGGGTCAGGCCTGCTAGTTAGTGGCTCAGGCCCTGGCACATCTGGGACCCTCCTAGATCACACTGGCAATGTTCAGGGCCTCACAGATGCTAGGTAGAGGCTCCTCCATTCTGAACCCTACACTCCTGATTACGCGTTCTTTCTCAGGGTGTTATCACAGGGATGAACAGTTATGCTTGATTGGGTGTCCCCTTTTCCAGGCCTCACACCTGCACAGGAAGGACAGGAAGTCAGGACCAAGTGAAAGACTCTTCAGGGGCCCAGGGGGAGACAACAAGTGAGCTTGGGGCCTGCAAGGGAGCTCAGTGCCCCCACTCTTGCAGGGGAAGGACCCCCATTTTCCAAATTGACCAGCCTGACTGGGGATCTAAGACAGAGCTTACCACAACCCTCACCCCCAGTGGCCAGACAAATGCCTTCCCCACTTGCTTTGCATGTGGCCAACCCAGGTTCAAGCCCTGACATCTCACATGGTTCCCTAAGCCCCACTCAGAGGAATCCCTGAGCACAGCCAGGAGTCAGTCCTGAGTACCATTGGGTATGGCCCCCCAAACCAAATCAACAACCACAAGAAGTCACAAAAGTCTTTCTTTCTAGCTAAATTTTTTATTTAATTAATTTATTTATTTATTTTTGTTTTGGGGCCACACCCAGCAGTGCTCAGGAGTTACTCCTGGCTCTGCTCTCAGAAATTGCTCCTGGCAGGCTCAGGGGACCATATGGTATGCCAGGATTCGAACCACCATTGGTTATGGATCGGCTGCATGCAAGGCAAATGCCTTACCGTTTTGCTATCTCTACGGCCCTCTAGCTAATATTCTGCCCCACTCTGCAGTGCTTGCCAAGCCCTCCCTGCACATCTGTTTTAGGAGAGTATCACTTCAGGGCTCATGCTCTGGAAGTTTTTGGAAGAAGGATTAGGAGAGCTGAGGGAGGCTCAGGTGCCTCATGTTGCAGGACATGAGAGCCCCCTGCTGTCTCCATGCACAAGGCAGGGCCATGCGTCCAAGTGCTGACTTAGAGTGTTGAGGTTTCTGTCAACAGGATAACAAAGGCATCTAAGCTCCATTGAGAGATGACATGTCTCAGTGCCAAGAATGCTGTTGGTGGCTTGAAAGTCACTTCTGCCTGCTCATCACAGCAAAGATCTTTATTTTCTCATTTTCCCCAGGATGCCATTTTTATATCTTTATCCTTCTGTGCTTCCATTGAGCACTTCACACCATGTCTCTGGGGCCCTTCCTAGGAACCCTGACCCTAAGATCCCAAGATAACAAATTATCCCCATTTGTTGCTCATTTTCAACCCCTATTATTTTCTCTCCTCTGGACTACCCCATTGTTGTCACTGATGTGGAGAGAGAAAACTCCATATGACTAGGGCGCATTGAGATTCTATATGCTTCTATAAACCAAAGACTGGAATATATCTTATTTTCCCCAGTAGATGTTAGTATACATGCTTCTCATGTATACATGGTTCTAGTATAAGTAAAACTTCTAGTACAGAACGTGTCTAGAAGGTCAGGAAATTTTTGTGTTCAAGGATGTCATTGCATTTTACATCTTAGACTTCATAACAGTGCTTTGATTTCCTTTTAGTTGAAGGATTGCTTGTTTTGGGACAAAGATATGTAAAACTCTTCCTCTGCCCCAAGCAGCTTTAAAGGTTCTCTACAAATCTAGAATGGTCTAGAATGTAAAGGAATTTCTAGCTGCACAACACATTTTCCACCTTTGATCTCATTTCTTTCTTCTATGAGTCCAAGAAGCTGGGCTATCTGCCTTGCTGGACCTTCAATCCTTCCTTGTACTACCGGGAAAGCAAGTCCATGGGGGAGGGCGAGCAGTCTTTTTCTTTTTTGTTAGTTTGTTTTGGGTCACACCCGGTGGCATTCAGGGGCTACTCCTGGCAGGCTCGGGGCACCAAATGGGATGCCGGGACTCGAACCACCTGTGTTCATTTTTGTACTCAGATGCCTACCATTAGGGAGTCCACTACCAAGTCTTCCTGTTTTGGTTTTGCTTTGTTTAGTTTTCTCATTTATCTTACCCTTTCCTTTGATCAATTGAGATGCAAATTAAAATCTACATTCTTTCTTGGGGGTAAAATAAGTCCTTCTAACTTACAACACCGAGCTCAGTTAGTGGGAGCCTTTCCAGGAACATAGATGTGACACTAAGTGTGAGATGACAGGGCTGAGCCAGGGACCTTCCTGTATCTTCCTCAGGTTTCAGAAGCTGCTCAGATCCCAGCCCCCACACAAGGATAACTCAGGTCTGAAACTAGAAGGTTTTGCATCAGGCTCAGAGGATACTAACTCTAAGTAGAGCTGACCCCTGCCAGAGCACATAAACATGGGGTGTTGGGGGATCTCTAGCAGGGCAGGGGGCATTTACCAATGCTTTAAGACATTCTGTGACGTTACCTGGATTTGGCTGGAGATATTCTGTGGCTTTGGAAATAAGTTCTGTGACAGCTTTGTTGGTGACATCTATTTTCTTAAAGAGAAACATGGAGAAATGTGGATCACTCAGTACTGCAGTAGCTTTGCAGAAATCCATGTCCTGACTCGTGGCCATCAGCCCTCCTGGGATGGTGACAGTCTGTGGGAATGTCTCCGTACTTAGGAAGCATCTCTGTCACTTTTGGGATTTGAGGGACATCATTCCTTAGAGTAGGGGTTGGTGGATTTTTTTTCCCTTTCACATCAAGACAAGTAGAAAGGCACTCTTCAGGGAAGCTGGTAGTCAATCCAAGCCACTGTACACTGGGTGTCCCCTGGTGTCTTAGATCCAGGACTGATTTTTGCATGTCCTACTCAAAGTAACTCTGAAGGGTACATCCTGGGCCAGCCTAAGACCCAGACCTGGAAGACCCATATTCTGGATTAAAGGAAACAGGCATATTCAGGACATGGCTGACTAAAGACTCCTTTGGTTGAAAACCACAGCTCCCGGTGTGTGTGTGTGTGTGTGTGTGTGTGTGTGTGTGTGTGTGTGTGTGTGTGTGTGTGTATAAATGTGAGCATGTAGATATGTGAATGTATATGTGTGTAGGAGTCTGCATGAGTTGAGTGTATTATGTGTGTACATTTGTGCATGCATGAGTGTGTGTGAGTACAAAACATCCAGAACATTATCTATACTTAAAAGTAAGATTAATATTTGGGGTATAAACAACAACAAAACCAGTATCGGAATTGGAGTGATAGCACAGCAGCGAGAGCATTTGCCTTGCACGAGGCTGACCCTGGTTTGATCCTCAGCATCCCATAGGGTCTACCAAACCTGCCAGGAGTGATTTCTGAGTGCAGAGCTAGAAGTGAGCACTGTCAAGGCTCAAACAAACAAACAACAATACCTGTATCTTGGGGATGGGCAGGTGATTCAGTGGGGTCTGGATGAAACCTAGAGATGGAAGCCCACCAAACTGGGGTCCCATGCTCCAAAACCATTTGCAAACAGCCTCCACCAGGGGTCTACATTTGGTCCCTGCCCTAGTGGAGTTCGCATCTCCAGCAAAGCAGATTTGCAGTTAAAACAGACACAGAAACACGCTCTTACCCTTTCCATGTCAAGAAAATCATCGTCCAGTTTGGTTCCTTCGATGCCGGTTATCTTCTCACTGAACAGCTATGGGATAAGATGGAAATTCTTGAGTGGCTACATACAGGTTTTGCACACTCGGGTTTGCAAGCCCAGCTGTGTTCCTGCCTCAAGACAACTGGAAGGTCTGCAGGCCTGCATGGAGCGGTGAGGAGGAAGCCCAATGGAAGCTCCACACCTGAGGACCCTCCGCACCTGCAGGCTAAGGTCTCCGAGAGACCCAGGCAGCCACAGAGACACATACAGACACCCATAGCCTGTATGCATTTTCCCAGTTCATGACCTTCTTTTGCGGGGGAGGCCCACATCCGGTGGTGCTCAGTGGTTACTCCTGACTCTGCACTCAGGAATCACTCCTGGCAGGTTTGGAGGACCCTATGGGATGCCATGGATTAAACCTGGGTAGCCCCATGTGTAACTCAAAAGCCCTTCCCATTATGCTACCACTCTGGCCCCCATCCTATTTATTTTTTGTTTTTTTGGGGGGTCAAAGCTGGTAGCGCTCAGGGATTATTCCTGGCTCTACACTCAGAAATCGCTCCTGGCTGTATCAGAGGACCATATGGGATGCTGGGATTCAAACCATCATCCTTCCTGATTTGGCTGTGTGTAAGGCAAACATTCTACTGCAGTTCTATCTCTCCTCCCCAACCCCATTTATTTTTAAAATTTTCCTGAAAGCTGTTTCATATCCTCTAAGGTACAGAAGAATCTAAATAACTGGAGCTTCTGAAATGAAGGCTGGAGAAAAGCTACAGCAGGGAAGGCTCTGGCCTTGTATGTGGCCAACTAGGGTTTGATCCCTGGCACCTCAGAGTTCCCCGAGAACCACCAGGAGTGATCCCCAAACTCAGAGAGCCAGAGCCAGGAGTAGTCCCTGAGCACCATGCAAGAAATCCAAATCCTTCCTCATCCAAAATGTAAGTCAAATTTATCAAGAAACATATATATATAATCTGGATGTCCTCTGGGATCCAGGAAGCCTGTGCCATCAGCCTCAACCTCCCCAGGGATAGAAAAGGGGTCCTGGCCTGCAGTGTGAGGAGTTGGCATGTCAGGGTGACCCAGGCGCCTGCTCATGTGGGAGCCATCGCCCCCGTCCCCAGCAGTGCCGCTGTCCCGTCAGGGCTGTGCCTGGCACTGAAACCTCTTTGAAGAGCGACGCAGAATCGCTTCACATATGAATAAAACGACTTTGTTCATGGGCAAGAAAAGCACCTCCTTGTTACTTTTGTCATGTGGGATTCCAATTATGTTATAGACAGAGTGAGAGATGTGTGTGAATGTAGGGGGGGAGGGAGGGAGAGAGAGGAAGAGACAGAGAGGGAGAGAAAGAACTGATTCTGGAGCATGTAGGGAGCTCAGGGATCCCTCCCCATCCTGCTCTGGCTGTGCAATTCCACCATGGACCACATACTAACCCCAAAGCACCCCAAAGTGAGAAAAACAATTGCTTCATTAAAGATACGAGTCCTCGCAATAGAGATGAGGATCAAGAGGATCAGCCCATGATAGGAAGCTTATAACAAAGAATAGTGAATGAATGCAGTTAGGGCAGTGAATGGTCCACGGTGACAATAGTAGTTGGAACTGATCACTCTGAACAAAAACTGGGTGCTGAAATGGGATAAAGTAATATGCACGGTACCCCTTCGTTAGTTAACACAAAGTGCAAATCACAGTATCAAAAAAGGAGAGAGAGGAAGAGAAGGGGAGAATGAGAGAGAAAGGAGAGAGAAAGAGAAAGGCAGGAGAAGGTAGGTGGGAGGTGACACTGGTGGCAGAAAATGTGCACCGGTGAAGGGTGGTGTGCGTTCTATGACTGAAAAAAATCAACCATGAACAATTCTGTAACCACAGTGCTTAACATAATTATATATTAGAAAAAGAAACTGGCTTTGGGGGGTTCTATTTGATGTGCTCAAGCTTCTGGGGCTTTTGGCAATCGAGGGAATACAGGAAGGAAGCCCAGCAGGGACGCTCTCCACTCTGTCTCATCTCTGACGACCTCACCCCACCATCCTCACCCTGTGCCTGGAAGTCCGGCTCCAAAGAGTGTTTGCACAGACAGGGTGTGGGCGGCATGGAAATTTCTGCTGATATCCCTTCCCTGAGATGCCTCCCAATTCTCCCAGTTCACAGAGAGTGAAACCCCATTTTTCCAAATTATGCACGTCTGGCAACTCGAAAGGTACCATCTGGTCCATGTGATGACGTGTGAAGTTTCTAAGAAGCTGAGCGTGCAGAAGGGCAGGACGCTCTGTTCACAGTGACCAGACAGGTTCTGCACGGGCGACATGGCTGTGATCACTGCCAGTGTGGGAGGGCCACATCCCCCTACCACTTCCCCAGTGGAAACGTGGCTCTGGGATCCATATCAGCAAACTCAGGCCGTACTCAGCACCCCTGACTCAGGGGGTAGGCAGGGGAGCCCCAATACTCCCCCTCTGGGATTTCCACAACCCTCCCCTGCACACCTGCCGCTTCTCCCTCCTGGATCACCCCAAGTCCCACTTCTCAGACACCAGGTTTATCATGGCCCCTAGGCAGGGTATTTGCCTTCCAAATGGGGGAATGCCTGCTCTATTCTCTGTACTGTTTGGGGTCCTCAGAGCATCCCCTGGAGTCACTCCTGAGTGCAGGCCAGATGTTCACTGGCCTGAGTGCACTGCTAGGCATGCTCCCCAAATATTGCCCCTGAATCTGTCTCTTAATCTCCATGCAAATACATATGACACCCACTGCATTCTCTCCCTTTCATTTGCTCTTCTGTTTCCAAACCTGCTGTTAGGCTGGAAATTCCCAAACCTTCAGAGCCTCCTCTGCCCTCCCCCCCCCAGCCCAGTATTCACACGTGACCATCCACAGACCAGACTGTCACAGCAGCAGCCACCACCCTGGGGCTCCCTACCACCGGAAACAGCACGCCTCTCCTTCTGTCCCATCTCCCCATGGAACAACTAGGGAGGGTCCCCAACACCATGAGCTTTGCACTGAGAGAAGGTGCATGTCCCAACTACATTCCAAGGGGAAGAAAGGAAGAATCCAAAATTGATCCCCTTTGATTCTGGGAAAAACAGAGGTCCTGGGGAGGGAAAGAAACAGTGATGTGGGAATGGAGGGCTCTGCAGGACTGGAACAGATTTTGCAATCACACACACACAGAACACACACACATTTCATGCTTTACACATGCTTCATGTTTCATACACTTACACTTCTTGCCTTCCTCTATTCCTGTTTTCTGGGCGACAATCCAGCTACCCCCACCCCAAACACACTGCCTCCACCTCCTCACACTACCTTCTTCCCAGCTGCACCCACTCCTCCAGGATGCCCCTGCCCGATGACCTGGGACCTGGTGACCCTAGGTGTGCAAGAGCTGGCAGTGTCCAGCTTTTTACACGACCTTTCTCCATCTCCACTAAAGACTGAACAAGCAACAGTGGAGCTGCGGGTGTAGGCAGCTGTCCCGCAAACCTGAAGAATCCATCCCAGGAGCACAAGGGAGCCGAGAGCAACCCAGGAATCACAAGCAACCTCGGAATACACCCTGGGTGGGGGATTGGATGGATGAACTGGCAGATGGATGGACAGAGGAAGAGAGGGAGAATGGAGAGAGGGACAGGTGGGTGGATGAAGGAAAGGAGGAAGGATGGATGGATGGATGGATGGATGGATGGATGGATGGATGGATGGATGGATGGATAGGTGGATGGAAGAATGGATGGATGGGTGAGTGGATGGATGTGTGGGTGGTAGGTGGGTGGGTGGATGATGGGTGAGTGGGTAGACAGATGGGTAGGTGGATTGACGGGGTGGATGGGTGGGTGGGTGGGTGGATGGATGGATGGATGGATGGATGGATGGTTGGATGGGTGGTTGGATGGGTGGTTGGATGGGTGGGTGGGTGGGTGGATGGATGGATGGATGGATGGATGGATGGATGGATGGATGGATGGATGGATGGATGGACGGACGGGAGGGTGGGTGGATGTCAGGAGGGTGGGGTGGAGCACCCCCTAAGATCCTTGGGACCCCCGACTCGGCTCCCCAACCCAGCGCCCCTCTGGGAGCGGCTCTGGGGCGCAGGCCCCGCGCCCGCGCCGCGCACCTGGCTGGCTTTGTGGAACTGCTTCTTGAGCCCCGCCACCGACATCGCGGGGCCGCCGCGCTCGCCGGGGCCGTGGTGCTGGGCCGGGGCCCGGCCGGAGCTTCGAGCTGGGCAGCGGGCGCCGGGCGGTCCCCGCGCGCCGCGCCGCGCCGCTGGGCTCCGGGCCGGCCTCCCCGGCCGCCGCCGCCGCTGTCCCCGCGCAGCGCTCCGGCGCGCACGCAACGGGCCCGCGCGCCGCCGCCGCCCGAGGAGCCCAGGCGCGGCATGCAAATGAGGGGCCTCATTGTTGCGTGGCCCGGGGCGGGGCGCCCCCGCGTGGCGGGCGCGGGCACCGCGGGCGCCCCCGGTGGTACCCGGGAAGGGCGACGGATGGGCCGCAGACGCGGGCGTGGGAGAGGCTTCCCCAGGACGCCCCCCCGCCCCTCCTCCTTTCTCCCTCTTCTCCCTCTTTCCTTCTCCTCTGCTCCTCCATCTCCTCTCTTCCTCCTCCTTCTCCTCCTCCTCTCTCCCCTTCCTCTTCCTCCTCTCTTCCTCTTCCTCCTCCTCCACCTTCTCTTCCTCCTCTCCTCCTCCTCCTCTTCCTTCTCCTCTTCCTCCTCCTTTCTCCTCTTCTTCCTCCTCTTCCTCTTTCTCCTCTTTCTCTTCCTCTCTTCCTCCTCCTTTTCCTCTTCCTCCTCTCTTCCTCTTCCTCCTCCTCCACCTTCTCTTCCTCCTCTTCTCCTCCTCTTTCTTCTCCTCTTCCTCCTCTTTCTTTTTTCTCCTCCTCTTCTTCCTCCTCTTCCTCTTTCTCCTCTCTTCCTCTCTTCCTCCTCTTTTCTTCCTCTTCCTCTTTCCTTCTCTACTCCATCTCCTCTCTTCCTTCTTTCTCCTCTCTCCTCTTCCTTTTCCTCCTCTTCCTCTTCCTCCTCCTCCACCACCACCTTCTCTGCCTCCTCTTCCTTCTCTTCCTCCTCCTCTTTCTCCTCCTCCTTCCTTCCTCCTCCTCTTCCTCTTTCTCCTCTCTTCCTCTTTCTCCTCCTCTCTTCCTCCTCCTCTTCCTCCTCCTCTTTGTCTTTCTCTTCCTCCTCCTTCCTTCCTACTCCTCCTTCCTTCCCTCCTCCTCCTTCTCCTCCTCCTCTTCCTCTTTCTCCTCTCCTCTCTTTCTCCTCCTCTCTTTCTCCTCCTCTTCCTCCTCTTTCTTTCTCTTCCTCCTCTTCTCTTCCTCCTCTCTTCCTCCTCCTCCTTCCTCCTCCTCCTCTTCCTCTTCTCTCTTCCTCTCTTTCTCCTCCTCTTCCTCCTCCTCTTTCTCTTTCTCTTCCTCCTCCTCTCCTCCTCCTCCTTCCTTCCTCCTCTTCCTTCCTTTCTTCCTTCCTCCTCCTCCTCCTCCTCCTCTGCAATTTGGGAAGGGAAGGTCCGCCCACAGAAAGAGCATCCTCTCCCTGGGGTCAAAACAGAACGTGGGGGCTTTGGGGAGTAGCCAGGAGAGACTGCTCTCTGCGACCCTCCTGGTTCCAGGAACCTGGGGCCTAGCACACGCACCCCATGCGGGTTCTCAGACCCACGCACCCTGCTTGTTGGTCCAGCATCAGAGACTCTGGACCCAAAAAGTCAGGCACCAGTGTCAGCGCTTTCTTCACCTCCCTAATCACCACGCCTAGAACTGGCTCTATTTTTTTTAAGATATTTTATTGTTGTTGTTGTTGTTGTTGTTGTTGTTGTTGTTGTTTGGTTTGGGGGCCATACCCGGCGGCGCTCAGGGATTTACTCCTGGCTCTGCATTCAGAAATCGCTACTGGCAGGCTCAGGGAACCATATGGGATGCTGGGGATCAAACCGGGTCTGCAAGGCAAACATCCTACCACTGTGCTATCATCTGGCCCCAGAACTGGCTCTTAATAGCTGACATTGAAAGATCATCCTTTCGGGGCCGGAGAGATAGCATGGAGGTAAGGCGTTTGCCTTTCATGCAGGAGGTCAGCGGTTCAAATCCCGGCGTCCCATATGGTCCCCGTGCCTACCAGGAGCAATTTCTGAGCCTGGAGCCAGGAATAACCCCTGAGCACTGCCGGGTGTGACCCAAAAACCAAACACACACACACACACACACACACACACACACACACACACACAAAAGAAAAAGATCATCCTTTCTAGCTTCCTACAAGAAAGATCTCTCTCTGTCTCTCTCTGTCTCTGTCTCTCTCTCCCCTCTCTTTCTCCCCAGCTGTCTTCGTGTGGGTGAGCAAGATCCCCTAAAGCCCCAGACATATCTGTCCAGTTCTGTCCCCTGCATCTCTTGCCTGGAAGAGCCAGCACCGGCAGACAGTCTGCACTGGGTGTCACAGCCCCTGGGAGCTTGATGTCCCACCGTGCGTGGCCAGGGAGAATGTAGGCAGGATCATTCTGCAGCTGTGAAATATTCTGGTCCTGAGGTTGCAGCTTTGGGGAGTGGGGGAAGGCAGTCAGGGTGAATGAGATTTGGGAACATGCCTGGAAGGGAGAGAGCATCAGGTGACAAGAAAGATTCAAACCCCAGGAGGGCACCAAAACCTTTAAAAAAAAGTCGTTTATTACCTGGCAAGAATGTGTTTCCATCTAGAACTGGCCTACTCAGAGAACTGTGCAAAGATCATTTTTCCTTCTCTCCCTGGTAACCAAGGCCATTTGAGGCAAAGCCGATGAACTGTAAAAAATATATAATTTAGGGCCCTGAGAGATAGCACAGCAGCGTTTGCCTTGCAAGCAGCCAATCCATGACCAAAGGTGATTGGTTCGAATCCTGGTGTCCCATATGGTCTCTTGTGCCTGCCAGGAGCTATTTCTGAGCAGACAGCCAGGAGTAACCCCTGAGCAATGCCGGGTGTGGCCCAAAAACCAAATATATATATATATGTATGTATGTATATATATACATATATATGTATGTATGTATATATATACATATATATATATATAATTTATAAACTACCCTAGTTTTTAGAATCTAATCTTCTCCCTGCCCCATCCATAGACAAACTTCTCTACAGATGCCCCAGTGGACCATAATTTGGGTTGAAATCAGTTTGTGCTCCCCAAAATGTATGCATCTAAGACCCCCAAATAAATACTATCCTTTAGCCTCTTGGTGTTGCATTCGGTCGACAGTTTTTTTCTGGTTAGTTTAATTTCTCATATTTACTGAATTTTGAATTCTAAAGCCGTGGTAGGGCTGTCAACTGGGGAGTATTTTACATGTCCTGTGAGCACAAATGTTATAAATGGACCATAGGTGTTTACAATCAGACATGCTACCAGTTTTCAGTATAATCTTTCCTCTCTTATTTGACCCAAGAGCTTGTCTACACCACAGCAAATGACTCAGGATTAGTGAAGCCATGTTGGCTGGTTCAAAGCTTTCTCTGCACAGTACCACCCATCTGTCACTTGCAACCCAGCACTTCCCTCCCATTTTTTCCAGAAAGAGCCCTGGGGGACAGGGACCTCTATAACACCTCTGTCCCTCCCAAGCCACACAGCCAGGTCTGAGCTCATTCTTCTACCATTCCGTGTCCTGGTTTTGCATCATTTACTAAAGACTCAGGGGCTGGAGCAATAACACAGGAGGAGGGCATTTGATTTGCACATGGTCAATCCTGGACAAACCTAGTTCGATTCCCGGCATCCCATATGGTCCCCTGAGCCTGCCAAGAGTGATTTCTGAGTGCAGAGCCAGGAGCAACCCCTGATCACCACTGGATATGACCCCAACCCCCCAATAAAGTCCATCTGATATGCACTGCACCTTGCATTGATTGAGGACTATATAACCCTACCTGGGGTGCTGGCACTGTGCCTTTTATTGTGGAACTCATGTCCCCTCAGGGGAGCTGAACCATGTCCAGTGAAAGTGTCTGCCTGCATTCCCTTGGGGATTGGACTGTCTTGTCTGTCCTATTTAGTCCTAGCCTGTGACCCTGTATTTCTTTTGTCACTATCTGTCACATCTCTGTTCTATGCCTCCGACATCTCCATTGCTTATCTTTTCTCTTTTCACAATGTTCCTACGCTGGCATAGATGCAAAAGCCCATGGTTAAAGGGTGTCCTGTTAGGATGTGACACTCAGCTGTTTTTTCACACAAACATTCCACCAGGCCACCACTGGCTGGGAGGCAATTCTGCTACCAGAGAAAAAGAATGAAAGAGAACATGAAGGAGATGAAGTTACTAAGTTCTTTTGTATAAAAAGAATATTCAAGTGCACTTCAAAATGCACCTGAAATTGGGGAACTGACTAATTTGTGGGTGAGGCCACTCTGCACCGAAGCCTCTCCCTTTCCTGTGCTTGGTTTTCAGGTGGACCAGGTTCTCTGGTGGATTGTTTTTGCTTTAGGCCTTTATTTTTCAATGACAGGCAGGTGGGCTGTGGGTTGAGGGGTGTAGAGGGATGGAGCTTGAGGCCTCCTACACATGGGCAGGCTTTGGGCTTGAGCCTAACTAAGAGGCCACAGAGTCCCTCCTGTGCCACAGAAACTGACTGAGGTGGGTTTGTCCTTCACTGGGCCACTCCCACCTATGGGGACCAGTAGGGCTCTAGCAGGTTGGGTTGCAGGATGCATCTACAGCCGTGGTTTGTGGAAGTGGTTTAGGGCCATGGTTAACTCCTTGTTTTGTGGCTCAGTTTGGCAGAGGTTTGCGGCTATGGTTTATGGCTGTGGTTTGGCAGCTGTTTGGCTGCGATTTGCAACTGCAGGCTGGTAGCCATAGTTCAGCCACAGAGGACTTGGGAAGAGGAGCTGGTGGATGGAGTTTTGCTTGAAGCAGCTGCTCGGAAAGGCCCCCTTTGGGGTGAGTGGCCTTTCACCCTCAATCCCCTGCCCAGAGAAGTTGGATCCCAACTTTGTCTGGACATACATGCTGTCTTCAGTGTGGGTGTGGCTGTCGTCTGGATCAGGAAGGGGAGACGCAGGGACTTCTGTCAGGAAGGGCAGAGGAAAGGCCTTGGGATGGTTCCAGACTCTTGCCCTCACCTGCATCTTTGGACCCCATTTTCTCCATGTTCTTCAGCTCTCCCCTAGGACAGGTACAGAGCAGAGCTTGCCTCTCCTTTCTGGCTCTACTCTGGGGAGCGCTATCAGTTGCCCGTTTTGGAGGGGGTGGAACTTCTTTCCTATGGTCAGTCCCCATTGTGCATCATTTGGTTGCAATTGATGGTTTCCTCTCATTTCCATTTAAAGTTTCTCTTTGTTTGGTTTGTTGGTGTTGTTGTTGTGTGTGTGGCTTAAATAAGGCTGCATCTTTCCACACTGTAATTCCCTTTACTTAGGACCAATTCCTCATAAGGTGTGAAATGGGCACATCACAGATTTTCAAGGCCTGTGTACAACTCAGCGCTATTACAGTGATGATTCAGAGAAGAGTTTGGGGATAAAGAAATAGACGAGCTGGAGAGAGCTCCACGGGCTCTTGTCACCTTGTTTAACAGAGGCCCAGGTTCACTTCCAGCACTGGGTGGTCCCCGCGCACTACTGGTATGATTCCCCCAAAATCAGAATATAACAGAAAGACAAGGGCATTGGAGAAGGTTCAAAGGGCACCTCTAGGTATGACCTGATGGGCCTTCCATCTGGCTGTATGTCCACTCACCAGACAACCATCCCCCTCTCTGGGATCCACAGCCCCATAGGGCCTGAGTTTAAGTACCAGACACTGATGGTGCTGTGAGTCTGTCGAGTGCTGGCTTCCTTTTCTAGCTCTGTCTCTTTTGGTCCTGGGGCATGGTCACTCAGTCAGGAAAGCCCCCAGCTTCCCAGCCACATCTGCTCATGTGCCAATGATTCGCTAAACTAACACTGGAATTACTCAGGGTTCCAAGGTCCCTGCACCTCAGCCGGCAGACTGTATAAGAGGCTCTTTCGCTCATCTTGCCATTTCCCAGGTCTTCCCTCTTTCGGCATCTGGGAAATGTGTGCCCAGTGAGGTCATGGCAGACATGACAGATCCCAGATGCCGAATGTGGCGGCTTGCCTTGAACTTGCCAGATCACAATCAGGAACAAATGTAGAGGTTTTCTTTTTATTGTCTTACCCAACATGGATAAAAAAAAAATGGATCAGTTCAGGGAAAGGCCAGCGAATCCCTTCCATGACAAACAAAAAAATGCTGGATATTTTTTTTTATCTGTTTGTATGTGAAGATCAGGTGAAATGACAAAGTAACTGATGACTCCGAGATCATTCTCAGACCACCAGCAGTATCTCCATTCCAGACTCTCTGAGCAACTACTGGGCAAGGCTGGGTCATTCCAAGTAGTCTATGTATATGACTCAGAGGCCATTGTCACAGTCACATTTTAGTTCCCAGAGGTTTTACTTTTTCACTTTTCATGCTCATAAACCAGAGTTAGTCAAGTCCCAAGACCCAGGTGATCCCTGGCTGCCACCTTGTGAACCTCTAGTGGTGTCACACAGTCCTGGGGATGGGACTAAGTTCAGGAGAACTGAGCTGCAGATGGGACGTGCCTCTGTTGCTCCAGCAGGCACCAAGGAGGCAGAGAAGAAAGAACCAGATCTGGAGTTATGCAGTTTAAAGAGATTTGAGAAAAGGGAAAAGTCCTATTGGACACTTTCAGCCTCCAAGTCCACTCCTGTCCCTCCCCTCTGGCCCTTTATCTTCCTGCAAAGCTCTTTGTCTACCTGGCCCTTGGACAAGATTTACTTTATTGTCCTGGGTTGGTCACATGCAAAGTAAGTGCCTTCTTGGTGTCCTCTCTCTTGCCTTTGTGGCCCACTGCTTACTGACTCGAGAGAAGAGTAAGGATATGGGTCATGGACATATGTCCGGTCATGCACTTGGTGCCTGCTGTGGCCTTTTCCCGGGGCATGTATCCAGCCACCTCCTGCAGGCTGGCACTGGTTCACTTCCTTCCCAGCATCTCTGCTCTTCCTGGCCTGGCCTGTGGGGGGCAGTGCAGGACCTCCGGATGACAACAGGACTTAGGTGTGCGTGTGAGGGTCAGTATATTCCTGTGACGTGTGTGTGTGTGTGTGTGTGTGTGTGTGTTTCATGTGGGAGCATATAAGAGTTTGAATGAGTATGAAATATGAGTGTGTGAGTATATGCAAGTGTGTGTTTGCTATCTGGGTGCCTGTGATTGTGTGCATGTGTGCGAGGGTACAGTGCATTCTGTGACCGTATGTGCATGAATCTGCGTATTTGTAAGTGGGTGAATGTGTGTGTATGTGTGAATAGGTGTGCGAGTGGGCAACTTTATTCTGTGAATATGTGTGCATATGTATTTGAAATTGTGTATTCTGTGAGTGTGAGCATTGTATGAATATGTGTTGTGAATATGTATATATGCATGTATTGTGCGTGTGCGCACGTGTGTGTGTGTGTGTGTGTGTGTAATTCTACTATGCTTTGTCCATAAGAACTCACCTCCAGGAAACATCCAAAAGATGAAGCTTGTCTTGGTCACGTCCGCACACATGAGCATATGCCAATACGCATGCATGCGCTATCTCTGGACGTGCTGACGAGTACAGAACTGGGGTGAGCTTGGTCACCCCCACATCTGGACAGTAGAGAGATAACATCACAGTATGGGGAGGGGGCACAAGGGTGCAGGGCTGGAGTGAGCTCAGGTTCATCTCTCTGGCAAACCTGACATCAGCCATCAGCTGATAGAAGCCAAGAAGGGTCTCAGGACCCCTTCGGAGGGTGGCAAGGAGGGGGAGCAGGAATCCTTCCCCCCATGCAAGAAGGAGCCTGTGAAAACACTGCTGTTCTCTTCAAGAAGGCACATCTATTCTGGGTGCGAGCAGGCGGTGATGATCAAAGCTCGACCTGGTGAGCCCAGCTTGGAGTCCTGTGACACCAACCCGCTGCCCTTCCAGACCCATCCCTGTGCTTCTAAGCAAAGCTTATCACCACTACCAATCCCTGGCCACCCCACACTGCAGCCCAACGCTGGAACCTCAAACAGCCATGTCTCCCTGGTTCCCATTCCTCCCGGATAGTAGCCCCTGAATTGTCCTTGAAAAATTGAGTCCCTTAAGTAGAATGCCTTTCTCAAACACAAGCAGGAGGTGGGGGAGGAGGGAGATGGGTATTGGTGATGGGAAGGTTGTACTGGTGAAGGGGGGTATTCTTTTTTTATAACTGAAACCCAACTACAAATATGTCTGCAATCATGGTGCTTAAATAAAGATATTAATTTTAAAAATTGAGTCCATCTGATTTGCTCCCTGCAGTCCCAGGTCCACATGGACGTGAGCCTGGGAGCCTACCTCTGTGGGAGAGTGTAGGGATGGCATCAGGCTGTGTGGTTCATGCAGAAAGAGGGGATCTGCATCCCACCTCATTCTAAGGATGCCACAGGAGGGACTCAGCCTGTCCCAGGCTCCTTGGAAGTATCAGTGGCTGTAGTTTTCTTTCAGATCTTGGTGGAGGAGCCTAGGGCAGTTTTCGGTAATCCTTGAACGCTGCGCAGGTGGATGGGTACTCGGGCCCTGCAGTGAGGTTGTAGTCCCTGCTGCCATCTCCCATGGAGTGCAAGGGTCAGCACTCCTCACACCAGCCAGCCCCTAGTCCAGATTCCCTCATGCAGTGATAGTCCAGGCCGCAGGGGTCCTCAAACTTTTTAAACAGGGAGCCAGTTCACTGTCCTTCAGACTGTTGGAGGGCCAGATTATAGTAAAAACAAAAATTATGAACAAATTTCTATGCACACTGCATAGATCTTATTTAGAAGTGAAGAAAAACATGGGAATAAATACAATATGTGGCCCGCGGGCCATAGTTTGAAGACCCCTGGTCTAGGGTGTCCCTCTGCAGGCCTGCAGGAGCCACATTTCACAGCAAATCTGCTCAGCTGTGAGGGCCAGACTCGGAGGAGAAGCCACCTTGTTCCTGTTGCAGACACCAGCAACACTAGGCTCAGCTCTGCACAAGCGGAACCGAGTGAGGCCCAGAGGTCATCCCTCAGGGCCAGGCGCAGCTCCCAGTGCCAGAAAAGTGCATCTGCATGTCAGGGGGCTGACAGATGAGGGGAATCTGACCAGTCAGCTCACAGCAGGGGGGTGGCCAGGGCCCCTAATGCACCTAAAAGCCCTGGCTGCATCCTAATGGCTCCCACAGGGCCAGGGACTTCCGAGTGGGATCCCCTGGCTGTGTTCAGGGATCACTCCTGGCAGGGTTTGGAGAACTTTATAGGGCACTGAGGATCAAAGCTGGCCTGGCCATGTGCTGTTTTATTTTTTATTTATTTATTTTTGGACTTAGGTCACACCCGGCGGTGTTCAGGGGTTTCTCCTGGCTCTTTGCTCAAAATTCACTCCTGGCAGGCATGGGGGACCATATGGGATGCTGCGATTTGAACCATGTCAGTCCTGGATCGGCTGCGTGCAAGGCAAACGCTCTATAGCTGTGCTAATTCTCTATTTCCCCACACCCCATGTGCTGTTTTAAATTCCCCCAGAATTAAACTATATACTAATCCCAGTCAAACTCACAAAGGGTATATCTTTGTAGAGATACATATTATACATAAAAAGGCCAAGACTTGAGAATGGTCAGAGCAATTTTTTTATTTGGGGGCTACATCCAGAATTGGTAAAGTATCCTCCTGGTGATGCCCAGCCTAGAAAATGTGATATTAGCATAGGAATTTTAGGGAGCCACACCCAGCAGTGCTCAAGGTTTAATCCTGGATCTGTATTCAGAAGCCACTCCTGCTAGTGCTCAAGGAACCCTACAAGATGCCAGGGATGGAACCCAGGTTGGCCACATGCAAGGGAAGTATCTTCCCCACTGTCCTATTGCTCTGGCTCAACATCTGACTGAATTGTAATATGTAAAGGACTCTTATTTGTCAAGAGAAGATTAAAAGTGGGTACAAGATTTGGAACATAGAGATGCCCACTAAGGTCATGGAAAGATGCGCAGGGTTATCGTCCTCCAGGAAGAGCAAAGTAAGCTCATGAGATTTTTATTGCACACCCACAGAAATGGCCCCTTACAACACCCGCTAAGGGGCAAACTGTAGAGTCACTAGATTTCTCAACCACTGCTGGTAGGAAGCAAGTGGGAACAACCACTGTGAAGTCAGCCTGGTCAGTCTGTACAGAGCTAAACATCCAACCATGCTATGACATGTCAGATAGGCAGCAGGGAAAAGTGGGAGCCTAGAGAAACTTGGACACAAATATTTACAGCAACTTCGTTCATCAGAGCCCAGAACAATGAGCTGCCTGTTGGCTGAGCACACAGTAACATCTACTCCCTGGTAGCAGGGACGCATGCCTAACCACTCATACCTCCAATGTGGACAAACGCCAAAGCTCTATGTTGTGTAAAAGAAGCCAGAGACAAAGGAATACATAGTCTACAGTGCACTTATTACAAGCTACAGCAGCCAGAGAGAGAAAACACAGGCCTTGACTATTTAACCTTGCATATGGCTCACTCTGGATTCCTTAATCCCGTTGCATGGTCCCCTGAGCTTCACTGGGAGGATCCCTGGAACTCTCCAATCCCCCAATATTATCTGGGTCCCCAGAAACTCGAAGATCCACCAGCCAAACAGCATCTTCTTACTTGCTCTGACCTGCAGACCCCATGTCCTAGACATCTCCAGGATTGTCCCCAAGCAAAGGAGCTCAGTGCACAGAATGGACACTAGCTGATGGGATTCAGGCAGAAGCTTCCCAGTGACACCTCTCAGCTGAAAGCCCTGGGAGAAAGTTCTGTGTCTTCATTGTAATAATATTATAATAGTTATAATATTTGACAGTTCAAATATTTGAACTGTTTCACCTCATTTGATAGTTTTCTTGAGATTCATATGCATTTTCTTGTTTGTAACTTTTGCCACATCTAAAGACTTGGATTGGCTCTTTGGCTGTGGAGTACCTAAGCATTTTAGACCCTTGCCCACTATGATTCTAGCTCAGATTCCCTTGAGTGGACAGCTCAGACACAGACAGTTCAATTGTCTCGTTCAGAGGATACATTGATTAGAATGTCGAATTATTATTTTTGGTTTTGGTTTTTGGGCCACACCCGGTGATGCTCAGGGGTTACTCCTGGCTATGCTCTCAGAAATAGTTCCTGGCTTTGGGGGACCACATGGGACACCAGGGGATCGAATCACAGTCAGTCCTAGGTCAGCTGCATGCAAGGCAAACACCCTACCGCTGCAACACACCCCCCCCCCCCCCCGCTCCTAAGATGTGGAATTATTGATCAGCTGGAGGATGCATTTATCAGAACATTTGGAAGATACATTGATTAGAGTGTAGAATGATTGACGAGTTGGAGAATATATTGATCAGAGTGTAGTATGATTACTCCAAGTGTAGAGTGACTGACCAGGGTGAGGGGTTCTGTGACCAAGACAGGGCAGTCTGATGAGGCCTTGCTCTGTCAGGGTTGAGATTCGTTGATGAACTGCAGGTCTCCTATGGGATGACAGATTTGCCTGGCCGGGCTTCCTCCCTGTGGCAGAGCTGCTGTCTGGCCGTGAGAAATGTGGGGTTTGCTGGGGATTAGCTCAGGGTGAGAGCAGTCTGCCAAGTGTCTGTTCCAGACCCCTCACCCTATCTGAGCCCGTTAACACCTGGGGGTGGGAGTGCTTGACTCTGGATTAAAGGGTAGGCCAAACTAAAGGAGGCCTGGCACTGTCTGTGGGTCCAATGATGATGAGGAGGAGGAGGATGACGAGGATGGTGGCCAGGCACCCCACGGACCTGCGGTCCAGGGCGATGAGTCAGCCACAGAATACTTCCCAGCACCGATGAGCCTTGAGGCTGTGCCCACGGTCCATCCCGCACTGGTGCCATGTGCAAAGGAGTGCTGCCTTCCCCAGTGGTCTCTGTCTCCCACCCGCTCCCCGACCCCACCCCCTGCACTGCAGAACTAGCACAACATTTGGCAATGATTTTCCAAACCAGCCTCCCTCCAGCCGTGAGCCCATGACAGCACTAAGACCAACTTGGGTTTCTGAGTGGCAGTTGGCAGCCAGCTTCTTTCCTCGAAGCTGGACTTCAGTGCCATCTGCGACTTTTCTTTTCTTCTGAACCTTCTAGAGTGCTTGGCTGTCAGGGCCACTTTCTAGATCTCAGGAGATGTCAGTGTCCTTTGCTGTGAGATACGGGGACAGAATTCTTCCCTGTGTGCCCGGCACCCCTTCCTGTGACGTGACATGTGTGTCCTATCAAATTTAGTCTCACCTAGGTCCCACATGCGAGAGCAGTGGAAGATTTTTTAAATACAAGTGAGAAAATCAGCAATAGAAACTCTGGTTTGGGGGCAGTAGCTATAGCACAGTGGTAGGGCATTTGCCTTGCATGCAGTCCACCCAGGATAGACCCGGGTTTAATCCCAGGTCTGGCATCCCATAGGGTCCCCCGAGCCTGCCACGAGCAATTTCTGAGCACAGAGCCAGAAGTAACCCCTGAACTGCAGCCGGGTGTAGCCCAAGAACAAAAAAGAAAAAAGAAAATGTTGGTTTTGAGACTCCTGATAAGTGAAATCTTGCCCCTGATAACACCCAAAGTAGGTGATTTTGAATGAGTCAGCATTGCCAACTTTCATCAGAGAAAAATGCCCCATGTGGAAAGTCAAACAGGAAGGAATCTTCCAGTATGATTAGCCAGGGTGGTGATGTGAGCTGAGATTAATGAAGAAAAGCTACACCCTGCCCCCCCCCCCAGCACGAACCCTGATACTAGGTGTGGAGTAAACATTCAGTGCCATAATCCATGGGAGGTGCTGGTGGGCAGCAAGAGGAATAAAAATAGTGACGAGAAGGTGCTCTTGCTTTTCCTGAACCAGCCCTCCAAGAAAGGGGACTTGAGGGGCTCAACAGGGTCACATTCCATTTTTTTTTTGTTTTTTTTTGGGGGGGGTCACACCCGGCAGTGCTCAGGGGTTACTCCTGGTTATCTGCTCAGAAATAGCTCCTGGCAGGCACGGGGGACCATATGGGACCCCGGGTTTCGAACCAACCACCTTAGGTTGTTGATCGGCTTCTTGCAAGGCAAACACCATTGTGCTATCTCTCCAGGCCCCACATTCCATTCTTGAGTTGGTGAGTTGGTTAGAAACTGGGAGAGGGTTCTTAGGGCGAACGGTGGGGAGCAAGGTTCATTTTTGGGCTCCCGAGACCCACTGGCTGTACCCAGGGTCTGTCTCCAGCCGTCCAGCCTTGAAACACTGCAAGCCCATGAGATCCAGCAAAAGGACAGGTTAGATGGTGTTTGGCCTCCAGAAGGGGCCTCTCACAGACCTGAGAGTTAGTTATCACGAGTGTATGGGCAGAGTCAGGCTAGCTATCTGAGTGGCTACTGTGGGGTATGGTGACCCAGTCTAGACCCACCTTCCACAAACATTCTCTCCTAGAGCTGTCACTTCAAGCAGAGAACTCCCCAATCCTGACCCCACCAGCCCCCACAGTTTTTGTCCACCCCACCCACCTGTTCAAGGGCCCATTCACTCCTGCCCAGTTCAATCTCAGTACTGGGTTCCTCCTGGTTCCATCCCATCCTAATATTCCCTTTAACCCCCAATTCTAGCATGGTCTAGCCTGAGCCCCCACCTCAGCCAGAGAACACAGAGGCCAGGAGCCTCGGGACAGATCACACAGTAGACAGACACAGGTCCTGGGATGCCCCCAACCATTCCCCATGCACACTGACTCATAGTTGGGGAACAGCATCTGGCCACCATGGACTCCGATGTGGCTGTGTTTATCAGGGGTGGGGATCTTAGAGGAAGGGCCCAGTAAGGGATGTCAGAGCGAGGGGTGCAGGTGGGGTAGAAAGCGCCCCAAATATAGCAGAAGGAGCTGGCAGAGACTCAGGAGGTGGAATGCAAGGGAGAAGGGAGGAAGGATCCTCCAGGACCGGGTGCAGGGGAGCAAGGTACCAGGGTACCTAGAGCACATGGGGGAAGCTGGTCCCAGGGGCAAGAGTAGGAGGGGTGCCGGATTATTCAGATGTTTTATTCTCAGATGACATGGCATCATGCCTAAGAGCCCAGAGTGGAAGATGGTGGAAGCAAGGCTGGCATCTTTTTGTGTCTTTTCCACCAGGCTCTCTCCATTTAAACTGAAATCTTGCGGGACTACAGAGATGGAACGAGGAGTAATGTACTTGGTTTGCGCAAAGGTGACCCCAGTTTCGTCCCTGGCACTGCACAGGGTCCCCTGAACACCCTGAGCACAACTAGTTGTGATTTCCTCCCACCGAAAAAATAGCAAACAAAACCACCAAGCTCTTTTGTGTTTTTCCCCTCCTTGGCTGAGTTAAAACTCGACTATTTTTCCAGTAAGGGGATTGAGGAAAGCTGGAGAACTGCCTGAAGATAGGGCAGTGCTCAGAGGGCAGCATGACCCAGGGCAGGTCTGAAAAGGAAGTGGTTTAATTTGTCCCCACATATCCTAACTGCCTTTTGAAACAATCAATCACCCTAATGCCCGGTTTGGAATAGCTCAAGGAATGGTTACCCACCATGCAGCTTCCATTCAAGCTTTCTCTCTCTCTCTCTCTCTCTCTCTCTCTCTCTCTCTCTCTCTCTCTCTCTCTCTCTCTCTCTCTCTCTCTCTCTCTCTCTCTCTCTCTCTCTCTCTCTCTCCTTTCTTTCTTTCTTCCTTCTTTCTTTTTTTTTGGTTTTTGGGTCACACCCGTTTGACGCTCAGGAGTTACTCCTGGCATGTGCTCAGAAATTGCCCCTGGCTTGGGGGGACCATATGGGACGCTGGGGGATCCAACCAACAGTGGTCCTTCCTACGCTAGCGCTTGCAAGGCAGATACCTTACCTCTAGCGCCACCTTCCCGGCCCATCTTTCTTTTTCTTTCTTTCTTTCTTTCTTTCTTTCTTTCTTTCTTTCTTTCTTTCTTTCTTTCTTTCTTTCTTTCTTTCTTTCTTTCTTTCTTTCTTTCTTTTTTTCTTTCTTTCTTTTTCTTTCTTTCTTTCTTTCTTTCTTTCTCTCTCTCTCTTTCCTTCCTTCCTTCCTTTCTCTCTTTCCTTCCTTCCTTCCTTCCTTTCTCTCTCTCTCCTTCCTCCTTCCTTTCTTTCTCTCTCCTTCCTTCCTTCCTTCCTTCCTTCCTTCCTTCCTTCCTTCCTTCCTTCCTTCCTTCCTTCCTTCCTTCCTTCCTTCCTTCCTTCCTTTCTTTCTTTCTTTCTTTCTTTCTTTCTTTCTTTCTTTCTTTCTTTCTTTCTTTCTTTTCTTTCAGTTTTTGGGCCACACCCTGTGACGCTCAGAGGTCTCCTGGCTATGTGCTCAGAAAATGCTCCTGGCTTGGGGCACCATATGGGACGCCAGGGGATGGAACTGTGGTTCGTCCTAGGACAGCCTGTGCAAGGCAAATGCCTACCTCTCTTGTGCCACCTATCTGGTCCCCCATTTTCCCTCCTCTCCTTTTTTTGGGGGGTCACACCCTGAGGAGCTCAGGGGTTACTCCTGGCTCGGCTCTCAGAAATCGCTCCTGGCAGGCATGGGGGACCAAATGGAATGCCGGGACTCAAAACACCATCTGTCCTGAATCTGCTGAGTGCAAGGTAAACGCCCTACCACTGTGTTGTCTCTCTGGCCCCCCATCTTCCTTTCTTGGTGATGGTGGTGGTAGTGGGGCCCTTTTATCTGCACAACAGGCTGGTTCTTCCTGAGAACTCAGTGCCTGTGGATGGCCAAGCACAAGACTGCAGTGAGAGGAAAGTGGCTTCTAATTGTGCACACGGTTAGATTAATCCGTTGAAATCTGAACCCTGAAATTACTGCTCTGACGGCACACAGCAGGGCGGAGACCAGAGAATAAGCAGAGGAGCTCGCTGCACTCCTGGTAGCCCCTTGGGGGCACCCTAGAAGGGCCAAGATAACGCCCTAGAAGCGGGTGCCTCTCTGGAAAGGAAAAGCTGCCCCACTTGCCGGTGCATTCCTTTGTGGCCTTAAATCAACAGGGCCTGGCTTCAGCCATGACTAGAACCAAATGTTGTTTTCGGAGAAGCGACGTGTCAGGTAATTCATCAGGGAAGGAGGACAAGATGCGGAGACCAGCAGGGTGGGCAGGTTGGCCAGCATTTCTCTTAACCCATTCCTGAGCATCTGGGAGCTCTGGAAAGCTCACACTATGGCCTCCTCACAAAAGCCACGTCGTCCTGGCTGGCCATGGTGCACAGTTTGTCCCACTTCACATGAGGCCAACCCACGGTGGAGTTAGGAACAGGACGAATCCAGACTCTCCCTCACCCCTGAGATAACCCTCTGGAACCTTCCAGTCCTGCACAACTGAGATTCTCCAACCAGTGTTCCTCAGGCAGACCCTCAGGACTAAACACTCAAGGGGCCTTTGTCCTGGAAACCTAGGCAGGGTCTTTTTTGGCTGTCTGAACTTCAAGCCACCTTGTCAGAGCCTGATCTTTAAAGTAAAGACAATCATCTCAATAAGACTGACCCATGGGGCCGGAGAGATAGCACAGCAGTGTTTGCCTTGCAAGCAGCCGATCCAGGACCTAAGGTGGTTGGTTCGAATCCCGGTGTCTCATATGGTCCCCCGTGCCTGCCAGGAGCTATTTCTGAGCAGACAGACAGGAGTAACCCCCGAGCATCACTGGGTGTGGCCCAAAAACCAAAAAAAAAAAAAAAAAAAAAAAAAAAGACTGACCCAGCCTGATTGTATGAGTATATGGTGTGGGGTACAATGACATTATACCAGAAGAAGCCTTTTTATTTAGCAAATTCCTCTGAAGACCTAAATCCTACCTTGAGAGGAGGTGGGTGGGTAGGCACAGGCCAGGCATGGAAACTTCCAGAAGTTCTTACCATCTATCTCTCAGGGAACTGGTCAGTCAAGTGCCCCAGAGGTCATGGCGCTGAAGCCCTCAGTCAGCTCCACATTCCAAACACATCACTCAGGCATGGCCGCTGGGCTGCTCTGGTTGCCAGTTAGCGGGAGGAAACATCTAGAACACATCGGATCATGTACAAGGGGGTGAGACTAATCACAAAGCAACTAGAGTTTTTTTTTGGATTTGTTTAAAGGGGTACGAGAGTTGTTAGAAATCTTTCAAAATAAGATGGTGGTTGTGAACTCAGGGTCTATGAAAAGACTCCACCATGGAAATGGACCAATTGCAAAGGAGAGAAACAGGCTCCGTTATCTCCATAGAAAATACCTGCAGGGGCCAGAGGGATAGCACAGTGGGGAGAACATTTGCCTTGCATGCAGCTGACCTGGGTTTGATCCCATTGAGATTGCCAAGCCTGTTCGGAGTAATTTTTGAGCACAGAGTCAGGAGTAACCTGACACAGATTCAGGAGTGCTACCAGGTGTGGCCCCAAACAAACAAACCAAAACAAGAGCTACCCTCAGCGACAATGTGCCAACTTTTTCTATGCCTGAAAATACATGTTTCATCCTCATCTTCCTACATGGTCATGAGGAAAGATGGAGGGGGGAGTGCGGGGGATGTTTCATCACTGACAAAGGAAGGTACTTAGGGGGAATGAGTTTGCATCACCTCTGTTTTCCTTAGAGCCCTGCCAGGCAAGGAGAAGTGAGAGAAGACCAAAACGAAAAGGAGAGTTTGGAAGGAAAAGAGAGAGAAAGAGAGCCTGGTTCAGGAGGAGCCATGGAGGGCGGAGCTGCCCGAAAGGGTTAATCTCCGAGCCCACATCTGGAGGGAGTGAGGCCCTTGGCAGAGGCAGCCGCGGGCGTACCAGGCCGTACAGGGGAGCTGTCCTGCCTGATTTATCATCCCCGCCCATCCTGGGGATGAGGTGTTGAAACCGTGGCTAGAATGTGAACAAGAAACACCAGGATTCTGGTTTTGTGGCTGGGGAAGCTCTGGAGAGCCTGGAGTGCGGGGTCTAGTGAATGATTGTCTTGCCTTTGGCAGCCATGAGCAGGGCTCGTGGGCACTGCCTCTGCTCCAGCGAGCTCTGAGGATGGAGCCCAGAGGCTAGGTGGAATGAACCCGAGCAACAAAAACCAGTCCTGAGGCCAAGGCTGGCCTCTCTCTCTCTCTCTCTCTCTCTCTCTCTCTCTCTCTCTCTCTCTCTCTCTCTCTCTCTCTCTCTCTGTCTCTCTCTGTGTCTCTGTCTCTCTCTCTGTTTCTCTGTCTCTTGGTCTCTGTATCTCTGTCTTGGTCTCTCTCGATCTCTCAGTCTCTCTCAGTCTCTGTCTCTCTCTGTCTCTCAGTCTCTCTCTCTCTCTCTCTCTCTTTCTTGCCCGCCTGCCAGAGGGCCATAGTCGATGTTAATTAAGCAGCTCCCCATGTTGAAGGGTAAATACAGCAGTGTAAACAGCACCTGCGGGCGTCTAGACATGAGTCCCCCCCCCCACAAACCGTGTGCGTCTGCAAGGATGCAGATGAGATTGGGCCCCAACTTTGTTCATTAGAAGATATAACAACTCCAGTTTTTAAGGAGGTGCTGGTACAGTGCAAAGGAATGAGGTGTGGGGAGGAAATAGGGAGCAGCCAGGGGGTCAGAGCACAAGATCAGCTGACTCCAGGGGGTCCCTTGTTGTGTGGTACTGAAAGCTCCACCGTCCAGTGCTCTGTTGGTGGGAACAGGCTGGTGTTCCCTCTCTCATTCCTATTGGGCATCTGTCCACAGCTAGAATCTCAGGACAAGCCTTAGGAAAAGGGAGATGGCCGTAAAACCCACAAATCTTTGCTCCAGTGGCCTCTCTCATCACTGACCCCATCCACTAGCTAGGCTAGAAGTGTGGGAGAAACAAGAGCCAGCTGTAAATGGGTTCAGGTTGATCTAGGCTTTGGGAGGACTCAATCACCCTTCTAGACTCTGGGCTTTTGTATGTGCAGCACCCTCAGCTGGGACATCTGCCCCTCCGCATGGTCAGGGCATGTCATGGGCAGTTGTGCAGGTTGCATGCTGCACAATTATCCCCAGAGACGACAGTGATGCCCTGGGGTCTCTGCAGCATGTAGTTGAGGCCTCCTTCCCTCCCGTAGGGTCTCTTATGCCACCTGGATGTGGCAATGACCGTTGTCTCATCTGGTCCCTGACTGAGCTGCTCAGCTGTGCGTGTCCCATGCCTGGAGTAGGTTTTATGGTTATGCCCCATGGCAGGTCTCTGCTCATACCCTGAAGGGCCAACTGATGGGCCACACTGGCAGGAAACTCAGTCTGCATTGCCCTGGGGCAAGGGGGAGGGTGGGGTGGGGGTGGCAGTGGGGCTGGAACCTCCCAGCTCCCTGTCCAATGCTGCCCGGGGCATCCAGGAGGTGATTAGTGAAGCCCAGATGGATGCGAGGCCCCAGCTCAACTCCTGTGCCAGGGAGGCCAAAGTTCTGCTGGGTCCCAGAGAGGAAACAGCAGCACCCAGGCCTGTCTGGGTCTGTCAACCAGCCCTAATGAGGGTCTGGGGGTGGGGCCCGGGTGCAGTCTCCCAGGGAGGCAGGGGGGGCCTGGGGCATCTCCGAAGGCTTAAAATAGCCGAGCCCACCACAAACACCTTCCTGGGCTGCGGAGGGCACTGGGTGCCAGGAAACTAATGAATGCCGGCCCGGGGGAATTAATTGTCGATGAAATAATATGAACACGAACTTCCTGTTCATCAGTCCCTACAGAAATTAATTAGCCTGGCTTGGCAGCCGTGGACCATATTCTCCAAGGGATTTATAGATCTGGCCCCGCGGTCTGTGGGAAACCTGGCAGGGCCAGGAGAGCTGTGCGTGGCAGCTTCGTGTCCCCACACGCCTGCTCCAGAGTCCTGAGACGCACGGCGGGGGGGGGGGGGGTATGGGGCCATGGGGCTTAGCCCACCCCCACATACCTGGCTCTATCAGCGGGGGGGCCTGCTTCCGCCCTCCTTGGGCCCCCCAGAAGGCCCCTGGGCTGAACAGAGGAGGTGGCAGCTGACACTCTGCAAATTCACAGCACCAGAACAGCAGGGAGAACATTTGCCTCATACACAGCCAACCAGGTTTGATCCCCGACATTCCACAGGGTCCCCTGAGCACCGCCAGGAATAGATTCCTGAGTGCAGAGCCAGGAGTAAGCCCTGAGTACCCCCGAGTATAGCCCTCAAAATCAATAAAATCCCCCAAACCAAAAAAATCCAATAGTACCAAGTGACTCATGCTGTCTCCTGAGCTTTGTGATGAGGAAATGGGGGTATGGACAGCAGCTACAGGTGGGGGTCCTCCTTTTGGAGGACTAGGTCTGAGGTGTCATCCACACACTTCATGAATTTAGGCTATGTCCACCAGGTCCCCCATTCTCATGGCATTCAGTAACTAACATTGTGCCTGGTTTACACCTGCTTACAGTATTAGAAGAAATTAAAGCACTTTTCAGAGTTATTCTTAGTCTATAACCTCATTTAATTTTTTAATCTGAGGACACCGATATATATTCCCATTTTAGGGGACTTTGAGCAGTGCAGACCCATTAAAATTAGGAGAGGTGGAGGGACTTTTGCATTTTATTTTATATGCATGGCTGATTTGTACGTGAAATGCACAGGCACTAAAATACTGGCCTGAGTAAGAAGAACTTTTCATGCACTAGTTTGTCTCGCGCCATCATTTTTACTCTTCACAGAGTGAAATCTTTCAGGGGCTGGCACAGCCAGGACAATTTGGGAAAGAGACTGATAATTCAGTTCTCGTTTAGAAGGAATCTCCCCCAGATCCAGCAAATCCCTGCAGTCAAACGTCTTCCATGGGCAGAGAGCAGGGGGACTGAGATGGACCTCACAGTCGAGTTGCTGGGCTGAGACTTGATGGTGAATCATGGTGCTGGTACACCTGGTCGGGAGAGATGGAGGGATCCAGCACGAAGGCCAGGATAAAAAAACAAGTTTTGTCTCACAAGCACCTACAACTCAGCTCTTATGAGGTTTGGATTCTGATCTGTGTGTGGCTCACTCGGGTGCCAGCTGTGGCTCAGAGTGAGTGTGGAGTTGGGGGCACACCCGGGGAAGGATCAACGGCAATGGGGGTGGTCGGGGAATGTCGTGTGGTATGTGAAGCAGGCAGCGCCCATATACTCCTCCATCTCAACTCCAGGATCTAGAGGCCTGGAAAGAGGGATGTGGGGCTGGGAGCCCCCGGGCAGCCCTGAGCCAGCAGAGAAGGATCTGGGCCAAGGCCTCACTGCAAACCTCCTCATAAAGGAATTCTCATTAACGGGCTGATGAAAATGTTCCTGGCTCTTCCTGCCAATTTAAGCAATAAATATTTATTTGCGTGGAGTGAAAATTGCAAAAGGAAGGAAGGAATAAAAACGAGTTTCCCTGAAAAGATGATGGAAAAGGTATTATAGAATAGTTCCCTGCTCAAAAAAAAGGAAAAGAAAGTATAGCCACAAACACATATACACACATTTATATATACACACAGGTGTATATATATATGCATATATACAAATAGGTACATATACATATCATGCGCCTTCTTATGCACACCAGTACAGTATACACACATCATACAGGTATACATGTATACACCACACATAGAAACATGCATGAAGTTATACATACATATACATATGCACACAGATATGCGTCTACACACAGACACATGTATACACTCATATCTCAAAGCATTTCCCATGCATATGTACAGGAGTTACTTTTAAACTCCTGGTGATGAATGGCTGATCATGGCAGGGTACATTCTGGGGGGTTCCTAGCACAGCTTCCAGAACTGCAGGACCCCACATCCCTTGGTGTTCATACTGAGCCATCAGCCCATTGACAAGTAGTGATCCAGGCATCTAAAGTGCTTTTAAGGGCCCGGAGAGATAGCACAGTGGTGTTTGCCTTGCAAGCAGCCGATCCAGGACCTAAGGTGGTTGGTTCAAATCCCGGTGTCCCATATGGTCCCCTGTGCCTGCCAGGAGCTATTTCTGAGCAGACAGCCAGGAGTAACCCCTGAGCACCGCCGGGTGTGGCCCCAAAACCAAAATAATAATAATAATAATAATAATAATAATAATAAAATAAAGTGCTTTTAAGAGGCCCCAGAGAAGCATGAACAAGAGGGACAGAAGCAATAGCACAGTCTCATGTGGCCAACTAGGGTTCGATCCCCAGCATCCCATTGGGTCCCTGAACCTGACATGAGAGATTTCTGAGCACAGAGTCAGGAATAACCCATGAGCACAGCCAGGTATGACAAAAAAAAAATTAACAAGAGCATTTTCCAGTAGGTCTAGAAGTTGAGAACATGCCGGAGTGATTGTACCTACCCACCTCCAGCATTTGAATATAAAGAAAAAAGAAAAAATGAATACCCAACCTATGTCAAAGGTGCTATATGATATAGGAGTAGTCCTACATCTATAAAAAAAAAAATTACCCACACACACTCACAAAAAAAGAAAACCTCATTTAAGATATCCAAAAGTGTGGGGCCAGAGAGATAGCATGGAAGTAAGACGTTTGCCTTGCATGCAGAAGGACGGTGGTTTGAATCCTGGCATCCCAGATGGTCCCCCATGCTTGCCAGGAGTGATTTCTGAGTGTAGAGCCAGGAGTAACCCCTGAGTGCTGCCGGGTGTGACCAAAACAAACAAACAAACAAACAAACAAACAAAAGATATCCAAAAGTCTGGAAATTAATTCAGACAGAAACTTACAAATAACCCAGGGGTCTAAAAAGAAACCTTAATGGGAACTCTGAGTGTCTGGAGTCAAAGGATGAGGCATTAATGGAGAGGATGTCGCCCACATGACTTCAGGGGGAAATTTAATGGTATATTAGACCTGAAATGTTACAGCATAAAAACAGGCCACTTATCTGCATCTTTATCTTGGAAAGTTGGAAAAAGAACTAAATGAAACACAAGTAGAAAGACTAGAGATCAGAGCAAGACTTAATGAAATGAAACACGTAAGGCAAGCCTGAATCCAGAGCCAAAAGTTGAGACCCTGAAAAGAACGGCAAAATGAATAAGTCCTTGGTAATACTAATCACAAAGCAAAAAGGGTGCGAATAACCAATAATCAGAGATGAAAGCAGGAAGATAAATTTCTCCAGTTCCCACAGGCATGAAAATCCTGTCAGTGACCCTGTTTGTCCAAAGGCGCAAGATTATAAATTTCAAAACATTATCAGAGCCATCAAAATGGCACAATTACCTGATGATTTCAATCAGGTGGTTGTTGTTGTGTTTTTCTGTTTTAAGGTGTGACCCGAACCCTATAAACTTTAATTATGGCTCATTAGCCACAACTTGATAAAATACCAGGTTCTCACAGAGGACTGTGTCTGGTAAACTTGGAATTGCAGCCACAGATGTCAGGGAAGAGAGATAACCCTGGGGTCATGGTGAGAGTTAGAGGTGGTTTTGCCGCCAGACCTCACCTGCAGGGATGGCGTTCCCCAAAAAATTCCAAATGAGACAGGAAACCCATCCTTCCTCCTCACCCACAAGCCCAGTGAAGTTCTTCCCTTCTTGCGTACATGTGGCTGTGGCACTCCATCTTGGTTGAGGGCTGTGACCAGGGTGGAAAACTCCCTTCACACCGATTGTCACCCAAGGGACCACAAGCCAAAGGTCCTGCCTGTGCCATAATGGCTCAGCACTGGATGGGTTTATGGGCTCTCTTGGGTTGTTTAGAAGTTGAATCCAGGCCTAGGTCTATTGATGTCTGCGTCTGCTGTTTTCTATTTCCTCTGCCCCAGGGTCCCTGCAGGAATTGAACCAGGGAACAGAGAGAGCAGTAGTTGGTGGGGAGGTGTCCAACACTTGAAAGCCCACAGTCCTGG
Organism: Suncus etruscus; assembly: GCF_024139225.1. NCBI lineage: Eukaryota > Metazoa > Chordata > Mammalia > Eulipotyphla > Soricidae > Suncus > Suncus etruscus. Next base: position 9,986,814 of record NC_064858.1, on the reverse strand, counting down.
TTGGACCCAGGCTTGTCTCTCTAAGCCTTGAGTCAGTCCCGTGTATATCTGAGTCTTGTGTTCATCCAAGAGAGCAAAGGGCCCTTCTATTTCCTCAATACCTGTCCAGCTGTCCTTGGCTCCTGGTGGCCTGGAGACACTCTCTTCTTCTGTCTACTCTGGAGGTCTCGTGTACCCCCCGACTCTCCTTCCCCTTTTCCTCCTCAGTAAAACCTAGGCCATGTTCATACTGGTATTGTTCTCAGCTCCCTGAGGCTTCCAACAGTGTCTGGAGCCAGGAAGATGGACTCAAACAAGCACCAAGGTTGGACATATCACCTCTGGCCCTCTGCTTCCTGTTCTGCACAGAGCCTGCCTCTGGGATGCATGAACAGGAGTGGAGAGACCCACTCGGGAGCTCATCTCAGCTCCTGTGGCAGCAAACCAGGGCCCCTTGCCCGTTGTTCATGCTAATGCCAGTCTTATCCTTGACCCTTCCTTGCTGAACACTAGCAGGTTTCACCCCAGCAACCTCCCCTGTTTTGACCATGATTTCATAGCCACTTTCTGGTTCCTTCCACATTTATTGGTGTCTAACTGTCTTGTTTTCCTTCTTCAGATTTCCTCCCATTGTACCCAGCACAGCCAATCAGGCACTGATTTTAGAGATGCTACAGAGAGAACAATTATTTTAGAGCACCCTTTGTGAATCTAAGTTTGTTCTTCCATGTGCCTTTTTGTTGTGACAAACAATGGGAAACCAAATTTATTTTTTGCCTATAAGGGTCTTGGGCTGGAGTGATGGGTGGGAAATTGAGGACACTGAGGGAAGGTCTCATCGGTGGTAGAATTGAGGTTGAAACATGTAATGCCTGAAATGACTGTATTAAGAACAACCTGGGGAACCAGAGTGATATCACAGCAGGTATGGGGTTTCCTTGCACACAGCTGAATTGGATTTGATCCTTGGAATCCCATATGGTCCCCTAAACACTTCCAGGAGTAATTCCTGAGTGCGGAGCCAAGAGTGTCCTCTGAGCACCACCCTGTGTGGCCCCAAAGCAAACAAACAAAAAAGAACAACTTGGTAAATCATGGTGTTGTTTTCTTCCGTTGACTGAAAAGAGCAATTTCTGAGTTTCTAGAGCTCACAGCTCAGACTAGAGGTTTCGCTCTGAGTTCCTGGCTGAGGACCTTCAAAATATCACCCCTCTGTGCCCTGAATCAGCCATTCAGGAAGTCAGGCATGGAGTGAGCTTGGTCAGGTCACTGCAATGATTCCAACTCAGGATTATGTTCTCCAAATTCCAGGCAGCTTCTCATTTTGTCCACCCCAAAGACCTCCCTCTCCAGTTTCTAAGAAGTACCCAGGATCCTCGTCCCCTGTAGATAGTCTGCCCCTTTGGGTCTCATAACAGGGGTGTGTTGGGGATCAGGTTGCTGTCCACTTCCTGCAGAAATGGTTTCCCCACTGACTGCTGTCCCAGCTCCCAGACCTCTGATCCCCTCATTACTGACTCTCTGCAGGCACAATGGCCCACGTCTACCATGTCCATCATGTCCACATTTATTCTTCTTTAAAGGAGAACCGCCCACTGTCAGAGTACATATAAGAGGATGATTGCCATGCCAAGTATCCTACACCCCATGATCATTCTGTAACAACAGACAGTAAGTAACTGACAAAAATATATACATACAATAAGTAACAGACAATAATAATAGTCAATAAGTGGGGCCCGAAAGATAGCATGGAGATAGCTTGTCTTGCCTGCAAAAGGACAGTGGTTCAAATCCCAGCATCCCAATATGGTCCTCCGAGCCTGCCAGGAGCTAATTCTGAGCGTAGAGCCAGGAGTAACCCTTGAGCACTACTGGGTGTGACCCCAAAACAAAACAAAAGATAATAATAATAGTCAATAAGTGGGGCCGGAGAAATAACACAGTGGTAGGATGTTTGCTTTGCATGTGACTGAACCGGAATGGATCCAGGTTTGAACCCCGGCATCCCATATGGTCTCCCAAGTCTGCCAGGAGCAATTTCTGAGCATAGAGCCAGGAGTAATCCCTGAGCACTGCTGGGCGTGACTCAAAAACCAAAAAAAAAAAAAAAAAAAAGTCAATAAATAACAGACAATAATAATCAATAAATTGCAAACTGACAATATCAGTCATTAAGTAACAAGCAGACAATAATAAGAAACAGATATAACAGTCAATAGTAACAATGGTGGAAATGTGAAGAAACTATAATATGCTCCCTTTCTTTTCCTTCTTGTTAAACACACTGGAAAGGACACGGATTGTTGCTGTCCACCAGAAACAGGTAAAGCTGGCTATCTCCCCCCACCCCCAAGTTGGCGGCGCTCACCTCGCCTCTTTCCTGAGCCAAGCATCATTTCCAAAGCTCCCTGGGGCCTCAGGGCCTCTGCAGGTCCTCGCCATGAGCCCAGAAGAAAAGGAGTATTGTTGGCAAGGCGTGCTCCAGCTGAAACTCAGTCCTCAGGAAACTGGCCAGAGAGAAGGCCCAGGATAGTCTGAGCTCAGTCTCTGTGCAAAGAGGGCACCAGCATTGGCAAATGGGACTCCCAGGCACACAGATGCAGTTGTGCGCCAGGGTGGTTCAAACCCACTTCCCCCAAAAAGGGGAAGAAAGTCTCAGGTGTGCATGGCCAGTAGGGCCGGGACGTGAGTGCCAGCCCAGGAAACATGAACCCTTCACTGCTCTGCCTCAGGAGCTTTGGGCTTCCCTGGAAGATTTTGCACCCTGGAAATGCACCCCTGGAGGGCAGGGACGGAGCCCAGCAGGAAGTAGGAACCTCAGGCAGGCCTGTCTAGGACCTGCTGCAGTGAGCCTGGCCAGTGGATGCTCCAGGTCCCCACATGGCCGCCTCAGTCTGACCATGGGGAGCCCATCAGTGGGCGCGAGAACCGTCAGCATGGCTGTTGGCAGGCTGCCCGGGCAAGGGTGCCAGGTCGGCTCAGAGCCCAGCTCAGCCGCCCTGGGCAGGAGGGGGGCGCCCCGTCTTGTTGCGATCGGACCTCCAGTGCAACGTGTGTTTTCTTTCATCCAAATGACTGTGCTCATCGCAAAGAGCAGCCTTTAATTTTCTTCCTGGAACCGAGGACCATCCTTAGAGCAACAAAAGGTCCCCAGGATGGTGAGGTAAGATTTGAATTAAGAAACCTTGGCAGATTCCACTGCCCGGCAATTAGCGGCGAACAGGTTTTTAGCAGCTCCTGCCCCGATGCTCCTGTGTCTCGGGACTCCCGTCTAGCACCGTCGTAACTGAGCGGCACATGAAGTCAGATCAGCTCCCAGCTGCCACCCGGCGAAGTGCACATGGTGGAAACTTCTGTCCTGGATGGGCTCCTGTGGCCAACAGGATCTGACTACAGTGCTGATGGCAAATGCCCGCCAGACCCGGCCACAGGATCTAGGAGCTCCCGGGGTCTCTGTTCTGTGCCTTGGTGGCCTGGTCCATGGTGCCCAACAACTCATTAGCTCTCCAGGGAGAGGAAGGGAAGGCAGCCAACGCCTGCCCATTCACTGGCCCCAAGTCAGGACCCAGAGTGTAATCTGATGGAGCCGTGGTCCAACATGGAATTGGACTCCTTCCCTCATGCCCCTCGCCAGGCATGTGAACTCCTGCACAGACTTCCAATGCCAGCCTCCCCCGAGCCCCCAGCCAAACCAGGAGCTGGTCCCTCCCTCCTGCCCGCCCTGGCCGGGCACCTCTCCCAGCCCAGAACACACCTCATATTGTATGGTGGCCACTGGCCGGGGCTCCTGGTGGGGCCTGCAGGCTTGGGCTCAGCACAGAGTGGATGCAGGACCAGTTGGCCCAGGAGGCCTCAGAACTCCCCTGAAAAGCAAGAGGTGTATGAGACTGGAGAGCACAGTGGTAAGGTGCTTGTCTTTCATGCTGTGGACCCAGACTGACCCAGGTTTGATTCCTGGCATCCCGTAGGGTCCCCTGCGCCTGCCAGGAGCGATTTCTGAGCACAGAACCAGGAGTAACCCCTGAGTGCTGGCAGTTGTGGCCCAAAAACAAAACAACTAAATAAAAAAAAAAAGAGAAGAAAAAAAGAAAAGAAAAGCGAGACGTGACAGTGTTCTCAGCATTGGGGGTGGGGCTCTGATTTCTTGTGGCTTCATGTTCTTTGGGGGAACACACCTAGAGGTGCTCAGGGCTGACTCCTGGCTCTGTGCTCAGGAGTCACTCCCGGCAGGATTCAGGAGGACCATATGAAGTGCCAAGGATGAAACCTGGATTGACTGCATATGAGGTGTGTGAACCCCACACTGTCCCAAGTCTTCAGTGTCCCCAAAGTCAACCCACATTACAGAGCCAGGAATATCCAGAGTCTCTCTGGGTGTGGTCCCTAAACAAAAGCCATTAAGAACATGACCACCACACACTTTCCCCGTGACCAACTGGCTATCCCCATGACAACATAATCTGTCCCCAAAACCAGTACACACTGTTCCCGCCCGCCACTGTTTGATGAAACAAACTTGTCGATGACCAGTGCCCCAGAGGGTCAGGGAAAGAATACTGCTATGGATTTTGGTGCTGCAGGACACCCCAAGAGTTCCATATTCTCAAGGTTGAGCACTGAAATATCTCTGGCCTGATCCCCTGAGCAGTTCTGGGAACCCAGTCTTCCACCAAACCCTCCCATGTCCTTCACATCTTCAGAGGCTGTGAGTGCTGAGGGGCACTTTCCTGGGTGAGAAGGTGGTGATTGGCACCTCCTCTTCTGCCCCACCATGTCTGGGGATAGAGTCACTTTCCCCCAAGGGCTGGCCCCGTGTCTGCCCGGAATGGATAATCCTGTGGCCCAGCCCTGGAGTTCCCTGTGCCCCGGGTGCCTTACTCACTTCCTGCTCCTGCTGCCACCTCGCCAGGAACACCCAGCAGCCAGTGGTCCAGACACAGTCTCTTAGGTCACCTACTCTGGAGCTCCCCAGGGCAGGGACTTGCGGGTTTCTCTTTGTTCCCCAGTTCTGGCTTCTGTAGCGGCAAGTGACGCAGAGCAAATGCTCAGGAACGTTGGTTGGTGCCTCACCCCACTTGTCTGGTCCCCTCAGGGGACCTTTCCCTTTCCCACAAGGGCCTTTCCTGCAAGGGCTCCTCCATCTGCAACAATTCTCATGGGGCACCACCTACCTGTGCATGAGCTCTGAGGCCACTAAGCTGCATTTCCCTTTATGTGAAGAGACCAAGAGAGGAATGGGCTGGGAAGGGCCAGCAAAGAGCCCATGGTTGCTTGCTGCTCAGTGGCCCCAAGAGAGGAGAAGGAATGAAATTGGGGTCTCCCTCCACATGGCCAGGATGGGTCAGAGTTGTGCTGGGGAGTGGGAGACCTGCCCAGAGCCCAGCCTGCGACAGGGACACTGCAGAGGGAGGAACTTACTAATAATGGGTGGGGATGCACAGGGAGGTGGAGAGGGGTTGTAACCCAGCTAGCCCAGGCCACACCCTGTTTACTCAGCATCCGGATGCCCAGCATAGGCTGTACCTGCAGGTGAAAAGTGCCCACTCAGGGCAGGTGACCCTGGAAACCGCAGGCGACATCTGATTGCTTGTAGCCTGAGGGTCCCAGCCCCAAGCCCACTTGAGTAGAGAGCAAATGTGGTAACAACATCACTGGGAGCTGTGTGAGCAACTTGGACTGACCTTTGCGGCCTGTGCCAGGATTCGAGAGGGATACAGAAAATCTCTCACTGTCTCGTCAGATAGGCTGTGCCACAGACCAGGGCGGGAGCCAGTTGTTCAGGACCCTCATGGGAAACACACAGCACTGAGTGTTGAGCCTGAGAAGGGTTGTACACTGCACAGAGACTGAGGGGTGAGTTCACTCACAGACGGCGGGGGGACTGGGTATCCTGGAACTGCTAAGATACTCAGAGCTCCTTACCCGCATGAGAAGACACTCAGGTACATATTGGAATCTTGGAACATGAAAGCAACCTTCCCAGCTCCGACAACCACATTGGTCTGTTTGTACTGACCCCCTAAATTGGGATGAACAAGTCTTCAAAGGAAAGTTACGACCCCTCTATGTCCCCAAACACAGCAATAGTTTCAGGGGCCACTGACCCCCTTTGTTTGGCTGATCCCAAATGCTTTGGCACTTGCTGAAACCAAGGCAAGACAGAACTCACAGCCCAGATGAAGGCTTTGGGTACCTTGGCACTGTCTTAGCCTGAGTTGTCCTATGAATGAACAACAATGTTTTTGCTGGTGTCTTAGTCCAGGCTTGGGGCCAGAGCAACAATACAGCAGATAAGGCACTTGCCTTGTGTGCTGACTCAGTTCTATTCCCAGCAGCACATAAGGTTCTCCCAGCCCCACCAAGAGTGACTCCTGAGCTCAGTCAGGGGTTAGCCTTGAGCACCAACAAGATGTGGTTCCCTACTCCCCAAAAAAGAGAAATATGAATGAAAAAAATTAAATGTACTATTTCAGGAGAAATAGTACAGAGGATAAGGTGCTTGCTTTGCACGTGCTTGACCCAAATTTGATCTCCCCATAGGGTCCCCCAAGCCTACCAGGAATGATTCCCAAGTGCAGAGCCAGGAGTAACCATTGAGCATCGCTTTTAGGTGTGGCCTAAAAGTACATGAAAAAAAAAAAATAGAAGAAGCATTGTCTAGGATCAGGCAAGCTTGAGGCTGGTATGTGTGTGCATATGTATGTGTGTGTATGTGTGAATGTGTGCGCGCGTGTGTGTGTGTGTGTGTGTGTGTGTGTGAAACCTACAGGGACCCATGTGTGTAGGGAACCAGCAGCAATGAGCCCTTTGATACGTTAGTGCTCTGGAGCTGGGATGTGGGATTAATTACTATTGACAGACCTGTGGGGGCCCAGCCCCCATTACCATTAATGAACCTCCTTCTCTGGAAGCCTCCTCTAACTGGCCTCTGGTCTCTGTCAAGTAGGTGCCATCTCTAAAGTGTGTTCTGCACCCGCCTTGCAAAGCAGGCAGCCAGTGCTCATGTATCAGGGCTCAGTGAACCTCATTCCTGCCTGGGCATCGGGGAGGTGGGCAGGGTGGTTGTGGGGGGTTGCTTCTCCCACCCCTCCCAACGCTGATCTCTGTCTGCAGAAGCTGTGTCAATTATTCATGCTAACAGCCTTAATCCTGAGTCTGGTGCTGCCCATAGCACCTGCCTCTGTAATGAACCCACCGGGCCTTCTAAGCCCCGGATCAGCCTCTGCCACTGAATCTTCCAGGGCAGTAGGGGGGTGAAGGTCTCCCTGGCACCATGGGTTCCCAGCATCACAGTTAGCCCATGGCCCTGCAGACTTTTCATTCTACAGATCTCAAAGCCTTTACAAGTTTCATTAGCACAGGAATGCCTGGACACTGGATGCTATTTTTTTTTTTTGATTTTTGGGTCACACCCGGCAGTGCTCAGGGGTTACTCCTGGCTGTCTGCTCAGAAATAGCTCCTAGCAGGCACGGGGGACCATATGGGACACCGGGATTTAAACCAACCACCTTTGGTCCTGGATCGGCTGTTTGCAAGGCAAACACCACTGTGCTATCTCTCCGGGCCCACTGGGTGCTATTTTACAGGCCAGGAAAACAGATGGTGTGGGGCCAGAGAGATAGCACAGAGGTAGGGCATTTGCCTTGCACGCAGCCAACCCAGGGCAGACACCCCCTCCCCCGTTCGATGCCTGGCATCCCATATGGTCCCCTGAGCCTGCCAGGAGCGACCTCTGAGCGCAGTGCCAGGAGTAATCCCTGAGTGCCACCAGTGTGACCAAAAAAAAAAAAAAAAAAGAAGAAAACAAAAAAGAAAAACAGATGGTGCTTCCTCCTCCTCTTCCTCCTCCTCCTCTTCCTCCCCTTCCTCCTCCTCATTTTCCTCCTCCCCTCTCTCCTCCCCTTCCTCTTCTTCCTCTTCCTCCTCTCTCCTCCCTTTCTTCCTCCTTTCTCCTCCTCTTCTTCATCCTTTGCCCTCCTCCTCCTCCTCCTCCTCATTCTACTCCTCTCCTTCCTCCTCCTAAAAGAGAAGAGAATCAAAAAAAAAAAAAAAAAAACCAGATGGTGCAGGGAAGTGACTTGCCCAAGGTCACAGTGCATGAGGGGGACCCTGAGGGACTTAGGCATGGCCAAGCACGGGCTCATCTCCCACAGCTTAAAGATGCTGAACACGAGTGTTTGCTCATGAGTACACATGTATTCTGACACATTTAGGGGTGCTTATATGTGCACATGCTTGTTTGTGTGCGGTCATGGGTACATGTGTATGCATGAATTGTATATGTGTATTCATAGGTAGCTTTCTCTGTGTGTGTATTTACATGTGTCCGCATTGTGGGACTGTGTTGCATGCTTAGGTACGCACACACATGTGAGTCTGCATGTGTACTTTCTTGTGAGTTGTACTTGCATTGGTGCATGTTGTGCATCCTTGCATGTGTGTACATGTGCCATGCGCATCTTTGCATGCGTGTGCTGACTGATGACTGTGACCAGGACGTTCAGTGCACCATGAGACTGCTCCAAGCACAAACCAGCCCCACCTGCTGAGGGACATCCTGTTCTGACTTTGGTCTGGAGCTCCACCCTTTTGCACATCTGGGGAGAGTCCCCTGCACCCCCACTCTCTGTCTGTGTGGCCCTTGCACCTCAGCTGTGCCGTTAAAGGTGCCCTTGTTCGTCTGCTCTCGAGTACTCCGAAGCACCCCCTCTCCTAGATCTCCTAAGGAACCTCCTTCCCCCCCCCACACACACACACCGGGGTGCATGTAGAGTGTGAGGATCCGGATTTGGCCCCTCATACGGCTGGGAAAAACATCTCCCATGCATGCTCATCCCCCAGAGAGCTCAGGCCCCAGGGAGCAGTGAGCCTCCAGCCCTGTCGGCTGTGACAGATCCCAGATCGCAGCCCGCCAAAGGCAGGCAGGTCACCGGGCTGCTCCGTGACCCCCTAACCTGTACCAGGCTGCCGCAAGCTCCCCTGTCAGCTCTGTTTATTCCGAGAGACTGATGGCGTCCAGGTGGGGCTGCCCTCCCCTCCCCGCCGAGGAAAGAGCTGGTGGGTGGGTGGTGGGAAGCAGGCGGGACCCCTTCCTCCACATGAACTGCTCAGGGCTCGCTCAGGCAGCCCCTGGCCCCATTCTCCCCGCCATGCCTGAAGGTAAGTGTCCAGATGGCCCTGCAGCACCCTGGGGCCACTGAGAAGAGAGGGGGCACCCAGCACCAGAGTATCAGAGTGTTGGGATGGAGAGAAGTTTACTCAGCTCCAGGTGTTGGGTAAAAGGATCAGTGTTGGCCTGCCATGTCCAGCACACGGCAGCTGATCTGTCCACACCTGCAGAAGCCACAGCAGAAGCCACTGGTGGGTTTGGAACCCAGGGACTGGGAGCAGGGGGCAGTCAGCCCCTGTGGGATGGTCTTTAGTACTGGCCACAGAATTTTCCAAGGATCCAACCCAGGGCCTCTCATACCAGCACAAACTCTACCCTTGAGTGTATCCCTGACCCTGGGCATTCAGTGTGGGTGAGATATAGCACCTGGTAACGTGGGCACTGTGGGCTGTGGGGGGGGGGGTAGACCCTGGAACAAGAGGAGAGAGCAGAAGAGTGGAGGTGGCAGGATTTGAGGGCGCTGCTCACTCTCCCTCTTATCCTGACCACCCCTGTCCATGCATGATGGCCTTGCACACTCTCACCCGCCTCAGTCTCTCCATAATGCTCTGCCCGAGAAGAGACCAGAGTCTCTCTTGAGCATCACGAGAGGGCTGGAGGGAGAAGCTCAGTGGGGCCCGACTTCTGGTTTGTTCTGTTTTGGGGCCACACTCGATGGTGCTAAGGGCTTACGCCAGTGGTACTCAGGACTCTGTGCTCAAAAATCACTACCGGGGGGCCCAGAGAGATAGCACAGCGGTGTTTGCCTTGCAAGCAGCCCATCCAGGACCCAAGGTGGTTGGTTCGAATCCCGGTGTCCCATATGGTCCCCCGTGCCTGCCAGGAGCTATTTCTGAGCAGACAGCCAGGAGTAACCCTGAGCAACGCCGGGTATGGCCCAAAAACCAAAAAAAAAAAAAAAAAAAATCACTACCGGCAGAACTCCAGGGACCCTCACTGGTGGCCATGTCAAAGCACATGCCCTACATGCTGTGCCATCTCTCCAGTCCCAGTATTATTCCCACAACTAAACAGGACCCAGCCCTCCTCAGACTTGCTATCTGGGGTCTCCACGGAAAAGATTCCCAAAGGATGTGCTCTAGTGAGGAAAAAAAAACAAGAGCCTGAGGAATAGAATGGTGGTACAAACAAAGAAAGTCAAAAATATGGGGGGAGGGGGCAGAGCAATAGCACAATGGAGAGGGTGTTTATCTTACATGCAGCCAATCCGGGTTCAATCTTCGACATCCCATATGGTCCCTTTATGTACTGCCAGGAGTGATTCCTGAGAGCAGAGCCAGGAGTAACCTCTGAGCACCACTGAGTGTGGCCCAGATACCAAAAACAATAAGGAGGGAATGGGCTCCATGGTAGGTCACTTGCCTTGCATGTGGTCAGCTGGGCTGGGTTCCCACCACCACAGAAAGAAAGTCAAGAAAGACAGGAGTGCAGGGATATAGGCATCATTTCTTTAGCATCACTAACGTGTGTGTGAGATCCAGACCTCCTTCCGGAGCAGCAGACTTGGAAACAAAGCTCCTCCATCCACCAAGACCTGGAGTTGCTGGCAGTAGCCTAGGAAGGGAAGACGCTGGGTGGAGATGACCGAATCCAGCACAGAAGCACTGAAATGGGGTCTTCACCAAAGATAATGAATGCAACACAGAAACACTAGTGAGTCTGTTCTTTCCAAATGATGATAATGGCAAGAGCGATATCCCAGATCCAGAAAAAAAAGGGCAGCAGAAAGCCCTGTCAATGGAGCAAAGGTCAGTCCAGCAGGAAGAGTATGAATCAAACCCTCATGGAGAGAGAAAGATGAGGTCGAGAGAATGCTCAGATATGAACTTATCTTTTAATAAAATAAATTCTTGTATTCAAATCCCATGAGAACAGTTACAAGTTTGTTGATGATTGGGGTTTAGAATCATACATTCTTTACTACAGCACATTTCCTGCCACCATTGTCTCCAGTTATTCCTCCTAAACGCTCTCTCTCTCTCTCCCTCTTCTCTCTCTCCTCTCTCTCTCTCTCGTTATGAAGGGTACATGCTTAAATACTTTCCCTTCTTTCAGCACCCACTCTGTCCAGAGTGATCATTCCCAACTCTCCTTGTCACAGTGCTTCCCTTCTCTGCCCTCAACACATCCTCCACTCTTTGTGACAGAGCTGCCCAGCATGGACATGGCCCTCATCCCTATTGTCTTGGGGATTATACCATACTATCTTGTATTCCTCACAGCCCACTAATGAGAGTGCTTGTTCTATGCCTGTCCCTCTCACTCGGAGATGACTGAGATGCCGGTTCTCAAACACACGCCCGCTGTAGCTTTGGGATTAGGATGAAGGGAATGATTTGCATTCAGCTGAAGAACAGGCTCCCCCCCCCCCCACGCCTTCCGAGGCTTCCTTCTGTGGTGGGAATCTAGCCAGGTGGGGGGGGGTGGCGGTGGCGGATGATGTGCTCCTTCTCCCTCTGGACCCCAATTTCAAAGCTTCGAGTGTGTGGTAAATCTAAGCAAAGATAAAGATTTGCAGGTGTGTCCGCCTGAAAGCGAGAGGGCAGATGCATCTGAAACGTGCTTCTGACCACATGAGACATCTGCAACCCATTAGGGGCGGCCTGAGGGTGTGTGGGGAAAACTGGGGGTACAGATGAGAGCTGACTTCTGCTGAAAGGGTCAGCCCGCGTGGGTGGGGACCGGAAGATGCAGAGGTCCTGAGAAGTAAGTCGTCTTTCAGGAGTGACCCCTACACTTGCTGCCCCGCACCCCCTGTGTTCTTTTCCTTTCCTTTTGCTCGGCTCCAGCCCAACCATCTCCTTTGGGGCACACCTGCCCGTTTCCGCTTTCCAGACTTGCAGGCAGCCGCCTTGCCCCAGAGCTGTGCTCCCATGTGCCTCTGCACCCTTTTCTTTCCCAGCACTCACGGGAGCTCCGTGTCTCAACGCAGCTTCCTCCCCAGCAAGAAGGAACAAAGTAAAACTGTCACCGTGTGGGGCATTGCTCGCAGATTACTCACTGCCTGTCATGCACCCTGTTGCAAGCCCAGGAGTAAACCACCAGCTTTTATGAAAGCCTTTGCAGTAGCAGTCGATTGCAAAACCCCCCTGGCTGCGAAGGTGGATTCGAAAGCATGGTGACCGAGAACTGGGTTCAGAGTGTCCCCAGGTGGGCACACACCTCCGCTCTATGCCTGGGGACTGTGTGCAACCTCCCTGTGGAAGATGTAGGGCGGACTTAAGAGACAGGCCTGAACCCAGCCCCAGCCCAAGGATGCATCCCCCAAGTTCCACCAAGGATTTATACATGTCTGGTTATCTTGCTGGCCTCTTGATAAACCATTACTTCTCTGGGGCATTTTGTTCATTGCTAAACCCCTAGTGACAGACAGAACTAGCCTGTCAAAACCTGTGCGGTAATCTGAGAATTGAAAGCCACACTCTGAGGAACTGCTAGTATCAAACTGAGTTGAAGGGAGAGACAGTATCAGAAACCACAGCTGGGGCTATGGGTTTCCCAAGCATAGTTGGTAATAACATATCCAAAGACTTCAATTAATGCCCTTTATAAAAAGGGGGACATTTAAAAGTGACAGGTCAGCTGGGGCCAGAGAGAAAGAACACAGTGGGAGAAGGCATTTGTCTTGCATGAGGCAGACCCAGGTTTTCATCACCAGCATCCCATAGGGTTCCCCTGAGGACCTCCAGGAGTGATCTGAGTGCATGAGCCAGGGGTCAGCCCTGAGCATTGATTGACATAAGAGTACCTAATAATACCCACAACAAAAGTGACAAATCAGGGTTATTATTTTCCCCTTCCTTCCCCAGGAAAATATTTTAAAATGCCACGTGTATAGATATCTAAGCATAACACCATCTGGATTCTGGATTCTGTAAACATCAGAAATCTTTCCTCCTATGAAATCTCAACAGTCAATGGAGAATGTTCTCTACTCCATAAGAAGATGTGGTTGGGCATTTCTGGAAACTACTATCTAGGCGACCATAAGGATCACAGCCTCAAAGCATCTGAGCTTCATTTGGACAACTCTGTGCCAGTAGCCAGCATTATGGATTATCCTGTCACCCAAGTCCTGAGAAGAGATAGAACAGAGCCCTGGGTATTTCACTGACTCTCATTCCTGCCGATATTCCAGCATGGATACACATGTGTTTGTCTATCAGTCGAGCTTTTCATGGTAAATAAAACAATCTTAAATTAGCCCAAACGAGGGGCCCGGGCGGTGGTGCTAAAGGTAAGGTGCCTGCCTTGCCTGCGCTAGCCTTGGACGGACCGCGGTTCGATCCCCCGGTGTCCCATATGGTCCCCCAAGCCAGGAGCAACTTCTGAGCACATAGCCAGGAGTAACCCCTGAGCGTTACCGGGTGTGGCCCAAAAACCAAAAAAAAAAAAATTAGCCCAAATGAGAAATTTGATTTAGCTGCTCGTCAGTATTCCCCATGGTTCCTCAGTGATACTACTCTCCCCAGCAGTTCCCATAGGATCCATCCTCTTGTCTTTGAGATTTGCAGGAAGAAATGAAATGCTTCCTCCCCTCCCACAGATGGAGAGAAAATTGATGTCTCATCACTAGTCAAAAGGTCCTGGTGGTATAAAGTAGACATGTATGTAGGGGTCCTCAGAGCTACCTGTAATCCAGAAATTCTAATCCTGGTTATGAATCTGAAGGTGTGTGTGTGTGTGTGTGTGTGTGTGTGTGTGTGTGAGAGAGAGAGAGAGAGACAGACAGACAGACAGACAGACAGACAGACAGACAGACAGACTAAAACAGAGCTCTCAGGTATCTGCATCCCCAATAAACAAGATTTAGACATACACTGGACATAGATGGCAGATGGATAGGTAGAATGTGTGAGTAGATGTGTATGTTCAGCTGCAAAAAGGAGTGAAATGTTGGAAATTTGCAACAACATGGATGACAACTTCAAGCTAAGAAGACAACAAACTCTCTTATGACCACTCTCACAGGAAGAAGTTAAATCTGAACCCAGCATGCTCACAGAGAGAAGCAGTTGGTGGCTTTGTGTGAGGTTCAGGGAAGGAGGGATGCGGATAGAAGGTAAATAGTAGGAACACTCTGAGCTGGTGGGGGTGTGGTGAGAAAGGAGCTCACATGTACTGCTGGTGGGAATGTCGTCTGGTTTAACACCTGTGGTGACCAGTATGGAGAGTCCTCAGTAACCTTAGACTCAAGCTGCCATATAACCCAGCAATTCCATTTTGGGTAATTCCACTCCAGGACTCAATGTTCATTCAAATGGACATAGTATGCAATCAACTATGTCAACTATGTGATACATATTCTTTTAATAAAGTAAAATAATTAAAAATAAAAGGATGTGTGCACACCATTATTTATCCCTTGGCACAATAGCTAAGAGTTGGAAACAACCAATGACAGATGAATGGATTCTGAATATGTGGTACATAGAGACAATAGAATACTATGCAGCTGTAAGAAATGATGAAATCATACCATTTGTTGCAACCTGGCTGGAACAGGAAGGTCTCATGTTGAGTGAAGTCAGAAGGAAGGAAGGAAGGAAGGAAGGAAGGAAGGAAGGAAGGGGAAAGGAAGGAAGAAGGAAGGAAGGAAGGAAGGAAGGAAGGAAAGGAAGGAAGGAAGGAAGGAAGGAAGGAAGGAAGGAAGGAAGGAAGGAAGGAAGGAAGGAAGGAAGGAAGGAAGGAAGGAAGAAGGAAGGAAGGAAGGAAGAAAGAAAGAAAGAAAGAAAGAAAGGAAAGAAAGAAGAAAGGAAAGAAAGAAAGAAAGAAAGAAAGAAAGAAAGAAAGAAAGAAAAAAGAAAGAAAGAAAGAAAGAAAGAAAGAAAGAAAGAAAGGAAGGAAGGAAGAAAGAAAGAAAGAAAGAAAGAAAGAAAGGAAAGAGAAAATGAATGAATCTCAGAATAACTGTTTTTTGTTTTGTTTTGTTTTTGGCCACACCCGTTTGATGCTCAGGGGTTACTCCTGGCTAAGCACTCAGAAATCGCCCCTGGCTTGGGGGGACCATATGGGACACCGGGGGATTGAACCTCAGTCCTTCCTTGGCTAATGCTTGCAAGGCAGAAACCTTACCTGTAGCACCACCTCACCGGCCCCGAATCTCAGAATAACTGGATAAGGAAACGTAATGGAGTAAAGGGAAATGCCTAGATCACCCTTGACCCCAGAGCTTGGGAAGGAGAAGGGCTGAGAAGAAAAAAAAAAAAAAAAAAAAAAACTATGGCAGGAAAGAAAAAGATGAGAAAGGGAAGTGATGAGGAAGCAAGGTCTGGGTTTCAGTTCTTGGGGGAATGTGGAGAATAGTCTTGCTCTACATCCAAAGCACAGACTCACCAACACTGAAAACACTAGATCTGGCTATGGAACTTTATCATGTGCCAATCCAGGAGGCAGATCTGATGGAGAGAAGCTTACACTGAGCAACCTTCCCAATCTGATTGCGAATTCTCGGAGCAGCCCCCATATTTTCTCCTTCAGCCTGGCATGGCTTGGCCAAAAGAGACCTTGTTCCAAGCAAGGTCACCTGAGCCTTATTTACATCTCTCCTTCTAGGGCTTTCTACAAGCTCCCTCAAACTTACCTAACACTCCCTGTTCAGGATTCATCAGCTGTGCACACAGCCTGCCAGTGTAAGGGATTTTCAGGGGCTACGTTTTTCTGCACTTTAATTAGAGAAAGAACTCACTTCAGAGATGTAATTGCGGGCCCCCTTGAGGGGAAGACGTCTGGCCTCTGTGGATGGAGCTTACCAAGAGGTGAGCGTCACCTTCACCGCACACACTGGTGGTGGCGCTCGCTCGGTGGTCTGTGCCCGAGTGCTCATTCATTGCCACCTGCAGGGGTCCCGCCGCACCTGCTTAGATCCACCAAATGCCCTTCGGAGGGCAGCTTAGAGGCTGGCTAGGCATGGCTAGGCAGTCACGGTGACATCTAACACTGTTCTTGCTGCCACGTCAGCTTCCATCTCCCCATACTATGTCATTCTGGCTGGGGGACACATCAGCCTCTCTGATCACCCCCAGAAGGGCCTCTCTCTGCCAGGCATAGCTGGGGCCGCCACACCTGGGCCAGGGCTGATGGGCTAGCCTGGCCCCCCGGCAGACAGCTGTGTGGGGGGTCGGCCTGGCCTGAGCCTTGCTGAGTCAGACGATTCTGCCCGGACCTGCCCCTCCAAGTGTCTGTCTGGGCCGGGAGGTGACGCTGCATAGGAGACTCGGCTGCCTGCTTGCTTCTTCCCGACACCATCCTTGGGCGCAGCCACCTGAGGACCTGTGACAAATCAGGGTCCCACCCTCTGCTGCTGCAGCCCCAGGAATTCCTCCTGCTGTGGCTGTCAGACCCTGGGGTGCCATAAGGGACCTGGGGAGCAAGAGGAACCTGCTGTTAAGATCTCCAGAGCTGCAACACTGCTTTTTCTTCAACAGTGATGTGAAATACCTTATTTTTACATTTTTGTTTGTTTGTTTAGGGGCCACACCTGGCAGTGCCCTGCCCATGTCTTTTGCTCCGCACCATTTTCATTTTTAGTTTTAATATTTTAAGTAAAGCTCATGGCTCCACCCTTGTGTGAATTGTTTCTCTGGGAGCTAGAACATATTCACCACTGCATGGACAGTTAGACAAGAACCTCGGGGTGGGGGGGGGGCTGCTGTGCTCACCATCCCCAGTGTGGATCAAGAGTCCCCCAGGAATGAGCTTCCTGAAATGGCGGCCTCAGGGACACTGGTCAGGTCACAGGGACGTGTCGAGCACTTCCAGGCAGAGGGTGCAAAGGAAAAGTGTGCAGGACGGGCCTGCCTTTGACTCACGCCACATTCATCAAAAATGTGAACGAGCTGCCAACCTTAAATATCAGAATATTTCCAGCTTCTCTTGAAAACTCAGGAAATCTGGCAAAAGGGAGGCTGCATTCCCAGGGGATGACAAGCATGTAGCCACCGCCCACATCAGACAGACGCCAGCTGTGGGGTACACAGCCCCCCAAACTCCCCCTGCCTTTTAGCCGGGGGCGACTGGCATTGGTATAGATCTGCCTGCCAGGTCAGCAGGAACTGGCCACAACTGGGATTGCCTTCTCTGGGGTATTCCCAGGGTCTTTGTAAAGGCCTTTTCCATCCACATAAAGGTGGAAGGACACTTGGAGTTTAGCACCAAGAAGTGGAACAGACCCATCTTGGCGCTAAATCTCAGGCAGGGCTGAAACCTAGAGGGGAACTTGAGGAATGTGTAGGGGGAGGTGGGGGCTATCCAAGATCTCCCTAGCCCCCCAGCAGTGAAGCCTCGTGAGGCCTGGAGAAGGGGGAGGCTGTGCCCAGCACTGCTCGGTTCCTCCACTCTCCTCCCTTCTGCTCTCCAGACCACCAGAGCTGCCCTGAGGGTCTCTCTGCAGGGCTCAGTGAAGAAATCAAAGTGACACCAGGAGGGGAAGGGGCCTCTAGGGCAATCAGCAGTGTCCCACCTCCATGAGGGCACTGCGGCCAGAGAGGAAAGCATAAACCAGAGGGAGCGTGCAGGGGCTTGGATATGGCAAGCTTATTCAGGTGCCCTCTGAGTGTGGCCACTTTGCCACACTTGCCTATATCTGTATCTGGGAATAGTTTCCCTACAATTCCCCCAGATAGCAGAGGTTCCACATGGAAGCTAAGGAGACATCTCAGAGGGATGGATTGTAGGCTATGACTGTATCTGAGAAGCAAATAAGACCTTTGCAGCCCCAGCAGCAGCAAGTACAAATCTACCCGAGGTGCAGCAGGAGGGCAGCGGGATTGCAGATGGGCTGTCAGACCCTGCAGCCTGTCGGATTTTCAGCAAAAAACAAGGAGGTCATAGCTCCATGGCCCCTTCCCCTTGTTCCCAAATAGGCTGCACCTGGGCCTCCTCTGCCTCTCAGTGCTTCTTCGATGAGCTGAATGATGGCCAATTGAGGGCAGCCCTCAGGGCAAAGAGGACCACAAGGGACAGAGAAGGTCAGAGAGACTCAGGGTCTCAGTCTTTGGAACATGGCCAGGGAAGACTGGGGATAGGGGTGGGCAGGGAGGGATGAGAACAGAGCCAAGCCCCAAGGTGGTGAAAGAGGAACAATTTTTTTTTGTTTTGTTTATTTTTATTTTTATTTTGGGCCACACCCAGCAGCGCCCAGGGGTTACTCCTGGTTCTGTACTCAGAAAATATACCTGGCAGGCTCGGGGAACCATTTGGGTTGCTGGGGATTGAGCCCAGGTTGACCGCATACAAGTCAAAAGCCTACGTGCTGTGCTATGTCTCTGGCTCCTAGAAGGGGAGCACTTTAGAACTGAGAGTCACTAGGCCAAACTTCATAACCAAGTCCTGAGGATGAGGGGCAGAGAGTGGTTCCCAGGCCCTCTGAGGCACTGGAAGCCAGACAACCTCTCTCCTGCGTGGGACAGGTAGAGTTAAAACCCACCTGGCCTACATTCCCAACCACCACACAGAGGCTCTGAAATTCCCACTTCTTCCCACTTGGTTGCCAGGGGCCTGACACCATGGCCCACTGGGCTCCCCCTCTCCCTTATACCTCCTCTTATCTGGGCCCACTGCCCTTCCTTCAACTGACTTTTTGGAGGTCTCTGGAAGCAGTGAGGGGGTTGGAACCAGCAGAGAAAGAAGGGGGCAGTGCAGCCCCCTAGAGAATGTGATAGGGGAGGGATGAGGGCAGGAAGGCCTGACCTCCCTCAGGCTCTGCACCACCTGCTCAGCCCGGGTCATAGGGAGATGGGGACCCAGCTCCTGACCCCTCCCATCCCCCTTATTCCTATTCCCTCAGTAGTTTCCCTTTATTCCCAACACCTGAGAGTGGGGAGCTCTGATTTCCCCTCCTGGGAACCCCCACCAGCAGGGAGAGCGGCTGTAGTAGCTCAGACATCAGATCTGGGGTGCCTGGTCTCAGTGTCCTGGGACTGGAATCAGGGAGTTCGGGGTTGAGGCTGAAATGGGGGTTATGGTGGGGACAGGACCGTCCCGTCCCCAAGAAGAAGAAGAACTTAAGAGCAGTTTCGCCATGCCATCCCCGGGGGAGAGGCAGACACGGGCACGCCTGTGTCTCGGCGGACAAGTGCCTTCAAGCCCGGCGGCGGGCCCGACACCTCCGCGGCCGCCCTCGAGGTCCCTGTCTGCGGCCCGGCCTCGCCCCAGCTGCCCCGAGAGCGCGCGCGGCCGCGGGGGGCGTGGCGAGGGGCGTGGCGTCGGCGAAAGGGCGTGGTGTGGCTGGAAAGGGGGCGTGGCGTGGCTGGAAGGGGGCGTGTCGTCTATGTGAAGGGGCGTGGTGCGCCAGAAAGGGGCGTGGCTTGGGTGGGAGGGCGTGGCCTGTTGGCACCGCCCCGCGCGCGGCGCTGCGGGGCCCGGACGGCCGGAGCGTGGATGCCGGGGCGCCCGCCGAGCCGGGGCGGACGCGGGGCGGCCCGGGCCTGGGACGGCTGAGCCGGTAGCCCCGGCGCTGCAGAGGACCGCAGGATGGCAGAGGTGAGCGGGGGGCACCGTTCCCACCGGGGGGTGCCCTGTCTTGGGGCGCCCCTTGGAAGTCCGAAGTGCCCGGCACGCGCGCGCGCACTGGGGTCCCGCTAGGGCCGCACTAGCCTTGGGGTCGGCGCCTAGTTCGGGTCCCCGACGGTGCGCCCCGGAGGGGACCCCCGATCTGGCCTCTCCGGACTGCACGCAGCGCACCCCGCCTGGGAACCGGGAGACGCGCGCCCCGCGTGTCGCCCTTTTTTCACCGGCCGAGCGCCGCGATGGCGGGGACCCGGGGGCTGCGTTCGGGGTGGCCGACGCGCTTCTGGCCACTGTGCGGGGACAGGTGTGCAGCCGCGAACCCCGATCTCCCCTGGCGCCCCGTTCTTGCTCCTCGAATTTGTCGGGCGCAGCGGGTCTAAGAGGCGTCAGCTGCGGCTCTGAGCAAAACTTTCTCCGCTTGCAGGACCTGCCTTCCTCTCCTCCTTCTTTTCCTCCTCCTTCTCCTTCTCCTCCATCTCCCTCTCCTCCTTTCTCTTCCTCCTTTCTCCTCCTTCCCTTCCTCTTCCTCTTTTCCATCTTCCTCTCCTTTTTCTTTCTCCTCTTTCTCCTCTTCCTTTCTTTCCTCCTCCTCTTCTCCTCCTGCATCCCCCTCTCCTCCTCTTTTTCTTCCTCCTTTTTCTCCTCTTCCTTTCCTTCCTCTTCTCCTCCATCTCCCTCTTCTTTTTCTTCCTCCTCCTCCTTTCTTTGCTTTCTCTTCATCTCCCTCTCCTCTTTTTCTTCCTCCTCTTTCTCCTCCTTTCCTTTCTCTCCTCCATCTCCCTCTCCTCCTTTTTCTTCCTCCTTTCCTTCCTTTCCTCCTTCTCTTCTCCTCCTGCATCTCCCTCTCCTCTTTTTCTTCCTCCTTTTTCTCCTCCTTTCTTCCTCTTTTCTTCCTCTTCTCCTCCATCTCCCTCTTCTTTTCCTTCCTCCTCCTTTCTTTCCTCTCTTTCTCTTCATCTCCCTCTCCTCTTTTTCTTCCTCCTCTTTCTCCCCCTTTCCTTTCTCTCCTCCATCTCCCTCTTCTTTTTCTTCCTCCTCTTTCTCCTTCTCCTTTCCTCCTCCTCCTCCTTTCCAGTAACTTTAATTTAATTTAATTTAATATTTTTTCTTTAAACTTAAAATCGAGACAGTGCTTTTCAGTCCTGTCCGTGGTTTCTGGCTATTGAAGGCGTTTCTGCAAGGCGGCCACAGTCCCGGGTGACATCTCACCAGAGGCCACTCTGCATCCTGATGGCATCATTCGCTGTGTGCTGGGGATGGACCAGTCTCTGAATGTTAACCAGGTCTCGGCTGTCAACACTTAGGGGGTGCTGAGAGAGACCCCCCTGATTCCTGGCAACAGGAGTTTTCTGGGCGCTAAAAAACACAGCAGCAAAGCAGCAATCTTTTGTTTTTTTAAATATAAATAGGCTTGTCAAAAATGCAATGCTCTTGACTGGACGATAAATGAAGAACCCAGTTTCTCACCATTTGCCCCATTTTATTTCTTCTTTTTGATTGTTTTAATGTTCTGTCCTGGCCTCTCTTTGTATCTTTGTACAATATCTCTCACTCTCTCTCATTTTTTGTGCCACACCCGTCGGCGCTCGGGAGTTACTCCTGGCTCTGCACACAGAAATCGCTCCTGGCAGACTCAGGGGACCCTATGGGAATTCTGGGATAGAACCTGGGACCGCCATGTGCAAGGCAAACGCCTTCTCCGCTTCGCTATTGCTCCGGATCCTGTACGATTTTTTGTGGTCGTTTCTGAGCTGTTGCCTTTCTGAATGTGTCTGTTTACACTGTTAAAACTTTGCTACAATTGCATGTGCCACAATAAAAAAAATGTTGGTGTACGGTGAGAAGAGAAAGATTTTCGAAGGGTGCAAAAGTTCTCCAGGCTCTTGACTTTTTGTTTCTGAACTGTGAGCAACATTTAGCAGCTGATTTGGCTGTGAGGAATTTGGGTCAGTGCCTCTATCCCCCCCAGCAATCCTGCAGCGAGTAAAACCTGAGCTACCATTGGATTTCTCCTCTCAATTTTGCTAACTTTGGTTTTCCCAGGGAGGCTCCTCTAGTTCAGTCTCCCCCTGGACTCAGCGCTAGTTCCCACTCTCCTTCAGAGCTCGAAGATGCAGCAAATCTTAGCACAAGTGCTGCCCTCGTCGTTAGGAACTGACACAGGCAGAGTTGAATTCAGGCGAGTCAGAATTAAAAGACACGCTTCCACTCGGTCAGGGAGAACAGGGCCATTCTGCCACTGATAGAACCACTTGGATCTGAAGCCAGGGTGTGTCTGCTCTGGTCATAATTCACATTAAGAGTATTAATTGTCCTGGAGAGATCTCTGTGGGCACAGGGTTACAGGGAGTGGGGTTGGTTCTTTGTGTTGTCATTTGTTTTGAGGTCATACCTGGCTGTACTCTGGTTTTGTGCTCAATAATCAATCCTAGTGGGCTTGGAGGACATTGGGGGTGGCCAGGATGGAACCCCAAATACAGCACTCAAGGCAAGCCATGCTGTGCTCCTCTCCCACCCTGCAGAGGTGGTTTTATTTCCTTTCATTTAGCTTTGTAACTGCTCTCCTGTAGCACAGCCAGCCCCAGGTTCTATATCTTATGGTCATCAGGATTCTGGGAAGAGCCCCACCAGCCCACTGGAGGAGGAAAGCCATGTAGGTCTTCCTGGGGAACCAGAGCTCATCGTCTCTTTAGCCAACATTTAGTGTGGGGGGCAGGAGGGTGCCCAGAGTCCCCAGAAGTGGGAACTGTTTCTGAAAGAGCAGCTGCTTGGCCAAAGCAACCTCAGTGCTCGAGCAAGAGGCTGGACTCAGCTCTTCTACCCGTGGATCTCGACTTATTTTCATGACTGTGCCAGGTCTGCATCCCAGCTCCAAGCAGAGGGTCCCCCTCTCTGGAGTCCAGCAGAACAGGGGGAGTTGGAGTTGGACTTGGGGGCCAGTGACAGGGGCTGAGCCGGGCCTCACTCCCACTGCCTCACAGTCTTGGTGGAAGATCAAGGTTCAGGGAGACACTGTTTCCAGACCTTTTTCTCTCTTTTTTTTTTTCACATAGCTCTTTTCTTTTTGACTTATCTGAATGATAGGAAAGATGGTCTGTTCTTCGAACAGGGGCATCCAGAAGGGGTGTGTGTGCTTGTGTGTGGGTGTGTGTGTGTTCATTTATATGTGTGTGTGCATGTATGCATGTACACACTGAGATGACAGTACACCTGAAAACTTGAGTGTCTTTTATCATTCTTTGAAACGTTTGCTCCCACTGGTAGAAAATTCTGATTTTCTATGTGGCCCTGGCTCTCTGCACCCTTGCCTGCTCGTTTTACCCCAAAAGTACTGGAACTGCACAGAACTTGCTTTGCCCCTGGAACCTTGTTGGAGGCAGTGCCAGGAAAGGCAGGTACCAGCACAGAGGGCACATTGTCATCTGCCGGCTGGACGGCAGAGGAGGGCTGTCTAGTGGTGGGGGCCCTAGGGAGAGGCGCGGCTGTAGGGTCCTCCCAGAGGAATATGGTGGGTCGCAGGTGAGTTTGCACTCCTGCACTCAGACCTTGCCTCTGCAGCCTATCCATCCGTCTGTCTCCTCGGGTGTCTCTCTGTCTCCTTCACTGTTGATCTGTCTCTTTGGCTGGCCGTCTGTCTCCTCGACTACTGTCGTAACAGGCACTTTGCAGGCAGTCACTGGCTCTCAGCAGCTGCTTCTCTTCCTCTGATTCTCTCCTGAGTGTTCCCTGCCAGGGGCTGATGCCAACCCTGCCTGGCATTTGAGCTGGTTTCTAGAGCCATGAGACAGGCAGCAGAAAAAATCAAGTCTGACCTCTGCTTCCTAAAAAGGTCCCTGTCGAAATCTAGGATTTGGTTTGGGTTTTGCTTTCACACTGAGTGTTTAGATCCAAGTTCTTGTGAGGTCCCAAATTGAAATGAGAGCATTTTTGCCTCAACGTATCTGAGAGCATTTTTGCCTCGACATATCCACCAGTCCCTGGTCCTCATTGCTGGCAACCGCCATGAAGTTGCATTGCTCGTGTCACCAGCCCTTCAGGAAGAGTGGCCCCAGCGTGTCTGTGTTCCCACTCAGTTTCAGCTGCCTTTGCTCCGTTCTCCCCCTCTCCAATGAGGCTTCTCTTTACACAGGCACTTAAGACTTTAATGTTTGTTTTATCAAACATTTCTTGAAGTCTCCAAAACTTAGATTATAAAAGGGAAATTACATTTATTTATCCTTTATATTTTTATATCATCTTGCTGTTAGATTTTTGTTTTGTTTTAAGGCCATGCCCAGAAGTGCTCAGGGGTTACTCCTGACCCTACACTCAGGAATCACATCTGGCATTGCTTTTGGGGGGTGACCTTATGGGATATCAGGAATCAAACCTAGGTTGTCCACATACAAGGCCACAAGGCCAGTGCCCTTCCCACTACACTCTCTCCAGCCCCTGTGACTGCTAGTTGTTAAAGGTGAAAAGATTTGGCTTGGTTTCTGAGGTGAAATTTGCCTGTTTTTCTGCATTCTGTTTGGGTTTTTTAGCAATCAGATTTAATAATTTTAAAGGAGGGGGAAGAAACAGCTGTCAAAAGATTTTAGCACTGAGTTTATTCTTTGAATTTAAAAGATCAAAAGAACAGGTATTTGCCTCCACAACCCCCCTCACCTGCATTAAGCTGAGCTACAACATCTGCTCTCCCCTGGGGGGGCCCAGCCCCCACCTGCCCCATTCTGTCTCTCTCCTGGCCCAGCTCAGCCAGTCCTTGTCTGCTCTCTGGCTCCTGTGACTGGCCCACCCTGCCATCCTTCACCCCACAGATCGAGAAGAAAAGCCAGTTCCCGTCTGCCCCACGTGGCCAGTGCCAGCACCCTGGTTTCTGCCATTCCTGGGGACATTTGCTCTCAATGTGTCACCCTATGGATCCACAGAGCCTACAAGGGATGCCTGGCCGCCCACTCCAGTGGCCTGCAAAAGTCCATGTCCCTAGGCCAGTGGTGTTCCCTACACCCCAGGCCCAGTTTGCCTCTGCCTTTTACTTGCAGAGGCTGAATCTTTTTCACCATTTGTTTTAGAACATCTGTGAAGCTGAGTGGGATACTGCTTGGGGCGAGGGTTAAAGCAACGGCCTTGGGGCCAAATCCTTACCCTACTCAACTGCCCCCCACACACACCTCTCTTTTCTACCTCCCTCACCCTATTACCTGAAAGCAAGGCCCAGGCACCATATAATTTCACCCATAAATGTTTTCATTCATCTCTAATAATGGAAACTTCATCGTAACCCTGAGAACAATGAGCGGGGACGCAGGGACCCCTGAGTGTCCAGCCAGTACCTGAGTTTTCTCACTTGGTGCCTAACAATGCTGTTGCACGAATTTGTTCAGATCAGGGCCCAGCCAGCCACTGACACAACCTCTGTGCTTCTGGGGACAAGTGGAGCTGGAGAGGAGGGAGGCAGGAATGGATGTCTGGTCTGGTCCTTTGTAGAGGTAGAGCAGAGCCCTGGGGTGGGCCTCCCAGCCTGAGTGCCAGCAAAGCAATGAGGGCTCAAGGGAGAGGCTACCTATGTTCCCTGAGCTGAGGGTGGTTCCCCCATCCCCAAAAGTCATCCTGCAGAACCCTTTCTGAGTTGCTGTCGGTTTCCAGCATTTGCTGCTCATTGTGGGTGCAGCATCTACAAGAACAATTTAGAAAGTGTTTAAGCTCCTTTATCCAAATGCTTGAAGACTTTAAAAAAAAGGGGTGGGGACTGGGGTCAGAAGGGAAACTGAGGACATTGACAGTGGGAAATGTGTCCTGGTGAAGGGTGTTGGACATTGTATGACTGAAACTCCATCCATCAACAACTTTGTAATTGTGTCTCTCATGGTAATTCTATTAAAATGTATTACTTTAAAATATCAATATTTAGGGGCCGGAGAGATAGCATGGAGGTAAGGTGTTTGCCTTTCATGCAGAAGGTCATCAGTTCAAATCCGGGCATCCCATATGGTCCCCCGAGCCTGCCAGGAGCGATTTCTGAGCATAAAGCCAGGAGTAACCCCTGAGCACTGCCAGGTGTGACCCAAAAACCAAAAAAATAAATAAATAAAATAAAAATAAAAAATATCAATATTTGCATTAGGCTGCAGAAATACCACAGGAGCCAGAGTGATAGCACAGTGGTAGGGCATTTGCCTTCCTCACTGCTGACCCAGGACAAACCTGGGTTTTATCCCTGGCATCCCATATGGTCCCCTGAGCCTGCCAGCAGCAATTTCTGAGAGTCAAGCCAGGAGTAACCCCTGAATGCTGCCAAGTATGGCCAAGAAAGAAAAGAAAGAGAGAAAGAAAGTGATTCCTGAGTACAGAGCCGGAGTAAACCCTGAGCACTGCCGGGTGTGCCCCTCAAATCAAAGAAATAACAAATGAAGTATCAGAATTCTCTAGTGAGGGGATGTACCCCGCCACCAGCTTACCCAGCAGGCGGGCCCTCAGCCCAGCCCTCCTTGCCGGCCCTTCCCTGGTTCTTGCTGTTAGTTTGGTTCTTCTCTCAGTTCGAAAACCCTGAGCACAGAGCACGTCTTCCACAACAGCACTTTGGTTCCCAGATCCACTGCAGAGCCAAGTTTGGGAATCCTCAGGGACTCGTAGTTCAGCAAAAGAAGCGCCTGTTGCTGTGTGTAGCCTTTTTTTTTTTTCTTTTCCTTTGATAACCTGTAGTAAATGATGTACTCTAAAACATTGTCATTTTAGCGTAGCTTTAATGCCCTTACCTGTAGGCCCAATTCTGAGTCTGCTTTGGGGTGTTACAGGAGACCATAATTAAGTGCAGTTAAGCCTCACAATTGGACGCTTCAAGGTATCATCTGTCTCTGCCCCACATGTGCACACATACCCCTGTTTCAGGGTCAGAGACTCCTCAGTGTCCTTAGTAACCCAGTGGGAACGCATTGCTGCCCTCACGGGTGGTAAGAAAAGGAGAGGCGGCAAACAGTGGGCACTGAGAGGCCCAGAACCCCAGCTTGATCCGGACTCTGGGGCATGGGGACAGCCAGTTTCCAGAGTGCCTGAAAAGCTGAGAGAACTTGCTGTGAGGACAGAAACTTCCATGCTGAGTGCTTGCCACTCGCCTCATATGACGCGAGAACAGAATGTCGTGTTTCTCCCCAGTTTCTTCCATTCCCATGCAGTCTCCATTTCTGGTGGGCAAAGGGTGCTGCTCCGGCTTCTAGGCTGCCTGGCTGGGGCAATTGGCTTTTTTTTCCTGGGTCACGTTGAAGATGAGGCCCCTAGAAGCAGTGACCTGCAGCTGGGAATCCCCAACGTCCTTCTGTCGTTCTTCTCCTTCCCCCATTCTCTGCATCCTCTCAAGAGAACCCCCCAGAATGAACTCCTGGGAACATGAAAATACTTGTATGTCCTAGAGATGAAAACAGCTTTGAAGTCAACACTTTTTATTCTCAAGTTCCACCATGCAATGAGTCAGAAAGAGGCCAGAACTGAGGTTTGGTGGCTCCATGCCATGGAGCACCTGGCCAGGGCCCACCAGGGAGGGGGCGGCTCAAAAACCTGTAACACTGCCCTCTTCCCCAAAAGGCTCCAGCTTTCTGTTTCAAGAGTGCCAGTTGTAGGACCATCCATCCACCCTGTGATTGCACCCTTACTTTCTGGGAATGAACGGTTTGATCATTTCAGAAAAGCAAACTGGAGTGCTGGGATGCTGACTCTGCAGCCTATCAAAGCAACTAGTGACAATTTGGAACTGATATGATGATTAAAACAAGTGCAGAGATAGGCCGGAGAGATGGCACAGTAGGTAGGGCATTTGCCTTGCTAGCAGCTGATCAAGGACGAACCTTGATCCAATCCCCAGCATCCATATGGTTCCCCCAAAGCCAGGAGCAATTTTTGAGCACATAGCCAGGAGTAACCCCTGAGTGTCACCAGATCTAGCAAACTCACACACACACACACACACACACACACACACACACACACACACACACACACACACACACACACAACCCCAAGTATAGAGAGCAACAGACCTGGCCTGATGAGTCTAAAATGTCAGAACCTCAGTTTGAAGACTAGTTATTGGGGTATCCAGAGGAAAAAGGGTGACCAGGAAGGGCTTCCTGGACTTATTTACACACCATTTTGATTCAGTAATTAAATTTTTTGGGGTTTGATTTTCTTGTGG
The DNA here is from genome assembly GCF_024139225.1 of Suncus etruscus. Lineage (NCBI taxonomy): Eukaryota > Metazoa > Chordata > Mammalia > Eulipotyphla > Soricidae > Suncus > Suncus etruscus. The sequence continues at coordinate 9,958,986 of NC_064858.1, read as the reverse complement.
AGGCTTCCGTTCGTCTTTAGATAATGGTGCTATGATTTTTAGTGTGTAGTGGAATTCTGAGACAGGAGGGAAAATCCCAAGGGCCTTGGCTGTGGGAAGTTTTTCTTAGATGCTATAATTAGCTGTTTTTAGTTCATAAATAATTCCTCTAGATTTATTTCCATAGGTGTTTAATGAGCCTTATTAGACCTTATTCAAGCAGGTTTGTATAGAAACAAACACATTCATGTTTCTTATAGAGCAGCATTTATGCATTGGATGATAGCTCAGATCTGTTTAAAATTTTGGCCCTAGGGTCCGGAGCGATAGCACAATGGGTAGGGAGTTTGCCTTGCATGCGACTGATCTGGGTTTAATCCCCGGATTCCCATATAGCCCCCAAGCCTGCCAAATTGATTTCTGAGTGCAGAGCCAGGTGTAAACCCAGAATGCTGCTGGGTGTACCCAAAAACAAACAAAAAAATCCTGGCCCCAGACTGGAATCTTCTTAAAAGAAAAGAGCCAGAGAGGTAGCACAGCCAGGAAGGTGTTTGCCTTGCATACAATTGACCTGAGTTCAATCCCAGTAACCGGAGGGGTCCTGTAACCCCTACTAGGAGTGATTCCTGAGGCAGAGCCAGGATTAACCCCCAAGCATTACCAGGTGTGACCCCCTTAAAGCCAAAAAAGGCACTCCCCTCCCTAGCAGCAGCCTTTGTGAGCGCTGCTCACTCACGGTGAGTGGTATGTGAGACATGCCATATTCCCCTGTGAGAACGGCCAGCCAAAGGGCATTTTTGTGCAGTTCTCGGAGCTTCAGGGTGCCAGGAACTCTGGGCAGCTGGTCCAGGAGCCAGGTCAGGTACAGCGTCCCTTTTCTCAGCAGAGTACTGCAGAAAGTAAACTAGTCTCTCCCAAGACTTCGTGTCAGGTAAAGTGTTGATGTATGTAATACAGAGACCTTTGTGCAGGACTCCCAACTGGGCAAGTTCATCCTAAAAGGAGTGGAATCGCATTGCTAGACAGGCCCCAGCATTTGGGGGGATTTGAGCTCAGTTTAAAGATGGAAACAGGTAAAGAACTCCTCCTCATGGCCACATCTTTTTTTTTTAATGCTGTATTTAAACACGGTGGTTCACAAGGTTGTTCATAATAGGGTTGTTTTTTTTTTTACATTTGCAATGTTGTTCATGATTGTGTTTCAGTCATAATGTGCACAAAACATTCACCAATGTGCATTTCTGACCAAAAATAATCCCAAATTTTCTCATGCCCATCCCTCTACCCCCTCTCCTGTCTGCATCTGTGGCAGACATTTTCCCTCACTATATCTCTGCCTTTCTTTTCCGTTAGACACTATTTTTTGCAATATTGTCACTGAAGGGGTAACATACATATCACGTTGTCTCCATTCAGCAGCCAGTGCTTGTCCAGAGTGATAATTTTCAACAATAATTGAATAATGGTCCCTTATCTAAATCTAACTGCATTCCTTCACTAATTGTAGCAAGCTTCCTACCATGAACTCCTACTCCTCCTGGCTGCCATCTCTATTGTCTCTGGATATCATTTCCAATCTTTTTTTATATTTCACAAATGAGTGAAAAATCATTGTATATCCCTCTCTCTCAGACTCACTTGACTTAGCAAATATTATCCATAACCTTCAATGTATAAACAAATTTTGTGACTTTATTTTTCCTAACAGTCATTTTTCACATGGTCTTTCACTGTGTAGATGTACCATAGTCTCTTTATCCACTCATCCGTTCTCAGGCACTTGGATTGTTTCCAGATTCTGGCTATTGTGAGGAGTGCTGCGATGCACACACTAATAATACCCAGGTCTTTTCTGCTTTGTGTTTTGGGGTTCCTAGGTTATATTTCTAGGAGTGGTTTTACTGGGTCATATGGAAGCTTAATTTTTGGGGAATATTTTTCTGAAGAATATTTGTGATGCTTTCCAAAAAGGCTGGCCCAGTCAACATTCCAACCTGCAATAAGAGAGTTTTTTCTTCTCTCATCCACACTACCACCGGTTGTTATTGTTGTTTTTGTTGTGTGGCATTCTCTGTGGTGTGAGATAACTCATTATTTTTATTTGCATCTTTCTGATAATTGATATGCCTTTTGTCTCTCTGCATGTCTTCTTTGAGGAAATGACTATCTTCCCATTTTGGGGCAGAGTTGCTGTTTTTTTTTTGTTGTTGTTGTTAAGTTCTACCAGTACCTTATATATCTTAGATATTAACCTCTTACCTGATAGTTATTGGGTGAATAGTTTCTCCCATTCTCACAGCCACATCTTGGCAGTCACACCACACTGCCACCCTCCATCCCACTCCTGGAACCACCTTTAGTATACATGCACACACAGACACACACATGCACTCTCATGCACAATTGTGTATATCCACACACATGTGCATGCAGTATGCATCCTGCTACTATAACCTTTAGTGCACACATACACACATGTACATTCATGTTCATACATGTGTGCAGGCCCACAGGTGTACATATACACACATGTGCAGTGCCACACCGTGGATGGAGGAACCTGAATGGAGGAACACTTTATTATATGTGACTCACTCTGCACACACACACACACACGTGCACACACAAGCACATATACATGCCCAATGGCTGCCCCAAAAGGACTCCTCAGGTCTGCGTGACTCATGCTCCATGCTGCCACTAACAGGTGTTCCACCGCTGTGCTCCCTTGCAGGCCATCGGCTGTACCCTCAACTGCACGTGTCCGAGTTTCAAGCCTGGGAAAATCAACCACCGCCAGTGTGAGCAGTGTCGACACGGCTGGGTGGCCCACGGTAACCATTGCCCCATCCCCTGTCCCTCACAGGCAGCCAGGCTCACTAGGTATCCCCCTACCATTCCCACTTGTGGATGAGTCATATCAGAGTGCTGTGTCCATCCCCGCCTTAGCACCAGAAGGTCCATCTGTCTATTCCATAGTTGCCTCAGGCTGGCTCAGATCCCTGTGCTTCCTCAGAAATGACACCAAATGTACCTCAGCATCCCCCATGTCATCTCCATAAGTCTTCTAGGTCCAGTCTAGACTGCAGGGACCACACAGCAGGAGCCACTATGAAATTCAGGGGCCACCTCTGCCACAGGCTAAAGAGGGGTGTGCGTGGCAGCTCTGCTCCAAAGACAGACACATTCTGATTTTCTGTCCTCACTCCTCACACTGTCCCCTTCACTGGTATGGGTGACTCGGCCCCCTGAGGATGTCAGAGGATAAGGGAGAGTGGGGAATAGTCTTGAGTGGGCACTCTCTGTTCCCAACGCCTCAGAGACCAAGCATAGAGAGCTGGTGGATGGCGGGGTTCACTGACTTTGCAGACTTTCATGCCCTATGAACACACCCCTCTCTCCCTTCTGTCTCTCAGCTCTCAGCAAGCTTCGGCTGCCTGCCCTGGACCCGGCCCGCCAAGTGGAGATGGTGCAGTCGAATGTGGTGTTTGACATCAGCAGCCTGATGCTGTATGGGACTCAGGCCATCCCCGTGCGCCTCAAGATCCTGCTGGACCGGCTCTTCAGTGTGCTTCAGCACCATGAGGTCCTGGGCATCCTGCATGCGCTTGACTGGACCCTCCAGGACTACATCCGGGGCTACGTGCTGCAGGTCCGGCCCCACTGTCCCCTGCTCTGGCCTCTCCCCCAGGCTATCCCTGGCACTATGTGTCCCATTTCAGAGGGCAGTGAAAGAGGAGGCCACACCACCCTCTTTCTACCACCACGCACTGCTGCCCTGAGCCTGGGCAACAGCACCCATTGGCATCTGTACTCCTGGGCTTAGCCACCTTCTCACCCCCCACTCCTTCAGTTCTTCTGTCCTTCCCGTGCTCCTCCCTTCCACATCTCTCTGCTTCCTCACAGCATCCTAGGCAAGCTGGGGGGGGGGGGGATTAAGGGTGAGGGGTAGAGAGGTTGTTCCCAGAATCAGAGCTTGCATCCCAAAAGGAGCGTCTCCACCCTGGCCCAGAAACAGAACTACACCCTTTCTGGCCTCCGCACTAGGTAACATGGACTCATTAGGGCTGGACAGTCAGTGAAGTAGTCGAGTCATAGCTTGGGGTGGAGGTACATAGCTGGGACCTTCATTTGAGCCCTGGTATCATGTGCCACCCATGCAATGTCCCCTGTGGCTCTGGTGACCCTAAGCACTATAGCACATGGGGGCACCAGATTTTCAGGCCATAGCTTTGAACCAGCCCAGTTGGTTGAAAACTCCAGGAGTGGCTTCCAATCCCTTGAGCATTGCCTGACATGTCCCAAAGGACCAGTGAAAGAGAAATCGAAGCCATAGGACAGCAGGGAGGACACTTGCCTGGCAAGCAGCCCACCCAGCTTCAATCCACAATAGTGCATAGGGTCCCCCTGAGCACTGCCAGGTGTTGCCCCCAACCAAATAAAAATGAAATTGGGGAAATGAACTAGCTCAGTGTCCCTCAGGCTTCCTCATCTGGACACAAATAATAACCATTTGTGGGTGCTGACCCTCCTCTCATGGCCCACCAGCCAGGTGGAGGGACCAGTGGGGTGAACAGTCCCTGCGTCTGGCTAGCGGGACACACAGAGCTCAAACCCAACTCTCTGGCCTTCGCCTTTGCTTGCCTCCCATGCTGGCCTCCAGCAGGTCAGAAGTTGCCTCTTATGTAGAGTAACATTATCATTTTACATTATGACATAGATCAATATTTAATGATCCTAATCATCTTGCTTTTGAGTGTTAGTATTAAAAATATGGAATCAATTACCTTGAACCTCCAGCACATGAAAAATTTATGACACTGCATTCCTCGTTGTCTTTAGAACCCTTACATGCACCGTGAAGACTCTCAGTAGGCCATCAAATACATGTTTGGTGATAAAATATTTATTGTAGTTTTGGGAAAAGTTAGGCCTTGCTAGAGTTTGAAAGATGCCCAGCCCTTTGGCATAATTACTGCTCTACTCCATGAACACAGGCGATGGATCAATATGGGGTCGCTGTTTTCTGATGGGAGTTGCCTGGGAAGATGATTAAACCCTCCACAAATAAATTCTCCAGTGCCATCCAGGGCACCAGCTTTAGAGAACAGAGAAGCTGCTAATCTTCACTTAAGACATATTTTCAGTATATTATTTATTTGCTTTGATCCAAGGCCATGCTTGGCGGTGCTCAGAGCTCACTCCAGGCTCTGCGCTCAGGATCATTCCTGATGGGGTTCAGGGGACCTTGTGTGTGGTGCTGGGGGTGGAATTGGGTTTGGCCACATGTAAGGCAAGTGTACCTCAAGGCATGGGTTATCACTTCTCTCCCTTATTTTTATTTTAACAGGGAAAACAATGATGCCTATGACAAGACAGTGGGTGGGTAGGAAGTGAGGTGGGAAACACACAGTGCTTCTCTATCTCAAGCTTTCTTGTTTCTGTTTTGTTTTGTTTTGTTTTGTTGTTTGGGGGTCACACCCAAGAGCGCTCAGGGGTTACTCCTGGCTCTGCGCTCAGAAATTACTCCTGGCAGGCTTGGGGGACCATATGGGATGCCTGGATCCGAACTACTATTCTTCTGCATGCAAGGCAAATGCCCTGCCTCCATGCTATCTCTACAGCCCCAAGCCTTCTTGTTTCTCCTTTTCTCTCTTCCACATCTCTGTTGTTGGTCCCCTACGACTCTGGTCCAGGAAAGGGGGATCATTTCCAACAATGCTCATTGATCTTTTCTTTGAGTCACACCCAATGGAGCTCAGGGCTTACTGCTGGTGCTGTGCTCAGAAATCACTCCTAGTGGGCTCATTATATGGGATACTAGAGATCAAATCTGGGTTGGCCATGTGCAAGGCAAACACCCTCCTGCTGTGCTATTTCTCTGGACCCTGGTTGTTTTTGAGTCACACCCAAAGGTGCTCAGGGCTGATTCCTGACTCTATACTCAGGAATCACTCCTAGCAAGACTTGGGGGACCCTATGGGATGTCAGGAATCAAATCTTGATTGGGTGGATACAAGGCAAATGCCCTCCTTATATGCTATGGCTACTGCCCCCTCAGTGATCTCTTCTGTGCTGAACTTAGGATGCATCGGGCAAGGTTCTGGACCACTGGAGCATCATGACGGGCGAGGAAGAGCTGGCTACCCTGCAGCAGTTCCTGCGCTTTGGGGAGACCAAGCCCATTGTGGAGCTCATGGCCATCCGGGACAAGGAGGAGCCGCCAGTTGTCTTGCCGCCATCCCCCACCAGCGTGGACATCAGGGCTTTCATCGAGAGCACCGGGCCCCGGAACACCAGTCACCCCAATAGTGTCCACCCCTTTGAAAACCTTCTGAACGGCATGACATGGATGCTGCCTTTCCAGTTCTTTAATCCGGTGCCACCCGCACTCATGGAGTCCCTGCCTGAGCACTTCCTGCTGGAGCCCGCACCAGACCCAGCTCGGGAACCCCGTCAGGAGCCGCACACCCCTTATCCTGAAAGCTGTGACTTTCGGTCCTCCCAGTCCACACCATGCCAGGATGAGAAGGAGCCTGGTCTCAGTGGCCCAGACATCGTGGCCAGTAAGGAGGACACAGGCCGTTCAGGAGAGGCAGATTCTTTCCCCAGCACTGCGGCTAAGCTGGAGCGGGCACCAACATCCCCCGAGGCCAAGGGCAAGCCTGAGCGGAACGGGCTAGGTCCCAAGAAGGGCCGCGTGTTCTGCTCAGCCTGCGAGAAGACCTTCTATGACAAGGGCACGCTCAAGATCCACTACAACGCTGTGCACCTAAAGATCAAGCATCGCTGCACTGTGCAGGGCTGCAACATGGTCTTCAGCTCCCTGCGGAGCCGTAACCGCCACAGCGCCAACCCCAATCCGCGCCTGCACATGCCCATGAACAGGAACAACCGGGACAAGGACCTCCGTAGTGGCATCAACCTGGCCAGCTCTGAGAGCCGCATGCTCCCGGGGCTCACTGCTGCTGCCGCCAATGACCCCCAGGGCAGACCCACCTTCCCGGGCCTGGCGCCCAGTGGTGTCCTGTTCCCCCACCTCAAGACGGTGCAGCCTGTCCTGCCATTCTACCGCAGCCCGGCCACCCCTGCAGAGCTGGCCAACACCCCTGGTGGGCTGCCTTCACTGCCCCTGCTGTCATCTTCAGTCCCTGAGCAGCCAGTGGGCCAAGAAACGTCGTCCGACGTGCTGCCCAAAAAGAAATCACGCAAGTCCAGCGTCCCCATCAAAATCGAGCTGGAGGCAGCCGAGTGTGCCCGGGAGAAACGGTTCAGCTCCGACGAGGACTTGCACCAATCCCCTGAGGAGCAGTGCCTGCCCACCAGGAGTCTGGGAACACTCCCTTCCCTAGGGGACCAGCCCTGCCCTGGTGACTCAGGGCCTGGGTCCAGTAGAGCACCCAGCCGCTCCGAGAGTGATGCTGAACCACAGCCAGTGCTGACTGAGACAGAGGTGGGGGGCCATGAGCTGTACCGGCCCCCCATGCTGGAGCCCTGCACCCCCTTCCCCAACTATGTGCAGCTACAGCAGCACCTGCTGGCTGGCGGGCTCCTGGGCGCCCTGTCCCACAGTACCATGGCATTCCCGTGCTTTGAAGGCTCTGTGGAGCCCCTGGGGCGGCAGAGCGAGGGGCCCCATTTCCAGTGCAACATCTGCAAGAAGAGCTTCAAGAACGCTTGCGGTGTGAGGATGCACCAAAAGCACATGCACGCACGGGAACCTCATGCCTGCACTGTGGCTGGCTGTGAGGCCACATTCCCATCCCGCAGGAGCAGAGACAGGTGAGGGGCAGAGACAGGTGAGGTGGGGGAGGCTGGCGATTGCATCTGGGTTGTCAGGTGATGCTAAGGGGCACTGGGAGACAGACTGCAACCAATTGATCCCATCTCCAAATTCATGTCCTTTCCTTTGGCTTTTGAGCCATACCCAGCAGTAACTAGAGGGTTCCTATCCCCACCCCACTGTTCTCAGTGAACAGGGGTGTCAGGCAGGTCTTGGCTAACCTAGCTGGGAGAGACACAGCCAAGGGCAGTGGGCACCCTGAAACAGTCCAGGACCAGACAGCCTGGCACATGACCCAGTGGGTTTGATTCAAAGCCACTATTTTCAGGGCCACAGGACTCAAGAAGTGCATCTGGTCCTTTTAGATTTCTAGAGGTCAGCTGTGGGGTTCTGGAAGGTTCCAGTGGTGCCTGGGCACCTGGGCAAACCATGCTGTGGGGTCTCCCTACTGGGTACCCTGCTGACATCAAGTCTGCAGGAAAGCAGATATCTGCCCAACATGGGGGTTCAGCAAAGGAGCCCACTCACTACTCACATACATACATGTCACCTGTATATACACAGACATGCATGTGAGTGGCTTGTGCACATACATGTCTACCACATAATAAGTGTCTCTTACTGTATCACTCGTGCACATATGCTCATTTATTTATACACCTGCCCATAATTCATATATGTGGCCATTTTCTGGCCAATCAGATCATCCCACACACCTCTAGACCTTTTGGCACCCCAAGTGTATACAAAGGACCTTGATGAGGGGGCCTCTGATCTCCAGGTGTGGCTGTCGTTGTGAAAAGGGGCCACAGATCTGGGCCCAAGAGGTGGCTCAGAGGTCCCAGATTTGATTCCTGGCGCCTCACAGCCACCCGAATACCATGAGGTTGACCCCAGAACCACAGGACTGCACGCTTCTAAGAGTATACAGTTCATGAATGTAAAAGTTCCCAGAAACATCTTGAACAACACACTTTCTCTTATTTGGCTGGTCCTAAAAGCCATTTGCAAATGCCACAGTATCTTCAACTGACTTGGAGACCAGCTGAGTTTCACCCTGTCCCCAGAGGCAGTGAAATAAAGTCCCCACCTAGTCCCCCATGCTCCTGACCACTCTCCTGGGAACACTCATTTCTGAGTGGGGGCCTGGGTCTGTCTGTCCTGCTGGAGGACAGAGAGCCCCATCCCTCGATCTGAGTCTGCTTGTATCTGGGGCAGCAGACAGCCTTCACTAATCCTCTTCTTGCTCTTGTAGACACAGTTCAAACCAAAGCCTGCATCAGAAGGCCTGGATGCGGGACACCCTTGAGAGTGGCGCTGACCCCTTCCATGGGCTCTGTCCTCTGAAAAGTGCATCCCCAGAGGCCCACCAGGATGTGGTGGCCCCACAGCCGACCTCCCAGACCTCTGTCATCTTCCAGGGAGCCAATCGGACGGGCAGCCTGGTGTACCCACTGGAGGGCTCTGGTGAAGGCACCGCCCTGGACCTGAGCACCACCTGGAGCACCAAGTCGGCCAGCAGCCGCTCATCCTGGGACTCGGATGGAGTGAGTGAGGAAGGTGCGGCACTCATGGAGGACAGTGATGGAGACTGTGAGAGGGTCCCTGCAGAGGACAGCACCCCGCTGTGCGCACTTGTACCCAAGGCCGACCCAGGCCTGGCCATCACGTGCCACCTGTGCCGGAAGATGTACAGCAACCAGGGCACTTTCCGGGCCCACTACAAGACCGTCCATCTCCGCCAGCTGCTCCGCTGCAAGGTTCCTGGCTGTGGCACCATGTTCTCTTCTGTCCGTAGCCGGAATCGGCACAGCCAGAACCCCAACCTGCACAGGGGCCTGGCCACCTCCCCAGTGACCAGTCTCCTCCAGTGACTGGCCTGGGACAAGGAGGCCCCTCTTGGACATGTCACTGTCTATGGATCAAGAATCACCACAAAATGCTCCCAGCTCTGTTGCAGCCCATTGGGGCCTTCGTATTCCATTTCTACTTCTCAGTGCTGGACCAAATGGCCTCTGACAATGGGGACCTCCAGCACTCGGCTCTGCCTGTTCATCTCCCAGCTCAGCTCTTGAGTCTTCAGAGCCATGGGGCTAGGGTAATGGGAGGGGGACATCCAGCCCCAAGGCAAAGTGGGAGATGCTGCCACAGACCCCCATAATGGCCCCCTGCCAGCCCCTGCTTCCTGCTGTGAGTCTGAAGCCCAGGCAGGGTTGGGAGAAAGGCTCAGCCGGACAGACTCTCCCTCAGGGCCCATGGAGGCTGCTCGCCCATCAGCCCATCTGCCTCACACAGCCTCAGGGATGTGTGGTGAACAAGCAGGGCTTCTGGCAACCTCTCTCACTGGCTGGCTGTCAGGCTTCTCTTCTGCCCGCACCTGCAGAGAAGCCGAAAGCAGCGAGTCCAGGCACTTAGACAGATGTGCTTCGATCTAATTTAAAATGAGCTTGAAGATTCTTTTTCATTTGTTTCTGTATGTGGGGCAGCCTCTGGGGATCTCTCCAGAAGCAGGTTGAGGGATGGCTGCATCTCCAGTCCTTGGCATCCAGGCCAGACTACGGGTGGAGGCTGAGGCACGTGTGGGCTGCGTGGAACTGAGGAGCAGGTCCTGTGGGCTCAGTCTTCATCCTCAGCAGCATCCACTGTTGAGCCAGATTTTTAAACTCCTGAGGTGGAAGGGAAGAGAGGAAGGACATTGTGTTTTAAGTTATTCTGAATGCTATAGGGGTGTTCAGGTTCAGGAGAGCAACGAGTACGAAACCAAGTATTTATCTGCCCACCTCACAGGGCTGTGGTGGGCAGCCAGATGGAGGGTAGCAAGGCTGCAGGTCAACATCTTTCACACTTCTGCTGGATCAAAGTACATTGTTGAAGACAGTGGGGTCTCTAGGAGCTGGTTCCTCAGGCCCAAAGGTAGAGAGAATGGTTGCCTGTGATGTAGTTTGAGGGTTTGTCCTGTCGGAAGTGAAAGGCTTCGTTGCCCCACTCTGATCCCAGGCTGTTGGAGCTCTGGTGTCCCCAAAATGCAAAGATTTGTATACAGTTGATTTTTCTATGATTTAATAAAAATACGATACATTTCATTGCAAAGTCAATTCTGACTTGACCCCTGATGTGAGTTCAACATACATGCACATGTGCTTTTGAACATACATGAAAACATTGTGTACATTTGTGTATATGTCTGTACACATACATGCATGTGCACATAGCTGCACTCATCTGTACATTCTGAGGATTAGGTGACGGTGGAAAGCAAAAGAGCCTGTGGGTAGAGAGGAAGCTGATGCTGAACCCAGGTGGGTGTCTCCATGTGTCCTGAGGAAGGAGGTGATTGAGGCTCCCAGAGAAACAATTCATAGAGAGATTCAAAATTAAGTCAGGTTTTAAAGTGCTTTAAAAAAAAACCATAAACATGGGCACAGTGGGAAGGGCATTTGCCTTTCACTCAGCCAACCCTGGTTCGATTCTTGGCATCCCATACTGTCCAACTTGCTTGCAAGGAATAATTTGAGTGTCACCAAGTGTGGCCCAAAAACAAAACAAAAAAAAAAAAAAAACAAGAAAACAAGGCTAAGTGTTCAGGCATTTTCCTTGCATGCCTCTGACCCAGGTTCATGTTCCGTCACCCAAGAGGGTCCCCCAAGCCCTCCAGGAGTGATCCTGGAGAACGGAACCAGGAGTGAACCCTGAGCATCACTGGGTGTTGCCCCCCTCCAAAAAAGAAGAAAAACTTAGCAGTTACAGAGCTCTTGTCACCAGATGCTTTCCAAGCAGCAGCCTAGAAATATGTGTCATCGATGCTTTCGTGCCTCCGAACCGCTCTCCAGGAAGCTCAGCAGAGGGTGGAAAACACCAACATTGAAGATCGCGCATGGACCTTGCAAGCCTGGACCCCGCTTGAGGCTCAGAATGTTGGTGGATGGCGCCCTCTACTGGAGTTCTGTGAGCATCTCACTCAGAACTCAGAAAATAGGGCTCAGAAAATAGGTTTGGAAATAAAAGAGCCCTCCAGGGGCACTCCTGGCTTCCCTTGTTTTGGCTAGCTGAAAAGAGGGTATTTCCTGAATGTTCTTCGTGCTGTTACGGTATGTGGGCCACACCCATAGTTTTGAATCTATACTCATGTTTCTTTTCCACCATGCCCAGAGAACCACACAATATCAGGGATTGAGCATAGGTCTCATGCATGCTAAACTCAGCCACCCCCAGGTCTACACCTGAGCCCCAGATCAACTCTGTACCACACACACACACACCCAGGCCTGCACCTAAGCCCTAGATCAGCTCCATTCCAGCCCCCATCCAGTTTCCCGCAAGCCTTCCATGACCCCAGACACTCTTTCCCAATCATGGAGATCTATCTTGTGCCCGCTGCATAATCCATTGCATTCTTTTGGGTTGTTTTTGGAGAGCTTAGAGGAATGGAGGAGGGAAAATACCTTTACTTTGCCAGTTTTAAAAATAATTCTCCAACCTTGGTTGCTGAAATGTGTTTTTCTTTCTTTCTCCATCAATCTGGCTGGAAATCTGTTGTTTTTCCCCTCGACTTGCTGGTGCCAGACCCAGTTCCTTTCCGAACTGCCAATCTGCTCTTTCTCCCCTCTTGGTCCCTTGATCCTGCTTTTCTGGCCCCCCCCCCTTTTTTCAGAAGTTGAATAGCTCCATTCATTTTTCTTTTCTTTTTCTTTTTTAGATCTTGGGTTTTACTTTATTAATTGATTGGATTTTGGCCCACACCCGGTGATGCTCAGGTTACTCCTGGCTCTGTGCTCAGAAGTCACTCCTGGCGAGCTCAGGGTACCATATAGGATGCCAGGAATCAAACCAGGTCCATCCCAGGTCGGCCACATGCAAGGCAAATACCTTACTGCTGTGCTATCTCTCCAGCCCCTCCATTCCTTTTTTTTTTTTTTTTTTCCACGAATTTGAAGATTTGCTGCTGGATGAGTCTCTTAATATAGAGGCTTTGGGTTGTGATGTCATTGTTTTTTTATTCTCCATCGACTGTCATTTTAATTGCTTTCCTCTTTGACTTGTGTTAGTGAAAATATTTGAAGATTTTGTTTGTTCTTGGTTTTAGTTTTGGATGTGTTTGGAGGAGCTTGGGTTTTGGGGTTTGTTCTTGTTTTACTTTTTGATCCCATGATATTTGGGTTTCTTTTTTGTTGTTGTTGTTTCCCAAAAGTTTTATAAATTTAGGACAGGAGGTATATTACAGTGGGTAGGATGCTTGCCTTGCACACAGGCCATCAGGATTTTATACTGGCGCCCACCCAGCACCTCCAGGAGTAATTCCTAAGGGCAGATTCAGGAATCACCTCTGAGGATTGCCAGGTATGGCCAAAAAAACAAAAACAAAATGGAGACTTTATAATATTAAAGGGAACCATCCACATTATAGTTACAGCACTCATGAATCTTTTTGCAATAAATAAAATTTGTAGACAAAACTGCAGAAAATAAGAAATCAGCAAAAACTTAATAACAGTCAGAGACTATAATTCATTTCTCTGAGCACATGACTAGAGTAGACAAAAAAAAGCCAGGTCTATAAAAGTTCAGAATTATATAATCAATAAGGTTGAATTCTAAATCCTGAACAGAGCAAACACTTCTCAAGTACCAATACATTTTTATTCTGAAAAAAAAATCTATCTTTTATAAGGCCATAAAGAAAATCTGTGTAAATTTTAAACAGAAGAAAAATATCTAACCGTTCAGATTTTTAAAATACGCGATAAAGCTAAAAAAAAAAAAAACTGATAACAAAATTGGTCTCCAAAACACTTGCCAAAATCGCCATTGGGAATTTCAAATGGCAGAGACCTTGCGAATTGAGTTTGGCTCTATACAGCACATTAAAGATAAATGTTTTTCTCTCATTTGTCCCAAACATCAACATGCAAGTAGTTGAAGGAGAAAAAGTGAAGGAGCGAAAATATGAGCATACAGCCATTGAGAGGCTTGGTGGTAGATATTGCTTGCAGCGTTGTTAGTCATGGCCAGATACTAGAAACCACCTCAGTGACCTTCAGTGGTGAGTGGTGAGAGCCATGGGATGTTCCTGCTGAAGACATGGCAATGAAAGAACGAGAATGGTGAACACAGAACATCACACTAAATCTCAGAATACTTGCAAGGGTCTCAAACTCAATTTACCTGGGGGTCACAGGAGGCAAAGTCGGCGTGATTCTTGAGTGCAAAGTCAGTAGTAAGCCTTGAACACTGGGGATTGTGACCCAAACAACTAAAACAAAACAAAACAAAAGATTCCTCTAGGGCAGGGCCACAAAATGTATGGAGGGCCGAAAACGGCTCGCAGGCCGCGAGTATGAGACCCCTGATAGGGTGAGTTAAAGAATTCGTACAAATTCTATAACTACAAGAAAGTTCTATAAAATTCGGACCAGATGGGGCTGAAATGATAGCACAGTGGTAGGATGTTTGCCTTACACGCAGACAACCGAGGACAGAGGCAGGTTCAATCCCCAACATCTCATATGGTCCCCCGAGCCTTCCAGGAGTGATTTCTGAGTGCAGAGCCAGGAGTAACCCCTGAATGCTGTCAGATATGGCCCAAAATCAAAACAAAAAAAATCTGAACCAGCCTACAGTGACAGAAAACCAGTGGTTATTGCCTGAAAAGGCAACGATTTCAGAGGTACTTAAACAAACTCTGAGGGCTATGTATGAACTTATGGTCACAGCTGTGTTGATGTTTTATACATTTTGTCAAGTGTCAATTCACACAGACACCAAAAGTACCCCAGTGTCTCCTACAGACATTCTGTGGAAGAGGACTAATTCTCAGGCAGTCAAAGCAGTGGAAACGGGTGAACGAGGGGGACAAAGGAACTGATAGGAAGCTACGAAAAGGGAAGGTGAAAGTAGAACAGGGAGACAAAATGTGTGTAATGAGCAGCAACCGAAACATCAAAGAGCAGAAGTCATGGTGACAGGGCCAAAGTCACTGACGTCCAAATCATGGCCGCAGTCGGGATGTCCGTTTGTAGGGGACGTTTTCCAGCAATTTCAGAAGCCACATGAATGAATGCGCTCTATCTTGACCCAGCAGATAGACAGCGACGACAACAAGCCGGGCTCTTCCCATAGACTTCATGGCATCGTAGTGTTAGGTGTTTGAATAGCGCATTGTTCAGCCAGTCACAGGTATTGTCCTGAGCCTGCAGCGAAGGAGCAAGCCTGGAGCTCCGCGGAGAAAGCCAGGGGGCCGGCACAGCTGGATGTTGTGGGATGTTGGGGGTGCTGCCTGGAGGTCGGGGAGGTTGGGGATTCCGTGTCGGGGACCCTGTGTGGGTGTGAGAGGAGAAGCAGCCGGTCCCTTCAGCAATCCCAGGCAGAGCGGGTCCCTCTCCTTCCCAGCGCGTCTCTCTCCTGGGCAGCTGTCATCCGACTGGCCGGGACGTGGAGAGCTGCAGAGGCCGAGGCGCAGGGCGGGATCTGCGGGGCGAGGCTCCGGGAGCTGAGAGGAGTTCGGGGCGCTGACAGGGACGCGGGGCTGTCTGTGACAGGAGCTGCGGGACCTCGGGGGCGCGGGTTCCCACAGGGGACGCGGGGCTCTGGCGGGCCGAGGGTCCGGAATGTGGCTGGGACGCGGAGCTGTGGCCGGACAGAGCCCGGGCACGCAGCCTTGAAGCGGCGCGCGGGGCCGAGACGCGGGGCTGGCTGGCCGCACCGCCGGGCTCCGACTGACGGGAACGCGGGGCTCTGACAGACCGAGCCTTGGCGGCGCCTTGAGCTGCGGGGCCGGGGTGCGGGGCCTTTCGCCTGACCGGACCTGCGGGCCCCGAGCGGGCGCGGACAGGCAGGCAGGCAGGCAGGCACGCGGGGCGCGCTCAGCCTGGGCGGACCGCCCGCCGGGCCGTGCGGGGCCGAGGCGCGGGACGTGCGCGGCGAGTGCGCGGGGCGCGGGGCGGCGCGGCGCGGGGCGGCGCGGGGCGGCGGCTGAGGCTGAGGCGAGAGTGCGGGGCCGGGACCATCCCCCGCGCCCGCCGCTGATTTGCCGCCGCGCCCCCCGCCCTCGGCCTCGTCGGAGCGGACGCCCGCACGCCCGCACGCCCGCCCGCCCGCCCGGCTCGGGGCCCCGGAGCGGCGACGCCGACGCCGACCACGACCACGACCACGACCACGACGCCGCCGACGCCGAGCGGGCAGGGCGGCCGGGATGGCGCGGCCGCGGCCCCGCGAGTACAAGGCGGGCGACCTGGTGTTCGCCAAGATGAAGGGCTACCCGCACTGGCCGGCCCGGGTGAGTGAGCGAGCGAGCGAGCGAGCGAGCGACGGAGGGCGTGTGCGGAGACGCGGCGCCGCCATCATGATCATGGCGCCGCCTCCATGTTGGGCCCGGGCCCGCCGCCGCCGCCACCGCCGCCGCCGCCTCCATCTCCATGTTGGCTCGGGCCCGCGCCCACCGGGCCGCCGCGGCCTCCAGCGGGGCCGGCGATCGGGGCCGGAGGGGCCGGGCACGCGGCCTGGAAGGCGGTCGGGGCGCCGCGAGCCTCGGCGGGCCGGGATGGACCCGGATCCCGCCTCGCTCCTCGCTCGCTGCCCGGCACCCTCGGCCCCCGGGGCAGCCGCGATGGGCCCGGATCCCGCCTCGAGGGACCCGGATGCACCTGGATGGACGGACGGGCCTGCTTCCCGCCCCGGGGGATAACGGTGCCCCCGAGGGAGGATCCACCCAAGGGATGCTGCTCCCCGGGATGATGCCCGCCTGGGATGGGTGATGCCCCGGCCTGCATCCCTCCAGGATTGGCAGGGGATGGGTGGAATGGAGGAAGATGGGGACCCCGCTGTTTCTGGACCCCCTTTCCTTTCTTTCCCCTGCGCCCGGGCTGAGAAGTTTCTGCCCCTCTGGACCCGAAGTGGGATGGAGGTGAAGTCAGGCGTGTTGGAAGGAATCGGGTCTGGCCGTGGGATTAAGATTGGCCTCGTCTCTGGCACCAGGGGCACCCCACCCACCCCCAATAGAGGTGTCAAGTCAGAAGGGAACAAATGAATGGTCCTAGTCCAGAGGGCAAGGGGCTTTTTTTGCTTGGCTTGCATGCAGCCAGCACCCCCTTCCATCCTGGCTGGCACTCCTAGAGGGGTCCCCAGAGCGCCACCAGCAGTGATCCCTAAATTCAGAGTCAATAGTCGGCCCCAAGCAGGCCAGGTGTGGCACAAAATCCGAGTGCTAAATAGCTGCTTATGTGGGTTAGAGCGTCCCCAGTGTCAGAGAGCATCCTTCCTGTGTGTGAACCCCCCACCTACGTCCTTTCACTGCTCCCCACAAGCCCAGCCCAGAGTCAACAATGAAGCTAAAGATGATAATCACCCTTGGCTCATTTCCGTATGACACTGACTTTCTTTCATCTTTGGGAAAAAAATATTGCCCTCAGGTCCTGAAAGGAGACTTAAATGTCACCCATGTGTTCTTTGCCTGGGTAATCATCCTCAGATGGTCCATTCTGAACGGATGCTTTTAGAGCCCACCGTGTCTCTAAAGAGATGCCAGATTCCTCCAAGTTGAAATTCCAAGCCAGGTCAAAATAGGAAATCAAATGGAAACATAAACTCTTATTAGGTTGTTCTTTAGATAAGGGTAAATAGAGGAAATCTGTCTTGTTTAACATGATTTGGAAATGACATGCCTGTTGGTTTTCTAAGTAATATCTTATAGTGAGTGGCTTGGAGCAGTTAGGGAGAAGGGAAGAGACCAGAGTCCCTGCTCTGTCAGTGGGGATATTGTTGGCTTCATGTCTCCATCACCAGCATCCCATATGGTCTCTCAGGCCTGCCATGAGTGATCCCTGAGCACACCTGGGTGTGGTTCAAAAACATGCAAACAAAAAAAAAAAAATTGTAGGGGCCTTGCATGTAGCTGACCCCTGAGATCCATCTGGAGTGATCCCTGAGCACAGAACCAGGAGTCAGCCCTGAGCATGGCCAGGTATGACCACAGAACAAATAACAAGTAAAATAGAATTGCGTACAACTTTGTTATTGAATGTCTGTCTCTTAGGTTTAGAAAAGCACAGTACAGCAAGGCAGTAAGTAAACATAATGGGAAAAATCCCAAATATTTTAATTTATTGGAGAAACTTCTCTTCTACTGCCGAAAACTCCAGATGTTAGATTGAATCTAGTCTGCTTGGAGCAGTTGTTTCATCTACTGCGAAACGCCTCCCAGATCATTTTCAGGAACTGCTGACAGCCTGGTCATCGGACTGCCCTGTCAGTAAGGAGAGGTACGGAAATGAAGGGCAAGAGTTTAGGAACTGTTTTGAGCAATTTAGTGGAGTAACTGTGTGTTCCTGACCTAATAAGAAAAAAACACAGGACTCATATTCCGTGTGCCTTTTCGTTTTATTTCATCGTTAGTGATTTTTATGAAAATGTCAGACTCCAACAAGTTAGAAATTCCAACAAGCTGGTCCTGAGCCACAGATAGACCAGAAGGGCTGATTATACAGGCCTTCAAAGGAACAATATGCTAGCAATGTAAACTTAAGTAACTGTAAAATTATTTTCAACCGTTTGAAAGGGAAAATGAATTGGCCGTCATGTTATGAATATTAATTGCACCTGTGTAAATTTTTATTATGCAAATAATATTTATTTAGCAGTAGGTAATAAGATAACGATAACAGTAGTAGTAAAGTAATTATTTTGTAGTTGCAGAATACTGTATCAGTCCCTCTCATGTAGAAAGATTAATGTTCCTTTACCTCGCAGTAAGCATTTTGACTGTGTACCTACATGTGTGGCTGCATAATTTTTACAGTTGTATAGTTTGGGGGATTTCCCCCGTTCTCCCACCCCCGCAAAGTACTACATATGTTTAGGTACTGCCAACTGCGCCTTCAGACCTTTCCCCTCTGGATAGCAACTTTATGTTCTTGTGGCTGGGGGGCCTTTAAAAAATTATTTGTTTTATTTTGCTTTTGAACCACACCCAGCAGCCCTCACAGCTCACTCCTGGCTCTGCACTCCAGGGATTACTCCTGAAGGAGATCAGAGGACCAAATGGAGTGCTGGGAATGGAACCCACATGGACTACATGCAAGACCAGTACCCCACCTGCTGTTCTAGGGCTTTGGCCCAATAGGAGAGCATTTGTGATGGCCCTCCTTGCCCAGCTGTTTGTCTTCCAAATGTCTGTGACACAGACAGTAGAAAAATGAGATGCTAGTTTTACATGTAGAGAAAACAGAGACCCGTTCAAATCAGTTCTAAGTGGAGACTGAAGCATTGGCTTAGGTCTAGATTCCAAACCTGCGTATGAGATCACAGCACTTGGAGCCCAGAGAGTTTCTGATTCTGCAGTGCTTATCAAGCTAAGTCCTTAAGTACTGCTGGCCTGTGTAGATATTTGCCCATTGTATGTCCAGCCCCTGGACTCCCTTTTTTTTTTTTTTTTTACCATAACAAAATGACACATTAGTAAGAACTTGCTTGGGTAAACAATGATCTCATGGGCACAGGAGCCACATAAAGGTAAACTGAGAAGCAGTTTGACATTTCCAGATTAACAAACAGCATTTCCTACAACAGATGGACAGAAAGCTGGACCAGTAGTTGAAAAAAAAAAAAAAAGCTGCCTCCTTAATCCTGTCTTGGTTTGTAAGATTTGGGCTTTCATTTTGGTTTGGATTGATTTTGATTTTGATTTTGATTTTGGTTTTGGTTTGTGGCCACACCAAGCCTCATATCAGAGCTTACTCCTGGCTCTGTGTGCTTAGAGATCACTCCTGGAGGGGCCTGGGAGGACCATATGTAGTATCAGGAGTTGCACTCAGACCCACCATGTACAAGGCAAGTGCCCTTCCCACTATACTTTTGTTCTGGGCTCTGGGCATGTTTGTTTTTTTATTTTTAACTACAACCTATGTTGTAGTGATGATCAGTGATGATCAATCTTAGCATTCTGCTTTCCAGTAACCAAAGGTGAACATGTACATGAGAAGTATATTTGCTAATTAAGTACCTAGTAATCCCTTCCCAGAAATATCCGCCTCTTTGATGTCCACTGCCTGGAGCTTGGGACAATCCCAATTCCAGCACTTGGTTTCCTTTGGGTGGACTCCAGGTTCTGGCATTTATGGGACTTTCCATTGTTTCCCTAAATCTCCTTAGATTTCTTTTTATATTATTATTATTATTATTTCTGGCCACACCGGCAGTGCTCAAAGGTTACTCGTGGCTCTGCACTCAGGGATCCTTCCCAGTGGGCTCTGAGGACCCATTTGGATCCTGGGGGTGGAGCCCAGTTTGTATACAAGGCCTCTCTGCTGTACTGTTTCTCTGACCCATCTTTCAAATTTCCAAGTGAGATGGACCATTGCTATAAGGTTCAGGCAATTAGGGTTTGGAGGCAAATGAAACTGGATTCTGTTGCCCCTCCAAAAGTATTTGTGAATAAACTCCTGTCCTTCTTGATCCTGAGACACTGCTCAGTGTGGGTTGATTCTTCAGGAATAATGGTTATCTCTAAGGTTTCCCAGAAAGTAGGGGTGTCTTTCTAAGTCTTAGCTTTCTAAGTCTGCAGGAGGCATCCATGGTTTGAAAAAAATAAGGCAAGGTTTCCCAAGAGGACTAGGAGATCCTTGGAAGGTACCACGAATGTCAAAGGAACCATTATGAAACTTCTAGTGCCACATTCAGTTGTGGATCTCTAATGGTTCATAACTATATACATGAGTTGTGGGGGAGCCAGAGAGATAGTACTGTGGACAGCTAGCTTCCCTTGCACAAAGGAGACCTGGGTCCAATCCCCAGTATTGCAGATGGTGAAGGGCCAGGAGAGATCTCTGAGCTCAGAGCCTGGAGAAGCCCTGTGACCCCCAAAACAACCAAAAACTTGAGTTGCACAGTTTTTAGCTTTTAAGTTTTAAAAAAGAGGGAGGAAATATCTGGAAATCAAGTCCTGAGGTGGCTCTTCGTCCTTCCTTTTTGCTACATTAGGTTTCCTTTGGTTCTGGAGGAAGTCAACAGTGGGCCACAGGGTGGGATCATCATCTCTCAGATTGTGTGAGCCCCTCACGGGGTGATGAAATGGGGATCCTCCATCGCTCACTGTCACCCCTCTCCTAGGCAAAGACCTCACTACCAAGACTACCAGGACTACATCACTGCCAGTGAGGGCAGAGACCTCACTACCAGGACTGAAGAGACCCTTGTTTTCATCCAGGCAGGAGCAACTGACAGGAGTGAGCCAAGAGCAGGCACTGAATCTACTGCTCATACAGCCCTCGGGGTCTCCCTTTGCAGGGGCACCTGCCACCTTAGCCTCGCTTCCTCCTTGGTTAGCCACTTGGTCACTTGAACTGCTGGGCCCACAGAATCAGGAACCCTGAGTTGGGGGATGGAACCCAGGTTGGCTCGCTCTTTGCCCGACCTTCTGGCCCTGTCAGTAGATGTTTTACTTCGGTTTTTTTCAAGTCCCTCTGCCCGTCATTTCAATAAAATGTTCCCCATTCAGATAGTTCATGTTCCCGCGGCCCTTTCTTGGATGAACATCTGAACAGTTTCTTGGCTCACCCCGGCTTCTGTTTCTTCTCTGGGGTCAGTTCTCAGCAGCATGGAGCCAGCTTAGCCAGCTTCCCGGCCTGCCCTTCCTCCCCATTCCCTCAGGGAACCTGGGCATGCTTTTCCCCAAAGTAGCTCCAGCTTGCTTCAAGTGGTGAACCAAATGTCATTTTCCGAACTAGAACATTTAAGTCATCCTGTTGAAATTACAGCCCCATCTTCATCCTAGGTTATTTTATTTTATTTTATTTTATTGAAAACATTGTGATCTACAAAGTTCTTCATAGTTGAATTTTAGATAAACAGTCAATCTGAGCCATTCCCACCACCTCCCTCCACCAATATTTCCAGAGTGCATCCTATACTACCACCCTTTGCCCCTGGCCTGCCAGTATAACATGCCTACTTAAGTTTAAATTGTTAAAGTTTAGGTCTCTTGATTCTATTGTTGTTGACTTTGGCTTGGATATTTAGTTCTGCCCCTTTTTTCTCCGTCAATACACCTGAGACCACTTGACCCTGGCCCCCATCCGTCCTTTTTTATTTTCTTCTTAATTTTATAGAAGAAATGCATAAATATGAAGTAAAACAAAGTAATCTGTATCCCAAGTTTCTATGAAAAGAGAGGCATCACCTATTTAAGATTAAAAAAAGAAGAAGAAAAAGGGGGATATTTTTCATAGGCACAGCAAAAGTTGGGAAAAAAAAAAAAAAAAGAGCTTTGGCCTAAAGACAGTGAGACCCTACCCATGAAGCATCCTGCCATAAGACCAGGTTCCAGGCATATTAAGTTATCTAACCTTTTTTTTTTTTTTTTTTTTGGTTTTAGGCCACACCTGGCGGTGCTCAGGGGTTACTCCTGGCTGTCTGCTCAGAAATAGCTCCTGGCAGGCACGGGGGACCATATGGGACACTGGGATTCGAACCAACCACCTTTGGTCCTGGATCGGCTGCTTGCAAGGCAAACGCCGCTGTGCTATCTCTCCGGGCCCAAGTTATCTAACCTTAAAGTCTTTCTTTATGGTCCCAGTAAAAGTTCTCAATCACAGTTGTTGCAGTCAGGTTTCTGTAATTTCAGACCTTGGTTTTTGCACAGATCCTAGGTCAAAGTCAGGTTGTCACAGATTCTTTTGGTTTCATCTCACTGTTAGGTATTGAAGCAGGAAAACTTGCCCTGAAAGCAAGTTGCTGCTGTTTCTAAGTTGCCAGGGTGTCATATGAACCCACCCTGAAGTAAATCTGTGCCAGGGCAGCATTAGGACCTTCCCGCTAGAAATTTGATTCCTGGTGCTAGTGCAGAAAACCAAAGATGCCATCCAAGGTCAGGTGTGAATGGCTGATGTCCAATCGACTGAGGCCTAAGTCACTATGACAAATGTTCAGGGTGAAAGGCCTTCCTGCAATATAAAATTTATGAATTCCTATTAGATAATAACTTCTTTCTCCATAAAATTTCCCTTTTTAATGTGCCTATGCAAAATGGACCAATGCCACATGGTACTACTGGTGCATCTGGGGGTAAAAATAGCAAGCTAAACAATCCCTATAACCTAGTTCTAACCTGAACTTAGATCCCAAGAGAAACGTATCTACTAGAATTTCCTACTGAACAAATCCAAAAAGGTATGGGGAAAACTATATCTCCATAAGGAAATACGCAATAAGAATTATATCTATTAAGGAAATACATCTAAAGAAATATACAAAGGAAAAAATATATATATATATCCATCCTCTTTAGGTATTTTGAAATAATCTTGAGGGGGTGGTAGTGTAAAAGCTGGAACACAGCTTCAGACTGTGATGTGGTCTTGTGAAGTCTGAAAAACGGCTCCAGCAGTCATGGATCAAGAAATGTCCTAGAGCCGAAGGTCTCTCAAAAGCCTAATGAATCGAGTAGCTATCAGCAGGCCACAGCAAAGTGAGGTGGGAGAAAAGGGGTTGCCAGAGGGCCGGAGAGATAGCACAGCGGTGTTTGCCCTGCAAGCAGCCCATGCAGGACCTAAGGTGCTTGGTTCGAATCCCGGTGTCCCATATGGTCCCTAGTGCCTGCCAGGAGCTATTTCTGAGCAGATAGCCAGGAGTAACCCCTGAGGACAGCCGGGTGTGGCCCAAAAACCAAAAAAAAAGGGGGGGGGAGCTGCCTAGAGCAAATTAGCAGCAGTGAAGATGGCAGCTTCTTCCTGAGCCAATGCAAGGTGGGCCGGAAGGCTGTCTTTTCACTTTGGGAGCTGGTTGGCAGCTGGTTGGGGTTGGGGGAATCCTGGGCTATTTTTATAACTTTTTCTCCACATGCTTGCATGCCAGAGAATTTGGATTTTTTTTTTATGATGGTGATTATTTACTGTTTTGTTTTTCTTTCTCTGCAAGGGCAGGGATGTTTGCCCTTATTCTTAGCACCTGTACTAGTTCCAGAGACAGAGAATACTCTAGAAACATTTGTTGACTCGTGGAACCAGTCTTTTATATTTTCAACCTGATCTCGGTGATACACCCCAGAGATTTATTTTTTTATCTTACTTTCACATTGCTTTTTCTAAATTCATATGCAAATGATCATCCTTTTTATGACCATGTATGTTAGTTGGAAGTGGTTGAATATTTTCATTAGAATTTTGAAAAGCACAATGTTAAACATGGTCTACTCTGCCTTGATTTAGGACTGCATTTTATTTTATTAGTGTATTTGGTATAACAGTTTTCACATTGATATTCTTTATCTTGTTAAAATAGTCTTATTCTTTTATTTTCCCTATGTCAGGATTGAAAGTTAAATTTTGCAAATCTTTTACTACCCATTGTTATACATGTTTCCTCTTTTGGACTTTGTATTTTATAAATAGATTTTATCCCACACCCAGCAGCACTCAGGGGTTACTCCCTGGCTCTGTGCTCAGAAATTGCACATGGCAGGCTCGGGAGACCATATGGGATGCCGGGAATTGAATTCAGGTCCATCCTGGGTTGGCCGCGTGCAAGGCAAAAGCTATGCTATCTCTCTGGCCAGATTTTAAATATTAAATTCCATTTGTCTACCTAAAATATGATTTGACTATCTTGGAGTATGTGTGTGCTAAGATATATTTAAAATGCCATAAAATTTACCTTTATATCCCATATGGTCCCCTGAGTCTGCCAGGAGCAATTTCTGAGCATAGAGCCAGGAGTAACTCCTGAGCACTGCCAGGTGTGACACAAAAACCAAAAAAAAAAATCATCACCCCAAAAGGAAATCTCTTATCTATTAAACAGACCTTCCCTTTCCACCCCTACCCTCCAGCCCTAGGCAGTCACTAATCCACTGTCTCTGGCAATCTACATCTTCTGCAAATTTCCCTTCATTGAGCTGCTAAAATATCACCTTTTGATTCTGACCTCTTGCTCTTAGCATAATGTGCATTCTTGGTTCATCCATGTTGTAGCATGTATTAATATTTCCTGCCTCATATAATGCTTTTTAAGCCATTTTCAAGTTGGTAGGTGTTTGAGGCCTGCTCCCTTTGGCCTGTTAAAAATGCCACAGTTGACCATATGAATAGTTTTTGTGTGTGCACGTAATGTCTGTCATCTCTGGGGTGTAAATCTAGGAACAAAATTTCTGGGTCATAGTAATTCTGTGTTTAAGCCTTTGTAAAGCTTCTCCCAACTGATGCATGAAGTTGCCATCCCATGATCCTGACTGCCCTGGGCAGAGCCTTCAGCACTGAACAGAGGGACATGATCATGTTGCATGTGTTGCCTTTGTTCGGGGGAAATTTCATTTCACTCATAAGTCTGAGGCAAGCATTGGCATCTCTCAGGCCAGGGTGTCCCCTCCTATTCCTGGTCTATAGAGGAAAAGGTTTGTTTGTTTGTTGTTTTGTTTTGTTTTTTGTGGTTTTGGGGTCACACCCAGCAGTGCTCAGGGATTACTCCTGGCTCCATGCTCAGAAATTGTTCCTGGCAGGCACGGGGGACCATATGGGATGCTGGGATTCAAACTGATGACCTTCTGCATGAAAGGCAAACACCTTACCTCCATGCTATCTCTCTGGCCCCTGTTTGTTTGTTTTTGTTTGTTTGTTTGTTTGTTTTTGGTTTTTGGGTCACACCCAGCAGCACTCAAGGGTTACTCCGGGCTCTACTCTCAGAAATCGCTCCTGACAGGCTCGGGGGACCATATGTGATGCCAGAATTCGAACCACGTCCTTCTGCATGCAAGGCAAACACCTTACCCCCATGTTATCTCTCTGGCCCCAGAGGAAAAGTTTTTGTTGCAGCTTTTGAGATAGTGATTTGGTTTTGCTTGTCATTGTGTCAAAAATAGTGTCTCAGTGGATTTCCATATGTGACACCAGCCTTGTGTAGTTGGGATGAAGTCTTTTGGTCAAGATGCATATTGGTTTGTGGATATGGTTTGTTAGTATTTAAAGATTTCCCTCTCTGTAGCTATGATGATGCCAGGCTTCCCTGTTATTTTCTGATGAGTGACTGTGTCTGGCTTGGATCAGTGATGCTGGCCTCAACACGGAGTTTTTGTTTTTGCAAGTTTGTTATCTGTAGTGCAATTGAGTGGCCCAACTCCTGGGAAAGAAAAAAAATGCATCATGAATGAAAATTCCCTGAAGTTGGCTTCTCTCACTTCCTTCTCGCTGCAGACCATTTTGATGTCTTAATGAGGACTTAGATGAAGGTGCTTTCAGAGACATAAGATCAAAGAGAATTTACAGTGTCATTATTTGGAGATGGAGGGGACATCAAGAAGAAACTAAAGAACTTTAGTGGAGTGACCCAGAAAGTTAGTGAGAGTTGCACTAAACTTCCTGTCCCCTAACCTCTAAGGGATAAGAGGAAGAAGTCAAGTGCATACACAGAACGTTTGCGTTGGAATCATTTTGTTTTGTTTTGTTTTTAGTTTTTTTTGGGGGGGCACACCCATTTGATGCTCAGTGGTTACTCCTGGCTATGCACTCAGAAATCACCCCTGGATTGGGGGGACCATATGGGACGTAGGGCTTCGAACCTTGGTCCATCCTAGCCAGCACTTACAAGGCAGACGCCTTACTTCTAGCGCCACCTCTTCGGCCCTGCATTGGGATCATTTTGAACTATATGACTCAGTAGTTTGGTTTGGGGGCTGCACCTGGCAGAGCTCAAGAGCCACTTCTGGCTCAGCGCTGGGGGAGAAGCATTTAGTACCTGACCCAAACCCAGAACTCCTGTATACAAAGTGTATCGCCAACTCAATGGCTTTGTTTGTTTGGGGAACATATGGTGATGCTCGGGTCTGTCCTTGTCACAGTGACGGGAGTGTGGGAGTGTCGTGTGATGTTTCTAGTCAAACCTAGGACTCTTGCAGCCCTTTGAAGTCTCCCTAGCCCTGCAGGTTGTTTCTTAGCTCCTTTTAAGCAGTGTTTTGTTTTTGTTTTTGGCTTTTGAGCATTTCTCACACCTGTTTTACTCTTCTGCAGATCGATGAACTCCCAGAAGGCGCCGTGAAACCTCCAGCCAACAAGTACCCCATCTTCTTCTTTGGCACCCACGAAACGTAAGTCACCAGCTCTGGCATGATTGCTGGGCACTGTATGACTGTAACATGTAAGATTATGTGTGTGGGGGGGGGGAGTGAGACAGAGAGAGACAGAGATAGGGCCTGGTTTGAGGCCATACCTGACAGTCCTCAGGGTTTTCTCTGGGCTCTGTTTGGGACTCCCTTCCTGTCCACTAGCCCAGTCTGTGCCACTACAGTGTTGTCCAGATGGTCACAGTCACTGGCCTAGAGTGGCCCCCTGATTGACATGCTGCCCTTACTGGGATAGCATTTTGCCCTTGAATGCCATTTATCTTCCCAGCCTAGTGGTACTTGCACCCAGCAATCTTCTGAGACTGGTGGGGCGCCCACTCACTATTCCAGGATGTTCTTCAATATCCTTTGTATAGCCCCCTTCTAGGGCAGTTTTCTTTGGGTCACTTCTCTTTGTGGGGAGGCAGAGTGGGCTTTGGCCCTACCCAGTGGTGCTTAGGAGCAACTCGTGGCTCTTCATTGGAGAGTGGGGTTATTCCGGTGGTGCACAGGAATTCCTGTGGTTCTGAGGATCAAATAAGGGTTGCACGTGCCTCGTAACTGCTATATTCTCTCTCAGGCCCTTTTCATGTATCAATCCTAGAACAAACGACCCAAAGCACTTCCCTAATCAGTACTGGCAGAGCGCAGGTAACACAGTTGACTTAACGTGTCTCAAAGGGTAGAGCTCGTGTCTCTGAAACAAGAGAGAGGCAGCTAGGTCAGGTTGGAAATTGCTCCGCTCTTGGACCGGCTTCTTTCTCTTTGTCATCCAGTCATTCTCTGGAAGGTGTCATCCTTGTCTGCTTATTACAGAAAAAGTAAAAAGATTAAAAAAGGGGGCCAGAGCCACAATAAAGTGGGGATAGTACTTACCTTGTATGTGGCCGATCCAGGTTCAGTCTCCCACATCCCGTATGGTCAGTACCCTAAGCCCTGCCAGGAGTGAGCCCTGAACATCGCCAAATGTGGCCCAAAAACCAAACAGAACAAAAAATAACTTACGCCTGAGGTCACAGTGTCAATTCTATTTCTAATCTATTTCTGCAGCGCATTTCTAGGTCCCAAAGACCTTTTCCCATATAAGGAATACAAAGACAAATTTGGAAAGTCCAACAAGCGGAAAGGATTTAACGAAGGATTGTGGGAAATAGAAAATAACCCGGGAGTGAAGTTTACCGGATATCAGGTAACAGTTTGCTTCCCTGTCACTGCCGCCTCCAATTTCTTAGTTTGAACTCTCTTAGAACCTTTGTACTAAGAGTTCCTTTCCGTCCACGGAAATCAGAATTCTTATCTTTTCATTTTCTTTTCCTTTGAGGAGGGGGACTGTTTCAGCCACATGTGTCGACTGGTTATTTCTGGCTCTGTGCTCAAAAGCAACTGTTGGAAGGGCTGGAACAATAGTAGAGCGGGTAGAGCATTTTGCCTTGCCTTCAACTGACCTGGGTTTGATCCCTGGTATCCTATATGGTACCCTGAGCATGCCAGGAGTGATTTCTGAGTGCAGAGTCAGGAGTAACTCCTGAGCGCCACTGGGTATGACCCGAAAAAAGAAAAAAGCAACAGTTTGCAATGCTCTGGGAATATTGGTGCCAGGAATTCCACCTAGAGCAGCAAACACTTCACCTCCATTACCCTTTCCCTGACCCTGAAATCAAAATTATGCCTCATCTAGTATCACTTTGGAATGAATATCATTCTGTTAGTCCAAAGGGTTTGAGCCAAAGTGTCCACTGGAAATTTTGAGTGGACAGTACTTCCTAATGTTTGGAAAATAGAGAGTAAGCTGAACACTTTTAAAGTAAATAGAATGATTTTTTTTGCACAATTTTGCAATTTTATTTTTTACTTTCCGGGAATCTAATGAGCTGATAACTTACTTCTTAGGCAATTCAGCAACAAAGCTCTTCAGAGACCGAGGGCGAAGGTGGAAATGCTGCCGATGCAAGCAGCGAAGAGGAAGGTGACAGGGTGGAGGAGGATGGCAAAGGCAAGAGAAAGAATGAGAAGGCAGGCTCAAAGCGGAAAAAGTCCTATGCTTCCAAGGTGACTGTGCACACGTGTCCTTCGTCCTCTGTGTTCTGAGCAGCCGTAGGAGTAGTTACCTCGGGCGTGTGGGCCCCCTGCTGGGTGAGGCCCCATGAGCTGAAACTTCTCATTTTCCCATTGGGTGCCCAGGGTCACGCTCAATTTGCCAGGCCTCTACTAACTCAGATGTAAGCAGGCGGGCACTATAGCTGGAGGCCAGCAGGCTCGGAGACACCTGGACACTCATGTGGTCCTGAAATGCTCTCTTCCCAACTGGGGAACTCCTCACACAGTAGTATGTATCTCTTACCTTAGCCCTAGATGAGCTCTGAGGAGTTACAAGTACAGAGCCAGAAAGATAGTGCAGGTTCAAGTCGGCCACGACCCTGCTTTCGTTCTTTTTGGAAGAGCTTAACTGACCATCACTTTTGGGGGGATCTGGTTGGTAGTTTAGTAGAACAGAAGTGATTATAACGTATGTGATTCTATATTCTCTCATATCACAGCAGCCTTTTTAAACTGACAGAAAATGCACTTTTATAGGTCCATTTCTTTCAGAATGGAAGGGACGTCCTTTGCTCTCATTTGCCATGTGCTTAAAAATGTTAAGAAATTTCTCAGGGGCCGGGCGGTGGCGCTAAAGGTAAGGTGCCTGCCTTGCCTGCGCTAGCCTTGGATGGACCGCGGTTCGATCCCCCGGTGTCCCATATGGTCCCCCAAGCCAGGAGCAACTTCTTAGCACATAGCCAGGAGTAACCCCTGAGCGTTACCGGGTGTGGCCCAAAAACCAAAAAAAAAAAAAAAGAAAGAAATTTCTCAGAGGAAAGGTTTCTACCAGTATGCTCTCGATTTCTTTGGGTTAGTTTATGTGTTGGTTTGTTTTGGGGCCATATACAGTGGTGCTCAAGCATCATTTCTGCCATCAGGGAACCATCAGGGTTGGGGGACCGTATGGGGAGCTAGGGATCAACCCTGAGTAAGCTGCTTGCAAGGCAAAGTCCCTGCCGACATGACTCCAACCCATTCTCTGTAGTGCTTCTGTCCTCTCTCCTGTCCCCAACTGGTCAGTGTTAGGCGCCCTCAGACCAGGTTCACTTGTTCTTTAGGAGCGCATGTTTCTAGTGTCATGTGTGCCTTTGACTCTGACTCTGACGCATCTGGATGTTTTAGAAATCCTCTAAACAGTCCCGGAAATCTCCGGGAGATGAAGATGACAAGGACTGCAAAGAAGAGGGGAACAAAAGCAGCTCCGAGGGTGGCGATGCCGGCAACGACACACGGAACACCACTTCTGACGCGCAGAAGAGCAGCGAAGGGGTAAGGACTGCACGCCACCCTGGCCCCACAGCAGCCCCTGTTCCTCACACCAGACTCAAGAGGAAGGCCACAGTACAGCCTTCTCCACCAGGGCCTACTGTTCCTCTCCAGTCTCAGTACATTTCTTCTTTGTCTGGTTCTTGTTTTTTGTGGGTTTTTGTTTGTTTGTTTGTTTTTGGGCCACACCTGGCGTTGCTCAGGGGTTACTCCTGGCTGTCTGCTCAGAAATAGCTCCTGGCAGGCACGGGGAACCATATGGGACACTGGTATTTGAACCAACCAACTTTGGTCTTGGATCGGCTGCTTGCAAGGCAAACGCCGCTGTGCTATCTTTCTGGGCCCGGTTCTTGTTTTGATTTGGAGCCACAACCAGCTGTGCTCAGGGGCTACACCTGGCTCTGCACTCAGGAATCACTCCTGGCAGAGTCCTGGGGATCGAACTTGGGGAAGATGGGTGCCAGGCAAGTGCCCTTCATGCTGCTGTGTTCTGTCTTCAGCCCCGTTCACTTGCTTTCTGGCTTGTTCTCCCCTGCCCCCAAAAAAGGGTTCTAAGAAAAAGATGCGGGGCCGGAGAGATAGCATGGAGGTAAGGCATTTGCCTTTCATGCAGTAGGTCATTGGTTTGAATCCCGGCGCCCCATATGGTCCCCCGTGCCTGCCAGGAGCAATTTCTGAGCCTGGAGCCAGGAATAACCCCTGAGCACTGCCGGGTATGACCCAAAAACCACAAAAAAAAAAAAAAAGATGCTGCCATGCTCTCCAGTGCCTCTTCATGGTTGCTCAGTGAAACTGAAGATGGGTGTGTTTCTCCCTCTCCCTTCCCTTTCCTGTCCCTCTTTTCTTACTCCCCCCACAGCCTCACACCTCGCCACTGTGAGGGCCCATGTCAGGTTATTCTAGAACCAAGTTTCCTTGGAATCATTCATCACTCTCCCCTCCCTCTCCATCCTTCCCTCTCCCTGTCTCTCACCTCCCTCTTCACTCTCTCTCACTCTCACTCCATGTCACATTTTGATACCACGTGAAGTCTGAAAAATCATTGATGGGAAACTGTTGATTGTGTAGGGTTTCCTTTTTCCAGAGTTCTTGTGTTCACAGAAAGCTGCGATTTAACTGTTGGCAGCAGATAGTGTCTGTGTTTCTCTTCAAATGATGGACTCACTCATTGTCACCATGTCCCAGACCCCTGAAACTGGCATGACACATCCATCGTCAGTTTTCTGCTCATGATCCCAGTCGGGGTATCCATAGAGAAAAGCAAGCTAGACTGTCCAAGCACTCTGTTTCTGGTAGCAACAGTAATCTAAAGGGCTAGTATACTGAGTCTGCTAGGTGATCCCTGGGTTTAGTCCCAAACACCAAACCAGGAGTTAAAAATACTTGAGTTGGGGCCAGAAAGACAGCACAGCAGGGAGGGCATTTGCCTTGCACACAGCCGACCTGGATTCGACCCCCGACATCCTATAGGGTCATCTTAGCCAACCAGAAGTATTTTCTGAGCTCAGACCCAGGGGCAACCCTTGAACAGCCACTGCGGTGTGCCAGGATCCACCCAGGAACACCAATTGTAATGAAAGAGAGAGAAGAGAAAATAAAAGAATGTAACCTTTTAATGATCACCTAATGTATGTCATAGGCACTAGATAAGTTTCATGGGAGAGAGAAAAAGAGTGAAGCAAGGTGCATTTGGCTGATGCTTATTAGGCCTGTTCCACAGACTCTCCTCCCAATCTCCTCCTGGGTCCCCTTTCTAACCATCAGGATTCCCTTTTTATACCTAGTCAGTTGACAGATACAGGGGTATTTCCCAGTCTGTTGACAGTTATAGGGTGTCATTTTATAGTGTCATCACCCCTTAAAAATACAATAACATTTACACAGTAACATTACCATTTTTTGTTTGATAATATAAAAATAACAGTATTGGGGCTGGAGTGATAGCACAGCGGAAGGGCGTTTGCCTTGCACGTGGCCAACCCAGGACAGACCAGGGTTTGGTTCCTGGCATTCCATAAGGTCCCCCAAGCCTGCCTGGAGCAATTTCTGAGCACAGAGCCAGGAGTAACCCCTGAATACCGCTGGGTGTGGCCCCAAAATTAACAGTATTGTCCAAGTATTGTTCTAGATTAGTTCCAGGTAAATCCAATCTGGAGGTTTATTTCAGCAGTCAGTGGAGAGCAGTCAGGGAGGTGGTCATCTTCTGCAAGTCCTCAAGTTAGGGGTGGTTGCAAACTGCATTTGAGAGAGAAAGAGTGAGAAAAAATAAGAGAGAGAAGAAAACAGAAAAGTTAGAAAGAGAAAAAATAGAGATTTTATAAATGACAAAATATGAGAGAAAATGAGAGAGGTTTTTTGGGGTTTGGGATTTTTTGCAGGGTTTGTTTGTTTGGTTGGTTTTCAGGCCACACCCTGAGGCACTCAGGAGTCACTCCTGGCTCTATGCTCAGAAATAGCTCCTTGCAGGCTCTGGGGAACCATATGGAATGCTGGGATTTGAACTGGGGTCCCTCCTGTGTTGACTACATGCAAAGTAAACACCTTACTGCTGTGCTATCACTCTGGCCCTGAGAAAGAGATTTTAAATGACAAAATGAGAAAAGAAAATGAGAAACATATTTTATAAATGACACAAGAGAAGAAAGGAAAATGAGCAAAAGAGGCTTTTAAAATAGCATAATGTAGAAAAAGGAAAGTTATCTTTTAACAAGATGCAACTAAAGTATATAAATACTAAATTATATACTTAATACTTAATTATAATAAATACTACTAAAGAAGAAAATGACAAAAAGAGAAACTAATTGGGAATATGACAGGCACAATTTACAATAGGGTCTATATATTAATGGATTAGGATATATCTCCTTTTGATATTTGTACTGTAGATAGAAAATAGGAAATGGAAAAAAAAAAAGAAGATAGAAAATGAAAAATCTAGGGCCAGAGTGGTGGCACAAGCAGTAAGGCATCTCTGCCTTGCCCACGCTAGCCTAGGACGAACCGAGGTTCAATCCCCCTGGCGTCCTATGTGGCCCCCCCAAGCCAGGAGTGATTTCTGAGCATATAGCCAGGAGTAACCCCTAAGTGTCACCGGGTGCGGTCCAAAAACCAAAAAAAGAATAAATAATAAGTGAAAAATCTGATAATCCCACTACCTGTTTGAAGCATAATGAGCCAAAAGACTTCCTCATACCCCCTTTACCTTAAATTTCAGAGTTTTTCACATTTTTAGAATAGGGGTAGCTTTTATAGATTATGGTATTACCACTTACGTTATACCTATGTAAATTTTTTTCATTTTCTTTTTTTTTTTTTTTTTTTTTTTTGGTTTTTGGGCCACACCCGGCATTGCTCAGGGGTTACTCCTGGCTGTCTGCTCAGAAATAGCTCCTGGCAGGCACGGGGGACCATATGGGACACCGGGATTCGAACCAACCACCTTTGGTCCTGGATCGGCCGTTTGCAAGGCAAATGCCGCTGTGCTATCTCTCCGGGCCCTCATTTTTTTTCTACACTTCGACTCTGGCTCTGAAACTTTCACATTTTGCAATCACCCTGGATCCAGGACTTATGGAGTCACCTTCCTGACTGCTTTCACTGACCCTCCAGATTGGACTAACTAGAACTTATGTAGAACAATACTTGAAGAAACTTCTCCTGGAACTAACCTAAAACAGTACTTGGACAATACTGCTATTTTTTTTTTTTTTTTTTTTTTAGTTTTTGGGTCACACCCGGCAGTGCTCAGGGGTTACTCCTGACTGTCTGCTCAGAAATAGCTCCTGGCAGACACGGGGGACCATATGGGACACTGGGATTCGAACCAACCACCTTTGGTCCTGGATCGTCTGCTTGCAAGGCAAATGCCGCTCAGGGCCCAATACTGCTATTTTCATAGGTTATTTAGTTAGCTACTTTAACCAAACAAAAAAGTGGACAATGTTACTGTATAAATGTTACTGTATCTTTAAAGGGTGATAACACTATAAAATGCCCCCCCTGTAAATGTCAACTGACCAGGTGTAAAAAGAGAAGCCTAATGGTTAGAACAGGGCCCCAGGAAGCAATCACAGGAGAGCCTGCAGGCCAGGGTGCTAGGGGTTGGAGGGGCAGGCTCCCCAGCTGGACCTAATAAGCATCAGCCAGATGCACCTTGCTCCTCTTTTTCTCTCTCCCATGAAACAGCATCTCTTTGCATGAAATGTAGCAGTTTGACCTGGGAGCTCCAGCACCCCCTTGCTGGCTCTCTTGCTCTCTCTTGTTCTCTCTTTCTTGTTCTCTCTCCCCTGGTGTGAAAAAAAAAAAAAAAAAAACCCTGACTATTTGGTGTATTCCCCCCAAAAGGTGAAGAAATCAAGGGTCCTTTTAGTGGCAGCCACAGGTAACTAGCTGGTAAATAACATGCAGGTTAGATGAGTCTCTGGATACTGTCGCCCTTGAAGAGAGGGACTCTGGCTGTCAGTCCTGGCTTTGTGTGTCCCTACACTCCATGCCCTCCTGGCAGCATGCCCCATAGCTGGTACTTTCAGGAGAAGGGGAGGAGAGTGAGGTGGTTCTCTCTGGGTGTGGTCAGTCCTGCAGTGCAGATCCACTGAAAGGACCTGCCACAGACTGGCTGGGGCTGGCCAGTGTCGACGGTGAGTCCCCCAAAAAGCCTCATTGTCTATTTTGGTTTCGTTTTTTGTTTTTTGTGTTTTTTTACAGACCTAACTATCGGAATAGCTGCTGGATCCTCAGAGAAACCGCAGGAAGGTCACTCACTGGTTGGTTGTCTGATACTCTCGGATCTGAACCAACATCGTTCTTATTGTCATGAACTGAAGCCCCGTTTGTATACACATTCTTCACATTCCTTTCTATTGTGTTTGCGAGAAAAAGACATTTTAGCCTTTTTGAAGGTTCTCGACTTACTTTCATGTTGTTTGGTTGCATGAAGTTGCCCTTAACCACTAAGGACTGTCAAGATTTTCGCACAAACTTCCTCGTCTAGGATCCTTTCGATTGAAACAGTTAATTCTGTTTCTTCATTCTCCTGCCTGTCCTCCGGGGCCGCCCAACACTCGGTTTAGTAGAAATCGGCATTTGTTTACTGACTACTCAGCGTCACGCCGAAGAGATGTCCCCTCAGCGCCCAGGAACCAGTCCGTAGACCCCTAGTGTCGGCACATGGAAGGCGGAATGAAAATGGCTCTTCAGTTTCGAGGCCACCGGAAGTTGAATCATGTTGTAAGATACCTATTCCATATTAGAAACAGCTAGGTGACAGCTTATCCTTCCCCGGGTCCACAGTGTTCCGTCTGCCAGCCCAGTTTCTGTATGTGAGGTCAGTGAGTCTCTGTGTTATGTACAAATTCAGGCAATGATGGATTTTAATGTTCTTCCCCAACACCAACACAATCGGAGCTCCTATTCAAGGTGGCTGCATTCCGCATTCAAGATGGTGGCAGTAGCCCTCTGGGAAACCAGAGAAAACATCGTCTTTAAATTGAGACTTTTGAAACAGACCCTGTTTTCCTTTGGAACTAGAAGTAGCGTAGTTGATATTCATCCATAAGCCATTATTATGTGTACATTATTGTTGCTCTTGTGAGAATAGAGGATTTTATTTATTTTTATGCCAGCTTCAATTGTGAGAACACCCTTAGTCAGTTTGGGTTTTATCGATCCTGTTATGCTTGTCCTTAGAGCCTCTCTTGCGTACTCGAGGTTTGTAGTTGGAAAGTTTACTGTAAAAAAAAAAAAAACAAAAACAAAAACAAAAACAAAAAAAATGTATTGTTTTTACAAAATAAATTTATTGGAATG
Organism: Suncus etruscus; assembly: GCF_024139225.1. NCBI lineage: Eukaryota > Metazoa > Chordata > Mammalia > Eulipotyphla > Soricidae > Suncus > Suncus etruscus. The sequence continues at coordinate 9,922,996 of NC_064858.1, read as the reverse complement.
TGTACTTGGGAGTAAGATTTGAGGTCGTAAAGTCAGTGTAACTTGGCTTCATGTATGTAACGTGAGGTATTCATGTCTTTCGTATATTAAAACAAAAGTGCTTAACAGCAATTTGACAGAAGAATCCGGTGCAGGTGAGGGTTTCTTGTTCTTCTCCTCAAACACTTGGGGTTCCGGGCTTTGTCCAGCACTGGTGGGGGGTGGGGGGAGGGAGAGGAGTCACTGCTTGTCTAGGTCCTTCCTGGTCCCAGCGTTCATACCCCAACATTCCCCACTCATCCACTAGCAATAGGCGACAGAAAGAGAAAAGCTGAGATGCTTTAAAAGCCTAGGGCCACCCTTTGATGTATGGGATGAAGACCAGGGGCCTGGCAAGCTGGGGTGAGGCAGCCCCAGGCATTCACCAATTCGCAGAGACAGATTTTCCTCTTTATATGTGGTCACGGTACCAGTTAGGAAATAGTCATTGAGCTGAACAAGGGCCCCATGCCAGTCCTTTTTCTAAAAAGGCACTTTAAAGTTTCAAGCAGATTGATTTAATACTCCAGGGGGGGAAATTAGGGGAAGGGAAAACTGGGGGCCACACCTAGTGATGCTTGGCCTACCGGGCCAGTGGTTCAGTGCTGGAGCTTTCTGCTTTGATGTAGATCAAGGTGGAGCCCAGGTCAGCCCATGATCGTCTTATCTCGTAGTCCCTAACATTGATGAAATGTAACAAATTCATCGAAATATCTCTTGATTTCTCACACTAAAGTGAATGTAAATGACATTTTGAATTGGAACATATAACTGACAGATTTTTTTAAATAAAAAGCCTAAAGACTACAAAGTTTCTGAAAGTATTTGTCTTCATCAAAAGCAAAAATAATTTTATTTAAAATGTTTACAGAAATTAACAGAAATGTTTTCAGTTATCAGTATAGCAAGAATTTGTATTAGCCACAAAAAAAATTTTTTGTAGTAAAGCAGTTTTTAAAACAGCAGTAAATAATGTGCTTTTGCTGCTCCCTTCCCTCCCTTTCATCCTCCCATCTCCCCTCCTTCTTCCTTTCCCTAGGACATTTTCAGCAAGATCTTAAAATATTCTGGTGGTGTGTTTTAATATGTTGCAGTTGCTAATGAAGCATCTATCTTTCGTACATAATACTGCATCTGCATCTGCTGTTTTGAACTTGTTCATAGGTATGACACCATATTTTGTACTATAAGAACAAAATTGTAACTTTATGCCTGTGTTTCCTGTGTGCAAATAGAACGCTGACATGATCCGGGTCGTTCATAGATAATTCCAAATGTGTTTCTTCAGTCAAGTTTTCCTGCAGAAACGGGCTTGGCCCAGCACCCCACCTGCTAGCCTACACGGGGATGGCAGAGCAGGAATCAGCCCTTGGGATGTTGCCTTGACCTGAGGTAGGCAGGGTTAGCACCAGTCAGAAACCAGAGAGGAGGACCAGAAGTGAAGTTTCATTCCACTTTTTCTTTTTTGTGGAGGCATACCAGAGGTGCTTAGGGTTTACTCCTGGCTCTGCGCTCCAAAATCACTCCTGGCAGGCTCAGGGGGACCATATGGGTGCCAGGGATTGAATCTGGATCAGCCGCATGCAGGGCAAACCCTACCCACTGGTTCCACTGTTGCTATCTCTCTGGCCCCTCATTCTGCTTTTTCATCCGCCTTTGTTTTTATGAAGAACTCGGGCTTGTAGATACAGCGGTAAGCCAGGAGCTGAGGAAGAACTCCATAGGCTACGTTTAACACCAGGAAAAGGATTTTTGCATCCTCAGGGACTCTGTAGACATAAGCAGTTCTTGCATGAAGAGAAGCACCAATGTGAGAAAACTGAGCCTGTGGCAGTAAAAAAACAAAGGAAAGGGGGGTAAGTGTGGCATTTCTGTTCACTTGGATGTACAGAGCATTCTGTGTGACAGACCTTGATCCTGTACCCTTAAAATCGGTATTCAGCCCCCCCATCATCTTCCATTATCTCACGGCCCATGGGCCTAAAGATAAGTGCTCAAAAAGAACATAACTCTTAGCAGAGCTTTATTCTGCCAGCGAGGTTTTTATCCCATCTTGCTCCAGAACCAACATGAGTGCCTCCATTTAACAAGAAAACCTGAGAGACCGGAGTAGTAGCACAGTGGTAGGGTGATTGCCTTGCACATGGATAACCCAGGATGGACGCGAGTTCAATCCCCGGCATCCCATATGGTTCCCCGACCAAGAGCAATTTCTGAGGAGGTGGGAAAAAACAAAAAGAGCAATTTCTGAGCGTAAAGTCGGAGTAACCCCTGAGCTTCACTTGGTGTGACTAAAAAAAAGAAAAGAAAAGAAAAAGAAAAACCTGAATAAAATCTCAGTTCTATTCTTTTTTGTTTTGTTGGTTTTGGGTCACCCCTGGCAGTGCTGGGGGGGGGGGGGTACTCCTGGCTCTATGCTCAGAAATCACTCCTGGCAGGCTTGGGGGACCATATGGGATACCGGGATTCAAACCACCACCATCCTTCTGCATGTAAGGCAAACACCTTACCTCCATGCGTTGTTTTTTTTTTAACTTTTTATTGATTGATTGGTTTGAGGGCCACACCCAGCGGTGCTCAAGGGTTACTCCTGGCTCTGCACTCAGAAATCGCTCCTGCCAGACTAGGGGATCATATGGGATGTTGGGAATCAAACCAGGTCCCTACCGGTTCGGCTGCATGCAAGGCAAATGCTCTACCGCTGTGCTATCTCTCCAGCCCCCCTCAGTTCTATTCTTATTTGTCTTATGGATACTTCGTAGGATAGTGTTGGAGCTCACCAATTGTGTTCCCATAAAGACAAACCAAGTGTACATTGGAGGAACTGAGATACTTGGGGCTTAACTATGCAGAGAAGCCCAAGAGCCTCGGCTTCACTGGTCACCTGCCCCTACTCTTGGAGCAAGACATGGAAGGCCTGTCATTCATTATAGCTTCTGTGCCTCCGTTCCCTAGCTTTTTTCATCCTCAACTCTAAAACTACCCAGGGTTGGGACTAGAATGATAACCCAGCAGGGAGGCCTTTTGTCTTACACATGGATGACCCAGTTTCAATCCCCAGCATCCCATAGGGTCCCCTCCAGTTCACTAGGAGTGATTCCTGAGTGCAGAGCCAGGAGTTACAGTTACCCCTGTGCAATGCCAGGAGTGGCTTAAAAACAAAAGGGTTCTGAGAGGATGATCCTTGTATCACTAGCAAATCTTTTTCATCTTACTAAAACTCAAGATCTACATGAATAAGGGATTGGAAAACTAAATGTGAGCAGCACATTATTAGTTGATAAGGATCCAAAAGAAGAGACAAGAGGTATTACAGACTAAAGAAGGCACAGAACTGACAGGAATGAAAAGTTGGGGAAGACATGGTGATGCCCCGATTCCACACAACAGGACTTGACTTTGGGACTCTGTGGAGCACTGGAGAATGTGATTAAACCTTGAGTTCAGAGATACTTGAAAGAGGGCCCCAGACTGGAGAGATAGTACAGCTGCAGAAGTGCTTGCCTTGCATGCAGCTGATCCTGGTTCAATCCCCGGCATCCTGAATGGTCCCCTAAAAACTACCAGGAGTGGTTCCTAAGTGCAGAGGCAGAAGTACAGTCTTGGACATCACCAGGTGTGGCCAAGAAGAGAACAAACATGTCTCCAATCTCTCTTCATTGCCACAGTGTTCTGTGGTTGGGGGACAGCCCTGGACAGAAGCGGCCTTGCATCTGTGACCTAGCATGATCATTGACCCTTGCTGGGTGGGCCTGTTTGCTCACATGATACCGGATGTTGTGCTAGTACTTAACTCTGTGCCTTCAAACGGGGGGGGGGGGGGGGGGGGGGGGGGGGAGGGGGCAGCTGTTTCTTGCCTGCACACAAGAGCAGAGCTGGTTCCCTGGTTCAGAGGCAACCCCAGGCACTACCCAGAAGCTACCTTCCTCTGGTGTCTGCTCAGTACCTGGGCTAGCCCTCCTGCATGGACCAGCGTCACGTCAGGCATCCAGGAGCACCCGGGAACCACCAGGCCATAAAGGGCGAGCACATAGTAAGGGACAGAGTAGAAGAGATAGACCAACATCTGCAGTGAATAGAGAGAGATCAGCAATCACACACTGCCAAAAAATACCCCAAAACAGACATCATCACTGAGAAATCCCCACTTCCTACTCGAAACCACATTGCCCATTCTTTAAAGAAAACTAAGAACATTGGAACACTTTTAGACTTCATAAAAATGTGACCTGGATTTTAGGATAGGCAGAGGGGTCCTTCAGGTAAGGCTCCTGAAACTGTATGTAGAGTCGGCAGAGCTCAGCTGGGCAGTCCAGTGCAATCTGAGAACACAGGGGACCCACATTGAAGAGATGGGTATGCCAGGATTTGACTCTGCCTGGTCCACACCAGCTGCCTTGCTTTTTTAACAAGTATGTGTTCATTGGTGAAGAATTTGCTTTACTACACACAGCCTACCCAGGTTCAGTGCCCAGCACCACATCATCAGGAGTGACCCCTCAGCACACAGCCTGGAGTAAGCCCCGACCACCACCTGGTGTGGCCAAAATACACCCCCCCCTTTTTTTGGTTTTTGGGCCACACCCAAGGGGCTCAGAAGTTACTCCTGGCTCTGTGCTCAGAAATCGTTCCTGGCAGGCTCCGGGTACCATATGGGATGCCAGCAATTGAACCCAGGTCCATCCTGGGTTGGCCACATGTAAGGCAAATGCCCTACCACTGTACTATCTCTCCAGCCCCCACCCCCAATTTTTAGGCCACACCCAGTTCCAGGAATCAAACTCTGTTCTGTCCCGGGTTGGCTGCATGCAAGGCAAATGCCCTACTACTGTGCTGTCTCTCTGCCCCACCCAATTTTTTTTTAAATTAATAGTCTGTCGGGCCCGGAGAGATAGCACAGCAGCGTTTGCCTTGCAATCAGCCAATCCAGGACCAAAGGTGGTTGGTTCAAATCCCGGTGTCCCATATGGTCCCCCGTGCCTGCCAGGAGCTATTTCTGAGTAGACAGCCAGGAGTAACCCCTGAGCAATGCTGGGTGTGGCCCAAAAAAAAACCCAAAAAAAAAAATTAATAGTCTGTCTCCATGGAGCCAGAGTGGGGCGTGGTATGGTGTCTGCCTTGCCGGCGCTACCCTAGAACAGACCGTGGTTACATCCCCTGGCATCCCATATGGTCCCCCAAGCCAGGAGTAATTTCTGAGCACATAGCCAGAAGTAACCCCTGAGCATCACCGGTTGTGACCCAAAAATACAAAACAAAACAAAAATAATAAAGTCTGTCTCCAGAGTGGAACAGAGGCTGTTCTGCCAGTGGGTCACCATGGGGACAAACCCTGGCCCGAGCCCCATTCCCTCTCCCAGACAGCATAGCTGCATACAGGTGGCATCAGTTGGCCAGACGGGGCCCACTCCAAAAACAATCCCTCAGTGCCCCCCCATCCCACCTGCACACACAAGCCCCTTGTACCCGAAGCTGGGCACACACTGACCAAGAACCTAGCTGGGTGGAGCATGGCAGGAAGCAGAGCCAGGCCTGTCCTGTTGGCATGAGGGGCCATTTGGTGGCAGGAGCCAGGCACACTTACCACACCTCGGAACAAGCTGAAGGCGACCACCAACAGGAGACCGAGCACCAGCAGCAGATCCAAGGGCCTGCGCACCAGCGCCTGAGCCTGCACCTCCTGCACCACCTAGGAGACAGTGACCCTTGAAGCAGGTTATACCCACCCTGGAAATCATCCCCCACCTCTGCAGAGAGATCAATCACAGGCACGAGGGTTGGACCATGGAGCCATATTTCATCACTAAAATGTGACACTTGGACCAGAGCTATAGAACAGAGGAAGGCCGTTTGCCTTGCATGCTGTCAGCATGGGTTCGGTTCCTGGCATCCCATAGGGTCCCCCGAGCACTGCCAGGAATGATTCTGAGTGCAAGTGAGGAGTAACACCTGAGCACTGCCGGATGTAGCACAAAAACAATAGCAAAAAAATATTTACGACTATTTCCTTTTTCCTTTGTTTTTTGTTTGTTTGTTTGTTTTTAGGTCACGCCCAGAGGCACTTGAGTTACTCCTGGTTCTGTGCTCAGAAATCGCTCCTGGCAAGCTCGGAGAACCATATGGGATGCCAGGAACCGAGCCAGGGTCTGTCCTGTGTTGGATGCATACAAGGCAAACACTCTAACACTCTTATCTCTCCGACCCCAATGTGACTCTATTTTCAAAGGCCTAAATATATATTAAAAGACCACCAGTGACCTAACATGTGTATATAGTGTGGACTGTGTGTGACCCATAGTCACTGCTCCCACTAGTGCACATGGGGAGAGGGGAACGTGCTTCTGGGCTACTCTCAAATGGTGAGGAGTTTGGCAGTGTGTCTGCAACTGTGCTTGGTCAGGGGCAGCCTCGAGGTGGAGTTAGGAGTTAGAGCCCTGAGCCTAGCTCAGTGTCCAGGGTGCCCTGAATTAGGCCCACCCCACACCCTGAAGAAAGAATTGGCAGATTGAACTATGAGCTGGCCGCTGACATGGACACTCATAAGTGGGATGGCCTGACGTTGCTGTGTTACATACACATGGTCAGTCCACCCATGCTGGAAAGACACGCTCTGTGGAACAGAGCAGTCACCTTGGGGGGATAACAGCAGTCTTCGGGGGGCTGGCGGCAGATTCGGAAGGCAGCCCAGACTGGAAGGCAGACATATGGCGCACTCAGGAAAACAGCTGGGTTGAAGCGGGCCCCGTACTTTCCTGGAGAGGGAGAAAGAGACAGAGACAGACAGAAAGAGAAAAAGAGGAGAGGGAGAGAGGAAGGAAAAGAAATGAAAGGAGAGGGAGAGAGATGGGGAGAGAGGGAAAGGTAGGAGAGAGGGGAGAGAAGAGAGAAAGGGGGAGGGAGAGAGACAGATGAAGAGGGAGATAGAGCAGGAGGAAGAAAGAAGGGAAGAGGACAGATGCTTCTAGGCCTATCACCTGCCATGAGCCGCCCACCCTGTAATGAGGTCCCAGCCACTTCACTACTGATGGTCTGTCTCTCCTGGTGGTGCTGCATGGCCATGATGAGACCTCTAAGACCCACGAGGTCGTACACACGGGGACGGAATGGTAGGAGGATCAAACTCAGCTCCTTCGTGTAAAGCTCCAGCCTTCAGTGCTCCCTCTCTAGCCCCAGACAGTAACTTCTGTGTGTGTTGAGAGAGGCCCTGAGACCACTCCTGAGAACACTTGCATTATAGCAAGTATTTACTAATGGGCATATCCTACCTCCATATATTTTATAATTCCTTGACTCCTTGCATGTATCAGCAACCTCCTATTCATTAACTTTCCAAACTAAATTTGCAGGGGCCAGAGCAATAATAGCACAGTGGGGAAGGTGCTTACTTTGCAGACTTGGGTTCAATCCCCAGCATCCCATAGGTCCCCCAAGTCACTCTTCCCAGAATTCAATGTTTCTGTTACAACCAAAATTCTTTCTTTTTAAAAATAATTCCCATTGTTTCAGAAAAGGAATGAAAGTTTAAGATCAGGTTTCTTACCTACAATGTTTCCTAGCACAAAGACAATACTGCTCATTAAAATAGACCCGACCCAGTAGAGACCAATGGTTCTGTAGCTCTCCCTGGAACAGAGACCAGCCTGGACTCAGAGTCTGTCCCAGAGCCCTGCTAGTGGGTTCTGCATCCCAGTCAGGGTCTGGCCAAGTCCATGTTGACCCACAAGGCACTTAGCACCTCTGAGCTGGCCCCTGAAACTTAGTCCTCAGCTGTAGAGGCACTGTGTGGCCGGATACGGACCACAGGACAGTGCCATAGTGAATGCCCTTCCTGGGGGCCCCCCCACAAGGCATCCTATCAGCTTCCTGCCCTGCCCAAGACAGATTCAGGGACACTCTGTGACCTCTGCATGGGTGTCAGAGCTGGGAACATCCCCAAAGGGAACCGGAACCCAGAGGGGTCAGGGTGGACCAGAGAAGTGTGGGGGATGCAGACCAGAGGCTGTGGGACATGGGGGGGGGGGTGCGCGCTGACAGGGCTGTAGGCCTGAACCTCACCATGTTCTGCTCCAAATGGCCAATGCGCCAGGACCCCAGTAAAAGGCAGCGGTAGGGGACCCATCCAGGAGACCCAAGTTCTGAGTCTGGCTGTGCTGGGTTGAGACCAGGAGGATGGAATGGGGTGCAGGGGTCCCTGTCAGCCCGCCCCATACCCAGCACCACTGTCCCCAGACACTCACTCCCAGGCAATGGCGGCCACCATGACCAGGTACATGAGGTAGTGAACGGAGCCGTCCCAATAGCAGATCATGTGCCCATGGGCTGTGTTCAGGTTCGGCTCCCCCTGCAGGAAATTGGGAAAAGCTGTTTTCAGGAGGATCCAAACTGGACATACAAGAACAGGCACGGGCTGGGGTGAACCTAGGTGGGCAGCTGCCTCCGGAGGGTCGGGGGGCTGTGGGCTCCACCACACTAGCCACAGTGGCCTTACAGGACACAGTGGGGCACTGCAGCTGATCAGGGCTGAGGAGACATTGCAGAGTCTTCCATTAAGACTTTAAGGTCAGGGCTGGCGAGATAGCATGGAGGTAAGGCGTTTGCCTTCCATGCAGAAGGACAGTGGTTCGAATCCCGGTATCCCATATGGTCCCCCGTGCCTGCCAGGGGCGATTTCTGAGCATAGAGCCAGGAGTAACTCCTGAGCGTGCTGAATGTGACCCAAAAACAAACAAACAAACAAACAAACAAAAGACTTTAAGGTCTATGGGGCCAGAACAAGAACATAGCAGGGAAGGCATTTGCCTTGTACATAGCCAACCCATGTTCAATCCCTGGCACCCATTAGGGTCCCCCGACACCGCCAAGAGCGATTACTGAGCTCAGAGTCAGCAGTAACCCCTGAGCATAACCGGGTGTGGCCCCAAAACAAAACAAAAACAGGTGCCAGGAAGCCTTGGCCCCCATAGCCATGGGCTCATCTCCCACTGTGCTGCTGAGGGGAGAGGGGAACTGCCACAGTTCACGGACATACGGGCACATGTGGGCAAGAACATGAGTATGCACACAAGGCAAACATGACAGGTGCACACAGACACGTAGAGGCTCAGACACACAGGCACACAAGTACAGGTACACACTGTCATAAGCTCTCAGACAAGTATACACACACACACACACACACGTGCAGTTTCCAATGACTCACTTCCAAGTAGGTAGGGGCCAGCACTGATCAGGCTGGATCAAGGAGCCCCATTCTGTGCTCTTGCCCTGCCCTGTGCCCAACGCCCATACTGTAGTATATGAAAAAGTTTCCATAAGATTATTCTTGGAATTGTTGCATATAAAAATATTTCCTTGGGATTGTTCTGTGACTATTGCCCCACCTAGCCCTTCCAGGTGAGGGCGCTGTGGAGTTGGCAATAAATAGCTTGATGGAGAGGGGAGAGGGGTCCTTTTGCGAAAGCTGCAGGCTGCAAGAGGATTCTCTCGCTCTCTTTGCCCAATCTTTTACACTCTATCCTTCTTGTCTGTGTGGATTATTACTTGCTGTGGATAAATATTACCAAGGTCTCCCCCCGAAAGGGGACAAGGGGATGGGAAGTAATTTCTCATTCTGGGGACTGTTCTTGGATTCACAAATACCCAACAAAGGATTTAACAGCCCAGATAATTTACACATACCTCTCTCAGGAAGTGGGTCATGAAGCCGTCCACCACCCCATCCTGCTCCAGGCCCACAATGAGGCTCCCCACGCTGGTGAAGCTGAGCACGGCATACACTGCAGCAGAGAGAGCACAGATCAGGTATGGCCAGACCTTTGGCTGTCCAGCAGGCATGGATGTGGGCAGCTGGGCCCCATGGCTCCCAGCACTTCACCTTAAGGGTCCTAGAGTGTTCCCGAACCACACCTCCTTTCTACACCCTATCCAAGCAGCAGGAAAAGAGAGGCAAGTGCTGGTGCCAAAAAGAGGAAGCGAGCCCCATCAGCGATGCCCACATGGGCCTACGTCTTGTCCAGAGGCCTGCCCACTCCTCCCCAGAGCTCCAGAGCTGACGCCAGCAGTCTGACTCATGGGTCCAGACACCAGCTCCCTGCAAAAGGCTGATCATAGATAGAGCTGGGGCAGAGCTCAGAGTTCAGAGTTGGGCCTCCAAGGGCAGGAAGAGAGAAGTGTGCCCACCGCCCCCAGGCAGATCCCAGCCTGAGCTACTCAGCAGCTCTGAAGGTCCTACACTTCTGGCCACTTTGCTGTGTGTCTGACATGCAGCACAACCCATTTATGCGCCAAGAAGCTCTCACCCTGCCAGCCCCACATACCATAGAAGAGAGGGTCCCGCGGTGGCTTCCTATTCACCAGCACACGAGCCAGCAGGGCCACAAGGAACAGGACCAGGCCAGCAACACCCACAACCATCCAGGATCGGGAGCAGTCCAAAGGGAGGAGGAGCCTTAGGACCGAGCACAGACCAGGGCTGGAATTTCCTGCACATTCTCTGCCTGCCATGGCTGCCCAGGGGTCCTATAGGTGCTGGGGATGCCCCGCTGCAGCCCTCATGCCCCTGACACCGTGCATGACTTCCACGCCAAGTCACATATGAATATGAATATGATATGAGGGATGGTTGGTGATGGGAGATGGAGTGATGTTTGCTGAGGGTAGGTGGGTGATGGAGATGGGCTGGTGGGTGGATGGGTCTCGGGAGGCTAGGAAATGGATAGTGTAGGGTGGGTGGGCAATTCTGTGAGCAGGACCTTGAGGCCATCTCTCCTGAGAGGCTGTCCCTGATCACCAACCCCTCCCTCATGACTGTCACCCTACTCCCCTGCGGTTACCTTTCTGCACACATCCTCCCCTCCCTTCCCCCATGATGCCCATGGTGGGCAGTGCCAGGCATGGATCTGTCAGAGGTTTCCTGAGTCCTCAGGTGCCTTTTCCCTGCGCCAGGTCGCTGCCTGCCCAAGTAGAGCCCTGGAAATGCAGGTCCCAGGACAGATGGTGCACGGGGACAGGCACGTCCCGGGGGCAACACAGCTCTGGTCAGAGAGGGGAGCAGGAGGAAGTCCCCACCTGCAGGAGACACTTTTCTGGGCCCTGATGCAATTTCCTCAGCACCAACTGCTGAGGGAGAACTAGGTTCCTTCCTGCCGGCCCAGCGGGGCAGCTGCTCCATCCTGCAGGTCAGTAGCTGGCCTGGGCAGAACAAGCCCTGACGCTGCTCTCCTGCTGCGAGTGGGCCACCCGGGACCACGGGCTGCAGGGGAAATTGAGGCTACTCCACCCATGCACTCTTCTTTACCCAGCCGAGTGCATTTCAGCGTTTATCCTGCTGGCCCCACCGCGGTTGCTAAAATTAACGCGAAATGCGGAGTATGTGCGTGTCCAACCGACAGTGGAGCCAGTCCTGCCAGGAGCAGAGCACAGGGCGGCCCCCAGCCTGGGTCCCATTTTGGAGGGGCTGGAGGTAATCCCAACCACAGTGTCCCCAGCTCCAGGTCCTGGAACCAGGACAGGGGCTGTGGGGGGTGTCCCTGAGCCAAGGCTGCAGCTTAGGGGTGTCCCTTGGGGGGGTAACCCGCACCCCCCCGAGCCACCCTGCACCCCCACTCACTCTTGCAAAGCCACCAGGTGGTTGAAGACGTAGGTGACCGGGATGGCCGAGAGGGACAGCGCGAACACCCGGGTGGCCGCAGACGCGCTCATCGCCGCTGGATCGCCCTCGATCGCTCGCCCTTCACCGCATCCAGGAGCCCAGCCGGGTGCCCCGCCCCGGTTTCCGGAGCGCCGCGCCCCCCACCCTGCCTGCCCGGCCCCGCCCCGCACCCCGCGCCCCAACTGTGCTCCCGCGCGCTCCCCCATGGAGACCAAAGCCTGTGAAGGGCTGCCCTGGGGAAGGCGCCTGGCCACTGCTCAATACGCACTGGCATTACAGGCACCGGCCTTCCAGATCTGGAGGACCTAGGGTGTCACCCCAAAACTCTGCCCAGGAACTCAGGCCAACAAATTCTTGCAAAGAGCCTGTGACCGCACCTGCTGTTGGCCTTGAGAAAGTCATTTAACTTCTCTGTGCCTGTCAACGTCTTGTCACCACACACACACACACACACACACACACACACACACACACACACACCACCCATGCACTCACATGCACTGTCAGTGTGTCCTGGGTGCAGCACTCTAAGTATTACCTTGAGGCTGTTTCCCACCAGTCTATATGTGTCAGACTCGCCCTTGGCACAAACCAGCGGGTAGAGCTGGGTACTGCTAGCTCCTGCCCAGCTGGCAGTGTTGGCCTCAACCAGCTTATGCAGGGCAAACCCGACAGAAGTTCCCTGGAGGAAGCTGAAAGCCCTGGGCGGGGGCCCACCAGGGACAGAGGAGGAAACGGCCCTAGGCTGTGGGGTGCCACACCCCAGATATGAAACCTTCTCTGCATATGCTGGTGAACAATATGATGTGGGCAGTGCTCCCTCAGGTCCCCCTGCACCACTCCCTGCAGTACATAGAGCCATTCTAGGGCGAAGAACTCCCCGGGCAACTTGCAGGCAGGCTGGCCCCATCTCAGAAGAGGAGGAGTTCAGTTGTTCTGAATCTGCCCTGCAGCACTCCCCAAATTGGATGGCTTAGAAACTGGGCCCCAGAGGGCCAGTGATATATATATTTGAAGCACTGTCTGTCCTGGATCTGCTGCATGCAAAGCAAACGCCCTACCGCTGTGCTATCCCTCCAAGCCAGTGATTCTTTTTATTTATTTATTTTGTTTTTGGGCCACTCCCGGTAATGCTCAGGGGTTACTCCTGGCTACGTACTCAGAAATCGCTCTTGGCTTGGGACATCATGTGGGACGCCAGGGGATCGAACCACCATCCATCCTAGGTTAGTGCATGCAAGGTAGATGCCCTACCACTTGCGCCACAGCTCCGGCCCCAGGGGCCAGTGATTCTTGGTGCCTCGTCTGCAGCTCTGAAGTCCTCTTCTGCTTGCTCACCCACCTGAAAGGTTGGACCTGATGCAGGATTGTGGGGTGTTATGCTTATCTCTGGAGCACTGGTCTTGTGAGTGGAGTGGGAAATCTGACTGCAGCATGGAAGCAAAAATAGAAGTGAGAAGGCTTCCTCGCAGCTTAGGGAGAGAAACATTCTATGAGGTCTATCAGGCCTATGCCTCAGTCGCTCACAACACCCAGTAGGTGTTGGAGGAGTGGAAGTGAAAGGGGAACTGGGGGCTTTGATGGTGCAGGCCGGAAGTAGGGGCACAGGCTGAGCATCCTGATTCTGGGTCCCCACTGTCTCTGTGCTCCAGTGCAGAGTGGCCTTGTGGTCAGATGAAGGCGGAAGTGTCAGAGGCACAGGCTGGAAACTGCTGTTTTACCGCAGTCATCTGAGAGGCGCCACAGTCAACATATGGGGTACAGACTCTAGAGGCGGGTTCGTCTGTCATGCAACTGACCTGGGTTCAATCCAGGCACAGCCAGGAGGGATTCTTAAGCTCAGAGCCAGAGTAAGCCCTGAGCACCACTAGGTGTGGTTCCAAAACAAAACACAAACAAAAAAGAACATGAACTGGCGGAGAGAGACAGAAGAGTGTGGGGTGCAGGGAGACAAGGACAGACAAGAAAAGGAGTGGGAGACAGGTGGGCCCAGCTGCTGGGGTTTCCAGGCAACCAAAGCTCTGAGGGCAACTGAATCAGCCGTGGCAGCCCCAGTGTCTATGAGACACAAGTAGACCAGCTGCCCGATCTGTAAGGGGACATGGCAACACTCGCTGTCACAAGTATGTATGTCCTCAGCAAGATTCCAGAACAAATATAGAAGCTCCCAGCGCCCGCCCAGCATCCTCAGAATGGAGCTTGGCTGCTCGCCGAGTCAGGACAGAGGGAGAGTCACTCTCAGCTCAGGAGAAATAAATCTCTCTGTCCTGGGGGGCAGGGTTGGTGGAAAACCCAGCAAAGGTGCTCCTTCCTGGGAGGAAGTCCCCACACACACACACCCTTTGTCCAGCCTTGACAGCTGACATCCATCTTTCCACACTGTAGTTCGTAGTTCGCAAAGAGGAAAAGTGTTGGCATTGACTTTAGTGGCTTTAGTGAGCTGGTTGGTCCCAAGGTAATGGTGAGCTAAAGTGAGACAATGGTGGCCACCCCCTTTTCACATAAAGGACTTTATTAGCCCCCCAGAGAGAGAGCTGCTGGCCCATCCAATCCCGCGCCCTGCGGATTTGCTGTCTGTAAAAATCATGCAACCAGGATTTCTTCTTTCCTTCCTGACCTGTCAACATGGCCCCTACCTCCATTGTCCATGCTTTGTGTGGGCAGCCTATGAACCTTAGTTATGGAGAAGGCTGCTAGTGGTATGCTCTGGTATTGGGGGGGGGGGTGTCACTCCTGATGGTACTCAGCGGTTACTCCTGGCTGTGCTTGGGAGGCCCTATGGGATGCTGGAGACCAAACCCAGGTCAACTACGTGCAAAGCAAACGGCCTCCCCGCTGTGCCATGGCTCCAGCCATTGTCTTGCTTACCTTTAACTACTATCCTGCCCCACCAATCCTGACTCTCTGGACAGGTGGTGCCTTCCTGTGTTCTTTACTTTAGGGCCAGTGGGGGTCTGCACAGAGCAGCAGAAAAGAGTGTGCAAGAGGGTATCCAAGGACAGGACATAAGTGTCTGAGCTCCCAAGGCAGAATGAGGACTCCGGGGTGCCCAACATTGAGGGCCCTGGGGTGCCCACCTCTGCCTGGGGCTTGCTAGTAAGGAGTGATGCCATGCAGCATCAGTTGGGAGTGTACAGTGAGAATGGATCCCCCTCCAGAGAAACCCTTGAGGGGGTTCATTCTAGTGCCCACAGAGAGAACCAAAGAGGGTTGCCAGAGAGACACAAGAACACGAATGGCCACAGTCCTCATAAAGCCTGATTGGGCAGCCTGAGAAGAACCAGGAGGCCTAAACTTGGCGGGGGCGCGCACGTCGAGTCCAAGGCTCGCGCACAAGGAGCGTGCGCGCGCCCCAGTCCCGGAAGCGCCAACGCCAGTGGGACTCCCGCGCATGCGCGCAAGCCCGGGAGCGCGCAAAATCCCGGAAGCGTCTTTTTCTCATAGGGAACCGTGAAGGCGGTGGGGCGCGCGCACGGCGTCGGGAGCGCGCAAAAGCTTGGAAGCGCCTTTCCTTTATAGGGGACGCGACGGCGACGGGCGCGCTCACGTCGCCGGGAGCGCGCCTCCTCCCGGAAGTTCCGTGGCGGCGGCGGGAGCGCGCACGTCGCCGACCCGGAAGCGCCGCGCGGCCAGAGCAGACCCGCAGCCGCTGCCCGCCGCGATGGCCGCTCCGGGTCCGGCGGGCGCGGGCGAGGCGGGCACGGGCGGCGGCGCGGAGGCAGGTGCGGGACCGCCGTACAACTGGCAGGCGACCAAGGCGTCGCTCAAGGAGCGCTTCGCCTTCCTCTTCAACTCGGAGCTGCTGAGCGACGTGCGCTTCGTGCTGGGCAAGGGCCGGGGCGCCTCGGCCGCGGGGGGCCCCCCGCGCGTCCCCGCGCACCGCTTCGTGCTGGCGGCCGGCAGCGCCGTCTTCGACGCCATGTTCAACGGCGGCATGGCCACCACCTCGGCCGAGATCGAGCTGCCCGACGTGGAGCCCGCCGCCTTCCTGGCGCTGCTCAGGTGCGAGCCCCCAAAGGGGGACGGGGGACCCCACCCCAGCTCACCCACGGACCCGCCTCCTTGGCCCCAGGAGGGACCCTCTCGGATCATCACTCACCCACCCTCGGACCCCTCCCCTGACACCCCAGGAAGGGCCCCCCTGCTCACCCTTGGACCTGTCTCTCTGACCCCCAGGAAGGATGGGGCTCACTCACCCACCCTCTGACCTCCCCCAGGAGGGACCCCCTCAACTCACCCACCCTCGGACCCATCTCTGATCCCCAGGGGGGACCCTCTCGGATCATTCACTCACCCACCCTCGGACCCGCTCCCCTGACCCCCCAGGAGGGACCCCCCTGCTCACCCATGGGCCAGTCTCTCTGACCCCCAGGAAGGATGGGGCTCACTCACTCACCCACCCTCTGACCCCTCCAGGAGGGACCCCCTCAACTCACCCACCCTCGGACCCATTTCTGATTCCCCAGGGGGGACCTTCTCAGCTCACTCACTCACCCTCCGACCCGCCTCCCTGACCCCCAGGAGGGACCCTCTCGGACCATCACTCACCCACCCTCGGACCCGCTCCCCTGACCCCCCAGGAGGGGCCCTCCCGGCTCACCCATGGACCTGTCTCTCTGACCCCCAGGAAGGATGGGGCTCACTCACTCACCCACCCTCTGACCCCCCAGGAGGGACCCCCTCAACTCACTCACCCACCCTCGGACCCATCTCTCTGATCCCCAGGGGGGGACCCTCTCGGATCATTCACTCACCCACCCTCGGACGCGCTCCCCTGACCCCCCAGGAGGGACCCCCTGCTCACCCATGGACCTGTCTCTCTGACCCCCAGAAGGATGGGGCTCACTCACTTACCCACCCTCTGACCCCCCCAGGAGGGACCCCCTCAACTCATTCACCCACATTCGGACCCATCTCTCTGACCCCCAGGGGGTCAGCTCACTCACCCTCGGACCCGACTCCCTGACCCCCCAGGAGGGACCCTCCCCAGCTCATTCACCCACTTACAGACCCGCCTCCCTGACCCCCAGGAGGGACTCGAGACTCCCAGCTCACTCACTCACCCACCCTCAGACCTGGACCCCCATCTCTGCTCCCCTGACCCCCAGGAGGGAGGGACCCTCCCGAGGGACCCTCCCAGCTCACTGGATCACCCAACCTTGGACCATTCTTCCTGACTCCCAGGGGGTACCCTCCCAGCTTACTCAGTCACCCACCCTCAGACCCGCCTCCCTGACCCCCCAGGAGGGACCCTCCTGGCTCACTCACTAATTCACCCACCCTCGGACCTGCCTCCCTGAACCCCAGGGGCTACCCTCTCAGCTCACTCACCCACCCTTATACCACCTCCCTGACCCCAGGTACCACTGGGTACTGCTCAGTGTCTCCCCGTTATTCTAAATCTGCACCCCATTTCTGTGCAGGAGGCCAGGGGTTCTCCCCCCCTCAGATAAATCCACCCAAGCTCAGGTTTCCTCCCTGCACTCTGTCCCATCTCTCCAAAGCAACCTCTATCTAACCCAAATTTTCTCCCTGTGCCCAGCCCCCCAAAACAACCTCCAAGCGAAGTTCCCTTTCTTTTTCCTATCTCTTTCTCCCCCCAAACATTCAAATACCAACCTGCACTTTGACTGTCTCCCCCAAAAAACCTCAACCCAAATTCCCTCCCTGCGTGCTGTCCAGTCCCCCAACACCCTTCAACTCAACTTCTCTCTGCACCCACCCTGTCCTGTCTCCCCAAAACAACCTCCAATCGTGTTTTTTCCTTATGCCTTGTCCTGTCCCCCCCCCAAAATATTCAAAAACCCACTGTCACCCTTGCCTATCCCCCCAAAGCACCCTCATCGAAAGTTCCTTTCACCCTGCCCCATTGCCCCCAAACACCCAGATTCCCACCAGTATCCCCTCCCACCCACCCACCCCCAGAAGAAACTGGGACTCTCGGGAGATGGCATACATGGCCGAGATGAAATCCCAGGTTCCACAACATTGCTGGGTGGGCTTTGGTGGCCTCAGAGCATTGCCTTATGGTGCAATCCTGTTGATGAGAGAAAGGGAATGGTAGGCAGGACCCCGTGGGCCTCAGTCTTATCTGGCATGTGCAGGCATCTTGGAAAAGAATAGTAGAGATTTAGATTCAGCTGGACCATACTTGGCCCCTGCACCAAGCCCAGACACCACCAGGTATGACCAAAAACCAAACCTAGATGAGAAATGAGGCTTTACTTTATTGTTGTCATTCTCTGTCTGAAGTACATGGTTCAGCTCTCTCTTTTTTTTTTTTTTTTAGTTTTGGGGTCACACCCAGCAGCGCTCAGGGGTTACTCTGGCTCTATGCTCAGAAATCGATCCTGGCAGGCTCGGGGACCATATGGGATGCCGGGATTTGAACCACTGACGTCTGCATGCAAGGCAAACACACTACCTCCATGATATTTCTCCAGCCCCCTCTCTCATGTACTTTTCCTGGAGATGGGAAATTAAGTATGTCATCATGGTGTCCCGCATCCCCTCAGCTCTTCATTGTTACTGTTAGTCTCCCTCCAAATGGAAATGACAAGGTGACAACTGGATTTTGAGTTAGAGAAACTGCAGCCCCCTGTGAATTCACTTCGATCTGTGTCCTCAGAGGTGCTAAGACTAGATGTCAGGGGAGCCCCAGGTCAAGAAAAGCAAACATGCCATAAATTTTTATGGCCTGGTAATGACACCATTGCAAAGGAGCCTTTATTTCAGCATGGGACAAGGAAGCCAGAGATGCCCCAGCAAATCAGCCTGTCAATCCAGGTGGGCATGTGGCTGTGTGTTGAGATGAATACTGCTCGTTAGTTCCTAGCTAGTGGATAGACAAAAACCTAATAGCTGGGCCTGAGCCTAGAGGGCGCCTGGCAGCTCTTGTGCTCGGATCTAGTACTGCTTCTCTGCCCTCGGTGCTCAGGATCCTGCAGAGCCAGGTGCCCAGCCGGTGCTCTAGCACTGTGCATGGGTGATTTGTTTTTGATCCCCAAGCATTGCTCAGGAAATCCTAGAGGTTGCCAGTGGGGCACAGGGCTCAGGTTGTAACAACTCAGTGACCTCGAGACATGAAAATCCTGACTCGACAGGAGTCATGGCGCAGGGATGTGACTGAGTGAGGAGACACAGGCAGAAGGGCTGCTTGGTCTCAGGAGGTCTGGTGTGCAGTCTGGGGTGTTATTTCCACACTCATGGCCCTGGGAAGTCTGGTGTGCTTTTGTGGGTGTTACTCGCCCTGGATGTTTGGTGCAGATTTGAGGGTGTTTTGTGCCAAGATTTTGCTCTGGTGCTCTTATACAGCCCCAGCCATCTACGGGACCCCGTTGCTTTCCAGGTTCCTCTACTCAGATGAAGTCCAGATTGGTCCTGAGACAGTCATGACCACCCTCTACACGGCCAAGAAGTATGCGGTCCCAGCCCTCGAGGCGCACTGCGTGGAGTTCCTCACCAAGCACCTGCGGGCGGACAATGCCTTCATGCTGCTGACTCAGGTGGGGAGCGGGCCAGCCTGTGCCACTCTTCGGTACTGGGGTCTGGGGATAGCCTTTAATTGTGTGACTGAACCTAGTGAGTGGGTTTGTGTCTCCGTGTGCATTCTGATGAAGCACAAGATGCAGACTCACTTTCTGGGGCTTTGATGAGTTCTGTTGGGACCAAAGTATATGTGCTCTGGTTTTTGTTCATAGTTAAGTTTGTGGAATGTAAAAAAAAAAAAAAAAAAAGTCTGTGGAATGTGTGTTGCTGTGTGTGGTTCTAGGTGATTCATTCTTGTTATTATCTAATATACCATCATGTGGGCTTTTTTTTTTTTAATCTCTCATTGTTGGGTCTAGATTTCTGCTTAGATTTTTTTTCAAAGCAGAAAGTTGGGAAAACATTTGTTGCTTATATTTGAGTGCTCCTGTGATATAGATGGCTTCAGGGAAGTCAATGCTTCTCTCATCTGGAACCTGGGGTGCGGGTCTGATATGACCCAGAGGACCCATGTGGGTCAGGATATAGAATCCAAGGAAAGAGACATGAAAATGAAAGTAACAGTGTATGGGGCCAGAGATCCACAACAGGACAGCTCTGGCCTTGCACACAGCTGACCTGAATCCGATCCCCAGCATCCCATTTGATCCCCTGAGTACCACCGGGTGTGTAACCCTTAAAAAATAAACAAACAAAATAACAATTTAGCGTTACACCACAGAGTTTCTGTTGTTCACTTTTCCCTTCTGACCGTGGAGTGGTGTATGGAGAGGCAGTGCCATGGTCATTTTGTCCTAAATTGGCATTTTTCAAAGATAATCCCCTGTAATCATTTTCAGTTTGACTTTGTGCAGCCTGGCAAGGGCAGTAATGGGCCGTCTGTCCATCTGTCTGTGTTTCTGTGCTCAGGCTCGGCTCTTTGATGAGCCCCAGCTGGCCAGCCTTTGCCTGGACACCATAGACAAGAGCACGGTGGACGCCATCAGTGCCGAGGGCTTTACAGACATCGACAGAGGTATGGGGGTCTCTGGGGCCCAGCCGGATGCAGCTCCCGTGCCCACAGGAGCTTGTTTGTCGCTACGCTGCTGTGAAGAGCCACCATTGTGACATGGTTTCCATGTTTGTCCCCTGCAGACACGCTTTGTGCAGTTCTAGAGAGAGACACTCTCAGCATCCGGGAAAGTCGTCTGTTTGGGGCTGTAGTCCGGTGGGCAGAGGCTGAGTGC
The DNA here is from genome assembly GCF_024139225.1 of Suncus etruscus. NCBI lineage: Eukaryota > Metazoa > Chordata > Mammalia > Eulipotyphla > Soricidae > Suncus > Suncus etruscus. The sequence goes on along the minus strand of NC_064858.1, from coordinate 9,902,614 downwards.
CAGCGCCAGCAGCTGCCAATGACATTCGCAAACAAGCAGAAGGTTCTGGGCAAGGCACTGTCCTTGATCCGCTTCCCATTGATGACCATCGAGGAGTTTGCGGCAGGTCAGCGGTTTCCCCTGTGGTCTGGATGCGTTTTGTTTTGTTTTTTTGTGATTGTGGTACAGGACAGGGTTCAACTCCTGCCACTGCAGTTTTGGTTTGAAGATTGTTTGTGGCCTAATAATAACAGTAGTAATCTTCTAAAGAGCCCTTTTTCTTCCCTCACCTGGCCTTGCTCAGGAATCACTCCTGGTAGGCTTGGCGGACTCTAGGGGATGCTGGGAATCAAACTTGTGTTGGGCTGCATGCTGTCCAATCACCCTCCCCACTGTGTTATGGCTCCAGCCCCATCTTCTATGGGAAGGCTAATAACTGTTTCTCCTTATGTGTTCAGGACTATAGGACCAGGACTTTCCTCCCTCAGATACTCCAGAATCCATTGGCGACTCTCTTGGTCCAGAGCTTCCTTTCTTGATATTTTTCCCCCTGGATTTTGGGTTACACGGTGCTGCTCCAGGATTGCTTCTGGGGCATGAGAGCCTAGTGCTGTTGCCGCTATCCTCCTGGGGTGCCTGCCCACCAAGCTCTCTTGGGCTCTCAATCTAGTGTTCTTTGAGGGGGTATTAACTGGAGAGTCATCTCAGTGTAGTTTTCTTAAATAATTTTTGGGGTACTTTTGTTGGTTTTTTGGGGGGTTTTTTGTTTGTTTTTTAGTTTTTGGGTCACACCCAGCAGCGCTAAGGATTTACTCCTGGCTCTGCTCAGAAGTCACTCCTGGCAGGCTCAGGGGACCGTATGGGATGCAGGGATTCAAGCCAGGGTCTGTCCTGTATTGGCCGTGTGCAAGGCAAATGCCTTACTGCTGTGCTATCACTCTGGCCCAGTCTTATTAGTTTCTAAAATAGCCTTCTTTAGAGCAATTAACTGCAGTGGGTTGCACAGAACTTGAGTTAAAAGCTGCAGTGTTTTCCACTTTTTCCCACATTGATGGCATGTCCCGATCTGGACTCGTGTGATCCATCGGAGTTAGAAACCAGGGCCTTGTTTGGTGACTGAGGCTATGGGCTTCTCTTGGCAGGCCCCGCACAGTCCGGCATCTTGTCAGACCGGGAGGTGGTCAGCCTCTTTCTGCACTTTACTGTCAATCCCAAGCCACGTGTGGACTACATCGACCGGCCACGATGCTGCCTGCGCGGGAAGGAGTGTTGCATCAACCGCTTCCAGCAGGTGGAGAGCCGCTGGGGCTACAGTGGGACCAGTGACCGCATCAGGTACTACCTTGTATACCTGGGCCGGGGTCAGGGTAACTGGGGACTCACTAACCAGTGGGCTGCAGGTTCCTATCCACTCCACAACCTCAGGGCCAGGCAGATGGTCTCCCCTATTGATTCAGTCTGAGTGATGTCTTGACATTGACATTGCATGGGAATCGTCTCATTATTTTGTCAAAATTTGGGGGCCGGAACCATAGTACAACAGGGTGGATACTTGCCTGCACACCACTGATCCAGGAATCCATCCTCAGGCACTCCCAGACGGTCTCCCAGGCCCACCAGGAATGATCCCAGAGTCCCTGAATAAAGAACCAGGAGTAAATCCTGAACATCACCAGGATATGGCCAAATAAATAAAGAACATTCAAAATGTAAAATGTTTGAGGAAAACAAACAAGAGTCTTGAGAGATGTGTGTGGTACATGCGATGACTATTGAAAAATTTCTCTTTGTTCTATCATGCTTTCTCGGGTTCATTATTAATATAGAGGAACTGTTGGTTTTCATAGATGCCACTTGGATTTTCACTATTTTACTTGTGTTTTTTATTATAACTAGAGAAGTAGTACGTTTATTCAAAAATAAAAGGTTTAGGGACCGGAGTGGTGGCGCAAGCGGTAGGGCATTTACCTTGCTACATACTAACCTAGGACAACTGCGGTTCGATCCCCTGGCGTCCCATATGGTTCCCAAGCCAGGAGCGATTTCTGAACGCATAACCAGGAATAACCCCTGAGCACCATAGGGTGTGACCCAAAAACCAAAAAATAAATAAATAAGTAATAAAAGGTTTAGGGGCTGGAGCTATAGCACAGTGATAGGGCATTTGCCTTGCATGCGGCTGACCCAAGACGGACCCAAATTTGATTCTGGCATCCCCATATGATTCTCTGAGCCTGCCAGCAGCTATTTCTGAGCGCAGAGCCAAAAGTAACCCCTGAACACCTCCGGTGTAGCCCAAAAACCAATATATATATTAAATAAATAAATAAATAAATAAATAAATAAATAAATAAATAAATAAATAAATAAAATATATGTATGTTTAGAGGGCTGGGGGAAAGAGGAATCATTCCATAGGAATTTTGCATTTCAAATGGAAATGATCTGATGTGATAATACAGAAGGGAGGGCACTTGCCTTGCATGCTGTAGAGTCGGGCTTGATTCCTAGCATCCCATAGGATCCCTCAGATATGGCCCCACAACAAAACAAACAAAACAGAAATTTAAAATGCAGCTGTGGGCTCTTTTTTTTTTTTTTTTGGTTTTTGGGCCACACCCGGCTGTGCTCAGGGGTTACTCCTGGCTGTCTGCTCAGAAATAGCTACTGGCAGGCACGGGGGACCATATGGGACACCGGGATTCGAACCAACCACCTTTGGTCCTGGATCGGCTGCTTGCAAGGCAAACGCCGCTGTGCTATCTCTCCGAGCCCAGCTGTGGGCTCTTTAGTATAGTTTTCAGCGAATAAGAGATACTGAAACTGTTGGGCACAAGCACCATGAGAGCAACAGTCTGACTCGTTCTTCCAAATGAGTTAGAGTGGAAGGTGCTGATTTAGCCAGTCAGTCCAAACAGCTTGGAAACGCATAGTGACATAACCAGAAGAAATGAGAAAGGAGGGCCAGAGAGATAGTAAAGCGGTAGGGTGTTTGCCTTGCACACAGCCAACCCAGGATGGATGGTGGTTCGAAACCAGAATATGGTCCCCCGTGCCTGCCAGGAACGATTTCTGAGCACAGAGCCAGGAGTAACCCCTGAGCACTGACCGATGTGACCAAAAAAAAGAAAGAAAAAGAAATGAGAAAGGAAACAAAAACAGATCAATGTGGAGATGACTGAGTTTAAAATAGGATTAAGGGGGGCCGGGTAGGTGGCGCTGGAGGTAAGGTGTCTGCCTTGCAAGCGCTAGCCAAGGAAGGACCTCGGTTCGATCCCCCGGCGTCCCATATGGTCCCCCCAAGCCAGGGGCGATTTCTGAGCACATAGCCAGGAGTAACCCCTGAGCATCAAACGGGTGTGGCCCAAAAACCAAAAAAAAAAAAAAAAAAAATAGGATTAAGGGGCCGGGAAGGTGGCGCTAAAGGTAAGGTGTCTGCCTTGCAAGTGCTAGCGTAGGACAGACCACGGTTCGATCCCCTGGTGTCCCATATGGTCCCCACAAGCCAGGGGCGATGCACAGCCAGGAGTAATCCCTGAGCGTCAAATGGGTGTGGCCCAAAAACCAAAAAAAAAAAAAAATATATATATATATATATAGGATTAATAACATTTGTAAACCAGTTCCTTTAAAAGATCAACAAGTAAATAAGTGTCTGGCAGGGTAATAAAGAAAACATTTAGAAACAGGGGCTGGAGAGATAGCATGGAGGTAGGGCATTTGCCTTGCATGCAGAAGGACAGTGATTTGAATCCCAGCATCTCATAGGGTCCCCTGAGCCTGCCAGGAGCAATTTTTTTTTCTTTTTTCTTTTTTTGGTTTTTGGGCCACACCCGGCGTTGCTCAGGGGTTACTCCTGGCTGTCTGCTCAGAAATAGCTCCTGGCAGGCACTGCGGACCATATGGGACACCGGGATTCGAACCAACCACCTTTGGTTCTAGATCGGCTGCTTGCAAGGCAAACGCTGCTGTGCTATCTCTCCAGGCCCCCAAGAGCAATTTCTGAGCGCAGAACCAGAAGTAACCTCTGAGCGCTGCAGGGTTTGACTCAAAAGAGAAAACATTTAGAAATAACAACAGGAATATAAACTCACATAGGAGAAAATTTTTATTTGCTTTCCCAGTTTTCTTTGTGCTAAAAAATTGGATTTGTTGATGGAATGGATCATCTTATAGGCAAATAATAAATGATCAGAATTGACTGAAGAGGAAAACCTGAGTAGACCAGTCACCGTGGACGGAATTAAAGTCTCAGAGCACTGTCCACAAGGTGGTTTTCAAAAGGTGAGTTTACACAAGTTCAAGGAACAGGTGTTTCCTTGAGCACTGAAAGGAAACAGGGTTAGGGCCGGAGAGATAGTACAGCAGTAGGGTATGCAGTCTTGCACACTGCCAACCTGGGACGGACCTGGGTTTGATTCCTGGCATCCCATATGGTCCCCCGAGCCTGCCAGGAGCGATTTCTGAGTGCAAAGCCAGGCATTACCTGAGTGCTGCCTGGTGTGGCCTAAAAACGAAACAGGGTTGGAGTGATAGGACAGAGGACAAGTACTTGCCTTGTATGCAGCCAACTCGGGTTCAATCCCCGGCATCCATAGGGTCCCTTGAGTACTGCCAGTAGAATTTACTGAGTGCAGAGCCAGGAGTAATCTCTGAGTGTCACTGGTATGGCCCCAAAACTGAAACAACAACAAAATCAAGAACCAAAGAAAATTTCAGCATTTTAGCAGACGAGAAAGTTAGGAGACTTAAAATAAGGCAGAAGACGCTTATTACTTACAGAACTCACCATGCCATTGCCTAGAAGGTCCTAATGAACAAGCCATTAGAGAAAAATGAGGAAAGCATAGTTCATAAAAGACAAGAATACTAGATAGTATGATATTTTCATTCATGAATCATCAAAGGAAATAGGAAGGTAGTCATTATCTCAACAGGAAAATGAAAGTACTTACGGTTGTCAAGAGTAAGAGAAATAAATGATTTTTAGTCCTGTAGGTATAAAATGATGTCTTCCCCCAAAACAGCTTGATAATTTAAGAATATGCCTGTTAGCTGCCAGAGAGAATACAGTGGGTTGGACATTTGCCTGATCTAGGGTCAATCCCTGGCACCTCATGTGATCCCCTAAACAAGAGTGACCCAAGTGCAGAGCCAGAAGTAAAGTCCTGAACACCACTAGGTGTGGCTCAGAAACAAAACAAAAAATAGGGCTTTTATTTCCCCACCCCACCCCAGCAAGTGGACTTGGGCAAATTGACTTTGTGAAACTATCAGAGGTTCTGCTGAATAGTTTAGCTGTAATGTTCCTTGGGGCCTTGTGGTGACAACAACGGCAAATAGCCCGATTCCATCATCTAACAGATCATCTAACAACTTGGGCTCTGAGGTAGAGCATGTCAGTCATTGTCCTGTGACTTTTCAGTTAGAAGATAAAATGTCTGTGTTTCTGTCAGCTCTGTCATCTCGTGGAGAGGAAACTCAGGAGAGTCTCTGGGGACCAGCAGAGATGTTCAGTGTTCTCATCAGCCAAACTACACTTTCTGGCCTTTCTGTCATGTGGCAGTGTTTGGGGCCCACTCTGGTGCTTGGGGTCCAGCTAGGGGCTCCCACATGCCAAATCTGTGCTCTGCCTTCTGAGCCATCTCACTGGCCTGGCCAGGCTTTCTTCACTGTAGGAATGCTGTTTCAAGCCCACCCCAACTTGCCGTGTGCTTTGTGTGTCTCCCTGGGCCTGGCTTACTCTCCAGCCGTGCTACCACACCCTTCTACAGTGCCCGGACATTGGCCCTTTCATCTGCACCCCTCTCTGGCAGCACTGTCTTGGGCTACTCCACAGAGCCAAACCCAGCACCCTTCCCCATGCCCACAGCTACCTGTGAGGTGCCGCACTTCCAGTCTCCTGGCTATTCACTGACAACTCAGGCATTTGGACGAGACTCACCAATAAAATGATCATTACTGCACTAGGGGGAACTTAATGAAATAAATTTCTCTGACTCTCAAAAATGTATGTACAGAACATTTACTTTCCCTCTAGATTTAGAGGTCTTGTTTATAAGCAGACTGCATTTACAGGGTATCTAACGGAGGCACTTTCCCTTTCCCTAAGCATAATTGTGGTCCAGGAATACTTGAAAACAGTTTGTGTGAAGTGTGTGTTGCCTGTCCATACACTGCTTAGCAGGTCTCCTAAAACACATGTGGAGAAGGGGACATTCCCGGCATTTGTTACTTAATTTTATGTTTGGTCTTGCCCTCCAGGTTCACAGTTAATAGGAGAATCTCTATAGTCGGCTTTGGCTTATATGGGTCTATCCACGGTCCCACGGATTACCAAGTAAACATACAGGTATGTCTTCCCCATCTCTAGCCCCCGATACCCTCCATCCCGACGGGGAGATGGGGAAAGAGAGATGAGTGTCCTGCTTTGCTTTGCTGTCCCTCGGGCCCAGCAGTGGGACTCGCTTTAGTTGGCTTCACCTGAACTCCTGCCTTCAAACTTACAGATCATTGAGTATGAGAAAAAGCAGACCCTGGGGCAGAATGATACAGGATTTAGTTGCGATGGAACCGCCAACACTTTCCGGGTCATGTTCAAAGAACCCATAGAAATCCTGCCCAATGCCTGCTACACAGCCTGCGCCACCCTCAAAGTAAGAGACGCCTAGAATGTTCCACGGGGGTGATGTCGAGAACCCGTATTCCTTATCATATTTCAGACGTGCAAACCTTTCCAGAAGAGGCATGGAGGGAGGTGGGCACCAGAATACTTGGCCACAAAGACATGGTTCATGGCTCTGAGTGGCCTTTAGCTAAGAGGAGATGAGATTTTTTTTTGGTTGGTTGGTTGATTGATCCCTGTGTACAGGAATCACTCCTGATAGTAGTTGGGATACTCCTTGGGGCACGGGGCCTTGAACCTGAGGCATCCATGCCTTCATCCTTATATGTTCTCACAGCCCTCTGTGTTCAGTGTTTTAAAATCATTAGCAGCTTTGGGTTCAAGACTTTTTTTTTTTTTTGGTCTTTTGGGCCATACCAGTGGGTGCTCTCAGGGGTTACTTCCTGGTTCTACGCTCAGGAATCGCTCCTGGCAGACTTGGGGACCATATGGGATGCCAGAGATCAAACCCAGGTCGGCCATGTGAAAGGCAAACACATACCCAAAGAACTGTCGCTCTGCCCCCCCCCCGCCCCAGACTTTGTTTTTCATGAAACGATTCAGGATACATATAACTTACTAGTGAGATGTAATCGTTAGGTTAATCCAGTGCCTCATGCAGCCGTGAACATAACGGACTCTGTTCTCCTACAGGGCCCAGATTCTCACTATGGCACCAAAGGGCTGAAGAAAGTGGCACACGAGACCCCGGCAGCCGGCAAGACTATGTTTTTCTTTTTCAGCTCCCCAGGCAACAACAATGGCACTTCTATAGAGGATGGACAGATCCCAGAGATAATCTTTTATACCTAAGTTAGCATTAGAGCCCAGTCTAGCTATATATCAGCCAGAGGCTGATCTCAAAGGCATAAAAAACTGGCCACAAAAAAAAAATAGTCTTGAGTGTGGTGAATATTTATGATTGTACCATAAGAAACACTCTCGTTTCTTTAAAGCGATGGAAAATGGTGATGTAAGTCTGTGGTTTGAAGGCAGATTCCTCATTCTCCGGTGACCTTGGGAGGAAGAGCCCTGTTTGTTTGCAAACGGAGGCAGCACCGCTAATTCCTGTTTTCATCTGGAGTCGTTCTCAAGCAGTTGCCTTTCGATCCTGCGACAGTTATGTAATGAAAAGATTCTTACTAGCCCTGGTCAGGGTTTGTTTTTTTTAACTGTTTGGAAGGTTGGATGACCTGGACATTGAAGCTTAACTATTTTTAGAGTCTGTGAGAGGAGACAGGGCCATTTTCCTATAGAATTCCTCATCACACACATTTCGAAAAGTAAGCAAAGTCACTTTGTAATCAAGAGTTTTAAAATAGCTGACTGTTGGGGGCCGGAGAGATAGCATGGAGGTAAGGCGTTTGCCTTTCATGCAGGAGGTCATCGGTTCGAATCCCGGCGCCCCATATGGTCCCCTGTGCCTGCCAGGAGCAATTTCTGAGCCTGGAGCCAGGAATAACCCCTGAGCACTGCCAGGTGTGACCCAAAAACCAAAAAAATAAAAAATAAAAAAAAATAAAAATAAAATAAAATAGCTGACTGTTAGCATCTGGTAGGTTGCTGCTACAAAAAGACCTAATAATGCCCAAGACGAATGTCAGTGCATTTGCTTTAAAGGGTATTTTTCCCAACAGCATAGTGCTCAGTTACATAGACTAAGTCTAGACTGGGAGTGGACTTAGTGTACACGTTCATAGTGATGTGATCTGCCTAAACACAGGCCTCAAGGTGGAGCCTGGGACCCGCTTCTCCCTTCTGGAACTGGGTCTCTCTGCCTGCCACTATTTGTGGGAGAGGGAGACGCTGTTAGGGCTTCCCCCACTCAGATCATGATGGGCTTAGTGTAGTGGCCGGAAGCAGGATAGGAGCAATGATGCTTCTGGGTCAGTCTGCTGCAAAGCCTAGTTGGTCCCGCACACAGTTCCCAGGCATGGGATGATCTCTCTCACTGAGGTCACAAGCACAAGCTGGGAGACCCAGAGGGAGAAGGCAGACTGGCAGGGTGGCACTGATAGACTTACTTACAGAACAAATTCTTTATATAAGTGAGATGACTTCTTTTTCTTACATTTTTAAAAAGCGTTCAATGAAGTTTAAGATACGGTAACTAGCTGTGGGAAATTGTGTTTAAAAGTTACGATTCCTCAGTATCAACTTTAAAAGAATTTTTTCCTAATAATTAGGTTATAAAATGTTTCACCGAACTTAAATTTCATTTTCTATTCTCAAGAGGGGAATGTGAAGCGAGTTGGTGGCAGAGGGCTTCTGAAATGTTGGGGGAGGGGGTTCTCTCTGGTGCCTTAAGGATACACTTCCTCTAACTGAACAGTGATGGATGTGGGGTTCTGGTTAAGAAGGATCACCAGCAGTACCTGTGGCTAATCGTACGGAAGGATTCCTGTCAGACAAAGCGCTGTGTGCTTGACGGGGTTTCTGACAATAGAGGCACTTGGGGGCAATGATTGTAGGTTGAGGTGGCCCTAGGAATCGGAACGGCAGCCAGAGTGGAAAAGGAAATAAAGCTCTAGTATCCTTTTACGAGGTCCTCGTGTTTGTCTTTTGTTTTATTTCCTAGAACAATTTGTGGTTTCTGCCATACATAACGACTGTGACTCTTGAGAGCGCGTGTGTGTGTGTGTGCGCGTGCGTGCGTCCATGATAACATAACTGGGTGTAGGTCTGGGCTACCATTGCTGCAGGGACAGGGACCGGGACCAGGACCAGGACGTCCACATACCTCTGCCGACCGAGAGAGGGCGTTCTCGTACTAACGCCGCGGAACAGGCTGTCTGCGCAAGCGCAGAAGGTACTTTCGGCGAGCGGCTCTTTTCGCGCAGGCGCAGAAGGCGCTTCCGGCGCTGGCCGCCGTCCTGGCGGAAATGTGGCGTCTGGGCGGGAAGTGGGAGCGACTGGCTGCGGGGACGGGCGCCCGGGCCCTCGCGTACTTCCTCGGGGGGTCCGCGATGCCGAAGAAAGCCGGTGCGGCGAGCAAGGTCAGTGGGCGGCGGTCGCGGGGGCTGCCCCCCACTCCTCGGTCGTAGCTTCTGGGGTCCATTCCCGCTTCGGGGAGCGCTTTGGGGTTTCGGGGTGTTGGGCTTTGGGGGCCTAGCTATGGGCAGGGATTTCTGTTTGGGGGGACTGGCTGAGCCTCTCTGGGGCTTGGGGAATGAGCTGAATGGAGGACTGTCAAGTGGTTCTAGGGCAAGAGCCAGGACCCCACCCCGCCGCCACCCCGAGGGCCAGTGTCCGTCGACCCCAAAGGCTGTGTCACTATCGCCATCCACGCCAAGCCTGGCGCCAGGCTGAACGCCGTTGCAGGTACGGGCAAAGGGGGTGCACAGGATGCTCGTTTATGTGCACAGAGCGGGAGTGGGCCTGGGGCACCAAGGATGCACGGAGAGGGGCCTCCATCAGGGACCTCACATGTGCAAGCCATATTCCCTGCCTTGCACCTCCCTGTGTTGGATTCTCCTCACATAGAGGGGCAAACCCAGCATGGAGGTTCACTGAACCCCGCGCTTAAAAAATGGGCCGACGGGGGCCAGAGAGCACAGAGGTCCCCAGTCATGTCTTGGGTGAGCCAGCTATGGAGCCCATCTCTCCTGCTCCAATGCTGAAGCTTCCAACCGTTTATTACCATATTGGTTATTTATATTTTGCAACCAGGAGCTGAGAATCGAGTTATGTGGGGTCTGATTTTGTTTCTTGTCACGTGAACTCAGTTGTTGGGGGGGGGGGAGTGGAGAAGGGTCAAGATTTTCCACCTAGATTCTGTGAACCCTGAAACTGCTACCAGCCCAAGAAGATACTACACCAGAGCCCCGAATCTGTAAGATAAATGACTGGTTTGTTGTTTCAGATCTGACTACTGAGGCCTTGAGCGTGGCTATCGCGGCTCCTCCAAGTGAGGGAGAGGCGAATGCTGAGCTCTGCCGCTTCCTCTCCAAGGTCCTGGAGCTCAGGAAGAGCGATGTAGTTTTAGAGAAGGTTAGTGTGTCCCCTAGACATCATAATGGTTAACTCATCTAAGCCTGTGAATTCTTCCTGTTGAGTTTCCCAATTTCCTCCATCTGGAGGAGATTCCAGAGGAGTTTCTACTTAACTCCTTAGCCGCTCCATTGCCATATTTCCTTTAAAATTTGGCCCCACACCTAGTCTTTCAGCTCCATCTCAGCTCATCCTGTACAAAGAAATGGTAGGTGGTTTCCCTTGAGGTAGCTCCAGTAGTGAGAGTGTTAAGCCTGGTGACCCTCCCCCTCATCATACCTCCCTGATCAGGGAGAAATTCCTAGGAAGAGGGAGATAGTGGCCTTATGGTAATCACACTTTCAGAATTCCTCTGGGGAAGGATTTCTAGACCCAGGTTCCCAGATGTCACCCAGACTCAGGAGTCTTTGTTTTGTAAAGCTTTGTCCTCTAGGGCTATGCTCTGGAGTCAGCTCTGTAGGCTCATTGCCTCATAGGCTGTACCAGAATAATATCTGATTGGCTGCTTACCCTCTATCCACTCCTCTCAGGCAGGATATTTCATATTTTTTGCTCAGGTGTCAATTTGATTGGTGCAAGCCTTTGCATCCCTGTGATAAGTCCCTGTCTACTCTTTCCTTTCTGTAAAGGTTGTTTCCAAGCAAATGCTTTTTCTAGGTGTGCTAAGTAGTTGTATAATCTCAACATTGTCTTAAATGGTGGTTTTTCTTATTTTGGTACTGACGCAGCTTTGATGGAGACACAAAGGCAGCCTGGGGCACCTGAGTTGTGAGCTGATGCTATTTGTTCCTTTTGTCCAGGGCAGTAAATCTCGTGAAAAGGTGGTGAAGCTTTTGGCCCCCACAACACCAGAAGAAGTCTTGGAGAAGTTAAAAAAGCAAGTTGAAAAAGAATAAGATCAAGAAATGGAAACTTCATTTCCTCACAACTGTTCCCTGCTGAGAATAGAGCTGCTAGGTAGAAAGATGTTAAACAGAAGTTATAAACGTGTTATTCCAGAATATCGGCCCCAGAATCTCTGATCCCAAACAACTTGGAACCTCTTAGCTTGGTCCTGCAGCCTTATAAAGCTGCCAAATGGGAAGGACATAGATGATCCACAGATCCCCTTTGTTCACTGGTGGACCAAGGGTCTTGCTCATCTCTTTGGCAAATGAGAACAGGATTTCCACAGTGCTTCTGGAATCCTGGGGCTGTCTTTGTGACAGAAGAATACAGAAATATTTCTGGTGCTTTTGAAGAGCCACTGAACTTTTTCTGTGAAAAAGTGGCAATAATCCAGACTTGCCATTTTGTGTTGGTCATTTTTGAAGTCACTACAAGCAGGCAGTCACCTTCCGAGATGGTCGCTTCGCTCATCAGATTCATTGTTCTGATGCGTCTCCTGTGCCCTTTGGAAGAACAAAGCCTTCCTGCCACAGACTCTGGGTTTCCACCTTGTGCATGACTCAGGCCCTGGGATCCACCACCAGCACCAGAAACAAGAACTGGAGGTGATTTTCAGTGTGTGTAAAAGATCATCAGAAATCACATCTGTGTGCTTCAGAAATTAATAGTCTCGATTATAAATATTCAGTGCAGATTAAATTGACAAGATTATTGTCAAGTTGACCTGATTACTTTGCTCGTCAAAAATAAAATCCCAGGGGCCGAAGAGATAGCATGGAAGTAAGGCATTTGCCTTGCATGCAGAAGGTCTGTGGTTCAAATCCCGGCAACCCATATGGTTCCCCAAGCCTGCCAGGAGCGATTTCTGAGCATAGAGCCAGGAGTAACCCCTGAGCACTGCTGGGTGTGACCCAAAAACAAAAAACAAAGCAAACAAAAAAAGTGTATGTCTGAAATTCACTCATGAACATCTTTGTATCTGTAAATAAGCAATTAAAAAAATTAAAATCGTGCTCGCTTCGGCAGCACATATACTAAAATTGGAACGATACAGAGAAGATTAGCATGGCCCCTGTGCAAAGATGACACGCAAAATCATGAAGCGTTCCATATTTTAAAAAAAAAAAAATTAAAATCCCAGGGGCCAGAGAGATAGCATGGAGGTAAGGCGTTTGCCTTACATGCAGGACAGTGGTTCAAATCCCAGCATCCCATATGGTCCCCTGAGCCTGCCAGGAGCAATTTCTGAGCGTAGAGCCAGGAATAACCTGAGCGCTGCCAAGTGTGATCCAAAAACAAATAATAAAATAAAATCCTGATTTACAGTTGTTCGCTTTGTGTAAATAAATGAAGGAAATGTACTGAAAGAACAAAATCTTTTAACAGTTCCACATTCGGGGCCAATGCTATAGCGCAGTAGTAGTGTTTGCCTTGCATGTAGATGATGCATGATCCCAGCATCCCATATAGTTCTCCGAGCCTGCCAGAAGCAACTTCTGAACAGAGACAGAAGTAACTCTTGACACTGCCAGGTGTGACCCCAAAAAAACAAAACAATTACTCAAGGCCAGAGAGACAGCTCAGTGGGCTGAGCACTTTGCATGGTGATGGCCTGGGTCTGATCCTGGCACTGGGCCTGAGAGCCCATAACTAACAACAAAAACCAGTCAGGGTCAGGGATGTAACTGAAGTCACTGCCTTGCATGCATGAGACCCTGGGCTCAATCCCTAGCACAGCAAAAACCCTCAAGACCCAGGTCTGTGGCACATCAAAGCCTCTGAGCTATCTTCTTAGACCTTACAAAACTAGTTTGCAGTCTCTAGCAACTGGCCTGGAGTGGTATATATGGTTACATTCTACTGTGTAAGCTAAAAGACGCAAGTGTGTCAGCGTCTATACAGGTATAGACAGGTACCTGAGGCTAATGTAGAGAATGAGTGTCGGGGTTGATCCTTGCCATGGCCACAAGATTCACCTAGAATGGTTCCGCAGTAGCAGTAGCAGCACAGAAAGCATCTGCAACAGGTCTGAGCAGTACATAGGCACATGGTGTCTACACTAAGGTAGAACTGGAGGTGAGAAAAATGCTGGCTTGGAGCCATGAGGCTGGCTTTGTGCTAATTCAGAGGGAGGAGGCTGGATACTCTGGGGGAATTAAAGGCATTGGCAGTGGGGAAAAACGGTGAGATCACCAGCAGCTCTCAGATGTCACCAAAATACAGTAATTAGTAGGTGCCTCGGGACAGCATCAGCCTGAGCCACCCCCTGCCTGTGACAGGGCTGCGGCTTGGCATCTGCACCCAAACCCAGCAGCCATCAGAGGGCTGATCCTTGCCACCCACCTGCCCTTCCCCTTCCCTTGCTGCTGTCAGTCTGGTATTCTCAAGGGCTGGACTTTCCAGTGCTTGCATCAGGCCCAGAGCCTGCTCAACAGAGCATGCACCCTCTCCCAACCCTCCCCAAACCTGCAGGCGCTTAGCCAACCCTCACCTTCCCCCTTTCCCATTCTCACAGCACCTGATGCTTCTCTGCACCTAAGGACCTCACCTTGAGTACCCACTCTTTCCTGTTGGGGTTGGGGTTCTAGGGCTCCGGGATTGAGCCAGGGTCAGCTGCATGCAAGACTAGCATCTTACCTGCTGTATTATCACCCCAGCCTCTCATTTTAATAATTTAAACTGAAGATTGGCCTTATTTCTGTTCCTCTAAGAGACAAAATGATTGTGGTGGTGACTCACACCTAGAGTGAGCAATCAAGTAGTAGTCATGTGACAAAACCAAGAGAAGACTCAACTTTTTTATTCTGGCAACACTGAGGACCCAGCCCAGGAACTTCCAGTGAGCCCCAGAGGCGCCTCTACCTGGTGGTCTGGCCCTCTCACTGCGCCATGTGACACAAGTCAGCACAGTCTACAGTCAATCAGTCACACTGGGTTTGAGAATGAGCAGCATCTGACCGTGTGCATCACCCTTACTTACCTAACACAGCAAAAGCATTTCCTAGTCAACAAGTTTAATTTCAGAATGGAACAAGAACTCCTAAAGGAGGTGAAGCAAGGAAAAAACTAAACCAAGTCCAAAGCATGATGAAGTCATGACGGAAACAAGGTGGAGGCCGAGCAATGGGATCTATGGCCTTTTAGGTGATTTAGTCCCAGGAGCTGTCACTGCTTTTCTAGTAAGATGGAACTTTTCTAACATCAAATTTTAGCAGAATAAACAATGGACTCTCATGATTCTGCAGAACCAGCCGCCAAAAGCTACCAGGTGAGTCCCATGCACAGCCATGACTGTGGTGTCAGTAGTAGCCATAGGGAGGTTGCCGGTAGCCACAATGTCCGTACTGTGGGAGGTAGGAAGGGGCTTGTCTCTGCTGCTGGTAATTGTTACCCCAGGACCGGCCATGCCACTGTCTGTCGTTGGACCATCCCCGCCGGCCATCCCCTCGGAAATGCCTGTTATCTTGTGACCTGCAAGGACACGACAAGAATGTTAGGCCTTGTATTTAAATGCTTTGCAGCAATACCTGTTCAAGTGCTCAGGGGCTAACTCCTGAGGTGGAGGGCAGTGTTACTCCCTGCAGTGTCTGGGGAACAACAGTGCCAGGGATCCAAGCATATGCTCCAGCCCTGTACCATCTCCTTGGCCTTTATGCTTCCCTTAAAAAAAAAAAAAAACAGTGAGGGGGGGGGGCGGAGAGTAGCATGGAGGTAAGGCATTTGCCTTTCATGCAGGAGGTCATCGGTTCGAATTCCAGTGTCTCATATGGTTCCCCCATGCCTGCCAGGAGCCATTTCTGAGTCTGGGGCCAGGAATAACCCCTGAGCACTGCCAGGTGTGACCCAAAAACCACAAAAAAAAAAAAAAAAAAAAAAGTGGGGCTGGAATAACACAGAGGGTAGGTCATTTGTCTTGCACAGCCAACCTGGGTTTGATTCCAAGAATCCCATTTGGTTCCCCGAGCCTGCCAGGAGAGATTTCTGAGCACAGAGCCAAGAGTAACCCAAGTGCTGCTTGGTATTCCCTTCCCCCTCCAAAATAAAAGGTGACATCACTTTCCAGTATTCTTTTTTTTAGAGGGGAGTTAGTTTTGAAGCCACATTTGGTGGTCAGGGGTTACTCCTGGTTCTACACTCAGAAATAGCTCCTGGCAGGCTCAGGGGAACCATATGGGATGCTAAAGATTGAACCCATGTCGGTCCCAGGTCAGCCACTTGCAAGCAAAAACCCTATCAGCTGTGCTATAGCTCTAGTCTCCTCTAGTCCTTAATTTTATTCGTTTTGTTTTTTTTTTTTAGGGCCACACCCAGCAGTGCTCAGGGTGACTCCTGGCTCTGCGCTCAGAAATCACTCATGGGAGGCTCGGGGGACCATATAGGATGCCGGGATTGAACCCAGGTCAACTGCCTGCAAGGATAACACCCTACCACTGTGCTACCCCTCTGCCCTCACCCCTGATTTTATTCTTGATTTGTCATCAAATACTCAGGAAACAAGAACACACTTTTCCTACCATAATAGAGGCAGTGATTCTAAACTTTCCTAAGATTTCAATCATTCTTCCAGTATTACATGTATTTGGCAAAGATCAAGAAACCCAAAATCGGGTGGTTCTGAGTCAACTGTTAGAAGAAACAGCAGAGTAACTTATTTTTAGTGTTCTGAAATCTCAAACAGAAGAAACTTACAGCTTATCAACTATTTTCCATATGTGAAACCAAAACAATGCCTGCTTCATGGAATTTAACAAACGTTTTAGAGAACACCTGTTTTTTTTAACTGCTGGTGGAGATGGTAACTGAATCCATGGCCTTCCACATGCTTATATACTTAACCACTGTACCGGACCCCTAAATACAGACACAACCCAAGATTCAGAATTCTGAAAATGTATCTGCAAAGACATGGAGAGGTCACAGAAAAGATTTTTAAAAAAAAACGAACACACACACACACACACACACACACACACACACACACACGAATAGCAAAGAAAATAACATGGTGCCAAAAATTAATAAAGCAAGCACTTTCTCTGTACCAGGCACTATTTCCGGATCCAAGACACTTATCAAGCAAACAATGCTCCCTCTGTCCCAAACACTTTCTGGACCAGCAGGTCTTATCTGTGCCCCCTTCTGGGCCAGCTTCATTGCTTGTCTTCACTTGATACGTACCAGTTCCCCCTGTTTCTCTGGTTCCCACCAGCTCTGCTATTCCACTCCTCAACAATTGGCGGGGTCTCAGGAGGGCGCTTTAAGTACTCCTGGAATTCTTGGTCCTCTTCTGTGAACCTCTTGGAAAACATCTCTTCCAAATTGCGCAAAGTTTCTGAAGTGTCCGTCATGTCGATATCCTGTTGTTTCAAATGGTTTTTTTTATTTGAAATGTAAAAACTAACAATCTTACTAGATAATAAAAAACCAAGACAATTTCAGACAAAACAAAACAAAACAAAACAAAACAAAAACACCCCAAGTCCCTCTATCCCAGGCAGCATTCCCCAACGCCGTTCGTGCCTTGGAGCAGCCGAAGCCTGATCTCCAAGTGACCCCAGGAAAAAGCTACGCCAGGGGAAAGCTGGCATGGAGCTAAATCGTTTGCCTAGCACGCAGAAGGATGTTGGTTCGAATCCCGGCACCCCATAGGGTCCCCCGCAGAGCCTGCCAGGGGCGATTTCTGAGCGCAGAGCCAGGAGTGAGCCCTGAGCACTGCTGGGTGGGACCCCAAAACCAAAAAGGAGGGAGGGCGACCGCGCAACCCAACGACCCAAACCTCGGCTTCGTGCCACCCTGCAAAGCCCGCACCCTGACATCTCCCAGGGGTCCCCCGGTCTGGGGTCCCACCTGCAGACACGAACCTCCCCCAGGTCTTCCCGTGCCCCCAAACCCGCAGCGATGCAGAGGGTCGCAGCCCGCAGGCCCGGTCGCCCCACGAGCGAGCCTGGGCGGGCCTCCATGGGAGCAGCCATGGTGGGGGATCGGGCCCTGCCCCGCGATCCTCCCCTCCCGTCCCCGCTCCGGAGCCGGAGGCCCCAGGCCGCGCGCGGGAACCTACCGAGACAGCCGCCACCCACGCCGCAGACTCGCCAACCAGCAGCTCGGCCGCACCGGCGGGCGGCAGACGTCACTTCCGCTTCCGGGAGGAGATCTCGCGAGATCTGGGCGGTGACTTTCGGGAAGAGAGGTGCCGGGCACCTTCCGGTCGGGACTGGCGCGCGCGCGTGCGTGTGTGTGTGTGTGTGTGTGTGTTGTGTGTGTGTGTGTGTGTGTCTGTGTCTGTGTGTCTGTGTGTCTGTGTGTCTGTGTCTGTGTGTCTGTGTCTTGTGTCTTGTCTGTGTCTGTGTGTCTGTGTGTCTGTGTGTCTGTGTCTGTGTGTCTGTGTCTGTGTGTCTTGTCTGTGTGTGTGTGTCTGTGTGTGTGTGTTAACACTGGGGATAATCTCCACAGCAGCCCTGTGGATCTCAACCAATTCCTAAAGAGCTCTTTTTTGGGGGAGAGGTACTCAACTTTTATTATTATTATTATATTATTATAGTATTATTCATTATTATTATGTTTTTGGGTCACACCGCAGCACTCAAGGGGTTACTCCCTGGCTCTGCACTCAGAAATCATTCCTGGCAGGCTCGGGGGACCCTATGGGATGCCGGGGTTCAACCCACCCGTCCTTCTGCATGCAAGGCAAATGCCCTTACCTCCCATGCTATCTTTCCGGCCCATGTCATCAACTTCTTTGTCCAGATCTGTTTTACTATGTGCACCAGGAAAGGAAACCACGCTCTACATTTCTTATAAAAATAATAGTAAGGCGGAGATGTAGAAGGGAAAAGAGAAATTTAAAAATTCCTTTTAAAAAGCTCATTTTTTTTTTAATGTCCAGAGTGATAGGACTGCAAGGCAGATTGTTTGCCATTGATGTGGCAAACCCAGGTTCAATCCCTTGGCACCCCACAGGTCCCACAAGCACCGCCAGGAGTGATCCCTGAGCATTGCTGGGTGTGGCAAAAAAGAAAAGTGGGCTTTTGACTTGCACGCTCCCTACCGGGGTTCCATCACACACATCCCATATGGTCCCCTAAGCCCAGCCCAGGAGTGATCCCTAACCACTGCAAGGTGTAGCACAAAAACAAACCATAAAATCAAATCACCTTTTCTTTTTTTGGGGGGGGGGGGAGGAATGAGGTAATCAGGCCACACCCCAGCGGCATATTCCTGGCCTCACAGAAATCGCTCCTGGCAGGCTCAGGAATCATTTGGGATGCCAGGAGTATCGAACCCGGGTCAAGCCATGTGCAAGGCAAACACCCTACCACTATGCTATCACTCCAGCCCCTCACCTTTTCTGATGGTGACAAATCTCATGGTGTTCCCTCCCCTGATTTTATTTGTCTGTAAACAGAGTAATAATACTTGCCCTTCTCTGTTTTATAAAGTTATTGTAAGAATTAATTATTGCCTATTTAAAGCGCTTTGGGCTCCTTGGGAGTGAAGGAAGATGCTATAGAAATGTTAATGATGCCACAAGAGGGGAAGAACATCTCAGTGGTGACAAGTTCTTGATCTAAAGGCCTTCCCAGGGCTGATAATTTATCCTTGACTACTGCCACTAAGCCAGAGAGACCCCCATTTCCCAAGGATGATGAGCCAACTACCATCTCTGTTGACTCGAAGTCTGAAAATGGCTCAACCAGAGATACCCACGCACCTTACCTCCAACCCCAGTTGAATGAGTCTTAATCAGGGTCACGCATGAAACTATCCAAACCAGGCTGAGGGTGAAACATGTATAGTCTGGCAGTCTATCTTGCATCTCCCTTGCAAGTTGCCTGCTAGAACTGTTTTGTGTTTTTGTTGTTATTGTTGTTTTGGGTTTTGGCGCCACACCACCCGGCAGCACTCAGGGATTATTCCTGACCCTGCACTCAGAAATTCATTCATGGCAGGTTCAGGGGACCACATGGAACACTGGGTATTGAACCCGGCTCTGTCCCTGGTCAGCTGCATGCAAGACAAACGCCTTACCGCTGTGCTATCCTCTCTCGGCCCCTAGAACTGTTTTGTTTTGTTTTTTTTTTTTGTTTGTTTGTTTTGGTTTTTGGGCCACACCCCACGCGGTGCTCAGGGGTTACTCCTGGCTGTCTGCTCTGAAATAGCTCCTGGCAGGCACGGGGGACCACATGGGACACCGGGATTCGAACCAACCACCTTAGGTCCTGGATTGGCTGCTTGCAAGGCAAACGCCGCTGTGCTATCTCTCGGGCCCTATAAATGTTTTTTTTTTTTTTTTTTTTTTTTTTGTTTGGTTTTTGGGTCACACCAGGCAGTGCTCAGGGGTTATTCCTGGCTCCAGGCTCAGAAATTGCTCCTGGCAGGCACGGGGGACCATATGGGACGCCGGGATTCGAACCGATGACCTCCTGCATGAAAGGCAAACTTTACCTCCATGCTATCTCTCCGGCCCCACCTATAACTGTTTTTATTGAGTACAATTACTACCCACAAGTGGGGCAGTAAGGACAGAGTAAGGG
The DNA here is from genome assembly GCF_024139225.1 of Suncus etruscus. NCBI lineage: Eukaryota > Metazoa > Chordata > Mammalia > Eulipotyphla > Soricidae > Suncus > Suncus etruscus. Next base: position 9,882,562 of record NC_064858.1, on the reverse strand, counting down.
TGGATAGCTCAGGCTATTCAGAGCCTGTCCTGCCCAGATTTTTTTGTTTGTTTGTTTGTTTTTGGGCCACACCCGTTTGATGCTCAGGGGTTACTCCTGGCTATGGGCTCAGAAGTCACTCCTGGCTTGGGGGGACCATATGGGATGCCGGGGAATCAAACCATAATCCATCCTACGTTAGCGCTTGCAAGGCAAACACCTTACCTCTAGCGCCACCTTCCCGGCCCCTTGCCCAGGTTTACATATAAAACAATCTTTGTTTTGGGCAAAACCAAGTTGTAAACAAACAGATGAAAGAAACCAGGGATGATCTTTATTTTGGGTCAAATAATGTGTAACCTAACAGTTATAGATTATAAATCTCTAATGGTTACTCTCTAAGAAAACGTTTTTTTTTCTATTTTGGGGTCACACCTGACAGCACTCAGGGGTTACTCCTGACTCTGCACTCAGAAATCGCTCCTGGCAGACTCTGAGGTCCATATGGGGTGCTGGGGACCGAACCAGAGTCCATTCTGGGTCAGCTGTGTGCAAAGCAAATGCCCTACCACTGTGCTATCACTCCGACCCCCTATCCTATGACTTTAATTATGTGGAATCATTTACAAAATCCAGATCCAGTTCTCCCAGTCAGTGTGCTCTTCCATATAAAGTGTCCTTTGTATTGGGTTCCTGTCAGAATTGAGGAAGTCAGCTCATGCTAATACAAGGATTTTTGCTACCTGAGTCTGTTTACCATAGAAACTAGTTGATAACATCTAAAAAATCAGGGAAGGAAGATGAGCTATCTTAAGGATTAAATAGTTGTGAATGGAACCTAATGGGTTGGATTAAAACTTTTCCATTTTTTCAAACTCATGATTGGGATCCATAGATGTTTTAGCTCTTTTTTCCTAATGTTTGTTATAAAAATGATGAACTATGTTTTTTAAGTGGAAGAGATTAGAACTCTGGTTGCATAAACTCTGTCCATTTATTTCCATTTGACAGACCCCATCCCAGACCAAACAATGGCTTCAGTGTCCTTCCTGACCACTTCCTCCGAGTACTGTTGGCTCTCTCTAGTCACCTGTGTCAGCATCTAGCCCCAGCCACTTTGGCAACAGATATGCATCTGTCTCTAGAAGGTGTCTCAGAAATTTGCGGAGAATTTTTAAGAAAGAAAGAAAGGAAGGAAGGAAGGAAGGAAGGAAGGAAGGAAGGAAGGAAGGAAGGAAGGAAGGAAGGAAGGAAGGAAGGAAGGAAGGAAGGAAGGAAGGAAGGAAGGAAGGAAGGAAGGAAGGAAGGAAGGAAGGAGAGAGAGAGAGAGAAAGAAGGAAGGAAGGAAGGAAGGAAGGAAGGAAGGAAGGAAGGAAGGAAGGAAGGAAGGAAGGAAGGAAGGAAGGAAGGAAGAAAGAAAGAAAGAAAGAAAGAAAGAAAGAAAGAAAGAAAGAAAGAAAGAAAGAAAGAAAGAAAGAAAGAAAGAAAGAAAGAAAGAAATATGCGGAGAGGCTGCACCGTGTCCAAAATATCAGTCCCTGGGGCTGGAGTGATACCACAATGCATAGGGCATTTGCCTTGCACATGGCCAACTAGGACCAACCCAAGTTTGATTCCCAGTATCCCATATGGCGCCGAACCTGCCAAGAGTGGTTTCTGAGCACAGAGCCAAGAGTAATCCCTGAGCGCCGCTGGGTGTGAACCAAAATCAACAACAACAACAACAACAACAAAATCACAATTCCTCATGCCCACTCCCTCACTCACATCTGAATCTCTCCACCAGGTAAGTTTCCAGAATCTTTGCAGAGTGGTGGACATTGAAGTGTGTATCAGAATCATTCCTGAAACCCTGAAGTTTGAGTCAGGATTGTGCCTCTGATAGGAACTTCTGCTCCTGGCCCTGTTTTCAGAGGCATGTCTGCTGGTCTATAGAAATGTCCTGTCTTCGGAGAAATAGCACAGTGGTGTTTGCCTTGCAAGCAGCCGATCCAGGACCTAAGGTGGTTGTTTCAAATCCGGTGTCCCATATGGTCCCCCGTGCCTGCCAGGAGCTATTTTCTGAGTAGACAGCCAGGAGTAACCCCTGAGCACCGCCGGGGTGTGGCCCAAAAACCAAAAAAAGAAAAAAAAGAAAGAAAAGAAAAGAAAGTCCTCTCTAGCACATGTCCAAAGGTGAGTCCGCCTTTCTTCCTGGACTTGTTCAGTCTGGCTCTGCTTTCACTCCAGAGACTGCTTCCTCTGGTTCCCTAACCCAGAACTCCAGTTGCAGTCCTGGACTCCTCCCTCTCACTCCACATGCCCATTGTTTTTCATTTCCTGTGGACTCAGCTCTTTCTCCTGTCTGCCCACTCTCCATTCTGACCTAGTCTCCTGGGCCTTAGTGAGAGCCACTAACTAACTGGTCTCTGTAGCCAATTCTCGCCACTGCAAGCAGAGTGTTCTTCCCTTATTACTGAGAAACATACAGAAAAAACGGGGGGGGGGGGGGGATAATATACCAGTTCTCACGAATCTGCCAGGGAGCCCAGAGTAGGATCTTTCTCAAACACAAACCTAATCATAATCATCCCTTGATCTGCCACCTCTTTGGGATTCCCAGCTATGTCTGGTGGATAGTGGAAGCTCCTTGATGTGGAATTACAGCCTGTGAGGGTTTCGTTCAGTTCTATCTGTTGGGTCTTGTCTCCTGTGACTCTCCCTTAGGGAACCAAGTTCACAGTTGTGTCTGTCTGTTGGAAGTTTCAGAAGTCTTTGTGCCATTTTACAATACAGGCTCATCTGTCTGCAATAATCTCCTCTCTGTTTCTACTCAGAAAATATTACCGGTCTGTCACCCCCAGGTGTCCTTCATCAAACAGCGACATTTGGGTCCCATCTTGCAGTAGAACTGTTTCTTCTAGCGAGTCAGTCACACATTTATTGCCATGCTGTATAACTTGTTTGCATCCACCCCAATGATAGACTCGGAGAGCAAGGCTGTCATTTCATCTCCGTGACCAAGTATCAGCTGCGAAGCTGGTACTCAGTAAATGTCTTTTGTTGTGGTTCCTACCTTCCTTTTCGTTTTTATATTTGACTCTTCTTTTTTTTTTTTTTTTTTTTTGGTTTTTGGGTCACACCCGGCAGTGCTCAGGGGTTATTCCTGGCTCCAGGCTCAGAAATTGCTCCTGGCAGGCACGGGGGACCATATGGGGCGCCGGGATTCGAACCGATGACCTCCTGCATGAAAGGCAAATGCCTTACCTCCATGCTATCTCTCCGGCCCCTATTTGACTCTTCTTTGCCAAAATTACTCCCCTGCCCTACCTTCATGAGCGACATGGAAACTGCTCAACCCCTATACATAGCATTTGTGTTCTCTGCATACCCCTTTAAAATATCTCCTGACCCACTTTCTTGAATCCACCTGCCTTCATGCCTGCCATCCCTGCTTGAGTTTAAGGATCACAATTCTTGCTGCATGTTGTGTCTGCATCTCCAACTCAGTACAAGGATTCATCACCACCCACCCAACCCCCAAACATCAGTATGAACCCTCTGAACATTAGTGAAGGAGTTTAAAAATGTTTGACTTCTAGGGCTGGAGTGGTAGCATAGTGGGTAGGGCATTTGCCATGTGCCTTTGCACCTTGCACGTGGCTGATCCAGGTTCAGTCCCTGGCATCTCATATTGTCCCCAAGTCTACCAGGAATAATTTCTGAGTGCAGAGCCAGGAGTAACCCCTGAGTTCTGCTGGGTATGACCCAAAACAAAACTAAACAAAAAAAAATTGCCAATTTTTGAATTCTCCTCTGGGTCCAGACCTGTGTGACTCGAAGTTTCCAAAATTCTTATGACACAGCATAGATGTTTTCTCCCAGCATATGGTCAGAACAGTTGATACACCTATTCAAATAATTGGCAGATAGAGAGGGAAGCATTTAACAAAGTGAGTAGATGAGCTCGATTCTTCCTGAAGACTTGGAAACATGTTTGGCCAAGGAAGGGTGCCCAAGCTACTATGAGCAAGTCCTGCTCCCTAGTGGGAGCCAAGTGCTCCCCCAAATGGCACAAGTGCCTTGGAGTTTCTCATGAAGACACTGTACAGCCTCCTGAAAAATCTTTCCCATGGGATGAACTCAGATTTCACCTTTGATTGGCTCCTTTTTGTATTTCCTGTATTTTTACCCTAAATTTACTTTTTTTTTTTAAAGCTAAATACAAAGTATAGTCGCTGACTTTCTGTCTGTTCAGTTAGAACCTAGTTAACCCTGATCTAAAGGCATGAGGCGGGGTGGAAGCCGGCAGAGTCCAAGTGTGACTCAGGAGTCAAGCATGTTCCTTGCATGTGTGAGACCCTGGAAAAGAGTGGAACAGAACAGAGCAGAAGTTCTCAGAGACCCTATGACCTTGACACTCCACAGCAATTATACAATCCAGAGAAGAATGTTCAAGATGCAGGACAGAAGCATTGAGAAGTCATTGTGGGTAGTTTCCACATAACATCTGCATTGTTTAAAGGAGTCCAGCATAGTGCTAGAAAAGGGCATGACAAGGCAGTTCCTCAGGAGATTCCAGAAAAGTGACTTTCACAGGAGGTGGGGCTCCAGTAAATAACTCCGTGGTGTACCTCACCTTGTCCTCTCCTGTAAAATCACGGCACGTTTGTACCTCCAACCCCAGGTGAACGAGTCCAGACCAGGCTGAGAATGAAACACAGGTATTCTAGAAATGTTCTATCTCATACTAAGAGTTGCCTGACCTAATGGTCATTTTTATTGAGTACAGATACCACCCCTAGGTAGGGGAGTAAGGACAGATTGCTTAGGCTATTCTGAGCCAGTCCCATCCAAGTTTGTATGTAAGATAGTCTGTGTTTTGGGGTAAAATCAAGTTGTAAGCAAACAGATACAGAGGAACCAGGGTTGATCTTTGTTTGGGGTAGAATAAGTTTTTTTTTAACTTTATTGATTGATTGGTTGGTTTTTGGGCCACACCCAGTGTTGCTCAGGGGGGGGATGGGGAAGTGGTCACACCAGAAATGTGTTAAGGGCTTTACTCCTAACCTCTGCACTCACGGAATCATTCTTGAAAGGACTTTGGGGACCATATGAAGTAACCAGGCATTGGCTGCATTGCAAGGCAAATACCCCTCCTCTCTTCCTCTAGCTCTTCATCCCTTGTCCCTTTTTTATGTTTTGCTTTCCGTTTTTTTGTTTTGTTTTGTTTTGTTTTTTTGGCCACACCGGCAGTACTCGAGGTAATCCCTGGCTCTGCGCTCAGAAATCACTTCCTGGCAGGCCTCAGGGGATCATATGGCAATGTCGAGGATCAAACCAAGTCAGTCGCATGCAAGACAAACACCCCTAACCACTGTGCTTTTTGCTCTGGCCCCAAAGCCTGTCCTCTTTTAAAATGAGTTGTGAGATCCCATCCTTGGGGGAAGTGTGCATCTGTCTCTGGACCCCTGTAGATACCAGTAGGTCTGACCTTTTCCCTCTTGTCAGAGAGGATTCTGCCTTTTTCACAGTGGTAGAGAACTTTTCCTTGACAGAACATTTCTAGCAGGGTCAGGAGGAAAGGTCATCGGCTCTCAACTGCCTCTAGCCTCCATGTGTCTCTTTGACAGTTTCCTCACCTCTGAAATGAGTATATATAGTGGTGGTGGTTTTCCACAGTCCCAATGAGTGTGTTTATCAGCGTTAGCAAACCTTCTCTTTCTCCCCCATTCCTTCCCTCATGTTTTCCAAACCAAAGGAAACACCTTCTGACATGGTTGTGTTGGGACAGGAGGTATTTCAATGTAAGCATTTTTGCAATAGTGCTGTGGAAATATTCGGGTCCAAATTGTGCCTGGCCACCACTGTTATCTTGCAGGGCAATTTTCTTAATGCCCAAGCACAAGTCACCCATGTTTTAGCCTAACAGTAACCTGCCACAACACACACACACACACACACACACACACACACACACGGCTATCCTCTACAAGCACATCTCAGGTGAAGGGTGGACCTGCCCAAGCTTACACAGCAAGCAGTGGGTGTGAGGCTGGAACTCAGCTCTCTTTTCTGTGGAGACGGTACCCAGGGTGGAGCAACAGCTATGCCTCTAGCCAGGTGAGAGATCCTGCGGATGTTCTGAGGCTCTCCCTGAAACAAGACCACATGTAGGTCCCATTAGGCATTGCTCCCATCAGCACTGCTGGGCTTCAAGAGACTTCTAGGACCGATTCATAGTTACCATCACTTTGCTTTATTCCTGAAGCACAAGAGATCAGGACAACAGATAGGAACCTACAGGCTGGTGTCTCTGGAGATACCACACAGTGAGGCATCCTCTCAAGGAAAGCATGGAGGAAGAGCAAAGGGAAAGAGGACCACAGCTCTGAATGGATCTCACCCACTCCCCGAGTCTTACATTTCTCTGAGCCAGCCAAAGCTCCCAGAAGTCAGATTGATTGATTAGAGTTTGGTGGCCACACCTGCTGGTGCTCACTCTTGATAGGATTTGGGGAATCATTTGGATTGTAGGGGATGAACCCAGGTTGTCCACGTGCAAGGCAAGTGCCCTATATACTGTCCTATTGCTCTAACCCCAGATTTTGTAGTCTCAAAGACTGGCTTGTCCTGACCCAAGCTGCCAACATTTTCTAAAATACATTTCTAAAATGTCAAGCAGGACCTGGAGCTGGTCTTCCCCCACGGATCCTCTTAGCTTCCACACGAATACATCAAACCCTGAATGAAGAATCAGGGAGGACATTTGTTTGATTCCTCCACACCCCCTGCTAGCTTCATCATACAGATAATCGTTGAGTATTGCTCTACTTCTCTCTCCTGGCACATTAGAGGGGAGCGCTACAAAGGGTTTGACTGCCCACAAGTAATAATAGCACACGCACCAGGAGACTGCCCACATGCTGGCCCCCGAAATAGAACAACGGGACTGCCACTCTCCCTCCATGGAAGCCAGGAGTGGGCAGAATAGGAAGTGCAATAATCTGTGGGGTCCAGTTGAGCTGGGGGTACAGAGTGATGCTGCTCATTAGAGCCATTTCCCAGGGAGAATAGTGGGGTTAGATTCACCAGAACCTCTTTCCAATCCCCAAAGAGGTGAGGGTGCCCCGTTAGCAGGGCCCCAGGAGAAATTCCACCTGCTGTGGGCAGTGCAGGTGTCTGGTGTCCCCTCCGCATTGGGTTCTGTGCTGTGACCCAGTTGGAGCTCAGGGGAGGCCGTAGTGTCTTCCACTCTGCACCTGCCCCCCAAATCAGAGTTTGGCTGGGACCTGGGGGTACATAGGGCTACAACTTGCTGTCCATGGTACCTGCTGTGGGGAGCCAAGCCAGGAGATGGTGGTGTATGACAGGGTGGTACATTGGGCAGGAAAAACTGGAGAGGCCTCAGGGAGACCCCCAAGTCTAAGCCATTAAGGGCAAGCAGGAGGCGCTGCTGCGAAGAGCAGAGGCGAATGTAGTCTGACTACAGGCACTAGTGTCAGCGATTTGGTTTCTGGTCATGCAGCGTCTGGCTGGGCCCTTTCTTAAGACCCCTTCCCAGATCTAACTTGGCCTATGAACTCAATGCCCTGAGCGAGCCTCCCAAGGATGCGCATCTTGGGGGAAGGGGGTGCCCCCCTCTGTGCCGGGGGACTCATGGCCTGACTCCAGGAGCTTCCAATATCCCATCAGTTCTTAGACCCTGACTCAGGAGGGAGGATGTCACCTCATTATGCTTCTCAGCCCTCAGTTTCAATCCCCAGCACCTGCCAAAATGAGCAACTAAAAAACTAAAAAAAGGAAAATAAAAAAACAACAAATCAGACATGCTCTTCCTCAGCCTTCATCTCTCCTCACTCATCTGAACACAGTGGTCTGATAAGAGTTGGTTTGGGAGTTTGAAGGGCAGTGGAGCTCCCCATAATACATGGTTGATTAAGGCAGGCACTTCAATGCTCAGTCTGCTGTGGTAGTTTCTGGGTGCTGGGGAATCACACTCGGGGTCTCATTCATGCAGAGCAGTGTCCATGACCTCTCCCCCGGCCCCCTGTGTGAAATCTCTTCTCTGCTCTGATAGAGAAAGCTCACGGAGCCCCACTAGAGCAGAAGTGCTGATGGAAAGCGCATGGACTGTGCCCCCACTTTCTGGGAATGGAACCTTGAGGAGAAAGTAATGTGGGTGACATGTGCATGTGTCCAGTTCTGTGTGTTTCTGTGTGCCACAATTAGAAAAAAATTTTATGTTTAGGAAACCAGCTGAAGAAGACATGGGCATGGTGAGAGACCAGCAGAGGTGAAGTCACATATGGCAACTGAATGGGACGGAAAGTGCATGGCTGGCACTGAGGCTGCTTCATGTCTATTGGCAGGTCAGATGGCAGTGGGGGAGAGGAAGCAAAGGTATGAGCAAAGTGGCCGTGTCAGGAAGGCAAGTTCTGTGAGGCAGAACTGGCGGGCCTGTGTGGCGGCAGTGAGGAGCTTGGCTCTGCCTGTACTTGGGCCCACTCCCTGCCCACATCTGGTGGCACAACACAGGACAGGAAACATAAGGAAGCCCCATCATAGCCCTGAGGTGTCTTCCAGGAAAAGATCATTTTCTGGAACAGGGCTGGGGCAGTGCTGGACTTGGGCCACAGAGCAGATGCCAGCTCTTCAACAGGCAGCTGGCATGGATGAGGGCACCAGCCACCCCCATCGGGGTAACTGATGGGAGGCTGGTGCCTTTGAGGAACACATTTCTCACCCTTTGCCCTACGAGGTTTCATTGGTGGGGGACATCTCACTTAAAAGCAACTGCGTGGTGGAGCTGAGCTTTATGCAGGCAGAGAGGCAAGGAGCAGAGCCTGGAGGCACCCTCTCCAGGCTGTGGGGATGATGGGCCCTGCCCCTCCATCTGGGTCGACTCTGGGTCCTAGTAGGGTCAATACAAGCTCCAGGGAAATGAGGGGAAACCCATGTGCTCCTGTTCTCTTTGGTTGGCTTCCCTTTGTTGTGGTGGTCATGGCATGGCGGTTCATACACAATGCTGCAACAGGCACTACCATAATCCAACACCCCCTGGGTTCGTTCTGGGCATTCCAAATGGTAGAGCTGCTGAGAATCACACTTGGCATTGGGACAGCACTGGGAATTGAACTCACAGCCTCCTAACTGCAAAGCTTTTAGTTTTTAGTTTTTAGCTTTTAGATTTTTGCTTTTAGTTTTCTAGTAAAAGTCATTTCACATTTTTTGTTTTGTTTATTTTGTTTTGTTTTGGGCCCACATCCAGTATATTCAAGGGCTCACTCCTAGTGACCTCGGTGGACCATAAAGGGTTCTAGGGATTGAACCTGAGGTGGTCGTGTACAAGGCAAACACCCCTACCTGCTTTATACTATCTTATCTCTCTGGCCCCCCAAAATTACTTTAAAAAATAGGACTGGAAGGCCCGGAGCAGAAGTGCAAGTGTTAAGGCATCTGCCTTGCACTGCACTAACTAACCTAGGACGAACCGTGGTTCTATCCCTGGCGTCCTATATGGTCCCCCAAAGCCAGGAGCAATTTCTGAGCACATAGCCAGGAGTAACCCCCTGAGCGTCACAGGTGTGGTCGAAAAAATAAATAATAAATAAATAAACAAACAAATAAAAATAGGGCTGGAGTGATAGCACAGCAGTAGGGCATTTAACTTGCACACTGTCCACCTGGGTTCAATCCATGGCATCCCATATAGTCCCCTAAGACTTCCAGGAGCGATATTTTAGTTCAAAGCCAGGAATAACACCTGAGTTTGGTGCATAAAAAAAAAAAGTTTTTTAAGAACCAGAGCAATAAATAGTTTATTTGCATATTTGCCTTGTACATCTAGGTTTGTTCCCATATGGGTGATCATCCCACATGGTCCTCTGAACACTACAAGATGTGGCCCCAAAACAAGACAGAAAAAATGTTGGAGGGCTTTATGGAGAGATAATGGCACAGGGGTTTAGCACTTGTCTTCTATGGGATCTACCCTCTCTTGAGTCCTGGCAATGCACTATGGTCTCTGAGCATTTGCTAGAACTGACTCTAGAGCACAGAGCTTAGACGTGACAGTCTGTGAGCACCACTCAGGTATAAACCCAACACCCCCCTCATCCCTGCAAAAGAGACATTTGTTGGAGCTAAGTCAGACTTCAGCAGGCCGACCCTGGATGCAGGCAGGCTTGTACCTTAGGCTGTGACTCCCTTCACCTGTGGCTCTATCACTGCTTCTCCAGCCCCTCCTCTGCACCTTTAAACATTTTTCTGGGGTTCGTATACAGCCTCACCCAAGCCCAGTACTCAACTCTCCCTTCTGAGGATGAACTGGCCGCCCTCACTTTCTTTGGCATCCTCTATCTCTTCTGGTCCCTCTCCCACCTCAGCAAGGCTACTAGAGTCTGCTGGTAGTCCTTCCGTGAGGAAGCCCACGCTCTCCGGGATCTCTGTGTAACCAGGAACCCCACCACACTGTCCTCACCTCACACTGTCTCACTCATAGTATGTCCTCACACTGTCTCTCTTCCACCTAAACTGCTGAGGGTTCTGGAATCTGGCCTCGCCTGTCTAAACTGGCCTTGCCTAGCACACACAGGACACACGGCCACTAATCCAGTAATCCAAAATGTTGAAGACTCTGCTGCTCATCCCACTTCCTCCCCTTCTCCCACCCAGTGCTAGAGCATAGGTGGTGCTTTCTGCCCTACTCACTAGACTCTCACCACTGGGCATCTTGCCACCAGTTTCCCTCTCCTGGGCTCTAGTGGCCTAGAGGAGTCATGGCTGGTGGTGGTTCCATGTTGGCTTCACAGGCAATCCTTGAGGGGTGGTGTGAGGCATGACTGAGTCCTGTCACCATTTAGCAAAATCCAGTCCTCTACAAAGATTGGTGCCATTTCCATCCAGCTATGGGAAAGCTTTTCTTTTTGTTTGTTTGTTTTGGGCCCAAACGCAGCAAGCAGCAATGATCAGTGATTACTCTGCAGTCAGGAATAACTCCTGGTTGGTGTTGGTGGCCTGGGGGGGGGGGGAGGCAAAGACGGGGGACAGCACTGAGGCTTGTTGGTCTAGTCAAGGTATGTTCTCCCATTGTGTTATCTTTGTCAACACTCTAGCCACCACAGTGGGGGTCAAGCAGTGCTCCCATGCACCCAAGTACCCAAGGGTGGTGTCCAGAGTACCCTGATCAGGTTTAGTACATTTGGGTGTTTTCTCCAGACCCACTCTCACCCCAATGGATAAAACCCAGTGGCCTTACACTTCCAAGGCAGGAACTTTTCACCACTCGGAGCCCAGTCTTGAGAACTGATCTTCACGGGCAGAAGAAAAACAGACCTGCTGATCTCTGGACCAGCAATATAAGAAAATAAGAACAAAATTGATAGTGGCAGGTACATAATAAGCCTGGTTTTGCCACTGAAAAAAAAATAGAAGCCAGGCTTTGAAACCAGCCCAGTGAGCCAAGGGTAGCACTACTTTTTAAAAATAGAACTGAATAGAAGTCTGAGTGCTTGCAGGCGAGAAGAATTCTGCACAACTTTCTCTTTTACATATACACATCCCTTGTTGCCCTTCATTTCCTTTTTACACTGAGACAACTGGGGTGAAGGTGTGAAATAAAGCCCGGCTAGGCTGGCTCGGGGTTTCTCTCTCTCTCTCACTTGGAGGTACCTCTCCTGATTACACTGGGATTGTGGGTAATTTGGATGAAGTTTTGTCTTCCTCACCACCTGTGAGAGGGCAGGTGCTGTAGTACCCACGTACTCACCTGGTCAGGTGAACCTGCAGTGCCATTTCTTCGCCCCTGCTCTGTTCTGGAGTGGCAGGAGTCCTGGGCAGACGCCAGTGCACATCACCTAGTTCTCCACTCCGTTTGGGTCAGGTGTGGGTACTTGTTAATCGGTAGTTTATATTACGACCCTGTATGCCATTGTCTGTGCCATGTCCCCTGCTCTAGCCTTGGTGGCTGGGAGCCCTGCCAGGCACCTTCTGGTCCCTCTGTCGCCCTCTTCTTTCCAGTTTCTGGGACCACTTGCCCCTTTCCCAGCATGACAGGAGTCTCTTGGCTCACCTTCTATCTTCCCAGCCCAGACACATGCAGGACCTGGCTTGGAAGCTTTGGAAAGTTGCCTGTCTGGGCATAGGGGACACCTGGCATCCTCTGGGAGTGGGCACGACTGCCCAGAGGGACAGTGGGGCCAGAGTTGTCTCGGCTGTCTTGGTTTCAGGGCTTGTACCACTCTGGGAGCCGCCTAATTTCCCCTGGCGTGCCAAGTGAGCACGGCACATTGCCCAGCGCCTGTCTATACCTGCGGCCAGACGCAAAGCCTTGACTGCCCCACAGAACAAGCAGAAATCCCAGCTCCTGGCCTCTGCTGTCTGCCCCGCACCTGACTCCAGGTCCATTCACACAAGATTGCATCCCCATGGCTCTTGTATTTCTTCCAGGGGTCTCCTGTTCAGGAAAATGCTCACCCTCTGTCTCGCCTCCACCCCAGGCTGGACTCCAGGTTAGTGTGGGGTACCTTGACCTGTCCTTCTCTTTCACATCCTCCTGCATTAGCTCCTGTCTCAGCAGAGACGAACTCTCAAGTCTCTTGGCCTTGAAAAGACACTAGGCCTGGCTCAGTGTCTAGCCTGCCCAGATCACAGCCCTTTACTGCAGGCCTGACACAGACTGACTGGGGGAGAACACACCATTTCAAGACTGTCCATGCAGATGTGAGTGTGGTGGCCTTTCTCTGGAAAAATTTGAATCTAGGGTGGAGAATGTGCTTAAGCTTGTCTAGAGCACCCAATTGGTTCTAGGGAAGGCCCCCAGAGCCAGGACTCAGTCTGATCTTGTTAGGAAACCATTTCCAATGGCCCATCCCTTTCCTCTCCTCATCCTAGTGAGATCCGTTGTCCCAGGGGCCACCAGCCACCATTACAGCAGCGCCCACTGCAGCCAGAGTCAGATCACTGAATGCTGCCAGTCCAGCTTCTGCTGAGCAAAGAGAAATGTGGCAGAGGGGCGGGATCTTGGGCTCTGTGCCTGCCCAGCTGGCTCCTACTTTTGTTCCCCTTTCTGCCCTGGCCTGGACCCCCAGAACCAACCATAGTTCTGATTTCAGTTGGTTGTGTGAAAGGGCCTTGAGAAATGGGTACTGGTATGGTCCTGGCTGGCTCAGTCACTCACACGTTCATTGGCACTTTGGGAGGACTTGCTGGGCACAGGTGGGAGAACTCATCCGCATAGGTGGGAGGACTTGGGCCCAGGTGTGGGGAGGGCTCACTGACACGAGGGGAGGACTCTTGGGGAGGACTCATGTGGCCTTGCGGTCTGGTTGGGTGTGCACTGTGCATGCATGCGTGCAATTGTGTGTGTGTGTGTGTGTGTGTGTGTGTGTGCGCGAGTGCACGTGCGCGCTTGCCCCAGCAGCACAGTTAAGCCACTAAAGTAAAAGTGTCCAGGTCAGTAGGGTACATGAGGATCACTACCTGACCAGGCAAAACGGTGGGGGAGGAAGAGAAACAGAAACAGACAAAGTGGGGCCGGAGAGATAGCATGGAAGGTAAGGCGTTTACCTTTCATGCAGAAGGTCATTGGTTCAAATCCCGGCATCCTATATGGTCCCCCGTGCCTGCCAGGAGCAATTTCTGGGCGTGGAGCCAGGAGTAACCCCTGAGCACTGCCGGGTGTGGCCCAAAAACCAAAAAAAAAAAAAAAAAAAAAAAAAGAAAAGAAAAGAAAAGAAACAGACCAAGCTGAGAACTTTCCAAGCAAAGATGACAGCAGAGCAAGGTCCTGGGTGCAGGAAGCCTGGGGGGCAAGTGGAGACAAGTGGAGGCAGCAAGGATGGTCCAGGGGACAATGGGAAGGTGACTGGAGGGCATGGATGAGAAGGGACAGGGCACAGCTGAACAGATTCAATTGGGCCTTTCCAGAAATGCCAGGTTGGAAGTGACTCCGGGTGAGGGGTGAAGGTCAGGCGCGCCCCTTTTCTCTCCCCTCTCCTGTGTACAACCAGCACACGCAGAAGCCAGGGACCTCAGCTGGGAGCAATCTGCGCAGGTAGATTACTCCCCCTGCCGCGGATCCGGATCAGGGTTTCTGAAGCCCCCCGCAGCTGCTGAGGGCGTAGATTGCGCGGACGGGGCTGGGCTGCCGGGCAGGTGTCGCCGCAGGACCGGGACCCCCTCCCGCGCCCGACCTCAGCCGCAAGTGCGCCCCCGCGGGGAGTGGGACTCGCCGACCGGCCCAGCAGGATGACGCTTCTGGCGGCGCGGGCCGGGCCCCCGGGGGGCGCGGAGGGCTGCGGCAGGGCGGGGGGCACGGCTGGGGCACGGGGTTACGTAAGGCGCGGGCGGGGGCGGACGGGCGGGCGGTGCCCGAGAGCCGCCCAGTGCCTGCCCGCCGCAGGCGGCGGCCGGTGCGCGCAGCCGAGGGCATGGAGCAGCGCCGGGGCTGAGCTGCCTGTGCTGGGGGAGCGAGCGGGCCGCAGAGCGAACGCCAGCGGCCCCGTCGAAGATGGGGTGAGTGCGCCCCGAACCCCTTGCAGAAAGAGAAAGACACACAAGGGAGGGAGTCGGGACCCGCCGTGCGCCCAGAGCGCAAAGCGCGCCGGCACCGTGGCCGCCCGAGCCCCGCGCCTCCAACGGCCAGTGGGCACCGGGGACCCCAGCCTGGGCAGGCCACCCCGCGGACCGCCTCCGGGCGCACCTTGGGAGTGTTGGCAGCGGTGCCCAGTGGCGATGATTGGGTGTGGGGAATGTTGCCAAGAGGCGGGAGCGAAGTTTTCCTGGAAAGGGGGCGCGCCAGATGGGAATGCACGCGCCACGCGCCCTCCCCGCGGTGGGCACGCCGGGCACCTGGTGGTGGTGCTGGGGGGGACCCGAGCGACATCCCCGTCTTTGCCCGTCTTTGCCCCCAGCCAGCCTGGAGCGCAGGGTGGCATACATATCCCCGGCGGGAGGGATGGGCACTCCCGACGGTAAAGCAAACCCGGGGCGCCTCGAGCTTTCTCCCCGGAGAAAGCCCATCGGAGTTGCGGTATGCCACCATCTCCCGCTGGCTGTCGGGGTGCTGGAGAGGGTGTCGGGGTGCGGACCAAGAAGAGGGTGCCCCTGTGAAGCGGGGGTTGGGGGGCAAGCACCGGCCCTGGAGCTGACCCAGACCCCGATGGAGACCGCTCCGCGCCCCTGGGGATGGGGTGCGGCGTGGGAGGCTGCTTCGCTTTTGCGCGGGGGTGCGGGAGGAGGGGCAGGGCGTGGCTGGACCCCCCGCACCCCCTTGCGTGGGAGCTGATCGCGCCCCCGGAGCCCTCCCACACTCTGCCAAGAGAATGCCTCGGACCCCGAGGCGCGATGCGACGCGACGGGGGGAGATTAGGCTCTGGGGCGCGCGGGGGCGAACCATGACCGTGGCGGACCATGAAAGGGCGTTCGTGGAGCAGGACAAGCTTTGAGGCTTTCGGGATTTCATAGGTAAAGAAAATGTATGTCGGGAAGGAGTTGGCGAATGTAGGTATCGAGATGAAAGATAAGAGCCGATCTGGTCATTTTAACTCTCCCCTCCTACAACCCCCCTTCAAAGCCTGTGTGATCAAAAAACAAATATTGAAACTCAGTATGATCAGGATCAAATCGTTCTGTGGAAATGAAAACCGTTTACTCAGGAAAGCTTAAAGGAAATGTCACAAAAAAAAAAATCTTTAGTTTGTGGAGGAAGCAGAAAGGAACCCCCCCCCCCCCCGGAGGATTCTTTTTCTAAATGGAACCATGTCTCTCTCTCTTTTTCTCTCTCACTCTGTCTCTCTGTCTCTCTCTGTCTCTCTATCTCTGTCTCTCTCTGTCTCCTCTGTCTCTCTCTCTCTCTCTCCCCACCACACCTCTCAAGAGAAGCTGTGACCACTCTGGGAGCACAGCCACCCTCATCCACCTGTTCAACACAGACAACCCCTCCCCTCCCGCCATGTCCCTTCCCCCCTCCCTCTGTGTCCCGCCCATGTCCCCTTCCCCGTCCTCTTCTTCCGAGTCCCCCATAGCCCCTTCCTGTCCTCTGTGAGTTCTCATGGCCCCTTCCCTATTATCTTCATATCCCCACGGCCCCTTCCCGTCATCACAATTTTCCCACTTACCAGTCCCCATTAGCTCCATGTCACCACATGGCTGCATATTGACACAGGGCTGAGGCCAAGGCCAGTTGAGCAGCTCAGACAGAGGTGGGTGGTAGGCTGGGCCCCAGCATCGTCCTTCCAGAGAGTGGACTCCGATAGCAGAGGCAGGGCAGTCTGAGGGTGCCTTGCCTAACACCCACCCCTTTGGTGCACCTGCATGGCTGAGGCTGGGGGTGCTAGGAGCTATTTTTCGACCCCCCACCACCCGCCCAGCCTCTCTGCGGGAAGAACCCCCTCAGAGTTGGCCTACTCTCCTCAGCAGGCGGGCGGTTCTTTGCTTCTGTATTTGGCTCTGGTGAATCACGCAGTCAATTTGAGGGTGCAGACGTCTCCTTGAAATCCTGCTTTTAAGTCCCCTGGGTATAGACCCACAAGTGGAACTTCGGGATCGTCTGGCAGGTGTATTTTTTTTTTTTTTTTTTTTTTTTTTTTTTTTTTTGGCGTTTTTTGGGCCACACCCGTTTGATGCTCAGGGGTTACTCCTGGGCTATGTGCTCAAGAAAAATCTGCCCTGGCTGCGGGCGGAACCTATGATGGACGCCGGGGACCGGGATACGATCACCTGCGAGTCCTTTCCTTGGCTAGCGCTTCGCAGGCAAGCGACAACCCTGACCTCCAGCGCACTACCCGGCCCGACAGGTGTATTTTTAAACTCTCCAAGGATCTCCTGTGTTTGTCTGTGGTGCGTGTGGGACCTAACATAAACGCAAGCAGCATGAAGTATGCTGATGGAGTGCGGGCATAACGGCACTAGATTCTGCTTCTCCAGAATCCCTCCGCATTCCTCTAGCACTCCTTACCCAAAAATGTCGACACGGATGGTGTGTACTGTCCCCAAGAATGGCCACACACCTACCTGCCATCTTCTTATACTTCTGCCTCCCACTCCAGCTTTGTCTTGTCCAGTAGCCACTTCCCATGCATCCACTTCCCTGTATCTTTCCTCCTCTGTCGACTTCTGAGTGAGCGGTTGTTGGCCAAGACTGGCTCCTGCCATCCCCTGAGGTCTTCCCACCCCCCTGGATGCTGCATCTCTGTGGTCCCCATGGGCCTTTGTTGCCTCATGCCCAGAGCCCTTGATCACCCTCCAGTTCTCTCCTCCATGGTCCCTAGGGCCTGTTCAGCCACCCTCAGCTGCACCTTCTGCCCAAGTGCTCCCCACTGGGAGTTGGATCTCCCCCAGCCCAGGTTTTGTAAAGTGAGTCCAGGGCCCCAGATTGGGAGCAGGTGCACCCCCTGCTGTGTACAGAGGGGCCAGATGTGCCATCCCCACCTTTACTGAGAGTCCGTCTCACGCCTCACCAGCTCTGCGTCCTGTGGTCTTCTCTGAGTAATCCCCGGTAATCCTACTTTCTCTGAAGTCTCCCTAGTAATCCTAGCCCTGGGCTAGACTAGCAGGCACCCCTACATCTTGGGTCAGTGTCTTCTGAAAGCACCCCATAACTGTAAATGCCCTGTGAGACAGACCCTGCTGTGCCCCCTTCCCTGTTTCACATTGCCTGGGCGGGGGGGGGGGTCCCTTCCCAGTACTGATCCCCTGCAGAGCCCCTTGCCTGCTCCATATGTGCCCACCTCTCCTTGGTCTTCAGACTTCGTATTGAATCACAACCCCCCCCCCTTTGCTGACGAATCGCCTTTGTCTCCTGCATGCACATAGTGTCTGTCTCTATAGCCCTGTCCTAGATGAGAGCATTATATGCACATTCTCTGCCTGGTGCCAGTGCCACCCTCCAGGCAGGCTCTTCAGCCCCAGCCCTAGACTCAGGCGTGTTTGCTTGGCTCTGCTCCAGAGGCCTGGCCAGAGAGAGGCCCTACAGGCTCTGGGGTCCCCTTTACTACCTGTAGCTGTATTATCCTCCATGTGAGGCTGCCTGCCACTGAACTAACTTGACTTGGGGGGGCCCTGCTCCTTACAGACTATTGAGGCTGTAAGTGATACTCCACCCCACCACAACTCCACCATCAGAGCTGCTCTGACTTCAGCTGTGCCAATATTTACCAAACAAGCCGGCTGTTTGTCTGGCTTGGGTTTCACTCCGGGGTGTCTTTTGTTCAGCTGGGTATCACATTGCTGCTGGGAGCCCCTTGATCCTGGTTACCCAAGCCCTTGCGCCTTGTGCTGTGTGTAACTCCACAACTCTGTACCCCCCTGCTCTGCCTCTCCCTTCCCTCCGTGCATTTTCCATCCCTCCTGAGTCCAGTGCCCCCAAGCTCAGGGCCAGTGACTCAGTCTTGCCACCTTAGTGTGTGCAGGTAAACTGCCTGAGTTCCCAGGGGGATTGTGGCCTGTGTCCCTATTGTGGGTATTTTGAACCTGGTGACCTGAACGTTTTCCTTCTCACCTCCTGTCTTCAGGATGCTAGTGTGTTGGGGTACACATGAAGCCCCCCTTGGGTGCTGGTTCATGTTTTAAAAAAGGGAGCCAAGGGGCCAGAGTGATAGCACATCGGTAGGGCATTTGCCTTGCATCGCGGCCAATCTGGAATAGGACCCCACTTTGTTTCCCAGCATCCCATATGGTCCCTGTAGTTTGCCAGGGGTGACTTCTGAGACGCAGTGACTTCTTGAGGAGTAACCCCTGAAGAGCCAATGGGTGTGACACCAAAGAAACCAAAAAAAAAGGGGGGGTGGGGAATCAAGGCACACACAGGAGTTCTGTGAGTGTAGACTGAATGTCCCCACCTTCCTGGCAAGGGGGCACTCTGCTGGGGGCCATTTCATGTTGGAAGAGGCCTCTCTGGAGGGCAGCGCCCGGGCAAAGAATGTGCATATATTGCTCTCACCCAGGGGGCACTGTGGAGCCAGAGACACAAGTGCAGAGGACTAGGCGACTCGTCAGCAAAGGAGGTTGACCCAATATGGAGTCTGAAGGATGGAGAGCAAGGAGGCACTTGTGGAGCAGGCAAAGGGTCCATTAGCAGGCACTCCCAGTCACAGAGTCAGGAAGGAGCTCAGAGATGTGAATGTGAGAGAGGTATCACTCAGTGGTGCCCACATGCAGAGGGCTCATCCCCAACGCCTCCATGAATTTTGAGGTAAGCCCAAATGCTGCTAATGGTGGTAGTCTGAGGTGGGCCTACCGCTGATGTCTGTCTGTATAGGTCAACCAGAAGGTCTGTGCTGGAGAATGTGGAGGCATGTGGAGGAGCCAAGCGGAAGCCCCAGCCCCTGCGCCTTCTTTTTGCTTTAACCCTGCCCCCCCCCCTCACTGCCAACTTTTACTCAGATAGGTTGGAAACAGCTTTGCCTCGCTCTGAGCTGGGACATCCTGTCTGGGACATCCACCAGCACTTCACAGGGCCTCAGCCCAGCCCATGTCCCACAGCCTCCCCTGGCGTGCATCCCCACCAGTCTGCAAAGTGGAGCCTCAGAGCCATGGCCGGGCTCTGTCTCCACTGGTGGCCTGAGTGCCTAAAGTGCCCTGAGCCTGTGTGCCCATCTCTGGGAACCTGTTTGGCTCCCCCAGAACAAGGCCCAGGCATTTCCTCAGCACTCTGGCCCTCAGCATGCGAGGGACTGGTTATCCCCAGCTTGAGGACAAATTGGGCCCAAAGAGATACCACCAAAGGGGCTGAACCACCTCCATACGCCTGAGGCTGAGTCCTGGGACACACCAGACCTCATTCAGGGTCCTGGGACCTGGTTCCTGGGGGGCTAGCAAGCAGGTAGCCATGCAGTTAGGGATATGTACGCGCCCCCACGCGCGTGCACACACAAGCACTCTCTCTCTCACACACACACACACACACACACACACACACACACACAGGAGATTAGATTGTCACGCTGAAACTATACTTACCCAGAATCAATGTAGACATTCACCAACGGCTGCAGACAGTTTGCACACATTGTTTTTTGGAGGGGTGACATACCTAGTGTACTAAGGGCTGAGTCCTGGCTCTGTGCTCAGGAATCACTTCTGACAGTGCTCAGGGAACCCTATGGAATGTCAGATCAAACCTGTATTGGCCACACAAGGCAAGTGCCCTCTGCACCGTGTTATTCCTCCAATCTCTACACATAGCATTTTCCTTCATGAGCCTGGTCAATGTCTTGTTATTTCTCCTCTGAGAAATGGGGTGCCATGACACCCCCTGCCTCTATACACACATACATACATATACACACACATACACACACATAGGCTGAGGCTCAGACTTGGCCTCCAGCTATGTGGACAGCCTGAGCTGGGCATTGAGATGTGGGTTCAAGGGGCCGGAGCTATAACAAAGTGGGTAGAACGTTTGCTGACCCAGGTTCGATCTCTGGCATCCATATGGTCCCCCAAGCCTGCCAGAATCCATTTATGAGCACAGAGCCAGAAGTAATCCCTGTGTACCACTGGGTGTGCCACCCCCAAATAAAAGTCTATTCCAGGCCATAGGAGGCTGGTGGGGGCTATGTGGCCTGTCCCAGGGAGACCCTGGTCTGATCTCACCCTTAGGGGTGAGCTGACCTCCCTCCCTTCCCTTGTCTACAAGTGACCATAGGGACCCAATTAGTCAGACCCACTGCCTGGAGACTGGCCCTGTGGGCCTTTAATTAGGGAGACTTTTAATTGGGCTTGTGGAGAGAACTAGAGAAGGGGGAACAGGGGAGGATTCTATGTTCTGAGGGAGGGGACACGGGTGTGGTGCAGCTTGTGCAGGGTTGGGGGATGGAGCCGGATGGGAGGCTCCAGGACAGCCAGGGAGCCCCTGCCATAGTGGATGGGTGTTTACATCCTGACCTCTTACCCCCATGCTGTGCTCTGTCGAA
This sequence comes from Suncus etruscus, assembly GCF_024139225.1. Classification (NCBI taxonomy): domain Eukaryota; kingdom Metazoa; phylum Chordata; class Mammalia; order Eulipotyphla; family Soricidae; genus Suncus; species Suncus etruscus. The sequence goes on along the minus strand of NC_064858.1, from coordinate 9,861,683 downwards.
GAGCTGAGTGTCTATGGGCAGCCCTGGCCCAGCCCTGGCCGGTACCTGTCAGTCTGGAGGGACAGGAGGTCTTTGGGGGAAGGCAGGAGGTGGTACAGCTGGCTCAAGGGGACCTAGACTCAAAAGGGGTGCCCTTTCTTACAGCAGGTGGGTGAGGCTGCAGGCCCCGAATGGCAGGAAGGTCCACGGACAGGTGAGGCATGAGATGGGGTGTCAGTGGTCCTTTGTTTGCTTGTGATGCCTCCGCTGGGTCAGGCCTCCTCCAGGGCGAATGGAGGGCCACAGTGGGGGAGAGGGGAGTCAGGACGCCAGAAAGACTGGTGTATGGGGAATCTGTTGGGGTGTTTAGATGCTACTCATGGACCCCAGAAGGCACGGCTCATCTCAGGAGACTCTGCACTGGCCAGGCAAAGGCTGGCACCTCTGGGCTGTGGGTGCCACCTTGCTTCCGCCGCTGCCTGGGGGGATCCCATGGCTCTGCTGGGTGGGGGCAGTAGAACCAGCACCACCCCTGATGCTGATGCCCAGCCCTTGCATGTGCCCCAGAGAGTGGCACCGTCCTCGCTCTGGCAGCACCTAGCACTCCCCTCCCGCCCCCACTGTGTACCAGTAACCCCCTGCCAGAGATGCTGAGGGAATTGGCTATCCCTGCCCCCTGCTCTCTTTCTTGTTGACTTTCAGATCAGCTCTGCTTCACTAAGAAGGGAATATTCTGAAGGCTGGAATGGAAGTTGGAATCCCACAGCCTAATTGAAGGTTCTAGCACTTGTTTTCAGGGAGGAACTATAAAAAGCCTCTCCTTGGCTTCTCCCGTGAATTTGAAATGCTCTGAAAGCTTGGCCCACTGAGGAAGCTGGGCTTGATCTGTGAGCAAGGCAGAGTCTGGGAGAGCTTAGGGAGTCGCCCTCTTGGGAGAGCAGAGGTGCCTGAGAGCTTGTCTCAGCATTAGAGAGAGGACAGTTGAGGTCTTACTGGCCAAGAAGGCAAGTGGTGCTGTCCCAGTGGGCAGAGGTGCTGACTGAGAGGGCAGAGGTAATGCTTGCTGAGAAGACAGAGATGGTGCTAGCCAAGAGGACAGAGATCATGCTCCCTGAGAAGACAGAGATTGTGCTCACTGAGAAGATCAAGTTGGTGCTAGCTGAGAGACAGAGGTGTTTGAGTCAGAGAACAGGGCCCTCAGCCAGCTCCACTCCTGAGAGGATAGAGAAGGCCCTGTCTGAGCCCTGCAGCCCAGCAGAGGACTGGAGTGGTTCCTGACTTCATGCCCAGCCTCGGGGAGCCAGTTCCCCCTGCGTCTGTCTCTGGGTGAAGTGTGGACAGATGCCGGGAGTGGCCAGCCACTGGTCGAGCCGGAGCTGATCTCGAAAGGGTCACAGAGAGCACCATTGTGCTGAGGTATTGACTTAAGGCATTTCCGGGTGCTGGAAATCCCAGTTAATCTCTGTCCGACTTTCTCATACCCGCTGGCCTCTGAAGTCAGTCTGGTTCCGGAAGCTGCTAAGCAAGATCTGCTGGGAAAGGGAGCAGGTCTGTTGAGGGGCACCCGGCAGGTGGATCAGTGTGTTCTGTCGGGGACATGAGCCAGGGTGATAGCACTGAGGAAAGATGCGTGCTAACCTCCAGTTCAGAACCACCCCAGCACTGCAGGGATAGCCCAGGAACCCCTAAAAAAGGAGCACTAGAGAGCTAGTCAGTGGCCCACTGGCTGTCCGTCCACCTTTCTGGGCTGAGCTGTGTGCTGGGAGTCTGGCCACAAAACCAGGAGCCTTTGGCAGCAGGTATGAGCTTCCCCAAGGAGACCTTGCATGGAGACTCCTGGATTCAGCTTGACCCACACCCAGGCAGCAGCTCCAGACTTTTCAGTATCATGGTCATATGGTCTGTTTGTACAAGACACAGAAGTGGGCAAGAATGTTCCTGCTCAGTCGTGTACTTGACACTGCTGTTTCCCATGAGTGAAGAAGTGTCATACAGTAAAGTCACAATTTTCTCTCATTTCTTTTTTGTTGTTGTTGTCCTTGGGTCACACCTGGCAGTGCCCAGGGGTTACTCCTAGCTCTGCCCTCAGAAATCACTCCTGGCAGGCTCAAGAGACGACATGGGATATTGGGGATTGAATCCAGGTCTGTCCCAGGTCGTCCGTGTGCAAGGCAAACGCCCTACCGCTATGCGATCACTCTGGCCACTTCTCCCAGGTTCTTGCCTCTGCTCTACCAGGCATGGATGGGGCAGGGAGGGAGATGTGGCCAGGACCCATAGCTGACATGAGCAACAGAGAGGGATACGTGGAGTGAAGAGAGACCTTGAGCTGGAGTGTCACCAGGAGGAGACAGTGCTCAAAGCTGCAGGTGTGTGTAGTGGTCCCCTAGGACAGAACTGACTTTGAAGGCCTCGAAGGTGGGGGCCTACCTACCCACAGCTCCCTGAAAGCTGCCATGATCCTCATGATCATGTGCCCTAAATGTGTAGGCCAGCCTGTTCCTGCAGAGCCCCTACAGCTGTCTGCCTGCCCCGGGCACTGAGGGCCCCCACACCTGTTCCTTCCAGCTCACCCACTCACCCTTTGCCCTGGACATTGGCAGCAGTATGAGAGGAACTGTCCTTGCCAGGCCCCCTGATGCCATGTTCATGTCTCATCGAAACTCAAGTTAGCATTTGGGCTGACTGCTGTGGGGGGTGTCCTGCAACGGAGCACTTAGATCCCCCACAGCAGGGAACATTATGTAGAACCATGTCCGAGTGCCTGGGTCCCAATCCCAGGCATGCCAGGTTGGCCACTGCCTGTTCCCAGTTCTGTTGCAGCAAGAGCACAGAGCCAAGCACCACAGGCAAGAGGCCAGGGTGGGTGCGAGCAGGACTCTCCTCTGCACCTTACCTTCTGCTGAGAGATGTCTTGCCAGACCTTTGCAGAATTGGTTCGTGCTGAGTCGGAAACCCCTCAGAGTGAGAGCTGCGTCTCTGAAGTAGTTCCCATCTTCCCAATGCACATATGTGGCACGAGGTCTTATTATTCTCGGAATGATTACTGTCAGGTTTGTGAGCGTGTGTTCACTCGGTGGCGGGGAACAAGAGCTTACACTGCCTGCAGGAGCACTTGCCAGCCCCAGACATCTGCTTTCTATTTCAAGTGCCGTGGCTGGCCAGGGAGTGGGTCTAAAATGTACCCCCAAGCTCTGAGACCCCCAGGAAGACAGGACAAAATGGAGTGGGAAGGTGGATCTGCTGGGGGACATTCTGCTGGTCAGGGAGCCCCGTGCTGCACCTGTTTCCTGCGTGAGATTGCACGCTTGCAGAGACTCGAGAACTTCTCTGTCCTCAAGCCCATGCCTGTCCTTCCTCAGCTGCTCGGACTTGGGGACTTGGGGACTGTTTCCTAGAAGTTGGGGGTGAGCTTTACAAAGGTGTCAGAGGGTCCAGTGAGACTTTCCCCAGCCCACATTGTCCTACTGGATATTTTCTCAAGGCTCTGTGTCCTCTGTGGCACGAACCATGCTGCCTCAGCTCCTGTTTTGAGTGATTTCCAGCTGTACCGAGGTTGGTTCTGCCAATCTTCTGCCAACCAGACACATATAACACAGTGATTTGGCTAATAAAGAATTGACAAGACCGTATAGTGTGTGTGTGAGGGGGGAATGTGGTGGGGGCATCAAGCTGGAGCCCAGATGTGGTCACAGTATCTTTCTCATAGTTTTCCAGAATTGCTAAAGACTTTTCCTTCCAGGGGGCCAGAGTAATAGCACAGCAGTAGGGTGTTTGCCTTGCACATGGCCAACCTGGAACAGACCCATGTTCAATCTCCTGCATCCCATATCCCATATTCCCCGAGCCTTCCAGGAGTGATTTCTAAGCACAGAGCCAGGAGTAACCCCTGAGCACCACCGGTGTGGCCCAAAAACCAAAAATAAAAAAAATTTTAAAAAAGAGTCTTCCTGGGGGCCGGGCGGGGGCACTGGAGGTAAGGTGCCTGCCTTGCCTGCGCTAGCCTAGGACGGACCGTGGTTCGATCCCCCGGCGTCCCATATGGTCCCCCAAGAAGCCAGGAGCAACTTCTGAGCGCATAGCCAGGAGTAACCCCTGAGCGTCACAGGGTGTGGCCCAAAAAAAAAAAAAAAAAAAAGAGTCTTCCTTCCAAAGGGCCAGAGTATAGAACCAGGAGGAGAGTGTTGGCTTTGCGCAACATGACAATTGTAGACAATTCGGGCGCCATTATGTTGCCAAGTTTTCCCTTGATGGGGCTGACTGATGAAGGGATGGAGGATGAGGTCTTTCCCCTTCAGCTTGGAGCACACGTCTGCCACCCTGTTCAGCCGGCGGTTCTGAGGTGAAGCGGTGGATAAAAGGCTAGCAGACTGTCAGGCTTGTGAAAATATTAGCTTTATTCAGTGGACAAGACTGAAGCCCAAAGTCCCAGCCAAAAAGCCAAAAGCCTTCCACAGACCCTTGCTTTTATCCCTCAGAATCTGGTATCACCCCATGGTGGGATCAGGTACCATCCAATGGTGGGAGCAGAATCAGGTACCACCCTAGGGTGAGAGCAGAATGCCAGGTCACACCCTACGGTAGGGCACAATCACCGATCAGGGTAGGGTCAGTAACAATAATCCCATTGAAATGTTTACATGCACAACACATGACCAACCTGGATTCCATCCCCAACATCCCACAGGGTCCCCCAAGCTCTGCAAGGACTATTCCCTGTGCAGTGCTGGATATAGCCCCCCAAATTTTTATTCCGGGTTTTGGGGTGTCTTTGATTTGGTATTTTGTTTTATCAGCACAGGAATAAACTCAGGGCCTCAGACATGTGAACCAGTGTCTTCCCATGAGCCTCTGCTACCTTGGCCCTGAATGAGGAGTGTGTTCTCCATCGCAATGCCACAGTGATGGAAAATGTACTCCGGTTCTCACCCATCTCACCTTTCTCTCCTGAGTGCTTGGCTTCAGGATTTTATTCATTTCCTCACTCAACCAGACACACATAACACACTGATTTGGCTATAACCACATAAAAAATTGACAAGATCATATAGTGTGTGTGAGGGGGGAGAATCCACTGGAATAACTCAGAGGGAAAAGCAGTAGAAGTGGAGGTGCGTGTTTCCTGCACAGATTTGGTAAATGATGAGCGATGCATAGTTCCAGACACTGCAAATTTGAGAGCATCGGACGGCCAGTTGCAAGATCAGGGCCAGAGAGATGCTCAAAGGATTGTGTGGGCACTTTGCATTCATGAGGCCTGGGCTTGTTCCCAGCACCACATGGTCCTCTGAGTTTGCAGGTGCAACCTGAGCTCCAGTCTAGGACTGCACACTGCTGGCTGTGACTCCCCCGCACCCCCAAGAGTTGGAAGACTAAAATTTCAAAAATGCATAACCCTAATAGGGGTTCAGTTCCCAGACCCTAAAAATGTCCACGGGGATGTGAGAACCAGGATGGGACACCTGAGGTGGCAGCCAGAGGCTTGGGAACTGCGCCTGCTTCAGGCCAAGCGCCCTGGCTGGTTGCCCGCTGCCTCTCAACTCCTGGTGTATTGTGTCCTGCCCAAATGCAGGCTTTGCATGCGAGCCTGTCTCTGGTGACTCTTGAGCTGTCCTCTCATGCACCTCTCCTGCCTCCTGCAGAGAGCAGCCCATTTTCACCACCCGCGCCCACGTCTTCCAGATAGATCCCAGCACCAAGAAGAACTGGGTGCCCGCCAGCAAGCAGGCTGTTACCGTCTCCTTCTTCTATGATGTCACCAGGAACAGTTACCGGATCATCAGTGTGGATGGAGCCAAGGTACTGTCCCTAGTCCACCTCCCCCTCACTACCCCATCTCAAGCAACACAACACAGTGTTCAATGGAAGATAGAATCACATCTCTTGCTTTTTTCTCTTCTTCTTCCCACTGGTTTTCAGGGGTCACTCCTGGCTCTACACTCAGGAATCACTTCTCAGGGTACCATATAGAACGCCATGTACAAGACAAACATCCCACCACTGACTAAGATTGCTCTGGCCCCCTCTTGCTTTTTATTGTTTTATTTTGGGAAGCCATAGCTGAGGAGCTGAGGTGCTCTGGAACTATTCCTGGCTCTGAGCTCAGATCACTACTAGTGGTGCTTAGAGGACCCTATGGGATGCCAGGGATTGAACTCAGGTTGACCATTTGCAAGACAAGTACCTACCCCACCTGTGCTATTGCTCTGCCCCCCCACCCTGCTTTTTTATTTTCACACAGAGCTTTGAAAAGGCTGGATCTACTGTTTGCCTGTTAGCATGTCCGTCACCACCAGCAGTGGCATTTAAGTGCAGGGTCGAAGTTCCCCTCTGGGATGTGCCTGTGGCTCCTACCATATTGGGCTATCCACACTGTCAGCCTTCGCCAGCACAGATGCCCACCTGTGTCCACTTCATCCAGTGCTCTCCTTGGACTGTGTCCTTGGGGTCACACTCCTGCTTCTGACCTTGTTGAATATGGACCAGCTGCTATGGAGTGTGTGGTGGCCTAGGTGGCCTCTGAGGGGTTTTATCCTAGGGCTCATTTTGGATCCCCCTGTAGTGCTCTGGAACCTGGAGTCTCTCATGATGATGCTCATGCCAGTGCTTCAAGCTCAACAGTTCAATACTCAGCCTCTGATGCAGTGCTGTGCGGCCCAATGGGTGTCCAGCCCAGGGTGCTGGGGTGCCAGGAACCGACTGGAGACCCCTAGAATATAAGATGTTCCTCCAGCCATTTGACTCTCTCCCCCAGCACCCTGTCGGTGCTGATTTTTTCTGGGTGATGATTTTTCTGGCTCATCTGTCTTTCTGTCCCCTGAGTATTATTGTCCCGTTTCTATGGGAGCAACATCTAGGAAGATCCGTTGCCACCAGATTTGTGATCCATGGGAGAAAGTGAACCCTGGACTCCGAAGTCCTTTCTGGCTCAGAACCAAAGCCAAAGGAGTGAACCTCAGGGACTCCGCATGGAGCTGTGTGGGGCAGTGTGGGGTGTGTACAGAACCCCTAGTAGGGGTCCCGAGAAGGAGAACTTGGGCCGGCCCAAGGAGCAGCTATGGCAGCTTGCTCAGGGTGGCCTGTGCCTGGCTGTGTTTCTGCAGGTGATCATCAACAGCACCATCACGCCCAACATGACCTTCACCAAGACGTCACAAAAGTTCGGGCAGTGGGCTGACAGCAGGGCCAGCTCTGTATTTGGCCTGGGTTTCTCTTCTGAGCTGCAGCTGACAAAGGTACTTGCCCCTCCCTAGGTGAGCACATACCACACTTCAGAGGCTCAGGGGCCAAAATAGCTGGGGTTCAGGGTGTCATTCTAGGGACCACAGATCTGGAGTTCAAGGTCCTAGATGGCACAGAGCAATTTCGGGTCAGGAGGTGGGCATAGAGCCATGGTGCTTGGGGCTAGCAACATCCTTGCCAGTGTGGTGGGGGTGGGAGAATGGTGGCAAATGGGTGTCTTCAAGTCACTTTGGCTTTCACGAATGCTGGGCCCAAAGTGATCAACACAGAATTGCATTTTACACCACCATCCGCAAACTACAGTCTTATCTGAGACAGTGTTTCCATGGGTTCCAATGGCACCCCCAGCCGGGCCTCCAGGGTGAACCTTTGGACAAGGTGAGAAGCAGACAAAACTGCCCTTTAGCCCAACATATCCTTGGACCATGCCCATGGTACCCTCCTGGGTATATGCATGTGTGGTCCCGTACCCACATGTGTGCATGCTTATGTGTATAAGCATATGCACAGCCTGGACCTAGTGTACTCACAAAATAGTTATGTGGGCTGGAGAGCTCGCCCAGGGCTTAGGCACTTGCCTTGCTTGCAGCCAACCCCAGCTCTATTCCCAGCACATGCAGGACCCCTGAACGGCACGAGGACTGATCCCTGAGCACAGGAGTAACTTTATCTGAGCATCACTAGCTGTTGCCCCAAACACCCAAAACATGAAGTTTTGACCCTGTCAGCCTGTACCTCAGTGTGAAGGGAAGGGAGGTTGTACTGAGGGTGGCACAGAACTAGGACCCTGGGGGCCTGTGGTTCTCCCTCTAGGCAGCATGTGGTCACGGCCTGAACCAGAGACCATCCTCTCAGCTTTGATCCAGCGGTAGGGTTCTTGGCATGGCCTGCCAGGCAGTCCCCCAAGACCTGGGCCAGGTGCATAAGTCAGTGAGATCCCATTCTCAGCTCCATTTCTCAGCAACCATATCATGCTGGCCCAGACTTTGCCGCATCACAGAATATTCTCCACTCCAGCAGTGATTGTGATTGACGTGATTGCCTGAAGACTTTAAGGATCTCTTTTATTAGAAAAATACAGATGGGGCCGGTGAGGTGGCGCTAGAGGTAAGGTGTCTGCCTTGCAAGCACTAGCCAAGGAAGGACCGCGGTTTGATTCCCCCAGAGTCCCATATGGTCCCCCCAAGCCAGGGGCAATTTCTGAGCGCTTAGCCAGGAGTAATCCCTGAGCATCAAACGGGTGTGGTCCGAAAAGCAAAAAGAAAAATACAGAAACAGTGCTGGAAATGCTGGGGGCCAGGGATGTGCTCGGGTGGGAGAGCACGTGCCAGGCAGGCCATGCTACATGTGCTGGACACCATGTGCCTCACTCCCTCTCCAGATCTGCACCCTGTTGAGGCAGCCTGCTGACTCTAGATTAGTGTTTACATTTTGCTCCTTTTCTTCATCTACCATAGTCACTTGTTGATGAAGCACTTTGTAGTTTCCAAATGAAATTTATTTTTCAGTGTATGGGGTTACTTCTACCTTGGTGCTTGGGGGAATTTGAGGTACTGAGGGCTTGACACCAGGGCCTCCTGAAGGAAAAGCCTGTTCTCTGGACCCTGAGCTATCTCCTCGGAACACCTCTATGCTTCCTTCTCTCTGAAAACTGGCACATTAGTGCCAGTTCCCTGCTAGCATTCATGCAGAGGCCATTCAGTCATGCAGGCCCTGAAAGCATTTCAGATCTTAGCCATTTCTTTCCCCCCAATTTTCTGGATTGTTTTTCTCATGGCCCTGATTTGTAAGAGTTCTTGGAAAGGAATCTTCCCAAGATCCCTTGGGAAGTGTGGATGATTCTTCCTGGGGCTCCACAAGCTTCTCTTCTTCGAGACAGGGAGGGGCCCTTCTGAACATGGCAGGGTTCTCAGATTGTCCACAGGAGCCCAGAGGCTAGAGGGGGTCTGAGCCTGGCCAGTGGCATCGCCGGCAGGTCCAGTCCTTCGAGTCCTTTCCTTCTCATCTCAAGTAAAACTTTCTTTCCAAAATGGGACCGAATTGGTTGCTTGAACATTAAGTATCAGCCACATATGAATGCGATTGATGAACTTGAGCATCAGTCGGGTGTGGCCCCAAAACAGAAATAAAAAAGAGGGGCCGGAGAGGTGGCACTAGAGATAAGGTGTCTGCCTTGCAAGCGCTAGCCAAGGAAGGACTGTGGTTCGATCCCCTGGCATCCCATATGGTTCCCCCAAGCCAGGGGCGATTTCTGAGTGCTTAGCCAGGAGTAACCCCTGAGCATCAAATGAGTGTGGCCCCAAAAAAAACAAATACAAACACCAAAAAAGCAAAAGTCTTCTTCATGTTTAGTTTGCAGAGAAATTTCAAGAGGTGAGAGAAGCTGCCAAACTAGCCCGAGAGAAGTCCCAGGACAAGCTCGAGACTGGAAGTGACCATTCCCAGGCAAGTGTTCTGTCCGGAAGGGAATATGGCCATGTAGGGCCGGTTGCCATGATTTTCTCCTCAGGGCACACTGGAGGCTTTTTTGGTTTTGGGTGGGCTGTCACCCATTCTCAGTCTGTGTTTGCTAGAGGTCACTCCTAGTGAGCTCAGCACACTCTGTGGGCTGCCAGGGATTGAACCTGATGCAAGATAGGTGCCCTCCCTCCCCGTATTATCTCTCCAGCCCACTTATTGATTTATTTTAAAGTGGCTGGCAGTATTAGGGTGTCCTTGTGACATGAGGGAGCCAGCTCAGGGCCAGGGACTGTAGGAATCAGGTGAGGAGGCGGTGGGGACCTGGAAAGGCTGGACCAGGATAGCCCAGATTTGGGGCTGAAAGTCAGAGACCCATGTAAGTCATGGCTAACACTAGACTTGACCCTGAGCCTCACAGAAGTGATGGGGGAAGGCTCAGCTGCTCCCAGAGACAGAGGCAGCAGCTAGGGTATGAGCCGAACCCCATTATCGGGAGGAAGTGACTGGAGCCAGCAGAGTCAGCTCTGCAGAGAGGAGTGGGGGAGTCACCCACCTGCAGGGACTGTCGCTGTGCCTGTCTGACTTCTGCCCCCACAGCTCCGTCCTGGCTCTTTGTTCAGGGAGAGGGTCTGTGGAAGTGGATATATGTCCAGATATATGTGTCCATATATAAGTGGATATATGGCCAGATGGGCCAATGATGCCGAATAATCTTGAGTATTACCCAAGCAACGCTGGTTCCTGCCCCAAGAATCCCTGGCATCTGTGAGGCCTGGCTTCCAGCTTCAGAGGGACATTAGTACTCCTATGTCAGGTCGCCTTGGTTGGGTCTGAGCCACAGCTCTGGGCCCTGCTGTAAGCGTCCTGATGGGCCACTGCCCACCTTTGAAGGCCTGAGTGGTTTGAACTGAGCTGTTCAGGGGAGGGGCGGCTTTATCCAAGTTCTATATCCTGTGGAACTATGGGACAGGTGGGGCCCCATTGTGTCTGTGGGGCGCCCCCTGCCCCCTGCTCTCAGGCCCATGTCCCTGGCCCTGCCTGTGTCCCAGAGTGACGTGATGGGATGCACTTTGGCAGGAATCCAGTTGTGAAGGCCCGTCCTCTGCGCAGGCCTCCAGCGTGAATGGCACAGACGATGAGAAGGCCTCGAGGGATGCTGGTCCCATCCACTCGCACCTGCGCTCCGAGAACAACAAGCTGAAGCTGGCCTTGACACAGAGGTGAGGCCTCCGTGCCAGTGCCCAAGGGGTGTGGCGTGGTGTGTGGCCCCATTCCCACCTGCCTACCTGCCCTCCTGCAGTGCAGCCAACGTGAAGAAGTGGGAGGTGGAGCTGCAGACACTTCGGGAGAGCAACGCCCGACTGAATTCGGCGCTGCAGGAGTCGGCGGCCTGCGCTGAGCAGTGGAAGCGCCAGTTCTCCGTGTGCCGTGACGAGAATGACCGGCTGCGTAGCAAGGTGGGCGGGAGGGACCCTCGGTCTTGCCCTGGGCCTGCAGGTGACCCCATAGTGGGAGTGGCCTTGGCACACCCACTGCTCTCCTGGGCTCAGACAGGGCAGAGTAGTCCTGGGGCACTATCTTCCTTAGATTGCCCACCACAGCCGTGGCCCTCTGGCCTTGACACCCAGCCTGAGTCTCAGTGATCCACTCTGCAGCTGGGCCACCATTCAGTGGGGTGGTTTGAGGATGGTCAGTGTAACCCCGTGGAGGATTGAGGCCCTTAGGTGCTGCATGACTGCGGGCGTAGTGTGGTGAGTTTGGAGGTGTGGGATTGAGGTGGGAACATCCTGCTTGTAGTCCTATCCACTAATGACCTCTGTCCAACAGGCTTCTCCACTCCTTACACAAAACACTCATGCAGGATGTAATTGCCAATGAGGCCAGTCATTCTGGACCGACATCGGGCCTCTGCTTGTCACAGACCTTAAGCCCAATCTCACAGGCCTGTTTTTCTGACCATAGTGATCGGTGGTACTGGCACCAGTGGGAGCTTCAGGGAATGCTGAGACTGGGCCTCAGGCAGGAGGGTCCTGATAGCACTGGCCATTCCCACCTAGATTGAGGAGCTGGAAGAACAGTGTGGGGAGATCAACCGGGAGAAGGAGAGGAACAAGCCAGCTCAACAGGAGGATCGACAGCACTGGGATAGTCGGAGTTGCAGGAGAAGGAGACGGTGAGGGATTGGGGCATTCCAGGGTCCCTCAACCAGGGCAGACAGCTGGGGCAACCCAGGCACTGAGCTCTGCACCACACTGCTGGCTGGACAGGCCGCATCTGTGCCACGAGGTGGGACATGTGGGCAAGGCCTAGAATGCTGCTGTGTGGGGACTCACCCCAAGCCACCACACTATGGGGACCGACTGGGTTCAGACCTCATGACATGTTTCCCTGTCTGCAGACAGGGACTGTTTTAGAGCTTTTGTTCCTCTACTGTCACTTCTGGTCTCCCCCTCTGTGGGTGCCTCCTGCCCTCCTGCCAAAGCAGAGTATAGGCAAGAGTCCCAGTGGTCCTCAGACCATGGCCCGCGGGCCACATATTGTATTTTGTATCTGTTTTGTTTCTTCATTGCAAAATAAGATCTATGCAGGTGTGCCATAGAATTCGTTCATAAGTTTTATTTTTGCTATAGTCAGACCCTCCAATGGTCCTGAGGGACAGTGAACTGGCCCCTGTTTTAAAAGTTTGAGGACCCCTGACACAGAGCGAGTCTCCTCCAACCTGCAGGAGCTGAAGGACCTCCGGAAGCAGAGCGAGATCATCCCACACGTCATGTCTGAGTGTGACTATATCTCTGAGAAGTTAGAGGTGAGGTGCTAAACTCACTCTCCTCACTCCTGGGCAATGCAGTGGGTGTGTGTATTGTGTGGCGAGAGAGACTCTCTCCACTCTCAGCTGAGCCTTCTTCCCCTGGGTGGTGTCTGTGGTTACTGTTCACTCGGTGTCCCCACTCACCAGGCCCGTCTGCTGGCCCTGCTGGAGCCAGATGGCCTTCTGTCCCTTGGGATGGGCCAGGGGGCCGGGCAGTCAGACTTTCTGGCTCCTAAGGGAAGCCCCACCTAAGGCAATCAGCTGGAGGTGGGCTCCTGCCCACAGGCACCTCTGCCCAGACTATGCCAGAGGGGCATGGGGGATGCTGTTGTTCAGGGGCACACACACCCCAGGCTGTCCCCACACTCAGCTTCCTTGTCATTGCTGCAGGCAGCTGAGAGGGACAATCAGAACCTGGAAGACAAGGTGAGGGCCCTGAAGACAGATGTGGAGGAGAGCAAGTACCGGCAGCGCCACCTGCAGGTGGAGTTGAAGAGCTTCCTGGAGGTGCTGGACGGCAAGATCGATGACCTACATGACTTCCGCAGGGGCCTGTCCAGGCTGGGCACCGACCACTAGCTCTGGACCCATCCAGGCACTGACCATCAGCCAACGGCCCCATCCAGGCCCTGACCACCAGCCGAGGGCCTGGTGAGTTGCCGACCCAATGACTGCGTGGATTGCCTTCGCCTTTTTTCCTCTCCCAAAGGTTCTCAACTCAGGAATCCAGTGCAGGGCCGGCCCTCCTCCCACATCCAATGCAGACACAGGCCAGATCTTCTCCCTCCAGGTCTCAAGCACAGCAGCTCCCAGAACTTCCAGGTCTGTGGTCTTCCGTCTTTCTTAGCACGCACGGTTGCTCTACAACTGCCTTTTGCAGAGCCGGTCCCAATCATGGACACACCTCTGGGACATCTCTCCTGGCGAGGGCCTTGTGCTCCTGGCCCACCCCCAGGTTGTAGGGATGAGAATGTCCCCTCCTCTTGGTTTTCCTTCTGAGCCAGTGACTGCACTTTGGGATGCTCACACAGTGCCTGGCACACAGTAGGTGCTTAATAAATGTCTGTTGGGGGGAAACTTTAAACAGAGTTGAGTGTTTTAATCCGCTCCCCACACAGAAGTCCAGAGGAAACCCGTTAACAGCCATCAGACCTAAGGCTGAAAGTGTGGTCAGGCCCCCTTAGCTAAGGACTCTAGGCAGAGGGCCCTGGGACAGAGATCAGTGTCAGGAAGAGGATGGAGCTAGCCTGAAAATACCCAAGAGGGTGTTTTCAGAGGGGGTGATGGGCAGGGCCTTGGCACAGGGAAAGGGACATGTGGGAGAGCTAAGACGGAGCTCCTCCCCTCTCCAACTCCCAGAATATCAGTATTTAGGGGGTTGGTCTATCCACTGGCCAAGACAGTATAGAACAACATGTAAAAACTGGGCCTGAGTGATAGGGCAGCAGGAAGGGTGTTTTCCTTGCACAAAACCAATTCGGGTTCCATCCTGGCATCCCACAGGGTCCCCTGAGTACCATAAGAAGTGATCCCTGGGGCCAGAGAGATAGCAAGGAGGTAGGGTGTTTGCCTTGCATGCAGAAGGTCGGTGGTTTGAATCCTCGCATCCCATATGGTCCCCTGAGCCTGCCAGAAGCAATTTCTGAGTGTGGAGCCAGGAGTAACCCCTGAGCGCTGCCGGGTGTGACCAAAAAAAAAAAAAAAAATGATCCCTGAGCACTGCAGAATATGACCCAAAAACCAGAAAACAAAACAAATAAAGTGTAAAGGCTAAAAGCCCTCCTCCCCACCTGTGAGCATCCCTGAACCCCAGAAAACAGCCGAGATAGATGCTCACCACTGCGCACACCCTCCCCAGTGCCACTCTGTGCTGGATCAGGGGTGCTGCCCATTCCTGCAGCTCACCTTTGTCCCCCACGTTTGAACCCACTGGGTCAGTTGGCGCCACTGCCGTGTGTGTCCCTTGGAGTTGCTACACACCCCCAGCCTTTCTCATTGCTGCAGATAGTTCCTGGTGGAACCATGGGCATGGGCTGAGGTGCCGGCACCCCAATGCTGCCCCTGCCTTAACCTCAGGGACGCCCATGCCTTAGTGTTCCCACTCGCCCAGCCCCTGCTCCTGCTCATCCTCCTCTGAGTCTGCCGATGCCTTCTTGATTCGCTGTAGCGCAGCCTTGATACTCCTCTCCAGGTCACTGGTGCAGGGTACGCTGGGGCCCAGAGCTTGGCCCGGGACCACTTTCCTCAGCCGCACTCCGTGACGGATGGCAGCCAGAATGTCCTCCCTGGCATCATGGGGAGCCAGGTCTTGCCGCAGAGAGGCCAGTACCTCATCCATGGAACCTGCAGGGGCAGATAGGGTAGCTTGGCACCACAGCTACTATTCCCTGGGTTCCTGGGCCAGCAAGAAGCCCCTACCCTCCAGTCAGTCCCTGCTACTGGTTCTCATGCTCCAGCACATGCCATTGGGTGCCCATGTGGCAATCATGTGCTATAATCATGGGACACTGTTTCTTTTTTTTCTTTTTTTTTTTTTGTGTGTGTGGTTTTTGGGTTACACCCAGCAGTGCTCAGGGGTTCCTCCTGGCTCTATGCTCAGAAATTGCTCCTGGCAGGCACGGGGGACCATATGGGACACCAGGATTCGAACCGATGACCTTCTGCATGAAAGGCAAACGCCTTACCTCCATGCTATCTCTCCGGCCCCGGGATACTGTTTCTTACATGCCCACCACATACTACTTTGATCACGTGACATGCTGGTTCCCATGCACCTTTTCACTATATGATGAAGCATGTCCACCCCGTTCTTCAGTCACATGCTATGCTAGTTAGTTCCCACATGTTGGTTATCTGCTGTGTCCATTCCTGAGTCCAGACATCCTTCAGATAAACAAGCCCGTCTTCTCTG
Source organism: Suncus etruscus (assembly GCF_024139225.1). NCBI lineage: Eukaryota > Metazoa > Chordata > Mammalia > Eulipotyphla > Soricidae > Suncus > Suncus etruscus. Next base: position 9,846,282 of record NC_064858.1, on the reverse strand, counting down.
TTCAGGAGACTTCAGGGCACTCAGCTCACTGCTGAGTAGTCAGTAAGAAGAACCTAAGATACTCCCCCAGTCCTGCCACAGTGCATGAGCAGGGACACCCTGGGGTTACCTGGACCTCGGGCTCCAGCGGAGAGTGCAACGAGTGTCTGAGCAGATGAGTCGCACACCAAGGGCCTCGGTCGGTCATTGTGGTCATTGTTCCCCAAAGTCTGGATGTGCAGGCCCCGAGGCGGAGGACAAGCTGGAGGGGCTAGAGGGGGCGGTGGAGGTGGTGGCGGTGGCGGTGGCAGTGGAGGTGGAGGTGGAGGGGGTGGTAACACCTTGTCCCTGGGTGTGCAATGCATTTGGTCACCCAAAGGCGCAGTTGTCCTGGAATCTTGGAGTTCTGGGCTTGGCAGGTCGAGGCTCGGGGCCAGGGGTGGGGTTCCACATTCTGATCCCAAGTGCATCTTTGGTTTCCCTGATCCCAAGTGCATCTTTGGTTTCGGTGGACCCTGATGTCTCTGAAAGCAGGAAAACAAGTAAGGATGTTAGCATGAGGACTACACCAGGCCTGACCCTGGGTGTGTGCTTGTCTGGGGCGTGGCTTGGGCTGGTTAGGGGTATGGTGAGGTTCCCAGCATGGAGTAAAGCCCAGGCTTGGTTCCTCGGAGCCATCCACAGGGAGTGATTTGGACTGAGCGGAGCCTCGGCCTGTAGCAAACTGAGGTTTGCAGAGCATGAAGTGGCCTGGGCTGGATGGTCCCATTTAGTTTTTCCTTTTTTTCTTTTTTTTTTGGGGGGGGGGGAATTCACACCCAGCCATTCTCAGGGCTTCCTCCTGGATCTGAGTCCAGGGACCACTCCTGAGGGCTCGGGGCACTATGGTGTGCTGGGGACCGAACCTGGGTTTTGGTGTGTGCAGGGCCAGCATCTCCCTGAAATCGTGCCCAGCTTTCACCTCCTTAAAAGGCGCGCAGCCGCTGCAGCGTTTCTGCCGCTCTTGTTCAACCCACTCTTTCCTCTTTCCTTCTTCCTCTTTGATTCTGTCCCTTTTCTGTAACACAGAGAACATATTTGGAAGTTCTTCCCAAGTCGAGAGAAAAAAATGGGTCTCAGCACAGCATCACCACCTGCTGGTCCCCAGCCCCCCTCGGGCTCTGTTCCCCATCACAGACACACACACACACACACCCCAGGTTGAGGCCCCAGTGTCCCCACTCACCATCTGGGCTCCGTGGTGCTGATGACAACGCCTTGTGCTCTCTGTGGGCCTGTTGCAGCCTGAGTTGATGGTTTTTCTCTGCACCGATCCTGGAGAATGGAGAATGAAGTAAGTTACCTGCTGGGTTTGGAGAAGACTCGAGGCATTTCCAGGAGGGAAAAGGAGAATGTGCATAGGGCAGATGGTGCCTTCTAACCTCTGCATGGCACTGCAGCCCTTCCCTGGTCCCCTAGGGAAGTGTGCTCTGGGACAAGAAAAGACCATGATGCAAGTGACAGCCAGACACATGGGCAGCCCCTGCCTGCCATCTGCAGTGGAGAGGCCTGAGATCGTTTCTATGAGAAGTCTTTAAACATGTTTCTCCATAATGCTGTGAATAATAATACTTTCAGGCTGGACAAAATACAGAAGGGAAGCACTTGCCCTGCATGTAAGCTAGCCCCCAAATTGAATCCCCATCACCAAATTAGTCCCCAAGGCACCTGAGCACAGAGGCAGGAATAGTTTCATAATCCCACTGAGTAGGGCTCAACTGCCCCCCAAATGATAATTACAAACCTGTGAAGCTCTAAGAATTATACTGAAACTATATTTCAGGGCTGGGTTATAGCTGGATGGTGAATACATATTTTTGCAGGTATTCTGAGTTCAATTCTGAGTTCAATCCCTGGCAACCATATTTATTATTTAAACCCTCATTTCAGTGAGTGTGAGCAATCTCAGATGTCACCTCTGGTGGCAGTGGAGTTTGTTGTGCCCATCGGTGTTCCCATTGCTGCCAGGACATGGAATAAACCCTGAGAATACAGCAGGGAGGGCACAGCAGGAGTGATTCCTGTGTGCAGAGGCAGGAGTAGGCCACGAGCACTGGTGAGTGGGGCCCAAAAACTAACCAAAAAATCAAGGGAAAAAGTTAATCAAATGGGAGAGAAGATCCTGTGGGTTTGCATGCATCAAACCTGGGTTCCATCCCCTGCACTGCATCATTCCCAAGCCTCAACAGGAATGATCCCTGAGCACCATCCAGTTTGGCCAACCCATCACCAAATATGAGGATTGAAATGATGTGAATATTATCTGTTATTTCTGTGAACAGTAATTTACAATAAAGTCATTTTTGAGTTTATAGTTGACTGTTAAAAGTTTCTTTAAAAAAAAAAAAAAAAAAAAATTTATTGGGGCCAGAGAGATGGCCTGGAGGTGGGTGTTTGCCTTGCTTGCAGAAGGACGGTGGTTCGAATCCCAGCATCCCATATGGTCCCCCACCTCCCCAGAACTGCCAGAGCGATTTCTGAGCATAGACCAGGAGTAACCCCTGAGCACTGACGGTGTGACCCAAAAACAAAAACAAAAATAAAAAAGCTTTATTGATTGATTGATTGGTTTTTGGGGCCACAACCTGCGGTGCTCAAGGACCACTCCTGGCTCTGTACTCAGAAATTGCCCCTGGAAACGCGTGGGGACTATATGGGATTCTGGGAATCCAACCGGGTCCCCTCCTGGGTCGTCACATGCAAGGAAAATGCCCTATCACTATGCTATCTCTCTGGGTCCCTATTACAAGTTTCTATCATGATTTCCAAAATCCCAATGCAGGGAAGAGACAGATCTCAAAAACACATGATTTCTGTACAAATAGGCCAAATTTGATCCCCAACTCTGCATGGTCCCCAAAGTTTAGAGCCAGGAATATCTTTTGAGCACTGCCCAATGTGGCCCTAACACAAAAACAAACCAAAACAAACCTACAAATAGTTGGTGAGTAAGTGAATGAAAAGTATAGAAATTGTTGGAAATGCTGAAGAATCATTGGTGGGGAGAGAGGAAGCTTTCCCACAAAGTGCTCCAGAGGCCCAGGGACTGGCTCAGCCATCACCAACCAACAGTACTAGGGACCTGAGGATGTGGGGCTGACTTGGGACCCACCCCAGCAGCATTCAAGGTCTTCATGGATAACCTGGGCATGCTCAGGAGACTAGGTGAGGCCAGGTGTCAGACAGGCCTGCTGCAAGCATGGTGCATACTATAATCCCAGAATATCTCTCGGGCCTCCCAAGTAAACCTATTTTTTATTTTGTTTATTTTTGCTTTGGGGCCACACCCAGTGACACTCAGGGGTTACTCCTGGCTATGCACTCAGAAATCATTCCTGGCTTGGGGGACCGTATGGGACACCAGGGATTGAAACAAGGTCAATCCTGGATCAGCTGTGTGCAAGGCAAATGCTCTACCACTGCACTATCACTCCGGCCCCCTCCCAAGTAATCTTTCTATTTAGTTTTTTGTTTTGTTTTTTTTTCATCTTTTTTTTTGGGGGGGGCACACCTGGTAACGCTCAAGTTACTCCTGGCTATGTGCTCAGAAATCGCTCCTGGCTTGAGGGGCCATATGGGATGCTAGAGGATCAAACTGCAGTCCGTCCTAGGCTAGCATGAGCAAGACAGACACCTTTCCGCTTGTGCCACTGCTCCAGCCACCATATTTAGGTTTTTTTTTTTTTTTTTTTTGGGGGGGGGGTTTGGGCTACACCCATTTGATACTCAGGGATTATTCCTGGCTAAGCGCTCAGAAACTGCCCCAGGCTTGGGGGACCATATGGAATGCCAGGGAATTGAACCGTGGTCCTTTCTTGGCTAACACTTGCAAGGCAGACACCTTACCTCTAGCGTAGGTTTGTTTTTGTTTTTGTTTTTTTTTGTTTTGTTTTTGGGCCACACCCGGCGATGCTCAGGGGTTACTCCTGGCTGTCTGCTCAGAAAGAGCTCCTGGCAGGTACAGGGGACCATATGGGACACCAGGATTCGAACCAACCACCTTTGGTCCTGGATCGGCTGCTTGCAAGGCAAACGCCACTGTGCTATCTCTCCGGGCCCTGTTTTTTTTTTTGTTGTTGTTGTTTTTTTTTAAGAAAATTTAGAGAAATATAAGGGGGGAGAGAGCTATGTGTTCAAGACAGGACATGATGAGGGAGAAAGAGAATGAAAGCTCCAAGCCCACCTTCCTGTCCTGAAGGGAGGGAGGACCACCTCAGTGCCCACCTTCCTGTTCCTGAGCTGGGCTCTCCTGGCACAGATGCAGCCCCGGCGGGCCTCCAGCTGGTGGCAGCGACGGCGCAGTGCTCCCAGATCCCCGCTGCAGCCCTTGTCCTCCTCAGCCTGCAGCTCAGCAGCACCATCAGCCACTCTCAGCTCCTCGGGACTCTCACAGGGATCGTAGTAGATGACCTCCTCCTCCTTGTCTAGGGACATGATGTTTGTATCAACCAGTGTCAGGGTGGAAGGAGTCTAGGTCAAAGGCACCTGTTTCTACCCCCAGCACTGCGTGTTCCCCCCAAAAATCCTAGGAGTTGCTCTCCAACACCGCTAACCCCCCAGCATGTCCATGAATGCTGGGAGTAGTCCTGCAGTTACATGTCTGTGTTCGTCTATGTGCCAGCACACGCTTATGTGGCCACCTGGGTCCAAAAAGGCACCAAGAGCACTGTGCTGACTCCTCTATTTATTCTTCTCACTCTCAGTACACACACACCACACTACTGGTCCCATCCACCCACCCATCTCAGCCCACAAACAACTGTTATGGGGGTCGTGGTAGGTACATCTTTTTTTTTTTTTTTTATTTTTTGGCCGAAACCCGGTGGTGCTCAGAGGTTACTCTGGCTCTGTGCTCAGAAATTGCTCCTGGTAGGGTCGGGGGATCATATGAGATGTTGGGAATCGAACCCAGGTCCATCCCTTGTTAGCTGCATACAAGGCAAACGCCCTACCACTGTGCTATCACTCCAACCCCTGGGAAGTTTCTTTTTTTGTTTTGTTTTGTTTTGGGGCCATACTCGACAGTGTTTAGGGAGTATTCCTGACTATGAGCTCAGAAATCATTCCTGGCAGGCTCAAGGACCATATGGGATGCCAGGAATCAAACCCAAGTCCATCCTGGGTGGGCTGCATGCAAGGCAAATTTCCTACCACTGTGCTATCTCTCCAGCCTGGTAGGTGCATCATTAAAGGGCTTGATTGCTGGTGTCAAATCGCCCCCCAAAAAGAAAACTCTCAGTCTCGAAGTAGCAGACCGGTAAAGGGGCCTTGATGATATTTAAGCAGAATGACAACTTAGGCTCAAAAGTGATGTTAGGGGGGCCAGAGAGATAGTCCAAGAGGTAGGGTACACAGCTGCCCCAGGTTCAATCCCCAACACAGTGTATGTTCTCTGAGCCCTGCCAGGAGTGATCCCTAAGTAGAGCCAGAGGAAGGCCCAAACACTGTATGGTGTGACCCAAAGCAATGCTGATCTCTCGCTGGTTACGGTGCTGAAAAACATAGGGCCTCGAGTCTGTCCTGAGAACAGAAAACTACTGCCGCTACTTTTCAGGAGTGTTTGTAATTCCTTAGTGATGCTGAAAGAGGATTGTTCTGTATTACAGGGATGGTAGGGTTGAGGTCTGGCAGGACCAGACAGCAGAGGAAGGTCAGCAATGGTGTGTGATAAGGCCCCAATTCCTCAGTTGGGCTCCTCATCACACAATGGTAATGCGACTATTTAGGGAATTTCAGTAGATGGTCTCTAGTAGACCAACTTTCTCGGCCTTTCTTTGACCATGCATCCCTGCCGATTTTTTCCTTCCTGTGACTCCCATCTTACCAGTTAATCCCCTCGATGTGTACAATATATGGGCCCCTATTTACTTAGAATCTTTAAAATATTATGGAAGCCTACAGGAGAACATTTGCTATCCCACATTGAGAAACACTGGTTTGAATAGTTTACCCGCAGTGAAAAATACTGAATTTCTCTTAAACATCTTATTGTGTATTTAATATAGATTTTACCTTTTATATATCTTCTAATAGAGTCCAGCTGTGTAATTATCAGTATTTCTTCATTTCTTAATATCTCAAATTTAATCTCATATGATTCTAATTGGACCTCGTAATATTGCAGCTCTAATTCATCCACAACATCCACGTTCTTTTCTTCCTCTGGAAGATCTTCCATCTTGTTTTCATGTGGGGGAGGAAGTTAAAATAATTAAATATGAAAAGCAAATTTTTGGGTTTTTTTTGTTTTATTTTTTGGTTTTTTGGGCCACACCCGTTTGATGCTCAGGGGTTACTCCTGGCTAAGCGCTCAGAAATTGCCCCTGACTTGGGGGGACCATATGGGATGCCGGGGGATCGAACCGAGGTCCTTCCTTGGCTAGTGCTTGCAAGGAAGACACCTGACCTCTAGCGCCACCTTTCCAGCCCCTGAAAAGCAAATTTTGGGGGAATATAGGGATTAAGGTGCTCGCTTTAACCAGGTTCAATCCATAGCATTAAATATGGTTCCATGAACTCCCGAAGTGCAGAGCCAGAAGAAAACCATGAGCACTGCCCAATGAGGTAACACAATAATGTAAATAAAAACAGCAAACTTTAGAAGCATTTGAGTTAGTTTCCTTTCTTGATACTGAATATTAAAAAATAAATATATACTTTTCTGTTTTTCTTAATTAAAAAATTTGGGGGTAAATAAAGACTACATCTGGTAGCTTAGGGCTTACTCCTGGATCTGCACTCAGGGATCACTCCTGGCTAGATCGAGGACCATGTATGGTGCCAGGGATCAAACCTGAGTCAGCTAAGTGCAAGGTAAGGACCTTGCCCACTGTGCAGTCCCTCTGGCCCTGGAAATAAAAATATTTTATTCATTAATTGTTACAAATAATAAACCTTATCATGGGCTGGAGCGGTGGCGCAAGCGGTAAGGCATCTGCCTTGACCGAGCTAGTCTAGGATGGACTGCGGTTCGATCCCCTGGCCTTCCATATGGTCCCCCAAGCCAGAAGTGATTTCTCAGCATATAGCCAGGAATAACCCCTGCGCGTTACCAGATGTGGCCCAAAAACCAAAATATAAAAATAAAAAATAAACCTTATCATGAAATATGAAACATTTATGTTCCATAAAAAATGTATATGCTACTGTAAAAAGTACATAATGTATAAGGTATATTCTACTTTAACATCATGACACTGGGACTGAAGTGATAATACAGAGGGGGAAAGCACTGGGCCAACCCAGGTTCAATTCCCTGTATCCCCTATGTTCCCTTGAGCACAGCCAGGAGTGGTTTCCGGAGTACAGAGCCAGAAATGACCCCTGAGCATTTCCATGTGACCCAAATATTGGGGGTAAAAAAAGGAAGAAGGTGCCTGCAAAGAAAAGCAATGTTTAATATTCAAGTGTATTTGGGGGGGGCCACAACTGATGTAGTTGACTAGGGGGTGCACTCCCAGCTCTGGGCTCAGGGATCACTCCTGGTGGTGCTTGGGAGAAAATTGGATGGGACCTGGCAAGCTCCATCACCCTTGGACTCTCTCAGGCCCCCGAGTGTCTCTGCCTTACCTTCCCTCGAATCGCAGCTCGTCTGCGGCCTAAGCACAGCTCCTTGGCCCTCAGCAGCTGCAGTGTCTCCTGAGCCAGCTGCAACTTGAGGTTTTCTAAGCGGGGCCTAGCGGTGGCCCAGGCGGCCTGGCCAAACCTCTTCTTGTCCCTCTCCATCTGCCTCAGCATTCCTAGTGGGCCGACATCAATGAAGAAAATTATAAGTGTTAAAAGGAAAAGTGAGTATTCAGAGCTTTTTTCTTTTTTTAAAAGAAGAGGTCTTTATTTTAGTGCTTATTTGATCATTATAAATTTTTCAGAAACATGCAAAAATGCATGCAGCCAACTCCTGTTGGATCCCCTGGCACCACATAGGGTCCATCCTCTGTTCCCCACCAGATAGAGTCCCAGAGCACAGAGACAGGAATAAGCCCTGAGAAGAGCTGGACGTGGCCCCAAAACAAGGTGTGTGTCTGTGCATGGCCTGTTCCATGATTACCTGCTAAAGCTTTTGTTGTCGCTGTGAAATAATCCACTGTGATGTCCTGGATGGAGACCACGGCCTCGTGGACCCGCTGCGCCCACTCCTGGGCTTCCCTCTGCAGGGCATCTACCCTTCGGGGACCCAGCTCCTCCTCCTCCAGAGATTTCTTCAGGGAGAAGGGAGATGGTGTAAGCAAGGGAGGGCAGGGTTGCACTTCTAGTCTTTCAGCAGCTGGGGTCCACCTGGGACATAAACCCACTGGGGGCCTCAGAGAGCTCAGTCTCCGGGGGACGATCAGATTCCACCCCCAGCACCCAGCACCCTAGCATGAGCCAGAGTAGGATCAGCCCCCCCCACACACCCGCCAGTGGGTGTGGCTCCAAATCAAGCACAAGGAAGCAAACACTTGCTCTCTGGGAGTCTCTCTGTGTGCCTGTCTGTGCCCATGAGACAGGTCGCTGTTGCTCAGCACTGAGTGGAGGAGCTAGTCCTGCCACTACAGAGCCAGTCTGCTGCTGGGGTCTCATGGGGGCAGCAGGAAGCTTTTAAATATAGATTGTTTTCTAAAGGGAACACGTAATGTAGCAGCTAAGATCTGAAACCTGCACATACATGATTATAATCTGGCCATTAGGCCTGGCATCTCTTTTTTGTTTGTCTGTTTTGTTTTGGTTCACACCTGGAGGTATTCAGGGATCATTCCTGGTGAGCTTCGGGGACCTTATGTGGGCTCCAGGAATTGAACCTTGTGCAAAGCAAATATCCTCCCAAATGTCCTATGGTTCTGGCCCACCGGACATCTCACTAGAGTTTTTACTTTGGTGGAAAGGAAAAGTGTCGGGAATAAAGGGGAAAGCAGATGAACAGAATTGCTCCTTTGTTGTGGCATAGCACCTGGGTAGCGCTGCCTCCTCTCACCTGCCCTCATGGCTGCTCTGGCAGCTTTTGCAAAATGAAAGGGACTGTACCGCAGACCATGCAGTTGCACATCTGCTCTGATTTCTGAGTCCTCTGTCTGATCCCTCAGAAGCCAGAAATAAACTCATCAATCAGCCTCACAAAAACAAGAAAAGTGTTTAATACTGTGAATCTGCAGCTTTGGAGAGTGTGAAGAGGAGCCACCCCATAAAATGCCTTTCGATGTTCTATTTTGTTTTTATTTTGGGGCCATGCCCAACGGCACTCAGGGGTTATTCCTGGCTCTGTGCTCAAAAATCACTCCTGGCAGGCTCAGGGGACCATATGGGATGCTAGGTGTCAGACCTGGGTTGGCCATATACAAAGCAAATGCCCTCTGGTCCCCCCTTTAATGTTCTAAAGTAAATTGCACCTCGAGATTGAATCAACAGGGGCGGCTCCAGACTGCAAACAGGCTGAGAAGGGAGTGAGAGCAAAGAGGACGGGACAGAGAGCAAGTCTGAGCCAATAAAAATACAAAGAGAACATACCAAAATAGCGAGCTTACATGAAGTCGCGACTTCGCGCATGTCCCTAAAGGGCTGCAGAAGGTTCTGGAAATACGCGGTGGTCGATGTGACCAGTGCCTGGTAGGCTTCCTCTTCCTCTGCATAGAGCCTCATCAGAGCCACCATGGTGCTGGCCTGGTCATGTCCCTGCAGAACCTGGAAGGCCAAAGGGCTTAAACCTGAGTGGACACGCCAGACAGACCCATGATGTGTGTGGCAGTGCTATCCGCCAGAGCCCCAACCACAGGACTGACCTCTGGACACAGGACCGACCCTGGACATGGGCAGGGCCATTCCTCCCATGCCTGGCTGTGGCTCCCCTGGCAGAGAGGGCACATACAACAGTGCTCGGAGGGAGCCCAAGGAGCACGTGGCACGGTTGGGGGCTGGGGGAACATTTGGCATCACTTGTTAGACTGGACAGGTTTGATGAGGTCACACTCTGCCTTCCCAAGCGGCTCTCATGAGGTCTGGGGGCCCTTCAGTGAGTGTTAGTCCAGCAGCGAGTCAGAGCGAGGCTGGAGGCTGCAGGGCTGTGGGTGCCTTTGTGCAGAGGTTGCCCTGGGGGGCTGCACCCAACAGTGTTCTGAGGACCATGTGGGGAGATCAAACCTTGGCTGGGCACATGCCAGGCAGATGCCTCCACTGCACCATCTCCCATACCTGAACCAAACTTGGGGGGAAGATTTTAGGGGGTGCTCAGAGGTTATTCCTGGCTCTGTGCTCAGAAATTACTACTGGCAGGCTCGGGGACCATTTGGGATGCCAGGATCTAAGCTAGGTTGGCCTCTTGCAAGGCAAATGCCCTACTTACTGTGCTATCTCTCTGGCCCCCAAACTTGTTAATAAATTACGAGGGGGTCACTCCCAGCTTACTCAGAGCTCTGTGTAAAAGGTTACTTATTGAGGGCATCCTCCTGGATTACTTGGTACTTGAGCTGGGGTTGGCCTGAAAAATTTATCTCCTGGTTCTCAAAGGAATGTTTAAGTAAAAAAAAATTAAGAGTTGGGGCCGAGGGGCTGGAGAGATAGCATGGAGGTAAGGCATTTGCCTTTCATGCAGGAGGACATCGGTTCGAATCCCGGTGCCCCATATGGTCCCCCGTGCCTGCCAGGAGCAATTTCTGAGCCTGGAGCCAGGAATAACCCCTGAGCACTGCTGGGTGTGACCCAAAAACCAAAAAAAAAAAAAAAAAGAGTTGGGGCCGGAACAGTGGTGCAAGCACTAGGGCGTTTGCCTTGCTATGTGCTACCCTAGGACGGACCTCAGTTTGATCCCTTACGTCCCATATGGTCACCCAAGCCAGGAGCGATTTCTGAGTGCATAGCCAGTAATAAACCCTGAGCGTCACTGGGTGTGGCCCAAAAAACAAAAAATAAACAAAAACCCCACCACTACCACCACCCAGAAAATGAAATAATAATAATAATAATAATAATAATAATAATAATAATAATAATAAGTAACCTTTGAGCACCAGGTAGGTGGCTCAAAAACCAATCAACCAATAAACAAGCAAAGGGCTTTTTTTGTTTTTTTTGGAACCAGCAGGCCAGAATGCTTCTGCTGCCTAATGACACCCTCACCAGGCTTCGCCCCCAAAGTTCGGTCCTGCCTCCAAGGTCCCACCACAACCCCTAGATTATGCTCCGCCCATGCCCACGCCCCAAAATGTCTATCACAGCCCCAAAATTATGCCAAGCCCCACCATAGACCAAGGTTATGCCAAGGATCAGCCACGCCCCACAGTGATGCCCAGCTCCAAGGACCTACGCCTCCAGGTCATGCCCCGCCTTAGCACAGCCAGGTCACGCCTCCAGGGTCAGCCAGGCCCCCATGTCTAGGCCACGCCCCCACCTTGATGCCCCGCCCAGAACACCTGCAGGCCATGCCTCCCAGGCCCGCCCCCAGGCCATGCCCCGCCTCCAGCCCAAGGTCGACCACGCCCCACAGTGAAGCTCCGCCCCAAGGACTTGTCACGCCTCTAGCTCATGCACAGCCAGGCCACGCCCCGCGTCAGCCCCGCCCCGTTTTAAGCTCCGCCTCCATCCCAAGGCCAACCACGCCCCCAAGTGCCGGCCACGCCCCAATGACCTGTCACTCGTCTCAGGCCAGTCACGCCCCTAGGTTATGCCCCGCCTCCATCCCAAGGTCGACCATGCCCCCACAGTGAAGCTCCGCCCCGTGGTAAGCTCCGCCTCCAGCCCAAGGTCAACCACGCCCCCATGTGCCGGCCACGACCCAGTGACCTGTCACTCCTCTCGGGCCAGCCACGCCCCTAAGTTATGCCCAGCCCCATCCCAAAGGTCGGCCACGCCCCACGGTGAAGCTCCGCCCCAAGCTCACGCACAGCCAGGCCACGCCCCCGAGTCAGCCCCGCCCCGTGTTAAGCTCCGCCTCATCCCAAGGTCAACCACGTCCCCACGTGCCGGCCACGACCTGTCACTCGTCTCGGGCCAGCCACGCCCCTAAGTTATGCCCCGCCTCTATCCCAAGGTCGACCACGCCCCCACGGTGAAGCTCCGCCCCAAACTCACGCACAGCCAGCCCCGCCCCGTGTTAAGCTCCGCCTCATCCCAAGGTCAACCACGCCCCCAATGACCCGTCACTCGTCTCGGGTCAGCCACGCCCCTAGGTTATGCCCCGCCTCCAGCCCAAGGTCGGCCACGCCCCCCCAAGTTACCTGGCGCAGGCGCACGCTCGCCTCCTCGCTCCTGGCGCGCAGAGCGCGCTCCCGGAACTCTCGAGGGTTCTCGCAGTCGTCGGGCGCGCCGGGCGCGGGCAGGAGCGCGTCGCGCACGGCCGCGCCGCCGCAGCCGTCGGCCGCCAGGCCCAGGTAGCGCTCCAGCCCCGCGCAGGCCGCCTGCAGCTCCGCGTCGTCGGGCTCGGGCGCGCGCGCCCACAGCGTCCAGCCGCCGCGCCGCCCCGCGTCCAGCTCGGCCGGCAACTCCGGGAAGCAGCGCTCGAGCGGCGGCCACAGCGCCGAGAGCTGCCGGTGCGCGCCGCGGAGCGCGGCGGCCGACAGCAGCCCGGACCAGCCGAGCGACGCCCCGGCCTGCGCCGCGTCCGGCCCGGCCCCCGCGCGGAGCCGCCGCTGCGCCGTGCGGTCGTGGCAGGTGACAGCGAAGCGCGCCTCGGCGGCGTTCCAGCCCACCAGGAAGTGCAGCCGGTGCCGCTCGCGCTCGGAGAACAGCCCGGCGCGCACCGGCACCCAGCCCTCCAGGCTGTCGGGCTGCTCGTCCGCCATGGCCGCTGGGCGCCGCGGGCCCGGCTGTCGCGCGACCAGCCCCGGGCCGCCTGCGCGCCCGCCCTCGCCGCCTCCGATTGGCCGCCCGCGGGGGCGTGGCTCCTGCCGCTCGCCGTGATTGGCTGCGTCGCGAGGGGCGGGTCCCTCTCCGCCAATGAGGACGCCGGCCGTCCTCGCCGGCCCCGCCTCCCGCCGACTTCCCGGAAACGCGGAAGTGCCGAGGGCAGCCAGGCTGACTTTTGCCCTTTCCTCTCTCGGGCCTTTTGCCTCTGCGGAGTCAGGGAACCCCACCTGACTGCGCTCCCGCCTCCTCCAGCATCCTGGGCCCATCTCCTAGGTCCCATCTAGGAACAGGCCAGACTTAACTGGAGACAGCAGACTGACAAAGCTTTTAGTGAGAACGCTCCTCCAAGTACGGGATTGAATGTGAACAGTTGATTGTATAAGCATGTCAAAAATTTAAAAAAAGAGAGAATACACCTATTCCACTAAAACAGCTTGCTTATTATTTATTTATTTATTTTGGTTTTTGGGTCACACCTAGCGCGCCCAGGAGCTCTATGCTCAGAAATCGCTCCTGGCAGGTTCTATGGGGGGGACCCTATGGGATGCCGGGATTCGAACCACTGTCCTTCTGCATGCAAGGCAAACACCCTACCTCTACGCTATCTCTCCAGCCCTTATTTATTTGTTTATTTTTTTGCCAAGTTTCTGTCCCGTGCCAATTTGGAGGCACGCAAGGGAGCATGCCAAAGATGTCTGCCTTCCAACCCTTCTATACCCAGCTCTCCACCTGTATTTTGTTTGTTTGTTTGTTTGTTTGTTTTTGGGCCATACCCGGCGGTGCTCAGGGGTTATTCCTGGCTGTCTGCTCATAAATAGCTCCTGGCAGGCGCGGGGGACCATATGGGACACTGGGATTCGAGCCAACCACCTTTGGTCCTGGATCGGCTGCTTGCAAGGCAAACGCCGCTGTGCTATCTCTCTGGGCCCTCCACCTGCATTTTTTTTTTTTTTTTTGGTTTTTTGTTTTTGGGTCACACCCGGCAGCGCTCAGGGGTCATTCCTGGCTCTCCGCTCAGAAATCACTCCTGGCAGGCTCTGTGGGGGACCCTATGGGATGCCGGGATTCGAACCACCATCCTTCTGTATGCAAGGCAAACGCCCTACCTCCATGCTATCTCTCCAGCCCTTATTTATTTATTTTGCCAAGTGTGTAAGTGTGTTCCGTGCCAATCTGGAGGCACGCAAGGGAGCATGCCAAAGATGTCTGCCTTTCAACCCTTCTATACCCAGCTCTCCACCTGCATTTTTTTGTTTATTTTTTGTTGTTGTTGTTGTTGTTTTTGGGTCACACCCGGCAGCACTCAGGGGTCATTCCTGGCTCTCCGCTCAGAAATCGCTCCTGGCAGGCTCCGGGGACCATAAGGGATCCCGGGATTCGAACCACCATCCTTCTGCATGCAAGGCAAATGCCCTACCTCTATGTTATCTCTCCGGCCCTCCACCTGTAATCTTGTATACAGTTGCATCCTAAAACTCCCACAGACGAACAGACACCCTTCAAAGCCACCTGCCTACCTAGGGCCACCTGTTTAAAGTAACGGGAATGAGGCTGAGATACAGTCCCCGTGATGAGTTAAGTAAGGGTGGGAGTTGGGTTGTTGAAGCAGCTGGGAAAGCCAGCCTGGGCAAGGCCAGCTGCTGGCTTCTGGGAGAGTTGAAGCAATTTCTAGAGGACTGTGCTGCAGTTGTTGAGGGCGGTGGAAGCGCTCACGGGCAACTTGAAAGGGCCCTCCTATGAAACACCAAACAGCTCCCCACCTCTCCTAGTGCCCAGCCTGCAGGCCCTTATTTGGGTTACACACTGGCCTGTTGCTATTTGCAGGGCTGGCTCGGGTTACTGCTGTGGGCAGAGGTCACCTTGCAGGAGGGCCGAGGACAGGCCTGCAGGCGCTTCTGCTTTCTGATCCCTGACAGCACGGACCCTTCAGCAGGCAAGTGTTCCTCTACCGGGACCCTCTACTCTGGCTCGGGGACTTGCCAGAGTGAAGGCAGAGGCAGTGCATGGAGACCATGTACAGTGTCAGAGATTGAACCGTGTAGCAGGAGTTGTAGATTATTTCTCAGGGTCTTCCCATACTGGAACCATTATGTTCCATGAAAAAATGAGGGGCACGTTTGAGGATCACCCCCAAATAACCACCAGATGCTGCTGCATGTGTGAGGGCTGTGGGGATTCTCAGTCATGTGTGTCCACCCTGGGAGGAAGCGCATCTCTAGAGAGATCGCCCTGGTATGAAGAGATAGCATAATAGAGAAGGCCCTTGCCTTGCACAAAGCCCACTTGGATTCCGTACCAGACACCATATGGTCTCAAGCACCAGCACAGGTGATCCCTGAGCTCAGCCAGTTCTGGGCCGGAAACGATAAATAATAAAGTCAGACCATCTTCCCCAGACCGAGAAGCTGAAATGTGGATTTGAGTCAACCCTGTAAGAGACCAGCATTTCTTTCCCCTCCTCTGTCCTAGGGCCGGAGACTGACAACGTGTGTCCTGGGAGGTCCTTGCTAGCCAGCAAGCTGCCATGGAGGAGGAGGAGGAGGCCGAAGGGCCCGCCCTCCCCCACGACTGCCTCTATTACCCCATGGACTTATACAATTCTGAGGACCGACTGCCCCTCCTGCCTGGACCCACTGGGCACCCTGCAGAACTGGGCCGGGCTGTGAGCAGCCGGGCACCACCGCACTTTAGGAAGGATCCAGAGGAGTTGGCTCGACTATACGAGCTAGCAGATGCCGAGGAGCTGGGGGACAGGTCTGTGGGGGACGGTGCCCTGCAGGCTGGGTCCTCTGAGTTCGCACCATACTCCCTGAGGAAGACCCAGACTGCCCTCAAGCAGAGAAACTGGAGGTCTGGCGGGGAAGCTGTGGGGCCTGAGGACCCGGGCTGGGGCCTGACGGGGGCATGCCAGGACCTACGAGAGGCCTACTACTACACACACGGTCGTGCCAGTGAGGAGTACGAGTGCTATGTCATCCCTGAGGAGGATGACGAGGAGGAGGCGCCCAACGGCTTCTGCGTCACCTGCAGAATCCCTGTGACGGGCTCAGCAATGGTGTCCGAGGAGCATCGGGAGCATGAGGTGACCCCACTCAGCAAGGCCCTGGAAGGTGCCCGGGTGAGTTGGTCTGAGCCCCTCCCTCATGCTGTCCTCTGGTTCTTCCCTGGTTGCCCAAGTCTGGGCACAGCCATCCCTGAGCAGCCTGGACTGGAGGAGTGAAGGGCCGAGCTGACACGTCCCTTCTCCCACTGCTGGACAGGACGAGATTCACAAGAACATGAGCAGGCTGGAGCAGCAGATCCTGGACATGGAGAACTTCGCCAGCCACCTGGAGGAGGTGTTCATCACTGTGGAGGTAGGGCCCAGCCAGCACCTTCTCTCCAGGCTCTGTCTGTGTCTCTGCTGCCTGCTCCTTGCACACACAGAGATATACAGACAGACACACTCCCTAATTTTGGGTTATGGGGTCCCTCCCTACTCAGTATTCTTTCTCCACCCCAGGGTCTGGTTCTTGCTAATTAAAATTCTCACAGAAAGACAGGGCATTCATTCTCCAGTCTTCCTCTACTAAGCTACCTTCCTTCCTTAGGAGCAGAAGACTTATGAGTTAGAATTCCTGGCTTGGGCTTTTGGCTGGAACTGATGCTGAGGCTTTGGGCTTCAGTCTTGTCCACCGAATAAAGCTAATATTTCCACCCAAAAAAAAAAAAAAGAATTCCTGGCTTGAGAGTTGGAATTCTGAGCCCGTTCTTACCCCCCTTTCACTGTGTGGATTATTTCTTGCATTGGCGTTTGCTACCAGACTCTCATCTCTCCAGGTCCTGGTTTTGGAGCCCGAGGCTTCATTCTCACCATGGGTCTCTCATGGGTTCACACACACACAGTCACTCATTCACACGCAGTGATGTACAGACACTCTCTGGGTCTCTCACAGGCCAACACATACCCTCCCACCGTGGCTCCTCTGCTCACTGTCCCTCGGCTACTGACCAGTCTCTCTTTCCCTACCCTAACCCATGTGCATTTTGGGTGTAGCTTAGCCAACACGGCCAGGTGCTGTCAGGGTAGGGCTGAGGCAACTGGATAGCAGTGTGGGGGTTAGTCTGGTGCCAGGTTCTGAGTGAAGACTCCTGCCCTTTATCAGCATCCACCCCAGTGTCTCCCCCATTCTAAGAGAGCAGGGCTGTGGTCTGCTGTCTCACAGGAGAACTTTGGGAAGCAAGAACAAAACTTTGAGTCCCACTACTCCGAGATCCTGGAAACGCTGGCCCAGAAGTATGAAGAGAAGCTCTGCACTCTCGGGGAGCGGAAGCGGGAGAAGCTGGGCACCCTGTACAGGCAGCTGCTGCACTGCGGAGAGAGCCTAGACACATGCCGCGAGCTGATGGAGACTTTGGAGGAGCTATGCCACCAGGGCAAGGCCGACTTCCTGAGGGTAGGCCCACCACCCTTCAGCCTCTGGCCACCCTAGACGACCTCTCAAAGCCTGGCAGAGGGGGCATCCTGGCTGAGGCACCTGTAGTTTCTGTTTCCAGGGTGTCAGTGAGAGGGACCCAGGCAGACCACACTGGACAGATGAGAACAGACCATTCTTTGGGAGCATTGTGGAATCTATACTACCTTGGTCCAGGGGGCTAGAGGCTGAGAGTGTCTTTCTCCCAGTTTCCAGTTTTTCCACAGGTCCTATATGTGTGTTTTGAAAGAGACATTGATTTCCAAAATCACTTTTTTCCTTTTCAGGATGCTCTGGTGATGGCTGACAGGTAATTCTGCTCTGTGTGTGACTGTCATTTGCCTCTAAATGCCATATATGTTTAGACATGGGGCTGGAGCCATAAGACAGCAGGCAGGGCTCTCTCTGGTCTTGGCACATGGCTGACCCAAATTTAGTCCCTGACATCCCATACAGTCCCCCAAGACCTACCAGGAGTTATTCCCAAGTCAGAGCCAGGAGTAAGCTCCGAGCACTGTCAGGCTGCCCGCTCACCTGTGAAAACCTCAAAGGCACAAACTCCTCCTGCTCCCCCCGGGCAACCTCTTACATTGGTGTGGAAGCTATGGCAGCCAATGGGGAGATGAGTGGGCCCAGATGGGCATTGTGTCCTGCCATGTGTCTGCCCACAGACTGGGGGAGTTCCTGAAGACAGACACAGATGTGGAAATCGTGGGCCGGTCTGACTTGGAGGACCAGACCTTGGACTTCTCT
Source organism: Suncus etruscus (assembly GCF_024139225.1). NCBI lineage: Eukaryota > Metazoa > Chordata > Mammalia > Eulipotyphla > Soricidae > Suncus > Suncus etruscus. The sequence continues at coordinate 9,828,247 of NC_064858.1, read as the reverse complement.
GAAGTGGAGCAGCTGATGGAGCACATCCACTCCATCCCAGGTGTGTGTCTCATTGTGGTGTCTGCACATCAACACCATTTTGGGTGTATGTCTCCCCAACTTACCAGTTTTGCAACTGAGCAGGCAGTGGTCCTCCACCCCTACCTTCCCATTCAAGTGAGTCTGGATGGCTTGTCTGACCATACATCTGGCCCTGTTCCCCTCAGCTGCAAAATGGATGCATAAGTCCCATGGGTGTCTGGTGCGAAGCTGCTGAGGTCATGTTTGGTGAAACACTGGTGTCAGGAGCTCTTAAACGTGCAGCTGTAGGGGCTAGAGTGATAGAGGGAAGGGTGCTTGCTTTGCACATGACTAACCCAGGTTTGATTCTTGACCCAAGAACAAGCTCTGAGCAGTGTCAAGTGTAACCCAAAACCTAAAAAAAAGGGAGCCGGAGAGATAGCATGGAGGTAAGGCGTTTACCTTTCATGCAGGAGGTCATCAGTTCGAATCCCAGCGCCCCATATGGTCCCACGTGCCTGCCAGGAGCAATTTCTGAGCCTGGAGCCAGGAATAACCCCTGAGCACTGCCGGGTGTGACCCAAAAACAAACAAACAACAAAAAAATTCTGCTGTGGGATCAGGGTTTTAACATGAGCACTGCTACTTATTATCCCAAACAACCCTAAAAAGCTACAACAATGACATTTGTAGGAACATTCCAGAATTCAGCCCTTCCTGATGGCTGCTTTCTCAGCCCCTGAGAGCCAATGAGCTGTGTGGAATTTGTGATCAGTGGAGCTGAGCCGCTCCTCCCAGGGGTCCTCAAACTTTTTAAACAGGTGGGCCAGTTCACTGTCCCTCAGACCATTGGAGGGTCTGACTATAGTAAAAACAAAACTTATGAACGAATTCTTATGCACACTGCATATATCTTATTTTGCAATGAAGAAACAAAACAGAAACAAATACAATATGTGGCTCTCGGGCCATAGTTTGAGGACCACTGATAGACTGTGCCCTCGCCAGGGGACCTGATGCCCCAAGAATGCTGCTGGGAGAGGACATGGGCAGAACTGCCAGACACCAGCATCTCCTGCATCGTGAGGGCAGGGGTTGCTCCTGCCTGCAAGGGGGATGCAACGGGTGGACAGGCCCCAGGGAGGCTCCTGGCCACACCCATTTCTACCTAGTGGCCGCAAGGACCCTGGCTAAGGCTCTTCCACTCTGTTGCTTGCCACTGCCCAGACCAGGGTACAAGGAGGGCCAAGAAGGGGCCTCATTTGCACTGGTCTTTTTCTTTCTAGCTCCTTCTGCTCCAGTGATAAACCCGCAGGCCCCCAACTCGGCCACAGGCTCCTCGGTGCGAGTATGCTGGAGCCTATATTCGGATGACACGGTGGAGAGCTATCTGCTGAGCTACCAGCCTGTTCAGGATGGCCCACCCGGAAACCAGCAGGCGGGTGAGGCTGGGGCTAGGGTTGTGGGGGCAGCATGGTGCCCTCTCCTGGGGGCTTGGCACCATGGGACTTTAGAGCCTTCAGGCCTGTTTTCAGGTTGGCTTCTTACCTGTTTTTCTTTCGAGAGCTGACAATGACTGTCAAAGAGACATACTGCTTGGTGAGAAACCTGGCACCTAATACCCAGTACGAGTTCTGGGTCACAGCTCAGAACCGGGCCGGCTGCAGCCCAGCCAGTGAGCGAGCTGTATACATGACAGGTGAGGAGGCTATGCCGTGGGTGTGGGCCAGGGTGCTGTCATCACTGTCTCCTGAAGCCCATCCCTTTGCCAAGTTGTTGGTTGGGGAGGATGTCCATAATACAACCGTCTCTGATGCAGCCACCTGAGTCCTGAGAATGGGGCGGGCAGCCTGTTCCTTCATTCAGGGTCACAGAGCTCCACTCCCACTTGGCTTCAAGGACAGAGGCCCCTCCTGGCACTCAGGCAGCCTGCTTTTTTGTGTATTCCTGCAGTGGCAGGAGCTTAGTGGCAGGGTTCTCTGGGAGACCCCACACACTCCGGCCCTGACTTGGGCCACCCCTCTGGGAACCATTCCCAGGGGACATGTGAACATACAGTTGGGGACACTCTGGGACACTCTTGTTTTCATTTGTAAAACAAGGTGGTGTCTTGGGGTACGGGTCCCTTGCAAGGAAGCCAAGAGCTGCTGTTATGGCGGGATCTTGAGGTGCCCCTAAGAGGCTGCCCTGAGCTAAGACTACCTCTGCCCCTGCAGCTCCTTCTCCCCCCATCATCAGGAGTCGGGAGCTGAGGAGCTGCGAGGAGGCTGCGCTTGTCCTCTGGGACTCGGGGAATATGAACCCTGTAGACTCCTACACACTGGAGCTGACCCCTGAGGAGGCACCTGGCATGTCGGGTGTCACTGAGTGAGTCACTGGGGTGTGGGGGTGATGGCCCAAGACCGATCCAGAGCCAGATGTACATGAGCATCTATCCATGCATACTGTGGCTGGGCGGACAGTAAGAGAAGGCACATTCTGTGTGGGGCATTTGGCAGCAACTCCTGTGGGTATCAGTCCTGCTGGTCACCTGAGACCACCATGTGGGACAGCGGGAAAGCAGGGTCCGGCCTGCACAGACCCAAATGGGAGATGATGACTAAAACAATGGGCGGCACCTGGGCCTGGAGCTGCCCAGAGGGCCCTGCACCCTGCCCTCAACTCGTTATTAGGACGGTGGCTCCTGCCTGTGTGTCCAGGGGTCAGGGGCTCAGCCTCTTGTGCCTGCCCCTGCAGGTCGGTGGTGGGCATCCCCAACTGCGAGGCACTGGTGCAACTGCAGCCCAGACAGACTTACACCATCTGCGTGCGGGCCCTCAACGTGGGAGGACCCAGTGCCCGCAGCCAGCCAGCCATGGTGCGCACCACAGGTCAGTGTGTGGTGAGCATCGTCTCTGAACCCCAGGGTGAAGGAGCCCAGAAACCGAATGATCCCTAGGCACAGGGCACTGCCTGGTGTGGCCTCCAAGGCCCCCCAAAACAGAACAGCAGAGCTGGAGAGGCAGGGCAGGTTGATCTCAGCACATCACATGGACTCCTGAGCACTGCCAAGAGTAAACCCCGAGCAGCCCAGGTGTGGGCCAAACCTTCATTCCCCCACCATCAGCAGAACTTGGGTTTCTGTCCAGACTCCTGGGGTGGTCTGCAGACACGTCCCTGCTCTTGGGACCTTCCTTCTCCTGCTGCCCCCCCCCCCACTCTCTTCTGCCACCTTCCAGTACTGGCCACTAGCTTGTCCCATGGCCCCCTGCTGGGCTGGCAGCAACCAGTTGCTATTCAGTCGATGGACCCAAGCTTTGCAGCCTGGGGCAGGTGGTGGGTCATGGGGTCATGTGTGCCCTCTGCCCCATCAAGAGATGCATGTTCCCTCCATGTGCACCATCTTTTCCCTGTGACCTGATCAACCAGTCCTGTTCCATAAACTGTGCAGACCCCAGGCACAGCTGCCCCAGACTGCTTGGTCATTTTGTTTGTTTTTCATTCCTGCTGGGTCCTTTCTTGATGCATTTGATGACCGTTCCTGGCAGGGCTGGAACTGACGCCCCCAAGGGTGTGAGCCGGGGAAGGGGAAGTCATTCTGAGAGGAGGTATCAGTGTAGAGGTGGGCAGCTCTGTGACACACACACACACACCCATAGGCAGCTGCTTCCCCCTTAACCGCCTCACCTGCCACCCCTGGCTGAGCATCTCTGAAGATGAAGACGGACTTAGGGTAGAGCGGCGAGAGCAGAAATACACCAAGAGAGGGCCACCCCCTAGCAGCACCCAGTTCTCCAGGTACCCCACTGGGCTGTTGGGGGGTGTTGAAGTGTGATACATAGGTGTGCGTGGGGACAGAATGGGACGGGACAGGAAGGTGCCTACTGGCCAACCTGGAGCATCAAAGTCTTTCCTGTGTGAACTGAGTTTCAGCCTAGGGTTTCCAGGCAGATGGCAAGGGTCCCAGACTGGGGCCTTCTCCGTCTGCAGAAATGGGTGTGTGGCCACCCTACCCAAAGCCTGGGCTCCAGAACTCCTGAGTGAGAACTCAGGAGGAGCGCCAAAAACAGGAGTGAATAACCCCTGAATGAATCTTGGGAAGCAGTGTGACATTTGGGGAGGCCCCTTGTAGAGAGGCATCTCCAGTGGGTACCTCAAAGGAGCAGGTCTGAGCCTGGGACACTTGGGAGGCCTTTGCCATTGTGCTTAGAAGAGTTACAGGCTGAGGAGTTACTGATGGACCCAACAGAGCTCCCAGCATCCCTCTACCTCCTGGGAGCCCTGGCTGTGCTATCACAGGGACCCTCTCACCTCACCTCACCTCTCCCCTCCACACTGCCCATCCCTCTTCAGCATAGGGGGAGCATGTCTGTTGAGAAAGTGGCAGGTCACCCCGAGTCACACTGCTTCCTGTCTCTCCAGGTGTGTGGCCGTGCTGGGGGACCTGACGCCTGTCCGAGGGCGCCACTACTGGGAGGTGGAGGTGGACACGGGCCTGGACTACACGGTGGGTGTGGTCCTAGAGGACGTGCCCAGGCAAGAGCAGCTGGGCGCCAACCGCCAGTCCTGGTGCATGCGGCACACGGTCACCTCTGGGCGGTGAGTGGCGCTGTGGGCAGGTGACACAGGAGAGGTTTTCAGGACGATGTCATGTTTCTGGGGGCTCACCCAAGCAGTGCTCAAGTAACAGGGAGTGTGGTAATACCAGGTTCATCCTGGTAGTGCTTGGAGGGGGCCGATGGTGCCAGGGACAAACCAGGTCTCAGGTATGCCAGGCCACACACCTGCTCTCTGAGCCATTCATGTTCTGCTTGATAATAGTGGCCGGAGACAACTCAGGAGGCTGAGCAGGGACTTGGCAGGCAAGAGTCCCAGCTTTGGTTCTCCCAACAAGAGTGCAATATTTCTCAGGGTGTCTTTTAGAAAAGAGAAGGTAAGTTTTAGAAGTAACCTGTTGTACAATTAGTACATTAAGGAGGGCGTCTGCCTTGCACATGGCTAACCTGAGTTCATTCCCCAACATGCCATAGGGGCCCATGAGCCCCACCAGAGTGATTACTGAGTGCAGAGCCAGAAGTAAGCCCTGAGCACCCCTGGGTGTGCCCTCCCACCAGTAAAAAGCTCATCTTCAGAATTTCTGAACTCCCTTCTGTCAAATGTTGAACCCTTAGGCCCAAGTATGAGTTTCTACATGACCAGAAGACACCAGATATTCGGATAACAGTGCCCCCGAGGAGGATTGGCATCCTCTTAGACTACGACAGTGCAAAGCTGTCCTTCTTCAATGTGGCCATCTCTCAGCACCTCTTCACCTTTAGCTGCCACTTTCCCCACTATGTGCACCCCTGCTTCTCTCTGGAGCAGCCTGGCAGCCTTAAGATCTACCAAGGCATCCCAGTGCCCACATCAGCCGCTCTCTACTAGGCAGAGCCTGACTTCTGCCCTCTCCTGCCAACTCGTGCCTGGAATCCCAGTATCTAGGATTGTTCAGACAACAGGATTCCCTGTCAGGTCCCAGGGACAGCCTGAGTCTCATGCCACACTGCCTGTTGGGCTGTGGAATAACGCAACAGTGGATGGACAAGAGTGCCTTCCAGGTGTCCACAGGCTGACAGATGGTTCATCATCAACTAAAAACACCCTAAGAAGGTAGTAGGATGTGGCACAACAAGTTTGAATTCAGGATTCTAACTGCTAAGAAAGACTTCCATGGAATAAAGAGAACACGGATAAAATCTCAGTGTCAATAGTTTTATTTGGCAAAAAAAAATTCTTTTATGTTAATTTTGACACAACCTTCATTTAATTTAAACAAGGCAGAAGCGGCCGGACTGATAGTACAGCAAGTAGAGCATTTGCCTCGCCTATGGCCAACCCAGGTTCAAGACCCAGCATTTTATATGGTCCCCCAAGCACTCCAAGAGTGATCCTTAAACAAAAAAGAAAAAAAAAAGAGTGATCCTTGAGCCAGAAGTAAGCCTTGCATACAGCCAGGTATAGCCCAAAAAACAAAACAGAAAAAGGCTCAAGATTAATTTCAAGGATCCTAATTACTCCAAACTAAGGACCTTTGTTCAAAACCAGAGACACACAACAGCAGGCAAAGTGCTTGCCTACAAATGATGCCAACATGGTTTTTCCCCCAGAACCACATAATGGTCCTCCTAGTACTTTCAGGAGTGACCCCTGGCACCAGGAGAAGCCTCTGCCAGGTATGGTCCAAACTCTGCCTCCCTCCCTCCATTTTGGGGGAAAAAAAAGAGAGAACACTGAATGTTACTATTCTAGGAGAAGTTTGTTGTTTTGTTTATTTTGGGACTACACCCAGTGGTGCCCAGAGCTGACAGGTTCAAGCTGGGTCATCTGCATGCAAGGTAAATGCCTTACTTGTTTTCCAGGGCTACAAGACTTTTAAAAAATATAAAATAGGGGCTGAGAGAGAGCACAGCAGTAGGGCATCTGCCTTGCATGTGACCAAACCCAGGACAACTGTTTGATTCCCAGCTTCCTGTGTGGTCCCCTGAGTCTGCCAGGAATGATTTCTGAGTGCAGAGCCAGGAGTAACCCCTGAGCAAAACAAAAAGACTATAAAATAGAATCAAACCAAATCCTGAGTTTTGGTAAAGTATTCCAAATCCTTAAAATCCATTAAATTCCTTGAATCCAATACCTTGAATTCCTTAAAATCTGACGAAGTAAATCTCGATAAGGGGCAGGATTTACCTCTGGGCCATGCTCTCTGCTGATTTATCTGTTGGGGGAAAAAAAAAGATTTTCAAAAAGTCAACCCTGTCACCACAGCCCTCAATTACTGTACAGTTCAAAAGAAGGCACGTGTCTGTCATTATGACAGTCATGACACAAGTCAGGTATGTTACAGTGTGTAGCCTTCAGGAATATGTCCAGAGAACACAAGCACGTATGTTCTTATTGAGGTGTGTTGCCTAAATGGTCCTACCCTTATTGACTAAAACATGTTAATGGTGACTCCATCATGTTGGTCTTAGGGACATGAATGACCAGAGAGCTGTGGCTCTGGGCCAGATGAGGGAGATGAGGGATGAGATGCTGGCCTCAAGTGCAGCCAATCCAGTTCAACCCCCAGCACCAACAGGCATCACTGACCAGCAAAAGCAGTGGGTGGGCTTCCCCTCACCAGTAAATAAATCACAGCAGGGAAAGTCCTCTGGACACCCCACCCAGCAGTCAGCTTTGATTTAGGACAGGGCCCTCCTGGCTGTGCTCTCTAGCCTTCCTTCTCCAAATCTTAAATGCTGTGGGTAGATGAGTAGGTCTTGCTTTTACTGTGCACACAAGACCTGTTCAATCTACCTTTTCATTTTGGAGGCTCCCAGCAGAGAGAGTCACCTTGACTTCAAGGACTCCTTGTGCTTGGTCTCCAGGAGGAAAGGGCTGAGTGGGGCTTGTGCCGGCCCCAACACATGGCAGTTTTTAACCTTTAACCACTCAGAGACTCTATTTTAGGACTGATTTACTAAGGGAACAGCACTTCTGGGCAAACGTATTCTGTTACTCTACAATTAAGAACAGTTTCCTCCTCCAGATGTTATAGCCCAAATCCTCTTGAGCAAAGAGGGGTTCGGGAAATGTGCAAGCAAATGGAGATGCTCTAGAGATCTGGGTGCAGCTGATAGTCCAGCTGGGACCTCTTCAGGGGGCTCCCTGTTCTTATCGCCCCAGAGCAGTATAGCTGGCACTGACCTTCTTGTCTGCTTCCCTGGTCTGGGAGCCAGTCAAGGCGGTGACGTTACCCCACAATCTCCATCTCCAAGTAAGAATGACTCGCTCACGACCCTGAAGAGAGAAAAGACACCGGGTGGGGTGTGCCGCCCAGCACTGGGTATCCCAGAGTGAGGACCGCCAGTGTGAGCACCACTGGTTGTGGGCGAGAAAGCGAGGGGAAGAGAGATAGATCCCGGAGGCAGATATGCGTCTCCAAATGCAAAAAGAGCATCCTCCTGGCGAGCAGGCTGGAAGGGAAGGGACTTGCTCAGTGCTCCCAGCCCTGCACTACCCAAACCCTAAGGGTCGTCGGTACCAGGAAAACAGGCTCAGGAAGCTGCCACGTTCATCGATGCGGGTTGACTTACACTCGCCCGCCCTGGCTGCGTGTTTCTCCTTCCACTGCTCCCACCGCAGCCCCCGCAGCTCCCAAACTTTCATCATGAACCTTAAGAACTGCTCAGAATTGGCCGACCCAGGTTCAATCCCTGGCAACCGTTTGGTTCCCCTGAACCCAACCAGGAATCATTCCTGAACCTCAGGGCCAGGCGTAACCCCCGAAAGTCGCCAGCTGTGGCCCCCAAAACCTGCGCAGGGGCCAGAGCGGTGGCGCAAGCGGTAGGGCGTCTGCCTTGCACGCGCCAGCCTAGGACGGACCGCGGTTCGATTCCCCCAGCATCCTATAGGGTCCCCCAAGCCAGGAGCGATTTCTGAGCACATGGCCAGGAGGAACCCCTGAGCGTCGGGTGTGGCCCAATCCCCCCGAAAAAAACAAGAAATACCCCAAAAACACAACCTGCGCGGAAGAGTCCCAGGATGCAGCAGCGAGAGGATGCACCAGGACCTGCGCAGCCTCCGCAGCCCACTTCCGGCGGAAGAAGGCCAGACGCACTTCCGGGGCGGGACAAAGTCGCGCCGCGGTGACGTCGGCGCCCAGCTGGCGGCGCGCTTGTGACGTCAGCACCGCGGGTTGTCAGTGAGCGAGGCGCGCTCCAGGGCTTGACGTCGGGGTTCTGCACCGGCACGGGCCGGGGGCGGCCGTCTTCCTGTGCGTGGCTCCCGGAAAGTCTGGGGGCCCCGAGTGGGCGGCGGCCCCGGTGCTGCTGTGAAAGGGGCTTAACGAGCCGGCGACCGGGCCTTGTCCTGGCTCGGGCCTGGTCAGCGCTGGGGGAGAGGGGACAGGGAGTAGTGGGCCTCGCCTTAGTCCAGCGGAGATGGGGGTCGTGCTTTGGGGGCCCCCTCACCGTGGCCGTGGCCCACCCACCTGGATTTATTTCTTTATGTTATTTTTTACTTTAATTTAATTTGGGGGGGGGTTGGATCACACTCGCAGCGCTCAGGGGTCACTCCTGGCTCTACTCTCAGAAATCGCTCCTGGCAGGCTCGGGGACTGTATGGGATACCAGGACTCGAACCCCCGTCCTTCTGCATGAAAGGCAAACAAACACCCTACCTTCAATGCTATCTCTCCGGCCCTATGTTATTTATTTTGGGATTTTGAGCCATACCCGGCGGTGCTCAAGGGTTTACTCCTGATAAGCTCGGAGAACACGGGTCTTAAACCCAGGTCGGCACGCCTGCAAGGCCAGCGCTCTCCCCTCCTATACTATCCCTCCAGCACCGCACAAGCCTGAATTTGTGGTCCGGCGCCTTCCCAGCCTGGTGCCTGACCGTGCTGGGCCTTTCTTCAAGACAGCCACTTTGTCCCCAGCTTTCCCTCCTCTCTTGGGGTGACCTGCTATGATGGGAGCCCCCCAACAAGACAAGCAAAGGGACCGGCTTGCGCCGAAAAACTGCAGTTAAGAGTTCAACCGCTCCATCTGGAACAAGGTTCATGGCAGAAATTAATCTAAGATCAGGAAACGTGCAGCTGTGAATGTTATATATGTGTTTATAGCGTGTGTCTATAATCTTAGAGTTGGAAAACTGCGTGATCGGCTTTGAAAACTTCCCTTGGGGGGTGTCACACCCGGTGGTACTCAGATATCACTCCTGGCTCGAGGGACTATCTGAGATGCCAGGGATCAAACCCTTGTCTGTCCTGGATCAGCTGCGTTCAAGGAGAACACCCTACGGCTGTGCTAGCAAATCTGGTCCCTGAAAACTTACTTTAAAATCAGTCTCTGGACCAGAGACAGTACATGGCCTATTGGGTGCTTGTCTTTAACAGGTGGCTCATAAGCGTTGTATTCCTGGAACCCCTTATGGTCCCCATAAGCATTGCTGGATGTACCCTCCCCTCAAAAAATGGAAGTGAATCTCTAAAATCCATCTGATTGAATCAGCTGGACTGAAGCTGCTGCACTGGGAATGAGTATTGCAAGGTTTTATTTACCTGTGGACATGAATCAAGAACTGGGTTAGGGGAGCTGGAGAGATAGCATGGAGGTAAGGCATTTGCCTTGCATGCAGAAGGTAGGTGGTTCGAATCCCGGCATCCCATATGGCCCCCCAAGCCTGCCAGGAGCGATTTCTGAGTATAGAGTCAGGAGTAGCCCCTGAGTGCTGCTGGGTGTGACCCAAAAACCAAAAACAAAACAAAAAAGAACTGGGTTAGGGAAACTTAAATCTTTAGCCAACTTGGGAAGGGAAAATGGAAAGGCTAACGGGGCGTCAGCTGTCGTCTCCCCAAACTCCCATTCCCCTACCTATTCTTCGTGCCACTGCATTGGCCACCACAAGTCACTGGATTATTCATTTGGCCCCATCCAGAAACACAACCAAAACACCCGCCTTGTGGCCTTTGTTTGTCTCACAGCCCCCAGCTATTTTCTCAAGCTTCACTATTATAAAATCCTCTTGGCTTAGACATCTTCAGTAGCTCCCTGGAGTTCAGAATGTTCCAGGGCCTCTGTGGCAATTAAGCTTATTCCGGTTCATGTATTAAAGTTGTTTTCACCCTAAAGTTGCTCTAATTCCTGATACATTGTCCCCCATATCTCATGATATGAAATATCAGGAGAAGCGTGGGCTAAGTGGGATATTTAAATAAAGCAAAGATTCTGCAGGACATGTCTGATAGGCAGAAACTGCTAATGACTTTTTTTTTTTTTTTTTTTTTGTGGTTTTTGGGTCACACCCGGCAGTGCTCAGGGGTTATTTCTGGCTCCACGCTCAGAAATTGCTCCTGGCAGGCACAGAGGACCATATGGGGCGCCGGGATTCGAACTGATGACCTCCTGCATGAAAGGCAAACGCCTTACCTCCATGCTATCTCTCCGGCCCCCTGCTAATGACTTTTAATCACAGATTAGACACTGAACCACTTCGACCCAAACAGGAGTTTTTTGCTGTTGAAAGGGAAGCCTGAACCCGGCCCAAATATTGAGTCCCCTATGCGTTCTCATTGTGAAGAAGCTCAAGAATCATTACCCAGGGGCTGGAGAGATAGCATAGAGGTACAGTGTTTGTCTTGCATGCAAAAGGACGGTGGTTCGAATCCCAGCACCCTATATGGTTCCCCGAGCCTGCCAGGAGTGATTTCTGAGTGTAGAGCCAGGAGTGACCCTGAGAGCAGTTCACAGGCAGACAGGAACGTTTTGGACGCTCCAGAAAGGCTGATTGTATAGGAATGCTCAGTGTAGAAGAAACCTCTCTGTTCCAGGACCACGGGCCTGCCAGTGCTGGGCAGAGCCTTGTGGTGCTTTGAACTGCCTCCCTCCAGCCCCAGACTTCAGATTTCAAAGATGGTACGTCTTTCTTGGGGGCCGTTTTCACAAGCTGCAAGTGACAACCCTTTGTGATCTGCCATAGTGACAGTCTCACAGTCTCACAGCACTGCAGGGAGAGCAAAAAATTCTGGTGAGCCTCCTCCCGGTTTCCCTTATTAGTCGAATGCTGCTGCTGGTTAAAGAAAGATAGGAAGTTCCTACTGCTAATTCCTGTTTCCAGGTGCCTTTTTGGTTGGTTGGTGTTTGGACCACACTGCGCTGCCACTCTGATTTCTGCCTTCTGATGTTCATTTTCGTGTCTGGGCCACACCCAATGGTGCTGGTCTGGACTAGCTCCTGACCTATCAGGGACCACTACTTGGTGGATGATAGTGGAGCTTGGTGGACCATGGGGTTGCTGGCAGGCACTTGTCTTAATATAAATTAAAGAGTCCCGGAATTGGTGTGGGGATAGTGAGGTCTTTCTGGGCTCGATCCAGCTCCTGTAGCCCCTATAGTTTGGCAGGTCTGAAGGTTGCAGGGTGAGGGCGGAGAAATTCACAAAGCAGTCAGAGAAGTTCCAGGAGTCAGCCAGCTTTATGTCACAGTCCCTTCTACCATGCACACCTCCTCATGGCCTCTATACTAAGCCTTTTCCTAGCAACTACTTCTCTGCTCCCACTGGGCTCTCTTGGCCTCTGTCTCCCTTTCAGCTGCTTTTACCAGGGTTCCTAACTGGCTTCCAGGCTGACCAACTCCCTCTGGTGATTGACTGCTCCTGTTTCTCTGATTATACCGAGTTGCTGATGCTGAATCCGATGCTGTATCTCTGATGATGATGGCTTTCCTTCCTGATGCCTCTCCTCCACTTCTCTCTAACTCTCCTTCTTATCCTCTCTCTTTCCCCCTTGCAGACTCCTCTCCAGGTGTGGGCAATTCTGATCATTCAGGTGGGGTATATTCAGGTGGGGGAGGGCATACCCACAGGCACCCTCCCCTGTCCTATCTCTCTGGCCCCAGTTTGTCTTGGTTTAGTGGGCCACAGGGAACATAATCTCAAAGGCTGTTCTGTGTTTAGTATTGTTCTGTGCCAGGAATGACCCAGAGTCGCCCATAGCACCCTCTGTGCCCTGTGAGCTGCGTTCCCAACCATATCTTCACATGGGCCAACCCAGTGTCAGTCTCTCCTTCCAAACACCACTTCTTTGAGGCAACTGATGGTCAGAGAGTGAGAACAATTTGAAGGACGTCAGCGGAGACCTTTGTCCAGGCCGTGGTTGCAACATCCAGCTAAGCTCCCTAGAGCAGAACACATGTATCTGGGTCACTAACACGTGACAGCCACTGAAATAATCATGGATCCTCCACATGCTGGTGGCCCCCAGCAAACCTCTGCTCCCTTTCTCTAAGAAAAGATCAAGCTGGTTCTGAAATGCAAATGATACCATTAGGGTCTCTGATATAATGAAAATCAAGGAAGAATGGGGCAGGGAGGCCCGAGAGACAAAGCAGTGGGGGGAGGCTCTTGCCTGCCACACTGCCTGCTGAATTCTATTCCAGCACCCCATGTGGTTTCCCCAGGTCTCACCAGGAGTAAGCCTTGAGCATAGGGCTAGGATTAAGCCCTGAACACAGCTATGTGGTTCTTTGGGGAAAGATAATCCATTGTCCCCAGTGTCTCGTTTGAAATCTTGCCTGAGAGAGAGGTAAACACACACATGGTGGTTGGGAAGGAGTGGGAAGGGAGCTTAGAAACACTTAAAGCCAGGCCAGAGTTCTCAGACAGTAGGATGGGTGTTTGTCACAAGAGTGGCCAACTTAAGTTTGCTCCTTAGCATCCCATCTGGTCCCCAAGTCCTGCCAGGAGTGAGTGCTGACCACTGCGAGATGTGGCCCCAAAACAAACTAAAAATAAGGGGCCAGAGAGATAGGTAGGACATTTACCTTGCCAACGGCTGACCAGGGACAGATCTAGTTCAATTCCTATATTCAATTATATACATAGATTGAAATATATATTATATATTCACTATATGTTAAATATATTATATATTCAATCCCATATTGTTGTATTAATTAAATTAATAAGAGTCCATGATGATGGTGGATTGACGGTGAGGCCTTTCTCGGCTCGGCCTTTCTCGGCTCGGCACTGCACCTGAACCCCTTTCAGCCTGGTGGGTTCGTAGGCCCAGGACAACTGCGAGGAAATGACCCACAGCCAATCAGTAGAAGTCAGGTACCTTTATTATAAGGCCCTAACCGCCATGTGCATGTCTCACATGGCTTCTAAAAAGCAGCCTCTCGCTGGAGGTAAGGTGCCTGCCTTACCTGCGCTAGCCTAGGAGACGGACCGCGGTTCGATCCCCCGATGTCCCATATGGTCCCCCAAGCCAGGAGCGACTTCTGAGCGCATAGCCAGGAGTAACCCCTGAGCGTTACCGGGTGTGGCCCAAAAACCAAAAAAAAAAAAAAAAAAAAAAAAAAAAAAAAAAAAAAAAAAAAAAGATAAAAAGCAGCCTCTTTCCTGTGCCTGCATCTATCCTCTCATCTCTCCATGCTGAGTCTTCTTGGCTGAGGCTCTGTTGCTGAATCTCCCACCCCTCTCCCAGGCAACCCCTTAAATTACCAACCAGACCCCTCCCAGCTATGGGTGGGGGGCTCCCTCTCCAAGTGAGACTGGCAGGAAGTTGGGGGAGGGGTTACACTGTATGGTCCTCAGAGCCTGCCAGAGGGCAGAACCGGATTAACCCCTGAGTTAATGTGTGGTCCCAAAACCAATCAAAGTTTGTGTGTGTGTGTGTGTGTGTGTGTGTGTGTGTGTGTGTGTGTGTGTGTGTGTGTGTGTGTGTGTGTGTGTGTGTGTGTGTGTTTGGTTTTTGGGCCACACCCGGAGGTGCTCAGGGGTGACTCCTGGCTGTCTGCTCATAAATAGCCCCTGGCAGGCACGGGGGACCATATGGGACACCGGGATTCGAACCAACCATCTTTGGTCCTGGATTGGCTGCTTGCAAGGCAAATGCCACTGTGCTATCTTTCTGGGCCCAAAGTTTTTTTATTTTAAAGAAATGTTTTCCTGCCTCTTTTCCGACTGGAACTATGGAGGGCGCAGAAAAAAAGAAAAGGAAGGCTCCTGCTAAACCGGAAAAGGCTCCTGCTAAGCTAGCAGCAGCAGCTTCTGATGTTCCTGATGTTCCAGAAACCTTGAAGAGAAAGCGCAAGAATCTCGCAGAGCTGAAGATTTGGCGCCTGAGAAAGAAGTTTGCCCAAAAGATGCTTCAAAAGGCAAGGAGAAAGCTGATCTATGAAAAAGCTAAGCATTATCACAAGAAGTATCGACAGATATACAGGACAGAGATTCGGATGGCTAGGATGGCGAGAAAAGCTGGCAACTTTTACGTTCCTGCTGAACCCAAATTGGCTTTTGTCATCAGCATCAGAGATATCAATGGTGTGAGCCCTAAGGTCCAAAAGGTGCTGCAACTTCTTCGCCTTCGCCAGATCTTCAATGGCACCTTTGTTAAGCTCAACAAGGCTTCAATTAACATGCTGAGGATTGTAGAACCCTATATTGCATGGGGTATCCAAACCTGAAGTCAGTAAATTAGTTGATCTATGAGCGTGGTTATGGCAAAATCCACCAGAAGCGAATTGCCCTAACAGATAATGCATTGATTGCCAGAACTCTTGGTAAATACGGCATTGTTTGCATGGAGGATCTGATTCATGAGATCTGCACTGTTGGAAAACGCTTCAAAGAGGCAAACAACTTCCTCTGGCCCTTTAAGTTATCTTCTCGAGGTGGGAAGAAGAAAAAGACCACCCATCTTGCAGAAGGTGGAGATGCTGGCAACAGGGAAGACCAGATCAACTGGCTGATTAGAATGATGAACTAAGGTACCTACCATATTTTTGTAATCTGGTCAATTAATAAACAGTTGCTTTCAAGAAATATGTTTTCTAAAAAAAAAAAAACTAAAATTAAGGTCTAGAGTACTGCAATGAGGGTACTTCCCTTATGGCTTGCTGACCGGGCTTCAATCCCTGGCACCCCATATGGTTCCCTGAGCCTGCCATGAATGATTCTGAGTGCAGAGCCAAGAGTAAGTCCTGAACATCATCAGATTTGGCCCAATAACAAAAAAAGGAAAGATGGTCACAAATAAATTGGTCAAGAATTCTAATAGATAAAATAGAGAAAAAAATTCTAGGACTTAAAATTTTAATGAGTTGTCAGTGAAAGTGTCAGAAGGGGTTAGTAAAATTGAGAAATTATGAAGTGATAGATTTCAGCTGAGAAACAGAAAAAAATATGGAGGCTGAGTGGGGGAGAAAATCTGCCAGTTGAGGGTGATGGTATTAGAATTGTAAGAAGAAAAGGGGTAGGGTAAATGAAAAGGAATCCTTCCAAGGTCCAGAGTGATAGTACAATGGGTAGGGCATTTGCCTTGCACTTGGCCAACCCAGGTATCCCATATGGTCCCTGAGCCTGCCAGGAGCGATTTCTGAGTGTAGTGCTAGGAGTAATCCCTGAGCTGCACCAGGTGTGATCCCAAAACAAAAACAAAAAATCTTTCCTTTGCATAAAGACAAATACACGTGGAAAATAATGCCTTAGAACTGCAGATCACCAAGAAAGAAACCACTCCTAGGTACATGCAAGCCAAATTGCTGAAAACAAATCAAGGGACAGTGGGGAAACCAGATAAGGGTAAACCTAGCAGGATGTGCCAGGAACCAGTTCTGGGAATTACTGTGGTTACTCACCCAGAAAGATGCGGGTGAGTGATTGTAGAAGATGAAGATGCCAAGAGAGACCAGAGAAATGGTGCAGGGGTGAAAGTGGCCTGCCGCTGATCCTGACATTGTGCAATGTTGGGTGTGACCCCCCCCACCCTAAACCAAGTACTAAAAGATGTCAAGATACTGGCTCTTGCTGTAGAATCAGTCATCTGGATGAGTGGAACAGTTTTCCATTGACAAGAATAATTTCCATGGACAAGAATAAAGCTCTGCCACACAGCCCAGAAATGCTGGAGGAAGTTCTTCGGATGGGACAGTGGAGGGGGACTAAAGTATTCAGTGGTCTTCAAACTATGGCCCTCGGGCCACATATTGTATTTGTATTTGTTTCTTCATTGCAAAATAAAATATATGCTGTGTGCATAAGAATTTGTTCATAAGTTTTGTTTTTACTATAGTCAGACCCTCCAGTGGTCTGAGGGACAGTGAACTGGCTCCCTGTTTAAATAGTTTGAGGACCCCTGAATGAATAAGAGTCCTCGATGGTGCTGGATGATGGTGGATGGATGGTGAGGCCTTTCTCAGCCAGGCCAGGCGCCTGCATCCCCTTCCAGGATAGGGGTGAGGAAATGACCCACAGCAGTCAGATTTCAGGAGACATGAAGCTTTATTAATAATACACCCTAGCCACCATGTGTGGCTTCTGGGCTAACCTTTTAAGCAGCCCCTTAAGATACCCTGAATTTAATCCTGAATCTGCCATCTCTCCATGCTCCCTACTTCTGCTCAGGCTTCCAGAATCTCTCAATCCCCTTTGTACTCCTGAGGCAACCCCTCTGTTACCTTCCATAGACCCCTCCCAGAAATAGGCTGGTTTTACCATCAGGTAAGATTACACAGAAAATTGGGGGATGGGGTAACAGGGACTGCCCAGGGTCCCCATATGGTGCTTTGGAAGTGATGGGTACCTAGTGAGTAAAAGCCTTTTCCTTCTAGCTCTTGGAAGCACAAGATCATTAAAAACAGAAGTTATCACTGTTAGAGCTTGGATGATAGCACAGCAGGTAGGGCTTTTGCCGTGTTCACGGCCACCCTGGATTCAATCCTCGGCAGCCCATATGCTCCCCTGAGCTTGCTAGGAGTGATTTCTGAGCGTAGAGCCAGTAGTAACTCCTGAGTGCTGCTGGGAAAACAAAAACAAAAACAAAAAAATGTTACATGCTCAGAAGCACTCATGGATTAAGTGCATCTAACACGTGATGAAAGGCTGGGGCAGAGATGTGGGAATAGTTCTGCTGATGCACACGTAGTCAATATGAGAGAACATACTGGTGATGCTAAGGGGTCACTTATGATGGGCTTGGGGACCCTATGGGTTACTGGGGACCGAACCCAGGCCAGCCCCATGCAAAGCTCTCCCTGCTGTACTCTGCACAGCGTGTCTCTTTTCTGTACAGATCCCCCGAGTGTCTTGGTGTGAGGCTGAGTCATACTGAGAGAAACATGGGCAGGAAGAGAGGAGAGAAGGGTGAAAAATCAGAAGGGAGAGGCAGCAAATAGTGGCCACCTCAAGCCAGCTTTGCTCATGGGACTGGGCAATGTGAACATTTGGGACAGATTCATGCATCTTGTGTGCCGGAGACGCTCTGTGCCCCTAACTGTGCAGGAGGCTGAAGTGAATGAAGGGTCCTGCCACCAGAGGGAAGGTGGTGCCACGTTGTTGTTCCTCAGAGCAGAAACGCAGAGAGGGAGGGTCATGATACATTCATGTTCCTAAAAGTAAAAATTTTCAAGCCCATGGAGCGAGGCTCTGAAGCAATAAAGGAAAAACTCCATACACTTGCTACTTTGCTTTGTTTTTCCTGGGGTGACCCCTGGGCAGTGCTTTGGGGCCACTTCTGACAGTGTTCAGAGGACCTTGGGGTGCTGGCGGTTCACTCCTCTGGCATGCAAAGTACACACACTTGGCCCTTTCTTCCTTCTAGCTCCCCAGTTCTTTGTACCCACTCTGTTGATAGTGATAGAAAAGTGGACAAGAAGCGGTGAAGAGCCTCAGATGAAGCTGAGTTTGTGCTTAGGACCATGCATGCACACTGCTCTGTGCATCAACACCCTCTGAAGTCTCTGCTGTCTTCAGGGGTGCTGAGATTGGGCTGTTTCCTCCAACTTTTTTGTTTTGTTTTGTTTTTGGGTCACACCCGGCATCGCTCAGGGGTTACTCCTGGCTCTATGCTCAGAAATCACCCCCGGCAGGCACGAGGGACCATATGGGATACTGGGATTCGAACCACCGTCCTTCTGCATGAAAGGCAAACGCCTTACCTCCATGCTATCTCTCCGGCCCCTGTTTCCTCCAACTTTATGAGGCAGGCATGAAGGTGCCCTGGAGGCCAAGTGGCTGGGCCAGTGAGAGGACGGGTGCCAGCAGGGGTGGGAGCCACACCCTGGTCTGATGTGGCCAAGGCGCTAGGCCAGGCCCTCAGGCTCTTTGTTGTGCCTTTTGTCCCCTTGGAGTGGGGTGACTGGCCTATCTCACTGGAGCCTGGAAGGTGAGCTGTCGGGACCCAGGGAGGGGGTGCCCAGGAGCTCTGTCCCCACAGACAGTGGTGACCTGACCCCCAAAGCTCCACAGGAATGAGTGGGAGATGTGGGTTTGACCCACCAGAGCCAAGGGCCAGCCCTGGCTGTGCTTAGAAATGGGGATCCCCCTGGGACCAAGACCCTGCAAAGTTGATGGGTACCGAGAAATTGTCCCAACACCCTGTGGAGAGCCCCCCATCTTTTGGGGAGGTGAGCAGATAAGAGGTGCAGCACAGTCAGACAGGGGAAACTTCCTGGGAGGGCACATGGGGTCCGTCCTTCCAGCAGTGAGGGGTGGGAGGAGGGGATAGACAATCACTGCAGCCGCCCTCCATCCTCAGAGCCCACTTCTCCCCCTCCCTGGCTGGCCTCCCTGGGCCTTCAGCCTCAGTTTTCCCTCTGAGGAGTGAAGGACACAGTTCTTGGCGGCCATGGTCGGAATTTTTTTGTTTGTTTTGTTTTGGGGCCACACTCGGTAACACTCAGGGGTTACTCCTGCTATGTGCTCAGAAATCGCTCCTGGCTTGGGGGACCATATGGGATGTCGGGGATCAAACCGAGGTCCGTCCTGAGTCAGCTTAGTGCAAGGCAAATGCCTTACCGCTGCGTTATGGCTCCAGCCCCCATGGTCAGGATTGACACATTTGTGCCTTTGCTGGCAATGAATGTCACTGAGTATATCAGGTGGGGCTCAAGGCCCTCTGAAGGGGCATCTTACTGAGCCCCCAACTCAGCTCAGGGGCCCCCTGCTGACTATAACTCCCACTGGACACTTGGGCCTATCCAGGGGAGTTAGAGGCAGGGCACATGAGCCTGTAGCAGCTGAAAACCTGCCCAGTGGCCTGGCCCCACTCCCAGAATGTGGCCATGGGACAGTGGGGGCAGCAGGGAAGTAGGCCCGTAGAGTTCTCGGGGTACAATGGGGTCTGGACTTCTGATATCGACAGCTGCTGACCACAGGTGTTTCCTTCCAGATGAGTTTCACGTCCCAGGTAATACACAGAGAGCCCCTTAATCCCCTCGCCTGCCTGTTGACCCCCTGGGACCTGCTGTCCACCCCTTCGCAGCTGATCACTTCAGATAATCTGATGAATGCACAGAAGTAAGGTGCCCCCAGAGGGTTTCAGAGTGTCTGTCCCCTCCCCAAAGTCAAGGCCCCCAGGGCTTGCAGGGGTCACCTAAGTAGGAAATGAGATCCCTTTGCTCAGGCCCCCCAATGCCCCAATCCCCAGCAAAGACAGCAGTACAGAGCTGGGGTGGGTGTGGGGGTGTGTCTTGTCCCTTAGCAGAGAGGTGCTGGGTCCATGCTACTAGTGGCCACACACCTGTCCAAAGGGAGGACCCTGGGGTGCGACCACAGCTCACCCCCTTTCTCTATCCCCCAGGTCGTCTGCTCTGTCAAGGTACCGGCTGACCCAGCGGCCTCTGGGATGACAGGGTGAGGGGTGGGATGAGAGGGGAGGATGAAAGTGGGGTCCCTGAGGTCCCAGAGGACCAGTGCGCCCTAGGGCCCCCTCTGTCATAGGCGGTGGCAGGGGCGGCCAGCACCCTGCAGTTCTTCCTGTCTGAGGGCTTCCTGGGCAACCACTTCAAAACCGTGGAGCTGGGGGCCTCGGAGCCGGAGCCCGGAGACCTTTTCCTCTTCCGCCTCCAGTCCCCCGTGGGCAGCTGGGTGGGCGCGCACGTGGGCGTGTACTGTGGCCACGGAGAGATCATCCACTTTGAGGGTGAGTGGGACGCCCAGCCCGGGGCCCGGGGGCAGTCGGGGTGGTGTGGGGGGACCGGGCAGGCCCTGGCTAGGCCGCAGTCCAGTCCCCTGACTTGTCCCTGGCGCAGGCAAGTGCCCGATGGACAGGAGCCGGGGCACCCTCCTGGGCTCGTGCGAGGGCGTCGTGTCCAAGCAGGGCCAGCGGCCACTGCTGCGCTCCCGGCCCCTGTGGCGCGTGCTGAGGCGACGGGGCGGCGTGGACCAGGCCGCGTTGCAGCGCCGCGTGCAGCAGGCCATGAACTCGGACCCGCCGCGCTACCACCCCACGCGCAGCAACTGCCTGCACTTCGCGCTGCGCCTGCTCGACCCCGACCTGGAGCACGTCCACCTGCACCCGGACCTGGGGACCGTGAGCCCGGTGAGGTCCCCACCTGCACCCCATCCTTGTCTCCCATGCCGCACGCGCCCCCAAGACCCAGGCCCTTTCCCGGGAACCTTCAAAAAAGCTCGCACTTGGGCGCCGGAGCGGTGGTGCAAGCAGTAGGGCGTCTGCCTTGCGCGCGCTAGCCTAGGGCGGACCTGGGTTCGATCCCCTTCATCCCCTATAGTCCACCAAATCAGGAGCGATTTCTGAATGCATAGCCAGGAGGACCCCCCCCCCCAGCGTCATCGGGTGTGGCCCCAAAAGCAAAACAAAAAGCCCACACTTGGGGCTGGAGCGGTGGTCCAATGGTAGGGCGTCTGCCTTGCATGTGCTAGCCTAGGGCGGACCTGGGTTCGATCCCCGGCATCCCATAGAGTCCCCCAAACCAGGAGCGATTTCTGAGCGCATAGTCAGAGGAACCCCTGAACGTCACCTGGTGTGGCTCCAAAAACAAACCAAAAAAAGCCCACATCTGGAGCCCGGAGCAGTGGCGCAGCGGGAGGGCGTTTGCCTTGCACGCTCACGGGGCCTTCGTGGAGGCTGTCCGCGGAGGCCCCTCTCACGTCCCGGCCCTTCGCTCCCTTCCCAGGTGTCGCCGGACTGCGGCGTGGCCCTGCGTTAGGCGACCTAGGAGCGTGTGGCGGGCCGGGGACCGAGCAGATGCGCATTAAAAGATTCTCCAAATCTCCACTTGGCTCCACTTGGCTGCGCGGGGCTCTTGGGGGCCCCTGAACCCCCTCCCCCCAGGCCCGGGCGGAAAAGGCACTAGCACCCCGAGATCGCAGACCCCTCCAGCGCGTGGGTGCCCACGGGCGTTCGAGTCTGAACCCCCCAGAGCCCCCCAGGGCGGTGCCACCCCGACCCTGGGAAGCCGGGTCCGCCCAGGCCGCGCATCCCTAGGCCTGCCTCCTGCTTTGGGGCGTGGCTTGGGGCGTGGTCAGATGGAGACCACGCCCACAAACCCCAGCACGCATCCTTCCGCGCCTGCGCGACCCTGGGGCTGCGGCTGCTCCTCCCTGATTGATGCATCAGGCCTTGCGCCCCGCCTCGGGCCATGGGGCGTGGTCATAACGAGACCCCGCCCGTGTCCACGCCCACTCCGCGCGCACCTGTCTGCGCCTGCGCGACCCTGGGGCTGCCAGCGGCTGCTCCGCCCTGATTGATGCATCCAGGCCTTGCACCCCGCGAGACCCCCGAGCACCCCGCTGCAGCCCCCGAGACCTCCGCAGTGCAGCCGCCCGGACAGCCCCCATGTCGGCCGCGCCCGCCTACAGCGAGGACAAGGGCGGCGGCTCCGCCGGGGCCGGGGAGCCCGAGTATGGCCACGACCCCGCCAGTGGGGGCATCTTCTCGTCCGACTACAAGCGGTGAGGGGCGGTGCCAGGGCACCCCGGAGGGGAGGGCGGGAGAGGGGAGGCGCCTGGGCACCATGGACAGCACCCCGTGCCTGCTTAGAGCCGGAGGATCGCGGAGGAGCAGGAACCCCCACTTTCACCTCCACCCCGCTCTGGCCCTTCTGCATCCCTCCAGCCCCTTTGGGGGTCCACGCTGGGCCGCTCCAGCCCCTGGCCCCTGCTCCACAGTCCCCCTCATTTTTCTCCTCCACCTGCGCCCTTGATTGCGGGGGGGGGGCGGCCTCAGTTCACCTGTCCCCCCCCCCCCCTTATTCAGCCCTCCGGCTCCTGTGTGTTATGGAACAAGCTGGGTGGAGGCCTGAACTTGAGGCCCTAGAGAAAAGATGGAAGTGACAAGCCTGTGTTGGGGGGCTGAAGTGAGGGGGCAGCATGGAGAGCTGATTCCTCAGTCCTGGAGAGAAGGGAGAGGGAAAGAGGGATGACCCAGGTGGAGCTGGGTTTGCGGGAAGAGGGTATATGGGGGGCTCAGGATCTGAACAGTCTTGGGTGACCAGAAATGGGGGAAGAAGCCGCGGGAGACTAGATTTACATTTCAGGAGGCCCCAGGCCAGGGCGTGGGGAAGAGATTGGAGGGTGTTGTGTGCCAGAGACCCTTTGGGGAGAGGCCCTAAATCCTGGAGGGTTTGGGGGGCGGTGTAAGCCACAGATCTGATGAGTCGCTGGGGCCTGGGAGCTGAAAAAAAAAAAAAGCTGGAGAAGGTACGGATGGAACCCTGAGAGCAAACACTGTGAGCTGTGACTCGGGGGAGCCTGGCGTGATGGAGCAAATCCTGCAAATCCCAGCAGATTCGTCAAAGCTGGGGAGCCCGGCTCCACTCCTGGATAAAGCAGCCTGGATGGCCAAGGCCTCCCGAGATGGGTGTTGGGGTTGGGGTTCCAGGACGGAGGGATGGTAGCATATAGAACCCCCCAACAGAGCCCCAGGAGGAAGTGAAAATATGCATCGGAGAGCAGCGGATGCTCCTGGGTTGCCCCGTATGGGCTCAAGTATTTCTGGGTCCTGGGGAATGTGAAAGTCTTTGAGGAGGCAGCGACCCTTGTCGACACCTCCTGGGTCTGTCATGTTAGACAAGATTCATGACGTCTTAGAAACTAGGGTTCCCCTCACCCCCATTCTATTATGAAATCTGTTGGTTTAGCTTTTGGGGCCACACCCATTGATGCTCAGGGGTTACTCCTGACTCTGCACTCAGGAATCACTCCTGGCTCTGGGGACTGTATGGGATGCCTGGGATTGAACCCAGGTTGGCCTCATGCAGGGCAAACAACATACTCTGGACTATCTCTTTGCCCACCCCATAAATAAATTTATTCATTGTATTGTTTTGGGTTTTGTTTTGGGTTTTGTTTTAAGTTTGGGGGCCACATGCGGCAATGCTCAGGGATCACTCCTGGAGGTTGTCAGATGACCCTATGGGGTGCCGAGAATTGAACCCATGTTGTCTGTATGAGAGGCCAGTGCCCTCCCCATTGTATCTTGCCTCCCCTCCACCCTGAACACACACCCAGGCTCCGACATGAGAAGATCATGTTTTGCCCATTGAGTGATTTCTCCTACTTACTGAACTTTTCTCCTCATTGGCTTTTTTAACTGTCTCCAATTTGGGGGGAACACTTAAGTTGCAGGCAGTATGCTCCCTCAGCCTCAAATTCTAAGGAGCATCCACAGTCAGATTCAAGAAACTAAAGGAGGGGCCTGAGAGACAGCACAGTGGTTGGGCGCCTTGCACGAGGCTGACCTGGAATGGACCTGGGTTCAATTCCTGGCAATCCATGTGGTCCCTGAGCCTTCCAGGAGCTGTTTCTGAGCACAGAGCCAGGAGTAACCCCGAGCATCACTGTGTATGGCCCAAATACACACGCACACACACACAACCAGGGGCCAAAGAGATTCCCAAAGGGCTGGAGTACATATGAGAGGCCTGGGTTCAATCCTCATGGGCCCCTGAGCACCAAGCCAGGAGTAACCCCATCACTTCTCCTATTCTCCTGGCTGTGGCTGGGGATGCAGCTTGGAGGTGGAGCTTGTCCTAGTGTTTTCAACCAGCAGCATGAGAAAATAAAGACTCAGGGCACCAGAGTGGCATGTCTCAGGGCTGGGGTGCAGGCTGCACACGCGGGAGGCCCCATTCCATCCCCAGCACTTCATATTCCCTCCAACCACCGCTTCCCCCCCCCCCCCAGGCAGGAGGAGCCCTGAGAACTGCTGCTGTGTATGACCAAAAATTGGGGCCGGGCGGTGGCGCTGGAGGTAAGGTGCCTGCCTTACAAGCGCTAGCCAAGGAACGGACAGCGGTTCGATCCCCCGGCGTCCCATATGGTTCCCCCAAGCCAGGGGCGATTTCTGAGCACATAGCCAGGAGTAACCCCTGAGCGTCAAACGGGTGTGGCCCAAAAACCAAAAAAAAAAAAAAAAAAAAAATCAAGATAGTAAATAGAGGGGCCAGAGAGATAGCATGGAGGTAAGGCATTTGCCTTTCATGCAGAAGGTCATCGGTTCGAATCCCGGCATCCTATATGGTCCCCTCATAGAGCCTGCCAGGAGCGATTCCTGAGCCTGGAGCCAGGAGTAACCCTGAGCGCTGCTGGGTGTGACCCAAAAACCAAAAAAAAAAAAAAGATAGTAAATAGAGAGGCTGGAGCTCCCAAAAGGAGGCAGATAAGTCACATGTAGTAAAGGGGGGTTTGCTTTAAGGGTCTGACTAGAGAGATAGGGCAGTGGGGAAGCAATTGCCTCACATGCAGCGGATCCAGGTTTAGTCCCTAGCACCACACATGGTCCCCCAAGCACAAAGTGAGCCAGGAGTAAGCCTTGCGCACTTACGGTTGTGACCCTGAATTGCCCCTCCTCAAATAATAAGAGCCAGAGAGATAGTACAGTGGGGAAGGCACTTGCTTGCATGTAGCTGACCCTGTTTTGATCCCAGAGTATTCCCTCAAGCCCTATCTGGAGAGGTCACAAAGCACCGACAGGCAGGAGTATGTCCTGTACAGTAATGGGCGTGCCCCAAAACTATAAAGAAAAAAAAGAAAAGAAGGGGTCTAGAGCAATAGCACAGCAGTAGGACATTTGCCTTGTGTGCGGCTGACCCATAATGGACCCGGGTTTGATTCCTGGCATCCCATATGGACCCCGAGCCTGCCAGGAGCAACTTCTGAGTGCAGAGCCAGGATTAACCCTTGAGTGCCAAATGAAACGAAACAACCAAAAAGAATAAAAAACAAAAATAATAGGTGTCTGGCATTGCTGAGAGAGAATGCAGGTTCTGGATTCACTCGTTCCAGCTTTTTTCTGGGAAGGAGCTGCGGGATGAACCTAGACTCCACACACTGAGCGTCTTCCAGCTTCCATTGCTATCTGAGTGGACTCTGTCGGGAGCACCTAGTGCATGGGTGGGTGAGGGACGTGGGGTTGGGCAACAGTAAACTGTGAGAGGGACACTGGCACATAGTCCAGATGTTGGGGTACTATGGACCTTAGTTTTGGGCCCTTCACTTCCGGGGGAGGCCAAGAGCAAAGCCATGAGCAGGGTAAGAACTAGAATGTAGGGGACGGAGCAGTGGTGTGGTGGGGTAAGGTGTCTGCCTTGCACGCACTAGCCTAGGACGGACCGAGGTTCGATCCCCCAGCGTCCCATATGGTCCCCCAAGCCAGGAGCGATTTCTGAGCCCATAGCCAGGAGTAACCCCAGAGTGTCAACAGGTGTAGCTGGAAAAAAAAAAAGGACTGGAATGTGGCAGGGAACAGAGAATCATGGTCCAGGGAGCCAGGCCAGGAGAAGGAAGAGGGATCCCAGCTTCCAGGCGTGACTCCTGAGCACAGCGACTGCCCCCCCCCCCGGGGTCCTATTGGAGGACACTGGCCTTGGCTTGGTGCCCGATACCAAGCGTCAGAGGTAACCAGAGCCTCTGCCCGCCCATAGCTCCAGTTACCTGGTTTGGAACCGGTGTCTGCCACCCTGTCTCAGGGCTCAGTCCATCCCCATGGCTCAGGCGATGCAGCGACTCCTGCAGCTCCCAGGGCCCCGAGGGGCTGGGGGTGCTGACCCCGAGGCTGCCAGCCCTGTGCTGGACCCCAATGGTGGGCCCCCACCCTGGTACCAGGCCCTCCAGCCCGAGGAGCTCCGGAGGCTGCAGCCCCCAGAGGAAGAGGTGGCCTCAGAAGCGGCCCTGGACGAAGCAAGCCTGGAGCCCGGGCAAAGCCCGAGCCAGCCCCTGCGGTACTGAGGGTCTGTGGGCAGCTCTGAGCACTCACTGCAGGAACAACTGGCTGGCCTGGGAGCTCCGGTGGTGTCAGGCATAGGGGCCTGAGTGAGAGGGGACAGGGAGGTGCCAGGCTGGGGGCCGAGTTAAAGGGACAGTTGTGGGGTAAGACCAGAGCCTACTTCTGGGGTCAGATCAGAGGGAGCCTATAAGGGGATCCCTGGAGAAGATCCTATTTCCCAGCCTCAGGATAGAGCTGCACCCCACTCCCAGGACCTGGACCAAAGCCCAAGCCCAGAAGACCCTCCTACTGACCTGTCTGGGTCCCCGTGGGCAGGCAGGGAAGATTCACATGGGCCTGTGGAATGTGGGTGGAATGCACTCATCCGGGTGTGAAGGCATCAGCTCTGTGGGGGATTTCACGGGGGAGCCATTAGGGGGGGCACCCCACTGACAACTCATGGCCCCCCAGGCACGATGACCTGAAAGAAATGTTGGACAGCAACAAGGATTCCCTCAAGCTGGAGGCCATGAAGCGGATCGTGGCGGTAAAGTGGGGAGCGGGGGTACAGGTGGGGGATGCAGGGTGAGGGTGCCGGGTGCCCCCAAGTCCTCTGTGTTCCTGCTCTGCATCTCCCTACCTGCATCCCCCATCTCCTTGTCCCCAGATGATCGCCCGGGGGAAAAATGCCTCAGACCTGTTCCCTGCTGTGGTCAAGAACGTGGCCTGCAAGAACATAGAGGTGAGGCGTCGGGGTCACAGCACAGTGGGGAGGGCACTGGCCTTGCATGTTGCCAACCCGTGTTCTCTCCCCATCATCCTATATGGTCCCCTGAGCCTGCCAGGAGTAATTTCTGAGCTCAGAGCCAGGAGTAATCCTGAGTATACCATGTGGCCCAATAGAGGTGAGGGATCAGAGCCATAGAAGAATTGGGAGGGAGTTTGTCTTGCCCATAGCCAACCCAAGTTCGATCCTTGGCATCCCATATGACCCTTCAGTACTGCCAGGAGTGATTTCTGAGCTCAGAGCCAGGAGTAAGCCTGAAGCACTACACAGGTATGATTAAAATAAAAACAACAACAACAAAAACAAAGAGGGGCCGGAGATATAGCATGGAGGTAGAGAGCTTGCCTTGCATGCAGAGGGTCGGTGGTTCGAATTCCGGCATCCCATATGGTCCCTCGAACCTGCCAGGAGCGATTTCTGAGAATGGAGCCAGGAGTAACCCCTGAGTGCTGCCAGGTGTGACCCAAAAACCAAAAAAAAACAAAAAAACAAAACCAAAAACCTAGGGGGCCAGAGTGGTGGTGCAAGCAGTAGGGCATCTGCCTTTCTTGCACTAACCTAGGACAGACCATGGTTCGATCCCCCCACGTCCCATATGGTCCCCCAAGCCAGGGGCTAATTATGAGCGCATAGCCAAGAGTAACTCCTGAGCATCATGGGGTGTGGTCCAAAATTCAAACAACAACAACAACAACATCCCTGGGGCCGGAGAGATTGCACAGCAGTAGGGTGTTTGCCTTGCACGCAGCTGATCCAGGATGGATCAGCATCCCATATGGTCCCCTGTACCTGCCAGGAGCGATTTCTGAGTGAATAGACAGGAGTAACCCCTGAGTGTCACCGGGTGTGACCCCCCCCAAGAAAAACATTGCTGAGGTCCCCAGGGGGGTGCAGTGGGCAGGTACAGCCTGGCCCTGACCCAGGGTTTGAGCAGAGCTTCCCACAGGTGAAGAAACTCGTGTACGTGTACCTGGTACGCTACGCCGAGGAGCAGCAGGACCTGGCTCTACTGTCCATCTCCACCTTCCAGCGCGGTCTC
The DNA here is from genome assembly GCF_024139225.1 of Suncus etruscus. Lineage (NCBI taxonomy): Eukaryota > Metazoa > Chordata > Mammalia > Eulipotyphla > Soricidae > Suncus > Suncus etruscus. The sequence goes on along the minus strand of NC_064858.1, from coordinate 9,799,975 downwards.
AAGGTCTGGCACCCACGGTGGGGGGGCTGAGGGTGCGGGGCCGTGGTGCAGGGTTGCCACCCTCAGCCAACCAGCCAGAAGTTGGGGTTCTGAGCAGGGAGGGGCCCTCCCATGTCTCTGCAAAGATAGCTTCATCCCCTCCCCTCCTGATGTCTTGCACCGTGACCCGGTCGGGGGGGGGGGGGGAGGCCCTTTGCAGGTCAGAGCTGGCAGTGAAGGGGGGAGGCGCTCGCTCTCCATGTGAGCGACCTCGGTTTGAATATCAAGCACTGCAGAGGGCCCTCCAGGGCTGGCAAGGAGTGATCCCTGAGGAACGCTGGGTGTGGTTCACTAAAACAAAATGAAGAAGAAAACCAGGGCAGGCGTGATAGATAGGACAGTAGGGGAAGGCGCTTGCCTTGTGTGAGGCCGACCTGGTTTCGATCCATGGCATCCCATATGGACTCCAGAGCACTGCCAAGAGTGTGGCTCCTGAGCACAGAGCCAGGAGTAACTTCTGGGCATCAACGGATGTAGCCCCCCACCTAAATAACATACAAATAAATAAATAAAACTATTGTCTCTGCTCCCCGCCTTCTCCCAGACAGGCTGGCTGTGCTGTGGCCAGCCAGTAACAACTCTACTGCCTTCTCTCAGGACCCCAACCAGTTGATCCGTGCCAGTGCCCTACGGGTGCTGTCCAGTGTGCGGGTGCCTATCATCGCGCCCATCATGATGCTGGCCATCAAGGAGGCTGCCTCGGACATGTCCCCCTACGTGAGAAAGACAGCGGCACATGCCATCCCCAAGCTGCACAGGTGGGATTGCTTCTCCCTCTGCAATGCCTGGCCTGGCCTGGCCTGGCCTGGCTGCAGCGCCCCACACTGCCCTTCTGTTCCCTATCCATCCATGGGGAGGTTTGAGGCAGTGTTGGGGGGCACCTACAGAGTTCTAAGAAAGGGCAGCCCAGGGTGGTGGCACAGAAGGACGCAGGGGTGCAAGGAAGGCCAAGTCCCTCACTTGTGCTTTCCCCAGCTTGGACTCGGACCAGAAGGACCAGCTGATCGAGGTCATCGAGAAACTCCTGGCCGACAAGACCACGGTGGGTGGCGCGTGGGCAGGTGCCCGGGCCTGGTGGCCAGGTGCCCACTGCCCCAAGCTCATGCATCAACACCCGCACGCATGCCCCTGCAGCTGGTGGCGGGCAGCGTGGTGATGGCCTTCGAGGAGGTGTGCCCGGAGCGCATCGACCTGATCCACAAGAACTACCGCAAGCTCTGCAACCTGCTCATCGACGTGGAGGAGTGGGGCCAGGTGGTCATCATCAGCATGCTCACCCGCTACGCGCGCACGCAGTTCCTCAGCCCCACCAAGAACGTGAGTGCACGGGCCGGAGAGAGAGCATGGAGGTAGGGCATTTGCCTAGTATGCAGAAGGACGGTGGTTCCACTCCTGGCATCCCACATGGTTCCCCGAGCCTGCGGGGGGGGGGGGGCGATTTCTGAGCACACAGCCAGTTGTAATCCCTGGGCACCGCTAGGTGTGACCCAAAAACAAAAAAAAGGAAAGAAATGGGGCCAGCATGGAGGTAGGATGTTTGCTTTGCATGCAGAAGGACGGCTGTTCGAATCCTGGAGTCCCTGCCAGGAGTGATTTCTGAGTGCAGAGCCAGGAGACACCCCCTGAGCGCTGCCGGCGGGGGGGGGGGTGACCCCAAAACAAAACAAAACAAAAATGAGGGTTGGGTCCGGAGAGATCGCATGGAGGTGGGCGTTTGCCTTGCATGCAGAAGGTCGGTGGTTCGAATCCCGGCATCCCATATGGTCCCCTGAGCCTGCCAGGAGAGATTTCTCAGCGTGGAGCCAGGAGGAACCCCCGATGCTGCTTGGTGTGACCACCAAACGAAAACATAAATTAAATTAAATTAAAAAATAAAAAGCCAATGCAACCGAAGGCGAGCGCAGGCGTGCCCGTCCGCAGGAGTCCCTGCTGGAGGAGAACCCCGAGAAGGCCTTCTACGGCTCGGACGAGGACGAGGCCAAGGGCCCGGGCAAGGAGGAGGCGGCCGGCCCGGCCCTGCCGGCGCGCAAGCCCTACGTCATGGACCCCGACCACCGCCTGCTGCTGCGCAACACCAAGCCCCTGCTGCAGAGCCGCAGCGCCGCCGTGGTCATGGCCGTGGCGCAGCTCTACTTCCACCTGGCGCCCAAGGCCGAGGTGGGCGTCATCGCCAAGGCGCTCGTACGCCTGCTGCGGAGCCACAGGTAGCCTGCCCCGCCCCGCTGCCCTCCGATTCGCTGGTTCCCCTGTTGGCCCCGCCCAGCCTGCGTTCCGATACGTCAGTCCCACACTGGCCCGCCCCGTGCGCGCTCCGATTCGCTAGTCTCCATGTTGACCCCGCCCTATCCGCGCGGATTAGACCGGCCCCCTTGTCTTGATGGCCCCCCTCCCCGGGTGGCCCCGCCCACCGCTTTCCGGATTGGCCTGTTCTGAGCTGGCCCCGCCCACCTGCTCTCGGGTTTGCCCATCCTTACACTTGCCCCGCCCCACCTGCTCTGGGATTCGCCCGTTTCCCTCTGGCCTCGCCTCTGTGTTCTCTGATCCCGCCCCTCAAGATAGCTCCGCCCACCTGCTCAAGGATTCTGCCATTCCGGAAGTCATCCCACCACCAGACTGCTGGCCCTGCTCCATCCACTTTGTGCCTGACTTTGGAGCTCCTTTTTTTTTTAGGATTTTTTTTGGGGGGGGGCCATACCCGGCGGTGCTCAGGGGTTACTCCTGGCTCTGCACTCAGGAATCACTCTCTGGAGATGCTCAGGGACCTTTTGGGATGCTAGGGATTGCCACTTGCAAGTCAAATGCCCTCCCTGCTACAGCATTGCTTTGACCCCCAGGGGGCTCTAAGTCTCAGTGCTTTTGGTCCCTCCAACACCCCCTGCATGTTTCCAGGACCCTGTGCACTGCCTGGGCCTGATCCCTACTCTAGACTCTGCCCCCCTCCTCGGACTGACCCTCTCGTTGGGGGTCCTCCTCATTTTCCTCCCCCTCCTGCCCCAGAGGGGGTGCACAACCCTCTGACTTTCCCTCTCTGGCCATCTGTCCAGTGAGGTCCAGTATGTCGTGCTTCAGAATGTGGCCACCATGTCCATCAAGCGCCGGGTGAGTGTCCATGGGGAAGGCAGACTGAGGAAGGACGGGAGGGCAGACTGAGGGAGGAGGAATGGGAGGTGAGCTCTGGGTCTTCTCTGCAGGGCATGTTCGAGCCCTACCTGAAGAGCTTCTACATCCGCTCCACAGATCCCACCCAGATCAAGATCCTGAAGGTGAGTGCCGCCCACCTACCTACAGTGACTCCCACTACTTGCCACCCCTCTTCCCTCTGGGCAACCTGAGTCTGGTATCCAGTCACCCGGTCCTGCTCTAACAGCATTTGGACCAGGCCTCAAAGCCTGTGGGGTCTCTGTGTTAGGGTGGGTATGGAGGCTTGCATGGGCAGGGCAGTCCAGAGGTCTCAGTGTTTGTGTGTATTTCTGTGTCAGCTTGAGGTCCTCACCAACCTGGCCAACGAGGGCAACATCCCCACGGTCCTGCGTGAGTTTCAGGTACGTGGGTGGCTGTCGTACCCCTGCCCGTCTGCCGGCTTTAGGTTGGCCCCTGAGGGGTGGAGCCTGGCACTGAGGGTTCAGGGGTTCACCCGCCCACTCGGCATCCTGTAGACCTACATCCGCAGCGTGGACAAGGACTTTGTGGCGGCCACCATCCAGGCCATTGGGCGCTGTGCCACCAGCATTGGCCGAGTCCGCGACACCTGTCTCAATGGGCTGGTCCAGCTGCTGTCCAACCGTGATGGTGAGTGCCTGTCCTTATATACTAGCCTGCTGCACCTGCCACGGTGGGGTGGGGCGCTTGGAGCCGATGGTACAGTGCAGCTCTGTCCTACAGAGCTGGTGGTGGCCGAGTCCGTGGTGGTCATCAAGAAGCTGCTGCAGATGCAGCCAGCCCAGCACGGGGAGATCATCAAGCACCTGGCCAAGCTCACCGACAGCATCCAGGTAAGGCACCTGTCTGGTCATCAGTCTGTCCATTGCACAGTCGATGGAGACCCGCCCACAGAGGACCACGATTCTCCCCCCCCCATGCCTATTTTCTTCCCTCCCCTGCTCCAGAGACCTTTAGTGGTTGGTAGGTGAGGAGTTTATAGGATGTGGAGGTACCCATGGCCTGTCTCCCCTCCTGTTTCATTGGGTCCCCAGGTGCCCATGGCCCACTCCCCAGCTCATTGGGTCTCCAAGTACCCATGGCCCAACACACACCCCAACTCATTGGGTCTTCAGGTACCCATGGCCCGTGCCAGCATCCTGTGGCTCATTGGCGAATACTGCGAGCATGTTCCCCGTCTGGCACCTGACGTGCTGCGGAAGATGGCCCAGTCATTTACGGCCGAAGAAGACATAGTCAAACTACAGACCATCAACCTGGCCGCCAAGCTTTACCTCACCAACTCCAAGCAGGTAGAGGGGCGCCCAGCTCTGTCTCCAGTCCGGGCCAGTGTGGGAGCCCCCTCAAGCCCACCCTGTCCTCTGCACTGCTCAGCAAGCTCAGGCTACCATCACCCCAGGGCTGGCAGAATGTCCAGAGTCAGGTTCCCCACCAGGATCTGTGAAGAGGGTTGGAGCCCCAGGGCTGTCCCTTACGCTCTCATTTGGGGACGACATGCCAGGTCTGTGGCTGGGCTGAGGCTGACCCCTGCTGGCCAAGCAGATAGGCACCAGAGTCCAGAAGGGCATGGGCGAGCCTTTGGGTCAGACGTGAGATGGGGAGGACCAGCCTCCCCATTGCCTCCCATCCCACAGACTAAACTGCTGACGCAGTATGTGCTGAGCCTGGCCAAGTATGACCAGAACTACGACATCCGTGACCGTGCCCGCTTCACACGCCAGCTCATCGTGCCCACTGAACAGGGTGGCACGCTCAGCCGCCATGCCAAGAAAATCTTCTTGGCGCCCAAGCCAGCCCCGGTGCTCGAATCCTCCTTCAAAGGTGGGACTGGGACCCCAGCCTGTCCAGGCTTCCTGGACTTATTTTTCCTGCCCAGCCTCTGTCACCTCAGGGATCCCCCATCTGAGCCCCTCCTGGCTGTCCCCACAGCCTCACAGAGCAGCTGTGTCCCCACTCTGCATGGGACAGTTTCTCTAGGCTGTGTCCTTCAGTTCCTCTGCCACCCCCTGAGCCCTGCTCCATCTATGGGTACAGACCATGGGTACAGTGCAGGGGAAGGTGCCAAGCTCATGGACACTGCCTGTTGCTGCCCGTCCCCAGACCGCGACCATTTCCAGCTGGGCTCCTTATCCCACCTGCTCAACGCCAAGGCCACAGGTTACCAGGAGCTGCCAGACTGGCCAGAGGAGGCCCCTGACCCATCTGTGCGGAACGTAGAGGTGAGGGGGACTGGGATGGGGGGCTGGGGGGACTAAGGGGAGCCCCTCTGACCATCCCCCCCACAGGAAGAAGACCTTTCCCTAGTCGTGACAGATATGGGCCTGCTGGGCGCACACCTCCAGGTGCCCGTGTGCTGTGTGGCCCTGCCCACCCCTCCCCGTTCCACTGTGAGGACAGGAGGACAGACCCCTCTGTGCCCCCGCAGGTCCCCGAGTGGACCCGGTGCTCGAGCCGGGAGAAGCGGAAGGAGAAGGAACGGCCATTCTACTCGGACTCCGAGGGGGAGTCGGGCCCCACGGAATCTGCGGACAGCGGTGAGGACGCCCTGCGGTAGCTCATTGGGGGGGGGGGGACATGACAGGGAGTTGACTTAGCCTATCTTGTCAGACCCCGAGTCTGAGAGCGAGTCCGAGAGCGAGAGTGGCAGCGAGAGCGAGTCAGAGAAGGAGGAGAAGGAGGAGAGCAGTGAGAGGTGAGGGGGTGTCCAGGGCACCCAGGGATGCACCTGGAGGTGGGAGGCATGCCAGAGCCAGGCTGAGCCCTCTTCCCCTCAGTGAGCAGAGCGAGGAGGAGGAGGAGGAGGAAGAGGAGGAAGAGGAGGAAGAGGAAGAGGACCGACCAAGGAAGAAGGCGCCCGCCACGAAGGGAGCCGGCTCAGATGGGTCGTCTGAGAGTGGCAGCGGCTCCAGCAGCTCGTCTGGCTCCGACAGCAGCTCTGAGGAGGCCGAGGAGGAGCCCAAATGGACCAAGAGGCCTGTGAGTAGGTCAGGGCTCCCCAGGGCTGCCTGGTCTTGTTCTTCCACACTCATGCCTGCCTCTCCCACAGACCCCCAGCAGCAAGGCCCCCGCGGCCAAGGAGATGTCGCTGTTGGACCTGGATGACTGTGAGTGGCTACCAGGCAGGCAGGGGGCCCAGAAGGGAGGACAGGGTGTTGGTGGGGGGATCTGGGAGGGGTTGGCAGGGACACTGCTATTCGAGGTGCTGAAATATCACCCAGCCCATCTCTCTGCCCACAGTCTCCGCACCCAGTGCCCAGCCCTTGTCCCCGCCAACAGCAGCAGCAGTGCCCAGCAGCCTAGCTGCCGACCTGGAGGGCCTGACCCTCACAGACACCCCTCTGGTATCCTCGGTGAGTAGAAAAAGGTGCCCCGGGCCTGTAGAGATATTGCTGGTGTCTGGAGACAGCTTGGGGTTGGGGAGGACAGCTTTAGGGGCCTCCTTTAGTGCTCTACAGATCTGCTAAATCCAGATGCTGGTGCAGAGTGGTAGCACTGGAGATTAACGTTGATCTTTGTCCATGCAGGAAGGTCTGCAGACCTGACCCCCCTGGTCTCCTGGCCCTTCAGGGAAAACTTGGAGTAGCCTTGTTGTGGGTGGGGTACAGGCATCAGTTGTGTCCGGGAGTACAGGTGGTTATCTGTGTCCTGGGGTACAGGCAGTCAGCTATGTTCTGAGGTACAGGTGGTTAGATGTATTCTGGGGTACAGGACAGGCAGTCAACTATGTCCTGAGGTGCAGGTGGTCAGCTGTGTCACAGGATACAGGCAGTCATCTGTATCCTGGGGTACAAGCAGTCAGTTGTGTCCTGGGGTACAGATGGCCACCTGTGTCCTAAAGTATAGGTGGTCAGTCATATATGCCTGTCCTGGAGTGCAGGCAATCATCTGTGTCTTGGGTTACAGACCTGTGTCCTGAAGTGCAGGCCGTCAGATGTGTTTTAGAGTACAAGTGGTCATCTGTGTCCTGGGGTATGGGCGGTCAGTTCTGATTTGGGGTACTGGCCGCCCAACTCTCACACCCTCCTCCCATCCCGCAGCTGCTGAGTCCAGGGTCGGCCACTCCACGCCGGGAGCTTCTACACCGTGTGGCTGGCGAGGGCCTGGTTGTGGACTACACCTTTAGCCGCCAGCCCTTCCCAGGGGACCCACACATGGTGTCCGTACTCCTGCACTTTTCCAACAGCTCTGACAGCCCCATCAAGGGCCTGCACGTGGGCACTCCCAAACTGCCTGCCGGGATCAGCATCCAGGAGTTCCCGGAAATCGGTGCGAACAGACTCTGGTAGTCAGGTAGCAGGAACTGGTGGGGCACAGGCCCCAGGGCTATAGTGACAGCCCCCCTCTTGCCCTATAGAGAGCCTGAACCCCGGAGAGGCCACCACAGCGGTCCTGGGCATTAACTTCTGTGACTCCACCCAGGCGGCCAACTTCCAGCTGTGGTATGTAGTGCCCACTGCCCATGGTGTGCAGGTGGAGTTCTGGGTGCAGAGGTAGGGGTAAGGCAGTGGTCCCCAGGTCTCACCCTGCCCTGTGCACCCCAGCACCCAGACCCGGCAGTTCTACGTGTCCATCCAACCACCCGTAGGGGAGCTGATGGCCCCCGTGTTCCTGAGTGAGAACGAGTTCAAGAAGGAGCAGGGTGAGTGTCTGCCAACCCCAGGGCTTCCCATGGAAGGCTGAGCCACGTCCATCATGGTCAAGGAGGGGAGAAGGGATGGAGCTTGGCGTCACCCCTGGTTCCATCTGCAGTACCTCAAAAGAGAGGCCTGGCAGGGCTGGACTGGGGCTCCATGTGATCTCCACCCTGTGAAAGAACAGTGGGGAGAGCTGTTGGGTATGGGACAAGGGTATCTGGTCATGGGGGCACAGAGAAGGAAGCTTCAGGGGAGATGGTAAGTGTGGGACTGGCTGGAGCATGCGACCCCCAGACACCCCCAGTGTGGCTCAGAGGAAAGGTTTGTTCAGGACAAGAGTGAGTGGACTATGGGGAAGGCATTTGCCTTGCACACAGTTGACCCGGGTTTAATCCCTGGCATCCTATAAGATCCCCCAAGCCACACCATAAGTGATTCCTGAGTGCAGAGTCAGGAATAAGCCTTGAATACCACCTGATATTCTCCCCCCAATAATTATTTTATTTTGTATTTTATTTATTTATTTGGTTTTTGGGTCACACCCAGCAGCGGCACTCAGGAGTTACTCCTGACTAGCTTAGGGACCATGTAGGATGCCAGGGATTGAACCTGGGCCTGTCCTGGGTCGTCTGCGAGCAAGGCAAATGCCCAACCACTGTGCTATCATTCCAGCCCCTATTTTAAATTATTTTATTTTATTTTGGTTTTTGGGCCACACCCGGCGTTTCTCAGGGGTTACTCCTGGCTGTCTGCTCAGAAATAGCTCCTGGCAGGCACGGGGGACCATATGGGACACCGGGATTCGAACCAACCACCTTTGGTCCTGGATCGGCTGCTTGCAAGGCAAACACCGCTGTGCTATCTCTCCGGGCCCTATTTTAAATTATTTTAAATGAAATGTTTGGTGCAGTTTCTGGAAGGCTTCTGGGTGCTACCTCCCAGGAAGAACCGAGGTCTTGTGGTCAGCACCATGGACAGAGCTGGGCTGCCCACTGGGCCTTGGTCCTCAGTACTGCCTTTCTCTGTCCCCAGGTCAGCTGACTGGTATGAATGAGATCACTGAGAAGCTGGCACTGCCCGAAACCTGTCGGAGTGACCATGCTGTGGTACAGAAGGTCACGGCCCTGGCCAACCTGGGCCGAGTCCCCTGCGGGACCTCCGACGAGTACAGGTATCAATCAGCAGGCCCTTGGCCCTGTGAGGGAGGGGCACTCCAGGGCACCCCAGCACTGAGCCGGCCTCTCCCCCAGGTTTGCAGGGAGGACACTGACTAGCGGGAGCCTGGTCCTGCTGTCCCTGGATGCCCGGCCCACGGGGCCGGCAGTGCTTACAGTCAACAGCGAGAAGATGGTCATTGGAACCATGCTGGTGAAGGATGTGGTGCAGTCTCTGAGCCGGTGACCTCCTCCTCTTCCTCACACTCCCGGGGTCCTCCTCTAGGCTCCTCCCTTCCCCCAGTTTCCCCATGGATGCTGCCACAGAAAAACCTCAATAAATCGTCTCCGCCCTCAGATTGGCTCTCTGCCTCTCCTTCCCTGTGGACTCTGTGGGGGAGGTGGGGAGGACAAGTATGCCAATCCGTGGCCCCCCCCAACTGCGGTGCAGGGGACAGGGATGTCAGTTACACCATGTTCTCCTTGCAAGCTTAAGGTCTCTTGTGTGTCTGCTGTTTTGCGGTTTCCAGCAAGTGCTGCAGCTGAGGGCATGAAGGAAAGCAACACAGATCAAGTGTGGACACCCAGTTTCCCATTTGTAGCAAACGAGTGCAGGAAGGGGTCTGGAAAGCCCTAATGAAGATTCAGGGGTGCTGTCCAAAAAGGTGGGGCTGAGATGCCAGGATGTTGTCATGGACGCACTGGGCCCACAGGGCTCTGCTCTGCTCCCTTGCTGGGCTCCCCAATCTCCCTCACCATAGATGTTCCTGCTTTGAGGCCATACTTGGGGTGCTCTGGGGCTTCTGTGGGGCCCGAGGCTCCTACATGTGAATGAAGTCTGTGTCTGGAGACGGGCCTTCCTGTGTGCACCCACTGCCAACAGCTTCTATTATTTCTCTGCACTAAACTTGGGATAATTGGGGGTCCAGAGAGGGAGTATGGTGGGCATCCACTTTCCTTGCCCATGACTATGCCTGACCTGAGTTTGATTGCCAGCACCCCTTGCGGTTCTCCAAGCACCACTAGAAATGAGAGGAGAGCCAGGAGGCCGTCTTGAGCACTGTTGGGTATGGCACCCCATAAAGAAAAAGACTACCTTTAAATGTACAATATGTGGGGCTGGAGAGATAGCATGGAGGTAAGGCGTTTGCCTTGCATGCAGAAAGTTGGTGGTTCGAATCCCGGCATCCCATATGGTCCCCCTGAGTCTGCCAAGAGTGATTTCTGAGCATAGAGCCAGGAGTAACCCCTGAGCTCTTCCGGGTGTGACCCAAAAACCAAAAAAAATCACAATAAAAGTACAATATGTGCATCGTCTACAGGTCAAGAGGAACAGGACCTCTGAGTTGGGGGTACCCCGGGTTGGGGTTCAATGAGTCCATAATTGCTCCCCTACTCCCAGGTGTGAGCTTGTTTCTCACCGTCACCCCCTGGCTCTTGGAGGACGGGGTGAGAAAGCTGCAAGGGGCCCACACACAGCCCCCATCACTCTCGGGGCTGAGCCACGTGGTGCTCGGGCTCATTCCTGATGCTCCATCCACGTGTCTTCTCTCCGGCCCCTCGGGTCTCCACCGAGTGACCAAGTTTAAAGGCCTGGAGAGAGAACTGGGGTGAAGGGATGAAGCCCTCCATCTTGCACACAGCTGACTCCGCTCTATTTTACCCAGGAGTGTTCCTCACTAGGGATAAAGAAGTGAGGGGCTTTAAATTAACATGAGGAGGCACTCACATCTGAACTCAATTCCCATGTCTTCTCGACAACTTGGGGGGTGGGAGGAGGCTAGTCCTCATGAGCTAATTTCTCTGTAATCTTTATTCTTCAAAAGCAAAGGTGTGCCGTAACGCCATTTTCACAAGATGGTGTAAGTCTGAGGGCCACAGCTTCCTCCCCCCATTATGCATGGATATGTGGATATAAACACCAGGGGATGTCCACATTTCTAGAACCTTCTCACCGTTGTCCCCACCCCTCCCTCCCCCTTGCCCTGCATTTTGCAGTGGCCTTCTGGGTGTGCACTGACCAGGTCACCCCCCAGGGACACCCACATGTGCTATTTAGAGGTCGAATTTTCTGGGGGGGCCTTGCAATGATGAAGATTACTGGAATCCTATCCCTGCTCCTAGTGGGGGGCTCAGGGTGTGCGCCTTGGGGGGAGTCCCCAGACACCCCGCCTTTGCAGGAGCTGGAAGTGGGCCCTGGAAGTGGGTCTCCTGGGGTCCCTGCAGCGATGCAAGTTTCTGGAGCCCCCGTCTCTGCTCTTAGTGGGGGGCTCAGGGTGTCTGTCTCCTTTGCAGGAGCTGGAAGTGGGCCCTGGAAGTGGGTCTCCTGGGGTCCCTGCAGTTATGCAAGTCTCTGCTCCTAGTGGGGGGCTCCGGGTGTGCGCCTTGGGGGGCGCCCCCAGACACCCCACCCCGCCTTTGCAGGAGCTGGAAGTGGCCCCTGGAAGCGGGTCTCCGGCAGCCCCACCGAGGCCCAGCGGGGGGCGTGGGGGACCTCGGGGGCGTGGCCTGGGCTGGGGGCGTGGCCGGGCAGGTGGGCGCATCCGGTCGCGGCCTTCATAAGGCGTCGCTGCGCTGCACGGAGGGCGCGCACCCTTCGCCGTGCCTGGTGCCCGCAGTGCCCACGGCCCCCGCTGCTGCCCCCGCCGCCGCCCATGCCCATGCCCATGGCGTTCTCCCAGGTGAGGCCGGGCGGGCCTGCCACTCGAGACCCGGCCTGAGCAGAGCAAAGCTCGAGGCCCAGCGGAACCAGGCCCGACGCGCGTCTGTCCGGCGCGGGCGAGTCTAAGGCGCTGGGGTGTGGTGTGCTGTGCTGTGTGGGGGGAAACTCTGGTTTTGGGGCGCGGCTCCTTTAAGGCGGAGGGAACAAGGCGGCCCGTCACGTGGCGCGGTCACGTGGCCCTGCACGTGCTTTGGGCGGTCAGCGGGCTCTGCACGTGGCACGTGCCCGCCCGCCCACGTGGCCTTGGCCTTGTTGCCACCTGGGCGGCTCGGGAATTACACGTGACCCAGCCCGGGGAGCGGAGGGGGCGTGTCACCACGTGTTTCTTTGTTTGAGGCCACGCCCAGCTCTGCTGGGGGGAGGGGGGCCTTCCTGTGGGGTGCAGGGGATTGAGCCCAGGAAGACAGAAACGCCCTCCCTGCTGTTGCATATTTTTTGGAGGACTTGGGGTTGAGCCACACCGGACCCCCAAACCCACGTTCGGGGCTCATTCTTGGGTCCCAGCTCAGGAATCGCTCCTGGCGGTGCAGGTTCGTGGGGGGACCTTGTGGGGATCTTGGGGATCCTCGTTTAAGGCAAAACAAGCTTTCTCCGCTGTTGCACATTTTTGAGGGGCTTGGAGGAGGAGGTTGGGCCACACCAGACCCCCAAAACCCATGTTCTGGGGCTCACTCCTGGGTCCCAGCTCAGGTATCACTCCTGGCGGTGCAGGTTTGGGGGACCTCCCTGTGGGGTGCCGGGGATTGAACCCGGGAAGGCCTTGTGTAAGGCAAAAGGCCCTCCCTGCTGTTGCACCTTTTGGCGGGGACTTGGAGCAGGTTGGGCCACACCGGACCCCCAAAACCATGTTTGGGGCTCACTCCTGGCGGTGCTCAGGAGACCCTCTGAGATGCTGAGGGTCGAACCCAGGTCAATCCGTGCATGAGAAGCGCCCTGCTGTGCGATCGCCCTGGGCCCTTTTGCTGTTTAGGGGTGAATGGAGGGCTTGAGCCACACCTGGCCCCAAACCATGGTCGGGGCTGACCACTGGGGTCTGTGCTCGGGGGGACCTTGTGGGGAATCGGAGATCGAACCGGATTGGCCGAGTGCAATTTGAGAGCCCTCCCCACGGTGCTATCTGGATGTGCTTATTTGGGGGTTTGGTCATGGGTTGGGGGGGGTGCGTGGACCTACGGGCTTTGGGGTTCCCCAGATCCTGGGAAGTGAGGGCCCGGGGGTCCTTGGCTCCAAAGGTTTCCTGATCTGCAGCCCTGTTTTGTGCTGCCTCCAGAGGACCAGTTTGGAACTGGGGTACCCCTCTCTACTGGGCTCAGGGTAGAGCCCACTGTGGAGTGAAAGGGGGCGTGTAAGGGAGGAGTCTCTGAAAGATTAGGCCAGTAGCCATGGAAAATAGTAAAAGACACTAAAGTGGGGGCACCACTGGCACCCTCACCACTGTTGCCGGCCGACTTGGGATCTGCCTTCAGGTGTCACTTGGAGGGAGCTCGGGGTGGGCAGCTAGACTGGAGACCCTCAGTTCTGTCCCCTGCTCTGGGGGGGCTGTTGGCCCCCCCAATGCCAGCTCATGGCCCCAAATGGCAGATGAGGCTCTGGGGACCCCTCCCCACACACACACACACTGGGGTTCAAGTGGTGCATGTTGCCAGCTGGAAGGGCCCAGGTGTGGGCAATATGGCCAGACAAGACGGGCACCCTGGGGTTCGTGCTGAGCCTCCTCTATAACCCCCCAGCACAGAGCCTTCTTTTTTTTTTTTTCGGACCCCTGGTGGATACCAGGGGGCACCCCTCGTGCTTGAAACCCAGAAAGCAGGTGGGGGTTCCGCATCTCGCCTCCTCTCTCTTTGCCAGGCTCTGATTCCGGGCAGGGTTCAAGGTGTTTGTTTTCGGGCCTTGCTGCAGGCTCTCAGGATCAGCCCCTTGGTCCTAAACCCACACAGGTTTCCAGGAGAGTTGGGGCTGCCCTGGCCTGAGGGGTACAATCGACTCTGGAGTCGCCTTGCTGGGTTAGTCAGGGGCAACAGTGCTGCCGAGTGGGAGGTGAGGTAAGGTTTTGGGGTGACCCCTGACCCTGGGGTTTGTTTTGGGTCACTCCCAGCCGGGGGAGGTGAGGTTCCGGAAATGAGAAGAGGAGAGGCAAGACCTGGTGTTCCAGGCCAGTCCCAGCAGGGGGAGGAGACAGGAGGCGAGAGTGGTCCTGAGTCACCCCAGTTGGTATTTTACATTTTGGGGATCCATGCCCAGCAGTGCGCAGGGCACGTTCCTATGGGGTCTTGAGGACCCAGCCTAGTACCATGCGAGTGCCCTCCCACTGCCTGGTCCTGCACTTTTTCATATTGTGTGGGTGCTGCAGGTGGGACCCTGGGGCTACCTTGGGGTGCCCCAGGAGGTGAAGTTGGAAACAGGAGTGTGCTGGGCACCTGGTCACTTCCTCTACTGCCCCGCATACAGCTTTGGGGGTGTCCTCTGGGCTGGTCCCCTTCTGCAGACTCTGGACCCATACTAGGCACTTCTCAGCACAGTGGCTCTGAGAGATGTTGAGCTAAAAGGGCCATGCCGGGGGCCAGAGCCATAGCACAGCGGTAAGGCGTTTGTAAGGCATTTGTTTGCCTTGGGTGCGACTGAAACTGGTTCGAATCCCCCATCCCATATGGTCCCCCGAGCCTGCCAGGACCGACTTCTGAGCGCAGAGCTAGGAGTAAACCCTGAGCATTGTTGTGTGTGACCCCCAAAGCAACCACAACAAAAACAAAAGGGCCGTCCCCCTTAATCCGCAGTCAGTCGGACTTCCTCAGAGAAACCCAAATCTGAACTGTAATGATACTTTTGGAAAATAGTGTGACTTTTCACGGGTGTTTTGGTACTTGAAGAAACGCCTGTCGGGTTATTTTCTCTTCAATATATAACAGGCCTGTTTGAATAACACAAGCCGGGGAGGTCCCTGGGGGCCTGAGCTTTGTTTCAGAGAGCACTTCAGGTGGGGAGCTCTTTGATTTCAGTGGAGGTTTGTGTCAAGTGTGTGCTCCGTGGTGAGCCGACCTGCTCACCGTGATGTTTTGCCGGGCTTCCCCAGGAGACTTTCCTGGAAGTAATTGGAGAATCTCTGGGGGTAGGCCTGGGGGCTGATTCCTGCTTAGATGGAACTTTGCCGACAGTGGGAGGGGCTTGCATCTGGCCTGCACCTGTTGTTCCCTCTTGCCCTCTCACAGGCTGGCCCAGGGGCCCTTCCCTTCTCTCCTGAGCGAGTGGGGGAGTGGGGGGTAGCCGAAGGCCCTGTTTCTCCCCTCCCGCTCCCCCCCTCCCCCGTGCTGGCTCTGAGCTCCTGGGAAGCAGGTGTGGCCTCTTCTCCCACTCAGAGGCTTTGACCCCACCTGGTCTCTCTTGATCTCCCTTGGTTTAGGCTTTGCACTGTGGATCCTGCTTCCGCTCTCTCCCTGAGTGACCCATTGTGTGGTTTCTGAGTCCCAGAGGCCCCTTCGGTGTGAGACTCCTTGTTCTGCCCCGGCGCCCCAGACTCCCAGCCTACAGGCCCCTCACCCTCCTCATCACTGCGCTGCCCCGGCCTTGGGCTGAGAGAAGGGGCCGTGCATCTTCTGTGACATCGAGAGGAGAGATATTTACTGTGGTGCCTTTGTCCCGTGTAGGAAGAAGAGGGAAGAACCCAAGATTACCAGGGACTCCAGGAGGCACCGGCACTCTCCACCTACAGTAATGCTACCATCTTTCGCAGCATAAATGCCATATTGGGCAATTCTCTGGACTTCAGTGGCCTCTGTACCACACCCCCAAACCGAGGCACCCATGATCACTTGACAGGTGAGGCACATATTCGGGTCCATCCCTGGGGGGCCATGAGGTGGGATGGCGCTCTAAGGAATCTCCCAAGCCTTGTGGGGCACCGACTCCAGGATGTGTGGGAGTCAAAGGTGGGGACAGGACTATCCTGTGCGACACTGAGGTCTTACACTTTCTGGTAGCCACATTAAAATGTTTCTAGGGGTGGCCGGAGAGATAGCATGGAGGTAAAGCGTTTGCCTTGCATGCAGAAGGTTGAATCCCAGCATCCCATATGGTTCCCTGAGCCTGCCAGGAATGATTTCTGAGCACAGAGCCAGGAGTAACCCCTGAGCGCTGCCGGTTGTGACCCCCCCCCAAAAAAAAAGTTTGTAGGGGCCAGAGCAATAGCACAATGGTAGGGTGTTGCCTTGCATGCTGCTGATCTGGGATGGACCCAGGTTCAATCCCCACCATCCCATATGGTCCCCCGGGCCCGGAGTGATTTCTGAGCACAGAGCCAGGAGTAACCCCAGAGTGCCCTGGGTGTGGTCCAAAAACAACAACAACAAGTTTCTAAAATGGGTGGAATCATTCAGTGTGTTATATAGCCCCAAATGTGCAACTGTTAACATCACCATAAAAATGACATAAATCTTTCTTTTGGTGGGTCTGGCCACACCCATTGGTGCCCAA
Source organism: Suncus etruscus (assembly GCF_024139225.1). Lineage (NCBI taxonomy): Eukaryota > Metazoa > Chordata > Mammalia > Eulipotyphla > Soricidae > Suncus > Suncus etruscus. The sequence goes on along the minus strand of NC_064858.1, from coordinate 9,783,800 downwards.
GGGCCACTGTGGCCCAGTGCTTACATCTAGCAGTGATGGCCCTGGTGACACAACCGTGTGCTGCTGGGGTTAACCATAAGTAGTTGTCAAAACTTACTCTCAGGCATTGAGCTGTTCTTGATATAAAGTCACTGTGAGATACTGGCTAGATAGATTTTAGAGTACAGACGGGTACAGAAAAATTCTGAGTGCCAAGACTACATCTTCTAAGGTGACATTTTCCAAGGCAGCTTTGATGATGTCCTAGCAGTGTTTCATAATCTGGTGGGAGTTGCAACATGTTAAAAGAATGTGGCTGGAATGCTTTTGGTTCCGAGTTCTTTTAGATGAAAGTGGGAACAATTTTTTGATTTGTTTTATTTAATTTTTGTTCTTTGGACCACACCTAGCAGTGTTCAGGACTGACTCCTTGCTCTGAAATCAGGGACCACTCCTGGCGAGCTCAAAAAACCAAATGAAGGGGCCGGAGAGATAACTTTGAGGTAAGACGTTAGCCTTTCATGCAGAAGGTTATTGGTTCGAATCCCAGCACTCCATATGGTCCTCTGAGCCCACCAGGAGTGATTTCTCAGCGTAGAGCCAGGAGTAACCCCTGAGCGCTGCCAGGTATGGCCCAAAAACAAAAACAAAACAAAAAAGAAACCTAATGAAGGGCTGGAGAGATAGCACAGCAGTAGGACATTTGCCTTAGACATAGAAGGACGGTGGTTAGAATCCCGGCATCCCATATGGTCCCCCAAGCCTTCCAGGAGTGATTTCAAGGACCGAACTCAGACCAGCCACGTGAAAGGCCCCATCGGATAATTCTTTTATGTCTGTGCCTGTCACTCATGGACTGGAAATATCTCTGGATTGGTCCCCTACCCTACCTGTTCTCCACCCATGGGGTCATTCTCTTCCCAATAAAGACCTCAGGTCAGAGAAACTGCTTTCAGTTTCAGTTCCACAGCTAGCCTGTCTGCCTGCTGGTATCTTTGCTTGCAGAGAGCTTATGGTGGACGTTTTCTGAACATGTTTTATTTCCTTAACCTTGTGTGGACTATTTCCTATGTTGGCATTTGTTTCAGACCTGCTTCCCCAATCTCACCGAGATGGGGATGGGAGGTAAAGGGGGGAAATGAGGCTTCTGCGTATTCCCTTATGTAGATGTAGCTTTTCCCCCTTTTTGATTTGTTTAGTAGAAAATTCTAGTAGTTGGGGCCAGAGAGATAGCATGGAGGTAAGGTGTTTGCCTTTAATGCAGAAGGACGGTGGTTCGAATCCCGGCATCCCATATGATCTCCTGAGCCTGCCAGGAGTGATTTCTGAGCGTGGAGCCAGGAGTAACCCCTGAGTGCTGCCGGGTGTGACCCAAAACCCAAACCCCCCCACCAAGAAAAAGAAAATTCTAGTAGATATGTATCTCTTAAGTTTAGTGTTTCTGTAAAACCAGGTTATAGGGATTGTTTAGCTTTTGGGGGGGGGGCCCACACCCGGTGATGTTCACTCCTGGCTTGGGGGACCAATGGGATACTGGGGAATTGAACCGCAGTCTGTCCTAGGTCAGCTGCATGTAGAGCACATGCCCTGCCTCTGTGCCATTGCTCCAGCCCCTAGCTTTTTTTTTTTTTTTGGGGGGGGTGGGGTTAACACCTGGAGGCCCTCTATGCTCAGAAATTACTCCTGGCAGGCTTGGGACCTTATAGGATGCCAGGATTCGAACCACCAACCTTCTGTATGTGTCCAAATCAGCTGCGTGCAAGACAAACACCTTACCTCTGTGCTCTCTCTCTGGTCCCTAGCTTGTTGCTTTTATCCCCTTATGTACCAATAGTATCCTTTGGCTTTGTTCCTTTTTGCATAGGTGCAATAAAATGGGGGAGATCTTGTTTTTTTGGTTTTTTGTTTTTGTTTTTGGTTTTTTTTTTTGGTTTTTGGGTCACACCCAGCAGCTGGTTCTACGCTTAGAAATCGCCCCCAGCAGGCTTGGGGGACCAAATGGGATGCCGGGATTCAAACCACAGTCCTTCTGTATGCAAGGCAAACACCTTACTGCTATGCTATCTCTCTGCCCCAAAATGAGGAAATCTTGATTTTTTTTTTCGGGCCACACCAGTTTGATGCTCAGGGGTTACTCCTGGCTAAGCGCTCAGAAATTGCCCCTGGCTTGGGGGGACCATATGGGACGCTGGGGGATCGAACCGTGGTCCTTCCTTGACTAGCGCTTGCAAGGCAGACACCTTATCTCTAGTGCCACCTCACTTGTCCCAAAAATGGGGAAATCTTAAGTATAAAGAGTTTCTAATAGGGATCAGAATTCCGAAACTTTTTTGTTATGGGGGACCTTCAACCCGGAACATATGTAATAGTGATTTGACTTAGGCTTCAGTCAGTCAGACATCAGCTGTTCACCCTTGAACCTTGGGTCCCATCTTTGGAATCGGCATCGTTTCTGCACCATCACCAGGAATTGACCTTCTACCAGTGCAGGCCCAAGTGCTGCCTTGGCACCACCTTTTTCCAGGGTGTGCTACTATGCCACCCTGATGAAGACTTGGAAACAGCAACAACTTCTAGGGTGGGTTTCCTTGCCATTAAAACCAGGAAACAATTCGTGATGCCCTGACTTCGACAATAGAATCAATGCAACAACCAAGATCTCTAATTATTGAAGCTTGTCTGTGACCACCGTGAAGAGAACTTTTCCTGGGACATTGAAGAAAGACCTTGGGGTTAGAAAATTTTAGTCTGCTTGCAACCTGTAGTTGGTCATATGGCAGAATGCTTTAGGGGTAAAAGGACACTCTGTTTTTAGGCCAAAGTGTTTTTTCTATTTCTCTAACTTTTGCTGCACCTATGCCAAAAATTGCCATCCTTTTTTGTCTTTCAGATAGAGGCCTGCCTTTTACATAGAATCTTGGGAAACAAGTTAGTTTTACCTCAAATTTTGGCATTTTTTGTAAAATCAAGAAAGGGGAGATATTGAAGTAACCAGTTTTTTTTTTGTTTGTTTGTTTTTTGTTTTTTGGGCCACACCCAGCAGTGCTCAGGGGTTACTCCTGGCTGTCTGCTCAGAAATAGCTCCTGGCAGGCACGGGGGACCATATGGGACACCGGGATTCGAACCAACCACCTTTGGTCCTGGTTTGGCTGCTTGCAAGGCAAACGCCGCTGTACTATCTCTCCGGGCCCGAAGTAACCAGTTTTTACTCTATTCAAGATCATTCTTCTTTGCTTGTCACTCATGGTCTAGAAATACCTCTGGATTGGCTGCCAGGGGCATTCCTACCTGTTCTCCATCCATGGGGCGGTCCATCTCTTCCCAATAAAGACCTCAGGTCAGAGAAACTGCTTGTGGTTTTGTTCCACAGCTAGCCAGTCTACTACTATTTTTGCCTGCTTGCAGAGAGCAAGCAAGTGTGGTGGAACTTTTCTGAGTCTGTTTTACCTTCCTAACCTTGTGTGGACTATTTCCTGTGTCAGCCTTTGCTTCCAGGCTCAAGTTTTTCAATTCCCCTGGGATGGAGGAATGAGATTTCTACTACACCAAGGATTAAATCCAAGGCCATGCTTAATAGGCAACTGCTCCTCTGCTGACCTTGTAACCCTGAACTATGCTCAGGGGGACCAAAGCATAGTTCAGAGTCTTCCATTAAGACTTTAAGGTTCTCACAGGCCGGAAGGATAGCATGGAGGTAGAGCATTTGCCTTGCATGCAGATGGACGGTGGTTCAAGTCCTGGCATCCTATATGGTCCCCCAAGCCTGCCAAGAGCGATTTCTGAGCATAGAGCCAGGAGTAACCCCTGAGCGCTGCTGGGTGTGACCCCCCCAAAAAAAAAAAAAAAACAGAAAAAAAAAGAAAGAAGACTTTAAGGTTCTCTGGGGCCAGAGTGATAGTTCAGCAAGAATGGTGTTTGCCTTGCATGTGGCTGACCCAAATTCAATCCCTGGCATTTCATAAGGTCCCCACCATTTTGCCAGGAGTGTTTTCTGAGCATAGAGCCAGGAGTAATACCTGAGCTTTGCCAGGTGTGGCCCAAAAACCAAAAAAACATTAAATTTTAGTAACTAAAAATGAAATGTTACATAATAGTATGATAAAGCATTGTAAACTCATGGTTTTGGATGAATGGTTGCTGGAATGACTCAGGATTGTCAGCACAGTGTAGATTCCTGTCACTGCTCTTAATGAACTTCATGTAGATGAAGTGGCGATGGAATTGCCCTCCCTGTGTCACTTCATGGCCTGAAGGCCTCTCCCTGCTTTGGAGAAATTCTTCTTTCTGTTGTTGCTGCTGTGGTCACCAGGCTCTGTGCACATTGCTGCAGGGCTGGGGTCACACTGTGGGCATACTCCTCAGGGCTGGTGGGCACACTATGGGATTGGGGGGGCACACTGGGCATACATTGCAGGGCTGGGAGCACACTGTGGGCACTGTTGTGGGGCTGGGGGCAGGGCTGTGAACAAGAGAATTGCAGAAATATTTTTAGGGGCCGAGAGATGTAACTGGACTGAAGGCACTTGCCTTGCATATGACTTACCTGGGTTCGATATTTGACACCCCATATGATCCTGAGCCCCACCAGGACTGACCCCTGAGCATCTGGTATAGCCCAGAAACAGATATTAGAGGGAGATGAGCTTAGTTTGGAAGCAGGTGGGGGAAAAGTATGGGTGTTTCCTTGCCTGTAGCTAACACCATCAGAACTACATGACCCGGATCATCACAGCATGATCCCAGTGGAAGAGTGGCTTCAGTCACCTTCTCTTGCTCCCGTGGGCACTGACCCGGCTCCACCTCCAAGAGAGCCCCTGGCCCAGGAGATGACCATGGGAGAGCTAGACTTGCTTCTTTCCCACTTGTCACTGGCTGTGCCAGGATGGAGCCCAGGCCTCAAAACAGGGCCCAGCTCAGTGAGGGGCCACTGAACATCACCATATGGGGCAGAAGCGACTGCCTAGTGGGGGTACTTGGATCGGCCCTGAGCTCTGTAGTCGCTGTAGATGCTCTTCCTGGTGTTGGCCCCAGGTGGGGCTGGGCAGGGCCTCTGACTCCTGACCAGCCCTACCTGCCCAAGGCCAGGCTCCTCGAAAGGCGGCTGCTAAGGATGGCTGGCTTGGGGACTGGCGGCAGGGGTGGGGAATGCAGTGCAGGCAGGAGTGTGGTCGGGGGCTGCCCATGGTGTGGGCACCAGAGCTGGGGATGGCACAACTGCTCCTGGAGGCCTCCCCACGTCTCCCTTCTCCCACTGGAACAGGGCTGGAGGAGGGACTCGGGGCTGAGTTAGGTGTTAGCAGAAGGAGGTGACCCCAGCCTGCAGGAGCCGAAAGGCACTGTAGACAGGGCATCTGCTGGCTCAGCCCATGGTGCTTCCACGGCCCACGGGCTGGTCTTGTCTCGGGTTAAGACCCCGAACAGGCACTCTCCTGGGTGCTGGGCTCTACATGGGTCATACCACCCCCTTCACCACGGATGCTGTCCCCTTCGCCTCGTGCCCCACCCGCGTGCCTGGCGCATAGGACCCCAGGGTCCAGCGCAGCCTCCCCGATGAAGGTGAGTCTGTCCTCGTCCTGCCTGCCGGGTCAGGCCTGCTCAGGGCTCTCGCGCCCAGATCTGGGCCAGCCAGCACATCCATGTCGGAGGAGCTTCAGAGCCCAGGCCTGAGCTGGAGCCGGTCCAGGGCTGGGGCGGAGCCGGGGAGGGCAGGCGGGGCCAGCCGGCTGAGCTGCAGATCCGCGGGGCTGGTGCAGGGAGTCGCCCCACTGTGCAGGGGAGGACGGGGGAGGCCGCAGCCTCGCCTCACTCACCACCCCAGGGGCACCCACTGGGACCCCACGGGGACCCGCAGCGCACCGCTGGCTGGTCGGCCTCGGCCTCATCCCCTCCCTTCCCTTCCTGGCAAGTCTCCTCCCCGCGTCCCTCCTCTCCCTGTGCTCCTCCCCGCCGGCTGGGCCCTGGTTCCCAGAGATGCCCTCGCTCCCTCCTGGGCTGGCGCTGATGTCACTGGCTGAGCATTAGGAGCCTGGTCACATGCTGGTCCAGTCTGTGATGCAGACAGGATAGGACCAGCGTTGGGCAGGGGGCCTCCCACGCAGACGCCCCCAAAAGTGCAGAGTCAGCTCCGCTCAGCTGTGGGGTCCGTGAGCCCAGAAACTCCTGAGTAGTGGTGTTTTCTGGAGGCTACGCACCAGACACGGAGGGGACCCTCCCTCAGCTGAGGTCCTGCTCTTGGCCCCCAGAGCTCGAGGACGCCGAGGACACAGCAGCCAACAAGATGCTCTTCCCCACATCCTCGCCCAGTGCCCACGGCCTCCCCAGTGCCGGCGACCTGTGCCTTGGTCTGCAGGCCCTCAGCTTCAGGGGCTGGGAACAGCCCTGGAGCACCCAGGACTCTGACTCTTCAGCCTCAAGCAGCTCACACCCCGGTGAGTGTTGGGGGAGACCGAAGGGGGTTGCTGGCAACAGTTGTTCTTTGCCCCCACCCCCATGGAGCGTTTGCACGACTGGAGAGGCTGAGGGCACCACAGATGCTCAGATGCGGCTCAGCAGGCTGCAGTGGCCCTGCCCTGCCCGTCCCTGCGCCATCTGAGCCCAAGCAAGGTGTTGGTGTCACTCCCCTGCCCAGGGATGATAAGGCAAAATACTTTCAGGAGGGGGAGGGGACCTGCTGATTCCCATGGAAGCCACGTCCTGCACCCCTGGCCTTCAGAGTTGAGGGACTGCATGGTAAAAGCATGGTGGGCCTGAGCCACAGCCCAAGGGGGTCTCACCTGCAGTTAGGGTGGGAACTGAGCCACTTCCTGTGGGTCAGGAGCAGCCATGGCAGAAGGGGCAGGTACAGTGGCTCCGCCCGGTGGGTCAGGAGATGTCCTTCCCCTGCCCTAGGTCCTGTGGGTTGATGCTGCGGGTTACTGCCCAGTTCCCCTACTCCCCCCCCCATCCTGGCTTGTGGCTTAGGGGCTGGAAATTTGGGGGGAAAGACTTTTGGGGTTCCTAATCCAGCAAGAAAAAGATGGGAAGGGCCAGGGCTGCCACAGGCCCTGATGTGGGCAGCGGGGTCACTGGCGCCCTGCCTTCTTCCCCCACTCTAGTGTCGCCCAATTCTCTGGCTCCCTCTTCAGGGCACATGCATGTCCTTTAGCATGCACATGCCTGGGGCAGAGTTTTGTCCTGAAGAACTACATCTAGGTGCCCTAATCTAGGTGTCAGCCTTGGTGTCTTGCCTGAGCAATGGTGTGGGGGCTTATTCTGAGCTGGGCTGGTTCTTGGGGGCTGGGACTACATTCTCGTCCCAGCACGGAGCAGCGAGGCTGTGCTGTACCCCGTTGCTCCAACAGTCAGCACTGGGCACTTGTGCAGGAAATGCTGTTGGACAAGGGAGTCCTGTGTGGGGAGGGGGCCCCTGCTTCCTCGGCCTGGCCTGGCCCACTGACCAGCCTGCTCCCACTGGCCTTGCTAGGCTGGGCGTGAGGCCCATGATGGTGCCCCTGATGCAGGAACCACGCATGCTGTTGGCGCTTCCTATGAGGCGTCCTTGGCTTCTCCATCCTTGCAGGTCCTTGGGTCCTGACTCCGTGTGGTCTCTAAGGCTTCCTTCCAGCTGGGCAGGGGCTGAGTCTGGTCCATGTGGATGCCTTCCTGGGCTGCCTCTGGGCCCTACTGCTGGGGCCCTCTGCCTGTGCAGGGGCACAGTGCATTCACTGGCCACTGGCGCCAGGATGTGTCTGCAGTGGGAAGCGGGCCAGGGCAGAGGGCAGAGCAGGATCTTTAAGTGGGCACAGACTATGTGTTGGTGCAAGAGTGGCACGATACCCACCTCCTGTGGTCTTTGGGGTGTGTGAGGCAGTGGGTGCTGCGGGTGTCAGTCTGGCCATCCTGCCCCTGGTGGAAGGGTTCAGGCATCCCCTAGCATCCCACTCGAGACCTTTGTGCTCTGGAGAGTCTCTGAGCGTCCCTTCGTGACTCAGCTGTAGGACCTGCAGGAGCTGGCAGCGAAGGTGAAAGTGGAGAAAGTTAACAATTGGCTAAAAATATCCTCCTGGTCTCTCGGTCTCCTGCACCCACAGGGGCGGTGCTGATGGTTGAAGTGTCCGCCACATCCTCCCCAATTGCCATACCACCTACACTTGGAGGGTGTGCTGGACCCTGCCAGACCCTCGGCTGCCAGGGCTGCCCACACTAAGCACTAAAGGACAGCGCCCTGACCCGGCCGCCCACCCTGTTAATGCTGCATTGGGGGCCTGTAGCCCCGAACTTTAGTTTGAGGGTTAGGGAACCCCTCTGCAGAGGTGCTTCCTGCCTTAGCAGCTGATGTGCTGCGGCTGTTTCGTTTGGTTTGGGTGCCACACTGGTGGTGCTTGGGGTCACTCCTGGCTGGCTCTGGGGTCCCTATGGGATGTCGGGATTGAACCCGGGCCAGCCACGTACAGGCCAAGTGCCATCTCCACTGTCTGCACCAGCCGCTGCATTCACATGCTTGTACCTGGTGGGCCCATGTGAGAGAACTCCAGGGCCACATGTGACAGCAGGCTGAGCACAAGACTCCTTTTCTGTGGGTTAGAGTAAGTGTCAGAGGAGGCAGAACTCAGGCCCCCAAAAGGAGCTCCTCCCTTCTTGTTATTGTCTGAATATGAGTATTGGAGAAGCTGTGTGTGAGGGCCAGGACCATCTTCGAACCTGGGTCCTGCGGCTCCGAGGTGTGGCCCCATTCACCTTTCTCCTCTCAGGACACCCACAGTTCAGGTCAGGTTTCCCTGGGCTGTCTGTGAAATGGGCAGACTGTCGGGGCCACACTGGCAGCTCAGGTTCCTTTGTGGTGATGGCTGCAGAGTTTTTCTACAATGAACGGGGTCATCTTCGAGTGTCCTTGGTGGGGAGGCCCACGGCCTCAGATAAAGCACAGCTTTCCAGCAACCTTCAGCCCCTGCGCCCTGTGACCTGTGTATTGGGCAGCGAGGGCAATCAGGCGCGTGAGTCCTTAAAGCACTCCGTCGGTCTGCAAGCAGAATCACTGCTGATCCCCTAGGCCACAAACTGCCCTGTGGGGAGGGCTCTGCATGTAGCAGGGCATCTCAGTGAGCATGTGACCTTTGTTTTTGTTTCTGGCCACACTCGGAAGTGCTCCGGGGTTACTCCTGGCTCTGCATCCAGAAATTGCTCCCAGCAGGCTCGGGGGACCATGTGGATCGTTGAGGATAGAACCAGGGTTGGCTTCATGCAAGGCAAAGCCTTACCCGCTGTGCTGTTGCTCCAGCCCCAGCCTGTGACCTTTGGCAGGATGAGGGGAGCTCATCTCCTGGGCAGCCCCATAACCCAGGCTGAGGGCAGGGTCGGGGTGTTTCTGGCTCTGATGATGGGCTGGGTCACATGATTTCCTTCTCTGTTCCTAGTACTTGGCATGCCCCAGGTCCCACTGGGCAATGCCCTGGGGAAGTCCCCCTTGAGTTTCCGGCCTCTGGATCCCCTGGGATTGGATGTGGCCAAGTTCCCGTCTCCCACTGTCCGTGGGGCCCACCTGGACTCACGCTGTAGCAGCCCCTCTGACTCGGACACCACCAGCAGCTTCAGCTCTGGCTCCGACTACTTCTCCGATCTCATTGTGAGTTGCTTGCTGACGAGGGCAGTGGGCAAAGGGGTGTGTGTGCAGGGATCGCTGAACCACCACTACTGAGCAAAGGTATGAGACTGAGAAGGGCACAGCTGAGGAAATCTGAGCAGAGGAGGAACCTGAAACAACACACATGGGAAGGCATGGGCATTTCCATGGTCAGAACTTGGCACCGCATGTGGCAGCTTTGGCAGTGCCATTCCAGAGTTGTCATCTGTTTTCTGCCTTGTTGCTAAGGTTTTAAAAGTTGAAATATGTGGGGCCGGAGAGATAGCATGGAGGTAAGGCGTTTGCCTTTCGTACAGAAGGACGATGGTTCAAATCCCGGTGTCCCGCATGGTCCCCTGTGCATGCCAAGGGCGATTTCTGTATATGCGATTTCTGAGCATAGAGCCAGGAGGAACCCCTGAGCGCTGCCTGGTGTGACCCCCCCCCCCTCAAAAAGAAAGTTGAAATGTGTGGGCTGGAGAGAGAGCACAGCGGTAGGGCGTTTGTCTTACACGCGGACGACCCAGGACAGACCTAGGTTCAATTCCCGGCATCTCATAGGATAGGATTCCCCCTAGCCTGCCAGGAGTGATTTCTGAGTGCAGAGCCAGGAGTAATCCCTGCCGCTGGATGTGGCTCCCCCCAAAAGTTGAAATATGAAATTGTACTTGATGTTATATGACAATACATATGACATAATAGATTAAACTATTCTGCTAATTATTACTAACAAAATGTGTGTTCATAGGGACCAAAAAGAAATGCAGGGGAGTCCGTATGGTCCTCTGAGTCTGCCAGGAGCGATTTCTGAGCATAGAGCCAGGAGTTACCCCTGAGCACTGCCGGGTGTGGACCCCCCCCCCCAAAAAAAAGTTGATTCTTGCGACATTTCTGTTAAAAATATTAAAAATCTCCCAGGAAGAAAGAAGTATTCAGTGTTGAGTGGTGTCTCTGCATCGCTGTGGCTGTGCCACAGTGCTGTGTTCTCCCAGCACTGTCTTCAGAAAACGCCTCCTTCTCTCTTCAGTCCAGCCTCCGCATCTCCCCGCCTCTGCCCTTCCTGTCTCTGACTGGGGGTGGTCCCAGAGACCCCTTACAGATGAGGGTTGGATCCCGGATGGACCAGGAGTTAGCCGCGACCACCGCTGTCACGCCCTCCTCCTCCAATGCATCCAAGAGGTGGCCTGGAGCGTCCATGTGGCCCTCCTGGGAGCTCCTGGAGGCACCTAAAGACCCCTTCAACATAGAGCGGGAGGCCAGGCTGCACCGCCAGGCTGCAGGTGAGTATGGCGCTCCAGGGCTGCTGGATCTGGGTTACACAGGCTCTTTGCAGAGAGGAGGGAACCAGAAGTCAGTCGGGGCTGGCCTATGTACATCGCCCAGAGTGTGGCCCTTCTGGCCACTCAGACCTGTGCTGGGCGTGGGCCATGACTTGGTGGGTCTCTAACCTCCGTCTCTGTCCCCACCAAGCTGTGAATGAAGCTACATACACCTGGAGCGGGCAGCTTCCTCCACGTAACTACAAGAACCCAACCTACTCCTGCAAGGTGTTTCTGGGAGGCGTCCCCTGGGACATCACGGAAGGTGGGCACTGGCAGCCGGGGTTAGGGGATGGCGCTGGGCCTCGGCCTTCGCTCATGTCTCTGTCTCGTTGCAGCTGGGTTGGTTAGCACCTTTCGTGTGTTTGGTGCTCTGACTGTGGAGTGGCCTGGTAAGGATGGCAAGCACCCGCGGTGCCCGCCCAAAGGTAACGTACCCAGAGGTAATGCAGACGTGGTAGGTAGGCGCTTCTATTCTCTTGTCCACACCAAAGTTGCATGTGGTGACGTGTGGTTCCCAGCACCTCTGGCCTTGCACACTTCTGTCTCCCTGGAGCAGGGCCCCTCCACTCACCCCCTGCCCCTCTGTGGAACCCCACATGCTGCTCAACCTTCTGCTCCCTGTGGCTGGTACGCTGGGGCTAGCCATGCATCTCTCACTAGTCTGCAGGGGACACCTCTCGGGGGACGGGGGGAATGAGTACTGTCCAGAGAAGGGGGGCCCCACTTCCAGGCAGCCCCTCACAGGGCAGGGAGTGCCTGCACCTCGCCACTCCAGTGTCGGGTACTGATAGGCAGCTGCTTCCCTGGAACAGGCTATGTATACCTGGTCTTTGAGCTGGAGAAGTCGATCCACGCCCTGCTGCAGGCCTGCTCCCATGACCCGCTGAGCCCTGACAGCCTGAGCGAGTACTACTTCAAGATGTCCACCCGCAGGACCCGCTGCAAGGAGGTTCGATGTCTCACAGGCCTTTTCCTTTCCCTGCTGATGGGGGTGGGGCTGTTCCCCACTTACCCTACCCTGGGTGACCCCAGAACACACATGTGTGTGTGTGGGCGAAGACGCTGCTCAGCCTAGACTCAGGGCTGTGGGCTCATTTCCAGGTCCAGGTGATCCCCTGGGCTGTGGCCAACAGCAGCTTTGTGCGGAGCCCATCCATGAGGCTGGACCTCAGCAGGACTGTGTTCGTGGGTGCACTGCATGGCATGCTCAACGCAGAGGCACTGGTGGCCATCTTCAATGACCTTTTTGGATGTGTGGTGTACGCCAGCATTGACACCGACAAGCACAAGTACCCCATTGGTGAGACAGTGGTTGGGGGGGGCAGCTCCTCTGAGAAGAGGCCTTGCCTGTAAACCTTGCCTGTGCCTGGGCGTGAAGTAGAAGCAGTTTGAAGGCGGGCTGCCTGCATGCCAGGGTGGTCTTTGCAGGCCCACTGAAAGCCAGTGTTGGGGAGGGGCCGCTAGACAGACTTCTTCCAGTCCCTGTGCTCCCCCAGGTCATTTCTGTTTGTGGGGTTTGGGGCTTGAGCTCTCAGAACCTTCACTGTGCAAGTGGCCTCATTCCTTGGACCTCCCTCCCTCGTGCCCTGTATCCTGCCCATTGAGGCGGACACTAATCCTGCCCACTGTTGGGCTGGCTGGACAGGCAGCTGGGCTGGCTGAGGAGCCCCTGAAATCACTCCTGCTCACATACTGGATACTTTGGGCTAGATGGAGTCCCATTAGGGTAGGGTACCTTCCACCTCAGTGCATGTCTGTTCCGGCTGCCCAGGGTGGACGTGCTCCTGGGTGCCAATGCAAACAGGAAGTACCTGTTCTGTTGCTGCAGGGTCCGGACGTGTGACTTTCAGCAACCAGCGCAGTTACCTGAAAGCCGTCAGCGCCGCCTTTGTTGAGATCAAAACCACCAAATTCAACAAGAAGGTGAGGGTCCTGCCTGATGGGGGTCTTGGGCACCCGCGTGGGCAGCGCCTTCCTCTAGAACAGTGCAGCCACCAGCAGGCTTGGGTGATGCCTGTGGGTCCCTCTGCTGCTCTGGGGTGCTTTGCCCTGCCTGGCCCAGTTTCCTACATAGTCCATACTTGTGTGTGGCCCCGTGCAGATCCAGATCGACCCTTACCTGGAGGACTCCTTGTGCCAGATCTGCAGCTCCCAGTCTGGCCCCTTCTTTTGCCGGGACCAGGTGAGTCAGCAGCACATGAACTTGGGAAGCCCCGGGTGGTAATTCAGGGCTGGGCACTGTACCTTGGGGTTCAACTCCCAGAACCCCACAATCTTTTGAGTATGGCCAGGAACTTCCCTGGGTGTGGTCCCCAAAGGAAACCAGAAGCCCTGCTGAAGTCCCTTTTGTCCCTGGAGTGTCTGGCCCCTCGTGGCATCAGGGTGGGCAGCGGTGCTGAGCCCAGAGAGTTGGAGGGAGGAGAAACCTGGGGATGCACTGCTGCCTCTGTCGCAGCCCAGAGATGGCCTGGTCTGTACCGCTGTGTCACAGTGCACTGTGTCCCCCTTCCTCCCCAGGTGTGCTTCAAGTACTTCTGCCGGAGCTGCTGGCACTGGCAGCACAGCATGGGCGGTCTAGGTCACCACAGCCCCTTGATGCGGAACCAGAAGAACCGGGAGTCGAGCTAGGAGAGCTGGTCTGGCCAGAGGCCCACGCACCCTAAGCCGGCCGGCTGGGCAGCAGCCTGCAACCCTGCATGGTGACCAGGGAGCTGCTTCCTGAAGACAAGGGAAAACCACAGTCACCTTTGCACTTTCTGAGTCTTTGTTTCTGCACTAAGTAATGCACAATGAGTTTTGTCAGGTTTCTTTTAGGGGCTGTGCCAGAGCAAGCGCCCTCAGGCTCACCCTCCAAGTGACTCTGTAGTTCCCAGATTTTAGTTCCTCATTTTGCCAATGAAAAGCAAAAAAAAAAAAAAAAAAAAAAAAAAAAAAAAGAACTATGTGTCCAGGAGGAGCCGCCATGATGCCTCTTTATTGAAAGCGCTTTTTACATTTGTTGCGATCCTGGCGGTGACGTCGGCCTCCCTGCCCTCGTTCTGCGGTCGCCATACAGTGCCTTTCCATTGATTTACCCCCACCTGGACGGCATAAACTGAGTGTTCAGCTGGTGTTTTTTACTGTAAACAAGGAAACTTTGCTCTTTATTTAAACCAAAACCATTTCATATTTTGCGCTCAAGGGTTTTTACTGGTCCCTTTTACACTCCTTAAAAGTTTTTCAGTCGTTCAGAACAAGAGATTTTTTTTTTTCTTTCCGGGTGGCTTTTAACATTGCACCTTTGAGTCTGGGGACTGCAGGTCACTGTCTCAGGCTGCAGATCACGGCATTTGCAACCAAAAAAGAAAATGGGTTTGAAACTGGTTAGGCTGGCAGGGGTGTGAGCGACTGTACATAGTCTTACTGGTTTACTGCACTATCTTCAGTTGCACCTGCGGGGGTGGGGGGGAGGTTGGGGGAAGGTTGGTCAGATGTTTTTAATCACAGAGTGACAGGACTAATTTCTTTTGTAATTGAGCTACAAAGGGCTGCTTTTTATTAGGGGCAGGTGAAGCTCAGAGGATGGCCGAGTGCCCTTCCAGACTGTTCCCCGAGCGAGCATCGCACGGAGCAACAGTTATAGGCATTGAAACGTGACTGGAAGATGAAAACTTGATGTTTCCTTTTTATTTTAATCTTGTTTAATCAAACCGACTTGCCCCTATGGGAAGCTGTGTGCCAAAGAACCGTGTAGCCCTCCCCACGCCGAGCTGCCGTCCCTGCGTACCCCACTGCTCTGGGCCCTGTAAAGCTGTGTGGAGTCTCTACCTCACTGTAGCGCCTGCAGCATGACTGCGCCCTACACACGTGTGGAGTGAGCTGTGGTGGTGGTGGTGGTCTGGGTACATAATAAACACGTTGCAGCAGAACTCGGGCCTGGTCTCTGTGTGTGTGTGTGTGCGCGTGTGTGTGCAGCAGAACTCGGGCCTGGTGGTAGGGCCTTGGGCAGGGTCAGCTGTCAGTGTCCCAGAACTTGAGTGTGTGTGTGTGGCCCTGGGCAGGGTCAGTGTCCTAGAACTCGGGCCTGTGTGTGTGTGTGGAGGGCCCTGGGCAGGGTTAGCTGTGGGGGCAGGTGAGGGTGTCACCAAGAGCCAGAGATACCCCGTCTGTGATTTCCTGGGGGCTCCTGCCTGCTCGAGCTCCTGCTGGAGGCAGGCAGCGCTGTCCAGGGGTAGGGAGTAGGGATGCTCAACCACATGGTTCAAGCGCTCACACCTGGTTCAGATGCTCCCAGGTACCACCTGGTACCTGTAAAGGCGAGGAACCTATGGGGGTGTGGGGGGGCCCGCCTCTCCCGGATTCCCGGAGCTGAGCGGGAGGTGAGGGCCAGACCCTGCGGGTCTAAGGTGCGGTGGGCCTGGGACGAAAGGCCCACCCAGTCCAATGCCTTGGGAGGCCACTGGAGCCAGGCCTGGAGACGTTGCACCGAGAGGGGTCTGCAGAGCGCTTGGTCGGCCACGCTGAACACCGCGGCAGCCGTGAAGCGCTGCCTTATCACGCTCGGACCCGGAGCCTCCCTCCCGGCCCAGACAGACGCCTTGGCCAGAAGCAGAACTTGGACCTGACCCCATCCATGCCAGCAGGACAACCGGGGCCACGCCCCTGCCGACTTGCCCGCGCTCCCACCCCGCTCCAGCAGGGGCCGCTGTGGCGCGCTCGAGGTCCCCGTCGCGTCCCGGGCGGAAGGAGCCCTCTGGCCGGCGCTTATAGGCCTCGGTGGTGCTTCCTGTTTCCTCTTTACCGGGAAGCCGCCAACATGGTAGGTCCATCCCTGCGTCCCGGTCCTCCCTCCCCGCAATCGCCTTCCATCCGCCTTTCTCCGCGGCACTCCGCCCGCGGGGAGCGGCCCAGGGCCGGGGGGAGACCCCTCCGCGACCGCCGCCTCCTGCATTGTAAGCCCCGCGCGCCCTGACCGCCTTGTGCGTCCCTTTCCCCGCCAGGGCCGCGTTCGCACCAAGACCGTCAAGAAGGCGGCCCGGGTCATCATCGAGAAGTACTACACGCGCCTGGGCAACGACTTCCACACCAACAAGCGCGTGTGCGAGGAGATCGCCATCATCCCGAGCAAGAAGCTGCGCAACAAGATCGCCGGGTGCGGCGCGTGGATGCGAGCCGGGTGGCCGTGGGGCTTGGGGGGCGGCGGGGAGGGCGCCCCCGTGACCGGCCCTGTACCCCGCAGCTATGTCACGCACCTGATGAAGCGCATCCAGAGGGGGCCCGTGCGCGGCATCTCCATCAAGCTGCAGGAGGAGGAGCGGGAGCGGAGGGACAACTACGTGCCCGAGGTAAGGGAAGCTCCAGCCGGGGCCACTGGGCCTGGAGATGCTCGCCTGGATGCAGAAGAAGGGGGGGGCAGTCCCGGCCTCCCCTCGCCCCCCAGAAGGTGGAGGTGAGAACCCCGCGATGTCGACACTGCGCCTTCGTTCCTTCTAGGTCTCGGCCCTGGACCAGGAGATCATTGAGGTGGATCCTGACACTAAGGAGATGCTGAAGCTCTTGGTGAGTGTCTGGAGCCTTTACCCCCTTGTTACCCATGCCAGTCTGCCCCTGTGGGGGCCCTCGCGGCACTGACTTAAGAGATGGCTTCAAAGACCTGGTGCTTCTTGGACCACCTGGCTGGGGAGCAGCAGCTGAGACTTAGCATCTCCTTGGCTCGTTGCTTTTTTGGAGGGGAGTGGTTTAGTTTTGTTTTTTTGGACCACATCTGGTGGTACTTGAGGAGGGGGACCCTTTGGGGTGCCTGGGGGTCAACTGCGTTTAAGGCAAACCCTCTACCCGCTGTACTATTGCTCTGCTGCCGGCCCCCCCCCCCCCCAATCTTCCCAAGCACTTGCTACAAGCAACTGGACCTATCTTTCAGCTGTGCAGGGCTGCAGTTGGTGGCTCTGGCCTTGTGACCAGAGCTGGCACCTTTTTTTCTTTTTCTTTTTTTTTTTTTTTTTGCGGGGAGGTGGGTCACACCCTGCAGCGCTCAAGGGTTCCTCCTGGCTCTACACTCAGAAATCGCTCCTGGCAGGCTCGGGGGAGGGGGACCATATGGGATGTGGGACTCAAACCACCATCCCTCTGCATGCTGCTTAACTGCCCGACCTCCATGCTATCTCTCCTGCCCTTTATTTTAGTTTTGGGCCACACCCAGCAGCACCCGAGTTAATCCTGGCTCTGCTCAGAAATTGCCCCCTGGCAGGTTTGGGGAGCTCTATGGGATGTCGGGAACCGAGCCATCATCAGTCTTGGGTTGACCACTGTGCTATCTCTCCGGTCCCCAGAACTGGCACTTTCAAGGCTGTAGGATGTCTTGGGTGTTTTGAGCATCCTCCATTCTCTCGTGTGTCCCAGGCTCCCACTACAGAAAAATGCTGTCACCTGGACTCTGTTTCGTTTTGCAAGGGCTTCTCTGGAGTGCAGGGTGCTCATTGTTCAGGTTTCCAGGGGTTTGAGCCCTCCCCCACCTACCCAAACTGACCCCTTTCTGTTTTTCTAGGATTTCGGCAGTCTGTCCAACTTGCAGGTCACCCAGCCCACAGTTGGGATGAATTTCAAAACGCCGCGTGGAGCTGTGTGAATGTGGTTCCCTATAATTGCAAATAAACCTCATCGAACTCTTCGGGCTGTGTCCTCTTTGTGCGGTGGGCTGCTGCTGGGACCCACTAGACATCGTCTGAATTTGGTGGCCTGCAGCATGAGCACCTGGGGTGCTTCTAGATATGGCACTTACAGGCCAAATATTTGGGTTCTCCAGAGTCATTCCTGGCTCTGCATTCTGGAATCATGGGGGGCACCAAGGACTATATGATAACACCATGTGGGGATTGTTCCTGGGTTGGCTGTGTATGAGGCAAGTGCCCTCCTCACTGTACTGTCTGGCCCCAAGGCCAGATGTCTAAATCTGAAGCTGTAGTGCTTTGCCACCCATGGGTATGACCCATGGCTTCTAAGTGTGGTGATTGTCCCTGCTCCAGTGCTCCTTTTGGGTCCTCAAATTCACCGTCACTGGCAGTGCCTGCTGCTGTTGGTTGGAGGATGGAGGAACATTGGGGACTGGGGGCATGACATTCAGATACATTTAGGTGCCTCTAGGTGCTGGTTTTGTCTTTTGGGGGGGGGGGTCACGCCCAGCTGTGCTCAGGGGTTCCTCCTGACTACACTCAGAAATTGCTTCTGGCAGGCTCAGGAGACCATTGGGATGCTGGGATTTGAACCACCATCCTGCATACAAGGCAAACGCCCTACCTCCATGCTATCTCTGGCCCCTAGGTGCTAGTTCTTTTCCTCTGACTGTATTGTCTTTTCAGTGTCTCTCAAGTCATTTAAGTTTCTCTGCAGGAATTCCCTCAAGCAGACTTGTTAAAACCCAGTTACTTGGTCCTGACTTCATGGTCAGTGTGTTGGCCAAGCTTTATCTGACCAATCAAGAAAGTTAATGCTTGGGGCTGGAGAGAGCATGGAGGTGGGTTGTTTGCCTTCCATGCAGAAGGTTGGTGGTTCTAATCCTGGCATCCCAAATGGTCCCTTGTGCCTGCTGGGTGTGACCCAAAGAAATGCTGAGGCCAGAGATAGCATGGAGGTAAGGCATTTTGACTTGCATGCAGAAGGTAGGTGGTTCAAATCGTGGCATCCCATATGGTCCCCTGAGCCTGCTGGGACCAATTTCTGAGCGCAGAACCAGGAGTAACCCAGGTGTGACCCAAAATAACAAAAGAAAACACTAAACTGGCCGGAGAGAGCATGGAGGTAAGGTGTTTGCCTTGCATGCAGAAGGTCAGTGGTTCAAAACCCAGGGTTCCATATGGTAGGAGCCATTTCTGAGCAGAGCCAGGAGTAACACGAGTGCTGCCAGGTGTGACTCCCCCCCCCCCCCCCCCAAAAAAAAGAAAATGCTAAACTGTTAGGAAAGTGAGGGGCTATATCAGAAGTCTTCCAGTTTTGATGCCTAGTTTGGTAATACTTGGGACCATGTGGCCAGAAAGGAGCCAGAGCGGAATCTGCCTGATACTTGTCCTTTTAATTCCCTATGTTGACACTGGAGATTCAATTCTCTGATCACTGGGAAGCTTCTATTAGAATTTATTAGTGGTGTATTAGTTTGCAGGTGAAACAATAAGGGCCGGAGAGATAGCATGGAGGTAAGACGTTTGCCTTTCATGCAGGAGGTCATCGGTTCAAATCCCAGCGTCCCATATGGTCCTCCTGCCTGCCAGGAGCAATTTCTGAGCCTGGAGCCAGGAATAACCCCTGAGCACTGCTGGGTGTGACCCAAAAACCACACACACACAACAATGACAGGACTCAGGAGAAAGTTTCTTTGTGTGCTAGACCTCCTACCCTCCTACCCCACCACTGTAAGGTCCAGAGATGTTGACAAAAGTACCCTGTATTGGTGTTATTGGTCCAGTATGTTGTATGGGCTTGACTTGAATGCCCATTTCCGTTCCTTTCTGACCCCTGCCTGGTACCTCTGGGGTGTCAGAAATTAGACAACTTGGGGGCAGGAGAGAAAGCAGTAGTAGGGCGTTTGCCTTGCATGCAGCCAATCCAGGTGGTTCAAATCCATGGCAATCCATATGGTTCCCCCAAGCCAGGAGCAATTTCTGATCACAGAGCCAGGAGTAACCCTTCATGGGTGTGACCCAAAAACAAAACAAAAAAACTAGACAAACTTCTAAAGCAGACTGCTCTCCTTATCCTTTACTGTATTTTTCATCCTATATGTTCTGACATCTCCCAACCTTACAGTGGTGGGGTAGGAAGGGCCAAAGAAACTTCTCTGTGAGAGTCCTGTCATCCTTTCATCTGCAAAACAATACGCCACTAATGCATTCTAATAGAAGCTTCCTAGTGATGAGTACTTCCAGAATGGATGGGCCAAGTAGGTCACTCGCTAGCTGGCCCAGCGCTGGATTGGTGGTTCAGAGTGGGAGGGCTGAAGCACACAGCCATTTGCACCGGCCTGCAGGAGGCGACGCCATCCATTTCCTCGGAACGACGTTCTGATTGGTGCTAGTATCTAGAGTGGGCGGGCTCCATCCCTAGAAAGGCGCTGATTGGTGGAGCTCCGTAGGTGGGTGGGCAGGGCCGACGGGAAGGGAACCACTCTGCGATTGATAGTCTGCAGGCGGAACATGTAAATTAGCTTCCAGGGAGGGGCTTGATTGGGTGTTCTGGAGGTGGACGGGCCGACGGCAGCCTTGGGGAAACGATGCTGTGATTGGTTGCTCCGAGATGGGCGGGGCTACGGAGCCCGTTGACTCCGCCCCTGGGAGGGCGCAGGAGCGGTTTGACAGGCAGTGCGAGTGTCTGACTTGGTAGTGACAGTGGTTGAGAGCGCATGAGTGTGAGCTCATCTGCACACCGAAGTGCCTGTCGCATGTCTGCTGGACTCTGCTCCGAGCCTTCTAGGAGCCTTTCTTAGTCCCCAGTGATGGCCACATGCATGGGGGTGAGGCCCCTGCTGTCCTGTCACCTGTCTGGAGCCCTGGAGGGCTTCGAGGCCCTTTTGGGGTCCTGAGGGTTTGAACCCAAGTTTGTCATATGTCAGGTGAATGCCCTTCCCGCTGTGCCTCCAGCCCTGGTTCAATTTATTTTTATTTATTTATTTTTGGTTTTGGGGTCACACCCGGCAGCGCTCAGGGGTCACTCCTGGTTCCATGCTCAGAAATTGCTCCTGGCAGGCACGGGGGATCATATGGGATGCCGGGATTGGAACCAATGACCTTCTGCATGAAAGGCAAAAACACCTTACCTCCATGCTATCTCTCTGGCCTCTTATTTTTATTTACCTATTAATTATTTTAGATTTTGGGCCACACCCAGTGACACTCAGGGGTTAGTTACTCCTGGCTCTGCACTCAGAAATTGCTCCTGGCTCAGGGAACCATATGGGACTCTGGGGATCGAACCGTGGTCCCTTCTGTGTGACAAGCTGTGTGCAAGGGTCAGCTGTGTGCAAGGCAAGTGCCCTCCCGCTGCACCATCGCTCCAGCCTCTGGTTCATTTTATTTTAATATCCTTAGACACCTCTATTTTGGTTTTCCCAAGCACTGGTTTTTGCTTTTGTTTAGTTTTGTTTTCTGTATTTCTTTTAGTTTTTTGGTTTTTGGATCACACTCGGCAGTGCTTAGGGGGTTACTCCTAGCTCTATGCTCAGAAATCATTCCTGGCAGACTCAGGGAACCATATGGGATGTTAGGATTCGAACCACCATCCTTCTGCATGCAAAGCAGACGTCCTACCTCACTGCTACCTCTCCAGTTTTCTGTATTTCTTCATAAGAGAATTTGTCCTAAATACATGGAGTTTCCCCTCTCATATTTTCTATTTTAATCTTGTCCATATTTTACCTGGAGTTACTTTTCCTAATGGAAAAAAAATCTGATTATTGGTGCTGGAGAGGAAAGTACAGTGGGTAGGGCGCTTTTTTTTTTTTTGGTTTTTGGGCCACACCCGGTAACGCTCAGGGGTTACTCCTGGCTATGCGCTCAGAAGTTGCTCCTGGCTTGGGGGACCATATGGGACACCGGGGGATCGAACCGCGGTCCGTCCAAGGCTAGCGCAGGCAAGGCAGGCACCTTACCTTTAGCGCCACCGCCCGGCTGGGTAGGGCGCTTTTGCCTTGCATGGGACCAACCAGGGTTTGATCTCGACACCCCATATAGTCCCCAAACACTTTCCGGGTGACCCCTGAGTCAGGTGTCTCCCCACACACACACAAAGTAAACACCCAGAAAGAAGGTGTTGTGGTTTCTTAAAAACATTCGGTTTAATTTCCTTTTCATCTAGGAACAGGGAACAAATGTCTCAAATGCGGAGCTGAGCAGGAGGGCAGGTGTGGCTGCCTGGTTTGTTCTGCCCTGTCCCAGATGTTGGTGGTTCAGCGTAATGGGGAGCAAATGGTTGGGATGGGCCACAGCAGCACACACACTGGTGCTCAGTGCATAACCATTTGGGCAGAGATGCCAGCTAACATAGGCTTCTGGAGTGGGGGGGGGGGGGACTGCTGTGTGAACTGGAATGGAGCACTGTCATGGGACCAGACACATGAATTAGTTCCATGTGGTCGTGGTATTCGAAGCCACTGTGATTCAGTGCTTGGTTTGTTTTTTTGTTGGTTTATTTTTATTTTGGGGTCACACCTAGTGGTGCTCTGGGCTGACTCCTGACTTTGTGCTCAGGTATCAGTCCAGGCAAAACAGAGGGTGGGGTGGGTGGGGTGGAGGGGTGTCCCTGTGACATCAAAGGTGTCTCGGATCCATAGAAAATATTGTTCTCACAAAATAAATAATCTTGTTGACTGGTATTTGTGAGTGGTGTCAGGGCGGGCTTTCCGGGGCTAAGGCACTGGCATTAGTGTGGCAGAAAGAGAGGGCGCCCCCATGTACCCCAAGATCCATGGCAGAAGTGGGAGTCCCACATTGGTGGGGGTACTTGCCCTTTCTTCCCCAGACTCACTCTCCAGGAAGGAAAGAGGCCTGGTGGGGCCCCGGCTATGTGGGGGGCTCAGGGGGTGGCCGGGAGCCCCGAAAACCCTTCTCGTCCAGCCCTTTCCAGTACTTGAAGTTGTTGTCAAGGTGTTGCAGTAGGTTGGGGAGACCCACGAAGGCTGCAAGGAGACAAGGGTGAGGGCATCATGGTGGTGGCAGGAGGAGGGTGCCAGCAGTCACCGCCTCCATCCTGAAGCTTTCCCCCAGAGCAGACCCCCCCAGCACTCCGGTCTCCTCTCATTGCCTCCCAGCCCTTCTGAGGCCCATCCCTGGGAGGGGGGGCACATACTGTCCCAGGCATCAAACATGTCAGTGATAAAGTAGTCGATGAAGGAGATCTGGGACTTGGGCACGCTGCACGTCTGCCTGTTGAACACGGGCATCACCACCGGCAGCTCACGTTGCTTCTCCTCCTCCGTCTGCGGGGCGCAAGGGTGAGTCTTGGCCCAGACCCTGGAACCCGGACCCCACGTTCCCCGCTGCTCCGAACAGTGCCTCTCTCTCGGGGATGAGGCTGCAACTGGGGCTCACTTGGGGTGGACAAAGAGGCCCCAGCATCTGGCCTGGGCAGCCCCATCTCACCTGCGCGAAGTACTCCTCCGAGATGCGGGCGGCCCACTCCACGCACTGCTCCAGAGCCCGACAGGGGTTGGACACATCGGCACATTTTACCAGCATGCGCTTGACCAGAGCACGGCTCTCAGGAGCCCTGAGCATGGCCAGCACGGCTCCCGGCTCTGCATCGGGGCCCTGGAATGACCCAGTGGGGCTCAGGGCCACAGGACTGGCCCTCGTGGGCACAGATTGTGGATCTGGACCTCTGTGGGCAGCACCGCTGCTGGACTGTGCAGGGCCAAGCCCAGCGTCCTGCCCTCCAACTTTGTCACAAGACCACAACCCCACTCCCAAGCTGTGATTCTCCCCACAGCCACCCCCACAATCTGTGATTCCCTCCCCACACTTGCCACCCATTATATGGGCCACCTCACAGCTTGACTACTTCCACACCATGCCCACAGCCTGTGACCTCACACCCCCACTTGCTACTCAGCCCCTACTCACGGCCCTGCCCATCACATGGCCCCACTACCAAGTTGGGCCCTGGCAGCCCTCTGAGCCCTCACCCCGCCATCCTCCAAGGCTGCCAAGGGCTTGTTGATACTGTTGACGAACTTGTTGA
Source organism: Suncus etruscus (assembly GCF_024139225.1). Classification (NCBI taxonomy): domain Eukaryota; kingdom Metazoa; phylum Chordata; class Mammalia; order Eulipotyphla; family Soricidae; genus Suncus; species Suncus etruscus. Next base: position 9,760,201 of record NC_064858.1, on the reverse strand, counting down.
GGTGCTCAAAATGCCGGGTCATCTCCGTGGCCAGAACCATGTCGATGATGCTCTGCCTCAGAGTCCGGTACTCGCTCCTGCATCAGAAAGAGGGAGGCCTCAGCATACCCCTGGGCACCCTGGGCACATGAATGTGGGACCCAGAGAACCTCAGCCTGTTCACGGTGTCACAGGCGGAGATTCTCAGGGCTGCCTGCCCTGCCATGGTGGCCCGAAACAGTGGGGTTTAGCAGCCCCCACCTGTCCACGTTCCTGAAAATGTCGCTGTGGGCATCAGCAGCGGTGAGCTGGAAGGCCAGGGCTGCGTGGTGGTTCTCGAGCACGGCCGTGTCATTGTACAGGATGGCCAGCTCGCTGCCCGCGTTGCACAGAAATGAGTTGGTCCTCCCCGGGTGGTCCACGTCATGGACGGCAGCGGCGAGCAGGGCGGCCACCTCGTCTGCGCGGTCGAGAGTTTGCTGGAAAGAGGTGTTGGGAGGGCCAATGCGGGTGTCAGTCAGACCCCTGAGCCCATATCAGAGCCCTCAGGACACTGGGCACCTTTGAAGTCAGTGAGTCTGGAGTTTCTTCTCCAGTCCTGGGGAGTTAGAGCCCACCACCCAGCGATGAGGCGTCCAGGGTTCGTCCACTAGATGGGGTGAGTGTATTACCCGGCAGTGTGAATGTTAATGGTCACCTAGCAGTGTGAGCTGTGTGTTGGAGTGACCTGGAGGCCCCTATACATCCCTGTTGCCCACTCTTAGCCTTCATGGGCATTAAGACCACCCTGAACACTGACATCTGTGGGCAATCAGCTGAGCTGCCACTGTTCAGGAGTTGGACAAGAACTGAAGGAGAAACCAGTTTCTGTTTTTTGTTTGTTTGTTTTGTTTTTGGGCCACACTCAGTGATGCTCAGGAGTTACTCCTGGCTATGTGCTCAGAAATTGCTCCTGGCTGGGGGACCACATGGGTCGCTTGGGGTTCGAACCATGGTCCGTCCTAGGCTAGTGAGGGCAAGGCAGACAGACGCCTTATCCCTTGTGCCACTGCTCCGGCCCCACCAGTTTCTGTTTTATTTCTGTTTTTTTCTCCCAGCTGTGACCTGAGAGTGGATGCCTAGCTTCCTGGGGGCCTGTGCTCACCTTGACCCTGTCCTTGTGGAGAAAGTAGGCAGTGGCCTGTAGCACATCAGCGGCATGCGTGGAATTGTGGTAGGGGTTGCTGGCGTGGTAGTGGGCCTCGATAGTCTGCAGCCAGGTCCGCAGTGTGGCCTCTGGGCACTTCAGGAACTTACAGACGCCAAAGCGGGAGAAGATCTTGAGGCCCAGGTAGACAAGAGGCCTGCAGGGGACATGCGCATACGGGTAGAGCCTGGCCAAGACCCGCAGGGTCTAAATGGTGGGACTAGGGATCCTGGGGCAGCCCTGAGTCAGCAGCGCTGAGAAATGGCTGTGCTTGCTCCTTGGCCCTATGTGTCCCCACAACCGGGGACCCCCTTACCCCCCAGGCCTCACCTGTGGTGGGTGGCAGCCTCCAGCTGGAAGATGTTGAAGTCCCAGCTGTCCTCAGCCTCCAGCGCCCGGGCCACACTGGGAGGGATGTCCTTGAGGGACACCGGGATGCTGAGACTGGGCACGGTGTGCAGGGCTGCAGGGAAGCGGGGTGAGGGGCTGAGGGGGACAATGTGGGGCTGGTGGTGGGGGACCGTCCAGACACAGGCAGCTGAGGCTCCACTTACGCTTCGCAGCCAGGACATATTCATTCCCTGAGAGTCTTCGTAAACCGTCCTGTGGGAGATCAGGACAGAAGTCACCATGACAGGGACTTCGGGTCACCCCTGGACATGCTGGTGCAGGGACACTCAGGAACAGGGTCTGGGGCCTTTCTGGGGCCTTCTGGTGCCCTCTGCTGCCAGAGACTTGGGAAACAGGGTCTTGGCACTTTTGAGTCTGGGCTGAGGGGGCTGCCCCCCTGCCCTACCCCAAAGCAGGTATTTGGGGAGCCCTACCAGGGTATCCAAGCATGAGTTGATCTGCCTTTGGTTTGGAGTTTTATGGAGCAATCCACGTGGGGAGCTGTCCCATGGGTGCTGTGGGACCTCTGATCTGGGCTGGTCGCACTCACCGCCACGAGGCCCCCCACCAGGTCATTGGCGTGCGGGTCGTCATCCTTGGGCATGAAGTGTGGGGAGTAGAGCTCAGTGGTCCTGAGGATGTCCAGCACGCGGCCCAGCGCCTCCACCACGGGCAGCGGGCTGTTGGCCTGTGCCGCACTGAGGATGTTCATCACCTGCAGCAGATGTGATTGGCCCATGTCAGCATGTGTGTGCATACGTGAGTGTGTGAATGACTGTGTGTGCATGAATGTGGCTGCATTTGTGTTATGTGCGCACTGCCCTGCAGTTCCTCCTCCTTCCCCCAGGGGGCACCCGGCTCACCTTGGTGATGGGTGCCTCTATGGTCATGGAGTGGATGCGGGCCATAGACGAATGGCGTCTCTGGGCAGAAACTGTGGAGAAAGAAGAGGGGGTGGTGTCCAGATCACAGAGCTGAGCAGTGGGGGGGGGTGTCCTGGCTGCCCCTTGGCCAAGTCGGAACCTACACAGGGTCTCCTGGTGAGGGCCACAGGACCCTCAGGGGCCAGTTGGGGGCACATTGATCCTCAACGTAGATTTCTGGGGACAGGGGGTCATCCTCTCTCAGGTATCTGACACTGGGCCCATGGAGCCACTTCTGCATTGAGCCCTATGTCCCCCACCATGGCCAACAGGGGGACATTCCTACCTTCAGTGGCACGCGACGCCACGGTCCTGATGTCCAGAGAAGCCTTCCGCCTGTCTCGGTGGCCCCCAGACAGCTGATCTACAAGGAACAAGATCAGTGGTGGGGATGGGGGCCACCCAGATGGTCCTGGGATAGGGACAGTGGGGACGGGCTCAGCCACATACCTGTATGGGCTTTTAGTGGCAGGCACTCGGTGTGTTTCTCAGCCTGGGAAAAAGGGTCCAGGCCTCAGTGGGGGTTCAGGTCAGGCCAGGAGGGGGCCAGACAAGGCCCCATGACTTACCTTATTGTTGTCATTGCACACTCTGATAATGGACACATAGTGTCTAATCTTTCTGCAAATATTAAAAAAAGGCCTTTATTTTCCTCCCAGACCATGGCAGACCCAGGTTCCATCCCCAGAGCCCCAAAAGGAATCATTCCTGAGCACAGAGCCAGGAGTCATCTCCCAAGCATCACTACTAAGTGTGACCCAAAAAACAAACAAGAGAACCAAGTAAACCATGAGCACTGCTTCCCCTAACCCTGCCCAGCCAAGGCCACTCACCCGCCCTGACCCACGACAGGGACGATCTTCATGTTCCGCTGAACACTGTCCCCGTTCTTCTTCTTAATGCTGTAGGTCCCCTGCCACTCCTGCCCAGGTACAGGGAAGGACAGCGAGAGACACACGGGCCCAGTGACTGTTCTGCCTCAGCTCCCAATGCTGGAGCTGTGGGAGATTAACCTCCACACCCCCAAGACCCATCCCTAATATACCCAGGGCCCCCCCACCCCCCAAACCAACATAAACACCCCCAGAATCCCCTAAACTCCCAGGATCCATCCCCACCATAAGCCTCAGAGGCTTCCACAAACACTCCTGGGATCCTCCATCCCTAGAATCATCTCCCCCACCCCTGGGGTCCCCACACTCTCATCCCCTCTCTGCCTCCCAGAGGGACCACAAAGTCCCTGTGCTCTGAACCCTTGGGTACAGCCCCCAACCTGCACCACAGCCTACTCTGGAGCGGGGAGGGCTGTGCAGAGCCCCTGTTGGGCACCTTGGGAAACACAGGGTGGACCCCAGTCCCCTCCTGCATAGGGGGACAGAGGACAAGGCCTGTCCAGACGGTGCTGAATCTGATCCTCAGGGGTCCAGGGGTCCCCCTAACCTCCAAGGTCACCTCACAGCCTGAGCTGAGGGCTCCCAGGATTCGTGATTCGTGATTCGTGCGATTCGTGATTCCCATGAAAGGGACCTCACAGAAGCAGGGACCCTCCTTCCCCCAAAACACTGTGAAACAGCAGGAGGCAGGGCTGATACCAAAGCACTGGGGTTCCCCCACCCCTGTCAATGTCTGCCTGTGGTATGACCCAGAACTTGGGAGCAGTAGGGGCTGGGGAGAACGTCCTGGAGAAGACCCTGCGCCATGTGGGAGATGCAGCCTGTGGTCTTGGGGTCCCCGCATACAGGGTTCAGAGTCTCACCTTGCCCAGCAAAGTGCCCTCCTTCTCCTGGGCTGGCACCTCCTTCCCCAGCAGATCCCCTGACTGATACCCCATGGTGCTCTTGAAGGCTGGGTTCGCGTACTGGGGGGGGGGGGCAGGGACACAGCAATAAGTCTGGAGTAGATGGCTCAAAGCTGCCCACCCAGGGATCCTGAGGAGCAACACCAGCCTAGGCCACCCCACTGAGCCCGAGAACACGGAGGTCTTGGGCAGGGGTTTTGCTGGGGGAGTGCAAGGCAGAAGCATCTGGATCACCTGATTTCAGAGTGCCATAAAAGCACAGAGGGTACCAGGGGAACTCAAATTAGCAGATGATGATCACTGTTTGGTGGGCCCCTACTTGCCTCTAGGGACCTTGTTTATATTTGGTGTTTAGGTTTTGGGATCACACCCAGCAGTGCTCAGGGTGACTCTGCACTCAGGGATCACTCCTGGCAGTGCTCCGGGAACCATATTGGAAGCTGGAGATTGTACCTGGGTTGGTTGCATGCAAGGCAAATGCCTACACTCTGTGCTATGGCATTAGCCCGAGTCTTCATTTAAAACATCACAGGCTGGGGCCGGATTGGTGGTACAGGCAGTAGGGCATTTGCCTTGCACGCGGTAACCTTGGACAGACAGTGGTTCGATCCCCCAGCATCCCATATGGTCCCTCAAGCCAGGGGTGATTACTGAGCGCATAGCCAGGAGTAATCCCTGAGCACGTGTGACCCAAAAACCAAAAAAAAAAAAAAAAGTCACAGGCTTTTCACTGCCCTCTGAGCCTTCAAGCAGAGAAGCATGTTCGGGAAGGGGAGTGGGGCTGGGTCCCTGGAACCTGCAGGGTGAGGACAGTATGGTGCCACCTGGGCCACCACAGACCACTCACCTGGATGACATGGTCCTCGCTGGTAATCTCCACAGCCTCCTGGCTCCTCTCCAGAGCAGCAAACACAGAGTTGCAGGCCCTTGGCGAGAGACACAAAGACACAAGGCCCGTTAGGGGCACAGGGAGCAGTGAGGGCGGGTAGGATGTCTGTACCCCACCTCCTTGTGGGAATAATCCTGCTCGGCCCTGGGGGGGGGGCATGTGGACAGCACCTAAGCCCCAACTCCCATTCCCTAAACTTGCCTTTCCTTCTTTTTTGGGGGGTCACACCCAGCTTTGCTCAGGGGTTCCTCCTGATTCTATGCTCAGAAATCGCTCCTGGTAATCTCGGGACCATATGGGATGCCGGGATTCGAACCACCATCCTTGAGCATGCAAGGCAAATACCCTACCTCCATGCTATCTCTCTGACCCCTACATGTGCCTTTCTGTCCCTTTGTGCCCTGCCCCCTTCCTTCTGTATTTGGGGGCCAGAGTGATAGTACAGTGGAGAGGGCATATGCCTTGCAAGTGGCCAATTTGGATTTGATCCCCAGCACTCTCTGAGCCTGCCAGGAGTGATTCCTGAGTGCAGATCCAGGAGTAACTTCTGAGCACACATCCCCAAGAAAAATAACCCGGGCCCGGAGAGATAGCACAGTGGCGTTTGCCTTGCAAGCAGCCGATCCAGGACCAAAGGTGGTTGGTTCAAATCCCGGTGTCCCATATGGTCCCCCGTGCCTGCCAGGAGCTATTTCTGAGCAGACAGCCAGGAGTAGCCCCTGAGCACTGCCGGGTGTGGCCCAAAAACCAAAAACAAACAAAAAAAAAAAAAAAAGAAGAAGAAGAAAGAAAGAAAGAAAGAAAGAAAGAAAGAAAGAAAGAAAGAAAGAAAAGAAAGAAAGAAAGAAAGAAAGAAAGAAAAGAAAGAAAGAAAGAAAGAAAGAAAGAAAGAAAGAAAGAAAGAAAGAAAGAAAGAAAAGAAAGAAAGAAAGAAAGAAAAGAAAGAAAGAAAAGAAAAGAAAGAAAGAAAGAAAGAAAAATAACCCCAAAATACAAAGCACATTGAGTCCTGGGAAGAGCCCCCAGTGAGTGGAACTCAGCCTCTCTGTCTCTCTGTCTCTCTCTCTCTCAACAGGAAGTGGGAGTGGGTCCACATCCACACCCTGCCCCTTTAAACACCCCAAGACAGGACCCCCCCCAGGCACCTGAGCTTCAGCTGGGACCGGACCTCCCCATATTGCAGCTGCAGCAGCTCGTTGTAGCAGGCCATGGGGCTCGGGTCCTCCACAAATCTCTGCAGGGGATACAGGGTCAGCACAGGGGGCCCATCCAGTGCATGGGGAGCTCCCACACCCTCTTGCTCCTGCTTCTCCCACAGTGCTCAGCTCAGGCACAACTCTCAGCTGCCTCCCCCTCACCGACCATCTCCCTGTCTCCTCAGCCTGCAGGGACGAACTCACTCTGGTGAAGCCAGCGGCAATGAGGGGCAATGCCGACGTCTCTTCCGTACTGGATCTGGGGTGATGGAGGGAAAGAGGTCAGCATGCCCCTCCGCCACCCGAGGATTACACAGTGATTCTGTCATGTCTGATGCTCATCACCCTCTCCAAGCAAGGCCCCTCCTCCTATACTCTCTCTCCTGCCTCAGCTTTGCCCATTTCTTTTTTCTGTTTTGTTTTTGTTTTTGTTTTTGGGTCACACCCGGCAGCGCTCAGGGGTTACTCCTGACTCTATGCTTAGAAATCGCTCCTGGGTAAGGTGTTTGCCTTTCATGCAGGAGGTCATCGGTTCGAATCCCGGCGTCCCATATGGTCCCCTGTGCCTGCCAGGAGCAATTTCTGAGCATGGAGCCAGGAGTAACCCCTGAGCACTGCCGGGTGTGACCCAAAAACCACAAAAAAAAAAAAAAAAAAAAAAAAAAAAGAAATCGCTCCTGGCGAACTCGGGGGACCTCATGGGATGCCGGGATTCGAACCACAGTCCTTCTGCATGCAAGGCAAATGCCTTACCTCCACGCTATCTCTCCGGCCCCAACCTTTGCCCATTTCTTTTTTTTGTGGTTTTTGGGTCACACCCAGCAGTGCTCAGGGGTTATTCCTGGCTCCAGGCTCAGAAATTGCTCCTGACAGGCATGGGGGACCATATGGGACGCTGGAATTCGAACTGATGACCTTCTGCATGAAAGGCAAACACCTTACCTCCATGCTATCTCTTCGGCCCCACTTTGCCCATTTCTAAGGCAATGAAGACTGCCCCACAGCAGGACAACCCAGGGTCCCTCTGTGTCTGTGAGTGTGTGTGTGTGTGTGTGTGTGTGTGTGTGTGTGTGTGTGTGTGTGTGTATTGTGTGTGTGCTGCATCTGACCACGCTGCCTGGACCACCTGCCAGTTCACTCACCTTCTCACCACGCTCACGATCACAGTGTTTTCCGAGAGCTCCTCAGTTCTAATGGACCTGTAGGGGAACAGCAGCGTGGAAGTGGGACACCAAACCAGGGAGGGAGACTCCTCCACACGCTGGGGCCCCTTTTATTTTATTGGCTCTGGGCTACACCCATCAGTGTTCAGTGTTTTCTCCTGGTTCTTCACTCAGGAATCACTCCTGGAGCTGCTCAGGGGACCAAATGGGATTCCGGGGATCAAAGTGCGAATGGGCATCACTGTGCTTTGGCTCCAACTCTTGGCATTCCCTCCTTGCCTATTTGCTCATTCTGGGGAGATGAGGACTGGGGATTGAGGAGGCCAGCAGAACAGCCCAAAGACAACCTTCCCTGTTAATCAGTCTCTGGGGAGACTATTTCTGATCGAGGGGCCCTACATCCCTGACACAGGAGCTGGGGTGGGGGAGAGGCCCTGATCCCCACAATCCAGGGCATCTCACACATTCAGTCCAGCTTCCAGGAGAAGGTACATGGGGGAGCAGGTCATAAGCACTGCCCACAGTCCCGCGTCCCCCTGAACCTCCTGAGACAATGACCCAGCCCAGTGTCCTTCTGATCTTCCAGGGACAGCGACCCAGCTCCCTGTCCCCTGCCCACCTGCATAGAGCCTCAGCGTCCAGTTTCTTGGGGTCCCGGTGGTCAATGATGACGATGTCGTGGTGATGGTCCCGAAAGCAACCCAGGCTGGCTTGCACCTCCTTGACCACGCTGTGCCTGAAGCCCAGCCACTCACAGGCCCTGCAGAAGCTGGAGCACTGCACGTCATCTTTCGCAAACACTAGCAGCACCTGTGCCGGGCAAAGCAGTCACAGGGCTGCAGGGGGACCAGCAGACACAGGGAGGCTTGGGGGGCTGGCAGTCATAGGGGGCCACAGGGGGGGCAGATGCACAGCCCAGAACTCTCTCTGGGGTCTGCCATGTGCCAGGAAGTGGCCCCTCCCTGGCTCTGTGCTCAGGGGTCCTCCAACTGACACCCCCTCCCCTCACAGCCCTGGTTACCTGGAGCGGGTCTGGATGAAATTTCATGGGACCAAACTGCACACCACAGACCATCTCCTGGGGAGAGAGAGAAGTCTTGTCCATCTCCCAGAGATCAGGGGAGGAACCTAGGGCTTGGGCACCATCCCCTATATGAAGGAGTAAACAGGGGATGACACCCCTACCAGGCTTCTGTGGCTGGCCCACAGGGATAAATTTTTTTTGCCACACCCAGCAGCATTCAAGGGTTACTCCTGGCTCTGTGCTCAGAAATGACTCCTGGCAAACTTGGAGGACCCTAGGGGATGCCGGAGATGGAACCCAAGTCAGCTGCATGCAAGGCAAACGAGCTCTCACTCGCGCCCACATAGGGACAAGTTGAAAACAATGGTGGAGTGAAAGATAAGGGCCAGGGGGTAGCACCAGGGGCTGGAACATGTGCAATACAAACACAGGGCCCCGAATTGGGTCCCCAGCCCTGCGTGGTCCCCCTGAGTATAAGAACACCATCCCCACCCACAGCTTGCTTGCGTGCTGAGCCATCCTGAGTCCCTCGCAGAGGAATAAGAGAAACGACGCTCAGGGGCCAATCTGGATTCCTCCTGCTCTGCCCCTGAAGCAACCGTTTCATCACACTAGTGAAATGACCCCACGGACTCAAGGGTGAAGGATATTGAATGGGGAAAGCAACCCCGCTGCATTCTCTGTCCCAGCCGAAGCACGGGGACCTCGATGAGCAAATGAGGCCCCATACACTCGGTACAGGCTGTCACCAAGGGAGGCAGCTGCGTCCAGGACAGAGACACAAGTAGAGTTCCAGTCAGAAAAGACTGCAAGGGGCTACTAGGCCTCTGTGCCCTGCTTGGGTGCAAACTGTGGTGGTCCCCAGAAGGGCGCCATGAGCCACCCAGGCGACTCCCAAGCATAGGGGGAGGAGCAGAGGAGTCCACGGAGGAAGGAGGCAGGGGGTGTCCAGGGCCAAGGAAGGAGCCTGCACCCCAGAAGCAACAGGAGCAGACAGGATGTTGGCAGGCAAGGCTGACTCCCAAGTTGAAAGGCAAGAAGGAACCTATGTACCCCACTTGGGTTGGGGTGGGGGCCGGTGCAGAAGTCCCTTGTCTCCCTGTGTCCCCCAGAGGCAGCGCTGCGGACACACAAGGGAGCTTTGTCTCGTGGGTGGACGGTTTGGACACTCAGGCGCAGCTCAGCTCCGGCTCTGAATGGAGAAAAACGAGCCTTTTGTCCCCGTGAGTGGTGCCTCAGGGGAACCGAGGCCCCACTGCGCTGCTGTCACTTCCTCCCCTCACCCCCTGGGTCACAAGAGTGCGGCTTAGCCGAGGAGGAACTAGAGGGGCTGCAGAGGCTCAGTGTGGGCAGCGGCTGCAAATATGGGGTGTGGCCTCTGGAATCTCCTCCCTGCTCCTCGTTACTATCCATTCCACAGCTGGGCAGTATCTGGGCTATGTGCCCTGTATGCCGTGGGGCTTGCAGACACTCTGAGGGGCTGGAGAGGGTGGCCTCTTGGTTTGAGTCCTGGCTGCAGTGCTCCTGGGGTCACTGCGCTGTGCAGAGGTCGCTGAGGTGGCAGCCGATGGCCAGCCAGGAGCAGTGACTCTGAGTGGGTCCGGGATTGGATCTGTAGGAACTAGATTCTGGGGGGTTTGAACTTGTAGCCACACTTACTGGCAAGGCAAGGCAGGACTGGGTATTCAGCCACTGAGTGCGCCCTCCGCACCCCATGCAGGCCCCAAACTTTCTAAGTAGGTTCTTTCCCAAGGATGTACAATCTTCATGCTCCATGTAATAAACACAAAGCCCATAGGCCAGAGCAATAGCACAGCAGTAGGGCGTTTGCCTTGCACACAGCCAATTCAGGACGAATGGTGGGTCAAATCGTGGGTCCTCCATGCCTGCTAGGAGTGATTTTCTGAGCGCAGAGTCAGGAGTAACCCCTGAGTGCTGCCGAGTGTGACCCAAAAACCAAAAAAATAAATAAATAAATAAAATAAAATAAACACAAGGCTCTTTCGTGGCTTCTGAGTTAAGAGAAGAAAATCCAAATTCTCCAAGACAATCCAGGCAGCAAGGCTTGCGCTTATCTGAAGCCCACAGTCAGGGGGGAGTGCCAGCCGCCCTTGAGCAAGGGAAGGTGTGTGCCTCGGTGTCCCTCAATTCTGCTCAGACCAGCACACCCGACCCCCAGCCCAGGGAATGCAGATGAGGAAGGAACGGGCAGGGACAGGAGCATCTGGGCCCAGCACCAAGCTCAAAGGTGGGCAGACGGTCACAGAAGGTTCTGGGTCAAGGCCGGCCAGCCCCATCTCGGGCTCAGGACTCCTGTTAATGGGTAACTTGTCTAAATAGGAACTTGATTAATTAATCTACCAGGATATCAGGTCCCGTTCTGGGGGGGCCAGAGTCAGGGAGGCGTGAATGGGCCATCATGGCCAGGGAGGGGATGGGGCCTATGACCATGGGGGAGTGTGAGTGAGATGGGGTGGGGGGTGAGTGGGGAGCATAGAATCCTATGGGGGGGCTGTTCAGCGCTTAAAGCCTTGCAGTGAGGAAGGGGCCAAGGCACTAAGGGTCTGCCCTGGAAAACTAAATGCACAGTGGCACCACCGGAGGAAAGGGCCAGGGTCCACGCAGAGCCTCCTGGGCACATCCTAGTCTTAGAGCGAGGTTCCCAGCTCCCACATCCACCTTCTCCCCAGTGAACAGGGCCCCGACCTTTACCCAGCTGTTACCCCTCAGAGAGTTGCTGCTCTGTGACCCAGGATCCTGTTTTCTCCCCACTCATCCCACTCCAGCGTTCACTGCCCAAATGCTATCACTTTGGATGTGGCACTGGAGGGGCAGTAGGGGCAGGGGTGTAGCCATGTGCCATGTGGGCATTGACAGGCAGGAAGGGCACCTGCTCCTCCGGCCCTACGAGGACCATCCCAGTTGATGCAGCCACGCCACTGCGCAAGCCAAGCCCCGCCAGACCCAGGCACCTCTGAACATGGCTTTTTTGTTGTTTTTGTTTTTGGATCACACCCGGCAGCGCTCAGGGGTTCCTCCTGGCTCTACGCTCAGAAATAGCCCCTGGCAGGCACGGGAGACCATATGGGATGCCGGGATTCGAACCACCATCCTTCTGCATGCAAGGCAGACACTCTACCTCCATGCTATCTCTTGGGCCACTGAACATGGCTTTTGTGCCCATGCCAGCTCCCAGTTTAATTGTGAAAACCGGGTCAAGAGCTGGAGACAAGCAGGGCCTTTCAGTGCCGGCTCCTGCCCGGCACCATGGCAGGGACCCGTGTTTCCTGGGGATGCCACCAGGCTGTGTCTGTTACATGACCTCCCCCCTCCTTCTGCCTTCACTGATGTTTTGCCACATCAGAGAAGGACTGTGTAAGGGAAACCTGGGGAAGTTGTCCAAGCTCATGCAGGCTCACAGGAACAGACAGGCACAACACAGCATGCGGGAATACACACAGACATACAAATGTACAGGTACATGCAAACACATATACAAGACACAAACAGGCACGCATATAAGACACGTGAATGGATGCATACATGCATGTGTGTATACAAATGCAGACAGACACACGCTTAGCAACATGCATGCTTACACAGAAACAAACATGCACACATAGGCACACGCAGGCAGAGACAGGCACACTCCTGCATGCACCCGCTGCCACTGTGCTGCTATGCTGGGCCTGGCGTGGCTCCTGGTTCTTCTTCCCCGCCTCCCCCTGCAGGGCTGAGGAAGGGACTGTCTGCTACGTCTGTGTGGACCTCAGCTCTTACTTCTGTGGCTACTTCGTTGTTGTTGTTGCTGTTGTTCCCCCAAAGCTATTGAGGCATTTTCGACTACTCCAAGATCCTGGCTTCACCCCACCCCTCCACCCTCCACCCCACAAGGGACAGTGGTGCCGCTGCCACGTCAAAGGAAGGGAGCGTGGTGGCTTCGTGCCAGGTGGTCAGGCCTGGCCCCGGCTTAGCTGCCTAGCAGGCCCTGGAAGTCCCCAGGACAGGGACACCCAGTGCAGAGGCCCAAAACCCGGGTCCCGGAGAGCACAGGCACCATAGTTGATGGTGGGAACCGAGGGGTCACTTGAGGCTGGAGCTGTGCAGCACCCCCTCCCCGAAGCAGAGAGTGGGGTCTACAACATGGCTAGGGACACTGTATTGCAAGCGACGAGGTGGGGGGAGCTATGAACAAAGATAGATTCCCCCCATACTGGGGAGCTTGGGACAGGAAGCAGAGGAAACGAGGGGCGGATACCAGGAAGCAGATGTGTCTGAGGGTCCCAGGGAGGAAACAGCCCTGAGGGTCTGAGGATCTAGGGGCACATTTGCCTCTACCTTTCAAGGGGATGCCCCCTCCCCTGTTCCACCAGTGCCCTCCCTGAGCATCCAGAGCTGGGGGCTCTACAGACCCAGCCACGCCCTGGTTCCTCAACTCTGATTACACACATGGGGTGCATAGTGCGTTGTGGCCTGTGTACATGTGGGCATTGGAGCGTGACAGACAGAACTGACCACTGAGACACGGTGTGGGGGACATTGGCTGCCCCCCAGCCATGCAAGGCTGGATGCAGACAAGGAGGGTCTGTGGAACAGGGTGTGGGAGTGACACTCCTGCCCCCAACACTCTAGGGCAATCCAGTTTAGTTAGGGGAGGACAGCAGCCATGGGAGCAAGAATAGGAAGCTGGGAGCAGCTGCAGCTACACACACACACACACACACACACACACACACACACAGTCACACAATACAGTCTCACACACATTCACACAACCTTATACTCACACACATTCACTCACGCACGCACACACACAAACTCACACTCACACACATTGGTGTGGGGGTCCCAAGGCACCCCAGGTCCTGCAGCAAGCCCCAGAGAGGCAGGATCTGGCGGAGCAATGGCAGCACCTTTGGACTCATTAAGAGGAATGGGGCCTTGGTTTCTCTGGAGCACTTGGCCCTGCACTTTGGATGCTGGAATTGCTCTAGTGGTCACAGCTCGCCTGGCCCGCAGCCACCCCCTGAGCTTCCAGAAAAGGGCCAGCCTGGGAAGCTGGGGTGTCCTGAACACCCCTTAACCCTGTGCGAAACAGTTTCTGGAGGAGGAGGAGGAGGAGGTGGTGGAGGAGGAGGGCGCTCCCAGGTGGTCCCAGCAGGAAGTGGCTTCCAGACTTGACCTGAACTCAGGCCAACTTGACCTAAGCAGCAGGGCAGGGCTGGGCAGCGGCTCCAAGCAAAGTTCAGAAAGAATGATAAGAGAGGGTCAGGAGGCCAGGTCAGAACGAGCCGCAGGACTCAGCTCGCTGCTGTGGGCCTGTTCCACCTTACATCCCCCTGCCCGACTCCCTCTACTCCTCGGCGGGATATTCTGATCGTGGCATTTTTATGGAAGAAAGAGATCATTGGGACTAGAGAGAGATTGAGTAGAGTGGGTAGCCCGCTTGTATTGCATGTGGCTCGTCTGTGTTCAGCCCCAGAAAGTGTCCCTAGCTGGCCAGGAGTGAATCCTGAGCACAGAGCCAGAAGTGAGCCCAGAGCAGGAGTGAGACTTGAGCTCCAAGCTCAGACCTGGGGAGTAAGCCCCGAACACAGAGCCAGGCATAGAGCCAGGAGTGACAGCCCTAAGCAAATCCAGGAGTAAACCCTGAGCAGAGGTAGGACTGTTGGGGGGCTGGGTCCGTTCTGGGCTGGGGGCTGCTCCACTTGCACGGGCTGAGGCCGAGCCAAGTTTGTGCTCAAAGCCCAAAGCCGGCTGAGATTTCTTCCTTCCAACCGTCAGAACCAAAGGCGGGGCGGCCACCCCGAAATCTCGGTCCTCACGAGGCAGCCCTTGAAATAAGTTTTTTTTTCACTTTCGGATCGGAAGTTTGGGGGTGACAACGGAGATGGCTACGGAAGGAGTGTGTGTTCCCCGTGCGCCCCTCCGGACGCGCGCCAGAACCCCCCGAACCTAGCCAGAAGCCTGGAAGCGGGGCGCTGCGCCCCGCGCGCTCCAGCTCACCGAGGGGCCAAAACCCATGCCGGGACCCCTAGTCCTGGGGCCCACCACGACCCCCCGAAAGCCGACAAGGCGCTCGAGGGAGGACGGGAGAGACTAACCGGTTCCCTAAAGTGCCCAAATCCCTGGAGACGAGCGCGCCCGGAGCCCCCAACCGGCTTCTGCCCCGGAGTCCCGCGCGCGCGCGCGCGTTTCGGGGTGCGGCGGGGTGGAGTGGGGAGGCCGTGGGGACCACGAAATGAAACTTGAGGAGTTGTGGGGTGCTCGCGGGGGTCTCGGGAACACGGAAGGCCACTCCTACCCGAGGTGTCCAGCCCTGATCCGAGTCCCCGGGATGACCCCCCACGTCTCCAAACCCGCTCCTGCTCGAACGCGCGGTGGTCCCGGTTCCTTCCACTCACCTCCAGGCCGCGGGGCTCCAGCCCGGCGTCTCGGGGTGCCACCTCGGCCTCGGGGCCGCCGCGGCGGGGCGCGGGGCTGTCGGCGCTGTGGATGCTCGGGGCGCAGCCCATGCCAGGCTGGGCGCACGGACGGACGCGGGGCGCACAGGGAACCGTATGGGGCACGGCCCGCCCGCCCGGAGCCTCGGGGCCGCCGGCTCATGGGCCCCCGGGCGGGCGAGGGTGTCGCGGCGGGGGCGCGGCCGCCCCAGCGAGCATGTCCCGCCCGGGCCGAGCTTCCCCGGGGCGCGGGCACCGCTGTCGGGGAAGGCGCCGCCCCGCGAGCGCGCTGGGCCCGGAGGAGGCGCCGTCTGGGATCCGGCTGGGTCCCCCCGGGAATCGGGCCGGGCCGCGCCGTCGGGAAGCGAGCGGGCGCGCGGGGCCTCCCCTGGGCACCACCGGGTCCTGCGTCCAGGACCGCCCGCCCCAGGGTGTCCCCCAGCGGCCACCCCGAAGCCCTGCAGCGCCGCCTCTTGCGCGCCACTGCGCGGGCGCGGCCCGGCCCCGGCGAGGCCAGGCCAGGGACCGGCCCAAGGACGCGCCACCCGCGCGGGACCCGGGAGTCCTGCAGGATGGTCGCCAGGCCGCTGCCCCTGGTTCACTCCTGAGCCGCGATCGCGTGCTGCTGCACAGCAAGGGGGTCTCCTCTCCTGGACGCCCCCAAAGCCAGCTGGCCAGTAGCATGGAGGTAGGGAGTTTGGCTTGCATGCACAAGGACGGTGGTTCGAATCCTTGCATCCCATATGGTCCTCTGAGCCTGCCAGGAGCTATTTCTATGCATAGAGCCAGGAGGAACCCCTGAGCAAAGCTGTGTGACCCAAAAATCAAAAACAAAAAACAAAAACAAAGCCACTGGCCAGGCAGTGCGACGGCTCCAGTTCCCTGGCGCGCACACACACACACACACACACACACCCGGGTGGCCAGGACTGCATCGACCCATAGGGACCTCTGCGACTACGGGGACCCGATCCCGCTGCTTTGGACTTTCTTAGGTGTGCCCCCCCCCCAGGTGTGCGTGGTGGTTGGGAACCGGCGGGAAAGGTTGGGCACGGTGCCCAGGGGACCTTCGAAGGCGACTGTGTCCCTGAACTCTCTCCAGAAGGCCAGCTGGCCCAAAGCCCAGCATGTGACTGCACTGCACAGTCGCGTTTGAACATGCTGGGCAGGAATAATCCGGGTTAATGACGTTATGAAGGGTCCCACCACCACCACCACCACCCTCTCCCCGAAAGTGGTAACCGTCTTCCCCCAACCACATGCCTGTGCCCACTTAGGGGTGTCTTGACACGCAGATCTTGGAGCTGAATCTGGATTGATACCCACCCCAGGCCTAAAGACAGGAGCAGTGAAGACAGGCTGAGTAGCCCCACTAGTTTTGTGCCCTGACCTTGCTGGTGTCCAGTGCCCACTGGGCCCAAGGAGGGGGTGAGGCCTCTTGACATAGTCCCGTGGCCAGAGGGTCCCAGCTGGGTTTATAGTGAGCAAAGGGGCAGGTGACCTTGTGTAGGGACCACCATTCCCAACCCTTTATCTTGGGATACCTCAGGAACTCTCAGCCCCACATTGACTCTCCAACAATCACCGAAATTTCCCTGGGACCCAGCCTGCCCTTCGAGGTCCTCTGACAGCCTATGATTGTGTGTGTGTGTGTGTGTGTGTGTGTGTGTTTTGGTTTTTGGGTCACACCCGGCAGTGCTCAGGGGTTACTACTGGCTCTGTGCTCAGAAATCGCTCCTGACAGGCTCGGGGGTCCATATGGGATGCCGAGATTTGAACCACTGTCCTGCTGCATATAAGGCAAACACCCTACCTCCTTGCTATTTCTCTGGACTCCCTGTGATTATGTTTTAATTTTAGTTTTAAAATATTTTGGGATCACACCTAGCAGCGCTCAGGGGTCACTCTTGGCTCTGCACTAAGAAGTCACTCCCGGCCCGGAGAGAGAGCACAGCGGCGTTTGCCTTGCAATCAGCTGATCCAGGACCTAAGGTGGTTGGTTCGAATCCCGGTGTCCATAGGGTCCCCCGTGCCTGCCAGGAGCGATTTCTGAGCAGACAGCCAGGAGTCACCCCTGAGCAATGCTGGGTGTGGCCCAAAAAACAAAACAAAACAAAAAAGAAATCACTCCTGAGGGCCTGAGAGAGACCATGGAGATAAGGCATTTGCCTTTTATGCAGAAGGGCGGTGGTTCGAATCCTGGCATCCCATAGGGTCCCCCGTGCCTGCCAGGGGCAATTTCTGAACAGAGCCTGGAGTAACCCCTGAGCACTGCTGGGTGTGACCCCAAAAACAAAAAGAAAAAAAAAAAAGAAAACACTCCTGGCAGGCTCGGGGGACCCTATGGGTGCCAGAAATCGAACCCAGGTCAGCTACTTGCAAGGCAAAACACTTTCCCCACTGTGCTGTTGCTCCAGTTTCTGTGGTTGTATTTTTTGTTTGTTTGTTTGTTTGTTTGTTTTGGTTTTGGTTTTTGGGCCACACCCAGCGGTGCTCAGGGGTTACTCCTGGCTGTCTGTCAGAAATAGCCCCTGGCAGGCACGGGGGACCCTATGGGACACCGGGATTCGAACCAACCACCTTTGATCCTGGATCAGCTGCTTGCAAGGCAAATACCGCTGTGCTATCTCTCCGGGCCCGTATGGTTGTGTTTTTAATTTTTAAATTTTTGTTTCTATTTTTAGTTGTGCTGGGGGTCAAACCCAGGGCCCCATGTGTGAGGCATTCTCCAATTCGAGTATATCCCACCCACCCCACTGGGTTTCAGTGGGTTTCAGGGGTCCATCCCTGATTCCCAGGAAGCGCCATTCATCTGTGCCCCCAACTGGTATGGCCTCAGTTCTTACTCCAGTGCTCAGGCCTGAGAAAGGAGAAAAGCTCATGAGATTTCAGCCTGGCAGCAGTTTCTGCATCCCTCACCATAGATTCACTGCCCCCCTCTCCCAGCTCTGGGGGTGCCGAAGGGCCTGTTGGTAGCCCCAGACCCTTTCTTCAGAGCTGAACCTCCACCCTGTCTCATCCCCTCACACAGCCCTGAATTCCTGCATTTACCATACTTCCCCCCACCCCAACCCCCTTGTGTCCAGGAGCATGTTATCAGAGGCCCCTGTGGCCCCGTCTGCCTGCTCCAGCCACCCTTCAGACAGCAGCCTCACTGTCCTCTAGCCCTAGCCCTCCACCTCTCTGGGACTCCAAATACCAGGCCCTAGGCTCAGTCCTAGGCCCTCTTGGTTAAGAGCAGGAAAAGCTGCAGCAGGACTGGGGCCAGGGATTCCACAAGCTGACTTTGCATGCAGGAGGCTGGCGTTCAATTGCTGGCATCCCCTATTCCCTCAAGCACCCACTGGTGTGTTCCCCCAAAACAAGACCAAGTCAGAGTTGGCAGAAAGCCAGGAAGTGTAACAAGGACATGAACTTGGCCTTTCCCTCGTCCTTCTGAGGCCAGATTCATGGCAGCTCAGACAGACCCTTCCGACCCCCTCTGTGTTACATCTCACACAATACACACAGGCACAAAGACATGCATGCACACACACGGACATATATGTACACACATATACAGACACACACACAGTCACACAAATGCATGTATATGCTAGCACACAAACACAAGTGTATGAATTCACACAAAGCACACACATACACATATATATGTCTTCATCTGCACATCCATGTATATGCGTAACACACCCCCATACAATAAACACACCCCATTGTACATTCACTCATATGCTTGCACACACCTACATACACATACACACACACACACACATTCTGTCCCCTGCTGTTCTTGGAGTTAATGCCTGTTCCCTGCAGTTCCCTTTCTTTTTATTTTTTGTTTTTTCGGGGGGTACCATATGAGTACCGAGGTCCGTCCTAGGCTAGCGCAGCAAGACAGACGCCTTACCGCTTGTGCCACTGCTCCATTCCCTTTCTTATTTTTATGTCTATTTTCTTTTTTAAAAAATAATATCTCCAGGCCCGGAGAGATAGCACATCGGTGTTTGCCTTGCAAGCAGCCAATCCAGGACCAAAGGTGGTTGGTTCGAATCCCGGTGTCCCATATGGTCCCCCGTGACTGCCAGGAGCTATTTCTGAGCAGACAGCCAGGAGTAACCCCTGAGCACCGTGGGGTGTGGCCCAAAAACAAACAAACAAACAAAAAAATAATAATATCTCATCAAGATAAAATTAAAAACTATATTATAAAAATTAGATTAAAGTAAAAAAATTATCTATTTAAATACCGTGATTACAAACATGATTGTAGTTGGGTTTCAGTCATAAAAAGTGCAGTTCCTTTTCTGAGGCTCTCTCTGGGCTCCATCTGTGACTTTCTTGCTCTCCTGCCACCCTGCATCGGGGCAGGCTCTCCTCTGAGGTTTCTCCTTTGCTTTCTCTGCCTCCTACAGCACCTGCCCACACAGGGAAACCAAGTTCCATGCACACAGAAGCAACCCTGGTCCCCCGAACTTCCAAGAGATCCACTTCAAAACCTCGTTCTGCCAAAGTGCTAGAGGCTCCGAGAGGTGGAGTGGCTTGTCTCAGGCCACACGGCCCAGAGGGTGGACCCTGCAGGGACACGCCTGCTGGGCCGGACAGTGCCCATGGTCGCTGTGGGAACAGGTGTCAGTTTAGCAGCAGCAAGTCCCAGAGTGGAAACAGGGTCCAAACTAGGAAGGGAAAACTGATCTCCTCTGTGCTCAGACCAAGGTGCTCCAGGCAAGACAGAGACACACAGACATGCACGG
This sequence comes from Suncus etruscus, assembly GCF_024139225.1. Classification (NCBI taxonomy): domain Eukaryota; kingdom Metazoa; phylum Chordata; class Mammalia; order Eulipotyphla; family Soricidae; genus Suncus; species Suncus etruscus. The sequence goes on along the minus strand of NC_064858.1, from coordinate 9,740,459 downwards.
GGAACCCCCAATGCAGCGCCTCAGTGTCAGGCTCAGGGAGCCCCAAGAGAGAACCTCCCTTCCCCGCTGGGTCCTCTCTGCCTAATCAGGCACCTCAGCATCTGGACCCAGCAGTCACCCCTGGGAAATTGTCCTTCTCAGGCCTTGTAAGGGTCTCCCAGCCTGCAGGACAGAGCTATGCAGGGGTCACCCGAGAAACCTCGGTCATGCCTTGCATGCAGTGGACGCCTGGTCAGTTCTGATCAGCCTGAGCAGTGAGAACCTGGTACCATTGGGCCTTGCTGGCTGAGAATCTATAAAGAACTGCCTCACACTCTTCCCCTCCCAAAAGCCAAGGTCACAGGGTGACGTCAGCGCCAGTTCCCCAGCAGCTGAGCAGGGTGGGGTGGTTCGGCCTCACAGCTCAGCTCAGTGGGGGAAGGGCGCGGCTTTCAGGGCACAGCAGCCTTGGGGCCCTGGACTGCCCCTGGCCACACGCCTCTGCCCCGTCAGCCCAGTTTTCTGTAGCCAAGGCCCCCATCTCAGCCCATGTTTCTGGGTGGAGCTGCTGCAGTGGGTCAAGATGAGTGATGGGTGGCCCCAAGCTTTGACCATGTCCCAGCAGGCAAATGAGGAGAGGCACCGCACCCCAACACGCTGCTCCTGGGCTGCCCTGAGCTCTCAGGCCACATTTCCAGGAACCGGAGGCTTTGCTCGAAGTAGGCCACCTGGGCATGATGCAACCTAGGAGTGCCTTCCCTCGGGAGTCCTGTCTGGTGCTACTGCCAGCTGTGTCACTGCTGAGTTCCGGGGGTGTCGGGGGAGACACAGATGATGCAACTTCTGCTTTTTGTTTTTATTTAAAAATTTTTTTGGTTTGGGGGCCACACCTAGTGGCACTCAGGATTTAGTCCTGGCTTTGCACTCAGCAATCACTACTGGCAGTGCTTGGGAGATCCTATGGGATACTTCAGATTGAAGTCAAGTCAGCTGCATGCAAAGTAAATGTCCTCCCTATTGTGCTATTTGTCCAGTCTTTGATGCATTTTTGGGGGATTAATTACCTCCTGACCTTTGGCCTCTGTGACTGTCCAGAGCCACAGGGCACAGGGGGAAAGAAAGGCCTGAGTCCTGGGCTCTCTCATCCAGCACTACGTGCTCCCTCATGCATCACCAGGGTAATCCCTCCACTGTTGGGGGTTCTGCTTGTGTGGCCCCAAACCAACCAACCAAGCAAAAAAGCCTGAGCATTAAGCAGGAGGCGTCAGAGTAGGGGCCGGCGAGGTGGCGCTAGAGGTAAGGTGTCTGCCTTGCAAGCGCTAGCCAAGGAAGAACTGCAGTTTAATCCCCCGGCATCCCATATGGTCCCCCAAGCCAGGGGCAACTTCTGAGTGTTTAGCCAGAAGTAATCCCTGATTTGGGATTACTGATTTTTGGGTGTGGCCCAAAAAACAAAAACAAACAAAAACAAACAAACAAACAAAAAAAAGCAGGAGGCGTCAGAGCAATAGCACATCAGGGAGGGAGTTTGTCTGCACGGTGCTGACCCGGGTTCAAACCTGGCATCCCATAAGGTCCTTTGAGCCTGCCAGGGTTTGGCAGTGCTCAGGGTATAGCCCCAAAACAAACAAATAAAATAAAATAAGGCAGCAGGGTCAGCAAGATAGGATAGGGTGAAGGCACACGCTGAACCTGGTTTGAGCCTTGACCCCCACATAAGGTCCCCTGAGCACCAGCAGGACATAGCCATGAGGACCCTCCCAAGCACTGTTGGGTCTAGTACTGCCTCCCCACAAATAAAGACATCGGGAGGGGCCAGAGAGATAGCACAGTGATAGGGCGTTTGTCCAGGATGGACAGTGATTCAAATCCCGGCATCCCTTGTAGTCCCCCAAGCCTGCTAGGAGCAATTTCTGAGTGCAGAGTCAGGAGTAACCTGAGTGCAGCCTGATGTGGCTCCAAAACAAACAAACAAACAAAAAGGCAACAGGACTGAGCCCTAGTAACAAGCAGGAAGAAATGGGGGTGAGGGTTCTCTCTGCAAGTCTGTAAAATCACCCCAAGCCCAGGTAAACTGAGTCTGAATCAGGTCACACAAGAAATTATCCAGACCAGACTAAGGGTGAAACACAGTCTTCTACTTAGAATGGAGCACCTGTGTGCCAGAATTCCTGTTTTTATTGTTCATTTGTTTTTGTCTTTGTTTTGAGTCACACCCAGCGGCAGCAGCACTCAGGAGTTACTCCTGTCTCTGCGCTCAGAAATCACTCCTGGCAGGCTCGGGGACTATATGGGATGCCGGGATTTGAACTGGGGTCCGTCCTATGTTGGCTGCATGCAAGGCAGAGACACCTTACTGCTGTGCTATCACTCTGGCCCCACCGTTTTTATTGAGTACAGAGATCACCCCTGGGTGGGGCAGTAAACCCACTCAGGTTTACAAGTAAGACAATCTTTGTTTTGGGTGAAACCAAGTGGTAAACAAACAGATACAAGGAAGTCAGAAGTGGGGCCGGAGCGGTGGCGCTAGCCTAGGATGGACCGCGGTTCAATCCCCGGGCATCCCATATGGTCCCTCAAGCCAGGAGTGATTTCTGAGCACATAGCCAAGAGTAAACCTGAGCTTCACCGGGTGTGACCCAAAAACCAAAAAAAAAAAAAAAAAAAAAAGAAAGAAAGAAAGAAAAGAAATCAGGGAAGGGATAAACTTTGTTAAACTTGTTAAAACTGTAAAATAAGGCGTAACCCAACACAAGTCCAGGAGTTAACATGTTCATCTTGGTCCCTTCTCTCTCTTCCCTGGCCTGCTCAGGTTGGCACCAGACCAAGTTGCCTGTTTCAACAGCGACACCGTGTGGTCAGACCAGAGATGACATTCCCCACCCTCTGTCGCTTCCTTTTACTTTACAGGGGGCAAGACAAGCCCTGGGATGCCAAATTCCTAAGATAGGCACCAAGTATAGCCATGGCCTACCTGGGACTCGTCACAAAAAGAGGGCAGCAAGGAGAGTAAGAGAGTAAGGACGGAGAAGAGGATGAATCACCCCAGTAACAAAGGTTCCCTCTGCAGCCATACCGCCCCCTGCTTCTGAGTCACGCTGGGAGGGGCTCCCCTGGCCTCTTCTTCCTGGGGCCACTCCCGAGCCATCTCTGAGGAGACTTTCTTTTTTAAACTTTATTTATTGACTGATTGATTGATTGGTTTTTGGGCCATACCCAGCGATGCTCAGGGGTAACTCCTGGCTCTGCACTCAGAAATCTCCCCTGGCAGGCTGAGGGACCTTATGGGATGCTGGGATTTCAACCAGGGTTTGTCCAGTGTTGGCCACATGCAAGGCAAATGCCTTGCTGCTGAGCTATCGTTCCGGCCCCTCTGAGGAGACTCTTTTTTGGGAGGGGGGTCACACCCAGCAGTGCTCAGGGGTTCCTCCTGGCTCTACGCTCAGAAATCGCTCCTGGCAGGCTCGGGGAACCATAAGGGATGCTGGATTCGAACCACTGTCCTTCTGCATGTAAGGCAAACACCCTACCTCCATGCTATCTCTCTGACCCAGGAGACTCTTTTTTTTTTATATACTTTTTTTTTTTGGGCCACACCCATTTGACGCTCAGGGGTTACTCCTGGCTATGAGCTCAGAAATCGCCCCTGGCTTGGGGAGACCATATGGGACGCCGGGGATCGAACCGTGGTCCGTCCTACGCTAGCGCTTGTAAGGCAGACACCTTACCTCTAGCGCCACCTTCCCGGCCCCATCAGGAGACTCTTAAAGTCAGAAAATTCTAGGGGCCACATCGAACAGCACAGTGGGGAGGATGTTGCTTTGCAACTTGGGTTCGATCCCTGACATCTTGTATGGAGTCCTCTGAGCCCACCAAGAGTGCAGAGCCAGGAGTAACCCCTAAGAGCCATTGGATGTTTCCCTAATACCCCCCCCCCAAAAAAAAAAAAGAAAGTTCGGGGCTGGAGAGATCGCATGGAGGTAAGGCATTTGCCTTTCATGCAGAAGGTCATTGGTTGGAATTCCGGCATTCCATATGGTCCCCCGAGCCTGCCAGGAGTGATTTCTGAGTGTAGAACCAGGAGTAACCCCTGAGCGCTGCCAGGTGTGACGAAGAAGAAGAAGGAGAAGGAGAAGGAGGAGGAGAAGGAGAAGGAGAAGGAGAAGGAGAAGGAGAAGAAGGAGAAGGAGAAGGAGAAGGAGTCAGGAGAAGAAGAAGAAGAAGAAGAAGAAGAAGAAGAAGAAGAAGAAGAAGAAGAAGAAGAAGAAGAAGAAGAGGAGGAAGAGGAGGAAGAGGAAGAAGAAGAAGGAGGAAGAGGAGGAGGAGGAAGAGAAGAAGAAGAAGAAGGAAGAAGAGAAGAAGAAGAAGAAGAAGAAGAAGAAGAAGAAGGAGAAGAGGAGAAGAGGAGGAAGAGGAGGAGGAAGAGAAGAAGAAGGAAGAAGAAAGAAGAAGAAGAAGAAGAAAGAAGAAGAAGAAGAAGAAGAAGAAGAAGAAGAAGAAGAGAAGAGAAGAAGAAGAAGAAGAAGAAGAAGATTCTAGGACCAGGCCTGGGGAGAGTCCAGTGAGTAAGGTGCTTGACCCAGAGTCCATCCCTGGCCACTTGAAGGGTTGTCCTTCCAAATACTTCCGGGGCTGAGCCTTTATCACAGAGCTCTTATCATAGGACATATTCCCCAAACAGGCTTGAGCAGGAGGCACTGGCCAGATCCCCACCACGCCCAAGTGTGTGCAGGCGAGTGAGGGGTCTTGGGGGTGTGTGCAGCTCCCTGGCCAGACTGCATGGCATGTGGCCAAGCATGAGTACTAAGAAAAGAGAATCTGGGGCCGGAGAGATAGCATGGAGGTAAGGCGTTTGCCTTTCATGTAGGAGGTCATCAGTTCGAATCCCGGCGCCCCATATGGTCCCCCGTGCCTGCCAGGAGCAATTTCTGAGCCTGGAGCCAGAAATAACCCCTGAGCACTGCCGAGTGTGACCCAGAAACCACCAAAAAAAAAAAAAAAAGAGAATCTGGGCAGGATACGTGGTGACTTGCTCCCAGAACTGAAGGTTTTCAGCAACAATTCTGTCCCCTGACGGAAAAGTCACAGTTGCATTTGGTGACTCCCAGATAGGCCTGGGGGCTTCCTCCACATAGGACTGACTCCCTGAGCCTGCAGGTTCCCTCGACTGACTCAAAATGATGCAAGAGTTTCCGGGGCCACAGCGGTGAAAACACAAGGGAGTCACTGTGGTATGGACCCCCCCATGCCAGCATCAAGCAGCACCGAAAGGGGGACAGAGCATTAGCACATGGGAAAGGCATTTGCCTTGCACGCAGCCAATCCAGGTTTGATCCCTGGCATCCCATATGGTCCCCTGAACACTAAGAATGATTTCTGAGTACAGAGCTAGGAGTAGCCTCTGAATGGCCCCATGTGTGACCCATACTCTAAAACAAACAAACAAATAAATAGAAGTTGAGCTGCTTTCCAAGGGCCCAAACTTCCTGCTCAAGACTTGGGTGTAGGAGCTGGAGAGATAGCACAGAGGTAGGGCATTTGCCTTGCACGAGGCTGACCTGGGAGGGACCTGGTTTGATTCTCAGCATCCCACAGGGGCCCCCACCCTGCCAGGGGTGATTTCTGAGTGCAAAGCTAGGAGTAACCCCTAAGTACCACCAACCAATCAATCGATAAAGTTTAAAATAAACAAATATTGTATCAGAATTAAACCTTAAAAAAAAAACACAACTTGGGCTTGGAAACACCCCATAGGGCTTCCTATCACTATTTCAAGAGTTCATCATGTGGGGGGGCTCTCTGCTCTCCAGAACAGGTTTCTGCCCAGACCAGAACTAAGAACTGAGCCTAGTTCTGTGCTCTAGGGCATTGTCTGGAGCAGGGCATGTGGGCACTTGGCAGTTGTGGGCCCACCCAGCACTACAGGGCCCCCAGGAATACAATATATAAAATATACTATATAAATAAAAATAAACATAAAATATAAAGTACAAAAATTTATATATAATACAATATATAAAATATAAACCCTTGGGGCCGGGCGGTGGCGCTGAAGGTAAGGTGCCTGCCTTGCCTGCGCTAGCCTTGGACGGACCGCGGTTCGATCCCCCGGTGTCCCATATGGTCCCCCAAGCCAGGAGCAACTTCTGAGCACATAGCCAGGAGTAACCCCTGAGCGTTACCGGGTGTGGCCCAAAAACCCAAAAAAAAAAAAATAAATAAACCCCAAAACAACAGTAAAGCCAGGGCCTAGTGTCATGCTCTAGCACCTCGCGTGCTCCCTCCATGTCTGGGAGCAGCCCCTGAGCACCTCCCAACCGGGCGTGACCCCAAATAGCCCCGGCTGGGGCCAAGGAAGAGGTCAGCTCCACACCCTGCTGGGCCAAGAGGGGCCCAGAATGGGAGGGACTCTCAGGCGCCCGGGCCGCACCCCTGACCCTGCTATGGCAACCTCAGAACAGCAGGGGGAACTAAACAGTGTCCAGCAGGCACAAGGCCTGGCCCTACCCAGGGCGGTCCAGGCATCTCGAGAGATAATAAACACTCCAGAAGTGGTACACACATGCACACATACAACACATCACACATACATGACAGGACATGCATATAGACCGCCTACACTTCATACCAGGGGTCTCAAACTCAATTTACCTGGGGGCCACAGGTGATCCTTGAGTGCAAAGTCATAGTAAGCCTTGAACATTAGGGGTTGTGACCCAAAAAAAACAAAAACAAAACAAAACAAAAAAAGATTCCTCTAGGGCAGGGCCACAAAATGTTGTACGGAGGGCCCTTTGCGGCACGCGGGCCGCGAGTTTGAGACCCCTGATATACACATATATACACATTGCATACACAAACCACATACATTCACTCCCTCCCTTCCTCCCTCACAGATGTTAGGAGATGCCCTAGCACCCTCCTCAGAGGAATCAGCTTAAGCAACGTGTGGCTGTGAGTCAGGGAACTGACACTGACCTGGGCCTTGGCCCCCTGTCAGAATCAATGTTGGGCGGGCGGGGAACCGAGAGGAGCTCCCTCCATGTTTTTATGACTCATCCCCAGAGGAGCCGGTCACGGCAGGTCCAAGATGTGCTCCAGAGGGACAGGGAGGGATTGGGGGCCACACCCCAGTGCAGGAGGGCCTGGGGGGTATCCAGCCAGTGCAGAGCCTGGTTCCCTCCCCGTATTGTCTGTGCTCCTCCAGGCTGGTGGGCACATCCCCAGAGGACGTGGCTCCGCAGTGGTGCTCACGTCCAGCACATGAGCGACTGGGGCTCAATCTGTGGTGCTGAGAGAATAATGAGGCATTTCCTAGCAGAATGGGAACCCCGAGGGTCATAGACTTTCCCCTGCATCAGTTGGTCGAATCAGCAGACAGATGGACCAAGTGTGACTCAGGCTTGCACCTGCCTGCCTCAAGCCTACGAGAATGTGCACAAGGGGAGAGGAGGCAAGGCAAGGCGGGCCCTGGACACACCTGGGCAATCCGCCCCACCTGTCTTAGCACTGCAGCACCTCTTGCATCAATGCCTCCACCCCTGGAAGCCTGGACAGACGGGAAGGTCCTGGGCAGAGCCGTGCAGGTCCCCCGCAGGCCTGAGCTGAGATGGAGACACGAATTTCAGGGCACCCTTGGTGCCCTGTTTCAGTGGGGGACATCTGGCTACAAGAGGGCTCCCTCCCGCCCGCTGGCCCTGGACTTGAAGCCAGCACAGAGACTCTGAGCAGAGATGTCTCTGCCTTCTTCTCTCTCCCCAGGGCTACTTCCCTCATTCCTGGGATTCCAGAGGCAGTGACTGGAGATAAGTAGTGGAGACCGCTGCTGCTCTCCAGGGGGTAGAGGGGGGGCTGCAGGCGCTTACTCATGGCAGAGGTTGAGGGCGATATGGGATACCTCAGGGTTCACACCCAGGGTTGGCTATGGTCCCCAAACACATACACTCACACTCGTTAAGCAACACACATTTACACTTGTTCATAAACACATACACACATTCATATTCATAGACACATTCACACATACTTGCACGCATGTTCAGCCATTGTTCAGTAGACGAAGACACTGAGACAGGGCGCTGGCACACAAGCTCCCTGGGGCAGACGGCAACAGTGGTGTTTTGCCCAGGAAGGTGGTTCTAGCTGAAAAGGGGAGGCTCGTCTTTCCTGAGGCAAGTTCCACCCCGGGAGTGGCCTTTCACTTTGCTGACTCCGTGGCCTGCCGAGCCCGGGGAAGGGCAGGCCGAAGGGCCATTGGGATTGGCTGAACACGGTGCCCTGTGGCAGGCAGGAATGTGCTTTCCTAGATTCTTTGCCAAGAGCCCCTCCCAGCAGTGCTCAGGGGTCATGCAGGCCCAGTGCCCACTTCACGGCCAGTCCATGTGACCTCTTCTAGATAAACCTACCCACGGCAGCACCCACCAGCAGAACTGGGTTTCTGTCTGTGGTCATAGCTTCATGAAAGAACTGACAAAGTGCCTGGAAAAAATCAGCAACAAGCACCCAGATCTAAATCTCCACTTAAGTCAGAGCCCAGAAATCCAAGCTGTGCTTCTCAGTCACTTTTTTTTGTGTTTGTTTTCAGCCACACCGGTGGCGCTCAGAGGTTGCTCCTGGCTCGGGGGACCATATGGGCAAACCCAGGTCAATCTTGGGTCAGCCGCATGCAAGGCAAAAACGCCCTAGCACTCTGTGCCTACCAACTCCAGCCTTTCTTGTTCACTTTTTCCAGAAACAGGAGTCCAGTGGTCTGAGCTGGAGCCGGTCCTGACTGTTTTTTTTTTTTTTTTTTTTTTTTGGACAACACCCAGCCAGTGGCTCAGGGCTGACTCCTGGCTCTCTGCTCAGGGGTCATTCCTGGCGGGGCTCAGGGATTGAAGCCAGGTCAGCAGTATACAAGGCAAATGTCTGACCCACCAGCATAGCTCTCTGGTCCCCTGGGGTTGTTTTTTTTTTCTTTTTTCTTTTTCAGTCCCAATAGCTGGTTGCTGGGCCAGAGGATGCCTGTCCCCTCCCACCCTTATTTATTGGGAAGAAAGTGTTTACCTTTGACAGTGCAAGTAGATTATGAGATCCTCCAATGAGCCTTCCCTAGCCCCTGGCCCCTGAAAATGCGCTCACAAGGTCCCTCGGGCAAGCTTGTTACAAACATGGTCCCCAACTGGGCCTCTCAGTGGACAATGGGGACTCAGAGTGATCCAGTGTCAGGCACAGCATGGCAGGGGCCAGAGAGAGTACAGGAGAATCAGTTCTTCCCTCGCTTGTAGCCCAACAGGCTTGATGTCCACTGGGAATGGGCCTTGAGCTCCTGTGCCTCCCAAGTTCTTCATGAAAGGAGGGCATTGCAGGCAGTTTACACCCCCTGTCCCCTGACACATGTACTGGCTTTGGAACTGTGCTTTCTCTCTCTCTTGGAACCAACCAACCTAACCTTCCTCTTCCTCTGCACTGTCAGTGCCTTATCTCCCAAGTGCAGGAAGCCCAAGGTATCAGGACAGGAATGAATCTGTCAGAAAGGGCAAGTGGCATGGGTGGCAAGCGATGATGGAGAGATTTGGGCAGAATCCTTCCAGGTGAGGGGGAGGGGGATATTGGTGCACCCACCACACACACACAACACACACACACACACACACACACACACACACACACACACACACACACACACACACCCCACATGCAAACACACTCCCCCTGGTCCTTCGCAGTCAGGACTAGAATATTTGGGCTTTAGTTTACAAACCACTCCTAAAGGTTCTGAAATAATTCTGCCAAGAATTTTATTTATTTATTTTTGGTCCACCCAGCGATGCTCAGGGATTACTCCTGGATCTTTCGCTCAGAAGTCACTCCTGGCAGGCTCGGGGGGACCATATGGGAATGCCGGGAAATGAACCTCCTCCGTCCTGGGTTGGCCGTGTGCAAGGCAAATGCCTTACCGCTGTGCTATTGCTCTGGCCCCTAGACTTTTTATATTATTTTATTTTAAATTTTGTTTTTTGTTTTTGGCCCACACCCGGTGGTGCTCAGGGATTACTCCTGGCTCTGTGCTCAGAAATCACTCTTGGCAGGCTCGGGAGACCATATGGGATCCGGAGATCAAACCCTGGTCTGTCCCGGCTCGGCCAAGTGCAAGGCAAATACCCTACTGCTGTCACTCCAGTCCCTCTGCCCAGACTTGAAGTTCAGCTTCTGAAATGGAATGCTGATTTTTGGTTATGGGCCACACCCAGCTGCACTCAGGGGTTACTCTTGACCCTGTAGTCAGGAATCACTCCTGGCAGGCTTGAGGGACCCTCTGGGATGTCTGGGATGAATCCTGGGTCTGCCACGTGCAAGGCAAGCACCTTCCCTTGTGCTTTAGCTCTGGCTCTATTATTGATTTATTTTAATTAACTGCTGCTTTGTGTTGGGTTATTGCCGCCTTGCTCAGGCTGTCCTGATGGATCAGTATTAGGCATCTCTCTTGGCTGTACTTGGGAACAAAGCGGTGCTAGGTCTGATCCAAGTCTCCAGCCTTTGGCCTATCTCCCTGCCCTCAGCCAGACACTATTGTGTGTTACTATCTTTCTGTTTCTGTTTGTTGTTGTTGTTTGTTTGTTTTTATTTTTATGGGCCCCACCCAGCAGTGCTCAGGAATTACTCCTGGCTCTGCGCTCAGAAATTGCTCCTACCAGACTCGGGGAACTATATGGAATGGCAGGAATTGAACCTGGGTCCGTTCTAGGTTGGTCGCATGCAAGGCAAATGCCCTGTTGTGCCTCTGGCCCCTGCGTTTCTTTCTGTTTTTAAAAATTAAAACCTGGGGCAGGGAAAGAAGGCTGGAACTTCCACCATCCGGTCCTTGCATCAGACTCTCGCCATGGCCAAACAGCTGCAGTCTCGAAGGCTGAATGGGATCGACAAGAACCCCTGGGTGGAATATACCCAGCTGGCTGCGGAATACGACGTGGTGAATTTGGGGCAAGGTTTTCTGGACTTTGCACCCCCAGACTTTGCCGTGGAGGCCTTCCAGCGCGCCATCAGTGAAGACTTCATGCTCAATCAGTACACCAAGGCCTTTGGCTACCCGCCACTGACCAAGATTCTGGCTCATTTCTTTGGAAAACTTCTGGGCCAGGACATAGACCCACAGAGCAATGTGTTGGTGACCGTGGGGGCCTACGGGGCTCTATTCTCCACCTTTCAGGCTTTGGTGGATGAAGTTGATGAGGTCATCATCATCGAACCCTTCTTTGATTGTTATGAACCTATGACACTCATGGCAGGGGGGCGTCCCGTCTTTGTGTCCTTGAAGCCGAGCCCCGTTCAGGATGGAGAAGTGGCCTCTAGCAGCCACTGGCAGCTGGATCCCGTGGAGCTGGCCAGCAAGTTCACACCACGAACCAAAGCACTCATCCTCAACACACCCCACAACCCCTTGGGAAAGGTGTTCTCCAGGGCTGAGCTGGAGCTGGTGGCCAGCTTGTGCCAAAAGCACGACACCATCTGCATATCTGATGAAGTCTACCAGTGGCTGGTCTTCGATAGCTGTGAACACGTGAGCATCGCCTCCCTTCCTGGCATGTGGGAGCGAACGGAGACCATTGGGAGTGCTGGCAAGACTTTCAGTGCCACCAGCTGGAAGGTGGGTTGGGCCCTGGGCCCTGATCGGCTCCTGAACTCAATCTATCATTGCCCTACACAGGCCCAGGTTGCAGTAGCCCGTAGCTTTGAGTGGGAAATGCAGCACTTTGGACAACCTAGCAGCTACTTCTCAAGCTTTCCTCAGACGGTTCAGCACAACAGGGACCACATGATCCACAGCCTGCAGTCTGTGGGCCTGAGACCTATCAAGTCCCAGGGCAGCTACTTTATGGTCGTAGACATCTCTGACTTCAAGAAAAAGATGCCTGACTTGCCTGGTGCCCCAGATGAAGCCTTTGACTGTCGGTTTGTCAAGTGGTTGATGAAGAACAAGGGCTTAGCTGCTATCCCGTGTCCGTCTTCGCCAGCTCGTCCCACCAGAAGGAGTTTGACCACTTAATACGCTTCTGTTTTGTAAAGAAAGAATCTACGCTCAAGGCCATGGATGAGAGGCTGCTCAAATGGCGGGAGGAGACTCAGGCCTGAGCCTCGCCTCTGTCCTGTGACCCTCTCAGTGAGGACTTACCCCTGCATGCGAGCTGCACCCAGTGGGGGGAGATAGAAAGTCCCAGGAAGATTCATCTGCCGGGGAAACTAAGGGTCTCCTTGCCATGCTACTCACAGACCCACATTTTGGGGTCAGAATGTTTCATGACCTGTGATCTTAGAAGGATTAGAGGGCCCCCTAGAAATGACAGGCATCCACAGAGTCTGAGCTTGTCCCCTAGATTCAGTTCCTTACCTCATCTGGACTCAGGGATTTGGGGTGGTTCTCCCCCATCATAAAGATTTAAATTATTTAGGAAAAAAAAATTAAAAAAAAATTTTTAGACTTATCTTTCTTTTTTTTTTTTTGTTTTTGTTTTTCGGGCCACACCCATTTGATGCTCAGGGGTTACTCCTGGCTAAGCGCTCAGAAATTGCCCCTGGCTTGGGGGGGGCCATATGGGACACCGGGGGATGGAACCGCGGTCGCGATCTTTCCTTGGCTAGCGCTTGCAAGGCAGACACCTTACCTCTAGTGCCACCCTCGCCGGCCCCTAGACTAATTCTTTCTATTAGGCCACACCTGGGGTTCTCAGGGGACATAAGGCAAGTGTGATAAACTTCGTGGGTTCTGTTTTTTTTTTTTTTTTGGTTTTTGGGCCACACCCTGTGACGCTCAGGGGTTACTCCTGGCTATGTGCTCAGAAGTTGCTCCTGGCTTCTTGGGGGACCATATGGGACGCCGGGGGATCGAACCGCGGTCCGTCCTAGGCTAGCGCAGGCAAGGCAGGCACCTTACCTCCAGCGCCACCGCCCGGCCCCCTGTGGGTTCTGTTTTGTTGTGTTTCATCCACAGCTGCTGGAGCTGCTCTGCTCAGGGGCCACTCCTGGTGGCCTTCAGGAGACCATGCAGAGTTGGGAGACTCAAACCAGACTCCCACATGGAAAGCAAGAACTGGTGGACCAATTCTACATCTCTATCCACCCCTAGTTTTTAGTCTACATCTGTTTGTGTTTAGGGTTTCCTCTTCGTGGGTCCAAGAGGGATCCAGGCCACCACACAAGGGAAGCACTTCAAGGCCTGTTAAAACTCCAGCCCCAATTTTACATATTCTTTTTTTTTTTTTTTTTTGGTTTTTGGGTCACACCCTGTGACGCTCAGGGGTTACTCCTGGCTATGCGCTCAGAAGTTGCTCCTGGCTTCTTGGGGGACCATATGGGACACCGGGGGATCGAACCGCGGTCCGTCCTAGGCTAGCGCAGGCAAGGCAGGCACCTTACCTCCAGCGCCACCGCCCGGCCCCCCAATTTTACATATTCTTTTGGTGTTTGTTTGTTTTTATTTTGGGCCACACCCAGTAAGGCTCATGGGTTATTCCTGACTCTGTGCCCAGAAATCACTCCTGGCAGGCTTGGGGGACCATACTGGATGCCTGGGATCAAACCCAGGTTGGCTATATGCAAGGCAAATGCCCTACCTACCTGCTGTGCTATCGCTCTGGTCCCCAAATTTAATCTTTAAAATATGTAGCTGAGGGGCTAGAGAGACAGTACAGAAGAAGGGCTGAGGGAGAGTAGAAGAGAGGATGAGAAATGAGAGAAAAGGAAGGGAGGGGAGAGGTGGGTGAGGAGAGGAAAGGAAGGAAAGAAGAGGGGAGGAGGGGAGAGGAAGGGAGAGAAGAAGGAAGTAGGCAGAGCAGATCTGGGCTGGTGGGGAGTAGGCTCCCTGTGGAAAGTCCCTTGGCATGTGGCACCCCAAGGCACTGGGACACACCTCCATAGTCAATGGCATTTTGCTGGAACGGAGCTAAGGTCCGTGGACATGATCTCCACAGGGTGGGGAGCTACCCCAGCTCCTAGGACCCAGGAGCCACCTGGGCTGGACCAGAGTGGCCTGGGGCATCGGAGGCGGCTTCTAGGACCCATGTCCCTCTCTCTTGCTGTCCGGATGTGGCCCAGGCGGGTAGCAGCTGTCCTCTAGCGCTAGGGCAGGGAATTCGGGCTTCGGAACAGGTGCAGCTGGCTCTGCCCTGGAATACCAGGGCTGTGCGTGGGGCCTGGCAGGTGCCGGATGCCTAGGTGCCAGTCTCCCACCCACACAGGAAGGAGATCCTGAATATACCCTGGCAATTTGGGAAGCTGGGCCCTTCCTTAGGGGGCTCTGCATGCTCTTCCTCAGGAGCCTGGCCCTCACCCTGGGTTCTATGTCCGCTTCTGGGTGCACCAGGGCTGACACACACAGCAGGAACACTGTTGGCGAGTGCTGGCCGGGTGGCCCTCACCGCTTCCCTGTGCTGCCTGTGTCCGCATTCTCTGCGCCAAGCCTGGGCTGCCTTTGTTTGCTGTCATCCCGGCTTTGCCTTGGCACCACCAGCCCACACTCTCCCTTTGTTTCTGTTCCACAAACATTTACACAGCATCTGGCCACACACCAGGCAGTACTCTGAAGGCCTAATGTGTAAACTCACCCACTCCCCAACCCACTCCTCGGGCTGGTCCAGGTGACCATTCTCCAGATGAGACCATGGGGCAGGCAGCAGGGACAATGATGAGGAAGCTACGGTCCCTTCTGGGACACCAAGGCAGCCTTGGTCTAAGTACTTCCCCCCTCTTTGATTTTGTTGGGGTCACACCTGCAGTGCTGTGCTATTCTCAGGCGAATGCTAGGTGGTGGGAGGGTCATCCCAGGGATGCTGGTATGAGCATGTAGTGCAGAGGTTTGAACTTGGGACCCAAGCAGGCAAAGTTTTCTCCACTTTTTGTTGGTTATTTTTTGAGCCAAATCTGGCAATGCTCAAGGAAACTTCTGGTTCCATACTCCTGGGTTACTCCTGGTGATGCTCAGGGTTACTTCTGACTCTGTTCAGGGATCATTCCTGGCAGTGCTTAGGGTGAGGAGTCTCAGCTTGCAGTTTCGCACAAGAAACCAGACAGTCATGGAAAAAGTGCATTTTGACCAGGGGTTGTTGAGCAGCATGTTGGATCTTACGGAGCCAGCCAAGCTTCTATTTATCTACTGCTTCCCTGCTACTTTAAGATAGAATTTAACATAAATTACCTGAGGGTCAGGATTGGTGTAATTAAGGTACTTGTACTAATTGACTTAAAAAAGGTGAAAGGAAACAGTAAAGTGACAACACAGGGCTTACTCTTGGCTCTGCTGTCAGGGATCACTTCTGGCGGTGCTTGTTTCCATTATCATGACAAATGGACATACAGACTTAGACTGGCCTCCCCCCAAACGAGAAAGTGGCACCTTAAAAAATGAAAGGCTCTGTCCTTGGCCTTTGCTAGCTGGTGCCCTGTGTTTGATCCCTAGCACTGAGCCCTTGAGCACCATAGGGTGGAACCCCCAAACCAGACCAGACCAGAATTGGAAGGAGTCAGAGAACCTGGAGCATGGGGTGGGGCAGTTGTCCTCCCTGGATTGCCTTGAGGCACAGCAGTGACACTCTCCCCTCAGCCTCTTGTCATGAGTTCAGCTACGTGCAGCAGAGTAGACACTCTGTCCAGTTGGAGATATGTCCTGTATGAGAAATGGGTGCTTAGTGACTGCTGAGATGGGACAGAGTCAGCTGTCAGCTGCCCTGAAGCTTGGGAGCCAGTACTAGGGACATGACACTGCCATGGAAATGACATTTCCCTGAACATGACACAACCACGGACATAATACTGCATAGACATGCAAAGGTGACTGAACCTGCTGCAATTTCTGATCTCGCTAAGGCTGTTAGTTTTATACTTTCCAGAGGATCAACTTTGTCTGATTTGAAATGACCCTGCCAGTTCAGCACAAGTACAGGGAGAGGTGCTCTTTTGCATGTGGCTGATCTGTGTTTGTTTCACCCTTGGCATCTCCTATGGTCCCCTAAAAACCATCCATCCATCAATCCATCCACCCATCCATCCACCCATCTATCCATCCACAGAATCCTCCTACCCATCCATTCACCCATCCATCCATCTATCTATCTACTACCCACCCTCCTGTAAAATCACCCCACACACCGTATCTCCAATCCCAGGTGAACATGTCTGAACCAGGATCACACATGAAATAATCCAAACCAGGTTGAGGGTGAAATACATGTAGTCTGGCAATCTTCTACCTCATATGAAGAGTAAGCTGCCTGCCAAAATTACTGGTCTTTTTTTTTTTTTTTTTTGGTCACACCTGGCAGCGCTCAGGAGTTACTCTTGGCTCTACGCTCAGAAATTGCTCCTAGCAGGCTTGGGGGACCATATGGGATGCTGGGATTTGAACCACTGTCCTTCTGCATGCAAGGCAAATACCCTACCTCCATGCTATCTCTCCGGCCCTGAGAACTACCGTTTTTATTGAGTATGGAGACCACCTGTAAGGACAGGGGCAGTAAGAACAAAGTAAGTACAGATAGCTCAGGCTATCCTGAGTCAGTCTCACCCTGGTTTACATGTAAGACAATCTCTGGGGATAAAACCAAGTTGTAAACCAATAGATACAAAGGAACCAGAGATGATCTTTGTTTCCTAATACCATTCCACCCATTCACCCATCTACCCATCCATCCATCCATCCATCCATCCATCCATCCATCCATCCATCCATCCATCTCCATTTGTCCACCCACCCAAACATCCACTCATCCATTCATCTTTCAATCCATCTGCCCACCCACCCACTCAACAACCCATCCATCTGTTCAATCCATCTATTCACCCACCCACAGTATCCACCCACCCATCCATCCATCCATCTGTCCATCCACCCATAGTATCCATCGTCCATCTGTCTGTCTGTCCACCCACCCACTCACCCAACCCATCCAAAGTATCCATCCATCCATCAGTCCATCTGCCTGTTCATCTGTCCACCCACCCACCCACTCACCCTACCCAAACCACTCACCCACCCATCCATCCCATCCAAGTATCCATTTATCTATCATCTATGCACCCACCCACAGTGTCCACCCACCCACCCATCCATCCATCCATCAGTCTACCTACCCATAGTATTCATCCACCCATCAGTCTGTCTGTCCACCCACCCATTCATCCATCATCCACTCACCCACCCAAACCACTCACTCACCCACCCATCCATCCCATCCACAGTATCCTTCATCCATCCATCCATCCATCAGTCCATCCGTCTGTCCACCCACCCACCTACCCACCCACCCATCCACCTACAAATTCCACCCGCCCATCCGCCTGTCTGCCTGCATTGGCAGGTGCCTTGCAAGTACATGAAGAACCAGGGTCGCTAGTCCTGGAAGCTCCTGAGGAAAAGCGAAAACAAATCCCACTCCAAAGCCCCCCAAAACAAGCGTCCGAAACAAACCCCACCCAAAAAGCCACCTGTTGCCCGAAAACCCTGGGAGCCCTGCGAATTCCACCCTAGAACTAAAGGTTCTAGATTCTACATTCTAGGCTCGGCCCGGGGAGGGGCGCGGGACGCGAGCTTGCAAACACTCTCCTCTCCCGGAGCCCGCGCGGGGCCACCCGGGGAACTGGGCAGGCAGGCCTGGGGGTTCCAGGGCGCTTAGCAACCCGGCGCCCCGCCCCTTACAGACGCCGGACTTCCTATTGGCCGGGCCGGAGTTGACGGACAGGTCTTCTAACCAATCGAGGCTCGCCGCCTAGGCTCCCGCGCTGATGGACGGGGGGAGGTCCCGCCCCCGGGCGGGCTCGCGCAGGCGCGGCGGGCTGGAGCCGAGTGCCGGGAGAGCGCGGAGCGGAGCCTGAGGAGATCGCCCGGGGAGAGTCGCGCGCTCGCTCGCCTCAGCCTCAGTCGCCTCAGCCGCCGCCGCCGCCGCCGCCCCCTCGGTCGCCTCAGCCCCGCCGCCGCCGCCGCCACGAGCGAGCCGCCGCCGCCCGCCCGCAGGGACCCCGCCGGCGCCGCCACACGGTGAGGCGAAAGTTAGGCGCCGGCGGAGTTGAGGGAAGTTGGGGCCCCTCGGCCTCGGCCGCTTTGTCTCCGCGGCCCCTCGGGACGGACGGGCGACCCTCGCGCTCCGCCCGGCGGGGTCGAGGCCGGGGGGGGGGGTCGGGAGGGCCCCAAAGAAAGCGCCAGAAATAGGAAAAAAGAAAAGGGGAAAAAGGAAAATGGAAAAAAAAAGGGAAAAAAGGAAAAATGAAAAGAAAGAAAAGGGAAAAAGAAAAATGAAAAAAAGGGGAAAAAGTGCAAAAAAGAAAAGGGAAAAAAAGAAAAATGAAAGAAAAAAAAAGAAAAGGGAAAAAGGAAAATGGAAAAAAAAGGGAAAAAAGGAAAAATGAAAAGAAAGAAAAGGGAAAAAGAAAAATGAAAAAAGGGGAAAAAGTGCAAAAAAGAAAAGGGAAAAAAAGAAAAATGAAAAAAAAAGAAAAGGGGAAAAGGAAAAATGAAAAGAAAAGGGAAAAAGAAAAATGAAAAAGGGAAAAAGTGCAAAAAAGAAAAGAGAAAAAAAGAAAAATGGAAAAAGAAGAAAAGGGGAAAAAAGGAAAAGGAAAAGAAAAGGAAAAAAGAAAAATGAAAAAAGAAAAGGGGGAAAACGAAAAATGGAAAAAAGAAAAGGGGAAAAATAAAAAAAGAAAAGGAAAAAAGAAAAAGGAAAAAAGAAAAGGGAAAAATAAGAATGAAAATAAAGACAAATGAAAAGGAAAAAAGAAAAAGGACAAAAAGAAAAGGGAAAAGAAAAATAAAAAGGCAAAAAAATGAAATAAAGAAAAGGGAAAAAATTAAAATAAAAAAAAAGAAAAGGGAAATAAAAAGGGAAAAAAGTAAAAGAAAAACAAAAGGAAAAAAGAAAAGAAAAATAAAAAATAGAAAAGAAAAACCAAAGGAAAAATAATAAGAAAAAGAGAAGGAAAAAAGCGAGAGACACCCCCCTGCCTGCTCCCCGCACACCCCACCCACCCAACATCACTTGTTCCTTCCTGGCCGGTTGGCTCGTTGGAGCCACAGCGTCCCCGTCGTCACCTCTCAGAGCCTCCCGTCGGCTCAGGAATTCGCCCCGGACACGGACGGACGCCGGGTTGAGCAATCTTAGGGGCCCCCCAAGTCCTGCCTCCAGCGAGCGTGCAGCGAGCTGCTGGGAGTTTGCTGTCCCCCCAGGCATCAAGAAAGGAAGGGACGGGTTTGTCCCTCTCCCCTCTTTCCTGCTTTAGCTCCCTCCTAGTTTATATTTTTACTTTTACAATTTTTTTTATTTCTCCCCTAAAGTTTATTATTATTATTTCCCACCCCCTAAAAGATCAGATTGCCCAGATCACCCAGATTAATACAATAGTTTTTGAAGGAGAGTTTTCTTGGGGTGTGTGTGTATGTGTGTGTGTGGTGGGTTAGTTTGCAAATTTGCAAAGGAATTCGCATTAGCTGAGTTGAGATAAATGGATTTTGGGGGTCCAGGATGTCTTTGGATGCTTTTGAAGTCTCTTTGGGCTTTGTAAGCTGCCTTAAGTACAGGCCTTGGCGTTTTTTCTAATTTGTCTATTTTTTTAAGCATTTTTATTGAGGGGTGGTGGTGGCATGTCTTGTCCTGGGCTCCTTTGGTTCTTGCTCTGTAAAGCTTTCTTTTTCAACTCTCCCCAGAGGTAAAAACCCAGCTTCGAGGATCAGGTTCACCGTGGAACCCAGGGAGCTTTAGAATGGTTCAAAATCGAGTTGCAGCCGAGCGCTGAAGGAAGGAGGAACAGCTGAGGCTTGAGGCCCATTGCGGCTGTCCCTTGGCTCCAGTGAATTCCAGGGCCAAGTGAGCCAGGCGGGGAGCAGTTCTGGGAAGCCCTTGTCTGTACCTGGGCGGGCTCAGGGCAGCTGTGGCGTGTGTCTGTCCACGATCCCCAGTGAGCTTCGTTCACCAGCCACAAGGTCAAGTTCCGGGGCCACCATCCTTCCTTGTGCGTGGTTGTGTGTGCGCGTGGGGGCTTTTTGGCAGGGCGGATGAAAGAGTTGTCAGGGAGGGACTGAGTATAAACAAACACGACTTGTAGCACTGGCTGCTCCTGGCTGGTTCGCTGTGGTCTCTGCACTTTTGTTTCAGGACTTCTCACACTTCATCTGTTTGCCTGGCTGATGGCAACTGTGTGTGGTATGAATGGGCTCCCAGCTCGCCTGTTAACTCCTTGAGGACTGTCACCTGCTTCGTTGCTTCCTTTCCTGGCTCTGTGTGTGTGTGTGTGTGTGTGTGTGTGTGTGTGTGTGTGTATTTGAGTCTATATTTGAATGGGTTGAGGGGCTGTGTGTGTGTGTGTGTGTTTGAGTCTATATTTGAATGGGTTGAGGGGCTGTGTGTATGTGTGTGTGTGTTTGTGTGTGTGTGTTTGAGTCTATATTCAAATGGATTGAGGGGCTTTGTTTAAGTGGGTTGGGTGTGCAGGGACCTGCTCAGCCCTGGGCCTTGTCCAGCAAAGGTTCCCTGAAGATATGCGGTACAATATGCTGTGTGTTCACAAGGATTTCTGATCTTCCAGAAGAGAAGTGAGGATTGAGCAGTGTGGTTCTAAAAGTGGTTCTGCTCTAGATGACTTCTCCCTATTTTGATGGAATGATCAACAGCTGCGCCCCCATCCCCGTCTGGAGAAGCATCAAGCACTTGTATCCAGGGGAGCCTGAGCAGGAATACTGGGTTCCTCTACCGCCTGTCTGGAGGGTAGCACTAGGGTTGCCGCTGGTCTCCTCTCAGAGTGCCAGTTCCCTTCACTGTGAGGTGTTATAAGTGACATGCTTGGTACGTGGGAGAAATGCAGTGGGTGGGGTACTCCTATACCTGACACAATACAGGTGAGGTGTCCAGTACCTGGGAGTTGTGCTAAACTTTGAGAAATTTTTTTTTGTTTTTGTTTTTGGATCACACCTGGCAGCGCTCGGGTTACTCCTGGCTCTATGCTCAGAAATCGCCCCTGGCAGGCACGGGGGACCATATGGGATGCCGGAATGTCCTTCTGCATGCAAGGCAAACACTCTACCTCCATGCTATCTCTCCGGCCCTCTTTTGACACATTTTATATGATTTAAAGAAGCACTTCAAAAAAAAAAAAAAAAAGAAGCACTTTTCAGGCCAGAGAAATAGCTTGGAGGTAGGGAGTTTGCCTTGCATTCAGGACATTCCGGCATCCCATGTGGTCCTCTGAGCCTGCCAGGAGCTATTTCTGAGCATAGAGCCAGGAGTAAACCTTGAGCGCTGCTGGATGTGACATCCCCTCCCCCCAAATAAGCACTTTTCAGCTTGGTTTGTTTTTAGGTCACACTTGATGGTGTTCAGGGCTAACTCCAGATTCTCTGCTCAGGGAGCAGTCCTGGTAGGGCGTAGGCAACTGTATGGATGCTGGGGATCCAACCCAGTTCAGCCATGTGCAAGGTGATCCTACCCACTGTACTATCTCTCCAGCTCATTTAGTCTGATAGTTATGAGTGGCTCAGCTACTTTGTAAAGAATCATACTAGCGGTTGGAGAAATCAGTACAGTGGTTAAGTCTCTTGCATGAAGCTGACCTGGGTTCAATCTCTGGCATCTCAGATTGTCCCCTGAGCATAGCCTGGAATGATCATTGAGCATGGTTGAGTATGAACCAAAACCAGCACAACACAAAACAAAACAACAGCAAAAATCCTTCGGAGAGTTGAGTCTCATGGAGAATTTAGGGTTGTATGCCTCAGTGCTAGAACATTTACCTTGCATATTTAAGGATTCATTAATTCTTGATAGTTTAGACAATGCAGGAAATAGCACTGCTCCAAATAGAACAGTGTTGCTAGCAACAAAATCAAAGGTAATTTTTTTTTTTTTTTTGGTTTTGTTTGGGGCCACAATAGGCAGTGCTTGAGGGTCATTCTTGGCTGTGCTGAGGATTGGACAGGGGTCAGATGCATGCAAAATGAGCGCCTTAACCCCTGTACTTTGTCTCCAGCCCTCAAGCTCAGTGTGTAAAAGCTTTCCGTTGCACTGATTGTTGATAGGGAGGGCAATTGTGTCTTTATCACCTGGCACCATTGAGTGTTGCTGGGGACTTGCTGGGAAGAAACTCTGCATTTACTGTGCTTAGGAAATGGTGAGCGGTGGATTGTTTACAGCTCTCGTAATAGGATATCAGAGTTATGTAGTGGGTTCCAAGTTTCCTTCTGTATTTCTGTAGTCTTGAGAAAATAAATGTGGATTATGACTACATTTCTCAAATGGCTTAACATGGATGTGGACGGGAATCCGTTTTGTTCCCATGATTCATGTATGGACCCATCCCTACAAGACAACACTTTTTATTTTTTTTTGATTTTTGGGGCCACACCCATTTGATGCTCAGGGGTTACTCCTGGCTAAGTGCTCAGAAATTGCCCCTGGCTTAGGGGGACCATATGGGACACCGGGGGATCGAACTACGGTCCTTCCTTGGCTATCGCTTGCAAGACAGACACCTTACCTCTAGCTCCACCTCTCCGGCCCCAAGACAACACTCTTGAAGGGGCATCCACTCATGGAAGGAAGCTGAGATTTGAATAATTCATCCCCATTTAGTTAAGAATAGTGTTTTCCAAAGTGGGTGATGTCCACCCTCTCTCCCTCTTCTTGCGGTGCTAGATCCAGGGAGGTAGTAGTAGCCATGAGTCTAATTGGAGTGGGGTGCTTTCTTTTGTTTCTTTTAAGAAAGTCTTGTGTTTTACTGCATACCCATTGCAGATTTGATGCCAGTCCCCCCTCCCTCAAGTAGTGGGGGTCTGAGCATTATGTGAAGCTCTAAAGAAAATGGTATTTGGTGCTCCTTAAAAACAAGGGTGGCAATGATTATGTGGTGGCAGTTATGTGGTAGAATGTGCGGTAGAGTTCAAGGGGAGATGCTGAGTGATCTTTCTTTGAAATGGCGCCAGATAAATTTGGGAACCAATACTTAGAACCTCTACATCACTGTGGAAATATAAACCTGTAAATGGATACTTAATGTACATTGAATCTCATCTTGCCATTCGTTTTCTAGGGGCCAGGAATGCGGTATTTTTTGATCTGCTAAGTGTGAAACCTAGAATGCAGGGTGAAGGTGTCAGCAAATATTTATTGGGGCCGGAACAATAGCACAGTGGTAAGGCGTTTGTTTGCCTTCTTGCATGCGGCCATCACAGGACAGAACCCGGTTCGAATCCTGGCATTCCATATGGTTCCCTGAGCCTTCCAGGAGCAACCCCTGAGCACCACCGGGTGTGATTCCCCCCCCAAAAAAACCACCAAAAACCAAAACGAAACAAAGCAAATACTTATTTGTGCACATCTGGACTCGGGGTAATGGGGGGCACTTTGGGAATCCCACCAGTGGTTTTTAGTCATTCTGTAGAAATTTCCTGCTACGTTTCTGAAAAGCTGCCTCTTCTCAACTGATTTCAGCTGAAAACCTCCTGAATTAGTGATTGGAAGGGAAGGTAGATTAGGTGGCTTTAGGGCAGTGCTTCTCAATTATTTTCTGTCATGCCCCCCTAGGAAGAAGAAAACATTTTTCGCATCCCCCCCCCCCCCAGCCATGCAACTGTAAATAGTATCTTTTGTTTTGTTCGTTTGCTTTTTTTGGGTCACACCCAGCTCTGGCTCTATGCTCAGAAATTGCTCCTGGCAGGTTCAGGGGATCCTATGGGATGCCGGGATTCGAACCACCGTCCATCTGCATATAAGGCAAATAAATGCCTTACCTCTGTACTATCTGTCCGGCCCCGTAAATAGTATCTTTATTAAAAACAAACAAACAAACTTTAACCTGCAAAACAAAAATATATAAAATAATTTGAGCTGATATTTTTCATCAGAGGTGATGTATAGCTTTTCTAAGTGGGATTTGAAGCAGGACACAGCAACTCAGCTCCAGAGACATACAGAGACATAAACATGGGGATTAGCTTGTTATGACAGTGTTTGCCGAGGTCAGGCGACCCCTTTTATGGAGCCTCGTGCCCCCTTGGGGGGTGAGCCCCACTATTTGAGAACCACTGCTTTAGGGACACAAGGCCCCTGGCTCAGTGGCACATAGCATGGTAGCAAGCACTGTCTGCTAGACAGTAGTGAAGTGGACACTACTGCCAGAGGTTGTAGGGTCACAGGGAGTTGGGCCACGACCTCCAGCACACCTGCTCTAGCATTTGATTCAGGGAGCCAAGACTCAGCGGGCCAAAAAACTCGACTCCTGAGAAAAGTGCCGTTAAAGAAGCCTGTTGTGTTTGCTGGCTCTCTGAGGAGCAGGTCTATGACTGGGAATTTGATGCAATGTCATACTCTCTGCCCTCAGTGTTCAGGCTGTTGTGCGGCATGAGAGAGACGGTAAGGCCACTCCCACCATCTCAGTTCTTTGGAGGTATGGGCTTTCTTTTTTGTGGTTTTGGGTCACACCCAGCAGTGCTCAGGGTTTACTCCTGGCTTTATCCTCAGAAATCGCTCCTGGCAGGCTCGGGGGACCATATGGGATGCTGAGATTTGAACCATCATCCTTCTGCATGCAAGGCAAATGCCTTACCTCCATGCTATCTCTCCGGCCCCATGGTATGGGCTTTCTTGACTCTCTTTTCTGACAAAGGAGTGAATGGTGTCTCGGTGGGTTGCTGTGGGGAAACTTCCCTGTTTCATGCTTGCTAGCACTGCTGAGCCATAGCTAGTGTCTGGATCTGTGCTCTGCCCTCTGGAAGTTGTGAACTCTTGCTCACAGTGCGGAGTCAGGTGTGATTGTGGTGACCTTGAAAACCATCTGCAAAAATTGTTAGTGACCCCCCACTCCCCATGTCAGGCTCCTTGTGGCATGGATTTATTCAAGGGGACACATTAATTAGGTTGCACTGTGATGGACAGTGAGCAGTTCAAATAAACTGAACCTGATTTACATGTATTCCTCTCTAAATAAAAATGAAAAATAAAAAAATATCCCTGATACTTAAGTTTTATTCCCCAGGTGATAACTGTGATAAAATGGTGGTAGATAAGAGAGGAGCCTTTTTGTTTGTTTGAATTAGGGATTTTCTGTAACTGAAAGCTCAGGTAGTGTGAAGTGGTGCCTATAAATAATTTCCCATGCAGTCTTGCTTTGTTTGAAATGGATGTTTCTGGAGGGGAACAACGGAAAAGGTCCACTTTTGGTTTATGTGGAAGTCAATTCTGTTACCTTCCCTGAGCAGAAAGAAGTGTGTGTGTGTGTGTGTGTGTGTGTGTGTGTGTGTGTGTGTGCGCGTGTGTGTGCATGCTTGTGTATTTGTCTCAGATACCGTATTTGCCGGCGTATAAGACGACTGGGCGAATACGACAACTCCCTAATTTTGCAGTTAAAACATAGGTTTAGGCCTCTATTCGCTGTATCAGACAGAACGTTCCTGTGCTGCAACTGTATGTACCACAGTGAGCCAATCACAACAAGCAAAGGTCCAAAGGTTATACTGTCATAGACTTCCTCTCTGACTCTGGCCCATCTGAGCAGGCTTTTGACAGCGTAGATTCGGGTCCAGAACATTGTCTCATTTGCATGAATCAAAAGCCTGCTTGGATTGGCTGAGTTAGAGAGGCGGCCCGAGCAGCCTTGCAGTGACTGGTGCAGAACATTGTCTAATTTGCATGCATAAAAAGCATTGGATTGGCTGAGTTAGAGAGGTGGTCGGAGCAGCCTTGCAGTGATTGGTGCAGGATCGAGTTGGAAAATTCATTTTGTGGCAATATTCAGACAATTTTTGTTTAGCGGCATATTGAAACATTTTCGGGATATACTCGGCGTATAAGACGACCCCCGATTTTCAGTTGACCTTTTTTTGTTTCAAAAGTTGTCTTATATGCCGGAAAATACGGTACTTTGCAAATAGAATGACGTCTATATATAGGATTGTTGGGATCAAGTCTGCGCTTAGAAGATACTTTGAAGGAAAGTAAAAGAGCAAGTTGAGAAGTAGAGTTCTTGTTCTGTTGACTCCATGAGGCCTTGGGCCTGGTTAAGGGGCTTCTCTGCTTGAGGATTAAGAAAATCTATGGGTCAGTGGGCAAGAATGACTAAAGCCTTTGCAGGCTCTCTTGCTAAAATGAGGTCACATGTGTGCCTAGAGCATATTTAAAGGACCTCTCTGCTAGAGAGTTTTTTTTTTTTTTTTTTTGGTTTTGGGCCACACCCTTTGGACGCTCAGGGGTTACTCCTGGCTATGCGCTCAGAAATCGCTCCTGGCTTGGGGGGGCCATATGGGAAGCTGGGGGATAGAACCACGGTCCATCCTGAGCTAGCACTTGCAAGGCAGACACCCTACCTCAATCTGGATACCTGCATATTATTTGCTTTCTCTTAAGTCTTCACAGTATCCTTACAAGTAGCCTTTACCTACATTCCTCTTAGTTTGAAGAGAAAACTGGGTTTAAGTATTTTATTTTAGTTCACTCTTTTAGGTCCATGAATTGTAATTTTCATCCTGGACTTTTTTTTTTTTAGTTTTTGGGCCACACCCGGTGTTGCTCAGGGGTTACTCCTGGCTGTCTGCTCAGAAATAGTTCCTGGCAGGCATGGGGGGACCATATGGGACACCGGGATTTGAACCAACCACCTTTGGTCCTGGATAGGCTGCTTGCAAGGCAAACGCTGCTGTGCTATCTCTCCGGACCCCATCCTGGACTTTTTGAATAAAAACATATACTAGTTATATATGCCCTAAGTCGTTTCTTCACTCTAGTATAATTATATGGAAAATAGCCAGCTTAAAATTTCAGTTTGTGGGGCCGGGTAGGTGGCGCTGGAGGTAAGGTGTCTGCCTTGCAAGCGCTAGCCAAGGAAGGACCGCGGTTCGATCCCCCGGCGTCCCATATGGTTCCCCCAAGCCAGGGGCGATTTCTGAGCACATAGCCAGGAGTAACCCCTGAGCATCAAACGGGTGTGGCCCAAAAACCAAAAAAAAAAAAAAAAAAAAAAAAAAAATTTCAGTTTGTTTGTAAGTGGAGAATCATTGTGAGCTGCTTTTAAAATTATTCTTTCAACTTGATAAGTGTTCTTGCTTGTGCTTTGAAAGCAGCAGAAACTCCCAGTAGAATTGCATTTTACTTTGGTGTTGGAACCTGGTGGAGCGACAATAAATATTAACCTTTCCACACCCTTTCACATCTATTAAGTGTTCTGCAGTTAATTCATTCATGTGTAACCTCTATTCAAAGTTGAAAGACCAGTTTTTTAAGGTTGATTTTTGGCAGTGCTGAAGGGTGGGGAATGTGGTCTGAATCTTGGGTGAGGAGAAAAAGCAGGTGTGCACCAGACAACTTTAAACCCCCAATTTCGTGTGCACTTATTTGTCTCTTAGCTTACCTAGAATATGATTTTGGGTTGTGTCTTTGTGCTCAGTGCAAGAAATAGAATTAAACTGCCTGAAGGAAAAGACGATTTGGGATGGTGGGGGAGGCAGGTCCGGTGGGAGACCTGGGTGGTCAGTGATCTGGTTTCCAACCCTCTTTTTTTGTAGTTCTTTCAATGTGAATTGTCCTTAACTCAGGGTGTGTTGGGTTATGATTAGTTCAGAGACTTGTTATTATGTATGCTAATTTCTGGGGAGAAATACCTTTCTCTTTCACTGTTGGTTTAGGAGACAAACTCTGTAATTTGGTTCTTTGCTGACCACCACTTGTCACTCGATTCTATCTTCTGTCCCCACTCACCTCCCCGAACATGACTTTTAGTTGGCAGTGAGGTGTAGTTGGGAAGGGTTGGAAGGAGTTCAGCTGTGTTTCTGACACATAACTAGCCGTGTGATCTTGAGCAGGTTACTCTTCTGCCCAGGAGTTCGTTTATTCTGGGAAGTAAAATGTGCGAATGACTCCCCTGTCTTTGAATCTAGGAAAGATGACAAGGGGCATTCTTGGGCCACAGAGATAGTGCAGGATTAAGGTCCTTATCTTGCATGCAGGTGACCCAGTTTGATCGCTGAGCAATCCCAGGAGTGAACCCTGAGCCCAGAACCAGAGTAAACCCTGAACACTCTTGGATACCATCTCCCCAAATTACCACCCCCTTCTTATTCTTGTTCACAAATCTAAAAAGATATATTTTTCATTAATGAACCTTTTGGAAAGTTGTAGTGACTTCTTCATACTTTGATTGGACTCATTAATTTTGTTACTATTATTGCCAGTCACATTGCAACACTTAAGTATTGTTCTGAGTAGTAAATAGAAACATTTGATAAACATTGTGTCTATGTGACTTCCTAAGACAGGACATGAAAGTTCTTTCTACATTGTTGCTTTTCTGAGGGGCCTCCGGAAGCCTAATGCTGTGATGACAGAATTCTGAAAGGTTGGTCTGTAGATTAAGAAGCTAGTTTTAGGGGCCGGAGTGACAGCATGGCAGTGAGGCCTTTGCCTTGCATGCACCCGGCCCAGGACAGACCCGGGTTTGATCCTCGGCCTCCTCTATGGTCCCTCAAGCCTGCCAGGAGTGGTTTCTGAGCACAGAGAAAGGAGTAACCGCTGAGCGCTGCCAGGGGTGTGCCCCCTCCCCCCCCCCAAAAAAAAAAAACCTCAAAAGTTTTAGTTTTAGTTTTTGGGTCACACCTGTCAGAGGATTTTCCTGGTGCTGTTTATACTTGCACTCTGTCCTGGTAGTTCTCAGACTTTAGTGTGCTGGGGATCAAACCGGGGCCTCCTGCATGCTAAGCCTGTGCTCAGGCTTTTGAGTTATCTCTCTGGCCCTTAATTAAGTTTTTATCACGAGTTGGACTTCATTCTGCTTTTTTTGGAAAGGTGAAAAGGAAAGTATTACAGGAAGAGGCCACACAGGAGAGGTGTGGGCGGATTATTTTACCCAGAGGAGTAAAGATCTGCTCTATTGATGGTAGATCTCATAGTTCTAAGCCTTGTTTTATAATATAATCTTGTTTTTTAAGTTTTTCTTTTGATTTTCACATATTCTTCAATTCTTGAGTATACAGAAACTTAAAAGGTGAGATGAGTTGGCTTGGGATCTTGGGTTCATCATTCCTTTACCTTTTGGCTTCATTGCGTCACCGTGTCTTGCTCTTCATTTCCTCTCTTCCAGGTGAGTGGGCTGGACTCGCTTGTCACACTGCTCACCACAAGGCCTGTGTAAGGTATTACCTGTGTGTGGTTTCCTCTTCCTTTATTAGCAGCAGATTTCTATCTGCTTTGTTCATTGCTATTCCTTTGGTATTGTGCACTGTGCTTAGTAATCAGTAATTCAGGAAATCAGGAGTGATGGGTGAGTGAATTTATTGCAAAACAGTGTTAGTGGTACATGCATATGTAGAAATTATTTGCTGTGTGATGCTGAAGGTCAAACCCTGGGCCTCACACATGCACGACAAATGTTCCACCTCTATAAAATCTTTACTGTTGAACGAAGTCCTGATTTAAGTGCTGCTTTTTGGTGAGTTAAATCTTTTTGTTTTTGGGCCACACCTGGTGATACTCAATGGTTACTTCTGGTTCTATACTATGGAATCACTCCTGGGGGGTTTGGGGAAGTATATAGGATGCTGGGGATCAAACCCCAGTCATCTGTGTTTAAGGCATGTGCCCTGTCTGCTGTACTATTATCCTGGTATGGTGAGTTAAATCTTGTTTGGGGAGGAGACGGGATCATGTTAGATGGAATGTGGTGCAGCACTGATCAAGGCTGGCAGGAGAGTTTATATCCGTGGCATTGCTTTTCTGTTTTTACAGTATAGCACCACACCCAGCAGTGCTCAGCGCTTACTCCTGGTTCTGAGCTCAAGGATCACTCCTGGTAGTGCTGGGGTACCATATGGGTGCCAGGGATTGACCCAGTGTCAACTACGTTCACAGTTTAAGTGCCCTCTCTGCTTTTCTTTTTCTTTTCTTTTTTTTTTTTTTTTTACTTTAAAAATATGGAATGTAATCCTCCCTGCTTTTCTAGCTCATGAGACCCTGTCTTTTTTTTTTTTTTTTTTTTTTTTTTTTTTTTGGTTTTTGGGTCACACCCGGCAGTGCTCAGGGGTTACTCCTGGCTATCTGCTCAGAAATAGCTCCTGGTAGGCTCAGGGGACCATATGGGATGCCGGGATTCGAACCATCATCCTTCTGCATGCCCATACACTGACATTTTAACCAATGTTGACTTGATAGCTGATGTTGAATGGGGCTGTTGGCATGAGGATGGAGGCTGGCTTGTCTGCCTAGTTCAATTAGTTTGAAACAGGTTCAGAGACCAACCAGAGCCATGGCCTTTACTGGACCCCTTACCCAGATCTGGAGAAGTAGATATAGTTGGCCTTTTTCTGGAAATGTTATTTAAAAAAAAATAGTAGATTTATAAGACAGTTTGTATATGATAGCTTACCTTGAAAGTCACTATCAAACTATTGCTTTTTTTCTTTTTTTTGTTTTTGGGTCACACCCGGCGGTGCTGAGGGGTTACTCCTGGCTGTCTGCTCAGAAATAGCTCCTGACAGGCACGGGAGACCATATGGGACACCGGGATTCGAACCAACCACCTTTGGTCCTGGATCGGCTGCTTGCAAGGCAAACGCCGCTGTTCTATCTCTCTGGGCCCTGCTTTTTTTCTAATAAGTCTTCAGTGGTATTTTTATTCCAGTGTATATTGCTATGAGCCATGAAATAAATGTCTCTACATCTTGGTGTAGTGTGATAATGTGTATTCTGGATGCATCACAGACATCTTTAATGCAGAACAAATGAGTGCTGAGTAGTCTTTTTCTTTCCACAGAATCATAACAGAAATAGAACTATGAACCTTCTATTAAGCACTTTTTTATGAAATCTGAGGTTTCTGTCAAATTAGACATGGAAAATTAAACAGAGCTGCACAAATTACTGATGTGTGCAGTTTTGACTTCTCTCTTAGGCTGGACTTTTCCCCCAGATGACTGCTTCTCTTAAATACCAGCCCAAGAATGTTATCATTGATACACAATTATTTCTGGTTTCATGTCAGTAGATTTTTATCCTTCCACATAGTATTTAGTGATTCTTTTCACCTTGAAGATCTTTTTTTTTCTTTTCTTAAAATGCATTTGTTTTTCTTAGATTTCTGTGAGAAAATGATCTTTAGATAATTGAATGGCTTCATAAATTTGGGGTTTGTTAATAATTCTTTTGGCAATGGCCGTCAAATGTGTTAGTGTTTCCCATGCTCCAAATTCATATCTTTATCTTAAAAACATTCACTGAAGGAAGCAGAACTATTGACCCATTGTTTTTCATGGCCCCTGTTTGTATGTCCTTTGAAATATCACATTCTCTCCTTTTGTGTGGTAAAAAGACCTTTCAACTATTTGTCAGAAGTGCTTTTGGCAATTTGAACATCACCAGTTGAATTGTTCACTCACTAGGGTGTGTGTCCGGAAACTCAGTTTTCTTTCCTGAGTCCACATAAAAGTAATGGTTCTTCTGAGATACTTTAGTGCCCGAACACCAAAGGAAATACCAAGGGAAACAGTGTCTGCTCTCTCTTTGCTGCCCTGGTGTCTGTGGAATCTGCAGAGACATTGTCCCAGAGATAATCTTACACTGTTGTTTTACTGGAAACTGCTACTGAAGTAGGTGTCACGTATTTACCAATTCTCCTCTCTGCACAAAGCTATTTTTATGATATTGCCAAAAAAAAGAACTTGAAGTGCAAGGCGGTTAATTGTTTTCGGTACCCTTCATTTTGCAGAGCTGAATGAAGGTATGCAGTTAGGTGCCAGAGATCTATGTGGGGGCAAACACAGGACATCTCACTGGCCATGATTATTTTCGGATTAATGTGACCATCATAGTGATGATGGTCGTCACTGCATTGGTGTGTGTGTGCCATGTGTTGGGGAGCACGGATTGTGCTATCCCCATGGCATGAAGTGATGGGGGTGTGCTGGGCATCTAGTGACAGAGGGAAAGAATAACTATCTAGAGACTGAATAACTCTTTTCGGTAATAGAGTTTGTAGCAAAATTGGAACTTGAACTAGGGCTCTGACTGAGGGGTCCATGCTTTCTTTTAGATGCAACAAGAATATTCCTACTAGAGTTGAAATAAGTAGAACTGAAAAAAGTGCAAGGGAGTTTTTATTATGAGCTGTGTTTTTTGGCAGGACTTTATGTAACTTTGACTTTGCCAATAGATGTATTTTTTTGCCAGTAGATTTATTTGTATTTATATTGTATGTGTGTGAGTGTGTTTCTTTGAGTTTAACCCAGTCTCATATGCGCGGCATGCTCTATACAGTAGATTAATTTTAATTATTGTTATTTTCTGGATTGTACCTGGTGGTGTTCAGGGACTGTGTCTGACTTAGTATTCAGGGTCATTTCCAGTGGTGGTGGTGGTGGACCATGAAATTTTGGGGAATTGAATTCAGGCTCTTTTGCCTACACTGCATGCCCTCTGGCCCTTTGAGCCGTTTCAGCAAGCTAGGCTTGTTTTTTTGGGGGGTGGGGGGACACACCCATGGCACTCAGGGGTTACTCCTGGCTCTGTGTTCAGAAATCACTCCTGGGAGGCTCTGGGGACTGTATGGGATGCCAGGAATCCCACTGTGTTATGGCTCCAGCCTCCCAGGTTTGTTTTTATTCTATTATTCTATTATTCTATTATTTATTTATTTATTTATTTATTTATTTATTTATTTATTTATTTATTTATTTATTTATTTATTGTTTCTTGGCTCACACCAGGCAGCGCTCAGGGATTACTCCTGGCTCTACACTCAGAAATAGCTCCTGGCAAGCTCGAGGGACCCTATGGGATGCCAGGATTTGAACCATGGTCTTTCTGCATGTAAGGCAATTGCCCTACCTCCATGCTGTCTCTCTGGCCCCTCAGGCTTGTTTTTATGTTAACTTTCTGCTGTATATAATATTTTATTTGTACCAGCAGGTGGTTTTCATGTGTCATGAAAGTTTTTTTTTTTTGTTTTTTTTTGTTTTTGGGTCACACCCGGCAACACTCAGGGATTACTCCTGGCTCTACACTCAGAAATCGCTCCTGGCAGGCTCGGGGGACCATATGGGATGCCAGGATTCGAACCACCAACCTTCTGTATGTAAGGCAACCCAAATGCCTTACCTCCATGCTATCTCTCCAGCCCCAAGATTTTCTCTTCTTTGACAGCTTGCTTTCTTGTGACTCTACTTCTTCCACATTATTCATGTACTTATTACTTTGTTCCTCTGGGGACTTGTCATGTGACCCAGAACAACTGCAGGGAAATATTTTACTACCGGCACTGATTTACCATTCCTAAGACAGGAGAGAAAACAAGTGCTGAGACTCAAGGGAGAAGGCTACATGCTGGAACCCCGTCCCTGGCTTGGTCTGCTCAACGCTGTTTCCTGTTCCTTCCCTAGCTCCAAAAGGGTTCTTTGTCAAGAGAATGCTGAGAGATAAGGAAGACTAGCTGCTTTGGGGAGCACATGGTGGCTCAAGTTACAGGAAGGGGGACCTGTTAGAGTATACAGAATGAGCACACTTCTAAGATTCAAGTCCAAATACAAATGGGGTAAGAACAGAAGCTCTTAGGAATTCAGATAGGCAGAAGAGATGTTTTTCAAGCAACATACAAGGGATTCCTATCAAGGCAAAATAGCACCCCACACATCTAGGAGTTTCCATCAAGCCAAAACTGCACCCACATCTGAAAGTTGAACAGCTCAAGAAGACCCAGGCATGCAAGGACCAAAGCAACATCACAATAGAACACTGTCACAGCACCATCCCAAGTTCCTAGTCCTGCGTCAGAGGCTAGAGCCCATCTGTTAAACCAGCTCTTTCTCTGCAGTTCAGAAATCGGCCGAAGAGACCATGTCCTTCTAAGAACGTTTGGGTGCACCAGCAGTGCCAGAGGCTGCTTGTGCGCTGACGCCAACAGTTGCTGTGCAGCTGACTCTGCCTAACACCACACAATCTCCCTACCTACAGAATTGAAAATTGCTGCTACCAGTGGAATTAAGAGCACAGTCCAAATGTTGGTGGCTTATTTTCTTGGTTCTTTGCTGCTTTTTTGCAGGGTGCTACTCAGAGATCCTTCCTGGCACTGTGCCTGAGGGACATTGGTGCCAGGGGTTGGGATAGAACCAGGGCTGCACACATGTATGCAAGCAAAGCCTGTGCTCCAAGGCCTTTGAGCTAGCTCTCCAGGCTCCTTTCCTGATGATTGAAACCAGCATGTCAACACACAGCTGGGATTCAGGGCTTGCTTGAAGGGTCTTCTTTATTTAAGATTGAAAATATCCGTGGGTCAGTGGGCAGGAATGACCAAAGCCTTTGCAGACTGACACCAGTGTTAGATTTTTTTTTTTTTTTTGGTTTTTGGGCCACACCCGGTAACGCTCAGGGGTTACTCCTGGCTATGCGCTCAGAAGTCGCTCCTGGCTTGGGGGACCATATGGGACGCCCGGGGATCGAACCGCGGTCCGTCCGAGGCTAGCGCAGGCAAGGCAGGCACCTTACCTTTAGCGCCACCGCCCGGCCCCACCAGTGTTAGATTTATGTTGGGGGAGTGCCCCAGCAGTCATCATAGGCTAGTGGCTGACACCAGAATTGGATTGTGGGAGCTGTTGCCTCTTGACCATGTTTTCTTGCTTTGCCTAAATGGAGTTGGATGCTGGCAGAAACAATAGCACCTCTATTCCCGTTGTTTGTTAATGAAATGTGGGAATGTAAGTAATTGGCAACTTTCATGTTTCCTAACTGCTGGATTGTGCCAAGAACTCTTTTTTTTTTTTTTTGGTCACACCGGTTTGATGCTCAGGGGTTACTCCTGGCTCAGAAATTGCCCCTGGCTTGGGGGTGCCGTATGGGACGTGGGGGGATCGAACCGCAGTCCTTCCTTGGCTAGTGCTTGCAAGGCTGACACCTTACCTCTAGCGCCACCTCTCAGGCCCCATGCCAAGAACTCTTTTTTTTTTTTTTTGGTTTTTGGGTCACACCCAGCGGTGCTCAGGGGTTACTCCTGGCTGTCTGCTCAGAAATAGCTCCTGGTGGGGCCGGGTAGGTGGCGCTGGAGGTAAGGTGTCTGCCTTGCAAGCGCTAGCCAAGGAAGGACCGCGGTTCGATCCCCCGGCGTCCCATATGGTCCCCCCAAGCCAGGGGCGATTTCTGAGCACATAGTCAGGAGTAACCCCTGAGCGTCAAACGGATGTGGCCCAAAAACAAAAAAAAACAAAAACAAAACAAACAAAAAAAAAAGAAATAGCTCCTGGCAGGCACGGGGGACCATATGGGACACCGGGATTCGAACCAACCACCTTAGGTTCTGGATCAGCTGCTTGCAAGGCAAACACCGCTGTGCTATCTCTCCGGGCCCAAAAGAACTCTTAATAATAGGGCAAATAATTTGATAGATTTTTTTTTTTGGGCCACACCCGGCAGTGCTCAGGGGTTACTCCTGGATGTCTGCTCAGAAATAGCTCCTGGCAGGCATGGGGGACCATATGGGATACCGGGATTCGAACCAACCGCCTTTGGTCCTGGATCAGCTGCTTGCAAGGCAAACACCTGCTGTGCTATCTCTCCGGGCCCTTAATAGGTTGTAACTGCTGTTTTCTGTACGTCTATGTCTTTATAGATAAGGAATACATGAAACTTCAGATTAGGAATGGATGAAGTAGTCTGTATTAGTAAATGTTATTGAGAGAAAATTAACATAATGTGTTCTTAGGTACAACAGCATAATTTCTTTTGTTTGTTTTTGCCCACACCTGGCATACTTAGGGGTTACTCTTGGCTGTGCTCAGGGGATCATATGGGGTACCAGGGATACAACCTAGGTCAGCTGTGTGCAAGGCAAGCACTACGCCTGCTGAGTATTTCCAAATGTGCCATTTTGGCTGTATCCCACATGGTTCCCCAGGCCTGCCAGGAGTCATTACTGAGTAACCAATCCCCGAGCTCCCAAACTAGAACAACAAATGCCCTTTAGTTATCTCTATCTTCTTCTTTTTTTGTGGGGGAGAATTTTGGGCCACACCTGGCAGTGCTTGGGATTATTCCTGGTTCTGCACTCAGGAATCACTCCTGGTGGGCTCAGGGGACCATATGAGTTCTGGGGATAAAACATGCAAGGCAAGTGCCCTACCTGCTGTGCTATTGCTCAGGTCACTCTATCTTTTTTTTTTTTTTTTTGGGCCACACCCGGCGGTGCTCAGGGGTTACTCCTGGCTGTCTGCTCAGAAATAGCTCCTGGCAGGCACGGGGGACCATATGGGACACCGGGATTCGAACCAACCACCTTTGGTCCTGGATCGGCTGCTTGCAAGGCAAACGCCGCTGTGCTATCTCTCTGGGCCCCACTCTATCTTCTTGAAAGAAAAATGGGAAACATTTTTCTTTTCAGCAAGGTAGTTTTTTTTTTTTTTTTTTTGGTTTTTGGGTCACACCCAGCAGTGCACAGGGGCTTACACCTGGCTCTGTGTTCAGAAATCACTCCTGGCAGGCATGGGGGACCATATGGGATGCCGGAATTTGAACCACCATTGGTCCTGGGTTGACCTCTTGCAAGGCAAATGCCCCACCGCTATGCTATCTCTCCGGCTTGTCAGCAAGGTAGTTTTTTTTTTTTTTGGTTTTTGGGTCACACCTGGCTTTGCTCAGGGATTACTCCTGGCTGTCTGCTCAGAAATAGCTCCTGGCAGGCACGGGGGACCATAAGGGACACCGGGATTCGAACCAACCACCTTTGGTCCTGGATCGGCTGCTTACAAGGCAAACACCGCTGTGCCATCTCTCTGGGCCCAGCAAGGTAGTTTTTATTGAAACTCATTTAGAAAGATTTGAGGGGAGACAAAAGGAGACGTCCAGGAGAAATCCAGAGTAGAATAAAGAAAGTTAAGAAACAAGCAAGTGAAGTAGATATTCAGGGAAAAAAAAAACAAGGGCTTGAAGGGCAAGTTTAGTTTTCTTATACTTTAATGTTAAAAGGTTAGGTATTAAAAATTAGTTAAATTAAAATATTAAAAAACTTTAATAACTAAAGTTAAAAGCTAGGTAATTGCCTTGGGGATGAGAGCACTATTTTCCCAAGTTTGGTGAAATTTTTGGTGAGGTGGTGGAGGAAATGGAAAGAAATTATTAGCCAGTATCTTTATTTAAAACAAAAAGCTTGAGGCCGGAGTGATAGCACAGTGTTAAGGCGTTGCCTTGCATGCAGCCAACACCGGACAGACCCTGGTTGAATCCTGGCACCCCATTTGTTTTGGGCCATATCTGGTGAACAGGTTTCATTCTTGGCTTTCCACTTAGGGATCAGTAATGATGGGGCTCTGGGGACCATTTGGTGTGCTAGAGATTGAGCCTGGGTCAGCTGCACGCAAGGCAAGCACCTTATCTGCTGTGCTTTATCACTCTAGTCTCTAAAGTAAACTCTAAACATGGCACCAAATGTGCAATCTTTGCTGAGTCCCCATAGCCAAATGTGTGCTGCTTAGTCATTGCAGCAGCAGCAGAAAGGAAGAGAAATGTGTGTGTGTGTGTGTGTGTGTGTGTGTGTGTGTGTGTGTGTGTGTGTGTAAACTAGTAAGGACCCTAGAAAACAAAATATTTTGGGAAATATCTTTCTGTCAAACTGTCATGTGCAGAATCGGCAGGGATGAAAGAGGCGCTGCTTTAGGGAACATCTGAACTCTGGGGCACACAGGGTGGGCAAAGCCGACTCTAAAAATAGACTGGGACTTATCTGTGCATTTGAACTCGGGAGCAGCTGGAGGGATTCTGGAACTTCTCTCTAAGCCCTCCCAGCTGAATTAATTTGTCCTGTGAGTGACTCCAGTGAGAGGTCTCAGATTCTAAGGTCCCTTTGGAGAAAGAGATGAAAGGGGCTTAAAGGGAGCATATTGAGCACAGGAAGTGGAAGGAAAGAAGGAATGGCCGCAGGCTGCTGCTCTTTGCTTCGAGTTGGTTGCAGATGTTGGAGGAAGGGGGTGTGCATTAACATTCACTGTCTTTCCTACTTTTCTATACACCACTCACTGTTCTGCCAGCTCTGACTGTATGAGAAGGTTGATGAGCACTGGTCTGTTTTGGTGGTGGGTATCTTTGGTCTTCAGGCCTGTTCTGGGACAGGTGTGATCTCCAGGTGTGACCAGGGGGCAAACTACCATTTTTAATTTTGGCAACAGAGCCAGTGCAGTGTGAAACAGCACAGGATATTGGTCTTAGTGATATCATGTCCCTACTTCTGGAGTGAGGTTGTTTCCCCTATACCCAGAACCTCAATATCTCATCTGCCTGGAGCAGTTGCCCTCATCATTTGTCAGGCCTGCGAAGGATACAGTGATTGCCAGCCCTGGTAATGAGAGTCCACGTTGGTCTCTGGTCGGATGGTCACTGTGCACCTTCCCTGGATGGCCTTGGGGGCTGCATCTTACCTTCCCCCCTTAAGGGGGTTCTGATTAGCAGGAAATGCTCCAGAGTCAACTCTCACATCCAGCCTGGCTGTCCTTGAAAAGGTTCAGTGGGCCTTGATGCTTTTAGCTCTGGAAGTCTGACTGAGAGAGATGATTGCTGTAGCCAACCCAGGTTCAATCCCCTAGCACCACTTAGGATCCCTTAGCACGACCAATGGCAACCCAAAAGTACCCCCTCCCCCAAGCAAACAAAAAAAACGATTGTGTCTGAAGGTGGCCACTCAGATGACCTTATTTAAGGCTGGGAGGAGTTGGGAATAGGGCAGTGTGAGAGAATTGGGCCTTAGCTCTGGGGAAGTTCCAGGGTTCAGAAAGAATTTTTATCCATCCTACCCTACTTGACTGTGTTCATTTTACTGTTGGGAAACCTGAGTACCCAAAAGAAATGAGCCTGATATAGAAGCTAGACCTGATAAGAGTAATTGTAGTAGAAATATTCATAAGATCTGTATTGAATCCAGAAAACCAGTTATGCGAGTAGACATGAAGGCAGCCTTGGCTCAGTCAGAGCAGGTGTTGGCTCTCACGGGTTCTTCTAGTCACGAGTGACACGAATCACCAGGCTTCAAGGATCTGGAAGTTTAATGCCATTCATAGCATGAGAAGAGCACAGGGAAGACATGGAGACCCTCAGGCTTGGTCCTAGGCCTACAACTGCAGAGAATATTGACCATCGAGCTGTGACCTAGCCAGGTGACGCTCCAAACCCTGGCTGGTTTTCTGGTGGTCATGAACTAGGGATTTAGGCTACCTGACCTCCACTGGCCTATCTGCATGCACAGCTTCGCTTGTCAGCTCTCCCGAAAGTTGTTTTCTTGGCATCTTGTAGAATCAGATCATTCATAGCCTTGGTAAAAAGATGGTGTTAAGTTGTGTGTCATTTTCCCTGTCTGTTGAGCAGAAACATCAGCAGCATATCATAGCTGACTGGTGCAGCCTTTGCTCTTTTGACTTCATGGTCATCTCTCTCCTGTGCTAGGGGCAGGGCTGTAAGACTTCCCTTCTGCTGGGACATGCCACTGTTTATTTAGCTTCTTTGCTTCTGCCTTTTTTTTTTTTTTTGCTTCTGCCTTGATGTTACTATGTACACCAGAGAGCATTTTAGTACTGACTCTGCTCACGCTGTGCATGATCCTCTGTCTGTTAACTTCAGCCTTCATATATTGCTATTGAGCAGGAAGTCCCCACATTTGGTAGTAGAGAAAACATGTCATGTTTGGATTTAGGGATGTGCCTGGACAGGACTCAGGCTGTTCCTTGCCCAATGCTTGGGGTACCAAGAAGTGTTGGGAATTGAACCTGAGCATGTATTCAGCCTGTTAAGCTTTCTTTCCTAGTCTGAGTATACAGGTTTTGAGGGCTAACTTGTAAGTCTGGCTGCCAAACTAAAGAGTCCCATGTGTGAACCCTCATATGCAAGTGTGGGTTTTCAACAGTTTGCTTTCTTCTTCAAAATAGGGAGCAGCCAGGCACTAAGTGGACTCTCCTGGGGATACCAAGAGGGACACACCAGGACCAGGTTCTCACTTGGCCCTGACCGTGCTGCTGACCACATCATGGCCTTGAGAGTTAGGTCATGATTCCATTAATCTGACTGCCTGACGAGAGGCATCAACGTTTTACAATCTTGACATTCTTAACATTTCCAGTGGTTTAACTATTAAAATATTCTCCAAGGTAATGGGAAAGTAAAGCAGATAGAAAGGAAATTGAAACAATGGAACCATGAGGTTGAGTTGAGTATTTGTATTAGTGTTTGGTGGAGGATGGAGAGCAAGAGTAACTTGTGTTCAGAAGGAAGGGTAGGAGAGCTCTGTGTGTGTGTGTGGCTCTGAGGTTTGCTCTGTCAGAGATGAGAGAGGGGCCCTTTGTGTTTTGTAACTTCAAGAAATATCCTTAGGGACCTGGGGATGTGATGCATGCCTTAGGGCTGAAGTGCATGCCTTGGTGGGAGCTCTTAAGTGAACCCAGGATCCTATGACTTCTTGAACTTAAAGAAAATACTTGGCCACCAAACAAATGAACAAACGAAAAAAGACTGTGAGTTTAACCGAACTATTGACTCATAGCTTTTTTGCAGTATTTAAGTCACAGGTTTATAAAGGAACATCAGTTTCTGATTTTGAGATTAAATTGGTTTCAGATTGTCTAAGGAGACCCCTGGGCTACTTTTGTGTCAAGGGATGCATGCTTCCCTGTGCCAGGAAGTGGCCTTGCTGGTGCCAGCTCCCTGCACCCCTGTGGGGGTGCCTGCCTGGTGCCTGTTGATGGCTGTAGGGACTTCTTCTTTTTGGTTTTGGACCATACTGGCAGTGCTCAGAGGTTACTCTTGGCTCTGTGCTCAGAAATTGCTCCTGGCATGCTCCGGGGAACCATAAGGGATGTTGGACATTGAACTGGGTCTGCTTCGAGCAAGGCAAATACCTTACTCGTTGTGCTATTGCTCTGGCTCTGGGACCTCTTTTCTTTTGATTGTGTCTGGAGCTTTCTAAGATTTCTATGATTTCTAAGACTTTTCCAGAGTTTAAGATTTTGTCAATTTCTTGTCATTTCATCGCCCCAGAATGACTGAAAGGATAAAGCCATTAAGACATCTTAGTTCTGGGCCCGGAGAGATAGCACAGCGGTGTTTGCCTTGCAAGCAGCCGATCCAGGACCAAAGGTGGTTGGTTCAAATCCCGGTGTCCCATATGGTCCCCCGTGCCTGCCAGGAGTTATTTCTGAGCAGACAGCCAGGAGTAACCCCTGAGCACCGCCGGGTGTGGCCCAAAAACCAAAAACCAAAAACCAAAAAAAAAAAAAAGACATCTTAGTTCTAAAAAAAAAAAAACACAAAGAAATTTTAGTTCTGGGGCAGGAAGTAAGGTTGTAAGGAAGTAAGGTTGTAAGGAAGTAAGGCATGCAGAAGGTTGGTGGTTTGAATCCCGGCATCCCATAGGGTCCCCTGAACCTGCCAGGGGCGATTTCTGAGCGTAGAGCCAGGAGGAACCCCTGCCGGGTGTGATCAAAAAACAAAAAACAAAGAAATCTTAGTTCTGCATAGAGCCAGGTGTAACCACTGAGCACCCCTGGATGTGGCCCCAAAATCCAAAACCAAAAGAAAGGAAAAAAAAAATCTTAGTTTTTCATTTGATAGAACATTGTTTAGCTCATTCCTGTTGAATTTCTTAGAGAAGAGAGGTTCTTTCCAGCCCTTGTTTCTCTAGTTTGTTGAGTATTGAATGTTGCATACCAGATTAGATCTCATTTTGTTCTTTTCAGCAGAATATGTTGTTCTTACCCCCAAAACAAAGAAAATAGATCTCTTTTAGATTTCTGGATTTTGGGCCACACCCGGAAGTGCTCAGGAGTTACTCCTGCCTCTGCACTCAGAAATCGCTCCTGGGATGCCGGGTATTGAACCCAGTTTTGTCCCGAATTGGCCGTGTGCAAGGCAAACACTCTACCACTGTGCTATCCCTCCACCCCCCAAATAGATCTCTTTTATCTGTCTCAATTCATTCTATCTGACTTCTTTCCCACTTAGCCTAACCCTAACCCTAATCCTAGCCCTTTTGATTTTGGCTGAAAAATCCTATTTACTTTTAATCTGCTATAAAAAAATGTATTTTTCAAAGAAGTGCATACTAATTTGTATTTTTTATTATTATTTGATTTTCCGGGTCACATCCAGCAATATTCAGGGATTAGTCCTGGCTCTGCATTCAGGAATCATTTCTGGGGTGCTAGGAATTGAAACCTCAGTGTTGGGCCACTTTTAAGGTAAGCACTTTGCTCTTGTACTATTTCCCTGGCCCTACAACATTTATTTATTTACTTTTTTCCTTTTTGGTTTTTGGGCCACACTTGGCAGTGCTCAGGTGTTACTCCTGCTCTGTGCTCAGAAATGACTCCTGGCACGCTGGGGAACCATGTGGGATGTCAGGGATCAAACCCTGGCCAGTTACGTGCAAGGCAAATGCTCTATCTGCTGTGCTATTTCTCCAGCCCTGCAATTTATTTTTGGATTATCTTTCTCCCCATTTCTCTAATCCTTTGGGCTCTGTTCATGTTTGAGTTTGAGCATGAGCAAACCTTGTATTTTCATGCTGGAATATTTTGTAAGATGTGGGAGATTCTACATCAATCAGTAACAGCTTATTGGTGATAAGGACATTGGGTTGATGCCTTTACTATATGCTTGGAAATTGTTAGACTTAGAAGTTGTTAGAACTCAGACTTCAGGGCCAGAGAAATGGCTCAAAAAGTGAATTCATATTCTGTGCATGCAGGAGGCACTCTGGAGACCTGAGATGGTGGGGATCAAATCCATGTTTCTCACATACAAAAATGTGCTCCAGTTTTCTCCTCAGGTTCCCCCTTTAGTTTTCTTTTTCTAATCTCTAGCCAAATAAGGATAGCATTTCAAAGGTGAGGCTTAAGTGTAGGGTAGCTTAGGGTTGTGGAAAGGGAATAAAACAAACTTTAATACTCCGTGTCAGGTACTGGTCTTTGGGGTGTGGGTTGTAAACCACTGGCTTTATTGATGCAAGTGGGTTTCTCTCAGGGACTAATAGAGCAGGTCTGAGGGCCATTAGTTAGACAGCATTTAGAACTTAATTTTAGAACTGGGAACTCTGTCATTGAAAGATTAGACTGACTGTCTCTATTCAGGGCTTCATTCAGTGGTTGTGTTATCATGTATGTAGATTCTGAGTGTATGTTGCTGTTACTGAAAGGACCAGGCCCTGTTACATTCCTGGCAGTTGATTAGGGATCCAGAATTTCTCACATTTTTGCTAATGCTTGATGGTTTTAGGTTTTCATTGTCGAAAAACGAAGAGAAACTGGTGGACTGGTGGGTCACAGTTATGAATGGGCGCATTTTTCCCTGTTCTTACTTGTCATTTGCTGCTTTCATTTTCATTTCCTCTTCTTTCCTTTCTTCCTTTTTGATTCTTTCTTTTTTTTGGGGTCACATCCAACTGTGCTCAGAGGTTACTCCTGGCTCTGTGCTCAGAAATCATTCCTGGTGGTGCTGGGAAATCATATGAGGTGCTGGGGACCCAACCTGAGTCTACTGCATGCAAGGCAAAAGCCCTACACGCTGATTATTCCTCCCTCTCTCCTTCCCTCCCTCCCTTTCTCTTTTCTTTCTCTGTTCAAGCTTTATGCTCGTTAAAACATTGTTACTGTGTTTTTTTTTTTTTTTTTTTGGTTTTTGGGTCACATCCAGCATCGCTCAGGGGTTACTCCTGGCTTTATGCTCAGAAATCGCTCCTGGCAGGCTTGGGGGACCATATGGGACGTCGGGACGTCGGGACGTCGGGATTTGAACCGATGACCTTCTGCATGAAAGGCAAGCTATGCTATTTTCATGCTATCTCTCCGGCCCCATTACTGTGTTGTTATAGTTCTTTATATAACCTAGATTTGACTCCTTTATCAGATATTTCATTTGCAAGCATTAATCCTGACTTTTTTCTTCATATGATTTATTTTTTTATTTTTGGGTCACATCCGGTGGTGCTCAGGGGTTACTTCTGGCTCTGTGCTCAGAAGTCATTCCTGGCAAGCTCAGGGGACCCTATTGGATGCCGGGATTCGAACCAGATTCCATCCTGTGTTGACCACATGCAAGGCAAATGCCATATCATTGTGCCATTACTCCGGCCCTCATGAATTTTTTTTTTTTTTGTGGTGTTTGGGTCATACCCGGCAGTGCTCAGGGATTATTCCTGGCTCCAGGCTCAGAAATTGTTCCTGGCAGGCACAGGGGACCATATGGGACGCCGGGATTCGAACCGATGACCTCCTGCATGAAAGGCAAACGCCTTACCTCCATGCTATCTCTCCGGCCCGGCCCTCATGAATTTTAAAGAAAAAAAATTGTGAATTTAGTGAGGTCTAGTTTTTCATATTTTTATATGTTGCATGATTGAAGTCATGTTAGAGAATTTGCGTTAGCCAAATTTACAAAAGTATTGTTTTCTTTATCTTTTATTTTTTTATTTTTTTGATTTTTGGTTTTTGGGTCACACCTGGCAGCGCTCAGGGGTTACTCTTGACTCTACGCTCAGACATCGCTCCTGCCAGGCTCGGGGGATCATATGGGATGCCAGGATTTTAACCACTGTCCTGCATGCAAGGCAAATGCCTCACCTCCATGCTATCTCTTCGGCCCCCAATTTTTTTTTTCAGCTTGGCATTAGTTTAGTAGATGCTTTGTTATCCTTTCCTCTGAAGGTGATTATGAAATTTTATTTTTACAGTTGGTTCAGATAAGCCTAGTTTGAGCATTTGTTAAAATATATAGTTGTGATGTTAGACCAATGAAGTTCTTCATAAAACATTTCTCGGGTGGTGAGTTATGATGAAGCTTATATAATTATAAATACTTATAAGTGTTCATGCTTTTCATGTGGTTCTTTGGTATTGCAAACTCACGATAAATTAATATTATTTAAAAA
This sequence comes from Suncus etruscus, assembly GCF_024139225.1. Taxonomy (NCBI): domain Eukaryota; kingdom Metazoa; phylum Chordata; class Mammalia; order Eulipotyphla; family Soricidae; genus Suncus; species Suncus etruscus. The sequence goes on along the minus strand of NC_064858.1, from coordinate 9,695,612 downwards.
ATGCACAGAGGCTTTACATGTTATGTGGCCCTGGTACCAAGTAAAAGAAAACACCAGACTTTTTCCAATTAAAGCATAGGAAAGAAGGGTTTAAAAAAAGAAAGTTTGCAGCTTCTAATGGTGTGCTGAAACTAGAGGATGCTCCACATCAGCCTGACTTCTATGAAAGAAATGCATAGAATCCAGAATCTTTAAATATAGGAACCTGTTACCAACAACAGCTAAAGTGTGAAAAAGTTTCACTGGGATCACGGAGAATGACTCGGGTTGGACAGACTGGTATGCCTGGAGCCCAGTTTATACCAATAAATTTCCGGGGGTGAGACCTTCTTGCAATCAGGCCAAGGATTTTTTCCGTTTTCCCCATATTTTTCTGGGTCTATGCAAACAACGGCGATTGCCATGGCCACACCTTTACTATTTTTTTTTAACCGTTATCCTTTAAGAAAAAAAGCAATTTACTGAACAAATAACTGTAGTAGAATGCCTGTCTTGAATACAGGCAGGGGATGGGAAGAGGGGAGGGGGCATTGGGAGGGGGTAATGTTACACTGGTGAAGGGGGGTGTTCTGTTTGTGACTGTAACCCAACTATAATCATGTTACTTAAATAAAAAATATATTAAAAAAAAGGAAGTTTGGAGAAGGGAATACTAGTGCTAATTCATATGAGTGACCATATAAATTATTAAACAGTGAATGTTTAGTGAATGTTACTTTAGGAATGTTACTGAAAGGTTCTTAATAATGTATTTTTGGTTTACCTAAAAGTTGTTTTCATGTTTATCTACAAATATCAGTGAACAGATTAGGAAAAAATTATTTCTTGCAATGTAGCTATTTTACCTAGAAATGTGAAACATGTTTATCACAGAAGTTTCTGGAATGGCCAGCCTATAAAGAAAAACCTTTCTTTGCTGATCCTCATGGTCCTGATCTGGGTGCCAGAGAATTTTGGATTTTATGGACTTGGTGTCTGGATGCCTCACTGGCAGCCTTTTGTTGGAACATTTTGATCTGCTGATGGATTTAGGCCTGTTTCCTTATACTTTTGGTTGGGAGGGAAAAGGTTAGGAGTTGATATGTGATAAACGTCTGTTATGAGGGAGGCCTTGACCGTTATAGAATGATAAGCTAGTAAAGTTACAGTCAATAGTAATAGTGTTTACTCTCCTCTTGTTCCTCCTGCTACCCTAGAGGCCAGCACTGGGCTCTTTTTTTACTCTCATATAGCATGTGTGAGAAGTGGAAATAAGGCAAGAAGGGGTAAATTGTAAAAATATCTGTGTTTTCTTTCAAAAAATAGAGTGAAATAGCTCTTTTTCTCCTTTTCCCTATTCTAGTTGATGATCTTGAACCTTTTCTCCTTCAGATCTAGAAGTTCTAAAATTAGGATATGCTGCCCACCTTGAGGCCTGTTTCTCTTCTTTTTAACCCAGGGAATTGTACCTTTGTATTTTCTTCCCTGACACTTGGCAGCACTCAGGGAACTTCTCGCTCAGTGATTATGGAATGCTGGGGATTGAACTCGGCCCATTGAGTTGTCACCCCAGGCCTCAGACAGAGCTAGGTTTTTGTTTTATTTATTTACTTTTTTTGGGTTTTGGGTCACACCCGGCAGCGCTCAGGGGTTACTCCTGGCTCTATGCTCAGAAATCATTCCTGGCAGGCTCGGGGGACCATACGGGCTGCTGGGATTCGAACCAACTACCTTCTGCAGAAAGGCAAACACCTTATCCATGCTATCTCTCCAGCCCCCAAAGCTAGGTTTTTAACAAGGAAAAGGCCTGAACTGAATTGACTTCCTCCACAGTTTTCATTCATGACCATTCACTAGTAACTAGCCATGATTTTGCAGGCATCCAACCAGCTTCTCATCAAAGACATTTTAACAGTGGGGTTAGGTGATGTAACTAGGTACCAGGCAGAGGGATCATCGTGTTAGCAGGAAAAAAACTACATGCTGCTGAAGCATGGTCTTTTGTGCTAGTGCCTGTCTGTGTTAGTGGGGAGACAGAGGTGGTGCTGGCAGTTCTTTGGAAACAGTGGTGTTAGGATTTCTGTAATCCTATAACCATTTTTCCTCCCTGCCTCCACAGAGAGATGTTTATGACCTGCAGGAATGGCCAGGACTCTCTGACTTTATCAGGTAACAGTATTTGTTCTAATCTCTTGCTTTCACAGTTACCTAGGATTCTACCTGGAAACAGAAAAGTAATCAGTTTGTTTGTTCAAGAATCCAGACTTTTGGCCTCCCAATTCTTACCACAGGCTATGTTCTTTGCACTGACTGTATAGAAAGAGGAGAGGAGGTACAGTAAATGCACCTCATATACACCTCAACACAGGCCCTTTGCCTGGTCTGTATTGTGAATCGGGGGACAAAAATAAATAAATAAATAAATATTAAAAAAAGAAAAAAGAATCCAGACTTTTATTTTTTGAAGTTTGCCTACACATTATTTTTCTTGGTGATTCAGGCTAAAACTTGAGGGTGTAAACAGTGCTAAGAAAGAGTGAGGCATGGGCTATTTGCACTGGAAAATTAAAAGAAGGCTGTTTTATTTATTTATTTTTGGGCCACACCTGGTGACGCTCTGGGGTTACTCCTGGCTATGTGCTCAGAAATCGCCCCTGGCTTTGGGGGACCATATGGGATGCGGGGGATCGAACTGAGGTCATCCTAGGTCAGCTGCATGCAAGGCAAATGCCCTACTGCAGCCCAAGAAGGCCTTTTTGTTTTTGGGCCACACCCGGCGTTGCTCAGGGGTTACTCCTGGCTATCTGCTTAGAAATTGCTCCTGACAGGCACGGGGACCATATGGCACGCCGGAATTCGAACCAGCCACCTTAAGTCCTGGATAGGCTGTTTGCAAGGCAAACACCACTGTGCTATCTCTCCAGCCCCCCAAGAAGGGCTTTTAATCTGAATGCACTCTGTTAATCATTCAACTATTGTGACTGATTTCGGGTTTCCCCTCGAGCTAGCTACTTGCGTAAATTCTTTTTATTCTTGACTAGAAGGGGCTGTGCATTAGGACTTGGGCTGATATACACAGAACCTGCAAAGGTGGCAGCTCCCAGGGACCATTCAACCATCTGGGTCTGTGAAATAAAGTGAAGACAGATGAAGGGGGTTAGGAGGTATGGAGAAGTCCTAGAGAATGAAAAAGTGAATTGTTGGAGCCGGAGAGATAGCATGGAGGTAAAGCGTTTGCCTTGCATGCAAAAGGTTGATAGTTCGAATCCCAGCATCCCATATGGTCCCCTGAGCCTGCCAGGAGCGATTTCTGAGCATAGAGCCAGGAGTAACCTCTGAGCACTGCCGGGTGTGACTCAAAAACCAAAGGGGGAAAAAAAAAGTTAAAGAAAAAGTGAATTGTTCTTGTCTCTTATCCAAGTGCCAGTGAACTTGTTTGTTTGTTTGTTTTTGTTTTTGGGCCACACCCGGTGACGCTCAGGGGTTACTCCTGGCTATGCGCTCAGAAGTCGCTCCTGGCGTGGGGGACCATATAGGACTCCAGGGAATCAAACAGCGGTCCGTCCTAGGCTAGCGCTGGCAAGGCAGACACCTTACAGCGCCACCGAGCTGGCCCCTGGCAGTGAACTGTTGACTTGATTGCCAAAATCCATTTGGGAGCAAGAAGTAGTTCATGAGCAAAATCTTACATGTTTTTGTCAACATTTCTGTTTTGCATGTGTTCAGAAACTTTGAAATGAAAAGCTGCTACTGGTTGAGTGGAACATGGGCCAATAGAACTTAATCTCTCTCATATGCCTGAAAGTAGTGAAGCCCATTGTAAACTATGCCCTTATCCCGCCCCCTGTCCCCCCAACCACCTAGGCTTTGTGGGGGAGGGATTACAGTGGAGTCAAATATAATGACAAGGCCCTGGTAGAGACTCCTGTCCTGTGGGGGCTTTGTTCTGAGCCCTTTATTTCCTGGAGGTCCTCTGTCCCTGAATACTCCCAAACTTCCACCCAAGGGTCTTTTATTAGCACCTCAGAAGCACCTGCTTTATATGGCACAAAAACCCTCACAGCTGTTTGGAGAAGGGTCACTACAGAGAACAAGTCAAGTCCTGAGAGTGCACACAGGCCCTTTTTGTCTTTTCTAAGTGGTTCTGAGTAAATTAACTCCTCTAGTCTTCCCTCCCCCTCAATACTTACTCAGCCTAGCTACTGATCTCTGATAAGTTGTCAAATTATCTGATGCTATCAGTTCTAGGAATGAAGCTCCCTGGGGCTGTTTACATTTGCCTTATTTTGAGGATTGATCATTGTGTCTTAGAATTTCTTTATATATATATATAATATATATATAAATACATATACACATATTTGTCTTTGGGTCAGGATTTACTCCTGGCAGTGCTTGGGGACCATTTGTAGTGCTGAGGATCAAATCCAGGTCTGCTGAGTGCAATTTTTATTTTTCTAGCCCTCAGATTGCATTTCTTGAGCATAAGTATGAATTAGAGGTGATCTGGAGAATCAGATCCCCTGAGAATCAGACCAGAAAACATGAGTCACTGGTATTTTTAATATTATTATTATTAATATTATTATTATTTTAACCATATCCAGTGGAGCTCAGGGCTGCTCCTGTTTTATGCTCTTGGATTACTCCTGGTGGGGCTCAGGAGGTAAGAAATGCCAGGGAACCAACCGAGGTCAGCTATGTCAAGGCAGATGCCCTTCCTGCTGTACTCTCTCCAACTCCTGGATTTTTGTGCTCTACATTTGAGAATAGAAAACCACATCACACATTTTAGGATTTTTAGTCATCACTATTACAAAAGTAATTTTAGTGAAACTTAATGGAAGAGGTTTATTTTTTTTGGTATTCTGTGGCCTGACGTAGCATTGAATTCTGTGTTTTCTGTTGCATGTCAGCATGTCATTATTGAACCAGTATATGTATGCTTTGATCAGCAGTTAATTAGTGACATTTTCATGCTGGGGTCTAATGGGCTACATGCAAGGGAAGCACCCAAGTGCTTGCTGTACTATCACTCCAGCCCACTTATTTGAATGTTTTTTTTTTTTATTTGAATGTTTTATACTCGCCTACTGCAGGACTGACTCTCTCTCTCTCTCTCTCTCTCTCTCTCTCTCTCTCTCTCTCTCTCTCTCTCCCTCCTCTCTCTCTCCTCTCTCTCCCTCTCTCTCCTCTCTCTCCTCTCTCTCCTCTCTCTCGTTTTTTTGGGTCACACCTGGCACTGCTCAGGGGTTATTCCTGACTCAGAAGTCACTCCTGGGAGGCTTAGGGATCATAATGGGATGCATATGATCATATGGGGTCTGTCCTGTGCTGGCTCATGCAAGGTAATAAAATGCCTTACTGCTGTGCTATCGCACTGACCCCCAGGGCACTCTCTCTTTGTAATGTCTCACTTTTCTTTTTGTGCGGATTTTTGTTTGCCACTTCTTTGTAATGTCTCACTTTCCTTTGTGAGATTTCATTTGCTACTTCTTTGTAATGTCTCACTTTCTCACTTTCGTGTGTGTGTGTGTGTGTGTGTGTGTGTGTGTGTGTGTGTGTGTGTGTGTGTGATTTTGTTTGCCACTATTAGGCTGTAAGTAAGCCTGAGAAGGTTCCAGACTCAGGAAGCTCAGCCTTGTCTTCATGGCCCATTCCGTGTGCTACCAGAGGTCCTGAGTGCGCTGAGCCTTCCCTCAGACCACAGAAGCACTAAGGGCTGGTGGTGTATCAAATGCACCCTCCTTTTCTTTTGGACAGTGATAGAAGTGGGGAGCACTGTGGCCTGCTCTCAGGTGAGTTTGGAGGATGTGCTGGCACTGTTGTGTGTCTGAGGAAGGTGTTCATCAGCTCTGAGAAAGCGGCCTTTTGTTTTCGAGCAGTTAGTGAGGGGGAGGACTGGGGCCTGACATTCTATGACTTCATTGGGTTTGGTGTGCTTCTGTGGGACTCAATGTTCTTCGTCCTGCACTCGGAATTCTGTGTGTGTATGTGTGTAGGGGTGGGGGACAGAGAAGGCATCATAGGGGAAGCCAAAAAAGGACGTGTGTAACTGGAAATGACATAATCTCCTGGTGCTTTTGAAAATAATAGTCCCTATACCCCTAACACAAAGGAGGCCTTCAGTCAAAATGGAGAAAATCTGTCCTGGGGGCCTTAATGCTCCTTTAAATGGCTTTATTGAGATCAGCCCATAGCCATGCATTTGCCTTTTTTTTTTTTTTTTTTTTTTTTTTTTTTTTTGATTTTTGGGCCACACCCGGCGGTGCTCAGGGGTTACTCCTGGCTGTCTGCTCAGAAATAGCTCCTGGCAGGCACGGGGATGGGGGGTGGGGGTGGGGGTGGGGCATATGGAACACCGGGATTCCGGGATTCGAACCAACCACGCTGTGCTATCTCTCTGGGCCCGTATTTGCCTTTTTTAAAATTACAATTGAGTGGTTTTTGTCATATTTACACACTTGTAGGTATTATGATTAGGTTTTTTTTTTTTTTGCTTTTTGGGCCACACCCTGTGATGCCCAGGGTTTAGTTCAGGGGTCTCATACTCGTGGCCCGCGGGGCCGTTTGCGGCCCTCCGTACAACATTTTGTGGCCCGCAGCCGGCCTTCAAATATCGCAGTATTTGCGATTATTCGCTTACCAAATAATTGCAATAAACACCACATTAGTAAGAAAAACACTCATTAAACATTCGCATACCCCAAGCAGTTCTGTTTGGGGTATGCAAATGTTCAATGCAATTTTTTGCGATTTTTTTTTTCTTACTAATGCGATTTTTTATTGCGAATATTCGGTAAGTGAAATCCCTTATGCGGCCCCGCCTCACCCCAACTTTGCCTCCTGCGGCCCCCAGGTAAATTGAGTTTGAGACCCCTGGGTTAGTTACTCCTGGCTGTGTGCTCAGATATCGCTCCTGGCTGGGGGACCATATAGGATGCCAGGGATCAAATCAAGGTCCATCTTGGATTGGCTGCGTGCTATCACTCCAGCCATGAATAAGTTTAGAACTTTTTTTTTTTTTTTTTTTTGGTTTCTGGGTCACACTCAGCAGTGCCCAGGGGTTACTCCTGGCTCTATGCTCAGAAATCGCTCCTGGCAGGCTTGGGGGACCATATGGGATGCTGGGATTCGAACCATCAACCTTCTGTATGCAAGGCAAATGCTTTACCTCCATGCTATCTCTCAGGCTCCAAGTTTAGAACTTTTTATTTTTGATGAAATGTAGGCCTTGCCCAGCTGTGCTCAGGAATCACTTTTTGCAGTGGTGCCAGGGATTGAACCCTGGTTAACTGCATGCAAGGCAGGTGCTTTACCTACTGTACTATCTCTCTAACCCCTGGAAAGTTGAGAGTCTAAAAAGAGACTGTCCCAAGCCACCCCTGACATTAATATTTAATAATTTTGACCTTGAGATCTTCCCCCAGTCAAGTGCCATTCAATTTATTCATTGGCCTCTTAACAGCCACAGAGACATTCTGAGGTGACGCCCTTCCTCGCTTCATTAATTAAGAAGCTTGATTTTCCTGACAGAGAAGAGATTGTTTGTCCCCAGAGTCCAGATCTTTTCTGAGGGCTGGAACAGACTGAGCTGAAAGAAGTCCAGGGTGGATCCCTGCCACAGGATCCCTAAGCACCCCTGGGTGTGGCCTACGCACCAAAACCAAAATCACCTGTTTCCTAGCCCTGCTTAAGGAGATAGGGTTCTCTCCCCCTCTCTGTTCTTGGGTGTTTCCGGAAGTGGGAGGCTCTTGGGCTGTTCACGGGTTGTTCTGGTGCAGGTGCACTTCGTAGCATCCATGTTGCATCCTTCTGTCATCTCGGCTCCCGGCTTGGGAAACATGGGCTTCACTTCCCTTTGCTTTCTCTTCCCCCTAGGGCCCGGGTAACCTGCACATCTGGCTTTCTGGGATTCGATATTTTAGAGGTGGTGTGGGTGTTGAGTCACAGCAAGTGGCTTACTGACTGCTCAGGGGTCACTGAGGTGGGGCTCAGGGGACCATTGTGGTGCTGAGGATTGAAGTTGGGTTGGGTGTATGTGCAAGGTAAAGGTCCTTAGCCTAGCCTGAGAGCTAATGTTTCAAGATCTTGGTGATTGTGTTCAGGAGTGACAGTTCCAGAGTAGACTCCTGTTGCTTGTGGATTCTCATCAGGGATCAGTTTGCTTTGTTGAGAAGACCACAACAAGGTGAAGTCAAAACCAGTGGGTGAGTGCACCCTCTCCTCTCTCGCAGTGTGTCTCCAGAGTGAACCAAACAGCAGCCTTTACCTGAGAGGCACACTGGGAAACTACAGAACATGTGTGTGTTAGGGGGAAGGAATCATTCTAGGCTGGGTGGGAGCATCTGTTGGTAGCTGTCTCATTCTCTAATTCAAGGGGGACTTTGGTGAGAATCCTAGACTTCTAGGACTTGGAACTTGAATTTCCTTCCTGCTGCTGAGGACCTTGGGGGCCAGATGCTGTGGAGCTTGTGACACATTGTTGGTCTGTCAGGACCTTTTTAGAAATGGGGGGCAGCCATCCAAACATCGAGAAGATGCCCTGCCTCTGGAACACAGTGTGTTTGGTGTGCTCATGGGTGGGGCTGCCCCAACTCATTGCCACAGCCTTTGTGTTACCCCTTCCTGAGCACAGAGGGTCTTTGGCTTGGCCCATTGCCGATGTCTGTGGGTTGCTTTCCTTCAGGCTTGTCCGTTTCCTGTGCCTGTCTGCATTTATCAGGGCACAGGCCCTGGAGGAGGGTGGCCAAGTGTGACCATGTCGCTTAAGTGCACCAAATGCCTTGCTGGAACTGTCTAAGGGAGATATTCTGAGTAGAACCAGGCGCTTTGCCCAGAAGAAGTGGCCCCTTCAGACTAGAGCAGTTAGGAAGTATCGGCAAGTAACTCCCAGAAACCAAAGCAAATCAAAGAAAGGTAATCTCTTCATTTTGATACTTAGCAATAACATGTTCTCACTCAGGAGAATCAGAGAACTCTAGAATAGTCAAACTTAACTCACTAGGGTCACTTTAGAAAGTGAAGTAGGAAGAACAGGGCCCATAATCCCACCTTCAAAGGACTGTCATGGAACATGAGGTATGTGTGTGTGTGTGTGTGTGTGGGAGTTTCCTTCCAAGGATCAGAGTTCACCCTGACACTCTAGCTAGCTTCCTGCTAGGACAAAAAGCTCAGTCCCTGGAGGAGGAGAGCAGCCCACTATCAGCACAAAGTTCAGGACAGAATTCAGAATTATTCAAAATGTGAAGAAACTAAGAAGTAGATCCTTTTTTAATTTTTTGGAGGGAGAAATATGATCCATGAAGATTGATACCAGGAGGATCCAAATTGTGGATTGATTAGAGAAGGACTTATTACTGTATAGGAAGGTTTGCATTCCACAAAAAAGGTGAAATATCAGAAGTAGAAATGTAATCCAGAACCTTGTGTAGAAGTAGCCTATTGGCATTGTCGGCACTATGGGGAAGGGTCACATTTAGTCTTGTTTGCCGAAGCAGGATAAGATGGAACCCAGGACTGCAGAAGAAGAGATCAGTGCCCACTTCCCTTGGTGGCTGCCTTATCTGCTTTCAGAGGCACTGCCAGGAACCAGTGGGTTTGCTGGCGGCCAAGGCAGGCAGCACAGAACATTGAAGATTGGGGTTGGAGACTGGCCAGGCCTGGTTTCTCCTGGAGGTCTGTAGCCAACACTGGGTCTTATTGTGTGCACTTTCTCCCTTGGCTTTTGTTCTTCACTTTTCTTTCCTGCTCTCCTCTTTTGCTTTCTGAGAAACGGTGAAAAGAAGTTGGACTGGCTACATCAGAGAGTGTATTTGAGGGGCCGGAGAGATAGCATGGAGGTAAGGCGTTTGCCTTTCATGCAAGAGGTCATCAGTTCGAATCCCGGCGCCCCATATGGTCCCCCGTGCCTGCCAGGAGCAATTTCTGAGTCTGGAGCCAGGAATAACACCTGAGCACTGCCGGGTGTGACCCAAAAACCACAAAAAAAAAAAAAAGATTTTGATGGATAGAGTAGCCTCTAAGGAGGCTTTTTGTGGGGCCTTTGCTTTTATTTTCTCTCCTTTTTTTTTTTTTTTGTTTTGTTTATGGTTTTTGGGTCATACCCAGCAGTGCTCAGGAGTTACTCCTGGCTCTATGCTCAGAAATCGCTCCTGGCAGGCTCGGGGGACCATATGGGATGCTGGGACTCTAACAGCCGTCCTTCTGCGTCTAAGGCAAACGCCTTACCACTGTGCTATCTCTCCGGCCCTTTATTTTCTCTCCTAGCTGCTCTTGCTGGTGGCAGTGCTGGGCCTCATGTGGTGAGGAGTCCTTGTCTGTGAGCCCTGCTCATCCTGCAGAAAGAAGTCCAGTCTCCATGCTGGCCTCCACCTCCCACCATGGCTGTGCGTGTGTGCTCACAGGTCATAACCACCACTCCCTTTGAAATAGCGCCCCAAATCTCAGCTCCTGGACTGACCCCCCTGTCAAAATGTCCCTCTTCTCTACTGGCATGGTTCTTGTGATCCAGCAAACAGAGTGTTAAAGTGGCTGGCGAGGATTGAGGGGGGAAGGGGTGGAGGTTGATGGGCTATCAGACTTGATCAGACCAGTGACTTTCCTGTTGGTTAATACCCAACAGTGCTAGGAGGACCTGCAAAGGGGTGGCATGCATGAGTGAGCACCTTTGGGGAGGCCCCTCACAGAAAAGCCTTGCCCACCCACACCTGTGCTTCAGGGCATCCTCCTGGGACTTCACAGTCTACGCTCCTCCTCATCCCTTCTAGGGCTTTTGTAGCAGCCTCCTTGTTATCTGTAAGAGCCATAGTCTACTTGGATTGATTGATTTACTGGTCTTTTCATAGTAAATCCTTTGTTTTGTTTTGCTTTGAGGGCACTCAGGGGTTACTCCTGGCTCTGCACTCAGCAATCACTCCTGGCAGGCTCAGGGGACCATATGGGATGTTGGGATTCGAACCACTGTCCTGGATTGGCTGCTTGCAAGGCAAACACTGCTATCTCTCCGCCCCTTCATATTGAATCTTGAAAAACTTTTTTTTTTGTTTTGTTTTTGTTTTGGGCCACACCGTGCTCAGGGGTTACTCCTGACTCTGCATTCAGCAATCTATCCTGACAGGCTCAGGAGACCGTATGGGATGCAGGGAATCGAACCCAGGCTGGCTGCATGCAAGGCAAGTACCCTCCCCGTTGTTCTATTGCTCTGGTCCCAAATCCTGAAAATTTTTGTTTATTATTTGACCATTAAGCAGCTACTCCCCAGGGTCCTGGGGGCCTCTCCCAGTGAGTGGATTGCTTAGGTCTGAATGATCTGGAATGCCCTTGCCCCACAGAGCTGGAGACCACCAGGACCATGCCTTGCAGTGTTGGGTGCTTCACACTAAAACTGGGACCTGCTCTGACCCCGAGTCAGCTCCACACCCTCAGATCTCTTTCAATTTTCACATCCTTACTTACTCATTCTTTTTTTTTTTTTTTTGGTTTTTGGTTTTTGGTTTTTGGGCCACACCTGGCATTGCTCAGGGGTTACTCCTGGCTGTCTGCTCAGAAATAGCTCCTGGGGGGCCGGGCAGTGGTGCTAAAGGTAAGGTGCCTGCCTTGCCTGCACTATCCTTGGACGGACCGCCGTTCGATCCCCCGGTGTCCCATATGGTCCCCCAAGCCAGGAGCAACTTCTGAGCACATAGCCAGGAGTAACCCCTGAGCGTTACCGGGTGTGGCCCCAAAACCAAAAAAAAAAAAAGAAATAGCTCCTGGCAGGCACGGGGGACCATATGGGACACCGGGATTTGAACCAATCACCTTTGGTTCTGGATCGGCTGCTTGCAAGGCAAACGCCGCTGTGCTATATCTCCGGCCCGAAAGCTGTTCTTCAAGCTCCTTGGCTACTGCTGATTCTGTGGGGTGTTGGTGTCTCCAAGGCCAGAGACTGTGGCTGCTGGTCCCTATCTGAGTATCAGCACAGGAGAAAAGGAGTGTCTCCAGAGATTCCACAGCTGATTCGACTTTTGCACCGGGAAGGGAGGGGGAAGAGAGAGAGGGAGAGAGGGAGAGAGAGAGAGAGAGACACTGACAGACAGACAGACAGACACTTAGACTTGCTGTGCATTTTGCTTTTGTTTTGTTTCTGTTTTAAAATTTTTTTTTGTCAACCTAGTGTGATTCTCAGGACCCACCTGGCAGTGCTCAGGGGTTTTTCAGCTCTTCTGAATCATACAGTACCAAGCCTAATTAGATGTGGGGTCTTTTGCATCTAGGTATATCCTTCCATTCTTTTTAGCTCTCAGGCCTGTAACCACTTTTTTGTTTATTTGTTTTTGGGGCACACCCAACTCAGGGGTTATTCCTGTCTCTGCACATAGGTGCGGGGGACCGTATGGGATGCCAGGGATCAAACTTGGATTGGCCCTGTGCAAGACAAACTCCCTACCTGCTGTGTTATTGTTCAGGTCCCAACCACTTTCTTTTTTAAAATAATCTGTTCAGTTTCTCCGGACCTAGCATAGGTCAGAAGACCAAGTACATGCTCAGAATGCTGTGTGAAGGCCTGGGTTCGATCTCTGCCATTCTTTTTGGGAATAGCTTGTGTGGTTGTCTGAGTATAGGAAGTGGCAGGCTGACTCCACTCTTAGCATGCGAAGCATGGATAGTCATTGTAAGGTAAATGCAGACACCGTCCACCTCCACTGCCATCTTCACAGAAACCCTCCTTGTGCCCTGGTGTAGCTTGTGGATCGGGTTCGAAACTGGACTTTACCCAGTTTTGTAGGGTTAGGGAGAAAACATTCCCAGAAGTTCCTGTTGCTTACTTACATAATAGTGACCAAATGTTTTTGGACAACGGCTTTCAGTGGGTGGCACTTCTCCGTGTTTGTGAATAAGGGAGCCCAGCTCTCCTTCCAGCTCATAAACATTTTCACTGGGATGTGGGCAGGAACATGCTGCTCTGCTGAGTTGCTTTACCAGTTGGGTAATTGCACAGCTGACTCGGGAGGCCGCTACCTGCCCGCTGAGTTGAAAAAAAACTGAGCCGAGCACCTCTGTAAATCAATGTCCAGAGGGAAGTTTGTGGAGCTTAGAGATGCAGAAACCAAGTTGGCACATGCTCTCCCCACTCCTCCTCTTCACCTAGGGCTGTGGGAGCAGCATTCCCAAGGGCTGGATGCTCTCACTATGGTTGGCTCCTGCTCCCAAGCCTGCACCTTGTCTTGCTTGGATTTCTGCTTGTGGATAGCATGTCAGGTGAGGTCTTCCAGGAGCCCTGTACCCTCTCCAAAGGAAGGTGAGGAAGAAGGGCAGGGGCTGGCCTGGCCTAGAGGGAGTCTCATACCAGCTCCTGATTGTGAACTTTAGCTGTAGAACTTAGTGTGGTGCCTGGACCAGAGTCAGTAGGAGCTGACTGTGGTGTTGGCGCCTGTATGGTCTCCCAGAGGTCAGACTTGGAAGGACTCACTGGGGAGAAGACATGGAAGCACCAGTGGAGCCTGAGCCAGTGAGGGGTGTGCCCCTTTATGGTTTCCCTCCCAGGTGCATCCCCAGCAGTGCTTTGGGATCTGGCACCATGCCTGTTTGTGCTTGGCCTGGTGCTGTGGATCTCATGTTTTAGTGCTCAGTCTTGGCCTACAGTTAGCACTGCTTCAGGGTCCAGGGTGCTTAAACCTGGGCCATATGCATGCAAGGCTTGTTCTCCAGCTTTTGTACTGTCTGCCCTGTTGCTGCTGGGCATTTGTGATATGCGGGTGTCAGTGTTCACTGTTTACCGGCATGAGGGAGAGATAGAGTATTAGTTTCACGTGCCCTCAGCTGAGTTTCAGAAATGGATTTCAGATGCCAGGAAGTAGTGGCTTGTTACAAAAGGATGAGATCACTTGGTATAATTGGAGCTACTTGGTGACCCTTTCACTCTGCACTCTGCACATCGACAATGGCTCTGACTTTTGCTAGCAGGAGTCAAAATGGCCAGACCTGCTCCAGAGATTCCCCTGACCCCATTACACAGGGCAGAGCAGGGCTGGCAGACTGAGGAATGGAGCCCTTGTTTTTCATGGCCCTCAGCTCTGCTTCACCCCTGGGCAGGCAGCATGTTCTGTTCAGAGGCTTCTTTCTGGTGATGGTTGTAGATTGTGGTGGATTTGATTGTATATGCACTTGGGAAGGGCCACAGAGGGAAAAAAGGGGGAGTCAGAAATATATATTTGAAGTGACAGACCCCTCGCCTGTCTTGAAAGCTCTTTGCCTTGTGGGGTAGAGACTATTGGGCGGTGTTTTTTTGTCATTGCTGCTTCCTGCTGTGTTTGGGCTCAGGCATGATGGGCACAGACACCTTTGTGGTCTTTACTCAGCCCTGTAGAGGAAATTCTGCTGGAAGCCTCCAGACTAGCTGGACTGGGACCACATGGGGACTGCAGGTAAGGAGGGTGGGGCTGGCTTCCTAGCAGATTAGTATTGCTCTGCTCTCTCTCCCTGGTGATTCCTGGCAGCTATGCGTGTTGTGTGGGTGGCATTGGTCTGGTGGGACCACTTGTCACACCCTGTGGAAATGCTGGACTCCCTAACCTGCCACACACAGTGGCAGGTGACACTACTTAGCTGGCTTTCCGAAGAGAGAGACTTGGAGTCAGCAAGAGGCTGAGTTCAGCCCTGCCTGTCCTGAATGGGGAAGAGGGTACTTTAGGGCCTGATTGTGACTTTGTTCTCACAAACTCAGCACCATGGCAGGCCCGGGACTTGTGGCCAGGCTGCTTAACTGGTGTAGAGGATCACAAGGTCAGACTCTTCTACTTCTCTCAGGATTTATTTATGCTTTTCACAGTGTGTTGTAGAACAGGATATTCTAAGGGGGCTGATTGGTGAAATTGGAAGGAAATGGCCACTGTGGGGAGAAAGGCTGAGAAATGTTGGTCTAGTGCTGTTTCTGATGCTGACCTCTGGAATGCAAAGGTTGAAATCTACTGGTCTTTCCCTGGGTCTAACTCCTGGCCTGTGGATGATATGCAGGACTGATGCCAGTCTGTAGTGAGAAAAGGCTGACAGATGTGATTGTAGCCTTGCAGTCTTGTCACTTCCCCAACACTTCCCAATCTGTGATCTCTGAGGACGTGTATGCGCCAGTGACAGTTCAGCTCCTCACTCTCTCTTCCAGGGACAAAAGCTGTGAGGTGGCATTGTTGCTCCTCAGCCAGCAGGATCAGACATTGTATCTGCATTTTTCATCACAGACATTCTCAGGAAGAGGGCCAGAGTGATGGTACAGCAGGTAGGGCCTCCCCAGATTTGTCCCCAGAGCTCTGTCAGGAGTAATCCCTGAGTACAGAGCCAAGAATAAGCCCTGAGCACCACCAGATGTGGCTCCAAAATAAACCTCTCCTCCAAAAAGTTCTCGAAAAGAGTAACAATCAGTTAAATTGTTCATTTTGGCCAAGTTTACCAGACCCTGGATCTCCCAATACCCTGATGGTCTATGAAATTCCATTTGCATATCCTTGATTTTTTTTTTTTTTTTGAACTTAGAAACTACTCCTGGTGGACTCGAGGAACCTTATTTGATGCCAGAGATCAAACCCAGCTCAGCTCTGTGCAAAGCAAGTACCTTCCCCACTGTGCTATCACTCTGGCCCAAAATATCCTTGAGTTTTGAGGGATTGTACTTTTTCCTCGTGGTGCCATGCATTGGACCTGGGGCTTCAGAGATGTGAGGCAAGTGAGTCCCAGCTGAGGCTTCTCCCCAGACTCTGGCAGTGATCATTAACCTGTGATCTAACCATTCTACCCAGCACTCAGGGAAGGCTCTGGAGGTACATTTGGACCATGTGCTACTGTGGAAGCAGAGCGGCTGTTCCAGGGCCTGGCACCTGTCCTGAGAGAGCCATGGCAGCTCAGCAGGGTCTGGGTTAATGGGAGAACTCCTGTCTCATAACCCTTCACTCTCTTGCTCCCCCATTGTCAGTGAGATTGTCATGGGCTGCTGCACTGGGGGGGGGTTGGAGTGGGGGTTGAGGAAGACTAACAGGAAGTAGCAAGGTTGGGGCTTGGCAGTCTCATTAGCGGATGTCTGTTTTAGCCCCGGCTGTGTAGGACGGGTTCTAAATTTAGGCCATTCTCTTTCTCACTACTGAGAGGTGACTTGCCAACACCCAACAAAGTTTCGGTCATGTCCTCCAGGTCTGGGCCTCTGGGCAGTTCTGTTTCCTCTGGATGTCAGGATACAGCTGGCGGCAGAGTCCTCACCTGTGGATGGGGTCTTTGGAATTATCTTCTCCCTGGCCATCTTTGTAACCATCTTTGCTGGAAATCACGAGATTATGTTTAGCACCAAGAGAGAATTGAAAATAATGCAAGTTCCTTTTCCCAGGGTGGTAGCTGCCTCAGAGGACTTGTGGGGGAGATACCACAGCTTTGAGGGGCGAAGGAGAGAGGAGGGGAGGGGGAGGGGAGAGGGAAGGGGGAGAGAGAGAGGAGAGTGAGAAAGGGAGAGAGAGAGGACAGAAAGGAGAGAGAGATGTCTCCTATAAGGACCCTAGACCCTCTCACTCACTGGCAGTGGCACAGGGATCTACGCCGGCTTCCAAGCACCTGGCTGCATCCTCAGTACCTTTAGTGCCCTATTACATCAGATCAGAGGACCCATAACTTACATAGATGCTGCCCCTGGACATATTGCCTAAAGCACCCTTAGTTGCACCTGAATCAGTTACCTTCTCCTCTGGACCAGCCTCCTTCCTGCTTCCACCTGGAGGAAGCACTGTGCTATTTATTAGCCCTGTGGAACTACTCTGACCTCAGATATAGTCACAAGATGAGTATTTTAAAGTTCCAGCATGGATCCTTAGCTAGCAAATGGTACAGAAAAAGCTGCTGATTGATTTGCCTCTCCTGGGGCTTCATCTTTATTGTTTATGGGGAGCTTAGCCATATACCAGTGGCAGTGCAGGGGCCAGGTGGCATGGAGCAGTGCTTCCAAAGGCAGCCAGGAGCCTTGTGGTGAGTGCAGAGATAAAAGTGAAAGCCGAGACAGTGCTTAGATAGATAATCAGCAGTAATCCTGTTATCAGAGCCAGCGTGTAAGAAGACCTTATCCTAAGCCAAGTGTGTGCACAGTGTGCTCCACACTTGTGTGTGGAATTATGGAAGGTGTGTGAGTGGAATACCAGGGTGACAGTAAGCTGTGTAGCCAGCATACCCAGAGGCACACAATACCTGGGGCCACCTGGATGTTTCCTAATAGCTGATTGGTTCAGTCCCAACATGCTCCCAAGTCTGTGATTATGATTGTGCTTTGGAGCTTTTCTGACCCTTTGCTGGCAGGTAACTCACTGTGTGGTGGATCTGAGAGTCATCCCCTAGAGCCCCTTAAGACCACACAGACCTTTCTGAGAGGCTGTCCAACGAGAGCCATAGCCCGAAAATAAACAGCATTTCAGGAAGGTTGAGTCAGAGGTGTAACTGGAGGCTGGAGAGATTTTCTCAGGGTGATAAGGTCCTGGCACTCGGGGCTGTGAGCGGAGGCAGGCAGGCTGGCAGTGATTCCTACGGGGAAATGGGGCAGCTCCGAGACCCCTTCTCATTAGCAAGTCCCAGGACTGACTGGATTCTGTGAGGGCTGGGGCCTGTGTAGGAAACTGGGAACCCCAAGTTGCTGCTGTGGCCTGGGAAGTCAGGTGGAGGGGCATCGCCTTCCTGAGGGAATCCACAGGCACAGTGGCTGTGTCTGAGCTTGGGTCACAGATTCCTTTCAGGACTGTGAGTAGAGTCTTTGAGTCTGCAGCTCTGAAGGAACAACTTGGGGTGTGCTAAAAAAAAAAAAAAGGCAAAAAAAGGCAAGTGGAAAAGGAAGCAGTGATTTGTGGGGGCCTCTGCCCTGGTGACCTGTTTCTTGAGGCTGGAATCTCTCTGGCATAGCACCTCCATTTATTTCTCTTTCCTCTTTAGAGAATCTCCTCCTGCACTCAGGAAGTGGGAGTCAAGCGCTAGGGTGAAACAGTGGCCGACGTCAGTCTTCCATGGGGAAGGTTTCTTCCCGGTCCTTGTAACCTTTTTAATGGTGGTACTTATCACATTGCCATGTAATTATGTTTACATCTGCTTGTCTCTTACATCTGAGTGTTGGGCACTGTCTGATTTATTGTTAATGCTCACAGTTAGCAGTGCATGGAATACCATTACAGAATTTTAATTCATGGGGCAAAATCTGTAAAAACCAACCAACCTGTGCAATGCATAGGAGGCCCCAGAGATGCTTAGCATCACTGGCTATGAGGAAATAAATACACCCAGAGCCACACTGATGCTTCTCCTTGCACCTGTTACTAAGGCCTCTGGCAGATAGAGCAGGCATAAGAGACTGCTGAGGCTGTGGGGAAGAGTGTGCCTGCACTGTTGGCAGGGTCCATACTGGTGCATCCAAGTGGGGAATAGGAGGGTGTTGCTCCAAAAATAAAAAAATACAATGAATCCAACAATTCTGCTTCTGGGAATTTGTCCAAAGAAGACACACTGATGTGAAAAGATGATTATTACAGCATTATTCACAAAATAGCTAAGGTATGTGAGCAGCCTAACTTTCCATCCTTGTATGGGGCTGGAGCGCTAGTACAGTGGAGAGGGCACTTGTCTTGCATGTGGCTGACCCCGTTCAATCCTCAGAATCCTCTATAGTTGCCTGAGCACCACCAGGAGTAATTCCTGAATGGGGAGCTAGGAGTTAGCCCTGAGCATCACTGGATATGGCCCCAAACCAAAAACAAACAACTGGAAGTTGTCACATGCACACACAGGCATGCTGGCACTATTTAGCCATAGCCATTTGCCATGACTTGATAGGATTTTGAGGGCATTATCTCAGAGGATTAGGTCAGACAGAGACAAATACCAGATGATTTCACTTCCGTGAGAATCCAAACAAACCAACCCAGCTAGAGATATAGAGCCTAGTTGATGGCTGTTATCCAAGAGGGGGGTAGTAAAGGAAGTGGATTAAGAGGGTCCAACCATTATAAAATAGTCTCAGTGGAATGGTAGCATGGCATGATGGGTAGCAATGACATGTTGCATCAGTGAAAGTTGCTAAGTCATAAGGAAATCTTGGTTGGTACATAGCTGGATGATAACTAGCCCATGTCTCGCAGGGTTGATGGCTGCAGAGCAGACAAGCATCATGGCTGTTCTATGATCTCTGCAAACAGGGTCATTGTGTTCCTGGAATTATGCCAGTCAGACCTTAAAAAAAGGCACCATTCTGGAAAGATGTTGGTTTGCTCTCCCAACTGAATTTTGAAGCAAGTCTTAAAATGTGATAGTGAGTGAGAGAGAGAGATCTGTTTTTTCTTTCTTTCTTTTTTTTTTTTTTTTTGTTTTTGGGTCACACCCGGCAGCACTCGGGTTACTTCTGGCTCTGTGCTCAGAAATGGTTCCTGGCAGGCATGGAGAACCATATTCTGGGATTCAAACCACTGTCTATCCTGGATCTATCCTTGCTGTGTGCAAGGCAAACACCCTACCACTATGCTATCTCTCTGGCCCGAGGGATCTGATTTTCTTTTTTTTTTTTTTTTTTTTTTTTTGGTTTTTGGGTCACACCTGGCAGTGCTCAGGGGTTATTCCTGGCTCCAGGCTCAGAAATTGCTCCTGGCAGGCACAGGGGACCATATGGGGCGCCGGGATTCGAACCGATGACCTCCTGCATGAAAGGCAAACGCCTTACCTCCATGCTATCTCTCCGGCCCCTTGCTATCTCTCCGGCCCCGAGGGATCTGATTTTCAATGACACTTTTTTCAGTTACTGACCCTGGCAGTGGCTCAGTGGTTTGTTAATGCAGCTTTTCTTAGATATAAGCCTACTGGAAGATGTCCTAAGCCCATTAGGAAGCATATTTGTTATCTGTAGGAGTGATTCTTGAGTGCAGAGCCAGAAATGACCCCTACCATGTGGGACCTCCCCACTAAAAAAAAAAAAGCTTTTAGGTGTAGACAAACTGCTCCTTGGCTCTAAATGGGTCTTGTTAGCTTTTGACCAGGAGTTGGCATTCTTGTCAGTCTGATTGCTTTGAGCCTGCAAATAAAGGAACATGGTCAAGCTCATTCTTACATACCATAGAGACCATATGGTTGGCAGAGGCTATGGCATTCGCTACTTGGTCCCTATAGGAAATGTTTGCTAACCCGTGGAGCCACTGGTTTCTATGTAGGTGTGTAGCGCCTAAGATTTTCCATTCATTTGGCTCAGGCACATGGTGAACATGAGTGCTTTCTCAAACTGATCAGCCACAGCACCCCCATCTGCATTCCTGTCCGGTGATGGATCCTGCATTGTCCTTTGCAGTGTTGTTAACTGTTAAAAACTTGCTTTATAAGTACTGCACAACTCAGACTGGTATGCCCTGAGGATGCTGCATGTGTCTTACCCATAAAGAACAGGCCGGCTGAGTTGGAAGGAGTGTGCAGGCAGAGATAATCGCCAGTCTGCTTCTCTACTCGGAGAACATTCTGGGTCTGGTTACAGGTACATCTTGAAGGAGAAGTGGGTTGAGGGACTTGGTACTCTGGCATTAAACTTCGGTGAGTCATACTAGGAATCAAACTGGGGACTTTTGCTTACAAGCCTGTATGTTAGCTCACAGGGTTCACTGAGCTAGTGTGGTGCTTTGTATGCAAGAGTCCTGGGTTTGAGCCCCATACCTGTACCGATTTCTTGAGCACTGTTGCGAGTGTCCCCTGAGCACCAAAATTAAATAACTTCCAAGCACTGCTGAAGCACCAAGGGATAAAAATGAATGTCTTATGTTGGCAGATGCAGAGTACTGCCCAGTCACCAGACAGGCTATTCTGGTTTCCTTGGGACCTCTCCCACTCCGGTGACGGCCATGTAAGGGTTAGTGTGGGCAGGTTGTACATCCATTCCTAGTCTTCTTCAGCTTTTCATCTCAGGCAGGTCTGAACAGGACTAGGGAGCTGATTAAAGGAAGGCCAGAGAGCAAATGAGCCCTGCATTTAATGAAGTGGATTTTTAATGCTCTTGGGAGAGGACACTGGGCATATTAGCCTTTGTCCTTCTCTGTACTCATTCTTGGGCC
The DNA here is from genome assembly GCF_024139225.1 of Suncus etruscus. Lineage (NCBI taxonomy): Eukaryota > Metazoa > Chordata > Mammalia > Eulipotyphla > Soricidae > Suncus > Suncus etruscus. The sequence continues at coordinate 9,674,565 of NC_064858.1, read as the reverse complement.
CCAAGGTCTGGAAGTCTACTCGTGTCTCCCCTAAGAGACAGGAGTTGGTATTGATTCTAGGTTCCAAGTTGGGTTTCTGGTGTGCATTTCTGTGGGTGGTGTTACCAAGAGAGGGGAGGACAGTGGGTCCTGGATCTGAAGTTTCGGCTAGTGCCAAGGCTCTCAGAATGGTCAGGGCTGGGTTGGAAGGGTCTGTCAGTACTGGTGGTCACCAGCCTCTACTGCCTAGGCAGCCCCACAGAGGATACATTGAAGCCCCTGGCTTGTACGACTGGGGATGGGTTCATTAGAGCTTGGATAATCTCTGTCCCACCTTCAGGCCTTTATAACTGTGTGTGCCAGCCTGGCAGGTTGGTACCAACGACCGTCGAGAGGCTTGATTTGGGTTCTGCAAGTCTTGCTTGTTCCATGGCACACATGTGCCTCACTGGTCCCACTGTTATCCAGGTAGGTGGTAGAGGGCCTGGTGATGAGGCAGGGATTTTATTTGCCTTTTGTGTGTGCAAGTGACATTTGTGTACTGTTGTTCATATGGTTGGCTCATTGTGCTTTGCTTTAATCATGACTTATCACAAGGAGGAAGTTTGCTTAGATCAAGTACTGCAGACCCTAGTGTCTGCCTCTGGGGCTCCAGGAGGAGCAGAGCAACCTTTTCACACACCTTCAGAGCTCTGCCTAGGGATGGTCTGGATCTGGGTTCTGGTCTTCTCACCCAGCTGAGGTTCTGGTCAGATCATCAGGTTAGACTTGGGAACATACTCTTCCTCATACTCAGTACCATCATACTGAACTGGAGGTCTTCGTCAGAGTGTTGGTCAATCTGTTTAGTAGTTAAAATGAGCCAGAGGAACTCAGCTTTAATTGGTGTGAGGCCAGGCAGCTCCTCCCCTTGAAGACAGGAAGTGGGCACTGGGATTTCATCGTGCTGCCACCCTTCTCCTGTGAGGCCTGACTGAGCACGCGCTGCCTTTGCTCCGGTAATGCCTCAAACGGATGTGGGTTCTTAAAATTTCTGATGAGAATGATTTTCTTTACATTGTAAAGATTTAATACAAACTCCAAGGAATTCTGTCATCTTGGCCTTCCTGCCTTCCTCCCCCTCTCTTAAGAGTAGGTTGTACCCTACCTCAGCTTCTGCTTGTGCTCCTGTTGCTGTGTTTATATGTGCGGCAACAGTTGTGAAACTTAATTCTCATTTATTTCTTCCATTTCTCTTTCAGTATCCTGGGTCATGAAACTTAATCCACAACAAGCTCCGTTATATGTGAGTAAATAATGAAATTTCTTTTTATTTTGTAACTGATGTTGGCTGACTGTTATATGGATGTTTGTTAAATAAGGGTACAATCATGTCTGAGTCTCAGAAGATTTTTCTTCTGAGAAAAACCCAAGCCTGTAAAGAGGCCTCAGGGATTATACCCTCAATTTTTTTTTCTTCTCTCTCTTTTTTTTTTTTTGAGCCACAACTGGTGGTGCTCAGGGGTTACTCCTGGCTTTGTGCTCATAAATCGCTCCTGGCAGGCTAGGGGGACCATATGGGATGCAGGGAATCGAACCTTGGTCTGTCCTGGGTCTGCTGCATGCAAGGCAAATGCCCTACTGCTGTGCTATCACTCTGTCCCACATCCCCAATTCTTGACCAGCCAGGATGGTGCTTCAATGCAAGGTTAGAAGGATGCAACACTGCTTTGTGTCCTGGGGTCAGTTCTGGTGATGGAGGGGGTGTGCAGTGCTAGGGATCCTCTGTATTCTCTCCAGGGCCCCATCAGTGGAATCTTTAACCGTCAGCACATGAATTTATCACATAGTCTAATTTATCACATGGTCTTTTTGGATGTTCCATTGGTCCAGTCAATTGCCAGCTTCACTCATGTCTATATTCCAGATCAGGCCCAGTGGGTTTACCTTGTGCCTGCACTTCTTTCCCAACCCAGAGAGTCCTTTGGCTGCTATTGCACTGAGATTTACCCCAGCTTATTGCTAGGTGGCGCTGTGTCACTGGCTACAGTCTGACTTTAGGGCTATTGAGGGATGGTGTCAATCTTCTCATCAGGTGAGATGGGGGATGAATGAAAAGAGTTTCTCAAGGTTGGAGAAAATTTTTTTTTTTTTTTGGTTTTTGGGCCACACCCTGTGCCGCTCAGGGGTTACTCCTGGCTATGCGCTCAGAAGTTGCTCCTGGCTTCTTGGGGGATCATATGGGACACTGGGGGATCGAACCGCGGTCCGTCCTAGGCTAGCGCAGGCAAGGCAGGCACCTTACCTCCAGCGCTACCGCCCGGCCCCAAGGTTGGAGAAATTAAGGTCGTGGTGATAGTGTTAAGAATGTCATGGGCCCGGGAGAGATAGCACAGCGGCATTTGCCTTGCAAGCAGCGGATCCAGGACCAAAGGTGGTTGGTTCGAATCCCGGTGTCCCATATGGTCCCCCGTGCCTGTCAGGAGTTATTTCTGAGCAGACAGCCAGGAGTAACCCCTGAGCACCGCCGGGTGTGACCCAAAAAACAAAACAAAACAAAAAAAGAATGTCATGGGCCCGAAGAGATAGTACAGTGCTGTTTGCCTTGCAAGCAGCCGATCCAGGACCAAAGGTGGTTGGTTCAAATCCCGGTGTCCCATATGGTCCCCCGTGCCTGCCAGGAGCTATTTCTGAGCAGACAGCCAGGAGTAACCCCTGAGCACCGCCAGGTGTGACCCAAAAAAAAAAAAAAATGTCAGCTGGGGGGCCAGAGTGGTAGTACAAGTGGTAAGGCATCTGCCTTGCCCGTGCTAGCCTAGGATGGACCTTGATTTGATCCCCTGGCTTCCCATATGGTCCCCCAAGCTAGGAGCAATTTCTGAGTGCATAGCCAGGAGTAACCCCTGAGTGTTACTGGGTGTGGCCCAAAAACCAAACACACACACACACACACACACACACACACACACACACACACACACACACACACACAAAAGAATGTCAGCTGGGTTGGAGTAGTCAGAAGTACCTGCTTGGGGCTGGGGCTGAAGCCATAGTACAGCAGGCAGGGCGGTTGCTTTGGATGCATCCCTCAAACCCCATATGGGCTGCACTATGCAGTGCTCAGGACTGTGTGCTCAAGGATCACTCTTGATGGTGCTGGGGGATGCCAGGTGCCAGGTAAACACCCTACCTGATAGACTGTTGCTTTGGCTCCCAGCTAGATTCATTTACTAGTACTTGGCTTTGCTTCAGTTTAGCCCCTGAAGGTTTTTGATGAAGGACCAAGTATTTAAATGGTTGTAGTAGGTGGAATAGGAGCATCAGCTATATGTATATTTTCCTTCCAGGACCTATGTATCCCTCTGTCCTGTGGCTCAGGTCAGAGAGACATGGTGGATGTTCTGCTGCTGGCTTTTTTTTAATGGGACGCTGGGGGATTGAGCCGTGGTCCGTCCTAGTCAGCGAGTGCAAGGCAAACACCCTACCACTTGCGCCACCACTCCGGCCCCACTGCTGCTGGCTTTGAAAGTGGCTTGAGTTGTTGACAGTAGCCAAGAGGGATATTATTTTTCTATATCCTTATGTGTGGCTCAGAGTTGTCTCAGGTGTTCTTTTGTTCTTGTTTTTTGAATCACACCTGGCGGTGCTCTTGGGGATACTCCCAGCCCTCTGCTTGGGTGTCATATTGGGCAGTGCTAAGGGGACCCTGTGGTGCCAGGAATTGAACTTGGGTCTCTTGCATGTACAGCCTGCACTCAGTATGCCAAGTGTGTCTCTTGGCCCCTGTCTCAGATCTCTAGCCTCCAGATACGTTTGTGTGGTTCTTTTTTTTTTTTGGTTTTTGGTTTTTGTGTCACACCCGGCAGCGCTCAGGAGTTCCTCCTGGCTCTATGCTCAGAAATCGCTCCTGGCAGGCTCGGGGAACCATATGGGATGCCTGGATTCAAACCATTGTCCTTCTGCATGCAAGCCAAACGCCTTACTCTCCGGCACAAGTTTGTGTGGTTCTAAGGCCTTTAGCTGTCACTGCAATACTCCTATTAGTAGCTACTCCAGTAGTAGCTTGGGAAATTGAATTGTGATGGTATGGAGGATAATTTCTTTTTTTTTTTTTTTTGGTTTTTGGGCCACACCCGTTTGATACTCAGGGGTTACTCCTAGCTATGAGCTCAGAAGTCGCTCCTGGCTTGGGGGACCTTATGGGACACCGGGGGATCGAACCACGGTCCGTCCTAGGCTAGCGCTGGCAAGGCAGACACCTTACCTTTAGCGCCACCGCCCGGCCCCAGGAGGATAATTTCTTGCCAGGCTGAAACTGAGCAGGTAGAGTTAACAGAGCTTGTAACTGTTAGCTCTGCACTTTATGCCAGAACTCTCAGAAACAAGGTAAGTGGCACTGCACTTAGCAGTGAGAATTATCGTCTGCCGATATTTCTGGGCTTAGCTATAAAGCCCTTGCAACACATATTGCGTTTTTAAAATGCTCCATTCTGTTAGGGGGTAGGTTCCTTAGGCATAGTTTTCTCGCCTAAGTCTGTGCTGCTCCTGCTGTTATGTATTGGATCGAGCAGGTTTCTGCTGAAGATGACTTTAAGCTTCAGCACACACACAGGTGGGCTGTACCCAGAAAAAGGGATCAGGTCTGCTTTCCTTCTTTCTGCAAACTTGACAGCGGTGCACAGGCTAGTGAACCCTCATACTTTAATGAAAACAAGTTCAAGTTGACAAGTTACCTGCTACTGTTTTACCTTTGCTCATTTTTTAGTGACATTTAGACACACTCATGGGTCATCTCTGCTTTACATATATTTTATTTTATATTTTGGCTGCATCCAGCAGCACACAGGGATTACTCCTAGCTCTGCACTCAGAAATCACTCCTGGCCAGCTCGGGGGACCAAATGGGATACAGGGATCAAACCTGAGTCAGTTCGGTTTGGCAGTGCGCGAGGCCAACACCCTACTGCTGTGCTATCGCTTTGGCCCCTACATGTTTTTTAAAAGTGAACTGAAAGTTGTAGGCATTATACTTTGTTTTCCTGCAGTATTTTAGCAGATACTTTCCAAGAACCAGACTGTATCTGTCATAACCCTGGGACCATGGACAAAACCAGAATTGTGGACAGAGCCATAGAATAGTGGGTTTTCGTTTTGTATGCAGCCAACCTTGGTTTGGTCTCTGACACCCCATATGGTTCCTCAAGCACCAGAAGTAATTCCTGAGTGCAGAGTCAGTAGTAACTCCTGAGCATCACCAGATGTGGCCCCCAATCAAAAAACAAAGAAACAAAATCCAGAAATTGTAATACTGATAGAATCCTCTTCAGTTTGACCAGGCCCAGAGTCTCCGGAAATGCATAGTTCTCTCTTTAGGGGTACATAGCAGCCAGTATTGCCCTTTCACCTGTTAACTCCTAACTATTCCTGGACGGTTGGCAGAGCTTAGGCCAGCCAGTACGGTCATAGCAGGTAGGTCTGAATGCTTGTGTGTACCTGAGTGTGCTGGTGCTAGGGTCACAGACACAGGATGTGCTCCTTGGCGGAGTGTAGGATACATCCTTGCCTGGTGGTTGAAGATGAGTTTGTTCCCGTGGGCCCAGTTGGTTTTGAATTTGCATCCTTAATATCTGTCTGGAGTAACTGGGTAATTTCTAGAAGGTGCACCGTTGCTGTCTTTCCCTTTGTTGCCTCTGGTTTGGAAGTATATCTCTGATTCAGGGATATGTGTGCCTGTGAGTTCTGCTAGGGGAAAATGGTCTCTATGGTCTGTGGCCATAGAGAGCTTCAGGTGAGCAGCTAAGGCCTGTGGTTTGAACAGGGAAATATTAGCCTTTGGGGATATATGAAGTTTGCTGAGCAGTGTCATTTTCAAGGAAGCTGGAATAGCCATACTCAGTATGTACCACAGTGGCACTCACTGAACATTTGTGGAGCATGAATGAAAGACAATTTACATACAGATACTTAGTTTTCAGTAAAATTTTCTTTTATTTGTTTCTGTGTTTGGGTGCTGGGGGTAGAATCCAAGGCCTAATACACGCAGAGCACAGGCTGTACCACTCTGCTGCTTCCCTTAACCTTCATTCTCTTCTTTCTCAGAGGACTCAGGGCCTCTTTTCCAAGTGCTCATGTGTTTCCCAAGTTTCCTGCTTAGTTTCCTATGTGTGGGCCCTGGAACCTAGTGACACCATCTTTGTTTTGAAGTACAGCCGACAGGAAATGTGCTCAGCGACATTTGTTGTGTAGTGACTTTCTGGCTTTAGAGAAGCGCGCACAGCACCCTCAGGAGAGGGCTGATGGTTTATATTAGCACTGAACTGAGTCCAGCAGTTTATTCAGTTCATTAGCAAAGTGAAAAGGCTGCTGGTAAGAGGCACCTGGATCTCTGGAGTCCTAAAGTGTACCCTGAGGCCTTGTGGATTTATAGTCCAGTAACAGAAAACCTCGTGACTTCAAATATTTTGCCACTTATTTTTTCCTGTTTGCAGAGCCCCCTGCCTATCAAGACAAAGCTGTTGGTCTTTTCCAGAGGAGTCTGAGATGAGGGGTGCTGGCAGGGTTGGAGGAGAAGGCCAAGCCCCAAAGAGAAGCTGCAGTACAATGGGCGCCTCCCCACCCAGCCTAGCAACCCCACAGCTGTCACTGGCAACAGTAAACAAATCCTCCTCCAGACTGACTGCTGGGAAGGAAGAGTCCTTAAAACTTGAGAAGGGTCAGGGGATGAGGAGAGGAGGAGAAAGGAGAATAAGAAAGTTTCTCTGCCTGCCCCTTCTCACAGCTCAGGCTAGTTCTGGAAGAGATCTGGCCAGACAAGAGTGAAGCTCTCCTAGGGCCAAGGGCTACGGTATCATGTGTTTGATAAGGACCCAGATCAATCACAGGCTGCTCATGGCAGTCACGTCCTTTCTCCTTCCCTGACAGGGCTAATCTGGAGACAAGATTAGGATGAAGCATGGCAATTAGGGTTTCCATGAAACCTCCTGAAACTGCCTGAAACTCATGAAACTGCCTCCTTGGCCAGTCCTTTGGGAGAGAAAAGGCAGAGTTTGGAAGAGGTGAGGGAGAGGCCTGCAATTTGCGGGTACATAACTCTCTGCAGGCAAAGCCTACAGAGAGCAGTATGGATCGAGGGCAGGCTCTTGGGTGGTGTAGTCAGAGATGCTAAGTGTAGTGAAGTAGCCCCCCTTCCCCTGGAGGATCTGTTAGGGAAGGGTTAGGCTGGCCAAGGGCTGTAGACATTTTAAGACTAGTTTAGTTACTTGAAATCCCTATGAAGGGAAAAAGTTCAAGTATACGCTTTCAAATATGTGACTTACTTCCTCTGCAGAGCCGATGAGAGTTATCCCTAGAACTATGAGTCAGCTGCTTCTCTTTGTCCTTGGCCTGTTGGCAGGGTGGGTGTTCTGCAAGGCCCTGCCCTTGTGACACACCACTTGGGGCTCTTGGACACTCCTTGGATGGTTATAAGACACTGACACCCTTTGCTGGTTTCCCAAGTGTTAGGGGCAGTAGTTCATTGTGGTGACACTTCTCCAGTATGCATGGCTGCCACAAATGCTAATGCTGAGGATTCATGGCAGTGAGTGATGGTGCTATCTAAAACCAGGGGATACTTGGGGTTCGTTTCTTAGATACTGGTTTATATGTGTGTGTGTGTGTTTGTGTTTGTGTATGTATATGTGTATGTGTGTGTATTCTTAGACATTTATGACATTATAAACTTGTCCTGTATTCCCAAGATGTGGTTCATTGAACTAAGCTCTAGGTTTTCTTTAGGACAGCCACAGCCCTACACATTGCCCCTCCAGATTGCATATTCCTCACAACTAGGAAGACACTGTCAGTGAGATGTGATTCTGCCCTGGTACATGTGCCAAGGTTTCATTGGGGGACAATTAACCATGACCTGCCATATGTTTGGGATGAAACCCACAATTATTAGATTTTCAAGGGGAAGAGTGATTTCAATTACAGACCAAATTTCCAGAACCCCTGCAGGTCTGGTTTTCCATGCCCTTTCTCGGTTTCCTTGACTGTTGGGTGTTTCTGCACATGAGGATTGTGGGAGGATGCAGATAACCCGATGGTAGAGAATGTCCTAAGGAAAATGACTATACCTATTAGGATGGGCTATTCCTTCCTGAGCAAGGCAAATGGGAGGGCACCAGTGTTGTTTGAGGACTTCCTCTGAGCAGGGTGCTCGCTTGGGACTTCCTTCCTCACCCCTGACTTATCGTCACAACATATAAATCAGGTTTGGTTAATTTAGTTAGGGAGGTGAAGATCCCATAGTGGGATGAACTTGTCTATGGCCACATGGCTGTATTGGGCCTTGGATTCAGATCTTCTGAATTTGGTAAAGGAACATGTCTGCTGGGAAGTGACATTTCCTGCCACCTCTTTGTGGCCTCTAACTTCTGTGAAGCCTTGACCTTTTGGCAGCAGGTACTGTGTGTGTATGATGAGAACAGATCGTGGCAAGAGCACAGAGGAATAGTGCTCTGGAAGATGATCAGTTAGATTCCTTGTTGGAACCTTTCTTTTGCTGCTGATGCAGTTGGCTGTGTGTGTGTGCCCATGCATGGGTAAATATGCATGTATGCCTATTTTTTCAAATTAGGTTATTGTGTCCTTCAGATAAGTAATCAGAGAGGTGAGATTCTTATATTGTGTTGCCAGTCATCATAGTGCACAATTCACAATAGCCAGGAGTTGGAAATAGCCCAAGTGCTTATCAACAGAAGAGGGATAAAAGAGATATAATCTTCAAGGCCGAGTAATATTTGAAGGAGTAAGGTGTTTGCTTGCACACAACTAACCTGGTTTTGATCCCTAGCACTCTATTAAGGTTCCTTGAGCCTGCTAGAACTAATCATTGAACACAGTTAGGAGTACGCCCTGAACACTACCAGAAGTCCCCTCTATTACCCCAAAAAGAAGACAAAAGCAAAAGTGAATCCTGCCACTAAGTGACTATGTGAATGTGAGTGTGTCCTTCTCTGTGAGGATCAGGAGGAGAAAAGGGAACTGTGTGATTTCACTCATGCAGCAAGTAAGATACACAGCTGCATAGTCTGTAGGAGTGGTGACCAGATGGGGAAAGGGACCAGTGAATAAAGGGTTGGATGGTTGAAGGGTGAAAGATGGAAATTGAACTTTTGATTGGTATGTCAAGATGTTTCTCAGTAACTGTGTATCTGGAATTTACATGATGCTAGAAAGAAAAGGTAATTGGAATGACCATCAAATGATTAAATGGCCACAAAACTCAATTTGCCATGGTTGCTATTCCTCTGTTACCTCATCGTAGAGAAGAGGACCTGTTGGAAAGAGCAGCGGTACATTGTCTGGGAGAAGTTTTGTAGTGGAAGAGGAAGTAACCTGGCCGTGCTTATCATTTGGCCGTCAGGTTGTATTGGTTCCTGCAAGTACAGCTCTATCAGCTGTCTGATCTCCTAAACGAACTACCTGCTCCAGCCTTAACAATGAAAGTCTGCACAGCTGGTAACTGAGTGGCCTGTCCCTGCCAGATCTGAGGGCTGGGTATAAATAAGCCATTTTGTTGATAGTACCAGAAGAAATAAGGAAGTCAAGTGTTCCTTATTGTCACGCTTACTAGTTGTATGAAGAAGGAACTTTAGTTTCTTTTTGTTGGACATTTTGTTTTATTGGACCACACCCGGTGGCGCTCAGGGGCTACTCCTGGCTTTCTGCTCAGAAATTGCTCCTGGCAGGCATTGGGGGGGGGGGGAGTGGACACACACACACACACACACACACACACACACACACACACACACTGGGGAAACACACACACATTGGAAGGGGAGTGGGGAAACACACACACACACACACATTGGGGGGGAGTGGGGAAACACACAGACATTAGGCGGGAGTGGGGAAACACACACATGGGGGGAGTGGGGAAACACACATTGGGGGGAGTGGAGAAACACACACACATTGGGGGGGAGTGGGGAAACACACACACACACACACACACACACACACACACACACACACATACACACACACGATGCCGGGATTCGAACCACCCTTGTTCCTGGGTTGGCGCTTGCAAGGTACCACTATGCTATCTCTTTGGCACCTTTTTGTTGGACTTTGAGATCTGTGTCTGGGCTTGAGATAAGCGCAGTGGGGAGGGTGCTTGCCCTATACAATGTTGACCTAGCTTCTATCCCTGGTATCCCATATGGTCTCCTGAACACCACAAGGAGTAAATTTTTTTTTTTTTTTTTGGCCACACCAGCTGCACTCAGTGGTTACTCCTGGCTCTGCACTCAGAAATTCCTTGCAGGCTTGGGGGACCATATGGGATGCCTGGGATCGAATTCAGTTGACTGCATGTGCATGCATGCCCTGCCCGCTCTGCTATTGCTCCTGCCCCCAGGAGTAATTCTTTTGTTTGTTTGTTTGTTTTTGGGCCACACCCAGTAGCACCAGGGGTTACTCCTGGTTCTCTGCTCAGAAATTGCTCCTGGCAGGATTGGGGGACCATATGGGATGCCCAGATTTGAACCACCGTTGGTCCTGGGTCGGCTGCTTGCAAGGCAAACACCCTACCTCTGTGCTATCTCTCCGGCTGCAGGAGTAATTCTTGAGTGCAGAGTCCTGAGTAAGTACCACTGAGTGTGGCTCCCAAACAACAGCAACAACAGCAACAACAGTCACCACCACCACCACTACCACAACCAGTTTCTGAGGGCTCCTGAGGTCACTGGGTTTGCTTTCGCTGGCAGCATTTTCTTACTTTCCCGTGGTGCTTTGGGAGCAGGTGGAGCTGTGTTGTCAGACATTTCTGGCTTCTGAGAGGATGTATTCACAATGATTTGCTTTTCTGCATCTGCATGGCCTCATGCATTTCCACTCAGTTTTGTGGGAAGACTCTGGCTGCTTCGAAGACTAAGCTGTCGAGCTTGCTTGGGCCCTTCTGTCCACTTCACAGTGTTTGTGAAATTCTGCTGGGCCAGAGCCGGATTCATCTGATGAAAGAGTAGAGTCGAAAGGAGTTGGGATAGGAGCAGCTTTGCTATTAGAGTGCGTAAGAGTTAGGTGTGCTCAACCCCCTGTTCTCTGGGAGGCACCCAGGGGCAGGAGGTGTGCTGCTCCAACTGCCTCCATTCCTCATACCCGTTCTGCCTGCACTTCAACCTGTATCCTACCCTGTTGCAAAGGGAGTGTCTCTCTAAGAGCTGGCCTGATTATCATGACTGCAGAAAGTTGTGAAACATTTGTGTGTGAGAGAGAGAGGCTGGGTTTTATTTATTCATTTATTTCTTAAGCCACCAGCCACACGCTGCCCAATTTAGCCTTGCTGTGGAACAAGAATAGTTTGTGAGGCAGGATGGAAACTCCACCATAGTACTCAGAATTCTTGGATCAAAAACTGAAACCAAAAAACTTATACTAAAAAAACAAAAAGTCCCTATATTCTTAGAATTTTAGAAACCTTTTCTTTATGTGGGCTAGTTCCCGTTCAGGGCCTCCACCCCAAGTGATTCCTAGATTTCCTCTTATGGGATTCCTGCTGCCCCTGGAGGTTCAGGGATCTTCTCCCTGGGAGAGTCTTGGCCTGCCTGGGGAACCCAGAGTGCCCCTTGCTGCTTGGGACACTAGGAGTCAGGGCCTCTTCCTGAGCTCTGCAGCCCCCTTGCTGGCTGCCTTGTAGGTAGATGGTAGCTGCAGTATCCTTCTTACCCTGCTGGCATCCCTTAGGCCCTGTTCTTCACTGCTGGCTGGGTGCTTGCTTGCTTGTGGGCTAGAGTGTGGCTGGCTGTGGCACCCACACCAAGCCCACGTGCATTGGCTTCTCTGATCAGGTGCCTGGGCCAGACCAGCGAGGAAGTGCCTGTTCCACGCAGTGTCCACCAGGCTTCTTTCTCTCTAGGGTCTGTGAGGGGACAGAGGGAAAAGTGCTGTTTGACCTTTTAGAATAATATCATTTTTATTTGAATAAAAAAGGAGAGAGGCTACCACAGTAAACCGTGAACTATATACACAGTGATCTTTGTTGGCCTCATGCGATGACGGTGCTTTTGTCTTGGTGTTTTGTTCCTTTCTCTGTAACTGTGTCTGTTTCTCTGTCTCTGTTATTCATTTTTTCTGGAGAAAGAAACCACCTTGGCCAGTAAGACATATTCCTTAGTCTTGGCTTTCTAGTGATTTGCTGTTACTGTGTGTGCCTGGATCAATTGCCATGAGGAATTAGGTTTTTGCTTGTGTCTTTGATTTTTGGGTCTTAGCCTGCGGTAGTCAGGGATTTGGGCTCTAGCAGGCCTCCTGGCAGGGGTTGCGAGGTCCTATGGGGTGTCAGGGATTGAACTCAGGTCAGCAGTATGCAAGGCCTTGCTGCTGCATGATTATTCTTGCTCTGGAATTGTGTTCATTTTTGGTGACCAACAGGCCTGCTGGCCTAACATATCTCTAGCATCCAAACCGCAGTCATTCACCTATTTTGCCCCATGGTGACATGGGCTGCTCCCCAGTGCAGGTAGGCCTGTGTGTTGTTCCAACCCCAGCCTTGTGAGCAAGTGCCCTTTCTCGTGGCACCAAGGATGCATCAAACCCCAGTTGACATCACTAGAAAGCTTTAACAGCCTTTCCCCAAGGTTCCCACCCAAACTAACTTGCACTCGAGCAATGAACTGTGCTCAAGGCCAGAGGGTGGCCAGAGGTTGGTAAGGATTAGCTTCCCCAAGTAGGCCCATGCTGCTGGGAGCCCTGCAGGAGGCCTCCATTCCCTCAAGCTCCTTTCTTGGTACACCTCCATGGCCTGCCTTGCTTTTCCTGTGGGAACTCTCCTCTGCTTTCTATTTCTCCCCTTTCTGACCTTTAGTCTTTAATGGGCTGGTTGTTGTGGTGGTTTAAAACAAAGCTTCGGAGCGTTTGCCAACTTCATTGGTCTCAGAAACTCCTACGGGGGTTGGTCCCCAGTGCTGGGTACTATGATGAGCTCCGAGCTGGCAGGAGAGGGCACAGTGGACAGACACTCTTAGTGCCATGAAACTCCATTCTTCTACCCTGGGGATACATCTCATGGATGCAGATGAGAGTCGGATGTGGTAAAAAATAATTAAAGACAGAGGAGCTTAGTGGATATATTATATTTGTTGTTAACATAATTTATTTAGTTGTAACCCTCTATCATTTAATATTTAATGATAGCTGTCTTTAACAGGCTTGCAGCCTTTCTGAAAACAATGACCCATTCTCAGCCTCTCTCAGCCAGCTTCACTGTACCGTGAATTCCCTTCACTGCCACGGTCCCTCTTCAAGCTCTAGGGCCGAGGCTGGGTCTTGGGCTGAAGCACATGCCCAGTGCTTCATTGACTCTGTAGTGCCACACAGACCAATGCCCAAGCACTGCCCTGTGGCTCAGCCTTACTAGAAAGGGTCTCTGTACTCCAGCTGGGGAACTTCTTTTTTTTTTTTTTTTTTTTGGTTTTGGGCCACACCCGGCGGTGCTCAGGGGTTACTCCTGGCTGTCTGCTCAGAAATAGTTCCTGGCAGGCACGGGGGACCATATGGGACACTGGGATTCGAACCAACCACCTTAGGTACTGGATCGGCTGCTTGCAAGGCAAACACCGCTGTACTATTTCTCCGGGCCCTGGGGAACTTCTTGATTGAAATTCAGCCTGATGTCCTGGTACCGAGACCTCAGTGCTCCTGTCTTTGACTAATATTGTTCTTCTGTCCCTTCGTGTACCCCCAGCCCCTCCAAAAAGGAAAGTGCCATACGGAGCTAGTGTCTCGGGTCTGTAAGATCTTCTGGCCGTTTCTGTGTCTCTGTTGTGTGGAGATAAAATCCACTCTGGAAATGGAAAGTGTGGTTTTTTTTTTGTTTTTTTTGTTTTTTTTTTTTTTTGGTTTTGGTTTTGGGTCACATCTGGCAGAGCTCTGAGGTTACTCCTGACTCTATGGTTAGAAATTGCTCCTTGAGGGGCCGGGCGGTGGCGCTGGAGGTAAGGTGCCTGCCTTGCCTGCGCTAGCCTAGGACGGACCGCAGTTCGATCCCCCGGCGTCCCATATGGTCCCCCAAGAAGCCAGGAGCAACTTCTGAGTGCATAGCCAGGAGTAACCCCTGAGCATCACAGGGTGTGGCCCAAAAACCAAAAAAAAAAAAAAAAAAAAAAAAAAGAAATTGCTCCTGGCAGGCCCAGGGGACCATATAGGATGCTGGGATTCGATCCACTGTCTTTCTGCATGCAAGGCAAACTCCCTACCTCCATGCTATCTCTCCGACCCTGGAAAAGTGTTTTGAGTTTACTTCCAAAGGCCACAGTTTTACCTGGGTCAAGTGGGTGGGACTTGAGTGTCCTGCTCTCAGGTGGTATTAGCTCAGTGCCCCAGGAAAGGGCCTCCTCCCTGCTATGCTGTAGGCATTTTTAGTCTGTAGTTGGCCAGGCTAATGAGTAGGAGACATATGATGAGCTTCAGCTTTCTAGAAAATACCTCCAAGACTAGGCCTTTGATGCAGCCTTGGGCAGAAACCTGAACAGTGCCCAACCAGGAGTCTGTTTTGCTGACTGGGACATTGCATGTCCCTGGGTGGGGATGCTCTGGAACATCCCAGGTCAGCAGTTCGTTGGGGACAGCCTCTTTTGTGTGTTTTGGTCCAGTACATGCTGCCGTAGGCAGGTTTGCATGCCAGCCACGTGTGGGCCAGGCACCCAGGCCAGCCTGTTCATGGATTAGCTTCTTGTGTTGGGCTGTTGTAACCAAAGCCTATTGCTTTGCTCTGTTGTGCCTTCCTATAGAGCAGCCATAGCGGTTCATGTTCTCTGGTTAGAACAGAACCAGAAATGGGAGGGATGAGAATTCTTACCCATTTAATAGGAAAATGGTTTGGCTTTCTCTAAAGTGGTTAAAAAATTTTTTTTTTTACTATTTCCAATAATGTACTATTAAAGTGTACACAATACTGAACCTTACTTTCATGCATGCTTATAACATATATATATGTATATATATGGCTTATAATTAGAAGAAAATCTAGAACTGTTTATCAAAATTATATCTATTTTAATCATGAACCTAATTAAAAAATCACTGTGTACGAACTGCTAGAAGGGGCAGAGAGAAGACTTAGCAGGCCAGTGTATGTGCTGTGTATGCAGGGGATTCTGCTGGGATCCCTCGGACTCTGTCCTGAACCCAGCTGGGAATGGCTTCCACATTAAACAAGCAAAAAGTGGCTAGAAGAATATTTGCATATAAGGGATGTCAGCTTTTTCTTCTTTAAGGTAAAACAGATTTTTATTTAGAAATTCTGAGGTGATGGGGCCATTATACGTGGCCTACCTGGGACCGAACTGGGTTCAATCCCCGGCATCCCATATGCTCTCCCATCCTGCCAGTAGCGATTTCTGAGCACAGAGTCAGGAGCAACTCCTGAGTGCAGCCAGGTGTGGCCCAACACCACCACCCCCATCATAAAAGAAATTCTGAGGGGTTTGTGTATGTGAAAACAGATTTTTTTCGCCCCGCCCCGAAAACAGATTTTTATTTAGAAATTCTGAGTGTGTGTGTGTGTGTGTGTGTGAGAGAGAGAGAGAGAGAGAGAGAGAGAGAGAGAGAGAGAGACAGAGAGACAGAGAGACAGACTTAAGAGAATGCTGTCTTCCCCAGAGAGAGAGAGAGAGAGAGAGAGAGAGAGAGAGAGAGAGAGAGAGAGAGAGAGACTTAAGAGAATGCTATCCTCCCCAAAAAGAGAGAGAGGCCAGCACATCTCAGATATGTCAACTTTTAAACAGTCCTAAAGTGAAGCTTACTGGCCCAGGGCTTCTATCTGATTTCAAGAGTTTTGTGGGGGTGGAGTGGATGAGGAAAAACAGATCGCAGATGGTGGGGGAATGGTGAGTCATCAGATACACCACCCTCTCACCCTCCCTGAAGAATACAGTTACCATAGATCAAGAAGTCAAATGTCTTGTGAATCCCCAGACTAGTAGTTTGGAGAGTGGGTGTCACTTTGAAGTAGGACTTCTGGAGTCTCTGTGGACGAGATTGCATTTGAAGGCCTTTCTCTGCTCTGCTGTGTCCAGATCCTTCTCTGTTCTGCCATTTCTAGGCCAGCTCTTGCATTCCCTGACTGGCTGGAAGACAGGTGACGTGGCAGTGTTTTGAGGATGAACAACTTGAGGTCTTGGGGATTCAAACGTAACTGCTTTACTTTCCTCCTCCATTTCTTCTCTCTTATTTCAGGAACATTTAGTGGTACTCAAGGACTACTCCTGGTTTCATGACTGGGAACCAGTTAATACTGGGTTTGAACCTCTACCTGCCTGTAGAGGCTTCTAGCCTTTTGAGATCTCTCTGGCTCTTTCTTCCCTGAGTCTTGGAGTTTTCTGGTCCTCCAGCTCTCTCCCTTTTTGAAAAACTGCTCATCAAATAAAGACACCAGTTCTTGTTTGGTCAGCTCCACTTAAAATGTTGGTGAGAGGGGTCACAGACCTTGCTTACAGGCTATTCTGTGTTCTTGAGGCTATGTATTTACTGGCATTCACACTCTGACCCATTTTTTCTGGCAGTGCTCAGGGGTTACTCCTAGCTCTGCACTCAGAAATTGCTCCTGGCAGGCATGGGGGACCATATGGGATGCTGGAATTTGAACCACCATCTGTCCTGGATTGGCAGTGTGCAAGGCAAATGCTCTACCGCTGTGCTCTCTGGCCCATGACCCATTGTTTATGTTGGTTCAGACCACTACATTTTAGCCTCTTTACAGCCACAGCTGAGCTCTGGCTAGAAAGCAATGATCCCAAGCTCCCAAGATGGACCAGGAGATGGCTCAGTGATGTCAAGTGCTTGACGGGCTGAACCTATCACCTCCCAGCCCCACATTCTAGACTCTGGCAGCTGGAGAATCAGACAGAACTGGGCCAGTTGAGAGGCAAGCTTTATCTCCTGCGGGCTGGATGCCTGGAAGACCTGGCTTACCCTCGCCTCTTACACTTCCTTTCCCAGGGCGACTATGTTGTGACGGTGTTGCTTGAAGAAGAGGAAAAGGTGGAAGATGATGTGGTTTTCTACTTGGTGTTTTTGGGCTCAACTCTTCACCACTGCGCCAGTACTCGAAAAGTCAGTGTGGACACACTGGAGACCATCGCTCCTGGTAAGTCTCAGCTCATTTAGACTCCCGGTCAGCTTTATCAGGCCTTGAACACTGGAGGGCAATAGGATCTTCATTTGAAATGTGTTTTTGAAGGTGGTATTTGATTATGTATCTGTTGTTTCTCAGAAGAGTTTATGAAGAAAGAAGAAATAAAATTATGTTTAAAAAAAAAGACGTTGTGAATCAAAAGTTAGAAATCAGGATTAGCTGGGCCTCATCCTGCGGGATGCTGGCAGATGCTCTCCTCATAAGAATTTCCCCTCTTCCATGCTTCTTGTCTTGGGCACCCAGGTCCAGCCTTTCTTACTTATCCATACATCCCCTCAAAATCCTCAGGCCTGAGTAGGAGCCACGAAACAAAGCCACAGCCCACACCAAACTCTGCCCCTAATTGCAAAGGCCACTCACTTGGCTGGGATATTATATTTTTCTTGCCATCCTGGATCTTGAACATTTGTAGGTGATAGGAGTAGCTTTACGGGATGGCCTGGAATCCTGCAAGCCTTTCCCTTATCTGCACAGACTTAGGGTGTGGACACATGAGCCATGACCACAGCTGGATCCTCGGGCTGGGGTACCTAGAGCCTGGACTTGGGGCAGTATCTGGGTGAGGCAATGAGCTCTGGGTTCTGGGATTACGAGTGGGCCACCAGCTGTGATTACCACTGCCTTCCTTTTTCCATAGCCATACCTGCTGTCCTGACAGCCTGGATTTCTTCTTCCAGAGACCCCCACCATCTTCCGAGGGTGTCTGCAGTCACCAGTCTTGGCTGGGAAGCCCCCTGCTGACTGTGGTAGTGGACACAGCCCAGTACATTCTACATGAGTCGTCTTCCTTGCCCTACCAGTTTCTGACATGGCCCCATGTGAATTGTGCAGCTTTTTTGGGGAAGGAATTAAACATGATCACATGTACCCAAGGAGGCCATTGGGCATGCCCGGGAGGGAGCTTGTGTTCAGTATCCAGGAGGGTGACAGGGGTTTGTGCCCCAAATTGCTCCCCAGCGAGTTAACACTCCCACCCCCCACCTCGCTACATTGACTTGGGTTCGAGACACTCATCCCAGCTCTCAGACACCCCAGGATACAAACCCCTCCTGGGGGGAGGGCTCCTGGGTACCCCTTTTGTTATAGTAGATACGGGGGACAGGGATGGAAACTCTATGACACTTTCCCTGGGGGTCCCCAGCCTAGGAGAATCCTGCTATGGGGACCTTTTGGCTTTTGTAGGGGTTTGGGGTTGTCTGTTTGCTAATTGCCTAGTTTGTGAGGCCCTCAGAGGAGGGGCTGAAAGTGTAGGGAGTCTGGAATCAGAGTTTGGCATGACGGGCTTAGTGAATTAATTGTGGAATCTCCAGGACTTTAGGAGTTTCCCCAATTACCCCTTTCCCAAAGCCTCATCTCTAGCAAGTCCCCACAAGATGTGCTAGTAGTGAGAATATTTTTTTGGGTGATTTTTTTTTTTCTTTTCTGAATCAAAGAACATAAGGACATGGTTAATACATATACTCAGGATGTAGGAATTGGAAATTAATGCTTTGGAGATGAGAAAAAAAATTGGGATCAGCAACAAGATGAATTCAGTGGGGTGCTGAGGTTCATGGGAAGGCACAGTGTGGGGAAAGGAGAGGCGTCAGCTGATTAGGGAGTGTGAACCTGGCCTGGTTCTGGGTTTCAGGGAAAGGCCGTGGCTTTCCCAGATGAGCAGATCACGGTCTTGGTTAAAGTTGTCCTGCACCACGAGAATGGTCAATGCTCTGGCAGGTTGTGGAGGAAGATGTTGGCATGTGAGACATTCTTTCTTTTTTAGTTTTTGGTTCACACCCGGCAGCGCTCAGGGTTTACTCCTGGCTCTACGCTCAGAAATCACTCCTGGCAGGCTCGGGGGACCACATGGGATGCTGGGATTCGAACCACTGTCCGTCTGCATGCAAGGCAAACGTCTTACCTCCACGCTATCTCTCCAGCGTGTGAGACATTCTTAACGCACTCACTAAGTCCTTGCTCTTTCCCCCAGATGCCGCTGGTGCTCTCTTGAGCTCTGGGGATGAGTTGTCCCTATAGGTTTAGCTTCCAGCTGACCAGTTGTCATCAATACCCAAGGTGACGTAGAGGGAAACCCTAAAATGGAGATGACAGTCCAGATGTTTTCCAGTAGCAGGTTGAAGGATGATCATTTGGAGACATCCTTCCCTCTCCACTGCAAGCATGGGGGTGGGGTTGGAAGGTGGATGAGATGGGCGAGCCGGTAGGCTCAGTCCTGCGGCTGAATTTGAGAAGACTGTTCCTGTGCTTACTTAATGTCATATTTCCTCCAGTTTCCTCCAGATGGGGGCTCTGAATTCTGGCTCCCTGTGGCTCTCCTGTAGCATTTAGTTTTGACTCAAACCAGTTGATTGACTGACTGACCTTCTGCTGCTTTTTGATGTTAATTTGTAACCTTTTATTATTGGGGAGAAAACAGACATTGTCTTATTGTTTCTTTACTAGCTGACTTCAGATACTGAGGTAACAGTACCAATCTCCTCTCCTATTTTTTTTTTTTTTCTTTTCTGAGAAGCAATGAGTTGTGTATACACTCTTAATTATGAAGAAAATGTAAAGGAGAGTAAGTTTTTCTTGCCTTTCTCCCTGGAGAGATCTTTAGACAGGCTTGGATTCCTTCTACCTTTTAGTAACCTAGAGAGCCTGAGGGAAGACCTAGCTATTGAAATTAAAGCCACCTTTAGTATGCTAATGAAGGTAGGACAAACAAGTTTTACAATGACTTACATCTGGGACCTGAGTGAGAGCACAGCGGGGAGGACATTTGCCTTGGGTAGCCAGCATCCCATATGGTCCCTGAACCCCTGCCAGGAGTGATTCCTGAGTGTAGAGCCAGAAGTAATACCTGAGCATCGCCAGGTGGGGCCCCCAAACCAAAAAAAAGTCCCTACATCTAACATACTTCTGATGTGACTGGCTTAAGAATACGATTGACAACACATAAAATGAAAATGTATTTTTATTCCTGGGGGTGGGCACACCCTGCAGTGCTGGGAGCTCATCTGACTCAGTACTTTCCTGAGTGCTTAGAGTTCAACCGGGATCTCCGGCATGCCAAGACATCACTCTAGACTGCTCATAGTGACCCGTTTGCATAGGGCACTAGGGGGCCACCTTCTGTGGAGAGGTGATTCTGTGGGGAGGCAAGCTGGCCCTTGCAGGGTTCCTTTCAGGGTCTCTGTTGAAACAAAGTTCCCATTGTTTCATCCTCCCAGGAGGAGCCCGGATGGAACTTGTGCCGCTTTTAGCTGGATCGGAAATGAAGTCATTCTTGGGTCATGCTCCAGCCTGTATGTTGATCTGTAGCAGTGTTTGGTCTCCATGGGGATGCAGCCTCATACAGCGATAAGGGCCTGTGGGAGTGCTCTCTCCCACCACATCCTCTCCTGCTGCCTTCCCCCCATCCCTTTCACTGGCTTCTGGCCTGCCCCACTGGGGACAGGTTTGGGGGAGGTTTTCACAGGATCATTAACTGGGACCAATAGCTGTAGTCCTTCCCCCTCTCCACTCCCCTACCTCCTTTCCCCTCAGTTCTTTGGGGTCAGGGGAGCAGGAGCACAGAACCTTGTCTGCCTGTGCTGCAAGCAGCAGCTCCTTGTAGAAAATTTTCCTTGCGGGACCCCAGTGGGAACACGTGCCTAGCTGGTGGATAAGAGCTTCAGCTGCCTCTTTGCTGCTGACTGATTTGTGTACACCAACTTCAATTTTTCTTTCTGCCTGCTAGGCCAGGTGGTCAGTCTAAGTGCAGAGCTGGAGGGTCAGAGCTGAGTGGCTTTCTCAGGGGAACAGGCCATTTTCTTTGAGGAAGGTGGGTACCAGACTCAGGTTACCTTGGGATCACCTGGTCTGTATGCACACCTTAGCTGTGTTGTTGTCTGCGGATGGGACCTGGGTGGGCTCCCTCAGAAGGCATCTTCAGGCTGGAGTTCTCTTGTTTCTGTGCCATATCTGTGCTTCTTTCGTTGGTCAGTCCAACGGAAACTGCTGGGGCAGTTTTCAGAACTTCCCTTATTAATAAAAGCCCGTGATGTTTGTTTTCTTTCCTGGTTGCCAGGAACTGAGTGGAAGGATGAGCACCATGCGCCTCGCCTCACTACAGGCCTCACCGATGTCTCTGTGGAACCCACCAGTGGGGCAGCGCTGTATAGGGCTGCAATTTTGTCAGCCTGTGCTTGTGTCTGGCGCTGTGGGCCCCAGAACAGCCTGTGAGCGTCCAGCCAGAGGGGTGAGGGAAGTTGAACTTGGCACACCTCTCTGGACAGCTCTCTTGCCCTGCCCACGGAGTATGGAGCCAGTCTGGGGGCTGGGAGAAGGTCCTCTGCCTGTCTTCCACCTTGGCACATGCACTGGCTCTGTGGGGAGCTGGTGTAGAGATGTGCAGCTCAGGCTTGAGCCCCAAATGCCTCCCCTACTTCATCAGGAGGCCTGTCTACAGGAGGCAGATGGCAGTGGGCAGGGTACAGGGGCAGTGACTGAAGTCAGTGAGAATATGAGCAAGATCAGTATCTACTTCTGAGATGGAACCTGTAGATGGGGGCGCTTCATGGGAGGATGGGGGCTCAGGCCTGGAGAAGGTTTGGGCTCTGACAGACCAGGTACATCAGGTGTGGCAGCAGGTGGGCTGCCTCTGCTCTAGCCTGGGCCCTGCTTGCTGTGTGGGCCACAGTGCCATCCTTGCTGGAAGTGGTGCGCCTGAGAGCACAGTGGGTTGCTAGTACTTCACATTCTTCTTCTTCTTTTATTTATTTATTTATTTATTTTTTTGGTTTTTGGGTCACACCCAGCAACGCTCATGGGTTACTCCTGCTCTATGCCCAGAAATCGACCCTGGCAGGCATGGGGGACCATATGGGATGTCGGGATTCGAACCACAGTCCTTCTGCATGGAAGCCAAATGCCTTACCTCCATGCTATCTTGCCGGTCCCAGTACTTCACATTCTTACAAAAAAAACAAAAAAACAAAAAACAAAAAACGAAAACCAGGTGTTGGCTTCATCCTACGCTGTTATTTTATTTTATTTTATTTTTGGTTTTTGGGCCACACCCGGGGGTGCTCAGGGTTTACTCCTGACTATCTGCTCAGAAATAGGCCCCATACCAGAGCCTTTCTCCCTAGCCTGGGGAGTGCTGGGAGGCTTGGCAGGCCCCCAGCCATCCTTGTCTTTTTCCCCTGACTCCAGGCCTTCCCTGGGTGCCAGCTCAGATGGCCAGAAGTGGGTTCAGGTAAACTCTTAGTGGTCCTCAGGTTCCCCCCACCCTCCGTACTCCAGGGGGGAGGTGCATGGGGAGGAGGGCGGGCAGACATTTGGCTTCCGATTTCCTCCTTGATTCTGGAGACCAGCTCTTGCCAGGTATAGGGTTTTTCTCCCCTGGACTTCAGTCTTTCCCTGGGCACTGGTCTAGGTGGACTCTATAGGGGTCAACAGGCTTTCCCCCTATCTCTCCCTACAGTAATGGGAATACGCTCTGGGAGGATGGCAGGCTATTCCAGCACTGGTTTATGTTGGGACAGTCAGTGGAAATTTTTTCTCTTTGTTTTCATATTGATAGTATTGTGTGCATATATTCTATATATTCATAATATCCATCTTGTATTGGGACCTTGATACTGCCCTACAAAGCTCATTTCTAATATTTTACTGCCTCACTCCTAACCCTTACTTCCCCCCATCCTCCCATGTAGGTGCAGCTAACGACATGAAGCTCACCACATAGAGTGATGAGTGCAGTTAGAGAAATAACTACACTGAAAACTATCATAACAATGTGAATGAATGAGGGAAAAAGAAGGCCTGTCTCGAGTACAGGTGTGGGTGGGGTGGGGAGTAGGTAGATCTGGGAAATTGGTGGTGAGAATCCTGCACTGGTGAAGGGGGGTGTTCTTTACATGACTGTAATCATACAACTACAATTATATTTGTAATCATGGTGTTTAAATAAAGATAATTAAAAAAAAAAAAAAGAAATAGCTCCTGGCAGGCACAGGGGACCATATGGGACACTGGGATTCAAACCAACCACCTTAGGTCCTGGATCAGCTGCTTGCCAGGCAAATGCTGCTGTGCTATCTCTCCAGCCCTTCATCCTACACTGTTTCAGGGACTCAGGGTATAAGTGGAGGCCTCAGGCCTCTCTCCCACACAGTCAGGTCAGATGACTGCAGGGTCTACCAGGCCTGACCTTTGGCGCTTTCTTCAGTCTGTTTGCTTGCACAGCAGTGGTTGGTGCAGAGCCAGTACAGGGCTAAACGCTTGAACATGTGGCTGCTGTTTAGACAGGGGGGTAATATTCCAAGAAACAGTAATAACTTTCGTTAGGTGTTGAGAAAGGGGGATTCCTTTGAGAACGGAGTGCAGCTGCTCTGAGCAAGAGGACTCTAATATGCCTATGCTTTGGGTCTCTCCAGGCCACAACTGCAGTGAGACGGTGAAGGTGCTGCTCTGTGCCTCCAGGGATGGCCACCCAGTGCTTGTGGTGGCCGAAGGGGACTTCCAGTTCATCCGGGACGAGGCATACGATGCAGCCCAGTTCCTGGCCACCAGTGCAGGGAATCAGCTGGCTCTGAACTTCACGCGCTTCCTCGACCGCTCAGGACCCTTATCCGGGGATGTGAATGCCCTAGACCAGAAGGTGGCTCTGGCCTTCCGGCACCTGAAGCTGCCTACTGAGTGGAATGTGTTGGGGCCTGACCACGCGGAGCATGGTAAGTCAGGGTGTGACTTGGAAAGACTCGAGTCTAGCCCTCACAGACTCTGAGGGGGCAGCTGGCTGATAGCTGCCATCTCCCAGCCTTTACCCTGCAGACTGAATCTTTGTGCTACCGGGGCAGCTGGTCTTAGGGGCATCTCTTCAGGACTTCCTGACTGAGCTGTTGGCAATGTTCTTGTAGTGAGATGCTAAAGAGAGAGGAATTTATAGTAGCTTTCAGCTCTCTGGCTCTCTCTGTAGAGAGGGATCTCTTCTGGAAAGGGCTCATACTGCCAGGTGACTGGTGAAGGGAGGTACATGGGCACTGGACAGGGCCTCCACAGCCCATCAGGAGTGCCCCTGCTCCTGTGCCTGATGGCTTGTGCGGTGAGAGACCTTCCACAGATAGTTGAGTTGATCTGGAAACAGCACATCACAGGGACAGAAAACAGACCCATAGCTGCTAAGGAAGACCCAAGATTGCCATGAAAGGTTACTTAGAAGACAATGCTTAGGCTTTGGCATTGTTCTGCTCTGGAAGTGTAGTTTGACCCATCCGCAGAGTCTCAAAATGGCACCCAAGAATCACTGTCACGTCACCTCAAGGCACTGAGATGAAACCCGTCAAGTTAGGTGATTCTTGCACGTTGCCATGCGTCTAGGGGCCAGATGGGACATCTGGCACCTGACATCTGGAATCAGACTGAATTAGCCTACTCTGGGGGCCTCCCAAGTCATGCTGAGGAGACCCATCAGCCTTACCTGGCAATTCTTGGCCAACCTGGCCTGTGGTTCCACATGAGGGTTGTGTGTGTGTGTTTGGTGGGGCACACTCATTGTATGTGTGTGTGTTTGGGGGGCATACTCATTGTGTGTGTGTGTGTGTGTGTGTGTGTGTGTGTGTGTTTGGGGGGAGTCACACTCATTGATGCTCAGTTACTCCTGGCTATGTGATCAGAAACTGCTCCTGGGGGATCATATGGGACGTCGGGGGATCGAACCACAATCTGTCCCTAGGTTAGTGCGTGCAAGGCAAATGCTTTACTGCTTGTGCCACCACTCCAGCCCCCAGGGTCCTGTGTTTTTAACAATTATTCGGGCTGCCCTGGTGATATTTGGAGCATCTTGGGCCACCGCTGGTGACTCAAGGGCTATGTGGTGCCAAGGATCGAACTTGGGCTTGCCACGTGCAAGGGATGAGCCTTACCCTGTACCATCTCTCCTGCCCCCGGAATTTTAAATACCTGTCCCCTTCCCTGTGGTTGAGGGTGTCAATCAATTGTGGGACCTCCGCCCTGATATTTCTTTTTTTTTTTTTTGGTTTTTGGGTCACACCCGGTGGTGCTCAGTGGTTACTCCTGGCTGTCTGCTCAGAAATAGCTCCTGGCAGGCACGGGGGACCATATGGGACACCGGGATTCGAACCAACCACCTTAGGTTCTGGATCGACTGCTTGCAAGGCAAACACCGCTGTGCTAACTCTCCGGGCCCATTTTTTTTTTTTTTTTTTGATTTTTGGACCACACCCGGTAACGCTCAGGGGTTACTCCTGGCTATGCGCTCAGAAGTTGCTCCTGGCTTGGGGGACCATATGGGGCACCGGGGGATCGAACCGAGGTCTGTCCAAGGCTAGCGCAGGCAAGGTAGACACCTTACCTTTAGCGCCACCGCCCGGCCCCTAGCCCTGATATTTCAAGGGCAGAGCCACCTGAAGTAAGAGGACTTACTGCTGGGGAGAGTGGTGTGTCAGGAACAGTCTGTTCCCCTCAGTCCTTTCTCAAAGGGTATAGAGGAAGAAGGCTTGAAGTAGGCTTTCTTCGGGGGTTTGGTCCGGGTAGCTGCTCAGCACTATTTCCTGCTACCCTGCAGCTAGCTAGTTCCTAGGCGTTTCGAATTGCCTTTGGCATCCAAGATGAGAGATCCACGGCTGATCATCCCACGCTCCCTAGGCTCTGGTGGACCAGGGACTGGGGTCTTCATGCAGTGTTAATGGAAGATCTCTTTCTGCCTTAGGTACATTGCAAGTTTGTGGGCACATGTGTACTTGCTCCTCTTGTTGAGGTCCTGAGTAATAGCACAATGGTAGGGCATTTGCTTTGCATGCAGCTGACCCAGGATGGACCCAGTTTGATCCCCGGCATCCCATATGGTTCCTCGTACCTGTCTGGAGCGATTTCTGAGTGTTGAGCCAGAAGTAACCCCTGAGTGCTGCCAGATGTTGCTTCCCCTCCCAAATACTCTTTTCTTTTCTTTTTCTTTTTTTTTTTTTTGGTATTTGGGCCACACCCAGCGGTGCTCAGGGGTTACTCCTGGCTGTCTGCTCAGAAATAGCTCCTGGCAGGCACGGGGGACCCTATGGGACACTGGGATTCGAACCAACCACATTAGGTCCTGGATCCACTGCTTGCAAGGCAAACACCGCTGTGCTATCTCTCTGGGCCCCCAAATCCTCTTTTTGAAATGGAAAGAATGAATGCAGGTAGCATGCTTGTGGAGCCCGGAGTGATAGTACAGCAGGTAGAGGGCTTGCTGAGCATATGGCCGACCTGGGTTTTTATCTTGGACATTCTTATGGTCCCCCAAACTCTACCAGGATTAATTACTGAGTGCAGAATACAGGCATAACTCCTGAGCCAAAAACAAACAATAAAACAAACAAACCCCCATACACACCCCCACAAAACAAAACAAACCAGATGGCATGCTGGTTTGCAGGTTCTTCACAGCTCTTGGGGCCAAACCCTGCAGTACTTGGGGTGCTCCTGGCTCTCTGAGCTGGGGGTTGGTCAGCTGATGGTTCTTAGGGGAACACAGGATTCTGGAGATTGGCCCATGTCTGCCGCATGTAAAGCAGGTACCTTAACTCCTCTACTACTCTTTTGGCCCTGCACATGTTGCCTGCTCTTCATGTTGCTTTGAGAGACCAGATGTTGGTGAGTTTGCTGAGAGCATTGACAGATGCTTGTCCTCTGGTGTTTTGGTGAGAGGTTTCCACTGCCCCTCTTAGTGGTACCGATGTGCCGTGTATTCTGGTCCTGGGAAGTGGCTTTGGCTCTGTCTCTCAGCCCTTGTAGGATCTGTGGTGGCAGGGCAAGAGGAATGGCTGGACATATCCACAGCATGTTTGAAGACTGTTGTCTGACAACTTAGCTCAGGTGTTGAAGGGCTAGGGAGTGGATGTGGCTGTTGCCTCCTGCCCCAAACTCCCCACCAAAGTCTCCTGCCAGCCACAGCAAGTCTGCACACTAGAGGCAGCTGTGTGCTTGTGTTGCTGGCATAGCAGATCTTCTGCAGCTGCAGGAAGGCATTTGTGTTCAGGAATAGTGGGGATAGGAGGAGAGACCAACAAGAGGCCCAGCAAAGCAGGTGCCAGAATGGAGGGACTGGGTTGTATTCTGAGCAGGTGGGTAGGACTGAGTATGGCTGGCTTCAGGGGCAACTAGGGGACACCTTTTGATGATCTATTCAAAGGCCTGTAATGAAAGGGGGAAGGGAAGAGATAGTGATAGAGTTTGTAGGTTCATCATGCTTCAACCAAGAAAATCAGAATCCAGGGCAAAATGCCAGGTCTTCCAGGGCATCTTCCACCCCATCAAGTCAAAATGCCGGCTGCAGGAGAGCAGCTCATGCGGGCAACGGCCCACAGCCTGGTCCTGGTCTTATGTAGGGCCATCTTGAGCAGGATGCAGCCCAGGACCCAGCAGGCATTGGCATCTCTCCAGGAAGACCTCGGTCCTGCTCTGAAGCCCTGCCACTGATTCATTTAGGCCGGTCCTGATTACCCAGCATAATCTTCCTTATTAGATCAACTGATCAGGGGCCTTAATTACCTCTTTAGAAAAGCCATCACAGTGCCGACAGAGATGGAATGAGAGTTGGCCGCAGTGAGGCAAGGACATTCAGAATCTTGAAAGTAATTGAATTCTCTGTGGGCTCAGAGACCTGGCTGACCTCATAGGAAATGCAGTTAGTGATCTGCGTAACAAAGCCCAAATACAGAGGGAAAAGACACAGGCTAATGAGGGAGGAAAACAGATAGGGGAGCAGAGAACAGAGTTGAAGTCTCAATCGTGAGTGCTTTGGAGTTGAAGCTGAGATGAAAGGCGCGAAAGCAGTCAGTCACTCATGGAAAATGTTGGTTAAATAAAGCCTGT
Source organism: Suncus etruscus (assembly GCF_024139225.1). Lineage (NCBI taxonomy): Eukaryota > Metazoa > Chordata > Mammalia > Eulipotyphla > Soricidae > Suncus > Suncus etruscus. Next base: position 9,646,580 of record NC_064858.1, on the reverse strand, counting down.
GTGCCTGAATGATTCTAGACACTAACACAACTGCATTTATTCACGCATTTGCTTTTCCTTTTGTGCCTGCTGCCTTCGCTGCAAATCCAGTTCCCAGGATCTTGTGAAGATCAAATAAAAATGTCCTCAGCATGAACAAGGGCCTAGTTAGATGTTCCTGATCTGCCTGGAGTGTAGACTCCTCTCAGCAGGACAGGAAGGCACTGCTGAGGCACCCAGTGAAAGAAACCTCTGTATCAGAGGAGGTGTGATGGTGCCCAGTGGGAGAGCCCAGGCCTTGCACAGTGTATATATAGGTGTGTGCTAGAGCATGCACATGCAGCCTGATCCCATTTACATGAAGTTCTAGAACAGGCAGAATTAATATAAAGTGAGACGATTCTGACCGAAGGCGGAGACAGTAGAAGACAGTCTCTGGGAAGGACTGTTTCTGTTCTAATAGAAATTTGGGTTTAGGGGCCCGGAGAGATAGCACAGCGGCGTTTGCCTTGCAAGCAGCCGATCCAGGACCAAAAGGTGGTTGGTTCGAATCCCGGTGTCCCATATGGTCCCCCGTGCCTGCCAGGAGCTATTTCTGAGCAGACAGCCAGGAGTAACCCCTGAGCACCGCCGGGTGTGACCCAAAAACCAAAAACCAAAAAAAAAAAAAAAAAAAAAAAATTTGGGTTTAGGGGGGCAGGCCTGAATCAGATTGTCCCATGGTTCTCTGCACCATCTGTATTTTTCGGTACATGAATAAACGAACTCATCCTCTCTAGGTTGAACTCTATCTCAGACTTGCATGCTGGAGTGTTGGGGTGAAGTGAGGTGGCGGCTTGAGCTTCCTGACAAATGCATCAGAGTGCAAGGCGGATGTGTAGAAGGCAGGGCAAGTGTGTTGATATGTGATGAGGTGATGTGGGAAACATTAATTGGTGCTTCTGGCCCATGAGTATTTGCTGCTGAACCCATTCAGTGTTTGTGTATACTTGGGAGAGATTGTAATAGCACTTGGAAGGAAAACATAGCAGAAGGGGCTTTTTTTCAGTCAAAACATGAGCTTGCTTGCACAATTGCTGGTTTTCATGAAAGGAGATTTGCTGAGTTATGGGAAGGTGGGGATTGCAGACTCAAGATGGAAGCTTCAAAGCCTGAACTTTGCAGAGGGTTGGGGGGGTCATACCCCTGGTTTTGGAGAAAGGAACCATTGATGCAGACTCCTTGGTCCCTGTGTCCTCTGACCACACAGGGTCACACAGGGCAGGTGGGTAATGGACACTATAAGTAACCTGGCCTGGACTCTGCCATCCTGGCTCTGCTTTCAAAGCCTGGGGAAGGCGGGTGGGGGGCGGAGGCCTGGATAACCTGCCAGCAGGCTACCCCTCCAAGTTAGATTTGAGCTCTGCTTTATTCTGCTCATAGCCCTTCCATATTCTGTCACCTCCAAGTGACTTCCACTTCAAGGAAAATAAACTTTAGCACTTCCCCCACCCCCTGAAAGTGATTAGTCTGTTATCTTAGAATTGGTCTCTCTTATGCCCAGAGATTCATTTCTTTCTTTCATTAAACACAAAGGCCTAGCAGTGCCAACAATTTGATTTGCCCTTAATGTGGAGCAATGAAGAGGCCCGTGTGTGCTCAATAAGCAGAACCAGTTCTGTGACCGGCTGCCAGCCCCAGCTGGGCAGCTCAGCGTGTGCCCACAGGGATCACACCATCAGTGATATACTCTTTCAGCCCTCCCCCGTACACCCCCATAGTGTGCGGAGCCTTCACTTCTCTTCGCTGTTTTAGCATGGGTGCCTTCCCTCATCTCCTGCATGGACTGGCAGGGTGATCGCCGAATCAGAAGATCAAAAGGATCTGCTCCCTGCTCCTTGGCTGGCCTCAACTTGGCTCTGCAGTCTGGTGGGCCAGTGCTGGTACCCGCTTTAGTGCTACCACTCTCCTCACCATTTACTCTTTTGTCCCCCTCCTGCAGATGGTACCCCCCGGGAAACACTCCTGCATTTTGCTGTGCGGCTGGGACTGCTGAGGTTGACGTGGCTCCTCCTGCAGAAGCCTGGTGGCCGTGGGGCCCTCAGCGTCCACAACCAGGAAGGAGTAACGCCTGTGAGGCTGGCCCTGGAGCGAGGGTATCACCAGCTGCACCAGCTCCTCATTCAGTAAGCCACCTTCTTCTTCCTGCTCCCCACCAACCTCACCCCTGCTTCGTGGTAGCTCCGCCCCCCGCCTCCCAGTGTGAATCTGCCAGGAATTCAGATCTTGCCTCTCTTGGTTGGCCTTCTGCTGGAGGGCTCCTGGCCTGCTCCTGCTCAAGGCAGTCTCTGGAAGTCCTTTTCCCCTCCTCTGCCTCCCAGCCTTACTGCTGCTCATCTCTTCAGTTGTCCTGGAAACTCAGTAAGTCTTGTCTCTGGGGGGAGCATCCCATAACCAGTGGCCAGTTCATTCCTGTGTAGGACAAGGGGAGGTAGGTTCTCCCCCACCTCGGCCTCAAAAGAGTTAATTGGAAATGAATAATGTAGTGCTGCTCGCAGAAAACATTCAGAGGGCAAGAAGGGAATGTCCACGGATATAGCGAGAGCAGTGGACTGTCCGCACGCATGGTTAAGAGCACCCAGAGGGAAGTCCTGTTAATGTGCCTGGGCTCAGTTACTCTTCCTGACTAGAGTTCTCTGGAGGAGGCTGTTGGTCAGAACAGTAGCTAGGTGTTGTCCATGTCTGAAGAGAAAAATAGGGCATCACGACAGCTATGATTCTTTCCCTTGCAGATTTAGAAAGTGTAGGAATTTCAGGGTCTTCTACTCTTTATTTACTATCTTATTCTTCTGTTATGTGTGATTCTCTTCTGCTATGTAATGGGAACAGGAGTAAACCCCAGTGGTTCTGTTCTCTTTCTTCATTGAAGGGTCCTTTGTTGCTTAAGTCAAGAGGCTTGGGTGTTCCCAAATTCATATGGAATTTGCTCATGCTAATTCTTTATTGAGTTGTTCTGTTTTTTTTTTTTTTTTTTTTTTTTTTTTTGTTGTTGTTGGGGGATTGGAAACAGGGTGGGGTGGGGGTGGTCAGTGTGGAAGCCAGGATGAGAGGAGAACTCAGAAAGTGACACTGTGCTGTTACATAAACTGGGTTTTGTTTTGCTCCACCTGCCAAGCTGATAGTTTTGTTTAGCTAGACAGGAAGTTCTTTGCAGGAATCTTTCCAAGGGCAATAGAACTAGCCACTTTTGGGTCCCTGAACTCTCCTTGGGCTATGGGGGTCCCCCCCCCCCAATCACATCTGGCCTATGAATGCGTGTGCTCATCTGAAACCAAGAGACGCCTCAGGACATTATGACTTCTATATAGGATTAATGTAACACCAATGTCTTTAAATACTGTGACCTGACATTGAAAACTGTGATGGAGGAGAATCTTTCCTGAGACCTTGAAGGAAGACTTTGAAGTTAGACAAATTAATGTGCCTGGAGCCTGTAGTTGGTCTTATGGCAGGAGCTTTGTGGGTAGGGACACCCTTTTTTTAGGGCCAAAAGTATTTTCTTTCTAATTTTCCAACTTTTGCTGAGCCTATGCAAAATTATGCCATCCCTTTTATTTTTTAGAGATGTCCCATCCTTCCCTTAATAAACTTACTTTCCCTTAGGTATGTGATGTGGGAGATGTGGGATTAATTGGATTGTGGGTTTAATTAGATCCCACTCAGTATATTCCTTGTTATTCACTGGTTAAAAACATCTTTGAATGTAGCACCTTGGATTGGTGTTTAGACCACCTATCCCACCTCTGGGTCTGGTCTGTTCCTTCCTAATACTTGGATTTTCAGGAAAGTACTTTGTTGTGTTTCAGGACTTCCACGGAGCTTTCTGCTTCTTAGGGGTTGAGGCTTAGTGTTGGAATTCCTGAATCCGTGTGACTGTGCGTGCGTGCGTGTGTGTGTGTGTGTGTGTGTGTGTGTTGTGTGTGTGTGTGTGTGTGTGTGTGTGTGTGTGTTTTCAGATCGATGTTTGCTTCCAGATCCGAGTCTTTCCAGTGTCCTGGCTTTAGAATCTGAGTTTTGATTCTATATACTCATCCACCTGAGAAACTGCTGTGCTGTTCAGGTGCAGTTCATTTCATCTTGAGCTTCTAGCCCAGTGTGTTGGGAAGCAGAGTGGTTAAGGATTGGGAAATGAGCTGTGCTGGCAGCTCATTGGATGCTTCTGAGATGTCCCCAGATGGGGTTGTTGCATAGTTTTATATAATCCAGAACACAGCGTGCTTGGAGGACAGGGTCTGTATGGCTCTAGAGTTTGGCCTCTCCTTGTGGGAATCCCTTGCCTCCTCTGAGCCAGAGAAATAAGGGTGGCAGAGAAAGATCCCTCCATCCTTCTCCATCCATCACCATCATCAATTATTTAATGCAACAGGTAAGGAAAGGTTCAGTAAGCACACTCCCCCCCCCCCCCCCCCCCGATCCTGCCCAAACTGGAATCCACGGCTCTGTTGCACACATTCTTTTTTTTTTTTTTTTTCGGTTTTTGGGCCACACCCATTTGACGCTCAAGGGTTACTCCTGGCTATGCACTCAGAAATCGCTCCTGGCTTGGGGGGACCATATGGGATGCCGGTCGATCGAACCAGGTCCATCCCACGCTAGCGCTTGCAAGGTAGACATCTTACCTCTAGTGCCACCTTCCCAGCCCCCTGTTGTACACATTCTAATTAACATGTGTTCGGAGTCAGGAGACTTCACAGACCCTCTGGCCTCACTGTGTTTCTGGAAGGATTGAGACCTGTTGCTCAAACTCATGTTTTCCTTTTTGCTTCTTAGGGCTCATGGGGGCTTATTGATTAGGTGGCGTGGATGCTGTTATCCCTGTTCTCTAACTGAGGAGATTGAGACCAGTGAGGTGAAACGAGTTACCCCAGTCATTGGCCCACAGTGTCCCAGAATCAGGCCTTGCTCCTAGCGGGATGTATTGCTGTGGTACAAGGCAGCAGAGCACATGTGGTATGGTGTATTGTGGGCACTCTAGATGCTTTCCAAGGGACAGACCAGGCCCTGCAACGTGGTGCCCTTCTACCAAGGTCTTGGCATGAGAGGTGGCTCCATTATGTAGGCGTGTCTGACAGACCCACCTGGCAGTCCCCAGCTGCCCACGTAGTGCCAAACCAGCTGGAAGCCTTTACTTAGAAAGAAAAGGGTGGAACAAATATGCTAACACTACCTAACAATCAGCAAACAGGAGTTTTCTACTTCGCATCTCTCCTACGTGCTTGCGGGCCATCCTTTCAGTGTCTTTGTATTCTGGTGAGTGGCAGGTGCTGCTAGAAATGAGTGGATACTAGGGAGAGATAGGGAGGGCACAGGACATGGACACTGAACCAGGCCTGTGCCACACTAGTTCTTGCCCTGGACTCTCCTTTTGACCTCATCATAGGCCTATGTTGTACACTGAGGGGACAGGGGACAAAATAGAGTTCCAGAGTCCCTAGAACTAATGGCTATTCTGGAACTATTAATAGATGAGGCTCACTCCCAGTGGAATTTATGGACCACATCAAAAGCAGTGCCCATGAATTTGGGAGCAGATCTGAGTTCATAGAGGGCATGGAGTGGAGTGGTGGTAGGTGGAGGGGCCAGCTGGTTCTGGGAGCTAGTTGTCAGAGCAGTTCATTCTGTCTCACGTCCTGTCTCTTTCCACATGTGTCTTCTTGCTCCCTGGCTGTGTGTTTGCAAAGGGCTTGCCTGTATTGTTTTGCTGGACTGCCTGGGAACAAAATTTAAACCTGAGGATGTATTTTTTTCTTTTTAAAGTGAAACAAGATACTTTTTATTGAACCAAACTTACTTAGAAAGATGTGAGGGGCGAAATAGGGAATACATGTTGCACATGTTCGAGAGAGAACACAGGCTTTTCCAGAGTGGATAAAAGCAAGTAATAGAGACAGGCAAGTGAGATATGTGTTCAAGTGAGCATGGGCTTGAAGAGCAAGCCCAAGTTTTTCTTCAAGGAGTTGTAAAGTTACAAAACTTAACCTGTGCTAACAAACTCTATGGCAACAGCATGTGTTTTTGGAAATACAGGTTTCTGGACGATACTGGAATCTGGAATTAGGTGCATGTGAGCAAATGAAGGGTTATTTGGTGGGTTCCACCCTCTCAGAACACAAACATCCAGTAATGTGATTGAGTGTTTGTTTTTGGTCCATTTTGAAGTTTCCTTAAAGGTATACTAGTAAAAAGAATAATGACATTTTCTCCAACCTTTTATTAGCGTGAAGAAAAGCAAAGGGTGTGGAATCGCTGTGTTAGATAAATATTTGGCTAAAATCACTCTTGGGCCAGAGCTGATGTCCCCAACAGAAAATGAAGTTGCATGATAATGAGAATAAATATGAAATGACATAAAATGTTACTGACCTCATGTGTTTATTAGAATGTAACAGTCTCTTTCAAAAAGTTCCAGCATAGGGTGAAAAAAGTGTCTCAACCTTCTGAGCCCTGAGCCACCTAAAGCCATAAGCCATATTTGCTGCCCTCAGCCATACCCTTTTTTTTTGGGGGGGGGGTGTCACACACCCGGCAGTGCTCAGAGGTTACTTCTGGCTTTATGCTCAGAAATCGCTCCTGGCAGGATCGGGGGACCGTATGGGATGCTGGGGTTTGAACCACTGTCCTTCTGCATGCAAGGCAAACACCGTACCTCCGTGCTATTTCTCCGGCCCCAGCCATACCTTTTTTGTGCCTGAGAAATGACAGTTCAGGCAAGGGTTTTTGCTAAGAACTTTCATTCTGTAAAAACTTCCTAGAAGGAACTTTGTCCTTTTTGGATGGGACCACTCCTAGCTGTATTCTAGGCCCTAGATCCATATGCTGCAGTGTAGCTAGAGCGTGTGTTGGAGGGGTATGAATTCCAGGCTCTGCACAAGTTGGGTTTGTGCTTTGCCACTTGGACTGTCTCCCTAATTCTGGAAGGAGATTTGCACTTGGAATGCTGGATATCATGGGTCTCAGCATGGTGCCTTTGAAAGGCTCTGACTATTCTAAGTCATGATTTTGATCAGTTTTTTTTTTTTTGTTTTTGTTTTTAGGCCACACCCTGTGACGCTCAGGTGTTACTCCTTGCTATGTGCTCAGAAATCGCTCCTGGCCTGGGGGACCATATGGGACGCTGAGGGATCAAACTCTGGTCCGTCCTAGGTCAGCCATGTACAAAGCAAATGCCCTACCGCTGTGCCACTGCTCTGGCCCCTTGACCAGGTTTTGAATAAATTTTTAGTGGCCACACAATGACTATGAGGACTTGTGTTGTTTGGTCAGGCTGGAGTGGTAGCCTGTGTCAAAAGGAGGAAGGGAGAGAATCTGTGTGAAGTGTTGGAGTGATGTGCCTGCAAGCAGCTTCCTCCTCAGGTGGAGCGAGAGGCACCCCCCCCCCCCCGCCCCCATTTAGCCTCGCCCACCCTGTTGCAGGGGGCTGATGTGGTTTCATGGAAGATATTGCAGCAGCTCTCAAATAAGGAACTAGGTGCTGCATGCAGTTCCTGTCAGAAGATACAAAGTCTCTGTTGGGAGGGCTGGCCTCAACATCTCTCCTCCCCCCTGGAGTATGGGACTTGAGCCAGAAGAGGATGGGCTTGAGATATTCGGGATGCTGGGCCATCGATAAGTGAGTACCAGCTGCTTGGCTCTCGGTCTTTGTCGCTTGTTCTTTGCCATTCTGTGTCTGTTCTGTGTGTTCTTGGGCAGCATTGGCTTTCAGGATGCACCTGTGTGTGCGCCAAGAAGTCTCTGTTCTGCCCCATCACTGTACTCCCTCCTGTCTCTTAGGGAGTGCCCTGGAGCCTATGAGCTATGACAGTTCCTGGCACCACTGCGCTGGCTCCTGTCAGCAGCAGGTGCCCATCTGGAAGGGAATCTGCTGTTAAGAAAGGAGTTCTTTCTTTTTCCTTTCCTTTCCTGATTTTTGGGCCACACCCAGTTTTGCCCAGTGCTGTCTCCTGGCTCAGGTGTCACTTTTTACTAGACTCTGGGGACCCTCTGACATTCTGGGACTCAAATCTGGGCTGGTCACATGCAAGTACCTTAACCTATACTGTTGGTCCAGCTAAGAGAATTCTTTGCAGCAGCTGCCCTTGGACTTGGGTGTTCTGTAGTGGCTGTCCGGGTCTTGTCTTCATCCCTTCCTCTGTGCACACTTGCCACATTTTGCTTCTAACTTTACTCTTAGCTCCTGAACTTACAGATTGCTTGGGGTGAATTTAGAAGCTTGCACATTAGCCTCTCAGCTGGTTTACCAAACCTTGGTTCTGCAGCTATTTGTAGACTGGGCCACATTACTGAGGAGATTAAATGTTTCAATGCTGAAAGTGCTTGGCAAAGTTGGGCCTACTTCCCTGAAGATTAGTTCCAATGGAGTAGTGACTTCTTTTGTTTCACACTGAAGTCAGGGAATGGTGTTTGTGTCATGGCTGCCCATCATTGGCTCTCCTGATGTTACAGGAATATAAAAAATCATTTTAAAAATAAGGGGCCAGAGCGGTGTCGTAAGCGATAGAGTGCTTGTCTTGCATGCACTAACCTAGGATGGACTGGGTTTGATACCCTGGTGTCCCATATGGTCCCCTAAGCCTGGAGTGATTTCTTTTTTTTTTTTTTTTTTGGTTTTTGGGCCACACCCGGTGACGCTCAGGGGTTACTCCTGGCTATGCGCTCAGAAGTCGCTCCTGGCTTGGGGGACCATATGGGACGCCGGGGGATCGAACCGCGGTCCGTCTCCTAGGCTAGCGCAGGTAAGGCAGGCACCTTACCTCCAGCGCCACCGCCCGGCCCCTGGAGTGATTTCTGAGCGCATAGCCAGGAGTAACCCCTGAGCATCACCGGGTGTGGCTCAAAAACCTAAAACATTTTTTTTTAAATAAATCAATTAAATAAACTCAGCATCTACTATGTCCAGTTCACCCCTCACAATGCAGTTACCTGCATCGGGAAAGAAATTTTGCCTGTGCCCATGTATATACACCTCAGTTGGAAGGGGTGTTTTGTCCAGGGCAACATTTTCTGGGGCCTGTCTTTCTTCTCCCTCAACATGAAGAATGTAGAAGGTGATTTCTATAATCTGTAGTCCTTGTCTATTCTAAAGGTTAAGGCCAACTCCCATTCTTTGTCACAGTTCCTGATTAGACAAAGGGGAAATCCATCAGGAGGTTAGAACTGTTTTGTTTTGGCTTGCTGGGGTAGTACTGGGGGTAGATCCCAGAACCTGTCCTAAGAGCCCACCTTGCAGCTGCATTCCTGGCCCTGAATTTTCATACTGACTTTACATAAATTGGCTCTGTCATAGGATTAATGCTTTGTATTATCCACGTTTCATTTTCCTCTGGTAATTAATTTTTAGAGGGTCTTTTTTCCCTCTTCTGTGGTGAATTGGAAAAGTTAAAATAAATCTGGAAACTTCCCTCTGACTCACTTATTTATTGTACAGTGCTCGGGCTTTAGAGAATTGATGTGTCATAAGTTTCTGTAGAAACTGCAAATCAGAGTAAAGAGGCTTGAGGAAAAGTCAGGTGGAGCCTCTGGAAAGGACTTTCTTTTTTGGGTTGTTTTGTTTATTGTGCCTGTTTCTAAGTGACCATTTCCACCCCTGTGTTGGGGAGTGTTCCAGCAGGATCCTGGTCTGTAAACATACTCTAGCCTATTGGATGGGTTTCCAGTGAGTTAAGTGCTGCTTGCCCCAGGTGGGCCTCAAGGAGTGTCCGGACAGGAAGGACAGTGATCACCTTACTGGGCTAAACTCATGGTTTCCTCTCAGCCAAGGCCTGTCTCCAGGAGGCTGCTGTGTGACCTCCACCTCGCCCTGTTCCACCCTCCCCCCATTCCATGGAGCATTCCATTTCCCCATAGCAGCTCTTCATCTTTCTTTTCCTTTTCTTTTCTTTTTTTGGAGGACAGGGGCCCACACTCTTCCTGATCAGGTGTATCCTTTTGGAATGATTTTACCCACTTATATGATTTCCTTCAAGTTTCACACGATTTTCTGTAAGCATTTCTAGTTCTTTCCCTGGTCTGGAATTTGGTTCACATCAACAATGATGATGTTCTTTCCTTTGAAATAATGCCATGTCTTTAGCCTGTTAAGGAGCATCAGGTATTTGTGTGCAGAAGACCCAGAGCAGTTAGTGAGCCTGTGACTGTCCCAGGTTTGCCTTCTGGATGAGATCAGAAACCAGACAGACTCTCATCCCATACAAACTCTGCCTGCCCACTCAGCTGATATCCTCCATGTGGGTTCAGGTGCAGAAGGCATGGCCCACTAAGCAGCACTCACTCTGCCAGCTTGTTGCTTTGGTAAGGCCAGGAGAAGTCTGTGTCACTGGCAGGACCACTTGGAAGCAGCTCTCAACATACTTGCTTTGCTCACTGTGCTCCCAATGGAAAGGCAGAAGAGAAAGGTACTCAGTGTGATGACCCACAGATGGTACCCTCATGGCCAGTCACATTGTACAGAGGTCTAGAACCTTCATTCCATTCCCCCCCCCCCCACACACACAATGATCTAAAGGTGCCAGCTTTATTCCAGCCATCTCCACTGTTGTGACTGAGCGAGCAGATACGGAGAGCTTTGTGTGTTGGCTTGAGAGGGGAACTCAGATTCTGACTCTGTGCCATGCTGAGACCTGGTATGAGGCATTGACACTGGCCAAGGTCCCACGCAGGCCCCTTCTTGGCTGCCCTCATTCTGGTGGCTGGTGGCTGTCTGGGTGCCCAGAATACATACTTGGCTGCTTTCAACTCTAGCAAGCCCACTCACTGCCAGTGGACGATGGTGCTTCTTTCCAGCTACAACATGGAATCTGTTTGCCCTGCATTGTTACCATAGTTAAAGCCACCCCTCCTTTTGGTGGAATATCCACTAGTAATAACATTGCATGTCAGTGAAACACCAAATGAGATGGTTAAACATCTGACAAGAGTGAAACTTCTCTATGGCTTTCTCTCCCTGTAGCTACGTCTGTGACATCAGCGACCACAAGACCAGGTGGACCTCAGAGATTTGGATCCAGCCTTGGTGTTTGCGGGTCTCAGCAGGTCCCTGTGTTATTAGCTCGGGTGGTGTCCTTCCAGCAATCCTTCCTCCTGCTGCTGCCCAGCCTGCTCCCTGGGCTCTCATAGCACTGGGCTGTGAGGGGGAGGGAGAACAGGCATCCAGGGCAGCCTGGAAGGGAGTGGGTTTGGTGCGCTGGGCCTCTTTGCAGCTTGCTCTGGTTTCCACCCAGGGAACTGTGCGCTGCCTTTCCTGCCCTCTTGGGCCAGGGTGACACTGAGCAACATGGCGACAGCCCCCGAGTAGCCAGAAGTAGTCTCATGACACAAATAACACCGATACTCCTTCACACACACGCACACCCCTGCCACCAATTTTATTTCCCCCTAAGATCTTGAAGTTCCTGGAACGAAGTGCTGATTCTGAACAGGATTTAGTAGTATAGGGGCTTTGTCATAATTCTTCTTCCTGTTATAAAGGTGCTTTTTTTTGTTTGTTTGTTTGGTTTCACTTTTTGGGCCATACTGGACAGTGCCTGAGAGCTACCCATGATGTGATGCCTGAGATTGGGACTGGAGCTTTTGCTTGCAATGCTATCTACCAGCCCTTTGAGAGTTGGCTTTTCCTTTCTTAGGGCCATCAGCTGCAAGTGAAACCACAGCTGTCACCAACCCCTCATCCTTAGGATTCTGGGAGATCCCAGACTGTACTTAGTCCTGGTCAGAAGTATAGCCATCTGGGGACCTCCATTTGCTCACATATGACCCCTGAGTGGGGCACTGGACCAGCATCTGAAACAGTCATGATGCTGAAAGTGCGACCCCCTAGGAGGTGGCGTGCACCTGCGCGCGCACATATGTGTATAAGTGTGTGTGTGTGTGTGTGTGTGTGTGTGTGTGTGTGTGTATATTAACCAGCTGGTTTGTTTTTCAGGGAGGGCACAGGGGAACCTGACTCCTGGAGCTGCCTCTCCCACGAGGTGCCCTGTGGGAGCTGTTCCCTAAGGCACCGCCGAGACCTGGACATCTATACCTTGACCTCTGAGCCTGGAGCGCAGCACGGGCCCACCTCGCTACCAGATGGCTGCACGGAACATGTTTTTAAGCTTAGGAACATCCAGCAGCAGCTCATGGTAAGGAGAAATAAGGTCATGTCAGACTTTTGTGACTCGCCCATGGGTTTCCCATGTAGATAGGCCTGGCCTTATGCTCTGATGTAGAGGGTCATAGAGGTTCTCACTGGTTTCAACCTAGTCTTTGAAATCTGCAGGCATGGCACCTGCAGCTGCATGCCATACTCAAGTACTGTTTCTGTGGCGAAAAAGGAAATAAATAGATCTGTCTGGTTTGGCTTTTTAATAAACGACATATGCAGAAGCAGTCTTGGGTCACACCCGGCAGCGCTCAGGGGTTACTCCTGGCTCTACACTCAGAAATTGCTCCTGGCAAGCTCAGGGGACCATATGGGATGCCGGGATTCGAACCGCTGTCCTCTGTATGCAAGGCAAATGCTTTACCTCTATGCTATCGCCCCAGCCCAGATGAAGATCTTCTTATCCACCTGGGACCTCAAGATAAAGTTGTTGCCAGCCTAGTGAATGCCACAACATTTATTATAGACTGTAGAAATGCACTGGGCGCGCCATCCTTGGCTGGAGCATCTGCAAGGCTGCATTGAGATCATCTTTCCACCCAGTTGATTTCAGAGCTGATACGATTTGGAATGAGCTCAGCAATAATTTCATTTGAGGTTCTTCAGGGTCAGCTAAGCACACAGCTTCCTTGGGAGCTGCAGCAGGGCCACAAGCTCTCACAAGAGGGTCATTGTGTTTCCAGGATCTAATACCAGGACTTGGGCCTGCCTTTTGGGCGCTGTCTCTGGGTGAAGGTGGCACAGTAAAAAGAAATGGAGCAGGTGCTAAAGTTCCCTGTGAGGCACCGAATCCCAAGAATCAGTGGGTGTGCAGGTCGGGACCTATACGAATTTTCAGGGCACACCCCTTTCCCCAGACACTGCAATTTTTGATTTACAACCTAAATAATAGGTTTTAATAGTTTTTTGACTCAGTATTAGACTTCTAGTGGATGTATATTTTTCAGAATTATACTGGACAATAGTGTTTTTCCACCAGACCCATGACTGTCTTAACCATTCTAGTGTACTTGGTTATATTTCTTTGTATTAAAAATAAAAAGCGAATTTTCAGTGTGCAAAGTGCAAGAGATGTGGCTCTGTGGTAGACCACATGCCTAGTCTGCATGACCTTTTCATCCACAGTCCCCAGCACTATTAAAAACATGTTGCAAGAACAAATTTTGAGCTGACCTGTAATATTCGCAAACCACAATAACATCTGCAAAAGATAAATAATTAGGTATTCTGAGCTTTCTATGTTCTCATTTATTCAGTATGCACCATTAGATAGCAAAGGGACGATTTTTTTCAGGAAGCAAACTCACACTTACCAGGCCATTTTTGTTGACTCAGACCCATCACTCCCATTGCCTCAGGGGATATTGACAAAGGGTCCTAGTGTCCTCATTGAGACGCTTACCACTGGAGAGTTGATTGTTCTTGTCACCTTGTGTTCATGCTTGTTGAGTTCCCTCTAAAGAAAGACCCTACAGGACCAGACCCCTTTTTCAGCTGTACACTTGACCAGAGTCACTAGGCCTTTATTATTATAGCTAATTTATTTTTTGAAGTTTTTTATTTTTTTTTTAGGTCACACCAAGTGACACTTAGGATATTCTTGACTCTGTGTTCAGGAATTATTCCTGATGGTGCTCAGGGGACTATATAGAATGCTGGGGATGGAATCTGGGTTGGCCACATGCAAGGCAAATGCCTTTATCCACTGTGCTACCTCTCTGGTCCCAGTATTGCTATTTTGTTGTTGTTGTTGTTGTTTTGGGTCACCCCAGTATTGCTATTTTAAAAAGAAAGTGTTGGGCCCGGAGAGATAGCACAGCGGTGTTTGCCTTGCAAGCAGCCGATCCAGGACCAAAGGTGGTTGGTTCGAATCCTGGTGTCCCATATGGTCCCCCCTGCCTGCCAGGAGCTATTTCTGAGCAGACAGCCAGGAGTAACCCCTGAGCACTGCCGGGTTTGGCCCAAAAAACAAACAAACAAACAAACAAACAAAAGAAAGTGTTAAGGGGGGCCGGAGAGATAGAATGAAGGTAGGGCATTTGCCTTGTATGCAGAAGGTTGGTGGTTCGAATCTCGGCATCCCATATGGTCCCCTGAGTCTGCCAGGAGCGATTTCTGAACATAGAGCCAGGAGTAACCCCTGAGCGCTGCCGGGTGTGACCAAAAAAAAAAAAATGTTAAGGACCAGTGTAACCTACTTTCTAAAATCAACTCTTGATGCTGAAATTCTTGCCTCTACCCTGCTTGCTGTCTGGGAAGAGATTGACCCTCAACCCTAGAGGAAATGGAGCTGTGTTACTTGGACATGCTCTATGGGGGGGTAATAGCTGCCGTGGGTGCCCATTTCTCCTTCTAGGGCTCACAGCATCTCCTCAAACAGGCTTTTGATGGCGTCTTTTTTTCTCTCCTAGAAAACCCATCTCAAACCCATGGACAATCACATACTCCTGACAGGGACAGCACAGGACCCTCCGCAGTTGGTCCCAGCTCTGAGTGATCACTGTCCTCCTGACCCCACAGAACCAGTGGCCAATCAGCAGCTCTCTCCTCTTGCAGAATCTGGTGGGAGCCCTGTTGGCTCGGTGGGAGCTTCCAGGGACTTGTCTGGTGTGATTGATTCTGAAAACACAGACTGCTCCTGTTGGAAGGAGGAGGGCAGCAAACTGAGGAAAGGGGAAGAGGCTGACCTGCCACTTGTCAGGTACTCTGTAGTCCAGTCCTGGCCCATCTGCAAGGGAGAATGCCCGGAAGGCCCCCTATTAGGTGGGACCAGGGACAAGGAAGCTGGACTGCAACCCGTGGAGCAGGACCATTCAGCGAGTGGGATTGCTCCTGGGCCTGGGGTCTGGCCGCGCTCTACAGGGGAGCTGGTCCTCTGTAAGGCCACAGAGGATGGGGCAATTGAGAGTGGACCTTCATGCCTGGATACAGCTCTTCCCAGGCCAGTCCCTGAAGTAGGCACAAGTACGGCACAAAGTCTTGAGAACCACAGCACCGGCACACCTGGAGCCTCTGATGCCAGCGTCCCCAGCAGTTGTGTCCTGAACATCAAGTCCTTGGGGAGTGACACACCTGCTAAGCCTTCTTTTGCTCTCACCAGTGGAGTGCCTGTGCCTAGAAGCTCTGCGGATAATAGCAGTTCAGGGAGAGGTTGTGATGTGAGCATTAGCATACGGGCAGCACAGCACCCGTGTGGGGACCCAGCTGCAGACAGGCCCAAACCCGACACCCCGGTGGTCCCTGAACACCCCGACTACAGCTCTCCCAAGTTGGAGCCAAGTATCCCATCTCACCAAGAAGCACAGACCAGTTCCTCGCAGCTTCTGAGCCCAGCCCGTGTACCACCTAGATGTTCTTCTGGGAGTGGTGAGCTGGCTGCTGCTGCTGCTGCTGCTGAGCCACAGAACACAGTGGCTTCAGGTGGCATGGGAGTTGCAGGGGACTCTGGTCACAGTGTCTTCCCCAGTGCCAGTTGCTGCCCAGAGCCCCCCACTGGCCCAGCCACCCTTGACCCTGGCAGCGTCCCTTCAGAGCCTGTGGATTGGGGGCCTTTCAGTGTTTTGGAGCCAGAGGGCTGCAGAAAAGACCTGAAGCCAGAAGGGTCTTTGACCACTGTGCTCAAGGGGTCTCCATGCCCACAGCCTGTCCCCAATACAGAGACAGAGCTGGGCTCGGGCCAGGCAGTGACATCAGATGGGACTTGTTGTCCAGCAGGCAGTGCGGGCAGTGAATCAGTAACCAAAGATGACGCGCTGGTGTCTGTCCCCTCCCAGAAGGAAAAGGGAACAGCAACTTGTGGAGACAGACTGCACAAAGGGGCTCCGGAGTCGTGGCTGCTGGCAGAATACCCTACCGACCCGTCTGGCTGTATCCCCAGCATGGGGAATGCCAGCCCTGCTGGACTGAGCAGTGAGCTTGACGATCCTCACCTCTCTGCAGTCTCCAGGGGCCTGAGTAGTGAGGGCGACACAGATCTTTCCGTGCTGAGTGGGCGTGAGACACGGGTTGATCTGGATTTCATTTTGACTGAGGGCGGAAAAAACCTGGTGATTCCAGAAAACTCTGCAGCTTTGAGGCCAGACTACACGGATAAAGCGGATAAAGTGGCATTGGGTAGTAGCCTCGTGCAGGAAGACAGTGTTCCTTCAGGAGCTTTTCTGGGGGAACAACTTCGAACACCCCTTGGACAGCCAGCTCCAGGGGCCCATGGAGAGCCAAACCCATCTGTTTGTGCCGAGGACAAGGCCCATTCCAGGCCTTCTGTGGGCACGCCCCCGGCCTTTTGGCACACAGAGGGCCAACAGAACAATGAAGTGGGCCTGCCAGGCTCGATGCCAGTTGGGGCTGCCCAGCACCCACTGCCCCCAGCAGCAGCACCAGCTGCAGATACCAGCTCGGGGAACCCAGGGTCAGAATGGAACCCTCCTCTGCTGCCTAGTCTCAACCTTGAAGGTGCAGATGACGTTGGGATGGGGAAGGCTCCACCCCAGGGGGACGGTGCTGCCCTTGCAGCATGTGGAGAGGGGTTGGTGGCCACCAGGGCCAGTGGGGAGGAGCAGCTATACGACTCCCACGATGCCTTGTGTCCCCAAGTCCTCTGCGGCCAAGTGGCAACTCTGAACCCAGGTTCTCCAGGGTTGTCTTTGACTTTGGGAGTGCCAGGCCAGCAGGTTGCTGCGATCCTAGAAGGCATGCCTGGTGCAATGGAGGGAGGGGCACTCCCGGCTGTGGAAGGTCACCCTGCTCCACAGCAGCCTCTTGTTGGACAGGGTCTGGCCCCTGCTGCTCCTGCCCTGCAGCTGTCCCCCAGAACCAGCATGGACCAAGCCCTTGAGGAGGCTGCCAGTCACATTGTGGATGCCGTCATTGAGCAAGTCAAGGCCTCAGGAGCTCTGGGCATGGTTAGGGATGGTGGTCATATGCCACCGTCCCCTCTGACGACATTGAACCCAGCACCAGAACAGCAGGCATGTTCTCCTGTCAGGAAAGCTAGTGGCCTTCTCCCTGGGGAGATCCTTCTGGAGGGCAGAGGTCATGAAGACCCTGGGAGCCTGATTGTTAGTGAGGAGCCAGGGAGGACGCCCCCATGTGAGCCAGGACCCAGACTGGCAGCAGGTAAGTTGAGTAGGGCAAAACAAAGGTTGAGGCGCTGCTTTGAGACCTCTGCTAGGCCGTGTGTACTGGGTTACGTAATTTGGGCTGTGAATGCCAGGCCATGTATGTTGTATGTTGGGCCATGTGCTCAGGGCCATGTCTATTGGGCTGTGTGCGTTGGGCCTTGTGTCCCAGGCGAGGCCGTGTAGTCTCTGCTGGCAGACACAGGTGTCTTTGTCTTGGTTGGCAGCGACTCCTGTTCACTGGGAAGCTTGTCAAATGAGGCACTGCCACCTCCAGGAGGGCATGTCTCGGGCCTGAGCCTCTTCCTGTTGTGTTGCCTTTTAGTCACACGGGGACAATTGTACTCTACCTCTGCTCTCTAGCCCAGAATGCCAGCCTGTCTTTGGTGCCATGAAATGAGAGGGGCTCAGAAACGCCCCTAGTGGCCTTTCCAACATTACCTGGTCGGTGAGGACTGGGTGGGAGGATGCAGGATTTCCGCCCTAGCCCTGGGCCGCTGCTGTCACGGGGCAGGCCTTGCGGCTGCTTACGACAGCTTATCTAGATGCAGCAGCTGCTGGGGCAGACAGCTCCCCCAGCAGCCTGCCCCATCCCAGGGAACCATGTGTGTGGTAGCAAGGAGAGCGCATTCTTGCTTGGGGTGCCACACTGGGCTCCCCAGTGGGGCTGAGGTGGAACAGAGCCTGGAATCGGACTTAGCTTGCATCCTGGCGTCCCTGAAGGTCAGTGTGACTCATCCCCTGTGACCAGGTGCCGGCCTGGGCCTGGGAGGTAAGCAGCTGCTGTGGTTTCTTCCACTTAGTGGAGTTTTCTTCTCTGGGTTTTGAAAGCCCCTGTAAGTGGAGCTCAGCCTGGGGATGTCCAGGGTGAAGTAGCTGAACAGGGAAAAGCACTTGGGGGAAAGAGCAGTTGAAATCGGCCATGTCTCGGGAGCGGCTCTTCCAGCAGTTTGTACTGTCTACTCTGTGTTCTCAGCTGAGAGGGACACTGAGAAACCCCTAG
The DNA here is from genome assembly GCF_024139225.1 of Suncus etruscus. Lineage (NCBI taxonomy): Eukaryota > Metazoa > Chordata > Mammalia > Eulipotyphla > Soricidae > Suncus > Suncus etruscus. Next base: position 9,628,306 of record NC_064858.1, on the reverse strand, counting down.
AGGTATTTTCAGAGGTTTTAGGCATTTAGTTTTATTGTGACTAGTGATAACAACATTTCAACGTGAAGTTCTTCCATTTCAAAAACACAGCCCAATAGCAAGTCTATTTTGGGGGCCCTGGCAAGGTGGCCCCCAGGAAATGGGGGGAGGGTGGCTGTAACCTGAGCTACCTTTTTTTTTTTTCTTTTCTTCTGGGCCTTGCTGCCTCTTGGTAGCATGGGCTGGACTTAGTTCTCTTGGACTGTGAACGCACCTGGAAATGTTGTGAGACCAGAGTTGTGGTGCCTGTGAGTGAGGTGACAACACTGGATTTGCATCAGCCTCAGTCCAGCCGAGTTCATAAAGGGGTTTCCAGGCTGTGGAAAGGAAAGTGAGGTGTGTGTTGTCGGGCTGGCCTGGGTTGGGACTGTGTGGGTTGAGCTGACCACTGTTTCCCCACCCCTCTCGCCCCCAGAGCCATAGAGCTCACGGGGTCGCATGAGAGAAGTGGCCTTGATGAAAAAGTGGAACTTTCTTCAAGAAGAGCCAAGCCTGAGGAAAATCCCTGCTTAGTTCCCCCCCAAGAAAAGCCCCCGAGAATGATCTCAGAGCCAGAGGCTGTCAGAGGAAGTGTACTCCGAGTCACTCATGGGTGGGGGAGCGAGCGGTAGGAGTGGGATGTAACGGCTCAGAGCTGGGTGCGCTCAGCACCCCTCGCAGACACTGCCAGTGCCCTGACGTTGGCAATCACTGTTGACTGCTGTGGTGCGGCCTGTGTCCAGACCCTCTAGTCACGTCACAGGAAAGCTGAGCCAGAAATCACTCCCCTGGTGAATAAAATGAAAGTCACCAACAGCCCCTCCCCCAGCCAAAAGACGTTCCCCTGATTCATTTAGAAGTGTCCTACTTAAAGGACACTGCTAAGCAATTGCTTACTCAGAATTTCCTTTTTCACTTCAGTTATATTTTATTAACTGTAAAGCAGATTTGGAGTTGGTGGGGGTAGGTTTGTTGTTTTTTTTCTTAGCTAGTTTTAAGAGGATATAATTGTGAGAACAAGGAGAGATTTATAAATGCTCATCTAGAGAAATGTAGCTTTCTAAAGCTCAAGTGCACATTGCATGCGATATTAGGATGGTATTTCAACTAATAACATTTGTTTTTGGCTGAGGCGGGCCTTGCTACTCTTTGGTGTAACGACTGTGTTTCTCTTAGGGCAGCCAGTGGTAGGACCTAGATAATGAGCCTGAGAAGTTCCCGGGGGAAGCAGAGGGCCACAGTGCCAGCCCTGGGAGGTAGGGGGAGAGGGTGTTATCTCGGTACATTGTACTCTTCGATTGTTAGACCTGTTCATGAAGGTTTGTGGCAGTTGTGTTGGCTTTAGAGACCTCTCGATCACTTCCTTCTGAATCCCCTTCACCAGATGGGGCCAGGTAGCAAAAGTTGTTGCTATCTGGTCTGCCCAGCAAGCATGATTTTAGAGAAAAGCATTTGCTTATGCCAGCTTCTCAATTATTTTCTGTCATGCCCCCCTAGGAAGAAGAAAACATTTTTGTGCCTCCCCTGCGTGACTGTAAATAGTATCTTTATTAAGAAAAACTTTAACCTGCAAAACAAAAATATATAAAATAATTTGAGCTGATTTTTTAATCAGAGGTGATGTCTGAATTAATGGCTACAATGAGCATGTTTTGCAATGCGTAGCTTTTCGAAGCGGGGTTTGAAGCAGGACACAGCAACTCTCAGTTCCAGAGACATACAGAGACATAAACATGGGGCTTAGCTTGTTATGACAGTGTTTGCCGAGATCAAATGTGCCCCCTTTTACGGAGCCTTGAGGCGCACCCCACTATTTGAGAACCACTGGCTTAAGCAAAGGTGAGGTCGAAATGAGAGTGGAGAAATGCTTCACAGGGTATTTCCATTTTGGTGGCAGCTGCAGCAACAGTGTAGACAGGAGGTGTAGAGTAGAGAGTCTGTCTTGTAAAACATCTTTCCAGAGGCTGTTCCTGTTCTTTTTGTCGAGTTCTTTTGTTTTGGCCTGTATAGACAGTTACATGATGTTGTCTTGGTGGGTTACTTTGCTGCTGTGGAGTTACTTTTCTGATGCGTACAGTGATATGCTCCCAGCCTGTTGCAAATGGACCTTGAACGGCTCTTCCCTGCCTCCCTCACCCTGGGCCCAAGGCTCAAGAGCCACTCATAGCCATTGGAGGCAGCTTTGCCTGGGTGAGAGAGGCTGTAGTTCTGAACACATGGACGGACTCTTTTGCACACACACGCATGTACGTAGCACTGAGCTTGGGCTACACTGCAGGTGGCAGGTCGTGGGAAACAAGTTTTTAATCACCTCATTCTCTTTAGAAATGCCAGATATGAAGGCTGGTGATGAAGTGGATTTTCTGAGCAGCTCTGGGGACAGCACTGTTTCTGAAGAGGCATTCGGTGACGTTTCTCCTCCCAAGATGAAGCACAGCCCGAAGAGCCAGGCGGTAAGTGGCCCAGGACATGCTTGACCTGCTCGGCCCTGGTCCATTCAGCACTTTGTCTTCTCGGTGGTGTTCTTCCCTTCTCCTCTGTTGCACTGTAAACGGTAGGATATTGGGGGCTGTACCCAGCTTCCATCCATATGCTGGTGTCCCTGACCCTGTAGAGTCTGGCAGAACCCCTGCTGATGGTCATGGAAAAGACTCACCCCAAATTGGACTGTTTCTGTTGTCAAGTTTGAGTCACCAAGTGAGATTAGCTCCCCAGAGGTATCTACAGTCCTTAAGCCTAGATCCTCTTCTTTTTTTTTTTTAAATAGCACAAAAAGAAGATATTAATTTATAGCTCAGTAGTGCATAAAGTACATCCTAGTCACTAAAAGAAAAATGGATTCAGCAGTTTTCCTTTCCTAACAGCCTTATGGAAATATAATTTGCATCTCATAAAATTTACTCGAGTATAAGGACAGTTTGGTAGCTTTTGTTGTTGTTGTTGTTTTTATTTTTGGACCATACCAATAGGCACTTGTGTTACTCTGAGCTCAGAAATCACTCCTAGCAGGCTTGGAGAACCTTATTGGATGCCGGGAATCAAACCTGGGGTAGCATGCAAGGCAAATGCTATTGCTTCTGTGCTTCTGTGCCCCAACTTTGATATCTTTTTGTTCTTATCAGATCAGGGGAGGGATTGGCCATACCTGGCAGTGCTCTGAGTTTGCTCCTGGTGGTGCTCAGAGGACCATGTAGTGCCAGGGATCGATTGTGGTGCTTCTGCGTGCAAAGTCCACACCTCAGACCTTTGACTTATCTTCCCCACCACAGTTTAGTAGTTCTGAATATATTCACAGTCTTACAAGACTCACCACTGCCTGTCTAATTTTAGAACATTAGCATCACTTCACAAAGAAACTTTGTACTCTGGTTTCTAGAAACCTCTGTTTCCTCACTCCACCCCCACCCCACCCCACCCCACCTCACCTCACCTCACCTCCTGCCAGTTACCCATCTACTTTCTAGCTATGGGTTTGCCTTCCTGGAACTTGAAAGAAATGATAGGGGCTGGGGACATGGCTCCAAGTGATCTGTGGCCTTGTCGGGCTCCTTTTCACCAAAAGCAACCTGTTCTCACCCTGGTGGCCCAGATAAATGGGGAGAAGAGGAAATGGCTCTCTGGAAAGGAAATAATCCACTCTGGGTGGGTCTTTCACCCACCTAGCATGATGCTGCAGGGTCTGCCTGTGTTGCGACAGAAAGAGATTTCTTTTTATTATTGAGTAGCGTTCCTTGTTCTGGACATACTGTATTTTGTTGTCCATATGGACCGTTCAACTTTATTGCTGTCATGAACATATGGCTCTGAACAGCTGCGTACAAATTTGCATGGTGATATGTTTGCATATGCTTAGTCATAGGTTGGTTGGTTCCCCTAGCACTTCTGCATTTGGTAATGGTGAATTTTCAAAACAACAAAATCTTTCTTCAGGGTCTTTAGGTTTATCTTATTACTGTTTATAGTGATTAAGTATAAAACAATGGGGCTTAGAACTTTGGGGCTGGGAAGAGTGTTTGAAGGGCTGAAGCACATGCTTTCAGCTCAGATGTCCAGAGATCTATCCCAATCACTGTGTGAACCCTTCTCCCCCGGGCTAAAGCCTAGAATCTACAGGGATTCTTAGGCCTGCTCTGCTGGGAGGAGAGCACTGCCTGAGGCCACCTCTGAGAGGCTTTAAGGGAACTGGTGCTGTAAGTTAGTGATATTGTCTACACAGATCCTTTGGGTGATCTTGGCCTTCAGGAGGCAACTGGTATCCTGGATTCCACTTGGGAAGAAGCAGAATTTTCCTTCCAGCTGCCCCTCTGGGGGACGACAGAGCTGGGGCTGCCTGGCTGCTCTGCTGGCAGTGTCTGTCTGGGCAGTGAGGCAAGCAGGGTTAGGAGGTGGGAGGTGCTTGCTGCTGCCCAGGGTCCTGTTAGTGACTCATGCTGGGCGGTTCCCACTGCTGCTGCTTTCCTCAGACAGATGCTGTGATGCCTCAGGAGACAGGAGCACACACCCTGCAGGATCCCCTCCTTTGTTTCCAGAAGCCCCTGAAAATGGAAGGAACAAACTCACATCCTTGAATTCAAATGCCTCATGTCATGTCTCTGGGTAGACTATGGGCTGTGCTGCATCTATGTGCTGGGCACATCTTGTCTGGCACAAAGAAGAAAATGGTGTCACTTCAGGGGGAAGAAGGTCCTCCTTCCCTTCCTTGTCTGCTCTTCCCTCTAGTTGGAGTGGTTGGGAGAGACACTCTCACCTTGCAAGTGGGTGCCTGACCCTTTGAGCCTCACACAGGCAGCTAAGGTCAGGCAGGCCTGGGAGTTGGGTTTATGATCTAAACTTACACAACAGGCCAGGGGACTGGCAGGGACAGTGCAGGGTGTGCCATCAGGTTGCAACCTTGTGTGCTGCTGCCAGAGACCTCTGCACCTGAGTGCAGTGTGTGGCTGCTCCCCTGGTGCAGAAATAGCTCTGCTGGCCACAGAAAAGCCTCTTCTGGGTTCAGTCTTGTTTGGAGGGAAACCCTCCATCCTCTAGGCTGCCTCACATGCTTTGAATGGAAGAGAAAGCCTTGGCGTCCCGCTTTCTCCCTTTGCCATTTTCTTTGGCATGTTTGCATGGGGGTCAGCAGAGAGATATCCACAGCTGAGTCTTGCTGGGTCGTGAGACACACACTGCTAATACCAGGCCCCCATGTGTCTATGGAATGAATGGGTTCCATGACACAGTACTGCTGATTCTAGACGTTGAAATTCATACAGTGTTCAGGGAGCATGAAAAACTTTCTGGCATTGTATTGCTGGGGTTTTGGAGACTCCCCGACAAGCAGTGGGCCTGCCTGAGAACAAATGTGCTATAGGAGGAGAGGGTGTGGGAGCCCATCACCGCTGAAATGTGCTATAGGAGGAGAGGGTGTGGGAGCCCATCACCGCCCTGCTCTGGCTGGAGCTCTGGTCATTGTCTGCGACTCAGGGCCTGAGGCCAGAAGCCTTTGCCTCTAAAGCTGCTTCTCTTTCTGCTCCGCACCAGCCCTTCCCTGTGCCCACTGTGGCCCTGGTTATTGCTGACTGAGCTGGCACTGGTGCCACACCAACCATTGGATTTTTGTGACATATTCTGCTGTGTCACCAAGACCTGTCCACAGGTTAGTCCACAGTTTGTTTGCGACATGGCACCCCCTCTTACAGATACCAGACAGCCTCTACTGACAGCTTTGCTGCAGGCCAGTTCTCTACAGACAGAAAGAACCAAGCTGTGGTTTTTGGTCTTCTGAACCGTTTTGGTGACCTGCCTTCCCTAAATGTCAGGGTCAGGTGCTACCAAGTGTTTTCTCTGCTTTTGCCCCAGTGCACAATACGGTTGCCCAATATACCCTGCCTTCCAGTTCCTGAAGAACCTGTGGCCAGATGGCTAGGTGGCATTGATGCCCCGGATATTAGCTTTGGAGACCCTTCCCCATGAAAACATGTTTTCTGGTGGTCAGGAAAGCATGGTAGTCCTGTTGCTTGGCCCAGGGCAGCAAGTCAGAACTGCCCACATGACTGTCGAGTTTTTCTCTTCAGTGTGTGACCTCGAGCGTTAGCAAAGAGCTTGTCTCCCTGGGATAGCTGCTCTATCCCTTGCTTGCAGTTCCTTTTCTAGAATCCATTGCTCATTAGCCACATGGAATGGTTAATCCAGCAAGTGGTTTTATCTTTATGAGATTCCCTGGGTCCTATGCAGACCACTGAAGAACAGAGGGGGGCAGAGAGATAGCACAGCAGGAGGACACTTGCCTGGCTTGTGGCCAGCATGGGTTCTATCCTAGCATCCCATGTGGTTCCCTGAGCACCACTTGGAGTGATTCCTGAGTGCAGAGTCCGGAGTCAGCCTTGAGCACCACCGGGTGTGGACCAAAAACCAAGCCAACCTGAACTAAAACTTTGTGTGTTGAGCATTAGGTTTTAGGGAGAAAGTAACACACACTGGATCCAATCGTAGCCACATTACCCAGCCTCTCTTTATGAAACTACAAGGTCAAACATCAAATTAATCAAATTTCTATTTTTGACTACTTTTACAATAGTACTAATATATGATATGATCCTAGAGCAGTGAGAGCTGTGTTGGATGGACTCTTTGGAATTCTCTGTAGTCGAGAACACCCTTTTCCTCTCCTGCCTCCAGGGGGCGAGCTTGCCTTCCTTTCTCTTCCTTGGGCAAGCAAGACTCGTGCTAACTTCTGCTCCTCCTCCTCTTCCATCCTCGTCCCACTGTGTCCTGGAGCAGTCCAGGGAGGTGGTAGTGGCCTTGGTTGCCTTTTGGGGGGGCCTACTGCTTGTTCACCTAAAAATAAATTAAATCCGTGGGGCTAATGAATGTTTCTTGTATCCTCCGGGAGCCTCTGGCCCGCCCTCTCCCCACTGCACTGTCTAATCTGCGCAGCCTTCACTTTGGGGCATGTGCTTGTGGGAACATGAGCTTCAGCGTTTGGACACTCCAACAGAAGAAGCTCTGGGGCCTGCAAGACCCTTCCACAACCCTCTGTCTGACCCCCAGAAGGGCTAGGAACCTGAAGGCTCCAGCTGTGTGGGTACTTTGCAGGAGACAGTGCTGCCGATGTGGTTCTCACAGCAGAAAGGGCAGTTTTCTGCTGCACCAGTTGGAAGTGACTAGGGTGGTGGCATCGAAGGGATCTAAAAGATATGCAGAGCTCTTCAGGGTAGGGTGGAACAGCAAGGCAGGTGGAGGGAGAGCCTCCAAGCTGGAGAGGCCCTGGTAGCACAGGTCACTGTGAGCTCAGTTTCTTTGTCCCAGTGGGCCACATGATGTTGGGCCTTCTGAGTGTGGCTTGTTCAGGGACAATGCAAATTTGATCCAAACCGGGCCCTGGGAGTTAGCCAGGAATATATATAAATACTTCTTTTCTTGACTTTTCCCCCTTCATCTCCCAAGAAGAGGCTCTCTTCTCCTCACGGTTAACTCTTTACCCTCTCATTCAGCTGATCTCTCCCTCCGAGATTTACTTGTGCCTGCTGGTTGGATCGCTCCATGTTAGGGCCTTGAGTGCCTGTACTCCTTGGGCCCTGTGGTGTTGCGAACCATCAGGCTCTCCCTGGTGGTGCTTGTGAGGATGCATGCGGGGCCAAAGTCTGAACTGAGCCTGGTGCGTGCAGTGTGGGTACTGAGCTCAGCTGTATCTTTGGTCTCTGTAACAAATTTTTTTTTTGTTTTTTTTTTTTGTTTTTGGGCAATGTTCAGGGTTACTCCTGGCTCTACGCTCAGAAATCGCTCCTGGCAGGCTTGGGGGACCATATGGGATGCCGGGATTCGAACCACCGTCCTTTTGCATGCAAGGCAAATGCATTACCTCCATGCTATCTCTCTGGTCCTGTAACAAAAAATTTTAAGTGTGAAATTTCTTGATGGTTTTAATTGTTACTGATGAAGAAGTTGCTGTTCACATAGGGATTCTTCTTGTTGAAAATGCCCTACATGCTGTACTGTGATCCTGGCTCTTAGAAGTTTAATTCAACTTCTAAAGAAGCACTTTTCAGGACCTAGATTGCAATTTTAAATAGAAGCCATGATCAAAAGTTGATCTCAATCTTATGCTTTTCACAGTCATACATGTCTATATGCAAACTCTTTGGGTGGGACAACAGCTACAGGAAATGTGTTTATTGGATTGGACAATGTTATTGGCTTGTTCAAACACAGGAAGACTTGAGGGGATCATGGAAGTTGAAGATGGTCTTCTGTGTCATCCTTTGGTCAGCCCAGAGTTGGATGTGACCAACATCCAGCACAGAGAAGCTCTCTGTGGTGATATTGGAGCATAAGAAGATGCTGGAGAGAAGAACGTTGCATAAAGGAAGTTTGGTGGGATATCCTCCAGCTGGCTTCCCCCTGGGGATTCTTCCTGGGCTGTCATCCCAAGAGCTCATAGAGGGAACCAGAACCAGCACCAGTGACCCTGTGTTTGTGGAGTCCTGGCTTACAGGGAGTACTGGACTATGTCCCTAATCCCTGGGGCCTCTGAGATGACCCTTCCTGGGGTCTCTCCACCCTGTTAACACTTGCCACCATCTTTCCTAGGTACTCTTGGGTTCAGTGAAACGGAGATTGTGTGCTCAACATGAGGAGACTGGTGTCTGGTCTGAGAAGAGACCTGGAAGGCTTTTATTTTTTCCTCCTGCTTTTCTATCTTCTGACCTTTGCTCTCCATATCAAATAGTGAAATATCTTTTTTCGTTTGTTTTGTTTTGTTTTGGGGCCACACCAGTTTGATGCTCAGGTGTTACTCCTGGCCATGTGCTCAAAAATTGCTCCTGGCTTGAGGGGGAACCACATGGGAAGCTGGGGGATCAAACTGCGGTTCGTCCTAGGCTAGCGCTTGCAAGAGACACCTTACTTCTAGTGACACCTCTTCGGCCCCATAAATAGTGAACTGTCTGAACGGTGTATTTTGGCAAAGACAACAGCAAGTTAGTTCAGACATTAGTCCAGCAGAGTGCCAGGATGGGAGGATTCTGGGCCTTCAGTGTGCTGCCATGAAACCAAGAATAAAGAAGATTCCCTGGGGATCAAGAACCTCCTCCCTCTTTTCTCGAGTGCCAATAGCTGGGCAGGGATGGTCTGTTACCAGAGACTGGAGTTGCTAGCGTGACAGGAGGGAATGGAACCATGCTATGTCTCTGTCTACAATCTCATAATGTTACCACCAATAAATGTGTCAGTTTGTAGCTCACCGCTTTTAGATTAAGGGGATATCAGAATTATGGCTGTGGTTGGTGGCAGTAAACCTCTTCTCCTTTCATCTGAAACGTGGCACTACAAACTAGAATTGGGCAAGAGTAAATTGTGCATTTTTCTCCACCAGGTTTGAGAAAATCTCTGTTTCCCCTTTCGTTCTTGTTGACTCCACCCTCATTCTGGGAGCTGTTGTGGGAGAGGAGGATTCGTCAGTTGCAGACACAGGCATTGGGCCAGGAGGCATTGAGCTGTGGTTCAGAATCCACACCCATCTCATTTCTCACTTCTGGGGCTCATGTCCAGGGGCCCACTGATCTCATGATGCTCAGGGGGCTAGTGTGCCCCTCAGGAAGAGAAAGGTTCCTTGATTTCACAGCTCATCTTCTCTGCCCCACCATAGGAATTCTCGAACCCCTTCTACACAGAGCCCTTTCTTTTTTTTGGGGGGGGGTCCACACCCGTTTGACACTCAGGGGTTACTCCTGGCTATGCGCTCAGAAATCCCCTCTGGCTTGGGGGGACCATATGGGACGCCAGGGGATCGAACCGAGGTCTGTCCTACGCTAGCGCTTGCAAGACAGACACCTTACCTCTAGCACCACCTTCCCGGCCCCACAGAGCCCTTTCCTAGTTGGTCACTCATGGTGTCCAAGCTCAGAAACTGCCATGGGACTTTAGACAGCTCTTCCTGAGCCAGAATAGAAGGGGCCAGTGAGGGGCCCTGATGGACACCTTAATTGGAATCAGGGCTAGAATGATAGCACAGTGGTAGGGCGTTTGCATGCACACAGCCGACCTGGGTTCAATTCCGGCACCTCATATGGTTCCCTGAGCCTGCAGGGGTGGTTTCTTTCTTTTTTTTTTTTTTCTTTGGTTTTTGGGTCACACCCAGCAGTGCTCAGGGGTTACTCCTGGCTCTATGCTCATAAATTGCTCCCGGCAGGTTCAGGGGACCAAATGGGATGCCGGTATTTGAACCACTGACCTGCTGCTTGAAAGGCAAATGCCTTACTTCCATGCTACCTCTCTGGCACCAGGGGCAATTTCTGAGTGCACTGCCAGGAATAACCTCAGAGCACCGCCCAAAAACAAACAAACAAAATAATTAGAATCAAATGTGATAGCTCAGTAAATCAATTTCTGAGCTCAGTAAATTAAGGCAGAATTTACATCACATATCCAAAATGCTCCAGTTAGAATGCAGAAAGGAATCTTGAAGATAGGTCTCAGGTGTGAACATGTTAAAAAACTCTGCTCTGGGGACTGGAGTGATAGGACAGTGGTAGGGTGTTTGTGTTGCATGTGGCTGGCCTGGGACGGACCTGGGTTCGAGCCCCGGCATTCCATGTGGTCCCCCGTGCCTGTTAGGAGTGATTTTTGAGCACAAAGCCAGGAGTAACCCCTGAGCGCTGCTGGGTGTGGCCCAAAAACCAAAATCCAACAAAACAAAACAAAAAAACCACTGCCCCGATCCTTCAGAAGAATTTGAGGTGCCTTGTGGCCGGAGAGGAGGAAGTGGAGAGAAGGGGGGTGCTGCTGTCTTTGTGACAGTTCCTAAAAGGAAGGGAAAGAGAAAATAGTCTCACAATGAAGTTCTGTATCTTAGCTCTGGTTTGGCTATGAAATGATTGGTCGCTGCAGTGTTTCAATTTTCTAACTGAGGAACTAACGGTTCAGTGGTTCCAGATGTTTCTGATAAAAACCTGGACTGTCGCCCCAGCAGCGAAGCTCAGAGCATGGGTTGGCCTCTGCGGGGGAGATGAGCCAAGCTGAGCCAGAGGGGAGCAGCTCTGACCCCCATACTTGGCACAATGAGTCTCCATGCAACACAGACACTGTAAGGACAAATGGGCAAAGCACACTCGGTTTCCAGCCCAGTGCCCACGCTAGCAGAAAATGCTAAAGCCCATTCTTAGAATTCATCTTGAAGCCAATATCTGGATCATTTCAGTGGATTAGGTCATTTGGAACCATTTTTCTGTTGTGTCCTCAACTTCTAGAGGATAGAGATTGTGTTATTGGTTTCCTTCGTTTGCCTCCACTGTGGGGCCCCAAGCATCTGTGGAATCGATCAGTGGGGATCATCTTCCTTTGCCTGCATAAGGCATGGAGGAGAGCTGACTTCACTGTCCATGTCGCTGATCCCAGAGGGCTGCCTGGGAACTGGGGAAGCAAGAAACATTTGCTTCTGATTAAAGCTGCTGGCAGGGCCAAAGCCCTAAAAGGATGGAGAGCCCTATTGGGTATGGCAGGGAGCAGGGTAGTTAGGATGGTCTCCAATGAGTGTTCCCCTTCTCAGTGCCCTAGACTCTTCCCTGGGCTCTTCCAGTTAGTCGTCCCCCCCCCTTCCCCCATGCTGGTCCGTTGCTTTCTTCCCTCTGGGTTTGCTGGGGCAGGACTGGGGTACTGACCTTGTGTTCTCCCTCGCATCATTAGGTTTGCTTTCTGTGCTTGCTCTGGGGGAAAGCAGCATCTGTCTGTCTGTCTCATGATTGCTGGTAACATCAGCTCCATGCTCTGGAGGTGTGGGCAGGTCTGCTCTTTCCGAGTTCAGAAGTGAAGGCCAGGGGAGCACAGGCCCCAAGTTGCAGTTACAGGTGGGGTAAAGTGAAGTGGAGCTTCATGCCGAGACAACCGTGACTCATCAGGCCGCCTTGGCCACAGCCCCGGAACAACCCAGACAGATTCAAGTATTGGGACTATATCTTTCTTCCTTTCCATGGTGGAGTCTGAGCCACACTGGACTCCGCATACCTCTGAGAGACCTGAGTGTTAGTGGGCTTCTCTTCCCCAAACTCTTGGCACTGCTTTGCTCTGTTCCACTCAGCACTTTCCTGCTAGATCACTTGCCACATGCCAATGAGTTCTGGAATAAGGCTGGACAGAGGAATGTTCAGATGGCCCCCAAAAGGTAGAAGAATAACAGCCATGAATGGGTGTAGGACATGTGACTGTGACCATGTCTCCCTGCTCCTGCAGGGGTACCCCTAGTCAGCATGCAGGGCTTACTTTGTGAACTCTGGAATTTTCTGTGAGACCTACCTCCAGACACTGATGAGTTTGCCACCTTTTTCTGGGTCATGCAGAACTTGCGGTCAGTCGTTCACCCTGCTGAGTTGTGGGCTTGGCTGGTGTGGCACCGCCCAACACTTGATGGGGAGCAGGTCTCTGGTGCCTGCATGGGGGGTGAGCAGGGCGCCCCACCCTCTGTTCATTGTCCCATGCCTGGAAAGTCATAGCTTGTGCACTGGCTGCCAGACAGAGACCTTTTCAGAGGACACTGGAAGGAGGAGGAGGAGGAGGAGGAGAGGAAGCAGCTTGGAAAAGGAGGCCTTGTTTTTCCCTCTGTCTGCATGAATCATGTTCCCACCACTGCAATTAGGTTTCCGAACCTCCAGGGCTGCTGGTGTTGAGCTGCAGGGCGAGCCACCCTGGAGGGGCGGGTCTGGGGCGGGTCTGGCCAAGTGGTCTGGAGCTTGAGCCTCCCTTGCCTCGCCCCTGCCTTCAGATCCTGGCCTGCCACTGGGAGAGCAGCTGGGCCCAGCTCCTCTCCCTCTCCCGAAGACCAGACACAGCCGCACCGGCCTCCACTGGGTTTCCGTGACTGGAAAATTGATTTTTCTGATCTTTGTTGGTTTTTTTTTCCTCCTTTTTTAAGCTAAAACGGACTTTAATGAGGCGCTTTTCATGTCATCTTGTATACCTCTTTTTCCTCACTTTTTCCTGATCCAGCACAACGTGGATTTTTACTACCTGCATTGGGGACCCCCAAACCAGCCGATCATTATGCTGAACCAGTTCAGTTTCCTTCTGTCTTTGGGACCAGCCCATTTGGGGCTCAGGGGGGCACATCACTTTCTGCGCCTAGGTGTGTGAAGCTGAGCAGTGGGAAGCAGGCCTTGTCTGTATTTCAACTCCTCATCTCAGTGCTCTGAAGTTGCTGCCAAGTTCATAACCTGGTTCGTGCCACAGGATTCTTTAAGGGCTTCAAACCTTAAGGGTCCGGGCAGGACTTCTGGTTGCACAGGATCCCCCAAGTGAGTTGGGGGGGTCCCTTCTCAATTCTCTTTGGGTTCCTCTCGTCCGCACTAGAACACAATGTATGAGCGACACAAGAGGCGTTACAGCCTCTGTGACATCTCCAAAGTGGACCGGACGGTGGATGTGGTGCTGCTGAAGGTAAGCACCACTCCCAGGCCTGGTCAGAGAAGACACTTGGGGGCATATTTGGGCCCAGACAGGGTGGAGCGTGGAGCTCAGCACCACTGAGCCCCTGATGAAATGCCATCAATGGAGTCTGCTCAGGGTAGCCCTGTAGAGGGAGACATGGGCCTTCAAGAAGGGCCCCGTCAGGGTTTCTCTGTCTCCTATCCGTTCCTGCTGCCTTGCCTGCACAGTCCTCCTGGAAAGAACTGTTTCTTTTCCTTGGAGGGTCTCTTTCTGGCGTTGCTGTTGGAGTGGAGTGGAGCTAGGCTTGGCCTTGGTCTAGCTGCTGGCTGCTGGTTGGTGGGAGCCAGTGGGAGCTGCATTTGTTTGTTTTCCGGTGTCACTGGTGTAGTCATCCTGGCAGAAGAGGGGAGGCAGAGACTGGAGACTCTGAGACCCCATGCCTCTAGGCTAAAATTAGCAAGAGCTCCCTTAACCCCCGAGGGGGAGTCTGGGAATGTTGGGAACCTGGGCTCAGTTTTTGGAAGTTCAGTGGTTTTTCTGACCCTGGCGAGGCAGTTGGCAGGCTACCAGGTACCTCCCAGTCCAGCCTCCCTATGACTTGGAGGCAGAGTGGGGAGTTTTGGGTGCTGGGACCAGGACAGGGCAATGGGTTTCCTTCCTGCTCAGACACTGCCAGACGGTCTCTGTTTGTTTCTCATGGGGCTGTTGTGGCCAAACATGGGCTGGGGGCTCAGGGCAGAGCAACTGGTGAAGGACTGGCATTTGGTGGTAGGTGTCTTCTGCCCCTCTCAAATCTAGGTCAGGTGCCTAGGCCCTGGGAGGGAACCCTTGTCTTTTGAACCTATTCCCAAATGGGATTTCTCTGAATTGTATCTGTGTTTCCATTTTTGCCCTCAGAGATTTAGGAGGCTTCCATGTTCAGGGGGCTTTTGTTCAAGCCCAGGATACTTGGTCTGCCAGGGGGGAACAGGAGGAAAAAGGCAGTGAGGGAAACTGCAGTGTCCATTGGACATAGCAAATGTACAGAGCTATGCAGTGAGCCAGGGCCTGGCATGGGTAGCCTTGCCCTTGCCCTTGCCCTCACCGGGCACGCTGGGCTTCATCTCATCCACACTTGCTGGACAGTAAATACCCGTTTCCTAAAGAACTTAGGTTTTTATTGGATCTGCCCTGATGAGGAAGGAGATGTGCTTTTTTTTTTTTTTTAAGCCACAAGGTCCTAGCTAACGAAGATGGAATTGATATTTTCTTGATTAGTTTAACTAAGAAAACAAACCTGTGTTTGTACTCCTCCCAGCCCCCTCACCAAATTGCCAGTACATAATGAAAGGGTTTTGGTAAAGAAAACCACTTCTCAGAAAATAGGCATTTATTACAAATAAATAAGCACCAGGAGTCCCTAAAGCACCCTATTTTCTTGTTTCAAACCAGATGGGCAAATGTGTTAATTGGTGCCCACTGAAAACTATATATTAAAATAGTAATAGTGTCCTGTTGAATGCTAGGCATGGAGTTAAATGTAAGGGACACATAGTTATTTGTTTTGTTTATGTTTTGGGGCTATACCTGACAGCATTCGGATTATCTCTGGCAAGCTCTGGGGACCATATGGGATGTTGGGGCTCAAACCTGGGTTAGCTGCATACAAGGCAAACACCCTATACACCATGCTATTTCTCTGGCCCCTCAACATAGTTTTAAAAAAATGCCCTTATTGGGGCCGGAGAGATAGCATGGAGGTAGTGCGTTTGCCTGGCATGCAAAAGGACGGTGGTTCAAATCCCGGCATCCCATATGGTCCCCCGAGCCTGCCAGGAGCAATTTCTGAGCGTAGAGCCAGGAGTAACCCCTGAGTGCTGCCGGGTGTGATCCAAAAACAACAACAACAACAACAACAAAAAAAAAGCCCTTATTTCTTGAAGACAATAGACAGAGGGGATTGGAAAGTGACTTCCATCAGTGATGGAGCTAAGGGGCTAGCTGTCTCCTCCATAGCCAGAGATAGGGGAGCGTTGTGAGGTGCTGCAGGTCCTTAACTCCAGAGTATCACTGGCCACTGTACTATGGGAATGAGGAGTAGATAGATGGCCAAGACAGGGGCCGGGGGCCACTTAGGAGACAGGGCTGAGCTGCTAGGCTAGTCTTTGCTCCCTCAGAACACCTGGGGTCTCCATGGGTGTTTGGGAAAGCCCCGATGGCATGTGGGGCATGGATGATGCTGGTTGGGGCACACAGTGGCATTTCCAGGCCTGAAAGGGAGCAGCATGCAGAGCTGCGAACCTTCTTCCTGTTGGCACATATGGCTCGTACTCCCATCTGGGAAGCAGTCATTCAGTGGCAGTTTTCTGTAGGTTGTGCAGCACATACATTCTTGGTAACTGGACTCAAGCCCACCGGGATGATTTTCCAAGGCATGCTTTTCTACTTGTCCTACGTGGCTTCCTCTGGGCATCCAAGTTCTTCTGTTACCTGGGTATGCATCAGTTTGTTCTTTTTTTTTTTTTTTTTGGTTTTTGGTTTTTGGGCCACACCCGGCGGTGCTCAGGGGTTACTCCTGGCTGGTCTGCTCAGAAATAGCTCCTGGCAGGCACGGGGGACCATATGGGACACCGGGATTCGAACCAACCACCTTTGGTCCTGGATCGGCTGCTTGCAAGGCAAACACCGCTGTGCTATCTCTCCGATCAGTTTGTTCTTATGATAGTTTCCCTCTCTGACAGCTCATGGTGGAGTCAGGGTGTGTAGAGGCCCTGGAGCTCAACTTTCTCCCTAGAGTACTTGCATGAGGTTCTGCTACCCCTCAGGTCCTCCGAATAATTCTCTGGGTCACTCAGAATAATTCTCCACTCTTCTCTTACTTGACCTCTTTGTGTTGGGGGCTTGTGCCCCAGGTTTTCACTCTGCCTTCACCCATGGAGTAATCTTAACTCACAAGAACATCTGGCATTAGAACCCTTTGCAGACCACTTACCAGAAGGAAGGGCCCAGGCCCTGGGATTAAGGATGGGCATCGACTGGCCTGGTTCGAAGAATACTTCCATTTTACTAGCATTATTGCTTGCAATTGGAAAAATCCTGTACCACCAAACTGGAGCGTAATTCCTGTTCTTGCAGTTCATAGAGAGGTGTGGTTGTTGCTAGGAATTTGGTGTCCAATATGCAGAGGAGACGCTCACTCAGCTGGGAGGGACTTTGCTCCAAGATACTTGTGCTCTGCAGCAGGAAAAGACATGAAGAGAAGGGTTGGCGGCAGATCCTGTCTGCATGGGAACAGTTGGGTTCCTGGCTGGGACTCAGTCCACAGTGGGCTCTTGCTTCCTTTGCTCAACCTCATCTGGGCCAAGTGCCCCAGACAGCCGCCAGGGAAACACAGACAGGCAGTGGCTGGGAAGGTGGTGTGTGAACATGAGCCACACCCTTAGGATGCTCGGATAGAAACAGTGAAACACTCCCAATAATAGGCAGTTCTTGCAGAATGTCTGCCTATTTGCTAGGGTCAGAGCGTGTGTATGTGTGGTGAGGGCCCCATGCCAACCCCCCACTCCCAGCTTGTGTGGCATCTGTTCAGACATGTTGCTGGGTCTGGCACTTTCTATGAGGGCCCATGTTCCACATGTGTGAACTCACTGAAATTTTTTGGGTTTCATACGTGTCATTGTCCTAGGTCTAGTTGTCTATGAAAATTGTGGACAGAAGATTCAGTTTATTTTTCAGTTGAAAAATCTTAAATCGGAGCAGAGTGGGAAAGTAGGTTTTAAAAACTTATTGCCCAGGGGGAAACTTTTTTAAAGACCCCTGCCAAAACCTAAACCATGGATATTTAATAGCAGAGTCTGTTTTCCTCATTCCCAGCTATTTGCTGGACATTGAGTCCCCTTAGCCCCCTTCTCTCCGGCCTGTTCAGTCTGTTGCCAGACCCACATTCAGGGTAGAGAAGCTTGTAGTCTTCATCTTGGTTTTCTCATTCTCAGGTCTCTCATTGGTGTCCACACCACTGTTCTTCCCAACCTCTGTCCCCCTCCCCCCTTTTTTTTTAGCGCCCCACCCCCCACCCCCGACCAACCTCTGCCTTTTAATTCTGCCTGGGTGTGAGTGTCTTGCCAGGCTTGAATGTGTCTTGCCAGGAAGAATGAAGAGATTTGGTAGTACAGAGAATCCAATTCCCCACTGTTCTAGATGTCCCCTTTGCAAAAGACTGGCCTCAGAGCAGATGGTAGAGGTGGAGCATGGAATCCTCAGGGATGGAGCATGGGGGGTGCATACTACATACTCCCTCTTTATTCTCTGGTGGAGCAGAGTTATTGTGGCCACATCTCCTGTCTTGCCTCCCTTTTGTTCTCGGATATCCTGTGCTGCTCAGAACCCCTTCTCTAGGGCAAAGGGCTCGTGCCAGGGTCCTGGGGCTTGCCCCAGAGCCACCAACAGGTCAGGCCCCTCCGTGTGTCCCCTGGGTCTGGCATCCAGCTGCTTTGCTCTTTGTTTCTGTGTGACCTTACTTCTGGCCTCCTGTGGGCTCGGAAGCTTCTGCGTCTTGAGGCCTCCTCACCTAAGTTATTTGTAACCTAAGTTACTTGCCATTTTTTCCGAAGGCTCCCAGCTTGTCTCTTTTCAGTTCGGCCCTTCCTAACCTCTGCATGGGCTCTGTGGTGTCTATAGTGTGCTGTCAGGGTACCCTCTTCTTCAGTTTGGTTGTCTGCAGGCCTGGGTATGTTCCATGTTAGGGCTATGGGACCCAATCCTGGCTTACCTTTCTGCCTGCTGTCCTGCCCTGCCAGCCTGTTTGGAATGTGCACCCTTTTTGTGGAGCTTGCATGTGCCCTCAGTCAGCGGGATCGGGGACAGAGGGTCACCACTGCTGGCCCCCAGTGCACCCGGCTGACATGCTGTGTCCTCCAGAGACAGCGTCTGTGCTGGCAGCTCATTTGTGTTTCACAAAACTTTATTCACCAGAAATGTTTCTAAGTCAAACAATAGTTTATTTTCTTCCAAGCCTTCTGCATTGTTTAATACACTTAGCCGGACTTGCTCCCTTGTTCTTGCTGTGAAAAGTGTTTGACAGTAGTTTGGTCCAAAGGTGCCAGAGTCCTGCAACACTGGGGTGGGTGGGTAGTGGAGCCTCCCGACTACCCCTTTTCTGTACCCGGTTTGTAAATGAAACTGATGATGTCAGATCCCAAGATGTTGAAGTCACTGGTGAGGTCAGATTTGCTGGATGTAGAAGTCATTGGTGAGGTTGGATTCCGGCCAAGTAAGGTACTCACAAAGACGCATCCACCAGCCACTTTGAGAGAGTAATTGTTTATTGTAAGTGGGAAATGGATATTTATATTAGGGGAGAGTAGAGTGTCAGCCAATCAGGTAGGATGTGAGAGGGGATTAAAACAGGGTGTGTGCTTCTGTGTTTAGGGAAGATGGGGTAAGAGGATTAGAGAAAGCAAGTTGTGTGCTCCAGGTGTTAAAACAGGGTGTGTGCCTAAGGGGATTAGCTACAACTCCCTTTTTTAAATAGAAAAATGCAGAAATATGAGGTAAAACAAAGTAATCATGTCCCAAGGTACTTAGAAAAAAGTGGATGTCTCATCTAAAAGATAAAAGGTGAGGCAGTTTTTTTGCATACATGCAGCAAAAGTTGGGAAAAAATAGAAATAAATAAATTTTTTACCTAAAAATGGTGCCCCTACCTAGGAAGCATCCTTTCATAAGACCAACTACAGGCTCCAGGCATACTAATTTGTCTAACTCTAAAGTCTTTTTTCATGGTCCCAGGAAAGGTTCTCAATCACGGTTGTTG
The DNA here is from genome assembly GCF_024139225.1 of Suncus etruscus. NCBI lineage: Eukaryota > Metazoa > Chordata > Mammalia > Eulipotyphla > Soricidae > Suncus > Suncus etruscus. Next base: position 9,609,102 of record NC_064858.1, on the reverse strand, counting down.
CAGACTTAAGTAATTAGAGATCTTGGTATTTGCACAGATCCTATGTTCAAGTCAGGGTATCTTGAAGTAACTCACCATTGGGTGGAGTCTGTCTTGAAAGCAAGTTATTGCTGTTTTCCAAGATGTTGTGAAGGTGATGAATGAGCCCACCCTGGGACAAATAGGTGCCAAAGCAGTTCTAGGGGCTGTCTGGAAAAAGATCTATTCCTGGTGTAGGTGAAGAAAACCATGTCAGACCCAAATATGGGACCCAAGGTTTAGGGGTGATCAGCCGATGTTTGAGTGACTGAAGCCTAAGTCAGTCAAGTCACTATGGCAAATGTTCAGGATGGAAGGCTCCCCTATAAGAAAAAAATTTGGGGTTCTCATCCCTAACGGATAGTAACTCCTCTCTATATCTAAAATGTCCCCATTTTAGTGCACCCATGCAAAAAAAAAAAACAAACAGTGTCACAGAATATTATTTTGCCTAAGGGGAAATAATAACAAACCAAATTATCGCTATAGCCTAGTTATAATAATAAAACAAAACTCAAGGGCCTGGAGAGATAGCACAGTGGTGTTTGCCTTGCAAGCAGCCGATCCAGGACCAAAGGTGGTTGGTTCGAATCCCGGTGTCCCATATGGTCCCCCGTGCCTGCCAGGAGCTATTTCTGAGCAGACAGCCAGGAGTAACCCCTGAGCACCGTGGGGTGTGGCCCAAAAACCAACAAAACAAAACAAAACAAAACTCAAAGGATACTTTCTATACTATCTAATATGAATTTCTACTAGCAAATCTAAAGATAAGGAGGAAACTACATCTATATAATGAAATATGCAATAAAGAACTATACATATTGAGGAAATACACCTAAGAAATACACAAAGGAGATATACATACCCCATATTTTTTGGCCACACCTGGTGATGCTCAGAGGTTACTACTGGCTATGCACTCAGAAATTGCTCCTGGCTTGGGTGACCAAATGGGACACCAAAGGATTGAACCGCGGTCCATCCTAGATCAGCCACATGCAAGGCAAATGCCCTACTGCTGTGCCGTCATTCTGGCCCCAATCTTTTTTTAAACATATCCCCTTTAAGTATTTTGAAATAGTCTGAGGGAAGAATAAATTCCAGATCACAGCTTCAGCCAGAAACATGGTCTTGTAGAGTCTGAAAAATGGTTCATAGCGGTCACAGATCACAAAATGTCCCAGAGCTGAGTGCCTCAGAAGCTGAAACCAGTTGTGTGCAACAGTCCACAATGAAGGGAAAAAATAATGGAGGACATAGCAGCAGTGTGGTGGTGGCATCTTCCTGGGGTAGAAGTCAGGCTGTAGGTGGGGTTCCTGAGTAATTAAGAACTGAGGGTAGAAAAGAATTAACTAAGGAAAAACAATAAATCAGGGGTGAGAGTGTGAAAGAAAACAATAGAAAAGAATTTGTAAAGTGGTAAGTTGGGGAGGAGGAGAAAGAGAGGGCTATATAAAACAGAAGGAAGGGCTATATACAATATAGGCATTACAGACATAAAGGTGACCACCAAACACACTCATACACACACATAGACAAAGATTGATCCATAGGTTGCATTTGAAAAACTGACCCAGGTGGAAAGGGTCACAGTGCTTCAAAATAGTGCCGGAGAGATAGCATGGAGGTAAGGCATTTGCCTTGCATGCAGGAGGTCATCGGTTAGAATCCCAGCGTCCCATATGGTCCCTCGTGCCTGCCAGGAGCAATTTCTGAGCCTCGAGCCAGGAGTAACCCCTGAGCACTGCCCAAAAACCACACACACACAAAAAAAAAGGTGCTTCAAAATATAAAGTTGGCATGTCAGTGTTAGTCTTCCAATTCATTAGAGTAATTAACATTGAGGAGGAGAACTTTGCTGAAAAAGTTCATTCTTAAAGCAATCAGGGGTTACTTTTGGCTCTGCACTCAGAAAATGCTCCTGGCAGGCACGGGGGATCATATGGGATGCCGGAATTCAAACCACTGTCCATCCTGGATTGGCTGCGTGCAAGGCAAATGCCCTACTGCTGTGCTATTTCTGGCCCAATTTAATATATTTTTAAAGACATTATCATAATGAGCACTGTATTAGGATAGGAGTCCAACAGAATATATCACTGTAATGAGAAACTAGGGCATCCAAACTATATTTCCAAGGATCACTGTGAACAAAAACACTAAAAGTTTATTATAAACAGATGGTATATTAATTAAGACGCTAAAACTTTTTAATAGTGAGCACTGTAGTGGGAGTCTGTATTTTCCCAAAGCATTCCACAGCTGTTTCTGTGGGTAAAAACATCAGAGCATTATAATAGACATCTATAAATAACAGTTAGTTGAACACCTGCTTAATCTAAACAGCTGTATATGTTGCTTCAGGTCTCTTTGAAGCATAAAAAAAGAACACAAGTTGCTGAAGATTTTTAACAAGTTGGAGATCTCTGAAACTTCTTGATCCTCAAATTTAAGCCAACATTGTCTTGCCACATTTTTACAATAGGCTGTGTAATGACCCTTTCCCATATTACTATAATGGTTTAAAACAGAGAATATGTTGTATTCTTTTTTTTGTTTTTGTTTTTGGGTCACACCCAGCGGTGCTCAGGGGTTACTCCTGGCTGTCTGCTCAGAAATAGCTCCTGGCAGGCACGGGGGACCATATGGGACACCGGGATTTGAACCAACCACCTTAGGTTCTGGATCGGCTGCTTGCAAGGCAAGCACCGCTGTGCTATCTCTCCGGGCCCATATGTTGTATTCTTCAGGGTTGTTCTGAGAAGCCATAGTGTACTATGACAAGTCAAGATTTTCTATAGGAAAGTCCACGTAGGTCTGTAGTTTTTTTTTCATCCACTTGCTGTCACAAGAAAAGCGTTTCAGATGTTTTATGAGCACAGGTGGTAACTTCCAAATTTCTGTCTTTTTTAGAGAATCCTGTTGTGTGTTGCAACAAACCTATTATTGTCTCTCAGTTCTTTGAAAAATAGCTTAAGGCAATCTTGCAGTGTGCATTTATCTGTAGATGTCAGAGGCAAGGATAAATGAGTCAAGATCTCAAATGTGCTAGATTCTTGGTTACAGGCCTTGAACTGTGGATTTAAATTGATCTAGGAAAAGTGTAGCAATAATAGACTCAAACTGCTTGTGTCTCTGTGACTTTTGAGTCAACAAGATGATCACTAATTTTCTCTTTGTGTCTTTTCTACTTGTCAGCTTTTTCAAGTCATGATGAAGATGCTCCATCAGGAATAGAAGTATTTCAGGGGATGGAGCTATAGCACAGTGGGTAGGGCTTTGCTTTGCTTACGGCCAACTTGGGACCGACACAGGTTCAATCTCTGGCATCCCATATGGTCCCCGGCCTGCCAGGTGCAATTTCTGAGTACAGAGCCAGGAGCAACACTTGAATGCTGCCAATTGTGGTCCCCAAACGAAAAACCAAAACAAACAAATAAGGAAGAGGTATTTTATGTGGATCTTCTTTTTTTTTTTTTTTTTTTTTTTGTGGTTTTTGGGTCACACCCGGCAGTGCTCAGGGGTTACTCCTGGCTCCATGCTCAGAAATTGCTCCTGGCAGGCACAGGGGACCATATGGGACGCTGGGATTCGAACCGATGACCTCTTGCATGAAAGGCAAACGCTTTACCTCCATGCTATCTCTCCAGCCCCGTGGATCTTCTTTATTGTGCCCTGCAAACTGGTCATTTAGCTTTCTAATGGTCATCTTAAAGTCTTTTGGGTTGAAATGTCTGTGTTGTCCTGCCCACAAGGCTTTTATGATTTTCCTGAATTCTCTGCCACTTTGCCTTTATGCTCCAACGAAATTGACCTGCAACTGTCCTCCTTGTAATGGTTCTGCTAAAAGTAATCAGTCAACCTTGGAATATATATTTTTTTGGTTTTGGGCCACACCCAGTGATGCTCAGGGGTTACTCCTGTCTATGCGCTCAGAAATCACTCTTGGCTCGGGGGACCCTATGGGACACCAGGGGATCAAACCGGTCTGTTCTAGGTTAGCACCGGCAAGGCAGACACCCTACCGCTTGCACCACCACTCTGGTCCCAAGCTTGGGATATTATACAGACGTTGTAATATTGAGTTCATGTAACAAGTGTTTCCTAAATTATGAAGTCTGGTGAGAGCAGGACCAGTTCCCTCATCTACAGAACCAAGGTTATGGACCTGGTCATTTCCATTCCCGATAGTCTTCTGCCTCAGTGTGTAGTTTCAGTTCATTGTCCCTGTTATCTGTTGAGATTACAGTTTGATTCCTTTTGAGTTGTGTGTGTTGGGTATGAGGGTGGCTTATAGTCTTAGCATGTGCCAGTGTCTGAGATTTTTCATTTGTGAGAATTCTGCTTCTGACGAGGCATAGTTGAGATTCAGAGTTTCTGGGCAGGGTTGCTATCTATGGAAACAAGCATGTCCTTTTTATTGAGTGAGGAGATTATCAGCCATCCATTCATTATCAATTTTTACCCAAATAGGTGAATCAATTGTTTTTTGTAACTGAGCATATGCTTTAAAGTGTCTTTCTGAAGCTGTATGGGGTTCTCCTTGTAGAAAATTCAGGAAGTTTAGTGGAAATAATGTTAAGGATAAAATGTCTGTTGATGGCTTGCCCCTTTTTCTATATTTTAATAATTGATTTTTGAGGGTTCTGTGAGTTCTTTCAATTATGGTTTGTCCCTGTGGATTATAGGGGATTTCAGTGATATGTTTGTAAAATGAAAAGTTTTACTGGTATAGGCGGGACATTGTTCGATTTTATGGATTGGGAGATGCCCATGACAGAAAAACATTGTAGCATGAAGGTGCAAACAGCTTTGTCTCTTTCAGAAGTCATTAGTGTTCCCCAGATAATGGGTCTTTGGAAAGTCAATATGTGTAATATCCATTTACCATAATTCATTTGTTTGTAAACCTCAGGGGTTGGCCCCAAGTACATGTTTTTTTTTTTTTTTTTTATTCAGAGGAGCGCACATGGTATACACTTCTAACAATCTGTCTTGCCTCCATGGAATATGATAATTCACATGCAGGCAGTGGTGTTTGTATGTAGTGCTGCATGTTCTTCTGCAGGTGACTTAAAATTGGCATGGCTAAATGGTAAGAATTTCATTTCCTTGAGCCATTGGCCCTGGAAGGTCAGAATGGGCTCTTATGTGAGTGATGAAACTTGGTTCAGAATGCTTATGCTGAAGAGCTTATAATTGCTGAAGCAAATTGTGAACAGCTTGGTTATCAGTATTTTATTTATTTCTTTATTTTTTTATTTTTTGGTTTTTGGGTCATACCCGGCTGTGCTCAGGGGTTACTCCTGGCTATCTGCTCAGAAATAGCTTTTCGCAGGCACGGGGGACCATATGGGATGCCGGGATTCGAACCAACCACCTTAGGTCCTGTATCGGCTGCTTGCAGGGCAAACAGCGCTGTGCTATATCTCCGGCCCCATATTAATTTTCTCTTAAGTATTTTTTTTGTGGTTTTTGGGTCACACTTGGCAGCGCTCAGGGTTTATTCCTGGCTCTACACTCAGAAATTGCTCCTGGCAGGCTCGGGGGACCATGTGGGATGCCGGGATTCGAACCACCGACCTTCTGCCTGAAAGGCAAACACCTTACCTCCATGCTATCTCTCCAGCCCCTCTTATTTATTTACTTATTTATGTACTTATTTATTTGTCACACCCAGCAACACAACACTCAGGTTACTCCTGGCTCTGTGCTCAGAAATCGTTCCTGGCAGGCTCAGGATACGTCATGTGCAATGCAAATACCCTACCACTGTGCTATCACTCTGACCCTCTGGTTATGAGTATTTAAGAGGCAATTTCTATGCTTGGGAACAATATTATCACATAAGCTGAATGACTATTTTGCATGGCTCTGAAACATGATAGTAAGTAATTTAAAGTAGCAAGTTCCACTTGTTGAGCAGACCTGTAATTTGTTGACAGATCTTGGAATCCCAAGGGAGGGATAAATCCAATTTATATCACCTCAAAGCTTTTGAAAATCATTAAATGAGTCCTTATATTTTTCTGATAAATAGAAATCTTTTGGGGAAGCACTGAAGTACGCTCCAATACAAAGTCAAAGTATTTAAATAGAGGCAAAAATCTTTTTTCTGTGGCTATTGTTAAACCAGCAACCTGCAAGCAACTGACAACATATTTATACAAACATTGTAATTCTCTGTCTGTCCGTAGGACAGGCCATGGACTATTGTGAACCGGATGTAAAACCACATCAACAAAATATTGATATATGGGGAGTGAGTTTGCCATACTTTGAGTAAAACCATTCGTTGAAACTCTGCACAGGGCCTCTGTTACTGAGAGAGGAAATTGAAAAGGCAAAGCACTTTCTGAGTGGAAATATAAAAGTCTTTTAATTCCGTTACTATCAAAGGCCAGTCTTTTGCAATGGCAATTTCCCATAGGAACCAAGAATGCATTGACAGCTCTTAGATCAGATAAAAGTGTCCAGCTACCAGACCCTTTTGCATAAAAAAGACAGGGGAAAATTCTGTTTAGTAAAGGAAGTTTCATTGTGTCCCAGTCTTGGCTTCTTGTCAACTTAGCTTCTCAGCACCTCTAGTTTTGTGCTGTTTGTGGGCCACTGGGGAATCCAGATTGGAACATTCGATTTCCATTCGATTGGAATGGTTGCTGGGCGCTCTAACCCAGTGACTCCAATTAAAAAGGCGAAACCTTAGCTAATGGGCTGGAAGGAGGTTGGTGATAAGGCAAAACATCTGAGCTGGTGAAATGAGAGGGGGTTGGGCAAGGGATTTGATATTCCACCCTCCATTGCTTATGCAAATCGTGCCCACAGATGGTCATGGAAACTGGAGTTATGTGTGCTAGAAAAATACCATGTTGATTTTCTGGTCCTAAGCACTTCAAAAGCCTAACGCTCTGGTGAACAGATGCTGGGTGCAAAATACCATCTATTCCTTCCAGGCTATAAGGTATATTTTGCAAAGTCCAATTGCAGGGCCAGATTTTAAAGCAACCACAGAAACTTCAGCACCAGAGTCAAACATTCCAAAACTTTCTGCCCTGAATTTTAAGGGTTAACAATGGGTTTTCTTTTTTAGTTTAGCAGTAAAATCTATTAATGGAGTAGCAGAAGCATCAGGTTTTGTACTTCTGAAATCCCTCCCTGATGCATACTGATTTGCCAGGCCTATTGTATAAGGAAGTAAAAAAATTTGAGCAATATTTTCACTTTTTAAAAAAGTCCTAACTGGGCAAAGAAACAAGAACTATTCTTTCTCCCATGTGGTCAGAATCTATAATTTCTAGATGAACAGAAATATCTTGAAGTGTCATACTACTCCTCCCTATTAGTAGACCCACTTTTCCTGATGGAAATGGCCCTTTTATGCCAGGTCTTATCTTGTAAGGGGAACTGAGCTCGGATTCTGGTTAATTCTTCAGGGCAGGATATGTTGAGGGCACAGCCTTTCTGAAAGTGGCAGGCTTTAATTAGCTTATGTTTGGAGTTCTCTTGTGCCGGGCTAGGAAGCTGAATTATTGACGAAAATGTTCCCTGATTTTGTGGGTCCTGGGATTGGCCCCAGATCTTAGTTTCCTGAGACAGGATGATTAAGTCTTGACCTTGAGGCCATCTAGAAGCTGGAGCAGAAAAGGATTGCATTCTGCAGTCTCTACCTATATGTTCCATTTTTCCACAGGTAAAGCAACTGAACTGAACTCGTGGGGCTGGTTTTAGACCCCTTCCCTGATTGACTAAGATATGATAAGAAGATGAGAAACAGGGGCTGTAGCAATAATACAGCGGTAGTGTGTTTGCCTTGCACGCAGCTGACCAGGATGGACCTGGGTTCAATTTCTGGCTTCCCATATGGATCCCTAAGCCAGGAGCAATTTCTGAGCATATAGCCAGGAGTAACCCCTGAGTGTCACCGATGTGGCCAAAAACCAAAAAAAAAAAAAAAAAGGATGAGAAACAATCTCTAGTCCAATGAAATCCTTTGTCATACTTTGCACAAAGTCCAGGTGCTCTCCTTGGGTGGAGTCCACCATGTCCATTAACTTGCTAGTTATATTCGTTCTGTTTCCCTGAAGATTGCTTCTAAATAGCATAGGTTGTTGATAAAGGGGCAGTGGTGGGTGGGTAAGGACAACTGTATATTCCAATATCCCTACAAGTATGTAGAAATCCCATGACATCTTCTCTCTCCCTAGCATTAGGGCCCTAATGGGACGTAATTTAGTCTGACAATATTCATTCGCTTTGTCAAAGGCTAACATTTTCATCAGGATCTGTTTGCTACCATGTCTTTAATCTGCCTCCAGATAGCCTCTGTCAGTTTCCCTAGAAGTTCTGCATATGACTCAGAAGCTCTCTGGAAAATCTTTGTATAATTATCCTTAAATTTGGCATCAGAATCAGTTTATTCCCAAGTCTTTAACGTGAGCTTTCTGATGAGTCCCAAAACAGCATGGGGATAATTTTGCCTGCGTATTTATTTCTGAGAACTCTCCCTTTTACTTTGAGCAGCTCATAAGACAACCGAATTCCTACAACCATCCTTCCAGAGTGATCTAGGCTATTAAGCTTAGTCTTAGCTCCTTCAGAAAACAATACCTTCTGGGGCCGGGAAGGTGGCGCTAGAGGTAAGGCGTCTGCCTTGTAAGCGCTAGCATAGGATGGACTGCGGTTCGATCCCCCTGTGTCCCATATGGTCCCCCCAAGCCAGGGGCGATTTCTGAGCGCATAGCCAGGAGTGGCCCAAAAACCAAAAAAAAAAAAAAAAAAAAAAAGAAAAGAAAAGAAAAGAAAACCATACCTTCCACTGTAAGATTTGGAAAGCACTCATGCAGGTCTTAGCCATAGTATTAAAGTCCTGATGGGCCCTACACCCACTTTTACTCCAGGTACCAAGGAGTTCAACACGAAATGGAGAAAGTGGACCATACTCCTAACATGACTTTTTTGTTTGTTTGTTTGTTTGTTTTTTGGGCCACACTCGTTTGATGCTCAGGGGTTACTCCTGGCTAAGCACTCAGAAAATGCCCCTGTCTTGGGAGGACCATATGGGATGCCAGGGGATCGAACCGCGGTCCATCCTATGTTAGCGCTTGCAAGGCAGACACCTTACCTCTAGCGCCACCTCACCGGCCCCACCTAGCATGCTTTCTTAAATTCACTGAAATATTCCATATCTAAAGCCACATAGGTTGAAATTTGATTGTTTTCCTGATGGGTCTCTATTAGTGCCAATTACTCTGAGAATTAACAGCTATGGTTGGACGGGTGGGATTCCTTCTACTTTCTCTCTAGAGCTGTGTTGGGGGCAGAGTAAGTAGTGATATTACAGATGTGCTTTCTGATTCTTCATTCGATTGGCTGTCTCTAACTCATTTACAGCATTCGTTTCATTTAGTAAGTCAGTATCAGCTGTTGAAGCGGCTGGCGTCTTCTCTTGCCCAGTGCCAGTGTGGAGAGGGGTGACAAATTACTAGCCTCAGGACTTTTGGCTTGACCACATGTAATTACTGGAAATATGCTATTGTTTTCCCGAGTTGGATGCTTTTCAGAAACAGTAGGGCCGCTACATTTGGTGTGGCTTTAGAGTGTTCGACTTGAATTTTTTGCATTTCACGATAAATACAAATTAATTGCAAGAGGAACCACAAGAGTAACTAATTTTATATTGCTATGTCAGTATATTTTATCTTGACTGTTGGTACAAAGAAATTAGCAACACACATGAGAAGATTCCAGGGTCCCTCTATCTAAAGCCAAGCTATTGTCATAACTTTGAACCAAATAAAAACTGGGCCCAGAGATATAGCACAGTGGCGTTTGCCTTGCAAGAAGCCGATCCAGGACCAAAGGTGGTTGGTTCGAATCCCGGTGTCCCATACGGTCCCCCGTGCCTGCCAGGAGCTATTTCTGAGCAGACAGCCAGGAGTAGCCCCTGAGCAACGCCGGGTGTGGCCCAAAAACAAACAAACAAACAAAAAAAAACTTAAGTGAAAAATCCACCGCCGAAAAATTCACTTTGTAAGCCATGAGACTATCGAGAAAACATATCTCACCTGTCATAGACAGAGTCCCTGCTCCGGCCTTACATGTAAACGAAGCTAGTGAATCAGATTCCAAGAGGTAGAGGTCACTGGTGAGGCCAGAGTCGCTGGATGTGGAAGTCACTGGTGAGGTAGGATTCTGGGCAAGTAGGGTACTCACAAAGAAGCATCCTCCAGCCACTTTGGGAGAGTAACTCAGTTTTTTTGTTGGTAGAAAATGGATATTTATATTAGGGGAGAGTAGAGTGTGGACCTTGTGTCAGTCAATCAGGTAGGATGTAAGAGGGGATTAAAACAGGTGTGTGCGTCTGTGTTTAGGGACGATGGGGTAAGAGGATTAGGGAAAACAAGTGTGTGTCTTGGTGTTAAAATGGGTCATGTGTTTAAAGTGATTAGCTACACCGGTCCTCCTGTATCGGGGGAACAAGGCTGTTCTGCTGTGTTCTGAGGACACAGATGGAAACAGATTTACCAGCTCAGGGCATCTACTTCCCAAGACCCTTATGCCCCAGCTCCAGCTTCTTCACCCCTCACCTCTGCACTGTGGTGACCTAGAAGGCAGAGTGCCAAGGTTCTCCCAGCTGGGACCTTGGTCAAGTCCCTATGAACTCTGAACTCAGAATGAAGAAGAGAGAATTACAAACACACATACTTGCCACCGTGGGGATGCTCTGGGCATAGAGCGTGGCAGGCGTGTTCGTGGGTTTTTGGGGGCCAGATAAAGCACAGTTGAGTTTACATACTCCCCATTTTGTCCTGGGGGAGTCTCCACTGACCTGGCAGCCTGCCTCACCCCAAAACCAGTCTGGGGACGGGATGAATGTCTGAGCTGTGATTTTGCTCCCATTCATCTTGTTATAGTCTCCGTACTTCTCAGTAATTCTTTCTGGATTTTCCCTCCACACTCAGCAGTGGGATGCCCTGTGGATTCAAAGACAATATATAGAATTCTTCTGTTTTGCTTTATTTTGGAGTCATACCCAGTAGTGCTCACGGGCCACTCCTAGCTTGGTGCTTAGGGTTAGTGCTGAAGGGGATCTGAAGATCCTGTGGTGCCGGAATTGGACCTGGGGCTCCTACATGTGACCAGCCCTTGGAGCCATGTCTCAGCCCCACACACAGAATTTGGAATCTGTGACTCAATGTTCAGTAGTTCTTGAACACATAATAATTCATTTTTTGGGGGCCAGAACAATAACACAATGGGTTTTACTTTGCATGCAGCTGATCCAGGTTCGAGCCCCTGCATCCTATCCTCTTTAGTCCCCTGAGCCTGCTAGGAGTAATTACTGAGTGCAGAGCAAAGCCAGGAGTAACCCCTGAGTGCTGCCAGGTGTGGGCCAAAAATAAAAAACCAAAACAAGATTCTTTTTCTATGTATGGTGAACTTACAAACAAGGATGTTAAATGCGTATTTTAATATTCGGTTAATTTTATCCTGTTGATTTCGTTTCTCCTGGCATGGACTCTGTTCCCCTCTTCTCTGTCCTCTTCCTATTGCTCTTAAGTGCCTGCTTGTCTTTTGGTGGGAGGTCTCTTAAGTGTCTTAATCAAGTGCAGATTGCCCTGAGCTCCTCATGACAGATATTTTTTTGAGATAAGATTTTCTACTTTGAGAGAAAGGGTTGGAGAATAGAAGGAAGAAAGTAGGAACGATGGGTGTATGGGAGGAGCTGGTCTTCCTGGAGTGGCCACAATCTCATTCTACGCTTCCTCACAGTCTCACATCTATCTGTTTTCTGTTGCGCAGATAAATCGAGAAAGCTGGTGCACCATCGAACCGGGTGCGGTTGCAGCATCTCTACTGGCCCCCACCATGAGCCCAGGTAAATGGGGTTTCCAACCTATATTTGTAACTGCTGGTAAACATCTGTCCTTTTTGCAACCTCCTACTTTTGTCAGTTGACTTGGAGATCTACCCTCTTTTGCATGTTAGCAGTAAACCAGAAGGTCAGCCAAGGGAAATGGTCTCCTTTGGGAGTGTGGACTCAGAAACCCAGGCTTTTCTTAGGAGTCCAATGTGCTGACCACAGAAGGCCTAGCCCACTGTCTGTCAGTTCTGGCCTTCACACTGTCAGCCATCCACCGACACTGGGGCCACTTGAGGCCCTTGCCTGCAGCCACATGAACACTAGTCATTCTGGGTTCTTGTTGTCTGGGTTCTTGAGTTCACCTCACCCACAGCACCTTTTTATTGTCCCATTCGTACAGTGTGACTTTTTTTTTTTTTTTTTTTTTTTTTTTTTTGGTTTTTGGGCCACACCCGGTGACGCTCAGGGGTTACTCCTGGCTATGCGCTCAGAAGTCACTCCTGGCTTGGGGGACCATATGGGACGCCGGGGGATCGAACCGCGGTCCGTCTCCTAGGCTAGCGCAGGTAAGGCAGGCACCTTACCTCGAGTGCCACCGCCCGGCCCCACAGTGTGACTTTTAAAGGAAATGAGTCCTTGTTGGCTTGGCTTCTTGCAATTGGTTCTGCTAGAGGTTTCCTGCCACAGTACTTGAAAAGAAGCCCAGCTGTTAGAGGCCTCATGGGAGGGACAGGATGGTTTTCCCGTGACCCCAGGACAGTTTTGGGGTGAAGTCAGAAAGCATTTTCCTTCTCTCTGAGTCTCCATGGAGGGGGTGGTTAGGGCTGGTGCTGCTCTATGGCCTTGATCAGGCTCTGCAGCACCTTGAGGTTGGCCCTGTTGTCACTTTTAGCTGACACTCCCCCATCTGGGCCCTAGTAATTTTCTACTTAAAAGTCACTACTTTCGGGGCCGGCGAGGTGGCGCTAGAGGTAAGGTGTCTGCCTTGCAAGCGCTAGCCAAGGATCAGGACCTCGGTTCGATCCCCCGGCGTCCCATATGGTCCCCCCAAGCCAGGGGCAATTTCTGAGCCTTAGCCAGGAGTAACCCCTGAGCATTAAATGTGTGTGGCCCCCCCAAAAAAACAAAAACAAACAAAAAAAAGTCACTACTTTCTGTGTTTGGGTTCCTTCAACTATGTGTGGCTTTCTTAAAAGTGTTCTTAGACCCCACCACCCAAATACATTGCCTGCCATGTGTGTCCAGGTTGTATGTAGTTGTCTCTCAGTCTGAATATTTATAGGCAGCATATCCATTAATAAAGTTTGAGCCCCTACACATTTACCCAGGAATAATCCTGAATTGTATTTGCTCCTCTCCCCACTTATACTCCAGACAAGAATCCCAAGCATCACTGCCTTGGTCTTTTGGAAGTGGTTCTTCTTCAATTTCTTTTTTTTTTTTTTTTTGGGCCACACCTGGCGGTGCTCAGGGGCTACTCCTGGCTGTCTGCTCAGAAATAGCTCCTGGCAGGCATGGAGGACCATATGGGACACCGGGATTCGAACCAACCACCGTAGGTCCTGGATCGGCTGCTTGCAAGGCAAACACCGCTGTGCTATCTCTCCGGGCCCTCTTCTTCAATTTCATTTGACCAAAGTCTAGAGTGCTTTTAAGCCTCAGAGTTGAGACTTTGATAGGAGTCACAGTTTTGGGGTGAATTCTAAGGTGTTTTCAGTCTTACAGCTTTATTTCTTGTCCTTTTTTTTTGGGAGGGGGGCACACCTGGTGACGCTTAGGGGTTACTCCTGCCTCTGCACTCAGAAATTGCTCCTGGCAGGATTAGAGGACCATATGGGATACCAGGGATAGAACCCAGGTCAGCTGTGTGCAAGGCAAATGGCCTAACCTTTGTGCTATTGTTCTGGCCTCTTATTTCTTGTCCTTAAAAACTTAAGAAAGCAAGTGCCTCAGACTTAAGTAAGAGACCTGCTCCTCAGAGCCATCCATATTATCATCATGTTGGGTGAATTGCAGCCGGCAGTCGGTAGTTTGTCCCAGCAGTGTCCAGGAGTGTTGTTGGCAGCACCCACCCCTCTCCAGCTATAATTTGTTTGCACAGATGCAATTTGGGGCTCAAATGACCAGATACCATTTTAAAAAGTGCACATGTGGTTTATTTCTACAAGGCTAAAGGTTCAGGCCCCAGAAGTTAGACAGGTTGATGCTGGGGTCACAAGACAGTGCTGATAACTCTTAAAGTACAGCAGGTGCCCCTCTGTGAAAGTGAACATTCCTGTTTGGTAGAATTTGGTCGGTTATCTTTTGGGTCTGGGAACACTTTCCCCATTACTTTATATGATAATATTTTGAGTGTTCTTATGCCCCCAAAAATAGCTCACCAAGTCATTCCAAATAGGAACATTCTACTCTAAAATGGGTGTGGGGGGTGGGTAGCATGTCGGGTAAGGAATCTGTTCCTGTAGATTCTTGTCAAGTCGTGCATTCTGGGCCAACAAGGCCTTAATCTTATAGGCCCGTCTGCTCCTGCCTGCTCTGGGCCGCAGCACAGTGCTGGAGGCTCCGTGCATGACTTCTAACGTCCCTGGTGTGGGGGTGAGGCTCAGAATAGCTGTGCTGCCCCCTGCCTAATGCTGAGCACTCGCTTGTACCCATCCCCTCACACACCAGTCCTGCTGGGTTCAGGAGGAAGAATGGCACCTTCTCATTGACTTTGAAACAATCATTGAATTAGCTTGGAGAACTAACTTGCCTCTAGGTTCCCATTTATGGGGGCTCTGAATGCCTGGTGGTCCTTTCATCTGCCCAGCTTTGTCCACACTCTTTTCTCCAATTCACACACACAGTCTTGGTTCCAGATGTGGTCTGTGGTCCCTTGGTTGCTGGCTGCTGCCTGCTGGGTGTGGCTGTTCCTCGTGGATTTTCCTTCGAACTGACTCAAGCCAGTTTGTTTTCCAGTCTGTGAACCTGCCAGCCAGGCAGCTGGCAGCTTGCTGGGCTTCTGTGACGGCCCTTTCTGCCCTTGGCTACAGCCCATGGTGCTCCTTCAGCCATGGAACAGAGCTTTTCATTTTTCCAAGTAGGGAAAAGGGAGCAAGTGGAAAGATCAGAGCCGCCAGCCCTGCCTAAATTGTTGCTCACTTGGAGCTGGGAATGAGGCTGTGGTGTTCAGACTAGATGGCAGAGCTGTTCCCTGACAGATGGACCAGAAAATACTAAGGGATTGTTTTGCCTCCAGCTGAACATTGACGATGGCCCTTTGGGGCCCTGCCTTGCTCCCTGCAGACCTGTTCATGCATTACTATGTGGGATGTACTCAGAAGGTTCATTCTTGTGGTGAGATGGGGCTTACCCTGTGACTGCACCTACCCTGTCTCTCTGTACTGATACTCCCTTTTTGTGTTTTGTTTTGTTGCTGTTGTTTTTGGACTATGGTCAGTAGTACTCAGAGCTCACAAGTGACTGCTCATGGATTCTTTCTGGTGGTGCTCTGGCCTACTGCACAGTGCCATAGATCAAACTGGGCTTGGCCCCCCAAATGAGGTAGAGGCCTTCCACCCTTATCCTGTACTGTCTGTTAGCCCCAGGAAAAGGATCTTTAATTGAGAAATGCTTTCTTTTAGTTTTGAAGAAGCCTCTTGTCTTTTCTTTTTTTTTTTTGGTATTTGGGCCACACCCGGCGTTACTCAGGGGTTACTCCTGGCTGTCTGCTCAGAAATAGCTCCTGGCAGGCACAGGGGACCATATGGGGCACCGGGATTCGAACCAACCACCTTTGATCCTGGATCGGCTGCTTGCAAGGCAAACACCGCTGTGCTATCTCTCCGGGCCCAAGAAGCCTCTTTTTTTGTTTTTGGGCCACACCCGGCGGTGCTCAGGGGTTACTCCTGGCTGTCTGCTCAGAAATAGCTCCTGGCAGGCACGGGGGACCATATGGGACACCGGGATTCGAACCAACCACCTTTGGTCCTGGATTGGCTGCTTGCAAGGCAAACGCAGCTGTGCTATCTCTCCGGGCCCAAGAAGCCTCTTTTTTATTATTATTTTTTGTGTGTGTCTTCAGGACACAGTGGCAGGCTAAGCCTCTCCGTGGGTCCTCCAACTAGTGGAGTGTTGGGTTTGTACTGTCACCTTGACTTGCCAGCTTCTCTGAAAGGTACTCTCAGCCCAGATCCCCTGTTAGAGTTTGTTTGTTTGTTTGTTTGTTTGTTTATTTATAGGTACTCTCAGCCAAGATCCCCTGTTAGAGTTTGTTTGTTTGTTTGTTTGTTTGTTTATTTATAGGTACTCTCAGCCAAGATCCCCTGTTAGAGTTTGTTTGTTTGTTTGTTTATTTATTTATTTATTTATTTATTTATTTATTTATAGGTACTCTCAGCCCAGATCCCCTGTTAGAGTTTGTTTGTTTGTTTGTTTGTTTATTTATTTATTTATTTGGTTTTTGGGTCATGACCGGCAGCGCTCAAGGGTTACTTCTGGCTCCATGCTCAGAAATCACTCCTGGCAGGCTCGGGGGACCATATGGGATGCTGGGATTCGAAACAATGACCTTCTGCATGAAAGGCAAACCATTTACCTCCATGCTATCTCTCTGGCCTCCGCCCCTGTTAGAGTTCTATTGTCCACTTGTGGGGAGAGCTTTTCTTTTTCCTTTGTCACTTACTGTGGCCCTCGTCCAATGCTGGTGGAATGGAGATTCCCACTCTTACTCTTCAACTTGGGGCAGATACTGCCTGCCTACTAAAGGAAATTCTTTGGAACTGGCAACATCTTGGACCTTTGTGTGTCCTCACTCTGGTGGCCAGCTCATGTGATCTTTGGCTCATAGAGGAAGGACTAGGAGGGACTGGGTTAAATTTCCTGCTCACTTGCACCCCCAATGGCTTTAGACTTCCTGGATGCCCTGGTGCCCAGTTTCCAGGGATGCCCCTGCCATTTTCCTCATCACGGTAGGAGCAACACTCAGGGCATAGTGCCCTACTCTGAGTCAAACCCCCATTTTCTGCCTGCATGGGAGTCACTTAACCTCTAGGACCACTGGACACAAGTCCTGAGCTGGTTAACACATGGGCATGTGTGGTGGGCCTGCTCCCCCAACTTCCCCTGTGTGGTATTTTGATAGAGTAACAGTCAAGGAAGAATTAAAGTCTCAAAATAGAAGTTGGCCACAAAGCTGATCACATAATTTCCAAATAAAGAACTTCTCATCCTGGTTGTGAAAGGAAAAAGCATTTAATTCCCCATAATTCTTAGGAGGCAGAGGGCACCGTTTAAATACCTAAATGTAGGTAAAGCCCTGGCTTGCAGTCAGCGTTTGTTTCATCCTTTACAGGGGTCTCAAACTCAATTTACCTGGGGGCCGCAGGAGGCAAAGTCGGGGTGATCCTTGAGTGCAAAGTCAATAGTAAGCCTTGAACATTGGGGGTGTGTGACCCAAACAACTAAAACAAAACCAAACAAATAAAGATTCTTTTAGGGCAGGGCCACAAAACATTGTACGGAGGGCCGTTTGCGGCCTGCATGCGACGAGTTTGAAACCTCTGCTTTAGATGTTTGAAATTTGTTTCTCATCTATATCCCTTGGCTTCCTTGTTGTTGTAGTGAGCTGGGGTAGTTGAAGTGAGGAGAAGGTGGGGGGCAGGTCTGAGATGGCACACTCTCGGGTGTATGTTTGTGTGTGCAGGGTCCCAGTTAGGTGCCTGGGGCCAGACCCTGTTTTGTGCCCAGAAGTTTCCTTTTGTATCTCTCTGGTGTTTGGGTGCCCCACAGCTGCTCACTTGGAGTTGTGTTCCATAGTGGAGAGCTTTGGCCCCTTTCCTTTACTATCAGGTCTGGAAATGGGAGGGCAAGGGTTAGAAGGAGGGCGGGCTGCAGGACGAGAAGCAATAGAGTTAATGGAGTTTTTCTGAAGTACCAACTGACGCCAGAGCTTTCCTTTTCAGAGAGTTTGCTGGATGTCGGACTGGGCAGTGGGCATGCCGCCAAGCCAGGGGGCCCTGGGAGCGACTGTGAGGATGCGGACAGCACCATTCTCTCTAGGGTACGTGTGGGGCCAGACATTGCTGCTATGGGACGGGTGGGCCTCACAGGTGATGTGGGAGAGCTTGCCCAAGAGTCATTTTGATTTCATATTTGACCTGAAGCTGATGGCGCTGCAGGGTGGTCACCCCTCATCATCACAGGAATTTGATCTGCCCAGGAGCCCGAGTCATGGGCATTCTTATCCAGTCGAATGCTGCAAAAGAAAGGGGGCCAGGCCGGCATATGCTGGCATGTCGTCGTGGTCAGTGCTGTCTGTCTCTTTGGCACACCAAAACCCTTGGCGACCACAGAGGCACAGCAAAACACAGTCTGGGAATCCATGTGGGCATCCTGGGAAGGGGCCGGGCAGCCATGAAGATAATGAAAGTGAAAGTGCTGTGGACTCAGGGCTCCTGGATGTTGTGAGGAAGGCTGAGAGGGGGGTCATTTTCATGAGACTTGCATCTGGAACATGCTCTGTCTGGTTTGTGCTTTCTGGGATGTTTCCAGGGCCTCTGACGTGCCAGATGACACCCCAGCTCTTGCTCTGGAATCTTGCTTCTCTGTGTACAGGTCTTCAGTTCTTTGTTTCTCACACTGGCTCTTACCCGCTCACTTGGCGTCCAACCTCTTCCTACTCTGCTCCTCTTCCAGTGCTCATCCTCTTAGAGCCTTGGGAAGATTATTTCAACTTTTGGATTCTACTGTTGTTACTCTTGGGATCGCTTAAGGGATATGGAATGTCAGAAAATACACACATTGCCAAAATCTTCCCTTTCTCATGTCATTCACAAAGAGGAACACAAAAGGAATATTTATTTAGGAATTTTTTTGGTCACCCCTGCAGTGCTCAACACAGGCTTTGTGCTAAGGGCTCACTCCTGATGGGCCTTATGAGGTACGGGGAATCAAACCCCTGTTAGCCGTGTGCAAGGCAAGTGCCTTGCCTACTATGTAGGTTATGCTCCAGGGGCCGGAACAACAGTGGTGGGGCATTTCCCTTGCAAGTGACCAACACAGGACGTACCCTGGTGTGATTCCCAGCATTTCATATGGTTTCCTGAGCCTGCCAGGAGCAATTTCTGAGTGCAGAGCTAGGAGTAACCCCTGAGCACTGCCTGGCGTGACCCCCCCCCCCCCCCCCGCAAAAGTACAGCTCCAGCCTTACAAAATTTTTTCAAATGACAGGATCGGAGAATCTGCCCCATTGAGGTCTCAGTAGCAGACCTGTAGTGTGCCATTCTGTCTGTTTGGATACATGAGGCTTTGTCAGAGAGAAAGAGATAAGCATCTCTGGGTTCAGCTGTTGAAATGGTAGCATTGAGAATCGCTGACATGGGCTCAGGGCCTCTTTAGGAACTGATCAATATTTACGGATGTTTGAAATGTTTCTTGGTAAAAAGTGATTTTCAAGGTGAAAGGTTTGGGTAGAGAAATGCTGGCAGCTGTGGTTTATCTTGGTCACTAATGCAATTTTCTAGCAATCTTCTAATCTGAGAGAAGGAGAATTTATTTCAATACCATGTTCCTCCTGTCAGAAGCGCTGAGCAGCTTGTTGGTACTTGTTGGCCAGTGCAAGATTTTTTTTTTTTCCCAGAACAACTTGGTTGAACAGATAGTTTTGCAAGTTGGGGCCAGTTAATGTTTTCCTCCATTGCCTGGCAGGCGGCCTGATTTGAGTCCTCGAACTGCTCCCCTGGCGTCTCTTGCAGTCCTGTGGGGCCTGAGAGAGGTGTGAGAGAACTTCAGACCCAGCCTGTGTGGCTGCCTCCCAAGGCACAGTTTGCAGCTGGGAGCTGAGCCCAGGCACCCAGGTCTCTCCAGAAGGAGTGGTTGGACCCTGGGAAATGCCTGTGATGTGGTTGGGGCGTGTTCTCAGCACCACTCAGCTGTTCAGTTACAGCTGAAATATGAGTGCCCTGCCTCCTCTTCTGCCCAGTATTTTCTCTCCAGCCCCAGCATGGGTTCCCTTAGCAGGCACTGACTGGTGTGCCCAAGCCTGGCAGTGGCTGCCTGCCCAGGGCTCCTCCCACCACCACTGTCCCAGGTTTTCTTCCCAGGCTCGAAGCACCCTCCCCCTGCACTGGGCTGACCAGCAGACAGGCATTACAACACTCCTTTCTGTGAGAAAGGATTAGGTCACTTCCTGCAGCCTCCCAGGGGCTCTCTCACAGTCAGTCCTCATGACCTTCTCTTCCTGTTGTGCTTTATCGGAGGACTCTGGCTCCTTGACACTCACACAAGTCCTGAGTTCTTTTCCTTAGATCAGTAGCTCAAAATGGACGTTTTATGTGTAGATGAGCAGAAATCCTGGGGTTCTTTTTTGATATTGTTAAGGAACATCTGGCCCTAAAAATGCCCATAGTCTAGTTTAGCTGGAACCCCAGGCTCCAAAACGAGAATCTAGTGAGACGAGGGTCAATGCAGGAAACAATCCACACAGTGAAAAGGTACAAGAACGGGTTTAGGAAATCCAACACCCTAGCCAGGAATCCCACCACACAAGTCTTCTGCTCTTAAGAAGGAAAGCAAGGGCCGGAGAGATAGCACAGTGGTGGAGTGTTTCCTTGCATGGGGCCAACCCAGACAAACCTGGGTTTGATATCTGGCATCCCATACGTTCCACCAAACCTACCAGGATTGATTTCTGAGTGCAGAGCCAGGAGTAACCCCATAGCACTGCCAGGTGTGGCCCAAAACAACAACAACAACAACAAAATAAAAACAAAAAAAGAAAAAGGAAAAATAAAGAAGGAAAGCAGCTTAGTGGAGGAAGAGTGAAGAATGAGCCCCTTCTTTCTTCAAACCCATGCTTTTTATTCATAAGAACCAGGCCACACCTAGGGTGGAGGAAGAATACCAAGTAGGGAATAATCCAATAATCCCATCACCAAATTACACCCTAGGGTAGAGTATGAGTACTGATTAGGGTGGGACCAGTAATCTAGGCTACCACACTGTTCAGAAGGATGCTTGACATTCCCAGAAAATCTTAAAACTGCTGCCTCTTTCCCCACCTCCAATGCACAATCCCACAATCCAGAAGTTTCTGCTTTTCATGTAAGGTTGGTTTGTGCATGGATGTTTGGTCATTTCAGGCCTGGATTTCTGTGCTTTTCAGTAATAGGGAAAGAGTGACTGTGCTTCCTGATCCCATAGTAGAAGCTAATTACTTATGGCATTGAAATGATTCTTCAAAGCTCTTTGGCAGGGGCCTCCTGCTTCTTATCAGATATTTAGGTTTGGTGGAGAAGGTATTGCCCAGATGTGGGTGGGGTAAAGTATTGGCATAGGTGAGGGACACGTGTGAGCCGTAAAGGGCTGCTGAGATCTGGTCTCAGTGGTGGACGAGCAGTAGGGGCCTGAGAAACTGCTCTGACCTGGGAGAAGTGGGGTAGGTTTCTAAGTCAAATGGAAAGGCTGCCTGTTTTCCTCATTTAAGAAAAACCCTTCTTGGAGAGCTCAGAGGAATCAGGCTCGCAAGGAAAGTTCTAAAAGGAAAAATGAAAAGGCCACAGAGAGGCCTGTTCTGTTCCCTGCAGGAGACTAAGGGTGCCGTGTGTGCTACCCAAGTGAAATGACAGTGACAATCCTGCTGGGCCAGGGCTGCCGGAAGTTTACCTCCCTTCCTGAGTGCTGTTTTGGTGTGTTTGGTGAGCCGAGTAGTAGGAACAGGGCTCTGCAGCAGTTTACACACAGCCTGTGGGGCTGATATGTCAGGGATTGGTGTTCAAGACTGACTCTGCTAGGTGCACTTGGTTTTAGTAAAATACTTATGGCATGAGAAGGAGCAATAGGTCTCTTAGTTTCTGCTTCCTTGGCCTCTTGGTCCTGTTTCTGGGGCTTGTGGAGAAAATGGGCCCTACGCTGATGGGCCCATTAAGGATTTTTGTCTAGCCAGTGTTGTCTGACAGAGATGTTGGCAGCTCGGACTAGCCTGAGGGAGGTCATGTTTGGGAGAGGATCATCTCTGACTCTGCTCCTGTTCATTTCCTCTGGTGAGACTGGAGGCTGAGGTGGGCACCTCTGGCACAGCTGTGGTCTGGGGCTCAAGGGCTGCTACTTGGCTCTTGATTCTGGGGCAGCCTTCTAGCTAGCCTCACCTATGGCCTGTCCTCACCTTTCTCATCTCTCTCCTTTGTAGCCAGAAGAGGAGCAGCTGGGCTGTGATCTTACCGGGTCCAGCTCATGCACTGATGATTCTGCTTCCCTGGACCGCCATTCTTCCCTGGGCAGTGATGTGTCCCTGCCCCACCTGGCACATGGGAGCCGGCCCAGAGACCAGCCTGGCTTGGATGGTGCCACCAGCCCCGAAGCAGGAGCTGTAGGCCTTCAGATTGTCAGTGACCCTGCGGGCTCTGGGAACCTGGAGGAGGAGGAGGAGACGGACAGTGTCACCGAAGTACCCAGCACCCGCTCGGTGCTCAGGGGCTCCATGCGCTCGCTGTCCCCTTTTCGAAGGCACAGCTGGGGACCAGGGAAGAATGCAGCCAGTGATGCTGAGATGAACCACCGCAGGTGAGGGGGCGGCCATCTGGTCAGACTGTTGCAGCTCCGGTTCTTGTGGCCCTAAGTATGTGGGGTCCGGTTACATTCACTGTCCCTGAGTATGTTCTTTGGGCCTGCCTTTTAGGTGCTGGATATCCCACCTCCTCAGGCCATGTTACATAATAGCTTGAGTCCTCCAGACTCCTTTTCTACTTCCCTCTCCTCCCTGTGCCAAGTGGCTTTATTCCTTCTCTGGCCTCCAGTGCAGATTCTTGTTTCGATGTACCCAAGGCCCTGGATCCCAGTTCTCTGCCCTCAAGTCAGAACTCTTACTGGGAGGCCATATTTCAAGCACTTTGTTTTCATTTGGAATCGCACCACTCTGCAGAAATTTCCTCCTGCCTCTGCACTCAGGAATTGCTCCTTCTGGGGCTCAGGAAACCATATGGGGTGCCAAGGATAGTCTGCCTCATGCAAGGCCAGCTCTTTACTTACGGTTCTCTTGCTCCATTCCCATCCCTAGTTATCTTTTTGCTATATTTTGGAGGATAAGCATTCACACCGATTTAAGTATAAAAGAAAAAAATGTCAGAACATTGGGGAACCTACTGCAGTCTGCATTCTCTTCCTGAAGCAAGTGGACTTCTTAACCAGACACCTTGTTAGCCATTGACAGTCCTGAGAAAAGCAGTTTGGTTTCATGGTCTGTCCTTTCTCCTTTGCATCCTTCTGGGTCTCTGTGCCAAGATAGAGCCCAGAATGGTGTAACTGTGTATGCTGGAGCAGAGGAGGGAGTGAAAGCTTGAGGAAATGACTGGCCCAGGGACCTGGAGAGCTCAGGTATACAGGCTGCCAATACTATGTCCCTCTCAGGCAGAACCCTATGTCAAGGCCTCAGCTGTAATACCTTCACTTGCTGTAACTGGACTATGTTAGTAGGAGTAGCTATGTTCAGTGTGCTATGAAGTTTACACACAGAAGGATCTTTTAGGGTCGTGGAAAAATCTTTTCTCCCCTCTCCGCAGCCCCCCATCCTCTTGTGTCTTTCTAAATCTTATTCTTCATCACCTGGGTAGGCCCTCAGAGCAAGGAGGGCACAGCATTCTGCCCTGGACAGAGGTTCAGAGGCTCAGGATCTAAACCTGGCACCCCTCACCACTCAGCCCTGCCCTCTTCCCAGCTGCGTCCCTGCCAGCTCTCCCTCTGGCCATGGTGATGCCACATGCTTTATACTGTTTCCCCATGCTGACCTCTCCCCCTTCGTTTTCAGTTCCCTGCGAGTTCTGGGAGACATTGTCAGGAGGCCCCCCTCTCACAGGAGAAGGTACAGCATTCTGTTCCACACACTAACCCTACTGCCTCTGAGCACGCTAACAGTTGCTTGTCTGCTTAATGTGCTCAGTCTGCTTCAGGCAGATCCCGGGGCTCCTGGGCAGCGATGATGTCTCCTCTGTAGTATAAAGGATACCCAGTATTCGGTTATAGATTCATGTGAATCCTGCTGCACCAACACTGTGGCCTTAGGTCATAGAGGAATGGTTATATTTATTTTATTTTATTTTATTTTATTTTAATTTTATGGTTTTTTGGGCCACACCTGATGGCTGTTGCTTTTGGTTATTGGGCCACACCTAGTGGCACTCAGGTTACTCCTGGCTTTAAGCTCAGAAATCACTCCTGGCAGACTCAGGGGACCATATGGGATGCCGGGGATTGAGCCCTGGTTCGTCCTGGATTGTCTATATGCAAGGCAAATGCCCTACTGCTGTGCTATTACTCCAGCCCCTATGAGCTATAGTTAAAAAGTTGTTGATACTTGAGTTTCAGCCCTACAGTATTTCTAACACCTAACACCCATCCCTTCACCAGTGAGCAAAAGGTTTCCATTTGAATTATTTTCCAAGTTTCCTGGATTGTAGCTTTTTTTTTTTTTTTTTTTTAATATTTAGATCTCTTTTATAAGACCTCACCAAGTTCTGTCATAGAGAATTAAAAAAAAATACATGTCATGCCTATTATGGTCCTAGGGATGTGTGTATCCTTGAATATTTCTAGCATGTTCCTTAATAACCAATGCTGGGCTTTCCTGCACTCCTGAGGAAGTGACTCCTTCAAGCAGTATGTGAGAGGCAGCCGGCAGCAGCCGCACTCTTAGTCTCCCTAAATTATCTCTGTCAGACAAATAGTTGAAAGGGAATTCAGGACAGTTTCAAGCTCAGGTAATTTCTAACCCCAAAAGTCAGTCTAATCAAAAAATAGAAATAAAAACAAAAAAACCCCAAATACTACTGACTTGAGTTAAAACTGCCAAGCCTCTCAGAATAGCAGAGATGGATGATGGATATAGGGTGACAGCACAGGCAGGACAGGGCCTGCATATCTCCCCCTTAGACCTCTGGAGTAGCAGATGATGCAAAACTTAGATTACCCCAAGTCGGGCATGTGAAAGCCTAAGGGCAGGGGAGAGTTTGCTCTATACCTAGAACTTTATTTTATAAACTCCAAATGAAGCCCTGGAGCCATTTTATTAGGGAATCAAGGGAACTGATGAACTCTCAGGAGTCACCCAGCGGCTGGACTGGTCATAGTTCCTTCCTGAACCCTTGGTAGTAGGGCTGACCCACATTCTCCTCATCCACTCCTCCTTTTGCTGTCTAGGAGAAAGGGTGACCTCTGCTTGCAGGAACCTTAGTTAGGTGAGGAAGTCAGCGATGCAGGTATCTGATTCAGAGAAGGGCCTCTGGGCCCCACAAGCTGTGCACTGTGTCCTGCTAACTTTGTGTGCCTCAGGAACCTCTAGCTTGGCCCTGTCTTGCTTCCCCTCTGGATATGGGGCACTTGGTATTGTTGCTTTGTGTGTCCATCTATGGCTGATGTGAGGTACACATGTCGCCAGGGGCCTCTGCTCTTCTGTCTGTCCATTCTCCTTTCCTTTAGCAGAGCCCCTCCCCCACCTCCACACTCTACTGGCCAGTGAGTCACTTGAGAGCCACTTTCACAGCATGCTCCTGGGTCCACAGGGATTTTTAGAATAGCCAGAACTACTGGCCCCACTCCATGCCCTTCCATTACTAGGAATGGAAGATCTGGGCAGGGCAGCAAGAGGGGTGTGGGAGTAGGGGCAAGATAGATGGGCCCTGGGTGAGGCCAGGGTACCTGGAGCACCCAGAAGAGGAGGCCTGTGGGGTTCCCTCCCTTTTTGTTTGATTTGAGGTGTAATCTTGGATGTCAGGTCTGACATGTTATCCTGAGGTCTTTACCTTACAGGGTCATTTCTAGCATGTTGTCTAAAGGGACATCTATGGAATAAGTATTTTAAATGTCACTGGTTTCTAGCCTTTTACTAAATTCTAAATATATTTTACATTCCTCATTTTCAGATAATATAAATCTGTCTCTGTGTTCCTTTCATTGAACCCAATAACCCACTCCTGTGTCCTCCTTCTCTCTCTGTTTCTGTCACCCCCTAGTCTGAGTTGGTGTCCTTCTGGCGTGCCCCCTTCTGCTGCCCCGAGCACTGACTTTCATTACAGAAGGTATGGTATTGTCACTGGGTTTAAGTGTATGCAGCTGCTCCAGGTGAAGTTGTCTGTCCTAGAATTGAGTGTGTGGGTGGGTCCCATCCCACGGATCCCAGGGGGCTGTGGGGTAAGGTTCTTTGTCTCACTTTTGTTTTACACAGGGGACAGGGGGTGTAGACCACTACACTTTCCTTCTGGTCCATCTTAAATCCTGAATTCTCAGAGTTCTATCATGAGGGAACAATGGCAGAGCATGGAAGCAATCAGATGCTCTTACTTTCGGGTTGTTTCAAAATCTCCCAGTCTCTCCTCCTCCTCCCCTCTCCACATTCTTTCCTGAACTGAGCATCCAGATTTAATAATGAGACAGTTTTCAGGATGAGTTTTTATGGTAAGGATAGATCTGGTTTCTCAGTCTTTCCAAATCATTCTCAATAGCAAATTGACTTTCTTCTTGAAGTGCCTGTCTTCTAATCGCTGCTATTTAGGGCAGCTTTTACTGAGATGTTTATATGTACTCAGGATGTCCATTGTCAGGTGGCAATAAGGGAAACAAAATGTATTGTTTTGGGCCCGAAGAGATAGCACAGTGGCGTTTGCCTTGCAAACAGCCGATCCAGGACCAAAGTGGTTGGTTCGAATCCCGGTGTCCCATATGGTCCCCCGTGCCTGCCAGGAGCTATTTCTGAGCAGACAGCCAGGAGTCACCCCTGAGCACTGCCGGGTGTGCCCCCCCCCAAAAAAAAAGTATTGTTTTGTATACCCATAAGAGCAAAAGAATTGGGTTTTCAGTTCCTAATAAGTCATTTGTGAAGCATAAAAACAAACACAAGCCCTCTGGGTTAGTGCGAGAACTGGACTGCAGTGCCTTCGCAGAGGTGATGAGCACAAGCTCTGGCTGCCCTCAGAGGGAGCCAGGCTTCGACAGTGATGGCTCAGCCAGCCCAGCTCCTGTACAGATCCTTCTGGAAAGAAGTTTTTATAGGATTTGCTGTAGCAGTGAGTAGTCCTGGCTTACTGCCTCTAAGAGAGTGCATGGTGTAGTCACCCTACAGAAAGTGATATTGCTGCTGCAAACTCCAGAGCCTGGACTTCAGGTCAGAGACCTCAGAATGCCTCTATTTTGTCCCTTATCAGAAGCAAGAGGACAATGAAAAAACTTTCAAATGAGCAGCTCAGCAGCTTTTGTCAGGGCGTGGCCTGTGCCCAGATGGTCATGCTCAGAAAGGATTATCCCTCTTGGGGTAGAGAGATAGAGGTATGGGAAGCCTCATACCCTTATGTGGGATGTGCTTAGGTTTTCCACCTGAAAGTCACTTGGTCTCCTGGTCTCGTGGCTGTAATTCTCCGGTATGAGACAATTTAGATTCTGGCTGGCGTGTGACCCGAGGGTGTGTAAGATACATACAACTCATCTTACAGTAGAGTGACGCCATTTGGAAACAAGACCCTACCACCCGAATTAGAGAAATGGGGGCTCAGCAGTCTCTGCAACTGGGCCCCACAGGCAAAGGTGGGCTGCAGGCCACAGGATGCTGTCTGGGTAGTGGGGGCTAGCCAGGGGACATGGGAAAGTAAAGGGCAGAGGAGAGCACAAAGGATTAAATTTAAGGCTCTGTTCAGTTTCAGTCTTGAAGGCCTAGCAGGAGGAGCTGGTGTCGGGAATAAGCCGTGTCCATCTCGGGAAGCCAGTTCGGCCAACACCGCAGACCTACGGCACCCTCTAAGCAGCGAGGAGCGGGGCGGCTCGCTGGGGTCTCTTTCAGAAGAAGACCTGGAGTCAGGCCAGAGAGAACACAGGCAGGTGTTTGAGTCCCAGGTAAGGCATTAATGTTACTATCCCCAAACACCATTTGATAAGGCGCAAGGGAGGGCAGGTTACATGTTATGAGTCACTCATGTTGGGCCAGAGCAGGTCTCTGAATGTTATTGAGAGGTGCGTCCCCTGCATTGATGCAAATATCCCATCTAAGGAAATGTCAGTGGACATTAAGGTCATAGCTTGGGTCAGTATAGTAGCTCAACTGTATAGTACTTGTCTTGCATGTGTGAGGTACTAAACATGACTAGTTTTTCTTATTATTTAAGGGGCTCTGAAATGGTAACTAACAAAAGGTTCTGCTTCTCAGAAAAACCACCTCTTATCTTTGGCTTATCGACTTAGTTAGGAAACTACTCCTTTGTGTGTGTGTGTGTGTGTGTGCGTGTGTGTGTGTGTGTGTGTGTGTGTGTGTGTCTCTCTATCAGAGAGAGAAGGAAGAGAGATATATTTACCTAGTGTGTGTGTGTGTCTGTCTGTCTGTCTGTCTGTCTGTCTGTCTCTGTCAGAAAGAGAGAGAGAAGGAAGAGAGATATATTTACCTAGTATTTATCTAGAGATCGCTCATTGCCTGCCACTGTCACTAGTGGAAGCGTGTGTGTGTGTGTGTGTGTGTGTGTGTGTGTGTGTGTGTGTGTGTGTGTGTGTGTATGTGTGTGTGTGTGTCTGTCAGAAAGAAAGAGAGATATATTTACCTAGTATTTATCTAGAGATTGCTCATTGCCTGCCACTGTCACTAGTGGAAGCCACATGCCCCAATCCCAGGGCATTGGAGATGAAGGTCTGGAAGCAAACACTGACACAGGAAATAATCCACACATGGTTAAGGGGATAAAACAGGTACAGGAACTTCCACACGCAAGCCTTTCACTCCTAAGAAGCAGATAGCTCAGTGGTGGACAACTGAAACCTAAGCAGTCTTTCCCTGAGACCCGGATCTTTAGGGTTTTTTATTAGGAAGCATGCCAGACCACAACCTGTGTTGAAGAACAGATGGTCTAAGGCACCAATCCAAAAGGAGCTTCTATCCAACAGTGCTTTTGACCAATGAATAACAAGCATATCCTGAATAGGATATTAGTCCAACAATCATCACTCTGGAAACTTCTGTCTTGAAGGTCCAGAGTTTTCTTGTCAACCCATGAAACTGCCTTTTCTTCCTTCTTATCCTCCCAGTCCCCTCATTTGCATGTTCCACTCTCATACCCTGGGGAGTTTGAGTTGGGAGTAGGAATTTTCTGCTTTGATCAGCCCCTCTTCCTTTCTGCTTGGGGACAGTAGACTCTAGATTAATTTTAGAGAGGAAATTTGGGGCCTATGCTCCCAAACGAGGCATTCAAACAAGCTAAGCTGTCTGCGTGACACCACTTAAGATTGGGTAGGACTTTTGACCTTGTATGAGTTTTACTAGGCTCAGTGAAGGCCTAGAGAATTTAGCCCCAAGGAAAATCAAGTTCAAAGTAGGAAAACTGTTGTTACTTCCTGCCTCTACCCCTGTTTTCTGCATTTTATTTTATTTTATTTTATTATTTTATTTTATTTTATTTTATTTTATTTTATTTTATTTTATTTTATTTTATTTTTTGGTCTTTGGGTCACACCCAGCAGTGCTCGGGGCTACTCCTGCCTCTGCACTCAGAAGTCACTCCTGGCAGGCTTGGGAGACCATACGGGATGCTGGGATTTGAACCACCATTTATTCTGGATTAGCTGCTTGCACAGCAAACGCCCTACCGCTGTGCTATTTCTCCAGCCCCACAAAAATATTTTTAGGTACCAAGATTTACAGTATTACTTAGGAAATGTAGTGTGGCTGCATCATTTTCTACATTGCAGTTAGCACCTCCTCCTTGGACCCCACTGAGTGAACCTTGCTCTGAGGGCTGACCCACAGGACTGTAGTCACTTGGCCTAATACTTTAGAAAATGTCCAGAAGAGTAAGGTGGCATGAAATAGGTGTGCTGAAGGCACTGATTTGGGCTTCTGTAGCCTCATGTAGCCTCATGTAGCAGAGAAGGAAGGGGAGCGGAGAGACATTGCTTAGATTTAGTGACTTCTAGAGAGTCTGTCTTAAAAAATAAATTGTGGGGCCAGAGAGATAGCATGGAGGTAAGGCATTTGCCTTTCATGCAGAAGGTCATTGATTCGAATCCCAGCATTCCACATGGTCCCCCGAGCCTGCCAGGAGCGATTTCTGAGCGTGAAGCCAGGAGTAACCCCTGAACACTGCCGGGTGTGACCCAAAAGCCAAAGCAAACAAACAAACAAACAAAAAAATAAATTGCATTTGACTATGGAGACACCCTTGGAAACTACTTGTAAGGCCAGGGGTAGTGTCAGGAAGTGTGGGTTTGTGAACAGCTTTATCCTTCTGGATTTCACCTCCTAGCTGACAGTTTGAGGAGCTGAATTCCAGGTGTCTGTTTGCTTATTGTGCTGATTCCTTCCAGGGCTTTGTGGTGGGAGTTTTAATGAGGCTGTGAAGACCTGACTAATGTCCACGGGATGCTTTCCCAGACCTGATGAACTGCTTCTGTAGTCAGTGACGCTAAGCACACGGGTGCTTTCTGGAAATGCCCTTCCTCTTTCTCAACATTCCTGTGCACCCCCTGTATGGAAATTGCCTTTGCCTAGGTTTTTGGGAGCCCTGTGTGCAGCCGAAGTGTGGCTCTTTGAGTTGCTAGGATCTCGGAATTGGCCAAGTTGTCAATGCTTGTGGCCAGTCCTGGTGGATGGACTCTGTTGTTCAGAGGTCACTTTTCAGACCTATCTTCGTAGCCAAGACACAGCAAATGTTTGTCAGACTCCACAGTGACATGTGGAGGAAGCTGCAAACACTCTGGAACTCTGGAGGGCTGAGGCGGCTTCTCCCTAGTGGTGATGTCACCGCTTCCCCTCCACACAGTCAAGGCATAGGAGGTGGTGGCCTTGGCCTGCCACTACAGGAAAAGGTTTCTGGTCACTAAGGTTAACTGCAGTTATGGGGCATGCTCCCTGAACTCAGGGGGAGCACCTTGTGCAACCAGATGCCATCCCACCTGGTCACCCACCCTTTGGGGGCATTGCTGCAGGGGCACGGACAGTGGGTTTCCTGATCCAGAGAGGCTATATTAGACCATGTTTCAGCTGTCCTACTGAACTGAGGCTCCTTAACATATCGGCCCTACCACCTTTTTTAGAAAAGAAATCAACCCCACACCTTCAGAACTCTGCTTCTGTAAAGAAACCAGCAGCATCCCCCAGAACTCTCCTATAGGGAAACCAGCAGGGTCCCCCAGAACTCTCCCTTCTATAGGGAAACCAGCAGGGTCCCCCAGAACTCTCCCTTCTGTAAAGGAACCAGCATTGTCTCCCAGAGCCCTACTTGCCCTGCCCTCAACTGTTCAGGCCCCAGAGTTGGGATGCCACTTGGGTAGCTCTGGGGTGGAGCCATCTGATGTTCAGGCAGCAGGAGGCTTGGCTTCTCCCCAGGTGCTTGGGCACTTTACTGGTCATCTCAGACCACTTTCTGCTGATGTCTCATTTCCCAGGTCTTTAAGGCCAGCTTTAGTCGCTGACACCCTCCTAAATTTCTCCAAGGGATAGTTCCGTCTACAAAGAATGGGGATTATATATGCTTCAGGATTGCCTGTAATTATGTATC
This sequence comes from Suncus etruscus, assembly GCF_024139225.1. Lineage (NCBI taxonomy): Eukaryota > Metazoa > Chordata > Mammalia > Eulipotyphla > Soricidae > Suncus > Suncus etruscus. Next base: position 9,577,728 of record NC_064858.1, on the reverse strand, counting down.
TCTGCATGCTTTCAGCTGCTGTTTGCCAAGCACATAGTATGTAGGAAATGTTGTGTCATTTCACAGAATCCCCTGTCGGCTGGATACTCATTTATCCCTTTTGTCTGATGGGAAAACTCGGGTCTGAAAAGCTTTTTTTTCTCTGAAGTGGAGGACCATATTTCACTGCATAATCACTGCAAATGTTATGCTGAGTTTTGTTGTTGGCAAACAGTTGTGTGTGATCATTATATGAAGCTCCCTCTTCCCTCCACTGACAGTGCGTGATGGTGGAACTGGGGTACTGCTGGTATGAGGTAGACTGTGCATGGGGTGTCTTTGCCCACACCATGTGCTTCTCGGGGGTTGGGCAGTGGGGGAAGGTGCCAGGGGCCAGGCCCAAGAACATGGACTGAGAATCTCTCTCACTTTGTCCTTCACAGGCCTGTCACAGACCTAAACCGCAGGGATTCAATTACTGTACATCAGCCATTTCTTCTCCTTTGACTAAATCCATCTCCTTGATGACAATCAGCCATCCTGGGCTGGACAGTGAGTATCTGCCTTTCCAAGTGATTGTTTCTGCCCTTTCCATACCCTTCCTCGTCTGGACACCTGTGCATCTCCTCCAACTTTCTTGGCCCTCCTGGAAAGATGGGACGAAGTTCATTGGGGCTTCCTCCCCCTCCTCTTTCCCTCCTATTTCTCCTCTTCCCCATCTCCTTGTCCTTCTCCACTTCCTCCTCTTCTCCTTTAACTCTCATGACCTCATTAAATCCCTTTCTCCCCAGGACCACACCTGGCACACACATCTTTACAACCTCACTTTGGGGCCTGGAAAGAGATGGATTCATGAGTGAAGCCCACCTGTGGGCTCTCACAGAGGCAGGGCTGGAAGTGGGATGTTCAGGCACCCTGGAATCAGTGCATGACAGTGGACCAGGAAAGGCAGTATAGTCTCTGGGAACAGTTGTTTCCTTTTACTCTGACAATACTGGTGTCTGCCCATGGTGGTTACAGCCTGAGATTGTAGGTGAGGACTATGGTCTCTGTGTGTAGGCAGGATGTGGTGTGTCTGTGGAGCAGGAACCCGTTAGAGTGGTGGGAAAATTAGGGCGTTGCCCAGTGCCCCTAAGGGAATGCAAGGAACTGGGCAGAGAGGATGGCTTTTTGGCAAGGGTCCTCAAACGTTTTAAACAGGGGCCAATTTACTGTCCCTCAGACCATTGGAGGGTCTGACTATAGTAAAAACAAAACTTATGAACGAATTCTTATGCACACTGCATATATCTTATTTTGCAATGAAGAAACAAAATAGATACAAATACAATATGTGGCCCGAGGGCCATAGTTTGAGGACCACTGCTTTTTGGGATGGTTTTCTGGGTGGGAAGTGGACAGGCAGCAGCTCTACCTTGGATCTGCTGTGGTGGTGGGGTGGGGCTCCCTTCCAGGAGGGACCAGTTTGAGCTGAGGGTTCTTGGGACAGGGATTGATTTTGTTCCATGTGTTTTTGAACATTAACCCCATGTTGTTGATTTGGGGTTCATTTACTTTCATCTGGGTGGCTGTTTTTCAATGACCTTTTTCCCCACCCCTAATTTGAGTTTTTCCCGTTTCATTTTTCCTCCGGACCTCTCAGAGAGGTTCTGGGCCCCAACTCTCCCACTTTCTTCTGGATCCGTCCATGTAGCCATGAGCTTTTCAGACATTTCATCTGCTGGTGTAACTCTCTGCCCTTTTGTTTCTAGATTCACGGCCTTTCCACATCACCAGTGCCAATCTGACCGAGAGGTAGGTCCTATCCTTTTGCTATGTTCCTTGTCCAAGATGAAGGGGAGGAGATCCCAACTGTCTTGTCTTCAATAAGGAAATGATTGTTTTTGAACTCTTCAGATTGTTTCTTGTGTATGTGGGCTAAGGGTTAGAAGTGGAATCTTACAAGGCTTTATCTTTTAAAATGAATCTCCGCAATAGTTTTCCACTTTTATTCCCATCATACTAAACACACAGACTACTGTTTACCTTTATTCCAGGGGATAATGTCCTGTTAGACTTCCCGAACTTTATGGATCATTTCATCCCTAGTTGAGGTTCTTCTTGTTTCCTAATCCATGGTGCATGTGTGTGCATTTGTACATGTGGTGCTGCAGCATCTCAGCTCAAGGGTTTCTTCCAGACTCATGGATGCAACATGCAGCTCTGTCCATGGAAGACTCACTTTTCTGCTTGACAGCAGGCAGCAACTTTCTGTCCTGACTCTATATATTTTTAAAGTCCTCTGCATGCACCCAGCAAGATTCACAGTTTGGTGGAAGCAAATGCTATTTGTTGGCCGTCCTCCGAGCAGAGGCCTCCCATCTATCAGAATGTTCTTCGTGCTTTGGGCTTTCTCATTCTGGAATCAGCACTTTGCCTGTTATCACACTTTTTCTGAGAGTGTCTATGTTAGGTACCTGCCCACAGACCCTTTTGCACTTACCCGGCTCTTCTTGTGCCTGTTATCACACTTTCCCTGAGAAGACTGCTTCTTCTGCTCACTCACAAGGCCTCTTCAGATGCACTTTTACATGTGGGGCTTTGGATTTGGTTCCTGGAACACCACGTGATCCATCAAGCATCATGTTGGGAATAGCCCCTGGAACACACTGCGGCTGGAGAGAAGGTGACCTCCCACTTGTTAATAGCTGTGTTCTTATAAACAATCACTCTTGCTTTTTCTTTAGCATAACAGAAGAAAACTACAATTTCTTGCCACCAAGCCCCTCCAAGAAAGACTTGGAAGGAAAGAGTGGGACCAAAGTCAGCCGCACTTTCAGCTATATCAAGAACAAGATGTCAAGTAGCAAGAAGAGCCGGGTAAGTGCAAGAGGGTCTGTGGGCAGGTACCTAGCACAGACACTCTCCCTCAGTATCTGATAGAGAGCAATGGTGAGTGCTTTGTGTATGTGAGTGTGTGTGCGTGCACATGTGCACTTCAGTCAACATGTAAGGACTAAAGGGTCATTATTAGGAGGCTTCAGAAATAAAAATACTCATATTTGGGCTAAGAGGTCAAAGAGAGGTGATCAGGAGATAAGACTCTTGACCTGGTTTGAATCTGGCACCCCATACGGTCTCCAGGCATCATCAGGAATGCTCCCTGAGCACTGGCAGGTCTGGTCTTGGAGTAACTGCAGAGGGCCAGGGTCTGCTAGCAGGGCCTCGAGAAGGTCGTTTGTGTGTTGGCAACATTGGGAGTAGAGGTGATGTCCCCTGACCCCTTGGCCTCTGAACTCCTTGATCATAGTGACTGAGTTCTGTGCAGTCACACACTTTCCTCTTTCAGATGTGGGTGGCTTTAGGATCTGGACTTTGGGGGCCTACATGTCCTCACAGTGTGGCTTCGTGCCTCCTGCCTTGGTGTTAATCGTGCCCCTCTGCAGTGCTCTCAGAAAGAGACCTGCCTGGAACCCAGCGTTGTAATAGCTTCATAGTCTGAGGCATTTTGAGAGCCCTAGGGGTTACTAGCTCTAGTCAAGAAATTTGTTCTTGAGCCTCCTTTAGAAGATTTGGCTTTTGGGGCTGGAGTGATAGCACTGTGGTAGGGTCTTGCATGCCTTGCATTGCCTTGCTGCCGACCTGGGTTAGATCTGGGTTCTATTCCCAGAATCCCATATGGTTCCCTGAGCCTGCCAGGAGCAATCTGGAGTGCAGAGTCAGGAGTAAGCCCTAAGCTTTGTTGGGTTTGGCCTAAAGACAAACAAAAAAAGAAGACTTGGCTTTCCTCTGTGTTCAGTGATAATAGACAACAGGGCAACCACAATAGAGTATAGCCAAGACCCCGGCAATCCCCTGTAAATGCAGCACCTGCAGGCCAGAGTGTTTGATTCTAGATACTTGCCCCCATGTCCTGGAGATACTGGGCCAGCTGCCGCTCTTCTCTGCTGGTGAGTAAGTGGAAAAGATGGCAGTGATTTCCAAAAGATAGATCACTATTCTCACCCTTTTTTGGCTCCTTTTTCTTTTTATGAGGGGAGGGGCAAACCTGGTTGTGCTTGAGGCTACATCTGTCTCAGTGCTCAGAAATGCTCCCAACAGTTCTCAGCTTATGGAGCTTCCTGTAGCCTCTGATAAAGATTCTTAAAGAATTAGGAGAGCCCCCAGTACCACATGGCAGCAGCCGTTTTCTTTCCTGCCCCAGGCATTCACAGGAATGTACCTGTGTGGAAGGTTGTGCAGTGTCCCTGTACTTGTTCTTGGGAAGTTGGTAGGTTACAAAAGTTTATGAGATCACTTGGGCACTGTATTTCTAACCCCCACAGAGACGAGTCTGAAGAAGCAGGGTAGCCGTGAAGAATTAATAAAGCAAGATAGTCAGGAGAGTCATGCGGTCAGTGGCTTCACCCTTGTGGTGTTGTCTCTGATCCCCCAGCCAGAACTGACTTCAGTTATCCCAGAACAAAATTCAGTATGGTGAAACAGGGCAGAGTGATCCAGGTGGGCTTTTACATGTCAAAGTAGATTTAACAGAAAGAAGAAGATGGAGAATGCCTTTGTTTTGGGTTAATAGTTGGGTATCATCTTAAAATTCCACCCATTCTGTGTAAAACAAAACAAAACAATATTTTTAGAAAGACTGTAAGTTTTGTTTTACTATTCTCAGTCAGAGGCTGGAACCCCAGATCAGAACTTTTTAAAAGTGGTTGTTATTTTGCATTGGTACAGTAAAAACTGGCTATAAAAGCATCAGAGATCAGATTGTGCATACATATATTCTCAAAACAATCAGCTTTTTCATATCCTTGTCTTATACATATCACAATTTTTTCATAGACTTCTCTGAATCATAAACATTAGAACCTTTCTGCAGATACATTTAAATGAAAAATTCTTAAACATTCTTATACTGAGCTCTGTAATACAAGTCTAGAACATCCAAGTTCCTTTTCATAAACTTCTCTAAACAAAATCACAAGAACATTTCCGTAGATATATAAACAGTTTGAAAATAAGTTTTTGTAATGAGTACTATAAGAGTCTATAGTATCCAAGTCCTTTCCCACCAATTTCTAAGGACAAAGACATTAGAACACTTTTACAGACATAATTTGAGAATAAGTTGCTATATAATATATACAATCTAACATCAGAACAGTTGGGAAACACTAGGATAGCTGAGAACTATTAAAATCTAACAACATTATACATTTTTGGGAATTGTGCAAACTAATATTAAATCACTAAAGTTGGATACAAAATTATCTGTTGGCAGTGGGTCATAGAATAAGAATAGCATTAAGATCTATACAGGTGGGGGCTGGCGAGGTGGCGCTAGAGGTAAAATGGTCTGCCTTGCAAGTGCTAGCCAAGGAAGGACTGCCATTCCATCCCCAGGTGTCCCAAATGGTCCCCCCAAACCAGACGCAATTTCTCAGCGCTTAGCCAGGAGTAACCCCTGAGCATCAAACGGGTGTGGCCCCCAAAAAACAAAAAAAAAACAACCAAAAAACAAAAAAACAAAAATCTATACAGATATAACAAACAGTTTAACCAGAACACACAGTTTATCCAGCAGTATAATGATGCAAATAGGATTGAGAGATTAACCTAGAAGCAAGTTGCAAGAAATTCTGAAAGAATTTGGATATCTTTGACTGCTTGGATTCTCCATCTTCTCCTTCTGTAGAAGGTCGCTGAGGTCATCTGGGACGGAAAGGCCTTCAGTTCCTGGACTGGAATCTTGGTGGAGGGGACCTGTTCATCTTCCTGCTGTTGGTTCCACTCCAGTGGGACTTTCTCTTTAGCTTCTATCCCATCAGTGACCTCAATAAGCTGCTGCAGGTTGGGGGCTGAGGTCCTCCTACAAAGCACCTTTGGCAGAAGAAAGACGGTGGACCTTGGGGATGCTACTCAGAGTCTTCTTCTCTCTCCCCTTCACTGTGTGCTTCTATCCCACCTGAGGGGTCTTCACTACTATGGATGATAGGGCAGCTGAGCTACCAGACCAGACCAGAGCAACATGAAGCTGTTCAAAATGGGGGCCATATGCACCAATGTTCTGGTGAAGGGCACTGTACACTCAGTTCAAGGAGTTCACCAGGATCAACTAGTTCACCATTGTTGGGGTCTTCTCAGGTCCCTGGATCCTGGGTCACTGTTCAAGTGCCAGTTGTTTAAAAAAACAAAACAAAACCACAGTTTGTGAGATCACCCAGGCACCTTATTTCTAATCCTCACACAGACAAGTCTGAAGAAGCAGGGTAGCGGCGAAGAATTAATAAACAAAGTTGGTCAGGAGAGTCATGGGGTCGGTGACTTCTCCCTCATAGTGTTGTCTGTGGGTGCCAAGCCAAAACAGACTTTTTTAATTACCCCAGTACAAAATCCAACTGGGTGGGGCAGAGCAGAGTGATTTAGGTGGGATTTTACATATCAAGGATATTTAACAGAAAAAGGAAAGGGGAATGCCATTGTTTTTGTTTTTGTTTAATAGCTGGGTGTCATCTTATAGTAGATGACTAGCTTGCTATTCCAGAGCTGGGTGGATGGATTTTCAAGGGGAAGACATGGAACAGGAAGTATAACAGGAAGACACAGTTTCTGCTTTCTACACTCAGTGACTTCTAGATCTCTGGCTGTTTCCTGCCTAGTCTGATCATCATTGGTGTGCTGTAGAGAAGTTCACCTCTGACACTCGCCCCCTCCTACCCTTGTGTCACTTTGGTTTTTTTTTTCCATGAAGTGCCCTGAGAGGGTTTCAGAGTCTTCCTGACACACATTTCACCTGGTGGTGGACATATTTGGAGTGCAGGGGTTAAGTTTCTGCATGGCTACAAACGTGACCCTCAGCCCTAGATGATGGTTCCTGTGGTCTCTGTAGGAAAATGTCTCCAGGGTGCTGGGGAGAGACTGTGTCTGCAAGAAGCGCCTCTGGTTAGACATCCACTCATTGTCGATTGCCAGCAAACTGGGATCAGTGGCCAGTCCCTGATCTCTCCAATTTTACTTTGATTTGGGAGTCGTAAACAGGTTTCTCTTTTTTGATTTTTAGTGGTCTTTTCCCACCTGAAAGTGCACAGTCCTTTCTCTTGGCCCCTTCCTGTTGCCAGCCCACATCCTTCTCTTCCCAGCATGCAGTAGCATCTTCACTGACCACTCACGCCCTGCAAGGCTTCTTAGGAATTTGGCAAGTGAGGCTCCTTTTAAGGAACAAGGATATATCCCATAGCTCCTGGCCTTAACAGTAGCCTCTGCCCTCCCTGTACCTCACTGGGTCCTTGATACCTACTTAGTGCTGGGGCCCTTCTTGTGTCTCCTTGGATGGTTGGCTGTGAGTACCGGCAGCAAAGAGTTAAGCGGCAGCAAAGAGTGAAGTGTCTTCAGAGCACCGCAGTTCAGCTGCCCTCCCTCCCTTGCTCAACCCTCTCTGCTTCCTCCTTTGGTTGGATTGCTCTGAGCTGCAGCCCCAGCTACTGTGCCCTGCCCTGCTGGCATGTACCCCTCCTCCTGTGGGCGCACTTCCTGGCATGGGGTTCAGCTATGTCGGTGAGATGGGGCCGGTTTCCTGACATCCCCCTCATCACAGTCCACTTCATAGGAGGAAAGCATGGGGAGGTAAGAGTTTCGATGGCCATATTGCAATGTTGTGGGGTCTGTGTGCTGTCCTGGGAGGAGCTGGGTGGGGCCCTCACAAAGGCCAGGATATCATATAGTCCGATCAGACTTTATGTTGGAAGAGCTTCATGAAGGTGGAGAGACGGTGGCTACCATACACTTTTGATTTCTTTGGTTCAAGGCCACACCCAGCAGTGCTCAGGCTGACTTTTTTCTTTCTTTTTTTTATTTTTGTTTTTTGGGTCACACCCGGCAGCACTCAGGGGTTACTCCTGGCCTCCTGGCCTCCTGGCTCTACACTCAGAAATCGCTCCTGGCAGATTTGGGGGACCATATGGGATGCCGGGATTCGAACCACCGACCTTCTGCATGCAAGACAAATGCTTTACCTCCATGCTATCTCTCCGGCCCCTAGCGCTGACTTCTGACTGTGCTCAAAAATTGCTCCTGGCTGGGTTCAAGGAATCATTTAGAGTGCTTCAATTTAACCTGGCCTGACTGTGTGCACAGCAATCTATCTCTTCTGCCACAGCATTTTTATTTATTTGTTTTTAAACTTGGGTTATGGCTTTAGTTTTTCAGAGCAAAATGTCAACAGTTTTTCAGTTGAATGCTTTTGTACCTGGAGAAGTTTTCAGCAAAATTTAAGTCAAAAGAAGGAAATTTTATTTTAAAAGGTTGAGTTTCGTTTATTGGTTATTTTTTATTAGTTGGATGTATTTTGTGGTTACTAAAACTCACCCAGTGTGATTTCCTGCTTTGTGAAGTAAAAAGTACTTTGTTTTTCTCTCTTCTCCTCCAGTTACTTTTGATAGATGAAGTGTAGCAGTTTGGCTCTTTGTTGCTGGGACTTGTTAATGAACAGACCTGGCAGATCTGGGTTTGCAGATCTGAGCTGCTGTGGTCCAGTCAGGGCTCTGAGGATGGGGTCCCTCTGCTTCCTAGTGGTTTGTAGTTAGTTGCAGGAGGAACACTCTGGACTTCAGTGGGTTCCAGACCAGACTAACACAGGCACCCCAATTTCTCAAAGCCTTAATTGCCCCACATGCTTACTGGAGAAAGGGACTAGTACTTCCTTTGAGCTAGTAACTACCAGGAGAGCGAGTCATGGTGCCATCTTCAGCGACAGGGTGGCAGAGCACTGGGCAGATAGGAGCCTGTCCTGGGTGTGGGGTGCTGGGGTCTGTACCTTGCACCCTCTTGTGGGGAGTTTTTAGATTACAACAGCTCTTGTTACCCCCTGAAACATGGGAGGCTAAAGTTGGTGATGGCGAGACTGCCCTCCTGAGAACTGTTACTCCTGGATCCTCGTTGTGAAAGGGAAATGCTCCATTTGGTGTCCATTTGGTGGGCTCTTGCTGGCCCACTCCCGTGCCCAACTTTGTTTGGTCCAGAGCATTTGCTAACCACCCTTGACCAGAGCCGGCTGGGTGACCAGAGAAGGCCTTTGGGCCCCAGGCTAACTGGACTCTTTTCTTTGTCAGGAGAAGGAAAAGGAGAAAGAGAAGATCAAGGAGAAGGAGAAGGATGTGAAAGAGAAAGAGAAGGACAAGAAGACAGTCAATGGCCACACGTTTAGCTCCATCCCCATTGTGGGGCCCATCAGCTGCAGCCAGTGCACCAAGTCTTTCAGCACCAAAGAGGCCTACACCTGTGCAGGTAAGCACTTCTCCTGCCAGGAGCTTTGGTCACACCCTGGCTCCTTCCCCAGCAGTCATTTGCCAGTGATTCTATATAGGATTATTGCACATCACTCAGCCCGAAGCTGCAGGGAGAGCTGTGTCATGTGTGTTGGCATTTCCATGGGTTTTGTGGCCATCTGTGAGGGCTTTGTTTGTGTTTGGGCTGATTTTCTAGGTTGGTGGAACCCATAGAGTTGTAGCCTTTCTCTGTGGAGGAGATTCCCCAGCCTGCCCCCTGGAAACAGCCAAGAGTACTGCCCCCACTGGCTCCTCCCGCAACGGGGCTGAGAGTGGGGTGTCTGCACATCCTCTGGGTTCACTCCAGAGTGCTCCTAATAAGGTCTGCCTCCTGCTGGTCCATCTCTGTGAAGCGTTGCAGGAAGCCCTCTCTGTGCAACCCTGAAAGTGTGTGTGTGTGGGGGGGGAATAACTTTTAGGCAGTGGAGCTAGTCTTTGAGTGTGCCTTTCTCTGTTGAAAGAAAAATATGGAGATTCCAGCCGTTCCCCAAGACCCAGAGGGTCAGAGGCAGAAGCTGTGCGGCATAAGACCAAGAGTTTCTGCTTGCCGAGTTTGCCTGTTCTTTGGTCTGTTGCCAGCTAGTAGTGGAAAAGGTTGAAGGTTGGACTGTTGGCTTTGAAGTTCAGAGGACTCTTCTCAGGGCCAGCTCAGTTCCCGTAAACCACTGTGTAGGGCCCTTTCTGAAGAACTTTGGAAATGAAAGCAGATTGCTTCTGTGAGTCGGAAATCTTGCTCAGAGAATTGCTTGGTCTTTGATCTCTGTCAGCAGTGCACTGTGGGTTGTGGCTGGGAATGTCAGACTGTGTTAGAGTTGCTGCACTTCTCATCTTCTCTGTAAATGTTTATTGGGCAGAGCAAAGCAGAGCAGAGAGACACAGCTATAACCTCTGCCTTGGGTTAATGGTGGGGCTGTGGTCCCTAAATCCTCGATACAACATTAGTATCCCTGCGGGCTGGATTCAGGCCAGTGCTGTGACCTGGTCCTTAAGGCTGTCCAGAAATGGTCATCTCTAGTCATGAGGTCTGCATGGGAATTCCTCAGAGCATCAGCTGGCTATGGGCTCACTTGAAAAGCTGCTGCAAGCAGGTTCCTTCTTGTGTCTATGGGTGGCTGAGGGCTCTGATGAGGTGCCTCAGCGGCTGCCCTGGTAGACTCCCCAGGCATGAAGTTGTGGGATCTCAGAGGTAGAAGGGCCCAGGGTGGCCTTGGAGACCTGTGCTGTGTGTGGAAGGGAGACTTAGCGGGCTGGGATTCGGGTTTCTATCTGTACTCATTGCCCATGGTCCTGGATTCCAAGCTGGCTGGGCTGCCCTGCTAGGATGGGTGTGCAGGACATGTCCTCCAACTACCTCCATTTCCTCTTCTCTGAATGAGTTCACAACAGCTTGAGCCTGGCAGGGGCCCCCTCTGTGCAGTTGTGGAGAATTTGCATGGGCACATTTGCAGTGGGGGCCAGTGATTTCTTTTCTGAATGGACAGTGCTAAGGTCAGGGATCACTGTCTTTGGGACCCACCAGTTAGGGCTTCCGGGGCTGGTTTGTTATTGGCTGACACCCAGACACTCGCTCTGGCTCTTTGAGTGGTCCCTCTGTTTCCTGCCGGACAAGCGCTGGACTTCTTGTTCTGTTCATCAGAAGTGTCCTCCTCCATGCAGTGCCATAGGCCTGCAGGTTGGCACTTGAGCCCCGTTTGAGAGTGGAGACTCTGCAGGTCTGTGCTTGCTCATGGCCCTGGCTTGCGTTTCTTTCAGGTTGTGGTGCTTTGGTCCATAAAGGCTGCCGAGAAAGTCTGGCCTCTTGTGCGAAGGTGAAAATGAAGGTAGGACATTCTCATCTGTCCTGAGCTGCAGGGGTGGGATGACCCCCTCTGGACTTTGAGGCAAAAGTGGGGTCCTGGGTTTGTTTCTTTGAATCTTCTGGTACCAGCTTTGAGGCCAGAGAAATGACACAGGTATTTTACTATGAAGCAACAAGTAACTAATGTGGTTGGGATTGGGGGATGGGGAGTGAACACATCTGACAGCTCCAATCTACATCCACTTGTAGGATGGCTGCGGTGGGGTCATCAGTCTGGGCCTCAGTCCTGGCAGCTCCTTGGGGTGCTGTGAGACTGGTTGCCCACAGTGTGGCTCAGCTTAGCCCCCGCTTAGGTCCTGGGCTTTCTGCTCGCTGGTAGTTTCCTCAGCTCACTCCATAGGAGGCCCAGTTCCAGGTTCTTGGGCTAGCCCTGCACACTGCCCCCACTAAAGTGAGGCCCATTCCTCTGAGTGCTCCTGAGAGGAGCTGACCACCAAGAGCTGACTACTAGGCACAGAGGCTGGAGTGGGCCTGCAGAACCTTGTTTTTCAGGGCCACTGAATCAGTTCTTTAAAACTGTGCTGTCTCAAGTCGCATTTCTCATGTCTGGCACGTGGATTGACCTCCCCTTGCTCAGTTCTGTCTCCACCCCCTTCTCAGAGTACATGTGACTCTTGCACGCTGGTGTCTCTCTGGGGCCTCCCACCTGGATGTGGCTTCATTAACACAAATTACACTGGCATCCATGTCTCAACAAGTGTGTCAGAGGGTGTGCCTGACCCCTATGGCAGGTGACTGCTCACTTTGTGGGAGAGCCTGGCCTGTGGGTTGGTCCTGGAATGGTGTCTTGACACCTGAGTCCTGCTGACCCCATGGCCTTGTGGGCCATTAGCTCCCAGACCACATCTTAGCTGTGGGACAGTCCAGGGCTACAACTCTGAATGGGAAGGTGGGAGGATCTCAGCTGTTGCCCTGCTTCAGTGTGATCCCGTGTTCTCTTTCTACTAGCAGCCCCGAGGGAGTCTGCAGGCCCAGGACACTTCGTCACTGCCCACAGTCATCATGAGAAATAAGTGTGAGTAACCCCTGATCCTCCCACCCCCAGTTCTGTCTGAGACCCTGAACCCACAGTTGAACTGCTTAGGGCCGGGCAAGGAAGACTGAGGAGACTGCAGCCTCAGAGCTTAGTGTTCTGAAGCTTCTAGAATTATATTTTGGTGTGAGGGGCAATGCTCCTGCCCTGTGTGCAGGCTGGGAGTGATCTTCCACTTTACCAGAGCCCGTCCTGAGAGAGAGAGAGAGACCCCAAACTGTACTTTCAAAGGGCTTGTCATTGCCATGTCCAGCCCCCAGCACCTCACATTCTCACTGTTTCATTCCTGATGGCATCCATACCCTGAAGTGTTGATTATTTACCTTGAGCTCCTATTGGTTTTCAGAGCCCTATGGAACTCACTCCCGAGTACTTTCCACTGAGCCTCCTATATCTCTCCAATCCTCTGCATTTGAGGAAGACAGTAGGATGTGGTCGCTCAGACACAGTTGGGCCTGGGCCAATAGGGGAGACACACAACAGCCTCTCCCCTTCCTCCTCCACAGCCTCTCAGTCCAAGGAGCGTCCACGCTCAGCCGTCCTCCTGCCTGATGAGACTGCCACAGCCCTATTCACGAACCGACGCTCTCAACAGAGCGGCTCACTCTCCAAAAGCATCTCCATTCAGAACATTGCGGGGTGAGTGGGCTGCACTGTGCCTCTGGGCCCTGCTCATGCTGCCCTTCTTGAGAGGAACCCTTTCAGTGCCATTAGTGGATTGGTTTGGACTCTCCAGATGAGACAGAAAATGGCCCTAGGGAGAAGAGGGCCCACCCTGGTGTGGGGTGGCTGCTCTGTTTGGGTTTCCTTGGACTAAGGAGCCATGTTGGGTTGGCTCCCTCTGGAAATCTGTTTCCATTCTTCCCTCCACTTGCTCAGGGAATTCAGCATGATAGGGCTCTCCCCTCCTTTAAACTGACTCCTGTTGGGGTTACTCTGGAGGTTGTCAAGGCCCATACCTGCCTGAGCTTTGCTGTCACCCAGTAGCATAGGCTGCTGATGTTGTTGCTGGTTGTAAGGTGGGTGGTAGAGCCCCATGGCCCTCACCTGGCTTAGAGGGATGCTTCAGTAAAGGACGCTGGATAGAAGACAGTGACTCAGGCTCCTGCCTTGCACATGGCTGGCCTAGGCCCCCTCTGGGAATGATCCCTGAGTAGAGCCAGAAGTGAGCTCTGAGCCCTACCTGCAGTGGAACATTCTTGACTTCTTGCACCATTTTGTTCCAGAGTTGGCAATGATGAGAACATATCGACCACCTGGAAATTTCTGTCACATTCCACAGACTCACTCAACAAGATCAGTAAAGTCAATGAGTCCACAGAGTCCCTGACGGATGAGGGTGAGAGGGCTGGTACTGGGACGGCAGGATATGTCCTCACAAAGCCCCCCAAGTTCCCTGAAGAACCTGTGATATCTTGTGCACTGGTGATTGGAGCCTTCATGGTTCCACCATGTCCATCAGGAGTCTCATGAAGTTGAGTGTAGTCAGACTAGAGGCGGGCAGTGCTCAATTCTGAGCTGCTTCAGAGACCGTCAGCTGGGCCCCGTCACCTTCCTGCTCACTGGGACCATGTCTTAGTTCTAGTGATGGTGGTGAAATGGACACACTCAACCACAGCCCGTTCATGTCTCGCTGCTCTCCAGAGCCCTGGGCTGAGGGTGGGAACCTCTAAGGGGGTCTTTGGCCTCTCCCAAGCCTCCTGTTCTGTGCTGACCATCTGATTTGTGTGCTCTTCTGAGGAGTAGGGACAGACATGAACGAGGGACAGCTGATGGGGGACTTTGAGGCTGAGTCGAAGCAGCTGGAGGCAGAGTCCTGGAGCCGTACTGTGGACAGCAAGTTTCTGAAGCAGCAGAAGAAGGAGGTGGTGAAGCGGCAAGAAGTGATATATGGTGAGATTCTTCTGTGTTCTCTGCTAAACCTTCTTTGCACCCATTCCACATTTACAGTTGTAGCCTGATCTTATTTCTGTTTCTTTCTCTCACCTTGTGACATCTCTTATTTCCGTTGAGTGGGGTGCTCGCAGGCCCGAGTTCCCCTCTCACTTGCCTTTGACCCGGGGAGGCTGGCAGGGGAAACCTGGTCACAAGGCCTGTCCCCCCACAGAGCTGATGCAGACTGAGCTGCATCACATCCGCACGCTGAAGATCATGAACGATGTGTACAGCCGCGGCATGATGACGGAGCTGCTGTTTGAGCAGCAGACAGTGGAACAACTCTTCCCCTGCCTGGATGAGCTCATCAGCATCCACAGTCAGTTTCTGCACAGGATCCTGGAACGCAGGAAGGAGTCACTGGTGGACAGAAGTGATAGGAACTTCCTCATCAGGAGGATAGGCGATGTCCTGGTCTGTCAGGTGAGTGGCTGTGGAGCTTGCTTTTCTTCTGTGTAAGTTAGCATGAGCTTCTGCAGCATGCTGGTGCTTCCTTCCCTTTGCTTTAGAAACAATGCACTGTGGCTTTACTGACTAGGTCTAGGAGCCACTGTTGGAAGCCACAGTTCAGGGATTGGGAGTGTGTCTGCAGAACAGTGCCATTGTCATGATTTTAGGGCATTTCATCGCCTGCCCAGACCCCCGCTCTAGTCAGAGCTCTGCATCTAGGGCTGAACTTGCCTGGTTTCCACGGTGATTCCCATTTAAATTTCTGAGGACCCACCAGACTGTTTCCAAAGCGGCTGTCGGCACTGTTTTTACTCTCTTGGGGCTTCACACATAGATGCAGGCTTTGTCCATAAGATGTGTGAGCTGGAATCCTAACCAGGGCTCTCTTTCCAGTTTTCCGGGGAGAACGCGGAGCGCCTGAAGAAGACGTACGGCAAGTTCTGTGGGCAGCACAACCAGTCCGTGAGCTACTTCAAGGACCTCAACACCAGGGACAAGCGGTTCCAGGCCTTTGTGAAGGTACTCCCCGAGCTGCCACCCTCGGACCTGCCTGCTTGTCCTCTGCTCACTGACAGGCATTCCCTCCCCTGCAGAAGAAGATGAGCAGTTCTGTGGTACGGCGGCTTGGAATCCCAGAGTGCATATTGCTGGTCACCCAGCGGATCACCAAATACCCGGTTTTGTTCCAGAGACTTCTGCAGTGCACCAAAGGTGAGTCTCCCTGTCACCTGTCTCAGGGGTCAGGAGACCGTCCCCTCTGGCCTTTCTACTTGGACCCTAGTTAGTTGAAAATAGATTCTGGTTTTATCTTGAAAGTCTTTTCCTTGAGTGAAAATTTAAAGCCTCGTTTAGACTGAGGCTCAGGTGGGAGTGAGAGCAAGAAGCACATCATGAGCCATCGAAGCACATGGATCTGGTCTCTTATGCTGGGTCAGAGAGTGAAGACTGGCTCTCTTTCACTCTCACTCTCACTCTTGCTTTCTCTCTCTCTTGCTCTTCTTCTTCTTCTTTTTTTTTTTTTTTTTTTTTTTTTTGGTTTTTGGGTCACACCTGGCAGTGCTCAGGGGTTACTCCTGGCTCTATGCTCAGAAGTCGCTGCTGGCAGGCTCAGGGGACCATATGGGATGCCGGAATTTGAACCACTGACCTTCTATATGCAAGGCAAACGCCTTACCTCCATGCTATCTCTCTGGCCCCCTCTCATTCTTCCTCTCGCTTGGCTGCTGTTTTCCACTGACTGGCCCCTGGATATGTTGGGGTGAAACTCATCCTCAGCCTGCATGCTCTTCTCTCTCTGGGATGGGGCATGTAACTGCATCCCTGAGCATCTGGTGCTGTCAGAGAGAGCACTGGCCAGGCCCCAGGGGTGCGCTGACCTGGGGGAATAGGGGTCCTGGGAGGCTAGCCCAGACCGGATGCTGCTTTTGTCCCAAGACAATGATGCGGAGCATGAAGAGGTGGCTCAGTCCCTGAGCCTGGTGAAGGACGTGATTGGAGTTGTGGACAGGAAAGTGGCAAGTTACGAGAAGAAAGTACGACTGAACGAGATTTACATGAAGACAGACAGCAAGTCGATCATGAGGATGAAGAGCGGCCAGATGTTTGCCAAGGAAGACCTGAAACGGAAGAAGCTGGTGCGGGATGGTAGCGTGTTTCTGAAGAGTGCAACTGGGAGGCTGAAAGGTGAGGCTTGTGGAGTACTTGGGGAGGTGGGGAGCCTGGTTTGGGGCCAAATTCTGGGCACCTGTGCATATGACCAGGGACACTGAAGCCTCTGCAGTCCTGACAGTACAGTGAGGTCAGAGCTTATGTTCTGGAACTGTAGCAGGGAAGGGCAGGTGCCTGGATAATTTGAAGAGAAATGTGAGCCTGGTGGAAAGAGCATGCAGGTTCACACCCATGGGCCCTGCAGGATGCATAAAGTTTGGGGCTGGGTGGGAGGGTAGCTCGTGGTCCTACTCTTTGTCCCTGGCACATGCTTTTCTCTGGCTTGTCCTTGGAGAGTTCTGTAGGGTGTCACTGGATCAGCAGGTAGCTGAGGGAGGCCCCTGTCCCTGGCCACTGGCATGTGGAACTGGGTGCCAGCTGCTGTGCTATCCAGCCATGGGGGTTGTCAGGAGTTTGCTCTTCTTGGACTTGGGGCTCTGTTGTGGCCAGAAATAAGAGTGCCAAGTCTGAGACTGCTGCCATCCCCCCTTTTCTCCACCCCTATGGCTGGACAGGAGCCTGCAGGTGTCCTGGAAGAGCTCTGTGAGGGTGGGGCTGAGGGTTTTCTAGCCAAGTACCGACTGTCCCCTTTGCACCCACAGAGGTCCAAGCAGTCCTGCTCTCAGATATTCTGGTTTTCCTCCAAGACAAAGACCAGAAGTACATCTTTGCCTCACTGGTAAGCTGGGCCCTGTGTGTACGGGAGGTGGGGAGTAGCAGGCAGGCAGTGTGGGGCTCCCCTTGAAGTTCCTTGGAGCATCTTGGGGATGCACTGTGAAGCCATTTCCACGTTAGGCTCTTATGTATGCTCAGCCCAGTGCACAGTGTGGTCTAGAACACTGCAAGAACCTTCAGGAACACAGGGGGTCATATAGTGGCCAGCAGGGGGCTAGCGTGAGCATTTCCTATCCTCTGGTCACCCTTGTTGGTGAGGTGTGGAGAGTCCCTTTGCCTCAGACCACCCACAGCAAGGTAGTGTCCCACTGTTGCAGACCCAGGCCCCATCAGGGTTAGAACTTTGTGTCCCCTGGATCATGGCCCTCAAGGTTAGGGCCCTGTGAATGCCAGATCCCGGGACCCCGGGATTAGGGCCCCATGCACACAGCTCATGGACTATCCTGCCCTATTCCTAGGACCAGAAGTCAACCGTGATCTCGTTAAAGAAGCTGATTGTTCGAGAAGTGGCGCATGAGGAGAAGGGGCTATTCCTGATCAGTATGGGGGTAAAGGACCCGGAGATGGTGGAGGTGCATGCTAGCTCCAAGGAGGAACGAAACAGCTGGATCCAGACCATCCAGGACACAATCAACACTCTGTGAGTTCATGTAGCTCCCTGGGGGTCCCCATGGGCCACCTTGGGTAGCACTGAATTTGTTGTGTGTGTCAGGAGCAGGGATGAAGATGAGGGAATTCCCAGTGAGAATGAGGAGGAGAAGAAGCTGCTGGATGCCAAAGCCCGGGAGTTGAGAGGTAAAAAGCTTTGAGCTACAAACCCAGAGCCTCGGTGGGGGGCTGTGCACTTAGCAGACTTATCCAAGGGTCCCAGGCCTTATCCCAGCTGAGAAACCAAATCTGAGGGCATCTTGGGTTGGGGGGGGGGGAGGTTTGGGGAGGAAGTGGAAGCACGTGGAAGCAAGGGACTTTGGCACTGATGTGGGGGTGGAGGGGCGTAGTGTTTTCTTGGGCCTCAGTACCCTGCGTGTCCTTCATCCTGCAGAGCAGCTGCAGCAAAAGGACCAGCAGATCCTGCTTCTGCTGGAGGAAAAGGAGATGATCTTCCGAGACATGGCCCTGCCTGAGGATGGCTCTCCTGGCCCCAGCCCACGTGCCCTCTTCCGCTCTGCCACCGACGAGGCGCTCCGAGGGGCCCCACTGATGAAAAGTGCCATCAGTGAAGGTTACTGTGGCAGCCCTGCTTGCTCCTATCCCATGCCTGTCCTTCTCAGGGCCCTGTCCCCGACCCCAGGGTGCTCCCCCCCGGTCTGTTCTGACTCTGCTCTGGGCCTTGCCCACCTGCTTTTGTTCCCGGTTGTTGTCTGGGAGCAGCTCTGAGTTGGGCCTTTCTCCTCGTGCACTTCTTACTCTTCTACCTTGTCTTTCTGGATGTAGCAGAAGCTGTGACTGGCTCTTCCCCATCTCAGTTTTCTGTGATGCTTCTGACAGGATAAAGGCCCCACGGTCCCCACTGCTGTCAGAGTGTCTGGTCTAGGATGAGAGGCTGGTGGCAGGACACCCCTTCTTTGGGTCCCAGCCCTATTCCAGCTCCCGTGCCCTTTGGGGATGTAGTGCTTAATGCTTAATGGGCACTCTCAGGCTGGAGGTGCTCAGACCTCTGCTCTGGGACGGGGCAGCATTCCTGCCTGTTCTCTCATCACTCACCTTCCATGGGGCCCTGTACTCTTATGCCTCTGCCCCATCACCCACCTCCTTCCACAGAAGGCTCCTTCCTGGCTCTTCCAGGAGCTCTTCTGCTTCTCTGAACCCTCCTATGTTCTTGCTGCCAGGAAGAGTTGGACAGGATCTGAACTCACTGATAGGTGAATGCCTGCAGCAAGCTCTGTCCCTGTTTCTGCCTGTCCATGGAGGATGAGTGGCTGTTTCTGTCCTCTTTTCCAGTGGAGATCCTTCAGAGCTTGGTGTGCGGGAGCCTGGGTGGTCCCCTGGGGCCAGCAGTCAGCAGCCACGCAGAGCAGGACGGTACAGTGGGCCCCGTGTCTCTGCCCCGGAGAGCAGAGACATTCGGCGGCTTTGACAGTCACCAGATGAGCGTGTGTAAAGGTGCGTATATGTGCCCCGCATCTCAACTGTCAGCTCCTGCCTTTTCTGCAGGCTTCTGGGGGAGAAGTGCCCTATGAGATGCCCTCCTCTCAGAGCTGTGTCCATGTGTTAGAAAACACAGGCCAACCATGTGTGTATGTTTCTTTAGGAGGTGAGAAGGACGAGGGGGATGATGGGCAGGATCTCAGAAGAACTGAGTCGGACAGCGGCCTGAAGAAGGTTCGTGTTGGGGCCATAGTGATACCACAGTAAGGATAGCATTTGCCTTGCATGTGGCTGACACCAGTTCTTGGCACCTCATTCGATCCCTTAAGCACCACCAGGAGTGACCACTGAGTGCACAGCTAGGAGTTATCCCAAGCACCACTGGGTATGGACCCCCGAAAAAAATAAGGTTCACAGGTGCTGCTGTGAGTGGAGAGGCTCCTGCATGACCTGGGGGTCTGCACCTGTTCCCTTCTGAGGCCTGTGTGAGGGTAGCCAGGCTGGCCTCTCTGTGGGGCTATGGAGCAGTCCTGCGGGGCCATAGTCCAGTTCCTCTCCACAGGGAAGCAGCTCAGCTCAAGGTCTTTGTGAATAGGGGCTTCCTCCAGAGTATGGGCCTGTATACAGGGTTGATGGTCCCTGCAGCTATATACTTGACCATATGGTGTCAGGGATCAAATGGGCCTCGTGTGTGTGTGTGTGTGTGTGTGTGTGTGTGTGTGTGTGTGTGTTTGTTTCAATCAGGGATCAAATGGGCCTCTGTGTGTGTGTGTGTTTCAATGCACTCTTGCTCTAGGCCTCCAGCGATTTCCCCAGGTTCAGCATAGATTTTTTATCTTTTCTTTAAATGTACTGTGCTCCATTGGTTTTTGTACCCACTTTACACTCGTTTCCTGTTGTCTAGGGTGGAAATGCCAACCTGGTGTTTATGCTGAAGAGAAACAGTGAGGTAAGGGTTATAGCGCTTGCTCCATTGTTGCCGGGGTCCCTCCCCTCCTCCCTCCCTTAGCCCTCACCTGATAGTGGGATCTGAAAACTGCCCCTAAAAGCAGGTGACTATGAATCTCCCTGAGAGGAGCAGACTGTCCAGAGTTTCTGGTGTGACTCTTCCTGGCCACAGGCAGTGAGGGAGGCCTTGGGGAGAATGCGGTTAAGATGTGCGACTGCACTGGGCCCAGCTCCTATACTCCACTCTGGACACTAGTCCTGCCCTCACCTGCCTGCTGCTCTGGGGGTGGAGGCACCCAGGGTCCCCTGCTCTGTCATCTGCATTCTTGGCTTCTGTGGAATTTGGGATTCTCTTGGCCCTGGCACCAGCAACCATTGAATACAGGGTCATTTGTGAGTCCGTGTCCAGTTGATAAGCCTCATCTCTGATCAGAACAGTTATGTTATTGTATAACACAGGCCAGAGAGAGGTTTCTGGGGGCCAGGCCAGAGGCCCATCTTCAACTGACACTCCCCCTGTCCCCTCTGCAGCAGGTGGTCCAGAGTGTCACCCACCTTCACGAGCTGCTCAGCTCCCTGCAGGTATGTCCTGGATTCAGGGTATGGGGCCCATGTGGGGTAGGGGTCTGCCTCATGGATGCTGCAGGCTTCTCTGCGCCTTTCAGCTCTCCCCCAGCCTTCCTCTTCTATCCGTGTGGCTCCTGTCTGGGCTTCCTGGGTGGCTCTTGCTCTGCCTAGCAGTGGCTGATGCCTGTGTGTGCCCAGGGTGTGGTGCTGCAGCAGGACAGTTACATTGAGGACCAGAAGCTGCTGCTGAGTGAGCGGGTGCCGGCGCGGCCCGTAGTCCGGCCCAGCTCCCTGGCGGAGCAGGAGAAGCAGCGCAGCCTGGAGAAGCAGCGGCAGGAGCTGGCAGAGCTGCAGCGGCAGCAGGCACAGCACCTGGATGAGCAGCGGCGGCGTGAACGCCAGTGGGACATGCGGGAGCGGGCACTGCAGGAGCGAGAGGCGCAGCTGGTACAGCGTGAGGACGAGTTGCGGAGGGGCCAGCGTGACCTGGAGCGGGAACGAGACACGCTGCAGCAGCGTCGTGGGGTCTACCAGGCTGAGCTTGAGCGGCTGCGTGTGGCCCAGAGACAGTTGGAACGGGAGCAGGAGCAACTGAGGCACGATTCAGAGCGCCACGGGCAGGTGCGTGGGGCCCTGGGAGGCCGACTAGAGCAGGGCCTACATACACTGTTGTCCACAGCACTGACCCACCCATCCACTCTTGCAGGCCTCCCACCCGCACACCAAGCTGCTGAGGATACCATCCTTCCTGCCCAGTCCTGAGGAGACCCCCTTGCCTTCCTCGCCTCCCATTGCCAAGTCCGGTTCCCTGGACTCAGACCTCTCCATGTCCCCCAAAAGGAACAGCCTCTCTAGGACACACAAGGACAAGGGTCCTTTCCACCTCCTGAGCTCTGCCGGCCAGACACATCGGACGGCCGAGGGCCAGAGCTCGGCACCAGCACCCAGCTCCACACGCCTGTTTGGCTTGGCCAAGCCCAAGGAGAAGAAGAAGAAGAAGGGCAGGGGCAGCCGCTCTCAGTCCAGCGGTGAGTGTGTCCAGGGTTGAGCCCCTCCCCACCTCTACTGTCCATGGAGTTCCCCAGAACCAAGATCTAGTGCTCAGGGCCTCCTTGGGTACATCTTGGAGCCCATCACCTCCCTGTGGGAACTGAGCAAGTATAGGAGAACCAGCCTATACCCACCACTCATGAACTTCCTGTCTTGCCCTTTGCAGATGGCCCTGTGGCTGACGAGGGGGTGGAGGGTGAGGAGATCTTCTGCTGACCCAGGAACCCGCCTGCCCATGCCTACCCCATGCAGCATTACCTGGCACCTGGCCCTGCGTCATGACCCATGCAGAAAGGAGTCCCTCAGGAGGCTTCTGGCTGGTAGCCTGGTCAGCATCAACAGGACATAAGCAAAGACCTTTTGCACTCGGCCAGATCTAGGCATTGCTCGTGGCCTGTCTGCAGACACAGGCCTGGCAATGTCCAGGTCCTGCTCGTCTCTGCCAGCCATGGGCCAAATTATAGTGCTGCCTTCCTGTAACCCCAAAGTCCCCTTGGCATCTGGTTCTCTACCCACTCTAAGGGTACTTGGAGGCAAGAACGTCATCTGACGGAGCCTGTATATGTTTTGGGCTCTTTGATGCCCCTCCTGTTCACTTCCCCAGCACCCTGCGATGTGACACTTTTTGGTTGTCACTGACCACTGGGAGGTGATGGCAGCCACCTTGCAGTGTTCCTGACCTGAACCTGGCCCATGGTGCCCGCCTTGCTGCTCAGAGAGCTGGCTTGTCCGGGGCCACGTCTGCATCTGGCTCCTTCAAGACTGTTTCAGTTAGAAGATCTGTTATTCCTTGTGTTTTGTCCGCGGGCTGCAGCCAGCACCCGTCTGGCCCCCACTCCTCTTACTCTGTTGGTCTGAGCCTGGGCCCAGCTGGTCTGTGCAGGCCAGGCCAGTGAACACGTGACATTTGTGTTCTTCCCCGAGGGAAGAGCCCCAGACTTCTCTGCTTTAACTGTGGCTTTTGGTTCCTGCTTTTCCCCCCTCAAGAGCATGGATCTTTGGAGAGTTCTCAATGAGATCTCTACATGGTGCTTTGAGGGGTTGCAAGCTGGCCTTGCAGACGGAAATGTACCCTGGTCTGTCTGAGATGTCTGTTTTCATTGCTCCTTTAGACTATTTATTGTGTGTGTATGTGTGTGTGCATGTATGTGTGTGTGCTTGTGCCAGCTCTGGGGTGGACACCCATCCTGGGAGCTGGGTGTGATCTTGGAGTTGCACTTGACATATGTCCTTCAGAACAAAACTAGTGGGTTGCTGGAGAAGCTTTGCCTCCTCTAGACAGCCCTAGCCTGTGCCTCCTGCTTTGTGGGCTGGAACCAGCACTGATGCTGCTTTGGTTTAAGAGAGATCCTCTCACTTTATAGTAAGCATCCTATAACTTAGACTGTGGGCAGGCATCTTGGACATCCAGTGTGCCACAATAAGGCCAGCTTTGGTGGTTCCTCTATGTACCTGGCCAAAGCCCAAAACTTCTGGGAAGTCTCCAGCACTTCCCCACAGGGACCTCGTGTAGGAAGCCATATCTCCAGCAAACTCAGGTTTCCAGATGCCCTCTAGGTATGTGGGACACTCAGAAACTGAGTTTCAGGGATGCAGCGGGCCTCCTGGGAAGCTGCCACACCTCACAATTCTGTCCCTCAGCTGAGGCGTGCACTTTGTGCCCTCGGAGATGGTTACTGTGAGCTGTTGCTGCTGCTTGGAATGGAGGAGTGCTGAGCAGTCCTGGGGCCTCCACCAGCCCACCCCGTAGTCCCAGGCCCTCAGGATTGGTTTCTGGGGCGACCCTCTGATCTGCTCTTTGTGGCCCTGGGGTCACCTTGTTCTCAGGGGCATCCCCTCCTCCCAACTCTGCTGGCCTTCGGGGGCCCCTCCCCTTGACTGATCTCTGCCGAATGGCCAGCTGACCTGGGACTCCCAGGTTTGGCTGGGGAGTGCACTGACTTAGGTCAGGAGACGGTTATCTCTCTTCCTGCCTTTGTCTCCACCCCACCCAGGCACTGTACAGTCATCTGTAATCATGTATAAAGTCGAACAGTTTCTAAACTGTCAAGCGTATCTGTTTTCTGTCATCTCCGTGGCCGCTGGGCCCTTCCCCTTATTTATCTTCCTTTCTAGTCCCTGCCACAGCCACTGTAACATCCTGGCCCCAGTTAATAAAAGCTCTCTACATCTCTACAAAGTGTCATAGCTCTGTTTGTTCATGGTGGCCAAATACCAAACAACTCTGGACAGGTGAGTCGTGGAGCTCAGGGAGCTGCCAGTATCTCCATGTGTCAGTGGGCTGCCCTCCACCCCAGTCAGGGTAGCTGCGGCTCTGGGACCCACATACCCTCTTCCAGCTGCCCAAGGGTGTGAGAAGTGGAGAGATGTGCCCTGAGCTGGGGAGGGCGACTTAAGGCACCCCACACTCATTCCTGCACTTCCCTCCCTCCTGTACTCACCTTCCTGCCTGCCCCTTACCACCCTGCAGCCCCAGTGTGGCCACGCCAGGGAGGCAGAGGCTGTCTCAGTGCTTTATTTCCTGGAGGGCTCACCCCGGGGTGAAGGGGAGCAGCACTGCAAGTGTTGTGTGCTCTCTTGTGTGTGCTTAGATGGTTGGGGCCAGGCTTAGGGCCCCCTCCCCGCCATTTCCCTGCACGATGTAGGGGGAGTCCATGGTAGTGGGGAGGGAGCAATGACTTGTGGCAGCCCTGGGGACAGGCCAGTGGCCCTAGGTCCTAGAGAGGTGCCTGGGTCTGTGGATGGTTCCCACAAAGCCATCCACAGTGATCTAGAGGTGCTAATTGGTGGGGAGCTTGGCTCCAGAACTCAGGCTCCTGGATAGAGCTGGCTACAGCTCCCAGCTATGGATGGGACATGGACTGTGGGGTCCTTCTGGAGAGTGCTAGCTCAGCCACAAGTTGTATGCACCAGGCCAAGGCATGGGAATACAGGGTAGCCTGGACACCCCATCACTTGGCTGCCAACCAAGCCTTGGGGCTGCTCCGCGCCAGCCCTGTGGGATCACTGTGGGATCACTGAAGCCAAACAATTGCCACCTGCTTGGCTGGGCCCAGACCACTGCCCTGCAGCCTGTCACCAGCCCTCTGGGCACTCTGCTCTGCCCAGGCCCTGAGGGCTGCATGGGGCCTGGGAGTGGCTCAAGTGGGCAGGTGGCGCCAGGTGCTGACGAAGGCTGTAGGGATGAGTGAGTAGGGCACGGTGGTGACACAGTGCCATGTGTCTGACATGGGGTCGTAGCAGTCCAGAGTCTTGCAGCGCTGGGTCCCAAAGTAGCCGCCCACCACATAGAGCTTGTTGCCTGAGGCCAGGGCGTGGCAGGACATGCGCTTGGCCGTCATGTCCCCGACGCGCGTCCACTGGTCTGTATCGCAGTCGAAGCGGTAGGCAGCGGCGGCTGTGAACTCGGTGTCACCACCCAGGATGAAGATCTGGCTGCCCAGCACTGCAGCAGCTGTGTAGCGCCAGGGCTGCGGGCACTCGGCACGGATGGCCCAGCGGTTCTCACTGGGGTCATAGCACTGGACCCTGGACACTAGGTCGCGGTGGATGCTGGTGCCCCCAAAGACAAAGAGCTTGAGCCGGGCGCTCACCACGGCTGCGTTGCTGACACCATCGCGCAGCGGTGCCACCATGGCCCACTTGTTGGCTGCCGGGTCATAGCGTTCCACCTGCTTCAGGGACACTGATGGGGAGGCGGGGAAGACTCCAGCCAGTGACGTGTGGCCCCCAACCACGTACAGGCAGTTGTCCAGCTCAGCTGAACCATGACCAAAACGGGCGATGAGCATGGGCGCCGCCTTGGACCACTCCTCACGCACTGTGTCATACACCCACACATCCTTGGAGACGCCATTCTCGGAGCCTCGGCCACCTGTCACATATACGCGGCAGCCGATGGCAGAGGCACTGAACTCCTTGCGGGGGCTGGGCAAGTCGGCCTTGGGCACAATCTCCTTGGCCCGCTGGTCCACCTGGTAGATCTTGTCGCACATGAAGGTCTGGCCTCCCAGGATGAGCAGCGTATGGCCAGCTTTGCGGGGCCGGGCACAGGGGCTGCTGACCACGCCGCCATGCTGCAGGATGCGGCTCTTGCAGCGCAGTGCCTCAGCAATGAGCAGCTGGGCAGCTGCATCAGCCAGCAGCGGGGCCTCCCGGGCCACAGCATCCCGCAGGCAGTCGGCGGGCAGCAGGGCCAGCCGCACGCTGCGCAGTAGCTCGGGTAGGTGAGCCTGGCGGGCCTCACGGTCGTGCCGCACCCACTGCAGGATGGCCTCGAAGACGGCCCTCTCATCCTCCGTCTCCAGCTCGTCGCTAGACACCAGGGCCCGCAGTGTGTCCTCGGAGAGGCTGGCAAAGGCCTCGCTGTGTCGCACCGCCTCGAAGTGACTCAGGCACATGTGCCAGGAAGCCTCCCGGAGCCGGCGACACTGGTGTGCGTCGGCCAGTAACAGCATAGCCAGGCAGTTGGGTGGCGCCAGCTGCTTCTCTAGGAACTCGGCAGCTGCATCGCGCACTTCGGGGAACTGCAGCATGTCGGCTGCCTCCAGCAATGACTCGGCGTTTTCCTCGTGGATGGCCACGCGTGCTGAGTAGGCGAAGTCCAGTAGCAGCTCAAGCACCTCGGGGTGCAGGCTGTCTCGGAAGTGCACGGCCTCGTCACGGCTCTCACGCAGCCCATGACTGAACATGGCCTCGAAGTAGCGGCTGGAGGCAGCCAGCACGACACGGTGGCATGGGAAAGCACGTTCACCAGCCCAGAGTGTCACGTCGGTGAACATGTGGTGCTGCCGCAGCGTGTCGAGTTGGGCTAGCACGCAGGCGGGGTGCGAGGCCTTGTGGAACAGGGTGACGTTTAGGGCACCTGTGCTGCTTCGGGACTTGCGAGTCTCATGGACGCTCACTGACATGCTGGGCTCACCTATGGGGACAGGACAGGATAGGCTAGGTCAGGTGTGGTGAGGTGTGAAGTGTGGTGAAGTGTGAAGGGCTGAGGACCCTGAGGAGGAAGATGAGTGCCTGACCCTCACCCCCACGTGCCTCCCCCTGGCTCAGCTGGGTCAGAGCTACAGCCCTGACTTTGGGGTGCTGACAGCCTGAGTGAGCCCTTGCTGGTACCAGAGCAGTGTGGGACTGCTCTGCACCCTGAGCCATGGCCAGGAAAAGTGGGGTTCACAGAGGAAGTCCAGCTGCTGAGGTAGGTGTGATCTAATCTAACCCGATCATGCAAGAGGCGGGTTTGGACCGGCACCTGTCCCAACTCACGCTGCCCGTACAGCTCTGAGTCCAGATCTGCTTATCAGCTGGACAGCTCTGGGCTCCCTGGGGAAAGGTGCTGACCCTTTCCTATTCTTGCTTGTCTTCTCCTCCGTATATTGGTTGACTGGGGAGTGATTATCCCAGGGTGGGCGTGAGCCCCATCTCCTCGCCTCATCCCCTACATCTGTGTTGCCTGATCTTTTTTTTTTTTTTTTTTTGGTTTTTGGGCCACACCCGGCGTTGCTCAGGGGTTACTCCTGGCTGTCTGCTCAGAAATAGCTCCTGGCAGGCACGGGGGACCCTATGGGACACCGGGATTCGAACCAACCACCTTTGGTCCTGTATTGGCTGCTTGCAAGGCAAAAGCCGCTGTGCTATCTCTCCGGGCCCTGTGTTGCCCAATCTTAAGTCCAGATCAGGCTCCTTTCCCCAGCCCCTGCCGCACTTGCTCAATCTTTAATTGCTCTATGCCCTCCAGCAAAGCAATACCCACCCCCCGCCCCCTTCCGTGGTGCTGAGGCTGTACTGTGACCTCTGTCACCAGTGGCCTCTGCCCCACTTCCCAGCTCTCTAAGAGAGACACCATGGGTCTCTAAGAGACACACCATGGGTGTGCCAGGCAGGGTGCCAGCACTGCTCCCAAGGGTCTGTGCCCCTGCCCCTCTCTACGGACACTAACAGGAGGGCTTAGGATGTAGTGAGTCTTACTAGGCTGGGGGCCAAGACAGCCTGAGGGGTTCATACCCAGTGTCCCTTTCTGCTCATAAGTATTGAACCTTGGACACCAGGGACACATGGACCACTGATCCCCTCATGAGCTTCCTGTCTCAACTATAGCTGGGAGAAGAACTCAAAAGGCCAAAAGTCAAGCTGCGGGTCTTATCTGCAGGCTGCACACCTTGGCCAAGGTCTGGTGGAGGGGGAAGGGAGTCCTGCACCAACACAGCTGAGTTCCAGACCAATGGGGCACTGTTGTGCAGGCTTGAGACAGTGGACACACCTCTCCGTTCCATGCCTCACAGAACTGTGACACACAGCGGGCCAGTGGGGCACTGAGAAGGCTTATCCAGGGGTCCATAGTCTGCTGGCCTCCTGGGTGTGGCCCAGCCCCCAACTGAGCGTTCACCCAGAAAATGCTAACCTTGCCCTGCTTTCCAGCTCTCTCTGCATCAGGCAGCTCTCAAGAGATGCTGCCCACATGATAGTCCTTCCTGGTTCTCTCACCCATTATAGGGGCACGAGGAACCACTGAGGGCCACTGGGCTCAGCAATGCTGGGGTGACCAGGACTCAGGTAAGCAACTGACAGTTGCCATCAGAAGATGCCCGTCCTTGGGGCTGCCCCGTTGTCCCGTCATTCCCATTGGCTGGATTCAGCCAATGCTTCCGTCCCAGGCTCTGATCTCAAGACACAGGCCTACTGCTGGAACAGTTACTGGGTGACACCACTGAGGGGAGGCTGGAGCCCAGGAACCCAGGGAGACATGAGCCCTGGCCCCACTGGGGCCTGGTGCACACTGCTGGCATGGTCCAGGGTGCCCTGGCACTGCCACCCAGGCAGGGCAGAAGGAAACTCCTGCTGCCAAGGTAAGGCTGAACTTGGTCCCCACTTCTGGCCGCCCCAGGCAGCCAGCCTTGCTTAGTTGCTTCTGAAAGTTCAGTTACTCAGATGACAAAGGAACAAAACACTCTGGGGCCTGCTGCTTGGGAAATTCACAGGGGTTCAGGGCCCTGGGCCAGCCCCATCAATCAGAGCTGTTTCCCCACAAACCCTGGCACCACAGTCCTCCTCCTAGCCACAAGGAGAATCCAGCACTGCCAGGCGTCCTGAGGAGCCCCCCACTCCCTGCTGCACACTGTCCACATGTCTTTTGGACAGCAACTGGGCTCAGTGACTGACCAGTAGTCAGGGCAAATTGCAGCTTCCAGAGAAACATACTGGCCAGAACATAAAAATAGCAATTGCAGACAGCAGGATTGGGATGTCCTGTGGGCTTGTCTGGCGCCCATGTGCATGTCCAGGGGGGCAGAGGCAGTGGGAGGATCCGGGGTCCTTTCCAAAGAGTCCTCTGCCCCCCTAATTGCACCCTTGAGTACAGTGCAGGCCTCTCCTAACCCCTTTGGGGGGGGTCCCAGTTGGTTTCCAAGCAAAGGGAAGGTACTCTCCTGGGTCCGGCAGGCTGCAGTCACATCCTATCCAGCCCTGCACCCTATCCCCAGCTTTGGATACAGCACTCTGGGGCCCTGCTGCGGGGGGGGGGGGGGGGGGGGCTAATTCTTTTTTTGAAACATATATATACTTTTTTCTTTTTTATATATCTTTTTTAAACACTGTGATTACGAATAAGATTGTAGTTGTATGATTTCAGTCATGTAAAGAACATCCCCCTTCTCCAGTGCAAATATATTTTTTTAATTTAAAAAAGTCATGGACATGTGGCCTGCAGACACACATACTACATGCTTCCACACATTCTTCCACAATCCCCCCCTTATTGGGGAAACTGAGGCTGGGTCAAGTGCTCCACAGGCCATCGGCTGGGGTCTCCTAGGACTGTGTGGGACTGGAGGCAGAAACCCCCCTTCCAGACACGAATGCCCCTCCCTGCTTGGCACAGCCTGGCTGGCAGGGACACTCATCCGACCGGTCTCACCGGAGCTCCTTGGCAAAGCGGTTGTAGCGGCAGGTGCCTGAGTTCCCAGGCCTTCTGCTCTGTGCCCAGGGGTATCCCACGGGCTAGGTGCCATGCTGCCCCACATCTCCTTGCCCTGGCAGCTTCGGAATCTAGCTGCCTGCATTCCACCTTATGCCTGCTCCTGGTAGGACAGGACACAGAAGCCTGCTTGTCCCTCCGGGATTATTTTGAGTGTGACTCAGCCCTTAACCTGGCCTCCTGGTGCGTGAGGATGAGCAAACACCTAAAACTTGCAAACTAGTAAGTTACAGAAGCCAAAACAACCTTTAAAGATCCTGCAGAAGCAAGACTGGTCCAGAGAGGTGAGACCAGAGAAGAAGCTGTGAGGACAGGCGGGTGCAGCCATACCCCAAGGGAAGCACCAACTTAAAGCTCGGAAACAGTCAGTTGACAGTAGTTTTCTCCTGGGAGAGAAGCCGGCCTTGGGCACCCCGATGACTAAAAGAAGAAACTCATGGGGAGAAAGAAGAGGGAAGAGTAGTTGGAGGAGGGAGAAAGAAGAGTAAGAGAAGGAGGAGGAAAGGAGAAGTAGGGGGAAAAGGAGGAGGGAGAAAGGGAGGGAAGGGAAGAGAAGAGCCACCCCCCACCCCCCACAGCTGGCCCATTGTCTGGCACACCCTGCCCCTTCCCCTTCCATCTGCCATCCCAAGTCAGCATTTTGGGTCAGTTTGGTGTCCCAGGACCCAGGGCCCAGAAGCCATACCCAGAGCCAGCCCAGGCCTGGGCCAGCTGCTCCACAGAAGGCCACCAAGGCCACCATGGGGTGCTGCAAGCACCAGCACCCCCAAGGTCCTGGGGCTCCCTAAAGGCAGGGAGGGCCCCTCTCAGTGGCCACAGACCAGACGCTGGGCCAGAGGGTGAACAACCCCAAACAAAGTCCCCTGCAGGGAATAACCTGGGATTCTGGAGTCCCTCCTGCTCCAGCAGGGCCACGGCCCAGTGTCCAACCACAACTCAGCCCAAGGCTGAGAGGCCAGAGAGGCAGGAGCAGGGATGGGGTGGGGAGCTCCGGAATGAGTCTGTGCTCCTGCCTCCCAGGCCCCTGTGAACCCCAAAAGTGAATGAAATCAAAGCACCGCACTTGCCTTACAGAGACCAAAGTTTGCCAGCTCCAGGGCTGCAAGGCCACCAGGCCCCACTCTACGGGGGTACAACTTGGGGGCTTTGAAGCAAGAGCAGGAAAGTGCATGGTTCCTCCCAAACGTCACCTCCAACTGAGAGGGGTCAGGGGGGGGATCCTGCAGGAGAAAGGGGGCCAGTTCAGATCTGGGGGGACAGTGACCCAAAAGGAGCCCAGGGGCCAGCAGGACCCCGGGTTGGGGGCAGCTGGGAGGCTCCAGATCCTGGAGAAGAAAGGGCACAAGGCGACTGACTCCCTGCAGCAGGGTCTCTGGGGTTGGGGGGTGTCTTCACCCCCAAAACCCACCCCGGGGTGCAGCTCACCCCACACAGACTTCGGGGCCTCCTAGGTCCAGGGGTGGGCCTGGGGGTGCGGCCTCCTCACCTCGAGCACCCCAATGCCCCAGGACCCGCGAGGGACCCCCCGATTGTGCAAGGGGGTGATCCTAGAACCTGGCGCACCCCCAAATGAACTCACGATTTGGGGGGCGCCGCCGCCCGCCGCTCCTCCTGCCTCTGGGCTCGGCTCGGCTCTCGCTCACAGGCCCTCGATGCCCGCAGCCCCGCCACCCGGCTCCTCCAGCCCCCCAAGATCGCGCAGCCACCACCGCCGCCACCAACAAACTAGTTTCTCCGGCTTTCCCGCCCCACCTCCCGGCCCCGCATTCGCAGCGGCCAATCAGAGGCGGCGCCCGTGTGATTGACGGCTTCCCGGGCCAGTCGCTACTCCCCGGAGGCGGGAAAGGGGCGTGGCCAGCGCTGTGTTGGGGCGAGTGGGTGGAGCCAGCGAGGAGGAGGCCCGAGGCCCGAGTCTTAAAGGGGCCGCACCCGCCAGGCACCGGTCCGGGTGGGGGAAGGGAAACTACCGGAAACCGGCGGGGAGCGCCCCGCTTTCCTGATTGCGCGTGTGGATCCGGTCTGCGGTGCCGCAAGGCGCGTTGCACAAGTGTTCGGGACAGACACCCTTTCTGCTTCCCTCTGGGTGTGTGTGGCTGAGTGTGGGGGGAGCTGCGCAGGCACCCGAGCCCCATCTGGTCTTGCAAAGTGTGTTTTCAGCTCCCCCCCCCCCTCGGTTCTCACTGAAGTTTCCTTTGTAAGCCAAGCTGCAAATGTTCATCCACCCACTTACCCATCCACTCATGTTTCTGTCCGCTGATCCCACCCTTGGGTTCGTCCACCCTCCATCCATCCATCCATCCATCCATCCACCCATCCACCCACCCATCCATCCATCCATCCATCCATCCATCCATCCATCCATCCATCCATCCATCCATCCATCCATCCATCCATCCATCCATCCATCCATCCACCCACCCATCTATCCATCCATCCATCCATCCATCCACCCACTCACCCATCTATCCATCCATCCATCCACCCACCCACTCATCTATCCATCCACCCGTCCATTCAGCCCCTCGACCCACCTATCCATCTATCCACTCTCTCATCATCCACCCACCCACCCCACTCATCCACCCACCCACCCACCCACCCACCCACCCATCCATCCATCCACCCATCCATTCACTCATCCATCCATCCCCCATTCATCCATCCATCCATCCACCCATCCATTCAGCCCCGCAACCCACCTACCCATCTATCCACTCTCTCATCATCCACCCACCCCGTCCACCCACCCACCCATCCATCCATCCATCCCCCATCTATCCCCCATCCACCCACCCCATCCATCCACCTAACCATCCACCCACTCATCCATCCATCCACCCACTTCCTCGATTCACCTATCCATCTATCTATCCACTCATCCATCATCCACCCACCCACTTTCCACCCACCCACTCACCCATCCATCCACCCACGCACCCATCCATTCACCTCCTAGATCCACCTATTCATCTGTCTATCCACTCACCCATCATCTACCCACCCATCCATCCACCTACCCACCCATCCATTCACCCACCCATCACCCATCCATCCACCCCCGAGACCCACCTATTCATCTATCCACTCACCCATCAACCACCCACCCACCCACCTACCCACCCATCCATCCACCCACCCACTCATCCAGCCACCCACCCATCCATTCATCTACCCACCCATCCATCCCCTCAATCTACCTATCTATCTATCTATCTATCTATCTATCTATCTATCTATCTATCTATCTATCTATCTATCTATCTATCTATCTATCTATCTATCCATCCACTCACCCATCATCACTCACCCACCCACCCTCTTATCCATCCATCCAATCACCCATCCATACATCCATCCATCCACCCACCCATCCATCCATCCTCCCACCGATCCATTCATCCACCCATCTATCTGTCCACCATCCATTCGTCCATTCATCCATCTGTCCACCAGCTCCACAAACCTTTCCCGCATGCCTGCTTGAGGCCTGGCCTGTCAGCCTCTGCCCTTTGTCCTCCCTGCCCCTTGGATCTGAGCCATGTCTCACCAGCTCTCTCTGCCTCGGGTGAGGTTCCTTTCCTTTCAGCCTGAGAGTCCTTTGGACTGTTTATGGACTATTGAGTGGTGGCTCCTCTGGCCAGGTGATAAGAACCATTCTTTGCTCCCTCCCATTGAAAATGCTGGACTTGGGGAAGTAATTTCAGGACGAAGAGTGGTAAGGGAAGAGCTTGTTGAAAGTCCTGATAGCCAAGCAGGGGTTAGTCAGAACCCTGTGAAGACTTTGGAGTGGGGCAAAGATTGTGGAGAGGGCAAGGTTCTGGCTGGGAGGTAGGGGGTGCTGGGAGATCCGCCAGAGGGTCCTTTTCTCATTTCTTTCTCCAAAAACTCTCACCCCTGTCAGAGACCCTGATGGCCAAGGCTGGGAGAGAGGGGTGGGACGGGACTGCCAGGAAAGACATTTTTCTTTTGGGGAGACAATTTGAAGTCGAAGAAATCAGCCCACAGGCTAATTCTGTCCTGCTCTGTCTTTTAAGAGCTGGATGAGGGGCCAGAGCGATAGAATAGTGGTAGTACGCTTGCTTGCACGCAGCTGATCCAGGATGGAAGGACATCCCGGTGTCCCATATGGTCCCCCAAGCCAGGAGCGATTTCTGAGCACAGAGCCAGGAGTGACCCCTGAGTGTCACTGGGTGTGGTCCAAAAACCAAACCTCCCCCCCCCAAAAAAAAAGAGATGAA
This sequence comes from Suncus etruscus, assembly GCF_024139225.1. Lineage (NCBI taxonomy): Eukaryota > Metazoa > Chordata > Mammalia > Eulipotyphla > Soricidae > Suncus > Suncus etruscus. Next base: position 9,543,932 of record NC_064858.1, on the reverse strand, counting down.
TGAAGATGCTCAGACTTCAAGTGTTGAAGTGTTGGAGTTTTACTGCAAATCTTTGGTTCTAGAACCTGCCTTACATGGTATGCAGTGAGACCGAATAAGAGTCCACTGATTTGTGTATCATTTAACTCAGATCTTCTGGGTATGTTTTAAACAGAGGGTTATTTTTTTTTGGGGGGGGGGAGGGAGTAGGTTGGTTTTTATTTGCTTTTTGGACCACAGTGCTCAGGGCTTACTCCTGACTCTGTACTCAGGGTTGACTCCTGGAGGGGCTCCAGGGACCCTGTGGGGATGCTGAGGACTGAAGTTGGTTTGGCCGCGTGCAAGGTGAAATATGAAATATGAATATTGAAATATGAAATATATATATTTGGTTTTTGGGTTACACCTGATGGCACTCAGGGGTTCCTCCTGGCTCTGTGCTCAGAAATCGCTCTTGGCAGGCACGGGGATCATATGGGATGCCCAGATTCAAACCCCTGGATCTGCTGGGTGCAAGGCAAAAGCCCTACCGCTGTGCTATCTCTCTGGCCCCAAGGAGTATTTTTCTTTTAAATAGAAATCAGTGCAAACGATCCATGATGCACTGCCAGCCGTCACCAAGGCCAGGCTCTGTACAAGGCAAAATTTCTCCCTCCTAGGCTTGGCTGGATTTCTCTGGCGCTTCCTTTGATTTTGGCCTCAGAGCAGGAGCTTTGGAGTCGGGGCACGCAGGACCAGGGGTGCCCACTAGATGGTACTGCTGGTTCACAATGCGAGCACAGCGGCCGGTCCCAAGGGGCGGGAATTAGCCCAGAAGATGCTTCAGTGCCACGTGCCAAGGAAGCTGGAGCGGGAGGTACCGCAGCGCCGCAGGAAGGAGCAGGTCCAGACAGGCTCCTCCTAAGGGTGCCATCAGCACCCGGTGCTTGCGGTGAGGAGCAGGGGTCCGTGCAAGGATGTAGAGAGGGGCCATGAGGAAAGAGAACCCTAGTCCTTCCCTTGGCACAGAGCTTGAGGCTGGGCAAGGAGGGACTGGCCAGGCCCAGAGCGACCTCTGCACCTGCTCCCCAAGGTACTGGTTCTCTGGCTTCCAGGACACACACTGAATGCCCAGGAGGTGGCAGTGTAGTCCAGCGAACACGGGCCTTACTCAGTCCCTGGAGCCCAAAAGGGCCCTTCCCAGGAGGCTGAATGGGGCCTCTTTCCAGGAGTCGCTGGTTCAGGCGCTGTTCTGAGCACAAACACACAGAAACACAGACAGACAGACAGACAGACAGACAGACAGACACACACACACACACACACACACACACACACACACACACTTGTCCCCTGGTGTATCTTCCAGAACCAACTTTCACTCCCGGGCACTTGTGGTCTTCCACGAGTTCCAGGGTGCTTGAGCACCTGAGCCAGGCTTTGCTGGCAGATGTCTGCAAGGGCTCCCCTAAATCTGACATGCGCTTGGCATTGCCCAGGGTGGGGACGCTGGGTACTGTGGTAGAGCCTTCTTCAAGGCTACCCGAAACTGGGCTGTCGGGTTCCTGCTACGGTGACCACCTAGCTCTGCACGGAAAGTGCACAGAAGAAAATGTGGTCTAACTGTGGCCTCCCAGACTGGTCCGTCATTGCAGCTGACACGTTTGGAGCATTTCCTTGAAAGCCCTGATTCCCACTTTATCACCCGAAGGATGATGGTTAGTTGCATGATGAAGTGACAGCAGGTCAAGGAGTGAGGAGAGCATAGGACATGCATCCCATGTATGGGCCATACACCCTGGGGCATTATGGGACATGCACCCGGCACTATTTTCTGGGCATAGGTGGGCCTGCAGGGATGTGCCCTGGAGTTGGCTCTGGGTAGTGCCAGGCTGTCTTGTTCCCTGGACACGGCTCATGGCACAAATTTGTTTGGGGGGGGGGGGAGGACTTGGGATCCTGATGAGTGGCTGAGAATCGGAAAAGGTAAGGGGTTGGCAGGGCTTCTGACTGCCTCAGGCTCTGGCCCTTGGCCTCTTGCAGCTCTTTTGTGACAGAACCACTTTGCTGTGCTTTATAGCAGAGTCCGGGGGCGCTGAGTTTGGAGGAGTCCTTTTGCCAGAGAAGCCACTTCTAGAAGTGGCTCTGTGGGGGTGGACACAATGGCTGCGCCGGGCAGCTCAAGGCCAGCAAGGCACTATGGGACATGGAGGGTAAGTGGCTGGGCAGGTTTGGGGGTGGTTCTGGGGATTCAGTTCTAGGAGGCGTTTCTGAGAGACACTTTAGGGAGTCGGTTCTAGGAAGTTAGTTGGTTCTGGGAGTTGGTTTTGTTCCCTGTAACCCTGAATGACCTCCGGATACAGGGCAGGGGGCAAAGATGGAGGTCCTGGTTCTCCACAATGCCTAGGTGGGGCCCTGTTTTCCTTAGGCTAGAGTACTCTGTCCCTATCCTGGTACAGCTGGGGAGAGGCTGCTGAGGGGGTGGGTCTCACTTATGAGATCCATGGGGTTCCCATGCCCAGCATCACCTGTGTGCAGAGCAGAAGCAACGGAGTCTGGGGTCCCCTCACCCCCTCACAATGGTCCCCATAACTGAGGGGCAGGTCCAGGCTTGCTGTGACTTGAAGCCATGGGCCCTATGAATTACTTAGATGTTGGGCTTAGAGGGTAATGCCCAGCTCCTGGGGGGCCCTGCATGGGACTTGGGGCTGTAAAGGCTCCTCTGGTTGTATAATTCCTAGTTAATGGGTCTGAGGCAGGGGTGCTGCAGAAATTAAGAAACCAGACAGGTATAAGGGAGAAAAACAGGGGTCGGTGGGGGGCTTCTGACCTCATGGATTGAGAGAGAGAGAGGAGAGAGAGAGGAGAGAGAGAGGAGAGAGAAGAAAGAGAAGATAAGAGAGAGAAGAGAAAGAGAGGAGAGGAGAGAGAGGAGAAAGAGAGGAGAGAAAGAGAGAGGAGAGGAGAGAAAGAAGAGAGAAAGAGGAGAGAGAGAGGAGAAAGAGAGAGGAAAGAGAGGAGAGAGAAAGAGACCTCTCTTCTCTTCCTTTTTAAATTATTGACCAGACTCAATCCACCTGAGGGGCCTCAAGGGCTGCCATAGTTAACAAACAGATGTACTTATTGTCAATTAAGCCTAAGTGGGTCTTTACATTTCAGAAGGGGCGGGAAGGGAATGTGTTTCGCTACAGGACTCACTTAGAAATGATCGTCTCCAGAATAATCTTACTCATCTATGGGTTTTAAGAAAAAATAATAAAGACATTATTGTAAGAATGCCCAGAAACAATAGAGATGAGGGCCGGAAGGACTGGCTCACAGAATGAAGCTCACCACAAAGAATGGTGGGTGCAGTTAGGGAAATAACTACACTAACAACTAGCATGACAATGTTAAAGAGTGAGAGAAGTAGAATGCCTGTCTCAAATACAGGCAGGGATGGGGATGGGAAGGGGGCATTCCGACTGGAATCTTCCGACTGGAAGATTGCACTGGTGAAGGGGGGATGTTCTGCTTATGAGTGAAACCCAATTACAATCATGCTTGTAATCATGGTGCTTAAATAAAGATTTTATAAAAAAAATAAAAAAAAGTTCAGTACTTTAAATAAAAAAGAAAAGGAATGGTTATCTCTTGGCCCTTGCACCACATGTTGGAAATGTGGGTGTTGGCAGGGTCATGTTTCTAGAAGATTTTAGGCTTCTGGTGTGTGTGTGTGTGTGTGTGTGTGTGTGTGTGTGTGTGTGTGTGTGTGTGTGTGTGTGTGTGTATGTGTGTGTGTGTGTGTGTGTGTGTGTTTCCATTTTGGGCCACATCTGGCATGCAGTGCTCAGGGCTCACTCCTGACTCTGTTCAGAAATCACTCCTGACAGGACTCAGGAAACCCTATGGGGATGCTGAGGATTGAATTCGGATTAGCTGCATGCGAGGCAAATGTCCTCCCCACCATACTACAGCTCTGGCCCTATTTATTTTGGTTTTGAGGACACACCTGGCAGTGCTCAGGAATCATTCCTGGAAGTGCTCGGGGCTCCCTCTGTGTTGTGGGGCATTGAGTTGGCATTGGCTTTTGGGAGGCAAGTGCCTTCCTTACCTGCTACACCAAATGGTCCCATGCTGGCGTCTTGGTTTGTGTTAATGATGCCACACTGGAGTGTGGGCCACTGGTGGTGTGCATTGGCCTGGCTGCACTCACAGTTTGTAGGATGGAATCTGGGGCTTCCACCCCAGTTTTGGGGGCACAATGAAGACTGCAACATTGAGGTCTTCTACCCACAAGGACCGAGGTGGACACTATCTCCATCGCACCCTGGCTGTGCCTTTCAGCCTATGGGAGCAACATGTGAGGGCTGAGTCCCCTCACAGGCTTTTTTTTGGTGATCCCAAGCCAGCTTCTGTGGGTGCCTCTGCAGCCTTGGGGCCCAATGGCTGTGGATGCCTTACAGATTTGGCCCCGGGTTGGGGAACAGGCATAAGGCCAGGCTCTGGGGCTTCCGCATCCAGGATAGTGGCCCCTTGGGCCTTGGGGTGTTTGGGGCAGGCCAGTCAGTGCCCTGCAGTGCCACCCTGCTAACTACTACAGAACTCAACTGGCCTGGGCTCGGGGGTCCCTCATGCTGCTGCACCCCCTAGGGTAACTCAGACTGTTTCCCGAGGCTCCCAAAACATGGAGGAGATCTGGTTTCTGTCCTTCCTGCCTGGGAGACTGGCAGGGCACATGGAGGGGGCCCCGTCTCACGTTCCGCCCCGCAGTCTGGGGCACGATTTCCTCTCTCCGGCTTCTCAGGTACGCTCTGTTTGTGCGAGAGTCAAAGTCTCAAGAACTGAGACTCTTTATTTGGAAGCAATGAGGGTTCCTAAAATAGCGCTAAGCACATCCGAGAGACCAAAGGAGACGGCCTGGCCTCAAGCCAGGATTCTTGAGCCCATGATCTGGGCAGCTGGTGCCGTCCAGACACTTGAGTGTGTTAATTAAAACTCAGAATGGGATGAAGATCCAAACAGCCCAAGTGTCCCCAGTCTTGCTTGGGACACACCTGGGACAAACTGGTGACATTGCAGGAGGAATAAATGTGCAGAGGCTGCACCCACCTTGTCCACACTGCAACGTTCTCTGGGTTTGTCTGTGGAAGGGATTGACCCCAGTTCTGAATGACCCAGGATATTACCCCACTGTCTGGAGCTCACCTTTGGGAGCAGAGAATCCAAATAGTGGGGCATGGCCAGGCCCATTCGACATAATCAGGGATCACCGTGCCCAGACAATGACCAGGGTGCAAGGCACAGCGAAGACCTGGAGCTCAGGTGGATGTGGGAAAGGGGCATGGTGCTCCTGATGTGTGACTCCAGCAAGTCTCTGCCCCCAACCCTGCCTTTCACCCCCATGTCTTTGGTTGAAAAACTGCCTTCCCTCACCAATACTTCCTCCCGCCAATGTTGGTGCTTTTCGACAGGGGTGCAGAAAGGAGAAGGACCCCAGTCAAGAGGCAGGCTGAAAAAGTGGCCTGGAGGGACTTTGGTAGGGACTCCCAAGATCTGGGAGGGTAGCACACTGTTGAGTGTGTGGGGTGGGGACCCAGGAACTGTCAGCATGGCACCTCAAGACCTTAGAGTCCCCCAGCAGACAGGCAGAAATCCTCAAGCTTCCTTTGGAGTGGAGGGAGGGTGATTCCCTCAAACCTCATGCCTGTGGGTTAGAGTGTGGGTGCCTGGTTGTAAATTGTGCTTTTCTGGAAAGTTCTCAGCCAACATGAGTCGAGGACATATAACTAGCTTGAGTTCAGATTTTCTATTTGTCTAGTTCACACCTGCAACAATGGTGACCTCGAACATGGGCTATGGTGGATGCTTAGTGGATTTTGTATAATGTCACATCATTCCTTGCATGACCCATAGCACAGACCACAACAGACTGCAGATTCCCAGCTGGCAACATGCGTGTGGAACAATTTGATAAACAGATGGAGGGCAGGTGGGGTGGGTGGGTGGAAAGAAGGAAGGAACGATGAATGAGTGAAGAGGAGGGGAAAGTGGTGGGTCTGTAGGTAGATGGATGGGAGGGTGGGTGGATGGATTGGTGGACTGGAAGGAATAATGAACAGAAGGAATGGCAGGGGGGTAGGCTGTTAGGCTTAGAGATTGGACTGTTTGAGCATGCTGGGGGGCCTGGGCAGGGGAGGTGGGTGTTAGGATACACTTTATTTTACTTAAAACAAATATCATCTCTGGTTTCTTTGTATCTTGGTTTGTTCACAACTTGGTTTCAATCAAAACAAAGATTGTCTTATATGTAAACCTGGGTGGGACTGACTCAGGATAGCCTGGGCTATCTACCCTTACTATATCCTTACTGCACCACCTGGAGGTAGTCTTTTTACTCAATAAAACGATACTTCTGACAGGCAGCAGGGTCTCCGTACTAGGTAGAAGATGACCAAATTATCTGTGTTTCACCCTCAACTTGCTCTAGATTATTTCTTCCGTGCCTCTGATTCAGACTCATTCACCTGGGGTTGGAGAGACAGCGCGTGGGGTGATTTTACAGGTTAGGGGTATAGCCTGGCCGAAAGAGGACACCCAGTCCTGTGTGCCCCATCTTCAGTGAAGGGTAGTGGCACTGGCCTTGGAGAAGGAGTGTGAGGTGCCTGGTGCTGTCTGGCCCCGGGGCTCCTTGCAGTTCCCAGCCCTGTTCCAGCTGCCAGGCTGAGAATCAGCCAAGCGAGCTAAGAACGAGAGAAGTTCCGGGAGGGGCCGCGGTTCCTGGTGGGGGGTTTGGTTCTGGGCGCGCACATTGCATCGGTCCACGCTATTTCATAACACTGTGGCGGCTGACCATTTAATTGCATGGTAATTGTCACTTAGTGGCTGGGTAATTGCAGAGTGAGTGCCATCTAATTTCGGGGGAAAGAGTAAATACCTGATTATTTCAGGCTGCTTAGGCACAGCAGAGGTCACTCAGGAATTAGGTTTGGATTGACTAAGTATAAATTACCTAGAAGTCTCTTCCTGGGTGATTACTTCTGTCATCCTCCCCACAGGGCCCTTAGTGGGGACCATACAATTAGGACATTTCGGGACGGGGCCTTAAAGGGGACCTGCCTTGTTTCTGATTAATCAAAGAAGTAATAGGTGGTGGTGGTGGTGATTTTCATCCTGTACTTGGGTGGCTGGTACGCAAGGGGCAAGGAAAGCTGACACTTGGGCCATTGACACCCCGAGGGCAAATTTGGGTCTGGTCCCCTGTGCTTTTGGACACGGTAATGATGTCTGAGCTGGTCTCCTTCCATCCCCAGACATGGCCACATTTTCTGCTCAGTGCCCCAAGAGTGTGAGTGTATAAGAGGCCCTCCAGGACTGGTGAGCCTAGGGCCCACACCCTGCTGCATGGAGCTGAGCAGAGACCCCAGCATGATGCGATTGCTCCAGAAAAGCCCCGTGATGGTGTCTTGAACACCCAGAGTCTAGGCAGTGACCAGAGACGATTGGTGACCTATGTCCTGGAGGAGGCCCCACAAACTGGCTGGTGTGGCCCTTAAATAACATTCTGGTCCCTTGATAGGGTGAAATTTTCCCGAAAACACTGTATCTCTAGGGTCTGGCAAGACTCCAAGTTCTGGAGAAGGAACTGGGGGTGGTAGAAGTAAGTCTGGGAGCTGGGGGCACCCCAGGAATGCTTGAGCTCAGGGCCATGTGGCCAGGACTGGCCCACTTTTTCAGTGATGCTTAGCTGGGGACATGAAAAAGTGCATAAAAATGTGCGGGCATGAGGCATGGCACAGGACAGCTGGTGTGCCCAGTGGGTTTGCCAGTGTGAGTGTGGCATGCTAGTATAAGGGTGGCCAGCACAATGGAGAGTAATGAAGAGACATCAGAGCAGGGCCCATGGGTCTGTGAGCATTTTGGGAGTGGAAAGAAAGGAGGAAAAGTTCCACTGGGGGACAGTGGGCAGTGTCCAGGGCATGGATGAGGACAGATCCAAAACTTCTCTTTCTTTATTAACCTTCTTTGGAGGTACTCAGGGCTGACTCCTGGCTCTGCACTCAGGATGTCTCTCAGCAGGGCTAGGGGACCCTATGGGGTGCCAGAAATGGAACCTGGTTTGACGATGTGCAAGACAAACCCACCCTCCCTCCCCATTGTCCTATGTCTTTGGTCCCACTTCTGCTCCTTTTGGAATGACATTTCCCTCCCTTCCTTATCTCCCCAACACCATGTTGCAAAGGGTCACTTTGAGGAGGGAGGAGCCATTGAAGAAATTTAAAATAAGAAAAGGGAGAAAAGGGAGAAGGCACCAATGTGGTTTAGAAGCAGCCATTTTGCTGGGTTTACTTTTCTCGACTGACGTGCAGCACAGGAAATTGAGGGCATATGACAGTTCTGACCTATGGCAAGGGACATTTTGTGTATGAGTCACCCCAATGTGTTCCCTTCAATTCCCTGAGTGCACGTGGCTCGGCTTGGTGGCCTTCCCTGTTTGCACTGCTGTCTACACAGACATTTCCCCAAATGCAATGTGCCCAAATGCAATTTCCCCAAAGGCAATGTGCCGTCTTACGGGACACCTCCTAGCAGATTGGCTGTGTGGTTCTGAGTTTAATATGGCCAGATTTTAAACAATGCTGATGCAAGTATCCTTTTAACGTGATTTTAAAGTAAGAAAGGCATGAGTGTTTGTGCTTGGGATACAGTCTTGGAAGAGGTATTACTTAGTAGAGAGGGTCAAAGGTTTGAGCAATTAGAAAGAAAAAAATAATCTTGATATCTTAATGCCAAAATGCTTCTCCCATGGGGCTGCCTGGGCCTTAAGAGTCAGCCTGAGCAAAGACCCGTTTCCATGAGCACTTTTTTCTAGGGACCTCATTTCTGGCTTTGTCAAGTTCCTAAGAAAAAATGGGGGCTGGTTAGGGGGAGGTGGGATTTGCTTTGCTCCTAGAGGCAAGCAGCGAAGAGAGAGGCTGGTGTGAGCCCCTCTCTGCCAGCGCCTGCCACTTCCTGTGCCCGCTGCAAAGAGGCCAAGAGGGGTGACTTGGGACTCTGCATTAGCTACGGCAGAGCTGGCCCCAGAGCAGACCACAAACAAACTCCCAAATCCAATCCCAGGGATGGGGGTCCTAAGCTATACAGAGAGTCCTGACCCCTAATAAGCTTATTCCCCTTCCCGATTCACCCTCCTCTGTGCTTGGGGCTGCCCACTCGGGGATGACCCGGGCTGTGATGATGGAGACTAAGAAAAGGACAGAGCAGGTGACTCAGGCCTGCAATCAGGCACATTGTCAGCAGCAGGAAGCACGAGGGTGCAGGCGGGTGGGCGGGCGGTCCTGGGCTCTGCCCTTTCCCCAAGCTACCGCTCGCTCGCTGGCTCTACGCTGGCTCGGCACAATCTATTTCCAGTTCCCAGCGCTGGCCTCCGGCGTGGCCCTGCCTGGCTCTAATATGTGGCGCAGGAGGCGGGAGAGGCCGCAGAGTGGGGATGACAGTCCTGGGGGCTGCAGGGCCGAGGAGGAGCAGCTACAGGGAAATAAATCACTGCTGGGCCAGATGGCATGGGAGAGTGAGGGGCGAGGTCTTTGGGGTACCATGGCTTCAGGGTGCAACCATATGGGGGCATGCTCTTAGGGGCTCTTAAGGGGTCATAATCACAGGCAGGTCCCTTTGGCTGGGGCTGCTGTGGACCCCAAAAAGCCCCTAAACACGCCCCGTGTTCAGCAGGAAGAAGCATTTGAACTTGACCCTGTTTCCCTGATACCAGAAAGAAAAAAATGTATTTTGCTACAGATTCAGTGTTTCCCGTGGGCTAATTCCTCTGGGCCCTGCCCCGCCGCCCACCTACTAGGTGGAAGGGGCATGCTGATCTCTGAGAGGTGCTGACAGCTTGCGCGATAGACTCAGACAGTCCCCACCAACTGCTGCACCTGCTCGCCGGTGCGTCCAGATGCCGCCTCTCCTGCTGGGGTGAGAACTACTGAGCTGATCGTTGGCCCCATTCTGGGGGTGCCCAGATATGGGCCAGGGAGGGAAGAGCACAGCTGGGCTTTGCACTCAGCACTGAGAATGGTCCCTGCAGCCTTTGTCCTGCCTGGCATGGCCCGAGTTACTGTGTCTGCCTAGAGCCAAGAATCAGGGGCTCAAAGGCCAGAGAGTCCGAAGGCAGAGTCAGCCTAGATTTGAGCTAGGCAAAGGGGCTCCTCAAATCCAAAATTCCTTGCAGAGACCTCGTCAGCCAGAGGGTGCTTAGGAGATCATGCATCAGGTCCGTCCGATTCTCAGATAGAAAAACCCAGGTGCAGAGGGAGGTCCAGGTTGCCCCAAATTCTCAGGCCAGCCTCATTTCCCCTCCGTGCTGAACCCTGGTCTGGGGCACCCCCAGGGTGCCCAGCCTGGAGTATACTTTGACTCTAGTGGGCACCATGCCCCTTTTGGGGTGGCAGGCAGCCTGGCTCTGTCTCCTGGAAGCGGGCAGAGATTTATAGCTGCTTGTAAACCGGCTCCCTGTTTAGAAATGGCTCGTGATTGATTAAGTAATAAAAATGCTTTTAGAAAGGGGCGGTTGAGTTGCCTGCTAATTGCTCTGGGCTTTGCCTCAGAACCTGCCACCCCCAAGACCCCCCCTGGGGCCCGACGCCTGTGTGTCTCCAGCCCCCTAGAAAGTCACACTGACTCACCAGCGGCAGCTTTTTCGAGATTAGAGACTGGTAAAGACACAGCTCAGCGGGGCCGGGAACATGTGGGAGAAACGCTGACTCCAGACAGCATAGGGACCCCAGCCCCAACTCTGCTACTCGAGGCAGAGAGAGATGCCCCGCAGCTCCCCATTCTGCCTTGCCCAGGGGAGGGGTGAGAGCAGAGCCCTGGGCTTGGTCCTCAAGACTGGCTTCTGCCTCCTGAGTCCTGTATCCAGGGCAGGGGAACAGTTGGGGTCGGGGGGTTGGGGGGGGCTGGACTTGTGTTCCAGGTGTTGGGAAACCAACCTAGAGACTGCTTCTGGGAGGGAGTGTCCAATGTGGATCGGAGGCAGGAAGCACTGGGTCCTGTGGGTGGACTGGGCAGGGGACAAAAAATGGACCAGACTGTCATGGATGCCCTTCCTGTGAGTCTGGGCCTATCTTTCCAGAAGGGTTGATGGAGGCCACTCAGTGCTGGACTCAGAACCGGTCAATGTTGGCCAATGTTGGTTAGTGCTTGCTAGTACTGGTTAGTGCTGGTTAGGTACTGGTTAGTGTCAGCCAGTGCTGGACTCAGTGTTGGTCAGTGCTTGTCAGGGCCGGGCACAGCACGTGCTGCTGCTGTCTCAGTCCTTCCTGGCCATCCCCTTAGCCCAGCTTGACCTCAGGGGCCCTTGGTTCTGTGCGTTGTGACCTGATCCCTCAGCTTGCACCCAGCGGGACGCCCGCGTTTGTCAGTACTCCAGGACCAGCGGCTGGAGCCACTTTGTCAGGTGTCCATGGCGACAAAGCCCCAGATGGGCCTGGAGTGGAGGACTGGCCTCCGGGCTCCTGGGGCCAAGGGCATGGCCACCTCTGAGCTGCACCTGTGGGCACTGGCAGTATGGCCTGAGCCTGGCCCAGCGGGCAGAGGAGTGATGATCCATACTCCCCAGAGGCCACAAGACCCCACACTTTGACTCGAACATGATGCAAAAGTGACCACAGACATAAGCTCAGTCACCTTGGTAGTGGCTCCGGGTTACCCACATATGAGGTGTGTGAATGTAGCTGGGGAGAAGTTTGCTCGGAACGGGTGAGAGAGACAGTCAGGGCAAGGCTGGTCACCACTGGGTGGTCCCTGGGACCCCCCCCCCCAGGAGCTACTTGGGGATCTTGGGCCAGTGGGGGATGGAAGGCAAGATCTGAATGTGCAGAAGTTAAAAGGCATTTGCAAGGGCTGGAGTGACAGCACAGCAAGGAAGGTGTTTGCCTCACACACAGCCAATCAAGGTTTGATCCCTGGTATCCCTTAGGGTCCTGAGCCTGCTAAAACACACACACACACAAGAAAATGATATGAATATATATGTATATATATGTTTTGGGGCCACACCTGGTGATGCTCAGAGATTATTCCTGGCTATGTGCTCAGAAATTGCTCCTGGCTTGGGGGACCATATGGGATGCTGGGATTCCAACCATCATCCATCCTGGATCGGCTGTGTGCAAGGCAAACTCCCTACCACTGTGATATCGCTCTGGCCCCAAAAGAAAATTATGTGGATATTAAAAAATAAATTAAAAGCATTTGCGGTCCTTGGGGAAGGGAGCTGTTGGCTCCTAGAAGCGCTGGGGGAAGATTTGTGGAGAATTTCTGCTCACAGTGGAGCCAGGAATGGACCGAGGAAGACCCTGACATCTCCTTGAACCCTTCCAGGTGTAGAGAATTTCCCCCCCTCCCCGAAGTCCTCCTGACAACAGAATCTGCCGCCTCGTGGGAGTATACCCTGCGTGCCCCGTGAGTCAGCAAAGCTGAGTGCCACTAGCTGAGGTCACAAAGGGAAAATGTATTCTTTAGTTAAGTGAAGAGGCAATAGATGGGAATCAGCAGAGACGTTGTTCTTATCGACCAGGACTCGAAAGCATCTGTTTTAAGTAAGAAAAAAAAAGTAAAGAAACACATGGTCGTAATGAGTGAACAGATGGAGGATATCAGTAGGGAAAGGGGGGGAAAACCCAAACCTGCTGGGGATTCATTATGGGACTAAAGAGGAAAGTGCTCAAAATGTTAAAAGAAAAAAAAAAAAGAAGAAGAAGCTTGGCTGATGACCTTAGCAGCGATTCTTTCTGGTGATCAGTGGAGAAGAAGTGAATCAAGTCCAGGAACCAGTGGAACCATTGCAAGGGGTCAAAAGTAGATGGGACTGAAGCCCAGAAGCACGATGGGAAATATAGACTCAGACCCCCAATGGGCCTCAGCGAATACAGATGGAAGGTCATGGACAGACACAGAGAAACATCACGTAGGTCGCTCCAGACTGAATCTGCCATGTCAGAGAAAAAAATTTGTTTTGTTTTGCTTTTGGGACACACCCTTCAGTTTTCATGGGCTACTCCTAGCTCTGCACTCATGGATCAATCTCGGTAGTGCTCAGAGGACAATATGGGATGCCAGGGATCGAACCTGAGTCAATTGTGTGCAAGGCCAGTCACCTCCCCACTGAGCTTTGGCTTGGCCCTCAGAGTCTCCCTTTCTTTCCCAGTTCCCTTCCTTTCATTCAGGCTGTGTGTGAGGTTAATGCAGAAAGTCACATTGCTCCTGATCTCACCCTGAGAACCTTTGCCCTCTGCCTCCACACCCCTGCCAGCCTCAGTGAGCGGTGCCTCTTGCACGATTGCCTTTGCAGCTGAGTTGCTTCCCACAGCCGAGGCCTCTTTGTGGCATGTCACTGTTCGAAGACCAGCACCTGCGCCAGGCCATTGGGGACAGAGATCAAACCAGCCCGTGTCAGAAATGACATCCTAGAGGCAGAGCCAGGGCTGCCACTCCACAAGCCTTGCATCTGCAACCCCCTCATCCCCTCTCTACAGGCGGCTCCTCAGGCATGCTTGAGACCTGGGACAGCAGCCTGCCACACTTGGCTCCTGGCTCCTTCCTTCCTCCCGGCCTCAGCCCATCACTCACGGCTGCTGAAATCTTTCTGGATGCTGTCAGTGTCACCTGACAGATTTCTATCCTTCTCGACTGGGTGTCACTGAAAATGTGACAGGCTGCTGTCTTCATTTTCACCCAGGTCCTCAATGAAGATAGTGCACGGGACAGGCAGCAAGGGGATGCCCAGCTCTGGCTACAGGCACCAACTTCCTCTGCTGCACCAGCCCATGTCAGGTATCCTCTGGCTTTGCTCGTGAGAGCTCAGGAGGGAACTGGGCTCCAAGGCCTCAGCTCAGCTTCTGAGAAGGCTGGAGACTCAAGCTGGGCTGCCTGCCTTGCACAATGTTGGGGCAGGGGCTGCCCTGGGCCCCACACCTTACTTCAGCTGCCTCCTCCCTCCCTTGTTTTTTTTTTTTTTTTTTTTGTCTTGGAAATTCTTGGGTCTTGAAGTTGTCCCCAACGTTCACTCAAACTCATTGGGGCTGCCAGAGGTAGCACCCTGGGCTGCTCAGTGCTGCCTAAGCCTCAGTTTCCCTTATTCTTGCTTCCCAAGGTCAAGAACTGCACTTGCCCTCTCTGAAAGGCCAGTTGGGGTCAGACCCCCAGTACAGGCAAACCCCAACTAACAGGAAGTTGAAGGGCAGAGACTGACCCTGGGGTGTTCAGGTCGAAGGCCCCACGCAGCCCCTGCATGCATGGAGGGGACGGTTTGTCCAGGGCCAGAGGGTGCCCTAACTTTGCTGCTTCCATGAGGGTTTCTATACTGAGTCTATGAGGGGCCTCACTGACAGCATTTCTTCTGAAACACCATGCCTGCCTCGGGGCCCTCTGTGGACTGGCCACTCAAGAGTGCAGGGAGAGTCTTGCTCCCGGTCTTTCTTCTGCTTAGAGAACCCCCCACTATGGGCATCAACAAACCCCCACATTATCCCTCCCAGACACTCAGAGGTGTCTTGTATGCTTAGAGCAGGGGGCAGTCAGCACTGAGCTCTGTCCACAGGGCTCTTTGTCCAAGGAGCCCAGTCAAGTGTTAGGTTACATTTTATTTTACCTACAACAAAGAACATCCCTGATTTCTAGTATGTTTGTTTACAACTTGGATTTACCCCCAAAAGATTGTCTTACTTGTAAACCTGGGTGGGTCTGGCTCAAGACAGTCTGAGCTATCTGTCCTTACTCTGTCCTTATTGCCCCACCCAGGAGTGGTTTCTAAACTCAATAAAATTGGCAGTTCTGGCAGGAGCTTGCACGGGAGATACGAGGTAGAAGACTGCCAGACTACACGTGTTTCACCCTGAGCCTGGTTTAGCTTATTTCATGTGTGACCCTGATTCAGGACTTGTTCACCTGGGGTTGGAGATAAGGCACATGGAGTGATTTTATAGCCAAGAATGGACGTCCCTAGGCCACCTTCCTGGGGCAGGTGACATGGTGCTGGCTGACCTTGGTTTTGGAGGTTCAGCTGTGGAGGCATGAGGTCACCATGTCTCTACCTCATGCCCAGCTGGATGCAGATGTTTGCTCCCCAGAATCCACGGTGTGGGATTACAGGACTTGTCTGTCTCTATGTCAATCAACATCCACATTGTTTCTCATTGGATAGTATTCTCTGAATGCCATCCCTCTGATTGGCAGTGAAACTGGATAGCCACACTGTAGGGCTGGGTCATGGTCTCTCTGCTCTCTCCTGTGAAGACCAGGAAGATTCTTTCGGATCATGGGGTCCTCATGATGGGGCCTCCATGCCTGGGTCTCCAGTCATCAAAGTTCCCATTCCCTGAGAAAGCTGCTGACCAGCAATGAGCCCCTTGGGTCTGGGGACAAGATCTGGGAACTGAGGGGGCCCAGGGGATGCCCCCAAGCATGACCAGTGTGGTTAGGTAGCTCAGGACCCCCTCAGAGGACACCAAGAGATCTTGGAACAAGAACAGGGGCCTCCCCTGACCCCTGGGATCGGTGTGTTTGCAGCCACTGGAGGCAGGCAGGATGAGGTCATGGTTAGTGTCTGAGACAGGCATGGCTGCTCTGCTCTCACCCCAGGCAGAGGCCTCTGTGCTTCAGTTGCTCTGTGGAAACTTGGCGGGGCTCTATGGAGCTGAATGATGGAAAGAGGGAGCCCCAGAAACGTGGCCCCTGAAAATCCTCCACCCTCTACCCATCCCAGTAGGGCTGGAGGGCCAGGCTGCCACCCGTCTCATTCCTCCAGTGACTGCATAAGTTTTCCTGAGTCTCTGGTTACTCAGGAGGCGGCAACAGATCAAAATAAAGGGGGGGGCAGGTGGGGCGGGGCAGGCGGTCAGCTGGGAATGCCCGTCAGTCTCCTAGGACTGTGCTGCCCGGTGACTCAGGCACCCTAATCCCAGCCCACCTAATCCTGCCGGGACCCAGGGGCGGGTATGACTGGGTGCTGAGGCCAGGGGGTGCCAGCCAGAGGGATGGCAGAGCAGGAAGGCGGGCGGCTGCAGGCGCTTCTGCAGACACTGCAGGTAGGACGGGTCTTTGGGCTGGATTTGGGGCTTGGCAGTGGGATGGTTAGAGACCCCGGAATCTGGCTCAGCAGCTGAGCCTCTCATTGCTACAGTGAGCCAGTAACATGACCCTGTCCCATCCCACAGGGACTTCCACTGGGCCAGGCTGGGAGAGGGGGACCCAGAAAGAGCCTTTTTCTGTACCAAGTTTGGGGGTGCTGGGAGCTGCTCAGGAGTGTTGAGAGGGCTTCACGGCTGCATCTTCCTGGGTCTCTGATGGCCAGGATGATGACTTGGGGGGCATCAATCCATCCCTAGAGAGTGGCTCCCAGCACCCCCAGCTCTTTCTGCCCCGCCCCTCACTCCCAGCCCAATCCAGCCAAGGACTCTGGGAACAGGGGTTTGCCGCTGTGACCCCTGGATTGAATGAACTTGGGTGCAGCCTGGTCTGGGGTCTCTTGTCAGCCATGAATGCTGTGGAGATTAAGGAGACTAGCACATACCCCCGGGCTGCAGGGAACCCAGAGGCCAAGGATGTGGGGAACTTGTCCTGCAGGACTTTGAACCTGAAGTATGTGGACTGGTTTTGGGGTTCTTCCAGCAATGGGGCACAGATGTGGCACATTGACTTCCTGTTTTCACCTGTTGACCTGTATAGGAATAGATGGGGGCTGAGACCCAGGTTGGGGGCACTGGCAGGGTTTGGTTTTGTCTAGGTTAATCCCAGACTTTCTGTCTGGTGCTGCGTGCAGGTGCTGGAGCCCCTGTCGGCTATGCACATGTCCCGCCTGTGATGTTTTTCTTAGGCTTCCATAGGGCCCAGGACAAGCGTCTGAGAACTGCAATGCCCTCCAGCTTCTCCTGGCTGGTCCTTCTAGGGCACAGAAGGGGGCTGTGCATGGCAAGCTCTGTCCCTTGTTTCCTTGCACATGCACTGTAGCTTACTGACATGGGAGCCACTTCATTTCTGTTTATTTGTTGGAGTTTGGGGCCACATCTCGCAGTGCTCAGAGCTTACTCCTGACTATGCTCAGGCATCACACAGTGGGGCTCAGGGGACCCAATGCAGGGTTGGGTCTCACACCAGTCATTCGCTTGCAAGGCACATTTCTTTTGTTTGTGGGGGGGTGAGTTTTGGGGCCACACACAGTCACTCAGGGGTCACTCCTGGCTCTGTGCTCAGGAATCACTCCTGGCAGACTCAAGGGACCAAATGGGTTGCTGGAGATGGAACTCCAGTGCCCCCCCCCCCCCCCGTGGTATCGCTTTGGCCCCAAAGCAAGGTTTTCTTTTCTTTCTTTCTTTCTTTTTTTTTTTTTTTTGGTTTTTGGGTCACACCTGGCGGTGCTCAGGGGTTACTCCTGGCTGTCTGCTCAGAAATAGCTCCTGGCAGGCACGGGGGACCCTATGGGACACCGGGATTCGAACCAACCACCTTAGGTTCTGGATCGGCTGCTTGCAAGGCAAACACCGCTGTGCTATCTCTCCCGGCCCAGCAAGATTTTCTTAACCCCTGTCTTCTCCCACCTGCCCATCTTTCTGATTTCGGAACCAAAGCATCAATTAACAGTGACCCAGGTGTTGCCCGAGTATAGGCTGGGTACTCTTCCTCACTCCCTGGGATTAGGGGTGAGCAGAGAGGGTGTCCACCCTGGAGGCTGAGCTCCCCCTACTGTAGGGGTCAAACCTTCCTATTGGCAGGATTTGTCATTGACATAGAATGGTCCCCATAGGGATCCCCTCATTCTGTGTCGTCCTGGGAGAGGCCTGTTGGGTCCTACAGACCCCACGTAGGTTCCAGGACCCAAAGGAAGAGTTGTCAGACTTGGCTATGGAAGGGACTCAGGATTTGGGATTCAGGCCTGGCCCTGCGAGGAGCACCCCTGTCCTGGAGGCCCAACCTCAGAGTGTCTTCCCTATACCTTTTGGGGCTCCATGCTGACGATGCCCCGTCCTTGGCACTGCCCAGTCAAGGGATTACTAGGATTGATCTGTTTCTACTTTACTTAGTATACGCCTTGTTATTCATTGGTTGGAAACCTTTCTTTCTTTCTTTTTTTTTTTTTTTTTTTTGGTTTTTGAGCCACACCCAGCAGTGCTCAGGGGTTACTCCTGGCTGTCTGCTCAGAAATAGCTCCTGGCAGGCATGGGGACCATATGGGACACCGGGATTTGAACCAACCACCTCTGGGTCGGCTGCTTGCAAGGCAAACACCGCTGTGCTATCTCTCCGGGCCCATCTTTCTTTCTTTCTTTCTTTCTTTCTTTCTTTCTTTCTTTCTTTCTTTCTTTCTTTCTTTCTTTCTTTCTTTCTTTCTTTCTTTCTTTCTTTCTTTCTTTCTTTCTTTCTTTCTTTCTTTCTTTCTTTCTTTCTTTCTTTCTTTCTTTCTTTCTTTCTTTCTTTCTTTCTTTCTTTCTTTCTTTCTTTCTTTCTTTCTTTCTTTCTTTCTTTCTTTCTTTCTTTCTTTCTTTCTTTTTTATAAATAGTATCTTTATTTAAGCGCCATGATTACAAACATATTTGTAGTTGGGTTTCAGTTATAAAAATAGAACAACCCCCTTCACCAGTATAACCTTCCCACTACCATGCCCCCCCCCATCTCCCTCCTCCCACACCCTCTGCCTGTATTTGAGACAGGTATTCTATTTCTCTCACTCACTACCATTGTCATTATAGTTGTCAGCATAGTTATTTCTCTCTCCTCTTTTTTTTTTTTGGTTTTTGGGCCACACCCAGTGACACTCAGGGGTTACTCCTGGCTATGCGCTCAGAAGTTGCTCCTGGCTTGGGGGACCATATGGGACGCCGGGGGATCAAACTGTGGTCCATCCAAGGCTAGCGCAGGCAAGGCAGGCACCTTACCTCTAGCGCCACCGCCCGGCCCCAGTAGTTATTTCTCTAACTGAACTCACCATTCTTTGTGGTAGGCTTCCTACCATGGGCCAGTCCTTCCAGCCCTCATCTCTATTGTCTCTGTGTATTATTACAATAACGTATTATTTTTCTTAAATACCTTAGATAAATGAGACTATTCTGTGTCTATCTCTCTCCTTCTGAGTAACTTATTTCACTCAGCATAATAGTTTCCATGTCCATCTATGTGTAGGAAAATTTTATGACTTCATTTTTTTCTGAAAGCTGCATAGTATTTGGTTGTGTATATGTACCAGTTTCTTGGTTGTTTCCAGATTCTGGATATTGTAAATAGTGCTGTAATGAATATAGGTGTGAGGAAGGCATTTTTATATTGTGTTTTTGTGTTGCTAGGGTATATCCCTAAGAATGGTATAGCTGGATTATGGGAGCTCAATTTCCAGTTTTTTGCTTATTTGTTTGTTTGTTTTTGGGCCACACATGGTGATGCTCAGGGGATACTCCTGGCTATTCGCTCAGAAATCGCTCCTGGCTTGGGGACCATATGGGAGCCGGGGATTGAACTGAGGTTCATCCTGGATCAGCTGCGTGCAAGACAAATGTCCTACTACTGCACTATCACTCTGGCCCCGATTTCTAGTTTTTGAGCAATCTCCATATTGTTTTGCATAAAGGCTGGACTAGACAGAAACATCTTTGAATGTAGCACCTTGGGTTGGTGTTGAGACCACCTGGACTCACCTCCAGGTGTGGTCATTTTCTCTTAGATTAAATACTTGGATTGTGAGAAAGTCATCCTCTGGTGTTTCCAAACCTCCACAGAGATGGCTGCTTCTTAGCAGCTAAGGACAAATGTGGGGGAACTTCTGAAAATCCTTTTCTTCCTCCATGCATGTGTGTGAATTATTCTCCAGACTGCCATCGGTTTCCAGATCCATGTTTTTCCAGTGCTTGAATCTGGTGTTTGAATCTGAGGACTTTCTTCAATACCCAATCCTGCTCTCCTGCCTCAGTTGATCACTTTTGTTGGTTTTGGGGCCAGATCTGGTGGTGCTTGGGGCTTCCTCCTGGTGTTGTACTCAGGAATCACTTCTGGCAGGCTCATTGGGACCCTACAGGATGTTGGGGACCAAACTCTGGTTGGCTTCGTGCAAGGCAAACGCCCTTCTCACCGTGCTGAGGCTTTGGCCCTCACTTGTCACTTTAAGTCTTTCTCCCTCCCCTCACTGTCATCTGTTTCTGCTTTGAGCACCTCACCAGACCATGCTCAGGGATTTCACCCCCTAACTGGGATGGACAAACTTGCGGGGTTCCTCCCAGGGTTGTGGTACTGCTCAGGGGGACCCACTTCCCTTTGTGCTGTGCTCACCCATTCTTGACTTCATTTGCAGTTTAGGGGATCCCAGATGAGACCCTAATGTGTGCTCAGGGATCTAAATCCAGTTGGACAGGTTCAGATGCAGTTTGAACCCCTTTTCCTCCAGGCCCTGCCCCGATACTCAGGTTCTAAGGTCTCTTGGGGGCAGGGGCCACTGTGTTATGGGCGGGAACAGGATGAGGACAGAGCTCACCTTCTTCTGGAACTTTCCAGCTGTGCTTCCTCACCCAAGTGTCCAGACTCTGAGCTGAGCAAGTGTGGGGGTGGAGTGGGGGCCGAGGGGGTCAGAGCAGGTCTCAGGGCTTTGAGCGGGATTAGGAGGCTCCATTTGTGAAGCTCTTGTTCCCTCCAACCAGCTGTTTCGGTACCTCCCGCCAGTGCCCAGTGCCCGGTGCCCAGTGTTCCCCTTGTCAGCCTGCCTTGCTTTTTCCTGGACATGTGCCGTGGGGCAGGCGGGGGTGGGGTGGGAGTCGGGCTACCACACACTCCCCTAGAGTTTGGAGCTGAGGGGCTGGGAAGGAGCAAGAGGTGCTCCAGGTCCTCAGGACTGGAGGTTCTTTAAAGCAGCAGGATCTTTAAATCAGATCCAGAATTGGGCTAAGTCTCAGGCACATTTCCCTCTCCTTCCCTCCTTTCCCCTCCTCCCTCCCACCACTCCCTTCTGCTCCTCCCTCTCCCCTTCCCTCCCTCTCTCTCCTTCTCCTCTTCCTCCTCTTCCTTCTCTCTGTCCCTTCTTTTCCCCATCCCTTCCCTTTTCTTCCCCCCTTCACTTCCCATTCCCTTTCCTTCCCCTTTTCTTCCCTCCCCTTCACTTCCCATTCCCTTTCCTTCCTCTTTTCTCCCCTCCCCTTCCCTTCCCACTTCTTCCCTTTCCACTCCTTCCCCTTTCCTTTCCACTCCTTCGCTTTCCACTCCTTCCCCTTTCCTTTCCTTTCCTTTCCTTTCCTTCCTTCCTTTCCTTTCCTTTCCTTTCCTTTCCTTTCCTTTCCTTTATTTTCCTTTCCTTTCCTTTCCTTTCCTTTCCTTTCCACTCCTTCCCCTTTCCTTCCCACTGTCCTTTCCCTTTCCTTTCCTTTCCTTTCCTTTCCTTCCTTTCCTTTCTTTCCTTTCCTTTCCTTTCCTTTCCTTTCCTTTCCTTCCTTTCCTTTCCTTTCCTTTCCTTTCTTTCTTTTCCTTTCCTTTCCTTTTTTCCTTTCCTTTCCTTTCCTTTCCTTTCCTTTCCTTCCTTTCCTTTCTTTCCTTTCCTTTCCTTTCCTTTCCTTTCCTTTCCTTTCCTTTCCTTTCCTTTCCTTTCCTTTCCTTTCCTTTCCTTCCTTTCCCTTCCCTTTCCTTTCCTTCCCTTCCCTTCCCTTCCCTTTCCTTTCCTTTCCTTTCTTTTCCTTTCTTTCCCTTCCCTTCTCTTCCCTTCTCTTCCTTTCCTTCCCTTCTCTCCCTTCCCTCCCTTCCCTTCCCTTCCCTTCCCTTCCCTTTTCTTTCCTTCTCTCCCTTTCCTTCCCTTCCCTTCCCTTCACTTCTCTTCCCTTCCATTCCCTTTCCTTCTCTCCCTTTCCTTCCCTTCTCTCCCTTCCCTCCCTTCCCTTCCCTTCCCTTTTCTTTCCTTCTCTCCCTTTCCTTCCCTTCCCTTCTCTCCCTTCCCTTCCCTTCCCTTCTCTCCCTTCCCTTCCTTTCCCTTCTCTCCCTTCCCTTCCCTTCCCTTCTCTCCCTTCCCTTCCTTTCCTTTCCTTTCCTTTCCTTCCTTTCCTTTCTTTCCTTTCCTTTCCTTTCCTTTCCTTTCCTTTCCTTTCCTTCCCTTCCCTTCCCTTCCCTTCCCTTCCCTTCCCTTCCCTTCCCTTCCCTTCCCTTCTCTTCCATTCCCTTCCCTTCCCTTCCCTTCCCTTCCCTTCTCTCCCTTTCCTTCCCTTCTCTCCCTTCCCTCCCTTCCCTTCCCTTTTCTTTCCTTCTCTCCCTTTCCTTCCCTTCCCTTCTCTCCCTTCCCTTCCTTTTCCTTCTCTCCCTTCCCTTCCCTTCCCTTCCCTTCCCTTCCCTTCCCTTCCCTTCCCTTCCCTGTTTGCTTTTAGGGCCCAACAGGCAGTGCTGAGGAGTCACTCCAGGCTCTGTGCTCAAGGATCACTCTTGGTGGGGTTCAGAAAACACAGTGCTGGGGATCAGATCCATATAGGCTGAGTGCTTAGCCATTGGCCATCTTTCCAGGACCCCAAGGCACTTTTTCTTTGTTTTCATTTATACTTTATTCCCCAACAGGTCCCACTTGATCTCAGGCCCCATTATCTGCCCCAGCCCCTTTCTCTGTTGTGGATGGTGAGGGGGGTCTGCTGAGGGGCCAGGGGTCCTGTCTCAGGACAGGACTGAGTTGCCCCAAGTTGCTTTTCCAAGTGTCCATAACCCTTATACAGGGAATGCTCTAGTCCCCACAAGCTAAAGAGGGGGAGTGCTGGAATGGGTTCGGCCAGTTTCATTCTCCATAACATCATCCATCATAATCCATCATTCATCCATCCATCATCCATCATCATCCATTCATAATACATTCATCCATCACTCATCCATTATCTATCACTCATCTTCCATTATCCTCCATCATCCATTATCCATCATCCATCCATCTGCCCACCCATCCAGTCCTTCACCCATCCACCCACCCATCCACCCATCCATCCATCATCCACCCACCCATCCATCCATCCGTCCATCTAACATCCATCCATCCATCCATCCATCCATCTAACATCCATCCATCCATTCACCCACCCATCCACCCACCCACCCATCCACCCACCCACCCATCCATCCATCATCCACCCACCTACCCATCCATCCATCCTTCCATTCATTCATCTATCATCCATCCATTATCCACCCACCCACCCATCCACCCATCCATCCATCCATCATCCACCCACCCATCCGTCCATCATCCATCCATCCATCTAACATCCATCCATCCATCTATCCACCCACCCATCCACCCACCCATCCATCCATACATCATCCACCCACCTACCCATCCATCCATCCATTCATCCATTTATCATCCATCCATTATTCACCCACCCACCCATCCATCCATCCATCCATCCATCCATCCATCCATCCATCCACCCATTCGTCTTTCCATCCATCCATCCATCCATCCATCCATCCATCCATCCATCCATCCATCCATCCATCCATCCATTCGTCTGTCCATCTATCCATCCATCCATCCACCCACCCATATATTCATCCCTTCATGAAGATACTCAAAAAATGCTATTGAAGGACAAAGTGCTGGGAAGAGCAAGGTCTTTGGATTTGGGCTCTGCCACTCTAAATTCAGGCAACAGCCGATGCCTGTTCACGGGAGCACCTTCCCATGGAAAAGGAGGGTGATGCTGCTCGGTGAGCTCATTCTGCATCTGGCACCGATAAAGCACTGTGCTTACAGCGGTGACTGTCACCTGATCACAATCACTGAGGCCAGCGGACAGCAGGGGGCGGGGCAAGCAGTGCCACACTCCTTTTTGGGGCGAGCGGAACCTTGCTGGGTCTCGGGCTGGCAGGGCCTTAGCATAAAGGCCGCCATTTGGGGCCTGTTGTCTTGGTTCAGTGGAGTTTCCTAGGAGACACGGTCAGGGAACAAGGCGAGCATTGAACTTTCCCTGGCAAGCAGGACTTGGTAGCCCCAGCATGGGGGTGGGGACAAGGCTGGGCCCAAGCCTACTGTCCCGCCTGGCCTGGATATGTGGCCTGTGTGCAAATGTAGAGGGGAGCCCCCTAGCGCCCTGGGTGTCTTTGGGGCCCTGAAGAACGGGATAGGCTTGCCCTCTTGCACTCATAAATGTGACCTTGGCGACTGAACATTCTGTCCTCACATTGCAGTGGTTGTTTTGCAGGCGTGCAATGTCCAGCCCTCAGCAGAGGCACTAGAGTGGGGCAGCCTTGTACATTGCTGTTTGTCTCTGTCCCCTCAGATTGCTGACTCTGAGAGGTCTGTGCTATTTGACGAGCTTCGAGGCCTCTTTTTACTATCTCTCAAAATTCAGAGAGGAGCCCCCTCATTTCAGCCCTCTTCCCAACTGCAGAAGGAGGAAAGACAATTCTTGTTTTTTTTTTTTTTTTTGGGTCACACCCGGCAGTGCTCAGGGGTTCCTCCTGGCTGTCTGCTCAGAAATAGCTCCTGGCAGGCACGGGGGACCATATGGGACACCGGGATTCGAACCAACCACCTTAGGTCCTGGATCGGCTGCTTGCAAGGCAAACGCCGCTGTGCTATCTCTCCGGGCCCAATTCTTGGTTTTATTTGAGTCTCCTTGATCAGTTTGTCCTGAGGGGTCCACATGCCCCCAGGGACTTCAAGAGACCATTCAGGACTGGACAATCAGTCACTGAAGCAGGAAAACGCAGTGAAGTCCCCTGGCCATGTCCTGATGGATTCAGGGCTCCCGGGAACCAGTCAAGCCTGGTGGTGGCAGAAGTGTACCATGGGCGGGCTGAGCTCTGGGCAGGGGTAGATGAAAGGGACACTGGGGAGACACCGAAAGGCCCCTCAAGGTGGCACAGTCTCCTGGTTCATGCTCCTGAGCCAGCTCAAGTCTGTTAGGGAGAATGAAGACATTCCAGTAACAGGCTCATGGCTAGGGCTTAGTTGGCATCATTGGTGGGCCTGGTCCAGGTAGATGAGAGCCAGGAAAATCCAGACAATCTGAAGGCTTTGGAAGAAGCTTGTCTTGGGCATGGGCCCTTGGAGCGTGTAGGAAGGACTTGCTGGCTCTGTCTCTGGGAACTTCCCACCCTGCTAGCTTCCTTCTCCCTAATGCCCAGGAACTTCTTAGGGGAAATTTGGTTTGGAGTCAATATAATGTAAGTTGGATATATTTAGTGGTTTTTGTTTGTTTGTTTGTTTGGGGGCCACACCAGGTGGCATTCAAGGGGCTACTCCTGGCTCTGTGCTCAGGAATCATTCCTGGTAGGCATGGGGGATCTTATAAGATGCTGGGGATCGAACCTGGGTCAGCTGCATGCAAACAGATGCCTTCCCAGTTGTGACATCAATTCTGATCCTGATATTTGCGTTTTTGAGCCATAATCCATGGTGCTTGGTGTCTACCTTGTCCAACAATCACTCCTAGTAATAGCAGAAGGATCAGGGGACCCTCCTAGATAATTGGGGTGACAGGAAAGCTCTGGGTGAACCTCTCAAATGATTTGAGCACCAGCTCCTCGAAGTGGAGCTGGAATCCACGCAGGAGGCTGGAATTGGGGCTCACCTCATTACGTACCTCCTTGTTTCTGGGAGTCCAGTCCAGCCATTCTCGGGGGGTTCTAAGCAGGCACCTTTGCTGCCAGCTGATCCCAGAAAGCTGCAGCCACTTTTCTGGATGTTTCCAGCCTGTCCCACTGGCCTGTGAGTCGAAGCTTTTAATAGCGGGGCTCATCCTTCCCAGCCTACCCTGTGGTGCATTGAGTGTTCCCCATCCCCATGGCAGCTGCTTTCCATGCCCATGTCCAGTTGATCAAAAATCCAACCCACACTGTGGATCCTGGCCCTCCTGAAATCTTCTAGCCTCTTGGGCCCGAGGAAGGAGGCAGAGGAAGCATCACAGGCCTGGTCTCAGCCTTGTCTTTACTTTCTCCTGCTCCTCTACTTCACTGAAGTCCACAATGTGCTTGACCGGCATGAATGGTCCAGTCAGGTAGCTTCCCCTGTAGGCATAGCTGGTGGCCCTGGCATGGCCAGAGGGCACATCTGTGGACCAGACATCTCCTGGCAGGGCATTGGCATTGCTAGGGAGGTGCCTGTTTATAAACAGGCAACAGAGGCCTGTGAATGTGATGATGGTCCCCCAATTCTTGTGCGTGCAACAGGCACATGGCTGCACCTTTCTGACCCACCTGTGACCATCCAGTGATTTCTTCTGAGAATTTATGGAATGGGGGCCATACCTAGAATGCTCAAGGACTGACTCTGGGCTCAGGGATTGCTCCTCATGGAATCCATGAGGATCTATTCGGAATCCATCATGGAATCCATGGAATCTATTCGGGATGCTGGGGGATTGAACCCGGGTTGGCCACATACAAGGCAAACGCCCTCAGTGCTGCCCTATCGCTCCGGCCTCTTTTAGTATTTTCCTTTACTTATATGTGAATTTATTACTTCCCTATTTGGGGACTATACCCAGCAGTGCTTAGGGGCACTCTTGCCTCTGCACTCAGGAATCATTCCTAGCAGTCTTCAGGGATCCCTGTGGGATGTTGGGGATTGAACTTGGGTTGGCAAACACCTTCCATGCCGTGCTATGGCTCCAGGCCTTGTTTTTGTCTTGTTCATTCCTGGGCCGCGTGTTTTTGCATCTTCATCTTTTATTTTCATTTTTACTTTTGTTTTGGGGCCACACCTGGAGATGCTCAGGGTTGACTCCTGGCAGGCTGGGGGACCATAAAGGGTGCTGGACTTGTACCCAGGTCAGCTGCGTGCAAGGCAAATCCTTTCCCAGCCATGTTATCGCTCCTTCACATGTTTCCCTTTTTCCTCTCACGTTGCTACCTGAGTATGACCTTCAGTCTAACCCTAATGCTGATCCCTGTCTCCACAGGGCTGCTCGGATGGGCCCTCCATCCTGGCTCTCCTGAAGGTGCTTGGGGACCTGCTGTCTGCTGGTGAGTCGGGACAGGGGCTGGGAGGGGGTCTCGGGTGCATGTTCTGGGGTCCAGGACCCTACCTTCTCAGAGACAGTCACGGTCCTGCCGCCCGGGCCATGAGGCTGCAGCTTCCTGCCCTGTGTGGGGAACTCCCTGCTCCAGGTAGACAGTCCCTAGAGGTGTCTGGTCTCCCACAGCCACTCATGTGAGCTCCTGACCATTCACAGGGTTACTGGAGTCCAGGTCCCCAAACACAGCACAGGGGTATCCACCATGGCTTGGCGTGTCCTACACAGTTAAGTAATACAACACGCATTATTGATATATATATACATTCCACACACACCATACACATATATACACATGGCATGCCTCACATATTTATATACAGACATGACACGTCATTCATGTATGTACATACAGATACACATCTCTTACAGATCCTTTAATGCATCTACAAATTTACACCAAGAGCCCCATTCACATCCCCATGGCCATGCATGGTACCACACACAGCAAGCATCTCTATAGACACCCCCCATACTCTCTCTTACACACACACACACACACACACACACACACACTCTTACCTGCTTCAGCTGCTGCATTCACTTCCCACTGTCCACTACCTGCACCCCCCACAGTTGGGGTGCAGGAACTCAGCTGCTCTGTCCCCCATCCCCCATTCTTCATCCCCATCCCCTGTCCCCCCATCTCTCCCCCTCCTCTGTCTCCCTGTACCCCATTTGGTGCAGGCTCAGAGCGCAGGATCCGATATCTCCTGGAGCAGGGTGGCAGTGAGGCGCTTCTACGGACTGTGCTGAAGGTGGCGCGGCCAGCCCAGCCTGACTACGCGGTGCTCCTGCCCCTCCTGCGGCTGCTGGCCCGGATGGGCCTCCGAGGTGCCCACACATCACGCCACCCATACGCACTTGCACAGACACTCGGGGTGGATCCCAGGTCCCAGCAGGCCAGGGGAGAAACCTCAGAGCACAGTGAGGCAAGGGCTGCCTTCCAGAATGTGCCGGAAGTTTCAATCCTGCCTTCCTGGCTGCTTTGCTGTCTTGGCCTCTGTTCTCTGTCTACACCCCTCATACCTCTGCAGTGTCCTGGGGGATGGCAGGGGGCCCAGAATGTCGGGGGTTCCTTGGCAGGTGGCTGAGCTGCTGTGTGCCAACAGATAAGCGGTTCGGTCAGAAGGCCCTGGAGCTAGATGCCCTGGACACGACCCTGAGTCTGGCCCGGAAGAACCTGACCTGTGACCACAACCTCCTGCACTGCCTGTGGGCACTTCGGGCCTTCACCACCAGTCGTGAGTCTGCGCCTGCCCCACTTCCTGAGAATGCCTGTTGCTGCCTGCCACTTCCTGTCTTTGCCTGATACTTTTGGTCATTGCCTGTCACTTCCAGTTGCTTCTGCCACTTTCTGTTGCTTCCTGTCACTTCCTGTAATTTCCGGTTGCTTTTTATTATTTTCTGTAATTTCCTGTTGTTTTCTATCACTTCAGTAATTGCTTATCCCTTCCTGTTGCTTCTGCGACTTCCTGTTACTTCTAGTAACTTTCTGCAATTTCCTGTCTCTTCCTATCATTTCCTGTTGCTTCCTGTCTCCTGTTACTTCCTGTAATTTCTTCCACTTCCTGTTACTTCCTGCCACCCATACTCTGTTTTCACCTCCCCTGATTTCCTTACAAAGTTGCAAGAGTGATGGATGGGGTCAAGGCCTATTCCAGGCAGGGGGAGGCCACCGGTTATGCCTGTGTCATAGGCCACTTGGCCGTGGGACTGCTTCATTGCTGGGACAATAAGGGATCATGCATGAGAAGATCTTGATTCTGTGCACATGCGTGTCTGCAAGCACATGCACGCATGGTAGACCATGAGCCTTGTGTATGCCTGTGTGCTCATACAGATGTGAGCACATGTGGATCCATGTGCACTGAAGTGTCTTCAGGCACAGAACACATGGACAGGTGCATGCATGCATAAGAGCATCTGTTTATGCATGCTACATGAAACTGTATATGAAACTGTATGCCTGAGCTGGTATGTACTGTGCATCTATAGATGGACAGGTGTATGCATGGAAATCTAGGGGCATGTGTTATGTGAGTCTGTATACATACATGGATCCATGCACATTTATGTATGTGGATGTATGTGGATGCATGAACATGTGTGTCTATGTGGACTCATGGTGATACCAAAAGGGAACAATGAGGTATAAATGCCGCATTCTACAGAAGGGCATCGGGGCTGTTGGTGGGTGAGAGATGATTGGCTCTTCGTGGGCCCCAATTGTGTCAGGACTGTTGTCCCCTGTATCCCTAGAGTCCACAGCCGCCATGCTTGGCATCAGTGGAGCCATGGAGCTGCTGTTCCAGGTGGTCGGGCCCTACACACCCAGACACACGAGGCTCATCAGGTACGGCGCATGGGAGCCCCAGAGGGAGAGAGTCCCAGCCTGGCCGCGTGGCTGCTCTGGAGGGGTCTGGGCCTCTGTGTTGGGCCAGAGGCTATAACCACTGTGGTGCTAGGGTCAGGATCTCTTTGGGCACTGCCTGCCCCTCTGTGCCTTTAAGGGTGTTTCACTCCTGGTACCCCCCGAAGGAGGTGGGTACGGGTGGGAAGTTGCAGGGACGGGTGGGAAGTTTCTCATGGGTTGGGCTGGCGTCAGGGACACATTTGTGGCTGGAAATAGGACACAGGATACAGGGTGAGTTGCTCTGAAACAAGAGACACATGTCACCCCTGCCAAGACTACCCCAAGCCCTGCCAGGCTGTCACTTAGGCTGTGAAACCTGGCATAGGCGAGGAGGGTGGCGGGGTGAAGGGCATTTCCCCGCCAACCAGGTAGGTCCCAGCTCTGGTGTAGATATGTGGGTGCTGCTCTGGTTTTCTAGGGTCCTTAGCCGCCATGCTCTTCATTCTGAGTTCCTGAACTTGGCCCTAGCGATTGGAGGGAGAAGCACAGATGCTCTCGGATAATACGGATAATAATATCAACAACAACAACAATATGATTATGATAGTAATAATAACGTAATGATGATGATGACAAAATAATACAATGATGATATTTCAGCTCATCATAAAAATAAACCCAGGAGGGTTGGGGAGACTCAGTCATGTGCTTTATATTATTTTATTACTTTGGCCACACTGAGCAGTGCTCAGGGGTTCTACGTGGAGGTGCTTGGGTACCCTCAGGGATGCTGGGGGTCGGCCCAGGTTGGCCACATGCAAGGCAAGCAATCCCCGCTGTGCTATCACTCTGGCTCCCAGGGCCAGGGGCTTATTGTTTCTTTCTGACATCCCTCAGCTGATGAACCCAGGTTGGCCCCTGGCCCTCATCATGGTCACATAAAGAGTCTCTGCTCCCTCTTGTCCAGTCTGGGCCTCGCATGGTGAAGTCTCTGGTCCCAAGGGTCTGTGTGAAAAGGCCCAGATTCAGGGCCCACCACCAGCAAATGTAACTTTCTTTATTTTCTGGAAGTTGAACCCAAATTTGCTTTTATACATCTATGTCTGGGGGCTGTGGGAAGAACCCGGTGGTCAGGGGTGTGTGTGCTGGGACATGAGGTCAGAGTCTGGTACCGTGCTGTCCTGACCCAGCACTCTGGACCCTGGCTCCGAGACTCAGCTCCAGGCAACATGTCTCCCAGGAGTCCCACCTCCTGCATTGTGCAGACCTTGGACAATGGCGTGTGGACAGTTGTCACCTCCGTTTGCCACAGGGCTGGGCTTAGACCGATACCATCCCCTGAGGGTTGTTTATGCTCCCTCAGCATCAGGCAGCAGGGACTGCTCACCAAGACTCCCCTGGTGGTGAGCGTTGGGGAGTCCTGGCCAGGCTCACTTCCCTAAGGACTCCAGCCCCTGCTCAGAACTGGGCAGCCTATGGGCGACAGAAGGACCCTCTGGACCTTGGCCCCAAACAGACCCCAGTGAGTTATTCTGGGTGCCTAGAGCTGTCTCCCTTGGAGCCCAAAGCTGCTGGACCCTGGGTGTGCCCTAAAATTAGAGAAGCAGCTGCCTCTCGGCCTGAGTCCAGCTGGCCCTGGGGTGGCCTTCCCGGGAGTGGGGCACACAGGGCCAGGCCCAGGGTTGCTGGGCCCAGACTTGCTTCTGACTCGGCCATTACTGACCCCAGCCCACTCCTTGCTCCATGCTCTGTGCTCTGTATTTTGCTTGTGAACTTTCATGTTCGAGACGTTTTGGTGCCCCTTTCTGCCTCCCCGGGTGCCTGATTAGCAAGTGTTCTCTCCTCCTCCTCCCCCTCTTCTTCCTCTTCCTCCTCTCACGAAGGGCACTTATGCTCCAACATCTACCGTCACTTAGTGCTGATCCGCCATCTCTCTCCTTCACATACATCTGGGCTAGTCGTGTTTTCCAGTGCTGCCCCTGTCCCCGGGAGCTGAGAAAGCCGCCAGATCCAGGTTCCTAGGGCCACAGTGACCTGGAGCTTTGATTCTACATCCAGCATCTCTAGGC
The DNA here is from genome assembly GCF_024139225.1 of Suncus etruscus. Taxonomy (NCBI): domain Eukaryota; kingdom Metazoa; phylum Chordata; class Mammalia; order Eulipotyphla; family Soricidae; genus Suncus; species Suncus etruscus. Next base: position 9,512,561 of record NC_064858.1, on the reverse strand, counting down.
CCTGCATGCACCCCTTTGAACTCTCTCAGCCCTGTTCTGTGTGATCTGGGGTTCTGGTCCAAGTGCAGACACCCCAGCACAATCCACAGGTCCCTGGGTCATGCGTGCTCTGTGTGTGTGTGTGACTCAGACGCTCACTTATAGGCCTGGAAATAGCTCCTGCCCTTCACCATGCCAGGAGAGCCAAGACTGGCCACGATGGCCCTCTGTGCTCTGGGGGTGTGGTTCAAGAGTCTGTGCCCGCCCCTGAAATAGGAACAGACGCGGCACTGGTTGGCAGGACGTGGTGCCTGCTGCCCGCTGCCCGCAGCAGGATGAAGGTTCCGACTCTCAGGCTTGGCGAGGGGCCCTGTGGCCTTCACGGCTTTCATCTCCCTGGGGAGCCCTAAGCATGTCCAGAGCTGGACCTGGGCAGGTCACAGGAACTGCTGCCGGAGCGTCCCACAAGGTCAAGCCCTGGCTTGGTCCCCGAAGTCTTTGCCTTGAAGTGCTGGGCCCAGACCTACAGAAACCCTTGGGCCCTCTAGATCTGGCACTAGGGCTTCTGGGGGGTGGTGACGCTGAGAATGTAGAAGCACCCCCTGGCTGCTGATGCTGCTGTGGGGCCGATGAGACTATGGGGACTGTGCCTGGCTTGCCCGCAGAGATGTGAGAACTTCTCTAACCAGGGGTGATATTTCTGTTTTGGTTCTATTTTTGGGGGGCTACATCCGGTGGCTCTCTGTTACTCCTGGCTCTGTGTTCAGAAATTACTCCTGCAGCAGTCTCAGGGGGACCTATGGGATGCCAGGGATCTAGCCTAGATTGGCAACGTGCAAGGCAAGTGCCTTCCCCACTGTGCTGTGGTTCCCAGCCTTTTTCCAACGGAGCCCTTTCTGACTCACCCTGAGCACCTGGCGGTCTATTCTAGGCTCCACCTGGAGAGATTTCCTAGAAAGGTGTCCGGCGTTTGGCAGAGGCAAGCAAGGTCCTAAATCTCAGCTCCCCCACACTGAGATCTCGGGGGTCCCTAACTAATATCTGGGCCGAGATCCTGATGGAGGAGCCTGAGGTTGCTCCTGCTGTCTAGGGGTACCTGATGTAGAGCCCTGAGGGTGGGGGGGGGACTGGCAGGAGTGGAGTATGGACTTAGGTGTGATGTAGTGCTCCTGAGAAAGATGCTCCCTCTAGTGACGGTGGGTGATGGTGACTGAAGGACAGAGCACAGTAAGGCGGCGATGGCAACTTAGCACCTCATGTCCCCCCTTTGTGGCCATGACTTCATATTGATTTTGGGGGTCACTTGATCATTCCCATTCGCAAAGCTGAGGGGAAACAACTAGAACCCTGAGTTAGCACAGTGAGACCAATTTCTTGCAAAGGGCACCAGAGGATTCCCATGGAAGTTCCTGGGTTTTGGCCTGGGGAGCATTCTCTGAGGAACATACATCAGTGGATCTGTTTTTGAGTGTCTCTGGCCATTTGTTATGGCTTCAAGAGGAAGTGTTCTTTAAGGGGTGTATCCAAGCCCCCGTGGGATATGGGAGAAGCTCCGATGCAGCTGAGGGTGATGGAAGAAGCTGCCACCATGGATATTGGGGGCTTTGGTGAGGAATAATCTCTTAGGAGATACAGGGAAATCAGCACCGGAAATAAAGGCAGCAGAGCTCGCAGAGCTTGGGTCAAAGCCTGGAGCTGCCTGAGCTGCATGATTGTGGGATCAGAGGGGAGAACAGCACGGAGACCACAGACAAACACACACACACACACACACACACACACACGCATACACATATAAATACACTTATATACATACACGCTCCTGGGCTCAGCAGGGCTGGGGTGCTTGCAGAGGGGAAGGGCAGGGACGCACCCACTTTGATCTGGATCTAGCGTTTTGCTGGCCAGTGTTCACAAAGAAAATAGATAATTCAGAAAAAACTGTTAGTACTCATGTAAACGTGCCATGTGCCTATGAAAATGGTGGGTTGTGAGTTCCACAATCCCCAGAGAGAGGAGAGAGAGAGAGAGAGAGATGAGAGATGGAGGGAGAGAGAGAGGAGAGAGAGGGCTCCCCATGCCTCAAGCCCGGATAGGACAAGAGACACAGGTCCCAGCTGCAACTCCAATGCAGGAAATAATCCTGGGAAAGGTCTAGCAGACCAGAGACTCACACACCGCAAGCTGTTCACCCACAAGCCAGTTGCTCCACCACGTGGAATTATGAGCCAAGATGGCAGCTTTTGCTCCAGGCCTACTGAGTAGCCTTTACTTGGAAAAAACAAAGCCCACTTCCTAGGGAAGGGAAAAGAGCCAGATGAGGATGGTGGTGGAAAAGCATTTTTTTTTTATTTTTGGTTTTAGGGCCATACCCAGCGGTGCTCAGGGGTTACTCCTGGCTGTGTGCTCAGAAATAGCTCCTGGCAGGCACAGGGGACCATATGGGACACCGGGATTTCGAAACCAACCACCTTAGGTCCTGGATCGGCTGCTTGCAAGGCAAACACCGCTGTGCTAACTCTCCGGGTCCGAGAAACTATCTTTTTAACAAGGGAAAATCAAAGGAACCATTTGAGAGACATCTAATTAGAAGGCAATATGAGGACCAATCCAAAGACACATGTGCCCATAATCAGAGAAACTTGATTTCTTTTTTTTAAGGTTTATTTATTTATTAATTTATTGTTTTTGGCAATGCACCCAGTGATGCTCAGGGGGGTTGCTCCTAGCTCTGTGCTCAGAAATCACTCCTGGCAAGCTCAGGGAACCATATGGGATGCAGGAATCCAACCGGGTCCATCCTAGGTCGGCTGCACGCAAGGCAAATTCCTTAATGCTGTGCTATCTCTCTTGTCCCAAAAATGTGGTTTCGACTGAAGACCCGAGTTCTGTGGCCAGAGTGACTGGCGCTCATGGAAAACATGGCCATTTGTGTCTGGCAAGGGTCTATCTGGTTGGATGGCAGCTTCTGTGCATGCTGCAAGGAAATGTGAATGGAGGAAACGTTTTTATGCAGAAATGGGGGTGACTCGGCATGTTGTGAAAATGATGCACCCTGAACCCGGGCATCTATCGCAGGTTGACAAAACCTGTCCAGAAAAAAACAAAACAAAACAAAACAGAACTTGAGAATCAATGATAGAAATTCCTGCCTGGCAGCATCAGCTCCAACAATATTTATCGTCAGGGAGCCATGATAATGGGTGAGTTGTGTTAGGCGCAGAGTAATCCTGATACATGTGTCCATCCTAATGTCAAGCTGTTGATGCTGTAAACAGAAGCCGCATGAGATTTGCCCTCGGTCAGAGCTCAGCATAAAACCCTGGCTAGGGAAAAGCTGTGCTCCCCAAATCAGCATCTTTGTGGCCACAGGGGAAGATTGTGCTTATGTCAAGATTGGAAAAAGTGGGGTCTCTGCCTGGAAGGGAAAATGGAGAGAGAAGAGGCAGGTGGTGAGTAGGCACCCCAGATGTAAGAACCCTGCAGTGCGGGGTTCATAGCGGCTTGGGTGATGAATACTGCAGACATGGTGAGAAGGTCCTCGATTGGGCAAATATGCAGGTGGGTGGAACAGACTGGGAGCTGGAAGGGCATGGCCGAGACCACCTTGTCCAGAGGGAACAGGGCTCAGATCCTGCCTCCCAGATATAGGACATGGGGATGGGGTACAGGGATGGGGACTGCTATTTCCAGACAGAATCGTCAGGACAGAGAGCCTCTGAGCTCCGCTCTACTGAGAGTCTAGAGGGGGTCGAGGCTGGGAAAAAGATTCTTTGACACAGCCTGGGATGGCAGCTGGAGAGAGGAAAGTCACTGTGTGACCAGCAGACATGTTGCATGAAGGAAGACAACCATGTGCAGGAGAAAGGATTATTGACTCAGAATAGGAAGTTTTCGCGAATGAAACACGAAGGGGAAACAAGAAAGTAGGGAAGAGAGAGCAGGAGAATGTTTGCCTCACGCACAGCAGACCCAGGTTCGATCCCTGCCACCCCATAGGGCCCCAGAGTGCCACCAGGAGTAATTCCTGAATGCAGAGCTTGGTGTTAGTCCTGAGTACTGACTGCATGGTGTGTACCAAACACACACACACACACACACACACACACACACACACACACACACACGAGAAACTGAATACAAGTGCGTCTTGGGACAGATTTGCTAGCTTAACGTACACAAAGCCAATGCCCATGTAATAGGGTTATAGAAAAATAGGATTATTAATTCTATAATTATAGTAAACTAATTATGTGATAATAATAGTACTAATGACTACAATTTTGGTATGCAATAACTGAGTCAAATAATTATGCAATTAAATATTAATATCTATAATTAATTTATATTTGGAGTACACAGTGGCATAGAGTGACATATCCTAATATGTCAATATATCAAAGATATCTATACACACAATAAGTTAATTGTACCATGTCATAGTGGACAAACACACGTGTCCCTTAAAACAACCATCAATGTGATCCTCTGGTGCTTGTGACTGGACAGACAAGACAAGAGACTCAGAATTTTTTTTTTTTTTTGAGACTCAGAATTTTTGTCTCTGAAAGAATAGCCCATGTGCAGAGGAGGAAGCAGCCAGAGGATGATGGAGGTGGGGGAATTGGGGGTGTTGCAGAGGGGGTAAACTTTCAGGCCAATGTTGACGCCCTTTCTCCAAGGCTGCAGGGAAGTTCGGAGGAGTATGACTGGGGCCATGCAAGAGCGACCTAGCAGCCTTGAATTTCTTTAGGTTGTCGTAGAACATGGAGACGTGTATGTGTGTGTGTGTGTGTGTGTGTGTGTGTGTGTGTGTGTGTGTGTGTGTGTGTGAAGGAGAGGGGAGAGAGAGGAGAGAGAGAGGAGAGAAAGTGGAGAGAAAGAGGAGAGAGGAGAAATAATGGAGAAAGGAGAGAGAGAAGAGAGAGAGAAGGGAAAAAGAGGAGAGAGAGAAAGAGAGAGAGAGAGAAAGAGAGAGAAAGAGAGAGGAGAGCTATTTAAAATGTAGCTGACCAGGACACAATTTTGGCTTTACAGATTCAAATTGTTCTGAAAACTACCTCTTTTCCTTTTTAAAATTTATTTCTTTCTGGAGAGGTCCTGCTTCCAAGTGTTTTAAAATCACTGATACTTGAGACCCATATAGAAACCTTTCACGCTGTTTGCAAGAAACCTCATCATCAGCAATACTGCAAATCATGGGGCCTCACAGGACATTTAAAAAAAAAAAACAAGAAAGAAACCAGATTGAGTGGGTGAGAAGGTCGGCCGGACCCTCAAGACACTTGACAAAAGCTGTTCGTGCTCGTGGATAAAAATCCCAAGGATTTCAGGATCAGAAAGCTTTGGTGTCAAGAGACTCAACAACTCAAGGGACTTGAGAACTCAAATTTAAGTTACTAAGATAATAGAGTGAGCAAGAGAGAAGGGGGAGTGGGGGAAGGGTCACCCAAAAGGAAATAAAGAAGAAAATTCGAGCTTGAATCTTGACTTCCAGGAAACCACCAAGCTGATGAGAAGTGACCAAAAGAAGCCAGATTAAATCAAAGCTGGCTTGGAGCAGAGCAAGGCTGGTCAAAGGAACTCCCAGCACTTAGCCAAGTAGGGTGGTGCATGGCCCAGGCCGAGCTCAGAAGAAGAAGACAGAGCTAGGATGTGGAGAAGGAGTAAAGTGCTTTCTTCCCCTCTGTGAAGCTGGAGCCACTCAGATTTGACACTCTTGGGGCCGGAGCCAAGCCTGGCCCAGCCCTCCTGGCCTCTGCTCCATCCTCTGCCTGGACATTCTCTCAGGGCTCCCCTTGTCTTCTAAATGCTCCTATATTCTCACACCTACCCACCAATACCTGGGCAAAGAGAACTGCTGAGCAGGGCCAACTGGGGTAGTAGCCAGAGCCTCTGAGTGGGTCATGATAGTACCAACCTGCTAGTGAAGCTTCTGATAGTTAGAAAGAAGCTACACGAGTCTCTGGAGAATTTGCTCTGGTTCCTCAAAGCCACCAGGAAGAATTCCCAAGCATCGTTGACTATTAACCATGCCTCCCCCAAACAAAAATGTGGCCTATCTACATCTGTATGCGTAGATACTGTGGAATATTATTTAGCCTTACAATGGAAAAATTTGTGTAAGACAATATGGGTGTAAATGCAGAGTCTATATTAAGTGAAATAAGTCAGAGAAACTTTGAGGGGCCAAAGTCATAGCACAGGGGGGAGGGCATTTGCCTTGCACATAGCTGATCAGGGTTCAATCCTTGGCATTCCACAGGGTCCCCCAAGCCTGCCAGGATTGACTCCTGCTCGCAGAACCAGGAGTAATCCCTTAGTGCCGATTGGTGTGGCTCAAAAAACTAAAAGCCAAAACAAACAAACAAGCAAATCTCCAAAATATCCTGCTTATGATCTGTGCTTATGATTCTGCTTATGTCTGTGCTCTAAAGAGCTAGAATACAGAAAAGCAGAGGCAGAAAGGTCCTTTATAGTGTCATTTTGGGGGTTGGAAATTAGGGGACCATGACTGGATATGCAAAATGTTGAAATTGCAAGATGGGTGAGCTTGGGGGACGGGATGTGACTGATGCACAACTGTGACTATGAGGATTCTCTGTGTGTGCTGGGAGTTTTTTTTTTTTTTTTTTTAAGATTACAGATCTAAGGGCCTGGAGAGATAGCACAGCGGCGTTTGCCTTGCAAACAGCTGATCCAGGGCCAAAAGTGGTTGGTTCGAATCCCAGTATCCCATATGGTCCCCCATGCCTGCCAGCTAGGAGTAACCCCTGAGCACCGCCGGGTGTGGCCCAAAAAGCAAAACAACAACAACAACAACAACAACAACAAAAAAACCTTCTTAACCTTCAACTGACCGGGCCATCTTTTCAGGGCACATGGGTGCCACAGCAGCAAAGCCACATAGCTGGACTACATGGAGCTTTTACATGTCAAGAAGTTCTCAGTCAGCATTAAAATGAAAGAAAGAAAGAAAGAAAGAAAGATAGAAAGAAAGAAAGAAAGAAGGAAGGAAGGAAGGAAGGAAGGAAGGAAAGAGAAAGAAAGAAAGAAAATTAAAAAGTGAAAAAAAGAAAAAAAAAGAAAATTAAAAAGTGAAAAAAAGAAAACAAAGCTGCTGTTGATATGCCTGCAAGAGAAAAGAAAGATCAAGGCCCGAGTTTAAGAAGAGATGCGAGAAATTCCTGAGAGTAAGAAGAGGCCAGGAGCCTCCTGGGTTTGTGGGGACAAAGATTCCGGCAGAGCCTGAAGCTCCCAGGGCCTGATTGTGTTCCTGGTCCTATGGACACTCCTCCCAGTTTCAGGCATGTACTGCCTTAAGCAGGTTGCTCTGGAAGATGAGGAGACAGTGATTGTGATCAAGGATCAAGTGAGTGGTCAGATGAGTAGACAGATGAGTGTCCATCACTATCCAGTGTCCCAATGCGAATTCATTGGACTGATTAGTGAAAAGGGGTCCCATTCCACATCACAGGAAGGTCCTACTTTGCACTGCATGGGCCACAAACCCAACCACGTACGACATGGGTGCTGTGGAATGACTAGCCCATGCATGAATTGGATGTTGGAGCTACAAGATCTCTGCATCTCTACGTCCATGGCTCTGCCCCACCCCCCACCGGACACCCTGTCTCTACTGATGCGACACTTCCTGGTACCCAAGGCATCTTCGTCTCTAATAGCAAAAGGCCAGAAATGAAAAGGAAGCCAGAGCATGTTGATAAAGGCGCTGTTGGGAAAGGCGCAACGTCAGAGACCGCGCAGCCACTAAAGCATTTTTATGTGAGGAGAGAATGATGAAAGGCATTATTAGTTGAAAAATACAGATATAGATTATAAGATGGTGTGTCTAACATGATCAATAGCCCCCTCTCCCTCCCTCTTCCTCCCCCCTTTTGTTTAGCCCTTGCCAGCTTTTCCTCTCATTTTTTCTTCTCTACCTCTATGGAAGCTGGCATGATAAAATCCCAAATAGGGGCCACAGTGCTAGTTCAATAGGGAGCACGGTGACCCAGATTCGATCTCCGGCACTCTAAAAGGTCTCCCAAGCATCAACACCGGGAGTGATCCCTGAGTGCAGAGCCAGGAGTGATTTCTGTATCAGGAGTCAGCCCTGAACACGTCTTGTGTGTCCCCCAAACAAAAAATAGTTCTTGGGGCCAGAGAGATAGCACAGTGGTAGGGTGTTTGCCTTGTACGTGGTCAACCCAGGATGGACCTGGGTTCGATTCCTGGCATCCCATATGGGCCCCTGAGCCTGCCAGGAGTGATTTCAGAGCACAGAGCCAGGAGTAACCCCTGAGCACTTCTGGGTGTGGCCCAACCCCCTCAAAATACTTCTTAGTATGCATTTAAATTTTCAGGGGTTACTCCTGGCTTTGTGCTCAGAGGTCCTGGCAGTGGTCAGGGAATCCTATAGTATGTTGAGGATACTGAACCTGGGTTGATATTGCTATTGCTCTGGCCCCAAGGGGCCCGGGACTCTTAACACTTTACCCTTAACAGATTCCAGAGGGGCCTTTGGAACATTCTGACACATCCTTTCATGCACCTCCACACTGTTGAGGCCACGTAGTCTGGGTCCTGCTTACTGGGGAAGGCAAGGCCTCTGGCTGACCCATCCGTCGAGGGGGGAATGTGAGCGCCGAAGCGGGGAGAGAGAGGGGTGCACTGCTCCCAGGCCAGTCTGGACAGAGCCAGAGCTGGGGCATTGGCCCCCCCGTAGCTCAGGGGTTTCTCCTGCCCCTTCTCGCAACCCACCATTTGGTGTCGTCCTGGAGTGCGTCCAAGGGCAGACCAGAAACCGTCTGCTCTAGCTCAGCCTGTGCTGCTTCCTAATGAGGGTCTCAAGGGCTTCTCTTCGCTCCTCATCTGTCAGCTACTCCTTCCCTCGCTGCTGTCTTCCTCCCAGGATTCTCCCATTTGTCAGGCTGGTGTGTCTGGGCCCCAGCAACAATACTGATGGGGTGTGAGGTCTCGGATCTGCTCACTGTTTGCCTGAGAAGATGACAGAATCACGCTCGGTGCCCCCCAAACCAGAAGACAGCTCCGTGCTCTGTGCTTTTTGGCTTACAGGGGAGGTGGCTTGAGGGAACTTTCTGGAAAGCTGAGTGCTCTTGGCCTGAGCTCTGGAAGATGGCACTTTGTGCGGCGCTAACCATTTCACCTTGGCAGTGACCTTGGCAATGACAGGCAGAGGGTGGGATGGAACCTGGGTCCCCAGCTTGGAGGGAAGGGGAAGGAGACTGGTCCCAGCAAGACCAGGTTGCCCAGGCCCCAGTGTGATCCCAGACAGGAAAGGACCAAATACTTCATGTCTTAGGTAGAGGTGCCATAGGAGACATGTGTGTTCCCATGCTGTCTTCCTTCCTTCCTTCCTTCCTTCCTTCCTTCCTTCCTTCCTTCCTTCCTTCCTTCCTTCCTTCCTTCCTTCCTTCCTTCCTTCCTTCCTTCCTTCCTTCCTTCCTTCCTTCCTTCCTTCCTTCCTTCCTTCCTTCCTTCCAACACTCAGGGCTTACTCCTGCCTCTACACTCAGGAATCCTTCCTGGTTGTGCTTCAGGGACCCAGTGGGGTACCAGGGATTGAATCTAGGCCTGCAGTGTTTAAGGCGAGCGCCATCCCCACTGTGCTTTTGTTCTGGTCCTGCTGGCATCTTCCTGCAGGGTGTATCAGCTGTGCTGCTCCTCTGGTTGGCAGAACCATGTTCTGTGCCTGTTCTGCAGTCTGTGAGCCCTGGTAAGGCCCAGGGGTGCAGGCTGCCTCCTCCCCATGGAACTGCTTCCCCTTCTGAAATGTTCTGCAGAGGCAGCCTGGGGTATGTTCCCAGAAGGCTGATTTCAGGGGGGCACAGGGTGATTCTTAAAGGGGATGATAGTGCATTTACTCTGCGGCAGGCCCTGGGGTCCCTGCCCCCTATGAATGATAGGGCTATGTGGGGGCAGTCCTGGGCATCAGCAAGTGCCCATGGGACCTGTGGTTGCATCAAACTGACATGGTTCTTTCCTTGCCCTCCTACAGGACAGCTGCAGACCTACTGGCAGAGCTGTTGAGATCCAGTAAGTGTCCCCATGGTTTCAGTGGGGGCTGTTCTAGGTGCAGTGGGGCTCATGGTGGGGCCCCGCTCCAGATGTATAAATCTGGGGGGTTTCAGTTGCTAGAATCACGACTGGTGCTGGCCTGGGCCCCCACGAACCCAATCACACTGGGCTGTGCTTTGGAGCAGGAATATTGTTTGTGGCTGGGGGCCTTCTTTGACCTTTCCAGCCGGGCTCACACATGCGTCCTTGCACAGGAGCTAGGGGACAGCTATGCAGATGGTATCTATACCACCGTCCAATTCCCACTCTGGGCGGCTGCGGGAGGCATGGCAGAAGAGCTCTAGGAGATTGGTGGGGGTGAGCGGAGAGGATAGATGCTGGAATCAGCACCTGTCCTGGGCCAGGCACTGGGCTTTTTTCTCAATCCTCCGAGCAGCCTACAAAGTCCTGACTTTGCTCTGAATTGTCTGAGCAGCTCAGGGCCCTGAGCACAGACTCACACGGGAACCTCAGTGGGCAAGAAAGATCCCACACTGGGGCCGGAGAGATAGCATGGAGGTAAGGCATTTGCCTTGCAAGCAGAAGGACGGTGGTTCGAATCCTGGCGTTCCATATGGTCTCCCGAGCCTGCCAGGAGCGATTTCTGAGTGTGGAGCCAGGAGTAACCCCTGAGTGCTGCCAGGTGTAACCCAACCCCCCCAAAAAGAAAGATCCCACACAACCCCACCACTGTACAGGGAACCCCTATTGTCTCCCATCCCCCAGGTTAGCCGAGGGTCCAGATATTTAATACATGCATAATAAACTCACCTCTAGGGAACACGTGGCCTTTCCGGCTCTTTCTGCGCAGAGACATGAATCTCTGCACCCCACACACTGAGTGAATCAGACACACGCAGCCCCCACAGTCCCTGTCGCTCCCTCCCCCAACCTCCCTGTTCTGCCCAGGTCTCACCCTTGTCCCCTTTGCTCACCGGCTACCTTGAATCTCCTCCTCCCACTGCTCCCTACAATCTCTGTCCACCTGCAATCTGGCCCCAGTTTCATTCCCCCCATATCCCACTGCAGTGCCCCTGGAAGCCATGTGGTGGCGATGTTCCCCCAGCCTTGCCTGCCCCTCCGCTCCCCTGTTTCCTCCCTGAGTGATTTGTTGTCCAGAAGGCTGTTTTCTTCGGGGTTGGCCGTATTGGCGGTTCAGCATGGGCTGTCTTGGAGGAATTTAGCTGGATCTGCCCCTCTGGGCAGGGAGGTAGGGTCGCAGGGATGGGGTGGGGATGGCAAGGAACCTCCATCCAGTCAGTGGCTTGTGACACTGGTACCCCAGGCAGCCTCTTCCATCCTCCTGGGCCCTCCCAGGGTGGGGCTGGCTGCTCCCCAGATCCTGACCTCATCCAGTACCACCCTCTGTCCCCCCAGCTAAGCCCATCCCTTCTTGTTTCTTTTCTGGGTCATGTTGAGTGGCCAAGTGACCCTGAGACCATATGGCCAAATGTCCTTCCTACCAGGTCACCAGGAAGGGGTCAGGAGAGTTGCCCCCACCACCACCCTTGGGTACACCCCACCCCCTCTGGGGTCAGCTGAGGGAATGATAGACAATGGCCTGCCACTAATGGGGACCTCGGACCCTCAGATCCTCTCAGAGTCAGGTGTGGTCTTCTTGCCCTCTGCCAGTCCCCGGAATGGCCTTTTTCCTGCAGAACTTTCTAGAAACACAGCATGAGGGGGTCCCTCTCCTCCTCTCCTCCCTGCCTCTCTGGGTCAGACCCTCCCTGACACTCCTTCCCCAGGAGCACTGAGCCGGGAGGCTGCACAGGGCCCAGGATACAGAGGTGTTTGCTGAGGATTAACAGGAAATCAAGGATAAGAGCCGGGAGATGAATCAGGGATTTTTCTCTGAGACAATTAATGATTTCCCCCAGCCCCCCTCCCCCCCCCAGAATGGGAAGAGAAAAAGGAGGAGGAGGAGGAGAAGGAGGAGATTTAAGAGGAGGTAGAGGAGGAGGAGGAGGAAAGACATGGGAAGGACATTGGGGTATAGTCAGGGGCATCTCTTGCCTTCAGAAAACAAACTCTCAGAGCTGCACCCGGACCCCTAAAGCCCTGCCTGGACCCCAGCTAAGCCCTGCCCAGACCTTCAAATTCCAGGCCCCAGCCCCCCAAAGCCTGTCCAGCCCCTCCAAAGCCCTGGACCCAGGCTTCTCTGCCTGTAGATCCTAGGTTAGCATTTTCCAAATTAGGAAACACTTCCTCACCCTGGAGTGCTGCAAGGATCTGGGGGGCAGTGAAATCCCCTGCTGTGGTTGGGTGGACAGCAGCCCAGTTATACAGAGGCTAACTGGACCCTCAAAAGATCATGTTCTGAGAAGGGCCAATGGCCCATCCTTTTGGGGCCCCATTCTTTAGTCTTCAGGGCCCCTGGGGACCAGAGAGCTGGTTCCCTCTGGGTCATGTGGAATATTATGGTGCTACCTGTGCCCATTCTCCTGGTCTGTGCTTTCTTCACCAGAACCTTTTGTACTGGGCACCAGCTCTGCTCACGGGGCTCAGACCTGCCAGTTTTCCAGGCAGCCTCATGGGGGCACTTCTGGATCTGTCTGTCTATCTGTCCTCTGAGCTCCCCTTTAGAAGGTGTGCGGGTCTCTGATCTGTGTCCTGTCCTGTTGCAGGGTCCAATGGCCGCAGAGTGGTGACTCGGGGCTATGTGGCTGCCCTGCTCCGTCTCCACCAGGACTGGTACCGCCATGACCACACTGATGCTTTTGTGCCCATCCGCCGGGCACTTCTGCGGTGCCTGCGGCGTGTGGCTGCTCTCCGCTCAGGTCGGGAGGCCATTCTGGCTGCTCAGGGTCTGGAGATGCTCTACAGCACCACGAAGGTACCCCTCAGACCCCCTTGCTCCTCCCATACTGCACACACAGGGGTGGTGAGCAGCTGGGGGGGTCCATGTGTGCGGAGACAGGGGATCACGGGGGAACCCTAAAGCAGAGAGACGTAGTTCAAATCCCCGCTCAGTACTGGGGAATATGGGGCTCCCTCCAGTCTCAGTTTATCCTCCCCTTCAGACCATCTAGGGGAGATGATGTGGCCAAGCTGAGGGGAACTTGGAGGGGCAGAGGAAGCAGCTTAAATAGAAGCTGGCCAGAAACACTTGTGGTGTGGGAGGGAAAGTGGGGGCAGGCGTGAAGCTTGAGTAGGGCCCCTCAGACCATGAAGGGCAAATGGAGGAGCTGGGCCCACCATCTCCAGGGAAGACCCCTGGGGGCTTTTCCTCCTGCACCCCATGTCTAGGTTTCCATAGCTTTCACCCTCAAAACAATCTTGGTTCAGCTCCCATCCATGTGGGGACTCTAGACATAGCATGCTTGTTCCTGATGCCTGATTGTTTATTTGTTGTTTTGGGACTACACCCATGGTGCTCAGAAATCACTCCTGGCAGGCTTGGGGAGACCCTATGGGATGCTGGGGACCGAACCTGAGTAGACTGCATGCAAGGCAAATGCCCTCCCTGCTGTACTATCACTCGGGCCCCTCTGACACCCATTTCCCAACTTCTTTGGGGGCTCAGATACTTCCCATCCAAGGTGCTGGTGTGGATACAGGGTGCATGCATGGATCCCACTCATGGCACTCATTCATTTCTCACCTAATTCTCCCCAGTCACGGTGGAGCTGGGAACTTGATACATCAATTCAGGACTCAGAGAACCCTCTGGGATTCCAGAAACTTCCCCGGGATGAGCTGAGAGTAGATGATCTTTAGGCAGACAGGGCCCTGTGAGTCATGGGCAGGTCCCAGCCCAGACACATCTGTCTGTCTCTCCCTCTGCAGACCTGCTTGGCTGAGAGTCGTGTTGAGGCCCTGGTGGCCGAAGGGCTCCAAGTGCTCCGGCAGTGCCACCCCAGGGCCCCCCTGCCCCTGCTCATGCCTAGCAGTGCCTACTCCTTCCCAGTGCCTGGATGTGACTCCCCTGAATCCACCCACCACCCCTGTGAAGGTAAAGGAGAGTTGGGGTTCAGGCACCTGTCCAGATGGGAGTGTATGTGTGATCCTGTCCATCATCTGTCTATATGTCAATCTCTGAGACCTATGAACAGGGAAAACTCTCTGTTTCTGTTGCCCTTCATTTTCCACAAAAGACAAAGGGGGGGGTCATTCGAGCAAGCTGGGAATATAATCCCTTCCTGTCCCTTGGGGAGGCCACCAAGGTAAGGGCTGATGGATACCAAGTGGTTCTGGGCCAAGTGGGAATGGCCAAGCCCATTAGGATCCTGGAAAGCAGGGTTTTCCTGTCCCCAAGAGAACAGGCTAGGCACAGAGAGAACAACGGTGGCCTTGCTTACCATTGACCCAGGTTTGACCCCAGCACCCTGAACCTGCCAGGAGTGGTCTCTGAGCTCAGTGCCAGGAGCCAGTCCTGAGAATCTCTGGGTGTGGCTTCAAAACCAAACCAAAAAAGTCAAAAATCTTGGAAGATTCTAGTGTTGGTTTCACCTTCTACCCCAGGTGGGTATTACCAAGGTGCTTCTGGACCTTGGATTAAGCTCAGTTGGATCCAGTTCCAGGGGAGACCCAACGCCTCAAAGTTGGGTGAGGAAACCCATGCCCCTTGTTCCAGGGTCTGAGCCACATGAAGCCCTTGGTGGGTGCAGCATGACCCCGGTACCATGCATGGGAAACCCAACCATGTGCCCTTTCTACCCTCCCCACAGAAGATCTCGAGGATGATGATGATGAAGATGAGCTGGACAGAGAGCTGGACCCTGAGGATGCGAAGGAGGAAGTAAGTCCCGCCTCCTTGCATGGGCCCATTCTGGAAACTGCCTCCCAGCCCAGTTGTCTGCTGTGCCCAGATGCAGGCAGAGGGCCGGTGGCTGCCAACTTCATTCATCCATGGTTGCCCCCCAGAACTCAGAGCCATGGTTCCCTGAAACCCAGGGGTCAGCTGCTGACCCCAATCACTAGCTCAGCAGCTGGGGGGGTACTCAGGCAGGCTCCCGAAGGCATCTCCCCTTTCTCTGCTGGCCTGTCTCCTATCGGGTCTCTGTCTGTTCTGAGTCCTTCTGTCTCTGTGCCTGGGCATTGGATGCCACCTAGCCTCCATCCCAGACAACTCCCAGGGTACCCATGTGGGTTCGACCACAGATGTCCTGCTGGATTTCAACACAGGGGGATGGATATAGTGAAGTTGGGGTCTGAACCCTGCACTGGAGAGACTTGGGGGCATTATTTTGTGTGTGTGTGTGTGTGTGTGTGTGTGTGTGTGTGTGTGTGTGTGGTAGAGTTTACTGACATCCCAGGCCTCCATCCCCTAGATGCCACTTGTCCCTCCCTCCACTTGTCCCTCCTGGCTGGTTTCCCGCTGCCTGCTTTTATGTTCCTAGGGACCAAAATTCCCTTCTGTCTGGATCCCGATGTCTGGACTCCTGATAAGTCCTGAGTTCCAGGGGATGTGGCCCCATCTCTCGAGGCACCTGGCCCATGTGTCCTTCCACCAAGGGTGAACCGGCTCTTTCCACTGACCTCACCCTGGTGCCGTGCAGAGAAACCCAGAGGCAATTGGTGCCTTTGTGGGCTTCCTAGGTGCAAGTCCACACTTGCTGGCTTTGTATTTGCTCTGATCTCTGATCTATGCGTCCGGCCGCGCCCCGCCCCTATCTCCTGTCCCTTTCCCTGTCCTTGTTCCCTGTCCCTCTTTCTTCATCACTGACCTATCTGCTGAGGCGTCTCATGTTCTTTATTCGCCTGTGTTATCTGTCGTGGTTGTATCTGCTGATCGATGCATTCATTGATCATTCAGTCCTGCCCATGCCAGCTCTCTCTCTCTCTCTCTCTCTCTCTCTCTCTCTCTCTCTCTCTCTCTCTCTCTCTCGCTCTCGCTCTGTATGTATGTCTGCTTGTCTGTTTCCATCTCAGTCTGTTCCCCACCTCCCTGTCCGACCACTCAGCTCTGTCCAGCCAGATTCCCCCACCCCACCCCATACCTCTCTCCCTCCTTCCCTCCTCTCCTCCTTTCTCAGCTGTCTGGACAGAGACTCGCTGTCTCCATCACGACCGTCACACACCTTGCCGGCAGCCTAACCTGGCAGAGCAGAGGAGTCCCTCTGCTCCCTCCTCCCCTCCTCTTGCTCGACTGGGCGCTGCTCCTGACCCTACGGCGTTCTCGGGCTCTGCTGATAAATAGAATCATTTCGGAAGCCATCAGTAGCAAATTGGTTCTTGGCGGCTGCGGAATGATTTGAATAACACAGGCCGATCAGCCATCCGTCCATCAGTGCCCCTGCTCCCCCTTGGGTAACGGAGCCTTATCGCCTGTTTAGGTGTTTAGGATGATGCTGGATCAGCCCCACACCAGTGCCTTCAGCATATGGGGGCTCCCTCCCTGCTCTTCACAACCGCATGCTGGTGACTTGTCGAGAAGCCCAGCAAGGATGGAGTGGGAGTATCTGGACTTTTGTGGTGGCTCCAGCAAACTGGGTGTCCCCTGGGAAACAGGGCAGCCTCTGCTGCAGACATGAGGCTGGGAGACAGACAGACCCTGAGCCTTCTCAGTTCTGGAGTCGCTGCCAGCAAAGCTGGTTGACTTTGTTCTGGCAGGGGCTGAACTTGGAGCGTGGAGATCTCTGGGCTTTGAGGGCTGTCAAGGAGAGAAACTGCCATCATGGCAATGAGAGACATTGGCAGTAGGTCCCTCAGGGACACATTTGTTAGACTTGGAGAAACTGATGCATAAGGAGGGGTAATGGGTTGAGAACTCTCCCTCACCTACCTTCCTTTTCCTTCCTTCGTTCCTTCGTTCCTTCGTTCCTTCGTTCCTTCGTTCCTTCGTTCCTTCGTTCCTTCCTTCCTTCCTTCCTTCCTTCTTCTTCTTCTTCCTCCTCCTCCTCCTCCCTCCCTCCCTCCCTCCCTCCCTCCCTCCCTCCCTTCTTTCTTTCTTTCTTTCTTTCTTTCTTTCTTTCTTTCTTTCTTTCTTTCTTTCTTTCTTTCTTTCTTTCTTTCTTTCTTTCTTTCTTTCTTTCTTTCTTTCTTTCTTTCTTTTCTTTCTTTCTTTCTCTTCTCTCTCTCTCTCCCTCCTCCCTCCCTCCCTCCCTCCCTCCTTCCTTCCTTCCTTTTCTTTCTTTCTTTCTTTCTTTCTTTCTTTCTCTTTTCTCTCTTTCTCTCTTTCTCTCTTTCTCTCTCTCTCTCTCTTTCTTTTTTTTTTTTTTTTCTTTCTTTCTTTCTTTCTTTCTTTCTTTCTTCTTTCTTTCTTTCTTTTCTTTCTTTCTTTCTTTCTTTCTTTCTTTCTTTTTCTTTCTTTCTTTCTTTCTTTCTTTCTTTCTCTCTCTCTCTTTGAGTTTGGGGGCCAAACCAGGCATTGTTCAGGGCTTACTCCTGGTTCTGCACTCATAAATCACTTCTGGTGGTGCTTGGGGGAGCCTATGGGATGCCAGAGATTGAACCTGGGTTGGCCATGTGCAAGGCAAGCGCCCTTCCCGGCTTAGGCTGTGCCTTCTGTGTCACTCGCCCTTGTACGAGTCGTTCCTCACTTCTGTCTGTCCCCTCCCAGGATGATGATCTGGAAACGGACCTGAGCAAGCTGAGCTCGGTGCCAGTCCTGGACCGGCCGAAGGAGGATCTAGAGCAGTATGCAGGCCTATGTCCTGAGCTCACAAGCTGCTTCCGGGTAGGGTGGATGCAAGTTTCATGCTAAGGGGCCTTGCTGAATTTGAGGTGGTGAAGTGGTGGCTGGGCATGGGGACAAACGAACATCTGCAGACAGAAGTCATAGCCCCACATCTAAATCTGCTTCCCTGATGTTGCAGCTCGGAGGGGCAGATGGAAGAACGGGCTGGGAGACCAGTGGGGTGCATGCAGGTCCTGTTGTTGGACAGGACCCCAAGGAACTCAGGATGGGACAGTCCTTTCCTGGGGGTACCAAGTGTCTGTCCCCTGTGAGAGAACATCTTTGGCGTTTTTTCATGTCCCTATCAGAGAGGGAACCACAGACGGGTTTCCTGGGTCTGCTTGTTACTGGAGCAAACTGAGACTCTTTCTCCCTGTGAGGCTCCCACGTCCTGGGGCAGCATTTTTATTTTGTTTTGTTTTTTGGTCCACACCCAGAAGTTTTCAGGAGTCATTCCTGGCAGGCTCAGGGGACCCTATAGGATGCATGGATCAAATCTGGGATGGCCTTGTGCAGAGTGTTGGTAACTATCACTCTGGCTCCCATTTATTTTGGGGAGCACCTTTGTTGACTTGTGGTTGTCGGAAGTATCAGGCAGACTCAGTCTTATCCCCCATAAGCTGTGCTGTCCTGTTTACCTAGAAGGGACCACAATGACGAACTTCTCTGCTTTCTCCAAAGGAGCTGGAGTCCCAGCATGGGGCCCATCAGAACTTACACTCGCACCCATCCCCAGCCGATGCAACCCTGGAGCGTTGGGGCTTGAATGAGGACCTCAACTCCTTGAGGGTAGAAGGAGGAGGCAGGGTGCGGGCCTCCTCCTGAGCACTGGGAAGTTGGGGAAGGCACCATGCCTCTGGCTCCAGGAGAAGATCCTCCATGAACCCAAGCCATAATGCACCACTGGAGGAGGGACCGGCTCCACATTCTTCCCAAAACGAGACCCCCAACTGGCAGGCTGAGGTCATTGATGGGGATGCGTGGACGGGGATGCCATCTTCATGGGGCTAGAGTTGCTGCTGACATGCTGGAGAAGCTTCTAGAATCTCACTCTGGACAGATTTCCTTCCATGACCCCCGACTCTATGTGGCCAAGTCCAGGAGCACGCGGCCTGTGGCCAACTTTCAGAACTTGGCCTTTCCCGACCTCTGGGGCCATCAGCCGCCGCCTTCAGCCCAGTCCCTGCTGAAGCGCAAACATGGCGTCCAGAGGTAAGTGGGACCCAGCCTGGGACTGTCCTTCTCCTCTTGGGTACCTTTTCTCTAGGCACTGACCGGTCCGTTACCTGGGCACATGTCGCTGCCTCTGACCCTGTTGCCTGCACTTGGGCCTGAGAGTTCTCAAAACCAGCCATGAGCACAAGGCAGGCTGAGGCTCTGTCCTCAGGCCAGACCTCTGTCCTTGCTCACTGCAGACCTCCAGTTTTGGGGGAAAGGAGTCTCATTCCCCCCAAACTTGGACTTCACACAGGAAAATTCCTGGGAACAAGCCTGGATCCCGTGAAGGTTGTTTTTTCTTTTAATTTTTATTTAATTTAGTTTCAGTTTTGGCTTTTGGGCCACACCCAGCGATGCTCAGGTATTTACTTCTGGCTCTGTGCTCAGAATCAATCCTGGCCAGCCTGTTCACGGAGCAGGGGCGAGGCAGGAAATCTGGTGTGGCTGGGCTGTGTGTGTTTACGGCGTTTGGCTCTTGCAGAGGGAAGATCCTGGAGGACATTTGGAGACTGATGCAGCCTCAGGACATCCTCAACCATGTGGTGTTCAGCCTTGATGATGATGTGCCTCGGTGGGTGACTCGAGCTTCTGGGGGACTCTGGGTGGCATGAGAGTACGGCTGCTCCTCAGACCCATGGCCCCTGAAAGGGGACCCCTTTTCTGGCTCAGTGGCAGCTCGACTCAGTGCCCCCTCATATTCCCCTTTGCCCTCACTTCCCCTCTCACCCCTCATGTCCTGTCATGACATCCAACATCTAGTCACACTGCTCTCACCGACATCATCCTCCCAGGCCCCCCTATGACCCTGCAGCCGGCGCCCTACACTTCTTCTCAGGATTCGAATCTGGAAACCTCCGCAAAGCCATCCGGGTACGAGAGTAAGTGTGATGCTGTGGGAATCCCTGCTTCTCCTCAGTGATGTCCTATCCCCATGGAGGTGCCTGTCACTGGGCAGGTTACAGCATGGGAAAGGCACCCCCCAGAATCTGGGAGACACTGTTCACCCACAGGCAGAGGACCAGGCAGGCCCAGAGGAGAGGGTGAGCGCAAGCGATAGAACAGGTGGAGGCACGACAGGGTCCATTATGGCCCCCCAAATAGGATAGCGACAGAGCAGAAGTCATCCCTCCTGGGCTGGGTCTGGCCTTGTGTGTGACTCCCTGGTACCAGATTTGTTTTTCCTTTTGTTTTTATTTTGTTTTGGGGTCACACCTGGTGATGCTCAGGGATCACTCCTGGCAGGCTTAGGGGACACTATGGGATGCTCAGGATTGAACCCAGGTCAGCAGTGTGCAAGGCCAGAAACCTCCCCGCTGAGCTGTGGACTGACCCTGGGAATCCTGGGTGTCCCTGAGCCCAGCTCTGGCTCCTTGTGCCAGGTTCGAATACGACCTGCTGATGAACTCAGATGTGAACAGTGCCCAGCACCAGCAGTGGTTCTATTTCCGGGTCAGCGGCATGAGGCCCTCTGTGTGCTACCGCTTCAACGTGGTCAACTGTGAGAAGCCCAACAGCCAGTTTAACTATGGTATGAGCTTGCCTTCGATCCTGGGCCTTGTGCTCTCGGACTCTTTCACCCAGCAACCTCGAACCCTCAGAACCCTGGACTCCCCTTCCACGCTCCGGCACTCTGTGGGCACTGTGCCCAGGTGTGGATCCTGCCCACTACCTGCCTCCATCATAATTGGCATCCTTTGATCTCCCAGCCAGCATTCTGGGGGCTGAGGGAGACATATGGGCCTGAGGAAATGAGGGGCTGAAGGCCTGGAATCAGGTGGAAACAGGGCAGCCCCACGGCTGTGGCAGTGGCAGTCTGGGGGACCAGAGCTGCCACCCAGGCTCTGGATACAGTCTAAGTCAATATTCCCTTAGGGCTTGACTTCTTCCTTCCACCCTTCCTTTCTTTCTTTCTTTCCTTCCTTCCTTCCTTCTTCCTTCCTTCTTCCTTCCTTCCTTCCTTCCTTCTTCCTTCCTTTCCTTCCTTCCTTTCCTTCTTCCTTTCCTTTCTTCCTTCCTTCCTTTTCCTTCCTTCCTTCCTTCCTTCCTTCCTTCCTTCCTTCCTTCCTTCCTTTTCCTTCCTTCCTTCCTTCCTTCCTTCCTTCCTTTCCTTCCTTCCTTCCTTCCTTCCTTCCTTCCTTCCTTCTCCTTCCTTCCTTCCTTCCTTCCTTCCTTCTCCTCCTCCTTCCTTCCTTTTCCTTTCTTCTCTCCCTCTCCTCCTTCCTCCCTCCTTCCTTCCTTCCTTCCTTCCTTCCTTCCTTCTTCTTCTTCCTTCCTTCCTCCTTCCTTCCTTCCTCTTCCTCTTCCTTCCTTCCTTCCTTCCTCCTTCCTTCCTTCCTTCTTCCTTCCTTCCTTTCCTTCCTTCCTTTCCTTCCTTCCTTCCTTTCCTTCCTTCCTTCCCTTCCTTCCTTCCCTTCCTTCCTTCCTTCCTTCCTTCCTTCCTTCCTTCCTTCCTTCTCCCCTCCCTCCTTCCTTCCTTTTTTCTTTCCTCTCTCCCTCCCTCCCTCCTTCCTTCCCTCCCTCCTCCCCCTCCCTCTCCTTCCTTCCTTCCTTCTTCCTTCCTTCCTTCCTTCCTTCCTTCCTTCCTTTTCCTTCCTTCTTCCTTCCTTCCTTCCTTCTTCCTTCCTTCCTTCCTCCCTTCCTCCCTTCCTTCCTCCTCCCTTCCTCCCCTTGCTCCCACACTTACTTCCTTTCCTTTCCTTCCTTCCTCATTCTTTCTTCTTTCCTTCCCTTCCTTCCTTTCTTCCTCCCCCTCTACCCTGCAGGGATGCAGGTGGCCTTCTTCTCTGTGAAGGAGGCCCTCCGTGGCAACCCTTCCTGGACCCGGGTGGGAGAAGAAATTTGCTATTACAAGTAAGTGACGGCCCTTCACTCCCCACTGCTCCCCTGCCTGTACCCTGCCTCAGCTATTCTCTTTGCCCTTGGGAGAAACAGCAGGGTCTCAGGCCCCAGGCCTGTGCTTCTTTGAGACCCCCGGAAAAGTGCAGACATAGCTGTGGGGTGTTGATGATGTAGGGAGGGCCCCTGGAACGAATCTGTTACGTGTGGTTCAGCTGGGGAGACACTATGGGGATATGAATGGGTGACAGGTCAGTGTGTCAAGGTTCAAAGCTAAATCCAAAGGCAGTGTCCCCATCCCTTCTGTCCCTTAGGAGCATCTCCATCATAATGAATATTCAGATTGTCTATATCTTAGCATGAAAGAATCAGACACACTTACTGAGGTGACCATTTCTGTTAGTTAAAATTTATTTTTTGGGGGGTGGGAACTGCACCTGCAGTGCTCAGGGATTACTCCTGGCTCTGCACTCAGACATTACTCCTGACAGGCTGGGGAGGGGGGAATGCATATGAGATGCCAGGGGATCGATTTATCTTTGCTTCCAACTTGCTTGGCCAGTGTGATGTTTCATTCTTGAAGATGCTTGGCGTCAATGTTATGACTGTTTCTGCCTACATTTTCCTCTATGTACCTTAATGGTTTCAGGTTTGATATCTAGGTCTTTAATTCATTTTGATTTGACCTTTTTTACATGGTGTTAAGAGGGGTCTGAGTTCCTTATTTTGTATGTACCTGACTAATATTCCCCAGCACCACTTGTTGAAGAAACTTTTCTTCCCTCACTCTGGGTTTTTTTGTTCCCACATCAAAGATTAATGATCATCTACCTGAGGGTTTGTCTCAGAAATATTCAAGTCTATTCCATTGAATCTGAGGAGCATTTCCTTTACACATCAAACTGAAATTCCATAATAAGGAAAAAGAGAAAATAAACCCAAAACTGAACAAACGCCCTAGCAGGCAGGTGGGGCCAAGTCAATCTTGGCCTGCTCGCCTCTAGCTTCTAACTCAAGACAAGACCCTTCATTTAGTGGGATCAAGTTGGATCTCTCTGAGACCATGCCAGGCCCTGGGATTGAGAAGCTATTATCAGAATGGGTTCAGGATGTGAGAGTGAGAGAGCGAGCGAGCTCTGATGCTTATTTCCAAGCGAGGACAGAAGAGTTATAGGGGCCAGGGCCTGTGTCTGAATCAGATTTAAGGGCCCAAACCACTGCATGCAGGGCTGTTTTGCATCTATATGATTGTGGCCAAGCAAAGCCAGTGATCCCTGGAGGAAGCTGCATCAGATTTCACTTCTGTTTTTTTTTTTTTTTTTTTTTTGGAGGAGTGATGACCAGACATCATAGGTGTTGCTTTCCCATGTCACCTCCCTGGTTTTTGTACTCTCATGGACTCCTCTAGGGACCTTTGCAGTGTTTTAAGGGCCAAAAGCTTTTAGGCTGAAAACCAGCTCCAGATTTCCACCAGCAGGAATGGGGGGAAAAAAAAAAGAGAGAGGAGAGAACAGGAAATGCTGCATTATGGCCTGCTCAGTGTGGGGCTGGGACATCCTCTTCCTTATGAAAGGCCTTGCTCTCTGGAGGTGCCAGAGACTGGAGCCTGGGAGCAGGTTCTAAGGGAGCCCTATGTCACTCCCAGTATCTGGGTTCTTTTAAGGATACCCTCTGTGGCCAGCGCAGTGGGGTGAGTCCACTTGTCTGTGCCTCCAGGAGAATCAGTGGGCATCATTACGAACCGGTTCCTCACTGCATTATACTGACTTCAGCCTATCACCCTTGCCTGTAGTTCCCAGAATGCTCGGAGATACCACTCCCCCCACCCCTCTCCCCCGTCACTGTCTCCAATCCTCTCCTCTTCCAGAAACCACTATCGCCAGAGCTCCAAAGCGGCCTAACTACACGCCTCACTTTTCTCAATCACCTTCCCGCATGCCGGAGACACCCTGCTACCTGGGCCTACAACTTCCCCTACACCTACTCAGCCCTTATTGGTAACTCGAGCATGGGGAGCATGGGGAGGGAAGCAGAAGGTGGTGACTGGATGGTCCCGACTGATCCCCCCCCCCTCGCTGTCTAACTCTCCTGTTTCTGAGCCCCAGCAGTAGCAGCAAGGCTGAGCTGGCTAGAGCTTGTTTTCCCCTCTTAGGCTGCAGCCCCATTGCTCGTTCTTGAAGAGAGGAGGGAAGGACTGGCTGTTGGTCCCTTGGTGGCTTTCACTTCTAGAAGAAGAGAGTGGTACCCAAACCAGATGTCAGGTTTCTCTAGGAGGTGTGAGCTCTTGGGTTTCTCCATCCCCGGCCTCCCATTGGCTTCTGGATGCTTCCTTAGGAGGGACATTTTCCTTCGAGCAATCATCCCAGGATAGATTCTCTGCGAATAAACCCAGAGGGATGAGCCTGTGTCCCCAGGTTCAGGTCGAAGGGTGGGAAAGACATTTAGCCCTGGAATTCACAGTTCGTCTATCTCTGAGAGGAGCGGTGGATGTTTCTCGATCACAGACTTGGCTACAGAGGACATGTACGTGGCTACTTTTCAACATGAGTATGGTTTTAAAACGTTTAAAAAAATGGTTATGATTGTCTCCTAATAAGAGAATTAGCATCACCTGGTTTCCAATTGATGTCTTCCAGATGCGTGCTGGGAACTCTGTCGGATAATTGTCCAAATTATAGTATTAAAATAAAGCTCAGAGGCAGGAATACAATATCAGGGCAATATGAAGCAAGCAAAAGGAGTTTCCCTTTGTCATCCTTGTCAGGCCATCAATAATCACAGTGATGGCGGAAGTGTTGCTTGGACCTGGGATGATGAGGTGAAAGCTCGTGTCTGTGGTAACCCCGAGTTTCACCCCCTTAGAATTGGTTGAAAATGGCCGGTCCCCAAGATTGGAGTTTCTGATGGAGAGTTTAGTGAGCAAGGAAATGAAAGCCTCAATGAGAAGTGAGAGGGCAGGAAGAGAGTCTCCTGAACGGAGTCCTCATTCCGAGAGAGGTGACTCCATCCCCCTTTTCTGGAAGTGAAGATTTCCTAGTGATCCCTTTATTCCCTCCTGGAGTGATCATTTTCTCATTTAGGCTGACCCTAGGGGGCAGGACCCTCCCACAAATAATCCTATACATTAAAAGTACATTTAAGAAAAACATTAATTTCTCCAAGGGGCTGAAGAAACTGCAGGTGAGGATGTGTAGTTTGGTGTGCTGGCCTGGTCCACGGCCAACCCAGGTTCCATTCCCAGCACCCCATAGGCTCCCCATGAGCCCCTGCCAGAAGTGAGCATGGAGTCAGGATTCAGCCCTGAGCACTGCCAGGAGTGGCTCCGACCACCCCCTTCCTTTCTTGTCTCCAAACCGAAACCCTGACAGCTGTTGGTCATATAATATCTACCAAGGCAGCATTTCTCAGCCTCTTCCCCAGTTCACTTCCTGGGTCCTTGTCTTGCTAACCAGGCCCCTGGTTTCCCTGCGATGGCCCTCATTGACGAAGGTTTTTACCCGGAAGCCCTATAGAGCAGTATGGGGGTAGGAGGGAGGCCTATTCGTGTTGCCACCTAGCTGAGATGCCGATGTACCCCATGCACTCCTGTGGCGCCCTAAAACGGGAGCTTGGATTCCCAGATACTGCTTCTGTGCGTGTCTCCTGGAGACCAGATGTCCCATCTCCTATCAGACCTTTCACCCACATTCAGCAACTATGTGAGTTTTTCCTCTAATCCGTGTGATTTCTCCCACCACCCCGAAGCTGTGCCCTGAGGACCATTGTTCTGTGGTTGATGGCTTGATTTCGGCGGTTAAAAATTCCACCTTCTTGCATGTCTTCTTTCATTTGGTCGTCGGAAAATTCAGCTAGCGTGGGGAGAGCGGGGGGCTCGGTGGACATTTTTGATAGCTCAGTGTTTGATTGATTTTTGTAGTGGTTCCAGGGGGACACAGAGACAAAAATGAAGGATGTTCTCGGTATGAAGTTTGACACACACCCGATAAAAACAATATTGTTTCACATACGCTCTATCATTATTTTTACCACAATTGATTTATTCACGACGAAGGCCCCTGTCCTCAGCTCTTCCCTTCCCAAGCATGTTATTTCTCCCCCTCTGCCATCTTGCCACATGTATTTCAATCCTACGTTATTTGATTCTTAAGATTTATGAGTTTTATATGTTCTTTGTGAATTGTACCCTTTATCATAATAAGCTTTTTTAAGTCCCATTTAATGTACTTGGGCCCCGAATATGACTTTGTCATATATTACTGGGTTTACTGTTACCATGCCTGTATAGAATTTATATTTCCTTATCTTCTTTAGTTTTCATATTTCTCTTTATAAATTATATTAGTAGCAGCAAAACAAAATAAAAAGGTTTAATTTGGGAGTGTTTTCCCCCCTCCTGTCATGTTGGCCCTCACTTTTTCAAAGCACTTCATGGAGACCAGATGACATGCAGGATTTTAAGAACGAAATCCAAAGTTTCCGTCATTCCGTGAGGTGGAGGAATCTGATTTATTCTGGCAATAGTCTCTGGTTTTTCTTGTCATTTGCTTTTGCTATTTTCTTTCCTCCCTCTTTTCTTTTTCCCCCCAAGGAAATGTGGCCAGACTCGCCGCCCCCTCTCACCTGCCGTTCACTGACGTATAATTAATTCCCGAGCATTTCCCTTTCAGTTCTGCAAACACATTGGAGCCTGAGCTTTCTCCATGGGCAGCAGTGTTGGCACTGGGCAGCCCTTTCCCTCTGGCTCAGAGCCCTCTGGGATGTGGTGATGCTGTTTTTATTTGATCCCAGAGAAGCCAGGCCCAGGCTCCACCCCAACGTGCAGGTCTGCTAGGAGCAGGGGCGTGAAAAACAGGACAGAGGCGAAAGGCTTCTGAGCCCCCCTGGGGCCAGACACAAGTGAAACTTGGCCACAGTTTCCCAGGTGTCTGGCAGGGCAAGCCCGGGTGGCTCTTCTCCGAGGAAACGGCCACAGCAGATGTGTCAGGGCTGTTCTCAGGGACCCTTGTCCAACTGCAGGTTCTGAGTGTGAATTCACCTGCCTGTTCTTATCTGTGGAGGCTGGGTAAAGAGACTGTTTTTGTTTGATGTTTGCCCTCTCCCCATGGCTCTCTCTAATTTCCTCCTGTCTAGTGTTCACCAAACTGGGCAGTTGGATTTTCCTAGAGGATGACCCTATTTTCACTGAGTAGTGACTGTTTTTCTGGTCATCACTTAGACCTGAGGTTGTTGACTGCTCTTTATTCCTGTCCATGACTCCGTTTGTCTCTATCTCCGGGCTGTCCTTTCAGTACAGTCTGCATAGGGGGACTTCCGGCACCTACAAATCAGGGGTATTGGCGAGAATTTGCTCCTGAGCAAAGCTTGGGCTGCATGTGTGTCCTCTGGATTGTCCAACACCACACCCTCCTCTTTACTGGCAGGGGACAGGGACAGCAGAACAGGGACCCAGAAAGCGCTTTGTGTCCACATGTATCCACATGTCCATAATACCACACAACACATTCCTCAGCAGCACAATAGCACACATTCTTACATGCCACACACCACACGATGACATATGTAGCGCACAACATCCCACACACCTCACACATATGACATACATACCCACACCAAATACCATCTACCATACATACATGACCTATAACTTTACACACAGCATATAGGAACACACCACAATCTACCCTCCATATATCATACCACATACCATGCAGATAGCACACCACATCAGGCACCATCCGATGCAGAACTTGGGATGCCTCCAGCAGAGAAGGAGCTGAGTTTGACCCCAGCTCTGTGACCTCCCACAACCTATAGACTTGCTGGTATGACCCAGTGAACCCTGGCATGGATTGTCTGCATCCATCAGTCTCATAGCACTGGGGTGGCCTGCAGATCCCCCCCCCCAGCATCCCCAGAAACACCCAGGTGACAGGCTCCCTTGGTGACCGTGAGTCCTTGGTGCTGTGGGTGCCTGTGAGTCTCCATGTCACCCCTGACATCCACACTAAGGCTGCTTCTCTGCCCAGACCCACCTGGAGCTGCTGTGAGCAGAGTGTGGACCCAGACACATCTACTTCCGGCAGGCGACTCTGTGCCACACGCTGGGTGGGAATGTGTGTCCTGTGGTGACCATCACGGCCATGCCCAAGGGGACCAGCCCGACCACCTGGAGGAATTCCGTGAGTACCAGGGGCAGGGCCACAGGGGTGAACTGCGGTCAGTGTCCAGGGCAGGTGGCCCAGGGGGGTTCCGAGCTCGAGTCCCCTCCGCTGTCCTGATTGGGACATAGGACCCCCACCACCCAGAGCGGAGAAGGACTGAAACCTGGGAGATCCTTCCAGTGGAGACGCTGCTCTTGCTGCTAGTGCTCACAGCCATCCAGGGACTCTATGAAGGTGGAATGTCATTTCTTACATGCTCACGCACATTAATGTGATGTAAGCATGTTGGCACACATGTATTATATGAACTGAAGGAAGAGTCTGAACTTCACAGCCTTTGAGGGACTCTGGGTGTCCCTGGGAGACCCTAAGGTGGAAGCGAGACCCATGGCCAGCAGCACAGTAGGCCTTGGCCTCCTCAGGTATCTGCCACAGTCTCAGGAAAAAAGTCCGCATGGTGCCTGTGTGGCTATCCTGGCACTGGCATCATGGCAGTTCCCACTTCCTCCCACATCCAAGACATCTGAGGGTCCAGTCACACTAGTGGGTCTTGAGAGCATCGCCGATGTCTCCACCCATCCCCTGGGACTAGGGTGCAGGCAGCTCTTTCGGTAAGAAGTGTCCCCCGATGTCCCAACTCGGCTCCTCTGGGGACCGCACAGGGCAAGAGCCGACTGCTGACATCTGAGACGGTCTCCAACTCCACCGGGGTTCACGCTCCATCTTGCTGCCGGAACCCCGGGGAGCCGAGGCCTCTTTTCATTGTGAAAGAAAGACCCGTCCCCCCCTTTTCTCTCCTTAAGAATATTCTCACAAAGCTGTGTTCTGGTGCAGCCTGCCATTATGCTAAAAGCTTTTCCTGGGAAGACAATAGCGGTTCTCTGAGGAGATTGGAGGCCACGGGCCCCAGGGGTTACCAAGCCGCCAGCACCTGCAGAGGTGGGGACTTGTCACTTGTGAGTGGTTTTTAATTAGGAGTGGGTGGAAACTCCAAGTCGATGAGGCCCCCTGCCTGCCTCTTTGCAAGGGCGTTTCCCTTCCTGTCTGGCCTCGGCATCTGGGGTGGGGGGACTCTGGTGGACCTAGGTGGAGCCGGCCGAGGATAGGCAGGCAGGCAGGGCTGAGCAGGGCAGGGCTGGCCAACTGTGGCAGGACTGGGCAGGGTAGGGGAGACCAGGGCAGGGCCTGGGCAGGACTCGGGCAAAATGTGCAGCTGTAAAGGGTCCTGATCTCCCTATGGGGAAGAGGCCTAGGGCTGGGGACCCCACAAGGGATCCCTACCTGGGAAGGCTCAGTTTGCTCCAGCTTTGCTCCCACCACGTCCAGCCCCTCTTCCCCAAAGTGTCTCTGCTGCTGACAGGCGGAGGGTGAATGTTAACTAGCCAGCAGCGGCCGCTCTCCATGGAGGCATCTCAGAAAGGGGGTCAGAGATGTCAATTGTCCTTCCACTGCCTCGAGATGTCTGTCTCCTTGGGCTCCCGTGGAGGGCTTTTGGGCAGGCACCATGAATGTGGGATGTTGGGAAGGGTATGCCAAGGCAGGGCAGGCGTGGCCATCTCCCAAATGGAGCACATGTTTGCATGCTCGTGTCCATACACACATGTGTGATGCTCATGGGCATGTGCCCAGGAGTATATACACTCGGGACCATCCAGGCACCACAGGTCTATGTTGTGTATGTGGCTGTATCTGCATGTCCACATCTATGTACAGAGCTGCACAGTTCAAGCCCATGTGGGTGTATGCACCCATGGGTATGGGCTATGTGAGCACATGTTCTATGCATGGACACATGTAGCACACAGGGTATGGGCATGTACACGGGCAATTATGTGTATCACGTGTGTGTCTTTGTACAAGTCCACACACTTGTTTGCAAATGCGTGTCTGTGTGAGGATCTATATGTATGTTTGTGTGTCTGTGAGTGTGTGTGCCCAAGATAGAAAGAAGGGGTAGAGATGCTGCAGGGTCTCCTGCTCAGAGGTTGGGTGAGTTTTCATCTGGGGAGAGAGACAGGAGCGACTTATCACAGAGGTCCGTGAGGGCTCAACTCACCTCCACAGAGAGATGCTGCAGGAGAGATGGAGAGATACTGGAGAGATGATGAGAGATAGAGACTGTTGAGTTCCAGAAAGCTTATTTTCGGAGTCATTTATATACGAACTCTGGCTCAATGTAATTATGAAGCCGATATGCTATAAAATACAATAATCTATTTTCAAGGGAAATCAAACACATTTGGCATGAACGGAATAACTTTCCCAATTAGCAAGGATCCTGAAAGTTGATTGTGGTTACTGGAGCAGAAACAGGTGAAACACATTTCATCAGAACTTATCTTGGAATATTCCAGCCCTCAACATGTTCCTTTGATACAATCATTGCTATCTTGTAATAACTGCTTACGGAGTGTTTATGATGAATTGTTTCACATCACAGCTTTGTGAAGTAAGAAAAGGAAAAGGGATTGCGTTAGATTTTTGTTGTTCTTATTGTTGTGTTTTGAGTTTGGGGACCACAGTCAGCAGTGTTCAGGGATCACTCCTGACAGGGCTTGGGGACAAGGAGGTGAGTCATAGGGGGTGCCAGGGGTGAAACCTGGGTTGGCTGCATGCCAAGAAATAACTCCTGTGTTATCTTTATTCCTGGTTCTGGGAAAGCAGTTTTTAACCTCCTGTTATAAATGGTTGCTCAGAGATGCCAAGAAAGAGCCTGGTGCAAGGCGAAGTCAGAGCTCGCTGAGTTGCAGCTTAGTACTGTCTCTGGTGATGAGGAGGTGACATGCTGTGTGTGCTGTCTCCTCTCTGGAGACATATATAAAATATAGAGTCCTATGGTTGGGGGTGAGGCCTTCCTCGGCTTGGCCTGGCGCCTGTAGCTCCTTTGGCCGGGAGGTCTATAGGTTGCAGGGTAAAGGTGGAGTCAGTTGAAGTTCAGTTGAAGTTTCAGGAACCAGCCAGCATTTCTTCACATGGATTCTCAGCTAAGATTTTCTTGCAGCCTCTTTTCGCTGCCCTCCAAGCAACCTTCCTGAGTCCGTTCTCTCTCTCTCCCTCCTCTCGACCTAGCCAGCCCGATCTTTATTCCCAACAGCAGTTCCTCCCTGGTGTGGGTGGGTCTGACCATCCAGGTGGGATAAACAGGAAGTTGGGAAGGGGGTAACATCTAGATACCTGGTAAGTGCTGCCCCTGGGTCTAGGTGCTCATTATGCACTACCCTGGGTTTGCCCATGGTCTCTGCTCAGGCTCCTGGCAGAGCTCTGTACCCGCCTCTTCCCTTCATGCACCAGAGGCCATTGTCGCTCTATCCTGGTCATCAGCTGCGCTGATTGTATCCCAGATCTGATGGTGTCTCCACTGACTACTGGGCATGGGGACACTTGTCTTGGGTCCACCCAGGAGCCTTTCCTGGACCTGACACTCCGTTTTCAGACTGCTTCAAACCATGACCCATAGTACTTGCGCACACACATACTTTCACACGTATACACACACACGTACACAGATACACTCACACATCTCACAATGAATTCACACCTACACACACTCATTCTCACATGTTCTCAGAGTACATTTACATGGACACACAAACATATCCATACAATCACACACGCATTCACACACATTTATGCACTTCCATATTCAAACACACCAGTGAAAGCACATACTAATACATACATGCATATATATACACATTTAGACACATGCATTTGGGAACAAAAAATTCCTTCTTTTTTTTTTCTTTTGGTTTTAGGGCCACTCCCAGCAACAGTCATGGACTGACCATGAAATGTCAGGGCAAACAATGTTGGCCACACACACACACCCATTCTAGCTCTTGGGACCCTGAAAAGCAGCCCAGCCCCAGCATTGGTGTTCCAGAAAGCAAGAGAAATCAGGCTCCTTTTCCGTTTCCTCCCCATGGAACACACAGTCCGACTCACGGCAAAGGGACCGTCAACGTATAATTAAACACACCAACAGGACCGGGCTGGATCCAGCAGTTCAGCCGGCAATCAGCTTAATCTCATTAAGTGTGTTTCAGACCTCGATAATTGATAAATAATACATTATCGTTTATGAATTATTGACTTCGACCTACTTGAATTGCGTTTGCCTTGTTCACATCGCCACTGCCGCCCTGTTAATTATGAACTGCGCAGACTCTTGGCCTAGCGTGGAGTTTGGATGAAACAAGAAGGGGTTCAGTTGAAGCTGGGGTGAGCGAGTGAGGGAGGCCTCCTCTGTCCTGGTCTGTGAGTCAGAGAGAGCAGGTGCTCCGAGAATTAAAAGACTGAATTGGAGAGGCCTGTGACCAGGTTGGGGGCAAGCCCAGGTCTAAGCAGGGAGGGGATGGGTGTCTCCTGGAGGAGAGGGGGGTTGCCCAGGTGGGTTATCTGGGGTGCAGAGGAGGCAGTGTTGCTCATTGTGTGGAAGTTCTGAAGTGAGGAAATGTTCCAGCCCATCACCTTCCACACTCAGTGTGCCTTCCCTTCCTTTGGGTTTCTGGGACACATCTGGCAGGGATGGGGCTCAGGTTCATGGGGGTTGCTGGGAGGAGTCCTGCTAGGATGTATGTGGGCCAAGTGCCTTAGAATAGCCCATGTCTGAGGCTGAGATGGAAACTTCAAGAGCTCTAAGGAAGAGGCCGGTGGGTGCCACTTCCCAAGCCGGCCTACTTTCCCTTGTACACATATCCCACCTGCATGTTTGGCCCACTCCAGAGTCTTGGGGGACTACATGGGCAGGAGCTGGGCCTCAATGGGGGATAAAAGATGGGGCTGTTCAGGGACCCTTCAGGAGTAGTCTCAGGGCATGGTCTTGTCTTGCCTTTTTTGCTTGGTGTCGATAGTATCAATTTTTCTAATAAGGGAGCAAAAATCTACAAAGACTTCTGGAAATACTTATTGGTATTTCATTAAGGTTGAGTAGCTGCAGGGGAAAGGGCATCTCTATGGTACCAAATCCTGCTATCTAAAGAACTTGCCAAATATCCATCCTTAGTTCCTTTTAGATACGGTTTTCCATCTGCGTTCAGAAAGTTACGTATTTTCCTCTCGTTGTATAAAGACTTAGCTTGTGCGCCCTGATTTTATTCTTGAAAAATCTACATACCTGTGGGTTATTGTAATGATATATTTTAAGATGCTATTTAAAAATGATTGCTGATTAAAAGAGATTGACTCTTGATAGCATGCTCATCTGGGAAATGGAGTGCTCATCAACTCTAAGAATTTTTTCTGCACACCACTCAGACCTTTCTACAATGGATAATCATACACTTGGCAACAATGGGGACTATTGCTTTTATTTCTAAATGTTATGTCTTGTTTTTCTAGATTGCTTGTACTTGTAGAACAGTGTTTTGTGGAAACAGGTAGTGAATGTCGTTGTGTTCTTTTTTTGTTTTAAAGCAATGGTTTCAGCATCTATCCGAGTCACTAGGACACATACTCAAGGTGTCTGTGTGTGCCTAGATTGGTGTGTGTGTGTGTGTGTGTGTGTGTGTATGCAGGTGTGTGCACATATGTGTGTATAATTTACGAGGAGAAGAAAGTGCTTTTCTATTCCCCATTTGCTGCGAGATGTTTGAATGTGAATGGATGCTGAATTCTATTAAGTGCTTCTTTCGGCATCTATTATAATTATCAGATAATTCCCCCCCTTAATCTCTCATGGAGATAAATGACATTAATTGATTTTCTAATATTATACTCAACTTGCAGTCCTGGGATAAATCTATCTGGTATAATCAACTGTCTTTTTGCTACGTTGCTTGATGAAATTTGCTCTTATTTTGTTTGAGATTTGCATGGAGAGCTGAGCCAGAGAGGCTTGTCCTTCTCTTTTACTGTCTATATTTTAGGACCAAAGATGTGCTAATCCCTCATGACGAGATGAGGCGTGTTTGCTTTGTTGCTGCTTCTTCTGTTCTCTGGAAGAGTTTATGTGGCTCAGAGAAGGTCTCGCTGGAACTGGAGAAATAGGATAGTGGGGAGAGCACTGGCCTTGCAGGCTGACCTGGGATCCATCCCCGGCATCTCATAGGGCCTTGTGAGTCTTGCGAGGAGTGATTCCTCAGTGCAGAGCCAGGAATCAGTCCTGAGTGCCACCTTGGTGAAGCTCCTCCCCCCAATCTGGGTGATCTGCTTCTAGAATTCAGTGTTTCCTTTTGGAAAGAAAGTGTTAGATGGGTTGTTTTTTGTTCCCAATTTATTTTTCTGAGACCATTGGAAAGTTACCATTTCCTAACCCCTCATTGTGTGTCCATTTACTCTCAATTTATAAATTGCCATCATCACCAGGATCACATTTATCTGTTTACATGCTTTACAGACTCTTCAGCTGGCTTTTATTTTCATTGTTATGCTTGTTTGCATCTTATTCTTTTCCTCTATATGCACTGAAAGTCATTCATTTCCCCCCAAACATCGTGTGGTTGGTTATCAGCGATGTGTCGTTATATTATTATCCTTTTCCAGCATTTTTAACCTGCTCTAGGATTCATTTCTGACCTTTGAATGGGGCTGTCCTTCCTTTCATGTTTTCAAATCCATGGAGCTTTAATGGTGATTTACTGAGCAGTAGTTTCAGTTATCTTTATTATGAGTGTAGGATTTATCTGTGTCTGGTCCATTCTTTGGTAATTGTTGGTTCTATCTTTATGGCTGGGTATATAATTTGTTAAGTATCTCATGTGTGAATGAAATCAATATGTTTGCTTTAACTATTGGGTATATTGTTCTCTCTCTGCCCCAGATAGCTTTGTCTTTAAATTTTCTGTAATTTTAGGAACTTCCTTTTAGAACTTAAACTGCTCCACCTCTCAGTGGCCGGGAGGGGTGGTTAGGGGTCAGTCATCCTGAGGGACCTCCAAGCTATGTAGTATGAGCCGATTGGGGTTTAGGACTCTGATATCTCCCCATCCCTGCCACGGACCCAAAGTTCCCAGTTGCATGTATTTGAGCAGCTTCGCTTTCCAGTCTGACTTTTCTCCTTCCCATAAACAAGGCACAGGCTCTGCAAAGCTTTGCTATCCTGAGGACCGAGTTAACCCTCAGCCCTGCACTGACCTGTCGCCTCTTTCCTTCCTCAGCCCTAGTGGCCAGAATGCCCAGCACATGCCCCATGGTACTCAAGAAGAGCTGGCTCAGTGGGTGTTCCCCAGTCTCTCATTGGGCTGCAGGGGTTGCCCAGTGAGCAGGGTGTGAACTAGCAAGAGGGCCATGGGCTGCAAGGCTAGGGATTGCCCAGGTGTACTGATGGGCATAGGGTGGTGGTGGTGCTTCCCATGCCAAAGCAGATGACCCTACATCTCGCCTCATCCCCTCCTGCCATCAGGGACTGTTTGGTACGTGAGAGTCCAGCCATGGAGGGTCCAGACCTCTCCACATGGAGGCTGTGTCTAGAGCCAGCCTGCTCTGTGCCCTAGAGAAGGTCCCACCTACCTGTGCCCCTGAGAAGGCCCACCCACCCACTGCCCTTAGAGACAGGCCACCAATACACCCCAGCACAAGGCCCCACCTACAACATCCAGCCCAGCACACAGGTCTCCCATGCTCTGACCCTTGGGCGGCCCAGCTGAGTGGCATGAAAAATGGCTCCATTTGGCGCTTCTTTTGTGCGTTCGGATCCTGGCAGGACATTGAGCGCTTTATTAATAAGAACATCCGATGGTTTATTGGACACACGGTGCCCAATTACAGGACCTGACAGTCCAAGGTACATATTAATGACTTATTGGAGCAAACCTGGCTGGTAATTGATCACTAATGAGGCAGCCTCTGCACGAATGGAGGCAAAATAGGATTTTTGAAACTCTTTATTTATTTTTTTTTTCCCACCAGCGTCGCCTGAAAAGCCCAGTGCTAAATGGGCGATAAATATTTCCTGGCAAATGCCCATTGGATGAATCTGTTCAAGGGGTTATGGAAAGTTCTTGTTTTGTGGATGGCACTCTGGAGGTGTGGGGCACCCCTCCGGTCTCTGCTTCCTCTTTCTGCTGGACAGTGGGGTTGGCCCCAGGCACAGACTTTTTTTTTTTTTTTTTTTTGCCAAGCCTAAGTTATTGATGAGCCTTCTATTGGGCTCGTGAGAGAAAAGCAAAGCCGGTGCCTGTTTATCAAATGTCACAAGAAAGGAACCCTTGCACGGCTCTCAGAAGTGAGGAGGAAGAAACGTTTTCCTCCCTTCTGTACCCCGAGTTCCATTAGTGAGCTCTCCTCTGAAGAGACGGCTGTGTCTCCCCATGAAAATACACTGGGGCCCATTTTGCAAAATTCGACATTCCCATTCACCCTCTTTCTATTAATGAATTTCACCTAATAGAATCTGAGGCCACAAATGACAAGGGTTCATCCTGAATTGGAGCTTTGTGTCCCCATGAAGGCATTTTCTCCGGAGCACTTAGCAAAATGGCATCTATGAGATAGCTGGTGCAGCGTGAATTTAATTTGCTCCATCAGCCTCATTGTCATGCTACTTAACCTTAAAAAAAGTAATTTTCTTCCAGACTTCATGATTCCTTTAACAGTTCCTCTCACTGGATGGGTTTAATAAACTGCTAGAAGGGGACAGACTTTCCTGCAGCGTTCCCCCCTAGGGAAGGGATCGGCGGGCAGGAAGGTGGAGAAAGGAAGGGGACATCAGAGAGGAAAGAGTGAGGAGAGGGGAAGAAGGAGGAAGTGATGAGGAGGAGGACAGAGGATTGGGGGGTAGAAGAGGCCTCAGACCCAAGTACAGGCTCTCCCCACTTCCTGGATACACCCACCTAAACTCCATGCCCCGCTTCTGGGGTCCAGAGCACAAGGGATGGTGAGATGAGCGTGTAGGGGAGAGGTGAGGAGGGTAGAGAACAGCTGGTGTTCCGACACTCATGCCCCCCGGAGGTGGTGAATGGGACCTTTGTGGACACGTGTCCCTGAAAGAAGAGGGTTCTGGATGACAAGGGACATGGCCTAGCAGTCCTGGGATGTCATTGATCATACTCAGAATGGCCCAGAAGGGACCTCATGGCTGTGGCCTGCAGCGCAGAGTGGCTGAGTATTCGCGTGGGGATTTCTTGACTTGTTCTTCCAACTCTGTACTAGAGATGCTTGGAGACCCTTTCTGTGTTTGGTTCCTGTCCTGTGTGGTCTTGAGTTTTCAGTGTATTTGTGTTAGCAAGGTAAGCACAGGGGACTCAGAGGCTTTGCCAGTGGGTGGAACATGGAGAGCAGTGGGCAGAGCTTGGGAATCAGTGGGTGGGGCCTGGATCCAGTGGGTGGAGTTTGAGAGTCAGTAGGCAGAGCTTTGGAACCAGTGGGTAGAGC
Source organism: Suncus etruscus (assembly GCF_024139225.1). Lineage (NCBI taxonomy): Eukaryota > Metazoa > Chordata > Mammalia > Eulipotyphla > Soricidae > Suncus > Suncus etruscus. The sequence goes on along the minus strand of NC_064858.1, from coordinate 9,475,355 downwards.
CTGGGGCCAGGGGGATGGAATCTGGGAGTCAATGAGGTATAGCCAGGAGTTGGAGTCGGAGATAGTTGTGGGGGGGCCTGAGAAGTAATGGGTGGAGCCTAGAAGGCAATGGGTGGAGCCTGAGAGCCAATGGGCAGAGCCTGGAGCCAGTGGGTGTGGTCTGGGTGTCAGTGGGCAGAGCCTGGCAGCCACTGGGCAGAGCCCTGGGAGCCAGAAGGCCCCAGCTGCAGCGGATGCCAGCCAAAAGGAACTGGGGGCTGGGAGAAGACTAACAGATCAGAGCACAGTCTTCACATCCTGGAACCCCAGGTTCGATTCCTGGCACCAACTGGTGCCCTGAGCACAGCTAGGAGCAGCCCTAGTGTTCCAAGCGGGGAGTAGCACTTGAGCACAGCCAGGTACGGCTCCAACTCCTCAAAAAGAAACCTGGGGAGCCAGAGAAGCATTTGGCCAAAAGGATTCAGATGGATTCTCAGCGCTGGCTGCTCGTGCCAACAGCAGCTCCAGGCGGACAGTTCTGAGCTTGTTTCACAGCAGAGCTGCAGAGCGAGAATCAGCGTCTGGCAGCAGGTTGTTGGAAGAGACGGGCGGCTGCCAGGAGCGAGTCAGGCAGGCCTGGGAGAACCTTCTTTGGGAAATGAGATTGGCCCAGTGAGGACAGGAACTCACCTCCCTGTCCGTTCTCGGGCCTGACAGCTGAGGTCATCAGACTAGGCAATCTGGACAGGCCTGTGGCCCGGTCAGCTCCGGACAGGTTCCATTTCCTAATGAATGAGAAGCAGGGACTTGGTAGCTTGTTCAGGATCTTGCATGGAGGAAGGAAGGGAAGGAGGGAGGTCGAGAGAGAGAGAGAGAGAGAGAGAGAGAGAGAGAGAGAGAGAGAGAGAGAGAGAGAGAGAGAGAGAGAGAGAGAGAGAGAGAGAGAGAGAGAGAGAGAGAGAGAGAGAGAGAAGAGGTTCTCATTCAGGGAGTGTCGCCAGTGACAGCGGCACATGGTTTTATGGTACACACATTTGAAGGGTGCATTTGGCGAGTACAGGAGAGACGCAAGTAGCAGGGACAACTACTTGGAAACATGTCACCTGGGCTGGAGCCACTGGGCAGAGCAGAGACTCGGGAGAGACTCAGCCAGAAGGGGTCAGCCAGGATCCGGGGCCCAGAAAGGGAGCAGGGTAGTATGCACAGTGTGCAGGGCCGCAAGCCAGGGACCTCTTGTGTCAACTACTTCACACCCGTTCATCCTAACCTAACTGGACAGACCACAGACCTAGCAAGAGTAGCTTCTGGCATGTGATAGGTGGTCTATATATGTGCCTGGTTGTGTGTCACCATGTATGCATGCATATGGTCTAAATATACATGGTATGTATGAACGTGACTGTGTGTGTGTGCGTGTGTAGTATGTGTGACCTGTATGCATGGCTGGAGCATGAGTTTGGTCTGTGTGCATTTATATGGTGTTGCATTAAATAATTAACGATGGATCTGGATGGTGATGGATGGAGGGATTTTTCTCTGCCATCCCAGGCCACGTGGCTCCGAAACCCCCATCCAGCTGGCGGGTCCCAGGTTTAGGTGAACGGCGGAATCAGACTCATCCAGAGACAGGCATCAGGAAGCATCAACTTTATTCATGCCCTATTCACCACATGTGTGTGGCCTATATCATAACCTTTCAAGCACAGCCATTCTTAGCTAGCCCTGCATCTTAACTCCTTTCAGCCATCTTCCCTTTGACCTCCATGCTGGCCAAAGACCAAAAGGGCAGAGCCCTAATCCCCTGGGTCAAAGGCCTTATATAACCTTTCAAGACCACTCTCCGGAATGGGAGGGTCTCAGATAGGTACACCTAAATCCAGGGTGGAGTTACAATATGGTATGTGTGTTTGTGTGTGGTCTGTACATATCCAATGTGTATTTGTGTGTGCTCTGTATGCATGGCTGGCGTATATGGTTATATATGTGTGGTGCTGTGTGTGGTATATATATTTGTGTGTAGGCTTATGGATAGCTGATGTATGGGTGTGTTATGTGTGTGGGTTTCTTCATGTCTAGGCTGTCTCCACCCTCCAAAGATAATGTGTGTGATGATCCCAGGCGGAGCAGGTGTGGTACTGCAACTCTCCCTGCAGTTAGGGGTAGTGTCCTGTCTGGGACTGGGGTGCCGGTAGAGTGGTCTCACTTTGGCCCTGAACTGTTACCATGGTTTCTGCCCACCTGCCCTCACGAGTCAGAACAAGAGAGTTTGGTTCCTTTGATTTTGGGACCATTTCATCGATGCTCTGGGCTTCCTCCTGGCTCAGCACTCAGCATCTCTGTTGATAGGCTTGATGCGGGTCCTATGGGGTACAGTTGTGGGGACCCAACTTGAATCAACTGGGGGTTGCCTGCTTTTCTCCCTACCCTCTCCCCACTTGGTGAAGCCACCCCAGATGTTCCCTTTCAGTGACTCTTTTCTCTGTTCCCTTTCTCACTCAGCCCTGTGACTCTCCAGTCTCCGTTTTCAGAGCCTTCCCATTTGTCTGGAGAGTGATGAATCCTTTTCTTCCTTTTTTTCTGTTTCTTTCTTTTTTATGTTTTGTGACAGAACATTTCTGGAGGTAAAGGAGTGATAAATATCAAATCAAGTGGAGACCAGAAATTTAATTTTCCCTATCAAGGCCCATCTGTGCTTCATTTTATCCTGACCAAAATTGACATTTTATCCATGTGATAATGGAGCCTCTGATTACAGTGCCTTTTCATAATTTAAAAAAAAAAGGAGAAAAAAAAAAAAGGAAAGGAGAGAAATAAAATGTCTTTTCCTCTCCAAAAAGCTGGAATCAGAGCCAGAAGTGGCCCTGTGCGTAGGTGGAGACATTTTCTAGGTCTCTGGGTCCCTCTTGCCGCCCTTTGTTCCCCTTCCTGGCTCAGGGGCTCCTTTGGGGAGCTTGGCAGGGCTGGGAACCCAAGGCCCTTCTTCCTGTTGGTCCAATGCCCTCAAGCCTCAAGCATGGGCTGAGGCTGAATCAGTGTGCCAGGCCCCGAGGTCCATCCCGTGGGGAGGCCACGAGGAAGCTGTTTTTAGTGGCATGGTTTGGACGAAGAGTCTATAGCCCAGTGCAGTTTAGAGACAGCTTCCCTGAAGGAAAAACCGCCAATGGCTCTTTCATCCTAGGAGCCTAGGACCCGACTGGGATCCTGAGTGACAGCATGAAATGATGTGGGAGGTCACAAGATAGAAGGAAGGCTAAAAGCCCAGTGAGTGAGGTGTGGCCACCAGGCGTCTCATACATAAGCCAATGGCCTCACTCAGAAGAGTGATGGGGATCAGTTTTGGGTTTTTTTATTTTTGGCTTTGGGGTCACACAGTACTCAGGGGTTACTCTTGGCTCCAGGCTCAGTAATCACTCCTGGCAGGCTCAGGGGACCATATGGGATGCCAGAAATCGAACCCAGGTCTGTCCTGGGTCAGCCTCATGTCTGACAAATGCCCTACTGCTGTACTATTATTCTGGCTCCTATCAGTTCTCCATGTAGGAGAAGGAACATGCCCAGGAAGCAGAAGAGAAGGATCAGGGGAAAGGGAGTGTCCTTGAAGGGACACAGCGAGATTCAGGGGATGTGCTGAGGGGCCCCGATGGATGTCTTGTGACCTCTGGAAGACAATGGGGGGTGGAGGAGAAAGCCATGTAGGGAAGAAAGTTGCATAGAACAGGCAGGAGAAAAGGGAGAGAGGTGGGTCTTTGCAAAGAACACCTTGAATATTGAACAGGGGTCACAGGACAGTCGTGCTGAGGAAGGGCCCAACAGAAACCCCAGAATAAAAAAGAAAGTTTATTTTTGTTTTTGGGTCACACCCGACCATGCTCAGGGGTTACTCCTGGCTCTGCACTCAGAAATCGCTCTTGGCAGGCTCTGAGGACCATAATGGATGCCAGGATTTGAACCAGGTTCCCTCCTGTGTTGGCCACATGCAAGGCAAACACCTTACCGCTGTGTTATAACTCCAGCCCTCCTGCCCCCAAAAAGAAAGTTTTAAAAGATACTATCCAAGGCAGGGAAGAGAGGTGATTTTGAAAGTGATGATTAAAACGACAAGTGTCAGCCAGCAGAAAGATGCCACATTTCCAAAGGGGAAGGAAGCCAAGAGGAAGCGACCATCAAGAAGATGAAAAGAATTCACCAGTGGAGACATCAGTGGACACACTGAAGTCAGAACAGAGGCGGGTGACTGAGAGAGAATGGTCAAACAGGCGACAGATGCACAGGACAGCTGAGCTAGGATTGGTGACAAAAAGGGATCGATAGTTTCCTGCGGCCAAAAGGAACCCTCACCGCTCCAGTCAGAGGGAGGCAGCATTTATAGTTGCTTCCAATATGCCATCGTTCCAGTCATATTTAGCGTGTGTGTGGGGGCACTCTGTAAATAATTTAACTTTTGTTCTGAAGATTTATGAGATAAAGATAGCCACTAAGAACACTGACGTTAAAAAATCTATACTTTTGAAAGCAGCATGAGGAGAATGCAGAATCTATCGAGCGCTATCAACCCGAGCTCTGTCCAGAGGGAGATAAGGGGGACAGTGAGGAGAACCCCCACCAGCAAACAGAAAAGAAGGCGGCTGAAAGGAGAGTCCAGACATCTCGGGGACATCAATAAGTGATTGGATTAAAGCAGCTATTTTTGCCTGTGCCATCCGATGGGTACGAGTGAATGTGATTTCCCTTCTGCTAACAAGAGGCACGCTAAGATGGCCCTTGAGAAGTTCTGCACATGTAAACGCAAAGCAAACTTGGATAATCATAATGGATCACCTGACAGCGAGTTTTAGGACAGCCTATTAGTCAGGGATAAAGAAGGCTCCCGGATAAAAATATAACCAAGAGGTGCAAGTACGAAAATTGCTGGAATGGCATGAGACTTGGGGCCCCCATTAGAGTAGCCCCCCTCCCCCAAAGAAAGAACCAAGGTTAGAAAGGGCCGGGTGAGCAGAAAGAATGAATAGTAAAGTGTTGGTCTGGTCCCTGGGATGGGTTTCCCATCTCTCCATTCTGGGTCCCCAACATCAGTTGTCCTGAGGTTTTGGGTTTTTATTTATTTTTCTGGAGGGGCACCCCAACTGGTACTTAGGGGTTACTCCTGACTCTGCTCAGAAATTATTCCTGGCCAGCTCAGGGGACCCTATGGGATGTTGAGATCAAACATGGGTCGACTGCATACAAGGCAAATGGCCGCCTCTCTGTACTATCTCTCTGGCCCCGATCCTGAGTTTTTAGAACCAGGCCCAAAGGTTCTAGAGAGGAGCGAGTTTACACAAATGACCCTTCCCAGGAATGTCCTGGCCCAGAGGACCCAGAGGCTGGGTCCTAACTCTGTCCATCTGGCAGGGGAGGCCACATTCACCCTGTCCAGGGTCATTGGGAACCTCTGCCCTGTTTTTCTCATTGTCCCTGGAAGGAGTGGATGCCCCATCATGGTTGGGTTCCAGCCCAGTGGCAGGGGGCTCTGGGCCTCCCAGCCATGCATGGTGGCAGTGTGTGTGTGTGTGTGTGTGTGTGTGTGTGTGTTCTAATTGGGCACTAGTGGCATTAATGTTGAGTCTGAGTCTCCCGCTGCACATACGTTTCTCTAGGGCGAGCTAGGAAACAACAGTCTGTTTTATGGAGCCCATGGGGTTGCCATCCATGCCAGCTCCACACACAGAGCTGCCATCCCCGCCATCTTGGGATTGTGTGTGTGGGGTCTGTCTCTGGGGTAACCATAATGGAGGGAAATGCAGTGGCAAGAATATTGGGGTGCAGGCTGAGTTCCTGTAGTTGCCGAAGTAGGGAAACTTCAGTTCCATGATGCAGGAAATCAGGGCATGTGTCTGGGCCTCATGCCCAGGAAGGCAGGTATCAGCCACTCTAGCTCTTCTGGGCCTGAGATTGTCCTAGGACAGGACTTCCACTGCTGAGGCTGCGACAGGGTGTCTGGGCTTCCCTTCACTGGCCATATGGGACCCGCTTTCACTGCCCAGGACAAAATGAATCTAGCAGGGGAGATCTTCCACCCTGCAGGACCCTTGTCAGGCCGCACCGGGGCTGCCGTAGACCATAGTGCCCTAGTGCTCCACTGCATTGAGATACACAGGCATAGGACTTGGGGTGACTGGCCTGGTAGCAGGGTGCTGCTCTCAACCTCACGTCCCTTCTGTGGGCATCATTGCAGGGACATCGGTGCAGCCAACACTGCGCACAGCCCTGCTCAGAGCTGAAAGGCCCTTGGGACCTATTTTATACATCGAAGAGGGAAAAATAGCTAAATCTATATCTATCTATGCAAGTGCCTGCCCCTCTGATGAATTATTCAAAGCCAAACGGTCAATTATGGGGAGAAACACCCGTTGTGTGGCCAGTGGCAGCTGCGGGAGCTGGTTCAGGGCTTTCTGGTGGACCGTTTACTCCTCCTGCTGAAAGGCTCATAAGTTTGACACGCCAGTAGGCTGTGGGGTAGTCTTCAATCACTGAGCAGAGGAGAGGAGAGGAGAGGAGAAGAGAGGCAAAGAAGGAAGAGGAGGGGAGGAGGGAAGGGGAGAGGAGAAGGGAAAGGAAGGGGAGGGGAGGAGAGGGGAGGAGAGGGGCGGAGAGGTGGGGAGAAGAAAGGACGGAGAAGAGGGGTGAGGGGAGATGAGAGGAGAGCCCAGCTAGGAATGGGGACATGCCTAATGTTAGGGAAGAAATACTGCTTCCTTCACCCCTCGAGGTTGCCAGTAACCCCATGGGTACAATTCCGGCCCCTCTGCACTGTGTGTGTGTGGGGGGGGGCAGTACCCCTCAAACGTTCCTTTGTGGTGTTTCGTGTCTTCTCAAAGACACCAGGTTCCTAGAGCATGAGTGTCCGTGTCTGGGGCCATTCCCTGGGGACAGAGCAGGGGTTCGCCAGCTCTCACAGGGATGGAGGCTTTTTGTGGGATCCCACCCTTGGAGATACAGCTGCTCCCAGAGCCCAGGACTGGCCCTGGAAGGTTCCCAAGAGTTCAGCTTAGGGAGCCGAAGAGATAGCATGGAGGTAGGGCATTTGCCTTGCATGCAGAAGGACAGTGATTTGAATCTCTGTATCCCATATGGTCCCCTGAGCCTGCCAGGAGCGATTTCTGAGCATAGAGCCAGGAGTAAACCCTGAGTGCTGCAGGGTGTAACCCCCACCCCATCCCCCCAAAAAAAAATTCAGCTTGGCAGGAGAGGCCATGGGGGAATAAGGCCAACAACTCAGTCTGGACATGGCCTCACCTGTCTCTTCCAGGACAGAAGCCCTACCAGGTGTTGACAGCGCGCGTGCATCCAGGTGAGAGCAATGGCAGCTGGGTGATGAAGGGCGCCTTGGAGTTCCTACTCAGCAGAGACCCCGTGGCCAGCCTCCTCAGGGAGCACTTCATCTTCAAGGTCATCCCTATGCTCAACCCGGATGGAGTTGTCAACGGCAAGTACGTGGGTCCCTGCGTTTGTCACCGTAGCACACAGAGCACTGAGTCATGCTGACTTAGTACCACCAGGACACAGTACCACAAGGTAATACCTAGTACCAACCACCAGACTGTTCTGGTCCTACAGAGTCATGCTACCTTAATACCAACCAAATACAGTTCCATGGGGTGGTAATACCCTAGAACCAGCCACCAGATTGTCCTGGTGCCACTGACACCTGAGTCCTGCTACTTAGTAGACCCATCAGGACACAGTACCATGGGGTAGGTAGCATAATTTGCTAATTAGAGTTTTGATTTCTTATCTCCCTCTGGTGGGATCCCCTGGGCCAGGGAACTAACTCCCAGATCTGCTTTCACACTCAAAGATTCCAGAAAGGGATCCCTGAGAGGAATGTTTTCACCCTACAGATTAAAAGATTTATTTATGGGACATTAAAGGGACACATTTAACTTTCTTTTTTGTTTGTTTGTTTGTTTGTTTGTTTGTTTTTGTTTTTGTTTTTTGGGTCACACCCAGCAGCGCTCAGGAGTTACTTCTGGCTCTATGCTCAGAAATCGCTCCTGGAGGCTCGGGGGACCACATGGGATGCCGGGATCTGAACCACCATCCTTCTACATGCAAGGCAAACACCCTACCTCCATGCTATTTCTCCGGCCCCCACATTTAACTTTCTTTCCAAGTCTGAGGGTGGGTTGCCTGCTGCCCACTTCCTATGCCAGTGGAGTTCGAGGTGGGTCCTGGTGTGTTTGTGGTACTCCGTTTTCTGAGAAGGGGAGATAGCTGCCCAGGAAACACCAATCCCCCTTGCAGACCTGCACTACATTCCCAAAGGGTGGGCTGAGACAGCTTTCGGGACCCGATCCTAGGGCCCATGTGACTCCCCAACAGCTGTTCCTATTCATTTCCTTGAGTTCGGATGAGGACCATGTATGCGTGTGTGTGTGTGTGTGTGTGTGTGTGTGTGTGTGTGTGTGTGTGTATGGGGGGAATAAGAGGAAGTGAGAAAGAGGAAGGGAGGAGAGGGAAGAAGGAAAAAGGAGGAAGAAGAAGGGGAGGAAGGAGGAAAAGGACAAGAGGAGGAGAAAGGGGAGAAAGAGGAAGGGGTGGAGGAAAGATGAGGAAGGAGGGAGGAAGGAAGGAAGGAAGGAAGGAAGGGAGGGAGGGAGGAAGGAGGGAGGGAGGGAGGAAGGGGGAGGGAGGAAGAAAGGAAGGAAAGAAGGAGAAGAGGAGGAAGGAGGAAGGGGTGTTGTGTGTGTGTGTGTGTGTGTGTGTGTGTGTGTGTGCCCTGCTGAGTCATTTGCACATACTCCTGTAGCCTGGTGCTGGGGCAGAAAGTTCTAGAAGCCTGTCAGAGAAGGAGTTGGGGATAACTTGCCTTCTCTACTTGCCGTCCCCAGACACAGCAGTTCCGAGTAAATATTACTATTTATTATTTCTCAATTTGGGGTTATTAATTATACCCGCGTAAACCTAATTTATGCGGCTGTAAACCGTGCGAATGCTAATGCCCTGCGTCTGCCAACTGCGCCCCTCCCTCACTTCCCAGCAGCGTTAAATTCAAAACGATCCAGCCGCACAGACTCATTGATCACGCGGGCAGACGGGGAGGGCACTGTGTGGTGAATTCTCCTGGCCCTCCATCTGTGGGAGCTCCAGGGAAGAAAGGGGGTGCGCATGGGCAAAGTGGGCCTCAGTTTCCCCCTTCCTCACCTCAGCTTCCAGTATAGGTTGGGAAATCCCAAGTCGCAGGTAAAGGACGGGACGCTGCCTCCTGCCCCTTCCACCTGTGGCATTGTGGGTGCAGGAAGGAGGGCCCGGTTGTCCTCAGGCCTCTGGGGCCTTCTCTGTGCTTGGCTAAGGCCAATCAGGCAGACCATAGCCAGGTGGCGCTTCAGTGAGGGGGGGATATGGTTCCTTTGGGCTCCCTCACCCCTTCCTCCTTCCTCCTTCCTCCTTCTTCCTCCTCTCCTTCCTCCTTCTTCCTCCTCTCCTCTCCTCTCCTTCCTTCCTTCCTTCCTTCCTTCCTTCCTTCCTTCCTTCCTTCCTTCCTTCCTTCCTTCCTTCCTTCCTTCCTTCCTTCCTTCCTTCCTTCCTTCCTTCCTTCCTTCCTTCCTTCCTCCCTCCTCATCTTTCCTCCACCCCTTCCTCTTTCTCCCCTTTCTCCTCCTCTCGTCCTTTTTCTCCTTCCTCCCCTTCCTCTTCTTCCTCCTTTTTCCTTCTTCCCTCTCCTCCCTTCCTCTTTCTCACTTCCTCTTCCTCCTCTTCCCTTCTTCCTTCCCCTCTTCTCTTCTTCTCCTCCCTCCCTTTGTATTTTCCTTCCTCCTCCCTCCCTTCACTGGACTGAGCAGAACAAAACTGGCCTGGACTGGGCTGACCTGGCCTGGGTTGGCCTGGGCTAGGCTGAGCTAGATTGGGGTCGACTGGGCCCTGAGAGTGATCATGGTCCCAGACAGACCTTCTGTGGGTAGGAGGATCTGTGGGGTTCGGAATGGACACTTGCCAGACCCAGGTGGCTGTTCCTGGCTCCGTTGGTGCCAGCAGCAGGGGGCGCTGTGGCCCAGTGATGTCCCAAATTAGTCAGCTCCATCCAGACAGATAGGCACTGGTTGGGGAAATGCTTCAACCCACTTTATTGCCCTAAGCAGGTGGTGATCAATGCTGCTTAACTTTCCTTGCACACAGTCGCTCCCTTAGACCTGGTTGGAAACTCAAGACAGAGCAGCCATGCCCAGAGGACTGGGCAAGGTAGAAAGGAAAAAGGGGGGAGATTATGTGAGGGGATTCATGGTACCCCATGGTGAATGAGCTGGGCGGGGTCTGGCAGAGGAAGCAGAGGAGAGTGTGGGAGACTGCGAAGCAAATCAGCAACAAAAAAGAGTCGTGCTTTCGTGGGGTGCAAAGGGTCCCCACTGCTGAGGGATGAGTCTCTGGGCCTGGGCAGGCCTGGCTCTCTGCTAGTGGGGCCTGGACAAGGGAACATATTCTCTCGTTTCTGTCTCCTCTGTAAAAAGTGCTGCGTGTGTTTCTACGAAGTGACAGGCCTGGTGCTGAGTGTGGTTGGGAGTGGGGGGTTCCCCAAAGGCAGGATGAGGCTGTGAGGGCTGTCCCTGTGTGGGAGCTGGGGGGGCCCTGCTGTCCCCCCAGTTAATGTGTGTTGACAGCCCAGTCTCTGCGCCAACTCCTACAAAGGAGACAGAGTGACGCCGTGCAGGGGAGAAGGTGCCGGAGTGAAGGATTTTTCATGAAGCAGCCAAGAAGAACCCTGGGGTGTTGAGTCTGAGTTTGAGGAGATAATTACTGGGGAGACACACACAAAATCATCCCCCAAGTCTGGACGACTCATTCTGTGAGATGCCGCAGCTCCCCTGAAGCAGAGTAAACACGGGGCGGCTTGGACGAGTGGGTCCTTTTCTGTCTTGTTCGCTCCAAATTCCTCTGACTAGTTGGTTCTGTTCTGTCCTCGTAAGATGCCTTGTCCAGGGATTGTCCTGGGGAGTTTTCTGAAACACGGATTCCAGAGTAAGTCTCTGATCATGATGCTCCCTGCGAGGGTTTTCCAGCCTGCCTGGGCAGACGCCAGTCTCTTGGCTTCCCTTGAGTGGTATTGGAACACGTTGGTTGGAAACTCAGCCTCAGTTTCCCCCCCACTGGCCACTGCTTTTGGTTTCTCCCAACCACTTCTCTCTCACACACTTCGCTCTGAGATGAATGGGGTAAGTCTTTGCAAAAAGCAACTTGCCCTAGTCCCATCTTCCCCCTGCTGCCGGACATGAGTGAAGGCTTCCAAGGGGCCAGCAGTGACCTTAGTGGCCAGCAGTGACCTCCTGCTCACTGTCTCCAGGGAAAGCAAGGGACCACCAAGCCATCAGTACCCACTCAGGGAACACTCAGATGTATGGTGACCGCATCCCCGAGAATTACCTCTGTCCCCAGCTTTCTGATGACAAGGCCCTTTCCCATGTTGTGAAGAGAGTGGAGTTATGAGAGTGTGTGTTTGGGAAGCTGTCTTTGATCTGATCACACTCTAATTGGAGAGAGCGCTAATGGTGGTACTGAAGTGAGAGGTCGGCTAGAACGAAACGGAAACTGCCCATTATCCCAACGCGGAGACGCTCATCTCAGCATTGTAACAGGGTAATAGGCTTCACTCCACCTTCCTTGTGAACAGGGGTGCCCCACGGATGTTTGAGGAGCAGATCCAGCTTTGTTCTGCCTGGCATTTCCTCCTGGGAGAAACATGCCTTCAAAAGATGGTGGCTGTGGAAAAACAGTGCCACGCTTTCCCCAAACCCTAAAGAACGCACTTAAGCTGCGAGCTATTCTTCCATGCACACAGGTATCCGTGTATGCTGGGGGTTTTGTTCTTAGAGTTCAGAGAAGGGTCCTGGGATACAGTCTGGTGTATGACAGAAAGGTGAAATGTTCTAGAACCGATGATAAGCATCTTATTGACCCTTTCTAAAGTTCCAGGGAGTGAATGTGTGTTGATGCTGGGTCATGGGGGCAGACATAGGGGGTGCATTTGTAGCTCTGTGTCTCAGGAGAAGAGCACAGACTTGGGGGGGGGTTAGCTGAGGCTGTGTGGGGTGCATCATGTCCCATGGTCTGATTCTTTGGTCTGTGGTCTGATGCTGTGGCCCATGGTCTGGTTCTATGGCCCGTGGTCCTGTGCTGTGGCTCGTGGTCTGGTCTCTGCCCTGTAAGCATTGGAGACTTCTCCTGGCTAGGACGCTCAGTATGGACTGAGTGTCTCTAATGGACCTCATGTTCTGGGTCCTCATGGTTCCCACAGGAGCCTATGCTGCAGGCTGGGGTCTTCCCCCAGCAGCAGGGTTGCTGGTGTTGAGGGCTGGAAGCAGGTGGCACTTCCCAGCCCCAATCACGGCCTATTGTCTGTGGCTGAGGGATACAGAGAGATTTGGGTGGATGCAATGGTTCAAGAAAATCTCCGAAGCCATTACAGAAAAGTTTCACTGGTTTTGGAAATATAAACATTGAGCAGTTAAAATAAACAAACTTCGCTGCCTCCCCCTGCAATTACTGCGACACAGATGCGGCTTAAATGAATCCGGCGGCCTAAATGCCGCCGACGTCTCCAAATGGAGCAGCCGCTATTTTAGCCCGCGGGAGCTGCCGTTCAGCTGCCCGAGCACGTGACTGAGCGACTGCGTCTGCTTGTTCCCTGCACAGCCTGAAGGTTAACGAGGACCTGCTGAACATCACCTGCTGAGGCCAATCCTTTCCCTCCTGCTCTGTCCTGAGGAGGGCCTGAGCTCCTGTCTGCATGGTTGGAGCTGTCAGGGCAGGGAGCACTTTCTTTCCCCCAAGCAAGAAGCAAGGCTGAGGAGCCAAGCACCTGCCACCTGAGCCAGGAACCTGCAACCTGGAGCTGAGAACCTGCAACGTGGAGCTGGGAACCTGTAACCTGGAGCTGGGGAACTGCAGCCTGGAGCCAGGAACTTGCAATGTGGATCTGAGAACCTGCAACTTGGAGCCGGGAACTTGCAAGCTAGAGCCAAGAACCTGCAACTTAGAGCCAGGAACCTGTAACATGAAGCTGGGAACCTGCAAGCAGAGCTAGAAAACTGTAGCATGGAGCCTAGAACCTGCAACAGGGAGCCAGGAACTTGTAACCTGGAGCTGGGAAACTGCAACATGGAGCCAGGAACCTTTAATATGGAGCAGGGAATCTGCATGTAGAGTCAGGAAACTGCAGCATGGAGCCTGGAACCTGCAATGTGTAGCCACGAACCTGTAACCTCAAGCTGGGAAACAACAGCCTAGAGTCAAGAACCTGCAACCTGGAGTCGGGAAACTGTAACCTGGAGTTGGGAACCTGGAACCTGGAGTCAAGAACCTGCAACGTGGAGTTGGCAAACTGCAGCCTGGAGCCAAGAACCTGTAATGTGGACCCGAGAACCTGCCACCTGGAGCTGAGAATCTTTTTTTTTTTTTTTTTTTTTGGGCCACACCCATTTGACGCTCAGGGGTTACTCCTGGCTATGTGCTCAGAAGTTGCTCCTAGCTTGGGGGACCATATGGGACACCGGGGGATCAAACCTCGGTCTGTCCAAGGCTAGCGCAGGCAAGGCAGGCACCTTACCTTTAGTGCCACCGCCCGGCCCCTGGAGCTGAGAATCTTAATAGGCTGGCATTGGTTGGGGGGCAGCCCATGGAAGTGATGGAGCCAGAGGCAGCCTGAACCACTGCCTTGTCATCTCTGAGTCCTCAGAGGTGGCCCCCGTGGTCTGTTGAGATGGGTCTGTTTCCACTAATCAAAAGCAGGGTGTATCAACCAAATGGGGCTTTCCTGCAGTCAGTATAGGGACAGGACTTTGCCTGAGTCTAAGGGTAATGCTGGGGCAGTGCCCAGACGGGTAGGGGTACCCCAGATCCCTACACACAGACCTTTAGGGGACATCTGAGCCTGACCCTGTCCATCTGGCTCCTGCTTCTCTCTCATCTCTATCTCTCTGTAGAGCTGCTCTGAAGAACTTCTCAACGCTTTGGTGAGTTCAACAGGTGATGGTGGTGGTGGTGGCAGTTGAGAAAAGTCCCAACCAAATTTCCCTATCGATTTCTGTCACCTTATTCTCACCACACACACCCCTGCCACCCCTGAAGCTCACTTCGAATCACCCTCCCTGTATGTGTCTATGTCTCCTGCTGTTGGGCAGCTCATAGTGACCTGCAGCTTAGGTGGGGTTACCAGGAATGCCATGGTGGAGCAGACCATGGCCCCAAGCCTGCTGTATACACAGTCTAGCCCCAGTTCCTTGTGATCAGTGGGGCCCATTGGTAACCTCTGTGGCTGCCTGGAGGGAGACTCAGATACAAAAAGGTGGGTGCAGGAAACCCATGAGTCTATTATGGATAAGCCTTGGGGCCACGGAGTCTGGAAGGATACAGGGATGGAGCAGGGGGCAGCTCAGTGAGGTACAAGTGAATGTGGCAGCGCCCCAGCACATCCTGCGTCTTTCCTGCATATCAGGGTGGTGAAGGGCCATCTGTCCGTCCATCTGTCTGTCCACACCCTACATACTCCTCCTTTTAAGGCCTTGATGTGGGACTTGGAATTGTCTCCTTGCCCGAATAGCAAATCCTGCTCCATCTCTCCAGTGGCCGCAAGACTTCAGTTTTACATCTCAAGTCTCCGTTTGGGGCCTCCCAGGGATTCTTTCTCTCTATCCAACCATCCTTCCTTCTCTGGGCAGAATCCCCACTTGGCGCTGCAGACTTACCCTCTGAGTCCCTTCATCTCCCAGTAGCACCCCTGGCTTCTCTCTCTCATCACCCAACTTCGATGGCTTGGCATGTGGGGGGTGGGGGAATAATTTTCTATTGGAAGGGAAAATGGGGCAGCTTCTAGTTTAAACAAACCATGAGGGTTCCTCCTCCCCCCCTCGGCCTTTGTTGGCCACTCTGTGGTCCTCATGGTCCCCCTGGGGAGGCAGAAACTTTGTTCTGTAACCCTCTTTTCCCATTTCATTTCCATGCTGTGAAGCACCATGGATAATGTACTTTTAGAATCTCTGCTGGTCTCTGCATGGAAAGTCGTCGACACCTGGTTAATCATCCGCACCCCGTAATTTCATGTGGGTAATGGAGGTCTTCATGTCTTGGGTGTTCTGGGCCTCACCCAGAAAGATGCACCCGTTTCTACATGGACCTTCTGGAGCCCATCACCCCTCCAGTGATGTCCGTGCAGTGGAGACTGTAATGGCGCAGTGGCACATGCCCTTCTCTCAGCCATGGAGAGACCTTATCTGTCTGTCCATCCGTCTTTCCATCTGTCCGTCCATCTGACAATAGCTTTGGTGGAGAAGACCTCCCATAAAAGATTCATCTTTTGTCCTCCACTTTATTTTGCATTTGGTTTGGTTGTTGGGCCCTGCTTGGCAGTGCTCATGACTTGCTCCTGTTCTGCACTCAAGTATCCCATACCTGGTGGGGTTTGGGGGAACCCTGTGGGGTGCTTGGGGATCTAACCTAGATGGGTCATACCCCCTTTCCCTATACATCTGAGATGGCCCTGGTGGTCCCCAGCTCTGAAATGCCCAGCCCAGTTGGCTGAGTCCTGTGAGCCTCCCCACCCCACTTCCCCACACACACCCCAAAGTCTCTTGATGAGTTTTTAGTCCCCCCTGCTTGCTTCCCAACAAGTGGGGCCCACCTGGCCGACTTGGAGAGCGGTGAGCTAATCCTGGCCTCCCGGCGCAGCCCCCAATTTGGTTTCCGGTCCTGTTGGCCCACAGCCTTGGCGGTGGCGTCTCAGCTAAACAACAGCTGGGAGCTGACAGTCCGCCCGCCAGCCAGCTGCAGCCTGAAAATGTCTCAGAACCAGGGAACCGCGTCATGGCCACTAATTGTAGGCAGGATCCTGCAGCTGGAGTGGCGGGGACGCAGGGTCCAGACTGCGGGGCAGAAGCACACAGGCCACCCCCCTCCCTGAGACTCGCTCATCCTCCCCCTGTCCCCAGCTAGGACCCTGCACAGACAGGGTGGCAAATTGGGCTCCTGCCTTTGTCCAGGAGCAGACCAGGCTCTACTCCCAACCCCAGCCCAGCTCCGACTGCTAAGTTTTGAACGAAGGGCCCCTCCTGCCTGTTTTCCTTCCTGTGTGCCCCCCAGACTCAAGCTCTGACCCCTCACATAGGAGATTTTCACCTCTGAGCCCCTCGCCATGGCCTGAGCCCGCTGGGCAGACCAAAGGGAGGGTCCAGAGGCCATCTGCATCCAGTGTGGGTTCTGACCCAGCCTCCAGCCCCGAGTGTCCTGACTGTCCTTGATCGCGACACAGACGCATCTCTCCACCCAACCTCATGATTTCTTATGGTTATTCTCAGATCAGTCAAGCACTTGGACTGTGTAGCTCCCATTTCTGGCCTGTTTCCCCGGCTTCTCTCTGATCAATCTCTTTTCAAGTCGAAAAACAATATTATTAGTCCTTGGAACCCTCTGCCTTTGTCTTACAGCCTGTTTCCCACCCAAGACTGTTATTGCTGACTCATCTGGTAACTCTTTCATTTCCAAACGTTTCCAGTCTTGCTCTGGCGGTGTAAGAAGAGTTTGTACTTGGGAGGTTATGACTTTTTTCTTTTCTTTTTTCTAGAATATGCCACATGTCTTTTTATATGCCACTAAGTTGTATATGTATTATGAGCATTAATCTATTTGGATGAATTTCTTTCACTAATTTTGACCTATTGGTTATAGTTATTTTTTCTCCCCCCCCTTTCTTTTAAAGTCCTTATCTTTACCTCTTTAGAATGATCATTCTTTTTTTGTTTGTTTTTGCCTTTTGGGCCATACCCGGTGGCTCTGTGCTCAGAAGTCGCTCCTGGGAGACTTAGGGGACTAAATGGGATGCCTGAGATCGAACCTAGATCTGTCCCCGGTCAGCTGCATGCAAGGCAAACACACTACCTCTGTGCTGTCACTTCAGCCCCTAGAATGATCATTTATTAAAAATTCCTTTCTTGTCCCCCTCACTAGTTTGGAAGCTGCCAAGTCATTTTCTTTATTTTTTTTCTATTTCTCTTTAATTACAAAATATTGACACGTGATTTGCATGCAAAAACCACCCAGAAGAAAAATGAATTTCTCACAAACTGAACATGGATGTCATTGGCAGACAATAAGTGAAACATTGAACGTGAATGACTTTTCATATCAGCTGCTGGAGTTGAGTTTCCTAGTAGGGTCCCTTCATTCTCTGCTGTCCCCAAAGGTGTCAGGGCCCCTGCGCATCTCCCCTAGTCTCATCCTATGACACCCATTTCATCATCAACTGGAAAGTCAGTCCTGCAATTTACTCTGCACCCCAAACTGTCTCCACATCTCCCTTCTTGCCCTCTTGCGAGCTGCTCAGCTCTCGCCAATGGTGATGGCGTTTTCCAGCAAATCCTGCGTTTTCACCTCCACAGTCTGTCATTATTTGCTCCCAACATCTTGGGGGTTTCCCACCATATAACTGGCATGGCCCCTGACGGAAGTGGGTTCTTTTCATGTCTTGGTTCAGGAACGTCTGTCTCCTCCCTCGCTGTCCCCTCAAACCAGTCCTCTAGGTCTGAGGATGCCAAACTTACATGAACTACTGCCCAGAGTATTTTTGTTTATTTTATTGTTTTATTTTAATTTTTATTTTTTTGGGTCACACCCGGTGACGCTTAGGGATTACTCCTGGCTCTGTGCTCAGAAATCGCTCCTGGCAAGCACTGGGAACCACATGGGATGCTGGGATTTGAACTACCATTCGTCCTGGATCGGCTGTGTGCAAAGCAAACGCCCTACCATTGTGCTATCTCTCCAGCCCCAGTTTTTTTTTTTTTTTTTTTTTTTAGGCCTCACCCTGAAGTGCTCAGGGCTGACTCTTGGCTCTGTGCTCAGGCATCACTCCCAGCATGCCTTTTGTTTGTTTGCTTGTTGGGTCACACCCAGCGGTGTTCAGGACTGAATCCCTGCTCTGCTCTCAGCTATCATTTCTGGCTGTGCTCAGGGGATTCTATGGGATGCCAAGACTTAAACTCAAGTCCGGTTCAACCAATTACACCCTCCCCACTGTGCTCTTGCTCCAGCTCCACTCTTGGCGTGTCTTGACGCATTTCCTTGGCAGAAAAGATCCTTCAGCATCCCCTGGATATGGACCTTCTTAAAACAAACCTACGCTGGGAAATGCAGGTCACTGTGGATCCTTTGAAAGAAAGTGGAGGAACTGTGGACTCATCCGAGAACCTGGGAGAGAGGGCTCGGGGCTGACCCAATCCAGGTGGACTTTCAGTCAATCCTGGCTTCCAGAAAGTTCTGTTGGCCTCCCAAGCAGATGCGGCCTCTGCACCCCGTCTCTGTCCTCATCTCCAGCTGCTTCCATTCGCTCCCAGGTTGAGTTTCTTGCCTGTTGTCACCTCCTCCCACGTTCTCCTCCGTGTCGAAAGATTTATAAATATTTAAAAAATCCTTTCCAGAGCTTTCAGAGAAGGGGTTTTCTCCCAGAGACATCGCGACTGAGCGCTGGAATACAATCTCCTACATTTAAACAAAAATCCTTCCCATTAAGATTTTTTTTAAACCGGCACTGGAAAATTCTATTAACGGGAGATAGAGTCCTTCATCTCATAATTAGAAATATCCCAGGGAGACATAGCACATTAACTTGTAATTATAAATGGCTGTTATGCTTTCCTCTTTATAATTGACCCCCGATTCCGAATTAATTGCTTCTTCATCCCTGCTCCGTCTCCTTCACGTAGTGGTGGGCCTTGCGTAGTAGGGCCTGGCAGCCGGCTCAGGGGCTGAGGGGCTCAGGGCAGATTTCAATTTGCTATTTAAGACACATTATTATTATTATTATTATTTTGCATTCGAGCATCTTCTGTCCCTCTTGGGTGTCTGATGTAAGGCCTTTGCCTCGGAAATGCTTCTTCGAGAAAAACGCAATTGTTTAGGATCGGAATTAGCACAAAAATATTCGGCTCTGAGAAGAGCCTCTCGGCCTGTTGGCAAAAATTTCCAGCCAGATGTTCTCTCTGCTCTCATGTTTTCTCCCCCATTGATTACGTGCCTTGATTGATTATTGGTTTTAGGAACTGGCATGATGAGGTGGTTTGAGGCTTCCGCTAATGAGAGAATAACAGGATTGCATTTATTCATCACAGAAGGGCTTTTTATCACCCGAACTTAAAAAAGAAAATCTGCATGTCTTCTCACAGTGCTGGAATGATGGCAGGGCTGTGTTTCAGTCTGTTTTTGTTTTCTTTCAAAGAGGATGGCACATGAATGGGGTTAATCATAAGGGTCTGGGGAAGAAGAAGGAGGAGGAGGAGGAGGAGGAGGAAGAAGAGGCGAAGTAGGAGGAGAGTAGGAGGAAAGGAAGAGGAGGAGAAAAGGAAGAGAAGAGAAGAAGAGGAGAAGCGAAGAAGAGGAGTAGGAGGAAGAGGAGAGGAGAATAAAAATGAAAATGTTCTTTCAGCATTATCTTCTGGGCACCCAGAAACACCGGCAGGGCCTGGGACTGAAGTGGACAGGCCCTGATGTAGCTGTCCACCCCCCACACCAGTGTCAGAGTACCCAAGACCCCTGACCCACATGAATAATGCTTTGGAGGCTCCAGGTTCCTCCTGGAAACTCTTGGTCAAAGGGACCAGTGGTTTAGCATAAGGACCTGGGGGTACAAAGCTGCTGGGATTCTGCTGTCAGTGGGGTCCGTGAGAGGGTTTCAGGGGTCTCTGCGGGTCTGGGGAATTGAACTGGGTTGTTACAATGCCCTGCCTATGCTATTCATGTCTCAGGTCTCCTGTAATATCTTTCCTGCCTTGTTTCTCTCTCTCTCTCTCTCTCTCTCTCTCTCTCTCTCTCTCTCTCTCTCTCTCTCTCTCTCTCTCTCTCTCTCTCTCTCTCACACACACACATTCTCTCTCCCTCCCTCCTCCTCCCACCAGACACTGTTGTTACTAGAGGGGTTTCCTGCACATCACTTTACCTCCTCTCAGCACCCAGTTCCTGTCCAGAGTAATCCCTCCCAACTCTTCTGTCACAGTGCTTTCTTCTTTCTCCTCAATCCATCCCTCGTCCTTTGCGACAAGCTTCCCACCATGTACTCGCTGGAGGGTTTTGCCAACTGCCTTATTTCCTGGATATGGACTTTACCAGGGTTGCTTTCCTTGTTTCTTCCCTGCCATGATTCTGAGCTACAAAGTCTACCTTTTGGTGCTGTTGCTCTAGGAACCACCTCAGCACTCTGCCATCTGCCAGGCACATGGCTGTTGCTGTAGCCATAGTGGGGAAATGGACCCTCCCAAGGTTGACATTATCAGCCCTCAGTGGGCGCTGAGGTGAGTTTTGGTCACTAGTGATTTTCACTGGAGTCTACTGGGACTGAGGTGCTGGGTGGAGACATAAGGGGGATACCACTGCCCTGACTCAAGGATCTGCTGGTCCTGCCTTTGTCCTTCCCTCCTGCTTCTGCTCAGAGCCTCAGACACCCAAACCATCTTGGTCACCCTCTCTCCAGCTCATTGGCCAGAAGATACATGGAGGAGTGTTAGAGTACACCTTATTTTACCCAAAATGAAGATCATCCCTGATTCCTTCATATCTATTTGTTTACAAATGGATTTTACCCCAAAACAGAGATTATCTTACATGCAAACCTGGGTGAAACTGGCTCAGGATAGCCCGAGCTATCTGCCCTTACTCTGTCTTTACTCACCCACCTGGGGGGTGGTCTCTGTACTCAATAAAAGCAGATCTGGTAGGCAGCTTGCTTGGGGTACGAGGTAAAAAAATTGCCGGACTACATGTGTTTCACCATCAACCTCGTTTGGTTTATTTCATGCATGACGCTGCTCAGACCCATTCACCAGGGGTTAGAGATACCGCACACTCAAACAAATCCTAAGGACCTGGGAAAACCCCAACGATGGTGAATGACATGACCCTCTGGTGGATAATCACCATGACAGCCCCCTTGAGCTGGACTGAATGTGCCATGCCTTTTGCTGTAACATTGGTGCACATGGCCCCCCCTTCTGAACAGCCTCATGTTGCTCTGATCCAACTGTATGTCTAACTCTGGACTACGTGCCAGGATCCCTAGATATTCTCCTGTGCACATACCCCAAGAGTGGAAGGATGCCTTCCCAGAGGTGATGATTTCTTGATCTGAAGGCCTTCCTAGGGCTGAGAATTTATCGTTGACTACTGGCACTAAACCAGAGAGACCCTCATCTCCCAAGGATGATGATGAGCCAGCTACCATCCCTGCAGACTCAGAGTCTAAAAATGGCGCAACTCGAGGTATTCCCTCACCCCAAGCATTGAGTCAGGTGGACAAGCCAGTGCTGGCAATCCAAGTCTTGGGCACTGTTACATGGTTCAATGTCCAGAATGGTTATGGATTTATCAACAGAAATGACACCAAAGAAAATGTCTTTGTTCACTGGAGAGCTATTAGGTGAAACAATACCAGGAAGCTTCTGTGCAGCATTGGAGATGGGGAGACGGTGAAGTTTGATGTTATGAAGAGAGAGAGGGGACCAAAAGCTACTAATGTATCTGGACCTGGCAGAATGAAAGGTAGCCAATATGCTCCCAATCAACATAGATTCTGTTGCTTCATCCCCCATCTTGCTCAGCCACCCTACCACCCATGGTAGCAGAGATACACTCAGGCAGGACTGAAGAAGGCAGTGAAGTGGAAAGAGCTGAAGACTCGAGGCAGTATCTCAGATGCCAATGCCAACCAACTTCTTTTACCAGAGACGTTTTGTGCGAGGACCTCAACTCCCCAAGCTGAGAAGCTTATCCAGGAGACCCCAGAAGCCACCACAGAGGGTGGTGAATCCAAGCTCAGCCAAAGCTCAACTGAGGATACGCTGTTTTCAGAACCTCCTACACCTGGGTTGCCTCCAAAAAATTAACTTTCTTCTAGGTTAATCTCTTGACCCTATTTGCATCAGTTACTATATCGCTGGTTAAACTGTATTTTATCTGTATGGATCTTAATAGCTACTGTTTTGTTCTTTGCCCCACTGCAGTCAGAAAATTTTGTATCCAGCTTCAGTGGCTTAATAATAGTTTGCACAATTTTGGGGAAATGCATAGTGTTGTTAGATTTATAAAAAGTTCTCAGTTATCCTAGTGAATGTTTCTCAACTGCTGTGGTGTTTGTGTATATTTGGTTTGTATTTGTTTGTTTTGTTTTGGGGCCAAACCCGTTGATGCTCAGGGGTTACTCCTGGCTATGTGCTCAGAAATTGCTCCTGGCTTGGGCGGACCATATGGGACGCTGGGAGATCGAACCATGGTCTGTCCTAGGCTAATGTCGAAAGGCAGACGCCTTACAGCTTGCGTTACCACTCCAGCCCAGGTGTTTGTGTATATTATGTAGCAACTTATTCTCAAATTATGTCCGCAAAAATGTTCTAATCTCTTTGTTCACATAAGTCAATGGAAAAGGAACTTGGATATTATACTCTTATTACAGTGCTCTTTATAAGATTGTTTTAGCAAACTTATTTCCAAATTGTGTATATATATTTGCAGAAATGTTCTTGGGATTTTGTTTAGAGAAGTTTATGAAAAGGAACTTGGGTGATCTAAACTTTTATTACAGTGCTGGTGTAAAACTGTTTAAGAAATTTCAGATTAAGTGTTATCTGTAGAGAGCTTCTAATGTTTATGTTCAGAGAAGTCTAAAATTTTTTGTGAAATGTATAAGATATGGAAAAAGCTGATAGTTTTGAGAATGCTATATACAATTTAAACTTGATGCTGTTACAGCCAACTTTTACTGAGCCTATGCAAAATAACAACCTCTTTTATAAGTTCGGATCTGGGGTTCCTGCCTCTTGCAGAGAACAATAGACCAAGACTTAAAGTTCCCCTCTCAAATCTTTTTTTTTTTTTGTTTGTTTTTTTGGGCCACACCTGGTGATGCTCAGGGGGTTACTCTTGGCTAGGCGCTCAGAAATTGCTCCTGGCTTGGGGGACCATATGGGACAATGGGGGATCAAACTGTGATCCGTCCTAGGCTAGCTCCAGCAAAGCAGATGCCTTATCAATTGTGCCACCACTCCAGCCCCTCCCATCTCAATTTTTAAACACAAAAGGGAGTTGTTTAGTTACACATTATTTCACTCAAAACAAAGATCATCCCCGGTTCCTTTGTGTCTATTTGTTTACAACTTGATTTTACAGGGGAGCATCCATATCCCCAACCCCCAGGGGCTTTTTCCCCAACCCCAGCCTTTTGTTTTCCCTTTGGTGTCATTTCCTCACTGTTCCCACATGATGCCCAGCAGGTGTCTTGGTTGGGTTTGGGCCAACAATGGCCATGCAACCACAGAGCAGATTGCAGAGACAAGGACCGTGCATCTGGACTCAGATGCCATCAGGATCCTAACTTGCCCTGGGCCGGGAAGATGCCATCCCCCCCCCCCACAATTAATAAGGAAAAGCTCCATTTTTTAAATCTCACTTGGGGGCAGGCGTGAAGAGGAGGAGAAGCAGGTTTCATCCTGGGTTGGATTCTTTCCTTCCAAGCGTTACTTGGTAACTGTTCTCTCTGATAAAGAGATGAAAAATTATATTAACTCCCCTTAATCTTAAGATGTCTCGTTTCGCTTAAAATAGGCATGGCTCAAGGATGGCTTTTCTCCCCCGCCTGTTGGTGCCTGGATCTAGCTCAAGGCTGCCTTGGCTTCTCATATTGCTAAAAGGACTCCCAGATTCAAGGGTGTGGCTGAACTACTAAAGATGAGCCCGACCAACAGGGACAGTCAGTCAAAGCCTCGAGGAGTGGACTTATTTGTCCTTAGGGAACGAGATGGCCTCTGGGAGACACATTCCTGTCACAGCCAGGTTTCACCCTTTGAACTCTGCTGGGAATCTGACCCAGCAAAGAGGGACCCTCTCTTTTTATCTGATCACAGACATGGGTAAATAGCATCCACAGGGGGAATTGGAGCTAAGATGGCCTACTGCCACCCCTGCTCCCCCTTTCCCTGGCATCCTCCTTTCTGTATGTAACTGGTCACCCCAAAGATTTCTGCTAAAAATGGTTATTTAGTGGCTGCAAACAGATGTCATTCCCCATCTGGTTTCTCATCGTTGTTTCTGGTTGATGTCTCCCCGCAGTTCATTGGTTCCTGCACGTTTATTGTTTAGTGTTGAGGAACCACAGACATTGTTCTCATCTTTGCCTCGTTCCCTTCAGCGGAAATTCCTCTCATCTTCCCTTTTGGACATTTGTGAATTCTGGATTTAGGGGGAAAAGCAAATGTGCTGATTACCAGCCTCTTCTCTCTCTCTCTCTCTCTCTCTCTCTCTCTCTCTCTCTCTCTCTCTCTCTCTCTCTCATTTTTGGGTCACACCCAGTGGTACTCAGGGGTTACTCCTGGCTCTGTGCTCAGAAATCACTTCTGGCAGGCTCAGAGGCCATATGGGATAATGGAAATCAAACCCAGGTCCGTTCTGGGTCAGCTGTGTGCAAGGCAAATGCCTTACTGGTGTGCTATCACTTTGGCCCCAATTACCAGTCTCTCAGTTCTTATTTTCTTATGGGGCTATGAGAAATTCTTTCTTCTAAGGAAGATTATTATTTTTTTTTAAAATTTGGGGCCAGAGTGATAGCTCAGTGGGGAGGGCATTTTCCTTGCCTGCCCTGGGTTTGATCACCAACACCCAATAGGGTTTCCTGAGTACCATCAGGAGTAAGTCCTGAGCCCTGCAGGATGTGGCCCCAAAAGAAAACAAAACAAGAAAAAAAGAAAGGTTAGGGACTGGAGTGATAGCATAGCAGGGAAGGCTCTAGTTTTGTACTTAGTCAACCTGGGTTTGATCCCCAGCATCCCATATGGTTCCATATAGCCTACCAGGAGTAACCCCTGAGCATTACTGGGTATGCCCTCCCCAAAGACCCAGAAGTAAATAAAAAAACAAACAAAAACATGACAGATATAATCACCATTCATTATCAGTAGTTGATCTGTTCAGTTTTATTTTTCATTTCTGGCCCTTATTTTTTCTTTTTGCAAAATTGATTAAGGGATCTTCCTGCCTAGAGATGGTTTGTCTGGGCCTCAGCAGGTGACTTGGGAGAGCAGCTGCCATTCCAGACTTGGGGGCCTGTCTGTTTCTGCACTCAAGAGTGCATGGGGACTGGCTTTAGATGTTAGCTCTAAGAAGGAGGGTCTCTGTGGGAGGGGTGGGGGGGCATTTGTTGGTAGGTTCTGGGCCTCCCCAGAAGGCTGTGCGAATGGGCCCTGGGTCTGGTCACACTGACTCAGGCCACACTTGCCGTCTTGTTCCCCCTCCTCCTCTCGGCTTCTCACCTTGTCCTTGTTCATCCTTCCAACGGTTCCCAGGGACATTTGGGACGAGACTGTGAAATCAGGGTGTCAAAACAACTCAGAATGGACACACTTTGCTTTCACTGTATCAGGGTTCACTCTCAAGCGTGGCGGGCAGGGCTGCAGGGAAACGGGCGGTGGGGGGGCAGAGAGAGGCTCTTTTTAGAAGCCGCATCACTGTCTTTGGCTCAATGAACCATGTTCTCAGGCCAGTAGAGGGCTTGTTTTTTTGTTTTATATTTTGGGTTTTTGGACCACACTTAGTGATGCGCAGGGTTACTCCTGGTTTTGTGTTCAGTGATCATTTCTGGCAGTGCTCAGAGATCATGCTGGAGATCAAACCCAGATTGGCCCTATGAAAGGCAGGAGCCTTCCCTGATGTACCTTGGGACCGAGGCCAGTGTGCACTGAGATTTTTTTTTTTTATTGTTATTTGAGGTGCTGGATCTCACTTAACCGTGTTCAGGGGCTACTCTGAGCTTGCGGGTGCTGGAGGACTGTGCTCTGCCATATTTCATCATCACCCCACAAAACACCCTTTGAAAAAAATCTCCTGGCCCTGTGGGCTCTGGGTGAAATGAGCCCTGGGGAAGTGACTGGGCCACCTGCTGCTGGGTGAGCATCACTCATGGACATACAATGGGCAGTGGACAGCGGGGAGGGCACATGGCCTGCTCTGCCATTTCTATGCCCTGTTGTGCATCCTATCCTCTCCCTGTGCTCCATGGAAGTCCCACTCTCTATGCTGCCCCTCTCCCAGTGTTCCCCATGGTTCCTCCCTCCCTGTGCGACCCTTTTCCTGTGCTCCCTGCATTGCTCCCCTTCTCCATACTCCCTTCAGTGCTCCTCCCTTGTGCTCCCCGCACCCTCACCGTACATGTGCCTTTTCCACTCTGCAGCCACCGGTGCTCGCTACTTGGGGAGGACCTGAACCGCTGTTGGCAGGCACCGAGTGCCCAGCTCCACCCCACTGTCTACCACACCAAGGGCCTCCTGCAGTACCTGAGCCTCCAGGGCCGGCGGCCCACGGTGAGTCCCCACTATGCCTTTGCTCTGGGCCCAACTGAGGATGATTCCCAGGGTCCTGGAGTGCAGGGGGGAGTGCAGGGGAGGGGGGCTCTCTCGAGAAATTCTAGAGAAATTCTAAATTCTAGAGCAGAGCCCTTCGTGACGGCTCTCTGGCACCACCCCCAACCTCCTTGGCGTCACACAATGGCATATGGCCACATCCATATGGTGTATGAACCTGGGCTTGTGGCACACCTGACTGCGCTTGGGGGGTTGGCAAGAACTAAATAAGGGGGACTCTTGACCTGGCTTCTTCCTGCAGTGAACCCTGGTTCTGGGGATGACGGCTTCCCTGTCACTGGGAGGTGGGTTCAGGGCTTACCTGGCTTACCGTTTCCTTCCATTTTCAGGGTCTGTAGTCATTGTTTTGGGGTTTTCTGACCATTGGTGAAGGACCACAGGTCTGGTATGGGATCACTGGGGGTGATGTCTGAGATCAGGGAGATTTTCTTCCAGAGAGCTGCAGGGTCCAGGAACCTGTTGGCAACACTAAGTAGCCCTGGTGTGCCCCACTGTAGGTTTTGGAGGGGGCCACACCTGGGCGTGCTTAGGGGCTACTCCTGGATTAAGGTCTAGGGGATCACTTCTGGAGATGTTCGGGGACCTTGAGGTCCTGGGGGTGGGGTACATGCAAGGGAAACACCTCCTTCTGCCCCCTCTCAACCAGCTACACGCAGCTGCACCATCAAAGGCCCCAGACTCAGCCCTCGAGTACTATCATCCGAGTCTGCCCTCTGGTGTGGCCTGAGGTCTCATGTCTGGAAGAATGTTCCAGAAATATCACGCTAGACCCTACTCGGGTGACGGGGGACTTGGACACTTCAGTCCCAGAGGACCCAGTCTTTATTGTGGAGGAGAAAAACCTTTCTCCTGGACCCCCATTCTCCATGGCCAGAGAGACCAGATAGGAGGGGAGGGTGCCGACCTTGGGGTGCTCTGGGGCCTGTGGGCGAAGCTAGGCTTCTGTCTGTAGCGTGTTGCAGTGCTCACGTGCAAACAAGATTCCTCTCTGCTCTGACAAGCCTAATTGAAGAGCAGAACATTTATTTTAAAGCGTGACAGGTGAAAGGCTTGTTTAAAAATATAAATAAACAGTAATTAACGGTAAACACGACAGCTGCACACTCGTGCCCTGCTGGGCCCATCGGAGCCGTGGGAGGGAGCAGCCGGCGGGCAGAGCCTCGTGTTCCTGGGGAGCCGGCAGAGCTCACGCTCCAGTGCTCAGCTCTCTGGTCTGCCCGGAGGGTCGCACCGCTGTCTGGGTTTCTGTAGGTTGGGGGAAGGGGTGGCAGGTGTTTCCAAACTACTGAGTTTACGAGAACATATTTCCTGGAGCTTCATCCTGGTCTTTTAGAGACTCAGATCTGGGGGAGACGCTGGGCTTGACTCATTGGCGACAAACTGACAGACAGACAGACATACTGGGAAATATCACTTTCATAGTTGGACATGCTGCTTTAGATACACTGGACATTTGGACAGACGTAGTGACAGAAAGACACACACACCTCACCCCAAAGCCCAGACTTGGCTGAAAGAATGACGGGGAGATGGGGCTGAGGAAGCAACCAGGAGCCCCCTCTGTGCCAGTGGTTCTGGGGGACCCATCGCTGACACCTTCCCTTCCCTTTCTCCGTCTCAGCTTTACCTTACCTGATAGACCATGACACTCTGGGGGCCTCCCATAGGGAAGGAAAAGTGCCCAGGGCTGGAATAATTTGGCACTTCCTGGGACTTGTCCCCCCACTGCAATGGCCAGGAGCACGTGGTCCATCCCATTTACAAGCACTTAAGTTGAATGACACCAAGTGAGTACCCCACAGAACAGAGGCCCCACCGCCTCCATTTGAGTCCTGAGCCCTGAGACATGCCAGCACTGAGCTGGCTCTTTCTCGCTGAAGAGACAGCATCCCCCCTGGGGGGGGCGGTAAGGGTGGGGGGAACACGGGTTCTCTGTGTGCTGGTTCTGCCTCGGGGAAGAACCCATCCACTGCCCGCTGCCTGAAGTTTGCTGCTAGCTCCATGTCTTGTGAAGACCCGCTCACTGGGTATCTCTCCCAATGAGGGCAGGTGAGCGTGCAACCAGGGAAACGGAGGCACAAGAACTTAGGGTTGGAGACACTTCACTGAGTCCAGCTTGGAGTGATGGGGACTTTAGGCCACACAGCCCTTCCTTTCTTCCCAAATGAATCCATCTTCTTCTCTCTCCCGAACAATCCCCACTGGGGTGTGCTCTGTGTCAGTCCAGAAAGGGGATCAAAAGGAGCCAGTGCCATAGGACAGCACACTGGGTGTTTCCCTGCACCCACATGATCCCCTGACCATGACCACTGCTGGGAATAATTCTTGAGAGCTGAGCTAGGAGTGACCCCTGAGAATCCCCAAACGTGGGCTTCCCCAAAGTACAAAACCAAGAAACCAAGATCTGTCTCCATTTGGGGAGTTGTCTAAGACAGCAAGTCCTGCACATTGGGGGTGAGAAAATCTATTTCACCTATTCTGTTTGCTGATTTGCTCAATAGTTTATTGATTTAGGGTTTTTGGGCAACTCAGATCTGGACTTGTGTCCTGAGAAGTGACAGGCTTGAAACTCCCTGTGGCTGAACCCACTCTGAGAAAGGAACCCTATTGCCAGGGTCCTCAGTAGTGGTGCCACTTCTGCCCTGTAGGTGGGCATTGAGAGAGAGAGAGAGAGAGAGAGAGAGAGAGAGAGAGAGAGAGAGAGAGAAGAAAAAAGAGAGAAGGGGAGGGGAGAGAAATGGAGAGGAGAGTGGAGGGGAAGGGATGAGAGGAGAGAAGGAGGGGAGGGGAGGGGAAGGGATGGGAGGAGAAGAGAGGAGAGGAGAGGAGAGGGGAGGGGAGAGGAGGGGAGAAGAGGGAAGGGGAGGGGAGAAGAGAGGAGGGAGGGGAAGAGGGAAAGGGAAGAGTGGAGGGGAGGGGAGAGGAGAGAAGGGAATGGAGGGGAGGAAAAGAGGGGAGGAGAGGGGAGGAGAGAGGAGAGATTGGACCCTAGAGAAAATCCCAGTGATTGATTCTCTTCTCTTTTCGGATATTCAATTCCTCCCCAATGGATACTTCTCTATTGATTTTCGCATTAAACTGTCTCTTATAAAGATCACCCTCATCTTGCCTTGACCCCCCTCCCCCCACTTTCCCTCTGTCAGACCCACATCCCCAGAGCCATGCCTGCTCACTTGTGCCTCGCCACACCCCAGCTCAGGCTGCTCAGTCCTGATGTCTCCGGGATGGTTCTGCCCACACCGGCTTGCTGGGAGCCTTTTTATTATTTATTTATTCATTTATTTATTGGTTTGGGGGCCACACCTTGCGGTGCTCAGTGGTTACTCCTGGCTCTGCGCTCAGGAATCACTCCTGGCAGGCTTGGGGAAGGGCCCTATTGGGGTGCTAGGGGTGGCACCCAGGTCGGCTGCTTACAAGGCAAGCATCCTACCCACTGTGCTGCTGCCCTGAGACCCTGAACCCCCTTTAAACAACGGTCCTTTAGGTCACCTGCTTGCTCTAGTGTAGATGTTCCATTCTTGGTGGTCTTGGGGTTTCGTTTCTGCACTTCCATAGTGCCCTTCACTCTTCAGCCCTGCCCTGTGTTCTGCCCTGTCTGGGCTACCTCACTTCTGCAACCAGGGCCCAGGGTTGGTACTTTCCAGCACGTTCCTGTCCTTGGTCTCTCTGAGTGCCCAGTGTGTGCCCTTCTCCCTCAGACTCTGCCCGCTCAGCCGGCGCCTGGCAGGGACCCCAACATTTCCTCTCTGGGTCTTTTCCTCTTGCGGCTCCTGCATCAACTGTATCTGACCTGTTCACCTCTCTCCCCTCTGGCCAGGTCTTTTGCGACTTCCATGGGCACTCGCAGAAGAAGAATGTGTTCATTTATGGCTGCAGTGTCAAGGAGACCCTGTGGCAAGCAGGGTGCCCCGCAGACACTACCGCTCTTCTGGAGGATGTTGGCTACCGGGTGAGTCCAGGGGAGATGTGCTCCCTGGTTCTCTCTTATAAAGCCATGTCATGCCCTGCTCTGGGAGCTCACTGGGGCTCGTCCAAGGTCAGGCATGGCCATGGGTGGAGAATGGGCTCTGCTCGGGGTCTGGTTTGCTACATGAGCTGGGACAGGACCTGGAAAAGTGCCTGCACTCGCAGACTGGGAGTTTCTGCCATGGTTCCATGACAGCTCAGCAACCCCCCTCTCAGAACCACTAGCTGGCTGGGCTGTGGCACCACAAGGGGTCCCCCCAGCATTGCCAAGAGCAATCCTTGAGCATTGTTGGGAGTTCTCCCCTGACCTCCAAAGTTACTGTTCAAAAAGTGATAGTACAGTGGTAGGGCATTTGTCAGGCATGCGGACCACTTAGGATGAACCAAGGTTCAATTCTTGGCATCCCATATAATCCCCGGAGCCTGACAGGAGTGACTTCTGAGCACAGAGCCAGGAGTAAATCTTGAGTGCCGCTGGGTGTGGCCCCAAAACAAAACAAAACAAATAATGACAAGACAAGGCACCCTGGGGATAATATCTGCAAGACTTGTCTGTGATAGTGAAGGACAGGAGGGTCTGGGTTTCAAGGCACTGTGACTGTGATCTTGACCATGACCGTGATTGGTAACTGCGCCAAGTGTCTTGACACCATGCTCTGGGAATTATCTTTTTGTGTTGTCTTGTTTTTGTTTTGTGGGGGGATTTGGGACCACACCTGGTGGTGCTCAGGGATGTTTCCTGGCTCTGTCATTCCTGGCAGGACCTATGGGATCATATGAGATACCTGGGATCGAATCTGGGTTAGCCACAAGCAAGGCCAACGCTCTCCCTGCTGTGCCATAGCTCTGGCCCCAGATGTTGCCCTTTTTTTTTTTTTTTTTGGCTTTTAGGCCACACCCAGTGACACTCAGGGGTTACTCCTGGCTATGCACTCAGAAATCGCTTCTGGCTTATGGGACCATATGGGACACTGGGGGATCAAGTACAGTTCGTCCTGGGTCAGCTGTCACTGTGTCATCACTCCAGCCCTAGAAGTTGCTTTTTTTGACCCCTCACCCTGCTGTGTTTCTTCACCAGACACTGCCCAGGATATTGGACAAGTTGGCCCCAGCTTTCACCATGGGCAGCTGCAGCTTCGTGGTGGAGAAGTCACGGGCTGCCACAGCTCGGGTGGTTGTGTGGCGGGAGTTGGGCGTGGCCCGGAGCTACACCATGGAGACCAGCTACTGTGGCTGTAACCGGGGGCCCTACCAGGTAGGGAAGCTCAGTGGGTGCTGCCTCTCTGGCCTGCCTCTACCTATAGAGGAAGTACCCATGCCTCTTTCTTCATCTCTGTCCCTGGTTCTATCTCTGACCTTGTATCCCTCTTCAACTCTCTCTCTGTTTCCCCCTCTCTCCGTCTATCTGTCTGTCTGTCTCCCCAACTCTGTCTCTGTGTCTATCTCTGTCTCTGTCTCCATCTGTCTCTCTCTGTCTCCATCCTTGTCTCATTTCCCATTTCTATCACCATCTCTGTCTCCCCCCCCCTTTTTTTTTTATCAGTTTCTCAGAGCTAGTCCCTTGTATGTATATACTTGTAGGGTTCCCTTCATCCAGCCCAGAGGGGATTCATATGTGTGAATGTATTTTCATGATTATTTGTATGAGTATGTGTGTATATATGTTGCCCACAGAGCTGTTCTCTCAGTCCTGTAGCCCCCTGACACAAAGATTTCTCTCCTTTTTTTTGGGGGGGTGGGTGGGCCATACCCGAAGAGCTCAAGGGTTATTCCTTGCTCTGCACTCGAAATTGCTCCTGGCAGGCTTGGGGGACCATATGAAATGCTGGGAATCAAACTTGGGTTCATCCCAGGTTGGCTGTGTGCAAGACAAATGCCCTACCACTGTGCTATCACTCTGGCCCTTAGCACAGTGATTTCCTGCCACATTTCCAATTCCCAGGTTCAGGGAGTTTCAGCCTGACCCAGGAGTACTGAGCTGGGATCATCTTCATTTCTTTTTGTTTGTTTTGGGGCCACACCTGGTGGTGCTTAGGACTTACTCCTGGTTCTGTGCTCAGGAATCACTCCTGGCAGGCTCAGGTAACCCCATGGGATACCAGGAATTTAACCAGGGTCAGCCACATGCAAGACTTTGAAGTTACTTTATTTAAATATGGTTGCAAAGGTTTCTCAAAATCAGTTGGGGTTTTTTCTTTCACAAAGTTGTTTGTGATTGAGTTTTAGTCATACAATGTCCCCCACCCTTCACCAGGTCACATTTCTTGCCACCAATGTCTCTAGTTTCTCTCTCACCCTCCCCACTGCCTGCCTCTGTGTCAGACATTTCTCTTTCTCTCTGTCTCTGTCTGTCTTTGTCTCTCTGTCTGTCTCTGTCTCTGTCTCTGTCTCTCTCTCTCTCACAGTGGTTTGCAATATTGTTATTGAAGGGGTATCCTGCCTATCACTTTCCCGCCTTTTAGCACCCAGTTCTTGTCCAGAGTGATCATTCCCAACTCTCCTTGTCAGTGCTCCCTTCTCTGCCCTCACTGCATTCTTCGCTCTTTGGGACAAGCTTTCTCCCATGGACAGTCCTCCTGACCCTGGTCTCTATTGTGAGTTGTAGTTGGAGCTCCCCAGTCCCCTCGGTTCATGATGCAGGCCACATCCTTCTCAGCATCCCAGTGGCTTTAGGGCTGCCCAGGAGAAGGGGCAGGGGGTTCCGGTTTTGGATCTGGCCCTAGGAGGTTTCCAGAGAAATATGGGGGAAAGAGAGGCCCTAAGCGACATCTCCCTGGCTCTGTCCCAGACCGGATATCTGAGCCCTGTCCCCATGCCAAGCTTGATATGAAACACCCCAGCCCGGCCCACGCTGGCTGCTTGCCGCCCTTCAGAGGTGCTACATGGGCCAATCCACACCAGCCCTGCGAAGAGGCGCCAGGACAGCTTCAGTACTGCAATGTGTGTGAGCAGCGGAGCTGGAGATGTTTCCGGCCTGAGCTCCTTGCAGATGCTTGTGGGCGGCCAGGAGGCAAGTTCCCTGGGGACCCTAGCTCGGTGTCCGGTTCTTTTCTCCTTTGTCCCCCGGACTTTGCGGGTCCATCAAGGATGCTGTGGCTCTAGCCCCTTCTAGGAGTATGAGCTGTTTTCTTGTCGCCCTCTCAGTGCTAGCCACTCGCCCCAACACACCGAGTGTCTGATTTCTTAGTCTTGAAATGTCATTTCTCTCAGTGACATTTGTGCCGCGCTGCGTTAGGGAGCGTAAGCGATTCCCTCTGGATAATCGTCATTAATGTGGCCTTTTCTGTTCTGTTTTCCACACTCAGGTCACTCCTGTCGCTTTATGAAGTTCTCCTGCTTTTGCTTCTGTGCCCCCAAGGCCCTGTGTCTGCCCTGCCCCCGTATTTCATGGGGCTGCCCTGGCCAACCTCTGAGAGATGGATGTGTCCTCTAAGGACATGGTCCAAAGGAATGAGGGGTGGTGGCCCTGGGGACTTACTTTTTGGGGTGTCCTGCTTCTATGACCTGCTGTGGGGGGGTCACCCGAGTCTTACTGGGTATTTGTGTGGACAGATGCACATGGCTGTGGGCCCCTGGACTGTTGCAGCCCTGAGGTGCTTCTGCATCACCCCTATACCCTTGGCTGGTGAGGGGACAGTTGGAGATTTGGGGAGGGAGAATCACACATTGCTCAGCCCCTCCAGCAGCTCCACAGGTTCCAAAACTGTCCCCCACTTCTGAGCTGCAGCTTTTCCCACTCTGCTCCTTCTCAGAGAATCCACAGATGCTGGGCTTGTTCGTTGGTTGCTTCCACTCTCTGGGAGAGCCAGGCCAGAATTTCCTAAACCAGCCTTTACCCACCCCCAATATTACTCCCTCCCCCACCCCAATGTTACTCCCCCCCCCAAAATGAGACGCTGCTCCTGGCTGTGACAGGTACCAGTGTGTGGGCACAGATGACTTGACTCACTGATGCTTTTCTTTCTCGTTTTCCTCCCAGTGACCAGATCCCTTTCAGATATCAGGGACCATGCAAAATCTCTGTGCTCTCAAAGGCCAGTTATTTCAGGGTGGAAACAAGACAGTGGTTTTTAGTTCTGTTTTGAGTCCCTGTGTGGTTCAGGGATCACTCTTAGTTTTGCACTCAGGGATTACTTTTGGCAGGGCTCAGGGAATCCTATGGAATGTTGGGGATGGAACCTGGGCTGGACTATGTGCAAAGCAAGCACCCTACTATTGTTCTGGCCCTGGATTTGGAGATGTTTTTGCTTTGTGGGGGGCAGTAGGAAACCCAGACACTGTCCCCTCATTTCCCAGTGAGGCACGATTCAAGTTTGTCCTCTGCAACTGGAGGTGCTCCTCCTTCCTTCCTTATTAATGGACTCCGTAGCATCTTTTGAAGACCGTCTCCAGGCATGCTGGCTGCCAGCTCTCCCAGGCGGCTCACCTGAGTCATGATCCCTCACCCCCTCAACGGCCGAGCTCAATCCCAGGGCATCTGCCAGGCTCAACATCGAGAAAAGCTATTAAGAGGAATTAAATCTAAAATCAAGAGGCAGCCATGCTAATAAGGTCGCCGGCGGGGACCTTCCGCGGGATTACAGCAACTCTCCGAGTGGCCCATTTCCAGAGCCCAGCCGGGTCCCCAAGGGGGCCAGATCAGATGTTTGGAATAATCCGACCAGCTCAAATGGCTGCAAAGCCTGGCAACATAATTTGGCTTCAAAGGAACAGACAGAAAGCAAGCTGCCCTCTCTCTGGCTTCTTCTCCCCGAGGGGCCCATGTTCACGCAGCAACCTAGATGCTCCTCGGCATGGGAAGGAAAATCAGCTCGACCCGGGCCCTGGTGTAGTTGCTCTTGTGCAAGGCAGGAGCTGGCCAGGCTGGCATCTGTCTTTTCTTTTTCGGGGCCTCACCCTGTTTGGTGGGGCGGTGTCTCCTCACAGCCCTGTAGGATCACAAGTGAGTGGCCCAATGGGGGGGGGGGCACACCTGTCTCAGTGATTCAGAAACTGAGGGTTCAAGAAGGCCTTTCCCCGCCCCTTGGTGTGGCCTCACTAGGACAGTGCCCAGCCAGTTCTGACCCTGGCCATGTCCCACTGTGTGGACCTGCTGCTGACCACGCCAATGACCATGAGGATGCATCCTCATTGGATGGTATCTATGCTTTGAGCCTGGCCTGGTATCCATAGGAGGAGAAGCTACAGATGGGTGCAGGGGCCCCCCTTTCTCCTCCCTTCAGGTTGTCTGCACTCACCACTCCATTCCCAGGTTTCAGTCCCGAGATGGGGGTCCAACCTTATTTGTGGCCCACTCAAGTTCTATCCCTGGCACCTATGGTCTCCCAAGTACTACAGGGTGTGACCCCCAAAGCAAAAGGAAAAAACCCTCCAAATCCAGAACTGGAACATAATAGGGCATTTGCCTTGTACATGGCTGACCTGGGTTCGATCCTCAACATCCCCGACAGTCCCCTGAGCTCTGCCAGGAGAAACTCCTGAGTGCAGAGCCAGGTATGGCTTTAAAACCAACAATAGGGCCGAATCCATAGCACAACAGGGAGAGCATTTGCCTTGCATGCGGCTGACCCGGTTTGATCCTCGGCATCCCATAGAGTCCCCTGAGCACCACCAGGAGTGATTCCTGAGCACAGAGCCAGAAGTAACCCCTGAGCACCATCAGGTGTAGCCCAAAATTAGCAACAAAAATACCCAAACCAATAACATCCCAGCACTACCCCAATTCAGTGCAGACCCCTACTGGTCTTGCTTCTCCTTCCTGCTTTGGTGGAGTCCAGGGCTTTGGGCCCTTGCCTCCTTCCTCTTCCTCAGAGCTGAGTCCAAGCCAGTCAGGGAGGGAGGAGCTGGTGGGAGCACCTAGGCAACTAGGAGTGGACACTGCTTCCCTGCTTCAGGGGGGCAGAAGTGACGCCATGTTTTATTTACAAAGTCATTCGTGATCCTGTTGTTTCAGGCATTCTATGGTTCCCACGCCACTTCCCCTATCAGCAGGACCTTCCATCTACCAGTGTCACCAGTTTCCCATTCACCGGACCCCAGCTTGCCCCCTGGTTGATCCCAAGACAAACGCATATGGAACAACCAACACTGTCTTAGACTAACAGCAAGATCAATCTGTGGATATTGTTTGCCTCCCAGTGGCATTGCTAAGCCTGTGTCTGAGGGCGGACCGGGCAGTGTGGCATGAGTTGAGTCCTCTGGGTTCCTGTTTTTGTTCACTGAGCTCAATGTGCCTCTGTGCAAGTTTCCCATCTAATTTGTAGGGCTTCCACTGGGCCACCAGCGCCGTGGATTAGGAGCAAATGTGGGGCTAGAACAGCTGAGCAACATGGCATCTCCTCAAGATGAGTCTGGAGCTGGGAGGCTGGGTCCTTTCTGTGCTGGAGGATGCCGGGCGTGAGGTGTGTGTAGGACCTCCTGGCAGTGAGGGTACTTGGCCCAGCTTCATTCCAAGAAAGACCCAGAGGTCTCAGCCCGAAGATCAGGCTTCCCTGGGATGATCTCTTGGAAATGTCTGGTTTGAAGTTTGCAAATGGGCATGGTGATGTGTGTGTGTGTGTGTGTGTGTGTGTGTGTGTGTGTGTGTGTGTGTGTGCTCGCATGCAAGATCTAGGGCTCACCTGTCTCTGTGTCAGCTCACAACTGATTTGGACCATTCTAACCTTCATTCCCTCGAAACCAAGCTTTGACCTGTTCTTGCTGCCCCCCTCAGCCTTGCCTTGGCTGGCGGAGGATTTACGCGTGACTTGGAGCTGACCTGAGCTCTCTGGTCTGGCTCAGACTTGGCAGAGGGGCGCGGTGGGGCTGCTTGCTGGTATCTGGCACCGAGGAACCTCGCAGCTGCTGGGGTGCCTCCCGCTCCAGCCCTTAACTCTTGTTGGGAAGCAACATGGTGCTCGGAGACTGAACTCGCACTCAGCTGCTGCTCCCAAGCCTCCTCAGAACCCACTTGCCTGAAAACCGGGGTGCGTTTTCTTAGCTCTGGTTTGAGACGAGTTCTCAAGAGATGTTTACAGGAACTGGAGGGTTCACACACCTCATTCTGGGGCCATGGGCTAAAGTGGTACCATTTGTACCCAGGAGGGAGACTGTATTTGTGTGTTCATTTTAAAACAAAAGCGTCTATTAGTAAGAGTCTGCGGTTTGCAGAGTGATTCGTAGATGAGTTTCAGGAAGGCAGACTCATTCGTTTATTTTAAAAACAGAACTGTCTTTTATTAAGGCACAGTGGTTTGCAGGGCAATTTTTAGTTTACAGAGTTTCAGGCATCCATGCTCCTCATCCCCCTCCAGTGTCCCCATGTTCCCTCCCCCGCCCCCGAGTCTGTCCCCTTGACAGCACATTTTGTCGTTTTGTTGTATTTTCGAGCTGCTGCCCTCATTGGAACCAACTCTGAAGTCTGGTAGTTCTTTCCACCACACCAACGGACAGAGAGACACAGGCTCCTGTTTCTCCTAGTTGTGGAGTGTGTGTGTGTCTCACCCTGGATGATGGTGGCCACAGACAGCCCATCTCTGTTTCCAGCAGCCAGGCTGTCCCCCCAGGTGGAAGGGGAAATCTTTTAGGCTCCCCCAGTTTTGTTTGTTTTTTTGAGGGGGTTACACCTGCTGGTGCTCAGGGCTGAGTCCTGGCTCTGCATTCAGGAATCATTTCTGGCAGTGCTCGGGGTCACTATGGGATGTCAGGGACCAGCAAGACCAGCCCGCTAACCACTGTGCTATAGCACTAGCCCTGTGCTCCTCAGTGAGCCGTGTTCTCCAGAACAGGCCTCCTCCCTGCACAATGTGTTCATGGAAATGGGGTGGTGGCCACGGGCCAGACTCCTGAAACATGAGGTCTGTGGCTGGGAAGAAGGCCGGGAGCTGGGGGAGATGGCAGTGAGGCCATGTCCCTCGGAATCAGGAGGACAGGACAGAATCTTGGGGTGCTCTGGTGGCCCTGCCCTTGGTCGGGGGCTCCAGTGTTCCTGGTTCACCGAGCACCTTCCCACGGGGGTGGGGCCAGGCATGATGTCACCTGGAATGATCCTCCAGCAGATGTGAGGGGCTGCTCCCGCCTCTCCTGACTGCCCTGTCGGCACCTCATCAGAAACACTTTATCAGGGCGCCCTGGGGCCCAGGCAACTCTCAGCTCGCCCCTTACCCATCTTCCAGGGAGACCTGCTGCAGCCCGTACAGGGGCGGCCAGCACGCTCAAGGTCGGGGAGACACAGAGCCCCATCTGTCTTCTCGTTAGAGCCTCATAAAAGGGACTTTGCAGCCGCAGGCCCTGGGATGTTCCCGCCTATGAGCAACCATGGCCAGAAGCAGAGCAGGGATCCCCCCCACCCCCTTCCCCAAGTCCTACCCGGGCTGGGTCTCCTTTCCAGCTCTGTGCACAGAGTTGGGGCAGGCGGGAGGTGACTCAGGCAGGCAGTCCTTAGGATTTTAGACACCTACCCCAAGAGAGACACTCACAGTGGGGGAAGCTTCTTAGATGGGGCAGAGCTGGCGAAGCCCAGAGGAGACGTTGCATTTGGCTGCTTTAAGCTGCGGGGACATCTGAGCGTGTTGGGGAACAGGGCAGTAGATGGAAGCCATGTGGCATGAACCGTCAGTGTGTATGCCCTTCTGTCATGCATCTGTCCGCGAGTTTATATTTTTTTTATATTTATATTTTTATATTTATATTTATATCCATAAATCCGCGCTTCTGTGCATCGTGTTTAGATCCAAGGGAATAGAACACACATGGTTCTGTCCATCCGGCTCGGGCAGAGTTACTGCATCCTGTAGGCATGAGAGATGAGAGAATGACACCCCTGGATTACACGGAGAGGTGTTGTTCGCTTCTAATAAAAATGAAGATGAGGCTGCGGTCAAGTAACCTGCTGCCAGGGCCACAGCGCAAAGGTTCACATTTTGTATGTTGTGTTTGTTGTTGTTGTTGATTTTGGGCCACACCCTGCTGTGCTCAGGGGTTATTTCTGGCTTTGCACTCAGGAATCACTCCTGGAAAGCTTGGGGACCATATGGGTTGTCGGGAATCGAACTATGGTCTGTCCTGGATTGGACTCTTACAAAGCAAATGCCCTACCGATGTGCTATTGCTCTGGCCTCTTAAGTTCTATTGAGTCATGTCTATGGTGCTGTCTTTCCTCTTCATTGCTGAATCAATCAATGAGGCCAAACCCCAGAAAAAAACCCTAATTCATCTCCTGTCCATCCAGAATAGCTGTAAGTTGGAAAGAAAAAGACAGAGACAAGGTGAGAGAGAGAGAGAGAGAGAGAGAGAGGAAGAAAGAGGAAGAGAGAGGTAGAGAGAGATAGACAGACAGACACAGAGAAGAAGAGAAAGAAGGAGAGAAGATGGGGACCAGAGTGACAGTACAACAGGGAGGGAATTTGCCTTGCAGCAGCTGACCCGGGTTTGATCCTGGCATCCCATAGGGTACCCCAGCCTGCCAGGAGTGATTTCTGAGCACAGAGCCAAGAATAACCCCTGAGCACCACTGGGTGTGGCCCACCCCACCCCCCAAATATGCTGTGATGGTCCTTTGTAGAAACGTGTCTTCAGCAAGCCCTGTATTGGGTGAGTTGTCAGATCTGCCAGTCAATGTGACTTACTCAGGAATCCAGATGGAGTCCCTGTTGTTCAAGACCTTCAGTTCTCAAGCCAGGGAAGGGCAGGAGGGTCTCCGTAGGGACGAAGCCACAGTGCTGCTGCTGCCTGTCTCTCCAGACATCTCGTGGGGTTCCCTGCAGGTGGCTATGGGCAGGTTCCAGGCTGTGCTGAGCTGCACTGGGCTGGGCCTTCCAGGGACTGGTGGTCCATCACTGCCCACCGTCCCATGTCTGCAAGAGCCTTGCTGGGGTTCAGGCACAGGGTCTCAGAGTCCCAGCTTTGGAAGGGGCTGCATTCCGAATGGCCAGGTTTGGAGCTAGAGAGATGGGCAATGCGGGTGAGCAGGGGTTGGAAGCGGCATCAGGACAGCTGGGCACGGCAGGAACAGCTCCCAGATCAGTGTTCAGGTGGGGCACATGTCAGAGCTTGGGTGAAAAGGGAGAAGGAAGGGGTGAGGGGTTGAGCAGGGGGGATAGAGAGTGAGCACTGGGCTGTGAACTGTATGGGGAGAGGGAGAAGGACATGCTGGGGCCATGCGCAGGGATGTAAAGGAACCTTTGCTGTGTATAGGGGCTGCTCTGAGGAGCACCTAAATGGTCCTATGAGGCCCTGCCCATCTGTCTGTCCAGAATGTTCCTGTTCAAACTGTCCATCTGTCTGAATGCTCCCAGGCTGTAAGGCTCAGGATTAAAACCCAGACTGAAAATAGCTCTGAGAAAGTCACTTGTATGCTTAAACATGGTGTGTCTTTAATTTATTTTTTGATTTATATAAGCAATCAGATCATTGTAGAAAACTTAGAACTATGGGGCCTGAGAGATAGCACAGCAGTAGGGCATTTGCCTTGCATGCAGCTGATCCAGGACAGATGGTGGTTCGAATCCCAGCATCCCATATGGTCCCCTGGGCCTGCCAGGAGCGATTTCTGAGCACAGAGCCAGGAGTAACCTCTGAGTACTGTCGGGTGTGATTCCCCCCCCCCCAATAAAAGAAAACTTAGAACTAAAACAAGAACTTGAACTAGAAGAAACTACTATCAGCAGTTTAGCACTCAGCAACAGCGTTTATGAATGTGTGTAGAATGAAGATGTTTATACATATATGCAACTATGTGCTCCCTGCTATGTGGGCATGGAAAGCTATTATGTCCCGCTGGAATACATTTATTACAAACAGTTTCCCGGGTCCTTAAGTGCACATGAAAATATGTTATCGGAGGCAGAGATGTTAGTAGGAAAAAAAAACCCACAACTTTATTTTTACTGATTTATCTTAACAGAGAAACATTGGATTATTTCTCTACTTCTTGACCATTTCCATGTCTGCCTCTTTGCTAAATGGAAGTGTTCCAGTTACTTCTGGGTATAAATGAGACATTTGCCTAAAACTCTTATTTCCTTTTAAGTCTTAAAAGTTGAAATATGAGGTCAGCGGTGTGACTTCCTGAAATATTTTTATGTGTTTGGCAAAGGATTTTTCTACAAAGAGCAGGTTGGTTGGCATTTTTCTGGCAGTAGACCACGCTTTTCTGTCTTTGTCTTCAACTACATCTAAAAGCCGGTCCTTTAAGTTTCTGCTGATAGGATTCAGCTGGACTGTGGCTGTGTTTTTTTATTTTGAGATTGACTCCCCACTCCCCACTTCTTCTAGGAGTGGCTTGTTGACAACATTTGGATTGAGTCTCGAGCTGTATTTCTCCCTAACTGCCTTGATTAAGTTTCTTCTGTTGGTTGTTTTAACCTTAACTGTC
Source organism: Suncus etruscus (assembly GCF_024139225.1). NCBI lineage: Eukaryota > Metazoa > Chordata > Mammalia > Eulipotyphla > Soricidae > Suncus > Suncus etruscus. The sequence continues at coordinate 9,433,646 of NC_064858.1, read as the reverse complement.
CAATTTTCGTATGATGCTCAGAAACTCTGAGTTGCTCCCTTCCATTTATTGGAGCTAATGAAAAATATAAAACTGTGTCCCCCAAATCTTCAGCCATGATTACGTTTGTGAATGGTTCTAGTGTCTGCCACTCGGTGTAAGGAAGGAGCCAATGCCAGCAATTAACATCCTGATCTGTGTCTTCTGACCCAAACTCTCCTGGTCCTGGTCCAAGCTGGGGACTTCCCACTTCACTTCCTCCTCTGGGTGTATTTCCCTGTCTGGACCTAATTCTCCTGCCCCCTGCTCGTGTTTTACAAAGACCACCCCACTCTCTAGCTCCTACCATGACTCGACTTAGATATCCCCCGAGTGTGTGCAGGTGTGAAATGTCTACATAATGCGGACTATGGCTCTCCTACTGCCCCCTAGTTGTTCCCCCTTCTTTTTTTGTGCTGGCCTGAGTTAGGACCCCTGGCTCTTTATTGTTCTTCTCGGACATGTAAATGGAGTTTTGTTTCCATGTGATGCTAATGCTATTTGCCCTTATTGAAGTAATTCACATGTTCAGGAATAATTTAAACATTTTTTCTTTCCCAGAAATGTTTTAAATTGTCCCCAACCCCCCTAGTTTTCTTCTCAAGAAACCCCTTTTCTAATTTAACCACAGGTGTTATTTCTGTATTTTTATTCTAATTTTTTGGTCAGGATATGCATTGCAAATAAATTTTTCCTATTTATGGCCTGACTCTCTTAGGTGATGAGATATTTAGTTCAATGCATCAAATTATTCACAGAATTCTTTGTTTCTGCTGCCTTCCTGATTTGTCCTTTTCTAGCACCTTATTTAAAGAAAAAAGTCATTCCTTCTGATGCCAGGTATGTTTTTTTCCAACCCCAACCTCTGGATCTGATTTTCTTTTTGTTTTTGGGTCACACCCGGCAGTGCTCAGGGGTTACTCCTGGCTGTTTGCTCAGAAATAGTTCCTGGCAGGCACGGGGGACCATATGGGACACTGGGATTCGAACCAACCACCTTTGGTCCTGGATTGGCTGCTTGCAAGGCAAACGCCGCTGTGCTATCTCTCCGGGCCCTGGATCTGATTTTCTATTTTTCCAAATGGATAATCTCTGTATCAGAGTCTTGCGCTCGCTCTCTCTCTCTCTCTCTCTCTCTCTCTCTCTCTCTCTCTCTCTCTCTCTCTCTCACACACACACACACACACACACACACACAGTAACGCTCAGAGGTTGCTCCTGACTCTGTGCTCAGGCATCATCACCACTCCTGGCAGTGCTCAAGGGACCCTATGAGATGCTGGAGATGGAGCCCTACTCGCTGTGTTATCACTCCGACCCAATGATCTGCATTTATGCTTGCTCAAGACAGCTTCTTCCTAGATCAATGTGTCTTTTCTCTAACCTTAATGCTATGTTGCATCAAATTACTTTCCTCAACAAACTGCCCCACTAAACTCAGCCAGTGGATATATAATGTAAGCTGAAAATGAGAACCACGTATAATTTTATAATTTTAAAGCTATATGGCAGTTAAAGGAAAGAAACCGGTAAATTAAGCAAAATAAGAATTGAAATTTTAGGATGAGAGAGAAAGAGAGTGAGCTTGCTTTCTTTGTATGTATCTGATCTGGGTTTGATCCCCAGATCAAATTGCAGGTCTGTCCCCTGCAATTACATTTTTATTATATCATATACAAAATATGTTATATACTTTACAATATACATTATCTGTATAATGTATATACATATATCGAATATGTCATACACCACACATATTATTTTTCTTATATTACATTTTATTATATCTTAGCTAATGTAATTAAATATTAGTTGATGTCATATGTTAACATAGCAATGTGGCATTTAGTCAATATAAAAAGATTTAAATTATAGCTTCAGTGTGATACCTTCCAACTATTTTGACATGCTTTCTTTTGTATTCATAATTCATGTCTGTCTTAACTTGCCCATAGGAGGGTGGAGAGACACTACAGCAAGTAAAAGTGTTTGCCTTGCGTGTGGCTGACCTGAGTTTGATCCCCGGCATCCCAGAGGGTCCCCTGAGCACCACCAGGGTTGAGTCCTGAGTGCAGAGCCTGAAGTAAGCCCTGAGCACTGCTAGGTGGTCCAAAATGAAAATACACACACACACACACACACACACACACACAAAACAACTTGTCCATCAGGGCTAATTACAGTGTCAACCATCTGGAATTGGCAACCACACCCTGCCAATTGGGCTCACATCTGACAGCCTGCTATTTTATTTTGTAATTAATTCTGGGCTCAGCAAACTTTTGGACCTATTCTAGTTATGGGACTCAGTACATCAAATTTTTTTTTCTTTTGCTTTTTGGGCCATATCAGTAATTCTCAGGTTACTCCTGATACTGCACTCAGGACTCATTCCTGGCTGGCTCGGGGACCCCATGGGATGCTGGGAATTGAACTCAGATTGGCTTCATGCAAGGCAAACGCAGTACCTGCTGTGCTCCTGCTCTGGCCCCAGTGCATCCGATTTTCAAAATCATTCTTTTTGTGCTTTAAAAAATGTCAGGCTAATTTCCTGCACATGGCATTCAGCATCAGACACGCGCCCTTCCCAGACACCGTTTGTTTGATCACCAGCCATTGCTCTCTAGATACTTCTGGCAACTTCACTCGTAATACGGTGAACGTGTATTAAAGTGACTCCACTGATGATCTTTTCTATTTCTTAATTTATTTCGACAAAGACTTGCTTCTGTGAGTCTGTGCGTGAGCCAATGCTTTGCACATAGGGCACAGCCACTGCATTCGAGAAAATTCAAGTCTTCAGTCCCTCTTCTCTGACTCTGCCTGTCTTACCTCTGTCCACCTCAGTTGGTTGGTGAGATGTGTCCATATTTTGGGGTGCATGGAAAGGTTTATAAAACAATTGACCTGAGCTCTTAAAAAAGGGGGGAATCTTGGGGCCAGAGAGATAGTATGTAAGGTGTTTCATGCGGATGACCTGGGTTCGATCCCTGGAATCCCATAGTCCTCTGAGCTTGCCAGGAGTAATTTCTGAGCACAGAGCCAGGAGTAACCCCCGAGTGCCACCAGGTATGGCCTCCAGAGCACCCCCCCCCAATAAAGCAACTTCTTAAATGACAAGACAAATACAGAAACAATATCCTAGAGGTCCAGAGTGATACTGCAATGGGGAAGAGAGGGAAGGGAACATTTGCTGTGTAGGTTGCTTGCTTGAGCTGGCACCCCAGCACCCTGGCCTGAATTGGTACCCCAGGACCCTTCTGCCCTGTGACTCTTTTTCTCTGTGGACTTCTGGCTGGACCTGAGTCCCTTTTACTGATGTGTGGACAGGATCGATGTCTGCTTCGGCACTTCCTCACATATTCCTTCCCCCATCCGCATTTTTCTCCCCTCCTCTGCATCTTGGCTCTTTGTAGTTAAAGATCTGAAGGAGACACCGGCTTTAATGTCCAAGACAAAAAAGGCTTTTTCCTTCTCCTTGTGGAGTGTGAAACTCCTTGGCCACTAGCTTCCAGAACGAAGTTGTCCCTCCTGGGTCGATGGAACTGATGGCTCACAGTGCCCCATCCCTTTGCTGGTTGGTGGGTGCCTGGGGGAGGGGGAGTGCATGCAGACTCTTCTCCCCCCCATCCCACCGCCCCATTTGCTTTCCTCTCTCTATGAACCCCCAACCTCAGTTACCTGATTTTTGGGACTCTGGTCAGGGAGACTCACTTCGCCCTGCCCCACCTTTAATCACCCCCTGAGCACTGTGGGGTGTGGCCCACCCCACCCCCACACACCCTGAATCTGGATAGTGATTGTTGAGTCCCTAGTCCCTGGTCAACTCCTGCTGCTTGGTCACCTAGTAGAGAATGTTTGTGGCATGGAGGATTCCTGGCTTGGGGTATAGTGTTGCTTGGCAGTCACCAGCCCATGTGTCAGAGGCAAATGCTGCTACTGAATGTTTTATTGGCACTGCACCCAGAAGGGCTCAGCAGCTACTCCTAGAGCAGTGCTCTGCAGCCACTCCTAGCACAGTGCTCAGCAGATACACCTAGAGAACTGCTCAGGATCTCCTCCTAGTGCTTTGCTCAGAGATCACTCCTGGTGGTGCTTGGGGGATCCTTTGAAGCTCTGTTGTTGGAACTTTCACCACACTCTGGACTGTTTTTCTGGCTCTGGGAATAGTTTCTGAAGGTGAATTTCTGAAATTTAAGTTGTGACTGTTCAAAGCCTACACAACTCTGAGATCTGTGATTTTGTGCTCAGGGGAGGGGATGCCCTTGCCCATGACTATCTGGTCTAGCTTTCAGCACCCTAAAATTATGGGGTGGTTGGGAGGGCATATTTGCATTCAAACTCAAGTATGATGCTCTGAGTCAATTTACATTTTCCCCCAAAGCAGCTTTATTTCCTTTATTGCAATCAGGTTTCTTTTGCCATTTGCCATATCCATTTTATTTCCGGCAGTTTAGATGTATTTGGTTTATTCAACCATTCAGTTTTTCCCCTTTTGCTGTCTAATTTTTCCTCTCTCACTTTTAGAGAGAAAATATATGGAAAGTTTTGTTGGCTGGTTTAGCAGTGATAAAGCCATAATCTTGGTTTCTCCTTATCATGTGTTTATCAAGGGAACACTTAACCCTGTCAGAAATGCAGCCATGGGGAGTTTGGGGTCAGATTTCCCCCTTGCACAAGAGTCTGTATTGGTAGCCTTTCTCATAGGCAAAACCTTCCTGAACTTGGGACCTCTGGGAATTCATGCTGGCCTCTGAGCTTGCTACCAAGGTCAAATATCTTGACCTTGCAAGATATTTGGGGTGTATTTGTAAGGAAAAATGCCCAATGATGCTTTATCTCAGTTCCAAAATCATTCTTGACAATTTTTTTTTTTTTTTGCCATGTACTCGAAAACGAAGCTTACAAAGTCTGGAAAAAAAAAAACCCAAGGGTTTTTGATTTCCTGTTTTTCTAGACAGAGGTGAGGCAAGCAGGCTTTGCTTTCCCAGAATTCCGCCTGCTCCCGCATTTATGTGAATTTTCCCTATCTCTCTCCATATCATCCTGGGATTTGTCCTACAACTTGGGGGAGGTCTTATTAATTCCATTGGAGATATTTTATAGTCATGTTGCTGTTGTGAGAGGGATTTTTTTATTATGCTTAATAATTTTGCTGGTTTATAGAAGGAAAATTGATTTTTATGTATTTAATTTGCAGCCTGTCTACTTACTCAGTGCTAGGCTTGTATATAATAGACTTTTGTTTCAGTTGATTCCTTTGGTTTATTCCAGTAAACAATCCATCTTCTAATAGAATAATGTGGTTCTTTCCTTCCTAATATGTACAACTCATTTTTCTTTTTCTCTGTTTTTTTATTTTTTTCCTACATCTGGCAGTTCTCAGTGCTAAATCCTTGCTCTGCACTCAGGCATCACTCCTGGTGATGCTCAGGAAACCTTATGTGATGCCAGGAATTGAACCTGGATCGGTGTGTGCAGGGCAAGAGCCCTCCCTGCTGTGTGCTGTTTTTCAGTTCCCCAGAAAGCTTATTTTCATTCACTTTTGTCTGTTCCTGTGTTTGCCCACACATGAGATCTGGTCTCTCTTTTCACTGACCATGCCCCCCACACACACCCAGATCCACTTCTGCAATTGCAGTGAGGAACTTTCCACTCTTCCCCTAAAGCTGAGATGTTCCCTGGTTTCTAGATGCTCACACCCCTTTTTATGCTTTTGTTCTCAAGCGACACCTTGCGGTGCTCAGGGATGATTCCTAGCTCTGCACTCAGGAATCACTCCTGGTGGTCCTCAGGGGACTCTAGGGGACGCAAGGGATCAAACCCGGGTCAGCTGCTTGCAAAGACAAATGCTCTCCCCAATGTGCTATATCACTCTGGTCTCTGCAAATGTCCTCAGTAATAATATTACCTGACCAACCGCCTCTGAGCTCAGGCATTCTGTCTGCAAATGATGGCAATCTGTCTGAGAAAGAGAGAGAGAGAGAGAGAGAGAGAGAGAGAGAGAGAGAGAGAGAGAGAGAGAAAGAGAGAAGAGAGAGGGAGAGAGATGAGAGAGGGAGAGAGGGAGAGAGAGGAGAGAGAGGGGGGAGAAAGAGAAGAGAGAGAGGAAGAGAGAGAAGAGAGAGGGGGAGAGAGAGAAGGGAGAGAGCGGGAGAGAGAGGAGAGAGAGAGGGGAGAGAGAGAGTATGTTGGGGATGGGAGGTTCCACCAATGCTGCTGCTGCTGATGTCTCTCCATCAGAGTCCCCAGATCCTGTCTTGTTTGGATCCATCCTGCCCCACTCCCCATCATTAAGTTTAGAATTATTATTATTATTTTACTATTATTATTATTATTATTTTAATTATGACAACAAAGGTTCAAAGAAAGAGGACAGGGTAAAGTTACAGTGGAAGACCAATCACCCATAAACAGAATTCTCGGTAGTCCCATCGATGATATCCCAGCCTTGAACTTTCAGCCAAAGAACATTAAGAAAAACAAAACTGAACCCATGTACAATACAATTACTTTGTCCCTCAAATCCCCAGTTGTAGTACATACTATTTCTTAGCAGCACACAATATAATCTAAAGACATTAGACTTATGTAACTCCTTAAACATTGAGGGCAAAGTACATTTCTCTAGTTCCATGCACATGCTTACTAGTTTAAGTTAGCCTCAAAAGTTTTAGTGGTTTTTTTTTTTTTAAGGATTGGAGTCAAGGGAACATAGTAAAAAACGGCATTAAAGTGGCATTTGTTTGCATAGGCCCACCAAAACATAAGGGACATGGAAAGGCAAATTATGGTCTAAATACAAGGAGACCCTACCCCTGACGTTTCCTGGCACAGGACTGACTCTAGGCTCCAGGCAAACTAGTTTGTCCAATTCAAGTCATCCTCTGTAGTGGCAATACACCTCCATTCCTCACATAGTCTCTGTTGTTGGTATCATGCTTCTGTATTAAAGATCCTGGAGTCTGCATATCCCATATTGCAGTCAGGATGGTGCAGAGCATCCTCTCGTTTCACCTCACACTTAAGGGGCAATAGAGAGAACCATGTCCTGTAGAGCAGGTCATTGTTGTTGTCAAGTCTTCTCAGTGTAAACGGAAGTCTCTTTTTAGGAGGTTGATGTCAGACCCTTGGTAGAGTCTTTCCTGGTAGAGGACTGCTTCCAGCTGTTGCTATAAAAGACCTTGGATGTTTCGTAGATAGCTTGCCTGGTTCCGGCGTGAATGGAGGATGCCCATTCTTCTGAGGCCTGTGCCAGGTCATTATATCAATGTTCAGGGTGTAAGGTACATTGTACTGAGATTTATTAGATAAGAACTTATCTGTATGTATGGTGTTTTCCCATTTTAATGTGTCTATGCAAACAAGGATCAATGCCATGAAGCGTTATTGGTGCATCTGGAGGCAATAAGAACAAGACCAGCAATTTCCATGACATAGTTCAATCATAGGTATCAAACTGAGGGACAGTTCCACCAACAATCCTTACTGAACAGCTTACAAAGAAAAGACAAGATGAAAAGTGGATAGAAACATCATGGTAGAAGAATATATAGAGAGTTACATCAGTTAAAGAAAATACCCATAAAATATTCAAAAGATATATGTGTTCAATATGTGTTCAATTTGTGTCCTTCTAGATAGTTCTGGGATTTGTTAGATCTACTGTATGTCTTTGGTCAGAGAATAGAACTGTGTTACTGAAGTTAAGAAGGGTAAATCTGGCGGGGTGGGGGGGGGATCGAAAAAAAAAAAAGAAGGGTAAATCTGGGGTACTAATGGTTGGGAGGAGCATATGTTTGCAAAATGTAGACTGGTATGAAATTGCCAGTGACAGCCTGAGTATAGCTGAGCAGCTATCTGCCACCCCCCAGAACAAACTCCACCCCCTAAGCCAACCTCTGGAGCCGGCCTGGGAGTGGGGAAAACCCAGGGTGCCCCATCAGCTCCTTCCTGGAACCCACCTGGAGATCCGGAGGAAAGGGGGAGAGGGGGGTCGGGTGACCCAGGTCCGGGCCCCCCTACCCTAGGCCGGGCCAAGAGGCCGCTGGCACATGCGGAGGCCTGCCAGCTGCCCGCCCGTGCCAGCTAAAAATCCTCGAATTATTATTATTATGATTTTTTTTGGTTATTGGGCCACTCCCGGTGATGCTCAGGGGTTACTCCTGGTTATGCACTCAGAAATCACCCCTGGCTTGGGGGACCATATGGGACACCAGGGGTATTGAACTGTGGTCCATCCTAAGTTAGTGTGTGTGCAAGGCAAATGCCCTACCACCTGCGCCACCGCTCCGGCCCCTAAATTTAGAATTCTTTTTCAGGCATCCCTGGAGGATTTCATGACCGAGGAGAGAGGGGGCGGGAGCTAAGCGATCACCCACATAACCAAGTACTCCTGGTGCTGTGCAGCTCAGATAGGAACACACAGGGGTCCAGGGTGAAGCATTTCAGCCCCTCAACCTCTTTTCACCCTTGTGATTAGGTTTGGCTCTCTGTGGGGGCTGCACCCGGCAGGGCTCTGTCCTGGCTCTGCACTTGAGGATCACTCACCATTGCCCCCTTCTGCCCCCCACAGGGCCTCCAGTTTAGCACGAGGGAACTGGAGGAGATGGGAGCCTGGTTCTGCCTGGGCTTGCTGGGCCTGGAGCTGCGATCGGCGGGCTGCAGCCGTCAGCTCCTGGGTCGTGCAGCCACTCTGCTGAGCCAGGCTGACCGGGAAGCTCTGGGGGAACATCTGCACAGGTAGGTCCCTCCGGGGAAGTGTGGGAGCCTTGGGGGATCGCCTAAGAGGCAGGAGGGGGCCACCTCATGGTGCGGAGGCAGGACCCCGGTCTGGAATACAATGTAGGGACTGGCCATCTGAACCTGCGTTCACAATGGCAGGGGTCCGGGCTTGCCAGGTGTGTGTGTGTGTGTGTGTGTGTGTGTGTGTGTGTGTGTGTGTGTGTGTGTGTGTATGTACCTGGCTCTGCTGAGCAGTTTCTCTGATGGTGGAGGTAAGTGTGGGAGCAGGAACTGGCCAAAACCTCCCATTCCTCCAGGGAGGTGCATGACACTAGATAAATACATACATACATACATATATTCATTCATACATACATACATGGCAGAGAAAGGTATTAAGGACCTAGAAGCATCTTGGAGGAGCCCAGAGGGGCAGAACTGAGAACCCAGAGGTTCCTTGATTGCATTTTTAGCTGTTGTTGCGGAATCAGACTCATTGGAAGCATGTTGGGTGTGAGGACAGACACTGGGATCCTGGGGGAGAAGAGAGAGTAGAGCCAGCAGGGATCCTAAGGGAGAAGAGAAAGTAGAGCCAGAAGGGCAGTCAGATTCCTTGGTCACACTTTGGAAGGACCTGGGAGTGAGGTCCTGATTCCTCTCCAGAATTCTCTTAATATCACCCCTTCCTGTTCTTGTCCGCTTGTCCGGGCCGGTTGGCTTCTCAGTGAAGTGAAAGATCTAGAAGCTAAATGCATCCTGCTTTGCAAATCTCTGCTTCCTCTGTGGCTTGCTGGACCTGATCTTTGCTAGGTGCCATCCCACATAGATGATGACAAAGGGGGATGAGTGGCACAGCATGGCCCAGCCCTGCCAGGGGCACTGTCCACGCCTGTTTGGGCAGCACCCAAAGGCAGCCCCAGGCTGGACCTTCCTGACTGTCCTCCCCCAGTTCCTGCCACTTCCCTCCCCTTTTTCCCTCCCCGCTGGGCTGCTGTTGTGGGAAGATGAAGTGAAGCTGTCGTTTCTGGATCGATCTTGCTGGCCTTTTGGATCCGTGAATTGGAGTTGGATGTGGCTGCAGAGCTGATGTCGCCAGCCATGCCCACCAGCCCTCATTCTACACCCAGTTGGCTGCTGCTCTCTCTAGGGCCTAGAGAGATCTAGGCCATCTGCCACAGGACACCCACACCTTGGGTGTTCTAGGGGGGCTCTCAAATAAGACTAATATGGAATGGCCTTTTGGTGGGGAGGCCCGGGATGGAAATGGGGTTTTCCCCCAAGTGCCCAATTATAAATGGATTATGGTGCTCTTGGGGTCTTGGTCAAAGCGGGCAAGTGTGAATTCCTGTGCACAGATTCCAAAAGGGCCACTTAGAGAAAAAAAGTGGCCCTGCAAATGCCCGCACCCTGTGGGTCATACCATCAGTGTAGATCACAGATGAAAGAATCCAGCAGATAAGACTCAGGGTGTTGCCAGTTCTTCCACTTGGGTCTCAGCAGGTGGGCTTGGCCCAGAGACATGGCCTTCAGTGGTCTGGGCCTTTTGCTGGCTGCATGATCTTGGGAGGACTTGGGGTGGTAACCAGGGCAGGGGCAGACACCAAAGCTCTGGGCTTCAGCATGCAGACCCTGGCGTGTACCACGAGTGGTTTATACTTTAAAATGCTCTAAATAAATACAAGCTGGAGTGATGATACACCCAGTAGGGCACTTGCCTTGCATACAGCTAACCTGGGTTTGATCCTGGCATCCTTGTTGGTTCCTTGATCGCAGAGCCAGGAGTGGGCCCTGAGCACAGAGCCAGAAGTAAACCCTGAGAATTGCTGAGTGTGGTCCCAAACCAAAAGAAACAAACAGAGGCTGAGTGAGCACAGTGATAGGGTGTTTGCCTTGCACTCCGACGTCCAGGGACAGGCCTGGGTGCGACCTCCAGCATCCCATATAGTCTCCTAAGCCTGCCAGGAGCGATTTCTGAATCCAGAGACAGGAGTAATCCCAGAGCGCTGCTAGGTGTGGCCTCAAAAACAAACAAACAAAATAAGAAAAACAAGAAACAAACTAAAAGAAAGCTAAACACAATTCCTTGGGTTCTTGTTTTCATTTATTTCATTTTCTCCAAACAACTTTACAGAATGTTAAATTTATACTTGACTTTACATTTCTATATTAAAAACAGACAACTTGTCTCCGTTTGTCACAGATATCACAAATATTTCCCCATCTCTCACATCCAGTGTCATTCATATCTCTTGTTGGCTCTTATATCAGGTTATTTAACAAAAATGTGACAGCCCTCGTTTTCACCTTTACTAAACCCATATAACACAGCATAATAATAAATCTAAAAGTGCTTGAAAAGGTGCTAATTCACCGAAAGGGTCTGGAGTTCCAGCAACAGAGCATGTGTGTGTGTCTATGGCCTGAGCTTAAATCCTTGACACCAAAAAAAAAATTTTTTTTCAAAAAAAAATTTTAAAGGTTATTAACAAATGCAATATAATGAGTGTTGGCTACTAAGTCTCTCTCTACTTGACTAAGAACCATGAAGTTCTTAGATTTATTCTCATTCACCATCACCAAACCCTCCGGAGTCCTAGAAGCTTCGTTGTGTTTGCCTGTGCACAGTCCCGGGCGCTGGTTCTGGACTCCTGTCTGCTTGTTGCACAGACCTGAGTGTGATTTGGGTGATCTGAGCTCATGGCGGATGCAGCCAGCTTCACCACCCGCATCTGAAATGGAGCTTTGAGATTTTCCCGTCTTTGTTTCTCCCAATGAACTGATTCTGTCATGAGGTAACTGCCGAGGGTGAAAGGGCTTGCTGGGATCCTGACTGTGGTTGCAATGAAAGGATTGATTTTGGGGGGCACCTGGTTGTTTGCCTACGTTGCCTTTTCAACATTCTCATAGCTGGCCCCTTTTTTCAGACTCTCCTGGGCAGTTAAGTCGTTAAGACCACTTCCTTCTGGCCCAGCAACACAAATCCAGATCTTATCATTTGGTGTGTTCCTGTGACCCTAAACAGGATTTTTCCCTCCATTATGCTTTTCTCCATTATATAAGAAAATTCTTGGTAACTTGGGCCCAGCCTTATGTTATGTGCTTCATGGGATTTCGCTAAGCCTTGTTATTATGCCTCAAAGTGTTTGTATGGATTTTTGTTTCTCTAGATAGATCCTAATCTCGCTGATACGTTTTGATGGTTTTGCTCACTTTTCACGCTCCTTATTAATCTGCGTGTGGAAAACCTTCAAAAATGAGCAGGGTGCTTGGCTTTGCTCAGCACAAGTCAATCAGGGTTCAATCCTTGGCACCCCCAGAGGACCCCCTGAGCCTGCACAGGAGTGACCCCCCTAAGTGCAAGACTCAGGCCTGTGCCTCCTCATCCCTTGTAAAAATATATATGGACTTCTTCACTGTGGCAAGATCTAAGCAGTAACGAATTAAGCAAAATGTCAACTGGTGTGGTATTAATGCCCCAAGTCTTCGTTATTAATCATTATCTGGTCCTAGCTTAATTAAAAATCAGAACTGGATGATAAATTTTGGGTCCTAAAAAGCAATTATGCCTTGGAATTTAAAATGCCTCAGATTATGCGAATAGATTTCCCATGACCCATCAGTCATTATCGGAGGCAGGAACGTGCATCACGGAACCGGACATTTCTAATGGCTAGAAACCGGAAGGTCAGTGCTTAGGTGTGGGGCACGGTGGGACCTCTGCTCGGCCTTCCCTGTTCTGTGATCTGGAACACATGGAGTTCTCGAGAACCTAATGGACCCTGTGCACATTCACAGTGCCCATAAAATGGTCTCACTTTACTTGGAACAAAATTATTTTTTCGTTATTTTCCCAAAGAAGAATTATCAGTGGTATTGGGTTAGTCTTAGAGTCACACTCGGGTGATTTTAAAATTCAGTTTTGTATTTAATTACTCTCCTGGCTCATTTCTAGCCCTTCTGTGAAATCAGCTTCTCATTCCTTAATATCGATTCATCTATTTATTTCTCAGATACTACCTTTTAAAATAGCTTTCATTTCACTTTGGGGCGAATCTGCATGGTATGTTTTTTGCATGCGTGTGGCTCTTTCTTCCTTATGTAGGAATTCCACTCGGTCTGCTGTGAGATTTCTTTGACAACAGTGTGGACATTAAATACAAGTGGTTCTGCTTATATTTAATCTCAGACACCAAGCTCAGGTGCTCTTCTTTGGATGTGCCCCTTCTCTTTCCTGACAGTAGTAGTTGGGAGCAATTTGGAGCAATTGTGTGAGGAAGGGAAGGCAAGAGAAATGCCTGAACATCTCTGTCTGCACCTCTGTTATTTTCACAAAGTGATTGTGTGAATTCACTGAAATCTTACGAAGGACTTGTCTGCAGATTCAGTCCAAATCCCAAGCAGTGGTAATCACAAAATACAAGAGACGTTGTTGACTTTTGAACTATGAGGGAACCTTGGACACAATGAGTATGCTGGAGTATGTGTAAGATAATATTCAGGGCAAATATTAACTGGTGCCCTGAGCTGTGGTATCATTAAGTCACAAAGTTGTGTGTGGCTGATACCCTCCTGAGGCCGGCACCTCTTCCGAACAAGGGGAAAATGCTTCACGGAAGTTCAGAATTTCGCCTGGTACCACGAATCTTGGAAGAAACCACCGCCTCTTGACTCTTAGCTCTGCAGCATCTAGCTCAGGTCTGCAGAGGGGTTTAGCTGCAATGATGTGACAGAATTGTGACTTGACATAGCATCATTGCACCAAGAGCCACAGGCATGTTCCATCTTGCCTGTCCCCAGAAGTGCCTGCAGGTAGCATGTGATGCTCCATTTCTTGTTGTGTGAGTCTCAACCTGGGTGATGGGAGCTTTGGGGCTGTGTTCTTTCTGAAACTATCAGGATGCTGAGCGTGTCTATCTGGTGTCATACACACAGGCAGAGGCCTGTGGGCAGAGGGCAGATGCGACGCAGCAGTGGGATGAAAGGGCTGTAGATATGCGCTGGGTTTGACGGTCCATCTCAAAGAATTGCTATTTTGATGATTCTGTGGAAGCCGAGAAACTGGCTGGTGTTGGTAGCTGAGGGAGCCATCTTTGTCTCCTGTTCATGAATCCATAAATACTTGAAAGTCCAATGAATTTCCGACCCCCGGGAACAGGGTTTCAGTCCAGCCTCCAGCCTGTCCTGCTCTCTTCCCTTCACCTCTGCTGCCTTTGTGTGTTGTTGATGTTAAAAATGGGAAAAGCAGATAAAGCCCGGAAGGTGGCCCACAGGGGATGAGCAGTGATCGTTCAAGGTCCCACAGTCCAGCCGGTGGCCTGTTGTTGCTTCCTGCCTGGACTTTGTCTGCATATCCGGGCCCTGAGTGAACCTCAGATCTTGTCCTGGATTAGCTGTCCAGGCTCTTCAGTGCCAGGGGTTGCTAGAAGAAAACCAGCCTAGGGAAGGAAGGGAGGAGTGGGGAGGAAGAAGAGAAAGAGGAAAAAGAGCTACTTCCAGGAGAAGAAACTGGGGCAGAGGGCATTTGAGTTGGGGGAGGGAACATGGAGTCTGGAAAGATGCCGGGAAAGTGGGTCATTGTGGATTTGGATGACAGGGCTTAGTCACCACCAGAGGGCCTCCCCCCTCCCCATTTCTCCTTCCTGGAAGAGACAGTAAATCCTGCCTCCCCCATCAAAGCATCTCAGAAATGAGGTGCAGACCAGAGGGGGACACCTGCCTGGTGTCTGAGATCTACTCACCCTATTGGACACTGGCAGGCGAGTCCTGAATGTATTTACCAAGGAGCCTTACAGGGGATTTGGGGAACTGGGCATAGTTGCCGGAAGCCACTGACCAGACTCCTGTGAGGAAAAGGCTCAAATCAGATTTGATGGAAATGTCACTGTGGTCGACAGGACAGTCTTAAAACCTCACAAAACCAGGTAGATTGAGGCATGCAGAGCAAAGACAGTGGCAAGCTGTGCCAACGAAAGTGATGCCCAGTCCCTCCTTGAGTACCGGCACCCCCCACCCCCGTCCTTGGCCTTCCCCCACAAGAGCACGGCTCAGTCTGTTTGGAGTTCCAGACCCGTGCCGTGCTCTGGACACCTTGGGGGCCTGTGACCCCAAGATCTCTCCCTGGTGGTACCTGGTTTAATTTTGGTTGATGATGCTGGTGGTGGAGCAGGAGGGTTGGGGAACTGGGGAACCTTGTTGTACCTCTTCCTCCCACATGGTGCCCATCTAGCCTGAGAAGGGCAGCCCTATCTTGTCTCTGTTTTTTTTTTCCCCACCCTAACCCTCTCTGGTTTTGTTTTTGGGTCACACCTAAGGATGCTCTGGGCTGACTCCTGGCTCTGGTGCTCAGGAATCACTCCTGAAGGTGCTCAGGTGACCAAACTCCAGTTGGCCACGTGCAAAGAAAGCACCATTTCTTGCTGTTCTGTTACTTTGGCCCCAGAGCAGTATGTCTGTCTGTCTCTTCCCCCAAAGCCCAGGGCAGCTGTATCTTGCATGTGTTCATATCTCTCTCACACCCTCATCTCTCTCCCTCTCCATCTTCTCCCTCTCCCTCCTTTCCCCTCCCTCTCTGCCTCTCCTCTCCCCACCCCTCTCTCCTCCCTCCCTCTCCCCCCATCACAACCTGCTCTTCGACATTCAAGCCTTGGCTTAAATGTCATCATCTAAGCTTCAATTCCACTGTCTCAGCAAGACTTTGCCTGGCCACTTGGCCTAAAGTATCGCCCCTGGCCCCCTCTGCCGAGACTCCTCTTCATGGAACCCGTCACTCCCAGCTCGATTTACAGCCCTTGAGACAAGCACCTTGCCCTGTCTCCCAGCACCTACAGTGATTCCTGATGCAGGAGAAGCGATCCGTAGATAAATGAAAAGACAAAACCAAACAAAACCAAACCCAATAATAACAACAACTCCCCACCCCCGTGTCCTTGCCAAGTCTTCCATCTCTCATTTATGGGGAAAATATGGAGATGCGTGGACAGAATAATAATCGCATAACTCAGTATGATTGTTCTTAGCTGGAAGAATAAATTTAACGTATAGCGGCTAACTGGTATTTACCAACCCAAATGAGGATTTACAGTTCCAGCTTTAGCTCGGGGTTTGCTTTGCCCCACCGTTCTGATAAATTAGCAAGGAAGCATTTAGTGCCAACAGGAAAAGCGGTGATTACTCCTTTCTGGAGAACAGGACGCCGCGGTGGACAATTACGCGATATTTATGCTCCAAAATAGACACGCAGATTGAAGCGAGGAGTGGCACGGGCCTGGTAACCTGGAAAAGCGGGATCTCTGTGAGCGAGCCTGCCTCTTGGGGGAGAGAGAGGGGCTGGCCCTGAAGGACCCTGAGTGGGACAAGATTCAAGCTCCAATACCTGCCTGGTGTCTTGGGAGAAATGAGGGGCCCAGGCTGGCCAGGAAAGAACGTCCTTGTCCTTGCGCAAGTGTCGAACCTGGGGGAACAGGAGTAGGAGTAGCCACTGTCCCGCTGGATATGCCTAACAGGCAGAAAAAGCATTCACTGGGGCAAAGGGGAGCCCTGGTCCTCGAAAAGGGGGTGTGGGGCCTGCCAAGCGCAGTGTGCAGAGTTAAGGTGGGGATCTGAGCCATGGGACAGCGGGGAGGAGGAGGGAGGACAGAAATGGGGCTCCCATCCCCCTTGTCCCTACAGCCACAAGCTGAGATTTGTCAGCCAACAGGAATGTCCTTCACTCCTGAGGGGAAGAGGCCAGCTTGGAGCTGTCCAGCCTCTGGTGCTGAGAGTCCAGCTAGTGACTGTATTGCAGATCCTGGGCAGGGAGAGAGGCTGGACCCCTGATGGAGGGGGGGAAGGGGTGTTATTGATTGGAAGGCAGGAAACTAGGGCACAGACTGGGCTTCCTCCCCCAATCTGTCTGCCCCCTCTCCTTTCCCCCCCTCTGTTCTCTTCCTCTCTCTCTCTCTCCTTTATTTTCATTCTCCCCCTACTTCCTTCTCTCTCCTCTCATTCTACTTCCCTTTCTCTCCCACTCTTCCCCTACATCCTTCTTTACTTCCCTATCTTCCTCTTTCTTCCTT
Source organism: Suncus etruscus (assembly GCF_024139225.1). Taxonomy (NCBI): domain Eukaryota; kingdom Metazoa; phylum Chordata; class Mammalia; order Eulipotyphla; family Soricidae; genus Suncus; species Suncus etruscus. The sequence continues at coordinate 9,416,850 of NC_064858.1, read as the reverse complement.
CTCTCTCTTCCACCTACTTCCTCTCTCACTTCCCCCTTCTTCTCTCCCTTCTCCTTTCTTGCCCATCCACCTACTCCCTTCTCTCCCTTTCCTCCTTCTTCCACCCCTCTCCTCTTATTCCTTCCTCTTATTCCTTCTCTGTCCTCCTCCAGCGGTGCTCAGGGGTTACTCCTGGCTATGCATCCAGGAATCACTCCTGGCAGAGGTTGTGGGGGGACCCTATGGGAAGTTGGGAATCGAACCTGGGTCTGTTGCGTGCAAGGCAATTGCCCTCTCTGCTGCCCCCTCTGCAGCCTCCCAAGCCTGCCTTTTCTCCTCCTGTTATGCCATCCAGATTGTCCCCCTAGACTAGGGCCCAGAGTGTCCAGAAACCCTCCCTCCCTCCACTCACCCTTGCTTCTAGGCCCCATCATTGAATGAGGAACAAAAACATGTGTCCCCTCCTCATTCCCATGACTTCAGGCATCACGCTGTCCCTCCTCCCATAGTTCCATTTGTTTCTCAGCCTCATGGAGGGGAGAATTGTGACAGCGGAGGGGAGAGAGGCAGTGAAAGCTGAGATGGGTGATTTTTGGCTTCTGAGATGAAATTTAATGCGCTGAGTGATGCACAGGGTGGAAATCATGCCCCAACTAAGCACAATTTAAATGGTGCTTAATTAGCTAATATGGCACAGAAAAAAGACCCCCGGACCCCAGGGGGGCTGCCACATCCGCTGGGTGCTGCGTGAGCAGGCGGCCATGGTGCTGCTACCCATGAACAAGCAGGGGATGCACCTTTTGGAAAGCTCCCATGAGGCACCTGTTCCAATCTGGGGCCTGTTAGGGCACAGAAGAGACAGGAATAATGTTTTTGAGGGCCAGGCCAGAGCCTGCAAGTCTGTCTGATCATCTCACAGCTCCCCTGAGCTGAGCCCCAGGGGACACTTAGCCCTGAAGGATGCGTCCTCTAAGAGAACCCACGCTGATTCTTTCCAGTCTCGCCTTCTTTGCTTTGCTTCTTTCTTTTCTTTCTTTTTCTTCTCTCCCTTCCTTTCTTTAGGGGGTCATTTGAGTTACACCCTACTAGCTTAAGAATCCTAGCAGCTGCCAGGAGCAATTTCTGAGCCTAGAGCCAAGAGTAACCCCTCAGTGCTGCCAGGTGTGACCCAGAAACAAACAAAAAAAATTCTAGCAGGCTTGGGGAATGCTATGGGATGCTGGAGATTGAACCCAGGTCAGCTGCATGCAAGGCAAACATCCTCCTTGCTATGCTATCACTCCAGCCCCAAGTTTGTGTTTGTTGTTGTTGTTGTTGTGGTGGTGGTGGTGGTGGTTTGTTTGTGTGTGTGTGTGTGTGTGTGTGTGTGTGTGTGTGTGTGTGTGTATGTGAGCGATGGTTCATGGCAATCAGGGCCACATGTCACCAGGGATCAAACCCAATTGCTAGAATCTTTTTTGACCCATGGAACTTTGCTCAAAAGGAGGGAGTGACCAGAAACTGGGAGGCCCTGGGTATGTTTTCTGGGGGCTTCCATGGCTCTCAAACCCCTCATCAGCCACTCCCCGCTCTAAGCTGGGGACTCACACTCTCAGGACCTACAGTCTTGGGAAGAATGTATTGAAGGACACGGTGATTTGAGCAGAGGCATCGCTGGCCCCACTGTCCCATACAACTCCCCATCCCACCTGGTTCCAGGGGCATTGGGCATTAACCAAACCTCTTGCCTTTGGCTTTCCAGCCACCATTGGTTCTTTGGCTGTTCTTTGCCACATCCTACATAAGGGTTTAGTGCCAGCCCTGTGCCAGGGACCCCCACCCTGACTGTCCCCCTCTCCCTCAGCCCTTGATGAGGGCAAGAAACCTTTGGGGTCCCCCCTTTGGCCTCATTTACCCAGGGATATTGCTTAAAAATCACTAAATATCACAAGTTTTAGTGATTTTTTTTTTCTCCAAGACTTGGGGCTTGTAAAAGAAGAGAAGTAGCTGCCTAGCTTGGTTGTGTTGTTTAATGGGAACTGATGGGGGAGCAAAAAGGCCCCCACAATAGTGATTCGGTGGTTCCCTCATCCCTAAAGTCTCTGGGGCCCACTCCTGAAACCCCAGATGTGCTGTCACCCTCCACTGTCCCTTCTGGTCTTGTCTCACAGTGAGAAGTCATTTCTGTATCAATGAAGACTTTCCTGGTTATTCTGAGACCAACCAGACTGGCTCTGGGCCAGCGTTGGAGGTTTCTAACTGTGTCCCAGAGGGACCTAAGAGGTCACTATGCCTGAGATGGGGATCCAACCATCCAGAATCGGTGCTGCTTACTTCCTGAGAACTGTGGATAAAGGTCAGAGGGAGGCTCATTGGGTGGCAGAGAAAGAAGGCAGGTGCCCTCCCCTCCATGTCCTGGACTCCCAGCATTCCTGGGTGAGGCCACAGCTGGGCAGAGGTGAGGGGGAGCAGGGCTGCTTTTCTCCCACCTTAATTTGCTTCCTGATAATCTTAGGAGAATGGGCCCAAGCAAGTCTGGGCTTAAGCAAAAAGGAACAGGGGGATTTGATTGTGATGTGGGGTCTTTTGCACCCTGCTCTGAAATTTAGATAGAATTTCATGCTGGGGCAGCTGGAAAGGTGGAAAAGAGACCTTGACCTTCACTAAGGTTTTGTTGACTTTGGCCCCAAATCATCATCTTCACCCAGACCTGTGGCCACTGGGAAACACAGAGCTGAAGTTGGATCTGTCGCTGACACTAATCATGACCTCGTCATGAAACAGTTCTACACATCACCATGATAGCACATAACTCGCAAATTGTCAGAAAGTTCAAAGATGAATCTCCATGAAACAGGCAGCATTTGGGTCAGAAAATGAAGACTCCAGCAAAGAATGGGGAGAACATCCACGTAATTACCCAGGCAGAGAACATGACATAACCCCCGCAAGGTGATGGGCACCTCAGAGGGTGCTGTGTAATTCTTCATTCTGTCTCCCCGGACCCTGGTGGGGCCGGGCCTGGATACCATCCCTGAGCCATAGGGAGGGTGACCCTGGGCATTGTCTCTGAGTGTCGTCATCAGCAACCTTGGCGGGCTGGACCCACACTCTAGCCCCTTCCTGTTTCTCAGCCCTGGTGACTGACAGGCCTGTGCCATCTGCATGGATTTGGAGTGACATTTTGTTTTATTTGCTCATGGAGGTGCTCAGGAGCTACTCTGGTTCTATGCTCAGGAATTACTCCCAGAGTTGCTCGGGGGCCTGGTCTGCTGCAGGTCACTGCCACTTTCTCCCAATCCACTTTTTTTCTTTTTTTCCTTCTGTGTTTGGGCCACACCTGGCGATGCTCAGGGCTTACTCCTAGCTCAGCACTCAGGAATCACTCCTGGAGGTGTTATGGGGTCTCTATGGGATGCTGGGGATTGAACCTAGATCTGCTGTGTGCAAGGCGATGCTGTGCTCCCTGGGTGAATTTATATTTTACAGTGTGGTACCTTCCACCCCAAGTGGACTCTCCTGTGCCTCGACATCTGAGTACAGTCAGGCCGTGGGAAGCTCATTCTTTCCCACCTGCTGGCAGATTTGCTACGGAAGAAGTGGGGAGACCCAGGCCTAGAGGGATCTAATTTTTACCGGAATTCCCAGAGTCTGGGATCCAGGCATCACCCCCCCCCCCCCACACACACACACTTTCAACACTTACACTCACACACATACTCTACAATACACATACACACACACTAAGTCTCTCTGTGTCTGTCTCCTCTCTCTCTCCTGTTTCTCCCTCTGTCTCCGTCTCTCTCCTTCTGTCTCTGCATTTCTCTCTCTTCTTGGCAATTCCCTGGTGTTGTTCATTTTCATCTTCCTCTTCTCACCTCACATATTTAGTCTTCAGACAACTCGGGCTGAGGCACGTGGCCTGTGATGTTTCGGGGGTGGTGGTTGGATTTTATGTGATTTTAGGCAGGACTTGGCAAGCAGTGTGGCTCAGATGGAGCTCAGATGCTCCCAGCCTCCACCTGGCAGGTCTTGGGGACTTTCTGATAGACTGTCAGCTCCCTAACTCCGCCCCCAAATGATATTCTATGGAGCTTCCTTGATACACAGCAGAAGGTCCCACTCAGGGCTAGAGGGAGACAGTGGCTCAGGGAACACAACTGAGCTTAGGCTGGGTTTGGGCCCACTTCTGCCCCAGAGCAGCAGTGAGGGATTTGAGGGCCAGGGCCAAAGGGATAAAACACTGGGTGAGATCCCTCTAGCCCAGGGCGGCTGGACTGGAGCTTCCCTGTGCTGGTTCCGGCTCTCTTTCTCCCTGAGACCCTCCAGCTGGACCCTCCCAGCTGTGACCTGGGGTTCTCCCTGCCTCCATTTCCTCCTGGGTTCTTTTAGCTGCTACCCTAGCCTGACACTTATTCTCCTAAATCCCTGCCCACTAGCCACTCTGCCTGTCACTGCCAGGCCTGCCACAGTCCTCCTGCCCCTACCATCACCTCTCTTCATCTCCAGCACTCACAGTCTCCACCATCCTTCCCACTTGGACCCTGCACCGGTCCTGGCACCTCTTCCTCCTCCCCTCATGGGTCACTGTGCTCCGATCTTCACTGCATGGCCTCCCTAGGCAACATCTCTCCTGCTCTCCGGTACTCCCTCGTCATCCTCTCCCCTTTCCCCATCTTTAACCCGTTAGCCTTGTCCAGATAGGTTCTTGGGATTCATGATAAACTGGGTCCCAGTTCTGACCCACTGGGGGTGCCCAGTAGGGAGGACAAAGAAGGCAGAAATGGGCCAGGAGCACCCACATCTGTCCAGTTATAGTGCTCCCCTTACTCCCTCCTGCCTCCCTCCCTCCCCCTTCCTTCTTCCCTCCCTCCTTCCCTCCATCTTTTTTTCTTCCTCCCTTGCCCTTCCTTTCCTCCCTCTCTCCTACCTCCCCTCTTTCCTACCCTCCTCCCTCTCCTTCCTCCCTCCTTTTCTCCTTTTCCTCTCTTCTCTCCCTCCCTCCACCTCCCTCCCTCCCTTTCCTCTCTCCCTCCTTCCTCCCAAGCATTCACGTGGTTCCGGCAGCTGCCCCCTTCTCCTGACTGTTTTCTCTCCATTCCTCTTGACTCCACTCACAGCTGCAGTTCTTCAGCGGCAGTTATCAAGGAAGGAGTCTCTCTTTCTCCTTGGGAAATTAATTCAATAATGTACTCAGTGAACGTTTATTGATCCCCCAGAGACATTGACGAGGACGGAGATGTGATCGTCTTCGTCCTAGGGTGAACCCCCCCTTTCCTGTATCCAAATATCCTGCCTAGAATTACAGCCTCAGGGGTAGAGATGTCCCTAACAAGCTCGGCCTTATTCTGTACTCGGGTCAGAATTGGGGAGGAGTCAACCCGGGCTGAAGCCAAAGATTTTCCATTTGGTTCAGGCTATTTCTGAGCAATTTCCTCAAACTGTGTGTGTGTGTGTGTGTGTGTGTGTGTGTGCGTGCGTGTCCTTGTGTGTACAAGTGTATGCATACACATATGCTTGTGTGTTCACATGTGTGTAGGAGGATGCCGGGGCATGACTCCTGATGCTTTTTAGTTTCCTTCTTGGAAAAATGGTTCCTAGATGCTTTTTATGCCACCTTCCTCCTCAAACCAAGCATGTCAAAGCTGAGGCAGTAAACACATACCTGGCCCCACAATCTATGCCTGAGCCTCTCAATATCCATGTCCGAACCCTTCATGACCCGTGTCTGAGCCCTCCATGATCCAGGGTCTGAGCCCCCATAATCCGTGTTCGATCCCCATCTGGCTGTAGCTGCCCTGTCTCCAGGATGCTCGTTGGTTCCTGAGGTTGTAGGCTCTGGAAATGCCATGACGGGTTGAACAAGGCTATGGTTCATCTGGCGGGGGAGAGCCGCCTGACCTGTCTGAGCTTAGTTAGCTCTGCTCTGGCTTTTCTGCCTTCATTATTGTGGGTCGATACTGCCTCTCCCAGCTAACTGTTTAGGGTCCCTCACTGAGCCTGGTGATTCTCCTTGCCTCAGACCTTGCAGTTAAACAATCACACAGCCCCAGGGTTTGTCCCCCCACTAAGCTGGGTGTCCTGGGAGCAGAGGGGCCTGCTCAGAGTCCAGGCGACCAGAGGTGCTGTCCTGTGGGAATTCATAGTCTGTTCCATGTTTGCTATTTTCTGATCAAAATTCCAGCCTCTGCTCTGAGCACTGCCTTATGGGTTCAAAGTTTTTAGACAACCCTTGTTTGTTTTTTTGGGAGGGAGGAGCCATACCTGGCAGTGCTCAGGGCTTACTCCTGGCTTTGTGCTCAGGAATCACTCCTGGCAGGCTTGGGAAATCCTATGGGATGCTGGGGATCTAACCTTGGTCAGATGCATGCAAGGCAAACGCCCTCCCCACTGTGCTATCGCTCTGGTCTCTTATTGGGTTTTCTTAGTTTTCAAGGTGCTGCTCTTTTCCTTGGGCACTGTCCTGAGGAGTATAGATAACCTATTTTCAGGCACCACAGCCTGCTTTAGCTCAAGGCTGCAGGACCCTTGGGACATGACCGCTGACCCGCCCTGCCGACCTGTCCAGGTCACAGCAGGCAGGGGGAACCGCGTTTGGGATGCTCTGTCCCCATTCTCCACGGGAGGATCCAAAGGTATTGGGCAGGTTTTGGGGTGTAGCAAGGGCATGTCTAGAAGGCCTTGGAGCACTGAACCCCTGAGACAGGAGGGTGCCCTCCCCCCAGCTGTGTGTCCCTGGCCAGGAAGAGGCAGCTGGCAATGGTGACATAAATACAAGTTTAATTGCATATCAATTACAATTACTTACTACACTGCAGTTACTCAAATGCAGTGTAATTAGAATAAAAAAGACCTTGATTTAATCATAACCTTATCAAACGCTGATCCCTTCATCTCCTGAGCCATCTGCATTTCCCTTCAGGCTGGATGCCAGGGGCCGGGTGCCCGCAGGGACACTGGCAGGGTTGGCTGAGCACTCTGGCATCTGGGAGCCACACCCTGTCTCCCACTCCCCCTTCCGTTTTGGTTTGGTTTTGGTTTTGGGGTCACATCCGGTGGCTCTCAGGAATCACTCCTGGCAGGCTCAGGGAATCGTATGGGATGCTGGGGATCAAACTCGGGTCATGGCCATGTCCAAGGCAAATGCCCTATAGCTCCAGCCCCCTCCCACACCCTTTTCCTTTTTGACTGAACCAGTTTCTGATCATAACATTCCTACATTTTCCTTACACGTGTGAGATTCTGGAAAGTTGAAATTCTCATTGGAAATTTTTCCCGGATCCTGGCATGCAGATCCGAAATGAATACCCGCAAACTCCTAGGTCTCTCTCTAGCTACTTTTTGCTCTATTTAACTTTTGCTCTATTTTTGGAGAAAATACTGGTATTGCATGAAGGTTTTTAAATAGCACCTGAAATTGCACCCTCATTAACGGTGTCAAATATTACTTAATACAGTGCTCCAGTGGGTTCTTTTTTTTTTTTTTTCCCTTAACAAGCTATACTCAAATCTGTATGTCGAATGCTAATGGGCCAGAGAGAGAACTGTGCTTGTAAACACACGGTAGCATCTGGATAGAAATGGCAGGGAAAAGCAATGTTGTATGTAGTAAAGGTCAACCTTCTGGTTCTGGGGACCATGTGGATGGTCCGGGTTTGAACATGGGAACCCCTGGTCCTTTCTGTAACTGAGGCAGGACACAAAGTTCTGAGAACTAAATGAGTTTTTCAGAAAGAGCCATATTCTGTTCTGATAACAGAAAGGGCCATGGAAGAATCCCTCTGTCTGTTGGGGTGGGACAAACTCCTTTCACCTGGAACGTGGGAGCCTGACTCAAGGTTGGTTCCTCAGAGAACAAAACTGAGCCTTGCACTCGATTCTCCTCCTGATGCTTGAAGATTCCAACACTACTTCTTCTTCTTCTTCTTCTTCTTCTTCTTCTTCTTCTTCTTCTTCTTCTTCTTCTTCTTCTTCTTCTTCTTCTTCTTCTTCTTCTCTTCTTCTTCTTTTCTTCTTCTTTTCTTCTTCTTTTCTTCTTCTTTTCTTCTCTCTCTCTCTCTCTCTCTCTCTCTCTCTCTCTCTCTCTCTCTCTCTCTCTCTCTCTCTCTCTCTCTCTCTCCATCAGTCCCTGTCTTTTGCCTGCACCCTTGAAAACATTTTATTTTGGTCCTTGCTACTTGGCCAGTGTTCCAAGGATTCCTGTCACTCACAGATGGCCGCAGGAAGAGCCTGGCTGGCAGGGGGAAGCAAAAAGCCAGAGCTGCCCCTTTCTGTGGGTCTTTTAGTGATGAGAGAGGGGGGCCAGGCAGTGCATGTCCCACGAACAGGACGTGGAAAACTTTTCCGATGTGGGAGGGTCCAAGCAAATCCAAAAGGTGCTAATGGGTGGGGCAGAGAGCTGAGCTGGTCTGAACAAAAATCCCCCAGGTCCCAGCTCTGGAGTTGGGGATGTGTATCTGGACAGGGGTGGGCCGGGCAAGTGGCCACAGATTCAACCGCAGGCAAAAGGTTGGGCTTCCTGGCGCCGGCACGAGGGGGCGTCGGTGTCCACAGGGTGACCTGTACAGATGTGGGAGCTGCAAGGTGCAGATGTGCAGAGGAGTTTGAAGGCTCAGCTGGGCGCCCACGGGGAAGCGGAGAGGCTCCCAGGCTCCGTCAAAGGCTGAGTTGAGCCGGGCTGGTATTTGCATTTTAAAGGCAGCATTGATCCCAGAATTCAATTCCACTCGCCCAATTCAAGCCCTGGAGAGGCCCCGTCAATGTGAATGCGGCAGGCAGCTTTGGGGAGGGGAGTACAGGAGGCTGGTGGGGAATGGATTGTTTTGGGGAGAGTAAGCATTCAGGGCTTACTCCTGGCTCTGTGCTCAGCACCTATTGGGTGCTGGAGCCGTAAGCAGGTGGATCAAGTACAAACCAGGCACCTTTATCCCCTGCACGGCCTCGATGGGAGATGGAATTTTCCAGAGGATCAAAGAGGGTGGAGGTTATCTAAGTCCCTGTGAAAGGGGATCTTGGCAGTGAACGCCACAGAGCTGTGTGCTAGCCTGGGCCGGGACTTGCTGAATTTGGGGTATCACCCAGAGGTATGTGATGGGGGTGTTGGAGATGGAACCAGAGCTCCTGCGTGCCTGGCATTACCCCCAGGTCTCCGATTGCATTTGCTTTTGCAGCTCCATTTCCGGAGCCCAGTCTTAGGCTACCTTTCTCACCACCCTGCCCGACCCACGGCCCCAGAGCTGTCTTTGGTGAGCTGCAGAGAGTCCAAACCGTGCACAGTACATGAGGTCGTGTCAGCAGGAGGAAGGGGTGCAGGAGAGAGGAGCGGGTTGCTTTCTGGCGCTAAGGGAGAGCCAAGGCACATTGTCATTTGGTTGGGGTGAGACAAGCCACTGGTCACCACAATGGACACAGCACATTGCATCCATGAAGCAGTTGTTCGAAGGCTGGCAGAGTGGTACAGTTCCAAGTTGGAAATGGGACCTGATTCCTCTGAGGGGACTGTCCAGAGCCACATCCACGCTTTGGGGGGGCAGGCATATGACTTAGCCAGTGGAGCTCAGGGCTTGCTCTAGGCCAGGTGTTTGGTTAACAGCCCTGGCAGAGCTCAGGAGACCCTTCTCATGCAGGAAATCTGGGTCCCTGAGACCTTCTGCATTTTAAAAGAAAAGGAGGGGTCGATCTTCCCAGCTGTGTTTTGTTTGTGTTTGTTTGTTTGTTTGTGTTTCGCACCACACCGTGGGGGCAGTGCTCAGGGTTGACTCTGGCTCTACTTAGGAACCACTCTTGGCAGTGTTTTGAGAGACCATATGGGATGGATGCCAAGGATCCAACCCCGGGTCAGCTGCTTGCAAGGCAAATGCCCTCCCCAGCTTTTAAGCAGTGCTCCCTCACCCCCTGGCAGAGGGACGCCTCTCCCAGTTAGCAGGCAGGATTCTTTCGCACTCTAGAAAACTGTCTTTCCCCAAGCATGAAAACAAACAAAACAAAAAAAGCAGAACTAATTAAGATCGTCATATCTCAATAAATATGCAAATGCAAAATCAAAACAAAGAAATTCTATTTATCACATCATAAAGTTGCAAATTGCTGTATACAGGCTGGCTTGGAAGAGCGAGGAGAGAGAAAAGAGAGAGACTTTTTTTAATGGCTTTGCTTGCAAGCTGTGCGGAAGGTTTGTGCTTAAGGATGAAGACGAGGAACCGGACAGGGTCTAGCCTCTAGTACCCTCGTCTCTAGATGCTAAAAGAGGGAAATGAATGGAAATTCACTGGGGATAAACTTTGGGGGTTCTGAAGTTGTCTTCCCTTTGCCTTTCTAGCTCCACAAGTGAAGCTAATAAGTGAGATGCCCCAGTACAGGTGGAATGCAAGGCCTGGGCCCAGGGGACCCTCACCTGGGGCCAGGGGGGCTAGGGGATAGAATTTTGAGGCACAGAGAAAAAAGAAACAAAAGGAACAGGGAAGTCCCTAAATGCCTGCCAAGAGGGTCAAAGGCCTATGAGGAAAGACCAGCATGAATTGTAGATTTCGGCCTTGCCCTGTCCTGTGATTGGGGTGAAGTGGGGCACTTGCTGTGCATTTTACATGCAGTAGACCCAGGTTCCATTCCAGAGGGACCTCTGAGCCCTGCCAGGGGTGACATCTGAATGCAGAACCAGAAATAAGCCCTGAGCACCACCAGGTATGGCCCCAAAACAAACACAAGGGTGATAGGAGCAATTTTACTGCTTTGACGTGTACCCGTTCTTGGGGAGAACCCGGTGCCTTACATATGGAAGGAAACACATTGGGGTGTGTGTGTGTGTGTGTGTGTATGTGTATGTATGTATATGTGTGTAGGGGTTGCTGGGGACTGGACACAGGTCTCATGCACGCAAGACCTATGCTATACAGTTGACAAAGCTTGAACAGAGAAATATGGGCTGAGCTGGTGAAAGATGGGATGAGCTGCTCAGCCTCCCTCCCTCACCTTCCCTCTGCCACTCTCCTTCCTTCCCTCTCTTCATCTTTTCTTCATCCATCTCTCCTTATTCCTTCTATTCTTCCTTATTCCTCACATTTCTTCTTCCTTCCCTCTTCTCCCTCCTTTCCCCACCTTTGTTCCTTAAACCCCATCTCTTTCTCTCTTTTCCTTTCTGTCCCTTCCTTCCATGCCTCCTCCTTCCTGCGTCCTTTCTCCTTCTTTCACTGTTCACTTCCTTTCACATTTTCTTTCTTCCTTCACATTTCTTCCTTGGTCTCCCCAACATTTATTTCTCTTGGTGGATAAAATCACCATGTCTGGCCTATGTGCAGGGCTAGGCTAGTTGTATTATAAACTCTCAATTCACTGGGTCTTGGTGAGTATTTCACAGCCTACATCCAACTCTATGTGTCCTTCCCTGTCACCCGACATATCCTGTAATTCCCCCCCCCCCAATAAAAACGGTTGCTTGTGATCTTATTCCTTTCGTGGGTTCATTGTCCTCCTTAGCCAACTGCACCCGTTAGTACACTGAGCCACTCACTACACACATTTTGGGAAAACATCTCAACTTCATTAGAAAGAAATGAAGTGTAGGGCCCTTGTCTCCTGGGGTGTAACTCTAGCTTGGAAAATGTTTACCCTCAGTGCCCTGGGGACACTGACACTTTTCATCCTGGCTGGCTGTGACATTTTTATTGCTTTTTAAACACTGAAATGGAAAATGTTTCCAAGGTGGAGTCATTTCGGATTCACGGAAAAGCCTCACTCGCATACCCCTCTCGGACCCCTTGCTGCTCTCACCGATCTCCAACATCCATTTCTGGAACTTGTCCTGCTTTCTTCATTGCTATCTATTCTGAGCTTGATTTATTTCCCTGGAACTCCCTGGCTTTGTTTTCCTGTAATTTGGGGATTCTGGCCATCTTGGTTTTATTTTTGTTTGTTTGGTTTTTGGGTCATATCTGGTGATCCTTAGGGGTTACTCCTGGCTATGTGCTCAGAAACGGCTCCTGGCTTGGCTTGGGGAATCATATGGGGCACCGGGAGATAGAACCACTGTTTGTCCCGGGCTAGTGTGGGCAAGGCAGATGCCTTCCCTGGTTAGGTATCAACTTGTTTCTAGAATTCACTCTTCATCTGTAATGGAGCAGCTAGACCTTTTGTATTGATCAGCTGCTCTGCTGAGCTCTTTATCGTGTGTGAAACTTGAATTACACGTTAGGTCATGTTTAATGTTTAGGGTGCGGGTCTTGTTGATGTCCATGGTCCACTCACCCCACCTGAGGTGCTCCAGGCCCCCGCCACCATCGTTCTATACTCACAAGCCCCATTTTGGAACTCAAGCCCAAGGTGTTACTGATGTCCAGTGCTGTCTGTCTAGACCACAGATGGGTGAGATTATCCCCAATTTATTCGTTTCCCTCGGACTTGCTCAGCCTCTTGGCCTCCCATCTGGGAGCCACCAGGCCTTTCCCCAAAGCAGCCCCTTCTCCCATGTCCAGCCGCCCTATCCTTGTCCACTCATCTACTGTGGGACATCAGGTTGGATTTCCTTTCCTGGCTGCAGGAGCCGCATCTTGCTCTGTGGTTTTTTTGGGGGGGTGGGGGGGCTGGCTCATGCTCAGAACTTCTGTGTGTCTTAGGGCCATACTCATCTTTTATGGAATGTCTCATTTTATTTCTCATAGAGGGCTGAGCCAGACCATGCTTCCATTTGCAGGGGGAGAGAGCTATTTCCTCTCAGAGCCCCCCCCCAAAAACTTTGGTTGTTCCCATCTTTCTGACCTCAATCAATCTTCTAGCTACCTCCTGAAATCCTCTCATTGTTGCATTTTCTCCTGGTGACCACATGTTCGCAGGCAGGGGCCACCCTGGTTTAGGCTCTTGGGAGCAGTCGAGTTACCTGCTATGGCCTGGAGTTTCTCTCCTCTGTCACTCCTACACCCCATGAGGTTCCCCCTTTTCCCAGAGTAGACTTTTCTTGCACCCCAGAAGGCTTAGGGGCGGTGAGAGGGTGGAATCTTAGGCCACTGGAACTCTGGCCAGCGCTTCAGTCAGGCTGCCGCCCGCATCTTCCAGAGCCTGTAGGCCCAGGTTGCTCCTTAGAGGGGAGGTTAGGTTTGCAGGGGGAGGTGGAACCCTGTTTCCACATTTTCCTTGTGGGTAAACCTGAGAAAGCAGGCGTGAAGCGCATCATTTCCCTCTGGCTCTGTTGGAGACCTCAGCCATTTCCCTTCTCACCTCCAAACATTCGGGAGTAGAGAAATCTAGCTAGGCCAGCTGTTCACTGAACTGCACCTCTTCTGGCTTACACCCCCCCCCCCCCCGACAGTACCTCGTTTGGGGCCCTTCATCAGCTGGACTCACTCCCAGATGCCACTACCCCCTCGACACACTTCTTTTTGTTCATTTTGAATGAGAAAAACAACATTTCTGAATTTTGACTCACGTTTCTCTTTTCAGTTTCAGATGAAGTTTTATTTTTGGCATATATATGATATATATTGCATGTTATATGTATTTTATTCTGTTTCCTGTGGTCTTCCTTTATGACTGATTCTCATTTCCTTCATTTCTCACTGGTGAGGGGCTTGCTCTGACTACCTCATCAGCAGTTCAGTTAGGTCAAAAATCACCATTTGATATGTACATTGCGAAGAAGCATCTTTGCTTTTAGAGACTTTTTCTGCTGCTTTGGTGAGTCTCAGATTTCTAGTTCCTGTTCAAAAGGCTCCTTTGAAATTGTCTCAGGAGTCAAACTGTCTTTGGTGTCAAGTTTAGGGGAAAAAAAATGTCAATGATGGAAAGTTACAATTATGTTTTCTTTTAATATTTCTGTGATGTATTTCTGTACTGTTTTCAAGCCACTTCTAATTAAGTTTTTATGATCATCGGAGGTAAGGCTGTAAGTTGATTTTCTGCCACAGTCACGGCTGCAATTGTATTCAAAGAATCGACTTGGGTGCAGCAAAAAAAAAAAAAAAAAAGAGCAAGATTTTCATCATTTTTTGTACAGCCCTGCCCAATTTTGTGTGTATCGTGTTCTCCCCTCTCTTACCTGCCATGCGCACCTGGCCTTGCCTGGATTGATCTAGGCAGGTGCCAACTGCAGCCCAGGGCTCCCCCATGTCTGCATGGTTCTGCATCTCGGCTGTTTTGGGGATGTCTGTGATGGGTCATGGCTGCTAGGTTGCAGAGTAAAGCTGGCCAAGCATGCTCAAAATTTTCCATCATGTTCATGAACAGCCTGGAGCAGCTGCTATTTCTATTCGCAGGACTGTGATCCAGGGGCCCTGTCACCCCCCCCCCCCACTTTCTCACCCATCCTGTCCTGTAGAGTCTCTGTTCCTGGGCCAGTTGGCATCTGGATGCTTCTCTCAGAGAAGTCAATACTCTTTAAATGTTCACGGGCTCTTTGTCTTTGTTGTTGTTGTTGTTGTTGTTTTTGATTTTGAACCACACATGGTAGCGTTCAGGGGTTATTCCTGGCTCTGTACTCAGAACTTACTTCCAGCAGTGCAGCCCTTAGGATGGGCTTGGATGGTGGAGAAGGAGGCCTTTGTCCTTAGGCCCTGGTCACGTGGCTCCATCCCCAATTAACCCTCTGGTCATTATCTTCAGGTGGTCACCGGTGGGAATCAGACTCACTCAGACAGGCTTCATGAGAGATAACATCTTTATTGCCCTGGCCAACATCTTTGTGGCCTATATCATAAACCTATGTAAGCATTGGCCATTCTTAGCTAGCCCTGCATCTTACTTCTTTCATCCATGTCTCCTCCAACTTCCATTCTGGCAAAAGACCCTAATCCCTTGGGTCAAAGGCCTGATCTAACCTTCCCAAGACCTCTCCCACGAATGGGCGGGGTCTTGCAGGTAAGGTCAAGTTGTACAGGAAGAATGGGGGATGGGGCCACAGTTGTTTTTGGATTTTGAACCACACATGGCAGCGTTCAGGGGTTACTCCTGGCTCTGTGCTCAGAACTTACTTCCAGCATTGCCTGGGAAGCATATATTATGCCAGGGATCAAACCTGGGTCCCCGTTGTGCTATATTGCTCTGGTCCCTCATTGATTCTTTCGTGTGTTCTTGAGATGTGATCAAAGCATCAGCTAATCCAACCCCGACCCCCATCTTCCCATATTAGCGACAAGAGAGAGTCCTCATCTTTGCGTGTGGGGTTGCTGAGATGATGCTGCTGAAATGGAAACCACTAATAAAAGTTAAAAAGAGGCGCCAACCTTGCCCCCGCACTTAGGCACTCAGATGGAAGTACAGTTCCTGCCCTCCTGAAACAATGCAAGAGTGAAAACTGTAGGGCTCTATTCTGCACTCTCCAAGTCATCCAAATGATTTAAAAGCTGACAAGGGAATCTTTTAATGGCTTTTCATTTATTTTTAGAATTAATTTTGGTTTTCTTTTTTTTTTTTTTTTTTTGCGCCTATTTCTGTATCCGCTCAAAGGCAGCAGCTAGAGATGTTTCGAATGTAAAAAAAATGACTTAACTATTTCATTTTTAAATCTAAATATAAATGCACCTAGATGCACCTCAGGTGTGCATTTAAAATATGCTCCCCCCACCAGCTCCATTACTTTGGGGGGTAATGATCAAGTTGGAGATACAGGAATAAAACAGACATGCACAGATGCATGGACAGACAGAACTCCCCTTCATTCCTCTGATTCTCCCGGCTTGGGCTCTGGCTCTTCCCTCTCTTTCTTATTCCCCTCCCTTCCGTGGTGAATTTATTACATGCTTTCTCTGGAGAAATTTAATTTATCAGAGGAGTTTCCTCCTTCCTCGGCCTGTTAATACGGTAGCTGATAATTACTGGTGTGTGAATATTGAACCACTTTGGCATCGCTGGATTTCTCTTAGGAGGCTTTCTGAATAACGCTGCACCTCATTTGCTATTCGCTTGTTTGGATGATTGCATTTCTCGAATGCTACCCCTTGAATGGGCCTTTCCCACTTCTCCAGCTCCCGCCCTGCATCAGTTTCATTCCACGGCCCCCGTGTAGCTTCTACACCAGGTCTTGTAAGACTCAGACACAGAGCGAGTGGCCAATTTCCCAGTTTCTGCACTAGGTTATGAAGAACCGGCATTCAGGCTCCTTTGATCTTGCAGTAGAAATTTCTAGGGAAATGCTCCGAGCCCCGATGCTTCCTTTTGGAGCCTTGTCAATGATTAATCCCAGTACCTCGCTCGTTCCTATCCAGTCCAGATAATCTAGATCACTCTGTTTGCAGCCGTTCCTGCCTGCTAAGGAGGGAAGGGCTTGTCTGCTGCAGCTGGGAAGGTCCTTCCTGGGATGCAGCCGACCTTTTTCCAGGGGCTGGAGCTATTTCATTCCCATGGTGCGAGGCCTCCCTGCTCTCCATCTGCCTTTACAGAGGTTGGCCCTTCCTCAAAATTTTCCAGCCAGGCCTTCCTCTGATGCATTGGTGTTATTTTTCTACCGCTTTGTTTCAAAGACATTGATTTCTGCTCTTATCTCTCTTATCTCTATTATTCCACCACCCCCCCCTTTTTGGTCCTGCTGGTTTTGAATTTATTTTGTTCTTTCCTTTATATTCCCTTGCATTGGGACTTAGTTATTTTAATTATTTTTTAAAACCTTATTTTTATTTATTGATTGGTTTTTGGGCCACACCCAGCGGCACTCAGGGGTCACTCCTGATTTCTGAACTCAGAAATCATCCCTGACACGCTGTGGGACCACATGGGATGCCGGGAATTGAACTGGGTCCATCCCGGATCAGCCGCATGCAAGGCAAATGCCCTACCGCTGTACTATTTCTCTGGCCCCTATTGTTCTAATTCTGACTTTTCTACTAAAAATGTTGAACACCGTGATTTCCTTCCCACCATGTCTCTGTACCCCATACATGTTGATGTTATAATTTAATGTTTACTTAGTTCCATGTATTTCTTTCTCTTGAATGCCTTTTTCTCTTAATTTTTTAAAAAAAAAAAACTTCATTGATTGATTGATTGGTTTTTGATCCACATCCAGTGATGCTTAGGGGTTCTAGCTCTGCACTCAAAAATTGCCTCTGGCAGGCTGGGGGACCATATGAGATGTTGGGAATCGAACCAGGCCCCTCCCAGGTTGGCCGCATGCAAGGCAAACCTCTACTGCTGTGCTATCACTTTGGCCCCCTTTTAATTTTTTGACCTTCTGGGTTGTTTGTAAGTTTTATAGTTCCCAGCATTTAGGGCTGTTGTCCTTGCACGCTTGTTCCTGATTTCCAGTATGTGATTGTGTTCTGCTTGAAGGGACGTTGACTTATAGCTCAGGAAACACTCCAAGTTGGAGCAGCCGCAGACCAAGCTTGGGGCAGCCAGGCCTGACCTGGCCCTATGGTAGCCACTGGCAGTCTCCTTAGAGGGGATGTGGCTCAGTCCCAGCTCTGTCCTGGCAGAACCTGCCTTTGAGCTGCCCCTTCCCCAGCATCCTGGGGTGATTTCCCACCCCAAGCTAGGGAACAGGCACTGAAGGCCTGGGTAAGCCTTGGGCTGCTTGTCCGCTGGGTCCACTGACACATCTACCATAGTGATGTTGCTTGTGGCAGGCAGATGAGCTGGGCCTGACCAGTAAAGGACATGTTCCTGTTGGTCACTGAGTGTCCTGAGCACCTCAAATTGACTGGACAGAGGCAACTTCAAGGGAAGCACTTTTCCTTGGATCTCCGAGGGGCCCTCTGTTCTCCTGTCCCTGCTGCTGTCTGGGGCCTGGCAAGGCAGGAAGAGATTGTGGCTCCCTGGCCATTCATTCCCTGAATTCCTCAGACTCTGCATGGCTCTGTCTCTGTCTGCAAGGCCAGGGCCCATCCACACTGCAGAGCTTTATTTGTCCATCAGTCTGTCTGCAGGTCTATGGCCCCAGTGGAGGGAGACAGAGCTCTGCCTTTCTGGTTGAGGATCCCAGGGGATCTGAGTGTCCTTGGAAACCGAGTTCTAAGCCCAGCACTGTACTGGAGCTGGTGAGCTGCTGCTGTCTCTCTGACCATCTCTGATTGGTGCCCCCCAGCTCAGATGACCCCTCCACCCGAGGTCCTAAATCAAGGGAGGAGATTGTTGTTTATATCTTGGAGATTAGGTTAGGTCCTCCAGATGACCCATTTGCTAGCCAGGAAACTGGGGGAGGCCCCCACACACATTTCTCTTGAGTGCATGGCCCTTCCCTCTGAATAACTAATGTCCTCTTCCTCTCCCCCATCTCCCCTGTCCTTGCCTTGTGTCTTCCCCATCCTCCTCTCCTTTCTTTCCCAAAGCCATAGCAGTGGTGGTGCCGAGCTGGAGCCGGACGATGAGCCCCCCTGCGCAGAGGAGATTGATTACAACCTGGACAACAGCTCTGACTCTCTGGAGACCCTCTCTGAGCTGGACCGACAGATCCAGGCATGCGCCTGGCCCGAGGACGAGGAGGCGCAGGGAGAGGATGGAGCACCATGGCACAGTGGTGGGGCTGGCCTGTAGGTGGGCGAGTGCCCAGTGCTAGCCCTACACCCCACCTGGGCAGGCGGGGCTCAGTAGGTGGGACAGCGGCTCACAGTGGAATCTGCCTTGTGCTTGTCTATATGGATGGCTGTCAGACGAAGGTGCTTTCCTGGACAGTTTGTGGGTCCTGGGGTCTGTGCCCCAAGATTCTCTGGCTGCTATTCAGAGGCCCAATTGGCAGCTTGAGTGACCCTCACATGACTGGTGTTCACTCCTTAAGCATCCAGGTGTCCCCCATCACCCTAATTCTTGGCCAGGTTGTGGGCTGCTGCTAATCAAACTAGAGGAGGAAGACTATGGAAACAAATGTATATCTAGGACCCCATAGCCAGTGTGAGCTGTTGCGGGGACAGAGGAGGACTGATCCCAGTTTTCAGGGCCAAGTTTGTAAGTGTCAGTGATGGTCCTCAGGCTGGGATTATGAGGAGTCCCCCAGGACAGAGTCTGTGAGGATATCCCAGGGCTGGGACTGTGAGGTATCCTCAATGTCCAGTACTTTGAGTTTCCATAGGTTGCTTCTGTGCGGAGTCCCCAAAGCCATGTCTGTGAGGAATGTTCCAAGGCCTAGGTTTGTGGTGACTCCTCAGGCCCAGGTCTGTTGGGTATCCTCAGAGTGGGCCTGTGAATGTCCCTCAGGGCAGAGTTTCTAAGGAGTCCCCAGGGCTGGACTTTAGGAGTCCTCAGGGTTGAAATTGTGAGGGAGTTAGTTATAGGGCAGGTCTGCGAGACATCTCCTGGACCAGATGTGATTGGTCCCCAGTACCAGGTCTGTGAGGAGTCCCTGAGGGCCAGGTCTGTGTGGTAATCCCAGAGCCTGTTTTTTGGGGTGCTCCCCCTTGGACTGTGTCTCTTAGGCTTCCCTAAGAGACTTCCCTAAGTGTCTCTGATGGGCAACCCAGAATCAGGTGGCCAGATTCACACAAGCACCCATCTCACAGACCAGTCCCCCAAGTTTCTCCTATTGCCCTTTGCAGTCTGGAAGCAGAGATCAGTAATTCTGTGTGGGTCCAAGGATCATCTCCTTTGGTGCTCGCCTAAAGTGCTCCCTCCACCTGGCAAGCAGCTCAGACACCAAGATGGGTCAGTTTGTTTTTATTCACAGTTTACTGAATTTTCTGCTGACATACTTTATCCCTACCTCTATTTTACACAGTTTGAATCTAAAATCTGTGTCTGTGGTTTAGAGTTGGGGTCTCAGGCTGGAAACTTGATGTCTTGGGCCCCATTTCCTGGGTGTGATTTGTGTCTTAAAATAAGCCAATACTGTCCTTTGCAACAATCCAGTCTGCAGAAACAGATGAAGGAAATAGGAAAGGAAGCGAGTGATTCATGGCTCTTTAGCCCCCATACCTGAAGACTCAGAGTTTCGGGGGACAGAGCAACAGAAAAGGAAGATGCCTGTGGATGCTGAGAGAGTGAGATATGATGAAATTCAGATTTTCCAGTTAGATCCAGAGAGAGTACACAGTTTAGATAGTGCAAAGAAACCTCAGTTCCCTTCCTCTGAGCAGGCACAGGCAACCTTGCCCTGCCTCTGTGGAAACAGAGGGACAGGAAACTTAGGAAGAAGAGACCATCCAAGTCAGAGCCCCCATGTGTGGGTTCTGAGAGGCCATGGCAGGACGTATGTCCCTGGAGGTGACCCCTAGTGTCACTTTGGCCCCAGTTTGGTACTTTCATCCTGGTTGGTGTGAGCTGCTCCTCAGTTCTCTACTCCAGTCTCCATGGTGACTTCAAGCCACACTGGTAGCAATCTCTTAAATATTGAAGCATAACTGGTGAAGGCAATTGGGTGGCTAATAGAAGCTCAGCAGCCCAGGTCGCCTGTAGTCTCAGCCTCGGCCTTGAAGCTGTTTCTCACTCTGTCAGCCTGTCTGCCCTGCGTGGAGTCCTGTCCCTGCCTTTTGTCATGATGCGACATCATGAGGGGCTGAGTCCTGCCAGGGTTAGAGCCTAGCTCGGGTTGGGTTTATTCTAGGGTGGGTGTAGAGCATGGCACAGTCTGATCTCTTGGCTAGTCACACGGATATGTGGGGGGAAGGGGAGAGAGGGAAGGGAAGGAGAGGAGATGCATGACCCAGGTCCTGCAGGGGACCCCACTAGACTGCTGCCAAGTACAAGTTTGCAGCCCTGCCCAGCAGGTAAAGCCGAGCTCCTCCTGGCTAGTTTGAGAAGTATTTGTATCCAAGGGTGACTTGGAGAAAAGAATTCAGGGCCTCCCTTAGTGGGTTTTTCTTGCTGCAGGCATGCTCCCATTTCATTTCCTACTTCTGCCTGGAAGCAGGAGCTTCCTGCCCTCAGTGTCTACTTGTGGATGAAGAATGTTGATGCTTTCTAGAAGGGATATCAGGATGTCCTGAGCAATTCTGAGAACAGCTTTGGCCCAGTGTCTCCCGGGCCTTGGAAAGACTCCTCTGCATACAGGTTGGAGACGCAAAGCCTGCTGCATATCAGGGCGGGGGCGTCAGTGGTCCCTGAGCACCCTTGGGAGGCCAAGATGTAGTTTCAACAGGTGCAGAACCAAGGAAGAAGATTTTCAGAAATCCTTCCCCATCTTGGCCTTTACTCCAAGCTTCATTCTGACCCACCATTCCTCCCCATCTCCTCTCCGGTTCTTAACCTCCCTTTCCTGTTTGTCTCCTTCCCCTCCTGATCTCCTTCTCCTCCTCTCCCTTTTCTCCTTTTCAACTCCATTTCATCTACTCTTGCCCTCTCACCTCCTCATTCTTCCCTTATTCTCTCTTTCCCTTTCCTGTCTACCTTCCTCTCCTTCCTTTTCTATTTCCTCTTCACTTCTCATTTCCTTCCTGTTGTCCTTTTTTCTCCCATCCTCTCCTTTCCTTCTCTCTCCTACCTCAATGCACAGCTCTGAAGCACAGGATTTTCTTAAAGCCCATGCTCCTAACCCCTCTGGCGTGAGAAACTCTCAGGTTTGTGCTGACTGAACTCGGCAGACCCTGAACTTTGCCAAGTGTTCTCTCTCTGTCACTTATAGGCTTGATGAGGAGATGGAAGTATTATTGACACAATTTCCTGTCCATATTTTGTAATCTGTCGATCTACATAGCCTAGAATCCAATTCTCTTTTACTCAACACAAAAGCATGCAGTGGTGACCAATTGAACATTTTCTTTAAGTGCAGTTTCTTGTAGAGCCCCCCCCAAAAGCTAAAGTTGATTTATGAAAATGCATGAGGAATAATAAAAGTGTATTCCACAGTAAAAACAAAGTTTCATTTTGCAACATTTCAGGCTTTGCAATGAAGTAGGAAAACCCAATCGTAAACCTCAAGTTCTACCATATATCGAAGTCACAATACACATTCAATTCTAGTGATAGAAAATTATGCCAAGGTTTCTCAGCTTCCAAACTGTTGATCCCTGGGATCAACACATTTCCCAGGGATGTGGATTTAGTCCTTTCCTTGGAGAGGCTCGGTATCAGCTTTTTCCCTTGGGGTTTTGTATTTTATCCAGACAACTAGCTGTGAGGGAGAAGAAATCACTCTGGTTAAGAAAACACGCTACAGAGGGGCTGGAGCCAGGGAGATCCCGTGCTGCCCTGAAGGAATTTCCTGCCACCTTTATTATATTTATAGCTAGATTTAACCTTATCCCCACACATTAAAAACTGCTTTAATCTAGGATAGTGAGCGCTGTGATGAACAGTGCATACTACTTAGTGCCATAGCTAAGAGTTGAAATTTCCTCGATGCCAAACAACAGATAAGTGGATCATAAAGATGTGCATTCATACAATGGAATACTACAGAGCTGCAAGGAATGATGAAATCATGCCATTTGCTGCAACGTGGATGGAACTGGGAGATATTATAAATGAAGTAAGCCAGAGGGGAGGATAAATAAGGATGATATCACTTCTATGTGGTCTTTGGAATAATTGCATAAAGGATGCCAATGGTTTAAATGGAGATAGTCAAGAACACTCCAGAGTATAGTGAGGTGAAGGAAAGAATTTGCGTGAAGGAGAAAGGTAAATGTGAAATAATGGGAGGCAGGGGAACTCGGGTACATTGGTGGTGTTAAGGAAGGACAGAACCAAATTTCCAAACCATGGGTTCAACAACACTGAAATTATTAGACCCCCCAAACTTTGACAGCCGAACTTATAAAGGTGCCTGTTCTGATGAGAGGCAGAGACAGGTATGAGAGAGAGGTTGACCCTCGCAGGCGATTGGTGCCAAGACCTTGTATGTCTAAAACTTAATTATGAATAACTTTGTAAATAACAATGCTCTAAATTAAATATTTGATTAAAACTTGCTCTGTTCAATAGACTTAAAAATACTTCTGGGGGAGATACCTGGAGAATGCACTTGTGGATCCATTAGCCTCTTTGAGTAGATGTTTGTCCTTTCTGGAATATAGTTCTAAGACTTGAAAATGGGACTAAGGGGTCAGAGTGTTAGCACAGCTGGTCTTGCAGACAGCTGACCCAGGTTCAATCCCAAAGCCCACCAGGAGTGATCCCTGAGAGCAGTGAGTGAGCCCTGAGCACCACCAGATGTGGTCCCCCTAAAAAAGTTAATGTGGCTATGAGGCTGTGTGCCTCCTTAACGGTGCTTCCTGTATTCTTGTGCCAGTCAGTGAGGCATCAGGCAGCAAGTGTGTCCTACTGGCCTTTCCCTGAAGTGGCCACTGCAGGACAGCAAACAAGTCTCCACTCTTCATAGCATCCCCCTTTCATGCCCTGTTTTGATCACACAAGCTCTAAATTATTGTACTTTCTTCAGGGGGGCCATACCCAGGTCAGTCCTGGTGGCATCTGGCGATCACATATTGGGGTACTGGGATTGAACCCTGTTCAGCTAGGGCAAGCAAGATGCCCTCCTGCTGTCTGATGGCTCTGCCCCCTAGGATCACCTTACTCCTCCCAAGCCAGAATGAAGACAACCGCTACTCCAATCCAGGTGTTACCCCCTTCCTTGCTTCTTTCCAGAACAGAGGAGCTCAGCCTCTGCTCTGGATTGGTTGTTTCAAGACCCATGTTGGTCTCCTCTGGACAAGGGGACGAACTCTGCTATAGTTACACCTGTTTTTTTGCAGTGTTTAATATTTCATCCCTCCACATAATGATTCAACAAGACCATCCTTAGGAATGTCAAACCTTTCTGTGTGGAAAAAAAAGCAAAGTGTGGAGTTGGGGGGCCAGACTCCTCAGACCTGGGGCACATTGGGGGTCCCATCTGCTTTCATAATCTCTTCTGGCTCCTCCCTCCACCTCTCGAGGGCACTCGGGCTGTCCCTCAGGGTCCTCTGTCACCCCCTGCTTCACACAGGCACTGGCTAGGCAGTCCCAATGGGAAGTGTATAATAGGGCTAGAAGTTTTTCTTTTCCCTCCAAAGCCCCCAGGGGGCCATAAGCTGGGGGTGGTCTCAGTGGCTGCTGTGGAGACAGCTGAGAAGGCAGGGCGGACTGGTGGCTGAATCCACATTTGCCGCAGTTCCAATCCCCCCATGCCCCAGACAGGGCTCAGGGCACAGTGGCCACTCCTCATTTGCAGGCCTGCAAAGCTGCCATTTTTCTATTACACATTGCAACTTCGATTCTCAGATGCAATTATTCCAGAGACTACCGGCCCAATGCAGACCGGCCAAGGTTGAGAAGATCGACCAGCAGCAGAGACAGAGGCCCAGGGGGCACCCCAGAAAAGGCAGGGGTACAGTGCATCTTCCTGCGCTGGACCCTGAGGGGATAGGTACTGTGGGTCATCAGTGGTGAGAGTCCTCCAGCCCCCCTGGATCTGTGCTCTCTGGAAAACAGGATTTTCTCAGCCCAGCCAGGCAAGGACGCCCAGTTAAGGCCCCCCCAGGTCCTTCGAGAAATCCCGCTATTTGTTCAGCGTTGCCCAATCATGGCCTAAACACAAGATTCGATTATTTCAACGATCCTGTGTGGATTTAAGTTTGGCTCATTCCATGTGCCCTTGTGTTGAAACAAACAATCTGAAGGAAGTTTGTGTTTGCAAAGTGGCAGGCTGGGGTGGAGTGTGGGAAATTGGGGACTCGAGGGAAGGGGAGGTCACACTGGTTGTGGGGTTGGGGTTGGAGTATCTAATGCCTAAAGCAACTAGTATGAATAACTTGGCAAACCATGGTGCTATAATAAATTTAAAAAAAATCTTGAGTGTTTCTTAACATCTGAGGGGTAAACACAGTGAAATACTACTGGCTGAGGGAAAAATAAATATTAGAAATGCTAGATATATTTCAGGGCTAGGAGTCAGACTGATAGTACAGTGTGAAGCGAACAAGTTCGACACAAAGAGCCAAAATTTTAAACTGTGAGAGTCAGAGAGCCACACCACGAAGTGACCTGCCAAAACAGAGAAACACTCACACAAAAGTATCTAATTTTAACAATAATCTATTAAGCACATATTGCATTTTGCCATTTTGAGTGAGGGTCAAAATCCTGCAGTGATGGTGAGGGTGTGCTGCGTCCTCCACACTAAGAACTAATGGCAAGATGTGACACAACATGTGACACACGGGTCCCCCCTCTTGCTGGCCCGTGCAGTTGTTTCCAAGGGATGGGAAATGGGACAACGCAGCCTGGGGGTGGGACTACTCGCTCGGAGATCTCTCCTCAGAGGTTTCTCCTCAGAAGCAGCAGAACAAAATCCAAACTTGGCAAAGAGCCACAGTATACAAAATAATGATAAGAGGCAAAGAGTTGCATTCATTTTGGCCGGGAGCCACATGCGGCTCAAGAGCCGCGTGTTCGCCACCCCTGGTATGGAGGGTGTTTGCTTTGCACACAGCTGACCCTCAGATCAATCTCTGGCATCCCATAGCCTGAGTCTGCCAGGAGTGATTGATTCCCTGAACATTTCCTGGTATAGTTAAAAACAAAACAAAATAAAACAAAGAATTATTCCAGGGCTGGCTGGAGTGATAGTACAGCAGATAAGTTAGTATACTTACCTTAAACATGCCTGTCCTGGGTTCAATCCCTGGCAACCCCTAAGATTCCTCCGAGTTATACCAGAAACCATTCCTGAGCACAGAGTCACACAATTTGGGCATGGTCTAGAAAACCATAAAGACAAGAAAAGAAAGTAAAAGATAAATCCACCTTGAAAGTATCTACCCGAATACTGACCCATAGACATGGCCACCAGTACCTTCCAACAGCGAGTACCATCCATGGAGTTTAGCAAAGGGCCCCAAGTGAAGGCATAACAGGGGCCTGTCCGGGAGAGAGATGGCAGAGCGCAGACTCTCCACACGACTCCGGTTCTGCCATCCTCCCTGCCTCCTCTTGTCCACCTTGGCCAGTGAAACAAACCTCCTCGGCCCTGAATCTGAACCACAACTCCGCGGCTCTCTGCACAATGCTCCCCCCAGCCCCATGGACTCTGCAATCTCTTCCCAGTACTACCTAGTGATGAGCTGGGCTCCAAGGCCACAGCTATAAAAACACAGAGAGAATAAGGAGGACTCAAGGCAAAGCATTAGCATAACAGGAAAACGTCAGCATGGTAGGCAATTAAATTAATGGAACCCTGAAATTGTGTGTGCGTTTGTCCTCAACACTATGCTAACTCTGAACATTCGATGCTCCTAGCTGGCAGCCACAGAATCCGGCATCAAGTTCCTGATGGCATTATCTTGGCACTGATTCTGCAGCTCCCGGACCCTCAGTCCTGTTGGGTCTGAGTGGGCAGGAGGATTGAGGGGCCCATGGTGTAGACAGGGAGATGTTGACGTGTGAATGCCCCCACCCACAAACACCCCTTGTGCACCACCAAATGTCCTATGGACTGGGGTGTCCTGTTCCTAATGCAAAAACCCAACCCTGCACACCCTGCTGTTCTTTGTCAAGCCCTAAAGAGGACCATCACAGAGTTTGTCCACCAACATTCGGTCTGAGGAGCACTGAGGGCAGAGCTCTGCCTGGCATTGCTTCTGAGAGGTAGAAACAACTCACATTTCTGGAAGTGCTTGGCCCAGATGGTTGAAGACAAGGGAAGTCAGGGATGGTCAGTTAGGCCCAGGGCACAAGACCTCCTTGGAACAGCAGGCCTGGATCCAGGGCCTCTTCCAGAACAGTCAGAGGCTTGGGGCCTCTCTGGTTTGGAACTGTCAAGCCCAGGACACGGGGCTTCCCCTAGGATAATCAGTCAGGCCTGGGGATGGACAGGGCCTTCCCAGATCAGCCCTGCCTAAATTGTGCATATATGAGCTCATCCTGACTCTGCCTATGATCCAATCATACCAAGTTCTTGATCCAGTCATTGATCCAATCACGAGTCCTTGCTCAGTCCTTTAAGTGCTCCTCCTGACCCTTCCACCTGAGTCCGCAAGACGGCAAAGGCCCCGACCTCAAGCTGATGACTGAGTGACCACCTTCCCAGAGTACATTACTACCAACACCAGCATCACTTCCTCTGCCCCCCAGACTCCCGACAACAACAGAGCCAGACCTGCGCCGCTGCCCTTGGTGCCCAGAAGATGCCCAGTAAGAGGCACAAGGGAGCTCTTGGGGGAAAACACACACCATGAGGACCATTCCCCGACATTGATGCACATGGATCCTGTGGGCCCACCGTCATAGGACAGAAGCGCATTTTTGCATCTAAAACTCAAGCTCCTTTTGTACACATATTTTCAAAATTACTCCTGGCAGGTCCCTATGACTCTGTTAGTAAAATATGCATAGGTTCCCATAATCCCTCCCAGCTAGCAGACGTGTGTGCAAAAAGACCTGTGACATGCGGCATGTCGAGACTTTTAGACGACAAGGCCAAGCAGATCAACCTGTCTACCTGCTCAGAAGTCTCGCACGGCCGTGACTGTGTCTGCATCTCACCATATCCTCCCCCAAATTCACATTCTGGAGCAGAGCAGCACTGTGGCTCAGGGCCAAGTCTCCTCATTTCTTTAACGAGGAGCTTCTTGTTGGCACGGAGATGTACAATATTTTCGTATACGCAGTGGTGGAATAAACAGTTGTTTCTGCTCATTTTCTCCTGCCCTGGTTTTTTTTTCCCCTCCTCCTTAGAAAACATCTCTAAATACAGAATTCTTTACTATTTTGGTGTGTGCTGCCATATTATTTCCCAAGGAAAAGAACACCGGAGCATCCTTACTCAGCAGAGAAGGAGCTGGGTGCGACCCAAGAGGACAACCTCAGCTCTCCCTTTGAATAGAACTTATGTTGTATTTATTTTGTTTGTTTGTTTGCTTATTTTTAGGCCACACTTGACTGTGCTCAGGGTTTCCTCCTAACTCTGTGATCAGGAATCACCCTTGGCAGTACTGAGCAGAGGGAACTCTATGGGATGCCGGGGTAGATGCCAGGATGGCAGAGTACAAGGTAAATGCCCTCTCCACTGTGCTATATAGCTCTGGCCCCATCTTTTTTTTTAAATTAATTAATTGATTGGTTGGTTTTTGAGTCACCACTAGCGACACTCAGGGGCCACTCCTGGCTCTGCACTCAGAAATCACCCCTGGCAGGCTGGGGGACCACATAGGATGGAGGGAATCAAACCAGGTCCCTCCTGGATTGGACATATGCAACGCAAACACCCCACTGCTGTGCTATCTCTCTGGCCCCTCTTGCCCCATCTTCTGTTTATTTTTTTCTTTCATTACCAATAGGGCTGGCTCCTACTTAAACACACACACACACACACACACACACACACACACACACACACACACACACACACATGCCTGCATAGGCAGATGCGTATTCACCACCTACCAACCCCTTATCTTGTTTACATTTTGTTTGCATGCGCGGCTTTCCCTGGTCTACAGACGTGTGAGTCTCCGTCTGACTAAAGCTGCCATTTCCTGGGGGGTCCTTTCACGCCTGCTGCTGATGGGTTGTCTTTGAGGCGGCTGATGTTCGAGCCTTTTTCATTTGTCACTGTTTCCTTCAGGTAGTCGGGACGGGGGACTGTCTTTGGCAATCTCCGAGTAGCATCTTCTCTGCTTGTGTCTCTGGAAGCATCTAGCACGTGCTTTTGCCAATGGGATTTCACTTGGTTTCGTCCGTTATTCTCTTAACACATCATCTCCCCTCACTTCTGATTTCGGAACTGGATCATCTAAAAAATCCCAGTCGTCTTTCCAATGCTGGGGGAAAAAGTGACTCTTCTTCCTGAGATTTCACAGCATGTGCCCGTGTGTGGAAAATTCTTCTTTTTTGGGAGGGGACACACCCGTTTGATGCTCTGGGGTTACTCCTGGCTAAGCGCTCAGAAATCGCCCCTGGCTTGGGGGAACCATATGGGACGCTGGGGGATCGAACTGTGGTCCGTTCCTTGGCTAGCACTTGCAAGGCAGACACCTTACCTCTAGCGCCACCTCGCCAGCCCCCTGTGTGTGGAAAATTCATCTCGGTTCTGTATTAAAGCTTTTCCCGCCCTGTCCCGCCCCTCTGGTTGTTGCTATAGACTCACTTTTTTCCTAAATAAAAAGATCCGCTCCAACTTCAGCGGGATTCTCGTTCCAGATTAAAATTAGACCCGAGTGCTGTGTCTTTATTTATCTCCCTTCACAACCCTCAGCCACCGCAGTCCTCCCGTCTCCGCCCTACGGCGCATACGCTGCCAAGTTTATTCATAAACATCAAATCCTTGTTGTTCTAATTAGGAATGACAGTTTGGGGTGTTGCTACACTTCTGTACCTGTTTACACGAAAATAGGACAATTACTGGCTTTGCTGAGATGAGCTGGCAATCAGATATGTAATTCAATGAGGTTTTATTGGATCGCAGAGAGGTCATAAGTTTGGAGCCCGTCTTACTCCAGGTCCCGCTGCAGAACCTGCACATGAACAGAGATTTTGAAGTGAGCAAATACACCTTTACCTTCTATTGATACATCCCAGTTCATCTCTTAACTCCGACTTTCCTCCTTGCCATTACCCAGAAGAATCAGGAGTTTGCAGCAACGGAGACAAAGAAAACCACAACTAGACGTTCGATGAGACTGAAACAACTCTGGGCTGCCATGTTCCTGGGTTTGCGCCATGTGGACGCTTTGTGGAAATGATTGCTGCTAAAGTTTAGGTATTGAGAGGAGGCTCTCAAGGACATGTTCAGGCTGACACTGAGTGTCACAATGACAGGGGGCTAGAGGGGAGCCCTCACCCTGGTAGGGCACAGGGCAAAGGTCACAGCACAGGGCAGAATACCCATAGGCATCTCAGCATCTATAGCACTTACCATAGTGACTCACCAGGTGACCAGTACCATTTCCCAAACTGTAGGAAGAGGTGCTAAACCTAGGGAGGAGATGCCAGACCTAGGGCAGAAGCCT
Organism: Suncus etruscus; assembly: GCF_024139225.1. Taxonomy (NCBI): domain Eukaryota; kingdom Metazoa; phylum Chordata; class Mammalia; order Eulipotyphla; family Soricidae; genus Suncus; species Suncus etruscus. Next base: position 9,387,121 of record NC_064858.1, on the reverse strand, counting down.
GCAGCTACCCACCTCTGGAACCCCGGAGCTAAAGTTTTCTCCCAGGACAGGTGAGAGTTCAGGAGACAAAGCTGAGACAAGGTCACTGCACCCTGGACCTCACTCTCTTTTTGCATTTGCAAGGACATTGGCGCAAATGCTTGTCTGTCCCCCCACTCCCGAACCCCACCCATGGGTGCATCGTCAACCGGACCTGGTTCTGACAATGACTGTTTTCCTTGGACTCTAATTAGCAGCTGGTGCTGATTACTGAGTTGGCTGCTTCTCCCTGCGCATATTGATCTTCAGATTTCTCCTCTTTCAATGGCCTTTTTATACATCTGGGCCAATTTTTATGGGGTTGTTTTTCTTTTCCTTATTGATTCGCAGGAATTTTTTTTTAATGTACTCAGTGTATTAATAATCGTCAGTTATCTGCAGGGCCACTGTTACCTTCAAGATCATAACCAATCCATTTTTAGTGGGAAGATACAGCCGTAAAAGCAATTTATCCATTCTTCATGCGGCTAAATCTTCGGCGGAAGTCTAAACAGGGTGCAATAAAAACCTTCATGCCAGACAGTCTCGCAGCACGGGGTGAAGGAACCGTGACCAGCACCCTGGAATTTCTCTGGCAACCTCTTCTTCCACCCCTGATGAGCAAACAGGCCTCCAGTATAGACAATGCAATGTTACAGAGAGAGAACATCTCAGGCTCAGATGGCGCTTCCGAAAGCGCAGATCTGAATTGCCTGACAAGTTTCTCTGTATGGAATCATTCCAAAATACACTCTAGTGCTCCGAAGGCCCCATGAACATATGTCCCTGGGTGCTTCTCTACAATCAGCTCTGTGCCCCAATATCCAGAATGGCCATTACAGAGGCTGAGTCTGGGAATTTCCCATCAATGGGCCTTAAGGTGTGAACAAGCACCCACAGCCCAGCGGCTCAGCTTCCAGATGTTTCCATATGATCTTTTTCCACGGGAAGCTTTGCCCACAAATATTGGCGTTTCCTCTCCCCAACCCACCTGACTGGCATTTCTCTTCTTCTGTCACCTTTGACACACCGACTGTGACTATTTCTGGACAATCATGGGGTGGGCGGGGTACAGTTTTGGCTTTTCCCCCTGGTGAGGGTCTGGCATTTGGAGCACTTTTCTTGAAGCAACTTCAGTAGGAGCAGCTTTGTAGACCAGTGCCTTAACTATGAAAACAAAACAGAATCTGCTGGGGCTGGAGTGACAGCACAGCAGGCAGGGTATTTGCTTTGCATGCTGCTGCTCTGGGTTCGATCCCCGGCATCCCATAGGGCCCCTGAGCCTGCTAGGAGCCACCTCTGAGAGCAAAACCAGGAGTAACCCCTGAGCCTTTCTGGGTGTGATCCACAAACCAAACAAACAAATAACCCCCCCCCCCAAATAAAAAGGAATCTACCCAGCTGACTTCTTCATTGAAAGACTGGGGGTGAAGTCTGCACTTGAGGTGCCTGGTGCACTGAGGGCCAAGTCTCAGGCCCTGTTTCATTGAGCCTGTTGTGGCCTCTGATTCTTGCCCTTGGGGCGCCCACCATTGGCCAGAAACCTGTCCGGGGTCTACCCGTGGAGCTCCGAGTTTCTCCGCCCTTGGCTCTGCCACTCTCGCGAGGTAATGAAAGTTGCTTCCGCCAGAGAGATAATATTCTGCAGCCCCATTGTGTCTATTTTTTCGCAATTAATTGGGCTTTAATTACTTTGCAGAAAAATCTATAAAAGAGTCATCAAAGTTTCCAGGATGAGAAGAAGACTACGCCTCGCCCGCTCACCTCCGCATCGGGAGACTTAAGGAGAGGGGGTGTGGTGGGGGGGGAGAAGGCGAAATAGCAAAACAATAGCCATTTTCATTTTCTTCAGTGGAGGTTCCTGAAGGGCCCGGCAGAGCCAGGCTTGCTCTAATTTCTAGCAGAGACATCTCTATCTAAAAGACAGAGAAGCGGGGCAGGGAGGAGGTGCTGGGCCTCAAGGTGCCCCCTGCCAGCCAAGGGTGAATGTCTGGCTAATGGTGGCCACAATGGCCCTCACCCCACACAAGGTCAAAGTTCTGGAAATCGATTTCCACCCCCTGCCATGATGGCCTGGGACTTCCCCCTTTTTCCCCAATGGGAAAGGGGGAGATAGTAATCACCCCCAGGAGAGGGACCATGAGAACCACTGCAGGCTGGATGGATGGGGAGGATGGGGCCATGATGGGGCGTCCAGGGCAGCAGGGCAGGCAGTAACCTCGGACACATGCAAGCACCTATCCTGGAGATGAGACATGGGGGTAGGAGGGTCCGCCCACCCCAGCAGGACCTGGCCTTTGCATGAACCCCATGATGCAGCAAGGGGGGCTGGCCTGGTTCCCACTTCCAGGATCCCCAAGCTTCTTCAGGGCACCCCTTTCTGGCTCTTGGTGCTCTCACATATCCAGAATGCTGGGTCCCTCATGTCCGAAGTCACCTTCGCTTAATCTGGGTGATCTTGAACCCACCACCCCTTCCTGAGTGCTGAGGTCGGTCTGGACATGTACCTGAAGGTTGCAGGCTGATTTGCATCGCCTGGTAGATCTGGGTGCCCCACCATGGAAGAAACTAGGTAGAAACCCAAGTATAGGGGGCAGGGTGTCTGCACTCTTACCCCATGTACCCACGCTCCCTACCAACACGCATTCCCCTCCCCTATCTGGGGCCAGCCGGAGTCTCTCCCTGGGGAGGGTGGCAGCCATTCTATTCACAGTATCAAGGCTTGAGCTGTGTAATTATTTCCCAGACAAACCGAGTCCCCGACCCCCAAGTACTTGGCATTCCTGGGAAGAAAACATGATGTAATTGGACTTTAATAACGCGGATGAAAACGTATCCTAAGGCCATCAGTGCTCTGCTGCTGCCTTAGATGGAGGCGAGTTAGTAGGATCAACTCCTAAGACGCACTGGGATTATTTCTCTGTGATTAGAAAGACCATCACAGAGGATGCGGGGAAGAATGGGGGGGGGGGAGCATGCAGGGATCCCGCATGGATCGACGGAGGAATGCAGGAGGAGGAGAGAGAAACACATAGAGGCCCAGCCCAGACATGCTTTTCTCTTCTCTGCTGTGCTGTGTGGGACAGTGGGATCCCCAGCAATACTCCCTTTCCCTGCTCATTCTATCACCCAGTGCCAGTAGGCTGAAAGGCTCTGTTCCCACAAGGCAGGGTACTGCCATGACACGGGCTTCCATACCCTCTCCTTTTATGGGGAATCCTCAACCCATGTTCAAATGATTTCAGGCGTCCCTCCCGAAACTCCTGGGCAGCGGGGTCAGTGGTGCAGACCCAGGACACAGACTGCTGAGAATTCAGGTCCCCTAAGCCCCCTGCAGCTGCTGCTGCTGCTGAAGAGACCCCCAGGTCACCTTCCATGACTTTCAGAGAAACAACCCCAACTGGCCAAACGCTCTACCCATTGTGTTGTACCCCAGCCCATAAGTGGCACCATGAAGGGGCTAGATTCACTGGGAAAACAAAACAAAACAAAGGTCCCTGAGAACTACAAACAAGGGACAATGGCAGCTCCAGCGAGAGTCCCTGGGCTCTAGAGAGAGTAGGGGCCACTGTAGCCAGGGACAGGGGACAGCCTGACCAGAGACAATGTGCAGGTCCCACGTTGCCCTCAGCCAGGCGCCCTGCACCCAGGATGGAGGAGCATATGCCAAGGTCCCCTCCTCAGATCACAGTCTCAGCTTTCAACCCTGGCAGAGGTGTGGCAGGCACCAGAGCTCCCCAATATTGCACCCCAGCACCATCTAAGCATAATGTGGGCTCGGCTCTCTCCACGGCGGTCCAAGGAAGGGCTGAACTGCACATGAATGCAAATACAAATGACCGCAGCTCCCAGAAACCCAGAAGAGGCTCATTATTCTGTTTTTATGCCCAGAGAGCAACACTTGGAGAGGCAGGTGCTGGCAGAGATCAGAAGGGAGAGATAGCGGTGACCGCTCTGCCCGCCACTGTCCTCTCCAAGGGGCATGATGGGTCCCCGAGATGAGCTGGCGAGTGACCCTGGGCCCAGCACCACATGGCCAGCCCGCCCCCCCCCTTCCCCATCCTGTCCTGTTGCAGCGCCTGCCAGTAAGAGACAAGCTGGGGTGGGAGGGGAAATGTAAAAACGCTCCATTTCACACATTTTCAAATTGGCCAATTTCCTGGATCTTTTAAAAATATTTGCCGAGCGCCACAGTAAAGGAGTCTTTTGCGCCCTCTGGAACTTGCGACTAGACTCACCTCAGAGATGGCAGTGCTGCTAGAATATTCCATTGGGCTGTTTTTGCAGGGAGGGTTCAGGCTTGGGACCCCAAGGACGGAGGCGTTGTGAGGGTGCCTCCTGCCCTGTCTTTGTTCGAATCTTTGCTTCTCTGTTGGGTGCACCACAGCCCCCCATTAACACTGATCCCTGCCCTGCTCCATCAGACAGACAGATGGACAGACGGACACTGAGACAGATCCTGGGGCTCTTGTGCCCTCACTGGTGTCTCCCACTTATCCTGCAGCTGGAAAGGGAGGCCAGATTCTGGTCCTATGCTAAGTCCCCCCATGAGGAAATCCTTCTCCCTCCTCTACTTTCTAATAAACTTTCCAATCATGTCTACACAGCATGTGCCTTCATGACAAGTCCATGACATGGACATCAATGGCCATTCATATGTCAAGTCTACACAACAGGTGCCTGCACAACCAGACTGGCTCAGATGTGTCCTGGTCCTAGCCAGGAGGGTGACTAGCAGGAAGAAGCTGCTTTCTGGCATAGGGTCTGAGTGAACCAGCTGGGGGCAGAAAAGTGGGTTCTGGGGGGCCTGGTGTCAGTGACCGAGGATGGCTAGGGAGCCCCAGAGTTATTCCAGGGGCTATGAGGGACAGAGGGGGTGCAGGGATGGGACCCACATCTGTCACGTGCAAGGCAGGTACTCTACCCACTAGATTGTCTTTGTGATCCCTAGGACTCTTTCTCACTGATGGAAGCTCATCCCAGGGGGACAGAGTCTTACAATAATGTATATATAACTGTGTCCCACAGAGCTCAGCTGGGTTTAATTCTGACAGTCCTTTGAATTATGGGGTGGCATACAACAAGGGAGACAAGAATCTGTTCCTGTTTTTTATTTTTTAGGACAAAAATGATACGAAAAAAAATCTAATGGCAAGGTTGGTCCCTAAGTTCAAAGAGCCATAAAAACCCCCAAACTTTCTCCTGTTTCTTGACTTAATATAGCAGGCCAGATGACTGATTATTTCAGATTATAGCATAAGAGAAGCAATATTTGGGGCTGGGATATGATTAAGGGGATTAAACAGTTTGACGGCAACGGAGAAATGTTTAATTTAAAAATAAAAAGGAAACAAGATGCAAATACTTCAATAATAATGAATCTGGTCACTCTATACAATGGAATTGCTTTAAAATGGAAAAGATGAAAAACAGGCCCCTAAGTAGCTGCGGATTAAAGACTACAGCGATGCCAGATGAAGCCTCAGATGAGACAATCAGAGCAAAAAACACTTGAAGCCTTAAGGAGGCAGAAAAGTGTTTTCAGAAAGTCCTTATTACAGAACCAGGAAGAAAATGGATTCTTCGACTGTTAGTGCCCTTCACCCGTCCCCAGAAAATGTACTGTAAATGGAAAATCTTATTTGAATAGAATGACCAGAGGAAAAAAATAAGTAGAAGAAAGGACTGGTTTTAGGAGTCTAAAATGCTTGTAGTCAAATGCCTTGTAATCAAAGTTTAAGAAATTAAAAACTAATATTTATACCAGCAGGGGCACGAGTAAAGGTGAGATTAAAGGTTTAAAATAATAATATGTAATTATATGAATTTGAAAAAAATCTATGTGATCATGGCCCATGCTTTGCCTCAAAATAGAAAGCTATCAGGAGTTTTTTAAAAGGGAAAAATCCAACAAGCTTCTCTCCGAACCACAGAACCAGACATGTCACGTCCCAAAAGCCAACAAGAAATGAGTAATAGATGTGTCCCATCCTGGTGAAATATCTCTTTACAATTAAATTAGTAAATCAAGGACAATTTTTATAGTACATTATGAAAATAACTCAAGATACTAAACACTAATTTTTAAGTCTATGAAGAATCAACAAAATATTAATGATCTAAATCAACCTGTTAAAAATAATAATATGCAATTAAATAAATGTTATTCAGGAATGGGAGCAATACAACAGAAGCTATATATTAACATATTTTATTACTTTAATAAGCAGGAAAAAATAATAGTAGATGCTGAAAAAAAAACCCTGAAGAAATTCTGTATTATTTACTTCTACCTATTGGAAAAGAATGAAAAAAGAGCAGCGTACATTTTATATGCTGAATATTTAAAAATTAGTATGTAGTATGAATAAGCAGAAAATTCCGTTACATGCAGGTTGTACTACAAGATATGGAGTTTAGTAAATATATTCTTCTAGAAAAGGTATGTTCTATATTGAACATTTTCCTGGAAAGTCCAACCAATACAAAAACAACCAAAAAAAGGAATAAATAAGAAAAGGGTCTGAGGGACAATATAGTAGGGAGGGCATTTGCTTTGCATATGACTGACCGGGTTTGAGCCCCAGAATTCCACAGGGTCCCCTGAGCACCACTACGAGTTATTCCAGAGCACAGAGCCAGGAGTCAGTCATGAGCACTGCTGGGTGTAGCCCAAAAATAATCCCCCCAAATAATGATAAATAAGAATGTTAATGAGAGAAGTGAAAATTAAAATGTAATTATTCTCAGATAAATGAAAATTTCTTCTTACGATGACAACAAAGAGAAAAAGCAATTATAGAGCCTGAGGCCCACTGGGTAGTTCCTAGGTTACCTGCAAAGAGAGATTCAAGCGAAAAAACTAGGGCTTGATCCTTGGAGGCTGAATGAAAATGAAGAACATGTATGTGCACATACAAACACACTCCTCTACACACAGATGCCCACAAACACACTTCCACAAGTCACCCACAAACATACCTCTCCAGGAGCCCACAGACATGCCTCCACACACAGACAGCACAAACACACATCTACAAACATATCTCTACATAACATTTACAAACGCACATCTACAGATATCCACAGACAAACCTCCACACACAGACACCCACAAACACACCTCCAGACACCTACAAACCCACCTATACACAGACACCCACAAACACATCTACACACTGTCACCCACAAACATACCTCTACAGTCACCCATGCCCAGGCCTGGCCCCTATAGCAGAGCCTCCGGCCCAGCAAAGGGACAGGAGGAAAGTGTCTGGTCCTGCAGGGACAGAGCCAAGTGGGTCTTTCCTTCTTCCAGGCTCTCCCCCAGGCCAGAGATGAGCCTTTAAAACATTTCCTGAAAGTCTCAGCAGCCCAAGAGGTCTCCAATGCACCTCTGTTTCTTCCTGAGCATTTATTACTCTGCTCTCTTTTCAGAATCACTTCTGAAAGCTCTCAAAAACTCTGAAGTGATGGGAATAAAGAGCAAGCATGCGGAATCATTGTGGGTCAGCCAGGGGGTGTTGGGGGGTGGGGTCCGGGTGACTCTCTTGCCACCTTTCCTGATCCACAACATAACAGAAACAGTATTTGGACAGAAAACTTGCTACCTTATCCATGGTGAGTCCTTGAATTCATTGCATTCCTTCCTGGGGGATCACTGAAAGGTTGACAGAGGGATCCATCCTGAAGTCTAGGGTGAGAGAAGGATAGGTGAAGACATGGAGGGTGCTAGTGACACGAGCCGGCTAAGAGGGGTGTTTCTAAAGTGGCACAGCCCCTGAGATGTGGCACAGTCTACAAGCCACGAGAGAAATAAGTGGAAGCCACACGTCCAGGTCGGAGTCAGACACTAAAATCCTTGGGGAGATAGACAGTCAATGGGGCAGGCAGAGCCCAGGCAGATGCGTCCTCGATCACAGCAGCCAGTGCAGGTGCAGGGGTACATGGGTCCATCTGAGAAATGGCCGTGGTTCGTTAGGCAGAAAATCAGTCCTAACTGCACCATACACACGCACGCACGTGCACACACACACACACACACACACACACACACACACACACACACACATGTCCAATGGGCAGACTCTAGGAAAACACAAAGGAAACATGAATCAGGGATCATGGCAGGGCCCTCCCCAACTTTGATCCAAGATGAAACACAAAAAGCAGAAAAGCTTTGTCCTGAGAGCAAGCCCTGAACTCAGAAGACTAATTACTCGGTAGTTTCTCTGTGCCAGAGAACAGAGAAGGGAGAAGGGAGAAGGTCAGGAGATGAGAACAGGGAGGGAAGGCCACAGGGGCTGATGTGGAGGCTGGGCATGGGGCTCTAGCCACCCCTGGCTGCTCCCCCAGCCTTGTAGATGTGCGACAGGGGACTAGGCACTGTCCACTGCAGATGAACTTCCCCACCCACCTCGAACAGCTGCTCCCTGATGCAGCCATTCGGGGAAAGGACTCAGTCTAGTTTTCAGGGAAATTAATCCAGATCTTCGCTCAAAAATCTGATCAGGTACACACAGAGCAGGCAGGGGGCTCAGTCCTCAGTTCAGAGTAAGTACAGCAATACTCTGAGTAGTAATAACCAGGCACACAAGTGTGTGCGAGTGTGTGTGTGTGTGTGTGTGTGTGTGTGTGTGTGTGTTTGAGAGATAGACAGAGAAAGACAGAAAGACAGAAAGAGAGAAAGAGAGAGAAAAATCACACCAGCTCAGCCCAGAGTGAGTTCATTATTCTACTCCCGTGTCATCTGCACATAAATATTTCACACTTGCAATCATAGGAGAGATAATTTTATACTGTTTTCTCGCACCTGCATCACAGAGCAGAGACTTATCTGTCCTCACGGCTCTACCGCTGTAATTCCTGCCCCTCTCTCCCCTGCCATTACCTCTAATTGCTGCAGTCTCGCCTCTAAATGGACAGAGGCCTTAACCTCTCCCGCGGAACGTTCCGGAAAACCCCTGTTGTTCTGAATAATACCGAAAGGAACAACTTTCTGTAAATAGTATTTTACAACATGGGGGAAATTTTCATAGGAAAGTTCCCGGGAGGGAGAGGCTATCTGAAAAGCAAAACAAAACAAAGCAAAAAAAAAAAAATACGCCAACCAAAATACTGGAATTTTTATCATTCTAAAAGCAAATTCAATTTTCAAAAGACCATGGTGACTTTTATCGCCTGATTGAAGCACTTGCTGCAAGGTGGCCAAGATTCACGTTATTACTGTTTCCTGTCGCAAGCCAAAGCCAAGGGAGGTCTGAATTCTGGTGTCCTCAGAGGTTCTTAGTAAAATGGTGCTATTTGAACACCCCTCAGATATCTGCGTCTACACCAGCATCAAGTAAATAAGGTGTGTGTGTGTGTGTGTGTGTGTGTGTGTGTGTGTGTATGTGTGTGTGTGTGTATGTGTGTGTGTCAGTGCCACTACTCACTTGGGAACATGGGATGGGGAAGAATAGGAGGCAAGGGCCCAAGTTACCTACCCTGCGTGGATCCCCACTCTTTCCTGATAATGCCCCACAGACAATAGCACCCCAACAAATTTCAGTTAAGTCTAGGTAGAAGAGACAAGCAGAGACACACCAAACTCATTAAAGGAAAAGGCGGCCCCTGGTCACAAGCTTGCAGGACTGCAGCATGGGAGACCCGGGCAGGGAAAAGGGGTGGTGGTGGGAACGGCTATTGTGGGGGTAGCCCAACCCTGCCAGCACATGCACCAGACCACCAGTGGGTGGGCCAACCTCAGTGGGTTCTCAGCAATGTACTGGCTGCCTGGACACCAGGACAAACAGGATAGGTGCACCGTGGAGGAAGGGAAGATTCTAGAACCAAGACTAGAAGTGAAAGTGACATTGAGAGCCCGGAGCATTTCACAGTGTCACAAGGGAGGGAATTGCTGAAACACATGTGTGTACAAGCACACACAATCACAACTATACACACATAAACGCAGACACACACAGAGGAAATGTTTAAGGTAGGCACACAAAAACACAACCACATACTCAGAGGGAATGTCCAATGCAGACACACACACACACATACACACACACACACACATACACACAGTGTGAGAACTAAAGGTGGTTCCAAGCCCCCAGTAAAGCCACTGTAAAATATGTTTCCATTATAACTTCCCCATAGTCAGAGGGTGTTAGCCCAAAGATAAAACCGCAAAATGTACCCTGTACTACTCCCTGTTCAGCTAAAATAGAGGAACTAGGTGGGTCTGAATGTTCCACCAGACAAGGCCCCCTGATACAAAATTGAGTCAGTAATAAATTGGGACATCAACCCTATGCATGATGTGATTTCTGTTCAAGTGGCTGAAATGCTTGCATTGATTGTATTAACCAATGAAATGTTTGAGTTGTGGAAGCCTGTAAAGCTCCATATAAACTGCTTGAAGATTTAACTTGGGGTCCTTGTCAAGACTCTTTAGTTGGGTGAGACTTGGACCTCGACTAGAAAAATAAACTCCCTTTTGCAGCTTGTGTTATCAGAGGTGATCTTTGACTCTCAGGAAATGCCCAAGGCAAACACACAGTATCACTAGCCACTTGGGAACATTAGATGGGGGAGAAGGGGAGGCAAGGGCCCTAGTTACCTACCCTCTGTGGATCCCCACTCTCTCCTGATAATGCCCCAGAGACAATGGGACCCCAGTAAATTCCAGTTAAGTCCAGGTAGAAGAGAGAAGCAGAAACACACGCCAAACCCATTAAAGGAAAAGGAGGCCCCTGGTCACAAGCTTGCAGGACTGCAGCATGGGAGACCTGGGCAGAGAGAAGAGGTGATGGTGGGAATGGCTGTTGTGGGAGTAGCCCAACCCTGCCAGCACATGCACCAGACACCCGTGACACCAGACATAGAGTGGCCATGCTAGGCCCACGGATGGACTCGGGCACGTCCATATAATCATGCAGAACCGCTGACCGTGCAGAGCTGGTACATGTTGCCAACTGCAGAGTCCACGAGGGCATCAGTGCTAAAGGATTGGAATGATCCTGGGTGCTGCCAACAGACAATGCTCCTGGGCCTGAGGCCTCCACCTGGCCAAGTACAGGTCAGGAGATGCCACAGAATCTGGGTGCAGGGTCCCCAGTCTCTCCCTGATGAACAGCCCCTGGGCCCAGATCAGGGTTGGGATTCTGCCCACAGCACCCTCTGGATGACTCATCTGATCTGGTGTCCAGCAAGTGCCCCCAAGTGGGACACTCCTGGAACTCTGTGGTGGCCCTGAGGTTGGCTACAGACCAGACTGCACTGCCACTGGACAGTACCAGGGACTCAAACAGGCGGGAAGGGTGGATTGGCAGGCACAGGGATATCTAGGCAGAGGGGGGCACGCAGGGCAGGGACTGGTGCTTTTATGCTCTGTGTCTTCCTGCCCCTCTGCAGAATCCCCCCCCCCCCCTCCAGGAGGTAGGCCAGAGGATCCAGCCAAGGCCTGGGGATGCTGCTAGAACCTGTGTTCTGTTTCCAGAACTATTAGAACCTTTGGCAGGTTCCTTTCCCTTTGAGGGATGGTGCATCCTGCCTGCCTGTTCACCGCCAGGGCTTAGCCACTCAGGGTTCCAGACTTCTCCCAAGCTCCCCTTCAGGATAACACAAGGGGGTGCCCAGAGCCAGCTATGGGGCAGACAGAATTGAGCAGAGAAATGCCAGGTCAGGCCAGGGTACTGAGCTGGTGGGTACTGGGGGAAAGAAAGAATGTGCAACCCCGGACCCCTCCACATCTACTTCCCCCCACAGGAAATGACCCTGCTGCTGCCTTATCTCCTTCCTCTCTGATATTTTGTGCATGGTCAACGGGCAAATCTCCCTGGCAATACCTGGGGGCTGGAGGGTCAAGCCCCAGATGCTCACCCAGGAAGAAATGGGTAAACTTTCTCCCTCCTGCTCCACACCCCAGAACAGCAAACCCAGCTCTCAGGAGGTGGTGGCCTGGAGCCTTGCTGTGTATGTATGGGTCCTTTCTCCATTGTTCCCTGCCTGCCGTGTGCTGACTTCCCTGCATGATGCCAACTTGTGTCCCTGGAGCTTCTCCTTGCCTGGAGCCTGCCTGGGCCTCTCTCCCAGTTTCTCCATCCCAAAGGCTCCTTCTGAGCCCCAAGTTGTTGCATCCTTGCAGTGCAGTGAAAACACAGAGCCGCTGATGTTCTTATAGTAGGGAGGGGGATCTGGCACTTGGGGTGAAGGAGAATCATGCCCAAGATCCGGAAACCAAAACACGCAGACACAGCCAAGGCACCTGGGGCAGGAACCCCAAAGTTCCAGGGAGGCCCTGCACCCCAACACTCCAACACTCCTGTCCTCAAAGGGGTCAAGCCGAGGGCAAGCAGGGAGCCCCCTGGAAGGTAAGAAGGGGCACTGATTGCTGGCCCCCTTCCAGCCATACCCACCTTTTTTCCAGGAGGAGTGGAAGGAAGCCAGGTGAAAGAGAGATGAGAGGGGGCGACAGCACAGCAGGGAGGGTGTTTATCTTGCACACAGCCAACCTGAGTTCAATCCCCAGCACTCATAGGACCCCCTCCCCCCCGAGGCTGCCAAGAGTGATCCCTGAGTGCCACTGGGAGTGGCCCAAAAACCAAACAAATGAAAGAAAAATCTTAGAGCAGCCAAATCAAGTCAAGGACGATTTAGGGGAGAAAATAACAGCAATAACAACAGCAACCAAAAAGCCAGAAAGAGCCAGAAACAACCAGAAACGTGCTTCCTGTAAACAAAATGGTTATTGGACCTTGAGTGAAGAGCCCGCAGAGTGGCCTAATCATGCTACTTTCACCCAGGAAACTGTGGATGATTTCTTGTGAAAGGCAGCTGATGAAGATGCCAGCTGTGGGGTGTGGGCATATGGAGGGCTGTGTGGACATGGAGGTCCTGTGACCAGCCATGGCCAGGAATAAAGAGGTCGTGGTTCCCAGCCCACGTCCCCCCTCCATTATTTCCCATTCCCTTCTTTCTTCTTCCTTCCAACCCATGAGCTCAGGATGGTACAACCCGTGGCTCAGGGAAGGGGATAGTTGGTGTAAATCCAGGCTTTGCTCATGAGAAGCATTGTTTACATTAAAAAGAAAGAAAAAATAAACAAATACCAAGAAAACACAGAGGAAAACCCAAGGCTATTAGAAGGGACCAGACTAGAACCCGGTCTGGACTGTAATAAACCTGACCCAGTGTCACCAAGGCCGGGGCCAGGATCTTGGGACACAGAATGCAAAGCTAGTGAAGTTACCCCAACAGATTTATGAGCAAAAGGATCAAGGACCATAGAACCATGGGGAGTAGCTGCAAACATCGCATGAGGGCAAGGCCCAAGGTTTTTATTAAGCAGATTTCACTTGTTTTGGCTCCTGCCCTGCTGGATCAAGTCCTTGGTGCCCCCCAAGGACCTCCAGGAATCCATCCTGTCCATACAGGCTGGGACAGAAGACCACCCCTGGCTTCCATCTGACACACCAGCAGCCTGGATCCCCTGAGAACTGAAGAGCAGAGCAGTGAATGGCCACAAGGGAGCAGGTGGGGTGGGGAATCAAAGTTCTCTGTTGCTACTCCAGCCCCCATCCAAAGGGCACCCCACTTCTCCACCCCATCCCAACCCCGTGTGGACGGCAGCCCGGAGAATAGGTTCCAGAGGCAAACATGAGCATTCACAGTTACCAGGGATTAGAGATTAGGTTTTTTTTTTTTTTTTTTGGTCAAAATGAGACTGATCTCTGCGTATTTTTTCTTCACGGCCTCAATTTTGTCCATCTGGCTAGAGTGGCCCAAGGTCAGGACCCCAGAAATTAATGGCAGGTCTGGCTCATGCTAGATCAATGGTCCTAATTGGGGATTTGAAAGCACTTTTCCTGGCTGAAGACGGCCACACTGCACAAGGGTTTGGTGCAAGAAGCACGGGACAGGAATGGATGTGATGTTTTCTGTCTTGAGAAGCGACATTTGGGCCATTTTTGAAAAAGAATGAAAGGGGTGGGGGTAGAGGGATCCAGGCCAGGTGCGTGCAGCTGAATCCACACCTCCTTACCAAAGAAAGGGGCAACCAAGCCATGAGCTATCTGCCCAGGCCTGCCCAGGCCCTTCCTTACCCATCCGCTGCCTCCACCCAGCCCAGTCCCCCATGCACGCTTCAATTCCAGACCCACCACACCATGACCAGCAAGAGACATTATTGTGGGTGTCTTGTAGCTGCTCTGCTCCCTGATCTGCATGCAGTACCTCAGACGTGCCAGGAGACCATATATTCTACATGTTCTCCCTTGTTTGTTATGCGGCATGCCTGGCAGCTCTGTGTGGATGAAGGGGATGAAACTTGAGCAGAATGAAGATGGCACTGACCAGAGAGGGGCCCAGTCTGAGAGCAGAACCCACCGCTGCCAACTCACTCCCCAGGAGCCTTTTCATGCCAGGAGCCAACTGGAAGCCAGGAAGAGAACAGGAAATTAGGAATCAGATTCTTTCAAACTAGGCTCACAGAGACTTGAAGTATATTCTCCTACTCAAAATGCCCAAATTATCCAGAGTATTATAAAGGGGCTTCATTAACTTCCTCCTCTCTCTCTCTCTCTCTCTCTCTCTCTCTCTCTCTCTCTCTCTCTCTCTCTCTCTCTCTCTCTCTCTCTCTCTCTCTGCTTTCTCTAGGTCACGTCCATCTATCTGTTCATCTACCCGAATATCTTATCTACACCCTATAATCTGTCTGTCTAAACACTGAGCACTCTATTTTCTGGTCCTGTGTAGCATCTAGCCAACTCTCTCTAGACTAAATTCAAAGAGTGTGTGTGTGTGTGTGTGTGTGTGTGTGTGTGTGAGAGAGAGAGAGAGAGAGAGAGACAGAGAGACAGAGAGACAGAGAGACAGAGAGACAGAGAGAGAGACAGAGAGACAGAGAGAGAGACAGAGACAGAAAGAGACACAGAGAGAGAACCTTTGGGTAGTAGACATTGGCAGTGGGCAGGAAATAATATACGGACACCAGTGAGCTCCAAGTTCCAGGTGGTGATCAAAGATCCAACTTCCGATCCACCCAGTCACTGAGTCTTTCATAGGAGGCTGTGAATCGGTGGGAATTCGAGGTTCTACCCCATCTCTTTGTGTCTCCCCCAATGATGGCTCATGTCAAACAATTAATTCCGAGTGATACGTCTTCCCCCTTCACCATCAGGGACCTGGGACACACACAGTCTCCAGGATCAATCCCCCCTCAAACTCCCTGCCACTGCTGCAGCACAGTCCACCACTTACTTATTTCCTGTCTCCTTTGTCAAAGACAGAGCTTATGATCATCCCTAATTCTCGTCACTATGTTCCGAGATTCCTGAGAATTAATGTCACCGGCAGGCGGGTCCAATCTGGGCGGCTTTGCTTTTTTTTTGATCATTTTTCTCCCCTGGCTTTCACACCCCACAGACTCACCGATAAGAATTTGATAGAAGATTACTAATTCACTATGGGATGGGGAGCCCAGAACACCTCAGGCTTTGCAGAGAAACTCCCAATTTCTCCTGCACTGACTTAATCCCACCTTTCTCTCCCTCCTCCTTTCAAGGGCGCTTTCACCACCCAGCACTCATCACCTCCACAGCCCCACTTTCTATTTCTGCACCTCCACAGACCCTTTCACTAAGCTCTGACGGACATTGCTCCAGGGACTTAGGTCGGGCAGCTGTTGGGACTTCCTCGTGTTTCAGATTTCAGATAGTCGAGGCTGGACCCTGCAGGTGGCTACTGAGAACGGGGGTGTCACGGCCTCAGCTGGGTCTAGCCCAGCCCAATTGCCCTGCTGCCCTCACCCACCTACCAGGCTCCCCTGCTTAGCCCCACGGACCGCCAGCAGTTCTGGAACAGCCTCTTAACCAAGAGTGACAGGGCCGCACGCGCCATAAATCCTTAACGGGGCTTATAGAAAAGGTGAATTATAGGTCCCACCTTGTTTTCCACATCTGTATTGATTTTTATGCCTTCAAGCAAACGCCAGAACTCTACTCGAGAACTCCACTGAGATGGGGCTCCTTTAGGTTGCCCCTTCACCTCCAGGAAGTGAGTAGTGTCTCCCTGCTGTCCCCCCATCCCCTGTTATCAAAGGGGCCGAGCCAGAAGCTGCTCACCAGTCACCTAGCACCTTCCTCCAGGTCTTCTCAGCCTCGAGGAATTGTGTCTTCTGGGCTGCTGTGCAGACCACTGGCTAATTCACGGTGTGAACCCCCAGTTTCCATTCTCCTATTAGGAGACACAGATCAAAGGGGAAACAGGAAGCCAGACATGTCTTGCCCCTCAGGTCCCCTCATTTGAGCAAGAGCTTTAGGTCAGTCAGTCCCTTGCCTTAGCTAATTACCTCCCTGGCTTTGGTCCCTGATAACTGACCAGACCCCCAGGGTCTGTGAGGAAGTGAAGGAAGTGTGAGTGAAGTGAGGAAGGAAGAGCCCCCGGGGAACTGCCCGTTCAGGCCTAGACTGTGGCTTTAAAGGTGGGTGTTGCTTGGGAAAGTCCTTGGGCCTCAGCAGCCTCTGTGCTCAGGGACACCTCATGGACTTAGGGTCTCTCAGACTTAACCTGGACTTGCTAAATACAGAGCAGGCTCTTGGGGTCCCCACATCATCCTCCACCATGACCCAGAGGCCGAGCTTGTCCCCTGCACCAATGCCTGGCCCGGCCCTAAGAGAGGACGTGTCTACATGGGGAAAACCCTGTACACTCCGGTTCTGTCACCATGTGCATTGGCCTCAGGAGAAGCATCCCCAGGAATCTGTTTCCAAGAAACCACACGGCAGATGTGAAAAAAAAAAAAAAAAGAAAACAAAACAAACAAAAAAATGCAGCTTTTGTAAAATATTCGTTGCTAATGGTTGAAAGTTATTATTAAGAGCAGTTTGAACGTCCAGATCTTTCGCTGAGTAAATATTTGAGGTAAATATTACATTAGCAAGACAGCTGAAGGGGCATTTCAAAGTTAGGTGCACAAAGACGATGCAGGGAAACAAGGCAGTTTGGAGTGTAGTGTTGCTTTTAAAGCATTATTTAAAATAATGGAGTTGGTTTTTTTTTTTTTTAACTACCATGATTAGGTAAAAGATTCCACGGATCAAAAGCAGGTAATCATATGCAAAAAAAAAAAAAAAAAGCCTTTGCTGCTGCTGTGAAAACCAAGGACAGGAGAGAAATCTTTGCCCAGAAAACTTTATGATTGTCCTGGAAGTATTGTTCCTGCCACCATAGCTCCCAGCCCAGGTGAGAGGAAAGTAAAGGGAATTCCCCATGGGAACGGGGAAGAGGGGGCAGTGAGGAGAGAGAGAGGAGAAAAAGAAAGACAGAGAGAGTGCATGTGAGTCACAGCATCCACAGACACTGCCAAGCAGGTACCACTGCTGGTGGCATCCATGGGGTCCCCCAAGATGCTTACCCGCCACCCCAGTCCAACCAGTTCAGGACCCTGTGAGTTGTAACTGAGCTGTTTGCCCACTCAAACAAATGCAGGGCAACCAGCCAGTTGCCAGCCTTTTCTTCTGGGCCCTTGCCCTTGGTCGGCTTGCTGCATTGTTTCTGAGCCCTGTGGGCACCTCCTAGCCACACCTGGAGGGCGCCCACCTGCCTTGGGTCAGCTTACATCACTCCCTTTATTGCCCCTGTCCAGCTGCCCCCACCCCAAGCCCTCCATACCAACTTTCTGAGCTGAATGGGTCCCTCAAATCAGAATAGTGCTTTCTAAAAATACTCTTCAGCACCAGAATGAAAATAAAGTCACACTTCGTCAGAGCCTAATAAAACCCTATGGTCCCACTACTGAGCCCAGATAAAATCAGGAAGTGGGGGGCAGCCGCCTCTATTCAGAACGAAAGAGCATTTGAGAATTAAGTCTCTGGCCTGGGAGCTGCAGAGACTAGCAACTGCAAATCTGGGGAGTTTCAGGGCTAACCAGTAGTGCTAATTTGGGGAGATGGGTTTCAGAGGCAATCAATAATGCCATCATTACCTACCGACATTCCTGCACCCTTTCATCTCCAGTGAGGCAGGAAAGATTCGCCTGTCAGAGTGGCTGAAGCCTCAGGCTCACAGAGGGCTGGGGAGGAAAGAAAAAAAGGCAGAGACTGGAACTCAGGACCTGGGGAGGCCCAGCAGTTGGCCTGGCTCCTGGGGATCCTTCAGAAGCAGCGGCAGGTCTGACTGAGGCCGATGCGAGGGTTTCTTATACATCAATACATCAGAAAGAAGGGGCAATGGCTGGAAGAGAAACAAAGGCAGGCGAAGTCAGAGCAAGAGCGTGGATCTAATGAGATTCGCAGGAATAGAATATTCTTCTCCTATCCTTTGATGCCGCAGGGCCTCGTTAAACACGTTGGTTCCCCGCTGGATTTTATCAAGGTTAAAGAGATTGAATAGATCCTAACCCAGGTTTATTAAATATTATACAGATTTTGTAAGCTCACGAGAGGTTTTCATGTTCATGACTGTGAGATTAGTGCCTCTCCCACTGTGCTGGGTACCAAGGAGCTGGGTGCAATCGACACAAGGATTTTCCATTGGAGGAAAAAAATAAATGATTCAATGACACCATCAATATACTTAAGATTGAGGGGCTGGAGAGATAGCATGGAGGTAAGGCATTTGCTTCCCATGCAGAAGGTCGGTGGTTTGAATCCCGGCGTCCCATATGGTCGCCTGAGCCTGCCAGGAGCGATTTCTGAGCATAGAGCCAGGAGTAACCCCTGAGTGCTGCCGGGTGTGACCCAAAAACAAAACAAAAAAAACAAAACAAAACACAAAACAAAACAAAACAAAAGATTGGGGGCCAGGGTCAAAGTGGTAGTACAGTGGTAGGGTGTTTGCCTTGCATGCAGCTGACCCAGGATAGATGCAGGTTCAATTTCCGGCATCCCATAAACCAGGAGTGATTTTTGAGCTCAGAGTCAAGAGTAACCCCTGAGCGCCACAGGGTGTGGCCCAAAAAGACAAAAAAAATAAATAAATAAAAAGATTGGGGGCCATACAGTGGGAAGGGGGTGAGCCTTGCAGGCTGAGTCCCCAACACAACATATAGTCCCTGACCAGCATCCGGAATAAGCCCCGAGCTCAGCCCAAAAGTTGAAAACGAAAAACCAAAACAAACCAAAACAAAACCAGCTTTAGCTTTGAACAAATATTGTCTCAAACAGAAAAGGGACGTGAACAAGGCATAAAAACAACCCTGATTGTTGCTCTCACACAAGTGCGCTGTTGGCTGGACTTGAAGCCAGCTAATAAATATATTATTTATTAAACCTATTAAATCAAGTACACCGCTCATTAGAAACTCCAGCTCCGTCCAGCCTTTCTCTCCACGAGAGTCCGCTTCATCTCAGGCCTCATTGACTCAATGCTCTTCAGGTCTTAAACATGCACTTCAGTTTCCCTAGGTGCCGGGTGTTGTGGGGTGTGGGGGCTCTGAGCTGTATCTGAGCACAGACTAGCACAATAAGGGGATCTGATACTTGAAAAGCTGCTTCAAAGTATTTGAGGTAAGCCCCGGCACTTTCGTGAGGTTCTCAAGAGGCATGAGTGGGGCAACTGGAGGTGGGAGGGAGATGGTATCCCCAGAGGGGTGACCCCCATGGTGGGCTCCATGACCCCCAAAGAAGCCTGGCACTGTCCTAGGTTCCCCTCCTCAGGTGCCAAGATGGGCACAGGACAGGTTGGTCCTGACTCAGAACCACCATTCCCTGGATAAACTTCCAGGTGGGGTGCATGTAAGAACCTACTGTGTTCTTGTTCCGACTTCCTGAGCATGGGAGATTCCTTTGGAATATTCCCACCACATTTCCTGAAATACTACAGGGCTGACACTACGATATCTCGGTGTCAGGATTTATAGATCAGAAACCAATTGGTGGTGTGACCATTTGAGGAGGTTCAGTCACTGAGCTGGGCCGTTACCACTTTCCGGACAGTTCCCACTGCTGTCTCTAGGCAGCGCTGGCAGAGCTTAGCTAACAGTGGGCTCCCTCTCCTGCCCATCCAGAGTCGGGGGACAGAGACCAGAGACCAGAGACCAGAAGCTTCCCACCTTCCCACAGAGACAACAGCCAACTTAGGTTCCATCCCCAACACCTCAATATGGTTCTGAGCATAGCTGGGAGTAATCTCTGAGCACAGAGCCAGAATGAAGCCCTGCGCATCAGCAGGTATAGCCCCCCCAAACAAAAATACCATCACTGCAGAATGAGTTGGCGAGGCCCCGGGAAAAATCCAATCCATAAAGGAGTCCCTACAAATCAATAAACAAGAAAGGACAAGCCTACATCCTCAGCGGACAAAAGACGGAGGTGAACCACAAAAAAAAATGCACAAGCGAACAATCAGCTGGTGATAAGACACTCCATTAGTGCTCAGGAAAATACTCATTAAAACCACAATTAGCAGCCGCTTAATAACTTTGGGAAAACATAACAAAGAGAAACGATAAAAATCAACTGTTATACAGGCAATCAAACAATCAGATTTCTCGCAGACGGTACAGAAATCACTTCGGAAGCTCGTGAGAAATTTCCTTCCACGGCACCGAGCAACAATCATCAGCCCTTCCCGAGAGGGGTAGACTGAGGCTGCCAGTCACAGGCCTTTTCCTCACAGCCTCGTGCCAGGGAAACAAAGTCACACAGGGCTCGTGAGTGAGAGGGAAAGAAAAGTCCGTCCGAGATGAAAAAAAAAGCGGGGCCGGAGAGATAGCACGGCGGCAGAGCACTTGCCTTGCACGCAGCCCATCCAGTTAAAAGACGGTGGTTCGAATCCCGGCATCTCATATGGTCCCTCATGCCTGTCAGGAGTAACTTTTGAGTGTAGAGCCATGAGTAACCCCTGAGTGCAGCCAGGTGTGACCCCAAAACCAAAATAAATACAAAACAAAACAAGACAAAAAAGATAAACAAAAGTGTGGGCTGGAGAGATAGAAGAGGCAGGTGGCCTTGCGCACAGCTGACCCGGGTTCGATCCTCTGAACACCCCTAAGAATCAGGCCCACTATGCTCCCTGCTTCCCTGCCTCAATTCAGACTGTTCCACTAATGCAGGAATGGGCATGGGTGCAGGATGGGTGGGGAGGGCCTCAAGACCATACGGGGTTCCCAGCTGATAAAGAGCCTTGGGTGTTCATAGACTCGCTACCCAACCATTGAACTTGAGGCTCACAGGCAGGACAGACATTTGCCTTTGGTCTCCAGACGCAGAGAATCAAGGTCATGGCAGGGCCCCAAGACAGCTCGGGCTTCTACCTTTTTCCTTCCAGAACTTTCCATACTGTTCACCGAACAAGCCAAGAAAAAGCTTTTCTTCTCCTGGAAAAGAAACAGTGATGTCCTGTCCTCATTTGAAGGCTGCTGACTTCTAGAAGGGGAGTGAGGGGAGGAGGCAGAGGACAGAGAAAGGATGAGGGGCTGGGACCCCAGACAAAGGCAGTTGTCGGGGAACTGGCTGCCATCCCAGTGAGCCCCCAATCCTGCCTAAGGCTCTTAGAAACAGGCTGACTGGAGGGATTTCTGGGGGTGAGAAGGCGTAGCCTGAGGCTCGGTGGAGATCAGGATCTTAATTGAAATCAGAAAAACCTTCCAATCTCTTTGTGCGCTGTAAGAGTGAGTGTTTAAACAAAGCCCCTGGGAGGTTCCCCTTCCAAAAATTTGTGGACTCTGTTTAATCATTTTATGCACCCTCCTCATATTTTTTAGGGATTTAGGAAGGAAGAAGCAATGCGGGAGTTACTAACCCTGAACTATTCTTTGCATCCCAAAAACCCACCTCGTTTCTTCACGGTAAGGGGATTTTTGTGGTTCTGGAATTCTGGCCAAGGAAACTGGCTGGACCGAGAGATGCCCAAAGGTTTCTCTGTCTATGGGGGTGGGGGAAAGGGTGGCAGTGAAAATTCTGCAGCTGGATGACAGAGAGGAGAGAGAGAGAGAGAGAGAGAGAGAGAGAGAGAGAGAGAGAGAGAGAGAGAGAGAGAGAGAGAGAGAGAGAGAGAGAGACAGAGAGAGACAGAGAGAGAGACAGAGACAGAGAGACAGAGAGAGACAGAGAGAGACAGAGAGAGAAAGAGAGAGAGGTTGCCTGATTCAGTGCTCAGGAGCCTTCAGAGAAACTTCTATAAAAAGCAGATGAAGGGGCCAGAGAGATAGCATGGAGGTAAGGCATTTGCCTTGCATGCAGAAGGTCGGTGTTTAAATCCCAGCATCCCATATGGTCCCCTGAGCGTTGCTGGGTGTGACCCCCCTCCCAAAAAAAGGGCAGATATCGTGGGAACATCTTTTTTTTTTTTTTTTTTTTTTTTTTTGGTTTTTGGGCCACACCCGGCGTTGCTCAAGGGTTACTCCTGGCTGTCTGCTCAGAAATAGCTCCTGGCAGGCACGGGGGACCATATGGGACACCGGGATTCAAACTAATCACCTTTGGTCCTGGATCGGCTGCTTGCAAGGCAAACGCCCTGTGCTATCTCTCCGGGCCCAAGATTTTGTTGTTGTTGTTGTTGTTTTGTTTTGTTTTTGTGTCACACCTGGCAATGCTCAAGGGTTATTCCTGGCTCTACGCTCAGAAATCGCCCCCGGCAGGCTTGGGGGACCATATGGGATGCTGGGATTCGAACCAGAGACCTTCCACATGCAAGGCAAATGCCTTACCGTGGTGCTATCTCTCTGGCCCCGGAAACATCCTTAAATGCAGCAGGCTAGAGGCCTCAACTGCAGTCCCTAGGGGGTCACACAGTTTTGCCCATCCCCTGTGGAGACTGGAAAGGTCACGCAAAGAAGGACCGACTGTACAGGTGTGCCCATGCATAAATACACATGCATGTTTCTTGCTCGGGACATGGGTCCCAAAAGAACCCATACTGGTGCATCTTAACGTGGGACCACCCGAGTCCACCAGAGACCCCAGTGGTGGCGGTTCTTCTGCTGATCCCGAGGGGGTTCTGGTAAGAGGAGTAGAACCCTAGGACGCTGTGGGGCAGGGCATTAGGTACCCAGTGCCCTGTTGGTGCCCACCCTAGGGCCTGACTCACCCAAAGTCAGCAGAATAAACCACACAGTTGCCCGATATTTCTTGACAAGCTCAGGTTGTGTCTGTCTGCAGTTTCCCCAGGATCTTGTTTATGATCCCAGTGAAAATAATAGGGGAATTGCTCAGAAATAAGGTCTGCTCCATTTTTTCCAGCTAATGGTCCTTTGTCTGGGGCACGTTAATGGAACAATTTCTGTATATTGACCAGACTTGGGGTTGTGTGTGTGTGTGTGTGTGTGTGTTTTGTTTTGTACCTCTCCTCATGCAAAAGATGTTGGCTGTAATCAGAAGTGGATTCTTTTTTTTTTTTTCCAGCCAGGCATTCACACTCCGCAGAATAGGCTAAATCCAAGCATTGTAGGTTTATTTGTTCAGCTGCAAATAGTACACAAAAGAACGTTTTCAGGGGGTGATGCAGGGACTATTAGGGAGATTCTCTCTCTGCTCTGCCCCACCCTCCCCTGCCCAAGGTTGTGCTCTTTGAAACCAGTAAATGCAATGCAATGCAATGGATTTGTTCTCTAGGAAGTGATGAGCTGATAAGGAAAAGTTGGTCACTCAGGGCAGTTTTGTCTGCAACAACCCTCTTTAAGAAAACAACAAAAAGGGGCTAGAGCGATGGCGCATGCGGTGGGGCCTTTGCCTGGCACACGGCTGACCAGGACGGACCTGGGTTCAATCCCCTATATCCCATATGGTCCCCTGAGCTAGGAGCGATTTCTGAGCGCAGAGCCAGGAATAATTTCTGAACATCACCAAGTGTAGCCCACTCCCCAAAAAAATCCATATCTGGGTAACAAATTTGCCAGTGACAAAAATGCCTGGCACAAACCCCACATCAAGCTTAGACCCCCACAGGGTCAATGCCAACCCAGACCCAGGGATGCCCACCCCTGCTGGCTAGGGCCCAGGAGAACCAGCGCTCAGTCTGGACAAAAAAGGCGATGGTGTCTCCCTGTTTCTAGGCCACTGTCCCTGCATGTGCCGTCTCCCACCTCTCTAGTTGTGGACAGAGTGATAGATAAAGCGGCCTTGTAACTCTCACCACTCAGCGAGGACCCCACTCTGGGACTCCAAAAGGCCACTCTGGGAATCAGGGTCTGGTTACTCATCACACACATCTCACTCCCACTTTTTGCAAAGTTAACTTGGCCTTGGTTCGATCTTGATCTTGAGACAGAGGGAAATGGGCTATCAGGAGATGCTCTGGTCAGCAACAGAGAATGAACCAGTTCATGAGCTCTGAGTGCTCTGCCTAGAACTGTTCTTACGACTCAACATGGGGCATGTTTGCTGCCCCTTGGGGACCACATGCTGCCTCTTTTTTGTTCTGCTCTTCTTAGTTTGCCCCCATCAGAGTGTCTACTGCACCCTCCCTGCCTTGCATCTAACTGGTCACCCATGGAGCTCACCCACATACACACCATGGCCTGGTTTCCATGGGAAGCTGCCCAGAAAGAAAACCATGGAAGAAGTGGCAGATGAGGGTCTCCCACTGCCCTGGGAATCTGGAGTCTGGGAGATCAGAGGAACTAGTCAAAGCCCAGTGTTTGGGGTTTGGAGTTTTTTGGGCCACATCCAGTGACACTCAGGGGTTACTCCTAGCTATGTGCTCAGAAATCGCTCCTAGCTTGGGCGACCATATGGGATGCCAGGGGATCAAATTGAGGTCCGTCCTGGGTCAGTCGTGTGCAAGGCAAACGCCCTACTGCTGAGCCACCGTTCTGGCCTTGGGTTTGGGTTTTTAATTTTTGTAGGGGGTCCCACACCCAGCTGTGCTCAGAAGCTACTCCTGGCTCCATGCTCAGGAATCACTCCTGATGAAGTGAGCTATAATGGGGTGCTGGATATCGAACCCAGGCCGACTGCCTGCCCACTCAGCTGAGCTCTCTCCCCAGGCGCTGGCTACTGAGAGCAGCTGCACTTCGCACAGCTGCCACCCTGGGGTGTGAGACACATCCTGGCCCACACAGTCTGATTGATCCTGGAGGTCCGGCTCCATCCAGCGGCTCAGGTCCATGCAGTGAGCTCGATTTAGACACAGTGGGGGGGACTTTCAGTGGGTCGATGTGAAAGGCTGTTAGTGCGGAGACGACAGGCCCAAAGGAAGGCTGAGCCAGACTGCGAGCAGTGGCAGATCCCCCTCAAAAAAAACTTCTGGGGCCCATTAACCCTGGGAGCCCAGACTGGGGGGACAGAGCCTCCCACCAGGGGCAGAGACGACCGTTGTCCCCATGTAGAGAGACTAGGGCTCCCTGAAATGGGCTCTGGCTTCTCTGCCTCGGTTTCTCGGCTGGGCGATGCTCAGAGAAGCACCCAACACCCCACCCAGGCCACAATCCAGGAAACGGGGTTTTCCCAGCCATTTCCAGACCTGTGTCTGGCTTCTCTTCCCTCCTGTGACATCTATGTTTCAAGGTGACCGAGGAGTGACCCATTCCAGCCATACCCATATGACCATCTCTCTAGATGTCTGAACACCCCCCCAGTGACCTTCCTGTCCTCAATGAAGATCACATCCCATCTGCACCCCTGACCTCCCTCCCTTCCCTCAGCAGGGTCTCTCTCTCTCTCCTTCTCTCTCTCTCTCTCCTTCTCCCTCTCTCTCTCTCTCCCTCTCTCTCTCTCTCTCTCCCCCTCTCCCCTGTCTAGTACTTTCCACATCACACTCATAGCTGTAAATTGGGGTCCCCTGCCCCCAGAGCTGGAGATGAGCAGATGGATATGGGGTGATGGTGGTGGGAATAGGGGTGGGGCTGGGCCCAGACAGGGAAATGTGGGATCTGGGCAAGGGCCATAGACAGAGCCAGAACATGAACATGGAGCTGGATGAAAAATAATATTTGGCTGTTAGGAAGGAGGCACAGGAGGGTGGGGATCAAAGCCAGGCAGAGACCATAGAGGCATGTTCTGGGGAGATGAGCTGGCACTTATCGGGGGCAGGGGTGCATCCTGGCTGTGGTCAGAACTGTTTGGGTGGCACAGAGCAGGGCCAAAATCGGGTGGCTTTACAGAAGACAAAGGTTATTGGATTTTTTTTTCTGTTTGCTCTGGTGGGGGGGGGGAGAGAGAGAGAGAGAGAGAGAGAGAGAGAGAGAGAGAGAGAGAGAGAGAGAGAGAGAGAAAGAGAGAGAGAGAGAAAGAGAGGGAGAGAGAGAGATCCAAGACAGGCAGCATGGGATATCGGCAGATAAATCATGGCATTAGCTGAGAGATGAATGAGGGTCTCTCTCCAGGGCCGCACTGCTGCTGCCTGGCTCCGTGTGGGGCCGCAGGCCCTTGGGAAGCGGCTGGACCCAAGCCAGCCGCTGCCCGTGAAAGATCCTCATTTTCCTGGGCAAATGGCTGAAGCGTTTTTTCCAAGCCTCATTGACTTCAGAGGAAGCAGGAGCAGGAGCAGACTGCGAATGCTGCCGCAGGCTCTCTCCCCGTCCTGCAGAGGCTGGAATGCAGTGTGGAGGGCCGGCACCCCAGCAAGCCTCGGGGGAGCAGGAGTGAGTGCCAGGTTGGCTTTTGGAACAAAGTATGGAAGGCCTCCTGAACCAGCCTCTCTCTCTCCAGCTCCAGATGTGGTCAGGAAAGTCAATTCTTTCTCGTTTCCATGACACTGAGTTTGAGTCCTTGCCTAGGACATCAGCTCCATTGCTATCCTAAGTGATTCAATGCCCAGGCTCCTGGTTTGTATCTTTGTAATGTGTTTCTTCATCTTAAACTCTCATTTTTCTGCACAATTATCAGAGAGTGGAGATGGTGCTCAGTGGCCCCGTGAAGGGATGAAGGTAAGCGGCCATATCTACTTCCACACCACAAATGTGGCAGACGGACATGGATGGACATGGTTTACAAGTCCTGAGAGCTGAGTCCAACCCTTTCCTCTGCTGTCCTGTATAAGGAAATGGAAACAGCAGAAGCCAATGGCACATGCCCTGCTGTTCGCTAGTAAGGGGTCCTTCAAAAGAGGTCTTTGAGTTCCCATGCCATCACAAGCTGGCAGATGGGAGGGCAAAGGGCCAAGAGAAAGGCCAGGTCTGGTCCAAGGCCCATTGCCTACAGCCCCCAGTCCCCTCCTTGCCTGGGTGGGGCAGTTTGCATGGGCAAGCTGGTGCAGCAAAGCCAACGGGAAAAGAGAAGATTCGAAGAGAAAAGTTTCCTTTCGAGGAAATACCATCAGTGCCTCTGAGTTTGGGGGAAAAGAGGTGGTGGGAAGAGGAGACCCCTTGAAGGATAAGGGTTGGAAGTTGAGTCAGGGTTGTCGAGGGTTTATGGAAGGTGGGTTCCAACCCATGACAGCAGGGGTGTCTGACACCCAACGACACTGGGTCAAAGAAGGGAAGAGCAAGTGACCGCTGGTTTTGCACAAGATGCAGACATGTTGTGACTGATGTTCTTAGCTGCATGTGCAGTCAGGTGGGCTGGGGGAGACCTGGGGACTCTGGGCTCCATTCCAAGAGGTAGGGCTGCGGTAAAGGGTCTGATGAGAGAGGTAGGAGGAGATGGGGGACGAGGTGAGCTCCCCCTGTGACCGAGTGGGAAGTATGCAGCCAGGGCTTCTGGAAGTTTCCAACCATGCCCAGAACACCCCCTATCCTCCCAGTGGATGGCTGAGGGAGGTATATCTTGTACATGGGGTGCGGGGTACCTCCCTCCACCCAGAAATCCACAACCACGCCCTCTCAGCTAGTACTGGGCTTTTTCTGGCCAAAAATGAAGTGGGTTTGGGCACAGCACACCCTGACCGGGCACAGAATTCCAAGTTCTTCTTGTTTCCATGGAAAACGTGATGCAAAGAACAGCGTGTGTCTCCCGGAACAGAAGCTGCCGCACACGCCCAAGGGAGGGTGGGAAGGACATGGGCCATGGGGCCGATCAGGGAGGCCAAGCCACTGCTTGAACATGCCTTTGCGAAGGGGCCCCGGGGCTGTGCTCTAGCTCTAAGAGCACCTGGTCACTGACCAGAGAAAGCAGGCCCAGCCAGGGGTACCCCCAAGACAGGACCCCATTACCCAAGCCCACCAGTGCACCCTGCAATCTTCAGGGCTCATTCACACACCCGAGCACCACAAGGAATGATCTCTGAGTGCAGAGCCAGGAGTCAGCCCTGAGCACCCAAACCCAAATAAAAATCAAACATGTCATGCAGTTGTCTTGTCACTGGGGTCTACAGGTACAAAGTAGGTCCTAGGTGCTGTGGCAGGAGCAGGGGGCAAGGGAGGGGCAGCCATTTCTGCCTGTGGATCTGTCTCAGCGCAGAGCCCAAGAGACCCTAAACTCACTTGCTCCTGGCAGGCCCCAAGTGGGTGATTTCAGCCAGCTGCTCACCCCTGCCAAAAGGTCTCCATCTCTTAGATTGGCCCACCACTGCCTTGGCCTGTCGGAGAAGCAGCAACAGAACAACATGACCATGAGATTCCCCCTGGCATATCTGACCGGAGCCATAATTACGTGGTATATAACTGAGCACTTGTTAACGTCATTTCCATCCCAGCTCTCTCTCTCTCTTTCTCTCTTTTCATGTCTTTCTTTCCCTTCCTGGCTCCTGTGTACAATGATTGTTTTTCTAAGGCCAGACAGTGTATTAGAAAGAGTAAGACGCTACAGAAAAAGAATCTCTGATGCAAATGCTCAGGGATTCTTGTGAGAGTGAATCTAAGCAATTTGTAAATGCGCAGAGTTCTCCATCAGCTGGTGTTTAATACAATAACAAAGTTATGGCAAATGGTGCCTATAAGTCACTCCGACCTCAGCATCCCTTTTCCTCCAAGTTAAGCCCCATGTTGGGACTTTGAGAGTCGAAATGATGAGCCCCCCTCCCCTCTCTAAGGACCACCCATATCATCATCTCTGGATGATTTTTTTTTGTTCCTTCCTTGAGTTCACAAAACACAGACAGTAGCTTTTCTAGGGCTCAGCTGATTGCCTAAACATTCCCGGGGGTGGGGGGGCAGAGCAAGGAGACAGAGGGACAGTGCTGGCTTTGCACACAGCAGATCTGGGTTTGATCCCTGATACCCTGTAGGGTCCCCTGAGCACTGCCAAGAGGATTCCTGAGCAGAGCACTGAACCAGAAGTCACTACTTTAGTTTTGCCAACTGTGGCCCCTAAACTTAAAAAAATATATTAAAATCAAATCAACAGGGCCCCCAAGAAAAAACGAGAGTTAGCAGGTGGGATGGAAGCCTCAGCTAATACAGGCCCTCAGTGCCATGTGGACCCAGGCATCTGGGCTGCTAAATGCCTCCAGAGAGCTATTTGCTCACTAGAGCGACAGGAACGGCCGGAAACAGAGAGAGGGAAACTGAGGGAAGGACGCGCCGTACCGGTTTCCAGACCGAGCCGGCGTGTTCCTGGCGCGATGAGCTGCTCGGGACAATGGAGCAGGATTTGGAGCCTAGAAATAGGCCCCGACAAATGTCAGCAACAGATTTTTGGCAAAGGAGCCCTTGTGGGTCCCAGCGGGAAAGGGCTGTTGGTCTTTTCAGCAAAACGTCAGAAAGGATCAGGCACCCACAAGCACCCACACTGACTGAAAGGGGGAATAACAGATTCAACTGGGGTGCCTTACACAAAACAGAACTCAACATGGCAGGTCATGGATCAAAAGCCAAACCGAGGAAATTAAAAGAACCCTTAGGATCCGGGTGCGTTGGTTTGTTCTTCAATATGCAGCACCTAAAATCGAACCAAGTGGCATCATCAAAAATTAGTAGCTACAGTGATAATGGGAACAGTAGGGACAGAGGACCCGGGTTAGGGGGAAACATTCCTCAGTCAGAACTGACAGATGGCAGGACTGCTGATATGTGGACATCGGTAGGCACCGTGGCCCAAGGACACGGCAGGCTTCCAACATTGAGTCTAGGGTTCAAGCAGACTTACTGCAGAAATAGATGTCTTGGGCTGGGTGGGAGCTCATGAGCACTAGACGAGGGCACTTCCACAACTGGATCCAGAGGTAGTCCCGGTGCTGGTGTAGTAGCCCATGGACATTCCCAAGGGTGACTCTGGGGGACAAGGATCTTCTGGGAATCTGTGACAGTCTGTGGCTCCAACTTCCTATGATCTTACAGGACTGGCCAGCCCTGCCATGTCCTGACCAGCACCTCCTGCTCTGGGCTTAACCCCTTTGCTGGTGTTCCCCCTTTGCTCTGTGGCAGGAATGCTGTTGTGTTCCCCATTTCCTACAGAAATTCTTCCAACCAGTCAGGGGGTCACTATAACGGGCCTGTGCTGCTTATCATAGGTATTAAGAAATTGCTTTTTCATCTTAAATACATTTTTATTTTTGAGAAGGCCCTGGAGACAGGGGTAAGGGGCAGACCTTGTCCCCTTCCATCCACCTCTGGGATGGGGACAGTGGGACAGGATCGAGTGGGTTTCCTTGGGACCCAAGTAGCATGTCAGCAGGGGTGTGAAAGGGCGTGAAGAAGAAAGCAGGGTGTCCCTGGGTGTCCAGATGGCCGTGTCCATAGTGGGCAGATGGACCGTGCAGTAAGTCGTCGGAACGGGCAGAATTAGAGAAAAGACTGGAGGAGAAGACAAAAAAAATGAAAAGGACTAGAATAGCCACATCTTTTAAATGTTTAAAATATGCCCACTAGCAAAAAGACGGAAGTGGGAGAGAAAGGGGGGAGAATGGGAGAGGGGGATAGAGGGAGGAGAGAAAGAACAAGGAAGGGAGGGAGAGGGAGAGAGAAGGGGGAGAGAGAGGGGAGAGAAGGCGGCAGAGCAACCTGGTGGCTGTTTCTCAGCCCAGGAACTCAGTTGTCGAGGTGTCTTGGAGCCTGAGAGGGGGCCACCTGCCTGGGTCCCACCCAGCCTCACTCCACCACGTCGCTTCTTTTTTTTTTTTTTGGTTTTTGGGCCACACCCAGCGGTGCTCAGGGGTTACTCCTGGCTGTCTGCTCAGAAATAGCTCCCGGCAGGCACGGGGGACCACATGGGACACCGGGATTCGAACCAACCACCTTTGGTCCTAGATCGGCTGCTTGCAAGGCAAACACCGCTGTGCTATCTCTCCGGGCCCACGTCGCTTCTTAAGGAGAGAATCTTTCATCCATGTGTGGTAGTGCGGTGTAGGAGACCCAGGCCACAGCATGAAGATTGTCACGTTACTGCTAAGCCCCCCCCCAGCCCCCAGGGTCTATTCAAGAACAATTAGTAAAGATCAAACAATCTATTAATAACCACCACAACAAGGTGACACCAGCCTATGACGTGCATCAGGGCATCTTATTTTCTTTTCCTCACTTGTCTGTCGAGAAGGGGTGTTCAGCAGAGGGCTGGGGTGACCCCTGGGTGGAGTACAGTGGGTGCTCCATCTCTGTCGCCCACACAGCCCTAGCCTATCCCTCTGTCTGATGAGCAACAGAGGTCCCAGAAGAGGGACCTGACAGTCTCGGGGTGGGGAAGCCACTCAGGGCCATTGTGTCCCTTTCTGCCGGCAGGGCCAATCTGTCACTGTCTGTAGCCTCCAGGCACCTCTCCCGCCTCCTGTCTCAGTGCCAGGACCTCAGTACCTCCATCCACAGAGGGTTTGAAAAAACCCAGAGCAGCCATGGTGGGGGGTAAGGGCACACCCTGAAAACACAGGGATCCAGCCACCATATTGACCCCCCAGACCACACACAGGGCTTGGATCTTCACTTCGGCCCTCTCAATTACATTTCCTCCAGCGTGGGAGTAGACGACACCCAGTGGACAATTTGGCCCCCTCTGATGAGGGGTGCCCCAGACGGATGCCCACTCTGGGCTGGTGGAACCAACTCAGCCCAACAGAACAGTCTCAGAGCCAGGGCTTAGAGAAGGAAAGTGACATGAACACAGGCTAGGGGGGTCCCCTCTGAGATGGTGGGGGGGGACACACACCATATTCCGTCAGGAGGAAAGAGCTGGAGGGCAAATGCAGCCCCTGCATACACCTTCTGGCATGGTCAAAGCTGCTCCTACAAGATTCCAGAGCCCCGAGACCTGGCTGATTGTTTTCAGGAGGGGCCACACCCAGCCAGGATTACTCCTGGTGGAGTTGAGGGCTGACACCTGACTCTGCTCTCAGGAACCAATCACTCCTGGCCCTGTTGGGGGAATCCTATGGAATGCCAGAGCTCGAACCCAGGTCAGCCACATGCAAAGCATATGCCCTCCTTCTGTCCTATCGCTCCGGCAT
This sequence comes from Suncus etruscus, assembly GCF_024139225.1. NCBI lineage: Eukaryota > Metazoa > Chordata > Mammalia > Eulipotyphla > Soricidae > Suncus > Suncus etruscus. The sequence continues at coordinate 9,354,922 of NC_064858.1, read as the reverse complement.
CACTTCTTTAAGGAAACAGAACAGAGCAACATCAGCAAAGCCACTGGCTAGTCCCCAGGGGCTTTTTTGCAGGGTTCCAAGCCGCAGTTAATGAGGCTGGCTGGATCCTGTCAGCAGCTGCCAGGCTGCCTGGGAGGACGGGATTATCCCTTCATGTCCCTTAATTACTTCATCAGAGTCCAATCAATCAATGAAATTAACACCGATCGAGGGGGGGGAGCCTCGGCGTGGACACCCCTTCTCCTACGGCAGCCCCTGCTTGCTCTGGTCCCCTTTGCACCAAGGGGACACAGATCTGATAGAGAGCAAAGGTCACTCTGGACAGAAACCGGGTGATGAAGGGGAGAAAGTGATAGGCAGGATATTCCCTCAGTAACAGTATTGCAAATCATGGTGTCTAGAAAGAAAAAAGGGGAGGGGGGTAGAGGAGAAAAATGTCTGCCCCCAAACAGGCAGGGGGAGGGGGCAGAAGGAAAATGAAGACATTGACGTTGGAAAACTGTGTACTGGTGAAGGGTGTTGGACATTGTATGACTGACAATCAAGAACATCTTTGTAACTGTGAAAAAATTAATAATGAGAGAAGCCACCCTGGAGGAGGTGTTTACCTTGCACACAGCTGACCTGGGTTCCAGACATCCCATAGGGTTCCCAGCACCGCCAGAAGTAATTTCTCTGTACCGAGCCAGGAGTAACACCTGAGCACCGCTGGGTGTGGCCCCCAAACAAAACAATAATGAGAACTGTCATTAAAAGGTTTTAGAAGAAGACGAAATGTCTGTGCTTACGTAATGGGGAGACGGGGAGAAAGAGGTGCAAACCTGGGCGTTTGCAGAATCTGCAAAATTCCAAAGATGTGGCCCTAACTGCAACCGGACCGCAGGTCTTAGAAGGCAGAACAGTTGCCAGTTCTCAGCATGCCAGGCTGGCAGTGCCCAGACACTGGTCACATCCATACATGACCACATCTGTGGGAACACAGCACCCACATTCCAACACCAGAGCTCGAAGCAGACTCCTTAGCTAGGATGTGGCTGGCAAAGCCAACTAGAGCCACGGGGTAAGGGTGTGGGGGGGACTCTTCTGTCAGCCCATTACTTTTTCTCTTCATGGCTTTCAATGAACTACCGCTCGGACACGCAGCTGAATTCTTTTTCTCTACAGTTCCGATTGACATTTTGTCAGGAATTGTAGCATGGCTGCCAATGAGCTCAGGAGGCCAGATTGAAAGGGGTGATTTCATGCCAACGGATCCATTACCAAAACTGACCTGCTTGGAAGCGGAAAATTGTAGTGGACTAATCATGGGAGACAGAACCAAAGGCATCAGGGCCCCAGGGGGGGGGGGTTTCCAGCTATTTGTCTGCACTTGAAACACGCAATTTTAGGGTCTTCAAGCCCGTTGCAGAAAAAATGACAGACTCGGACCCAATTCACTTAACTTAATTACCAGAATGTAATTAAGAAATTCTGGAAAAAGACTGTCTCAGTTTTCAACTCAAACGGAATATCAGAAGATGGCTGGGACCAAGTTTGTTTTAAAATACTATATTATGTCCAAGGAAGGTTTATCCCAGGAAGCCAGGCGGGTTAACATGAGGAAATCTATCTGCCCCAAAGATCATGTCAGGAACAGAAAGCAAAGTTCAAAAGGAGTTCAATGAATTAGTACGCTTGCGACAATCACACGGAAAATGAGACGTGGAGGAAGACACGATATGAACCATCAAACGTACCAGATATTATCTTAAGTAATATTCAAAATAAGCATCCCTTGGCAACCTGAACATGAACTTCATTCAAGCAAATGAACACTGAAAAATAAAGAGCCGTTTCATAATGAGCACATTGCTTGGGGGAAATTTCCAGAAGAATGGAAAAATCACGTATAATTGTATCGATACTGTTGACGGTCCCTACTTGGCTCATCTAGGCAGAAGTAAGAGGTAAAAGAGACAGGAAGAGAGGGAAACGGCATCAGACTTGCATTATAAAGCTCTGTCCTAGTTTAAAAGATAGAAGCAATACAGAACCAAAGAAAACACAAGCTATCCCTGAGGAGAGAAGCTTCAAGATCACAGAACGTGCCACTGAATGGAGAACACTTCAATTTGGGCCTGAGAATCCATTTTATGTAAACGGTCTCAAATTTTTATGAAAGAAATAAATCTAAGATTGTGTGTGTATGGATTTTTCTTTCTTGGGGATTTTTGGGCCACATCCAGCGGTGCCCAGACATTAGTCCTGGCACTATCTATGCTCAGGAATCACTCCTGGCAGGTACTCTGAGATGCCGAGAATCCCACCCTGGTCAGCTGCATGCAAGGCAAACACCCTTCCTACTGTGCAATTCCTCTAGCCCCATGAATGTGTATATTTTGGAGGGGAATTGGTTCATATCCAGTGATACTCCGGCACGTCTCCTGACTCTGAACTTAGGAATTACTTCTGGTGTGCTCAGGGGACCACATGAAATACGGGGCTCAAAACCTGGGTCAGCTGCATGCAAGGCAAGTGCCCTGCCCACTGCCCTTTCTCTCCAGCCTCCATTATCTATTTATATATAATTTTTTTTTCATTTTTGGGATATACCCAACAGCGCTCAAGAGTTACTCCAAGCTCTGCATTCAGAAATCACTCCTGGTTGTATTGGGGGGACCCTATGAGATTCTGGGGATTGAACCTTGTTCTGCTGCATGCAAGGAAAATGCCCCCCCCCACTGTGCTGTCATTTCAGACCCCATATAATATTTTTTAAGACAAGAAGTAAGACCCAGGAGAGCCAAGGATCCTGCCAAGATACAAACTATTCTAGGTACTATGTAATAACATCAACACAACACTGGCCTCTAGGCATAAAGGGATTAAGGCAAGAATATAAAATATCCAAGAAGATGTCCAGTCCATATGGAAAGTGAGTTGGTTCCATGTAAGTTCAGTTGGAAAAGAATATGCCTTTATTTTTTTTTCATCACGGGGCTAGAGAACTAGTTAGCCCACTGAAAGAGAATAAAATTGGACCCTGATTTTATACAAGATGTGAAAATATCTTCCAGATGGATTAAAGACTCAGATGTGAAACTGACACTATTAAAAAAAAAAACCAACTCTTGGAGACTATCTTGTATGTGCAATCCTGGATCAGAAAAGCTTCACAACCCAGACTAGAAACCAACCCCAAAGCAATAAAAGAAAATTTAAAGAGAGAGAGAGAGAGAGAGAGAGAGAGAGAGAGAGCTTTTCCTATATAAAAATTTATCAATTTTGAGGAAAATGGATTTGATGAATGGGAGACCAAGAGCCCCAGAAATGACACAACAGAGTTAAAGCAAAAGCAAAGCAAATACAAAGAGTCAAGAAGAGGCTAAAACGCAGCTACCGGCAGGAAAATGCAGTTTGTGGGAAAGCGATCATTTTACACCGTGGACGGGAAGAGGGGGGGAACACACGTACACACCCCGCTAACTATGGGGGAAATGGTTATGTAGCAAAAGGGAGAAGAATATAAAATTTCACAATATTTAAGCAGAGGCAGAGAGCGCTACGATTATGTATAACATTCTCATCACAGAGAAAATATGAAGGGACATCTAGACTGTCTTTAATATGCGCTGAGGGACAATCCATGGCAGGGAAATTTTACTGTCTGACACACAGAAAAGGGATATATGAAAATGAATGAAAGACTAAATTAAAGATATTCTGCATGTCATGTGTGTGTGCATGTGCGTGCGTGCGTGTGTGTGTGTGTGTGTGTGTGTGTGTGTAGTTTGGGTGAGAACTTGGTCTGATCATACAAATAACCTTTTTTTTTTCACCTTAAAAACATCAAAGAGAGCTGAAGTGATCACTACAGTGGGGAGGACACTTAGACCCAATGTGGTTGACCGGGGTTGGTTCGATCCCCAGTAGGATCTGCTGAACACACTGCCAGGAGTGATCTAGGAGCACCACCAGGTGTGGTAGGGAAGGGAAGGGGAGGGGAGGGGAGGGGAGGGGGAGGGAAGGGAAGGGAAGGGAAGGGAAGGGGAGGGGAGGGAAGGGAAGGGAAGGGAAGGGAAGGGAAGGGAAGGGAAGGGAAGGGAAGGGAAGGGAAGGGAAGGGAAGGGAAGGGAAAGGAGGGGAGGGAGGGAAGGAGAAGGGAGGGGAGGGGAGGGGAGGGAAGGGGAGGGAAGGGAAGGGGAGGGGAGGGGAGGGAAGGGGAGGGGAGGGAAGGGGAGGGAAGGGAAGGGGAGGGGAGGGAAGGGAAGGGAAGGGAAGGGAAGGGAAGGGAAGGGAAGGGAAGGGAAAGGAGGGGAGGGAGGGAAGGAGAAGGGAGGGGAGGGGAGGGGAGGGAAAAGAAAAGAAAAGAAAAGGAAAGGAGAGGGGAGGGAAGGGGAGGGGAGGGAAGAGAAAAGGAGAGCACCACCAGTATTGGTTCCTACTTAGCACAGAACCAGGAACCCTGAACACCTCTGGGTCTGACCCTAAAACAAAATAATAACTGTCCCCAAAAGCAGTCTGTGCCAAGTCCAGGGGTGACACCAGCCCAGAATAGGTCAGTGCGGGCAGCAGCATGACTCCAGCCACAGGCACTCAAGCCCAGTATGTGCTCTGCACCCGAGAAGGGCAGATGGGGTCCATGGCCCACACAGCAGACCAGACTCAAACTCCATCAGGCCCAAATGCCCCACAGGTATTTCAGGTAGTATGTGAGCTCACCAGGAGTGGTCTGTGCAGATCCAGGAGTCAGCCCTGAGCACTGCTGAGTGTGATCCAAAAGCCCAACAGTGACAGCTGTGAGCGTTGTTGGCAACGGGGCTTCAAAGGGGGAATTTTTGTCTCCTCTAAGGCCTCTGGGAAGGCCAAGAAACGCCAGGGTCTCCCAAGACCCCTGCTCTTCCTTCTCTGGCCCCTGTGGCCTATATGGTAGCCAGCCCACCTGAGCAGACCAGCACTGGTCCCCTGACTTGAAATGGAACTAGATGCCCCTTTCCTGGTGCTGAATCCCAGCAGCCTGGGGATAACAGAGGAGTAGACAAAAGTCTTCGATGCTGCTGCAAATTCACCGTTATGTACAGTGTCCTGGTCTCTTTGGATTAACGAAGGCTTCGACCAAAGGATTAAGGGAACCTTGTGAGGTCAGACCTCTCCCCTAGCTACCGCCCGCCATTCTAGGCTGCACAGTAGAGGGGAGTGAGGGGGGGGCACTGCCACTTGCTCCACACACAGGGGACTTGGAAAGGAAGAAGGTGACAGTGTCCGCGACAAGGCATCATGCACACTGCCTGGCTCGCATCACGTCACAGTGCAGTTGGCAGCAGCAGGAAGAGGAGAAGAAAGAAGAGAAATAGAAGAAGAAAGAGGAGGAGGGAGAGGAAGAGGGAGAGGAAGAAAATAGGAGGAGGTAAAAGAGGAGGAGAAAGAGGAAGAGGAGGAGAAAGCGAAGGAGGAGGAGGAGGAGCAAGGATCGACAACAGACATGGTCACTGTTAGGGCTGGGGACAGTCTCAGTGTGTTAGCATGGGGCTGGGCCCTGGGTCACTCACGATGCCCAAGCACCACTTGCAGAAATCCAAATTCCATATGGTTCAGGGGCAGCGAGATCACAGCGGGAAGGATGCTGGCCTTGCATGTGGCTAACCCGGGTTCAATCCCCAACATTCCATAAGGTCCCTTGAGCCTGTCAGGAATAATTTCTGAATGCAGAGTCAGGAGCAACCCCTGAGCACTGCTGAGTGTGGTCCAAAATAAAAAAGAGAGATGAGAGAGATGAGATATGAGAAGAAATGAGAGAGAGAGAGAGAGAGAGAGAGGAGAGAGAGAGAGAGATGAAAGAGAGAGGAGCTCAGTTCTCACTGCCCACACAGGCCATCCTAAGGCCTGTCCTTCAGGACTTTTCTGGCCGACTAATTAATTCCATGTAATCGCATCTGCTTCTCTGCCTCATCTCTCTCCACGGGTCCTGTGCCCACCTCCCAGCCGGCCTTGGTAAAAGCCTATTAATAAATAATTAACTGGAGGCTCCTGCCCAGGAAGCATCCCCATGGCAACGCTCAGCAGGCCCTGAGTTGCTGATGCCCATCCTGGGTGGGGGCGGGGCCATGGAGAAGAGTCGGTGTTGGGGGGCCCTCGAGGGCCAGGCAGGGCACAGGTCTTCACATCACATCTGAGACTGGATCCAGAATCCAGAGAAGGGGCCAACTTAAACTGGATCTGGAAACTAGTACAGATGCTTTCTCTCTCTGTCTGGGCACCATCACCAGCTTTGCTGGGCCCTTTAGTGTTTGTTCCTCTCCCATGGGTTTGGCCCATCCCCACAGCTTTGGTACACTGGCCATGGGACTTCTTAAGTAAGTCACCGACCCTTTTGTCCTTCTCAGAGAAGCTTGGAAAAGGTGCCAGGAGCAGGCCAGGGCACGAGCTATTCGTGGACTCTGGCTCATAGCGTGGTCCTTGATTTGCTCCAGCGGGATGGCATCTTTGTCCCTCTAAGTCCCTGTCATCTCTTATAACAGTCTCAGGAGTCTCAGAGTTATCTAGGAACATGCACAGTGACACAAAGTGACACAGGCAATACGACTGATCCCATAAGAAAACCTTACCCCAGGCGGGCAGTGGGTCAAGAGGTAAGGGCCAGCAATGTGACCCAATATTGGGGTACTGCTGAGACCCCAAGTGCCCAAGCCCTCACAGACATTCTGAACCACATCCAGCTCACACTCTGAGGGTTAGGACAAGGCCAAGACCCCATTGGGATGGGCCGTCACGGGGTGCCCTGAGCTATTCTCCAATCTGCTTTTTGTGATCATGGGAAGCCAGTGTCTGTGGCTGCATCCGTGATACCAGTAAGCACCCAGTAGATGATGCAGACAGATACCTACAGGTTCTGAAAAACAGGGGGTTCACCTGGTAACCCCCCAAGGCCCAGAACCAGCAGACAATGCAGCCACAGTCAACAGTGGTCACGGCTGAAGGGGAAGACGGTAGGTCAGAGCTGAAACCCTGAATCCCATTGGTCCCCTGCTCTGTAGGGAAGACCACAGCTCTCTGCAAGAGACCAAACACCTGGGCCCGGAGAGATAGCGCAGCGGTGTTTGCCTTGCAAGCAGCCGATCCAGGACCAAAGGTGGTTGGTTTGAATCCCGGTGTCCCATATGGTCCCCTGTGCCTGCCAGGAGCTATTTCTGAGCAGACAGCCAGGAGTCACCCCTGAGCACCGCCGGGTGTGGCCCAAAAAACAAAACAAAACAAAAACAAAACAAAAAAACAAAGAGACCAAACACCTTAAAAGAGTCTGCTGGCTGATGCTGGGAGGCCTCTAAGCCCTTCTGTCCCACCACCACAGAGATAGCTGGCAGCCCCGAAGGACGAAGGACGCTATGTCAAGATAACAAAGTGAGAAGTCACTGCAGATGGATGAGACTGGAAATAATGTCTCTAGGCCCGCTAGAGTGCAGCCTCTCAGCTCTGCCTGAGCTGGGTCAGGCTGTGGCTGCCCCTTTCCCTGAGGCCAGTCTCGGGGCTGCAGTGAATTTCTGAACTGACCCTGGGACATTGGCTTCATCTTCTTTCAGAGCCACATTCGGAGGTGCTCGGGGGTTACTTCTAGCTCTGTGCTGAGGGATCAGGAGATCCTCCGAGGATCTCCTGGAAACCGAACCCATGTCAGTCACATGCAAAGCAAATGCCCTGCCCACCATGCTACGGCTCCTGACCCAATTCAGCACTTCTTTTCAGTATCCATTGGTGACTGCACATCCTATACTAGGAAGCAACTTTAAAAGATGATCATCAGAGCTGGAACAATAGCACCGAAGGGAGAGCCCTTGCCTTGCACACAGCTGACCCGGGTTCGATCCCTGGCATCCCATAGGGTCCTCCAAGCACCACCAGGAGTGATTTCTGAATGCAGAGCTAGGAGTAACCCCTGAGCACTGCCAGGTGTGTCCCCCAAAAGAGAACAAAAATTATGTATAAATATATAATGGGGGCTGGAGAGATAGGACAGTGGGCAGGACACTTGCCTTGCATGCAGCTGACCCAGGTTTGATCCCTGCATCTCATGTGATACCCTGAGTTCACCAGAAGTAATTCCCAAGTCCAGAGCCAGGAGAGGTTCCTGAATATCACCAAATATGGCCCAACTCCTCCCCCTCAAATATATACATTCATATGGCTAGAGGAATAGCCCAGCAGGGAGGTGTTTACCTTGCATGCAGCTGACCAGGGTTTGATTCTTGCATCTCAGAGTACCTGAGCCTACACTACTAGGAATGATTCCTGAGCACAGAGCCAGGAGTTATGCCTGAGCACTGCTGGATGTGGCTCTCCACCAAAACCAAAATCCAGACACATAATCTTAGATTTATTTCTTTCATAAAAATTTGAGATCGTTTACCTAAAATGAATTCTCAGACCCAGATTCTATTCAGTGACACATTCTGTAATCTTCAATCTGCCAGAGTGATTTCTGAGTGCAGTCAGAAGTGACCCTTGAGCGCTGCCAGGTGTGGCCTCCAAACCAAAATCTAAAACAAAAATATTAATCATCAAAATAAAGTCGGAATTAGATCTCTATTATCTCCCACTTTAGGAATATTTTATTTCCTGCCTTTGCAAGCAGCCTCCCCCACCTCTCCTGCCATTCAGACACCAGCGCCCTTTGGTCTTCGAGTTTCCAAGTCCTGCCTGAGTCTTGGCAGGGCACCTGCATCTCTGCCTAATGCCCCCATTGGCCTTGGCTCGAACAGGGACTTCTGTGCCTGCTGTCGATGGCTCGGCCCGGTTACCCGCCTTGCCTGACTGATGGAACTCGCTTCAGGTAATGCGGCTTCTGAAGCAGATGTGATTGGGGTTCTCTGAACTGCCCTGGCCTTGAATCAAGTTAATTGTCTCCCTGGCTCACGGACAGTCCAAGCCATTTCCTGCCTCTGTTGTCGTCGTTGTCATTGTCGGTGCCGCTGGAGTCTCAGCATTAACTTTTGGCAGGTTCTGTGACCGGGCCCCAGTCGTTCATCACCAGAGATGGAGCTGGAAGCAGATCAGGCCCAGCTCTCTGATGGGGGCTTTGGCCTTGCAGTAAAGGCCTCAGATTCTGGGTCTCAATGGGAGCCTAGTGGGGGCCAGAGGGGCTCGGGGGTCAGCTGGGCTACATGGCCACCTGCACACACCAGTGAAGGGAGAAGTTTCCAAACTCCTGGCCTGCCTGCTTAAGGGGTTGGGGGTGTAGTTGCACTGGCACCTGCTGACACATGGATTTCGGTTCCTGAGGGGAGGATTGGGGGCAGCCAGCTCTCCCCATTTCCCATCATGTAGACCCGCAGAGGCCAGCACTGGGCTCTTCCATGGGGCTGGAAGGACATGCTCAGCATTACCCTGGCAACTGCAGGGCTCTCCCTCCCACAACTGCTGAGGCCGAAACTGCACCTCTGAAGGCTTCAGTGGAAGCCAGTTGCTGGGGAAACACCAGCCCTGCAGCAGGCGGGGGGACATGAAGGGGCACAGGGGGGACATGGGGAGGAGCTGCACGTCCACTCACCTGGGCCTTCCATGGGGGTGAGTATGGTTGACTCTGCAAAGAGCAATTTGGCTGTTTAAAATAAGATCTGTGGGTGGGCATGAGCCCCCTTTTAGTTTTTTATTTATTGGGGGGGGCCACACCCAACAGCGCTTAGGGGTTCCTCCTGACTATTCAGGGATCACTCCTGGCAGGTTCAAGGACGCTTTGGGATGCTGGGATAGAACCTGGGTTGGCCACATGCAAGACAAATACCCTCCCTGCCGTGCTGTCATACCAGCCCCTCTTATTTTATTTATTTATTTTTTTATGGCACATTTTATTTTTGGGCTTGGGGCCACACCTGGTGATGCTCAAAGGTTAATCCTGGCTCTGCACTCAGGAATCACTCCTGGTGGGACTGGGGGACTCAGAGAACCCAGGCTGTGCGCAAATCAAGTGGTCTCCCCGCTGTGTTTTCACTCTGCCCTCTCCCCTGTGAGTCCCTTTTTCCCTTTTCTAAAAGCTTGTACATGAATTCCCTTAGGCACCTGGAATAGAGAGAGTATCACAGAAACTAAATAAATACAAACACCTAGGAAAGCTCTATTTTAAGTGTGTGAGCCCCGAGCCTTGGCTTCTTGCTCTGGTCTCCAGCCAGGCCAGGAGACAGTTAGACGTGGCCATGTAACTTCTGCAGAGAAACTCAAAGGCTTTAGGATAATACTGGTGCCCCCCCACCCACCCACCCCAATCCCCTTCAGCACAGCTCAGAAGCCAGGCTCTTCGCCTGAGTCACCCATTAAGATGAGTGCTAACTCTCCGTCTGCCTTAGAACTCGGGGCTTTAAAATGCAAATGTTCGTTGAGCTTTATTAAAATTAGGGCTCGGGGAGATGGCTCTTGAAAAGGGAGAGAAGAATATTACCCAACCGTTTAAGCGATGCTAATTAATGAAGTTCTGGGGCCCAGAGAACACATTCCCTGAAGAGGAGGAGAGGGAAAGACGTCCAAAAAGGAAAAGATGCAACAAGCAAAAAAAGGAAGGAAGGAAGGAAGGAAGGAAGGAAGGAAGGAAGGAAGGAAGGAAGGAAGGAAGGAAGGAAGGAAGGAAGGAAGGAAGGAAGGAAGGAAGGAGGGAGGGAGGGAGGGAGGGAGGGAGGGAGGGAGGAAGGAAGGAAGAAAGGAAGGAAGGAAGGAAGGAAGGAGGGAGGGAGGGAGGGAGGGAGGGAGGGAGGGAGGGAGAGAGGGAGGAAGGAGGGAAGGGAGGGAGGGAGAGAGGGAGGAAGGAGGGAAGGGAGGGAGGGAGAGAGGGAGGAAGGAAGGAAGGAAGGAAGGAAGGAAAGAAGGAAGGAAGGAAGGAAAGAAGGAAAGAAGGAAAGAAGGAAAGAAGGAAAGAAGGAAAGAAAAAACAGAGGTAGAAGGACATGAAGGCATTCAGCCTGGACCTTTAATCCCTGGTGTTGTAACATTGGGCTCAGGGAGCAGAGAAGAGCTTGCAGTAGGGCCACTTGGCCAAGTCCAAATATGTCCCCCCCACAATGTGCCCTCTTCCCTCTGCACCTCTCCAGGCATTACCCAAGTATGGACCCAAGCACAGGGTCCACAGCTGTGTCTGTCCACATGCCCAATGCCAGGGGAACCTTCCCAGACTGGGGTAGCTGCCGGTTCTGAACTCTGACTCAGCGTCAAGCACTGTTTGCTTCTGCTCCTCACTGCTGCAGCTCAGGGGCTGTCCTGGGTTCCAGTGGGGCCTCCCTCATGTGATCGCCTGCTCTCACTTTTAGGGGGAGAGGTATTTGGGTCACACCTAGTGGAGCAATAGCACAGCAGTAGGATGTTTGCCTTGCACACGGCCAACCCAGATCAACCCTGGTTCGATTCCCAGTATCCCATATGTTTCCCCGAGCCTGCCAGGAGTGATATCTGAGTGCAGTCAGGAGTAGCCCCTGAGTGTCTCCAAATGTGACCCAAAAACAAACAAACAAAAAACAACAAAAGAAAAATAAATTACTTCTGGCGGTGCTCTGGAAACCCTGTTCCCAGTATGCTGGGAATGAAACTCAAGTGGGCCACGTGCAAGGCAAACAAAGCTATGCTATTGCTCCATCTCCTTTCTCTTTGTTTCTCTTACTTTCTCTCCCCTTCTCTTCTTCTACTCCCCCTACCCCTCTCTCTCCCTCACTTTACCACTTTCACTGTCCCTCTCTCATGCCCCCACTTTCTTTCATTCTCATTCTCTTCTCTCCAGATATTGCTGTGGGCCAAAATTCGAGACTCTCCACTGAGTGAAAAATAGATTTCTTGGCATGGGAATAAATAAATAAGCTTGCTTTACGGCAGAAAATCACTTTCCAGGGCCTGATAATGATTTTCTAACCCCGAGATCCATCAAAGAATCTATCTGTTGTCTCCAAAAAGAGCCGGACTGGATGGGGCTCGGTCTTGGAGTGAGAATGGAGTGACCCTCTGTGGGACAGGGGGAGAGGGGTTAGGCATCAGGCTGAGGACCTGGTGAAGGGTCCATAAACAGGGTTTCAAAGCTGGAAACAGGACCTGGCTTTGAGCCCAAGGATGGGGGACTGTGGGACCAGAGCGAGAGCACAGAAAAGGGCATTTGCCTTGCACACGGCCAACCTTAGTTCAATCCCTGGCATCTCACAAGGTACCCCAAACCTGCCAGGAGTGATTTCTGGGTACAGAGCCAGGAATAACCCTTGAATGCCATTGAATGTGACCCCAAAAGAAACAAAATGAAGAATGGGATTCTGCTACCCGACCTCATAGTGCTGAAGATCCCCCTTGGAGACTTCATTTGTGCTAAAAGAAATGAACCGACCCGGCCTGGGGTCTGCTGTGTCTCACTGATGCAGTCCAGCCAGGACTTGAATCTCTGCTGCAGACAGAGACATCATGGACAGTCAAGTGCATTTTCCACCGATGGGTTTGTCCCGGTTCTTGAGGTGGGGGGGGGTCATTTAGTTCCCAGTTCCAGAAGCTCTTTGTCACGGTCCCTACCTGGTCAGCTCTATCAGCAGCTGCCTATGATTGCTATTCACGGAGAGTATCAAGGCAGTGAGGCTATCAGCTCGGTGATTTCATTTCCACAATCATCTAGGGCTTTGGGGTTTTGGTTTTTAGAGGATGGAGTTAAGGATGGAACCTTATTTCCACACTGATGAGAAGGCTGAGCACTTGAAAGCGAGCACTTCCCCAAGGGCAGATCTACCGTGGACCTGACCAGCAAAGCCTGGGTCGTGGCTATTTGTTCATCCGTCCAGACCTCACTACAGATCATTCAGACCACCTGCTTGGTTGACAGTGGGAAGGACATGGACAGAGACGGGGACTTAATCCAGGGCCTCGCTCCCCTGCAAATGCAAAGGGTCTGAGTTCCATTCTAGCCTCGGTGTGGTCCAGCCTGCCCCAAATCACTAAGTGGTCTCAGGCCAGCTGGCCCTGCCCCAACCCTCCTTGCACCCAGAACCAGGCAGGAAAGCCCAGTGAGAGGGTGTCTTAGGACAAAGATGCCCCCTTATGTTCTTCCTCTTCTTGTCTCTCCCATACCTCCTCCTGGGGTCCCCCTGTAGGCTCCCTGCTAGTAGACTCGCCCCTAAACTCAAGTCACAAGCCCATCTGCTCCCCAGCTTCTCCCATCGGAAAGGAAAAACCTTCTTACAATAGTACCCTCATCCTATGCTCTGCACCTCATGGTGACACTGTGGTTGCCACTGCCCCAGCCCTCCCAGGAGAGTGGAAGAAGTGATGCTCTGCTCTGAGTCCCTTCCAAACTCTGCGGCAAGCTCCTTCCCCACAGCACAGCGGATGGAGGAAGGGTACACGGGGGGGGGGGGGGGGGGGGGGGGGGGGGGAAGGGTAGATACCAGGCTCTTGTGGGAAGGAGAATCGGGTCTCAGCATCTCTTTCTCACACATATGCACACAGAGACACACCTCAGGAAGGGAGAGGCCCAGCCACAAGTGGGAGGTGAAGAATTTGGCACATGGCCCCCAGTTCCTCAGAAAAAAATTTGCTTTGGGACATGCTGCTCTCACAGATCCATTTCCCAGCAAGAAGCAAAACTCGTGGCTGGTGGGGGCACCAGCTGGGAGTACCCTTCCTATCCCCAAATTCCAAGCATCCCCCACTCCAGTTCTCCCAACACCTCCTCCCTCTGGACAATGACTGAATCCTGAGTCCACACTGGGATCAATCCGTGGGAAGAAAACAATAAGGGATTCAATTAAACGAATCACTGTCCAGACCTGGGATTGGGATGAGGAGACCTCAACTCCAGGAAGGGCGTTTCCCAGGAAGACAGGATTAGGATGGGAACATGGGATCCAGAGGGCAGGACAAGGGGCCCAAGATGCTGGAGACATTAGATCCAAGATGGGGGTAGGGGACATAGGATCAGGACTAGGGAACCCAGAACCCAGAACTGGGAGGACATGGGGCCCAGGACGGGGGGCAGGGAATATGGGGCCAGGCAGGGCGACATGAGGCCCAGGATGAGGGGAAAGTGCAGAGAGGTATAGCTGGAACCTTTCCAAAGGTGGGGGGCAGGAGCCAGTGAGGGAGGACCTGAGGGGACAGCAGAGGCCATGTTGGGTCCACAGACCCTGCAGCCAGGGAAGATGAAAGATTCTAAAGCAGACCCCAAAGGGTATTGTGGGGGTCCACACAGAGTGAGGGAGGAGAGCACAGAATACTGCACTGAGAGTGCCTGTCCCCCTGTACCAGGAGGCTCATGTCCAGAGCACTCACTCTTCTCTCTCATGCTCAACTTCTCTATCTGTCTCCCACTCCCTCTCCACCTTTGTCTCTCTCTCTGTCTCTATCTCTCACAGTCTCTCTTGCTGTTTATGTGTGTGTGTGTGTGTGTGCACGTGTGTGTGTGTGTGTGTGTGTGTCTGTCTGTGTCTGCCTCTCTGTCTCCCTCCTCCTCTCCCTCTCTTATGTTGAAGGCTCTTTCTTTAAAGACACATTTTATCTGCCATCTGGTCCCTCAGCAGCTGACCCCTGTCACACAAGGAGCACTAACAGGGAGTACTGGCTCTCTGGTTTTTCCTCCTCTGCTCAAAAAGTAAATGAGTATTTTCCCCTTATCGCAGATTCTCATGAACCTGCAATGTGGCCCAGAGTGATGACAAAGGAGGGGAGGGTGGGGTCTCTCTCTCTCTCTCTCTCTCTCTCTCTCTCTCTCTCTCTCTCTCTCTCTCTCTCTCTCTCTCTCCCAGAAAGGAACTTGTTTGCTGTTCAGGAGGAGACGAAGGTCTAGCAGGCCCTAGTCAGCCAAGTCTATGGGGGAGGCAAGAGGCACTGGAGAACGGGGACCCTGTACTGGTCACAGTGTTGGGTTAACGGGTTTCCATTTCCTGTTCAGGATATGCTTGCTATTCATTGGACGGAAGCACCTTTGGATGGAAGCAGCCTTTGGATTGCTCTCTTACCCTACCTGTTCTCCACCCCAGGTGTGGTCTTGTGCTTCCCAATAAACTCAGGGAAAAACCACTTGCGGTCTCAGTTTTTCCACAACTGAACTCTCTGCTTCTTAGGAGCAGAAGACTTGTGTGTGGAAGTTCCTGACTCTTTTATCCCTTTAACCATGTGTGGATTATTTCCCACTTTGGTGTTTGCTTCCAGATCTGCATCCCCGGGGACCGGAGCAGTGATGCAAGCGGTAGGCGTCTGTCTTGCATGTGGTTCGATCCCCTGGCGTCCCGTATGGTTCCCAAGTCAGGAGCGATTTCTGAGTGCATAGCCAAGAGTAAACCCTGAGCATCACTAGGTGTGGCCGAAAATACACAAACAAAACAAACAACAACAACAACAAAAAAGATCTGCATCCCTCCAATCCCCTGGGATTGGGGCATGAGGCTTCTGGTACACCTGGGCCCAAATGAGGATCCAATGAAGACCCCAATGATGGCGAGTTATTTGACCCTCTGGTGGATAAGCACCATGATGGCCTCCTTGAACTGGATTGAGTGTGCAGTGCCCTTCACAGAACATCGGTGCACATGACCCCTGTTATAAATGTGGCAGAGGCTCCCTCAGGAGGGGCAAAAGTAGGCAGTAAAGGGAAGAGAGCTAAAGACTCTGAGCAATGTCCCAGAGGCCACGGCTCACCGCCTTTCTTTTACCAAAGGTGCTTCGTGCAAGGACCTCAGTGGTTTAATATTAGTTTGCACAGTTCCAAGGAAATGCATGTTGTTAGATTTTTTTTTAATGGTTCTCAGCTATCCTAGTGAATGTTTCTCAATTGCTGTGGTGTTTGATTGTGTATTTTATGTAGCAACATTCTCAAATTATGTCTGTAAAAATGTCCTAATCTCTTTGTCCACAGAAGTGGAAAAGGAGCTTGGATTCTATAGGCTCTTATTACAGTGCTCATTATAAGAATGTTTTAGCAAACTTATTTTCAAACTGTATCTGCAGAAATGTTCTTGTGATTTTGTTTAGGGAAGTTTATGGAAAAGGAACTCAGATGTTCTCAACTTGTTGCAGTACTCGGTGTAAGAATGTTTAAGAATTTTCTAATTAAGGGCCCGGAGAGATAGCACAGCGGCATTTGCCTTGCAAGCAGCTGATCCAGGACCAAAGGTGGTTGGTTCGAATCCCGGTGTCCCATATGGTCCCCCGTGCCTGCCAGAAACTGTTTCTGAGCAGACAGCCAGGAGTAACCCCTGAGCACCGCCGGGTGTGACCCAAAAAAAAAAACAAAAACAAAAAAAAAAAAAAGAATTTTCTAATTAAGTGTATCTGCAGGAAGGTTCTAATGTTTATGTTCAGAGAACTTTATAAAAAATTGTGATATGTATAAGACAAAGATATGGAAAAAGCGGATTGAAAATGATGTATACATTTAACTTTTGACACCATTATAGCCAACTTTTACTGTGCCTATGCAAAAAAAAAAAAAAGAAAAAAAGAAAACCACTTTTATAAATTCTGATTTGGTGTTCCTGCCTCTGGCTGAGAACAGTAGAACAAAACCTGTAGCCTTTCAAAAAAAATTGTTTTGTTTTGTTTTAAACCAAAAGGGTGGAATTGTAAGATGACACCTAGCTATTAACCCAAAACAAAGGCATTTTCCCATATTCCTTTTTCTGTTAAATCTTCTTTGATATGTAAAAAGCCCACCTGGATAACTCTGCCCTGCTCCGCCCTGGTGGATTTTGTTCTGGAATAATAAAGAAAAGTCAGTTTTAGCTTGGAGAGACATCAGGAGGGAGAAGACACTGACCCCATGACTCACCTGACTGGCTTGGTTTATTATTCTTTCACCCCTGCCCTGCTTCTCAAGACCCGTTTGCCAGTGGGTGGAGAAATGGTGTGTGGGGTGATTTCACAACTCGTGTGTGGGTTTTATTTTACAGTTGGGACTCAGCTCAAAAGAACCACATGACCAACACCATAAACCACAGTGCCTGCTTCAAAATTAGGGGCAAAAATATTGAAATTTCATCCCTTTTCTCCAAGCATCTTTTCTTTTCTTTTCTTTTGGGGGGTGGGCACACCCAGTGATGTTCAGGGGTTACTCCTGGCTATGCACTCAGAAATCGCTCCTGGCTTGGGAGACGCCGGGGGATCGAACCACTGTTCGTCATAGATCAGCCGCATGCAATACAAACGCCCTACTTCTGTGCCACTGCTCTGGCCTGCATCTTTGCTTTTCGATCCATCTGCAGACCATATAGAAGGAAACTAAACTCAGTTGTCTGGGGTCAGAGTGATAGCACAGTGCGTAGGGCATTTGTCTTTTACACTGCCAATGCAGGTTCAATCCCTGGAATCCCATAGAGTCCCCTGAGCCTGCCAGGAGCGATTTCTGAGTGCAGAGCCATGAGGAGCCCCTGAGTGCAGCCAGGTGTGGCCCCATAACAAAATAAAACAAAAAATAAACTTGTTTGCTTGAATTGATTTGTTCCCATTTCCAAGTACGGGAGCTCAGGCCCCATAACAATGGGGTGTCCTGCACCCCTGGTTACTGTCTCTGGTGCACAAAGAAGCAGAACAAACACTTGTGAAGAGAAATTATCATTCATGCTTTCCCCCCAATTGCAAAAACGAGGCCAATTTGTTTTCATCAGAGAAGAAGACAAACCTGTGAGACCCTCTCCATCTTTATCTTTGTTTCTACAGGTAACTACTCAGGGCACCACTAAAGAAGGCCTAAAAGTTCTTGGGGAGCACGGTGTGCGCCCAGTCCTCATTTGACTTTTTGGATATAAAATGCTGATATTGGATGTGGAAATTGCACACTCTCATCGGTAACGTTGTGTCAGGGAAGCCCCAGGAGACTGGACTTAAAGAAGAACGGAAACCTGGTCTGTCACCAGTCAATGAACGTCTGTTTCTGCCACAGCTTAAAAACCTTGAGAACAGCCTCTTGCTTAGAGGCTGAGAGTTGCCAGGCCAGCCACATTCCCTAGGACGATCCAAAGGACACGCGCTAGGATGCGCGTAAGAATTTACAGAACAGGGTGCCAGAGAGATACACAGTGGGGAGGGCTATTGTTTTGCATGCAACCAATGGGTTCAATCCCTAGCATCCCATAGGGTCCCCTGAGCTCACCAGGAGTGATCCTTCAGCAGAGAGCCAGGAGTGAGCCCTGAGCACCATTGAGTGTGGCCTCAAAACCAAACAAAAGCCTAAATTGAGAGCTGGAGAGAAAGTACAGTAGGGAGGGCATCTGCCTTTTATGTGGCTGACCTGGGTTGGATCTCAAGTATTCTATAGGGTCTCCAGAGCAGTCCCAAGAATGATTCCTGAGCACTGAGCCAGGAGTGAGCCCTGAGCACTGCCGGGTGTGCACCCCCATCTCCCCAAGAAAACAACCAAGTGACCATTTCCTGTGCTTCCCTAGACCACTCACTTAAGCAAAGGAAGTTTCCTCTGCAGGATGGGGTGGTGCTCCCCTTGGCTCATAGGGCCATCTTGGGGCTCGATGCCAACAGTGTGGGCTGTGGGTGCCTGGACTCCACACCCGCCTCTTCTCCCTTTAAACATGCACCTACAGATTTTGTGAGTGCAAGAAATGCTGCAATTAGTCAACAGAGCATTTTAGACCATGATCAAGTGCTGGGTGATTTAGAGCTTTTCATAAACTGAAACTGCCACACTGAACTGTTTTAATCTGCTGCAAGGGGCCATTGGGCGCAGGACTGTTTGTTTAGCTGGGGACTGCCTTTTTGTGGCAAGTTTGGACCGTTTACACACACACACACACACACACACACACACACACACACACACACACACACACTCACACATGATTACCTGGGGCATCATTTCCCAGCTGAAATGACGTGCTGGGCTGGCTGATAGGTTTCCTGGGCTCTTGTGAAAGTACCAATATGCCTAGAATAGCCAGATTTTTTATTAGGAAAGAAAAAAAGGGGGGAAAGAAAAGGAATAAAAGCTTCTTCTTGCCTTAGGGCAGCAGCAGTTTAACTTCCTTCAGCCTGGGAACCCAGGTGCTCTGCCTGCTAAGGTCTATTCCTGGGCATCTCCTCTGGGGACCCTGAACACCACCCCCATTTAAATTCGGGGCGAAATAGCCTATGATCGTGTCCTGCTAGAACACAGCAAAACACACTGATTTTGCTCCATTTGCCTCCCCTTTTCCTGACATTTCCTCTCCCTTCTTTTCCTCCTCCTCCTTCTCCTCCCTGTCCTCCTCCTCGTCCTCCTCCTCCTCCTCCTCTTCCTCCTCCTTCTCTTCCTCCTCCTTCACCTTCGCTCCCCCAGCAGAGTAGGTTTACCCTGTCTCCTGGCCCCCACTCTTGTTGCTCATGTTCTAATTCTGATACTCTCTGCCCACTCAGATAGCTGCAAAGTCTTTTGAATAAATGATATGCTACCATATTCACTACAAAAGCACACCAGGAAAAAAAAAATCCTCCCTTTTCTGTTCGAGAAAGAGCATTTGAAGGCTCAGATCACTTCCATTTCTCTTGCAGTAAGAATCCGTGTGGTTCGCTGTCATTTTTGCCTGTAGATGCCATGAAGTGTGCTGCCTTCCAGGCTGAATGACACACGTTTACTCCCACATACTACGGGGTCCTACTGCTTTTTAGCTTATGTGTCATTGAAGGTCGGTGGGATTGTTTCCACCTTTTGGTTTCTGTCAGTGACACCGTTGCTATGGACATTCATGTCTAAGTTTCCGAGCAGACTGAATTCTCACTTTTCCTGGCTACAGACACACACGGGCCTGCAATTTCTCGCTGGTGTGGTACAACCAGACAGCTTCACCTCTGGGCGGTTTGTTTGCCTTCTCTGCAAATGTAGTTACTGATGATACTGTCCTTGTATAAGTGGGTTATTTATCTTTATGTTATTGATTAAGTGCTCAGGTGTCCTATACGTGGCCTGTTCATGGCAGTTCCCCCAGAAATCTAATGCCGGCCCCCCAACAGAAAAAGGTGAGGCTGCAGAGGGGGGGCAGGAATCCAATAAATCCCCTGTATCTAGAGCTTTTGACTCAAAATGACTATGATTAAAATACACTGATTTTACCTAACTTTGTTCACACATGTAGCTTGTCCCCTTTTGGGGGGAGACCTTGGTAATATTTATCCGCAGCAAATAATAATCCACACAGACAAGAAGGATAGGGTGTAAAAGATTGGGCAAAGAGAGCGAGAGAATCCTCTTGCAGCCTGCAAACAGCTTTCGCAAAAGGACCCCTCTCCCCTGTCCATTAAGCTATGTATTGCCAACTCCACAGTGCTCCCACCTGGAACGGCTAGGTGGGGCAATAGTCACAGAACAATCCTAAGGAAATATTTTTATATACAACAATTCCAAGAATAATCTTATGGAAACTTTTTCATATACTACAGTGGACATATACCTGTCCAATGCATGCATGATTGGACTCCACACCTGCAGTGTGAGGCATCTCTTGATTATGTGTTGGGGAGTCACCTGCTCAAAGTCCTCCAGCCACGATGTGGTTTCTAGAGCAGAAGTCGGAGCTCAGGCCCAAGAGGGGCCTGGTGGGATGAATTATTAATGGGTGACATTTCGGAGGCACTTTCATCATGGAGGGGGGACCTGGAGCCGGGAGTCGAGCCTGCATCAGCTTGATGCCTTCGCTGTACCCACAACCCTGGCCTGACCGAGCCTCTAAGTCTAAGAAGTGGGCACTGAGCATATCCAGGAGCATGGGCAGGGCCCAAAGGAGCTGCCTTCACACTGCTGTCCTCGGGGCCTCGCCGCACAGCCGTCGCTCCGCCGGGGGGCCCTGGGACTCCAGAAGCTACAAAGTGATAAATCAATTATGAAATGGAAACCTCGATTACAGCCTGTCTGCTTAATTGTTTGACAAGTTAATTAATCTCCCGAGCAACTGGGCTCTGTTCTCCCTGTAAATCGTGGGGAAATGGCTCGCGCTGGTCCCCAAGGTCCTGGCAGGACAGGACCAACGAGGCTCTTGGAAAATGATGAATAATAAGCGCTTAGTGGGGTCAGTGCCTCGCAGTGGGGATAAAGCCCGAGCCAGTGCCTGCCTGGAGGCGGCCTGGCCGCTAATTACCTACAATCACAACCCATGTGTCTGTTTGTTTATTTGTTTGTTTGCTTGTTTCTATTTCTCTTCCAAGAGATGTTTCGTTTTCTTGTTTTTAAAATAAGATCCTGGGTTTCAAACCATCCTTGAGGACAGATGGAAAATTACCAGGCAGCAGTGGGGGAGAGAAGGTGCTCTGCCAGCAGCTGGGACATGCCTGGCAGGACTGGATAGGGGTCCAGGCAGAGGGGACCAGTCAGGAGGTTCCCAGCCTTCATGTCAGACACAAAAGCAAATAAACCAAACTAGCTCAGAGCATTCTGGGCTAGAATGCCATCAGGCAGGGAGCTGCAAATTTTACAACCTGCTGCTTATTATCTTCAAGTCATGACGTCTTTACCCTCGAGAGGACAGACGTAAGGCATGGTTCCTCCAAGGACACAGTCACACTTGGGCAGCAGGGGCCATCGAGAGAGGATGTGGGCAGGGCATGTGGCCGACATGAATTCCATCACCAGCACCCTCATGGATCCCCCAAGAGTGACATCTGAGTGCAGAGCCAGTAGTCAGCCCTGAGCACTGCTGGGTGTGACCCACAAACCATTCACAGGCTCAGTGAACCAAGTGTCTCAGGTGCCGACAAAAGCTAGTCTCACTTTAGAATCATGTTGTGAGAACTGAACAGTTGCAAACAAACCCCACCAAAGTTTTTTTGTTTGTTTGTTTAGTTGGTTGGTTTGGGGTCACATCCGGCAGCGCTCAGGGGTTACTACTGGCTCTGAGCTCAGAAATCATTCCTGGCAGGCTTAAGGAACCACATGGGATGCTGATTTGAACTACCATCCATCCTGAATCGGCTGCGTGCAAGGCAAACGCCCTCCTGCTGCGCCATCACTCCAGCCCTCCCCAAAAGGTTTTTAAAACCTCAAACTCATCCACCCTTCAAAGCATCATAGGTTGAAGTGTAAAACACAAACGGATGAAAGTTTTACGAGGAAACGAGGGAGAAATTCTTTACCGGCTGTCCCAGATACCCAGCATTTCCCACCCCAGTATGGATGTAGGGCCCAAGGCAAGACCCCCTGAAGCACCCAAGGCTGCCCCTCACTCATCGCATGTGAAGAATTTCCCCAGAGAATGGTACAGGCCTGCGGGTGACTGACCTGCACCCCGATGTCTAGGGGGAGCCCCAGCACACAATGGCCCAGCCACAGGATGGGCCCTACGGCCTTGCCTGACTTTAACCTTCTCTTACAAGGCCGCGCCTGCCTCAGGCAGTGAGTGGGGCCCTTTGTGGCTGACAACAGTGGACCATTGTGGCAGCTCCAAGGCCACCCCCAGGGACATGGGGTCCCCAGCCAGGGTCCCCGACTTTCAGATACTCGCACATTTGCTGGGAAGAAGCAGAATCCAATTCTCATTCCAGAGCTCCTCCCCCAGAGTCTGAGCTCTCACTCCAGTGTTCCTCCTCCCCAAGTCTGGGGTGCCAAGGATCGAACCCAGGTGAGTCCTATGCAAAGCAATACTAAATGCCCTCCCAAATGCTGTCCTACTGCTCTGACTCAAAGTCTCTGTATTCTTTAGTTTAGGGGCCATTCCCAGCAGTGCTCAGAGGTGCTCTGTGCTCAGGGACCACCCCTGGCGGGGCTTGGGGGATGCTATGGGGTGCTGGGGATGGAACCCAGGTCAGCTGCAAGCAAGGCAATTGCTCTCCCTGCTGTGCTGACACTCCTGGCCTTGCCTCTATCTCCTTAATACTGAGGGTACCTACAATCCCAGAAACGCCACTTTGATGACAAAGCTGGTGTCCATTTGTCCCCGAGACACAGAGGACACAGGGAGGAAGGGAGGGGGAGCTGTGAAGACAAGACAGGGGAGCACTAGAGTTGCAATAGGGAATGGGGGGGGGTTAAGGAGCACCCAAGGAAGCAAAGAGGTTCTACAAGAGGCTGAAGCCCAGGACGCCCCCCTGGGAATTTGCCTGCAGCAAATGCCTTGAGCCTATGAGTCTGAGACATCAACACCACAGGAACCATATTGCCACCCAGGAAGGGCTGGATTCATGGCTCTGGCTCCTCTGCACCAGGACAGGAGGGGCCACGAGGGGCCATTCATCATCCCCAGGGACACTGCGCACAGGGCAGATGAGATAAATGGAGGGACAGGTCTGATTACTCAGCCACCTCCACCGCCCAACAAGCTGCACTAATGGAGGTGGTAAGCCGGGTAAGCAGCGGACATGGCCTGACTTTGCAGGGACTCAGACACGGGGAGCCCCGCATAGGCACAGGGAAGTCAGGACCGTGGATGCACATGGGGTCCCCACAATAGTGGGTCTGGAGGACGTATCCCTCGGGGTCCCACAGACGAGGAAAAGTCAGGCAATTCCAAAAAGCAACAATAAATGTAAGGACAAGGAGGACAGACGTCCAGAGCGGGGACCAGAGTGACACTTGGAGTGACAGTTTCCATGGCAGCACTTGAGGAGGGTCAGGCCAGGGAAAAAAAAACCCAAGGAAGTGCTGTGAGGAAGTCCAGACACCAACACTAGGCTGGCTGGGAAAGGGCTGTAAATCAGCCATTTAAGCCTGTTGGAAGGAGAGGAAACAGCAGAGGGGAATGAGGTCTGTGACAGGGGTGGTGGGAAGAAGACACAATTAAGCCCTGAATTTATCTATGGCTGGGTCCAGGCCCCCATGCCCTTGGGTCTGGGAATTTAGGTGGGGCAGGCCTGGGGGTGGGACCAGGATGAGGGGGAGAGACATTCAAGTGAGGAGAGTCTGGGAAAGCTAGTGTTGAAAGAGTGTGTGAGTGAGTGTGTGTGTGTGTGTGTGTGAGAGAGAGAGAGAGAGAGAGACAGACAGACAGACAGAGAGACAGAGAGAGAGGCAGAGAGAGACAGAGACAGACATAGACACAGGCAAAGACAGACAGACACAAACAGACACAGACAGACAGACACAGACACAAGCTTCAGATTTCCAGTTGAATCCATATTACACCCCTACTGTTTTAGGGGTCATGTAGATTTAAATATAAAAATAAAACAACATAAAGTCTACACGTTAGGTGAGGCTGCCCCAGGCGCCGTGTTTCTTATCCCTCAGGCGGACGGGTCTAATGATGCAGGATAAGGCAGAGAAATAATTCACAAGCAGTCAGTTAAAGTTTCATTAGAGTCAGCTTGCTTTTATTCCACGGCTTTTTCTCTGCCACGAGGCTTTCTGCTATCTGCCGTCTTTTCCCCAGCAGCTTCTCGCTGCTTCTCTTCTGGCTCTCTGCCCTTTTCGCTGCTCCTCCCTGGCCTGTCTCCTAAGCCATGTCTCTCTTCTAGTCCTTTTTGCTGAATCTTTGCTGCTGCTCCTTCCTCGACTCCCCCGCAGGTAGCCTCTTTTATTATTGATTTAAAATAGCCCGCTCTTCCCAGGTGTTGGGTGGGTTGCATCATCCAGGTGGGATTAACATCTCAAAAGAAGGGGTTAGGTAAAAGGGCATTGGGGCAGAGTTATAAGGTTACACCTGGTAATGCTGAGAGCTCACTGCCAGCCAGGGTCTGGCAGGCTTGGGGGTCCCTATGGGATGCCGGGGATGGAACCTAGGTGGGCCACGTGCAAGGCCAACATCCTCCCTGCTATGCTCTTGCTCGACCCCTCTCCCAGCCTTTTCCTTCGGTTTGTTTTCCCTTTTGAGACACACCCGATGGTGCTCAGGGCCAACTCCTGGCTCTGCGCTCAGGGGACTCAAGGGGACCCTATGGGATACCAGAAATCAAACTTGGTTCAGCCCTGTGCAAGGCCAGTGCCCACTGCCTTCTGCCATTTTTATTCCTCTGGGACGCCTTAGTCTTTTTCATTCCCCCTGCTCTTCTCCGCTGTGCTCAGGTCACACCTGAAGCTTAGATTACAATAGGTTAATTCCTCAGTGGCCTCCGGTACCATTGCTCCATCCGTCTGTGTCTAACACCAGAACTACACTAACTAACTTGGCATGCTGCTCAGGGCACCTGTTTCTCTAATGTTCTTCTCTCCCTCGTGCCTGGCAACCCTCGGGCGCCCTGCTACTCATCTTCCCCCATATCCTGGCGTGGCTTTGATGCTCAGCCTGAACTCCATGAGCTTTGTCACCTCAGGGGCCTGGCTTCGGGCAGGGCTGGGGTTACTTGCCCATCCTTGCTATGATGTATTTTTTATGTGATTCAGAACCTGGGGGGGTTCTTTGAAGCCAGGCCCCGTCTCCCTTGGAGACGGTGGGAGTGGCACTCTCTCAGGCTCACTCGGCCTCAGTTGCCCCTGTACTGCTGCTGACAGGGGCATGTTCCGGTGCAAGAACCCACCTGTCCCGGGAGGAACTTGGGGTTTCGACTCTCTTGCCCTCTCTCTCCTCTTTTTCTCTCTCTCTTCTCCCTCCCTTCCTCTTCTCTCTCTCCCTCCATCTTTCTTTCCTCTTCTCTCTCTCTTTCCTCACGTCTCCTCTCTCCTTCCATCTCTTCTCTCTCTCCCTCTCCACAGAGAACTTCCTCACTCAGCAAACCTCTGGTAAATGGCGGGTGGGGCAGACGTGCTGAGAAGAAAATTCCACTTAGGGTTTCCACGTCTGTCTGAGCCGCTTCCGTAGAGGTTGGAACTGTGACATTTTAGACAAAAACAAAGGCAACGACTCCCACCCAGCCCAGCCCAGCCCAGGGCCCCACTGCTTTATTTTTGTTCTCTGAGCACCATGGGGCGAGGGTGGGCGAGGATGTACTGGTAGTGGTAGCTGGAGGTGAGATCCTGGGCCCTCCCGTGCCCTTAGCAACATCCTCCAGCACTTTATGGGGGGCCCTCAGTTCTCAGATGGGGGTCAGTGGGTAGATAAGTCTGGTCTCTCTCTGCAGAGACTAGATAGATCTGGTCTTCCTCTCTCTCTCTCTCTCTCTCTCTCTCTCTCTCCTCTCTCTCTGTCTCTGTCTCTCTGTCTCTCTGTCTCTGTCTCTGTCTCTGTCTCTGTCTCTGTCTCTCTCTCTCTCTCTCTCTCTCCCCTAAACTTCATAAGTTCAAAACAGTGTTCCACACTCTCTCTGAAATAAAGGCATGAAGGTCCTGACTTCAAGCCCAGACACCAAGCCCCAAGCACTCCACACTCCCCAACATAAAATTGCTACCCGCAACCCCCAAAACCTGGAAACAGCTAACAGGTGCATTTCTTTGCACATCTTTTACACTTTGTGCAGCCCTGCTCCCATTCTGCAGGCAAGAAACATCAAGTCTCAAAGAGAACTTTCCCCAACTCCAGAGGTCAGAGTAAAAGTATGATGGTCCAAGGTGCTTTAGCTATGCCAGAATGAATCTGAGGAATTCGCTGCACAGCACAGAATTCTTTCCCTTATTTCCTCTGTGGGCAAGCCCCAGGCCCATAGAGGCTCATCTCTTTAGCAGGAAGCACCCACATCCCCTCAGCTTTTCACCAAAAGCAGGGGCCAGAGGGGTTAGAGTGTGCAGAGAGTGGGTCACGTGTCTTGCACACAGCTGACCCGGGTTATGTCCCTGATTCCCACCAGGAGCGAATCTTGAGTGGAGAGCCAGGGCTAGGCCCAAAAACAGCAACCAGCATTGGTGCTGATTTCTGATATCCCTCCCTGGCTCCTCTCCAGACACCCCCAACCTTCCCTCCTGGGATAAGAAGTGGCTGTGAGTGGAGAGGAGGGAGTGTCACAGGGGGGCTTGCCTGGGGAAGGAATAAAGTCAACAGGGAGTTCCAATTCCTGAGGATTTGGAGTGAAGGCGCAGTGGTCTGCCTTGCACACGGTTGACCCAGGATAGACCGTGGTTTTATCCATGGTGTCCCATATGGTCCCCCAAGTCAGGAGCGATTTCTGAGTGCAGAGCCGGGAGTAGCCCCTGAGCATCACCGGGTGTGGCCCCAAAATCCAAATAAATAAATAAGGATTTGTGTTTTGCTTCCAACATATATTTATGGTCTGTCCATGGGTTAACATGGTAAAAGGGATGCTCTGGTCAGCCAGTCTGTAAAGACCCTAAAGATGCAGCCGGGAGTTCCCAGGGCTGGGGCAGCAGCATTGACTCCCTACCCTACCCCACTCTTGGCTCCAGGCCATCCCTCGGCTCACCCCTGCTCCATTCGTCCTGCGCACCGGCCTTGTCTCTCTTCCTGGTGTACACTGGGCAGGATCATAGACAGGAAAGAAACAGTGCAGGCACTGACCTTCCCTCTAGGTCACTATCGACTGACCTTCTATGCCCAGAGAGCACCTTGGGTTTCTCTGAGGAATCCTCCTCCTGTTTGTCCTCTCACCCAAAGTAAAGGGTATTCCCAGATGTCCTCTGCCCATCTGCACCATAGCTCATTGGAACTGAGTCTTGCTCAATTGTGCAGCTCATGGTGGGCTCAGGCAAGGGGTTGGGGTCTAAGAAGGGGAGAGAGTGGGCCAGGATCAGTTTCCAGTGGCTTGTTAGGAAAACTGACCAAGGGGCAGAGTTCTCGTGCCTTCCAGAAGAGAGAGAGAGAGAGAGAGAGAGAGAGAGAGAGAGAGAGAGAGAGAGAGAGAGAGAGAGAGAGAGAGAGAGACAGAGACAGAGACAGAGAAACAGAGAGACAGAGAAACAGAGACTCTGGGGGCTTCTGGTGCAGGGCCTGGAGCAGGGCTGCTCCGGCTGAGGGAGGTCCTGGCTTCACACGGAAAGATCTGTGAGTTCCCACAAATTTCTGAGGTGAGATGCCCCCAATATGGATGCAATTTTCCCGGAGGAAGAGGTTGCAGCTCTTTGAGTTGGCTCTTTGAGGGCACAGGAGAGGGAGAGACAGGGGGAGGCAGGACAGGTCCCACAGCCAAGCTTCTCTGAGGTATTTCTGCAACAGTCAGAGAGGAGCCAGACCCTATATCAGTCAGTCAAAAAGCAGGAGCATAATCAGAGGCACAAGACGGGCAAGGTCACTGTGTCCCAGATCACAGCAAATACACACACACACACATAAACCACACACATATATACATATATATACTCACACACATATTCACACACATACACAAACATACATTCATACATATATTTATACAGACATTCACACACACTCACAAGAACACATAGCTACATAGAGAGAGACTGTGTGATGGGAACCAGATCCACAAAGAACAAGGCTGGAGGGGAGCAGGTACAGAGGGGGACAAAGGGGTAGATTGGGACACGCAGTCTGGAGAAAGACAGCAGCTAAGCTTGTGTTTCCCAGACGGCTGACCTCGGCTTTAGACACAAGTGCAATCATGACCTGAGACCTTGTACCAACAGAAACAAGGGTTGCATCATGACAATAACATGACAATAACAATATATGACAATCAGCGAACGGGACAGACCGCTGCTCCCTGTCATGTTTAGGCCTCGCCAGCTACGCTGAGGTTTCTGAGCCTTTTCCCAAGACAATGAACTGCAGGAGCCCACTTCACTGTCCTTTTCCTGAGCCAACTCACAGCCCCTCTCAACCCACCTTGATGTCCTTCCCCTGAGCCCATCTCACTTTCCTCCCTGAGCCCAGCTCGCTGTCCTTCCTGAGTCCACTTCAAAGTCCCTCCTGGGAAAGGAGAACAAGGGGGATGGATGCACTTGGCAGGAGCAAAACCAGGTCACCTAGGTGAGGCCTGTGGCCAGCAGGGGGCGCGGCCTTCACCCAGGTCTGGCCTGCACCTTGCTAGGGATGGGCCTGGAGAAGAAGCCAGAGCTGAGTCCAGACCCGGTGCCAGGGTAGACAGAAGTTGGCAGCCCCATGCAAGCTTCAGGCTCCAGAAAGAGCGTAGAGAGGATATGTGATGTGCTTTGCTGCCTGCATGGGGCCGACTAAGAGCATGTCCCAATGTTCCCACTCACACTGTCCCTCTGAAGAAAGTGGGCTGCCATTTGTGTCCTATGCACAGACCCAGCACTGGACCAGTGGCTGAGGCCAGAGTGCAGAAACCAGGGTCCACTGGCACTCCTGGGGGAGGAAGCCCCCCACCGTCGGTCATGGAGGAACCCCCCTCAGTTTTGACCTGAAGCTGCCCAACTTGCCTTCCTAACCTCTAAAACCGGGCAGATTCCAAAAGGCAAAGGCAAGGTGGCAGAGTGAAAGCAGCTCAGAGGGTGCTGACGTTGTACCAGGGTTCAATCTTGGGCGTCTTCTAGGGTTCCCCGAACCTACCAGGAGTGATTCCTGAGAACAGAGCCAGGAATAACCTTTCTGGTAGTGGCCCTAAAGGAAAGCAAAGATTAAAGAGGTTGTGGAGCTGGAGTGATAGCACAGTGGAAGGGTGTTTGCCTTGTATGCAGCTGACCAGGGTTCCATCCTGGGCATCCAGATGGTCCTCTGAGCACTGCCAGGAGTGAATCATTGAGCACAGAATAAGGAGCAACTCCTGAGCTCCTCTGGGTGTGATCCCTGAGCACAAAAATCAAGGCCGAGACGAGCACTGCAGTGGGGATGGCGTGTAGCTTAGATGCCCCTCACAGGGGTGGGGGAAAGGCCTGTGTGCTTAGACCCTGGCATAGACACCCTCCCGTAATAATGAAGCTTTCCTCTCAGCCAAGGTGAGCCCAGGAGGGAGAGGGGGAGAAACCCTCTATGGGTTTGGGTGTCTTTGGGTGTAAAAGACTTGAACAGGCACTTGTCAGGGGGGACCCCAGAAAAAGATCTTCCAATCCTGAGACCCCCTGCAGATCCCCAGAGCACAGCACCTCAGGGACAGCCACCCCCAGCTCTGCCTTCTGCCATGTTGGCCTTGTGCCCACTACCTGGGAGCCTCTGGTCATCCATCATGGCGCGAGTCCCCTTGAGCTGTCTGTGGAGGCCTGAGCGATGTGCTCATCATTGCACAATGATTCTCATTCCCAGGAGCATTTAAACATCCTCTCTCTGGACAGATAGGTGGCGGAGACTCAAGGGATGAGGCAGGGGTGTCGACTCATTTCACTGTCCCACTATCAACTGAAAAGCTGCTCATGTGGATGGAGTGTAAGTGGCTCCTTCCCCATCCCATCATGGATCCGCCACACAGAAGACACTGCTGGACACCAGTACTGACATGTCTGGCTGGGACAGAAAGACATAAAGTCCCACAGCAGGGCTGGTTAGGATGGTCTCGGGGAGTGGATGGGACAAGCTGGCAGCACCTTGCACACTCACACAAGCAGCTGAGCTATGCTCTGCTTTTCCAAAGGAAGGACTGGCCAGTGTGGACTCAGTAGCTGGATTCTGTCTCCTGATCTCATCATCGTCTCTGTAAGCTTGTGACTGAAGTAACAGTCAGTGGGAGGGCTACACTGTGTTCCTCCCTTTCCTCTCGGCCCCACTGAACCTTCTGTTGCTCCCTCACAACCAAAACACCTTCAGCTAATTATTATTATATCATGGTGATGGTGAAGAGGGGGAAAAGGATTTCAGAAGAGTCCCTACTTAAAAAAAAAACATGAGAAAATAGGGGTTTTCCATCCTGAGCAAGAGTCTCAGCCCAGGTTCAAGCAGACAACAGGGTGATGTAGTAATGGAAGAAGGAAAGTTTACTTTTATGGGTGGGGGGAGAAGAAGAAGAAGAAGAAGAAGAAGAAGAAGAAGAAGAAGAAGAAGAAGAAGAAGAAGAAGAAGAAGAAGAAGAAGAAGAAGATAAAGATAATGATGAAGATGATAAAGATGATGAAGAAGAAGAAGATGATTATAAAGATGATGAAGAAGATAAAGAAGACTCAGAAAATAATGCAGACTCAGAAGAAAGAAGAAGAAGAAGAAGAAGAAGAAGAAGAAGAAGAAGAAGAAGAAGAAGAAGAAGAAGAAGAAGAAGAAGAAGAAGAAGAAGAAGAAGAAGAAAGAAAGAAGAAAGAAGAGAAGGGGAGGAGAGAGGTGGTGGCTTTCAAAAGCCAGAATTCAGAGAGGAGGAGATGGAAATTTTTAGCAGATAATAAACAATCTGGATCAGCACTAACATGACAGGAAAATATGAAACATCCCTCCTGGGGTCCTCGCTGCCTTCCTGTGAGGGAATCGGGACATGGGGGGGGGGGTGCCCCGCTGTGGCTCTGGGAAGAGCCGGGCATGAAGCAGCAATGAAGCCGTGGTTTTCCAGCCACCCTGGAGCCAGCCTGAGGAAGCCGTTTCCAAGAGGCTGTCTCAGAATGAGGGTTGTAAGTGGGAATGCAGAAGCTCTCAGGGATGGTCCCTGGCTCTGGACACCCCCGTGCTGACCAGGTACTGCCAGGAGCGACCCTCAGGACTCCAGATCACTGCTGGGGGGGCAGACCCCATCTTTGCTCAAATGCTGGACCACATTTTGAATAAACAAATGAATGCACGAATAAATGAACTGAAGCAGCTGTCTCAGTTTCCCTCTCCACAGTGTGGGGCTCTTTGTGCAAACTCTCCCCTGTGCCCACTGCCCACTCAAGGGCTGCCCATTCTGCACTGAGACCCATTCTTGGGGGTCACCACAGGAGCCCCCTTGGCTTGCCTTATTAACAGTAATGCAGCTTTCTCTTTGTTTTAATTAAAAAGTGGACACGATTAAAAGCTGTGCTTGGTTTGACTCCATGGCCTGTTAGGAGAGAAATAAACTGGAACTAGTTAGCACTCCTCGGATGCAGAACACTCTGGTGTTTTCTGCTTGTCAAGCAGGACATACATTGTCCAGAACAGGGGTCTCAAACTCTCGGCCCGCGGGCCGTTTGTGGCCCTCCGTACAACATTTTGTGGCCTGCGGCTGGCCTTCAAATATCGCAGTATTCACAATTATTCGCTTACCAAATAATCGCAATAAAAATCGCATTAGTTAGAAAAAAGCGCAATAAACATTCGCATACCCCCAGCAGTTCCGTTCGGGGTATGCAAATGTTTAATGCGATTTTTTGCGAATTTTTTTCTTACGAATGCGATTTTTTATTGCGAATATTCGGTAAGCGAAATCTCTTATGCGGCCCTGCCTCACCCCGACTTTGCCTCCTGCGGCCCCCAGGTAAATTGAGTTTGAGACCCCCGGTCCAGAAAGTGTGAGAGGAGGTGCACCTTTAGCGCTGAGCATGTAGGC
Organism: Suncus etruscus; assembly: GCF_024139225.1. NCBI lineage: Eukaryota > Metazoa > Chordata > Mammalia > Eulipotyphla > Soricidae > Suncus > Suncus etruscus. The sequence continues at coordinate 9,322,885 of NC_064858.1, read as the reverse complement.
TGGTTCTGAGACCCAAACCTCCCTGCCTGCCTCTGGGCTCACAGTCAACCAGGCCTGGGTTCAAACTACCAACTCAGTGCCTGGCCCAGTCCTTCTCCACAATTGGCTGAATTAGCCACCGACTCAATCACCAACCAGTACCAAGGGGCCAGAAAGACAGGACCCACGGCAGAAGTGGGTTCAATCCCGAGCATCTGCCGGAGTGGGCTCATCCCCTAAGCCCCTTCAGGGCCCTGAAAACTGATGGCCGGGTCTGGGCCCCAAAGCAGAACATTGAGAGGAGCATAGGTCTGCACCTCACCCTATCAGTGAGCCCTGGATGTCCTGTCTCTCTGTGCCTTGGGAAATGGAGTTAAGGGACCTAACAGAGGTGCTATGATGGCTTAGCTTCGAAGATGGGTCACTCAAGGATGAGCTGTGGAGGCCACTAGAAACAGCCCCGAACCATCATTCCATGGAGTAGGAAGTTCTGTTAGCCTGCTGGGGAAGGGTGGGTGGGAGGATAGGGCTAGGGATCCAAAGGGCCTCCGTCAGAGGGAGCAGAGAGTAACCCCTGCCAGACCCAGAGTCTCTGCTCAGGACACTGCACCCCAACATCTATGTGTGTATCTCTCTTTCCCTCTCTCTCCTTTTCTCCACTCTTCCTCTCCTCTCTTTCCCTGTCCTCTCTTCCTCTCCTTTATTTCCCCTCTCCTTTCTCCCCTCTCCTCTGTTCTTCTCTCCTCTCTCTCCCCTTTCTCCCTCTTCTCTCTCTCTTTTATTTATTTGGGGAGGGGTGGGCCACATCCAGCAGTGCTCAGAAATCGCTCCTGGCAGGCATGGGGGACCAAATGGAATGCCGGGAATCGAACCCAGGTCTGTCCCAAGCCAACCATGTGCAAGGCAAATGCCCTACCCTCTCTCTCTCTCTCTCTCTCTCTCTCTCTCTCTCTCTCTCTCTCTCTCTCTCTCTCTCTCTCTCTATTATATATATATATATATCACTGGGGTTTGTAATACCTGAATAATATATAATATAATAATAATAATAATACTGAATGTTAGCCTACCTTTCACTTCCTCTCAGCACCCAGTTTCTGTCCAGAATGCTCATTCATTCCCCACCCTCATGTCACAGTGCTCTCTTCTCTGCCTCCACCATGCTCTCTTTCCATGGAAGGACACTGTATTTCCTGACTCAGTCCCTCATCCATACACCAGGGATCTTGATTCCTTTGCCAAGATCGGTCACCACTTGGCCCAATAAATTAACATCCTTAGAGACCCCATCCGGCAGCTGTGGTGTTGATGAGGTGATAAACACGGGGCTCACTTGACCCCAGGAACCCCGAGGCCTCTCTCTGCTTGTCTCCAGGAACAGGACACGCAGCCGGGATAGAAGGACGTGCTTGGGAGCAGAGACATGACAGGGCGCCTATTTTTAGCCAGCCCTTAATATTTCTCACATGTTTCCGGATGATTCATGCCTCCTCCGACTGCCCTGCACACAACCCCCTGTTCTCAGGCACGGCCGCGCCGCCGGCTCTTGTTTCTCCAGGAGATCGATTTGATTAGAGCCGAAAGAGTCTCACTGGGAAGAAAAAATATAAATAAAGAAGCTCATCTGCCTCCCCACCCCATCCTGTCCCTCTCCCCAATACACTCACATATACCACGCACAGGCACGCGCGCTGCTCTCCACGAATATTTTGTAAATATACTGATCCCACCGAACGTACTTCTCACGACTTATGTGGTAGCGTAAATCTAACACCAACACAAACAGGGGTCCCTGGATGGGCCCAACTTGAAAAGTATGATCAACTGTTGTGTTTAATGGTTTAACTGTATGCTCCTCACACCTAGAGAGTCTTGGCCACCCAGGGACAATCACTGCCACATGCCCATACCTGTCCCCACGCTCTGTCTCCACAATCAGTGCTCAGCATCGCCCTTCCACATATACGAGGGGAAGTCATGGATCTCTCCAAATCTGCTTTCCACCCCCAGAATGTAAACTGTGGCTCCGGGAATGGCAGGGCCATGGAGCAGCCCAACAGGACACTGTACTAACAGCCCAGGGCGCCCCGTCCCTCCTCCCCTAAGACCTGGACTTCAGGTTCACTCCAAGGCAACCATGACGCAAAGCACACACACACACACACACACACACACACACACACACACACACACACACACACCTCTGACTCTGGAAAATTCTTGGTCTGTGTAAACGCCGAGATGAGAAACATGAAACAGAGAGGACAGTAAGGGTCCTGCCACCCCTTTTTGGGTGGAGGAGTTCCTACTGTTTGGACACAGTCCCTGTGGCTTATTGGGGTCCCCTTTCCTTCCCACTTCACCACTTCTACTGGATAGTCCTAGAGGACAGCAGGGACTGCGGGAATGCAGACAGAGGAAGGATAGTAGGGAGGTGTTCAGCCTCAGTGTCCAGATGCTGACCAGAAAGTTTTTTTTTATTAGTGGCCAGAGTAATAGTACAGTGAGAAAGGACATTTGCCTTGCACCCATCTGACCTCGGTTCCATCCCCAATGCCCCATAGGGTTCCCGAAACACTGAAAGGAGGGAGCACAGAGCCAGGAGTCAGGTGTAGCCGATAAACAAAAACAGAAACAAGACATCGTTGCCCTCCTTGGGTTGGGCAGGCACCATATGAAAGGAACAAGGTACAAAGGCTCTCCAGTTCCTTATCAGCAGGCATGGGCACTTGAGTTGACCCAAGTTCCATCTCCAGCATCCCTGAGGGTCCCCGAGCACTTCCAGGAGTGATCCCTGAGCACTGAGCTAGGAGTCAGCCTTGAGCACTGCCAGGTGTGTTCGCAAAACCACAACTAACCAGAAAAAAAAAATACATTTAGTATTTAGCCTCGCTTAAATGGAATTCTCAGGATGTGGCCTGAGAAAGTGAAAACAGAGCCCAGAGTCTAGGTCTGGCCACCCGCCTGCCCCAGCCCACCCCCTCTGGCCCCTGGGAGCACTGCCACCCCGTGTTTGCGTCACAGGCAGGGAGGAATGTGCCCCCATGGCCCCTGCTCCCCTCTGTCTCACAGGCACTGGCGCGGCACAGCCAGGCGGGGAGCAGGTCACGCTCCGCCTCATCAATAGACCCCCCATTTCCTCACCTGGGGAGCAACCACCTCCACCAGGAGCACGCAAGGATTCCAGTTCACTGGCTCAGCTACCTACGGGCTCAGTGGCTCCATGCAAGGGTGCTCCCCTTCCCCCATGCTCAGCCTCAGCCCTGAGCTCCCACAGTGGCAGCAAAAGCAATGCCCCCTCCTTCCTGTGACCCCGGCTGCAGCTGGTCTTCTAGAACCTTCTTCCATCAGAGAGGAATCACAGGTACATCAATATGTTCAGAAAAATAGCTCAAACCCCCTCCTCCCACACACACACACACAGGGCCTGTGGGGCCAGGAGAGAGGTAGGGGCTCCCTGGATCGTTCTGGCTCTCTCATCCTCGCTCAACAATCACGCACACATTGTACACACGGACATTCAATTACACATATGTACATTCACACAACCAGGGACATATATTCACATATTTCCACACTCACACGCATGTACTCACACATATTCAGACGCATATACACGCACCCTCCCTGGGCTGTGATGACCTGGGCCTGCAGAACCCTGAACAATTCCTGGTGACTCTTGACACTGGGCCAAGGCTGGTGAGGCCGCACTACAGGGCATCCAGGGCCACTACTGCACTTAGGAGCCCCCAGAACTGGCCAGGTGGGGCTCAGGTGTGTGTGTGTGGGGGGGGTGTTGTCCAAACTCGAGGCTACCAAAGTCTCTCTCTGGCCCTGTAGCTCCCTCCGTCTGTCTGAGCTGACAAGTTTTCTTATCTGGTCTCCTCAGGAGCAGAGGCCACTGATAAGGAAGACTCTGCCTCTGTGAAAAATGGGCCCAATTAGTATCTCCTTGCAGGGAACAAAACCATCATTCACGAAGGGCTGAAAGCCATCCCAGCTTGGTCTGGCCCATGCTTGGTGTCCTCTGGGCAGGACTCGTGGGCAGGACCCTCGCTGCCACCCTTCCAGGTGGTGGGTGAAGTGAAAGATGGTGGGTGAAGTAAGTGGGAGTTCTTGGAATTGGGGTAACTTGCTGTGGGGCCCCAGAGGTAATAAACACTTTCTCAACTTCAGCCAGTCAGTCTCCTGTGGCCCAATTGGACCTTCCAGCCTGGGGCTGGTTCTTGGACTGCAGGGTGCTCACAGACTGGGGCCCCCAGCACTGAAAGAAGCTTTGGAAAAGGAAGGTGCTGGCAGCCCCACAGCACCCCTGGGGGCAGAAGGAAAGAACATTGTGAAATTCCCCCCCAAATACTCCTAAAAAATCTTCTCTAACCCGAGATGGTCCTTGGCAGCTTTCACAAGCCCTAATCAAGGCCAAGAGGGAACAATTTCCTGAAACAAACTCCCACTCCCTGGGTACTGGGGAGCTGGCCCAGGCCCTCTAAGGGCCCCCCATTCAGATTAAGAAGTCGCTGAAGACAAATGTTTACACATGATGATCTGAATTCTCCCAAATTAATATCAAAATCCTACAGCCAAAGGTTGGACGAGTGAGATTTGTCGAGGTGTAAATGAGACCTCAAGGAGGGAAGAGCTGAAAGACAAAGAAAACTTCTCTTCACGCCCTTTTGTGTTTTTTCTTTTTTTGTTACCAAAGGACAGAGGATAAACAATGGGGCTGGGCATGTGGATCTTGGCATAAAAAATTTTTTTAAATATAAATCTGTGAATTCACAAGCCAGAGAGACAAAACGCCTTTGTGCGACAGTCAGCACTGACCCACCGAAAGGATCCTAAGTGGAGAAACCAAAATTCATTTCGAAAGGTTCCAAAGCTCAGGATGTTTGTCATTATGCGGGCAAGATATTTAGACATTTGATAAATTGCTCAATTTTCTTCTCAAATTCTGGGATCCTGCCTGAGATCTGACGTTAGGATGCTTCCAGGGGCCTGCCAATGTTTTCTGCCTGGGTGCCTGGCCTTTGCCCCAAAACAAAACTGAGCTGAACCCATTTCCTTCCCGGCTTCTGCCAGAACCCTTTGTGCTCCCTCGGCTCTGACTTGGAAACACGGTCTCTGGTCCTGCAGGCCCCTCACACCCGCCCTGTCCGGGTCAAAACTTCATTTTCCAGAGTGACCCACAAAAAACAAATACCAGGCCTGGGGGGAGAGCCCGGCAGGGAGGGTGCTGGCCCTCACATGGGGCCCACTCTGGTTCAAGTCCCAGAACCTTAAAGGGTCCCCCAATCATGGCCAAGAGGGATCCCTGAGCACAGACCCAGGAGTCAGCCCTGAGCACTGCAGGGTGCAGTGGACACTGCGAGAAGGTCTTTCTGAGACCAGCTCTGGCGTCACTGAGGCTCCAGAAATAGAGGATTTGCCCTGGGACTTGGATGGCTAAAACTAGCCCTGGGGAAGGGTGTTTTTTGGACAGTGCAGGACTGAAACTCCTTCAGGAGCAACTCTGGAACTATGTAAATATCTCACGGTGATTCCATTAAAGAATTCACTTTATTATTAAAAGAACGAGTGAGTGAATGAGCCAGAGAGCCACCACTCTATTTTCTTGTGTGTAATCTTCCCTCTGCCAGTAGGAGATGTGGAGGAATGAAGGGCGAGCACATGGGTGCCCCTGAGCCCAAACTTTGGGATGGGAATGGGGGGTGTTGCAGATTTTTGGAAGTGTCAGAGATGAGGGCCCACTCCTGGCAACCTTGCAGAGAAGCAGCCAGGGGGGGAGTTTGGGAACCACTAGGACCTGGGCGTCAGCCGGGCTGCCCCTTCCAGCCTCTGCCCATTGTTCACCATCAAATTCAACAGGGCAGGCCGGAGCAGTGGTGCAAGTGGTAGGGCATTTGCCTTGCACATGCTAACCTAGGACGGACTGTGGTTAGATCCCCTGGCATCCCATATAGTCCCCCAAGCCAGGAGCGATTTCTGAGCGCATAGCCAGGAGTAACCCCTGAGCATCATCAGGTATGGCCCAAAAAAAACAACAGCAATAACAAAAAATTCACAGGAACCCCAGGCAGCCTCTGAGGAGTCCCTCATGACTCCATCTACCTCCGCCCACCTGCACCCCACTCCTATTATCTCTGCCAGGCGCGTTCCCTCTTTCTCCTCCCCATGGAGTCTCAAATCATCTCCTCTGCCCCGGGCTGGCCTTTCCCTCTCATTGCTCTGGGCCCACGTGGAGATGAGAGGCAGCTGCCCTTGAGAGAAGGGGCAACCCCGGATTTATCGACGTGCCCTAATAACATTTTGGCTTCTTCTTCCCTGGCCCTCACGTGATCATGGCACTGACCCCCGGGCCGGGTTGATGTCTTCATCGGCCGCCAGCTCCGACACTGGCTGTGCATCCTCCTTGCTGCCTCCCTCCCCCCTTCTTTTTCTCCCTTTAACACAGACGTTGCTGTTAATTCTGAGGCCCCGGGTATGTGCATAGAATTTGAATCGCTCTCTGTGTGGAGCAGCCTAGCCTGGCTCTGGGGAGCCGAGCAGGGAAACTGACTGTCCCCCAGTTCCTTCCCTCCCCCAGCCCCCACCTTGGGTGGGCCAGAGAGGGAGGGAGCCGAAGGCCCACCTGAATCTCAGGCAGGAAGTCAGGCTTGGAGCACTGAGCCTGAGCACTGAGGAGCGGGGCTAGAAGATACTGATTGCAGCCCTCCCCCAGGTCTCTGAGCTCTCTGTCCTTTCTGAAGAGCAGACATTCAGCTGCATGGACATCTCTTCGGAAAGCTTTGCTGGTGTGAAAGCCTGCCTGGGCTCTGGACACCCCTCCCACACGTCTCTGTCTGCCAGGATCGCCAGGCACCTGAGCAGGCATTCCAGCGCTCAAAACAAATTTGGTCCCACGGCATGGCAGAAACAAGGGGCAGGCAGGCTGGAGCTGCAGGGCACAGTGGGGTAGTTTAAAATGGCCAGACTAGAACTGAACTGAGGTGCACCGGTGGCTGGCATCCAGGGAAAACTTCTCCATTCTCTCATCCTCACTTTGGCTTTTCCAGGCTCTTCCAAGGCCCTCATGGAGTGCCCAGCTGCCAACCTGTGATGGAGGGCCCAAAGTAGGCGTTTCCTCATGCCTGAGAGAAAGACCTTCAGGGCAGGACCCAGGTTAGGGCTGGACGGAACAAAGGAGATTCAGGTTGGCCAAGCTGAAACGCAGACTAGAGGGGCCAGAGTGGCACAACAGCACAGTAGGTAGGGTGCTTGCTTTGCACAGGCCAACTCAAGCTCAATCCCCAGTGTGCTATCGAGTTTCTTGAGCACCAACTGGTGTCAGCCCTGTGCACGAAGCTAGGAGACAGCCCTGAGCACCACCTGGTATGATCTGTTGTGACCCTTCCCTGCATCAAGTTCATCTACTTAAGTAATCATAAAACTGAGCAGACATGCAACTTAAAAACAAAATTGGCAGCGGGCACACAGCCTGGCAGTGCCAATGCTTGGGGATCATAGTGTGATGCCAAGGGCTAAGCCTGTTTGAGCACAGTGACCACCACACATTGAGCCTCAAACCTTGTAAATTGGCAGATTCCATTGCAACTAACCTCAGCACACAGGGCCTCGGCGTATGCCTGCGCCAGGGATGAAATCCGATCTTCTCCCAGTTTCCAGGCAAAATCAGCTTACAAAATTATTTTCTGTTTCCCATACATCTTCTGAAATGACTCCAGACCAAATAAGCGATTGATTTGGGGCCTTTTTAAGAAAAATTCTCCCCCCCTACTCTCATCTGAAACAGAAAGATATTTTTCATTCCACTCTGGGAGGAAAAATGTTGAGTCGCCCGGGAACTCAGATATAAGCATTTAGAGTCTTGCTTTTCTGTTTTGTTTGTGAATAATTTTTCATTCTATGAAGGAGCCAAATATCTCAGCAGGTGAAAATCAGCAGACACCAGGACAGGAGGAGCTGCTTCCAGGCCACATCGGGGGATGATGGGGCATGGCGGTTGGAGCTAAATGTCTTAGGGGAACCTGGGAGGGTTCATAACTTCAAGAGGAGGCCAGCAGTGAGCCCAGCCACCTCGGGATCAAAATGCCGAACCCAGGGATGGAGCGATGGTGCAGCAGTAGGGCATTTGCCTTGCACGCGGCTGACCCAGGCATCCCATATGGCCCCCCCAAGCCAGGAGCGATTTCTGAGCACATAGCCAAAAGTAATCCCTGAGCGTCACCAGGTATGGCCCAAAATCCAAAACAAAGAAACACACAAAAAAATCAGAATACCCAGCCTTTCCTTTAGTCTGCAGTTATTTCCTGTCCCCTGTCTGTCACTTGCTATATTTTACAAGAGTGAAAGCCAGGACCCTCCTACAGAGGCGAACAGTGAGCCCCTGGGTTGAATACTGATGCAAACCCTTTTTGTTTAGTTTGGGGGTCACACCTGGCTCTGTACCCAGGGATCACCCCTGGCAGGGTTCGGGCGACCCTATGGAATGCCGAGGATCGAACATGGGTCAGTGCCCTCCCACTCTACTATGGCTCTAGCCCCATGGGTGCTGTTTCTGCCTGGAGTGAAGGTGGGAAGCACAAGGGACAGAGACACCTTCTATAAGGGGCCCTCACAGTCAGGGCCTCGTATGTGAACCGACCTGGGTTTGATCCCAAACACCCCACATGGTCTCCGAGTGCTGTCAGGAGTAATTCCTGAGTGCAGAGCTAGGAGTCAGCCCTGAGCACCACCAGATATGGCCCCAAAATAAAGAGGGGGCAGCAGCAATAACATAGTAAGTAGGGCATTTACCTTGTACATGGTCGATCAGGGTTCAATCTTCATCATTCACCAGGAGCGATTCCTGAACATAGAGCCAGGTGTCACCCATAAGTGCCACTGGGTGTGGCCAAAAAAAAAACCCACTAAATAAATAAATATTTAAGAAAGATTCACAGGAGGCAAGATGCAAAGAAATCCTATGGACAAAGGGGGCCTAACTGTGGGTTCAAATCTCACGTCTACAAGATGACGCATGCTCAGTGCATGCAAGGATGAATGAGAGAACATGCCTTGCATGCCACCAACACTGGTTCAAGCTCTGGTACCATCTATAGAACCCAGGGAACCCCCTAGAAATGACTCTTGAACACAGGGTCAGAAATAAACCCTGAGCAATGCTGGGTGGGGCTCTAGAACCAAAAAAATCAAGGAGAATTCAAGATGAAGAAACGCAGGTACCTGTCCCCCCTACCCGGCCCCACACCTCTCACTCTCCTTCCCTCCCCCTGCCTCCTGACTCTGCTGGCTGATTCACTGATTCATCCCCTCTGCCTGGCTCCCCGCTCATCTGTTATCAGTGTGTCTAGCAGCCTGGGGCCGGCCTGGCTGCCCTCGTTGCCCCGAGTGTTGACATGAGAGATGAGCACAGCGGCTCCCACACGCTGCCGTGCCCCAAGTAAACAATGCATTAGCCTCAGAGCACAGACTAGCCTCCCCCGCCCAGCCCAGCCAGCTAGGAGCAGCAGCACAAGACAGTGTTTGCAAGGGAGGGATTATTGACTGGCGACTGGCAGTGTCCAGCGCAGTAAGAGACACAGACACACTGGTCTGAGCCAGAGCACAGGGAGGAATGACACTGGCCTTGCATGCAGCAGATTCTGCGTCCATCTCCTGCACCCCAGATGGTCCCCCCGGAGCTCCTCCAGGAGGAACCCATGAGTGTTGAGCCAGGAGTTGGCCCTGCACTCACCCTCAACCATACACCCCCAAATAATAGAGTAGGTTCCTGACAAGTTATCAGCCGAGTCCAGGCCTCCTGGAGGGCTGCAGGTGGCTCCGAGTCAGCCCTAAGATTTTGTGCAGATCCAGGACTTGGACCAGCGTTCCCCATAAAGGGTCCCAAATGTGACATCACAGGGATGGTGCTAGAAATGGAGCATCCATGGTGAACACACATCACCATAGAGACTGGTCGGCCCTGAGCGTCTAACAGAGTTGGGATGGGGACCCTGGGGCCACTCAAGGCCACCCGTGACTATGAATGTGTGCGTATCTACCTCTGCATACATGTAACTGAGTCTATGTGACTATGTGTGTGGCTAGGTGTGACTGCGTGTACAAGTGTTTAGTGAGTGAGAGATGGTGTGTGCATATGTGTGTGGCTGTAGGTGTGGAGTATTGGGTGAGTGTAGATGTGATTGTGCGTGCAAGTGTGTGATCATGCAGGTATAGATGTGTGTGATTGTGTGTATAGTGTAACCGTGTGGTATAAGTGTGTGCGTATATGTGTGACTATGTGGGTGTGAATATGTGGATCTATGTATGACTGTGATTGTGTGACTGTTCATGCATGTGAGTGTATGTGTGAGGGTGTGTGTGTGGTCTTGTCACTGGCTTGTCCAGGGGTACAGAGCTACAGACAGGCTGAACTTAGTGTCAGCGCCCAACCCCGGGTGCTTCCCAGCCCTGCCTGTCCCCAACCTGCTGAAACAGCAGCTGTGGGAAAGGGCTGTGGTGACTCCTTGAAAGTGTGGGAACCTCGGCCTGCAGGTGCCTCAGTAAGCACCCCTGAACCTAGCATGTGGCCATGAGACTCTGCACCCCAGTATCTGCTGCCACTGTGCCCTCGGCCCAGCTCAGGAGAGTCCTGGACACGGCTCTTCTTTCAACCTCTTGGGGCCCTTGACATGGGCCAGACAAGCAGAAAAACACCCAACGCCTCCACGGCAACATCGCCATACTCCTGCTGCAAAGCATTCAGGAAGTCTGGGATAAATGGGGGCTGTAGCCCCCTAAAAAAAATCCTCTCCTCTGTAAAAGCCACAAGGAAAACAGGAACATTTGCAGGGAGGAAAAGGAGCATTTCCGGGACACATGAGCAGACAGCATCAGGAGGGAGTGTTAGAGCAGAGGCAGTTCAGGGCTGAACCCCAGTTCCCCCTACACTGGCCCCTGAACCTCCAACCTCATCTGCACTCACCTAAGAGGATGATTAAGTGGATTTGAGTCTACAAGAAAGATAGACACGGACTCAGAGAAGGTCACTGGGGTCCCTGGAAACCTGCATACACAAAATTCTTTGTATCTGCAGCAGCTTAGAGCCGTCCCTGCGCTCCTCAGGCCTGTCAGTAAAAACTTCCTCCCTGGGGAACATCACACACACACACACACACACACACACACAAATAATAACAATTACAAACAAACAGGGCCAGAGCGATAGCGCATTGGCGACCGTTTGCCTTGCATGCAGCCGATCCAGGAAGTCCCATATGGTCCCCCAAGCCAGGAGCAATTTCTGAGCGCCTAGCCAGGAGTAACCCCTGAGCATCACTGGGTGTGGCCCAAAAACAAACAAGAAAAAATTACAGACAAGGGATTCATTTTGAAGATGTCTGAGTCAGTGGATGGCAGTTGGGGAACAGACAACGCATGACCCCAAAGTTGAACAAGAAAAGCAGAGGGGAAAGGAGACTAGAATACAGACTCAGTGAAAGGCCTAAGATGCTCACAAGCCCCCATCCCCTCAGTTCGAAGGCTCAGGGCAAAGCGTTTACAGGTTGGGCTCTGCGCCGTGCAGGGACAAGGAGGCCTTGGCTACTGCCGCAATTAAATGCAGATTTCTAGGGGTTGTTATGCAATGATATTGCACTTATATCCAAATGGGACGGTCACGTGAGACGGCAGGCAAGGCCTAAGTAATTATGTCTTTATGCCATAATTACACAGTACCACCAAATTATAGAAATTAGGGGTAGGGAACAAAAATGCTGCTAATGAAACTTGTTTTCGTTTGAGATTTTCTTCTGAAGCTGGTCAGAGAGCCGGAGACTGTTTCCACACAGCCCACAATGCAGAGGAGAGGCTGGGAGGAGGGTAGCAGGACACAGAGCCCCATGCCAGGGGGAACAACACTCAGCTCAGGGACAATGGGAGAGAGACCAGAGAGACCAGTGAGTTTATGGGCAAACACCAGGGCAGAGGGGTGGAGTCACATCATGGGGAGGGGGGGCATTTGGTTTGCATGCAATCCACCCTGGTTTGATCCTCAGCATCCTGTAGGGATGACCCCTAAGTGCAGAGCCAGGAGTCAGCTCTGAGCATCATTGCTGGGTGTGGCCCAAAAATCTAAAAATAGGGCCAAAGTAATAGGTAGGGCATTCACCTTGCACTCATCGGATCCAGGACAGACCTGGGTTCAATCCTCCATGTCTCATATGGTCCCCCAAGCCAGGAGCAATTTCTGAGCACATAGCCAGGAGTAACCCCTGAGTGTCATCCAGTGTAGCAAAAAAACAAACAAATGAAAAACGTAAAAAAATGTTTTAAAAAAAACACAAAAACTCTGGCATTGCACCTACATTGTTCTCTGGCTGAACCCTACACCCACATTCCTGGTGGAAGGGAACCACTTAACCTCCACGGGTAAGATTGATCTTGGGTGCTGGGTCTAAAGTATGGAAGACGGGGTGTGAGCTGGCTTCTGAGGTCCTCACCAGCCTGCCTTCTGCATCTCCAGCTAACCAGGACAGCAGAGAAGGGAATGCAAGGCTGTGGCAAGAAATGGGAGGCACAGAGGGATTCCAGCAGGAATGTTCTCTGCTGCTCTCCACTTGGTAGCAAAAGCAGAGCCTTGAAGCAGGCCGAGGGCCCAGCAGCCCCTCACCCATCGAAACCTTCACCCAGAGGAGACAAAGGCCAAGGAGCCCAGGGAAGGGTATCCAGGCTCTTCGCCCGGGTGGCCCATGTCGAACTGGGGAAGGAAAAGGGAAATGTTGGTTGTGTGTCCTGCGGCCCAAGACAACAAGGCAACTCCTAGCCCATGCAAAAAACCACCCACTGTGATCTGAGTCACAGATGATTAAAAAGTCCTGGGCAACTGGCGAGCCTGTGGGAGTTGAGCAGCAGGGTGGGAATAGGAACAGTGAAAGGACCTTAAGAAGCAGGAACAGGCCATCTCCAAGCTGGCACCAGAGCTCCAGAGCTCTGTGGCCTCGAGATTCCAGCCTGCTGTGCAAAGAGAATTTCGGTTAAAGACAATGAGGAAAAGCAGCGCAAATCCAGATCATCTGGATGAACAATTGGGAGAGATTTTGCAGCCCACACATCCCCTTTCTTTTTTGCCAGCCTTTGGGGCTTTTCCAAAGAGGCCAGAGAGACCAACTTTGGGGAGTTTACAGAGACCTGTGAATGTGCATTAGGAATAGTACCCCCTAAGGGCCAGCTGTAGGGGCTCAGGAATCAGATCAGCCCAGAGAACTGTCTAAACTGTGGGCATGCTCCACAGTCTTCCCCAAAGGTGCTCCTGGGGGCAGGAAACCCATTCTGGCACACCCAAAAGGGGACTGGTAGGGGACAGAGGTCATCACCCCAGCACCTCTTTTTTTTTGTTTTGTTTTGTTTTTGGGCCACACCCAGCAGTGCTCAGGGGTTACTCTTGGCTCTATGCTCAGAAATCGCTCCTGGCAGGCTTAGGGGACCATATGGGATGCCGGGATTCGAACCACCGTCCTTCTGCATTCAAGGCAAATGCCCTACCTCCATACTATCTTTCTGGCCCCTCACCCCAGCACCTCTTGTGAGCATGTGAAGCCCCATATGTGAGGAGAATGAAACTTGGCCCTACTTACCCTGGGGGAAAGTGAGTGTCTGGGGGGCCCCAGGAGTATATCATCAGTGCTGGAGTCCGAAGAGAAGGTCTACCAGGGGTCCTCAAACTTTTTAAACAGAGGACCAGTTCACTGTCCCTGAGATCATTGGAGGGTCTGACTCTAGTAAAAACAAAACTTATGAACGAATTCTTATGCACACTGCATAGATCTTATTTTGCAATGAAGAAACAAAACAGATACAAATACAACATGTGGCCCGCGGGCCATAGTTTGAGGACCACTGGAACCAACCCTTGCATCCACCCGAGTTTTAGCCTGGTTGTCTAGGATGGCATGAGGGGACCCCAAGTTCTGTCTCAGCAGTCTTAAACCTGCAGTCATGGTGTTTTCTTGACCACTTGCCTCCCCAGGATCCCACAGGTCCTCTCTGGCAGCCCCAAGGGAAGACTCCCCACAGCCCCCACAGAATGGGTGAAGAGGAGAGAACTGGAAGGAATTCAGAGGTCTGGGCAGTTTGAGGCAGAAGCCGGGGGTGCCGTTGAGCTTTTATGCACTTCCCCTCCGTTCCTGGCTCAGGAATTACAGAAACACAACAAACCCAGGAGGCTGGAATGAGAGTACAGAGAGGAGGGCATTTGCCTTGTACGTGGCTGACACGGGTTCGATTCCTGGCATCCTATAAAGTCTCCGTAGGTTGCCAGGAGTGATTCCTGAGCACCTCCAGGTGTTGCCCCAAAACAACAACAACAGCAACAACAACAACAACAACACAACCATACCTTCTGGCTTTCCCAGTCTGCTCTCATGAGACAACAAACTCAAAACGACATTCCAAACCAGCAGCACACAGACTCAATGACACTGTTCTGCGGGACACATTCGGGTCTGATTGCAGAACAGGCCGGGCTCCAGGTCTGGCGGCTGGTTTTGGTACCAACAGCACCAAACTCACTCATGCCAACGTGCCCTTTGCCCCTTGTATTCTGGACCAGCCTGGAAATCTCCGCCTCTGGATTCAGCTTTTGCCGACGGGAGAAGCTCTGGATCAGGGGCGACTCTGAACCAACTGTAAAGTTGGTTACTGTCGGTCAGTTGGTCGTGAGGGGCGCAGGGAGAGAGATTCGGGGTGAGACTCTAGAACAGGGAAAAGGGAAGGAGTAAAAAAAGCATAAATGTTAAAATATCCCACAGGAGCTCTCAGGAATCTGCACCCACTGACGGTCCCTTGCAGAAGCCATCAGGAAGGGCACCCCGGCTCAGACAGATAGGCCCCCACAACCCGGAAGCCGCAGGGAAGACCAGAAGCCTGCGAGGCCCAGGTGGGAAGGACACCTTGGAGGAAGCTGTTTGAGCAAATATTAATTAGAGCAGTGGCTAGTTCTGGGCAATTGATTCCAAGCTCCAGATGTTCCTGTTCTAACTCAGCGTCGGATGAAAGCAGGGGCAGGGGGTGGGATGGGGGGGGGGGGACTCACTCCTAATTGGTTTGCATGTTGTTCGTTTCTAGTGTCACGGAGTGAAAGAGCCCAGAAGTGCTGAGCTGGGGGATCTGGCCTGACTCCGGGCACTGACTCATCCACCCTCCTCCACCTGGGGGAGGGGGTGCATCCGTGTCCTTCAGAGGCCACTAGGCCTTAGTTCTCGACACAAATGGCCCCTCTTGGAGGGGAAGGTGGACAAAGCCACGGAATGGAAGGGGGTCAGGAAACAAAAGGCCATGGAACAGGAAGCCATGGCATAGACCAGAAGGAGATATGTTGGCAGGCCTGGGGCAGGAGGGAAGGGTCGGTATCCTGCTGAGACCAGAGCCCAGCTGAAGCTGCCCTTTCCCTATGCCCCTGTACCAAAACTTTATCCTTTCTAGAAGCTTCCCTGGACTGGGCAATCTCGAGGAGGCATTACTGCCTCCATAGCCCTCAGCCACACTGGACATAGAGCCCAGTTCACAGTCTGGAGGTAAGTGGGGTTCCACACCCCCATTCCAGACGGCTTGGGTCAGAGGTCGTTGATTGAGGGCGGAGCTGGCCAGGATCCAAGTTCTTCCCAAATCTGAGTCCGTGAGCTGGGATGAGGCACACCCCCCCCCCCTGCAGTGTCTCCTTCTTCCTTTCTGAAACAACCTGACAAAGTGCAGGCTCATGATGTCAGTTGAGGGTCCCTCCAAAGACACAGCACAGGAGGATTGGGGAGTTGGTCGCAGTCCCTCAACTTCCAGCTCTGCTGCCTGATTTCTGATACCAGTGCCCATGCCTGTCCCCCTCGTAACCTCTCTGCCGGGGAGCCCCATAACTCAGTCCCCATTTCCCAACTCTGAGTGAGAGTGTAGGGTGAGTGTCAGTGACATGGGAGAATGGTGGGGAGTGATGCTTGGCCCTGATGCAGTGAAACCTCTGGATGGGAAAACAGGGGGGTTGGAGCTTGTAAAAAGTAACCAGATCTGCTATTTACATTGATTTCTTTTTTTTTAAGCGCAAAGGCCCAGACACTGATACTATTTATTGCCCTCTACTCTGTTTTCTGTGCCAGCCGATTGGAAGAAAACAAATTATTTAAGAGAGAGATTGAAAAACAAAACCTACCCTCCTTCGGCTGCACTGTGGGCCACGCCAGCACCCACAGCTGTCCATGCCTTCCGATAGCTAGCCACAGAATCCAGTGCTGCTGGTACTCCCAAGGCAGGGGAACCCCTCCCCAGCACAGCCCTCTGCCAAGGCCATGCATAGCCACCAAGCAAAGTGGGCATTTCCTTCAACCAGCCCAGCACAGAGCCATCCTGCGGCCAGAAGTCTCCATGAGCCAAGTGGGTCCTTGTTCCCCCGCACAAGCCCTCTGCTACCCAGAACAGAGGGCACAGCTGGGCTCCCACCAGCCCTTCTTCACAAAACCAGGGGTTCGGGCTGACCTTGGACTGTGAGGGTGAGGTCCTGGCTTGGCCCAAGCACTCTGGCCAACATCTCTGACTCCGGGGCACTACTGCGGTCACAGGGTTTAGTCAGGACCCAGTGTGGGGCCCAGAAAACAGCTTAAATTTAGTTGTCAAGGAAACAGTGCTCAATCCTGATCACACTAACAATACCATGTCCAGCTCTGGAACTCAGGGCTACTTCACCCCAGAAATCTCTCAACCTGGTCCAGAACCCACAAAGGCCTCACCAGCTCCACCCCTCCACGCCTTCCTCTGTGTTTCCAGACATGGGGTGAAATCAGAGACCATCAGAGGGAATCACAGGGGGCAGAAAGGGCCCCTCATAACTGTGTCTTTCCAGAGAACGCACGCGTGTGGGTTCCTAGGGTCACTTTCGGTCATGACCTCATCCACATGTCTCCCTCTGTGGGGGGCTGCTCCCGGCCACCCATGTTTCATCCCTGTGCCCTGATAGCAGGCAGGGTTAACCCTAGATGAATCTCCAGCACTATTCAGTCCCCTGAGCATCACCAGAGGGGTGGGCGAGAAGACCTTAAGCATTCCCAGGGAAACCCACCTAATCCCCGAATCTCAGAGCCCCGAATAGCACCACATTCTCGGGCCTTTCATTGAACCAGTGGTGAGTTGGTTGGCTGAAAGTCACCAGGAGAGTCCTGAGCAAATCCAAATGAAAATGACATGTTGGGCAGCAACCTGGGAACTGTTTCAGGAGCCCCTCAGGACCCCGACTGCTCACCAGCATGGAGGGAAGCACTGACTGGCCCTTTCCAAGGCTCCCAGCAGGAATGAGCACATTCTTAGGGTCCTGCCCCGAAGGATGACGGGGAGGCAGTGACACATTCCAGGGGTCCCCAGCAGCTCCCCATACCCGCCTCTCCCTCGGCACAATCCACTTTAAACCACAAACACTTACAGTTCTGCAGAAATCACACACTCGGCTCCTGGAGACCTGGACATGCTGCAGGAAGGGCCGGCCCACGAGCCCGGCGTGGCCTTAAGGAGAACTGAGACGTGGGCTTCAGGAAGGCATTTTTATTAAGCTCGGTGATTTGAATAATTCAAGTATGCAGATTTTATTAATGTATGACTAGGAAGGTCTGTTTGATTCATCAGAATCAAAGTTCCACTCGAAGCAGAATAGAAGCCAGTGCTAAGCATACGTTATTCTCCAGAGGCCAGGCCAGAGCCGCCCACCGTCACCCCGAAATATGCCACAGCGTCCCCACCTTCTCTGACTGCCACTGCCCGTCTGCCCATCCGGTGACTTCTCTTCCTCCAGTGCCCATTTCATGCCTCGAAGACCACATAAGCCTAACAGACAGCCCGAGCACCCCGATCCCAGCCTGCACCCATCATCTCCCAACCCGCTCCCTGCCTGCCTTGTGGAGGTGAAAAGATCATTAACACCTGGGGGAAGAAATGGAGATGTGATTGGGGATGTCGCACCCAGGGGGAACGAGCTCTAACTCTGATAATCAATCACCCAAATTGAATTGCTTATTTGTACATCTGATTGTCTTTGCATTATTTAGAGGCTCTTTAGCTGCGGCCCGCCTGACAGCACACATCTAGCACACGTCAGATAGATTTAGGGGCCTCGGAAACATCTCTCTCTAATTGTTTGGACAGGCCTATTGATCACGGCCGCTCGGGGTCCTCACAGGCACGTCCTGACCTCTCCAGGCCTCACAGGAACACAGTGCGTCCAGGTGAAGAGCAGGCCATGTCCGGTTCACCATGGACACACAGAGCTGCCTCCAAAATACAGGGAAAGCTAGAAGGAAGCTGCCCTCTCCAGGGGAAGCTGTCTTTGAACAGGAGTGGGGGTCCCCCAGCATGGACAGCTTGACTTGGTGCTTTGATAGGGCAGGCCAGCTCCCCAGGACTCGAGCGTGCCCCACACTCTCCCCAGGGTTGACACAACAGACATGATGCTGTTCTGTGTCCGTCTCTTCCTCTCCTGCCTCGCCTTTGCCCACCAAGCTTGGTGATACCTCAAGCTTTAGGCAGGGGTGGGAGTCCAGCTCTGAGTTCCTTGTATAACAATGTTTTTTTTTTTTGTTTTTTTTTTTTTTTTGGTTTTTGGGCCACACCCGTTTGACGCTCAGGGGTTACTCCTGGCTATGCACTCAGAAATCGCCCCTGGCTTGGGGGGACCATATGGGACACCAGGGGATCGAACCTCGGTCCGTCCTACGCTAGCGCTTGCAAGGCAGACACCTTACCTCTAGTGCCACCTTCCCGGCCCATATAACCATGTTTCCTTCCAGTTCAAAACGAGGGGTTTGGAGAGATGCGGGCTCCCGGAAGCACGTTCAGAGCCATCCCACTGGGTCTGTCCAGCCCCAAGACCCAGAGGGGCTTTCAGAGGAAAAGGGGGAGACTCGGCCCTGTTGGGTTGGGAGGGGATGGGTACAAGATCACCCAGGTACATGCAAGGCTCGTGGACTCAGCATTCTAGTCCCAGTCACATAGGGCCTGGCCACAAGGGGTTCCCCCTCTGGCTCCAGCTTCTCACCCATAAGCTAGTTTTGGGGTCCTCCGACAGGGGCCAGAGGGGGAGATGGAGAGGCTGGAGAGCCCCCAGACTCCTGTAGCAGCCCTCAGGTACCCTGAGAATCAGAGTGTGGTGAGCAACAGCTGGGGGATGCCTGAGAGTGGGGGGTTCAGAACCAGAGGAGCTCAGCGGAAGTGAGACACAAGAAACTCCCACAATCCATCAGCCCATTGATTCTGGGGTAAATGGGTACCCAGAACTCCAATTCACAGGTGTGAGGCTGGGGGAGTTTTTCAAGGCCTCCTTAGACTCTCAGAGTAATCGAGCATTTTTCAGGGCCCTCCAAGAGGAGTAGAGTCCCCCCAGAATGAGCAGGGGTTAGGGTTTGGGCCGTGTTCCAGGGAAACTGCCTTCCCTGGACTCTGAATTCTGAGCTGGGAGCGGGGAAAGGCAAGCAAGGCTCTGCGTGGGTGAATGCTGGCCCGAAAGAAGGGGAGCGGACGGGAGGGGAGAGACAGCTCCTTGGCCAGGGGACCAGCCCTCCCCCAGCAAGGGAGATGTTTATTATCACAGAAACCCCCCAGGCCCCCAACTGTCAGCTGTTCCCTAGATCTGTCATAGCATAAAAGACCTTTAATTACCAGCCCATATCCCAGGATCCACCAAACCACCCCTCCAGGTCCCTTATCACCCCACCCACCTCCTGGCCCTGTCCTCCCCTGCCCTGTTTATTTTTAGTGGTGATACACCCGGGCCCCTAATCTACAGAGCTGATCTTCTGGAGTAAATTTAATTAAGGACATTTTAAACTCCACTCTGCTGGGCCTTGGCAGGAGGGAACCATTTGTCTCGCAGATGACGGGGCGTGATGGAGAGGAGGAAGGAGGAGGAAGAACAAGGTCAGTGCAGGGCCGGCACTCCCCGCCACTGCTGTGTCCAGGGCCCTCAGTTCACGGTGTGAGGCCAGGCCTGGGAGGTCACTGCCAACAGTTAGATGAGGGACCTGCGGGGGCTGGGGTCATGGGAGAAATGCCGGGCCGGGCTTGTTTTTCCAAGGGATGGATGAAGCAGAAAGCAGGTGCACAAATGTGTGTGCATGATTGTGTGTTTGTGTGTGCTCATGTGTGCTCCATTGCGTGTGCATGTAATGCATACAAGACACTGGTACGTGTGCCCCATCCAGGCACTCAGGCGTGCGCTTTCTCCCTGACCCTCTGGCTACCCTGGCTCCTGCCGGTGATGGATGAAGATGAGGCTGTGCCGAGTGCTTCCTCGGCCCCGAGTCCCCCTCTCTGTTTTTATTAAACACTGATTATTAATATTAGAAAGGGAAGACTGCCACGACAAGCCATTCACAGTTCATAAGGCTGCCTGCCGGGCTGAGAAGGCGCATAATAACCATTTAGGAACCTCTAGCAGGAGTGGGGAGGCTGTCCGGGGCTCCCCCATAACCTGTGGGGGCTGGGTCATGCCTGGGGGCTACACAGCTGCTGGGTCACAGGCCAAATGTGTGCACTGAGCACTCGGGGTGCGGCCTCCCAGCCCACAGCTGTGAAAACATCAGCCAGGTCCCCACAAGAGAAGGCTGGGGGGGGGGGTCCCCAGTAGGTCTTGTGGCTTCCCTGTCAACAGAAGGCACACTGGGGATGCGATGCCCCACCTTACCCTGCACCATGACCAGCCTGGGAAGCCAAGCAGATAGAGAGGTGGCCGGAGACCCAACTTGGAAGTCTTGGGGGACCACTCAACACAGGAGAACCCAAAATCAGCTCCTTTCCCCATCATCAAGGAGGCCACCTCATGCGCCTGCTGGTCCCTGGATTGAAGAAAGGAGTGGTGGAGGAGCAAGGACTTCTGGTCCCTTTGCACTGGATCCCCCATGCCAGGAGTCCAGTCCCCCAGAACGATGCCCCCATCCCACCTTATTGTTAGAGAGAAGACACGAAAACCTTGGGGAGTTACTCTTACACACCTCACACATTTCAGAGGAAGCCTCGACAGGAACGAAGGGAGCCTATGACATACCTGCCATCTGCGCAGGCTAAGTGACTGGGCACTGCTTAGTTAGTACGTGGGTCTGCACATGCTCAGAGGGTGGGACTTGGCATACATGGCAGCGTCTGTGCATGCTTAACAGGTAGAGCTTGACACCTGTAAGCATTTGTGCATGCCTGTCATGTGCATGTGTCTGCACATACTTGGGGGTGGACAGAGACTGCTGTACACACACATCTATGCTCCCTCACTGCAGAGTGCTATGCACCTTCGAATGATATCCCGCGTGAAGGCAGGGCCCCAGCAGAGCACATGGAGCTGCCCCGGCCCACCTGCACCACAGCCTACCAGGAGCACTGCAAATGAAAGAGGGGAAAAGGGAGGAGAATGGGGAGCCAGTTAGAGGAATAAGCCAAGTCTTGGTGTCCTGCTGAGCAGAGCAGGAAGGCCTCTGGTCTCTGCACTCCCACCCCACCACCATACAGGATCCAGTTCTTCCGGATCCCCAGTCTACAAGCCACCGGGAACCAGTTCAAGATGGATTCTGAACAGACACTGCCATGGTCATCAATAAGACTGCTGCTCAGACCATTCCAGCATAGGTGGACTCCCTACGAGGACCAGGAGGTGAGCTGCCCACTAACATCTGAGTGACCACGACTCCCTCTACCAGGAAGAACTTGCTGGAGGGAAGAAGGGGAACAGGGTGCCTAAGAAGCCACAGCCACAGCTGAAAATCTACAGTAAAGAACAGAGAACCCCCATCTCTGTTTGAGGAAAACCAAGCTTAGGAGGGAAAGACCCGTTTTCTGTATCCTGAGCTTGAGAAAGAAGGTTCCCCAGTGCTTAGAACCATGAGCTCACAAGGCTAGTCAAGAGCTACTGAGCCCCTGACCTGTACCCCAAGCTGAGTTTATATCCACACCAGTGTTTTCCTGCCTTATTTCTCACTGTTTCCAGCCCCTATGATTGACCCCTCCTCTCCTTCTGGGGCCCCATTTTGTGATTTTCACCAGCCCCTATGATTGACCCCTCCTCTCCTTCTGGGGCCCCATTTTGTGATTTTCACCAGTAGCCCCATTGGAATGTTCTGCAGGAGGGTGGAGAACCATTTCTTATGCCCCTCCTGGGGCATTTTTATGCTGGGGGACAGAAGTCCCTCCCCAGGCGTCGGGGGGTTGAAACAAGTCCAGTAAGGTTGTTTTTTCTACAGAGAGGCGGTCCTGGTGGGGGGGTTAAGGGCACCATCTGCGCAAAGTCTCACCAGTGTGATAAGGGCAGCCAGATAGCACGTCACTCCCACCTGGTCCAAGCCAGTAGGGGCACAAGCCTCCCTTGGTTTAGAGTTTTTAAAACATATACCCCGTCCAACCTCAATTTTTCCAAAACGAGTGGCATAGAGAAAAGCTCCCCAAGCCATCACTATAGTGCAACCAGAGTGGGCTTTCAGGGGGCATTTTAAAGCACAGATATAGAACTTTTGCAATCACCAAATAGATATTTCTGTAAATAGATATTTCAATGATAACCTCCTCATAGTAGGTGCTCATTTAAACAAATGCTCCAAAGCAAAGCCCCCCCGACTGGTAAACAGGTAAATTTTTCGATGGTTCTTTTTGCACCAGTGCCTTCTTTTATCCCTTCCCCCCCGATTTGGCAAGCATTTGGAGATTATATCATTCCTGGGAGGGGGGAGTGGCTCCTTTTGGCACTCAGCATCCCAACACATGTGGTCATGGTTGGAAACTCCAGATCCTAGAAAAACAGACATAAACAGGAAGAACAAGACTGAGGGCGGGATCCCCAGGGTAAAAGGGGGGTGAGGGGAAGGAATCAAGAGCCCTGAGCTTCTCCAGCCAGGCCATGAAGCTAAAATTTAGAGCCATCTCCTGACACCCCTAAGGAACCAAATCCCATTTTATCCCATAGGATAGTGAAGGAACCAACAAGCTAGAGCTGCAGAAGTGGAGGGTCATGTCCTGGATCACAGCCACGGATTGATGCGCCGGGTGGATCTGCCCAAGGTGGGAAATGAAATTCGACCAGTGCCAAAGCTTGGGGTGCGGATTAGCACCCTGTTGCTTTGAGCTCCAGCAGATATACAAGCCTGACTCTGAGACTTCAGCCCTGAAAATCCTTCATCAACCGCCAGCCCTTCATGGAGAAACTGAGCGAGCAAGAGAGAGAGAGAAGCCAGTTTAGAGCACGGGCAGCATCTAAACTCGTCTCTGGAATAATCAATCTATGTGTTAGAATTCAAGTCAAATCAATATCTGACTGTTGTAGCTCCATGAGGTGTGGCAGACGCCAAACCCTACAGAGAGGCAAAGCACCCCCACCTCCCGGTAGGTCCCCCAGATCCTTGGACCACTCCAAGCCTGCCATCCTAGTGAGTTTTCTGCTCACTTCCTGTTTCTGCTCCTTGTGCAGAATTCAATGCACAGATATTGCCCAATACATATTCCAACTGCCTTGCCCATATATGTCGATTTTGATCCCGGCTGACAGGCTGCTAGCTTTAGTCATGCCTGCTCTTTTATTTTTCACTGCCCCCTCCACCCCTCAGAGTCCCCAGTTACATATCCCAAACTTAGCGGGTGGAATTCTCGCTTGCTGATCCCAATACCCAAGGGCCCACGGACACCAGACGGTCTGAGGCAAAGTTGGGCGGGACGCATGGGCCCTGTCACTGTCCTGGAGAGAAATGTTTCCATCTTCCTCAGGACAGGGAAACAGGCAGGGGCCCTTTGTGAGAACATGCCCACCCCTGCCCAACCATAGACTCTGTCCCAGCCCCCAGCCGCCCCTGTGGAGCCATACCCACATTCTCTCACTTTCCCCAGGCCCCAGGAATAGCATTCTGCCTTTGGAAGCAGTGGACAAGCCTGAATATGGAAATTCTTAAGTATAGAAACAAATTTTGAGTGTGTCAACAACAGAGGCCACCGACTGACTGAGTGGCTTTGGGGCCTGAGAAAATGTAGCAAGAATGTGAGTTGGGAGAGGACCAGACTCAGGGGAAAGCAGGGCCTGAACCAGAAGACCTGTTTGGGTTCTGGAACATTTCATCAGGCTCTGAGAGGCCTCATAGCAGAAGGGGTCTCTCTAAAGTACCTTCTCAAAAAGAGCTTTGAGACACAGACTTGGAAAGTTGCCTTCAAATCCTGTAACCTCTGGTGGGGCCCAAGTGCTCCTCGGTTCAATCACAGCCACCTCAAATTTGTACCTTTGCCTACAAGAGCCAACACTGGCACTTCAGTGACCAATGTCAAAGAGTGTGTTTCCTGAGGTGGCAATGTAAATTCACACAGTCTGTAATCCACTCCAAAAACCAGAGTGGAACTCTTCATAGTACCGGCGAAGAGACACCCTACAAATATTTTGGTGAAATTCCTTTGCATTGGGTTGGGCCGTGTTTCAGCATGACAGCATCTCTGTTTCACCTCCAGAATGGCTTTTTTGGCTCCCGCCCCATTTCTATTCTCAAAGATGAACAAAAAGGAGCAGCACTTGGTCAAGTTTGCTCAGCTCCACCTGGGTGTGTCCCAGCCCTGCACAGGAAACATCAGTGACAGTTCCCAAGGACCAACTCCGGCGTCTCCCACCGACAGAGCAGCCAGCCATTTGCTTCCTTCATTAACACGCTGAGCTCCAGCGGATGCGAGTTTAATTCTATGTGCTTGTCACACAGTAGGGAGAATCATTGCCTGAGCACAAAGAAGTCACGGGTCCTTCCAAGATAGTCATTAAAATGCATATTAACCCGACCCCATAAAATAATTCCTCGTCGCACTGCCACCCTTTCTTATAGATTTGAGTTCAAGGGAATTAGCAAAGCAGAAATTGTGCGGTCATATTGTGTCAGGCAGAGAGTCCCTTGTCTTGTTCGTGGAAAGACAAATTAGACCCCACGGGATCGCATCAAGGTTCTCTGGTGACAGTTGGACCCATTTTAACTCTTGCTTGTTGGAGTCTGTGTGGATCTCTGTGGACAAAAACTGAGTCCATGACAAAATATTTCTTTGAAAACGTAATCCTGTTTATAAAATAGCATTACTGGCCCCTGTAGAATACCTAAAAGTAATTTCTAAACCCCTACAAGCACCACATTAAATTTGCTGAGGGGTCGAGGTCCTGAGACGCTTTTAGGCTCCAGCTGAGACTAAAAGCAAAGGGGTCATCCTTTACTACTGTTCATCGTGGACATGGCTATGGGCTACCTATCTGCATAGGTGAGGGACGACATCATTGGTTGTTTTTTTTTTCTGCAGGAACCCAAACTATTGTGCTATGTTAATTGCTTGCTGCTGATGGAAGCATTTCCACTGACACATTGCCCCACAGTCCTTAAACATAAATTACCCTTCTGCAAGATTCTCTGCATACCAGATTGGGTTGAAAAATGGCATTTATTTTGGACCAAGGACACCAGGCAATCATCATTCCATTTTTCTGCACTCATCGGTCTAGATTGCCAACAAATTGTGTGGCCTTATTTTTTTTTTGTGTGTGTGTGTATGTGTAAGTAAAATAAAACTAGATATTTAGCTCATCAAAGATGAATGTGAAGAACAAATTTAAGAGTTAACAGTAATAAAAACTAAATGGCAGGAAGGAACCCTAGGGGATGATTTCGATCATCTTGAAAGTACCGCATTTTTTGTAGCATATGAAGCATTTTTTTCTCCCCAAAAGATGGGGGAAATGTCTGTGCATCTTATGGAGTGAATGTCGCCTGGAGCTTGGGGTTCCCAGAAAACTAGAAGAGTGCTCAAAACTTAAACTTTCTCCATTTGTTAATGACTGTCATAATGATTGGGGGGGTGTGAACCACACCCGGTGATGCTCAGGGGTTACTCTTGGCTATGTTTCAGAAATCGCTTCTGGCTGGAGGGACCATATGGGATGCCAGGAATTGAATCCAGGTCCGTTCTAGGTTGCATACAAGACAAACACCCTACTGCTGTGCTATGACTCTGGCCTCCATAATGATTCTTTTTTTGGGGGGAGGGGGTCACACCCGGCAGCGCTCAGGGGTTATTCCTGGCTCTGTGCTCAGAAATCGCCCCTGGCAGGCATGGGAGACCATACGGGATGCCGGGGTTAGAACTACCGACCTTCTGCATGAAAGGCAAACAAACGCCTTACCTCCATCCTATCTCTCTGGCCCCTCCATAATGATTCTTAATGTTATGTTGCCTATTCACTTAACATGGTTGAAATATTATTCTGTTATAGTTTATTAAATATTTTAGCATACCATACCATTTTCTTTAGAATATATATTTTTCTTGTTTTCCTGGTCTAAAAACTATGTGTGTCTAATGGTCAGGTGCATCTTCTAGAGCCAAAAATATGGTAGGTTGTCAAAGTCTAAAGTTCACAACCAGGGGGAGTAAGTTGTAGTAAGCACAAGTCAGAACCATGTGCATAGTATTGACCAATGATCTCTGACCAATGAAGGTTGACCAGAAAATTGACAAAAAATGAATGATGAAGGATAGATGAGCAAGAATATTTGTAACCGACACGATGAGTAAATCAATGGGCAAAGAGCTATTCTATATCAATGTTGTTTTTAAAGGGGGTGTGCAATTTAGAAGAATGGACAGCTTACATCAAGGGCTTACTAAGCTTGCCTTTATATTAATGACTTCCTTGGGGATACAATAATTTCCATGAATGCAATTGCTACTATACTTTTTGAAATATATATAAACTTCTCTTTCTTTTTTCTTTTTTTCAATTACTTTGCTTTCACTTATATGGAAACAAATGTATTATGGTTAACTATGTCAACTATGTGTTGCAGTTTTCTTTAAATAATGTCAAAAAATATGGAGAAAGAGAGCATATGTGGGCAGAGAGATAAGACATACCTTATCCACAGCCTATCCTGGTTCAAAAACTGGCACCACATTTGGTCCCCTGATACCCACCAAGAGTGAGACTAAGTACAGAGCTAGGAATAAGTACTGAGCACTGTCAAGTGTGCACTATGCACCCCCCCAAAATAAGAGCATTTCTGCAGAGTGCTGTGACCCAAAGCAGCAGAGCCCCAACCATCACCTGGGATCCTACAGGCTGGCTGGCACAGACCTTCTCTGCCTCAGGCAGGAAGAAATGCTCCGAGGGATTGCATGTGATGAGGGAAGGATGCAACAACTCTCATGCCTGCCTGTCTCCCAACTCTGTATTTGTTTCTCCGCCTGTATTTTTTTGGGAAAGACACCAAAAAATTGGCACCTTCCATGGAAAAAACTGTCCTTTTCTGCTCTTTTGAAGGGAAGCTTGCTAATTCAAGAGTCCACACTTTGGAAACGAAACAAAGACCAAATGCAAGGCAGTGGGGAGAGAGTGCCAAGAGGTGACATCAGGTGCAAGAGGGGGTGTGGGGACCCTGGGACTCATTTCTCGCAGCCTCGAGCTGGATTCCTTATTCCAACTTGGCCAAAGTCGCCTCCGGTAAACAGTGTCCTTGGCCACACTGTCTCAGCCAACTCGGAGCCTCCCCACATCCCTCCTCACTTCGGCCATGTTCCCTGTTGCTGAAGAGACCGTAAATGTGGGTAAACGTAAATTGGCACCGTGATTTTTTTCTCCACTGACAAGGTCAAGGACTGTGTCTTGTCATTCCATCATGCCCAGGACCAGAGGGGGGCCTGATTATAAATGCCCAATCAAATCTTTGGTGATTGAACCCCTTGTAAATAGCACTAATATTAGCTGTGCTGATGGCTCTTCTTGATGCTTCGGGTGTCACTTGCTGACTGGAAGACCTGGTGGAGAGAGGAGTGTTCGGAAGAGCAGACAAATATTTCCCCCTAATTCTATGCCATGAAAAACCAGGAAAGATGCTGTAGCAGTGGCTCAAGTATTCAAAGATCTTTCACCCCAATTCACTAATCTAGATTCTGGGATTTCTCTGTCTCTCACATTCACATGCCCTGGAGTATCCAGCTGCTAGAGAGTGTGGAGGTCCAGGGTTCCAACCCATGTTTTCATACCCTCGTTGGTACCATGTTCTCATGCCCCTCTCTGCCTTGTGCTCGGGCAGACTGCGAATACTAGGGTCTCTGCTTTGGGGGTGCATTCCACAGCAGCATGCTTTCACCAACACACACCCAGATTGCAGGGTGTCCCGTGAGAGAACAATCCTTGTCCTGGCTGAACTTGGACACATAATGAAGTTCTGCCCAGCACCTAACCCAGTTCTTTCCCAGGACCCACTCCTAATCTATGTCAGACAATTCAGATGCATCTAATGATGCTAATGAGCATCTTCAACAATAACAACAACAACAAAGATAATTTATTCTCTTGGGCTGGAGCCATAGTATAGTGAGGAGGGCACTGGCCTTGTACATAGCCAACCCTAGTTCCATCCCCAGTACCCCATCTGTTCATCTGAACATCATCAAGAATGACCCTTGAGCCCAGAGTCAAGAATAAACCCTGACTGAGCACTGCCAGGTGTGGTTCAAAAACAAGGAGCAAAGAATAAAATATTCCCTAAACCCGGATGCCAATTCCTTTAACTTCACTTTTCCCCAGCTGCGGAGATGTGGATAACCCAACATTTTAAGTGTGGGGAGCTAGGGGTGACCAATGAGAAATTTCTCGCCACAGTCGTACAACCAAGCAGAGCAAACCTCATCTTTAGTTTTTACGGGGTCTCAAACATAAAGTAGTCAAATCTTTCCTAAAAGAAAAAAATGGGGGCCAGAGAGATAGACCAAAGGGTAAGGCATTTATCTAGCTAGCTAATAGCTTAACAAATAGCAAGGGTTTGATCCCCAGCAACCCCTAGGGTCCCCCAAGCGCCAACAGGAGTGATTTCTGAGCACAGAGCCAGGAAAACCCCTGAGCATCACTGGGTGTGACTGAAAAATGAAAAACCAAACGGGGCAAGTCCTGGACACCCCCTTTCCCCACATCAATCCACCCCCTTGGCCTCTCTGGCCTTCCCAGAATGCTTCTCGCTTGTGTTAGGAATATAATCCAGATCTTTCTTTCTGGTTCATGCCCGCATTTACAGAGCCAGTGTGTGAAGGGCAGAGGGACTCTAGTCAGCAATAGGAAGCTGATAAGGAAACTGGAGAGGAACAAAAAGGCAGGTGAAATGTCAGCTTTTCAGCAGGATGAATCAAGAAAAGAGAGACCCATGTGTGGAAGCTGGCGACTAGCCAATCCTCCTCCAAAAAGCACAAATTCGATTGAATTTCACGAGCCAGATGCCAGCCAGCGGCCAGAAGAGATGAGTGAGACAGATTCTCTGCATTTGGGGTGAACTGGAAGAGGCATGCACGAGCCTCTTACTGAGACCTGTTAACGTAGAACAGTCGGTGCTGCCTTCAGTCAGCATTTGGGGCCCAAATTGCAGCATTTGGGGGTGAGTGCCCACTTTGAGAAGGAGTTTGAGAGGGTTAACAAGAGCAAAAATAGCCAGAGAGCACTAGAGACAAGTCCCAGGAGCAAGCAAAGATCAGTAGGTGTGACACCACGGGGAGTGACCCACACACCAGGTCAGCGCCAAGCTGACCTCCTCCACGCAGCAGCCATGCTTGCACTCATGTGCTTGCACCACCTGCTTCCTCTTCTGGAACCAGCCCAACCTGCTCCCGCTGGTAGCATTTTAATCTTCCTGCCAGACAGAATGTCTGCCCTCCCCTTCTTAACTCAGGCTCCACCCAAGACCCTCCCAGCCCCACTGCTTCTGTTCTCTTTGGGTGCAGGAAAAAAAAAAAAGACTCAGTTATGTGGTTCAGGAGCAATTAATAAAACTCACAAGCTAAAAGATAGCCAGGTTTGAAATCTAATTATATCCCAGCAAACACTAGAGAATCCATTTAAAAGCTCTTAGAATTTATTAGAGTTCCGTAAGTGGCCATATGCAATGTAAAAATGTGAAAAATGTGGAAAAAATCAGATTTCCTCTCTGCCAGCAACAATCAGTTAAAAGATATAATGGAAGTCAAATTGCATTTAGAGAAACAAGCAAAAAATATCAACTAGCCATAAAACCAGGCGGAGGAGTGGTGGGAAGACCAAGATATGCGAAGGCTGTACAAAGAAAACCAAATTACAGCGAGACGAGCTTTCTCTGAAGGATGTTCTTATACGGGAAGACAGACAACACCCCCCTTCCTGCATGTTAACATTTCATAAAAAGAAAAAAAATAGTTCATCAGACGATGGAAATTTAACTGTGATATTTGGGAATCTGGGCCAAAATGTCTTTAAGTTCTTCCCAAAAGATGTAGCTACACGTGAGATGGTGGAGGGACCCTAACGGGTAAAGTACCATCTTGTCGAGCTGTGAGCCTCAGATAACCCCAGTATTGGCCCCACCACAAAGAGAGAGGCCAGGACCAGTTCAGGCCAGAAGTCGGGGTCAGGAGAGCTATATGAGGTTCTGGGTTTGATCCCAGACACTGCAAAAAAGAGGAAAGGGTTCCGACAAAAAAGGGAGTGAGCTAGGAAAGAGGTGAAGGTGCTTGCCTTGCACAGAGCCAATCCAGTTTTGACTCCCAGCACCCATATGGTCCCCCAAGCTTCGCCAGGAGTGACCCCTGCACAAAAGAGCCAGGAGAAATCTCTCTCGCCTCCTCCACCACCATATAAAACAAACAAAAAATAAGATTAAAGTTGTTCTTAATTTAATCACCATGAAATGACAAAGTTCTTCATAACTTGATTCAAGGCACACGATGTTTCAACAATGATCCCCTCACCTATGTCCACTCTGTCCACCAATGCCATCCTCCCCAAAAATAAACAGACTAAAGCTTTCAAGGTCTCTAAGAGAATGGGTATTTTCCTCAACTCATACAAGAGAAGAAACATTCAATTATTTGTAAAATAATAAAATATTAATAATGACAGCAAAACTAACACTGATTGCTGGCATTTATTGTAATAATTATTAATATGAACGATGAAGACAAATAAAGACACACAGAGATTCATTTGGCGCCGCCAGACTGTCCATGGCTGAGCTTTCTGGATGTGGACCCTCTAAAATAGCAAATAAATTTCCAGTATTTTAAAGGATAAAATGTAAATGCTCTTAGAAGAAACAGAATCTTCAAAAGTCTCTCAATGGGGAAAATATCTTTTGAGGAAAATGGCAACAAAAGAAAAGACAGTGTGTGGCTGTATAAAAGGTATATATACATGATGGCGAAAAGAATTTAAACTTTTTTTGGGGGGCACACCTAGCAGTGCTCAGTGGTGGCTCTTGTTCTGGACTCACAAATTACTCCTGGCAGACTCAGGGGACCGTAAAAAGATGCCGGGGGCTGAACTCGGGTTGGCCATGTGCAAAGCAAACACCCTTCCTGCTGTGCTATCATCCCGGCCCAATGCAAACTATTTTTATTTTAATTTATTTTATTTTTGCTTTTGAGGTACTCCTGGCTCTGTGCTCAGAAATCACTTCTGGCAGGCCCAGGGGGACCATACGGGGATTCCGGGGACGGGACCTAGGTCTGTTGTGGGCTGGCTGTGTGCAAGGAAAGTGCTCTACCACTGAGCTATCGCTCCAGCCCCATTGTGCAAACAATTTTTAAATGAAAGATGGACAGAAATGTTTGCTCAGAGCTGAATTAAAAAAAGACAAGAGGTGCTAATGTATACATAGTTGCTGAAAGTCAAGAATTAAATAGAAAAGTGGAAAATAAGAAAATGGGGAAAGGACCAGAAAGCAAGTATAGCAGGTGGAGGAGGGGTCACTTGCCTTTCAAGCAGCTGACCCAGGTTTGATCCCAGGCACCCCATATGGTTCCCTGAGCACAGCCAGGCATAATCATGGAGCGAAGCACCAGGAGTAACCCCAGTGTTCACCTCCAGATGTGGCCCAAAAACAAAATAAAAAATGATCAATAAAGTGAGAACAAAATAAAAAAATTTTTAAAAGAGGAAAGAAAAGGAAACAAAGCAATCATTGGGCTTAAAACATTTAAAAATCCCACTAATAGTAAAAAAAAAAAATTAAATGCTGTTTTCAGCCTTTTACGCAAATTAAAATAACAATGAGTTATCACTTGCACTGGCTGGTTTATAAAATATTAAAATCGTAATAATAGAACGCACTGCTCAGGTGCGCAAAAGCTCAAAGACGGCTGATGGGGATGTGAAGTGGTGCGTCGCCGACATCAGCTTGGTGACGCCTATTAAAATGTAAAATATGCATGTCCTTCAACCCAGAAATTTCACTTCTAGGGACCTAGTCTAGATTTAAAAAAAACAAAAAACAAAAAAACTTGTCACCGATGCAAACTGGTGTAGGCAAGAATTTCTATTGCAGCCACAGAGTAGGAAAAAAGTTGAAACCCCCCCCTTCAATGTCCATCAATGGGGAGGGGACATGAGAAGCTATGCCTATTTATAGCAGGGAACACGGTGGCTGCTCTTGGGAAGGAGACAAGCTCGCGTGTTGTTTCCTCAGATACCACCCGCCTGCGTCGCCAACGAAAGCAGCAAGTTGTCAAATAGGTGCGTGGGAAGCCACGGCCAAGGTCACATCTGTATCTATTCAGAAGCCCGCGAGGACCATCTGCAAGTGGCAGGAAGTGTTGCCTTTGAGTGGAAGCTCAGATTTGAGCTACGACTTAATTCTGGGATTTAGGAGCTGAACAGGGCCACAGAGTGTTGTTCTCCCGTCCACATTCCTCGCATCAATCATGATGCGGCCCAGCTCAGGGACATCCTCTGAGTAGGAATCACACTGAATCTTGGGGGGTCCTGCAGTTCCAGAGCTCCCAGCCTGTCCCTGCTTCCTGTTTCTGAAGAGTCTTTTCCCCCTGCCTGGGGCAAGGAGGTCCCCCAAAGAGTGTGATGATAAAATGATGATGTAAGGCAGTCATGGAAACCTGTTTTTCCCTGTCTCTGTTCTTCAGATGTTTGTCATAATGGTGATTAGACAGTTTTCTGGTTGGTTTGGTTTGGGGGTCACACGCAGCTCTGTTTAGAGGTTACTCTTGGCAAGGCTCAGGGGAATGTTATGCAACACCAAGGACCAACCCTAGCTGTGTCCAAGGTAGGTGCCATTCCCCGCTGTGCTGTCTCTCTAGTCTAATATTGGGGTGCTCTTGTATTGCAAGAAAACATGGAGGGATGTTGTATCTTCAAGTTCACATCTTGGGTCCTTTCATGGTGGAGAAAGAACTTTCCCACCTTCCTGCCCTTGACATTTATTTGGGGGTGCTGGGGATTGAGCCTGGATGGGTCATGTGCAAGGCCAGCAACGCCCCGTCAGACTCTCTGGCCCCAGAGCCAGTCTAGCTAAGACTATGATGGCCGTGGGCACAATTCACCCTTTGAAAGCGCCCCTGAACCATGCGACACAAGCACAATCAACCCTTCTGATCCTGCCGAGCAGCTCTGCTGTATGAGGAGGAGCCTGTACCCCTAAATCCTCTCCTGCTCCTGCTTCCAGCCAGGCTGGCACTTGGCCTTAGGAATGGGTTACACAAGACAGGGGGTATGTTTGGGCTGATCCACTGAGTCCTGGTTTTCCCCAACCCTGGAACCAAGCGAGGCTGCTGTCAGGGGTAGTTTATGTTTTTTTTTTTCACTTTTGCACTGACTGGAGCCCAGTATACCCAACATCAGGTGCAGAAAGGACCAAGACTTCTGGAAAAACAAAAAACTGGCCTGGTTGGTAGGAAACCCCAGGGGATAAGCGGGTCACTAGGGCCTCCTATCCCTGTCCACCCAGACCAGAGGTCACACATGACATCACCTATGCCCAGAGCAATGGCAGGGGCACATTCTAGCGGGGGCGGAAGGGAGCGGTGGGTGCAGAATATAATGGCACAGTCAGGAGTGTCCCCTCGTGCCCAGCTCTGACTATGGCATGTCGAATATTTGGAATATCTTGGATGGGTTCCAAGGGCTAGTTGAGGGTGGGAGGGGGATCCTCTGGTTTCTCTCCCTTCCTCCCCCCCCCCCACTTCTCTCTCCTCTCTCGGCATGTCTCTATCAGCAGAAGGCCAGAACCTACAAGGGGCAGCAGAGCAAAGCCCTGAGTAATCAGTAAAGAACTCGGGGGACAGGAGGCTCCTGATACTAATAAGGTTCAGAATCATGGCTGATTTTGTGTTTATCAGGAGAGTTTGTTCCTGACCTCATTCCAGTGTTCCCAGAGGGATGTAAGTTTTGCATATCTCTCTCTCTTTCTCTTTCTCTCTCTTTCTCTCTCCCCTCTCTCTCCTTTTCCTTTCCCTCCCTTCCTCCAGTAGGGAAAACTGAGGCCCTGAATCAGTGATTCTGCAGGAAGCAGATATGATGGGAGAGAAAACCCCAAATCCAGAGGGTTTCAGATAAGACCTCTTGTACCTAAGCCCAGCTGTGGGGTTTATGGCAGGGCCAGGCTGGCTTATGATAGTGCACAGAACTGAAATGGCAGTCCTGGCCAGGGACAACATTCAGTCCCTGCCCCTAGAAGGGGTCACCTCTTCCCAGGCTGTGGGAATTCTTACAGCCCTCAACCCTATGAGCCAGCTAGTTGTCCACTCTCTGCCCGCAGCCTTGATTGCCACCCCCCAGTTCTGCCCTCAGCTCTCCTCTGGTTGTGCATCAGGCTCGGATTGCCATACCTGTGCTTATCCCCCTTTGGTATTGAAAATCACAGTGTCTAAAAGGGAGAGAAAAGAGAGAAGGAGGAGGAGGAGGTAGAAAAGGAGGAGGAGGAGGAGGAGAAAGAGAAGGAGGAGAAGAAGAAGGAGAAGAAGAAAGAAGAGGAGGAGGAGTAGAAGGAGAAGGAGAAGAAAGAAGAGGAGAAAGAAGAGGAGGAGGAGGAGGAGAAGAAGAAGAAGAAGAAGAAGAAGAAGAAGAAGAAGAAGAAGAAGAAGAAGAAGAAGAAGAAGAAGAAGAAGAAGAAAGAGGAGGAGAAGGAGGAGAAAGAGGAGGAGAAGAAGAAAGAGAAAGAGGAGGAGGAGAAGAAGAAGGAGGAGAATGAGGAGGAGGAGGAGAAGAAGAAGAAGAAGAAGAAGAAGAAGAAGAAGAAGAAGGAGGAGGAGGAGGAGGAGGAGGAGGAGGAGGAGGAGGGAAGAGGGCTAGAGGGAAAGTGGGAACATTGGTGGCAGAAAATGCATGCTGGTGAAAGGTGTTGGATACTGGATGACTGAAACTCAATCATGAACAACTTTGGAACTGTGGAAAAAGAACTAATATGAACGGGCTTTTAAGTCATGGTGTTTAAATAAAGTAATTTTTAAAAATTATAAAGGGGGGGGGCTGAGTTACTTAGCAAGGCAACTGTTCTTTCACGGACAATTAGGGAGTGTTTTGACTTGATTAGTCAAATTCACCCATGATGGTGAATAGAACTTTGCTCAAAATGCGACTATAATAAAAAGCATTTTAAATGATTGCAAAATTAATTTTCTTTCATTGTAAAAACCTAATCTTCAAGATAAAAAGAGTAATTATAACCATCTGACCCTCTCCTCCCACCCCGTCAGTGGGGCCTGGGCTAGCTATCTCCATGCACAACCAGTCTTCTAACTACAATTTTTTTTGCTTTGCTTTTAGTTTAGGGGCCACACCCAGTGATGTTCAGGGGCTCCGAGCTCAGATATCCCTTCTGGCAGTCTCAGGGTATATCCTATGGGATGCCAGAGATCAAACCCAGGTCAGTGCATGCAAGGCAAGTGCCCTCCCAGCTATACTATTGCTCAGCTCCTCTACAAAGCTATCATCAGGTCCAACTCCTTCCAGAGCTTCCCAGCCTATCCATCTCCACAAAGGGCATGTTGTCTTTGCCCACGGTGTTCAGCTTCCCTGAATTGGGTCGTGCGCACCTGTGGGAGGGAACTGGGAGACCCGTAGGGTGGTGAGCATGTGCAGAGAAGACGCCTTGGGCATGAGGTGAGCTCAAAAACTAGGGTGCTCGAGCACTCCTGATGACCTCGTTCCACGAATAGAAACACCACGATAATTCAATATTTCGCTGTAGCAAGAACAGCCCCAGGGCTTGCAGTGGAGCCTCAGGCAACAGAGGAGTGATCCAGGGTGCAGGATCCGAATCAATTTCAGGGTTCCAATCCAGGCCCCACTTCCTTCCAAGAAAAAGGAGACTTTGTCTTGGGTGCCGGGCACCTCCTCTCTGAGCACCATAGGGCCATGCTGCTGGGCCACATTCTCTGGGCAAGTGAGTTCCTGTGAGTGGCCCTGTGGGGTTTTTCCACTGACTCTCACCTGCTACCAAGCACAGCACCACCACAAAACCCTGATCCTTTCTCCACAATGAAAATCCTCTATGCAGAATCTCTAAGGCCTGAACTGGCCTGAAAACATGTCATGAAGTCACAATTGTCCACAGCCCACAGCGACCCATAGAGAGGGCAGCTCTGATCATCATGGTCTGATGCTTCCCTCTAGGGCCCCTAAGACCACCAGCCCACAGAGTACAGGGGAACCTTCTCAAGATCCTGTGCAGGCCTGGGGTTTGGGGGTTGAGTCTCTGGTAATACTATCACCAAGGTGACATCCAGTAATGCTCAGGGGCTATTCCTGGCTTTGGGCTTCCAAGAGATGCTAGGTAGTACTAGGGTACCAACTGGGCTGACCCAGAGACTGCTACATGTACCCCAAGCACTGAACATTTCTCCAACCTCTTCACTGTACAATGATCCTTGTACCTTCTAGAATGTCTCTTGGTCAACAGAGTTGAGGGCTGCTCTCAATGTGAAGCTCACCACATAAAGTGGCGCATTTTGTTAGAGAGATGACTATACTATCATGACAATGTTAATGAGTGAGATAATTACAATGCCTGTCTCAAATACAGGCAGGGAGGGGCTGGGGAAGGTGGGAGATGGGGGGGCATTGGTGGTGGGAAAGTTGCACTGGTGAAGGGGGTGTTCTTTTTATGACCGAAGCTCAACTACAATCATGTATGTAATCATGGTGCTTAAATAAAAAAAATTAACAAAAAAAATGGAATTCCTCTTGGTGTGCAGGGACACGAAACTGTTATTCATCTTTTCTCCAGCAATAACTAAGGCAGATTCTAGGCTAGCAATAAACAGCAGAACCCAGCCAGCCTCTTTTCTGCCCCACTGACAAAGACCTACAGACAGAGCAGTGGCTAGCCAGCATTGCACATAGTGGGAGGCAGGGGTGCAGAGAGAGGAGTGGGCTCCCCTGCTCCGCACATCAGTGTCTAGCCTTCAAAGGCAGCCCCATCCCTGCATCCTGGGCACAGACCATTTGTAGAGGAAGTCTCATGACCCAGTCCTGGGGGGCGCAGGGGAACATGGGTCTGGAAGTAACACTGACACAGGAAATAATCCGCACAAGGTTCAGAAACTTCCACTACAAGCTATCTGCAAACAGGCAGAAGATACCAACAGTCAGTGGAACCAAAATAGCAAATAATCTCTTTGACCTGAAGTCGTTTTTTTTTGGAAGAGTAGGGTTCTCCCCATGAGTGGAGAACAGGTAGGGGTAGGGAGTCAATCCAGAGGTACTTCCAGTCCATGACAAGCACAAGTAAATAATTATCCTGAATAGAGTAAAAACTGGTTACTCCAACAGACCATCACTGGGAAGTGAGTGGCAGGCTGCAAACTCCTCTTTTACAATACAAATGTGTCCAAAGCACAACAGGTTCAAGGGCAGAGCTGTCAGCAGGGCCATTGAGGGGGGCAGTCCTGGCTTAGAGCTAGGAGACCAGACCCTGGTGCCGCCTGACCAAATGGAACTAGAGACAAGGACCTGTGTCATGGTACCATCATGCCTGCATTTCTCCCTTTCTCCATCCAAATGCCCTACTGGGGTCCAAGTCAGCACAGTAAGGAGGGCTCTTGCCTTACACATAACCTACCGGGGTTCAATCTCTGGCATCCCATAAAGTCCCCCAAGTACCTCCAGGTGGGATTCTTGAGCTCAGAGCCCATGATAAACCCTGAGCACCGCTGGATGTGGTTCAAAAACCAAACAAACGGAGTCTAGCAGGAAGAGGTTTGGCAGGCCCACGCCATGCCAGAGGCCTGCTTGGCCAGGCCAAGGGGGGGGGTGCGGGATTTGGGTAACCCCAGCACCCCTCTGCCGCCTTGCTCCAGATCTCCAGGGCTTCCCCGGGCCACACCCCTGGGCAAGCCGGTGAGTTGGGTCCCTTGGTGGAGTTTGAAGGTACCCTAGGCCTTCCCCCACTATCCATGCAGCTCCTTAGGGAGGGTCTGGGTGGGGCTCTGAACTTCTGTTCTCCCAGCTTCTTGAAGGATCTCTCCTTCCTGGGAGCCGGGAGTCTAGCAGGAGGAGGTTTGGCTGGCACTGGTAATCTCTGTCCAGTCTACATTTTCAAAATCGCCCCCGCGCGCACAAGAAACATTAATAGTACTCTCACAAGAAACATTAATAGTACTCACTATCATTGAATTATGTTTTTATGTATGCAGAATGTCCATTTTGTACTCTGCCCTTTTGCATACCCCTTCATAAGTTCATATTTCTCTTTAACTTCTTTAACTCCTATCATCATTACTCCTTTTTTACCCTTTCTAACTTAAGTACTGTTGAGTCCTAATTCACAGACCAAAGTGGTGCCCTAGAGTTAACACCCACCCAACTATTTTAAAAGGCATAAAAAGGACACATATCTTTTCAACATTTTATGGGTGTTTTCTTTGACGGCTATAACTTTTGCTAAATACTTTCTTATACAGTGATGATCCCCCCCCCATGTTTTTTATCTTCTCTTTATGAACTGCTCAATATGGAATTTGGTGTGAAAGAATCCCTCAGTTTAATACTTATGTTTGAACCAAGTCATGGGTCTTGTTGGAAATGTTCTTATGCCCCCATATATCTGATAGCACCACGTGGCTTTATATCTTGTCTGCGTAGGCACACTAACATAGGAAAATACTATACATACCAATAAGTTCTTATCTAATAGAAATGGGAACTCACAAATCTTGTAGTGCAATGAGACCTTACACCCTGAACATTGACATAAAGACCTGGCACAGGCCTCAGAAGAATGGGCATTCTCCATTTACCCCTTGATCTACAGAAGACATTTACAAAACATCCAAGGTTGTATATAACATCACCCGGAGGCATTCCTGTACCAGGGACGACCCTACAGCTGCTCAGACATCGATCTACTCAAAAGAGACATCCCTTAACACTGAGAAGAC
The DNA here is from genome assembly GCF_024139225.1 of Suncus etruscus. Taxonomy (NCBI): domain Eukaryota; kingdom Metazoa; phylum Chordata; class Mammalia; order Eulipotyphla; family Soricidae; genus Suncus; species Suncus etruscus. The sequence goes on along the minus strand of NC_064858.1, from coordinate 9,283,741 downwards.
AACAAGAACAATGACCTGTTTACTGGACAGGGCTTGCTGTATTGCCCCTTTATGGTGAGGTTTGTCTATAACATCACCTGGAAGCAATCCTCTACCACGGAAGACCCTACCACTGCTCAGACATCGTCCTGCTCAAAAGAAACTTCCCTTAACACTGAGAAGACTTAACAACAACAACCTGCTTACAGGACAGGGCTTCCTGCATTCCCCTTTCATGGTGAGGTGAAACGAAAAGGCACTCCACATCATGACTTCAATGTAGGACATGCAGATTCCAGAATCTTTAATACAGAAACATGAGACCAACAACAGAGACTGTGTGATAAGTGTGTTGGCGCTACGGACAATGTCTTGGAGCGAACGATAACTTTCCTGAGGCCTAGAGCTGGTCTTATGCCAGGAAACTTCAGGGGTAGGATCTCTTTGTATTTAAGCCAAGGCCATGCCTCTCATATTTTGGTGGGCCTATGCAAACAACAATTGCCACTCTAACACCGTTTTTACTGTGCTCCTTTGACTCTAATCCTTAAAACGCACCCACTTAAAATTTGAGGTTAACTTAAGCTAATATGCATGTACATGGAAATGTAAAAAATACTATGCCTCTAATGTTTAAGGAGTTACGTAAGTTTGATGGCTTTAGATTGCCTTGTGTGCTGTTAAGAAATATTATAATGTGCTACAATCTGGGGACTTGAGGGAAAAAGTAATTGCACATGGATTCTGTTTTATTTATCTTAACTTTCTGTGGTGAAAATTCAAAGTTAAGATATCAGCAAGGGGACTTCTTCTGATAATTATGTTATGGGTGATTGTCCTTCCACTGTAACTTTACCTTATCCTCTTTCTTTGCATCTTTTGTTCTCATAATTCATAATAAAAAATTATAAAAAAAAAAACCAAACAAACAAAATAGGTGCCCTATTGATGGGGAGAAGACATTTGCATGTGATACTTTTGATTAAGGGGTGAGATAAAAAAAAAGGGGGGTGAGATGCATGATCTATAAAGTGCTAAATTTACCAGCAAAAATAAATCCCCTGTTCCCATATTTAAATATGGAGAGGAAATGAATAGAAACTTCCCCCAAAGAAGGAACACGGGTGAGTAACAGGCCCAGGAGAAAGTGCTCATCCTCACGTACATCAGACCACAATAATATGCTGGCTCACGCCCATGGGAACGGCACATATCAAAGAATCTGGAAATAGCCAGTGTTAGTGTTGGTGGGTTGGGGTAAGAAAGGGGCCCTCATCCACTTTGGGGGGGAAATGTCTGGTCCAGCCTCTGTGGAAAGCAATATAGACTCCTAAAAAAAAGAAAAAAAAAAAAACAAAAAACAAACAAACAAAAAAAAAAAACAAACAGAGCTCCAAGGGGAATGTCCTCCCCAAAACAAAAAGGTTGTTTTGTTTTTATGTTTGCTTTTGGCTCAGACCCCGAAGTGCTTAGGGGTCATTCCTGGCTCTTTGTACAGGGATCACTCCTCGTAAGCTTAGGGGACCCTATGGGTTGCCAGGGATTGAATCTGGGTCAGTGGTAGGTCATGTGCAAAAGGCCAACGCCCTCCCCACGGTGCTATCACTCCACCACCCCAAGATCTTTCCAATTCGCTTCATTGCCTGTCCAGGGCCGACTTAAGGCCTTTTGTTCCAGGGCCATGTCTCTTTCTGAGGAATATTTTCTTAATTAACATTTGCAGCCATGCTGCTCTCACCAGGCTTTTGTGGGAGCATAATGGGATCGTGTCGTGTTTTTTCTCCAGTGGCCCTGCCACTCAGAGATGCATTATTCTTGGGACATCCCTGCCATATAGATTCAGGTCAGGGTCTTCGTGTCTGCCAGGGCTCAGGCCAACAGAGGATAAAGGTCCTATGGGGGTGGCATGCAAAGCAGGAGGCAACTTGTGACATGGTCCTATCCCTATCCCCAAAGCAGCTCCGGGAGGGGCCACACAGACACCGCTGAGCACAAGGCCAAGACCAGACTCTCAGATGGACCTGCAGTGTCTCCCTCCTTCCAGCACTGGTCCCCCCACAACCTGAAATCATGAGACAGGAGCAGATCAGGGGAGGCTTAGAGAATTGGACCCGGGTGAGTTCACAGAGTACAAGACTTGGGGGTCAAAGGACAGGGACTGAGAGAGAAAAAAAGGAGCCCTGTGGAGAATAGGGGCACTGGGTTTCTGAGCCTTTCTAGCATCAAGAGAGGGAGTACACCATGGCAGTGAAAAATCCAGCATGGCTGATAGTCCTATTAAAATAGAATATTCCTGACCAGAGCAATAGCACAGCATTTGCCTTGCACGTAGCCAATCCAGGTTCAATCCCTGGCATCCCATAGGGTCTCCTGAGCCTGCCAGGAGTGATTCCTAAGCACAGAGTCAGCAGTTACCACTGAGTGCTGCAGGATATGCCCCCCCCCCAAAAAAAGAGGGTTTATTTTGTGTCTTAGGGGTATGGGATCTTGGTAGGGACTCACTGAGGTCAAACTTAGGAAATACACACATACAAACTGAATCAGTCCCTTGTAGAGTTTCTCCACATATACATACATACATACACAAACCGAATCAACCACTTGTGAACTTACACACACACACACACACACACACACACACTGAATCAACCATTTGTGGACTTTCTCCCAGCGCCGAGTGTCCTGTGGCAGGAACAAAAGAGCCTGTTGTCTTACTTCAAAGCAAATTCTGGCCTATGGCCTCCTCCAGCTCAAGCAGTGATATGTGGTGGTGGGTTGAGGGGGGATCCTGCAAGATGTTGGGGGCTCCTCATCTCCATCATTCAGGTACCTCCAGAGCCTCTATCCTCTGCAAAGCCCTGGGATCTAGCTCCTGAGTGAGGCTGAACCTCAAGACCAGCAACCCCCTGCCTGGCCCGGATAGAGAAACTCACACCATGCTTTGCCCCTGGGGTCTGTCCCCAGACAGGACTCTCCATCCAGTCACCCCTACTGACCCCACCACTCCCAGATGAACTCACAATGTCTCTGCCAGACTCTCCATGTCCCTTCCAAACCACTCCGCAGACATCGACTCCCCTAAGGCCGGGTGTCCCAGCCCATGCTGACATGAGGCAGCTCACACTTAGCTCACCAGTGATAAAACATTTGGGTGAGGACAGCAGGCCACTCCTGGGTCTCTGGGGACCCCACACTCTTGCACTGCTCAGGGTGCAAGGAGCCAACTTTCCCCTGTAAGCATCCCCACCATCGAGCTGGGGCTCTTCTGGGGACCTGACCCACCTCGCACAGAGTCCGGGGGCTGCCCAGACCATGTGAATGGATGGTCATTTCTACAAGACTCAGCATCACACGGGGACAGGAATGGTCTGTCCTTTCCAAAATGAGGGAGTTGGCCCAAGGCTTTCTGGACCAGGGAGATAAAGTGGCTAGAGAGGTGCAAAGCAAGAACAGTCCCCAAAGTAGTCCCCAGAGGACTCTGCATCCTCCCACCAGAGGTGCAGTATGCAGGGAGAAGCTTCCCAAGAGAGTGAACCATGGGGTGAGACAAGGGGAGGCAAAGGAAGGCCGGGGAGGCAGGGGGATACAGAGAGAGGCAGGGGGAGGCTGGAGAGCTGGAAAGGCAGGGGAGATAGAGGGAAGCTGGGGGAGGCAGAGGAGGCAAGGGGAGGCAGGGAGAGGTAAGGGGAGACAGGGAAAGGCTGGTGAGGCAGGGGAGGCAGAGGGAGGCAAGAGAAGCAGGAGAGGCAGAGGGAGGTAGGGGAGGCAGAGGAGGCAGGGGGAAGGCAGGGGGAGGCAGGGAGAGGCAGGGGGAGGCAGGGAGAGGCAGGGGGAGGCAGGGAGAGGTAGAGGAGGCGAAGGGAGGCAGGGGGAGGCAGGGGCCTCTTCCAAAAGCAATTTCAAGAGCCAAAGTAATTGACTTTCTATTAGAACACATGAGGGACCGCCTCATTCCATCGACCTCTGGTCCCATGCTGACGCAATGACTCACTCAGCCAGGCAGGAACAATTAGCTGGGGCCCATGTGCTCATAGGCCGAAGTGACTTGTGTTTGAAGTGGGGGACATCTGGCCCCAAACATGAAGCAGAACCCACACACATACATACGCACAGGGGTGTGGGGGCGACCTTCAAGGACCCCCGCGGGGAGATAATTCTGCCAGTGCTCCGTGTGTTCTCATGACTTTAAAGAATAGGGGGCTGGAAAATGGCCCAAAAATGGGGTCACTTTTCACACAGATCAGGCCCCGGGTTTGGGAAGCAGAGGGATATGGGGGTGGGAGGTGGGGGATCGCCCCCCTTGGCCCCTTTAGGACAGTGAGAAGAAACCGGAAGGGCCTTTGATGAAATTATCGCCTGTCATTGAGGTCACAGGCACGACATGGTGACGGGAGGCAGGAGCGCGGCCTGGTCTTATCGCTCTGATCAAATCAGGGACCTGGACTGTCTGGCCCAGATAAGATTAGGGGGCTTGGAGACTCCTGCAAGTCCCAGGGGGTGGCATCTGGATTTATGGGCTGACTTTATGCTTGGACGTTACTTTCAATGACTTTTCTTGAGCTCTGAAAATGTCTGTCTGCAGAGAAATGTCACGGGGAGGGAGATCCCCACTGCCACCCCACCTCCTCAGCCCCGCCGACCCCAGCGTCACCCCGAGAAACACAGGGGTGGCAAACAAACATCTCTTTGCCCTCATTCCCATTTCTTCTCACCTTTTTGTTGTTCCCCAAGTGGACCCCACTGCTGACAGAGACATCCAGGATCCCAAAATCCTAGAGGTGAGAGTGTTCGTCAAATCCAGAACCTCTCCCCCTTGACTGAGAGGGAAACTGAGGTTCAGAGTGGCCTTTTGGTGTCCCTAGGAAGCCACAGTCCAGCTGTCTCTCGGCCCCCAATACATCCCCCCCTTTTGGATATCCTTTCTTGAGCTGCAGGAGGAAGGAGAAGAGGGTGAAGATGAGGAATTTGGGGTAAGGGTAGGCCAGGGAAGCTGCCTACAAACAGGCTAAAACCCTACTGGGGCCCAAGCACTAGCCTCAATTTAACGTCTGCATGTTCATTCCAGCCCAGATGTCACGGGAGACTCCCCAAAATATCCATAATGCTATAAAGAGGCAACAGCCTTCTTGCATCTGCAAAAGACCCCAATATGGGTCAGCTCAGCAGCATCGTTCCAGGCCCTCTGCCTACCCCCAGGTCCCTTCCCTCGGACTTCCAAGCTTGGCCAGTGGTGGCTGAGCCTGTCTTGCCATCGAGGGATCACGTGGGGGTACATCTCAGACATCCTGTCACACTGACACTCACCAGACCACCAGACCACTCATCTTTGGGGGGGCAAAACCCCACCAGGTGGGGAGAAACTTGGTCAATGCCACAGACATAGCCTCGACTGCATCACCTTTTCTCATCAGCCTCACAACCCAAACCATGCACACGAAACTCGTTCCCGCTCATCCCTCACACCCAGGGACTTTCAGGCCTAAATTTGTCCCCCATTCATTTCCTTGCACCTGGGGACTTTGCTCTTTTTATGCCTCAGTTGAGCATTTTAGGGTAACTACCCTTGTCTTGACTTCTCAGTGCATGTGAGTACAGTCCGAGCTTGGCCACCCAGCATCTCACATGGATCCAGGTCATGTGGGATCTGTGGAAATCCATGGGGACAGGGTCACTGGCCCTGAGATGTCCCCAGGAGGCGCTGGCCAGGAGATGGAGCTATTGAGCTCTCTACTGTCGTGCTGGGAAGCAAATGCTGCTTTATCAGAAATTGTTGCCTTGTCTTGTCTCTGGCATCAGGACAGATGGACCAGAAGAGAAGTGAAGTGACCTCTGCTTTCTGATCTTCCTCAGTCGCCAGATCAGGAACATACATCTTGGTGGGATCAATGAAAAGTGCCCTCTGTCTGAGGCTGGGGTGGATGGAAGATGGCAGGGAGGGGATGAGAGAGAGGAGAAGAGAGAGAGAGAGAGAGAGAGAGAGAGAGAGAGACAGAGAGACAGAGAGACAGAGAGAGACAGAGAGACAGAGAGAGAGAGATGCGGAGACAAGGTGCTAGCCACCATCCAGCCCCTACATTGAAGTTCCTTCTGCTATCTTCTGCTATCCCTGAAGCATCCAGTTGATGTCTGTACCTAGAGCACCCCTTATACCCCTTGAGCTGAACTCCCCTACCACACCCACTCTTCTCTGAAAGGAGTTTCAGGGAGAGGGAATAGCTGTTTGCCATCAGCAGAACCATGTGGTCGAGCTTGGCTGCATGTTTGGGGTCTGATCGAGGACCTCAAGGGAATGCTTCTGGGTATATTTGGTGGCTGCAAAGCCAAGGGTCCAGCATGACCCTGGATGTCACTATGACCCTGTTTGGGGCCCCCAACCCCATCCCTGTCCATACACAGCTATCCTGGGCAGGGAGAGACTGGAGACTGAGTTGTAACTCAGCTAAGGACATAGGCCAGTCCTTCAAGGGTTCAGGAGGAACTGGAGAGGGGCCTATGATGTCTCCAACCCTCATCCATGTCTGGATTCCTGGAACCCCAATAATTGGCATCCTGATATTCTCTTCCCAGGCTCTCTCTCTCTCTCTCTCTCTCTCTCTCTCTCTCTCTCTCTCTCTCTCTCTCTCTCTCTCTCTCTCTCTCTCTCTCTCTGCTTTATGAGTCAAAATACCTAGCAGTGCTCAGGGTTCACTCCTGGTTGCTCAGTCTTCACTCTGCTGAGGCCTGAGGGACCCTATGGAGGCCAGGGATTGAAATAGGTGGGCTGTGTGCAAGGAAAATACCCTCCTCACTGTGCTGTTGCTCTAGCTGCTCTTCTTTTCTTTTTCTTTTTTCTTTTTTTTTTCTTTTGGCTTTTTGGGTCACGCTCTGTGCTCAGAAATCACTCCTGGCAGGCACAAGGGACTATTTGGGATGCAGGGATTCAAACCACAATCCGTCTTGGATCAACTGTGTGCAAGGCAAATGCCCTACTGGTGTGCTATCTCTCTGGCCCCTCTAGCCACTCTTCTAAGCTTCTTATCTAGAAAGAATCTTGCCTGTCAGTGTTTGGTGTCTCCACCAGGCCTGGAATGGTTCCGAAAGCTGCACATTATCCTCCGGCCCATTAACCCCACCGTCCCTCACATGGCTTCTGCATCAACTTTTGTTGCAGTTCATTCCTGACCTAATCAGAGCCAAAAAAAAAAAAATCCTCTTCAAACACGCATACACCATGCAGTGAAGACTGGCAGAGTCCTCCACCTCCTCAGCATTAAAATCTTTTAACGTTTAAAGGCAAAAGGGAAAAAAATTTTTTCCTTCCCAGGAAAGGGAAAATATTATTAATAATATGCTCACAGTTGCTATAAATCAATAAATAATAAGCCGGTGCAATTTTGGACACAATGTGAGAGGAAAGGACCTAAAACCAGAATAAAGTACCTAGAAATAGGCCCACCTTTTAGAATCATTTGGGTTTAGACAAAGGTGCGAACACAATTCAATAGGGCTGGGAAAATCTTTTTCGCAAACAATTCCAGAAAACTCAATGTTCATAGAAAAAAACAATACCTCCATGCTGCCTTTCACCAAACACAAAAATTAATTCATATCAGCAAGACACAATAAACAAAAAGCCATCACACTTTTATAGGAAAACAAGTGTTTTTAGAGTAGGTGGAAGTTTCTTAGTTTACAGAAAACAATTGCTATAAAGAACAATAAATCATCCTTTATCGAAATTTGAACCTTCTGTTCACTGTCAGATAACATCTAGGAAAGGCTCAGGCAAGCTACAAATGGGGTGCGGGTGGGTTCCTAAATCATGAATCCGAAAAGGGGTTGCTGGTTTCTTGGATATAAATCACTTCTATAACCAATCAAAAGGCAAATGACTTGCTAAAAACTTGACAAAAGATTTGAACCAATACATTCAAAACTAACGCAGATTAAAAAAAATAAATAAAAGAGAGAGAGAAGAAAGAGACCGTAGTAAGAGCACAGTGGAGTGGGTAGGGTGTTTGCTTGCACACAGCTGACCCAGGTTCGATCTCATAGGGTCTCTTTGAGCCTGCCAGGAGTGATTCCTGAGCTCAGAGCTAGGAGAAATCTGAAAGAGAGTGAGAGAGAGAGAGAGAGAGAGAGAGAGAGAGCGAAGAGAGAAGAGAGAGGGAAGGAAGGAAGGAAGGAAGGAAGGAAGGAAGGAAGGAAGGAAGGAAGGAAGGAAGGAAGGAAGGAAGGAAGGAAGGAAGGAAGGAAGGAAGGAAGGAAGGAAGGAAGGAAGGAAGGAAGGAAGAGAGAAAGAAAAAGGAAGGAAGGAAGGAAGGAAGGAAGGAAGGAAGGAAGGAAGGAAGAAAGCAAGAAAAAAAAGAAAGAAAGACAGAAAGAGAGAAAGAAAGAAAGAAAGAAAGAAAGAAAGAAAGAAAGAAAGAAAGAAAGAAAGAAAGAAAGAAAGAAAGAAAGAAAGAAAGAAAGAAAGAAGAAAGAAAGAAAGAAAGAAAGAAATAAAGAAAGAAGAAAGAAAGAAAGAAAGAAAGAAAGAAAGAAAGAAAGAAAGAAAGAAGAAAGAAAGAAAGAAAGAAAGAAAGAAAGAAAGAAAGAGAAAGAAAGAAAGAAAGAAAGAAAGAAAGAAAGAAAGAAAAAGAAAGAACCAGGTCTACCCTGTTTTATTCCCAGGAGAAAAGGGGCCCAGGTTGAACCTTAGGAGATCAGTTGGCACATCTAGACAGCCAGAGAGAGCCAAAGAGATTCAGGGAAACTTGGGTGTTACAAAGCCCATGAGCGTTATTAGTGCATTTGCTTGTGTGGAAATTTCGTTTCAAAAGGAAGAAATTTTAAAAAATGAAAAAGGAAAGAAATGTGGGGAACACAAACTTGACAGGTGATAAGTCCGAGAAGCAGGAATAGAGGTAGGTGTGGAGGTGGGCACTATCCTTTCCCTCCTGGCCCCAAGGGGAGACCAGGACTAGGCAAAGGCACAGACCCGGCTAACCAGGCTCAAGTCAAAGAAACCAGCCAGTAGATCCTTCACAAGATGCTTTAAAGCCGAGAGTGTTTGGCATTTTTGCACTCAAGCTAGCTAAGAATGAGGAAGGAGGTTTCCACCTTCCCACTTCTCCAACCCCGTGAACTTGAGCACTGCAGGATCCCCCGAACCCCTGATTTCTCCCGACAAAATGAGAATCACCTGACTCCCAACACGGCCTTTCTCAGAACAAAGCGGCCTGGCTTCCCGGGGCCCTTGGCTTTTATGAAATGGGTCTGAATACAATGATTCTTGGAAGGCTTAAACTCCCCAGCGTCCTGGGAGGGGAAAGGCAGAAAAATAAAGTCTTTGAAACTTGCTGAACATAGGGTACAGCCGGAGTCCTGATCTCCTGTCCTCCAGCTGAAGGAATAAATTACAGCTCCAGGAACAAAGACCCCGGGAGTTAAGGAAGCACCTAGAGGTGTGAACCACCAGCTTGTCTACAACTCTCTTAATAGTGCTTTGGGCCAGCACATCCCTGCAGGGAGACCAGAGTCACAGGAAGAGCCACCTTGGGGTGCTCTGGATCTGCCCCTTTGCTTCATGATGTGAAAAAGTAAGCAGGTCCCACAGGGTGCACAAGTCTGGCACCCCAGGGACGAGAGGGCAGGAAGCCTGCCTGGAACAGTCTGGGAGTCCAGGGGCACAGGGCCAATTCAAAGGGGACTTGGGGGACCAGGAGCTGAAGTGGAGGGGCAGATGGGCTTAAGAAGGGGGAGGGAGAAATAGATAGGGAGGAAGAGAGAGGAGAGAGACAGCTGGGGAGATAGGAGAGAGACAAGAGACAGAGGAAAGAGAGGAGACATGGAGAGAGAACTGAGCAAGTGAACCCACACTGTCCCCTTGCTCTCTCTCTTCCTCTTCCTCCAGTCTCCTTCTCTCCTCTCCCAGGTTCCCAGTCCCAAAATCAAGAGGCTCCTACAAAATGCATTCTGGAGATGCCCAGGGCTCGGGCAGTGTTTGAGAGTGAGACCCCAGCACACTTGAGCCTGTAGGACCCTCGGCAGTCCCTTTAGGGTTGGGCCGTGTGGGACTGCGAGGTCCCTAGCTCTTCTGCAGCTGGCCAGCACCCCCAGTCACACACACCCAAGCCCCAACAGGCATCTGTCACCCCTACACGTGACCTCAGGCTAAGCTCAGACCAAGTTAGAACTGGTGCCAGTTCAGTCCAGCCAAAAGCTTCCACCTTAGAGTGACTGAGAGTGGAGGGGGGGGGGGGAGACAAGACCCCATCTGGGACTTTTAAAACCCCCAAGGGAGCTGAAATGGCCAGGACCAGAGGCAGTTCTGAGAACGCTTGAGCACTAGGCCTGAGCCCTTGGCTTTCCAAGGAACTGCACTGACCCCAGATTCAGTTACCCCAGCATTAGGGACCCCAAACTCAGGGACTCCAAACCCAGAGACTTCAGACTCAGGGGCCCCCAAACTCAGATACCTCTGGCTCAGGGACCCCAGGCTCAGAGACTCCAGGTTCAGAGACCCTAAACTCAGAAACCCCAGACTCAGGAACCCCACACCTAGAGACCATAGGCTTCAAGACCAGATGTGCACGGAGACCCAGAGTCACCCAATCTCATGCCACAGCGGTACCTGAACTCACCTGCAGACTGTCCCGGGGGCTTCATCCCTACAGGTCTCCACGAGCCCCACTTCGCCTTCCAATACCCACCATAGGATTCCCCCTTCTGCCAGGCTCACTAGGACCCACTCTGGGGAGGAGGTGAGACCAGTGCCTGCATGCGGGCCCGTGCAACCTCCAAATTCAAACGGGGGGCTCAGAGAGAAGCAGTCACAGCTGAGATCATCGAAGCCAAGTGAGCCAGGCCTGGCTAGAGTGAAGGCTGCCTCCAAGCTGGCCTTCTAGGATACAACTCCTCCCTCACAACTCCTTCCCCCTCAGCCTCCCAGGTATTGAAGCTTGATGGGACCTTCCAGAAACTTCAGAAGCAGGACGAAGCGATGGGTGAAAGGAGAATATCTACACCAGGGACCAGCTTTCCAAAGAAGGGAATGACAGTAGGATGAGGGTGGAAAATGGTAGAAAAAATGCAACACTTGTTTCTTAAAATGCTGTGAATATAAATAGATGGAGAGGGGAGCCATGGTAGCTCCGTGTGCACACCCGTGCACATGCACACAGACCACACACACACACACACACACACACACACACATATGCAGGTTGCTGGTGCAATGATGCATGCAAGAGAGGAACACTCCAAATCCTGCCCAAGGCGGCTCAGGAGGCAGTACAGCTAGACTGTGGGAAAGAGATGCAAACTCAGAACCGCTTCCAGCCAGTCCCTCCTTTCTGCTTATAGCCTCTGCTCACCACCCCAGGGAAATAAACTTCCTCAGACCACAGGAATACAGTGCTATGAACCCCAACACAACCCATCTGCGCCAAGGAGTGCCCAAGAGACCAAAGGACACCAGTAGTTGGCATAACCTCAGAGCCTGGCATGGCTAGAACTTGATGCAGGAGGAAGTTGTTTGCCTGATTTGCAAGTGCATCATTTGGGGGGTTGGTTCTGAGAATTCTAAGGCTGAGGGGGGGGGGGATATTCCCTTTCACAGATGCCTGTGTTTGGAGGTTCGTGGCCTGGATGTGGAGGGTGCCCGGGCAGAGCTGCACAGGGGGACGTGGCCCACACCCGCCTGCCTGGCCCTGCCCTGCCCTCATCTTACCTCCCCACCTCCTCCCTCTGACTCGTGCCACTGCACAGGCTGGGGCCCAGGGGCTCTCGAGAGGCAGGCACCGATGTGATTCTCTTACAGCACGAACCGTTTCATTCCCAGCCGCGGGATTACATTTATGCCTTTCTCAAGAGTTGTCTGCGCGTATAAATCATTGAAGTTTCTATGTTTCCGTTGCTGTGGCAACCGCGTGGCTAATTGAATTCCTAAGTGTCTTTCTGGATTTCAAAACCGTGATAAAGGGCCCGAGCTCCAAACGGCGGCAGCGGGAAGAGGCAGAGGGGGCGGCGGGAAGGGAATGAGAAAGGCATTTGCCCACAGGATCTGGGGAGCCACGGAGGCCACGGCATGGATCAGAGGGCGCAGGGTGACCATAGGGGGGCTCTGCCCCTCAGTAGTGCAGACTGCTTCTTGGGATGCCAGAGCAACAGCACAATGGGAGGGCATTTACCTTGTATGAGGATGATCCTAGTTTGGTCCCTAGCATCCAAAGAGTCCCATGAGCACAGCCTGGAGTGATCCCTGAGCACAGAGCTAAGGGTAACTCCTGAGTGCCCCTGGGAATGGCCCAAAGTCCAAATTAAATTAAATTAAATTAAATTGAAAAATCTGCTTTGTGGGGTTCAAACCTTGGAGGATCCCCCTCTGGGTCTACTCAGAGGGCTCAGCTGCAAGCTCCAGACTGTGGGGTGGGGGAGAGTCTAAACTCCCACCATGAATGTCCTGTACCACACCATTCCTACAGAATTGGAACTCCCACCTTCCCAGACTCTGACCTGCCTCTCCCCACCGGCCCCTCAGATTGAATAATAAGCATGGATGAGGCATTGGTATCTGATAGTTTATTCGAGAACAGCCCCTACAGGAAGGATATGGGGTCTACACACGACGTCAGGATCAGTACATGGAGCCATCGGTCAGTTGATGGGGTTGACATGACATCGTGGAGGTGACAGCATGAGGACATGGAAACAGGACCCAGGCAGGAGCATTTACAGCTGTTACACATGTTATCTCTAGAGCGGCGAAAGGGAGCTACTTACGTACATACACACATGTGCATGTGAACAGTCATGCCTAGGCCCATACACACACACACACACACACACACACACACACACACACACACACACACACACACACACGCGCGCGCGCGCATGAAATGACTTTTAGCCAAAAGCGAGAGAAGACATGGCCACCTCATGGCGAATGAGCAAAATGGGGGCAGTGACAATGGATGGATGTTTCTGGTTAGTGCTGTGGTCAAATCCCACCCCCATGTGACCTCACACGCACACACATGCAGACACGCACACAGCTTGCTGCTCTGGCTATGGAACATGAAGTGCAGATGGGGTGATGGGGAGAAAGGACATGCGTGGAGGGAGTGCTGACCTTCCGTGAGACTGTGAAATCACCTTCTCGTATTAAACATAAATTATTAATACAGTTTAAAAAAATAATTTTCTGTTTGCTCTTGAGGTTGGGGGAGGCGGAGAGAGGACATAGGAGAAGGTGGGGGAGACAGTTCCCTTGTCGACAAGCCCCCTCAGTAGGGATGGGAAAAACACAGCCTCACCCAGTAAGACCCCACAGATCCTACCGGCCCACTGGCCTCTAGTCCTGAGGCAGGCTTTCGACCTTTTAGCATGACCAGGCTAAAGGGAGAGAGGGGAAGGGCACAGTACTGCGAGGAGTAGGTCAAACCTCAGTCATGTGGCCATGTCAACAACTTTGGGGCACACTCAGGGGGACTCCCCCAATCTCATGGGCAGAGATTTCTAAGTCGTCCACTAGGCCCCTTCAGCAGACATGATGGTCATCTAGAGTTACGGCTCCATTCTGATGCTGCCAAAATTCCCCACAGTGAATTACGGTGTCTCCACCAATATAAAATCCATTGTCTTCTTCCCCCAGAGGGACCCCCTAAGAATGGTGTGGCCCAGAACATGTGAGCGCACATAGTACCAGGACACAGCCTTCCCCTGGCCTGTCTACACAGACCCTAAGGGAGATCAGAGACAGGCAAGATCCATGAGACATAGTGAAAGTGGGTGATGGTAGGGAGCAACGAGCCACATCCGACCCTCATAACTCAGCTGTGCCAGTAACATCTGACCTTCCCCTGTGCAGCTGGATCTTGGGGTTCTGGATATCTACTGTGGGGGGGCATCTATTATAAGGAAAGGGACAAGAATAGTCCAGGAGGGAGAGCAGTTAATTACCACAGTGGCTCAGGCCCTCCAAATATCAGACAGTGTCTGAAGCTCTTAGCTCAATATTAGTTTTGCTCTGCGTTCGACCTGGTGGGTATGAAGCCACTGGTGCAAAGAAAAGAAGACAGTGAGGAACAGTTTCGCCCACCCAATGTGAGCGGGGCATCGAAGGCCACTTGTCCAGAAAGCAAGGCCCTTCCCCAGGCAGAAGAAAGGGCCGGGACCCGCCTCTGGCCAGCCAGTGCCAGCCACAAGCAGGACATGTAAGACTTTGGTGTTTGGAGGGCACAGAGCTCGGGCCCTGGTGGGCAGAGGGGTGAGAGGTGCCCTTGAAAAGTTTTAGGGTATTTTCAGAAAAAGGAGTAAGAACTTGAGAGAACTATCTTATCTGCTATGTACCACCCGCCTCGCCTCTGCTGGGGAAGATGGCTGGGTGTTTCCCGCCTCATTGCCCCCCTAACTTCAGCTTCCCCAAACTGCACCTTCCTCTGCGTTCAAGCACCCAGGGTCTCCCATGTCCTGAGTCGCCACCCCTCCAAGATCAACAGTTGCGTCTGGGTTTCTGGAGAAGGCTCCTGTTCTCTGCGGGGATTTTGACCTCTACCAACTCCCCCCTAACAAGTTAGGGCTCCTTTTCTACAGAGAAGAGAAAGAATGGGGGATGGGGCGGTTCTCTTGTGTTCTCTTCAGGGCTGATCGAATCCACTCGCCACCTCATTTGCCCACCAGAAAAACCGAATGGAAAATGACAAGGGAGGGACATGGAGGAAGGGCAGAAGGGAGACACGCAAGGAGCTGAGCTTCGGGGTCCAGAGGCTGCTGAGTGTACATCACATATACCAGACAGAGAAGGAATTTGGGGCAAAGCAGAAAAGGGCTCTGGCCTTCCCGAGGGTAGGGAAGAGTGCAGGTTCCTGGGTCTGGCTCTGGCATATTGTGCTGTTGTGTCAACCAGCCTGTCACCCACAAAGGGACGGTGTGCTCCACTCACTCCTGTCTCTTGCACCCTGTGTCTGTTTGAGACTACCAGGAGAAAGCAGAGTGAAGGCCGAATGACACTCCCCAGTGGGCAGGCCCCAAGCCCCAAGGCCCCAGGGTCTCCATCAGCTCCCCTTTATCCGTCCCTGCTCCCACACCCTCTGTACCCCCACAGACACGCAGAGCTGGACCAGGAGTCTTTCAGGTGAGCCGGACCACTCGCGGGGGAGTCCCAGGCTGTGTATGTCTGACCTCACAGTTCCTGGGTAGCCTGGCAGGCACAGAAACAGGCACAGGCTGAAGAGACACGATGGCAGAGCCCAGGAAAGGGAGAGGCTGAGAGAACAGAGCTCATGCGGAGAGGCTGCTCAGGAGACCCCATTCTCCTCTCCTGCTCAGGGGACCCCTTGTCTTCTCTCCCGGCATCCGCTGTCCCTGGTGCTGAAAGGTGCCCAGTGCTGATGGCCATACTGGGAAGGGGGTGCTGACTGGGGCTGTAGTCCCCCACATGCCTGTGGGCAGTGGGCTAAGGTCCACCTTCTTGTGGACTAGGCGACGAGCCAGCCTCCATACGGTTTCGGGGACCACAGCCCCCAACTCAACACACCCTCCTCCCCCCCCCCACCTCCGTGATCTTGTGAGGAAACTGGGGTAGTGCACCCTGAGGAGGCGAGGGCACCTGTCTCCCCACCTTGACGGAGGCTTGGGGAGAAAAATGCCCATGGGTCACCCCCAGATGGACACCCGGACCCTTTAGCTGCTCCCCACAGCTGATTGGACCTGAGAAATCAAACAAAACAAGGACATAGAAACACGCCAGCTGAGACCCCTTGAGCTCTTTGGCCACGTGCCCAGCTATACTCAATCACTCATACCTCACACACTAGACACATTCACATCTACACATCCTCCCACATCATCACACTCTTCCTCACACTCATATCACACACACACACACACCACACACACACACACACACACACACATGCGCACGCACGCAAAATTCCCCCAGGTCTGCGATCCTCCTGGGGCAAGCACCTCCCACTTTCCAAGTTTGCTGTCATCTCGGCTGACAGCACCCAGAGTCACAGCAAAGCCTCTGCACAGATACAAAAGGGGACCGGCCTGGGGGGGGGGGGAGGACAAAGAGGTGGAGAGAAGCAAAAGGGACAGAAGGGGAGAGGTAGGGAGAGAAAAGGAGGGGAGGGAAGGGTCGAGGAAAAGAAGGAAGAGGAGGAAAGAGTAGAGGAGGGGAGGGCAGAGGAAGATGAGAGAGAGGAAGAGCGAAATAGTAATGGGTAGGGGAGGAGGGAGGAGCTGGGCTGGGCCCAGAGCTTCCTCGTGGGTACCCACTGAGTGGGTCTGATGGGCCCGAGGGTGGGGGTGTTTCTCAGGTAGGTCAGGTCTGAATCCAGGCCCACACAGGTCAGCAATGCCCACATGCTGGCACTAGGACACCCTTACTGCTCAAGTGGCGGCAAACCGCATCTCCTAGGGAGCCTCAAACCAGCTTCAAGCAGGACCCACACACGCCGGCTATGCAGCAGCCCTTCCCCAGACCCCACCAGCTTTGGGGATCCTGGGCAGAACCATCTGCTCACCAGGCCCTGGGGGCAGCAGGACTCCCTGTGTCTCTAGCTCCTGTCACTTCTGTTCCTGAATGTCGCCAGGATGCACCAGGTGGGCACAGGTGTTTCCACTATGAGCAGAGACTGGTCCCCACCCTCATGATTGGGGCAAAGACACACAGGCATTGGGGGGAGGGAAGCATCACTTCCAGGACTTCCCAAGGTTCTGGGGTGCTCAATCCCTCCAGTTTTCTGAATTCTGACAAACAGTAAGGATCTTGGACCCACTTTGCTGCAAAGTCTAGAACTTTTGGGAGCTGGGGAGGGGGGTGATCATGGATGTGAACTTGTCAGGGGTCCCAAGGTAAGGAGCAGGGGATGGCGCGGTAAAGCATGCAGCAGTCTCCCCTCAAGGACAGAAGGGGTCTCCCACTTCTTTACCTGCCACCAGGACCCCTCACACTCATCCCCTATCCTCACTTCTGTACAGATTAAAGGAAGGTTCCCCCACAGCCCAGCTCTGGGACAGAGAACCCCTACCCATGGGCACTGCATGTCGCACTTTATCGGCCTGAGTCCATCTTGCCCAGGTCACCAGGTGCCCTCGAGATCACCTAGTGTATTCCACGAGGTCTGGCTGGCCAAGAGGAAGGGTGAGGCCAGGGTGCCCCTGAAGACCCCCAATCGGGTGTGCACATGTACTCCAGGGGGCAGAGCGAGGAAATAAGGGTTCCCAGCTGACTTTTGCGGCCTCTCCACACAGCCCAGCTCAAGAACTCTCTGGGGCGTTATGAGGGCAGCATGTTGCCCAGAAGGAAGGCTCAACTGAGACACCTTAGTGCAATCCAGGAGGGCTCCATGGGCGAGTGGGAGGCAAACACACAGCGCTGACCCTGTGCATGTCCCCCTGAGGCAGGTCATCCGGCACTCACTCACTCCATAGCTGGGGAAACTGAGGCAGGGCTGAAGGCATCTCCTTCACCTCACCCCTGTGTGCAGCAGAGAAGAGACTCCACAGCCTGAAGCTCCCACCCATTGTACTAATGACCCCCTGGTTTGTTTACTGGCTCAAGTGAGGATGGGGTGGTGCTGCCCACCCCGCAGCAGCCACTCGGGCTCTGTCCTCCCCTAGCCCCAGCCTATACTGGAGACCTAGAAGGTTCTAGAAACACACAGCAGACCGTGAAGCCACACGGCATCTATTTGGGGGGGACCTGCAGGGCACAGAGGCTAGGGCTGCCTGCCCTCTCCCACCCCACAAACCTCGTGGTCTGGCTGCACCGCCACCCCATATCCAGACACCTCCAGGTGCCACTGCTCCAGCAGGGAGAGGAAGGACAAGGTGGCATGATCTCAGACATGCCATGGGGTGTCTCCAGCCCTCCATGCCCCATGTTCCAGCCAAGCAGCCCCCCCAAATCCCACCTCCCCAGTGGGGGCATACAGTCCCGGCCTGGCTCTGTCCTTGTCAAATAAAAAGATTTGGTCTGTAAAAAATAAAATAAAATAAAAGCAGCAAAACCACGGACACAGAATCAGGTCCCGACCCCAACAAAGGGCATCCGATGGACCCACCCCGGCCCGCGGGGTCTGTCCCAGCAGCTGCGGGAAGGGGACACCCAGGACCCCTCCCCGAAGGGTCCCATCATGAGGTTGATCTGTGCTTGGGAGCGATGGCCCGTGGTCCCCCTGGATGTTGCTCCCCCGAGTCTTGCTGGGGCCTGTCCAGAGGCCCCGGGCCACATCCTGGGCACAGGGACTGAGGCTCCTCAGTCATCGCAGGGTGTCAGGCCGGCCGTGGCCTCCCCAGAGATGCCTCAACCCCTCTCTCCCCACCCAGCCTGGCAATATGCCTCCACAGCCCCCCAAGTCTCCCACAAGGCTCGCTCAGTGGCTGGAGATAAGGCGACTATGATCTGCCCTGAGACTGAGCCAAGCCAGATAGGGGAGTGGGGTAGACCCAAGTAGCCAGGCTGCACCTTAGCAGCTCCCACAAAGACCCCTGCTTCTGTCTGCAGCCCCCAAGGGTCACCCTGAAAGGGGGTCCAATGACCATGACACCCCACCAGCTCCCAAGGCTGCCTCGTGGACACAACACATCCCACATGGCGGGGACAGCGCCTGCAGCCTTCAATCCTGAATGTCCAGTCCTTGAAGAAAGGGGTGCCAGCTCCCTGCTGTGGCTTCCTGCTCATCTCTGGCCAGCTTGACCATGGCGGGGAGACATGGGGTGTTGCCGAGGTCTGTCCGGCTCCCCAGAACATCACGACTCCTTTCCGGAGGGAGGGGAGGAAACAGTCTCGGGGCGCAGAGCTGGGAGGGTTTGATGAGACACTCGCTGAATCTGCCGGAGTTCCCCCACCTGTGCCCCAGCCTGGGGGTGACGGTTGCCACATGGATCTCAGTCTCTATGTCTCCATGGCCCCCCTAAGGGGGGAGACCAGCTGGAGCAAGAGGCAAGTGACGTAGGCCGTGGCGTCTGGGGGTGGGGGCCCCCGATTCTTCTCTGTCTTTGAGCAGGGGCTCTCCCTTGCAGATATAGCTAGATAGATAATAGATAAATAGATATATACGGATATGCCGACTGCCTTACACGAAACTCGCTCTCGCTCGCTCTCTCTCTCGCTCGCTCTTTTTTTTTTTTCTTTTTCGGGTTTTCAGTGTTGTACGTTGCAGGCACTTGAGTTTCTATGAAGATGTTTAGTCGAGGACGAGGGAGGCGCCATGAGGCGGGGTGTAGGCGGGGGGGCCCCTCAACCAAGGATGTCCAGGTAGACAGGCGCAGCTTTCCCCAGGGCCTGCAGGATCTTATAGATTTCCTTGATGTTCAGCCGCTGCTGGGGTTCCCGCTGCCAGCACCCCAGCATGACATCGTACACCTCCTGGGGGCAAACGCGGGGCCGCTCCAGCACGCGGCCCTGGGTGATGCACTCGATAACCTGAGAAGGATGGCATGAGCGGGTCACCTTTCGGGGGAGCCCAACTCCCACTCCCTCCACCAGCCGGCACCCACCCCTAGCCCCAGCACCTCGGTGTTGGAGAGCTGGAACCACGGCTGCTTCCCATAGGTGAAGATCTCCCAGAGGATCACCCCGAAACTCCACACGTCGCTCTCTGTGGTGAACTTGCGGTACATGATGCTTTCGGGGGGCATCCAGCGAATGGGCAGCATGGTGTGGCCGCCCACCTGTAGGGGGTAGGGAGAGACACGTGCGTGGTGACCCCCGCTGTGCCAGCTCAGGGTGGGAACCGGGGGGATGCCGGGTACACAGGGGAACAGGAATCTCAAGAGGCAACTCTGGGACCCAAGGGGTGCAAGGGGCTAGAAATACCCAGAGGGCCAGGTGGTCAGAGCTTCAGTATCAATCTTTGGGCTCTGGACAGAAGCTCCAGATGGGCAGGGATCACCCATGCCCATAGTGACCTCTGGGAATCCTAGGGCACCAAGGCCCGTGGGGGCTGCTGGCACCTCAGGTCTACCAGGATGATTCCAGCCACTCCCTGAGATCCTTCCAGGCCAGGGCACAGGGCACAGGGCGGGGGGCATGGGAGACGGGCATAGGCACAGGGCAGTTCTCAGCCGAGAAAGAGCAAGCAGATGGCAGAGATGGGGGATCCTGGGAGGAGTCGTCAGCAGGAAGAAGCATCTTTGAGGGGATTTCAGGAGGGGAGTGTCAACCACACCCAGGGCTCAAAGATCCCGAGCCCAGAGTTAGAGGGGGACACGCTGAGGACACCTCCCAATGCAGCTGTCTCAGTGACAGACACAAGGGAAGGGAAAACCCAGAGCCTTGGGGGCAAACTGCACCCCCAGTTTCAAATGGGGACTCTGGGCTCCACTTGGATCACAAACGTTGCTGCCAGGAAGCGGCTAAGGGCAGAAATATCCTCGAATCTTTAGGCAGAGACTCCCGCCAAGGCCTGGGTGAGAAAGGTTTTCCTGAAGGGACCCAAGCTGCTTCTATAAAGGGGTCCTTCCTCCATCAGGAGACATTTCCCAAATGACTAAACCAACTTGAGGAAGTTATTTTACACTGTGGGGGTGTTCGGGGTTGGAGAGTGCCTTAGAATCAAGACAGGCAGGGAGAAGTAAAGAAGCTTTGGGGGAATCAGAAAACCTTCAGCGTCACTGAAGATGAAACGGCAAAGTAAGAATCAATAAGGGAACCATTGAAGAGAATGAAGAGGAGTACTCTCCATTCTCATCCTGGAAAAAAAAAATACTAGAGCTAAAAAGGGCTTAGAAAACAGGCCTCAGAAATGCAGCTCAGATCTCAGCTGAGAGAGAAGGAGCTGTCTGAAAAAAAAAAAAAAAGAAAGACCCAGGATGAAGATGGAGCCTGGCCAGGCTGGGGAGACCCAAAGAAACTGTCACCACTTCTGATCTGCTATGAACCTTTCAGATAATTCTACCAGAAGAGCAGGCACAGAAGTGAGTAAAACAGGAGAAAGAGCAAGTCTGAGAAGGAAGGCAGAGTTGCAGGCAGAGGGCGGGTGGTGGTAGGGAAAGCAGCTGAGATGTAAGCAGCTGGCTGACATTTTAAAGTAGCTTCTAGAAGAAGAGAAAATAACAAACAAATAAACAACACGTGTTTTTTTTTTCAACTCGTGTTGATTTCCAAATCAGCCTTAGGAAAACAGAAACCCCCAACCCCCAAATCTCTAACCAGGAATGATCTCTGAGGGCACAACTAGGAGTAATACCTGGGCACTGCGGTGTGTGGTCCAAAAGCCAAAAATGAAAAAATAAAAAAAAAAACAATTAAGATGTGAACAGAGAGAAGCCCAGGAGGAAGAGGATGAAATAGTCTCATTAGGCACCATCAGCAATAGAAGATTCCCTTGGAGAGAAACCAGATTAAATGTGTGGTATTTAGACAAGATGTCTCAGATAGCAGAAAGTACTGGAAATAAAAGAAATGTAAAACACAGCAAGCCACAGAAATCATCCAGGTGAACTCGAAATGGCAAGAGGAAAATAGAGAAAGGGGCTTCAATATTATTTGGACAGGGGCTGGAGAGATAAAAAATTCTGGGAGGACACTTGTCTTGCAGCTGAGACCATACAGAGTGCTGGGGATTGAGCCCAGGTCACTCTGTAATGTCGCTCCAGCCCTCAGCCTCTAAACATTTCACATTATTTTCAGTTATAGCTTTAAAATTTTTTTAAATGCAATCGCATTTTCAGTTTCAAAGAAACTCCAAAATCATAAGAGAAAAAAAATAGAGATGTGAACATTAATGTAAGAACAAGAAATAAAATGGAAAATTACCATAAAAGGATAATTTTTAGAAAGTTGTCTTTGGGCAGTTAAAAGACTATTTGGTAAAGACTGTTATTGAAAATAAAATGTAAAATATTTTATTATCATAATGATCAAAGTCTGATGCATCAAAACCACGGGTAGAGCTAAAGTGGTTTTTTCCCTTCTTTTTTTTTTTGTTTTGTTTTGTTTTGTTCTCTTTTTTTTTTTTTTTTGAAAAAAAAAATCTATGGCTTTTAGGCACATTCCCAAAAAATATAAGGTAAAAAATACAAAAGTTGATGTCTTCTGAAATTACTGGGTTTTTTTTTCTTTTCTCCTTAGTTTAGTCCAAAAAATAGTTACTTTACATCTGAGATGTTACTATGCTTCTTGGATAAGTGGTTGCATTAGATAAGGATTGAACAGAAAGAGAAAACTGGCAAGATAAAGTCATATCAAGCAAGAGGAAATAAGTAATTAAGATGAAAGGAAGAATTGATGCAAACCAAAGCCAAGCCACCAAACCAAGGGAGACCAAGACTTGTTCTCCCCAAGCCCGGCAGCTCTGCAAAAGGAAAGGACCTTTGATAAGGCCAAGAGAGATACAGAGAAGATCAGAGAGGAAAGTTACGGATTATTCCGTAGTGGGAGGGGCTGGTCATCTGTTCTCACCCAGGTATACTGTAAACCTCAAACCTCTCTTTAAAGGAAAAAGGAAAGCCTACTATAAAAATAAAAAAGAGGGGGCCGGGTGGTGGCGTTAAAGGTAAGGTGCCTGCCTTGCCTGCGCTAGCCTTGGACGGACCGCGGTTCGATCCCCCGGTGTCCCATATGGTCCCCCAAGCCAGGAGCAACTTCTGAGCGCATAGCCAGGAGTAACCCCTGAGCGTTACCGGGTGTGGCCCAAAAACCAAAAAAAAAAAAAAAAAGAATACAACAAATCTGGGGCTAGAGAGATGGCACCATTGATTTTCTTAAAAGATAAGCCAGAATGGCAAAAAAGTGAAACACAAAAACAAACTAAAGAGCTGTCCATGAAAAAAAAACAGGAGGGGGAGGGTTTTATTTTCTTCTTCTTTTTTCATTTTGGGAGCATGCCTGGCTGTACTCAGGGGTTACTCTTGGCTCTGTACTCAGGGATCACTCCTGTTGGTGCTCAGGGGATGCAGTGAATGGAACCTGGGGTCAATACATGCAAGGCAAATACCTCCTTCCTTTACTGTCTTATCTCTTTGGCCCTCGGATGGCTTCTACATGAGCTCTAGGTAAGCTTTCTAGAACACCTGTAATTTTACCCCCCCCTTAAAAAGGAAAGGAAAAAGGACATTTTCCTAAGCCACATCCTGTGTCCCCAATGTTAAATCAGCCCCAATAAACCTAGAATATTTAATATACAAATACAGGTCAAAGCATTTTGCCACTATATCTATAAAACTATCCATATCCATTCTGGGACTGGAATGATAGTACAGTGGGTAAGGCACTTGTCTTGTATGCAGTCGACCCAGGTTCAATCCTTGGAATCCCATAGGACCCTCCAAGGACTGCCAGGAGTGACTCCTCAGAGCAGAGCCAAGAGTCACCTCTGAGCATCATTAGCTGTAACCCCAAAACAAAATAAAACATAAATGATGCCCCAAATTTCTGCTAGCTTTTTCTATGAGCCCTCCTTTATAGGAAAGAGAAGAAAGAAAATCAATGTATTCCATAGAAGGATGAAAAGTATCTTTTATCATCCATTTTATCGAATGATGATCCAGATGATCCATTCTAAGCCACTATAATATAGCAAAAATAAAAATAAATATTAAAAATGAAGAACCAAATTGCCATTTTCAGTAAAGGACATGACCCTTCAAGATAATTAAAAGCCATTAGAACCATTATATGATTTAGTAAGTTGCTTAGATAGGAAATGAACATGTGAAAATCAAAGTACTCTTGTACACCAATAGCAAAAAAAACTTAAAAAAAATTTTTTTCTAAGAGATTTATCATTTGTACAAAGCAACCAAAAAAAAATCCACAAAAAATTTCTAGGAATAAACCTGGGCATAAAATACTCATGGCCTATTTAAAGAATATCAGAAAGACTCAAATGTATGCAAAGATAGGAAAATATCTGCTCTAATAAAAATCCCTCAACTTAATCTAAAAATTCAACACCTGAATGAAAAAATCCCAGTGGGATGGGCTATAGAAACAGATGTGATATCAAAATTTACTAAGAGGAGAAAATACTGGATGAGAACAAAGATGTATTTGAGTAGAAGAACAAGAGAGATTTGTTCTATTAATCACAAAACAGGGTTATCAGATTACAGGGATGAATAGATTGTGTTATTGGCATAGGAAGGGAAAACTTGCATTGATCAATGGAACAAGATGGGATCCCATAATGGACCCATATATAAATAGTGGAATTTAATATATGAAATGACTGGTTAGTAATCAAGTATTAGGACAATGAACCATTCATTTTAAAAAATACACATAGATACCTACCTCACACCATATACAAAAATCATTTCCAGATGGATTAAAGAGCTAAACATAAAAAACAAAAAAACAAAAATAATATTAGAAATAAAACTGAGAAAAGTATTCATAAAAAAACCTCAGGAGAAAATAAAAACCTGCCTAAATAAGACATATTCAAAAAAGTAATCAAGGGCAGAACATAAGAGATACAACTTATTTTAAAACGAAAAGAAACCAAACCGAAAAAGGCACATGGCTTTGAGAGGCAAACTACAAAATAAACATCATTAGGAGACATGTCAGAGAAAATATTTGCAACATCAGTAAAACATCGTAAGATATACAATAAAACCATATGATCTGTGGGCCCCAAATATACCCAATTTCACACAGTGCTGTTCGTTTGGCAAGGGCAACCCCAATTAAAACACACACACAGAAACACACACACACACACACACACACACACACCACAAGCAACTGATGGGAGATAACAGATGGAAAGTCACAAGCGGTGACAAAGACGGAAAGAGAAACAACAGGGATAGTGTTGAGGGTGGAAAGCGGCCAGGGGCCCTGACATGGGATCCAGGGGTCTGCCCTTCAGCCTCAGAAATCTCTTTCAGGTACCTAGCTGACAACGGCTGCCCATGCTATTCTCCAGGGCTCACCCCTAAATGCCCACAGTGGGTTGCTGACAGGAGTGTGGGAGACGTGTGTACTATGACATGGCAACACTACAGGAGACACAGGAGGGAACATTATGAATGCTGACCTCACCCTGGGCCAGGCCAGGAGTGGACAGGAAAGAAACTGAACGCCGGGGTATCCCTGCCCCCCATGGGGAGAAAGACCCAACGAGACAGCTGGGATATTATGGGCATCCTAGAGAAGGGGTGCAATGAAATTGGATCTCACATTAAAATTATGTAGAAAACTAAAAGAAACAAATAGAGGAAAAAGAGAACAAGAACAATGAGTCTACACCTTTAAAATCTAGACACCCCATTTTTTAAAAGAACCCCCTTCCATCTGTGAGAGTATCTAGTTGAATGACTGATGGAATCATTCTGGGAGGGAGGCAAGCCCACTAATAAAAGCACCAAAGCTTCGGAGTGCTCAAAGTTCACCCGGGACCTCACCTGTGCCCCTGAATCTCCCGGGATGCAGAGAAGAAGCATCTTTCTTTCTTAGATGCAGAACAAGGAGGATTTACTCCCCCTTCTAGAACCCATGAGCAACATGAGGGACCACACAGGAGTGAGGCTAGGAACCTGACATGATACACCATCACACGGAGACCCCGAAATGATTCCAAAAGAGATGGACATGGAGCTTCTGAAATGAGTCTGTCTTTGGGGGTGCTATGCCTGGTCACTGCCAGCCTCCCCAGCAGCTCTCTCCAGAGAAGAGAGGGGGAGACAAAGATGAGAAGGGCTGGAGTCATGGCACAGCGGGGAGGGCATTTGCGTTGCACATAGCCTACCCAGATTCAATCCCAAGCATCCCATAGGGTCCCCTGAGCCTACCAGGAGAGATCCCTGAGTGAAGAGCCAGGAATAACCCCTGAAAATGATTGGCTGTGGCTCCCAAACTAAAAACAAACCGACCCCCAAATTCCATAAACAGGTCTTGGGAGGCACCTGGCATGGAGGGTTTTTAGAGGCTTAAGCCATGATCCTGGCTGCTCTAGTTTCATCCAGAGGAAACAGACTGTCCTGATCTAAGTCACCCCGCCTGGATGTGAACCAGCGGGGTCTCTCGGCTCCAAGCACAGGCGCCATCTAACTGCCCGCACACAATGCAGTGGCCTCCTTCCAGTCCCAAGGGCATTCTGGTCACTTCGGTATTCCCTCAGGCCCAGCTGGTTCCCAGAACCCCAGATTTCATGCCATGGCAGCTGGAACCACCCAGGTCAGCTGCAGCCTGAGGCAGGACCCATGCAGGATACTGGGCTGCTCCCACCGCAGCTGCTTCTTCTGAGCTCCAGGCACCAGGCCATGCTCGCTGTCCCACTTTTTGTTCCTTGTCTCTCTCTATTGTGGGGTTGCCCACACAGAGGACACCCAGCTCTACCTGAACTTGGGAGGAGATTACAACAGCTGATTCTATAGCAGAAAATCTTCTGAGTACCGCTTGACATAGTAAATAACACAGAAATAAACCATGTGCTGTACTGTTTGTTGAGAATTCAAGCTCCAGTGCAGTTGACCTGAAACTGTGTTTCTTGGGGTTCAATCTCCACTGGGTCCTGTGCCCCCAGTACCCCACATTCCCGTACAGATACGGGAACCCACGTGCACACAAATGTGTCTGCAGTGCTCCGGGAGGCATAGTCTCCCTCCCATCCCACAAGACAGAGTCTCACGACAGTCAGGCTCGGAGCCAGGAGGTTGGCACAGGAGCAGGTGCTGCAAGCCTGGCACCTTGTAATTCATTTCAGGCCACGGCAGGAGTCACGGATGGAGAATGAGCAGCAACATGGTGTGGGAGTAGTAACAACAGGCTGGGGGCAAGAGACATCTGAAGCTGATGTCGCACAAGACCCCCACAATTGTTCTGAGGATCCCGTGTTTGCAACTCCCGCAATAGCTCCCCTCCAACTGTGTCTTTCCTGGGCCATCAATCCGCATAACCATCAATCAATCCTCACTCGCCAATGCCCACATCAGACATGAATAAAACCTTGTGCGAGCCTCTGAGTAGGGGTACAGGGACCCATATTTATTTGGGCGCAGCTCTCTACACTTCATGTTGCTAATAGCAGCTTCATGTCAAGAGATTTATGGTTACTGGGCATTAAAATTTAAATCAGTGGGTCCTGGTGCAAAAGCATGGCTGGGGGGGGGGCATTGCCTTGCATGCGGCTAGCACAAATTCAATCTTTGGCATCTCATAGTGCCCCCAAGCACTGCCAGAAGTGGTTTCTGAAAACAGAACCAGGAGTAACCCCTGAACATTGCCAGGTGTGCCCCAAAAACAAACAAAATTAAATCAGAAACTCCTGATGCATTTTGATACTGTAAATGATGGCAGAATGACCAGAAAAAGGCTCTGTTGAGAGAGAGAGAGAGAAAGAGAGAGAGAGAGAGAGAGAGAGAGAGAGAGAGAGAGAGAGAGAGAGAGAGAGAGAGAGAATGCAAGAATGCACGGGAATAAAATATGGGAATGAAAACATAAATTCTGGAGGCCAGGAACCATGCAAAAGCTAACTGAGGGCTGTTTGTGACTGATTGGATGGCGTGTCAGGGTCGCTCTGGTATTTAAAGTTCATTAGGCTGCATTAAAGGGTTGTGGTGTATTTTTGTTTTTATGTCAATATTTGCAATATTCTGAAAACAGGCGACATTGCAACTACTTAAGTGGATATTGAAGGTTTATCCATGGCCACTTAAAATGCACAAGGGAGGATTTTTTTTTGGGGGGGGCTCTCTGGAGGGCCCGTGAAGGCTTGGGGACCCAATATGAGAATCACTCACTGAGGCTATCAGGAGTGAAGGGGGAAGAAGATTCTGAAATGGGGGAACAAAGCCCTTCAAACCCTACTAAATGCTTCAAGTCAAGCTCTCACATCCAGCCTCATCGGTGAAGATCACTGAGTGACCACAGGACAGAGAGCTGGAGGATAGGGAACCCAAGTCTTCTTTTGTGGGGGGGAGTGGTGTATAGTTGGAAGTGTTTAGGGGTTACTCGTGGCTCTGCACTCAGGAATCACTCCTGGCAGGTTCATGGGACCCTATGGGATTCCGGGATTCGAATCATCATCTGTCCTGGGTCGGCTGCGTGCAAAGCAAACGCCCTCCCTGTTATGCTCTGACTCTAGCCCCAGGAACCACAAGTGTCCTGAATGACCGATGATTTTGCTCACTTCCAACAGGCTAGCAATGCGTAAGGGTCCTCATGGCCCAGAATTCAAGAGACACTTATTTGAGTTCTAGAAGGTTCCTAGAACTCCACATGGAAAGGTTGGGTGACACACAGAAGCTACTTCTTCTCCCAGAGACTCCAAGTGTTCCGTTCCACGAGGTTCTGTTGGAGCCCAGACTCTGAGGGGAGGGACATTTCCCTGAACAGTGTCACATGATGGTGTGTGTGTGTGTGTGTGTGTGTGTGTGTCCAACTTCACACAAACCACACATGGTTCCCAAGCACATTTATCTTTGTTCTGTTTGCTTATTAAAGGGAACAGATTTGATAAGTTCCCATTTGTTTTTTTTTTGGGGGGGGCCCACATCTGGGGGCGCTAAAGAAGCTACCTCCCAGCTAAATGTTCAGAAGCATCACTCCTGGCAATGTTTGGAGATTAAAGTTGGGCTCCAGACCCCTTGCTCCTTCTTCAATGTCTCCATGCTGTGATGGATACACAGGTCATGGGTTACAGGCAGGGACAGAAGGGAACCTCCGGATCTCTCTCACTCCTCCTGATCCCCAAGGCCCAGTCGTGACCACACAGAGGCAAATATCCCTCGGTACTTGGTCCTCCAGCATCTTGGGATGCTCCCCCCTGAGTCTTACTTGCAAGGGCCCCCCAATGGCCTTCTGAGGACCTGAGCAGGAAGCAAAGACTCTGTCTCCCACAGAACCTCTCCAGAGTACCCCAAAGGGTCTATGGAATAAAACTCTGGTCTGGAGCTGATCTCAGGCTTAGCCTTTTCACATGCACCAACATCCCAGCAGAAGTGAGGCAGCACCCCAGGAAGAAATGAGGGAGGCACCTAGCCAGGCCACCCCAGATCCCCTGGTTCTCAGGCCTGCTCACCCAAAGCCTCCTAGAGCTCCCCCAGGTGTGCCCCACTCACACACACACAAGCACTTGCGCGCGCGCGCGCACGCACGCGCGCACACACACACACACACACACACACACGCACACACCCAATCCAAACTTAATCAATCCCTTGTGGACTTTTTTCATAGGTTTGCACACCATGCACGGACACATGCCCACACACACACTCCACCAAGCCTGCCAACTGCTGATCAGTGCCCAGGGGCGGCCTGGCCCAGCCCCTCCCCAGGATGCAGAATCAAGACTCACTGTGGGAGGTGCCGGCTCCGCCAGCTGCTGCTGCTGCCAGGACAGGGTACCCGGGCCCTTCTGCCATGGAGGGTAGGGAGAGCAGGGAAGGGGAGAGAGAAGAGAAGGGGTGAAGGGAGAGAAAGAAAGCAGGAGAGAGGTCCAGGGAGTCTGGAGAAGGGCTGGGATGGGAGGTGGTCCCCACACAGCCTTGCACCCCACGCCACATGCAATATAGGCCACCTCTCACGTACCCCCAGGATCACCCACTGTGGCCACAGATTGCCTGTTGTCAAGCTGAGGACCAGTAGCCAGATCCAAGGAAACCTCCACTCTATCCTCTTGCACTGAGTCCCAGGGTCCTCCCTATCTTGGGGGAGGTGAGAGCCAGATGTTAGCTCTGTCCTTGAGCCCCAACAGTGACCTCACTGAAGGCATCCCTGAAGACAACTGGGAGACACTTGCCTCCTGCCAAAGACATCCCAGAAGCCAGCAGAGACAAGACATGAGCCAGCCCTTGGAGATGATGCTCTGATGTGGTCCCTCTCTGTGAGATGCAGCCACACATGTGACAATGTCCTCGGCAGTATCCCCAAATGTCCAAACAAGGACCCCCCCCTTGAAGAAAAAACATCTAACTTTAGCCCCAATCATTGGTGGTCCCCCGTGAAAGCAGAATCATTGAAGAAGCTACATAAATATTTGGGGGTGGGGTATACCCAGCAGTGCTTCAGGGAGGTCACTCTGGCTCTGTACTCAGGAATCACTCTTGGCAGACTGAAAGGACCGTATAGGATGCTGGGGTTGAACCTAAATCAGCTCCATGCAAGACAAAGACCCTCTCTGCTATGCTATGGCTCTGGCCCCTTTTTTTGCCACTTTTGAGAGAGTTAAAAATAGTGGGATGCAAGCAGAATATGATGCTATTGGGAAAAGGCAGGTTCAATTGCTGCTATTCGATGGCAAGACCATGCAGTGAGATAGAGTAGGGGAAAGCTCTTTCTCTGTAGCAGAAATGTGGGGGCATAGGGAGGAGAAATGTGGGTGCGAAAAGGGGGGAGAAGAGCTTCTTGACAGAGTGAGGCACGCAAACCGCTGAGAAGGGGTGCCCAGATGGTGGAAGGGAAGGGACAGGGTGGCTCTGCAGCAGGTGATGAGCCCCAGTGAGCTCAGACACCCCCATGAGACATACTCGGGGGTGCAGTGCTGCACCCACACAGATCCAGCCTGCACTTGTCCACATGCCTGCTGCTCAGGGTTAGTCCATGGGGGCACAAGGCTGAGAAGGAAAAATAAGACCGATGTACTTGAGAACATGTGGGAAGACATGAAGTGCTGCCTCCAGAGCCCTGACTTCCTCTTCCAGGTCGCTGGGATTCAGTGGATACCCATGATCAACACCCAACTTCCGCTTCCAGGTCATAGAGCTTCAGACTAGACCCACGCTCAATGACTGACTTTCTCTTCCGCGTCACCAAACTTTGTAGGGACCCATGCTCAACACCTTACTTGCTTTTTTGGGTCACTGTCTTCACTGGGTGACCCTCACTTGCCTCCAATCACTTTGGTGCTGTTCCCTTAACAGCCACTTTAAAGACCCCCCCCCAAATCCCTAAGTGAAGATTAATCTCTCTCATGACCAGTCTTGAGTCTCCCCCACTATTACTTCCCTTTCCTCTATTCCCATTTCTACAAAGCCCAGCTGGAAGAACATTCCAAATAAGTTTTCTTTTCCCATGTTTATTGATCTTTCTCTCCTCTCTCTCTCTCTCTCTCTCTCTCTCTCTCTCTCTCTCTCTCTCTCTCTCTCTCTCTCTCTCTCTCTCTCTCTCTCCTCTCTCTCTCACACACACACACCACACACACACACACACACACACACACACACACACACACACACCCCTTTTGGTTTAGGGTCTGGAACCCTGACCAGCATGTGCAAACAGGTTGAGCGGATAACTTAAAGTGACTTCGAACTCCTCGTCCTTAATTTCTACCTTATTCACTTCCATAGAATAATAATTACCCATCTACTGAGAGCCTAATGGATGCCGGGCAATTTGCATACATTATCTGATTTATTCCACATAAAGAGGAAATAAATGGTTTTCTTTCTTTCCCCCCGCCCCCCAGATGGGAGTCTAAGGCGGAGAGAAACTGTCGTCAGTGTCCCACGGTGCCAGAGCTCCTGACAACAGCAGATATTTGGAGGAATCTGTGGCACCAGATGGGTTCTCCCGGCTTCTCCCACTCTCCCCACCTCAGCTCAGCCCCCAAAACTCCGTAGCCAGAGCCAACCCCCCCACCCATTAAAATTCTGCCTTGCGGGCCATCTCCTGCCCCGCATCCTGCCTGCCCACCTCCCGCGCAGAGGCACTTGGATCCCAGAGTTGGGCTCTGGGGTGCAGGAGAGATACGTTCTCGGCCATGAGGAAGCTCAGGAGAATGTGGGGTGCTCTTGCATGCAAATATCTTAATTACTGCTGCAAAGGAGAGATTGGTATGGAAATTTATGTATCTTTACATGTTCTATATTCAGTTTGCCTAAGAAAAAAAAATAAAGACGTCTTTGACATGTGAGAAACCCAGAGGGGTGAGGCAGGAGACACCAGTCCCCATCACCCCACCACCACTGGGGGGAGGTAGGGCCACGTGCCCACTGGCCTCCGTCTCCTCCTTGACCATGACTTCCCTCCTTGGCCGCTTTGCAGAGAGGATGTGAAAGCACTGACTTATGCACTGCCAACAGAGACTCAAATGGCGGCATTTCCAAGTGACCTGGGGAGGGGGAAGCCCCACAAGCTCTGGGAAAGACACAGGTAAGCCTCGGACCTGAGCATTCATGGTCCATCAGGAACCAGCTGAAAGCACATGGGGCTCCCTGAAAGGTAAACCAAGTCTGTTCTGTCCTAGGGTGAAGAATCCCAGTCGAACTGCCTCAGAGCCAATGGCTGTGCACTTGTCCCACTTCAATGTGGGGGTTTGTGACCGACAGGAAATGCCTCTGCTCTCCTTTAACACCAGAGGGTTTGGGAGGAACAGGGTGGCAGGGCCAAAGCAGAGCAGGACCTTCTGCCCAGGGCCATTGGGTGATATGCTGACATTTAAGACTGCCTTGGAAAGGGAGGCGGATGGCATTTGCTCATCCAAGTCTAACCCCCTGAGACCTACTGAAAGACATATTTGAAAGAAAAGGAAGGAAACAAGCAAGGCCTGATACTGTCTCTTGTTTCTATAGTTCTGTGCCTCAACCTGCCAGGAACTAGGGGGTCTGGATCTAGCCACTGATCTCTGTGGGAGGCACCCCCAGCTCTGCCTTAGCTAGAATGTCCTGGTTTAAGCAACCCATCCATCCACCCATTCATCCACCCATCCATCAGTCCAACCATTTATCCATCTATGCATTCATCCACCCACTTACCCATCCACCCATCCATAAACCCAACCATCTAGCAATCCATCCATCCATCCATCTAGCCACTCACCAATCCACCCTTCAATTTATCCATTCATCCAACCATTCATCCACCCATCCATCCATTCATTTACCCACTCATCTCTGTTAATCCACCCATCAACCTAGTCATGTATCCATCCATCCATCCATCTATCCATCCACCCACCCACCTGTCCATCCATCCTCCCACCTGTCCATTCATCCATTGACCCATCCATTTACCCATCCACCTGTCCATCCATCCACTGACCCATCCATCTACCTATCCACCTATCCATTCATCCATCTACCTACCCATTCATCCATTCATTTATCCACTCATCCATCCACCCACCCATCCACCCACCCCCCTGTTCATCCATCCACTCACCCATCCATTTATTTATCTACCCTGAAGAGGCTTTGAAGTCACACAAGGAGGCACCGAGAACTTGGGACATTTGCCTCCTCCCACCAGTCTACTCACTTGCTAACTCAGGCCCTGACAATGTGTGGATTCTCACTAGGACTCTCCCCCAGAAAATAGGAACATGCATATTGTTAAGAACAAGGCAGACTCAGTTGGGTGCCTCCATGCCAACCTCCCTCTCATGGGAGCTAGAATGATGGGTGGGTGTCATGGGAGAAGCAGCAAGGGATGCATGACATGTGAGCTGGGCAGGCCTGGTTTCCATGAGCAGAGGAGCATCATAAAGCATCTGCCTCACTAAGAAAACAGGCACTGGCCTGATCCTGGCAACACAGAACTCAGCCAAGCCAGATGCAACCCCCAGCAGAGGCGATCAGACACCAGACACCAGGAACAGGCTTGGCCACTCCCAAAGACCCTGCCTAGGTCCCACTTTGCTATTCCTAGGTGAGTCCTGATGATTCCTGCTCTCTCTCCTCTTGCACACTAGAAGTACCAAGCTAGATGCCCCATCCTCACTGCTGTCCCCATCGTCCCTGCCAATTCCCACCACTCCACATTCGCTCAAAGACTGGAAGAAGTGCAGCATTTCTGGGGGCCCATTTCAGCAAAGCCAACCAAAGTGGCCAGAGAGAAGTAAGGCCAGGTTGCACTGACTCACAATCATCCCTGAGCCCTTCACCAAAGACCTTGGGCAGCCACAGCCCTTGCCCATTGGCAAGATGCCCTCCTTCTCCCCAGCACCCCTCACCCCATGCCTGTTTCAGGTCTCCTCAAGACAATCGCTCCATATCTGCAAGATAGCCTCCTCCCTCCCTCCGTCCCGTCATTGGACACCAGCTCATCCCTGGAATCAACCTTGATACCAGCCCCAGCTCCAGAACAGCTTCTGGGGAAAGGACTGCAGAAACTGGGGAGTTCAGGGTGCATACACCAGTGGCAGTCAAGAGGCTGCCGCCACCATCTACCTCTCTGTCTCCTGCACGCGCCTTGTACCTTGGCACCTGTCCATTGGCTTCTGGTTTTTTCCAAGGCCCTCAGTGAAGACCAGTATGGCAGGGACAGGATAGGCAGTGACACGTTAGCCCCACAGATAGGCTTGTGAGTGATGTGGAAGGATAGACAGCGAGCGAGTGAGAGAGCGACAGAGACAGGGGAGCAGAGCAAACAGAGTCAAAAGCCTTCTTACCCGGTAGTAGTCGGTGCTGTAGACATCCCGGGACATGCCAAAGTCCCCAATCTTCACCAGCAGGTTGGTGCCCACCAGGCAGTTGCGCGTGGCAAGGTCTCGATGCACAAAGTGCTGGGAGGCCAGGTAAACCATGCCAGATGCAATCTGGCTAGCGATGTGCAGCATCTGAGACAGGCCCAGCTCGCCTTTGGCCTGGCGGGGCTGCCCGTCCACCAGGATCATCGCATCTGGCCCATGGGCCCTTGGGAGGGGTGCAGGGGAAGAGAGAGAGGGAGCAGAAATGTACAGGAGATGAGGTGAGATGCTGTCAGGGCCCTCCTGATGGATCAGCTCCCGCCCTATGTGCTCTTGGCATCTTCATGGACCCAGAAACCAGCAGGCAGGGACAGCAGTGAAAACCCACAGGCACCGCCTGTGTGCTCACCAGGGCCCAAAGGAGAGCCACTAACGCTTGCAGCCTTCACCCCAACATCCATTCTGAAGATAAGAAAACTGAGGGGAGAAGGATCCAAACATGTAATCCAGACCTTAGAGACCCAGAAGTGTCCATGGGAGTGAGAATGAGGTTCAGTCTCAGGTTCCACTTCTATATTGTTTGTTTTTACTGTTTGGTTTTGGGGACACACCTGGAATACTCAGGGGTTACTTCTGGCTCTGCACTCAGGAATCACTCCTGGAGAACCTCAGTCGGCTGCGTGCAAGGCAAATACCATCCCCGCTATTCTATGACTCGACTACACTTCTTAATTGACATGTTTAGGTCATACAAGCAGTGGGCAGGGCCCTTTCCAGAACTTTCCAGAAGGCCAGGAGGGGCCCTGAGCATCCTTCGGGATTAAGGAGTCTGTGAGTACCTGCTCAGGACCCCAGCCCCTAACTGTGGGTACAGGGGGAACTCCAGTGTCTATGTACCTGAGGAACTTATTTAGGTCCCCATGCTTCATATACTCGAAGACCATGATGAGGGGGTCCCCGTCCCCGCACACCCCGTAGAACTTGACGATGTGGTCATGCTGTAGGTTAGTGAGAAGCTCAGCTTCTCGCTGAAAGTCCTTGCGGGCAGCCAATGTGGGGTCCTTCAGTGCCTGCGGTGTGGGAAAAGAAATGGGCCAGGGAGTGACTCTCAATGGCCACTGCAGCTCGAGGGGGTTGCAGGAAAGTGGTGCTTGGTCCTGAGAAGCTTAATGTCCCCCCAAAGGGACCATGGGTATGGGGTACATAATAGAGTCGCTGGGAAGGGTCTGCCAGGCCCTGAGCAGGAAGGAGCAACAATTTCAAAAGAAGGGGGTTCCAGGAATTGAGAGGAGGACAGCAAAGGGGGAGCCTCTGGGCACCCGAGGAACCCTGACTAAGGCCTTGTCAGGGATGGAGATGCTCCCGGTGCAGACAGGCCACACAAGCAGGATGAAGACCGTCTCGTACAGAGGGGCCCTGTCCCTCCATATTTTGGCTGCACAAACTCAGGGAGGGTCCCAAACTGAGGTGAAACCACATATCCATGGTATATCTGACCTGCTCCCACAAAGTCCCCCAAGAATAGGGAATAAGGGTGTTCTCCACCCCACCTCTGTCTCCTGTCTCTGCTGGGGGGTCAATGGGGGAACACATTAGTGGCTGGGGCCAGTCTGGTGGGAGCCATTGATTTTGTTTGTTTGTTTTGGGGTTACACCTGACAGCACTCAGTGGTTACTCCTCTCTCTGTGCTCAGGAAACACTCCTGGTGGACTTGGGGAACCCTATGGGATGTGAGGGACCAAACTGGGGCGGCTTCATGCAAAGCAAATGCCCTGTTCACTGTACTATCCGTCCTGCTCCAAGGGGGGTGGGGAATTCTCGATTGTGTTTGTTTTGTTTTGGGGGCATACCCTCAGTGCTCCTGGCTCTGTGCTCGGGAACCACTGCTGGAGGGTTTGGGGGCCCTTATGGGCTGCCGGGGATCAAACTCAGATCAGAAGGCTCCAAAACAAGAGTCCTTCCCTGTGATCCTGTGATGCTATTGCTCTGGCTCACAGTGGTAGTAAGAGCTGTTGATACATCCCTGGGAGGAGTTGGCTTGGATAGGCCAGAAGAGGAAATTCAGGTTGGACTCAGGGAGGAAGCATGAAGTCAGGGGCTCCCCAATACCAGTGTGTACCCCCAGAAACCACCCCCACTAGCTCTTCTGGGGGAGGGCAGAGAACCAGATTTGACTCCTCCCTGAAAGGCCTGAGGGTCCTGGGGTGGGGTGTGGGGTCCCCCCCGTCCCTCCCCACCACTCACCTTCACAGCAACCAGCATCTTGTCCTTGGTGGGGCTGAGGTTGTAGCATTCGGCCAGGAAGACCTTCCCGAAGGCGCCCTCACCCAGCTCCCGCTTCAGCACGATGTCCCTGCGCTTGATGTGGTGCACGTCTGCGGGGACATGGGGGTCAGCATGGCCCCGGGGGGATTTGGGGGAGCTGGTGTTGGCCCTGCATGCGGCCTACCCTGGTTCAATCAGTAGCGTCCTGCACGGTCCCCTGAGCACTGTCAAGAGTGATCCCTGAGCACAGAGCCAGGAGTGAGCCCTGAGTACCATCAGGTGTACCCCAACAACAAAAAAAAAATAGAAAATAAAAGGGGCCCAGACCTGAGTGACAGCACAGTGGGGAGGGCATTTGCCAGGATCAATCTCCAGCATCCCACAGTATCTCAAGCCTGCCAGGAGTAACCCTTGAGAGCCACAGGGTATGGCCAAGCCAAAAATAAATAATAAATAAATAAAAGGAAAAGGAACCCAAATGTTTCCAAGGTGCCGGCCACCTCCTCTTCCCAACACCTCTGGGTGTATGTCACCCTCTCTGGGAGGGTGGGAACTGATCGGGTGTTTCTGGCTCCTGGTGGAGTCCTCAAAAATCTTGGCCACAAGTCAATCTCCATGGGGGGCATGACTGCTGCAATCCCCAGGATTTGTTGCTGAAGCTGTTTCTCAACCCCCCCACCCCCCACTTTTAGTCCACACCCTTGTACTGAGCTTCTGGAGGGCCAGGAGCTAGCACCGAGCAGCAGAGCCTGTGCGTGTCCCGGCGGCTGGCCAGCGCCCCAAGGAAGCCAGAACCTGCTGAAGAGTTGATGGATGAGGAAATAAATTCAAACTTAGTCAGGGGCCGCAGAATGGGGAGCAGGGAGCACCAGGCCAGAGAGAGGGGGGAGAAGGGAGTGGGGAGGATCTACAGGGGAGAGCAGTGGGGAGGCGGAGATGAGTGCAGCGGGCAACCTTCCAGGAGGCCCTTTTCTACCTTCCGCACCCCCAGAAACTCGCTCTGGGTCTCTGAGCCTTGGTACCCCCATCCTGATTCAACACTGGTCACCTCTGAGTTTACAGGGTGCCCTGAGGTACTGCGATGTACCCAACAACGCCACCCCTGGAGCTGGGGGGCTTGGGGAGGCTGAGCCACAAGAGGAATAAAGGCAGGACACCTCGCTTTCTGGGAGAGGAGACGGGAGAGCCAAGCAGAGGACGGGCTGTTCTGGGGTGAGCTCCAACTCACGTTCCCTGAAAAGACAGGTTCGCGGGCAGGCTAAAGTTCATGGGGATCTCTGATCCCCCAAAATTGCCTCTCTGGGACCCATCAGCTGCAGCTTAGACACGGCCCCCATCTCCCACCATGCCCAGCCTTGCCAGCCTGCCCTGTCTGCTGGTCACCTGCACACTGCCCAGGCCTCCCTGGGTCGAGGGGGACCCCTGCCCCCATCTGGCGCACACACAGCACAGACCACCTGGGCCAGGAGCAGAGCGAGGCCCCACGGAAGCTTGTGGAAAGGAAGAGTGAGGTGCTGAGAGACACAATGGGGCCCTGCACGCTCCCTGCTCCCCGCTTCCTGGATAGTGGCGCTCAGGGCCTGCCCAGCCCCTAACTCTGTACCCTGAATCTTTCCTGAGCTCCTGAGAGCACCCCACTGCCAAGAGCAAGACCCTGGAGCAGGGGTCCTCAAACTTTTTAAACAGGGGGCCAGTTCACTGTCCCTCAGACCATTGGAGGATCTGACTATAGTAAAAACAAAACTTATGAACGAATTCTTTTTTTTTTTTTTTTGTGGTTTTTGGGTCACACCCGGCAGTGCTCAGGGGTTATTCCTGGCTCCAGGCTCAGAAATTGCTCCTGGCAGGCACGGGGGACCATATGGGGCACCGAGATTCGAACCGATGACCTCCTGCATGAAAGGCCTTACCTCCATGCTATCTCCGGCCCCATGAACGAATTCTTATGCACACTGCATATATCTTATTTGCAAGAAACAAAACAGATACAAATACAATATGTGGCCCGCGAGCCATAGTTTGAGGACCACTGCCCTGGAGGGTCTGGAGGGACAGCACAGAGGGAGGGCATCCCCCAAGATGGGAGTGATTCCTGAGCACAGAGTCAGGAGTAATGTAAACACCACCAGGTGTGGCCCCAAAACAAACAAACAAACAAAAAAGAGAAGTGGATGCGGGGGCTCTGGCACCCAGGGACTCCACTATAAGCTGGTTGGGGACACTTCCTGAGCTGCTGACTAGAGGAAAGGCAGGGTTGTACATGGGGAGGGACTGAGGACAGACCCCCATCACTGCATACACTGGAGACACTTGAGGTCAGAGGTCACCTCCACAGGGGTGATGGCTCCACTCTGCAGACCCCGGTATCCCGACCTGGTCTAGTGTCCCAGATGGTCCCACCTTCAGGTCCTGCCAAGGTGAGGCTCCATGGACAAAACCAAGGCCCACTGCCTGAGAGCCCTGAACCCACAGGCTAACCCTGTCAATGATTTCCAGTGTTGCCAGGCCAGCTTGGGGAGGGGGTATCTTTCTCCCTATGCCCCTTCGTGGGCCCCCAGTGGGGTGCCAGGGGGCCTCTAGGTGCAGCCACCAGAGCGAGCCTGCAGCAGCCTGTCAGAGGGGAAGGGACTTCACCCTGGGGTCCTGGCAGATGACAGAGACAAGCAGCTTGCAGGGCTCCAGGAATGACACTGCCCCATCTTCAGGTCCCCTCTGTGCCATCTGCTCTGGTGTCAGTGGGACTGTGAGGACCAGCACCCCGGCAGAGCAGGGAAGAGAAGGGAAGGGGGTCTTTAGGCCCAGAACCTTGCAAGAAACAGCCAGACCGATTGTTGGGCTATGCTGCTGTCACGGAGAGAGAGAAATAGTGAGGAGGAGAATGATAGAGAGAGACAGTGAACAAGTGAGTGAGAGAGAAAAAAAGAGAGAGAAAGCTCATGCTCTATTGCCCCCTTCCCCCTTCCACTGGTCCCCCAGGCTCTGGCCACAAAAGCCCTTGGGGAGGCCACACAAAGGGGAGATTGAGGCTCTGAGAAGAAAACAGGAAGAAATGGGGTGCCAGGGCACAAACTGAGTCGACATCTTGGGTCCTGGTGCCTCACTGAGTCGTAGATAGGGGGAAACAGAGTCCCCATCCAAGACCCCCCAGTATATCACCCACACCAGAATTTTAATGTCCCTGGCAATGAAGGGAATGACGCAGTCACAGGCTCCCCCGGAAAATAATAAAGACTCATGGAGAAATCACGTGCATGTGGGGGCCCCAGAAACGACTCACGTCTGTTCTGATTCATCAAGATGGAGAAGCCAATACGAGACCCATGGTGTGAAGGCCGGGCCTGTAGGTAGTGACCACAGATTTTCCACCTTGATCTTCAGAACCCAACAACTTCCTTACTAGAAGTAGGGGGGAGAAAATCCTCCAGTTCCCTCTCTCTTGGATCCCCCACCCCGTTGTCATCCACAAAAGCAGCTCCGTCTCCTCCTCTCCTATGCCAGTCACAGCACCCTGCACTCCCCAATAAATAAATAACCATCAATTCTGGAGGCCCGAGCCTGTCTCCATGGTGACCCGACAAGGGCAAGACTGGACGGCGGAGGGAGAGGAGGGGTGCTCAGGGTTCTGACACTGATTGCTGGAGATAGGCAGCTGGGGTGTCAGGGTATGGGGGTGCTCCACTCTGGCTAGACACCCCCTGCAGTGCTTCCTAACTCCCCACCCTTCATCAATGATTCCCAGACACCTGACCACAGGACCTGCTGTGACCCAGCCCTGAGTTGCCCCACCCCGGACATCTGCGTGCACCCCCACCGGGACAGGTCCACCCACTCTCCTCCCTGGGCATAGGTGCCCAGAGATGCCACCAGTCAGCCCACCTCGCCATGGTACCTCCGAGATGTCCAGAGAAAAGCAGCAATAGAAGTTGCTGAAAAAAGCCCCCTACCCAAATATCAGGAGGGAACTCTAAGTGTCCCGTTTTCCCGTGGCCCACCCTTCCCCAGACCTGCCAATGTCTGGCACCACAGTGGGGAAGCCAAGGGCACATCCCCAGTGTCCTGCAGCTCAGGGAGGCCTCCCAGGGGACCGCAGGCTTGTAAAGGGCAGAATGGGGGGGTCCCCTCTTAGGGAGTTCAAGGCAGCAGCTGGATCAACACTGAGAAAAGCAAAAGACTTAGGCACTTACCCAGGGTGTGGCGAGGGGCTCTTGGTCTTGGTTTCAGGGAGCGAACATGGAGGGGCTGTGTCCCTCCTGGCCCCAGGCTGGGCCCATCAGTGGAACAAGGCATGGGATGTCCTGGTCTCTTTTGTATTTTGATTTTGCTCTGGGGACTACTCCCAGCTCAGTGCTCAGAGTTCCCTGCAATGCCTGTGCTCAGCCTGTCTCACTCTCTGACTCCCAATCCTCTAGACTGTATTGTATTTCCTCTGGGTCAACCCCCCCCCCCCCAGGATTGAAGCCATGGCTCTGGAGGGAGCCCCAAGACAGAGCTGGTGGAGGAGGGAGGTAGAGGGAGAGTGTGACCCCAGAAGGTCAGTGACTGCACCTGTGATTCAGTTTCCCTGTGGCTGGGGACCCCCAAGGGTAGGCACAGGGTTCAACATTGCTTCGCACCAACCAGCTGCTCCCCCTCAACCTGCTCCCAAAACACCCCCAGAGAGGTAGAATGAGGAGGGAGGTCCTGGTCGCTCAGGCACACCCCCAGGCTGAGACCAAGCACAGAAGGCACAAGAGGAAAGGAATGATAGCACAGCAGGGAGGGCATTTGCTTTGCATGTGGCTGACCTGGGTTCGATTCCTGGCATCCCATATAGTCCCCCGAACCTGCCAGGAATGATTCCTGAGAACAGAGCCAGAAGTAACCCTTAAGCACCACTGGGTGTGGCTCAAAAACAAAAGTAAATAAAAAAGAGAAAGAAAGAAGGCAGAGAGGGGGCCTTAGAGGAAGCCAGAACAGACCCTGCAGGGAGTCTTGGAGGGTCCCACAGTTTCTCAGCTCAAGAGAGACGCTCCAGAATTCGGACCCCGGAAACATGCAACAAAACTCGAATACAAATGGTCCCTGCTCCGTACCCCCTTCCACACCCAAGTCTGTAGGTTCTTCTCACCTCCAGCCCAGTACCTCTCGCCCTGGCCTCATCTCCAAGTTCCTACCCTCTGCCCTGCCTTCTCACCTCTTCTCCCAAGCCCCTGGACACAGCAGAGTGTCCCCCCTCTATCCCCAATGATCTCTGAAGCCCCCACTCCATTCCTAGAACATGAAGACCAGGAATCCACCCTCTTGGCCTGGCCATAGACGCACCGCTCTCTCCAGCCCACTTCATCCTAGGGGTCCCTGAGGCCTGTTAGAAGTTTGAGGGTTGTTCCCGAGTGTCTGTGATGTGGTGAGGAGTCTCTCAGGGGTCGGCGGGTGGCCCCAACTGTGAGCCTTGTACCCTTTCCTGATGCCCACTTGGAAGATGCTAGAACCAGAGACAAAGACCCCCTGTTTTCATCAGCTCCGAGTCCCTGAAACAGTTGTTCAGACAAGCAGGAGAAGGGTCTTAGGGCCAGAGAGGGTAGACCCCCACATCTGCCTCCTGTGCTGTGCACCCTGGGGAGACACAACCAACCTCTCTCTGCCCAGCAGAAAGTTACGATGCAGAGTTCAGCCATGTGTCCCCTACAGCACAGCTGAAGGGACAGACAGACACCCAGCTGGCTAGGAAGAGTGAGACAGGGTAGGAGAAAGAGGAGGAGAGAAGGGCAGCTGGAATCTCCTGCTCTGTGCAGACTTGCCAAAGAAAAAGTTCTCATGCACCGTTTCATTAGAAAATAAAGTGTTTATTAAGAAACTATACACCAGCACGCCTGGGTCTCTGAGAGACGTGGGGGTGCCCCTCCCACGGCGCAGGGTTTGGGGGTGGGGGTGAGGCAGAGCAGAGATGGGATGGAGGGGGCAGAATGGAGGGCATGAGGTAACAACTCACAATAGTTATTAAAAACAGCTTCTCACGCTCATCCCTGAAAACCGAGCCCGGGAAGGGGGGAGGGGGTCCCCCAGAAAAGGGGTCCCAGAACTCAGAAGCTTCAATCCCACAAAAGGATGAAGGGAATTACTGTTGGCCCGACTTTCACATCAAGAGCCCCCCTTTCTTGAGGAGAGGAAATAACCCTCAGCAGGACCCAGGAAAGGCAGGAAGGCGGAGAAGTTACCATTTACACTGTGTGTGTGGGGGGGGGTACCCCTCAAACTTAAGAGAGTTAAAAACACCCATTTCTGGCCTAAGACTTTCACCACCAAGACACTGGCGATTCTCCTGAGTGCTCCCCCAAATTCATCCTCTCCACCCTCAGAGGGTACAGCAGCCTGGACTGACTTTAGGCTCCTGGTGAGGGCCGCCCTTCCCTCCCAGGGGGTCCCCGGGGTGCAAGGAAGGAATCCTTGCAAGCAAAGGGGCCGGGCACCCTCAGGGAGCCTGGATGAGGCCATTCATGGTTCTCCAAATTCTGAGTTGATAGTCAACCACGATGGGGATGTTGGATGGATGCAAAGCTGGCGGGGGGTGGGAGGGGTCCCTGGCAATGGGAGGGTTACTGCGGCTTTGATTCCCTTGGTCCCTTTAGGGACCAATCAAGGGCTTGGTCCTTTGAGGCCCAGGCTGAACAACCAAGGCCTGTGCCTGGGCCCTGACACAGGGCATGTTGTGGGAGCTGAGGGGCTTGGGTTCGAGAGAGTCTCCCTGTCTCTCCGGAGAGCATTCCTGTCTCTTTTCCTGGGAGCAGCTCCAGAGAGGGAAGGAAGGGATGGGGGAAATGTGTCTGATGATGAAAAGGAAAACAAAATCCGCAAAGCAAACGAACAAACAAACAAACAAATGCACAGAAAGGAGAGGGAAAGAGGGGGGGGGGTGTTTCCTCCACCAGGGAAAAGCCCCAAAACACCCGCTGGCCGTATCCCTCCGGACCTAATCCCGCGCCGTCTGGGCTCGCTCGGGCGCTGGCTCCTGTGTTGGCCTGGCCACGGGTGGACGAAGACGAGGCGATTCGAGGGCCAGCCTGGGGTCCCGGCACAGCCCCAGAGCCTGCACCTCCCCTCGCCCATGGCTGCGCTGTACTGTGGGGGGTACCAGGCTTCTAGGATTCTTCCCGGGGCTGGGGGTCACAGTGACACACGGCAGCACCAGGGCTCATGCAGTCTCTACGGAACACCCCAATCCAACGACGATGTTTGGGCGGCCTCCCCCTCTCAGAGAGGCCCAGACTACAGGTGACTTTACAGCGGGCAGGGGCGGGGCACGGGCTTGTTTTGGGGTGCTGTTTTGTTGGGGGGCTTTTGTTTTGTTTTTAAAGGAGCTTTTAAAAGCCGTGATGTCCTTTGCTGAAATACACATTGGCATCCTCAACATAGAGGCCATGGTTAAGAGGCTTGATATGTCCAGGAAGGCTTATTGGATTCAACATAATTTCTCTGAAACCTACAGAAAACAGAAACGACAAAAAGAACAGAACAGAAAAAGGCAAAATAAAGTAAAAACCAAAACCCCCAAAGAACAACAACAACAAAAAAAAATCTAGGATGGGGAAGGGGAGGGGAGAGGGGCACTGGGTAGGTTTCCTCATCTGATTTTGGGGT
Organism: Suncus etruscus; assembly: GCF_024139225.1. Lineage (NCBI taxonomy): Eukaryota > Metazoa > Chordata > Mammalia > Eulipotyphla > Soricidae > Suncus > Suncus etruscus. The sequence goes on along the minus strand of NC_064858.1, from coordinate 9,239,603 downwards.
AGAGTTGATGGTTTGAGTTAGTGGTGGATTTTGTGGTTGGATTTTATGGTGAATTTAGTGGTGGCTTGATTTAGTGGTTATTCTGTGGTTGATTTCATGGTTGTTTTCATGAGTTTGTTTAGTGGCTGATTTCATGGTTTGATTTTTTTTATGGTGAATTTAGTGGTTCGATTTAATGGTTATTTTGTGCTTTGATTTCGTGGCTGTTTTCATGGTTTAGTTTAGTGGCTGATTTCATGGTTTGATTGCGTGTTTGGTTCAGTGGCTGATTTTTGTGGCTTCTTTCGTGGCTTGGTTTCATGGTTTGATTTAATGGTTTATTTAGTGATTGTTTTTGTAGTTTGGTTCAGTGGTTAATTTAGTGGCTCTGCTTTGCAGAAGGCAGGAAGAAAAATCCGTGGGGGAAAGGGTTACTGTACCCCAGGGCTCCTCTGCCCATCCCCAGGGACCCTGTGGGATTCTGTAGACCAAACCACCCCATTAACCACAGCGCTTTCCTGCCCTGGTCAGCACGGATTTGGGGCCAGAGGACGAAGTCTCCAGGGGACTCCCAGAGTCCCTCAGGGACTTGTCCTGAGCCATGAGGCCCACACAGGGATCGAGGGTCTGAACGTGGCCCCCCAAAAGGAGGTTCCCTGGGCTAATGGTACTGAGGATGCCTGCCAGGGCTGCCCAGGGTAGGGGACCCAGTCAAGACAGAGACAAGCTAGTCTCTAGGAAATGGGACAGGAGAATGGGGAATCCTAGCCATTCCATCCTTAAAGTAAACTGTCCATCATTAAAGTAAAGCTGGCTAGGGGGGCTAGCACGGGGGACCTTGTTTGGGGGCCAGGGCCAGTGGGAGAGTCCTCACCGCAGCATCCTGGGGAAACTGAGGCTAGGTCTAGAGGTCACTGTCTGTGACTCCTTCCTGTCTTCCCATGCCAGGGGGTCCCTCTTCTGGACCCCCTCAGGGCCTGGCATGGGAGAAGCACGTGGGCAGCCCGGGCCCCCCCCCATAGTCACTCACCGTGTGCCCCCGTCTGTGCCTCAGGCTCCTCATACAGATAGTGGCCAGACGGGACTAGCCGCTCTCGGGCGTCCGTCAAGCTCAAGAGCCCTTGGGTGTCTAGATTTGGGAAGACCCCTGGCAGGAGAGGTAGATAAGGGGGTTAGTGGGAGGCAGAGGATGGGAGCCGGGCTCCACTCCCCACAACCCACCCCCTGGGCACCAAGCACCCCAGAGCGACGCTGGCAGGGGCAGAACCCGGGGTCACTGAATGCCATGTCCTCCCTTTCTGGAGCTTCACCCTTGTTTGAGCCACTCTCGGGGGCGCTGTTGGGGATGGAGGGGATTGGGGGGACGGGTAATGCTGAAATGTCTCCCAGCAGCTACCTCTGGCCCCCCACTCCCCCCAGAAACCCTGGCGAATGCGCCCAATGCCAAAAGGAAAGGATAGAGTGAGGGGGCTAGGAGGGCCCCTTCTCGTCTGTCTCACTCCCGGCAGGCGGAACAAGGAAAGTCGGGGTTCCGAGGCTTAAGCCCCACCACCTTTGCCAGGGCTGTGGGGGAGAAGCTGCCTGTTCTGATGGGGGAGAGGCAGAAGGATTCGAGTTGCGTTCATGGAGGAGGGAAAGCATCTGCCTTGAGCACAGCCGGTGTCCAAACCCCCCCACTCCCAAGCAGAATCCATGAACTTGAGCCTTTTCCCATCCAAGAGGGGCTCTTGTTTTCTCTGGAACTCTCTCCCGCGTGGAGACCTTCCAAGTTTCTGCAGGCTGATAGCACAGGGGGGCTCCAGGCCAACGTGCCCACACCCCCGTCCCCCCACTCCTGGCTGCCCAGAGCAGTAAGATCCCAAAGGCGCCTGCTGGTGGGGAGGGTCCCAGGGAAAGGGCAGACTGGCAGAAGGCTAGGCAAAGGCAAGTAAGAGTTCTGGGCCACGGGGGCCCACGAAGCCAAACACACACACACACATAGCCCTTTCCTGTCTCCCCATTCCTGGTTGGCCCCCCGTAATTCAGAACAGACCCAACTCCATAGGGACCCAGGTCTTAGTTCCTGAGCAGCGAGCCAGGGGCTCCAGATCATCGGGGGGTGGGGGGGGGAGGCGGGGAAGAAATGGAGAAGCCTGATGAGAAGCGAGGACCGGATGCCCACAAATTGAGGGGCACCACTAAGGATTTTCAACACTCTGGCCTGAGTGAGAACACAGCAGGAAGGACGTGTGCCTTGCATGTGGCAGATCTGGGTTCTATCCACGACATTCCATGAGGTGGTCCAGGCCTGCCAGGAGTAATTTCTCAGCACAGAGCCAGGAGTGACCCCAGAGTGCCACTGGGAGTGGCCCCCCAAACCAAAAATAAAATAAAGGATTTGTGATGCACCCAGCAAATACTTCTCTGGGCCCTGCCCCTCATGTACCCCAAGACCTAGCAGGTGCCAGAAAACACCCAATACAGCCCTGTACTAAAGAGATGGGGAGCAGAAGGGGGTCCTGAGTCTGATGGGGAAAGGGGGTCCTCAAGCTGGCAGTAAGAGGGGTGAGATGGGGCGGGGCCTCCTCCCTTCTTTGCTCTGCCCATCCCACCCTGACACTCACGCTAAGCCAGACCTTGGGGACACTTTGGGGTCCTCCCTGACTTTAGTTCCTTCTGTTGGGGGGGGGGCAGTTGGAGGGCACCCTGGGAAGTTGCACTTCCAGATGACATGAAGAAAACAGTGGCACTTGGCAGGGAGGGGGAGACTGGAGCTGTCACCCTGAAGAGAGGGGCCAGATCCAAGGCTAATCCCTGATGTCCACTTTCTGCCCACATACTCCTTCTCCAAGGCTGAGGGGGCCCAAGACAGAACCTGGGCACTGGGCTATGAATTCTTATGTTCTTGGAGGGGCAAGGGGTAAAGTTCTTTCAAGCTGCTCTTTCCTTTCCATCTTGATGATCTGGGGAAAGCAGGAGCAGGGCACTGAGTTCCCTCAAATTCCCCACCACTCCATCCCCATGCCTTTCCCTCAAGGCTGCAGACCTAACCTGGTTTTTGAGTTTTGGTTTTGGGGCCATACCCATTAGTGCTCAGGGGTTATTCCTGGCTCTGCTCAGTCATGTCAGTGCTCGGGGGACCCTATGAGATGCTAAGGCTCAACTTCAGGTCAGCCACATGCAAGGCAAACGCCCTCATGCTGTACACTCTCTTGGGCCCAGATATGGCCTGTTTATCGAGCTCTTTGTAGCTCCATCTTGGCCTCTCTAGAGCATAGTCATGTGGAGTGGGGTAGGGGTGGGAGAGGAAGGCATTGCTGCTGACATTTCAAAAACTCAGAATCTCACCTTTTAAGCATCCTCCATTTCTGGCATCCTTAATCCCAATAGTTCTGACACTGCTAAACCAACCTTTTCTATAAAAATAGGATCAGGGGCCCAGAGCATAGCACAGCAGGGAGGGTGTTTGCCTTCTATGCAGCCAACCTAGGTTCGCTCTCCTGCATCCCATAGGGTCCCCTGAGAACTGCCAGGAATGATTCTGGAACTCAGAGCCAGGAGTTAGCTCTGAGCGGCACCAAGTGTGATCCATAAACCAAAAGAAATAAATAAATATAGGATTCCCATGGCCCCCAGCCTCCAGGCAGTCAATTCTGACCACACTCACAACGTGGATGTGGGTCTGACCCAAACACACACAGAGACACACACCGGGGCACAAACTGCCTCTCACTGGCCACCAGATCCTGCATTGAAATACTCATCTACAGAAGTGCCAGGGGTTGGGTTCGATTCCAGCTGGCCTAGGGTTTGATCCCTGGCACCCCCAGATTCCTCAGAGCACCATCAGTAGGGATCCCTGAGCGCAGAGCCAGCAGTCAACCCTGACTGAGCACTGCCGGGTGTGACCCAGAAACAACAAAACGCCAAGTGGATCAACACCAGAAAGGCCCATGCGTCTGGAAGAGGGGCAGGAACTTTAATACCCCTGAGGCACCCCGAATTCTGCCTCCCTACCCACTCCACAGCATGTTTGGCATCCCCTACGGCCTGTGGACACCTCAGAAGAGTGACAAGGTCATGGCTGGCTGCCGCATCGGTGTGCCAGGGCAGTGGGCCAGACAGCCAAGGGCACCTTGGGGAGAAGCTGGGCTGTGGTGGGTGTCGGCAGCCCCGGGCAGTCACAATCCTGCCTACATATGTTTGCTTTGTGCTCCTGGAAGTGGGTGGGGGTGGCCAGAACCCCCTTTTGGGTCCCTACTCAGCTCCACAGAAGTACAAAAGAGGGGTGCAGACCCAATCTCCCCCAGACCTTTATCTATGACCAGAAAGAAGAACTGAGAATTCCAAGGCCACATAAGGCAAAAACAAGATGTACTGACACCACCCTCTGGGCCTCACTCAGATGAGATGGGCCAGTGGGCCCCAAATGTTCCACAGAATTATCTCAGATGGAGCCCACACTAGTGAGGGGAGGAAGGGGCACCCCGAAAGGGAGTGTGGAGTGTGGAGGGTATGCAGATATATCAAGAACCCTAAAACTGGAGCCGGAGAAATAGCATAGAAGTAGGGAGTTTGGCTTGCACGCAATCAACCTAGGACAGACGGGTAGTTCGAATCCCAGCACCCCATATGGTCCCTCGAGCCAGCCAGGAGCGATTTCTAAGCCCAGAGTCAGAAGTAACTCCTGAGCACCACCGGGTGTGACCCTCCCTCCCCCCCCCCCAAAAAAAACCCTAAAACTGGGGCTGAAGTGATAGCACATCGGAAAGAGTGTTTGCCTTGCACACAACCCACCCAGGTTCCATCTCCAGCATCCCATAGGGTCCCCCGAGCCTGTAAGGAGTAATTTCTGAACATAGAGCCAGGATTAACTCCTGAGCACTGCCAGCTGTGGCCCCAAAACAAAACAAAAAAGAACCCCGATCCTGGAGCAGGAAAAGAAAGACCAACCAGGGTTCTCCCGACCACCACACAGATGGGGAAATCTTCCCTTTGGGGCTGCCCTTGGTGCGCCCTCATAGAACCCCAGAGCCTTCACTCTCAGCGTCCTGAGGTTTTTGCAAGTGTGCAATTCTATTTTCAGGGAGCCAGGGTTTGGCCCCACACTCTACACTTTGAGAAGAGGGGAAAAAGCACTTGCCAAGCCCCTCTCAGGGAAGGCTTTTCTGGCAATGGGCAGGGAGTCGGACCCCCCAGAAAGCTCCCTACTGTGAACATGCCTCTCGCATTCACCCCCATTTCATTTTTGGAAGGGTCACACCCAGCGGCACTCAGGAGTTACTCTTGGCTCTGCGCTCAGACGCTTCTGGCAGACTAGGGGACCATATGGGATGCTGGGACCTTCGAATCACATTCCATCCTGTATTGGCCGCCTGCAAGATAAAATGCCTTACTGCTGTGTTATCATGCCAGCCCCTCACCCCCATTTCTCTGACACCCCTGTTTCCACAGATCTTCACAAGCCATTTCACAAGCAGGGACCCCTGGTCACTGCGTTCTCTGCTTTGACAAACAGCCACATCTCTTCCAAAGGGGCCACAACCCTGGACATTACATCCATCTTCCCCCTCCACTCTGGAAGATCTAACTGCTCCTTACCACCTCCTTGCCAGTTCCTGCTGGCATCCTGCTTTTTCACCAGATCCCCACTGCAGAGTGAGCCCCATCAGCCAAGAGCGAATGCTCAACCCAGGGTTTTTTTTTTTTCGAATTCCTGGGGCCCCTGGCCTGCCTCCTCAGGCTAAGCATCCATCTGCCTGGCTGCTCTGTCTTCCCAGGACTGGCAATCACTTTCCTCCATTTGTAGATTGCCTTCTTTCTTTTTTTTTTTTTTTGTTTTGTTTTGTTTTTGGGTCACACCCGGCGGTGCTTAGGGGTTACTCCTGGCTGTCTGCTCAGAAATAGCTCCTGGCAGGCACGGGAGACCATATGGGACACCGGGATTCGAACCAACCACCTTTGGTCCTAGATCGGCTGCTTGCAAGGCAAACGCTGCTGTGCTATCTCTCCGGGCCCTGTTGCCTTCTTTCTTTCTTGGGTGCAAAGCAGATATATCTTCCTTATTCTTTCTGGTTTTATTTTGGGGGTGGGGGTTGCACACCCAACGATGCTCAGAGTTCCCTCGGAACAAGACCTAGTCACAGGAGAACAAGTGTCTCACTCCTATGCACCCGCTCGGACCCTATTGCCTCACTTCCATGGGTCTAAGGGCTTCCTCTTCTTCTTCTGGGGCTCTTGTATTTTGGGAGGGTTGGCTAGGAATTTTGCCCTGATCCAGAGCTAGGAAGCTTCGCACCCTTTTCTGGGAAGGATCTCAAGTTCCCACATTTCAGTTTGGGGCCCACCCTGCCAGAGCTGTTGGCTCTGCTCATAGTGAGTGTGAAAGGAGCCAAATTCACTCCCTACCATGCAAGGACTAACCCAACCAGGGGCTGGTTTCTGGGTTTCTACTCCCTTGCCTCAAACTCTTTTCACACCCATTCCTTGGGCCTTCCTACACCTGGATTTCTGCAGGTACTGTGCTGGCCCTGCCCATTGGCTTGGGGAGTATTGACCGTATCTCTTCCCTTCCCCTCCAGAGCTCCCCAAAGATCAACAAAAATACTATTTGGCGAAAACCAGAGGGAGAAAGGCTCGTGCATGGAGCAAGTCAGGAGCGAGGAGCATTCCAGCCAGAAGGCAGCTTCGCTAAGTGCCTGGAACTTTCTGGAACCTCTGGGGACAATGGTCCTCCTTTCCAAAGGAAGGTCTGAGAACAGCGATGTTCGAAGGTTTTATCTTTCTTGTTTGTTTGTTTTTCCTCCTTTGCTTCTTGAGTATGACGTGCTGAGGATCCCATTGGTGGAGCCAAGAGGCAACAGACACAAATCCAGCCCAGGGTGGATAAAATAGATGGCCGGCTTCTAGAAATTTCCTTGAGTCATCAGACCCTGCCCCCGGAAAAAGCACATCTACAGATTTGTGTTCAGGTGCCTCCATGCTCAACCCTACAAATCAAGGCTGCCAGAATTTGAAGTAAGGTAGGGGTGCCCCATTCTAATCCACATCTCCATCACCCCCATACCAAGCTGGGCACCAAGGCATCTCTCCTCTAAGCCAGTAAGCGTTTTGCCTTGAGTGGCAGAGCAAAGCGAATCGGAGCCCCACAGCTGTGCTTTTTTTTTTTTTCTGCTCTTCACCTCACACCAAAATGGAAAGAAACAGGCTTCTTTATTATTATTATTATTAAAAGAGAGAGAGTGAGCGACTCACTAGAAAGCCTGAGAGGTGATGTTCAAAACAAAAGCAAACAACTCTCTGGCGCCCGAGGGGAAAAAACCAGCCTTGTGTGAATCCAAACAGAGAGCTTATAGCCTAGCGCGGGTGAAGATGGCAAGAGGGGATCTCGGTCTCATCCCTGGGGCTTCTGGAGACGGAGAGACGGAGATGCAAGAGGGAAGGAAAATAAACAGGCTCGGCAAAGGCCAGAGGAGAGGGCGGAGGGTGGAGGAGCCAGACGTGTAGGTCCGCAGGCCAGCAGAGGATGCAGCATCCAGCAGCTTCTAGCAAAATCCACCAGGTGGGACAAGACCTGGCGCCTAGGCTAGGAGGTGGCTGCTGCCCAGCAATCACTTAGGCACTTAGGCTCTAGTCTACCTCGAGGAGGCTCTGGGAACAAGATTCTAATTCAGGGATGCTCCGCCTCTGACTCTCCAGCTCAGGGATGCTCCAGGAACGATGCTCCAGCTCTTACACTCCAGCAACAATGCTCTGTCTCAGGGATGTTCTGGCTCTAACGCTCCTATCTTAGTCATACTCTGGCTCTAATACTCAAGCTCACTGATGCTCTGGCTTTGATACTCTGTCTTGGGGATGCACCAGTAACAATACTCCATCTCAGGGATGCTCCAGCTCCAACTCTCCCATCCTAGCCATGCTCTGGCTCTCACACTGCCATCTCGGTGATGCTCCAGATCGATCCAGCTCTAACACGCCTGAAATAGCTTGAAGATCAAAGCTGATCATCATATCCACAAGATTCCATAGGCACAACCTGCCAGACAAAACCCGGGGTCCCCTCAGGTCCCCTTTAGGACTTCCTGTCCTAAAGCTCTGAGACAAAGGGGCCAGCAGATCTGCTCTCCCCTGAGCACAAATGAGGCCCTAAGAGAGACCAAGTGCCCTTGTCCTGGACAGAGGCCTGCACATGGAGGATCTCCACTCCTGACTGGGACCTGAACCCACACAGCCTTGCTCCCCGAGCTGGGCCCACTCTCAGGGAGGAGAAACTGGACATGAGGGAAAAGTGGACATGAGGGAGGATCACTTGGTGAGGGGCTGGGCCAGGGTATATCTGGGCTTTTCTTTCTCCTTCGCATGAAGTTTCCACCAGCGATATTTCTGTGACAGTGTCTCCATGGTGATCAGGGAACCTCCAGAACATCGGGCCCATTTCTGCTTGTCTCTGCCCACATTGCCCGGAGCGCACAGACCAGCCAGACTCCCCCCCAAGTCTGTATCCACCCCCACTACACCCCCACTACACCCCATTTCCCTTTCCTCATGTGCACGATCAGTGCCTCTTTGAGAGAGGGGCTAGTCCTAGAGACAGAGCGGAACAGGCACAAACTGACCAGGCCAGGCTTGTGTGTTAGACAGTGGGACACCTGGATGCATGTCCCCAACTTACCTCCAAGGACCCTGTCTTTAGGCACAAGAACTCTCTTATCTCCACACGTCCTGGGCACTAGCAGGGGGGCCTGTTTGCTTGTTTCGGGTTTTTTCTTGTGGGCTACAACTGGCAGCGCTCAGAGCTTACTCCTGGATCTGCACTCAGGGTTCACTCCCAGAAGCACTCAGGGGACCCTATGGGGGGCCAGGGAGCAAGGCAAGCACCCTCCCTGCCGTCCCATCGCTCCTGTCCTTGTCGCGTGGGCCTCTAATTCTGGCAAAGGTGCCCGAGAATCCGTGGGCACAGTATAGGGTGGGGAGGGGGCGGAAAGTTACACAAGAAGAAGAAGATCTTAGTCACCCAGAAAAGCTCTTCCCACCACCCCGGGGGAAGAATTCGTAAGCGTTCTAGGTGTTTCTCTCCTTGCCCAGCCCTCCACACGGGGTGGCGGGGGAGGAAGGAAAGGGCTCGAAATTGCTCAGAGAGAAACTCAGCAGCTATTAATATCCTCAAGCAAGGGACTGTGACCTCGAGCCCTGCCAGGCCCTACCAGGAACCTTGGGAGGAAAAGGCCTGCGCACAATTCTCCGGGGACAGCAGGTGCCCCTCAGGGCACCAAGGGTGGAGACATAGACATAGAATGAACTGGAAGGACCCCTGGGGTCTCAGTTCACAGAACAGGCAGCTTAGGAGCGGAAACAAGGGTGGGGGGGGGACAGGGTGCACATACACGGACACATATGCCAACATGCACACACAAGCATACATAAACATGTGAAGGCATGCCTGTAACCATGCATTTCACATACAAGCACACACAAACATGTGTGCCGTGGTACATGGAAACGTTCGTTGCCCTGTACATACAAACAGGTGTGCAAATTCACATAATCCAACACGCTTGTAGGCACAAGTCCATATATACATGTAAACACATGCGCACAAATACACAGTGAGACCGAGTGAGCATTGTCCAAATTGCGGACATGGAATCCCTACAACACCCCAGCTGGCCATCTTTATGCTCCTTCCTTCCTGAGATGCGTCAGAGGTTGTGAAAAACAGTTGCCCAGCACCAAAGACAGTGGGAATGGCACACCCAGCTCAGGGCCCTAGCCTTCTGGCCCTCGGCCTGTGGAGTTTCCTTCTCCAGGGAAAATACGGGGGAGCAGAAAGGAGGTAGCAGGGATCTGCTGATCCATGAGTCCAGCTTAATACACCCCCCCCTCCCAGGTTCACAAGTTAAAGTGCTCCATCGCCACGCACCACCAAGACCCGTCATTCCAGGCAGAGACAGAAAACTGACCGGGCGCCTGTCACATTGCTTCCTGCATCACCAGGAATGTGGGCGCCTAGTGTGGGGGAGGCGGGGGAATAGCATCTCAGACCCCATTTAAGGGTGTCCAGAGCAGTACTCCCCCACAGGAAACCTGCCCTGATCTGGGGCTATGTGTCCTAGCAGGTTGGGAGATGGGTCCCTGGACAGATTGTGGGTGGCGGGTTTGGGGGACATGAACGCTCTGGAAGGCTCAGAACAAAGTGCCCTGGTTACAAATCCAGCAGCAGATATCCTTAAAGATGGGAAAACCCATTTCTGGAGCCATGACAGGGCCTGACATTCCCAAGTTCAACTTCACGCTCAAGATAGACTTTCTGGCTTGGCCGGGACATGATTGGCATCTATAGTAGGAAGGGAAAGACTTGTCTTGCTCCAGCCTCTGGGTCAGACCATGAATTGAGGAGCTCTGAACCCTGAGGTTGGCAGTGAGATGAAGAGATGGTTCACCCCATGCAAGTCTCTTTGGTCTTATTTGGGAAAGGAAAAAAAAATGTTTTCATCTATATTCTATTAAGAAAGTGAAAATGGAATTAAAAGAGGGAGTTGCTTTAGGAGATTTTTTTGTGTGTGTGTGTTTATGTTTCGTTTATGGCCACACCCGGCAGCGCTCAGGGGTTACTCCTGGCTCTGTGCTCAGAAATCACTCCTGGCAAGCTCAGGGGACCATATGTGATGCTGGGAATCGAACCGGGTCAGTCCCAGTTGGCCACAGGCAAGGCAAACGCCCTACCACTGTGCTATCTCTCTGGCCCTTGAGGGTGTTGTTTTAAACTTTGCTTTCATCGAATTCCTGAGGTTGGAATTGTTTTAGGTACAAAATTCACACGTGAGGGGCTGGAGTGGTGGCGCAAGCGGTAAGGTATCTGCCTATCCCGTGATAGCCTAGAACAGACCTCGGTTCGATCCCCCAGTGTCCCATATGGTCCCCCAAGCCAGGAGCCATTTCTGAGCGTATAGACAGGAATAACCCCTGAGCGTCACCAGGTGCAGCCCAAAACAACAACAACAAAATTCACACATGAGACTATGACTGAGGTGCAGAGCATGGCTGTAGGCATCTCTGTGCCCAAGGAAGGCGGGTGAGGAGGCTGCCAGGAATGGGGTGAGCGAACAGGCTCTTGGGGTTCTCCTGGGTGCGTGCTGTGAGCCTGTGTGCCCGTTCCTCGTAGTAGCCTCGCCCCAAGAGGTTCGGAGCTATTTAGTTATTAGTTCAGCTGCTGAGCGGCCTGGATCTCTGTTTGGAAATGCTTGTGTGTGGCCAACCGAGAAATAGATTCCTATAGGGAAGGGCGGGTGGGACCATGAGCCGGGCAAGCTGGGCAAAGTGCCTTCTACGCCCCAGAGAGCAGCAAAATGAGCAAGTGGGAAGCCCTGTTGGGGAGGGGGTTGGGGGGGACAGCCCTGAGGGTATCCCTTTGACTGCAAGGTCAGGATAGAGAGTTTCTGGCTCTGGTCAAGTCCACCAAGGTGGGATCTCCTCTATACTCCACAGTGGCCCTGTCCAGGTCTCTTGGCCACCTGGAACCCTTGCCCAGCCCCCTGGCCCCTCTCTGCTCCTCCTAGCACCCAGAACACTCCCTGCTCTGCGCAAGTCTTCAACATGAGCTCACTAGGAACCATTTCTGAGTGCCTCTACACCACCATGGTTCTATCCTGATGCAGTCCTGGAGTACAAGTGGGGTTCCCCACCTCCTGGACCCACTGCACATGTGGGGCCTTGTGCCTCACCTGCCCAGAGGAGAAGAAGGCTGGGCCCATCTTTTCTGGCACATCTTTGTCCCCTGGATCCCTGAAGTCAGCTATCTGGGTCACTGGGCGAGACACAGAGCTCCCCCAGGGGGCCAAAGGTGGCCAGTGCCTCTCGAAAGGGCGGGGAGGGTCCTTGACCACAGTGTGGCCCTCGGCATCTGACAGTGTGCGATGACGGATCCGTTTAATACTCGGGACCTGTCATTTATTTATTAGCCGGAGACGGGAGCTGCCGCCAAGAAGGACGCATTATAAATCAAGTCCTCTCCCGGCCATTAAAAATTAATATGCCTCATAATGCAGGACGTCGGAGATTTCTTTATGCCAGCTGGGTGCTGGTGTGGTGCTCACTCTTTCTCTTTCTCTCTTTCTCTCTCGCTCTCACACACTCGCTCTCTCACACATTCTCTCTCTCACTCATTCTTACAGGCCTCGCCTCTGTCCCCTTCCCAAAGACACTGATTTTTCTGGTGACCAGCTGGGCTCCAAAAAAGGATCCCCCAATGCCACAGAGAGACTCAGACTCAACCTCCCATGCTCCCCATACAGGAACTATAAGGCCAGAGAGGGAAAAATGGAGGGGGGAAAGAGGAGTATAGGAGTGGGGGATAAGAAAGGGGATGGGAGACATGGGAATGAAGTGAGAATGAAATGGAAGAGGTTGGGAGCAAACCCCATCTTAGCCACCATGTCCCCACTAGGAATTCTTGGATTGCAGGGATGAGGCCAGGTTATGCCTGGGGAGGGGTTCACTGGCCATCACTAGGGGTAATGATGGCACACAGCCCCCAGGGACAAGGGAAAGCCACAGCCTTCACAGACAGGATGGGGGAAGTCACAGGACCCCCGGACCCAGATCCCATGTCCCTGGTGGGGCAGCAAGCTGGAGAATCCTGACCCAAAACAAGATGGTAGCTTCACACAGCAGCACCCTGGGGATCAAGACTGTCAGGCTGTGGCACCAGGTGAGAGATTGGGGAGCGCAGGGGGGAGCCCCGACTGTCTAGACTCCCAGACAAGGAAGGATCTGGCTAGGGGTGCAAATCCTCTAGGAGCCTACATGAGAGCTCTTGTGAGGGGACGATTGTCAACAGTGGGAATGACCCAACCTAAAAATTTCCCCGTCACTGGGTGCCAGGCAAACCCTCACAGGTGTGTTTACATGCATGTATGTGCATGTACATGTGTGTAGAAGGTGGGTAAAGACAGGTGCCCCACACCTTGAGGAGCTCTGGGAAGGATATAAGCAAACCGGGGTCCAAAGAAACTACCATGAACCCCCCAGACTTGAGCCCGAATGTCAATTCAACAGAGAGGGCACTTGCCTTGCATGTAGCCAACCCAAGTTTGTTTCCCAACATCCCATAAGGTCCCACCGGGAATAATCCATGAGCACAATCAGGACTAAGTCCTAAGCACTCACCCAGAAACAACGGCAACCACCCACAATCATCCTTGAAATCTGCACAGCACTATGAGGTCCCCCGGACACCCCTGGAATGATAGTGTCCCGACACACACCTGAGCCTGCCTGGATGATGTCGACCCAAGGCCTGAGCTGCAGCCAGGCAGAACTAGTTGTTCCCAGTGCCAAGTCCCCCCGACTGACAAATGCCTCCCAGATGCCGGCCCCCAACCCTATAGTTCCTCCTGCTGGGTCTACCCTTGTCCATGGGCCTCCCTTCTGCCATGACCACATTAGAGCTACAGGGAAGGTGGGCAGGGCTGGGCAAGAGAAAACGGGGGATGATGCACCCACAGGTGGGCCCCAGAAAGACTAGCCCAGCTGTAGACAGACAGGACCCTTGGCCCCCTGGAGCAGTAAGCTGAACTTGAGGTGGAATGGGGTGCAGGCAAAGTAGGGTGCCCCAAAGTCATGTCTCCCTGGGGGAACCACCCATTTCCAGGAGGACTGTGCAGGGGCCGATTGTAACCAGGGGTGGATCTGGGCTTGAAGCAGGAACAGAGTGGGACACTGAGAGGGGTCTGGACTGAGCTCAGAGAAAACAGGAAGAGGTCACAGGAGGAGGGATGAAAAAGAGAGAGGTTCCAGCCCAGATGACCCCACCCTGAGCCCCCCCCCCCAACCCCAGAGGCCCCTGGCCTCTATTTTCACACTTGGACATTATGAATTGGGGGGAAAAGATGGCTCCTGGAGAAAGTGGAGGAGGAGGATTGGCAGGTGCTAGTTCCCATCCCTGCCTCGGAAGTTTCCAGAAGGTTCTAGAAGCTTCGATCTATGGTCTCTAGCGTGAGCTCTGCCCCCACCCTCAGAGTCCCCTGACCCCTATTCTCATACTTAGAATGAATGGGAGAGGGTACCTCCTAGAGAGAGTGAGAGAGGGTTCAGCAGGTGCTAGGTCCCCTCCACCCCCATTTGAAAGGTTGCAGAAGGTTCTAGAAGCTCCACTCCATGGTACTCACACGTGTCAGGTTTGTGGCAACTGTGGCCCTGGCGGAAGTACTGGGGGTTTTCGATGACTGGGATGCGCGTCATGCCGATGACCACTGTGTCTGGCCCCGTGTCCAGTGAAGAGGGTGTGGTGATGCCGTGGTTGATGTGGTGCAGTGGGCTGGCCGAATCTTCCTCGCCACTGATGACAGCTACGGGTCCTGTGGGATGGGAGATGGGCCATGAGGGGAGGCCTCCGGAATGACACCCCCCATGTGCCAGACAAGCCAGCTTGTCGCACAGCCACCCTGCGCCCAGAAAGTCAGTGAATGAGTGATCTCCACAGTCTATCTTGGGATCCCCATCGCACCCCAGAAACAATTAACACGCTTGGGACCAGGCGCAGCCTTTCATGAGCTTGGAAGAAGAGAGCTTCGAATGAGGTTTCCTGGCCCCAGAGTCATAGGGTAGAAGGGAGGGCGCTGGCCATGCATGCAGCCAACCTGAGTTTGATCCACCAGCATCCCATTAGGGTCCCCTGAGCAGAGTCAGAAGTCAGCCCTGAGCACAACCGGTGTGCCCCAAACCAACCCCACCTTCAAACATAGACGAATAAACCAATTGCTGACTTAGTTTGCAATAATGGACTTTAACAAGTGGCATCTGTCAGGTATTGGGACACCCCTCAGAGCAAGCCCCTCCTGAGCCCAACAGGGCTGCTCCTGGTTTCATCATGCCTGGTGGAGAATAAGACAGAGCCCCTCACACAGTCACTTGTGACCCTTGGACGCTCAGAGAGACCAACACAAGCTCTGTAAAAGAAGGGGAAAGCAGGGACGGAGGGACAACACAGTAGGGAGGATGTTTGCAATGCACAAGGCCCACCCTCCTGGGCACATTCCTATCCATCCCATAGCATCCCCCAAGCCTGCCAGGAGTGATTCCGGACTCCAGAGCCAGGAGTAACCCCTGAGCGCTACTGGGTATGGCTCAAAAATAACAAAAAGAAGAAAAAAGACAGATCAAAGAAGAGTCCCGAGTGGACGGGCGGGGGGGTGAGTGGGGGACCAGAATCCAGAACCTTCCCCCAGGGATGCTGAGAAATAGGCAGACATCCCACAGGGGCCTAGAAGTGGGTCGAGGGCTGGCCTCAACATACCTTACCTCAGTAATACCCCTTTGATACCCATGTGCCACTAAAGCAGGTGACAGGCTGAGGCTTGAGGTCTCCTTAGCCCCAGATCACACGAAGGGGGGGGCGTAATTGGGGGGATACCTAACTGATTTAAGAGCCTGAGCTTGTCTCCCCAAACAGGGCCATCCAAAGTCCCTCCTGTAACAGGGTTCCAAGTTGGGAGCCAGTAGACAAAGGGTGGTATATCCACTTGGGGTGTCTATGTATCTTGGGGGGCAGGTGGGAGGCACACCAACCCTGAAACCCAGTTGCATGATGGCAGCTCTTGAGTGGGACCCAAACTTAGTCACACGGGGAAGTTCAGAGGGGAGAATCTAGGACTGGTTGGAACAGCAGATCCAACAGTGGGGTCACAGTCATGAAATCACCAACCCCTAGACACACCTCTCATGGCCCCCAAATTCTCAAAGCCACTGGCTCCCAAGGACCCAGAGGGCTATGTCCTTCTCAGGTGTCCTTCAGTGTTCCTTTGAGAACTTGGCCAACATTGACTTCTCAGTTCCCCTCTCTCCCCTCCTCCTGCCTTCCCAGGGGCCTCTCGATGGACTTGGAAGGCAGAAGTGGCTACGGTCCTGGGCTCTGGCCTCCTGGGGACACTAAGCCAGTGCAAGTGTTAGGATCAATTCTGGATGTGAGCATGGCCAGCCAAGTCTCACATTCCCAAGAGCCATCAAGGGGGTGTCTGGGGGAGGGACACAGGACCTGGACTCAGATGGGTCCCATCCAGGACCTGTCCCTAGACACCAGAACCTTCCTGCTGTGAGCAGGGGTAGGGACTACCCACAGGGGAATTCAGAAGCCTGGAAAGTAACCGAGCACAGGCAGAGAGCTTCAAGCCAGGAAATTTAGCTCTAGGGATGGGGAAAGAGAGATCCTGCCCCCACCCCCACCTCCACCCTGTGTCCCCTCCCTTCCCCTTCCTTCTCAGGGAAATGTCAGAGATAAAATGTAGGCCCCGAATTTAAATTTTATTCCTGCGCTGCCCTGCGGAGTCCGGGAAGGCCTGGGCTGATTAAAATGGAAATGAAAGCCCTGTAAAAGTCCATCCGTGCCTGGGCAGGGAAGAGACTTGTCAATGGCGAGAGGGGAGAAGAGAGTAGGGGGAGGAGCTGCGGGGTCCAGGGCTCCTCTCCAAGGACTCCACTTTGCTGGTTCCTCTTGGAGGGCTCAGAAACTAGCCAGGATACAGGGGTTGGGGGAGGGGACACTCCCCAGCCAATCCAGGCCCACTCAGGGACAGGCACTACACTCGATGTTTACCTAGTCTGCAGCATCCCCCAGGGACCCCAAGTCCTGCAGTCCTCTTGGCACACACACTTATGCATGGATGCACAGACATGCACATACACACACACACACACACACACATGCACTCTGACACCACTGGGCACATGCCCAATTAGCCCATAATCACCCACATGTTCACCCAGTGGCATCCTTGCAAAGCCCCAGGAATGCCCAGCCAGACTCAGCAGTCTCCTGGCCTTTTGAGAGGCCCAGCTCAACCCAAGCCCATGTGGAGCCAACGCTAACATGAATCCCTCGGATTGGCCCACAGCGTTTGGCTGAGAGGAGAAACGGGGCTGGACGGGGCAGCGGGGAAGAGGTCTCTGTGTACCAGCAGCAGTTAGGTGCAGATGGAGGAAACGGTAGGCTGCTGCTTCCTCTTGGGGAGCCTGGAGCTGGCAAAGGATCCAAGGAGGAAGGAGTGGTGAGGGCCAGAGGGTCTGGAGGGAACAACCCAATACCTGGGCTCGAACCCAAGGCCACACCTTTGTCCCCATTAATGACCTTCCGCAGAGTGGCAAAGAATCAAACCCCAAGGCCAATGTTGGCAAATATTGAGTGTGTGGTGGTACAGACATAGCTCTGGTCACCAAGGCAGTCCCCAGGGCCCAGGCTGGCCCTCCCCAAATCCCCATGAGAGTTTTGTTTTGAAAACAACATGTCAGGACCTCAGACTAGACCAGGGGTTGATGGCAGTTCAGCTACATTCACAGAGCAGCAGCCACATGGAGACTTACTTGCCATGGAGAGCGAGGGCCCAAGGATCCCAGAGGAGCTGCATTTATGACTACACATGTGTGTGCATAGTGTCTGCCGCACAAAGGTCTCTCAATGGCTGTAGTCTCTCGCTGAAGCAGACTGACTCCCCCAGAAACTTCCAAAGGGCACCTCACTGGGACCCCACAGCAGCAGAACACTGGGCACCCAGGAGACAGATGAGCGAACAGTTGGTGATGTTGAACCCAAGCACCTCATGGTGAGGCTGGTCACCCCTCACCCCAGCCAGTTGCTCACGGGGACCCAGGAGAAGCAGGAAGGGGTATTAGGGGGTGGATGCACTCTAGCATCACCAGCCATCTCCCGCTCTCACCTTACTGGGTGACTTTTTTGGGGGTGGGGTTACACCTGGTGATGCTCAGGGGTTACTCCTGGCTGTGAGCTCAGAAATCGCTCCTGGCTTGGGAGACCATATGGGATGCCCGGACATTGAACTACGGTAGCGTCCTAGGTCAGCCACATGCAAGGCAAACACCCTACTGCTGCGCCATCGCTCCAGCCCCAGAATGACTCTTTTTGTTTTGGTTTTGGTTCTGTTTGGGGAGCCACACCCAGCTGTGCTCAGGGCTTCCTGGCCCTGCACTCAGGGGATTACTCCTGGCAGGCTCAGGGGACCCTATGCAATGAGTTGGGGAAATCAAATCAAGGTCAGCCACAGGCAAGGCAGATGCCCTCCCCACTGGGCTGTTGCTCTGGCACCTACTGCGTGACTCGGAACCCATAGCCTGGCACAAACTGACATGTACAATCGTTGTCTCCCAGAAACAGGCTTGAAAAGGGGTCGACACCCTCAATTTCCCTGACCCCTGTTGTTGGGGGTGGCAAGACTCAATGCCCAGCATAGAGCCCCTGCCCCTGGGGCCTTCTCTGAACCAGACATGACATCCACGGGATTGCTGGGGGTGGAAGAAATGTCCGGGTGACAAGCATCCTGGCCTGGTAGAAGTGCTGAGCTAGGGGAGAAGAGAAGCCACCAGACATGGGGAGGCAAGTGGACAGTTGTTAGGGGGCTTGACACAGCTCCTTCCCCATAGTCAGGAAAACAGGGGGCGCAGGGCCTAAAACTCCTAGTGCTCCCAGGGGGGTTCAGACATTGAACCCTCACACATTGCCTCACCCGAGGTTCTGGTGCACACAGGGATTAACAAACACAAGCGCGGAGCTGGGACTATATGCTTTGAGGAGTACAGAGAGCATTTGGGGTGATGCTACCACTGATGCTCTTGGCAGCCACCACTCAGCCCAGCCTGGCCCTGTAGGAAAGAATCAGAGCGACTGATCCGGCTTAGAGCAGGAGGTGTGAGGAAAGGGCAGATGGGCAGACTGGCGCTCGCAGTAAGGTCAAGGATACACACTTCTGGCAAAGGGATTCCAGAGGAGCCGAAGAGGGGGTTTCTTGGTAACAGGCACCTCTGACCTCCAACCTTTGACCCTGGGAGCACCACCACCTCCAGCAGTGCCTACCCCTTGTACCCAAGTTTCTTCTGACTGACTCTGCCAAGGGCCACCCCACTACTCAGTGGACCCACCACTGGGCATGGAGCAGAAGGCAGGTGGGGAGTGAGGCTGGTTGTGTTCTCTGGAGCAGTTTGCCCAGCACATAGGCAGGGTTGGGGGTGACAGGAGGACCCTCTCCTCTGTACATCAGCACCCTAAGAGTGAGGATGCAGGGACATACACTGAGCAGAGGTAGGTGGTCCCAGTGGGGCTCTGGGGGCAGGAGGCAAGAGGCAGAGTCCATGGCTCCTCTGGGAATCAGGAAGGAGCAGCACCCATACCCCCTGCACCTTCAGGTTCCCTCACACAGGACCTGAGTGGTCTCCACACTGGCCTCCCAGGTCAGTCATGTGGCAGCGCTGGGGTCTGACCTGCACGACCAATCAGTCCCAGGGCAAGTCCAACTCCCACCTGGCACAGCCCAGGGCAGCAGATGGCAACAGGCACCACCGGACCTGGGCAGATGGTAGCAGGTTTGCAGGACATGGGAAATCTGGCTGAAGGGGCTCCAGTGCCCACAGAGGGGATGAGCCTGGGACTGACCTCAGCTAAGGCGGCTCAGGCCATCCAAAGCCCACGACAGCCACTTGGGGCAGGTGTGTATATATGTGTGTGTGAGTATGATTGTTTATTTGAATGTGTGTTTATGACTGTGTACGTGTGTGCGAGAGAATGTGGGGTGTGTGAATGTGTCTGAGTATATGAGTATATAACATGTGTGTAGACTGTGTGTGAATGTATGTGTGCAAGAGTGTATGTTAGTGTGTGAGTTTGTGTACGTGTCTCTGTGTGTGTCCATGTATACATGTTGTGTCTATGTACATGTGTGTTTGTGTGAGCTCCTGTGCACATGTGGGACCGACCTTTCCTCCTGTCTCTTCACCAACACTCCAGCACCTACCACAGAGGGTCAAGATGACATGTAGGGTCGGAGTAGCACATGGAGATGCCTATATATGCCTGCAATGCATGCAGGGAAACACACTTCGGTTCACCCTCAGCCCCTCCATCTTCCCTTGCCCCGAGAGGCTCAAATGTGCTCACAGCTCAGCACTGGCTCCTGGGTCTCTTGGACACAAGACAGAGGGTCCCCATGCTGCGCTCCTGCGGCCTTGGCCAACCCCTGGCCTGTCATGCCCTGATGCACCAATGCAGCATGTCACTTGTGCTCCAGAGAGAATCCTCGGGCCACCCACCTCATTCTCACACCTGTCTGGAGTGGCTATTGGACCCTCTCTCTCCATTCTCACCTCTCTCCTCTCTTTCTTCTTTCTCCTCTCCCATCTTCCTGTTTCTTCCTCTCTCTACCTCTTTTCCTCTCTTCTCTCTCTCCTCTCTCCCTCTCTTCTTTGTTTTTCTTTCTTTTTTCTTTCCTCTCCTCTCCTCTCTCCTTCTAGCTCCTCTCTTTTCTCCCTCTCTCTTTCTCTCCTCCTTCCTGCCCTGTTCCTCTCCTTCACTCTCTCTCCTTCTCCCTCTCTCTCTCTTTCTCTCTCTCTCTTGTCTTCCAAGCCCACAATCTGGGACAGTTCCCAGGGGAATAGAGAGTCTGTGTCTGCAACCTCAGCCAGCCGTGATGTACCGGCATGCTGGATTCTGGGGGCCGCCGGTGCCCACTCAGCAAAGTGGGAGCCATGGAAGGAACTGGGAGGGGCCCCCACGGTGGAGGAGAGCTCAACCCCATATGCACCGACATGTGAGGAGAGCAGGCAAGAAAGGGTTTGAATTTCCCTTAGTGGGCCAGACTCCAGTGGTCCCCTTACAGGCAGGGTTGTGAGGCAGAGAACTGAGAGCAATCAGGTGCCTTCTCTCGCCCATGTACCACCCCCACCCCCACCCAGGACTGCCAGCGGTCACTCCCGAGCACAGAGCCAGGAATGGGCCTGAGCCAGGACAGGTGGACCCCCCAAAACAAAGCAAAGCCCAAAGTCCTACAACCCGCACTCAGGGTACCTGACCCTGCTGACAAGGGGCACAGAGCATCTTCGCTCCCAGAAATATTTCCCCCTGCTGCCCTCTGTGGATGCAGAAATGGGATCGAGGTGCCCAGAGCCCGAACTTCCATAGTGTTTCTCTCATGTCCCATCTGTGCCTGGGCCTGTGTCAGGAGCCCCCCATGCTGTCCTCACCCACTGCTGTGGGCTCAAGGTCTTTGCAGGAACCTGGGGGCAGGCGGGTGGGCAGAGAGAGACATGGGACAGAGGCTCCATGAAGTAGAGACCCAGGATCCACACGGGTTTGGGATTCGAGGACAGGGAGGCAGGCAACTTCTTTGCACCCCAGCTCCAGAACCGGGCCGGGCCGGGCCGGGTCAGACACGCATTTTGACTCACTTTTCACCTCTAATTTGTAAGCCCTGAGGACTGCAGGGGAAATGTAATCCATATGCCTGTGATTCGCTTCTACTTAACTCAACAAGACACGGCTTTGTAAGATTGGCTTTGTAAGGCCAGCTCATGTCCAATTGCTTCGTTTTTAACTCTCTTTCTCGCTTTCCTTCTTTCCAAAGGAAAAATTTTAAATCCCAGAGCTTTATAGTCCCCCCTCCAAAACAGGAAATAGGACAGTTCAAAGAGGGGTTCAGCCCAGGTTCAAAGTCCCCACTGCCCCCCAGACTCCCCAGGGTCCTACACTCAAGGCTGAGCCAGGCTAGGCAGCAGAGGGGTCTGCAGCCGCCAGCCCAGGCCCGGCCAAGCCCAGGGAGAGCAGACTGGGGCCTCTCGGGGCCAGCTGAGTGTTGGCGGCCAGGGCAGCCGAGAGCGGGGCCAGAGTTCCGTTCCGCTCGGCAGAGCGCACCTTCCTCCCTCCAAACCGGATTCCGCGTGCAGGCCCTGGCCTGAGCCAAGCCCTGGGCCCGGGCCAGCTGTGGATTCCCAGGGCCCAAAGCGGATAATGGATAGATGGACAGAGGGGGACGGGCTCCCCCTCTGCTCCATTCTGCTCCTGTGAGGACACAAGGCACCTTCAACCTCTGGCCAGGTGCTCAGCAAGGTCATAGGAATCCACAGGGTCCCCAGGAACCTTCAGCAATGGTGAGTCCTTGAGGATGGGAGCGGCTGGACCTTCCAGCTACCAAAAGCACCCTTGGGCCAGAGGCTGGATACTCGGCTCTCAGCACCATACTACACAAAGTCCCTTGATGTCAATTGAGTTTCCCTTAACTATACAGCATCAGTGGGCAGATAGCCTGGGGCCAACATCAGAGGGACATCTTAAGTGGAGAAATGCTAGCAGAAGTGAACGCAGTATCACAGAAACTAAGTTGTGAACATTCGATTTAAAAAAAAATTATAGATTAGTTTAAAAGGGGGGCTGGAGAGAGCACAGTGGATAGGGCATTTGCCTTGCACATGACTGACCTGGATTTGATTCCCAGCATCCCATATGATCCCCCAAGCCTGCAGATGGGACTCAAAAAAGGAGGAGGAGAAGGAGAATAAGGAGGACAAGGTGGAGAAGGGAGGAGAAGGAGAAGGAGAAGGAGGGAGGAGGAGGGGAAGGAAGGGGAGAAAGAGGAGGAAGAGGAGGAGAAGGAGGAGGAGGTGGAGGAGCAATGGAAAGAAAAGACACCATATACCATATAAGGGCCAGAAGGGTACATGGACGTGGGGCAGCACCCTGAAAGTTATGGTCCAGGTCACAGCCACCCTCTGCCACCCAGCACTGTGGGTTCAGACTGCCCGGCTGTGGGAAAGGTCACAGGAAGGGGGTAAGGATGCCCGAGGGATGGCTCTGCCTACTCTCTTCACAACAAGCCCCAATGCACCCAGAAAGTGATGCTCCCTAGGAAACAGGTTTAGGGCTGGAGAGATAGTACAGTGCTGGAAGGCATTTGCCTTGCAAGCAGCTGATCCAGGATGGACGGTGGTTTGAATCGCAGAATCCCATATGGTCCCCTGTGCCTGCCAGGAGTGATTTCTAAGCACAGAGCCAGGAGTAACTCCTGAGCACTGTCGGGTGTGACCCAAAACAAAAAAAAAAAAAACTTGGGTTTGGGGGTGGGCATGTTATCCAACTCCCTACAGTCCCCGCCCCGTTTATCTCAACCCACTGGCCTACACGGGCACCCAAACTCTTTCTGATATCTAATATAATTCCCCCAAATTGCTCAACAGAGGTGGGGCTAGACCCGGAATCGAAAGGTGAGAAAGAACAGGGCGTTTTTCTACCAAGAGACCAACAGTAAACGAGGGCCAAGAGGGGACAGAGGAGCTCCCTGGCTAGGTCACGAAGGACTAAGGCACAAAGCTGTCCCCTGCAGGGGGGATCCTGCAGGTAAGACCTATTCCCTGCAGATCCAGCATCCCCAGGAACCCAAGCTGACCCTCTCAGGAGGAGCAACATGGCCATAAACATCAAGTCTGCATTTCAAACACAAGGTACCTGATTGGGGCCAGGAAGAATATCCCAGACATTGGGTCTGTGTGTCCAAAAGGCAGGTTTGGGGAACAGGGATCACTCCTAGGAAGGTTGCGGGGGGGGGGGGTGTGCTGTGCTGGGAAGAGTGCTAGGACACAAGTGTCAGAACATGTTTGCTTTCGGCCCCCACAGACATTTTAAAAATGGAAAGCATGTGGTGATGGTGGTGTCTAGAGTTGTGCGAAACACAGAAGAGGCTGGAAAATGGCTCTGCCCATTTCTCTGGACTCTTTCTAAAGGGCCTCCCTCTCCCCAAGTTCCTGAGAGTCCCATGATGCAAGACGCAGAACCCGGGGCCTCACTCGGGCCAGGCTCATAGCCCCCACCCTGCACGCCACCTCCCCAACCTTCTGTTCGCTTTCACCGAACAAGTTTTCCAAGTACCTACGTGCCTCCCCGCCGGCGCCACGGATTCCACAGAGTTGGGCCGGCGTCCAGGCCCCAATCTGGCTGCCCGGGAGTGTGCCCTGGACAAGGTTCAAGAATTCCAAAGTCTGGGCTGCCCCCCAGACCAGCTGAACCAGAATTCCTGGGGTGACCTGGGACTTGGCATGGATGGACCTGCTCCCCTCGCCCCCACCGAAGCCCATGGGCACATCCGGCCAGGGAGAGACCGAACCAGGTGTGGGTACCAGGTGTGGGGAGCAGGTGGCAGTGTGTGATGGATGAATGGACAGATGGGCAAAGAGGAGACGGGGGGATGTCGGGCCCCACGCCTGGGGCCCCATGTCTGCTCTCTGAGGGACTCCAGAGGACAAGATTCTCCAAAGACAGTTCTCAGACCTCTGCCCCAGCTATGGGCCCTCTACTCAGAAAATAGTCTGCTTGGCCAAGAAGATCCCATCCTAAGCCTTCTGAGCAGAGGTCAAAGGGCACTGGCAGCGAGGTCAAGGCTCAGCAGAGCTGCCCCGGTGTAGGATTGACTGGTAAAGCCGTGGGCCTACACACACACACACACACACACACACACACACACACACACACCAGGGGCCCATCAAGCAACCAATCTCAGCTCCATTCTGTTATCTAAGAAGTAATTTAATAACCAGGAGCCTTGAAACTGCATGATTAGTTAACCCAACCATCCTATTTCCAGGGACATCGCCCAAGGAAGGAATCAGAGATGGGGGAGACCATGCACCATGCCGGAACCAGTTTCCTAAGTAGCAGTTACCAGGGATGCACCCACCATCTAGCAGATTAAGTGCACGTGAGCATCGGAGGACATAAAGTATCTGACGATAGAGAAACGCGGTCAGGCTGGATAAAGACGAACCGGGCGTGATGGTGCATTGCAGTCCAGGCCAGAGGAGAAGGACACAGCAGTTGCCCCATTGCCAGCCCCAGGCGCTGTGGGGGAGTTCAGAAAAGAGGCTCCCAACAGCCCCCAATGGCCACTGTTTCCCAATGCCCCTTCCCTCCTCTCTGACCTAGGCTTCCTCTCCCCTTTCTAGCAGCTTCCTGGTTACAGGTCAGACAGAGGACCAGCATGGAGACTCCCTCATCAGCTCCCTCAGTGGCTCCAGCTCCCAGAAAGGCTTCAGAGATTTTATGGGAAGGCGGGGAGGGGGAGGGAAGGAAAGAGAAGGAAAAGGAGGGGAGGAGAGGGGAGGAGAGGGAGGGGAGGGTACAGAATAGAATGAACAGATGGGATACGAAGGAAGGAAGGAAGGAAGGAAGGAAGGAAGGAAGGAAGGAAGGAAGGAAGGAAGGAAGGAAGGAAGGAAGGAAGGAAGGAAGGAAGGAAGGAAGGAAGGAGGGAGGGAGGGAGGGAGGGAGGGAGGGAAGGAAGGTGGGAGGGAGGGAGGGAGGGAAGGAAGGAGGGAAGGAAGGAGGGAAGGAAGGAAGGAAGGAAGGAAGGAAGGAAGGAAGGAAGGAAGGAAGGAAGGAAGGAGGGAGGGAGGGAGGGAGGGAGGGAGGGAAGGTGGGAAGGAAGGAAGGAAGGAAGGAAGGAAGGAAGGAAGGAAGGAAGGAAGGAAGGAGGGAGGGAGGGAAGGTGGGAAGGAAGGTGGGAAGGAAGGAAGGAAGGAAGGAAGGAAGGAAGGAAGGAAGGAAGGAAGGAAGGAAGGAAGGAAGGAAGGAAGGAAGGAAGGAGGGAGGGAGGGAGGGAAGGAAGGTGGGAAGGAAGGTGGGAAGGAGGGAAGGAAGGAAGGAAGGAAGGAAGGAAGGAAGGAAGGAAGGAAGGAAGGAAGGAAGGAAGGAAGGAAGGAAGGAGGGAGGGGAGGGAGGGAAGGAAGGAAGATGGGAAGGAAGGTGGGAAGGAGGGAAGGAAGGAAGGAAGGAAGGAAGGAAGGAAGGAAGGAAGGAAGGAAGGAAGGAAGGAAGGAAGGAAGGAAGGAAGGAAGGAGGGAGGGAGGGAGGGAGGGAAGGAAGGTGGGAAGGAAGGTGGGAAGGAGGGAAGGAAGGAAGGAAGGAAGGAAGGAAGGAAGGAAGGAAGGAAGGAAGGAAGGAAGGAAGGAGGGAGGGAGGGAGGGAGGGAGGGAGGGAGGGAAGGTGGGAAGGAAGGTGGGAAGGAAGGAAGGAAGGAAGAAGGAAGGAAGGAAGGAAGGAAGGAAGGAAGGAAGGAAGGAAGGAAGGAAGGAAGGAAGGAAGGAAGGAAGGAGGGAGGGAGGGAGGGAGGGAAGGTGGGAAGGAAGGTGGGAAGGAAGGAAGGAAGGAAGGAAGGAAGGAAGGAAGGAAGGAAGGAAGGAAGGAAGGAAGGAAGGAAGGAAGGAAGGAAGGAAGGAAGGAAGGAAGGGGGCCAAGGCAGCTTTTGGGGCCCAGTCTGAGCCTCAAGTGGGGCAGGAAGAACAGGCCAAGGCGTGTGTCCTGCTACCTCTCCAGACTCTACTGGCCTCCCCCCTCCCTCGTTTTACACTGTTCCAAGGGGACACAGCCCTTTGGGACACTGCACAGCCCCAAGTGGCCTTGCACCCTGGGCTTTCTCTCTCTCTGTCCTGAACAGCGGGGCTCGGGAGCAAGAACCCAAGGTTCAGGCGGCACTGAATAAGCAGCCGCTTTGCTTCCACTCAAGCAGAGAAGGGCAGGGAAGGAGCAGCCCGGTCCAGTGTCTGATCTGATCACCACTTGGAAAGCTACTGAGAATGCCCCGAGGCCAAGCCATGTCGCCCCTGATTACAGCACAGAAACCAGTCCGATGCGAGTGTCACGCCAGATAACATGATGTTCTCAGCTTTGAAAAGGACCCTGGTGTGTTTGTTATTTAAAGAGCTGGGTATGCGGTTCACCCAGTAACGAAGTTACTTTCGGCGTAGGACCGGGGATGTTTTTTATTTAAGGACCTGAGTGCCAACAGTTTACTCAGTGATAATGTTACTCTCAGTTCTGAAAAGGACCCGGATTTGTTATTTAAGGATCTGGGTGCAGATCCCTGGGCTGCTATACAGACACTGTGAAATGTAGGCAGGTGGAAGAGGCAGTCACAGTTTCAGCCATGGAACGCAAGATCCAGGGTCAGTCCCAGCTCCAATCTGAGCAGCCTCCAGTTTCCTTCCCATTTCTTCCTCTCAAAATGCAAATGAAGAGGCCAGAGCAAGAACACAGCGATAAGGAGTTTGCCTTGCAGAGACCCGGGACAGACCCATGTTCAATCCCTGGCATCCCATAAGGTCCCCCAAGCCTGCCAGGACCAATTTCTGAGTGCAGGGTCATGAGTAAGCCCTGAGCATCAGTGGGTGTGGCCCAAAGAAACAAAATGAAAATATTTATTTCGGGGCCAGAGTGATAGCACAGTGGTATCTGGGACAGACCTGGGTTCTATTCCCTGCATCTCATATGGTCCCCCGAGCCTGCCAGGAGCGATTTCTGAGTGCAGAGCCAGGAGTAACCCCTGAGTGCTGCCATGTGTGGCCCCAAAACAGAACAAAACAAATGCAAATGTTGCCAGAGATATAAAACAGTGTGGAGGGCACTTGCCTTGCAAGCACCCAACCCAGCTTCTGTCCCCAGCACCCCATGTGGTCCCCTGTGCCCACCAGGAGTGATTCCTGAGCACAAAGCCAAGAGGAAACCCTGAGTACCACCAGGTGTGGCCCAAAAAACCCAAATATAATATACAAATGCAACTACTGGATTGAGTCCTGGCTATGGATCTCCATGCCTTGTTCCACCATAGGTAACAAGAGGAGACAGCTGTGACATCATTCAAGCTGAGAACGGTAAGTCTGAAGGATATCATCATGTCACCGTTCCTGAGGGGAATGCACTGCCTTGCAGTCCCCCACCAAGGGGACCCGATTTATAGCTGCTGAGTCTGGAATGGCTTAAAGGAATCCACAGAAGCCAATATGTCAGGGATGAAAAGAGATGATGTCATGACAGCATCTAAATGGACCAAATGGGGTCCTCCATTTGCACATATACAGACACACGCACATATAAACATGCCCACAGACATGTGCACACGCATTCATTCATAGGCTCACACACTTACACACATGTACTGGTAGGGCAACATATGTAGAGGAACCAGTCTTCGGCCTGGGTGGGCTTGCCACTTGGCTTTGCTGGGAGTCAGCGACTGGCCGGGACAGTGGGCAGAGGGGACAGGGACAGGAGAGCTGGCAGAGGTGGCCATGAGACACCTCCAGGACCCCAATCTACTATGGTCAGCAGAGCCCCTCCAGGTGGAGACTTGGGGGCACTGTTGGGGGGCATGAGACCCAGTCTCTGGGAACCATCACCCTCTTGGGCAGGCAGGAAAAAGTGGGGCACACCACCCAAAGTGAGGGAAACAGGCCACTCTGTGCACAGGCCTCTTCCAACTCTGTCCCGTGAGTCTCTTCTGGGCCCAGCCTCGCAGTCAGCAAAGCCACCTTGACCCCAGAAAGCCCAAGAATGATAATCGAGGTGTGCATCACTCCTGAATCACCTCTGAGTCAGGTCAGAGGGCACAGGGTGCTGAAAAGAGCCAGGAGGCAGCCCTGATGCCCCCTACCCACAGTCCATGGCTTGTCGAACCCCGCCTTACCCTTCATGCCGAACTTGGACCTGCGGCCATACTTGTTGATCATGACGAACAGCACCACAAGCAGGACGCAGGCGAAGGCGGCCAGGCCGACTGCGATGGACACCTGAGGGCCAAGAACCTGCTGGCAGTAGCCCTGAGGCCTGCATTCCCAACCCCATGCACATGCACCCCACAATCCTGCTACGGACAATCCCTGGGGGAGGGTCCTCTTGCTACCCTAATGAGACTACCAGAGGACTATCCAACAGCAGTTTCCCCCAAAAAACAGGGAAAGCCTTATCCAGGGGCCTTGAATGCAGCTTGCCCAGAGTACCACCATGTTCTTCCTTGAGCTTTGCTTCCGAGACCCCTGGGGAATAAAGTATTTTCTGGAACCGGAACAATAGCATGGAGGGAAAGGTATTTATTTGCCTTGCCCACTGCCATCCTAGGATCAATCCTTATAGGATCAATCTCCATCGGGTCACCTAAACCCCACCAGGAGGGATCCCTGAGTGCAGAGCCAGGAGTAGCCCCTGAGCACAGCCAGATGTGGCCCAAAAAACAAAAACTAAAAAGTTTGCTATGTGTCCAGTATGCTGGTATGTGTCTCTCTCTCTTGCTCAACAAATCCTGCATCTTTATCCCAAAATCGCTTCCCTTCATGTTACCTAGGAGCCTCTGGGTACCACAGAGACACCTCCATTTTCCCTAAGGAGACCTTGGGAAGAGAAATGGGAGGGAGAGCAGAGGGAGGGTCTGCCCTGCCCCTAAGTATGGAGAGACAGAGGCCCCCATGTTGGGGTCATGGACGGTGGCCCAGTCTATTGGACCATGTGGCCCAGAGCTGTGTGTGTCTCTAGGACCCTTAGGGGAGGCAACCCCCAGGGATGAGCAGGATGGGGGGCTACCCTGGCCCTCATCCCTGGCCCCCAGCCCAACCACTGAGTGGAGTCAGAGCAACTCACCCCGAATGTGTCCTCCTCTGGTTTCAAGGTCACAGTGATGGGGGTCGGGCTCACCTCGTAGACTGGGATAGACATGGGGGAGGGAGTGTAAGTGTGATCCCACAGGCTCTGCCCCTATGTTTCCCCCAACAACAAGGGAGGGGTTCTTCTTGGAGGCCCCAAAATCTGACTCATGACTAACCAACTAACCCAGGCCCTGTGGGGAGTCTCTGACCAACCCCACTCCACCCCAGGGTCAAGCCTGCCCTGAGCTCTGGAAATATAAAGCTGTGAGGGGTCGAAGGGACAGTCCTGGGGTGCTGCCAGGATTTGGATTCTATACTCTTGGGGTAGTGCTTCACCTGTTCCAGCATACAACCCCCCACCATCTCTCTGCACCCCTCAGTGAGAGCCTGGTGGCTGGTAGTTCCACAAGCCAAGTCTCCTAACGCAGGTTCAATGACAGAGTGGTCCATCTTGAAGGAGTCCAGCAGGGCATCAGGGACCTCACACTGGAGTCAGCCCCTGGCCAGAGCCCAGCCCAGATGTACCTCAGGAGGGACCATCCGTAAGAGGACAGGATGGATCTGGGGAATCGGGGCAAATGGAGCCATCTAGCTGCTATTTGCATCCGGGTCAAAGTGCAAAGCGGGGGTTCCCTGTCCAGGAAAAGGGGGTGAGCAGTGTCTTTGCCCTGCTTTGCCCTGGACTGGCCCAGCCTGACTCTCTATGGCCAGAGCTCCAAAAGTATATCCCCTTTCTTGAGATTCACAAGACACCCCAGGAAATTCGGGGCATGTGAGAGGCAGGTCCCCAACAGCAGGAGGGAAACAGCTATTCTGGGCCCACCCAGGCCACTGAGAGGGAAGCTGAGTGTATGGGAGACTAGAGACCTCTTGAGTGCCCTTCTCAAACTCTGAGATGGGGGACCCACACTGTGGCCTGACCCCTGGAAAAGTGCCTGGGAGATGCTGAAGTCTCACAGCCTTCTACGGCCAACCCAATGTATTTCCCCACACTGGTCCCATTCATGGAGACTCGCTGAGGGACTTTGGGGAATAGGGGGGGCCAGGGCTGCCCAGAATCCATCCCTTCGCGCCAAAGGGGAAGCGGGACTTACAAGAGACAAAGTTCTCCGTGCTCTCTGCAAGAGACAGAACAGGAGAGACTGTCAGTGGGTGTGGCAGAAAACAGGGCAGCCACAAAAGGGTCCCCTGACTGCCTGTCACCCTGTCACCCAGCATCCCACCGGGCCCCCTGACCATGGCTAGGTATAATTCCTGACTGCAGAGCCAGGATTCAGCCCTGAACCTTGCCAAGTGAGACCCCCAAACCAAAGTTAAATAAAAATGAAACAGGAGCAGCTGGGAAGCAATATTAGCTCTCGGCACTCAGCAAACCCCTTCCCTGCACCCTTCACCTCCAGCACCCCAAGACTCCACAGCCGAGGGATCAGGCGAGGACAGACAGTTGGGGGACCCCCAAGCTTGAGGCTCTGGCAGCTACGCTGGAGGGTGAGCAGAGATTCAACCCCAAAAGGGTTGAATCCCCAAAAGGAGCCTATCTCCTCACTCTGCCAGACCCAGCCACTGGCCCCGGGCCCATTCTCCTGGGCTCCATATGCCCCTGCCCTTCTGTACCCCTGTGCCCTGCGAGTGGCAGGGCATGAGCACAGGGCTCACCGGGGAAGGGCTCCTTGAGGAAGTGGCCATTGATGGTCTGACGGGCCGTTCCCAAGGCGTTGCTGGCAATGAGTGTGTAGTTGCCGTTGTTGTAGTGCGTGGGCTTGTCGAACAGCAGGCAGCCCTCAGCCAGCTCTCCCTCCTGGTAGAAGTCGACGTGGATGATCTTGGACTCGCGCAATGGCTGCCCGTTGTGCAGCCAACGCAGGGCGGGTGGAGGGTTCCCGCGCACCACGAACTCGATGCAGTGCTCCAACCGCACCTCGGGCTCCTCCAGGCTCACCACGCGGGGCGGATCTGCGGGGGCACCAGGGAAAGAGATGCCCAACCAGGAGAGGATGGTGTGGGCCTCGAAGGGGACCCCCCGCCCTGCACTGACTGGCCCGGGTACCCTGGATCCAGGGGGTGGAAAATTCTAGAAAAGCAGCGATAGAACAGTAGGGTGGGCATTTGTCTTCCATGCGGCCAACCTGGGTTTGATCCTCGGCATCCTATAGGGTCCCGAAAGCACCACCAGGAGTGACCCTTGAGCACAGAGCCAAGGATAAGCCCTGGACATCACTGGGTGCAGCCCCAAAACAAAAGAAAGGAAAGGGGAAAAAGAGAAAAGAAAAAGAAAAGCAGCTTTGGGGGCCAGTCCGATAGATAGCACAGCAAGGAGGGCACTGGCCTTGCACACAGCTGAGTCGATTCAATTCCCAGCACCCCATAGGTCCCCCTGAGTGTACCAGGAGTGATCCCTGAGCTAGGGAAGAAGCCCTGAGAATCACTGGGTATGGCCTCAAGAAAAGAAGGGCGGGAGGGAGAGAGAGAAGGAAGGAAAGAAGAAAGGAAGGAAGGGAGGGAGGGAGGGAGAGAGGATAGGAGGGAGGGAGGGAAGAAGGAAGGAAGGAAGGAAGGAAGGAAGGAAGGAAGGAAGGAAGGAAGGAAGGAAGGAAGGAAGGAAGGAAGGAAGGAAGGAAGGAAGGAAGGAAGGAAGGAGGAAGGGAAGGAGGGAGGGAGAAAAGGAGGGAGGAAAAGAAGGAAGAAAGGAAGGAGGGAGGGATGGACGGAGGAAAGAAAGGAGGGAGGGAGGAAGGAAGAAGAAAAGGAAGGCGGGAGGGAGGGAGGAAGAAAGGAGGGAAGGAAGGGAGGGAGAGAGGGAGGGAGGGAGGGAAGGAAGGACTGAAGGAGAGAGGGAAGGAGGAAGGAAGGGAGAGAGGGAAAAAGGAAGGGAGAGAGGGAAGAAGGAAGGAAGGAGGAAAGAAAGGGAGGGAGGGAAGAAGAAAGGAGGGGAGGAAGGAAGGAAGGAAGGAGGAAAGAAAGGGAGGAAGGGAGGAAGAAAGGAAGGGAGGAAGGAAGGAAGCAGGGAAGGAAGGGGTAAAGAAGGGAGGGAGGGAAGGAAGGAGGGAAGAGAGGAAGGAAGGAAGGGAACAAAGAAAGAAAAGAAGGAGGGAAGGGTAGAAGGAATGAAGGAAAGGAAGGAAGGCAACCTTGGGCCAGCCCTGAGCAGTGCTGGGAGTCAGTCCTGGGCATATGCTGGTTTTGGGGGTACGGGTCAGGGATGCGACTCAGAACCCCACAGCACCCACTCACAGTGCACAGTGAGGGCCACGCTGGCATTGCTCATGCCCACCACGTTCTCAGCAATACAGATGAGCGTGTAGCCATTGTCCTCACTGGTCACATTCACCAGCGTCAGGTTGATGGCATGGACGTTGGTCCAGTTCAGGTTGGTCTAGGGGGAAGCCACAGACATAGGCACCAATGACACTGAGGCTGGGCGGAGGCCCCTGGCACTGCCCCCCACCCACACGGCATGGTGCCCACCTGGTGTGTGTTGATGGACTGCAGCCCGTTCACCATCCAGTCCACGTCGGGCAGTGGGGAGCCAGAACCATTGCACGTGACCACAGCGTTGTCCCCCTCCCGCACGGTGAGATTAACATGGCTCACGCTGATCTCAGGGAGGTCTAGGGGAGGAGAGGGGGACAGCTGAGGACATGGCAGACACCCATCACCATGCGGACTCACCCCAATGCAAAGCTCATGCCCAGATAGGACAGGCCTTCGAGCTTGGCTCCACGGGCCTCTAGGAAGAACCCCCCCCCCCCACCTCCCAGTTATGCCACAGAGGGAACCCAGAGTCCCAAAGAACATTCTAGAAGATCTATTTTTCGGGTCCATCTCCCAGACATGTTTGGTGTATTTTGTCTTGAGGATACATTCGGTAGTGCTCAGGGGACTCTGATGTGCTTAAAAAGTGGGGGATCCTTCACACAGAACCCCCAAAGATGCTCTGTCTCCCCCACATCTGAAAGGACACCCCCCCAGGATGTCACCACCCCAGAATCCGGTCCTTGCCCAAGGAATGCACAAACTCTCTCACACACTCTTGCACACACGAACACCTATCTCCCCATGCCAGCACTCACCACACTTGCAAACATATGAACGCATATGCACAAGTAACACACATGCCAACACACTCAGACACGCACCACACTCGCACCCCACCCCTCACTCACCGCACTGGCTGACGTTCATGCGGCCCAGGGGCAGCGGTGCCCCGTCTGTGCCCGCGCAGAAGAGCTCCTGGCCGCCCAGCCGCGCCGCACCCCGCTCCTGCCATAGCTGCATCCAGCGGATGCCGCAGCTGCAGTCAAACAAGTTTTGCTCCAACCTCCTGTGGGGGAAAATTGAGCACAGGACCCTGAGCCTGGCACAGTGGAAATGGGGGACAGGGTGGGAACCCCTCTGCTCTGCAGGAATCAGAGAGATGGGGGGGGGGGCCTAATAGTCTCAGAACCAAAAACTGAGTGTATCCAAGTTCTTGCAGAAACACTATTAAAGGATGCAGGATTCCAGCATCTCTGGGCCCCGGGCCTTTGCACAGCTCAGGGGGTTCTCGGCCCTTGGATATATGTCAGATGGGTTCCCTCTGAGTAGTGTCACCCATTTTTTAACAAGCCATAGGCCTGCCTATGGCCTATGACCATTGCTCTTTTTGACATTTTCACTACCCAGGAACCCTTCACACATTTCTGTGAGCCGCTAAGAGATCCATCTGATTCACTGAAACTCATGTAAAAAGACGGTCATTAAAGACAGACCTGCATGCACTAAACCCCGGGACCTGAGGGAGAAGGGCAGGAAGACAGAAAAGTCCCTTCCTGGAACCCCAGGGTGGTGCCTTCATCCCAAACACAGGCTCTGTGTTGGAAGATCCACTGAGATAGTCTGAGTCAGTCATGAATTGTTTTAGTCTTGTAGGCTGAGGATGCAACGGGACAGTTTCCTGGGACAGGAATGGGGAGGGGAGAGATGCTAGAAACAGCACCCCAAATGATCTGGGCACCCCAGAAGTGGTCGCCCCGTCGGCACCCCTAAAGTCGATCACACACCAGCCTTCACTGTTGTATAAGCACCCCCTTCCCTTTATGGAGAGGAAACAAAGCTCTCAGCCCCTCTGAACCCCGGCTGCTTCCTGCCTGGTGAAGATCTTAATGCAGGGTCCTTGCAATGCTTTTGTTTTTTTGTTGTGTTTTGTTTTGTTTATTTTTGGGCCACACCCGGCGGTGCTCAGGGGTTACTCCTGGCTGTCTGCTCAGAAACAGCTCCTGGCAGGCACGGGGGACCATATGGGACACCAGGATTCGAACCAACCACCTTAGGTTCTGGATCGGCTGCTTGCAAGGCAAGCACCGCTGTGCTATCTCTCCGGGCCCCCTTGCAATGCTTTTGGAAGGTTCCCCCGTACTGGGCTTCTCACCTCCCCCTCCCCAGCTACCTCCAGCCTACAGATCTCGGGGTTTAGAATTTGAGCTTCTTGGGGGTCAGAGAGATAGCACAGTGGTAAGGCGTTGGCCTTTCATGTGGCCAACACAGGACAGATGGTGGTTCAAATCCCGGCATCCCATATGGTCCCCTGAGCCTACCAGGAGCGACTTCTGAGCACAGAGCCAGGAGTAACCCCTGAGCACCACCAGGTATGACACCCCCCCAAAAAAAGAATTTGAGCTTCATCATTGCAGCAGGTGCTTTGTTTCCAGCCTGGATTTTGGGGTGCATAGCTCTGCTGTTTCAGACAAGGGAAAAACAGGCAAGAGTTCCAGGACCAGTTACTTCTAAGAACCTTATGTGATGCCAACTCAATCTCTGTATCTCTCTACATCTCTGCACCTGTGTCTCTCTGTGTCTCTGCACCTTCGTGTCTGCATCTCTGCATCTGTCTGTGTCTCTGCATCTCTACATCTCTCCACATCTGCATCTCTGTATCTCTGAGCCTACACTGCTGGAATCCTGCTGGCTCCCCAGAGGTAGTGTTTGAGCATGCATCTATGACTGGTTTGTGCAGATTGTGTATCTCGGGAAGCAAGTGGGGAGACAGGGGTTCAACCAAGAGCACCCCCTCAAGCTCATGAGAAACGGGGCACGTGAGCTCAGTGGCAGGAACTCATGCTCCGGCACTGCTGGGTGTGGCTCGAAAGAACAACAGCAGCCACAGAAAATCAAACGCAGAAGAAAGCAGGAAATAAGCAAAAGGGAGAGGGTTGGGCTATGACTCCACTCGGGGAGCCCCTATGTTTTGAAAACGCTTCTGGAAGTTCCTGCACCAGTATCTGGCGAGAGCAAGTTGGGGAAGGTGTTGGGGTGCTCAGAATCCCTAGTGGAATACCCCCCCCACCAGGGCACAGGGCCGGGCCTGGACACGTGCCCTCCTGCTCTGGGTCAGACTAAAACAGCTGCTCCCTGGGTGCACAAAGCAAGTGTGAACTGGGACAATGGACAGAGCTGTGAATGCACATCTTTGGTGGAGAACCGCAGTGGAACCTGGGGCCACTGGGGACAGATCCTCAGCAGCAAGTGAGGTCAGCAGACCCCTGATCCCCACTGCCCTGAGGACACCGGCCCCAACATGCATCACCATGTGCCTTGGTGAGCCCCTCCGCTCCAAAGAGCTTGGCCGAGTCCTTCTGACTGCGCCATCCTCTGGGACCAAGAATCCATTCTGGACAGGCAGAGCCCTGCCCAGGGCCGGCCTCCTGGGCTCCAGCAGGCAGACACTAGCAGCCTAGCTGTCGCATGGCAGATGGCGCCCGGCACTCGCATCAGGAAGCTGGGCAGGGACGCATGCCCCCCGCTGCTATGTGCCAGGGCCCAGCTTGTTTGGATTTTAGTCACAGCCTCAGCCCCGAGCCAGTGCGGCCCCTCCAGCCAGCAGATAAATTTTCCACTGGCAACAGTTGCCACGTCCTCAGACCAAAAAGGAAAGAAAGGAAAGCGGGACCCCCACCAGGGCAGGCGTGGTGTCACCATGGCTCCTACCTTGAACACGCGACAGGGCTCACGCTCCCCCACTTCCTTGTGAGACCATCCCCAAGGAGAAAGGGGGTCCCTGGAGGCTCTCCAGGAGAGAGTCAACATTCTTAAGGAACAGCGGGGCGGAATCATTAGTTAAGCACCATGGGAAGTGGGGGGCCTGAGCAATGGCACAGGGGGGAGGGCATTTGCCTTGCACAATGCTAATTTGGGTTCTATCTCCAGCGTCTGTAGGGTCCCCTGAGTACCCCCCAGGAGTCATTTCTGAGCAGAGAGCCAGAAGTAACCCAAGTGCTGCCGGGTGTGGCCCCAAAACAAAAACAAGATTTATATAAATAAAACTGATCCACCAAAAAGCAGGTTGCCAAGGCCAGGCACTAGTCATGTTGGGTAGTTTCTTTTGTGTGTGTGTGTGTGTGTGTGTGTGTGTGTGTGTGTGTGTGTGTGTGTGTGTGGTTTTTGGGTCACACCTGGCAGTGCTCAGGGGTTATTCCTTGCTCCAGGCTCAGAAATTGCTCCTGGCAGGCACGGGGGACCATATGGGACGCCGGGATTCAAACTGATGACCTCCTGCATGAAAGGCAAACGCCTTACCTTCATGCTATCTCTCCGGCCCATGTTGGGTAGTTTCTAAGGAGCGAGCAAGGACACAGTTGCCTATCCAGCTCTGGAGCTAACCTGGGGCCCATCCCAACAAAGGTAGGAGGAGGGCAGAAGATTTAGGGGTGCCAGAAAACCCCTGTTACAGCTCAGAAAGTTAGGGCCCCTCCATAGCTCATAGGCCTCCTGAGAAGGAAGGACATTCTGGACCTTTCCAGAACGGCCAACCCACATCCCAGTGGCACGAGAGATGGGTGACAGAGTGGCAGAAATTCCCAACACTGTTCCCAAAGTAAAAGCTCAGCAAAAGGTGCAGGGAGTGTGGGGCCGAGCTCGGGGAACTGGCAGGACTCCCCAACCTCCGCTGTGGAAAGGGCAGCCAAATGGTGGGCATCCCACACAGACCAGCCCTGTCCTGACCAGCTGGGTCACAGAGAGCAGACAGAGGTTGCTCTTCAGAGCACTGGATGCACCTGGGACACAGCCAGACACCTGGTGGCAAGAACCTACAGCCTCGCTTTTTAGTGCTCAGGAACCTGGAGAGAAAAGGGTCTCCTGAAAGGTGCCTCCCATCTTCTTCCCCTCTCTGGTCCTCTGGGTCACACTCGCTTTCCGATGTATTCCTCCAAAAGCTCAACTTACTACAAGCGTGTCCTTAGGACACAGAGATGATCCCCATGATAAACATTTCTGTGAATTATTTCCTTCCTCCTACATCCAACCAGTGTTTCTGCAAATAGGCTAGGTGGACTGGGCGTGGCTTGTGGGTGGGCGGGGTTCTCTGAGTGGGCGTGGTTTGTCGTGTAAATATGATCGGGTGGGCATGGTTTCCCAAGTGGGAGTGGTTTGTGGAGTGGGTGTGGCTGGCTGGGTGGGCAAGGCTGACAGGTATGGGTGGTTTTCTAGTGGGCACTGTCTGAAGTATATAGATGTAGCTGACTGGCTGTTGTTAAGTGTGGGCGTGGCTGTCGTGGTGGGTGTGGCTTACAGAGTAGGTATATCTGCCTGAATGGGTGTGGCTTGGAATAAGTGCATTGGATGGGGGTGGTTTGCAATATGGAGGTGGCTATTTGGTGGATGTGGTTTGCAGTGTAGGTATGGCTTGCACCATAGGTGTGGCTGTCGAGATAAGTGTGTTTGTGTGAGCTTGGCTGTCTGGCCATGTGGCTTGTGAGTTAGATAATCAGACTAGGAACTTCAGGGAAATTGGGGAGTCCACAGGCTTTAAAAATATGAATTCTCGGGCCTGGAGAGATAGCACAGCGGTGTTTGCCTTGCAAGCAGCCGATCCAGGACTAAAGGTGGTTGGTTCGAATCCCGGTGTCCCATATGGTCCCCCGTGCCTGCCAGGAGCTATTTCTGAGCAGACAGCCAGGAGTAACCCCTGAGCACCGCTGGGTGTGGCCCAAAAACCCCAAAAAAAAAAAGAAAAGAATTCTCATACAGGAGGGAAACTGCGACACTGGAGGCAGGAAATGAATACTGGTGAAGGGATGGGTGTTGGAAGACTGCATGACTAAAAACTCAAGTATCAACAATTTGTTAACTCTCTAGCTCACGGTGATTTAATTTTAAAAAATCTATTTAAAATTTATAGCTTTTTTCTTTTCTACCCTAGTGATGCCCCAGTGTCCAGACCCATGTCAGATAATCGATGCAAGGTCACAAGCAGTGACAGGAGGGTGACAACAGTCAGGGCCCCTGCCTCTGTCAGACCGCACCCTGGCTGTCTTGACCGCATCTTGCAAGTCTTCTGAGGTGCAGCTCCCTCCCACACACACAGAGCAAAACATTTATATGGGAACATTTATCCAGGGCCATTTGCTGCAGAGTCTAACGCCGTGCAAACAAATTCCACCTGTTCATTGACAAAGCCATGCACAACTCTCATTTCTCATCACTGATAGGTGACAAGGGCAGGTTCTGCAGAAGAAGGAATGTCCCATCCTCTGAGATGAGCTGTCTCAGGAACAAACCCGGTGTCACGTAGGATGGTTTCACTCTCCTCTCAGCACCCGATACAGTCCCAGGAACCCCGACAAGGATAAACCACCCACACAGGGGCCCCCACTGCTGGCCACTTCTCCACATCACCCCCCAAACCCTCCACAGAATGGGTGGTCCTCTGGTCCCAACTTACAGTTCCCGGAGACTCAGTGTCTGAAAGAGCTGCCAGGACAAGGTGGTGAGGCGGTTACTGGACAGGTTGCTGCAAGATAGACAAAGAAGGGAGGTTGAAGGGAGGTTTGCCTTGCACACAACTGCTCTGGGTTCGATCCTCAGCAGAGACCCACAAGGGCTGCCTATCCCCAAGCCCCAAGAAAGGCAAGCGTGAGAGAAGATAGGCTGGGGTCACTCAGAGGGCAGCATCATCATCCTGAGGAGGCCCCAAGCTCTTAAACCTGCCGTCAGTCATGACCCAGGGTAGGACATGAGGGCAAGAGAGATTCAGAGCAGGGAATTCCCAGCTCCAGCCTCAACCCAATGAAGAGTTTAGGGGGCAGAGAAGAAAATGGGGCCTACCCAGGGCCCACCTCTCCAGCCTGTGTCTGATGCAAATACCTCCATCCCAGACCTACCGATGCCCAAACAGGCTCACCCTCACCCTACAGGAGCTAAGGCAGGAGTCAGAAATCTCAGGAGATTAGAAAGAGGAGCAGCAGGTAGGCACTCTGTGGGGGCCTCGATCTAGGCCCCCATGGGCAGCAGAAAGGCCCCCTGTGGGTCAACCCAGCTCTGACTAAGCCACTGATATATTTGAGTTTCCCTTCTATTAAATTGCTGTTCCTGGGCCTGTGGCCCCAGCGACTGGAGCCATTCTTATTCAGCTCAATTACGCCTGATGGCTCATTAAATGAACTTTAATGAAGCCAAAATGCTTTCAGTAATCAAATCTCGAGTGATGAGACCGAGCCTGGCCCCGGGACAGCAGTCTGGGGGCAGCCTCCACAGCCCGGCCCCATGAGGGGCTGACCCAGGGTCATGCCTGAGAGGCCCCGGTCTGCATGTGGCTGAGAAATCTCATCCATAGTGACTGTTTGGACCAGTGAGAGACTAGCCGGAGCATGTGAGACCCCAGGTTCTGGCTGGAAAGGGGGACTATGACCGTGGGTTGAGCAGTTCAGCCCACAGATAAGGGGACCCCAGACCAAGACAGACCATGAAAAGGTCCTTGAGTCCAAGCTCAGGTCTCTGTGGCTCCTTCAGCTCCTTGGAGTCTGTGTGTGGCTGCCTACAGTAGCCTGGCACCAGACCCCCCACCACCAATACTCAACCCCTGAATTCCAGGGTTCCACCTGCCTCTAAGCATCCTGGTCCCACAGCCCCTCACATCCTCTCTCTACTCTTATCCTGCAGCCATGTCTCTCTGCAGCACCTGGCCCTCTCTTGCTCCCTCTGCACCCCTTCCTACCATCCTCCCTCCCTCCTGCCCTGGGCCAGGGGGGGTCAGATGCAGATGCGGGGGGGACACCCGAGGTTACCGCCCTCCAGGGTGAACCCCAAACCCACGGTCGGTTGCCAGCAGACACTGCTAAATGATTTCCAATTAATTAGCTGATGATGTGATAGAACAGAAGGGGCATTGGAAAAGCGCTGCTGACCTTTAAGAATAATTGCTATCATCAGGATAGCAAGTCCGTCCAAGGGAAATAATGAGGTGCCACTTCCAAAAGCAGGGATGGGGAGACAGATGGGCTGATGGAAATGGGATCCAGCTCCCCCCCCCCCAGCTGCCTGTCCCCAATCAGGGCCTGAGCCCCCTCCCCACTTCCGCAGCCACTCTGCCCAATGAGCATAGAGGGAGGAGCCACCTCCCAGGGTATCCAAGATCCCCCTTCCACATCCACACTTTCCTTTAGACCCCCAGCAAAGACAGTACTTCCAAGCAAGGTAGAGCCTTCTAGGAAGGTCTGGGGACATATCTGACCTCAGATGACAAGTATCAAAGAGAATGGGACTAAAGTCCACAGCGCCATCCCTGTGCCCAGCACCTGGCCACATAGCATCAGGGATGAGCTCTGGATGCTTCTTGAAGTCTTAACCAAAGCCTACCCATGTGCCAGGATGCTTGAGGTATGTCCTGGGCACCCCGAGTACCTGTCCCCTGTACTAATGGGTCCTGGTTGCCCCTCCCTGTCTCTCTGCAAAAAGAAAAGCAGGGGGGTGTAAGGTGGGTTGTCTGCTCAGGTTGGAGACAAAAAGTGTCTCCCTAGAAGGTCACAGCCAGAACCTTCCCTCCACATGGCAACACAAAGCAACAGGTGGCCAATACTGGCACCACTTCCTATTCTTGTGCTCAGCCCAGTCCATCTCCTTAGGGGGTTCCTCGCCTAAAGGATGGGGCAGTTGGTGATGAGACACATTTGTTTTGGGGACTACACTCGGTGGAGCTCAAGGCTCACTCCTGGCTCTGTGCTCAGGACTCACTCCTACGGGAAAATTATGGCTCTAGAAAGACCTGGGGGCTGAAGGGGGAAAAGTGATAAGCAGGATAGCTCTTCAGTAACAGCACTGCAAACTCCAGTGCCTAAAAGGGAAGGGGGGGAGAGACAGACAGACAGAGAGAGAGAGAGAGAGAGAGAGAGAGAGAGAGAGAGAGAGAGAGAGACAGAGAGAGAGAGAGACAGAGAGACAGAGAGACAGAGAGACAGAGAGACAGAGACAGAGACAGAGAGAGAGAGAGAAGGAAAATATATGCCATAGAGGCATGGGAGTGGGTGAGAGGGAAACTGGATTCAATCCAAAAAAATTATTTAAGAAGTTTTAAAAACTCAACTTTGAATTAAAAAAAGAAAAGTGGGATGTAGAGTGGTTAGGGACTATAGGAGGAGGGCACAGGAGTGAAGATACCTACAGGCAGCCAAGCCCAGATCTACCCCAGCATGATATGTTCCCTGTGCAATGTGTGGTGTGGC
Source organism: Suncus etruscus (assembly GCF_024139225.1). NCBI lineage: Eukaryota > Metazoa > Chordata > Mammalia > Eulipotyphla > Soricidae > Suncus > Suncus etruscus. Next base: position 9,197,946 of record NC_064858.1, on the reverse strand, counting down.
CAGAACCTTGGCATTGTGGACAGACAGACAGATGGGATGTGGACAGACAAACAGAGCAGGTATTCCCTGGCAAGAGCAAAGAGAGTCTAGGGAGGTGCCAGAAGACACACTGGATGCCCCATTACTCTCGTCTCCCCCCCCCCCCGCCCCCGCCCCAGCATGCCTCCTCCTAAAATCCACCAAGTCCCCACCCTCGCCCCTGGGCCTCTGGACTCTAGTCCTTCCTGACGCCTGCCCTCACCTCCAGAGTCAACAAATATCTCTCTCCTCCCACTAATTATACTCCACGCCCTCTCTAGGTTGGGCTCCTTGACTTTGATTCCTTCAGCAAACAACATCCCTCCCCTGCTGCTTTCCGGGGAGTGGCCAATGAGGTAGGGAGGCGCTAAGGCCTATGGGGCCCAATTCTGAGAGCCTTTCAGGGGAACCTTGGGGTTCCTTTCCCTTTAGAGATGCTGCCCAGTGCAGAGAGGCGCCTACCAGGCAGACAGAAGTGGGGAGCCTGGTGGCATCCAAGGATGAGGGGCTAGATACCCCTCATGCCTCCAGGCAGCTCCTCAAAGGGCTTCCATCCCTCCTCCCAGCCAGGGACTGCAGAAACTGGCATTGGGGGCAGAGAGAAGAAAAGGGATGTCTGTCCCCAGGTGCCCCGCTGGGGGCTGTCTCAGAGCTCCCAGTCCAGGGCTGTTGGGGTGCTGGCCGTGGTGCTGAATTTCGCAGCGAGGCCAGGAGTGGGACTGAGGGAGAGAAGTGATAGGGAGGTTGGGTGCTCGAAATAAAGTGGGGGGCTGGAGCCCCGCCTGATGTTGGCAGCTGATGTCCAGAGTGCCCCTTCTACTGTGTGGCCTTGGGTGAGCGGCTAACTTCTCTGAGCCCCAGCATCCTCCTGGGTGAACAAGGAAGCCCACAGCTTGGTCTGCTGGATTTTCTGTCCACTAGAGCCTGGGACAGAGTCTAATATAGAGCACAGATGGGAGGACCTGCCAGGGCCTGCTTCCTCCTCCTCCTTCTCCTCTCAGGGCATATTCAAGGTCCAGCTCCTTCAGGGATTACCCTCACCCCATTTCTCAATTTGACCAGAACACACCTAGCTCAGCCAAGAAAGCCTGCCTTGCTCTTCCCGGCAAGACCAGGTATGAGACACCACACCGCTGTCTGTACCACTGTGTCCTTCCTCGAAAGCCCATGAGGAGACCACACCGGCTGCCACAGCCCCTGAGCACTGCAGGGCATGGCTCCAAAATTTAATTGAAATTAAGATGAGCACAAGTAAAAGGAGCAGAGACAGAGAGGTCACAGGCCAGGATCATGGGGCAAGTGTAGAGGATAGTCCCAAAGGAAACCGCCCACCAAGTTGGGATTTCAAGGCACCAATGAAGGAAGGCCCAATTCCATAAACCCAGTGGACCCCAAAGGAAGGAGAGACTGCTTGTGCATCAGGTGGAAGCTACTGGCTATAGGTAATATTCTAAAAGGGCCATCCATGGTCGGAGCCTTATGTAAAACATGCTAACTGCCAAGTTATAAGGCCTTTGCTTGTTTCCTTTCCAACACAATGAAAGGGAGGCATAGACCCCATGGCTATGTACCTGCCAATCACCTGGTGCTTAGCACATGGGGTGGATAGGCTGCATCCCTCAGGCATGGTTGAGCTTGAGGAACAGCAAAGGGCAGAGCATGGTGCCCCTTGGTTCTGCCCCTGGTACCCAGAAGGAGTCATCACTATAGAGTAAGGGTCCCCACTGAGCCCCGTTCTGAGCTCCAGGCCTGGTGTTCTGACAAACTAGCAAGAGGCTGTTGAGAGGGACTTCCAGGGGCCAGGCCAAGGATGGGGGTTCCTCTAAGCTTCCCCAAGAGCTTCAGGGGCAACACGATGCAGTTCATGGGGGGTAGAGAAAGCCCCCCACCCACAAGTACTCCAGGAACCCCAAGGCACCCACCATCCCCTAGAGGAGTCAAGAAATGGGCAAAGGGCTGGATAAGTCAGTGCTAGCATTCGCCCAGCAGGCAAAGATGTGGGCACTGCTTCAGGCTGGCTCAGTCACTCATTCCCTCAGTCAGTTGTTCATTCATTCATTCACTCCCTCATTTCTTTCTCATTCATTAATTCCCTCATTAATTCAATTCCTCATTCACTCACTCAATCCCTCATTCATTCTCTCAATCATTCACTCCCTCACTCATTAATCCACTCATTCTCTCATCATCCACTACCCCACTCATTCTCATTCATTTTCTCCCTCACTCATTCATTCCCTCATTCAATCCCTCACTCATTCACTCTTCTCAATCATCCACTTTAGTCGCCATGTGCTTCATCATTTATTCACTCCATCATCCATTCACTCTTGTTTATTCAATAATTCACTATTTTACAGATCCACTAGTTCATTACTTCTTAACCCATTCATTAACTCACTCCCTCATTTATTCCTTTATTCCCTCTTTGTTCTTCAAATACGCATTTCACATAAATAGGATTTAACACAACTCTGCATCTTCATACCCTAGGCTCAATCACTGGGGGAGAAAAGAGACCCTGCCCCAGGTGTGTTCCAGGTGTAACCTCTCTGCCCATTGCTCCAACAGGTATAGTGCAAAGGCACAGCATGGAGGGCTTTTGCTTTGCAATGCAACCAACTCGGGTTTGATCCCCAGGATCCCATATGGTTCCCCAAGTCTGCCAGGAGTGATTCCTGAGTACAGAACCAGGAATAACCCGAGCGCTGCTGCATGTGCCCGCCCCCCCCCCCAAAAAAAAAAAAGAAAAGAAAGAAAAATAAAAAATATCTAAAGTCTCACCAAGAGTCATTGCAGATGGCCCCACACACTCTTTATTTAATCCCAAACATTCACAGGAACTGAATTCCCCGGGGAGGGGGGCACCAAAGCATGAGCCAGAGGTGTAGGTTCAGGGTTGGTAGCCCAAAGGGTTCAATGGGAAGCCCAGGGCAGGACCACAAGCATCAGGATGGAGGCAAGACAGTGGCTGCCAGAGTGAGGGGCGAAGGGCCCATAACAACTGAGGGCTTGGGACAAGCATGGGTGCCTCTATCAGAATACATCTTTTGGATAAAAACAAATAACAAGTGAGGGGGCCTTAGAAGAAGGGGATAAGAGAAAGGGGAATCAAATGGGGGATGTTGATCTGGGACAAGATGGGGGCTTGGGATGGTTCTCAGAGGCAAGGCTGCTTGGGGCTCTGGGAAATGGGGCCAGCAGAGGTGCTGAAGAGGACACTGTGGCCATATCAGGACAACAGACATTGGGGTAAAAGGGCCATAAGAAAGCCCTGAGATCAGCACCATCACCCCACAGACATGTGCTCTCCACATGCCCTCCTAGCCTCGGGTCCCCTAAGACCTCTGGTCCAGCTCCAAGGGTAGGTTTGCAGGGGGAACACCCAAGCCAAAACTAGGCCACTCCAATGGTTCCACTCAGCAGTGTCCAGTACCAGATGTGTGTCCCCACAGGAGAGGGTCAGCACGCACCTCAGCCTTCATGCCAAGCTGGTTCCCTCCGGGGTCCTCCCCCAAGAGTGTGTCCAGCCCAGCAGGTCATGGACGGGAAGTATCAGGGCCATGGCCCCCACCTCCCACTGAAAGGCTGGAGCTTCTCTGCCCCTTTGACAGGCCGGTTGAAGGGGCAGGCTTGGGGGACACAGGCAGGCTCCAGAGGGACCGTCCTGGGTCCTCCCTGCCGCCCGGGTGGGAGAAGTAAATGCTCTGGGCTTGCTGGAATTTTGCATTACGTATTCTTGGAACTCAGTGGGCCTGAGGCAAATGCCAAGAAATCTCTTATAATAAAGATATGCAGGTTCTAATGGAAATGTCGTGACAGGGCTGGACCTGACTTGAAAGGCAGATAAGCCGCCTTCTCTACGGGTCCCTGAAGTCTGGCAGAGCCACTGACCCAGCCCAGATCCTGGGAAATCAGTGAGGACCCCCACTTCTCCTGGAGGAATGCTGGCAATGAGACAGACAGACAGACAGACAGACAGACGGACAGAGGAGGAAGGCAGGACAGGGTGGTTCAAGAACCACCGCACACTCCAATTCCAAGGGTATAGGTAGAGCAGGAGTCTCTGGGGAGCCGGAAAGAGGGATGCACCCCTCAATCTCAGAACAGGAAACGTGAAGCAGGGCCACCACAGGGCACGGCGAGGACCAAAATGCGTCCAGTTCCCTGACTTCACAGAAGGCCAGCAACAGCGAAGAGAGGGCCTCAGGGCCACAGAGAGAGAGCGAAACACAACTCTCCTGCAACAATGCAGCTCAACTCCAGGTCCAACACCCAGCAGCATAGGCAACCAGGGGCAAACCCTGCTAAAAAAAAGAACTGGGAGCAGCCCTGGAGCAGCACTACCCCCCCCCCAAAAAAAAATCCCTTAGCAAGCAAGAACTGTGGTCCAGGAAGAAAGCTGGGCAGTGATATTTGGGGCTAGAATCAGCTGGATCCCAGAGCCACCCACATCCCGCAGGGGTGTAAGCACCAGGTGTGTGGGGGATGAGGGGATCCCCATCTCTCAGCAACAGCAGCAGAAAGGGAAGGATGCTGGGGCATTTCTACTCAGCTGTGGCTGCCCCTTCTCTGAGCACCCAGAAGCCCCATCCTCCATAGGTTGCTGCAGGTCCTCCCTAGGTGTCTCCAGCTCCAAAGACAGGGGAGGCCAAGGAGCTGCCAAGGGGGAGACCCAAAGACCCTCTGAGGCATCTTATCCTCTGAGTGTCTTAGTCTAAGGCCACAAGGTTGGGAAAGGTCAATGACCTTCCAGTATCTCAACAACAAAACCAAACACACACACACACACACACACACACACACACACACACATACACACACACACACACACACACACACACACACACACACACACACACAGATGGCACCTTGCTGAGAAATAAGAATCAAAATTACATTTTTCGCTGCTGGGCCGTGGACATCGCAGCCCAGCCAGGAGCGGGTGGGTCAGTGTGAGCGCCCATCAGGGACATCCCTAGTGGCCTCCCCATACGTGGCCTCCTTCCAGCCCCAAAGTTGACAAAAGCCACAAGGCTGGAGCAGGTTGAGCGCCTGTGGGAGATTTGACACAGCTCTGGGGATATGGGGGGGGGGGAGACTTCCATTTTCTGGCTTGCTGGGGTTTCTGTGCAGAGGGAGGTAGGGGAGAGCGCTTGGCAATTGCTGCTTTAAAATTTTTAAATTAAAAAATTTGGTGGGGTGGGGGTGCAAAAAAGGCGCCAAGCCAGAGCCGGGCAATTAGTGCTGGAGTAAGTGATGATCTTGTGATTGCTCAGCCGGGGCCGCAGACTTGTAAATGCATTTGGAGGCCAGAAATAGACACCGCAGAGCACAGCGGATCTGGCCCCACTGCCGGGAAACTGCTGCACGCTGGGGGCTGGGTGGGGGGCCGTGTGTGGCCCGTCGTGACGTCACCACGCACACACACACACACCCCAGGACCCTCATGTCCTCGCCTCCTGCTTTTCCCAGGAGGCATCTCTGCATTGCCAGATGCACAAGCTAGAACCAGGCTGGGACTTCCAGCTTACCCCCTACCACCCGGTACCCCAGTCAGAGGGGCCAGGGGTCCCTTGGGTGCCCACCACCAGGGGCTTTGCAAAATTCAAAAATTCCCTGGGCATAAAGGCAGGCCAAGGCTATGGCAGGCTGGCAGGTGATCTGGGAGTGCCTGTCTCCCCCAAGGCTTTGGAACTTGGTCCCCCACTAGTCCCTGTCACTGCTCCCACATGCCCCATGTGGCCCAAGAGGCCCCTAAGAACCCCCAAGGGCCAAGACAAGACCAGTCCCCTGTGACTCCTCAGTCAGCCCCAGCGTTTGACGGGAACTGCAAGGTTCTGAGTTTCAGCCTTTGACTCAGAAATCAAGGGACCCCCCTCTGAAAAGAAACAGGGTCCCTTAGCCTCCTCCAGGTTCACACACTGATCCTGCCTCAGGGGGGCATGGATTCACCTCAAACTGCTCCAGAGAAGACAAAGGAACACTGGTTCCTCTGTTGGCCATACACACCCCCACACCAGCTGTAACCTGAGGGAATTCCTTGAGGTCAGAAGTGACTCCGGGGACCCTTCACAGGACCTGGAAGCCCCAATAAAATAAACACCTGGGTCTTCTATTCTGACCCATTGGTCTGAAAGTCTGTCTTTGTTCCAATACCATGCTGTTTTGATCACTATGGCTTTGGAGTAGTTTCAAGTTAGGTCATGAGATGCCTCTCAGTTTCTTGCTTTTTCAACATGGGTTTGGCTATCCTAGGTCTTTTATGTTCCACACAAACTTTATAATTGATTGTTCTAAGAACTTGAAGAATGTTATCTAAAATTGATTTTTTGTTTTGCTTTGTTTGTGGGCTTTTTTATTTTTGTTTGTTGGTTGATTGGTTTATGGGCACATCCAGAGGCTCTCAGGGATTACTCCTGGCTCTGCACTCAGAAACCACTCCTGGCAGGCTTAAGAGACCATATAGGATGCCGGAAATTAAACTCGGGTCAATCCCAGGTCAAGGCAAGGCATACACCCTACTGCTGTGCTATATCTCTGGCCCCTGTGTCTGAATTTGAATAGGGATTTCACTGAATTGATATGGTAATTCAGGTAAGATAATATTGATTCTTCCGATCATGGCCATGGAATGTTTTTCCATTTCCTTGGGTCTTCTTCCATTTCTTTCTTAAGTGTTTTGAAGTTTTTGTGGTATAGATCTCTCAATGGATCAGAACAAAATAGCCAGTGACAAGCCCCCAAGTATATGGTCAATCAATCTTTGACAAAGGAGCCAAGAACTTAAAATGGAATAAAGACAGTCTCTTCAACAAATGGTGTTGGAACAATTGGATAATCACTTGTAAAAAATGAAAGATCAATCCTTATCTCACACCTTACACAAAAGTCAATTCAAAGTAGATCAAAAACCTTGAGAGTGGTCCTGAATCCATCAAGTTCATTGAGAAAAACATAGGCAGAACACTCCAAGACCTAGACCTTAAGAAGTCTTCAATGATAAGATGTTAATGGCAGGGACTACAGAAGCAAATCTGAATAAATGGGACTATATCCAACTAAAAAGCTTCTATATGGAAAAAGAAACATGATCTAAAATTAAAAGACAGCTGAGTGGGAGAAAATATTTGCACTCCACACATCAAATAAAGGACTGATATCTAGGATATACTACATGTTCACAAAGGTTAACCCCACAAAAATCTAAAAAAAAAAATCAAAAAATGGGGAGGGGGAATGAACAGACACTTCTCTGAGGAAGACTAACAGATGACCAATAGGTACATGAAAAAATTCTCATCATCACTTAACATTAGGGAAATCCAAATCAAAACAAAAAATAAGATATCATTTCATACCAGTAAGATATCATCTTATACCAGTGAGGACGGCACCTATCAAAAATATCAGGAACAATTTGTATTGTTGGAGATGTGGAGAGAAAAGAACTCTCATCCACTGCTGGTGGGAATGCCGCCTTGTCCAACCCCTATAAAAAGCAATATCGAGGGTTCTTAGAAAATTAAGAATCTATCTGACATATGACCCAGCAATTCTGCATCTGGAATTGTAAAACAATGATCCAAAAGGATGCATGCACACTGCTATCCATTGCAGCACTCAGTGCAATAGCTAAGACTTGGAATCAACCTTTCGCCCAACAGCAGATGAGTGGATCATAAAGATATGGTACATATATACAATGGAATACTACAAAGCTGTAAGGAATAATGCAATCATGTAATTTGCTGCAACATGGATGGAACTGGAAGATATTATGTTAAATGAAGTAAGCCAGAAGAAGAATAAATAAATGATATCACTTTTATGTGATATTTAGAATAACTGCATAAAGAAATGCAATGGTTCAAATGTGAGTTCTCTAGAACCTTCTTGGCCCTAGAGTGTAGCTAAAAGAAGAAAAGAAATTGAGTGGAGGAGGAGAAACACAAATACAAAAGGATGGGGGACAGGGACCACGAGGGCTCAGGTGCATTGGTTGTGTTAAGAAAGGACAGAGCTAAATATACAAGCAAGAGTCAACAACAATGAAATCATGAGACCCAAACGTTAATAATTAAAGCTTAAAATGGGCATTTTATGTTGTCAGGCTGGGGACAAGAGTGGAGGCATTGGATGCACTCTGGAAACACTGGTGGAAGGAGGGTGGTGGGATTGGTCCTGAAACATTGTATGATTGAAACCCTACTAGGAAGGACTTTGTAAATCATAGTACTTTCCACAAAAAATAAACACTTGGAACATCTGACCAGGCTCAGGGGAAAACTCAACCCAAAGTGTTTGAGGGAGCCACTATGTGCCTGGACCTAATGACTAATGTTTGGGGGAACAGGCCTGGGGGGTCAAGCTGGTCCCCTGAAAAGCAACAGCACCCCAGGTCAGTCTCCACAATCTCTTCTCTGCTCTACCCTCTGACTGCCCAAGTCTCCGCCTCTCTCACAGACACTGAAGTATAAGTGAACCCCCTACCCCCCAAGAGGCCACCATGGGGGCTAACACATGAGTCGTCCTCCCTCAGTGTGTGAAAATACACGCACATACACCACACATCTCATGTATACAAAGCACACAGCATACATGACATTCATTCCATATACACACAGCATAATGCATGCCCCATGGAAAACATACCATATACACACCACACATTTCAGATACACACATCATAAGGCAAATCACACAAAACACAACATAGATACATTTCATAGACACATGTACATTTCATATTCATGCACAGGGCATAACATACATGTATAGCACATAAAAATGCAAGTATATAGATACCACTCATTTGATATAAAACACTATATATCATACACAACCCCCTATACCCCCCTGGCCCCCACACCCCCCACCAGGCCCCACTCACATGTAGTGAAGGTGTGGGTTCTTGGCGAAGGCCCTGGGCTGGATGTTCCGAAGCCCCGAGTTCTTGATGGTGCTGGAGAGAAGAGAGAAGAGTCCACAGGCTCAAGGGGTATCTGGGCATGACACCTTCTTCCTACAACCATGTTCAATGCACCATCCCACAGGAGGCTGGGAACAGGCTTGTAACTTCATAACTGTGCCCAGGAGAAGCTGGCAGTACCCTTGCGCCCATGGGTGGCTTCCAGACATGGTGCAGGGTCCCGAATCCCACCTACAGGGGCCCTCCCACCTACCCCTACCCACCCTCCATGGGCGCCCACACAGGCTGGGGTCCCCCGCCTCCCAACACTCACAGCTTCTGCAGGCCAGTGTAGAGTTCCATGTCCACAGCATTGAGAGTATGCAGACCACGCCAGTTCTCTATGTGTCTGCAGGAGGAGGGGACACTCAGCCTGGGCCCCCACCCCAGCACCCTCAAGACCTGGGCTCCCCATTTTCCCACCTTCTAATACATGGACACCCCAAGCCACCCAAACCCAGTTCTCTTCTTCTTTTGGGGGACACACCGGGCAACACTCAGCAACAGGAAGGGGAGTTTGTGTGACACTGACGTCAAACCCAGGTAGGCCTAACCTGGCACGTCTCCAGCCCTTTCCCATCGCCCTTAGGGGACACTCCAGGGGTGCTGATTCTTATTCTTTGGGCACCCACCCCACAAAGGCCCATTTGGCACCTGGCCCAGGACTCCAGATTCAGCAGAACTAACTCTACAGGGCGGGGGAGGAGGAGAAGAGACTCAGTGGCTCGGGAGGGATGTGGAGGTATCTCTGGACACATGAGGCTCATCTTCCTTCCTCGTCTGCAGCATGGCTTCCCTGCTCACCCCAACAACCACTTTCATAGCACCCCCTTAGTGCTTAGCCTCTGTTCATCTGGGAACAATTAGTCAGTCTTCTCACATTTCTTAATCAAAGCTATAAATCCCTGCTAACTGGCAGGTTTCAGCAACAGGTAGACACTGGCCAGCAAACCTGCTTTTTGCTGGTCTGGGGTTTTCCCTTGGCCACTGTGGCCACCTTTCTCTGAGACAATCCAAGAAGGAAACCAACAGGGGCCAAAAACTGCCCAGATCAGTGACAGGAGGTAGAAAAAAGGAGGCATGATCCCCAGCCCCTCCCAGGTCATGGGCATCTTCATGGGCAAATGAGGGGTAATCTGGTCTAGCTCCAGTAGGGCACACATGTGGTCCACGACCACCTCTAGAGCCTCATACCACCCACTCTGCTTTCATCTGTGTGCCAGGAGCCATTTCCATCCAGTAAGTCCTGTCTGAAGCATGGACGTCAAGAATGCTTTGTCCTGGGGCCAGAGTGATAGCACAGTGGTAGGGCATTTGCCTTGTATGTGTCTGACCCAGGACAGACCTCAGTTCGATCCGCGAAATCACCTATGGTCCCCCAAACCAGGAGCAATTTCTGAGCAAATAGCCAGGAGTAACTCCTGAGCATCACCGGGTTTGGCCAAAAAAACAAAAACAAAAACAATGCTGGGGCCGGCGAGGTGGCGCTAGAGGTAAGGTGTCTGCCTTGCGAGCGCTAGCCAAGGAAGGACCTCGGTTCGATCCCCCGGAGTCTCATATGGTCCCCCCAAGCCAGGGGCAATTTCTGAGTGCTTAGCCAGGAGTAAACCCTGAGCATCAAATGGGTGTGGCCTGAGAAAAAAAAAAGAATGCTGGGGCTGGAGAGATAGCATGAAGATAAGGCATTTGCTTTGCATGCAGAAGGTCGGTGGTTCGAATCTCGGCATTCCATATGATCCCCTGAGTCTGCCAGGAGTGAAATCTGAGAGTAGAGCCAGGAGTAACCCCTGAGCACTGCCAGGTGTGACCCAAAAACAAAAAACAAAAAAAACAAAAAACAAAAAAACAAAAAAACAAAAAAAAAGAAAAAGAAATCCTTTGTTTAGACGTGATAGTCACCCCGACTCAGGTCCCTGGGCAATGCCTACTAGGGAAAGGAGTAAATTCCAATACCTGACTATGCTGGGCACCCCCAGCTGAAACTGGGCCCACTACCTCAGTGGGCACTCCTCCTGGGTTGCGCCTTTTTCCAAGCGAGGAGGGAGAGAGGAAGGGGAGGCCCTAAGGCGCAGCCAAGAGGCAGCTTGTGGGTCCCAGGATGCTTTGTGGGGGTTTCGGGGTACCAGGACACATACACATTCAGTACCTGAGTCTAACACTCAAATAATGCCCCCATGATGCCCAAGCCCAGCCTTGTCCCCTCCTGTGAAGCTCTGGGTTGCCAAGGACAGGTCAGCTCACTTCCATGCTTCTTCCGCATGCATGTGATCTAAGTTTTTGCGGGGAGCCACACCCAGTGGGTCTCAAGTATTACTCTTGACTCTGTGCTCAGGAATCACTCCTGACAGGCTCCGGAGATTCTATAGGATGCCAGGGACTGAACTTGGGTCTGCCACTTGCAAGGCAAACGCCCTTCTGCTGTGCTGTCACTGAGGCCCATGGTCTGAGTTTGTTTGTTTTTTTGTGGGGGGGGGGAGTTGTTTTGGTTTTTGGGTCACACCCAGCAGCACTCAGGGGTCACTCCTGGCTCCATGCTCAGAAATCACTCCTGGCAGGCTCAGGGGACCATATGGATGCCGGGATTCAAACCACCAACCTTCTGCACACAAGACAAACGCCTTACCTCCATGCTATCTCTCCGGCCCCTGGTCTGAGTTTTAATTCAGTACCTGCTTGTGGTTCCCTTTAAGACTTGCTTGGGCCTTTGATATCTAAATCCTCAACATAGGAACCAGAGCAATAGCACAGTGGTAGGCCATTTGCCCTGCACTCAGCCGACCCGGGGACAGACCCAGGTTCGATTCCTGGCATCCCATGTGGTCCCCCGTGCCTGGGAGGAGCAATTTCTGAGTGTACAGCCAGGAGTAACCCCTGAACACCACCAGGTATGTCTCAATCCCCCCAAAAAAAATTAAAAAAAAAATTAAACCCCCTACATGGAAAACTCTAGAACCCTAGATACAGGGCAGGTAGACCAACAAAGGTTCAAGACCACGTACTCCCCAGCCTGCTTCCCTCCAGGGGGGTCTCAGGTCCTCTGCGCCACTCAGAAAAGCAGCTACACTCCTAGGGCCCAGCAACCCACTGCATAGGTTCTAAGACTGCACACAGAGGGCATACATGGGCTATGCACAAGACACACACAACGCCTGCATAGGGCTGGCACGCACAGAACATGCATGGGCATGCACAGGGCATGCACTGAACACATACACAGCTGTATGTGCTTGGAACATGCACGAAACACCCACAGAGCACCCACGAAGCATGCACACAGATGCACGCTGGCACCCACAGAAGAACAGGCTGCAGCTGTGACTCAGAGCCTCACAGGGCAAAGGGGACATTGCTTTGCTCTCCGGGTGTGTTGTGCTCAGCAGTGCAAACAGGCATGTTAGCTTTCAATTAGCCCAGATGCTGAGCATTCTAAACAAGCCTTCTGGGGTGCAAGCTCCACAGGGCTGGGGGAGGCAGGCTGGGGGCCGGACTCCAGAGCCTGGGGAGTGCTTGGCTGCCCCCACCCACCCAGCTGTGTGCAGGATCCGTGGCAACCCAGCCCCACATATGCATTTTTTTGACCTGATGGAGACACAGCGGAGGGGCCGTGGGGTCCTGGGGCAAACCAGGCAGCTTCGGCTCTAGCTTCTGGGAATGGGGAAAGAGTTGGGGGTGGTTCTTGCACCCTGACTCATGGGGAAACATGTCCCCAGCTGGCCCACTTGTTGCCTGCCTCTTGTCCACCTCCGTCTGCATTGCAGAAAAGTGCCACCTCCACCCTGCGCCTGCCCACCGTCGCCAGCCTGGCTTCCCAGCTTTCTCTCCTCCTTCCCAGTGTCCTGCCAGTTCCAGACGCTGTCTGTGCTCCTCAGAACAATCTATATGCCAGTCATGGACCAGAGTGAGAGTACAGCGGGGAGAGTATTTGCCTAGCATGCAGCCGACACGAGTTAGATCCCAGCATCCCATAGGGTCCCCAAAACCTTCCAGGAATGATTTCTGAGCAGAGCCAAAAGTAACTCCTGAGCACCATACGGTGTGGTTTTTAGCCCAAAAACCAAAAAATAAACCAAAAAATATCATAAACGCCAGTCCCAGCACCCCTGAGCACATCTCCAGGACCCCTTCTCTGAGTGCCTGCCCTGTTCTATGGCCTCATCTGGACCCCTCTGACACCATGCATGTCCTACCTGTCATCCTTTTTCCCTCTCTATTGTAGTTTTTTGTTTTGTTTTGTTTTGTTTTTGTTTTGGGGCCACAACTGGTGATGCTCAGGGATTACTCCTAACTATGCACTCAGAAATTGCTCCTGGCGATGGGACACTGGGGATTAAACCATGGTCCTTCCTGGGGCAGCCAAGTGCACGGCAAACACCCTACCACTTCGCCATCGCTCAAGTCCCTATTGTAGATTTATTTTTGCAGGGCCAGGATCACACCCAGGGGGTCCTCGCATGCAGGCTAAACTACTTTCTGGAACTCCTGTGGGTCCCCAATAAGAAAGTCACCTTGTCTCTGGAGGCTCTGGGATGGGGAAACCAGTGCGGAAACCCAAGGCCGGCAGCCCTGCCCCCGCCGCCCATCTGCTCCAGCCCCAGCCAGCTCGTCCTTCACAGCGTGGCCTTGAAAACCGTCCATAATTGTCGGATGTGATTATTGGATTCCGGGTCAGTGTCGGCATTGGGGGGAGAGGAGAGCTCGAGTCTCATGGGATCCAACACATCTACACTTCTAGTATTTGTAGGAAGTCCCACAATGCCAGTCTCACAGACTGCATTTACTCTGGAGGTCTTGAATGTCCCCTAAGGAGTTAGAAGGACACAGCTCTCCTGGGAACCCCAAGAAAGCTGAACAACCTCCCCTGCACAAGCCCCTCCAAAGACAGGTCTCAAGTCTGTATTTATCAGCATTAGGAGCAGGAGCTGGTGCTGGGCATGACTGGAGCACCAGTCCTGAAGTCCCCAAATGTCTTCCCCATCAGTACCCAGCTGCCCAGCTCTGGGTCTCAGCTCGAGCCCTTCTCAAGTGTGAGCACAAGGTGTTTCTGGTGTGCCCAAGGAGGCCAGAGTGACAGCCCAGAAGGGAGGGTGCTGGCCTCAAATGCAGCTGACCCAGGTTTGATCCCCAGCACCTCCATCCAATCTCCCAAGAGTGATCCCTGAGCACAGAGCCGGGAGTAAGCCCTGAGCACCACAGGGTGTGGCCCAAAAACCAAAAGTAAAATAAAATAGTGTGTCTGAGGCCAGGTGACACTATTTGAAGTCACTTCCCAAAGGTCCCAGTGACCCCACAAAGGAAACCACACATATGCTCAGCTCTCCACCCCAACTCTGCCTCTCTCCCAACTCTGGCAGGAAGTTCTGGACTCAGCACAAATAGGCCCCCAGCACACTAAGTGGTGGTGTTATTGGGGTGAAGGGGAAGCCAGCAGTGGTACCGAAGGAAGGAATGTGGGGGTCCCATGTGCCACAGAGCCCCAGCAGTGCTGTCACAGCTATATTCAAAGCAGTGATGGCTCGGGTGAGAGTGGCCAACACTTCAGGAAACAGACACTGAATAATAGCACAGCAGTAAAGCGTTTGCCTTGCACATGGCTGACTCAGGATGGACCAGGATTCAATTCCCGGCATTCCACATGGTCCCCCAAGCCTGCCAGGAGTGATTTCTGAGCTCAGAGCCAGAAGTAACCTTGAGTATTGTCAGGTGTGGCCCAAAAACAATAAAAATAAACAAAACAGACATGATGACAAGACCCTCAACTGAAGAGAAAGGACTCTAATATGTGGGTGAGGACATACAAGAGCTTGAGTCCTAAAACCCAGCAGGACACAAACGCCATACTCTAGTCCTGAATTCAGACTCCTGGGTTAGCCTGAAAGATGGGACAATGAAAAGACCTTCACAGGTCTGAACTTGTCTTCTGGAGTGGATCCCACGACAGCCATCTCCATGGGAGAGGCCCAGAGCTTTCCTCTCTGGAAGAGACACAAAAACGGCTTGAGTGAGTTGTTTTGTGTTTTCTTTTTGCATCACACCAAAGCTGAGTCCAATTGGTACGTGTGGCAAGTCCCAACTCCAAACAATAACAGGACTCGACCCTCAGTGCTCAGAGCCAAACAGAGGCCACCTGGACTTCCTGGATGTCTCAGCAGTAATGAGGATGACCGGGTTCAGATAAAGGGGCACCACAGCCCATGAGGAACACACCTCAGAATATCGGCAGTGGACAGTGCTGTCTCTGCTGCTCACTGCACCTAAAACTGAGCCCCAGGATGAGCTGCCCAAGGTCACACGCTCCCCCAGAGACTCGCATCCACCTCACAAGTCCCCTCCGCTGCCAACGAGGACGCCTATGCCTCCCAGCCCCGCCGAGTCCGGCCGCAAAGCCTCGATCAAATCGATGGAAGGAACGAACAAAGGCAACCACAACAGCCTGGCATGGAGGCGGGTCAGAGCTCCTGGGCCCAGTCTGGGGGTGAAGGGAACCCTGGGACAGAGGGACCTGCTGAAGGCCAGGAGATGTATTTGGTTCCTTTGAGTCGCAGCTCAAAGGCAAGTTCAGCTTCTCCTCCTCAGAGGGAGCAGGGGCTCCTCAGAACTCCCAAGGAGGAGAAAAGTGCCCCAAAGTACAGGGCAGACCCCTAGAAGCTGCTCAGCAACCCTCAATCTGAAGACTGGGGGGACGACCCTGCCTACAGGAATCTGTGGCTCAAGAAGAAGCCACCATTATGATCCGAGAGACCCACAGTAGATCACCACAGTAGACCACCCAGATCTAGCCTGCAGTCACTGGAACACTCGTGTCTCCCCAAAGCTTCCAGCTAACAAGGAAACTGAGGCAGGGCCACCCACACACGCTCTGGCTGCCCTATGACCTGATGGAGTTTGAAGGGCGTGTCCTACCCAGAAAGTCCCCTGAACATAGCCCTGTGATGAATCCTAAGATCCTGCAATGGGGGGGGGGGTGTCCCTCCCTCTAAGAGTTACTCTGGAGGTGGCCACTGAACCCCAACAAGAAAGGTGGAGGGTGGATGGACAGGCAGACAGCAGCCTCAGAACCCCCACAGCCCCTGCCCACCCCAAGCACACAATGACCTTTCTGGGAAGCAGTCACCAGCGGACAAGGCCCCACCTGACATCAAGGTCCCCAGGGGACCCTGTGGGGATGGGGAGGCAGGGGTGGCCACAGCTGTGTCCTAGGCTTCTCTGCCCTAGGCTTCACTTCCCCAGGGCCCTCCCTGCCTCCCGTCCACAAACTCCAGAGCAGCTGGCAGGCGAGAAGCTCTTGGGCACAAGGGCAGGAGGGGGGGTGCATGCAGGGAAGGCCAGGCACGGCCTGATGGCAAAGGCACTGATTGACCCTTTGGCAGGATGGAGCAGGCAGACAATGGGGACCTCAGCACTCAGGGGTGCTGCCCCTGGAGTCCACAATGGCGGTGCAGGAAGCACCCCGACCTCCCTCCCATGCCGGCCAGGCCTCTGGCAGAGCAAGGACCAGGCACCACCCAGCCCCTTGCTGACAACCTTGAGGGGTGTTGGCCAGTGCAAGAGAAGGTGCCCTGAGGGTCTCATGGGTTGCAGATATGGGGCCCATTTTGGGGACCCAGGTGAAGCCCCAAGACCTTGTCCTACCTCCCTGCTGCGTGCAGGAGGACACAGCCTCTCCCCTGAGCCCCCATCCCCCATCTCCATCCCCCTGCAAAGAAACAATCAATGGTGCAAATATTTTATTTGGTTCCCCCGCGCGGTGATTTCATTCCAAGAGAATGGATCGATGGAGTCCGACCCAGGACATGGGATTTTTCGGGGAAGCGATGGGGGAACATTATTTATTTCAGCCTGGAAAGCCTTAACCAAGGCAGGCACAGCTGCTAGGGGTGTGAAGGCTGACACAGCCCCTCATGGCAGCACTGGCGGGTCAGGTGTGCGAGATGGCTGAGCCTGGGTATACACCAGTTTCTCCCACTGAGTTGAGTTGGGGGGGTCAGGGCTGGCCTCAGTTAGGCACCGGGGAACAAAAGTTGTTAGACACAATGTCTCAAAATAGGGAAGGGTGGAGAAGAGTTTTGTACTTGGTTCACTGAGTTTTCCTGTCTCCATCACTGTCACAGGGTCACCAGGATGACCAGTCCAGCATCATCCTTACCATCACCATCTCCACCAATATCTCTTTATTTATTTATTCATTTATTGTTTTTTGGGTCACGCACAGCGGCTCAGGGGTTACTCCTGGCTCTGCGCTCAGAAGTTGTTCCTGGCAGGCTCGGGGGACCATATGGGATGCCAGGATTTGAACTGGGGTCCATCCTGTGTTGGCTGCGTGCAAGACAATGCCTTACCTCTGTGCTATTGCTCTGGCCCCCTTCCGCCAATATCTCACCATCAGCATCACTCTCAGTGTCCTATCATCACCAAAATGAGTACTTTCTGGGGCAACAGCACAGTGGGGAGGGCATCTGCCTTGCACGTGGCTGACCCGGGTTCCATCCGAGGCATCTTATGGGTCCCTAAGCACTGCCTGGAGCAACCCCTGTGTATCTGGGTGTGACCCAAAAACCAAAAAAATAAAAGCTTTGTTTGGGGTACCACAATGCTCAGGGCTTGCCCCAGGCTCTGCACTCAGGAACCACACCTAGTGGTGCTCAAGGAACCTTATGGGATGCCAGGGATCGAACCCTGGTCAGCCTAATGCAAAAGCAAATGCCTTCCCTGTTGCACTATCGCTGGGACCCAAGCTGGTCACAACCAGAGTCAAATTACCTTCACCATCACCCTTGCCAACACCATCACTGACTGATATTATCGCATCACCAATGATCACCAGAGTCACTCATGGCTGTCCTCTTCATCATCATCACCTTATTCTGTCACACTACCCCCACTATCACCATCCCCATCATACTGCCATCAGTACTACCAGCACCATTGCTCATTGCTATGATCATGGTCATCACCCCAGAACTGCTCCGTCACCTTCTGTGCTAACAAGAAGATCAAGACCCAAGTGGACCGAGGAAGACTCAGGGCTCATGCAGGGCGACCTGCTGTCAGCTGCTGAGATGGCACAGGGGTTCAGGG
Source organism: Suncus etruscus (assembly GCF_024139225.1). Lineage (NCBI taxonomy): Eukaryota > Metazoa > Chordata > Mammalia > Eulipotyphla > Soricidae > Suncus > Suncus etruscus. The sequence goes on along the minus strand of NC_064858.1, from coordinate 9,179,882 downwards.
CCCACATGGGACAGGGATCAGGTGCCACAGATGCCTCAAGGTCAAGGTAAAGTGTCCAAGAAGCCCCCAAGCCTTGGAAATCACCAAAGACGAAAAAGGGCCATGTGGATGCCCGTTCCAAAAGCTGGACCCAGTGTCAGCCTTCCTGGGTGGTACTGGAGAGCTGAGGGTCAGATCAAAGCCCACTGACCTCCACCAGGGACTGGGCCCATGTGGACCCCTCAAGAAAGCGGCCAGCACCAGGAGAGGTGGAAAGCACCTCAAAGGCTCATGGGGTTCCCTTGGAATTTTATTTTTTAAACTTTATTGATTTATTGGTTGATTGGTTTCTGGGCCACACTCAGTGGCACTTAGGGGTTACTCATGGCTCTGTGCTCAGAAATCACCTTTGGCAGGCTGGGGACTATATAGGATGCCAAGGTATCAAACCTGGTCCCTCCCAGGTCAGCCGCGTGCAAGGCAAATACCCTACTGCTGAGCTATCTCTCTGGCCCCAAATGCCCCTTGGAATCAGATTAGATTCAGTCCAGGACACTCCAGGCCAACAAGGGTCAGGAAACCAGCATCAGCCACCCCAGCGGGGCCCCAGCTTTGGGGCCATTGTGAGCCCCAGTACCCAGGAAGCCCTGTGCTCAGTCTGGGGTTCTATGCAGTCTTTGGGGACCCTACTCATGGAGGGAGGCACCAGGGGGACCCAGCCCAGCGCCCAAGTTTTGACCAAAGCTCAGGCATGGCTTTTATAAATCTCTGCCTCTTAATGACAGCTCCGAGGCCGGGGAAGGGCCATTAAAGCCGCTGAATAAGTTAATGGGGCGGAGAGAATCTATTTCGGAGACACCCCAGGCCACCTTCCCGGGGCGAAATCCTGAATAAGCAAAAGGATGAGAATGAAAGGAGGCGGCACCATGAATACATGGCCTTGGGGAAACCACGGACACAGAGGGGGCACAGGAGGGGACACAGCGGAGATGACCAGGGCTACCTCAACCTGCACCCCTCTATCCTCCATCCTCCCCCCCCAAGGCTCCCTAGGATGAACTGCACCCCTGCAGGCCCACCAAGGTCCACCGTCACTGCATCAAGACCTTCTGGGGTCAATGGCCCCTTCGGTCCTCATGGAACAAATCAGCATGGCCGCTGGACCCCGGCTGAATGGCATCGATGACACAGAAAACCTGGGCTCTCCTCCCCCTCCTCCTTCTTTCCTGCCTCTCTGACGCCTCCCCTACCTTTTCACCCTCCTCCTTCCCCTTGGCCTATCCCTGCCCCCCTCCTCCCTTCCTCTGTTCCTCCCTCTATCCATCAGTCCTCTGTCCCACTGTTCCTCTGTCCCTCATCCCACCTCTGTCCCCTTCTCCTCCCTTTTCTCCTTCCTCTCTCCCTCCCCCAGCCACAGAATGACAAGGAAGATGAAGCCCAACTTCTCCTCCAAAGCCTGGGGGTGCTCCCTCCCACAGAGCCATGCAAAGGCCTCTAACTCTGGGGGTGTGTTAGCGAGGCAGAAGGGGGTGCTGGGAGCCATCAAAACCTCCAAATCCTGACCAGAAGCTCAAGGTGGCAAGCACCATGTCTCCCTTCATTTCAGGGGACACACGCCCCCCCCCCAACTCTTTCTGGATACAGCAGAAAAGGGAGAGAGAGGATGCAAGAATGGGCTGCAGTGAGGTGCAGAGCATGGTTCACTCAGGGAAATATCAGCCACCCAGCCCTCATCCCATGGTGGGGTTACAGGCCACCTCATGTCCCTCCCTTCTCTCTGCGACCCTCTCTGCAGGAAGGACAGTGAGTTTGATGGATGATGAGAGTGGCCACACAGGGGTCAGATGTGGCACTGGGGGACACAAGCAGCACCTCCTGGTTCAGTGCCCCCTGCTGGCTGAGCCAGGAACTGGGCTGAAATGGGGGGAGTGTCAGAGACAGGATGGGTAGATGCTCACAGTTCTCAAATTTTCCTGGGCCACCTTTGGAGGCTGGAATAGGAGGTGGACAAGAAGGAAATGAGAAAATGGGGGACCAGGCAGCAGGAGGACCTGCTGTCCCCGCTGAGCATCCCACATTGGGGGGTGGGGGTTGCAGGCTGTGTCTACAACAATGTCCCCTGCTCCCCAGCCCGTGTCCTTGTGCGGTGCCAGCCATGTGTTAGCTTCTTTCACACAGCATGTTCTATGGTCCAAAGAGACACACAGGAGCAAACTTCTCTGTGTCCCAGATGCCAAGAGCCCCTACAACCTTCCCCGTTCTCTTGGCCACTCAGTGAGACAGACACATGGTGACCACAGCCGGGTCATGCGCACATGCGAGTACAAGTGTGCCATAAACACACAAAGAGCATACGCACACATGTGTCCCCGCAACACTGCACCAGCCTGTGTTAGCAGGAACCTGTGCAAGATCTGTGGTGGGACCCTACAGCAGGACACAGCCATGACACCAGGCCCCCAGCAAACACCACTTGCCCTCACCACCAGCAAACAGTGTCTCATTTCTGAAATCAAAGGCTCATGACCAGGGACTCAGAAAGGGCAGGGCCCAAAAGTAGAGCAGTGGAGGTGGGGGCTGCGAGGAGACCACCCCATTCTGGGCAGTAGTGGCCAATAACTCTCAGCTCGGCGTGGTGGGACAGGAGACTGAGATCAGTGGCCCGAGGACTTCCACACACTGACATCCCCCTTCTGTGTCTTCATCAAGACCAAAGCACAGGATTGAGTGAGGTCAGCCTCCTCCACCTTCTCCCCACACAAGGGCACTGCTGCTGTTCAGACAGACAGACGGACAGGCAGGCAGAGAGAGAGAGAAAGGCAGACACATAGGTAGATACATACAAAGGCAGCCAGAGAGAAAAAGACAGACAGATAGGCCCAAAGATACACAGGCAGACAAGCAGGCAGGCAGACAGACAGATGGACAAGCAAGCAAAGACAGGAAGTCAAGCGGACAGACAAGCAGACAGAGACAGGCTGATAGACAGGCAGACAAGGTGACAGAGAGGCAGAGAGACAGACAGGCAGGAAGATAGACACAGACAGAAGGTAGACACAGACCGACAGGCCGGCAGACAAGTAGACAAGGAAGTAACATGCCCCTGGCACTGCCCAGTCCCTCTGGAGACCCTCGCTGTGTAGGCAGGAGGGCACAGAACTCTCAGGGCAGCTCTGCTGGAGCAGGGCAGCCTCGTGCCCCAAGCTGGCTCCAGGAAAGCTCTGCCGGCGCCCACCAAGGCTCAGCTTATGTGCCACCAGCCCTGGGCCATGGCCCGGCTGCCACAAGACAGCAGGCGGAGGCACACAGCAGCGCCCTCTGGTGGTCCCAGGTCCCCCACAGGAGCTGGCAGGTTTCTGGGGGTGGGGAGGGGTCGGTGGGGAGGGGCGCTGTAGAGAAAATCGCCAGGACACCCCATTCCATGCCCACCCCATAGATACCAGCAGTTGGAAGTCGCCCGCCATCATTTCTGCCAGGATGTCTGCAGCCCTGTAGGCCCTTTCACCCCCAAGCCCCCCCTCCCCCAGTCTCCCACCTCGTTCCCTCTGGGGACACAGGACTGTCCTTGGTGGTGTCTATTCTGGGCTGGTGAAGCCCATCTGCCTCCCCCGGGGGACCCCAGCCTCCAAGAATGAGGGGCTGTGTAGGGTAGAAAAAGAGGAAACAGGGAGTTCCCCCAAAAATCCGACTGGCCCACTCCCTGCATCCCCAGAGGGTGAGGGAAGGGGGCCAGGAGAAAGACAGCTGGGGGAGCAAAGGGAGCCCAAGAAAGAGCATCTCATTCTACACAGCCCCACAGCACCATATGACACAGGGACCCACCAGGCTATGGGAAGTTAGTTAGGGGGACAGCCCTGATGGGGGCACTAATTGGGCCCCTAGCACCCACCATTTGATCTGACCACCAGGGGTGCTAACCCAGCTCCAGGCCTGAGTGAGTATGGTGGAGGTGAAACCTCAGGGGAGGACAGGCATCCCCACTTCTCAAATGCTCCTGGGGCCTGAAAATCTGGGGTAATTCACCCCTAAATGGAGACTAGTTAAAAGGTCCCTCCAGACCTCTCCTCCTCCACATAACCCGGGGCTGCCCCCCGAGTAGTGAGTCTCAACCCTAGCAGGGCCGTGACGTGGGTCACAGACAGCAGGAGTCTGTCAGTCTGTCTGCCTGTCTCTCTCTCCACCAAGCTCAGAGCACGAGCAACAGTCAGGGACAGAGGAGAGACTGTCAATGTGCTAGACTGGGAGGGCGAGAGACCACATTGCTGGTGCCCCAGTGGCCCCCCTCCCTGCCATTCTGCCCCCCAGAACCCACCAGCCAGACGGCAGGGGCAGGAAGTTGTCCTCAAGTCCTTCATGTCCCCCATACAAACACCCCGCTACAAACAGACCCCTATGTCCATAACCCAACTGTGACCAGCTGCTGTCAACCTGGAGTCACTGCTTCCGGGAACCCTGAGTTTGGAAACACCCCCAGAGGGAGACACAGGTTCCAACTCTGACCAAGTGCCCGCATTGGGGACCAGGCATCAGGTTCTGGGGTTCTAGGGGACTCTAGAAGGCCCTCTCCCCCATCACAGTCCCCCATTGCCAGGTCCTGAAGTCCAAACCCCATGGGAAGGCGCATGTTTAAGGGCCAGATGGGGGGGATTTCCAATATAATGTCTCCAGGACCAGGGGTCCCCGAGAGGGAAGCGGGTGAGGCAGCTGTTCTCAACAAACCTGAAGGGGGTACAAAGGGACCCCATCTGGGGAAGAAAGAGAACCTTCTGGGACAACAGGGTCTGCCCCACGCTTCCCAGCAAACACCAGGTATTCCCCCCTCTCCCCAGGATAGTCCTGGGCCCTGGTCTTGGGTTTGAGGGCGACTCCCCACCCTAGATGGCCCCCCAAGACCTGTGATGTTGTAAAACTCACCTAACGGGTCACAGGGAACAGAAGAGCGCTTGGGGACAGAGGGAGCCCAGCCCCTGCAGGCCTGACAACCAGCCCAGATGTTCATTCCTGGGTCTTGGAGGGGGGACAGGATACCTCCCAAGGACCAAGGTCCCTTCCTGGACACAGACAGACTCAGACACCAGCTCCCATTCTGGAAGACCCAGAGATGTCCACCCTAGTCTGTGTCCATGAATCCCAAACCCTCATTCCTGCCTCCAACTGGACACCCAGAGGACACCTCCAACAGCGTTTGTGGGGGATGCTCCAGACACTATTCTTGCCCCTGTGAGACCAAGACACACACACCCATGTGCCCTTCTGCCAGGATGCTGCACACACACCCTGGCTTGGGCTCGAGACGGGGACAGGCACGTGAGGGATTCTGGAGATGAGAAGGGGAAGCGAGCAGAAGGAGGAGTCCACAGCATGGGCCCCAGACCTCGGGGGGTGCTATGAAGATGCCCCCCAACGGCTGGAGCCTGAACCCATAGTGCCAGCCAGACCACACAGGACAGGACCAAGCTGCATCCGGTGACCCAGCCCTGCCCAGTAGGGCCCTGTGAGACTGGCAAAGGCAGCAGCAGGCCAGTCCTGGGGCTAGGAGAGAACGGGGGAACTCAAGCTACACTCGGCTTCCCCAGGAGGTCTCCAGGCTCCCTCATGTGCCCCAAACTCCTCCACGTTCAGGCCCAACAGGGATGCCCCGAGTTTTGCTGAGGGACCAAAGAGTCAGCAATGACCCTGCACATGGCTCCGAAGCCCCCCGGGGACTCCAGCCTAGGAAAGACCTGAACACACACACACACACACACACACACACACACACACACACACACACACACACACTTCAGCCTCAGAGAACATCATACACCTATGGGGCCTCCCAAAATCGCCCCTTCCATCCACAGGATCCTGCCCCTCCAGCATCCACTCGGACCCCATTCTGGACCCATCATGGGAGGGGGCCTATCTGCTATCTGTACCGCACCCCTAAGGCCTCATGAGGCTGAACCCAAGAGCCAGAAGAGTAGCTGTAGTTTCCAGGGTCCCCACCCAACCATGGAGAGTCTGAGGGAAGGGCCAGACATCTCCCAAACCAGGGACCTGCAGGGTTCTGGCCACAATACGGGTGCTCACCAGCCCAAGCAGTCGATTTGAGGACCCACTGGACCCTCCCCAATGCCCTCTGCTCTCCCATCTCGGCCACCTCCCCAGGCTCAGAAACCACCCTACAGTCTCCTGATTTGACAGCCTCAACAGCAGCTTGGGGTGCTCAGGGGAGATGGGGAGAACCTCGAATCTCACACACACTCAGCAGCCTCAGAGCTTGGGCCACACAATACCCCCAAGAAATGCAACCCAAAAACAGCGTGACATGCTCCAAAGTCAAGGAGCACAGTGCAGCCCCTTTAGTAGGCCCATCGGGACTTCACTTTCTCCTCCCCCTGGGTCTGCTCAAGCAGCATGCCCCACCCCAAGAAAACATCAGCACAAGGAGGTGCAGGTATTCAGAAGGCTGGGGGACCCTGGGACCCCATAACATGGCAGGGGACACAATGAAAAAGTGGCAGACATGTAGTCACTGGGGAAGTGGGACCATAACCCCAAGTCTCCCTTCCAGTCCCTTCTGCTATTGATGGGCACCGGAATCCACTCACTCTCCTGTTTGCCTGGACAGTGACCTTTCTTTGCGGGGTCCCTGTCCCTCCCCAGTTTTCTACCCCCAGACTGTGCCTGGCCCTTCCCATCTGGTCAGACCTGGGCAGAGACCTAAGAGGGAAAGTGGGGAGACCAGCTGGCCTCGGGCTTATGTGGGATCCAGTGCCCCAGCAAGCTGGAATTCCTGGGGGGCTGCTCACTGCCTCCCCCAGATGCCCTCTGGGTTCTACCCACAGCCCAGAGCAATAGGTCACCAACCCCTCCCGGTCCTCTGAGCCCATGGGGCACTCCTGTTCCTCAAGCTGGAGACACTCAGTGTCACCTCTGGGTGGGGGAGAGACCCCCATGTGGTCTTGGGGCACATGGGTCAGGCCCTCCCCATCACCTGCCCATGGCTCCCACCTACCCACCCTCAGGAATCAGGACCCCATCTCCCCGTCTTCCTGTCTCCCTGATTCCTCATCTCTCATTCCTCCCACCACAGATCTTCCACATTTTAGTGCTTCCCTGCTAGCCCAGCCCTGCCCTGGTCTGCCCTGCCTGCTGCTGGGACCCACAGGCCTATCCAGCTCCCCCCCACTCCTTCTGTTTATCTTGTCTCCCCAGCGACCCCCACAGTACAGAGGCTCCCCAGAACACACACAAGCGACCATCTCTACATCTCTACAAGACCCCCCCCAGCCAGCAGCCTCCATCCCTTCTGCCAGGAGCCAGTCAGCCAGCAGGGGCAGCAGGACATGGCCAGGGACAGGGACCTTAAGCATAGGTCCCAGGTGACCCCCCAATGTTGTCCTGCAGGGCCCAGCAGGGGCCAGACTCAACATCTCACCCACTTTGGGGAACCCCCAAGGGACAGAGTCCCAGAGACAGTTGGTCCCCTCCACTGCCTGCTTTGTGGCAGGGGTCACCTGGCAGAGGTTAGGGGGAGAAAGAGGAGTCTGGGACCCCCACGGCCTTCTGTGTCCCCACACCACCCCCACCAGAGAATAATCGGCAGTCTGAAGAGGGGGGGTCCCTTCTGAGAAAGGGGGCACCTCGCTCAGTGGAGCAGACGGTCCAAGCAAAAACCCGTTGGAGTTCAATTTTCCAAATCAATAGATCTGTAGGGTCCTAAGGGAACTCAGGCCCCCCTCAAACATACATGCACCCCCTTATTCCTTCCTTCCTTCCTCATCCTGTCTCAGAGTCAAGGCATACTGGGAAGGAAGGGGCGGTGGGCGCCCCGAGGAGGAGGCAAAGAGGTAGCAGCAGAGGGTGGGCGACGGGGGTGTCGGGGATCTGGGAAATGGTCCAGTGGGGCTGGAGAGGGTGGTGGGGAGAGTGGAGGGAGGAGGTGGGTGGCCATGAAGGCCTGGGCATGGCTGGTGTGTCCACGCGCACACGCGCGTACACATACACACACGTTCACACACACGCACGCACGCACACGCGTGCACACACACACACACACACAGGCTCTCAACTTGTCATCAGCGGCCGCTGCCCTTTCCCAGAGCAAGCCAGCCGGGTGCTTTTTCCTGGTCACCTTCCCAGCAGCTCAGGCTGTCCCCGAGGCCACCCCAGCCATCACCTCCCAAGGCCCCAGCTGCCTGGCCTGCAGCAGCTTCAGCCTAGCTACTAGCTGCCACTTGAGCGAGTCAAACCGTGCCAAACTGTTGCTACTGAGTCTGGGGAAAGAGAGCCCTGCTTGGCACCCGGGGCACGAGTGAGTGCCGTGGCAGGAGGCTGGATAAGCCTGCAGGGGCTGCCCCCACCACACACACACACACACACACACACACACACACACACACACACATTGTGCCCCCCCACCAGCCTGCTCCTCTGGGGGAGGGAGGGAAATACAAGGACACCGATACACAGCCCCAATCGCCTCCAGTCTTGTGCCTTGCTCCTTGGCTGGCTCCAAAGCCCCGCAGTCACCTGGAAGCCAGCGGGAAGAACATCTCCAGAGCCCGAGCGAGCCTGGTGTGCGCCCTGGCTGGCCGACCCGATCGGCAGCCCCAGTGGCAACAGCGGGCAGCAGTGGGCAGCAGCGGCAGTGGCTGCGGGCATGGAGGCGTCAGCGGCCAGCAGGCCGGCCGGCTGGCCGAAGGGGACCCCAGGGCAGGCAGGCAGGCAGGTAGGGGCCACCGGACTTACATGGAAGTGATGTTGCGGGAGATGTCCGTGATGTTGACGCTGGCGTTGGCCCCGCCGCCCGAGTCCTGCCCTTCCAGCAGCGGGAAGAGGTTGCCATCGTCCGGCCGCCTGCAACTGATCTCTGTCTTGCTGCAGGCGCAGTTGGCCGGGCAAGCCAGCACCGAGCCCACATAGTCCAGCCACACGCTGCCCAGCAGGAAAATCCGCCAGAAACTACTCTTGGCCGGGCAAAGAGGCACATCCATCTCGGATCCCGGCTGCTAAAAGAGAGGAGGAGGAGGAGGAAGAGGAGGAGGAGGAGGAGAGGCGAGGGGGCAGGGGAGGGAGGAGGGAGTGGGGCGAGCTGGGGTGGGGGGGAAGGAAACAAAGACGGTGGGGGAGTGGGAGGAGGAGGGGGGCCGTTGCCTTGAAACGCCTGCCCGGCCCGGCCTGTGCGATCAGAACCAGAAGCAGAAGCAGAACCCTCCGGCCCGTGAAACCATCACGCCTGCCCGTGGGATGGCCGGCCTGGGCTGGCCGCTGGGAGCCGCAGGCTGGTTAGCTAGGAAGGAGCTATTGGCACCGGCTGGCTGGCATGGTGGCCGATGGGGAGGAGGGTGGTGGGAGGTGGGTTGGGTGAGGGGGGTCCGAGCGTGGCCTCTCCGACTCCCAGACTTTCCTGGGTGGTCAGTCACAAGAATTGGAGGAGAGGGGAGAGAGGCGACCCTGGTACACCCCCACCACCACCACCCCTAAAAAAATAACAATTAATAAATAAATAAATAAGATCAAGAAAATGGTCGGGGATTAAGGGGCAGGCGGGTGTGGAGATGATGGGTGTCCAAAGTCTTCCAGTCCCACCTACTGGGCCGAATTCTAAGAGACACACCTGCAAAATGCAAAACGCACACAAGCAATCACGCACACACACGCGCCTGGGCAGGAGGAGGAGGAGGAGGAGGAGGAGGAGGAAGAGGAGGAGGAGGAGGAGGAGCAGGGGGAGGAGGAGGAGGAGGTGGTGGTGGATGAGACGCAGCGACAGGAGCCTCCGCAGCAGCCGGGCCGGGCAGCAAGCGCTCCTCGGATGGAGCCTCCCGGAACGCCGGGTTCCCGGAGCGGCTCCGGCGCCCGCTTGCTGGCTCTCTCGTTCTCGCTCGCTCGCTCTCTCTCTCTCTCTGTCTCTCTCTCTCTCCCCTCCCCGTCCCCTCCCTGCGCGCCGCCGCCTCCCCCTGCGCGCGGGCTGGGAGCGGAATGTCCCCCCTCCCTGCCTGCCTGCCTCCCTCCTTCCCTCTCTCCTTCCCTCCCTCTTTCCCTTCCCTTCCCTTCCCTTCCCTTCCCCTCCGTTCGCGCCCCTGCTCCCTCCTGCGCTCCGCACCCACCGCACCCACCTACCCACCACCTACCCAGCCTGGCACCTACCCACCCACCCACCCAGCGGCTCCCACTCTGGGGACACCCCGACGCAAGGGGTTGGGGAATAAATGGGGGGGTGTGAAAAGTTGCAGTTGGGGTGCCGGGGGGTCCGCACCGGGAATGGAAAGGAAGAAGGCAAGCTGGAAAGCTTGGGGGGGACTTGGCGAGCCCGCTGCGCCACGCGGCCAGGCGCGCTCTGCGCTCCCCTTCCTCCCTCCGCTCCACTTTTGGGGGCCCTGGAGCCTAGCGGGCCCGGATCGGTGATGGTGCGGCAGTAGGACGGGGGCTCCGGGAGGAGAGGTGACCCCCTCCAGGGAAGGAAGGAAGAAGGAGCCAAGGCCGGGGTCCAGGGGCGCACGCCCGCTGGAGATGTCTGGCTGGGAACGGGAACCGTTACGCGCGCGCTCGCCCCTCTCCAAAAGGCCGGACAGGACTGGGGGTGCTTGCGGGCTTGCTTGCTTGCGACCCTGGTAATGTGTTTCCCCCCCACCGAGCCCCCCGGGCCTGGCACCCTGCCTGGCGGGCGGGCACGGAGCCGGGAAGGAGGGAAGGAAGGAAGAAGGACGCGGCGCAGGGAGGAGGCGCGAGGTGGCCCAGGCCGCGCCGTGCGTGTGCGCGCTCGCCTGTATGCCTGCCTGCAGCAGCGAGAGAAGCAGCCTCGGGTTGGAGATGCTGCGGGTTGGAGGGGCCACCTGGGGACCCGAGCCCCGCAGGCCAGTGCCAGCCCTGGGCACCGCACCGCAGGCCCGCTACTCGGGCTCCATTCGGCCACGCGCGCGCGCGCGCAAGAGGGGGTGGAGGTTGCTGGCTGGATTGGGGTGTGGGGGAGACTGGGCTGCCTGCTCCGGATTTTGGGGGCGCAGCACCTCCCACCTGCCCTCCCACACCGGCACCCCTTCCTGGTAAGGGCGCAGAGGCAGGTGCAGACAGCTTGGAGCCCCCCACGCGGAGAGGGCGCACAAGGTGGTTCCCCCACCCCTTGCACCCACTTTGGGTAGAATTTTGTTTTTGTGTGTGTTTTTTTTTCTTTAATAAAACAGTCAAAATGCCAAGTGTGAAGTGTTGGCTGCAGCGGGGAAGAAAGGGTTAGGGGGACCAGGCCGAAGACAGTGATGCATTCAGGGCCAGAAGAATGCCCGAGCCTCCCCTCCGGCATGGCACGCAGAGCCAACGCTGAATTCAGCCGCGGGGAAGCGTGTGAAAGGGCTCCCCGCCCCCCGTGGATTCCCACGCCGCTCGCTCTCTCGGCAAAGGTGGGGCGCCGCCTGCCTGCCCACCAAGCACACCCGGGCATGGCCCACTGCCTGGCAGTGCCACAGTGGCCGCAGGGAAACAAGAGGGGGGAGTCTAGAGCAAGACCGTGACGGGCAGTGTCCGGGACTCTCCTCCACACTCCACCACGGCACACACCCACCCCCAGATGCCCAGACTGGCACCTGCCCCCACCCCCACCAGCATGAGGGCACAGAGGGAGCTGGCTCAAGACGCGCCATCCGGTTGCCACTGGCCCCAAGCCAATCCCTACTGTCCTGTGTCCGCTGGGAATGTCCCTGCCATGCCTGCGACCAAGCAGGCCGGGCTCCAGAGCGTCATTTGGCAATTCTGGGGTGCGAGGGGGGGCTGGGGAGTGAGTGGCAAAGCCCGGTGTCCCGCTGGTCTGGTAGGCCAGCAGGTGGAGGCATCCACTAAGGGTACCAACGGAGGGCGGGTGCATAGGGCTGGCAGCGCTGCCATCTCAAAGGAGCACTGAGGTTGGCACTCGATTTCCCAGGGATCGAGGCCAAGTTCCTCTGGAGGGAGGCAGAAAAGGGCCCTGGAGGGGGCAAGCAAGCAGGCATGGAGGCTGAAGCATGAGCAGCCCCTGGGGGGTACAGGCAGGCAGACAGGTAGATGGACAGATAGGCAGATGGACACGTGGATGGATGGACAGGGTCACCAGGGTCTGGGGAGATGGAAAGAGGGGTTTGGGGTTGTTTCTCCCGGAACCCACAGTCCTGACAGGCCATTTCAGAAGCCAATGAATAAAACCCATGGGCCTCTGCTTCTTCCCCTGTGCCCCAGGACTGTCTGGACACCTTCCGCAGCCCTTCTGGGCTCCCTCCCCATCCTGAGGCTTTCCCACACTCTGACTCACAACTCACCCAAGCCAGGAGCTGGAAACGGGAGGAGGAACCTGGCTCTGGAGCAGAAGTGCGAGTGAAAATGTCTGGGGTCTCAGGCCCAGCAGAGCTGGGGCTCACAACAGTGATCAGGAGCAGGAGAAGGTCTTTCACATGGACACCCTCCATGTGCCCCCCCTGGGGACCTGTCTGGATTCTCCACAGGTTAAGAGTAACTGGTAGGCCAGGAAGTGCATCTCGACATCCCCTTGGGGTCCCCACCTGACACAAGAGCTGCCCCACCCCAAATATGGGCCAATCTGTGGTGAGGCTTCCACATGGTCATTGTGAACAGAGGGGCCTTGCTCACTGCCAGAGGTACAGTCCCCACCACCCCAGACAGTCCCTGCCACCCCATAGTACCCGCTGCCCAACACAATACCCAGCATTCCACAGTCCTCAGCACCACTGTGCAGACTGGTTGGGAAACTGGGGGTGTGGAGGGCCATGACAGGCCCAGAAGGTCAGCTCCCCCACACATCCTTTGGGCTCCTCCTTTCACCCCTTTACATGAAGGACCCCAAGAAAGCCCAGTAGGCTCTGGTGCCCTCCGACCACAGCCCCTGAGAGAGACTGGAGTGGCCCTGCCCTGATACTGCCAGAGTGGGGGAGAGTCCCTAAGAGAGAGGGGGTGGAACCAGGACACCCCCCCCCCCAGAGGATGGAAAGTTCCCACTAGGTCCTGGTTGAACTGGCTGCTCCCTCCAGACACCTCTAGCTAGCAAGTGGGGAGAGCAACTGAGGCTTCCTTTGGCCTGCTCATTTCCTCCTTCTCCTCCTCACTTCCTACTTCCCTTTCCCACTTCCTCATCACTTCCTCGTATCCAGGGGTCTCAAACTCAATTTACCTGGGGGCCGCAGGAGGCAAAGTCAGGGTGATCCTTGAGTGCAAAGTCAGTAGTAAGCCTTGAACATTGAGGGGTGTGACCCAAACAACTAAAACAAAACAAAACAAAAAAAGATTCCTCTAGGGCAGGGCCACAAAATGTTGTATGGAGGGCTGCAAACGGCCTGCTGGCCTCGAGTTTGAGATCCCTGTGAGGTATCCTCTTTACTTCCTCTCACTTCCTCATATCCTCCTCATTTACTTTCTCGTTCCCTCCCTACTTCCTCGCACTTCCTTCTCATTTCCTCCCCACTTCCTCATTTTCTTCTTTCCTTCATCCTTCCCACTTCTTCACTTCTTTCTTCCTCCCTTCCCAACCTCCCCTTCCTTCCACACTTCCTCCTTCCTCCCTCCCTTCCCTCTTCCATCCTCTTCCGTCCTTTTCTTTCCTACCTCCATCTCCCTTCAGGGTAACCCCACAGAGATGCCCTCCTCCCACGGCTCACCCACCTTGCTTCCTTGCCTCCCCTTTACACAGCACAGAACCCCATCACGTGGATACCCCAAGTCCCTGCCAGGGAGGAGTGGCTGGGGCCCCAAGTCTCACAGAGGAACTGGCCAGCATGGCCGCAGCAGCCAAGTTAGGGTCAAGGGGACAAGCTCACCCAACAGAACGAAGTGTCATGTTTGCTGAAAGACCGTGGTGGGGATTTGGGGGCATGGTGTTGGTGGGGGAGGCAGGAGCCCACCGGCCTTTGGAGAAGACCCAGCTAGGTCCCGGGCTCCCTGCCAGACCCCGCCCCCCACTGGCAGCTGCAGGGCCTGGGAACCAGGAACAAAGGCTGGCCCAGCCTGGAGTTCCGGGTGGGGGCAGGGATCAGCCTGGGTCAGACCCCCCCAACCATTGCAGACATAAGGGGTCCCCAAGACCTGTCTTGGAAGCACCTATAACCCGGCTTTCTGTAGCAGAGAGACCAGTGGGAAACACCTCTGAATGTGTTCCTTCTGCAGTCAGTTCTAGAACCTTCCAAGGACCCAGCAGGTCGGGCTAAAAACTTTCCTCAGTGATCACTGGGGACAAAAAGGCGACAAGGGGGTGAAGGGGGCCCAGAAAGGGAAAGGTCTCCCCCCTTGATCCTGTGCCTCTGAACTGTCAGGAACAAGATGGGGGGCACACACAGATGCACACAAACTCACACACATCCATTCTCACACTTATTTCTGCACATGAATACACTCATTCTCATATCCATGCCATGCACTCACACGGGCCCACATTCAATACTAATTGTCACATGTTCATTCACACACACGTGCATTCTCTTACACTCATGTACATGCATCCACTCTCACACTATCACACACACACACACACACACACCTGCTGGTCCCTGGAAACCCCTGGTGCTGTGAACCCCTGGCCCTGCGTCCAACCATCAATCAACCCCAAATGGGGAGGCACACTCACCTCTGAACAGGTTCCAGGTTCCTATCTCACCTAGGGTGAGCCAGGGAGGAGGAGTGGCAGAGATGGCGAGCAGAGGGAGAACAGAGGGGATAGAAGGGACAGAAGGGGTCAGTGGGGAACAAAGGTGGGTAGAGGGGTAGCAAGGACCTGGAGAGACAGGCTGCGGGAGTGGCAGGTGACACTGGGGCATAGTGGAGACGCACTTTGTGGGGGACAGTGTATGTATGGGGGTGCAGGGAGGATAGGACACAGCTTGCAGAAGAAGCATCACTTGGGCAGCCTCCAGAACCTTCTAGAACCCCTCCCCCTTGAATTCTTCCAGGGCCATGGGAGAGTCTAGGCTGGGCACCAAACCCCAGGCATTCCTGCCCTCAGCACCCTCAGGGAACCCCCACGTTGGGGAGGCCACAAGTACAGGAGGTGCTGAAGTGTGGGGGCCCTCTAGGGTGTGGGGGGCAGTCCTGTGTCCCCAGGACCCTGAGGCTCGGACTCAACCTGGGGCCCACCTGGAGAAGCCCCTTGGGCTTATCTGCCCTGTCCAACATGCACTTGAGGCTGAGCTCAGCCCCTTATGAGGGGACCAAGAAGGACACGACCTTGCCAAGGGCACAGGATGGGGGAGCAGTGCCCAGGTTCAGAGGCAGTCTCTCCAGAGGGGACCCTCACCGGGGCCTGCTCTGCTCAGAGGCGGGGGAGTGTAGGGGGCAGCTGAGCGGGTGGGCAGTGCTCCATACGCCTCCTGCTGAGCTCAGGAGCGCAGGCTGGAAAAGCTTCTAAAAATACCAGCCCACATCTTGCGGGGGGCTGACTCAGCTGACCTTTCCGGAGAAGGGCTGATGTTCTGGTTCCATGTGGGGGTCCCCAGCACAAAAGCCCTGTCCCCATTCTGGTCCTCACCAACTGCCTCTTGGGGACCCCGAGCCGGATTATCCCCAGACTCCACTGCCTGGAGTTGTGCCCACCAAGAAGGAACACACAGCATAGAACAGCATGCAGAGCAAAGGGCTGGGACGACTCCTGCCAGTCCCACCAGCCCCTGATGGCCGACACTAGGACAGATGCCAGTTCCGAGACAGGCAGACAGATGGCAGAGGGTCAAGCAGAGGCAGGAAGGAAGGGCGCTTCTCTTTCTCTCTGGCACCTCCTGGGAACTTCCCGCCCAGCTGACAATTCAAACAGAAGCAGGATGCCCCCATATGCCCTCTTGGGGCATCCACCATATCCAAGGCCAGTCCTGGCTAAAGTCAGAAGCTCCCAGGTATATCCTGGGGTTCCCTGCAGGGCACACTTCCTGCCCTCCCAACCTCTACATGCCCAAGTGGAACCTATCCTAGGGCCAGGAAGTGGAGGGGAGCCAGAACACTACCGGTGGGGCCAAAGCAATATATCACACAGAGGTATGGCATTTGCCTTTGCACACGGCCGATCCAGGATGAACCTGGTTCGATCCCCGGCATCCCATATGGTCCCCCTAGCCAGGAGTGATTTCTGAGCGCATAGCCAGGAGTAACCCCTGAGCATCATCGGGTGTGACCCATAAACAAAACAAAACAAAACAAAAGAACACCACTACTGGTGAATTCTCAACAACGACAGTAGGTCCGGGAAGTCTGTCCTGCCCCTTCTCTGGGACGGGTCCAGTTTAGTTTTTGGTTTTGGGACCTCACCCGTCGGTGCTCAGGAGTCACTGTTGGCTCTGCACTAAGGGAACACTCCTGGTGGTGCTCAGGGGATCGAACCCGGGTCAGCTGAGTGCAAGGCAAACACCCTGGCTGTACTGTCGCTCTGTCCTCTCCTAATGCAGCAGTCAGTGACCAGGTCAGACGGTGACCGAGGAGAGACCTCAAGGAG
Source organism: Suncus etruscus (assembly GCF_024139225.1). Classification (NCBI taxonomy): domain Eukaryota; kingdom Metazoa; phylum Chordata; class Mammalia; order Eulipotyphla; family Soricidae; genus Suncus; species Suncus etruscus. Next base: position 9,163,471 of record NC_064858.1, on the reverse strand, counting down.
GAGGCTGCTGGGACCCTGAAAGGTGTTCCTACTCTGAATCAGTGCCTGACCCCCCACATACCCTACTAATCAACTGGGGCAGGGTCCCCCTAACAGTTCGAATGAAGCCTCCCAACTCTCTCCTACCTTGTGAGTCCATCCAGTTCCTGCCTGGAGTATAGCTCCACCTGCCGGGTACAAGGGAAATTGCAATGTCCCCTCTTCCCAGCAGGGAGGTCCTAAAAATCGTCCACCCCACACCCAGGGCCTGTGGCCCCGTGTAGCTCAGACTTCCGAGGGCACAGGGGTATGCAGAGGCACACTCTGCATGCAAGAGGAGGAATGGTGGTATACTGCAGATGACAGGCAAAGGGGAACATGGAGAACTGAGCTGGCTCTGCCATGGGGCAGCCTGGGATCAAAGATCCCAGGCTAGAAGGTCCCAGGCCAGAAAGTCCCAGGCTAGTAGGCACACTCTCTGCCTATACGTCTGACAAGCAAGGTCACTGCCTCATGCAAAAAACCCTCCTTCAATGATGTGACCCCACAAGACAGACACCCTTCACTCCTGTCAAAGCCCCTCCTGAGTCCAGCCTCCTGACTGCAGAGAGTGTGGACCTGATGAGTTGGGCCCAGGATGAGTTGGGCCACTACCTCCGAACCCCCTGCAGCAAAGTCTCTCTGTGTGCACAGACATTACAGAAAGGTGAGGAAACTTCCAGGGACAGGGAACCCAGCCCTGCTAAAGAGGGGTTTCTTGGTGAGGTGGACTCAAACAGCTTGTTCAGATCCCCACAATCTTTCTACACTTAATTGAGCTGGAGCACCCTGGTTCCTGAACCAGATGGTCTAGTTCATGGGTCTGGGGTCTCTGCCCTAAGCCTTCGGCTACCTTCCCCTTCTCCGAGAAGGCACAAGGCACCACCAGGCCTTCAGCACACAGGAGCCATGCCAGGGACAGAGGGCAGGAGTGTACCATGCAGTGTTTGGTTGCCTGCAGTTCTCCAGAGCTCAGGGGGAGGGCTGCTTCCTTATACAGGAAGGCAGGCCTGGGCTACGGGCATGGGGTGGGGACATTGGGAATGGCGCTGGGGAGGGGCTTCTCTGCTACCTGCACTATGGGGATGACCAGCACAGCTCCTCCTAGGAACACACACACACACACACACACACACACACTGCAAAGTTGGGGGGCACAGGTGCCCTAGAGTGAAGCCATCACTGGGATCACAGCAGAGATCCTCTAATGAAGGTTGCCAGGAGTCCAGAGCAGAAAATGGGGGTGTCTCATGCACATATAGCATGGATCTGGAACCTCAAGAGACAGGTATGCAGTGAGGGCATGAGCCCTCACTCGAGACCATGCCCACCTTGTAACCAGCTGTACCCTGTGACCATCACGGCTTCACCAAAGTGAGGAGGAAAAGCAGGAGAGGGTTTGGGCGTCCTCTGGCAGCTGGCAGGCTTGCCCAGGCCCCTTTGGACCACACCCACCAGTTGTGCCCCCATCAGCCTTGCCACCTGCATGCCTAAAGCTCTGTGACTAAGCTCAGCCGCAATGTCATAGCTGGGGTGACTCAGGAGTCCCCTGGACCACACTCCCTTTGCCTCTGCCCTGCCCTACACACGACTGGAGGTCTCCTGGGGTCCTGCAGTCACCCCAAAATGGGGAGTCACAGAACCCCGCAGCCCTGGTGGGGGGTGGCCCAGGGTGTGGGGGTGCAGTTCGGGAACCGGCAGTGCTTAGGACCCCACTCCAGACCTAGACCCAGGTCGGCGGAGCCACGGTCTGCGGCGGCAACATATGGATGCGAACTGGCCGAGGAGTGCGGTTGCCACGGAACCACAAAACCTTTTAGCGTCCATTTGCAGCGGCTGCTGAACAAACAATCCCAACCGCTCCGGGGACCTGGGCCAGGGTCTCAGGGGACTTCTCTGAACCCCCCCCCAGCCTCTCTCCAAACAAAGGGGGGCAACAGCTCCCACTCAGAGTGGCAAGTCACCCGGCCTGATACCCCTTACCCTAAAGCTCGCTGCCTATGAGGGGTCGCAGGCTTGGTGACAAGTACCCAGCAAGAGTTCTCACTATCAGGTCACACTGGGTCCCCTCCTGGCAGAGGGACACTTGCCCTATGCTTTAGGGATCCCAAGGAATTCTGGGTGTGGGGAATCCTCACGGTCCTGCTCTGTCCTCCCCTCACTGACATGGCTCTTTTGGGAACTTGTGAGAAGCAGAGAGAAGGAGGTTCAAGGCACCCTCAGACCCAGTATCTTGGAAAAGGGGTTCGGGGCTTGAGTGAAAATACAGAGGGGAAGGTGTTTGCATTGCATGCTACTGACCCAGGTTTGATCCTGGCCACATGGTCCCCCAAGCCTGTCAGGAATAATTCCAGAGTGCAAAGCCTGGAGTGTGTTCTGAGAGCAGTCAGGTATGGCCCAAAAACAAAAACAAACAAACAAACAAGAAAAGAAAAGAGTAGAGGAAAGAAGAGGAGGGGATGGGTGAGGAGGTGAGAACAGGGACCCTTCAGTTCACCCATCACCACTTCCAGCCATGGTCCAGAGAAGCCCAAGACAAGTGTGGGCTGTAGCCATACCAAATAGGGTCACTGGAGCTCTGGACTGAATGTGGCCCCTTTTGGGCAAAGGCAGGGCTGAGGCTTGGGGGTCTGTGTAGAGGCTGGAAGTCTTCAGAAGCTTGGAGAAGGGGCTTAGCACCTAAATGAAACAAACAGAGCCAGCAGGGAACAACCCAACCAGACCCCCAGGGGCCCCACCGAGGGTCCTCTGCACTATCCAGCAGAACTGCGAGCCTGCCTGAGCCCCCTCCCCTCCCCTCCCCCTGCACCGTCTGCCTGTTTATTTGCGGGTCTGGGTTTAACAATGCGCCCGGGTGGACTCAGCTCGCTCCGCAGTTCTTGGTAAAGCACTTTGATCGGCCCTAATGCGCCCCCTTCTCTCCGCGCACCAGGCCCCGCGGTTCCTCTAATGCATCCGCCTCACCTCGGGGTTACTAATGAGGTCAGAGGGACCCAGCGCCCCACTGAATAATTCACTTGTCAGATGCTGCCGATTCCAGTGGTAAAATTTATTTCTGACACCTCCCCAGTAAATGGGCCCTCAGATGCGCGCCGGAGCTCCTGGTTTCTGCGGGGCTCTCGCTGCTAAGTGCAGGGCCTGGTGTTTGCTTAACAAAAGGGCTCGGAGAGGCCCCTTTTCCTTCTGGACTGGCACTTTCAACCCCTCTATGCTACCCAGTGTGTCAGAGAGAGAGCCAGGAACCCCTGGGGCATCCGAGTAGGATTTTTTTCCAGTTCTGGCTGCTTGTATCCCAGGGTAAAGGCAGAAAACTCCCCCCAACTTATCCTGGGAAAAGCTCTAACTCAGCATGTTTTTCCAGGGAACCTGGATGGGTGGGCAACTTTCTGGAGGCCCCACGGCCCACTTCCACTCCCGCTCTAGGACCAAGCAGGTGTGTCTGACCCTCCTCACATGGGGTGACCCAGGAGGTCATGACCTGATCACAGGACGTCCCCTGGGGGTAGGAGAACACATGTCATTCTCAGCCTCATCAGATGTGTGACCCCATCTGCTGTCTGTCCCTGAGCTCCAACAGATACACAGGTATCCCAGAGAAGACTGTGGCCATGTCACATGCCATCCCCAGACACATAGACACACACAGACATACACACATGAGCCACATACAAAGATACATACACACACACACTGTCCTGTGTATTTACACACAGCTCAGGCCGATCTCTGACCCTACAGGGCAGCGACATCTGTCCAGCAAACATCTTTTGGGGCCCAGGGTCTCAACTGAGAAAGGAATGAGTGAGACCTCCTGCTGGCCACGATGGGGTATCCAGTCCATCCCTCCTCCCCAAGGTTAATGCCGCCCATAGGATGCAGCAGAACCTGGCAGCCCAGCTGGCCTGGAGAATCCATCTGCCCAAGACAGGGGAAGAACACCTGGCTGGTTTGGGTCTATGCCATCCTGCACCCTGTCCTGGGGCACAGAAAGTTCCAGAAGGGCCTAGGATATCTGTGGTTGATGGACCCTGTGTCCTGGGTCCCTCCTTGGGCCTGTTTGTGACCTTCATTCAGGTCTCCTGTGACCTGCAGGCAAGTCCCATCCACCAGAGTGGTTAGGGTGTACCCCAAGGTGAAGGAGATGCCCCTTTACTGGGGGTGTGGGGAAAAACAGGAGAGCTTGGAGACCATCCTCCCAACCCCACTCAGCTCCGCAAGACCCTGAGACCCCAAAGGCCTGGGCAGATTCAGCCCCACCTTCCTGCAGCGCAAACCTTCCCCGATCCGCTCCGTAGGCAAGCAGTGCTGGGGTGTGGGGTGCACTGCCCGTCTGCGCCAGCCCCCGCTTAACTCTTGCTCCAAGGTGTGACCCCAGCTTTCTCACACCGGTTCTAATTTTGGAGCCTCCCCTTCATCGAGTTCCTGGGAGCCTGCAGCCGGGACTACGGGCACCAGGCTTTGGTAGTTCACACCCAGGACCCTGCACAATGGCACAGGGTGGCAAGACCTGACCTGAGAGTACCAGGCTAGTCTCTCCCCACCTTGGATTTCCCAGAACCTCCCTGCTGCTGAGACTCAAGCTCTGAGCCCCAAGCACACCCAAGGTCCCTTTGAATGCAGAATAAAGGCCCCACTCCCTGTTGCTGAAAGGGTAGCAGAACTTCACTTTAAACAACCTGTCCTGGGACTGAGTGACAGTACAGCAGGGAGGGATGGCATTGGGCAACCAACACAGTCAATCTGGGTCCTATTGAGTTCCTATAGAGCATCCTATAGAGTTCCCTGAGCCTGCCCGGAGTGACCCTTGATCACTGCTGAATGTGACCCCAAACAATTTTTTTTTTAATTTTTGTTTGTTTGCTTGAGAAAGCAGTAGGCAGCTAGAGTGGTAAGAGTAGAAATGCAGAGGAGAATGATAAGAATGAGGGCCAGAGAGATAGCACAGTGGTAGGGTGTTTGCCTTGCAAGCAGCTGATCCAGGAGGAATGGTGGTCCGAATCCCAGCATCCTAAATGGTCCCCCGTGCCTGTCAGCAGAGATTTCTGAGTGCAGAGCTATGAGTAACCCCTGACCACTGCCGGGTGTGAACCAAAAACCAAAAAGAAGAAGAGTGCGAGAGTTATGTCAACTCTGAAGATGTTTTGGTTTTGTTTGATTTTGGTTTTGGTTTTTGGATCACACCTGGCAGCACTCAGAGATCACTCCTGGCTCTATGCTCAGAAATCACTCCTGGCAGATTCGGGGGACCATATGGAATGTCTGGATTCGAACCACCATCCTTCTGCATGCAAGGCAAACGCTCTACCTCCATGCTATCTCTCCGGCCCCTGTTTGTTTTGTTTTATTGGTTTTGGGTTTTTGTTTTTGTTTTTGTTTGTTTGTTTGTTTTTGGTTTTTCGGGCCACACCCGTTAGATGCTCAGGGGTTATTCCTGGCTAAGCGCTCAAAAATTGCCCCTGGCTTGAGGGGACCATATGGGATGCCGGGGGATCGAACCGTGGTCCTTTCCTTGGCTAGCGCTTGCAAGGCAGACATCTTGCCTCTAGTGCCACCTCGCCGGCCCCTGGTTTTGGGTTTTATGGGGGGGTTTTTTGTTTTTGTTTTTGTTTCTGTTTTTGTTTTTTTGGTCTTTGGGTCACACCCGGCAGCACTCAGGGGTTACTCCTGGCTCTATGCTCAGAAATCGCCCCTGGCAGGCATAGAGGACCATATGGGATGCCGAGATTCGAACCACCGTCCTTCTGCATGAAAGGCAAACTCCTTACCTCCATGTTATCTCTCCGGCCCATTTTATAAATAATTTATTTATTTAAGCACAATCATTACAAACATGTTTGTAATTGGGTTTCAGCTATAATGCACACACCCCTTCACCAGTGCAACTTTTCTGCCAGCATTCTGCCCCAATTCCTATCTCCCCCCATCTCCTGCCTGTCTTCAATTTAAAGAAAAAATAGATTGTCCCAGCACAGCTCCAGAGGGTCTTTGGAGTCAGGAGAGCCACAGGGAAGTGGGCTCTGATTGAGGTGTGGTGTGGGATCACGGGTTTCTGGTCCTTGGTGCCTGCAAGGTCTCTCTCTCTCTCTCTCTCTCTCTCTCTCTCTCTCTCTCTCTCTCTCTCTCTCTCTCTCTGTCTCTCCTACTGACCAAATGAGACAGGTGCCCCATACATCCTTTTGCTCACCTTCATTCTATTCACCTATCTATTCATAAACCCTTTACTTCCTCTAGCTCATTAACTCACACAAAGCACTTGCCACCCTGTGTCTGGAACCATCTACACCCCTCCTTCTTTCATCCACCCCAACTAGTAGGACCACAGCTCCATCTCCCCATCCACTGACACAGCCATACACTCGTCCATCCTTCCACCCTTGCAGCACCTAAACATCTGACACACAGACCCACCTGCTCACCCACCCATCCATCCCCTCACTCATGGACCTATCTCACCCCTGCCCATTTATCCATCCACCAGACAACTCTCTGTTCAACATGCATCTTTCTATCCTCCCATTCATTTATCAAACCACACAGCTATTCATTAATTTGCCTATAAGTGCATCCATCTTTCTACCTCTATCCACCAAGATGCATTTCCATGCAAGTCTTCTCCAGCTCTCTTGCTGGCAAGGTACCTGCCAACTCACCCATCCATTCACCCACCACCCATCCATCCATCTATCCATCCATCCATCCATCCATCCACTTATCCAGCACCCAGCCAGCCAGCCATCGTTCATCCAGCTATCCATTATTCATTCATTATGCATCAATCCACCCACCATCCATCATCCATCCATCCACCATCCATCCATCATCCATTCATCCATCCACCATCTATCCACCATCCATCCATCCATCCATCTCCTCACCATCCACCCACCATCCTTTCCTCAATAGTTCTATTCCTTCTTTCCACACATATCAACCACCTCACATGCACAGGTATGCCACGTCCTTCGCTTTGTGCTGAAGATAAAAGGACTAAACCAGGCATGTCTTTCCATACACATGTATACATAGGTTCACGCATTAGTTGCCATGCATGGACACAGGCAAACATGTGCTGTGCTCACAGACACAGCATACATGCACATACAAAGGCACACACATGCACACAGACACAGAAGTACACACCCACACATCAAATATCCCCAGGTGCACACACGCACACACATAATGTGAGCACCAGATCTGCAGGGGAAGGCGGCACAGCTCTAAGGAGGAAGAGAGTTTGCTGGTGGAAAAACTCTTGGGACCCCATAGCTCTGAGCGGCATCAGGGTGAGAATTTCATCCAAGCATCTGTAAAGAGACAGGGAGGAGAGTAGAGGGGAGCAGAAAAGAAGGGGAGGAGAGGGGAGAAGAGGAAAGAAGAGAAGGGAGGGGAGCAGAGCAGAGGGGGGGGAGAGAGTGGGGAGGGAAAAGGAAAGGAAAGGAAAGGAAAGGAAAGGAAAGGAAAGGAAAGGAAAGGAAAGGAAAGGAAAGGAAAGGAAAGGAAAGGAAAGGAAAGGAAAGGAAAGGAAAGGAAAGGAAAGGAAAGGAAAGGAAAGGAAAGGAAAAGGAAAGGAAAGGAAAGGAAAGGGAAGGGAAGGGAAGGGAAGGGAAGGGAAGGGAAGGGAAGGGAAGGGAGGGAAGGGAAGGGAAGGGAAGGGAAGGGAAGGGAGGGAAGGGAAGGGAGGGAAGGGAAGGGAAGGGAAAGGAAAGGAAAGGAAAGGAAAGGAAAGGAAAGGAAAGGAAAGGAAAGGAAAGGAAAGGAAAGGAAAGGAAAGGAAAGGAAAGGAAAGGAAAGGAAAGGAAAGGAAAGGAAAGGAAAGGAAAAGGAAAGGAAAGGAAAGGAAAGGGAAGGAAGGGAAGGAAAGGAAAGGGAAGGGAAGGGAAGGGAAGGGAAGGGAAGGGAAGGGAAGGGAAGGAAGGGAAGGGAGGGAAGGGAAGGGAGGGAAGGGAAGGGAAGGGAAGGGAAGGGAAGGGAAGGGAAGGGAAAGGAAAGGAAAGGAAAGGAAAGGAAAGGAAAGGAAAGGAAAGGAAAGGAAAGGGAAAGGAAAGGAAAGGAAAGGAAGGAAAGGAAAGGAAAGGAAAGGAAAGGAAAGGAAGGGAAGGGAAGGGAAGGGAAGGGAAGGGAAGGGAAGGGAAGGGAAGGGAAGGGAGGGGAGGGAAGGGAAGGGAGGGAAGGGAAGGGAAGGGAAGGGAAGGGAAGGGAAGGGAAGGGAAGGGAAGGGAAGGGAAGGGAAGGGAAGGGAAGGGAAGGGAAAGGAAAGGAAGGGAAAGGAAAGGAAAGGGAAAGGAAAGGAAAGGAAAGGAAAGGAAAGGAAAGGAAAGGAAAGGAAGGAAAGGAAAGGAAAGGAAAGGAAAGGAAAGGAAAGGAAAGGAAAGGAAAGGAAAGGAAAGGAAAGGAAAGGAAAGGAAAGAAAAGGAAAGGAAAGGAAAGGAGGGGAAAGGAAAGGAGGGGAAGAGGAGGGGAAAGGAAAGGAGGGGAAAGGAGGGGAAAGGAAAGGAGGGGAAGAGGAGGGGTGTGGAGGGCAGGACAGGGCAGGGACTAGTAGGGGAGGGGAGAGGAGAGGAGAGAGGCTGGGCAGGCCCCAGCAGAGACAGAGAGTAGGGCAGGGTGCCTTGGCCCAGGCCATAAAATCTTTGCAAATTGAATTCCTGCTGCAATAGGAGACAGCAGGCAGGGGAGATGCCACGGGCAGGAGGGCCAAGTCAGAAGGTTCCTGAGCCTCCTTTGAGGGGTCAGGTTGACACCCTGGGCAAAGGTGGGAGACCCAAAAGCCTCCATCTCCCCTTAGAGGCCTTAAAGGTGGGGTCCCCATGCGGCAGGAACCCCAGTGACTGCAGACACCTCCCCACTCCACATCCCCCAGGGCAGCATCCACTATTCACACCCGCAGAGCTGAGCTGGGAGATGGGAGTGGGGGGGGGGGGCTTCTGACTCTGGACACTCCCAGATATCAGGGCTAGGCTGTCTCCCCCAACTCATGACCCTCCTGGCAAACTCAGATCACTCTGGGACTCACTTTGAACCCCAAGTCTAGGGACTCCCATTTGCCCCATCTCTCAGGGGTCCACTGTTCCCTACAATACCTGGGGAGCTGGTATCTGGGGGGGCTCAACCACCCAGATACTAGCAGCCTCACTGTTCATCGGACACACACACCCGGCCTCTGAGCCCCCACCCCTAGCTCCTGGCCAGGCAGTTATCTGGTTATTTTGAGATCTTACACCTCTGGAAGTGTGGGCACCCTGGCAGGGTGAGAACGACACGGCCACAACCAGCCTCCTTCAGGGCAGCAGGAGAGTCGTGGAGGGCAAGAGGGGGAGAACAGGATTCGCTGGGAGGGACACCCCCAAACAGGGCTGGAAAAGTGAATTGTGAGAACACCCCCCTCAGCTGAGCAGAGGAGGGCACAGAGGGTGTCGGAACTTTTCAGGCTACATCTCAGGGCCGCACCTGCTCACGTCCCTAGGCCCTCAGGGGTGAGGGGCACATACCAGATACCCCCCCAGGGTGCTAATCTGGAGTAGGGTGGCCAATGTCATGCACACGACTCTGCAGTGACCCTCTGCTCCCCAACCCGAGATCTGTTCTCAGGGGACACAGGGTGAATTCTGGAATCTGACCTAGGCTCTCGGCGCCCCCAGAATTTCATCAACCCTGGTGGTCAGTTCTCCAGTCCCTTCCCTGCAGCCCCAAACACCCACCACTGCAGGGCCCCCACCCTGGCACCACCATGACTTTCGGTCCCTTGTGCCCTCTGAATCTCTGGGCACCTCTTGGGAGTGCCCCAAAACCTCAACATTAAGAAGTGAGGCTCTTTGGGGCCAAGAGATAGCACAGAGGTAGAGCATTTGCCTTGCATGCAGCTGATCCAGGACAGACGGTGGTTTGAATCCCGGCATCCCATATGGTCCCCCGAGCCTGCCAGGAGCAATTTCTGAATGCAGAGCCAGGAGAAACCCCTGAGTGCCACCAGGTGTGACCCACCCCCCCCCAAAAAAAAAGTGAGGCTCTGAGCTGAGCAGTTGTGTTTGCCTGGCAGAGAATCTGCCCAGAGGGGCATCCTTGTCTTGGGGTACAAGGAGAACATGGGGGGTTGGGTGCCCTGGAGAGCCAGTCAGAGCTGCCCCTACCCCTCTCTTCTCTTCTGGCATCCGAGGACATGAGCGAGGCCCATCTGGGCTGGGTATGAGAATGTCACAGCACGTGAATGGGTAAATTGGCATTGCTGACAGTCCAGCTCTCCATGGGCAGCTGCACACAGGTCTGGGCACCTCATTTCCACCCATGTGCTGCTACCTGGGGGCCTCAGGAGATGAAGTGCCACCTGGGGGATGGGGCGCACTCCCAATGTCATACTCTCCTGAACCAGGAGCTGAACTTGAGGCCTTCCTGCGGGTCTCAGGGGCCAGCCAGGAGCATCTCTCCCTCCCCTCAGGCCTGTTGCGCTATGTGGCCCCAAAGGACCCATGCTCTGTGGCCTCCCCCTGAGAACCCCCTGACCTGTTCCCCTAGTTCCAGGAAGACTTGCCTTGTGGGCCCAAATATGCACTCCATTTCCCCCCAGACTCAGCTGCCTGGCATGGTGTTGTGAACACAGAACCTGGAGCCCCTGTGAGAAGCTATCGAAGTCACCCTTAGTCACCAGAAATGGGGGGTCCCAGTGCCCTGGTCTGCTGGGCTTCTGTTGACAAGGGGCAGATGGTGGAGAGACACACAGGGCTATGATGACAGCTATGTGCCCCTCCTGGGCTGGGGACTGCCTACCTCCATACACCCACCCACCCCACCCACCCTGCCTCTGCTCCCAGTTGTCAGAGGCTGGGATGGACCCTGGCTCAGAGTTATGTGACTGAGACACAGACAGACAGACAGACAGACAGACAGACAGAAACAGACACAGGGACAGAGGACCTTGATGCTTGGCTGGTTCCCACTGGAGCAACCCAGCGCTGGCTATTTGCTCAGTCGCTTCAAAGCACTCCCAAAACATTCTACAGTAGAAAGTGTGTGTGAGAGAGAGGGAGAGAGTGTGTGTGTGTGTCTGTGTGGGTAGAACTGCATGTAACTTCACATGCATGTGCATGGCTGGCATGTACACGTGTGTGTCTATGCAATGTGTGTATGGAAGGGTGTGTGTATAGTGAGTCATGTGTGTGTGGTGTTTGCTTATGTGTGAGTGTATGTATGCCTGACTATACATGTCTGCCTGTGCGTGTGCGTTTCCGTGCGGATATGCAACACGTGCGGGCATATATTGAGATGTGTGTCCCTGCTAGTGAACTGTATGATTGTGTGTGTGTGAGTTGTCTCTATGTGAATGCATCTATGTGGGTGTGATTGTGTGTGCACTTGTGAGATTGTGTGAGGTGAGAGGATGTAAGTGTGAAGATTATGTGAGTGTGGAGTGGATGCAAATTTGTCGATGTGTGGATAGACGTGCTCAGGGAGAGACAGAGACATCGAGGCCTAAGACCAGCTCTAGGCCCCTCCAGCCCTGCAACCCTAAACTGTGGAGTTTGGGGAGTGTGAGGCAGAAGAAGGCAGGGAAGCTCAGAGGGCACAGCCAGACTGCAATGCGCTCCCCCACCCGCCTTGAGATGTCACACCTTTGGGGTGAGCAGGCCCACCCCCAATGGCCCCTGTTACTCCCAGAATCAGCCACCACTGGCCTGGCAGGGCCCTCTGGGCTCCTCTCTGGCTATTTTGTTCCCTCTTTAAGAGGTAGATTAGCAAGTACTGGGGAAGTGCGACACGAAGGCGAGACTCGCACCTTAAAATAATCTAAGGCCTGTCAGTGGCTCCAAAAGGCCAGCGCTGGCTGCCTGCGGTATGACTAAGCTCTTCCAGGGACACACGGGGCTGTTCCGCACACGCACAGACACACAGACACCCACACACGCACAACATACACACACGCACTCACAGCCCCCCAAGGGGGAGGTTTATGCCCAGCGGCACCCGGAACTCTGAGAGCCCACAATAAGGCTCCAAGTGAAGACAGTCTGGAACCTTCTCTGACCTAGTTGGCGTCTGTCTGTGCCCAAGAAAGAACATTGGGATGCGGAGAATGAAGCCGCAGAACAGAGGTGATGCCACGGCACTCGAGTCTCTCTCTCTCTCTCTCTCTCTCTCTCTCTCTCTCTCTCTCTCTCTCTCTCTCTCTCTCTCTCTCTCTCTCTCTCTCTCTCTCTCTCTCTCTCATTCCCCATCACACATCAGTCCCAAGAGCCTCTCTCGCTTTCATCTTCTCTCTCATATCTTTCATTCCTTCTCTCACACACACATACACCCCAACACCCCAACACACACACACACACACACACACACACACACACACACACACACACACACAGGCTCATTTGGGGGCTGGATCTGCAGGAACAAAATAGACACTACCCCCAGGCTGGACCAAGCCCGATTTGTGCCTCACCAGAAAAAAATGCACAGGAAAAGAGGCAGCAGGTACAGGGTCAAGGGAGAGAGAGCAGCAGGGAGGGAAGGAGGTGGGGACCCCACCAGAGGCTGCAATGGGCACAAGGAGACAGAGTCAGAACCTAAGGGCCCTGGAGTTCAAAGGCACTGGTGTGACCCCAGGGTATGGTCAGAGAACTGAGCTAGCTGCGGGCTCCATGGGTCACTTTAAAACAGATGCAAACAGGGGCTGGAATGACAGCACTGCAGGGAGGGCATTTGCCTTGCACACAACCAACCCGGGTTCCATCCCTGGTATTGCATCCCCCTGGCCTTCCAGGAGTGATTCCAGAGCACAGAAACAGAAGTAGCTCCTGAGTGCCCCAGGTGTAGCCCAAAAACCTAATAGTAACAACAACAACAACAATAACACAGAAGCAAATTGGAGGTGCCCAATTCCAGTGGTTCCAGGCCAAGGGACCAAGATGGCCCAGTAGGGCCAACACTCCCACTATAAGTACCCCTCACCTGGGATTATTTTTATTTGTTTGGTTTTTTCTGTTTTTGGGTCCCCACGAGTGGTGTTCAGGGGTTACTCATGGCTCTGAGCTCAGAAATCGCTCCTGGTAGGCTCAGGGATGCCAGGAATCGAACCACTATCCTTCTACATGCAAGGCAAATGTCCTACCTCCATGTTACCTCTCTGGCCCCACACCGAGGATTCTGAAAGCAGATCCTGGGGCACAGAGACTTCGGTCCTAGATCAAGCCTTCTCCTTTCCCACCTCTGGACCCCTCGGTAGAGGGTCCGGACCCCCAGGAGCTGTTTGCCTGGCAAGTTCCAGCCCAGGCTGCACGGCTGGTCCAGTCAATTAGAAGCTCATCAGAAATCAATCCATGAGGCCCCGCTGAGATGTAACTATAGATCAGGGCACTGGAACTGATTAGCCCGCTAATGGAATATTCCATTGATTAATCGCCGATTGAAATCTTGCCGAGGATGGCCCGGTGACTGACCAGTGTCCCTGCATGGGAAAGGGTGGGCAGGCAGGCAGGGGTCTGGATCAGGGGAGTCCTGCAATGCACAGCGTGGGGGACACAGGGCAGGGCCTAGAGACTTGTCAGATGCAGAGTCTGAGCTGATGCCCTCCCTGCGCACACGCCCAACCTAGGCCTAACCCTGTGAGCTGGTAGGGGCAGGGTTGGGCCTAGGAAGCTGCATTCCTAGAGGGCTGAACAGTCAGTGGTCAGTGGCAGGTATGAACTCATGACCTCCAACACACACTGTTCCAGTCCATGCAGGACCCACAGCAACATGGTGCCAAGACCACCCAGTATAAATGCCCTGAGGGGTGCAGGGTCCAGGTCTTGCATTGTGGGGGAGACTCAGAGCCAGAGAGAGCACAGTGGGGAAGGAACCGGTCTTGTGTGCAGCATATGGATTGGATCCCCAGCCCCACCAGGGGATCCCCTAAGCACAGCTGAATGCAGCTCCCCAAAATAAACAAAGAGATTCGAGGATGGAAGATGGGGGACAGCAGAGATCTGAGCCGGAAAAGGGCGAGGCAGGGCATATGAAGGCAGGTCACTGTGATTCCCACATTCCTCGAGTTGGGCCAGAATGAAGGTGGTAAGCCTGAGATTCCCTAACACCACCTACCCCCGAGACTCTGGAACTCTGCAGGTGGCTTCTCCCCGGCACAGGGGGATCATGCTTTGGTTCCTTCATGGTCTCGGGTTCAAGTGACCTCAGAAACCAAGAGCGCTGCATCCCTGACTATAGAGGGGGTATTGTGATGCTGAGGTCTCAGGGGACCTTTCCCAGCCACATGAAGTCACCCAAAAATTGGCTCCCACACTTGCTTCCACTGGGACCAGAGGCACCAGCCTGGAGGGGACACAGAGCAGAACTGACAAAACTGATGACAGGGAGCCTGATAGATAGTACATCAGAGAGGGCATTTGCCTGGCATGCAGCCAACCTGAGATCTATCCCTGGCATGCCATAGGGTCCCCTGAGCATGCCCAGGAGTGATCCCTGAGTGCAAAGCCAGGAGTAACCCCTGAACACCCCCGGGTGTGGCCCCAAAACTAAAAGACATGAGTCCTCCAGCCCTGCTTCAGAACCAAAAGTGTCTCAGCACCTGAGAAATCCTCCTTTGTTCACAGTGCTAGGGGGCTCAAGCAACCAGACATGCCCCCTGCACCCCTCCATGGGGTCTGGCCCAGAGAGGGGAAGAAACCAACTTGACTTCAAGCAACCTGTGAAGGAACAGCAGGATGGGACGGCAGCCCCCCTAATAATGGCCAGGATGGGTTCTGACCCTCCCATGCCACCCTAGGGACTCTGAAACATCTGTTGTGGAGAGAGGGGCACAAACTGGCTGAGTCCATCAACCCATACTCGGGGGCTGAGACTGGACCAGGCATTAGGCATCTGCTGCAGGTCGAGACACCACCACCCCCAATGGCTCCCAGACAGTTTCTGAGGAGTGTCCCTGGAGCTGGAACCCCTGGCCATTGTCCTCCCTGCCTGGGCGGCCGCTGGCCCTTTAAACGGAGCCAGCTCCCTGCGGCGCTCTTAACACACACTTCATTCAGGAATTAAGTCCCTGCATCCCATATCTGGGTGATCAATATGTTTGTTTATTAGCAGCAGCTGCTGTGTTTTAGCCCCAGAGAGGGGAGAGGGGAGAAAGGCCGACACTAACCACAGGGCCCGGCTGGGGTGGGGGCAGAGGACAGGAGTGGGGTTCGGGATAAGGTTACAGGGTAATGGGTCCTTAATTGAAACCCTAGGGTGGGCAGCAGGGGGAGTCGGGAGCTTCCAATGAACCCTTCCAGGGGTCCATTAGCTTCCCGGTGAGACCAGAGGCTAAAGGGTTGGGGGGGGTTCAGCTTCAGCCCAGCTCCAAGTAACCCAGCATTCTGGAGACTGGCTGATCTGGTTGCCCAGGCCAGACCCTGCTGACCACTCGGCTGACTGCCCCCTTTTCCCCTGCACCCCACAGACAGAACCATCAGAGTGTGTGGACAGAGGGAGAGACACGGGGACCCAAGGTCTCGTGCTCTTAAACATGGGCCCCCCCAAGGGGGGTTCTGAGAGATCAGAACACAAGCATGGGGCTGGAGAGATAGCACAGCAGTAGGACTTTTGCGTTGCAAGCAGCCGATCCAGGAGGGACGGTGGTTCGAATCCAGGCATCTCATATGGTCCGTGCCCACCCCACCAGCCTACCAGGAGCAATTTCTGAATGCAAAGCCAGAAGTAACCCCTGATCACTGATGGGTGTGGCAAAAAAGAAAGGAAGGAAGGAAGGAAGGAAGGAAGGAAGGAAGGAAGGAAGGAAGGAAGGAAGGAAGGAAGGAAGGAAGGAAGGAAGGAAGGAAGGAAGGAAGGAAGGGAAGGAAGGAAGGAAGGAAGGAAGAAGAAAGAAAGAAAGAAAGAAAGAAAGAAAGAAAGAAAGAAAGAATTAAAGAAAGAAAGAAGAAATAAAGAAAGAAAGAAAGAAACAAAGAAAGAAAGAAAGAAAGAAAGAAAGAAAGAAAGAAAGAAAGAAAGAAAGAAAGAAAGAAAGAAAGAAAGAAAGAAAGAAAGAAAGAAAGAAAGAAAGAAAGAAAGAAAGAAAGAAAGAAAGAGAAAGAGAGAAAGAGAGAAAGAAAGAAAAAAATTAAAAGAACACAGGCATGGAAAGCCACCAGCCAGTACAATGTTGGGGGACACTCAGTAAAGTGCCCAGGCAGGTCTGGTGCACCCTTGGGTGCCCCTTTGACTTCCCCACATTTAGCCCCTCATCTGTTGATATAGTAAGCAGGCGGCTGGGAGCTGAGGGCAGCTGCCAAGTTCCAGCCTGCTGGAAGGCACCCCTTGAGATTTGAGAGTTCGGGCGAGTGAGGATGGAAGGAAGGAGGCTGGCAGACAACTGCTTCCGTGACCCTTTCCCCCTGCAGTCAGAACAGAAGGTGGCCCAGACCCTGCAGCAGAGAAGCCACTTGGAACTGGACATGCCAGGAACAGTGGGGACACCTCACTATCTACTCAGCCTTTCTGCCTCACACAGGCCGCTGGAGGTCTGCTTCTGGCTAGCAGGCAGCAAACCCAGGTACCCAAAAAAGAGACAACACCCCACTTCTAGCCTTCGATGGGCACCAAAAGACAGTGACAGCCATCAGCAGGAAAGACGCGGCACAGGGCACTGCTCCTTGGGGCTCCGGAGATGGTTACCACCCCCCACCCCGGGAACGGGCCGACCTGTCGCCAACCACCTGTGCCTTTGGCCACCATCAGCACCCCTGATTCCGCCAGCCCAGTCCAGCCCTGCCTGACCACCACTCCTTTTGGTCTCCGGCCGAGAGAAGGGAAGCTTTTTAATTAGAAGTTGTTATTAATGGGAAACGCTGCAGATTAAAACTAGGCCTCCTCCCTCTCCTCCTGCCTGGCCGCTATATTTATCTCTGATCTCAATTAGAAAGTTCAGGGGCGGGTGGTGGAGGAGGAGGAGGCCGGCAGAGATGAAAGCTGCCTGAAGGAAGCAGGGAATAGGGGACAGGCAGGCGGAGAGGGAGCCCCTCCTCCCCAAGCCCAAGACCTCCTGAGCATTTTCGGGGTCCAGCCCAGACCAGGGACAGATGCCTCAGCAGGTGAGAAACTCGTCTCATGGGCTCCGAAAAGGCCCTTCCTCAAGATTAATTCTATCCATGTCTAGCAATGTCCAGGGTGGTGTTCCCCCCCCCCCAAAGATGCTCAAATTTCTGGAGCACACATGAGCTCAGCCAGGCAGAAGGCACAGTTCCTCCACAGTCCCTCCATAGCATTGCAGCATCCTCAGCACTGGCCATTGTGGCCCTCTCCCCCATGCACCCCAAAATTAAATATCCAGATGGGCAAAGGGTTGATTTCTCCCAGAGCAAAGATGAACACTACTTGTTTTCTGAATCCACATTGCCGCAGCAATGAGAGAGAAAGAGAGGGGTGAGGCAGGCTGGCCCCCAACTCCTCCTACCTCTGACCCCTCCTCAGGAGTCAAATGTACCCCCAGCTCTGGCCAGCTCAACCCCAACACAGCGGGGTCCCCCTCAATCCGTCAGCATCAACCCACATCCCCATGCATGATGGGGCGTGGCCTTACATCTCCAACAGGCATCATTGGGCTGTCTGCTACCCATTCTGGAAGTTTCCAGGAAGCCTGGTTACATACACAGCCAGGGTGGGGCTCCACATTGTAGCCCCCTACAAAGCTGGGACCTGCCCAACCCTTCCAGCAGTGCCATCTAAGGGCCAGAGAACCCCAGAGCACTGAGCTCTATGCTTCCGCCTGGTGACCAAGGGCTGTGTGGGCAGGGACAGGAGACACAGGGGGGGTGGGGGTTCAGCAGAGTAACCCCGCTGAGAGACTTGGACTTGAACTTCGGGACAGAGCACCTGGGTCTCACATGGCCAACAGGTCCTGCTGTGTTTGTTCTAGCAATGCCTCTGTCTCTGGAAACAGGATTCGCTCTTCAGAATTCTCCCTCGAGAGAGAAAGTGGTGTGGGGATCATTTCACGCTGGGAGGAAGCATCTGAGGCCACCCATATCCCTACCTGCAGGACCCCAAAAGCAAGTATGGGGCCCCTTCTCTGCAAGCCACACCTGTGAGGTCCCAGAGGCCTCTCTTGGGTCCCAGTTGGGGAGAGGAGGCAGTACTACCAGGAGGAGGTGGCTGGATTCTCTCATAGGAGGAGGAAACCCTCCTCCCCATTCCCCATGACCCATCAACGCATTGCAAGAAGTCCCACCCTAGCCCCCTTCTGCCTTGTCACCAGCTTCTCAGGCCTTGCCTGCCCCCTGCTGGCGGCTGGAGGGGCTCCCCCAGGTTCCATTGCCCAGTTTTACACACACACATACACACACACACACACACACACACACACACACACACACACACACACACACACACACATTCCCTCTTGCACCTCCCTGCCAGCAATTAGCACAAAGATCCCGCTGCAGGGAACTGCTCCCAGATCCCATTAAAATGATCTGGAGAGAGATACATTCTGGCTCGTTAGATAAACCAGGGGCTGCACACACACACACACACACACACACACACACACACACACACACACACTTCCAAAGAGCCTGGCAGGAGATAAGAGAGGAAAGGCCAAGGGACACAGAGGGGCACAGGGAGGGTTCCAAAAGGACTCCAGCACCCCCAGCCATCCCCTGCCACCCCCCTGCAGCCAACACCGCCTACTCCTTCACTTGGCTCTGGAAAATGACCTCACCTGCCGACTTTGGATCCCGAGCCTTTGGCCAATGACTAATACCCAGAGAGGAAATTGGGATTTAATGTCTGTCTTTGTTCCGACGGGCTGTCCCAGCCCCCCCCCCCCACTTAATCTCCCTGTCCAGGCTAGGAGGGGGTAAGATTCCATTCCTGGGGACCCCTCAGCTCTCCCACCACCCCCAGCTCTGCCGGGGCCCCTTCCTGACTTCATTCCTTATTGATGGCCCAGATCTGCTGAGCGGCCAGGTAGGCAGTGCCAATGTATTGATTTGCCGAACCCTGAGCAGGCCCATAAGATGGATGCTGGCATGATGGCGCTGTGACAGAGGAAAAATGAACGTTCCGGAGACGCTTCATCCATCACCCCAAATCACACAGCGGCCTTGGCTTCCGCCAGGTTCCCAACTTGGCACCGGGACCCAGAACACCCGGACGGGAAGGCGGGGGCTGGGGGCAGGTTCCTGCCAACCTCTGTCCTCCCACTGACCTGACACTGACAGTACCTGGCAGCTCTGAACAGTGTTACACTCTGTCCACGTGTGGTCTGCAGGGCAGTGCCCCTGGGGAGGCTGCAGCCCTGGGCAGGCACCCAGGAGGTGCTGGGGGGGGGGGGGGTGATCCACGTGGGTCAGCGGCACTCAGACCAACAGCCTCGTTCTCTCTCCACCTAGCTGCCAGGGGTGGGAAACGTCCACACAGGATCTACAGCCAAAATGCACAGAGGTAAGCACAGGTGAGATACCAGGCCTGCATTGTTTCGTTCAAAATTGCAGAATTTAGGAGCCATAGAGATAGCGCAATGGTAGGGCATTTGCCTTGCATATGGCTGACTTGGTTTGATTCCCAGCATCCCATATGGTCCCCCCAGCCTGCCAGAGGCGATTTCTGAGTGCAGAGCCAGGAGAAACCCTTGAGTACCTCTGGACATGGCCCAAAAACCAATCAATCAATCAATCAATAAAGTTTTAAAAATATTGCAAAATTTGGGGCCAGAGTGACAGTACAGTGGGGAGGGCATTTGCCTTGTATACTGTAACCTGGGTTCCATCCTCAGTGTAGCAAGTCAGCCCCTGAAGCGGTTGACTGATGGAGGGATGGAGGATGAGGTCTTTCCCTTCCAGCTCGGAGCACACGTCTGCCACCCTGTCTAGCCGACGGTTCTGAGGTGAAACGGCGGGTAAACAGCTCGCAGACAGTCAGCTCGTTGAAATATTTGCTTTATTCGGTGGACAAGACTGAAGTCCAAAGATTCAGCTTCAGTTCCAGCCAAAAAGCCCTGGCCTTCCACAGACCCTTGTTTTTATCCTCCAGAATCAGGTACCACCCAATGGTGGGATCAGATACCAACCAATGTGGAAGCAGAATCAGGTACTACCCTAGGGTGGGGGCAGAATGCCAGGTCACACCCTAGGGTAGGGCACAATCACCAATCAGTTTAGAGTGAGTAACATAGTAATCCCCTCAAATATTTACATACACAACACTCAGCATCCCATAGGAGGCCCTAAGAACAGCCATCAGTGACTTCTAAGCACAGAGCCAGGAGTCAGCCCTGAGCACTGCTGAGTGTAGCCCTAAAACAAAAGCCAAAATAAGAATGCAGGATCTGGGACAGGAAGGACATTGACCTTGCACACAACTGACTAGGGTTTAATCCCCGGCATCCCATAGAATCCCCTAAGAACAGCCAGAGCTAGGAATGAGCCTTGAACACAGCTCAGTATGCACCTCCCCCCAAAAAAATTATAATTTAAATAAAACAACAACTAAAAGTTGACTCATCTGGGCAAATCCGCTCATCTGATCCTTCAATACCAGAGTGTTTGCTGTGGAGCGAGGGGTGTCCACACGGGACGCATGCATGCTACTTGGAAACAAACCATGATTTTCTGTTTGTCAACGTTTCAGAAAATCCACTTTAGAGCCTTTGCACAACATGCCCTGTGCCCAAGCTTCCCTCCTGAGACCCGGATGGGGTGTATGCTGCTGGCCCAGGGCTGGTCTGGAGAACAGTAGATGGGCCTCAGGGAGGGAGGGGGATGTGGCCACCTTGGTCCCTCCAGCCCTAGACTATGACTCTAAGGGGCAGGGCCTGGCAGGATCCAACAAAGATGGGATAAAGGGCTTCCTGGAGGAGGGTATGGGTACAGGATTGCCCTGACACAATCCAGGGCACCCAAGAGGCCAAGATGCTCAAACATGTCCCAGCCCTTCCTTTCCAGGCAGAAGGCAGAAGCTGGGGCCAAAGCAATGGCACAGCAGGGAGGGCGTTTGTCTTGGTGATCCGGGTTAGATCCCCAGCATCCCATAGGTCCCCTGGGCACCACCAGGAGTGATTCCTGACTGCAGAGAAACTGTGAGCACTGTTGGGTGTGACCCCAAAATAAAAACACAAACAAAAAACTATGAGCAGTTTCCCTTGGCTATAGAAAAGACGGCAGGGGCCAGAGTGATGGCGCAGCAGTAGGGCATTTTTGCTTTAGCCATGCAGCTGACCCAGGACGGACGTCGGTTCATCTCCGGCATCCCATATGGTCCCCTGAGCCAGGAGAGATTTCTGAAAGCAGAACCAGGAGTAACCCCTGAGCATCACTAGGTGTGGTCCAAAAATAAAAAAAGAAAGGGGAGAAGGAAGGAAAGAAGGGAGGAAGGGAGGGAGGAAGAAGGAAGGAAGGAAGGAAGGAAGGAAGGAAGTAGGAAGGAAGGAAGAAGGAAGGAAGGAAGGAAGGAAGGAAGGAAGGAGAAGGAAGGAAGGAAGGAAGGAAGGAGGAAGGAAGGAAGGAAGGAAGGAGGGAGGGAGGGAGGGAGGGAGGAAGGAGGGAAGGGAGGGAGGGAGAGAGGAGGAAGGAAGGAAGGGAAGGAAGGAAGGAAGGAAGGAAGGAAGGAAGGAAGGAAGGAAGGAAGGAAGGAAGGAAGGAAGGAAGGAAGGAAGGAAGGAAGGAAGGAAGGAAGGAAGGAAGGAAGGAAGGAAGGATCTCACAGGGGAGCAGGGTCAAACCTAAGCAGACCCCTGATCTCGCTCTCACTCGACCTTTTCGCAGACTCAGAAGTTCCTGTCCAGCAGAGGACACCTCACCGTGTCATCCACTCATGGAGCCTGGTTTCCTTGTAGAATCAGAGGATCACACGGTCATGTGCCCAGTGGACTCCGGGGTACCCGACAACTGGTCACCTTGGGGCATGGCAGATCCCTGTTCCCACCGGGGCTGAAATCCAAATGCACAGAAATGCTTGTTTATTGGTTTTTTGTTGATTTGGTTTGGATGTCAGACCCTGCAGTGCTCAAGGCTGACTCCTGGCTGTGCAGGACCACAACTGGCAGGCTTGGGGGACATTAGAGGATACTGGGAATCGAACCTGGGTTGGCCTTGTGCAAGGCAATCACCCTTCCTGATGTGCTATCACTCTGGCACCAACTTTTGCCTTATAGCTTTCCCTCCTGCTCATACACACACACACACACACACACACACACACACACACACACACACACACACACACACACAAACATAGACTGTTCAAAGTCACACTGCTTATCCTGAAGCTGATTCATTCTTCCTTCCTCCTCCTTCCCTTCCTTCTTTCTTTCCTTCATTCTTCCCTCCTTCCCTACCTTCTTTCCTTCCACACTCTACCCCACAAATCCTCTATGATAATGAACCCTTTGAGGCATACGGGCCTTCCCATCCCAGAGCCCTGGAATGTAACATGGTAAAGAACCATGGCAGGTCTGTAGGGAATGCTGCCTATATACTGCCCTGCTCGAGTGTGGAGGACCTGCAGAGCCCAGAACCAGGGTCACCTATGAATTGTGCCCCGCCACCTTCCTGGCCTTTTGGCCTTTCCCTAATGGGTCCCACGAGGGGTATAGCCAGGGTAGAGCAGGGCAGGGGCACCTGCCACAGGCAATGGGACACTGGCCAGGCCACATCCAGCAGGGGTACAGACCTGCTGCCCAGCATTATGGGGCCCCATGATGAGGCCCCTAACCTGCACCCCACTGTCTGCCAATGATAGGAGACAACAGAACATTGTAGGAGAAGAAGGCCTGGAGGCCTCACCCCCTTTAGGGCAGTCCCAGGTGCCTGAGAAGAAGCTTTATAGGGTGAAATGTGAGGGTCAGGAGGGGTGCCAGACACTCCCAGTCTGCAGGGTGCGGGGCTGGGGGACCCCAGACCAGGGACACGGGGTTGGGGGGGGACACAGAGTAGTTCCTTATTCCCAAGAGCCCTGAAGACCAACCTCCCCCTTCCTTCTTTCCTTTCCTCCTTCCTTCCCTTCTTCCTTCCCTCTTTCCTCCCTCCCTTTCCTTCTTTCTTCTCTTCCTCCTTCCTTCCCTCCTTTCTTTCTTCCCTCCTTCCTTTCTTCCCTCCTCCCTTTCTTCATTTCTCCCTCTTCCTTCCCTTCCTTCCTTTCTGCCTCCCTCCTCCCCCCCTTCCAGGAAACAGATGGGGGCATTAGTGGGGGGGGTGTCTGGGACCCCTTGAGGGTCCAACTCTCAGCTTCCTGGTATAAACTGGGCTTTTGCAAAAATGTTCCTAGGCTAGAGGAGGATGAAGTGACCACTAGGAGCACCCCCCAGCTACCCCCCAGTTCCACCCTTAAGCCCCACCAAAACATACCCTGCCCACCCCCACTGGACACGTGCTCGGTCTGGACTGCCAAAGCCCTGAGCACTGCAAGGTCACAGCCACATCCTGGGAGCACCCAGGTTTCCTGAACCCAGCCCCCCTCACCCCACCTCTAGCACAGAAACTCGATTCCAGTCCAGCCTGGCTCAACCCCTCCCAACCCCATTCTGCCCTGTCCCCATGACTCAGTCACCCCATCTGTCCCACTCCATCTGGTGAGAAGCAGAGTGCGGGTGGTCCTGTCTGGGGGCTGAGGAAGGACCCCAAAAGCCAACTGCCGCACCTCCCCACTGGGACCCCCCACAGAGCTGGAAGCCTATATGGGAGAAAATGAATTTTCTCCAAAAGACTTTTGCCCCCTGCAAACTCTAGGGTGGGGAATGGACATGGGGGGGGCACCTGTGGGACACCAGATCAGGGGCTGGTTTAATCCCATGGACCGGCCCCCACCAGTTTATGCCAGGTCTTGATCGAGGCTCGTATTTATGGCTCGTATTTACACGCTCATTTAGCTTTCTTTCCTTCTTACTTACTCACTACAACGCATGTGTAACAGGGTGCCAGGCACCTCGGCAAATTATAGGAGAAGATTTGGAGCAAGTCAGCAGCTTGTCAGGCGGTGGCTCGTCACGAAAACTACGCAGACCCAAAACTGCCTCCACCTCCTGGCTAGGCTCAGGGATGGGGCCGCCAAGCACCAGTGACGCCCCGGCCTCAGCTCCCTGCACCTGCTTCTGCCCAATCTGGTCAAGAGTGGCTGGGACATGAGACACTGGACAAAGGACACAGAACATGGAACATGGGACACAGGACATGGGACTTGGAACACAGGCCCAAGTGCTCAAAGGAGCCCGGAACAGCCGGGCCACGGGATGTGTGTGCTCCTTGGGGTCCTTAGGCAGAGGCTGCAAAGGCAGCCAGGCACCTCCAGGCACCTTCCCGTGCCAGCCTGACCTGGCTCAGCCCTGAGCTCCAGCAGGACTCAGAACTCCCGCAGGTCCCAGTTCCATTAAGGGGCTGATTAAAATTTGATGGTCCCATTTAACACCTATTAGGCAACTCCAGGTCCTGGGGGCAGTGCTTTGATTTGGATGGTCCCCAGGCCTGGAGGCCTGGCATAATGCCTGCCAAGGCAGCATCCATGGGGGGTGGAAGAAGAAAGAGAGAGAGGGAGGGGAGAGAGAGAGAGATGTGCGGAGTCCTTCCAGCAGTGTGGAGGCCAAGGGTAGATGGTGCTGCTGGGCCAGGGCACCCCAAAACCTGCCACCCGAAGGCAGGGAAGAACCAGTACTATCCCCTTCAATGCCCCAGCCTGGGCTTCCCTGCGCCCCTGGGAGGAAGGGACAGGAGAGACCCTCGGCTGAACAGAGCAGAGAGCAATAGAGCACCTCAAATTCAGGCAGAAACCACACACACTCTCTCCTCTTCCTTTGTCTTCTCTCTCTCTCCCATCTCTCCTCCATCTCTCCCACTTGCACTTGGGGGAGGGAGATTTGCATCCAGACCCAGATCTTCCCTCACCAGTTCCTCCTCAGCTCTGGCACT
Organism: Suncus etruscus; assembly: GCF_024139225.1. Classification (NCBI taxonomy): domain Eukaryota; kingdom Metazoa; phylum Chordata; class Mammalia; order Eulipotyphla; family Soricidae; genus Suncus; species Suncus etruscus. The sequence goes on along the minus strand of NC_064858.1, from coordinate 9,138,593 downwards.
CAGAACCCCGTTAAGGCGAGGAGGAGGAGTGGGTGGTTGGGGGACCCAATCCTAGAACCAGAATGCAGCTCCTCCGAGAAAGACTCTGCGTGGGCTGGAAGCAATATTTTTTCTAATCAAGTCATTCCTGAATCTTTTGCATCCCCAATTACTCGGTACAATGCTGGAAGCATTTCCTGGTGGGAATGACTCAGGAACCCCCGTAAATACATCTGTTCATTCACTCACTGGAAAGTGGGAGCGCCCCCCCAACACACACACACACACACACACACACACACACACACACACACACACCTGCATGCCAGCCCTGCCTGGAACAAAGAGTAACAATTTAAAGGAGTTTTTTTTTCCAGGGGCAGGTGATAGCACAATAGGGAGGATACTTGCCTTGCATGTAGCTGACTAAGTTCCATCCCTAGCATCCCATAAGTCCCTCAAGCTGTACTGATCCTGAGTGCAAAAACCAGGAGTCAACCCTGAGCATCGCTGGGTGGCCCAGAAAGCAGAAAAGGACAAGAGGGGCTGTGCCTCTCTCCAGGAGAGGGTTCACAGGTTTTACACACACACACACACACACACACACACACACACACACACACACACAGCTTGCTGTCCAAACAGCACTCCCCCACAAGATCTTGCATGTGCTAGAGCACAGGATTTGGGGACTGGGGGGTGGCCAGACTTGAGCTCCCACAGCATCTGCTCTTGGAAAAGGCCCCATCCCTCACCTGCAGGCAGGCAGTCCCAGGGCAGATGGGCCCAGCCGGCCAGAGCAGAGAGCGTCACGGCAGAGATGGCCACTCAGTGGCCGCCCCAGGCTTTGGACCATATGGTTCCCCGTCACTGCATGGCCATTGTGAAACCAGGCCATACGCCCAATGTGGCCGGCATCCAAAGCGTGTTTGTGACAGTCAGAGAACCTTTCTCCAGAAAACCCAAACAAAGATTTTTCTCTTAGGTTTCCCCACCAGCAGCAGCTGAAAAATGTCAGGATCCTGCCTTAAGGTGGACAGAAACCAGTCTACTATGGGAATCTAGAACCTTCTCTTCATACTCTTCCTGAGTATGCTAGGCCTCTGTGCATGCCTCCCCCAACTCTAAGGAAGCAGAGACCGCTTATGGCCCCTGGTCAGCCATAAGTATATATAAAGCCTCTGGGTTGAAGTATTTGGGGTGACTCTGCTGACATCACTCTGCCAGGTGGGTTACCGTCCTACTCGACGGTCGCTGCTGAATTGCTAGAGAAACTGTTTACTGGACTTCTTTTTATTTTTAATTTTTTTTTGTTTTGGAGTCACACCAGCAGTGCTCAGGGGTTACTCCTGCTCTCACACTCAGAAATCGCTCCTGGCAGGCTCAGGGACCATATGGGATGCGGGATTCGAAACCACCGTTCTTCTGCATGCAAGGCATCATGCATCTCTTCAGCCCCCTGTTTATCGGACTTCTGGCTCCTTCCCAGCTCTTGCTTGCCTTTTGCTGAACCTCTCCTACTGGTCTGGGTCTAACATTAACAGTTGGCCCCCAAAACTTACGGAGGTGAGTAATGAGCCTCCTGGGAGAAGAGAATTGTAATCCTGTGGATCAAAGCCATGATCCCTTCGTGGATCAAGGTCCCAATCCCATGGTGGATTAAATCTATGCTGGTCTCTTGGGTAGTTAATAAAAGTCTTTTACTCTATTTCATGTTTTTTCAAAGATCTACTGCTATTTGTGTTAATTAGGGGTGATGACATACTGGTATACCTCTAAATCACGATTAAAAAAAATAATACTGTACTTACCAAATTACTTAAAAATATTACCGCCTCATTCATCTCGAGCCTACCCCCCAAAATTGGAGACCAGATTCAAGTTAACTGTAAATGTTATTCTCTCAGCCCCTCCTGTGCCTATGGCTCAAAAAGAGAGAGCTTCGGGGCAACCAGAGATAGCACAATAGACCCAGGACAGACCCAGGATGGATGGTGGTTCGAATACCGGCATCCCATATGGTTCCCTGTTCCTGCCAAGAACGATTTCTGAGTACAGAGTCAGGAGTAGTGACCCCTGAGTGCCACCGGGTGTGACCCAAAAACTGAGAGAGAGAGAGAGAGAGAGAGAGAGAGAGAGAGAGAGAGAGAGAGAGAGAGAGAAGAGAGAGAGAGAGAGAGAGAGAGAGAGAGAGAGAGAGAGAGAGCTCCTTCTGCTGGATCTAGTTCAAATCCAATGAAGAGTCTTAGAGCCAAAATGATAGCACAGCGGTAGGACATTTGCCTTGCACACAGTAGCCAACCCATGACAGACTCCAGTTCTAGTCCAGGCACCTTATATGGTCCTCTAAGCCTGCCAAAAGTGATTTCTGAGTGCAAAACCAGGAGTAGCCCCTGAGCACCTCCTGCTGTGACACACACACACACACACACACACACACACACACACAAAATAGTCTTACTTTCACTCCCCCAATACAAGAGAATTGTATCAAACAAATACCATCAGAGGGGAGAGCTGTCTTTCCAGTGGAAACCTCGACTCTATCTCAAACCCAAACTAGGGCTGATAATATCCCAAAAACTCCTAGTGATAGCCAAGAGAGACCTGCATCTCCCAAGTATGACTCAAATTCCAGCACCTCAGATGATGAGCTGGTTAACATCACTTCAGACTCAGAGTCTGAAAATTCTCAGAACCCAGAAGATCTGGGCTCTGTGAGCTTCCATCTTACCAAGGGTTAAAACTAAATTCTCTTGGCCATTTCAAAAAGGCTTGTGCTGCTTATGGACCCACTTCTCCATATCGTAAAGAATATTAACTGGATGGAGTAAAAGTGCCTTTGGACCCCTAAGATTTTCAAACAGTGACCAGCTTGTGGCTGAGCTCTTCCCAGTACTTGTGATGAAAAATGTGGTATTGTGATGTTGCCAAGGCCAAACTGCACAACCTAGGTCAATCTGGCAGGAGACTGTCGGGGGTACAAATCATGTATGACATGCTGACAGGTAAGGAAGAACATGTAAAAACCAAAAAGCAAGCTACTCTTCCTGATACCATTCTAACACATGTTCATTGAGTATATGAGAGAAGACTAATGCGAATGAAGAATTCAAGGACATCTACACAAAAGTCTTCCAGGGGGTCACATATGACCAACTTATAGGAAAATTAAAAATTTCAGTGCAAAGGCAAGTGACAGGAAACATCTGATAAGGTAATTGACCTTTGAAAATGCCAACAAAGACTGCCAATCAATTTTGTACCCAATCAGGGAAAAGGAAGATGTTATAACCTACCTAACAGTGTGCTAGAACACAGATTCCATCCCACATCAGGCATGTGTACATGCTCTTGAGATCTACACGGTACAGAGGTAGGATACAGGACCAAGCCATTGCATAAAGAATATAGAATCCCACCCTACAGTATATGTTAGAGGCCACTACTTGGACCTAGTCCAAAATGTGGCTGGAGAAACCACTGAGCAAGAGATTGTTAATCCATTGGGGTTTGGAGCAACAAAAAAAGGAAAACAACCCCCGACCTCGCAAACTGGGGTAGATGCTATAATTGTGGAAAATTTGGCCACTGTCACAGGGGCCCTGCCCTCTGGAGACTGCCACCTGGACCTTGCCCACAATGCAATGGAAGGGAGCATTCTTCAAGAGATCATCCCAACAACCAACAGGAATCAGAAAACAGGCCCCACAAAATCAGTGCCCAACTCATGTAGGCCTACAGCCAATAGCTGCAAACCACCACCACAGAAAGTGTTACCTTAAATATCTCCTGCCCTGATACCATCACAATAACACCAGCTAAATGTCCTTACAAATTGAAATTAATAAGAAAGAAACCAAAACCACCAAGCACTGTAGGCCTACTCTTAAGAAGAAGCAATCTAGAGCCAAAGCGATAGCACAGTGGCAGGGCACTTGCACACGGCCAACCCTGGACAGATTCCGGTTTGATTCCTGGCATCCCATATGGTCCCCTGAGCCTGCCAGGAGCGATTTATGAGCTCAGAGTCAGGGGTAAAACCTAAGCGCTGCCAGGTGTAACCCAAAGACCAATAAAAAAAAGAATGAAAGAAGGAAGGAAGGAAGGAAGGAAGGAAGGAAGGAAGGAAGGAAGGAAGGAAGGAAGGAAGAGGAAGGAAGGAAGGAAGGAAGGAAGGAAGGAAGGAAGGAAGGAAGGAAGGGAGGGAGGGGAGGGAGGGAGGGAGGGAGGGAGGGAGGGAGGGAGCGGAGGGAGGGAAGAAGAAGCAATCTATTAAAGAAACCAGCGTGCATGTGGTAATAATAGATTCTGATAATAATTGTTATTACAGTACCAACTATAAAAAGGGAAAGCAAATTGTCCAACTCTTGCGTCTTCCATTTATTATGCCTGGCTACTCTGATCACCAAAGATTGGAGGTTTTGGTAGCACTTAACCCCCAGCAGCCTCTACAGATCCCCTATAATCTTACAAAAATAAAGGTTCCCACTTAAAAACTCTAGAGATACACAGAAAGGATTTAAAAGAATGATTGACCTGGGTATCAATGTTTCCATTCATCTCTTTCCAATACTGCCCCCCATAGTTTGGCCCTGCAGGAGATACCTTATAAAGTTTTGCAAGGAGTAGGCACTTTGCCTTCTTCCTCTGTCAGAGTGCTAGATGGCTGAAAAGCATTGGCCCTGAAGGAATTATAGCCACATTTCAGCCTTATGTGGTTCCTTGCCCCTAAATTTATGGGGTCAAGATCTACATGAATAATGGCATGCTGAGTTCATGATTCCTCCTTCAGTCACTTGTTCATCCTATAATTCAGAGAACACTCATTTTTTAACAGAAGCCACTGAGGTACAGCACCCCCACCACTCCATGTTCAGTGGAAATCATACCATCCTGCCTGAACACCAAAATGGTACTTTAATGAAGTAAAACTAAGGGTGCTTATAGAAGACTTAGCAGAGGAACAAGCTAAATTGGAGCATATTGAAACATCTTTGACTTGAATGGAATTCTCCTGAATTTGCAATACCAAAAAAAAGTGGGCAAATGACAACTATTGATTGACTTGTTAAATGCAATTATGGGTCCAATCTAGGTTTCCCTCTCCTGTAGTCATTTCTAAAGATTCTTGGTTGAAATGGTGATATTAAAGATTGCTTTTATAATAGTCCTATTCATCCAGATGACTTAAAACATTTTGCATTTTTATTCCTTCTTTAAGTCCTAACTATGCGCAGGTTTCAGTGGACTGTTTTACCCCAGGGAATGACAAACTCACCTACTATGTGTCAATATCCTGTCAATATAGTTCTATGTCTTTCTTGTGAAAAAAAATATTTTTTTGGTTTCTGAGTCACACCTGGCGCTGCTCAGGGGTTACTCCTGGCTCCCAGCTCAGAAATCGCTCCTGGCAGGCTCAAGGGACCATATGGGATGCCAGGATTTGAACCACCGACCTTCTGCATGCAAGGCAAACGCCTTACCTCCATGCTATCCCTCCAGCCCCGTGAAAAATTTCTTAATGTAAAAAGGGCTTCTGCCATGACTGGCACACGCCGGGCAGCTCGTTTGTTCTGAGTGCGAAATCGACATCAAGAGATTTCGGAAGGGGGCCGGGAAGGTGGCGCTAGAGGTAAGGTGTCTGCCTTGCAAGAGCTAGCATAGGACGGACTGCGGTTCGATCCCCCAGCGTCCCATATGGTCCCCCCAAGCCAGGAGCGACTTCTGAGCGCATAGCCAGGAGTAACCCCTGAGCATCAAACGGGTGTGGCCCAAAAACCAAAAAAAAAAGAGAGAGAGAGATTTCGGAAGCATAATTTTTTGATACCTGGGCAGCTGATGATCATTGGTCCTGGTGCCCTCAAATAAAAAGAAAAATTTTTTTCTGTTTTGTTTTTTTTTTGTTTTGTTTTGTTTTGTTTTGTTTGGGGGCCACACCCTGCGGTGCTCAGGGGTTACTCCTGGCTGTCTGCTCAGAATTAGCTCCTGGCAGGCAAAGGGAACCATATGGGACACCGGGATTCGAACCAACCACCTTTGGTCCTGGATAGGCTGCTTGCAAAGCAAACGCCGCTGTGCTATCTCTGCGGGCCCGAAAAAAAATTTTTTCTTAATGTAAGATAATGCTTATGGGGCCAGGGAGATAGCATGGAGGTAAGGTGTTTGCCTTGCATGCAGAACGTCAGTTGTTCGAATCCCAGCATCTCATATGGTCCCCTGAGCCGGCAGGGGCGATTTCTGAGCATAGAGCCAGGAGTAACCCCTGAGTGCTGCCGGGTTAACCCAAAAACCAAAAAAAATAAATAAAATAAAATTTAAAAAAAGATAATGCTTATGCTATCCACATGAACAATGTTCTGATAGCGTGTTCTAATGAGGAGCTTCAAAGATTATATGAAAGCGTAACGACAGGCTTACCAGCAGCTAGTTCCAAATTGCAACAGAAAATGCTGTTCCCGGGCCTGGAGAGATATCACACCGGTGTTTGCCTTGCAAGCAGCCGATCCAGGACCAAAGGTGGTTGGTTCGAATTCCGGTGTCCCATATGGTCCCCCGTGCCTGCCAAGAGCTATTTCTGAGCAGACAGCCAGGAGTAACCCCTGAGCAACGCCGGGTGTGGCCCAAAAACCAAAAAAAAAAAAAAAAAAAAAAAGAAAAGAAAAGAAAGAAAGAAAAGAAAATGCTGTTCCCATATGAATATTTGACTTATGTTCTCAAGCGCTCTACAGTACATCTTCAGAAAATTTCTATTACTGGAAAGACTTCAAAACACTCAATGATTTCCAGAAACTCCAGGGAGTCATGAAGTGAGTCTTCCCCTCTCTTGGTATTCCTAACTCGGAGCTTAGCAACTTGTTCCTCACTCCATAAAGAGACTCTACCCTAGACAATCCAAGACAGTTAACTCCGGAGGCTCAGAAGAAATTGGACTTCTTATGGACAATCTCCAAAGTTCTATCTTACTCGGTTTATCCCTTGATCAAAATGTTGGTTATTACTTTTTTTTTTCAACATTTCAGTCACCAAGGCTGCAAACGTTCAATGATCAGGTCCGTTAGAATGGATTTATTTACATAATAACCATGCTCACTCTATTGTACAATATTTGGAATGAATAACAGCTCTAATAATTAAAGGGAGACTGCAAGTGCATGCTTTACTTGCATATGACCCATACATATTGGGCTACCCTTACAAAGGAAATTGACTCAATATTTCCTCTCAGTGATGTTCTTCAAAAGCTTTGGATGATTTCTCAGGAGAATTTTCCTCCCACTACCTTGCAAGAAAAACTTGGGACTTTTTCAGAAGGACTTCCTTTGTAATCTCTTCCATCATTCGCTCTTCTACTATTCCCAATGTGCCAGTATTTTATATTGATGGCTCATCCTCAGAGAATCATGGGCCCATCCCTGACTACAACCTTCTGCACTAATTATAATTAAGTCCAACAAGTGGAACTTACAATTTAAATTTATTTTATCTCCCACACGTCAAACCCTTGCAATAACTTGAACCCTGGCTTCAACAACTGCAAGCTATTTTACAAATGCAATCCAAGTCTATTTTCATCACTCAATAAGATCTCATTTTGGTCTCCCTGGTCCAATGGCTTTAGGAAGTGATCAGCTGAAAACCTAGCAATGCCAATATTTAAGTCACCTGTAGAAGAGCATAATGCTCCATATACAAATGCTCTTCACCTTCTGTACACTATAGTCAAAAAAAAATATTCCATACTTGCTCTGTTTGTGCTTTGAATTGCACCCTCTCATGTGGCTGTAGTTATTCCCTGAAGTCTATAGACAAATAAATTATGGCAGATGGATATCACTCATAGTAACTTCTTCCCAAATAAACCATTTTTACCTGTAATTATGGATACTTATTCTCATTTTATATGGTCTGTCCTATGATTCAGAAAACACTAAAGCCATTTGCTCCTTTTATTATAATGCTTTTCTGTCAATGGGTGTTCCCAATACCATCAAAACTGATAATAGTCCAGCCTACACTAGTAAAACTTTTCATTTTGCAAATAATGGCAAATAAAACATAACACTGGTATCCACTATAATCCCCAAAGTCAAGCCATTGTTGAATGTTCTCATAAGAATCTCAAATTTCAATGATTAAAAAAGGGGGTATGCCTCCCCCTTGATTTCCTATCCTTATTATTTTTTTTTAATTTGCCTAAAGAAGAACCCCATACAGCTGCTGAAAGACATTTACAAGATAATGTACAGGCTCAGAAAACAATTAATCCACCTATCTGGGTGAAGATTGACAAAGGTTAGGTAGCAGGTAACCTAATCATTATTAGGAAAGGTTATATTTATATTTCTAAAGAGGACAGTCCTCAAAAGAAGCTTTGGGTTCCATTATGTCTCATCGAAAGTCAACATCTCTGGGGGAAAGTCAACATCTCTGGGGCCGGAGAGGTGGCGCTAGAGGTAAGGTGTCTGCCTTGCAAGCACTAGCCAAGAAGGACCACAGTTCGATCCCCCGGCGTCCCCTATGGTCCCCCCAAGCCAGGGGCAATTTCTGAAGCGCTTAGTAGGCATAACCCGCTGAGCATCAAACCAGGCTGTGCCCCCCCCCAAAAAAAAGTAGAAAGTCAACATCTCTGAGACTCAGAAAGGCTTTAAGCCTTTTCATCATTTTAAGAAACCATGTGAAGGGCCCGGAGAGATAGCACAGCAGCGTTTGCCTTGCAAGCAGCCTATCCAGAACCTACGGTGGTTGGTTCGAATCCCGGTGTCCCATATGGTCCCCTGTACCTGCCAGGAGCGATTTCTGAGCAGATAGCCAGGAGTGACCTCTGAGCACCACCGGGGGTGGCCCAAACACCCCCCCCAAAAAGAAACTATGTGAAGTATTCTCTTGTTTTCAAGCAGTTCAGCTGCATGTATACTTCCGTACAGGAATCAGAATGTAGGTATTTATCTTTTTGACTCCATAAGAATCCAATGTTGTCATTTTTCCTATCCTTTATTAGGTAGATATCAAAAAAAGTGAAACTGACAACCCCACAATATCCTGTGTCAGCAAGAAGTAGTCAGATGATCTTGTCGCCCCAGTTCCTAAAAGATCAGAAGTTTCATTTCTTGAAGGAAGATAATTATAAATTTAGCTTTTTTATTTAGGTTTTAGCAACCCCTGCACTTGGGTCACCTTTAAAATAACAATTTTTGTGGGGCCGGAGAGATAGCATGGAGATAAGGCATTTGCCTTGCATGCAGAAGGACGGTGGTTCGAATCCCAGCATCACATAGGGTCTCCCGAGCCTGCCAGGAGCGATTTCTGAGAGTAGAGCCAGGAGGAACCCCTGAGCGCTGCTAGGTGTGACCCCAAAAAAACAAAAACAAGCAAAGAGTTTTTGTTCTAAGTAATTCCTTGATGTTTCAAATTTAAATAGCTTTTCTGTTTGTTCTATACCTCTTACAACATGTTGCTATTTTTATTATTTTTAAACAAAAAGTTTCCTTTTCGGGGCCGGCAGGGTGGCACTAGAGGTAAGGTGTCTGCCTTGCCAGCGCTGGCCTAGGACAGACCTCGGTTCCATCCCCTGGCATCCCATATGGTTCCCCAAGCCAGCGATTTCTGAGCGCATAGCCAGGACTAACCCCTGAGCATCACCGGGTGTGGCCCAAAAACCAAATAAAAAAGTTTCCTTTTCTTTTCTGTTCCCTTGGCAATGAGGAACCAAATCCCCCTATTAGGAGTTAAAAAACAAAAAACAGCTTGCAACCAGTCCACCACCTACCTAAACTGGCTTATTCGAGTGGGGTCCTACCTTGAGGACCTGACTCTTTTTTGGGGGGAGGGTCCACACCCGGCAGCGCTCAGGGGTTACTCCTGGCTCTGCGCTCAGAAGTCACTCCTGGCAGGCTCAGGGGGACTTTATGGTGCCAGTGCTGGGGGGCTCTTGTAACAAGCAGAGAACTTTGCTAAAAGCAGGGAGCCCTGAGAAGTAAGTGTAACCATTTAAGGCTTGAATGGAACAATAAAAGCGCAGAATTTTAACCCTGGGAAACTGAGTCTAACTTATCTGAAGTTGCCTGCCCGAGATGGTCCCATAATCTGTACATTCCGACACTCTCGATGGGCCCTGTTACCTCGGTATGCCTGTCTGTTCAATATATCTATGCCATATCTCTATGAGTACATGCAGAATCTTGCCTGCAAAAAGTATTTAAGCAAGCCTTGTGCTTCAATAAATGGAATCCTTCTTCCATTCTTGTCTATCTCTGTGTCTGTTATTTGTTCGGTGTACGCACTCTCCCTCCTACAGAGTAACCCACATATTGAATGATGACCCCCATATAGGTTGGGGTACTACAACATGGGAAACCAGGAATCAAATCACCATCTATCCTGGGTTGGCCACAGGCAAAGCAAACACCCTATCACTGTGCTATCACTCCGGACCCAAGGACCTGGCTCTTTTGACCTGCAGAGGACCACTGACTTCCTGACTGCCCGGTGCCACTACATTATGTCATGATCTGAAATCCTTCAGATCTGACCCCACCTGAAACTTGATCGGCAGTGTAGAACTTGGATGCTGTTATTTACCCCCCCCACCAAATATTTTTCCCTACAGAAAAGGGAGGAGATATAAGGAAACAGAGACACTTACTGCCTCTGGCCAGCCATAAGAGTGTTCCTGTCCCTTTAAGGGTGAAGATACCAGTCACCAAAAGCCTGCCCCTTGTAACTGCCACAGAATGTGTGTGTGTGTGTGTGTGTGTGTGTGTGTGTGTGTGTGTGTGTGTGTGTGTGTGTGTGTGTGTGTGCTTACCGGACTCCTGGCTCCTGCTGCCTTTTGCAATCTCTCCTACTGCACTGGGCCTAACACCCCACCCCGTCCCCCAAAGTCCTCCCCAAACTTCTTTGGAAACCAGATCCACTGCCCTCGCCTTCCACAAATGCCCACCACAACCCCGGCCATCTTCTCCCACCCTGACCTACCATCCTGTCTCTTGTCCGGGTAGAGCGAAGGGGCCTTTGTATCCATGACCCCCTCCATTCACTGGCTTTCTTGAGGTCACAGTGACTCTCTCAGGGGGTTACTGACCCCTTGGCCATATGGGGGGAGCCCAGAACCCCAGCCTGGACAGACCCCTCATGGCTCCTGAGCCTTCTGCCAAGATGGAAGGTTCCTGGGTCCCTGTCCCACTACTTACCACCACCCTTGCCTGCCCACAGCCCAGCCCTCAGCTCGGAGCCTAATGACACCATAGGAGACATTTCCAGGGCCGCTTCATTTTGGGCAGCCCCAAGAGCTACGGACAATGAGACAGGGCAGTTACAAGACTCCTAAAGGGCTTCCGGGTTCTGTAGTGGGGTTCCTTGGAGTATCCTAGGCCAGACTGAGGGCCTCTGATCAAGGCTCTGCTGGAAGAGCCAAACTTGGGTTCACTTCTCCACTCCCCCAGGGTCACTCGGAGGCTCAGAGACTGTGGGGTGAGCCAGGCTCACCCTGCCAGGCCCTTTCAGGGGGTGTCGAGACACACACCTAGGCCACACAGCCACACGGTCCTGCCCACTGGGAGAGTTGGGACAGGAGGTCTCAGCCAACAGTCGATACGCTGCTTGTCTGTTCTAGAGCGAAGGGGCCTTGGGAACATGAGCAGGAGAAAGTTCCTGGTGCCCAGAGTGGTGGGTGAGCCCCGAAGCCACTACCAGATGCAGCGCCAACCAGCCTCCTGCTCTGTGAGAACTGAGCAGCCCCATGCGCCTGGCACAGCCATACCCGCCCCAAATGCAGCAACTTGGATCTGCGCAGCTCCCGCACCCCTCATGTCCCAACAGTCCCCCCACAGCTGGTGCCTCTCCAGACCCCGAAGCTTGGCACCAGCCTAGCAGGAAGGAGAAGAAATAGCCGAGGTGCCTCCCTCAGGCACCGGGTGCTGTGGGGTTCAGGCTGCAATCAGAAGCCAGGAAAGGGGCACAGCGGGCATATGCGGGAGGAACTGGGTGAGATCCCGATATTGGGGTTCTTGATTCTGCATGTAACTCTGCCTGTGGGGGGAAGCACACAAAGACACAGAGACACACAAGCACACACAGAGACATGCACACAAAAACTCACACATCCAGAGACATACAGCAACACAGAGACACACAAAGACACACATTCACCCACCCACACACAGATACACAGAGACAGAGGCACAGATACACAGAGAAAGAAAACTACAGACACACACAGAGAGATATGCACACAGAGACACACGCACATTCACACATGTATGTACCTTCCCAACACCAGCCATCCAGGCCAGTCCAGCCCCCTTGCCCTGCCAGGTTCCATAAGGGATCCCCCAGTTGGCAGCACATGAACTGGAAAGCAGGGGGCCTCTGTGCCAATGTCCAGCTTACCTACACACCCCACAGCCTACATGAACCCTCCCAGACAGAGAGGCAGCAAGATGGTACAGCCAGGAGGGCACTAGCCTTGCACCAGCAGACCTAAGTTCCATCCTAGGTAGCCTGTACGATGCCTCAAATCCTCCAGGAGTCCTCCGAGTCCTCTAGGAGTGATCCCTGAGCACAGAACCAGAAATCAACCTGAGCACTGCTCCATTTGGGCTCCCAGCATGTCTCCTGCTTTGATGGCACTATGATTGCAGCTGGCAGGAGAGTCCAGGACCCCTTGGGAAAGACATGGCCCTGTTGATGAAGTGGCCCTCGGGAAGTGAATCAAGAATCATCAGGTTCTGTATTGGGGGGCCGTCCCACCCTTCGGATTCTGGGGGCCATGGGCACTGCAGGCCAGATGGGCTCTGTTTCCAGGGAGCCCTGTGGCCTGCCCCCGCTCCAAACACATCTCCCCATCTCCTTTACCAGCATCTAGGGACTCTGCTAAGTCTGTGGCCGGTAACAAGAACAGTGTGAAGGGTACCAACTGCGAGGCACAGGCTAGCACCCCCAAATGCCACCTTCCAAGCCACATCTGGGTCTTCCCAATGGCTGCCCCAACCTGGGAGGGGGGGAGGGTGAACACCACTCTGACCCTCTATCTCCTCTTCCTTCCTGAAACGAGCGGCTAGTAGAGAGGTTGAGCCCCTCTGGCCTGGTGAGAATGAACCAGCACTTTCTAGAAGGTTCCTGCCTCCTGCCAGGGTTCGGGGCCATCCTTATCTGCAGGATCTGTGTGGTGCTTTCCAGCAGCTCACGATCACGTTCGTGCTGGCTCCAGGCTCCATCAGCCTCGTCAGTTCTCATTACTGTCCAGCCCAGACATTCTGCCTCCACGGGGCCTGGAGTTTCTATTCTGGAATAGCCTGGGCCCATGAGCAAATTAAGTTATCCCCTGATGGCCAGGGCAGCAGGGACACGCAGGCCCTTCCACCTCTCCCAGGCCCCAGGTCGACCAGGAGGGACCCTCCCTGCTCCAGCCCCCAGACTCATCCATACTTTGGGGTCACCATGAGCAGGGGGACTGCAGGCAACTTGGCTGGGATAGTGATGGGCTTGGTGATGGAGCCTCTTCCCCAGAGCAGAGTGGGGAGAGGTGATCATGCTAACTTAACAGCAACAAAATAACATGCAACTTTTGATCAGCAAACAATAAAAAAAAAAAAAAAACAGAATCCTACAAAAAAGAAACACACAGCACAGCAGTAGGCACTGCCTTGCATGTGACCAACCTGGGTTTGATTCCCCCCCCCCCCCAAGCCAGCCAGGAGTGATTTCTGAGCACAGAGCTAGGAGTAACCCCTGAGTGCCACTGGATATGGCCCAAAAACTAGAAAGAAAAAAAAATGCCCTAAGGGAGGTTCATTGCATTGGAAACCCCAGATAAAAGACGGGTTCCCTTGGGATCTGAGCAATGTACATCGAGCAGGGCCTTTGTCTTGAACACAACCAACCTGGGGTCAATCTCCAATATTTTTCATAGGGTCCCCTGAGCACTGCCAGGAGTGATTTCTGAGCACAGAGCCAGGAGTAACCCCAGAACGCTGCCAGATGTAACCCCAAATCCCCACACACAAAAAAAAAAAATTCTGCTGAGGCCCTGCACTGAGTTTTCCACAGCCTCTAAATCCCGTGCCTGGCCCGGGCTCTGCCATGTGGCCACGTGGAAGGCAGCCTGGGTGGGGGGCCAGGTCGGGCCAGGCCTAGAGCGTGTTTAAAAATGAAAGAGGGAACCCGCATCTACTTAGAGGCGCATTGATCAGCCAGGCTGCAAAGGCGGCCTTCCAGGAAGGGAACTGGGGGCGTGGGCCCCCGCCTGACTTGTGAATTTTGTATGCGCTCTGTACCAAAATGAATTTTTGATTACGAATAAATGAATTAAAAGCCACTTCGCAGTGGGAAAATACCGAAGGTGGGGATGGGGGGAGCACACGGGGGTGGGGTGTGAGGGAGGGAACAGCCAAACGAAATGTTACGGGGAGGGGGGCCAGTTACTAGTACATTCCCTGCCTTGTTCTGTGTTTACCATGAGGAGGGACCCATTTTAGGTAAGGAGGTAGTGGGGAGGCATCTCCCAGGTGGCCCGGGGGAGGCCATGGGCATGGTGGCTGTGGGGGGCTGGTCCATAGACAGACTCCCCAAACCAACCCACCTCTGGTGCCAACACAGAGTTCTCCAATGTGCCCACTTCTGTGCCCACCCCCTATATCATTCTGCCCCTTGAGAGTAGAGATCTGAGAGAGACTAGTCTCTGGAGAGGATCCCATCTGGGATTCAGACCCCATGATCTCCAACAAATACTTCTGCTCTACTTTTTAGTTTGTTTGTTTGGTTTTGGTTTGGGGGCCACCCAATGACGCTCAATGGTTACTCCTGGCTCTGCTCTCAGAAATCCCTCCTGGCTCAGGGGACCCTATGGGACACCAGGGTGTCAAACCTCAGTGCTTCCTGGGTCAGCCTCGTGCAAAGCAAACGCCCAACCCCTGTGCCATCACTTGCCCGGTTTGTTTGTTTTTGTTTGAGGCCGCACCCAGTGGTCTCAGGGGTTACTACCACTGTGCTATATGGCTCCACCCCTTGGCCTCTTTCCGCTCAAGTTCCAGCCTGGAAACTGGGCCTGTCACTTCGGCTAACAGGTGCTTCCCTGAGTTTTGGTGGACCAGAGCGGTGACACAGTGGTAGGACCTTTGCCTTGCACACAGCTGACCCAGGACAGACCTCGGATCGATCCCCTGGCATCCCATATGGTCCCCCAAGCTAAAAGGGATTTCTGAGCGCATAGCTCAGAGTAACCCCTGAGCATCACCGGGTATGGCCCAAAAACAAACAAAAAAATTGTGACTATTTCCAGATGATTAGATGTTTACGACAAGGATGTTAAACCTGCCATCTAGTTCCAAATCAACATTGGACCTTTTCTCAGAACTGGAGGCATTTCTGAGCATTTATTTCAATCTTCTCAATCAACCTTGAATTTCGGTAAAGTGTCTCGTTATATGCGTAGCTTCTTTTTCTCTCCAGGGACAGTATTTCCCATCAGATTGCAACAGTCCCTCTTCCTCCCTGCCCACCTCAGGGGAACGGGCAGAGGACTGGGGTCCCTCAGATTCCCTGCAGGCCCTAACTGCCCCCAAAATGTTCATGGTCCAACTCCAGTAAACACCCCCAGTCCAGCTCCAGAACCTGCCTGCTGAAAAGAAGGGCAAGTGCCTCCCCAAATAAAAATGGAGGAAGGAAGGGCCAGAGAAATAGCACAGTGGTAGGGCATTTGCCTTGCAAGTGGCTGATGTAGGACCAACGCTGATTCAAACCCCAGCATCCCTTATGGTCCCCCGTGCTTGCCAGGAGCGAGTTCTAAGCACAGAGCCTAACCCCTGAGCACTGCCGGGTATGGCCCCAAAAACAAACAAAAAGAAATGGAAGAAGGGGTGTGCAGGTGGCCCTGAGGTGCTGAGCGGGTTTCCAGGAGATGATGGTGCTGTATTCCTCATAAATGACACAGCCTTGGCGGAGCTAATGTTCTTCTGAGGCATTAGATCTGCTGGGATCTGGGGACAGGGGCCAGCAATAATCCTAGACTTCAGGCCCTGATAGGGCGGGGATCACCATCAGGCATATGTGAGGGGCATGGGGCTGGAGTGGGGTGCAAGCGGTAGGCCGTTAGCCTTGACGCGCTAACCTAGGACGAACTGTGGTTCGATTCCTCTTGTCCCATATGGTCCCCCAAGCCAGAAGTGATTTCTGAGTACATAGCCAGGAGTACGGTGTCTCCAGATGTGACCTAAAAAACAGATGTGGGGGACAAGTGGCCGGGCCAGGGATGAGGTGGGTGTTGGAACTCAAGCCTTTACCTGTGTGTGAGATCAAAATCTCTCCCTTCTGGGCATGGCAAACCCCAAGGTGAAAGAAGGGCTGGATGCAGGCAGAGGAGCACAGTCAGGTGTGTGAGTCAGTGGAGTGGAGCACTGATAGGGATGGCATTCGTGTAAAAAGCACCATCAGAGGTGACATTAGCGGAGGGAAGCACAGCCGGGAGTGATGTCAGCCAGTGAGCACTCCCACCAGGAGTGACATCGGGGCCAGAGCAGTAGCACAGCAGGTAGGGCATTTGCCTTGCACGTGGCCAGCCCAGATCCGATCCCCAGCATCCCATATGGTCCCCCCAGCCTGCAAGGAGCGATTTCTGAGTGCAGAGCCAGGCGTAACCCTGTTGGCCCAAAAGCCAACACCTCCCCCCCAAAAAAGGGGCGTAATAGCAGCGGTGGGGGCACTGTCAGGAGTGACGCTGGTAGAGGGAAGCACTGTTGGGGTATCATCAGCAGACGGAGGGCCCTCAGGAGTGACGTCAGAGAGGGAGCACTATTCAGGAGTGACGTCAGCGAGGGAGCACTATTCAGGTGTGACGTCAGCGAGGGAGCACTATTCAGGTGTGACGTCAACGCAGGAGCACCATTCAGGTGTGACGTCAACGCAGGAGCACCATTCAGGTGTGACGTCAGCAGAGGGAGCACTATTCAGGTGTGACGTCAGCGGAGGGAGCACTATTCAGGTGTGACGTCAGCAGAGGGGGAGCCCCTTCCTGTGTGACGTCATCACCGCCAGTTTCGGGAACCAGAGAAGTCACCCCCAGTTCAGCCCTACTCTGGGCACCGAGACCAGGAGTCCTCAAAGCTGGGAGGCGCGGCTGGGCCCCGAGATCTCCACCAGGAGCACCCGAGTCCGCCTTTCAGCCATGACATCTCCAAGGCCTTCCCGGTCCCGGCCAACACCCCACCCTCCGACTCAGCTGCGCATGCGCGGGATCCAGAGCTCGGGCGCCCCGGCGGACGCTGGCTCCAGGTCACACTCCGCAGCGGCCCCGGCCAGGGATGCGCTTGTGCGCAGCGCCGCCCTGTGGACAGCGAGTGAACTGCAGGGCCGCACCTCCAGCTGGGCCTAGGAGAGATGCAGAAAAGTCCCATCTCCGCGCCAGGCAGGGCAGCCAAGATTGGGGGGCCGGGGTGCTGATGAAGGAGCAGAGCGGTGTTTCCTGCAGCCTCCAAGAGCAAAGCTGCGGCCTAACGGGCCCGGTTCCCCACTCCCCTCAACTCGAAGCACAAGCTCTGCCCCAAAGGGACCCTAGATCGGGGTGGGGTGATGCACCCCTTGCGTGAGCATGGTCGGAGGCACAGCTGGCCTCTGGGCTGGGGTGACCTGCATGCAGCTGTGAGAGAGCAGTGGTATGATCTGGGAAACCCCGCCTTTATATACAGGACCTCTCCAGAGGGCTGAATGTGAAGAGAATATCCAGAGCTCTGGGGGGTGGGCAGCGTGTGCCCGGAATCTCAAAGCCCTGCATGAGTGCCAGGAAAGCTAAGTGGGGAGATGGGCACTCAAGCTTTGGGGTGGGGGAGGCTATTCCTCTCCACAGGGGAGAACCATGGTGCTCAGAAGTCTTGGCTGTATAGTGCACCCATGGGACCCTCCACTGGATGGCACTGAAGGTGGGGTGGAGGGCTCTTGAAGTACCTTCGCTCCATCCTGTAAGGCAGTGTTTTTCAACCATTTTGTGCAAAGGCACACTTTTTTCATGAAAAAAAAAAAAAAAAGTCACCGGACACATCACCATTAGAAAATGTTAAAAATTTAACTTGGGGCCGGAGAGATAGCATGGAGGTAAGGCGTTTGCCTTTCATGCAGAAGGTCATTGGTTCAAATCCCAGCATCCCATATGGGCCCCCGAGCCTGCCAGAAGCAATTTCTGAGCGTGGAAGGGCAGGAGGAACCCTGAGAGCTGCCAGGTGTGACCCAAAAACAAAAAAAGTTAAAAAAATTTAACTCAGGGGCCAGAGCAGTGGCACGTAGTGGTACGGCATCTGCCTTGCCGGCCCTAGCCTAGGACAGACCCACGGCTTCAATCACGGTGTTCCATATGGCCCCCCCAAGCCAGGAGCGATTTCTGAGGCGCATAGCCAGGAGTAACTCCCTAAGCGTCACGGGTGTGCCCCCCACCCAAAAAACCTCTGTAGCTATACTGACGATATATAAAGTAATTCTCTTGAATAGGGTATCAAATAAACGAAGAATTATTTTATAATTACTTTATTATGAATAATCTCATGATTGGTCTATGTGTGAGCCGAAGCTGCATGTTACGGATAAAAATTGGAAACTTTTCTCATGCACATCAGACAATATCTCACGGCACACTAGTGTGCTGCGGGCATAGTGGTTGTAAGTCTTTGTAAGGTATCTGCTTAGTAGCAGCTGCCCCCTAAAAGCTCCATATCACGGTGAAAGGGGTTTGGAGCCACGGATCTGGAAGTGGGTCAGGAACCAGCAGGCTACAGACACCCAGTTGGAGTCAGAGAGCATAGCAGGGAGCACCCTGGCCTGGAGTGGCCCCTGGCCCCAGAGAATCTGCCACCTGCCTTTTTCCTGAGCCTTTTTTTCTGGGAGGGACCCAGGACCCAGATGCCTCCAGCAGGGACTGTTAGGACCCCAATCATCCCTCTCAGGGAAGGCCTCATGCAGCTCACAGCCCACTGCCTGCTCCCCGACTCCCTATCCAGTTGGGTTTTTGTTTTGTTTGGGGGCCACATCCGGCAGCACTCAGGGCTCCCTCCTGGCAGGCTTGGGGGTCTCAGTGGGATGCTGGGGATCGAACACAGGCAAGCACCCAAAAATTGGGCTTTGGGGATGCAGAGGTGCCTAGAGGCACTGACTGGCAGAGGTCCAGGGGTACGAGTGGGCCATGGAGAGGGCCCACGGCTCCCATCCACCAACCAGTGTGCTGAGACCTACCAGAAGCAGGTACAATTTATACCTCCATGTTGGGGGGGGGGGGGCCAAAAGAGTCAGGTCTCAGAAGTCCAAAATGAACCTCTGGGACCTGAGCCAGGTACATGGGTGTCAAATAGTCCCCCAGCTCGTCCTGCTGACCACACACGTAGGGGCGCGTCCATACTGTCCAGGCTCCAGATGACCGGTAGCAGCAGGGCCTTAAAAAAAGAAGACTCGCCCCCCCACACCCTGATCTTCAACGCACTGCCTCTCGGAAACTTGAACTTGTAGTGGCCGCAAGGTGCGTTGCTCAGGAACTTGGCTTCCAGGGGTTACCCGTTATTTCTACTGCATGGCGAGAGAAAACAGGACAGAATATGAGGGCACGGCCCCCACTAGGCTCCAGGCTCCTAGGGGCTAGCCACGTCTGCAGGAGAGCAGAGCCAGAGGAGTCCCCAGCCAGGCCTTGCTGTCACCCAGATTGGGCACCACCGTCCCTGGGCCGGTGAGAGAACAGGATGTTTGTGCCCAGGAAGCTCAGGGCTTAGAAAGGAGACAGTCATGGTGCCAAGCTACAGTTATGGTGCCAAGCTAGGACAGGGCCCAGATGGGATGTCTGCAGAGCCTATAGAAGGTCCAGACCAGTCAGTGTGCTGGAAGGCCTGGGAGGAAAACTGGGGATGCGAGAAAGTGGATCCCAGGCTGCGTTCTCACATTCAAACTGGCAGAGAAATTACAGACTTAGGGACTTTCCAAGTTCATAAAAGGCTGGTGGTTGTTTTGTTTTGGGTTTAAGATCCACTCCAAGCCAAAGTGCTCAGGGCTCTGGAGACCATAGTTGGAATCGGGGATCGACCTGGGTTGGCTTGAGTATAAGTCAAGTGCTACCCATCGAGACCATTGCTCTTGCCCAGTTTTCGTCGGGGTTGAATATTTTCTGAAGTTTTCCTTTTTTTTTTTTTTTTGGTTTTTGGGCCACACCCGGTGATGCTCAGGGGTTATTCCTGGCTCTGTGCTCAGAAATCGCTGGCTTGGGGAACTATATGGGACACTGGTTATCAAACCAAGGTCTGTCCTGGGTCAGCTGTGTGCAAGGCAAACGCCCTACTGCTGCACTATCACTCCGGGCCCCCTCCGATTTTTTTTTTCTTCTATTTTTTCTTTTCTTTTTTATTTTGTTTTTGGAGTCACACCTGGCTGTACTCAGGGATTACTACTACCTGGCTCTACACTTAAGGATCACTCGTGGCAGGCTTGAGGGAACCATACAAGATGCCAGTGATCCAAGCAGACGGGTGTGCAAAGCGAGCGCTCTCCCCACTGTGCTATTGCTCCGGGTAACACATCTTCATTTTTAAAAAAGCTGGAGGAGTGTGCAGGGCAGTAGAGACCTTCATCCTGACACTGAAACCCCAGAGTCCTGGGCTCGGAGAGATAGCACAGCGGCGTTTGCCTTGCAAGCAGCCGATCCAGGACCTAAGGTGGTTGGTTTGAATCCCGGTGTCCCATATGGTCCCCCGTGCCTGCCAGGAGCTATTTCTGAGCAGACAGCCAGGAGTAACCCTGAGCACCACCGGGTGTGACCCAAAAACCAAAAACCAAAAAAAGAAGAAAAAAGAAAAAACCCAGAGTCCCAAGACAGGCTCGCACACCCCACTTCCTCACTCCAGTCCCACTCAAGAACTATTGACCATGTTCTCATTTACTCACGATGTTGCCCAGAGGCAGGTTTCCAGGACAGACCCTGGAGCAGCCCTACTGTGACATCCAGAGGGTCTTCAGCCATATCCGTGGCTGAACCTGCGGGGACACCTGCGTGTGGTTTGGATCATAGCCCCCTGGATGGTGAGACTGCGTGTCCCCTGGGTGGCATCAGCAACACCCTCCTGAGAGGTGACACTCTCTTCCGTTGCCGGTTCACCAGCTGTACCCACTGCAGGAAGCGTCTGTCTGCTCTGGTGCCCTTCTTCTATCCAGACCATCCCCGCTAATTGGGTCCTGTGAGCCCAATGCTTACTCTGGATGCGCACCCGGAAATTTCCTCTGCTCGCCTGTGTGGGGTGCCCGATGCTGCAGAGAAGCTGTTTGCTCTGTGGAAACTCCACCTGTCTGCTTGTTTCCGCAGCCTTTTGCTCTGGGGTCACATTCATCAAAGGGACCCTAAGACCCATGTTCCAGCTCACAGCCTGTGGCGCTCAGTCAAGTATGAATCCTCCTGAGTCAGAGTCTGCATTCAGGGTCTGGGGCTCACAGGCCTTTTTTTCAAGAGAATGCCCTGACCGCCCATGAGCACATTCTCACAAGTGTGGGCCTATGTCTGGGCTCCACTCTGACTCCCTCATCTCCTCTCAGGTCTATTTCCAAGCCAGTCTGAACATGTGGCCACAACCACGATGCTTCCAGCTAGGTTTCATTCTCCAAAGCCTTTGCTGGATATTTGGGGTATCCCCCATCTCTTTTTTGTTTTTGTTTTTGTTTTTGGGCCACACCTGGCGATGCTCAGGGGCTACTCCTGGCTGTCTGCTCAGAATAGGCTCCTGGCAGGCACGGGAGGACCATATGGAGACACCGGGATTCGAACCAAACCATCTTTGGTCTTGGATCGGTTGCTTGCAAGGGCAAACGCCGCTGTGCTATCTCTCCAGGCCTTATCCCCATCTCTTAAGCACCATTGGGTCTGTTTCAGTCATGCTGTGCTGTGCTGGGAAAGGCACCATCTCTCCCGGCTGGCCAGGGCAGGGAGGAGACGAACAGAGCTGACAAGACAGATGGAGCAGCTCCTAGTTGAGAACTTTAGCATGGAGAGAAATTTAACTTCCCCAGAAGAGCAAAGAGGCCCACACGGGGACACTCACCACGATTTTTTTTCATGTGGAAATACATTGATGCATAGATGGATCACAACATATGAGGAATGAATCACAGTGTATGATCAAAGGATCACAATGTACAAGAATAGATCAGTGTAAAGAGGGACCACAGGGTATGATAGATCACAATGTCCGTGCTGCACAGAATGAAGGGATTCCAGTGTTTATTGCATTGAAATGGGCAGGAAGCACAAGCACCAAGGGGAGCACAGTGGAGGATGGGAACAGCAGCTAGATGCCACGTAGAAGCCACAGAACTAATAATTAGGGCAAGTGGCCTCAGCAGAATCCCAAAACCCAGGACAACTGGGGCTGACACAGATGGACCTGTGCCTACTTGAGCCTCTGGGACCCTCAATGTGAGATGGCTAAGCGCGATGAAGTACTCACCAGACAGAGAACTCAAGGCCCGCTCAGCTGCTCACCCGCAGCGTCTCTCCAGGCTGCCACTCATTCTGGGGCAGCATCCACACCTTCCTGGTCCCCCCAACTTCTCTTTGACCAATAGACAAGGTTTCGGTCCAGCTTCCGCTGCAGCGATGTGTAGTCATTTCTGCTTATCGGCGTCTATGAAGGAAAAAGGAGGTGAGAGGAGCCAGGAAGAGTGCAGACTCTGCTAGCAGCAGAAGAGACTTGGGGCCACAGTCCCTGCTGTAAATAAGCTCAGGAGCATGGGAAGAATCTGGGGCACTAAGAACACCAGAGCAGCAGGAAAAGGAGCAGACACTAAGTGTTCCCTCCCTTATAAGAGGACAGATCTCGAGGCCAGAGCGATAGCACAGCAGTAGCGCTTGCCTTGCATGCGGCTGACCCCAGATGGACCTGGGTTCAATCCCTGGCATCCCATACGGTCCTCCAAGACAGGAGCAATTTCTGAGTGCATAGCCAGACTTAACCCTTGAGCATCACCAGGTGTGGCCCCCCCCAAAAAAAAACAAACAAACAGAGGACAAATCTCAAGCATCTGGATGCAGCGCCTGGACCGCTCAGAATCAGCTGCTCAGTGGGGGCTGACTAGTATCTGAGCACTAAGATCTGAGCACCACCAGGATGGCCCACCCAACAAGGAAAAAAAATCCACCCCTAAGTAGGTGTCATTTGTCAGGCCCCAAGCACCCTCTTCCCCCTTTCCCCTCCCTCCTGTGGGCCTGAGACCACACACCCTGTAACTCGCGATCCAGGCTGGAACTGGAGGAATTTCTGCTCCCAGGCATCCCTCCAAATCCTGCGTCAGCAGGATGTCCTGCTCCTCATCTTCTTCATCCAAGAGATCCGCTTTGTTCTATTGCAGTCTCTGGGCTTCCTCCAGGGCGCGGACGCTCATGGTCCGAGTACAGACTTCTCTCTACTTCCATCTGGAAGTGTAAAAAAAGGCAAGGAATCTCGATCAGGGGTAGAAAAGTGAAATAAAACCCAGATAGAATCAAGCTAGCACACCGAACAAACTGGACCGTCTACCACCTAGCTTAAAACCAGATTAGCCCCATTACCACCTCTTCTCTTCTATCACCCGTGTCCCAGACCAGCTCGGGCCACATACTGCCCTCGTTCCACTCGAGAAAGCCCAGGGAAACTCCACCAACCTCTCCCCTGCCCTCTCAACCTCTTATCTCTGGTGCTCGCTGTAAAAACCCATAGAAGCAGGTTCCAGGCCCAGGTAGCCCTCCAGGGTAACCCCACTTTGTCCTTGCAGTCTCCCAGTAATCCAGGATTACTAGGCACAGCACGGAGCGCAGTTCCCATCCAGGCACGAAGGGAGGCCTTCCCTGCCCCCCTTCGTCCAAAACTGGGGCTCCTGAGCTTGGAAACCCTGGGGGAAGGGCCTCCTCCAAAGAGGTCCATCAGGCCCGGAGAGATAGCACAACGGCGTTTGGCCTTGCAAGCAGCCGATCCAGAACTAAAGGTTGGTTGGTTCGAATCCCCGGTGGTCCCATATGGTCCCCTGTGACCTGCCAGGTGCTATTTCTGAGAGAACAGCCAGGAGTAACCCCTGAGCACCGCCGGGTGTGGCCCAAAAGCAAAACAAAGAGGATCCATCAAAGACCAGCAACTCGGGGCCACTTGACAGGTGGGAGGGCTCAAGGCACCGGCTAGTCCCAGACCCAGGATGGCAGGAGCCGGGATGCCAGGCAGGCGCCGGGATGCCCCAAAAAAGCTCTCCCATCTCTGCTGCTTCCCGAGGGGCTTTGACAGTTCCGGACCCACCTGCTGCAGCAGCTTCGCCATCTCCTCCTGCATGGGGGTCAGCGGCTTGGAGACCCGCGGGGGCCGCTGCAAGCACAACGCGCCCCACAAGCGCCATGGAGATCCGCTACTTGCAGGCGCGGGCGCCAATGCCAAGCCGCGGCAAACCCAAGCTCCCGGCACCGCGCACGTCGAATCTCCGCAGCCCGGAGCCGCCCGCTGCAGAACCGCGCGCTATGGGCGACGCCATCTTTCCCGCTTCCCAGAGAGCCTTTGCGGCTCCCCAGAAGCCCCCGCGCGGCTCCCAGAAGCCCCCCGCGGCGGCCCACGTGACCACGGCGCTACGTGCCCAACCCGGAAGTGCCGGGCAGAGAGCCATTGCGGCCTGGAAGGGCCGCGCGGTTAAATCGTCGTGGGGCCCAGGTAGGTTCCCCCCTTGTTGAACCTCGAAGTTTTTAACCCGCTAATAACGGAGTGCCCGAGCCGGAGAGGAGCCGCCGGGCTTGGGGGGCGAGAGCGGCAGGCTCCTGAACGTTGCCTTCCCGCCCCCTATTGCAGGCGGCGCCCGACGACGGCTACGGAAACCGGCTGGGTCCAATCCAAGCCGATCATGCAGGCGCTGAGAAAGAAACGCGGGCTCACGGCCTCTTTTGGGGGGCCCGGCCCGATGCCTTCCCCGCGAGCAGGTAAGACGGGGTGATGGACTCCGAGCGCCTGCCCTGAGTTAGGGGGCTGCAGGCACGCTTGAGCCGTGCCTCATTTAGCTCTCTGTGCCCCCCCCCCAGGGTCACCCCCAAAGTGGGGGTTCGCGCCCTGCTCACAGGCGTCCCCCGGCTGCAGGACTCAAGGACCGAGACGCAGGTCGTTAGAGAGCGCCCACCGTGGACCCAAGCCGCAGCAGCTTCAGGTGAGAGCCATTCGGGGTGACCTGAACTTTTGTCTACACTTCAAGCCCACTTATAGCGTGTACGCGTGGGCCTGGAGGGCGCCCTCATGACAGATGGTCATTGATATCCTGGTCCCCAGTAGCTGCAACAGGGAGGCTCTTTCTTGGGGCGGTAGGACAGGCTCCCCTCCGTCCCGCCCAGGCGATGACAGTGTCAGCTAACCGAACGCCTGATGCTCCCCCCAAAGATAGGGCATCCAGAGGTGCAGGTGACTTTGTGGCCTGCCAAGCAACACCCACATGCTGGGTGTCTCATGAGCCCCTAAATTTAGTGCTGTCCCAGCTGTAGGAAGCTGGAGGAGCTACGAAAAGAAGGAAGGAAGCAGGAGCCCGCCATACCTGTTTGCGTGTCGCGTGTCCGTTTCCTACCTGCTGGACACAGCATCTCTCCAAGATCAAAAGTCCACCCCCACCAAAACATCAGAGCTCAGATTCCAGATCAAGACCCCCCTAAGTGGTAAATGGTGAGAGAGGCAGGTGCCAGCGTAGAGTGGGGAGCTGCAGGGGATCAGAAAGGAGACAGAACTTCGGCCTTCTGAGACCTAGCTGTGTTCTGCAGCCACCAGAAAGGCCCAGAAAGTGGTCGGTGGGCTCTGTGGTCTTCTCCATGAGCCCCAAGTCCAAGGGGGGGATCCCTCGGGAATTGGGTGACAGTGCATGTCCCGGAAGTCTAACTCAGGCCCCTTCTGGCCCCAGCATCTACCACCAGCACCGGACAGGAGAGCCCACTGCGTTGGGCTGGTCGCAAGTTTGAGGAAATCCCCATCGCACATATCAAGGCCTCCCACAACAAGTGAGTCTTGAAGGGGAGCGGGGGGGGGGGGGGGGGGGGGGGTTCCTGGGGACAGGCAGAGTCCCTCCGCTACAGGGAGCAGGGTGTG
Source organism: Suncus etruscus (assembly GCF_024139225.1). NCBI lineage: Eukaryota > Metazoa > Chordata > Mammalia > Eulipotyphla > Soricidae > Suncus > Suncus etruscus. The sequence continues at coordinate 9,112,542 of NC_064858.1, read as the reverse complement.
TGGGGGTGTTGTTTGAGGGTCTCAGCACTCTGACAGTACCATCCCATTACCAGGGTGTCCACTTCAGGCCCCATCACAGAGGGGTGTGAAGGACCCCCACCCTCTGCCCCCTAGGAGGGTTCTCCATCTTCTCCCGGAAGCCCAGGGGTTAAGCCCAACTTCAACTTCCCTGACATCTGGGGGCACATAGGCACAGGCCACTTGGGGCCCACAGAGTGCTGAGGTGAATACACCCCGTCTTCTCTCCCCATCTCAGCACCCAGATCCAGGTGGTGTCAGCTGCCAACCAGCCCCTGGCCCGCACATCCTGTGGCACCGAGGGCTTCACTAATGCCAAGAAGGGTACAGGCATCGCAGCGCAGACGGCAGGCATCGCAGCCGCATCGGTGGGCATGAACTGATTGGGTGCCCCCAGTCTGGCGGGGTGGGAGTCCCCACACTTGAGCCCTCGGGTTGTCGCATTCCTATGGGCCTAAGAAATCCTTTAAGAATCCATGTCAGGGGGTCTGGATAGCATGGAAGTAGGGCATTTGTCTTGGGCGCAGAAGGACAGTGATTCGAATCGCGGCATTCCATATGGTCCCTCAAGCCTGCCAGAAGCAATTTCTGAGTGTAGAGTCAGGAGTAACCCCTGAGCGCAGCCGGGTGTGACCAAAAAAAAAAAAAAAAAAAAAACAAATAATCCATGTCTGGGGCTGGAGAGATAGCACAGTGGTAGGGCATTTGCCTTGTGTGTAGAAGGGCGGTGGTTCCAATCCTGACATCCCATATGATCCCCCGAGCCTGCCAGGAGCGATTTCTGAGTGTAGAGCCATGAATAGCCCCCTGAGCACTGCAGGGTGTGACCCAGAAACAAAACAAAACAAAATCCATGCTCTGGGGACAAGAAGCACAAGCAGAAGGGCATTAGCCTTGCAAGCGCTAACCTAGGACGATCCCCTGGCATCCCCTATGGTCCCCCAAGCCAGGAGCGATTTCTGAGCGCATAGCCAGGAGTAACCCCTGAGCGTCGCTGGGGTGTGCCCCCCCCAAAAAAAAATAATAATCCATGCCCTGGGGGGTCTCAGCAGAGTGTAGTGAGGGACTTTTCTGGAAGCTTAGAGACTTTCCGTAATGAGCTCGCGGTGACCTAGAGAAAGAAAGGAGAAAGGAACTGCTGCCTGAACTTTGGTAACTTACTGCAGCCTCCCTTGGTAATTCCCTAAATGCTGCAGCAGTCCTCTGCCTTCCTCAAGTCACTGTACCCTATGGCTCGGATCGGCCAGCAGGTGGCAGCACTGCCAAGCAGGCAAAGTCAGCTGTGTGCTGGGGGGTGAGGGGGACCTGCTTTCCCCCCCTACAGCAGCTGCATCCCCTTTTGGAGGGGCCCGCCCTGTTTGGACACTGACACCTCCTCTCCTCTCCTCTCCTCTTCTCTCCAGAAAGCTCTTGGAAAGGGCGTGACCCATATCCGAGTCGTGGTCAAGGGCCTGGGACCCGGACGCCTGGTTAGTAGTAAGGCCTGGGGCAGGGCATTTCTGGGGGTGCTGGGCACAGATCTTGCAGTTAGATCACAGAGTTCCCAGGACCCAGCCTCTGGCACCACCAAGAAATTGTCAGAGAGGGGGCTGTCTTTGTGGCTGCTTTGGGGTGACTGAGCCTTAGAATAGGGGTTGAGCAAGAGTGGAGAGTGCCTGGAGGTGTGTGGAGGTTGAAATGTCCGGGAGCTGTGTGGGGCTCAAGGCTAGCTGCCCACAAACCTATTCTGTCCTGCAGTCCGCCATCAAGGGCCTGACGATGGGAGGCCTGGAAGTAATCTCCATCACCGACAACACCCCCGTCCCACACAACGGCTGCCGCCCCAGGAAGGCCCGGAGGCTATGAGGCCCCACAGGATGCTGGTCAGGAGGAAGCCACAGTGGCAGGGAAGCACTGACCGCTCCAGCCATGGTGCCCGCACCCAGAAATAAAGACTGTTCCCACTATGCATGTGTTGTCCGTCCACAAACGTTCATGGTGTCCCCGCCTTGCAGAACTCCAAGCCTGGTGCAGAGAGCCCAGTCCTGGTGAAAGTACCTGCCTCATGTGTAGCCAACACATTTGTTCCCTCAACACTGCCAGGAGTGACCCCTGAGCCCCGCCAAGTGTGGCCCCAAACTAAACAAACCCAGAGCCAGAGCTGTGGAAGGGCCGGGGTGCTTCCAGCCAGCCCCCAACATAGCCCCTTTGGGGGTGTTTCCACTGCCTCATGGCATTTGAGGGGGCACTCCAGTGAGACCCAGATCCTTATCAGAGTACTCAGGGTCAGCCACAAGGCAGGGACAAGATGGCAAAGCGACAGAGATGGGAGAAAGGAAGATCCTCTTGAGTTACACAAACTAAGGCCCCTAGACAGCCAGAGAAGAGGTCTGTCCCTTTTAGGTCTGAGAATCATGAGGAACCCCTAACTTTAGGGGCAGTTGCCCGGGAGGTATCTAAGCCCCAGCTCAAGTAGGGGGTGGCTGCTTTTCCCAACTGGCCTCACTGGACGATTGCTGCCAGACTATTGGGAACACCGTTAGCTGGACTTGCTGTTCTGCCTTTCCCTCCCCTCTGGTCCTCTGACCTAGCCCTCACCTTGGTCCTAACATCAGCTCTCCCTTTCCCAGCCAAGGGAGTGACTGTGAGGCTTCCTTGCCTTGCCTGTTGCCCTACGAAACCCAGTTTCGAAAACTTTTGTTTTTTTGGTTTTGGGGTCACACCCGGCAGTGTTCAGGGGTTACTCCTGCCTTGGGGGACCATATGGGACGCCAAGGGATCGAATCACAGTCTGTCCTAGCCTAGCGCGGGCAAGGCAGACACTTTACTGCTTGCGACACCACTCCGGCCCCTAAAAAAAAAAAAAAAAAAAAAATTTTCTTTAATAGAGTCCTGTCTACAGTGGGCCCTGACAGATGGGGACACACACCGTCCCTGGTCACCTGAACTGCCAGCGGGAGCAAATGGGCAGTGGAGTGGTGGAAAGTAAACAGGTGCAGGCTTCCCTGAGACATCCCCCCCACCCCCATGTCATGTCTAGGATCACAGCTGTGTCTGACATCACCCAAACTCCCAGCACAGTGCTCTGCTAGTTGGTCTCTCTCCTCCTCCCAGGATTCCTCTCTTGCTCCTCTTCAGTCCCCACTGTGTCTCCCAATGTCCTCCCAGACCCGACTCTTAAGTGCAGACCCTCCAGGTCCCAGTATATAGGGCCAGTAACTCAGAGGCCCCCCAGGCAGAGGTGGGTGGGAGAGCCAAGGGCCTGTGGAAAGCACCCACTGGGCTGAGGTTCCGAGTCTGGCTGCTGGCCTGGGGGAGGGCCAGTGACCTTGTGCCGTGCTGTCTGCACAGGGGCTGAGGGACGGGCGCCCTGTTTCCATGGTGCCTGGACAGCTCTGCCACCCTGGCCTTGCCTGATCCCCTGGGACCCAGAAGAAATGTCACCAGGCCCAGCCACCTGTCACCCAGCCAAGCTTGTATGTGTCCCCTCCAGATGGGGCTGGGGTGAGGGAAACACCAGGACTGGGGGCAGAGTGGGGATGTAAGCCCTTCACCTGTCCCCGAGGGCCCTGCAGCCTCATTAACTCCACGCTACACACAGATGTTCTCGCCCTGCTCCTGTGTCCCCAGCAGCGAGGACACTGCGAGACGGGAAGGAACAGGCTGTTCCTGCAGACTGGAGACATGTATCTACCCACAGTCAGGCCAGAGCAAAAGAGGCGGGGGTAGGGGAAAGCAGTGAACAGGGACGGAGGGATAATGATGGGGTGGGCAGAAGACGGAGAGTGGCTGGGCAGTGGATGGTAGATGAGTGGATCCATGCAAAACTAGAGCTGAGGGGCTTTGGGCTGAAATACTTAACAGGCATTTCCACCCAACACAGCCCAATAAAAGCCCGTAGTGCCCAGAGACAGCCTACCCCCCCCCAGGCCCCTCAGGCACGCTCACACACATCACAGCCACCCCCATGATATGACAGGAGACCAAGCTCATGGCCGGGGAGAAACCATGGCTTTTCCTTAGGATGAGCCACTGCAGGGGGTAAGAGTGTAATTGGGTACTGAGTGGTCCTAGATACTAGGTGGGGTGGGGGGACTCCCACTGTATCTCCCTAGCTGCACTCAACTGTGGAACAAAGGTACAAATGGCGTAGGTGCACCCAGGAAGGGGCTGCAAAAGACAGAGGGTGAGTGCAGGAACATTCAGACCTTGGGCCTGGCCTCGGGCTTTATCTGACTTTAGGAGGAAGTGGCATCACTTAGGAAGGCCTTGGCCCATAAAGGGTGCTCAGCCCGACCCCACCGCTGCCATGGGGACCGCTAAACCAGGCCAGGGTACACCTAATCCAACTGTCACCAGAACTCAGCACTCACTCCTAGGCAAACAGCAGCTGCTGGTCTGCAGAGCTCGGCGGCCCATCTGCCCACTTCCTCCTGGCCAGCCTCGGCTGGCCCTAGACATCTGTCTCCCTGAAACACCCCAGTTCAACCAGTAGCAACATCAGTGATCCCTCCAAATCCCACCCAGAGTGAACTCAGGAATGAACCCTGAGCGCAGAGCCAGGAGTGAGCCCTGAACAAATCTGATATAGCCCCAAAACATACCCACCCCCAAAATATGAATCATCCCATATTAAATTGTAAATTAGAGGCCAGAGAGATAGCACAGCGGTAGAGCGTTTGCCTTGCACACAGCTAATCCAGGACAGACAGTGGTTCGATTCCCAGCATCCCATAGGGTCCCCCATGCCTGCCAGGAGCAATTTCTGAGCGCAGAGCCAGGAGTAACTCCCAGAACGCCAATGGGTGTGACCCAAAAAAACAAAAATAAATAAATTGTAAGTTGACTTAAGAAAAATTAAAGAGGGGCCAAAGAGATAGCATGGAGGTAAGGCGTTTACCTTGCATGCAGAAATTCGGTGTTCGAAATCCCGGCATCCCATATGGTCCCCAAGCCTGCCAGGAGCAATTTCTGAGCTTGGAGTCAGGAGTAACCCCTGAGCGCTGCGGGTGTGACCCAAAGACCAAAAAAAAAAAAAAAAAAAAAAAAAAAATTAAAGAGATTTTTGCTTGTTGTTTGTTTTTGGGTCACACCTAGCAGCACTCAGGGGTTCCTCCTGGCTCTACACTCAGAAATCGCTCCTGGCAGGCTCAGGAGACCACACAGGCTGCTGGGATTCGAACCACCGTCCTTCTGCATGCCAGGCAAACGCCCTACCTCCATGCTGTCTCTCCAGCCCTAAAGAGATTTTTTTTATGATGTGACTTCAGAGGACTCTGCACCCCGTCAGAAGTGAGAGTGAGGAGTCAAGACAGCCCAGGCAGCACCCTTCTGCCCCCCTCCCCTCTGCTCTCCCTGCAGCACCAGGATCTGAACCCTGAGCCTGGTAGCATTACCCCAAGACTCATCTGCATGCCATGGTGCAGGGGAGTCCAGGCCGGCAGCCTTGCCTATGGGCTGTAGCTGCTGCTTCTGGTCTGTGCTGGAAAGCACAAGGGAGGGAGCCAGAGGGCCAGGGGCAAGCTCCAATAAGGGGGGAGAGATGGACAAGGGCCTGGTTCCTGGGGCAGCAGCGCAGGAGGGGCAGGGGCCCAGTGTGTCCCCTGTTGAGCTGCAGAGGGAGTGAGCGAAGCGGCTCCAGCTGGCGGGGAAATGAGTCGGAGCCCCAGGAAAGCATGTTCCAGTCGCTGATTAAATGCTAAATGCGCGCACTTTTCCTTCCGGGAGCTGTGAAATGCGCCTAATGAATGCAGGAGCCTGAGCTGGGCAGTGTGGGGAGGCCCTGGGCGCCGATGCCCACCTGCCTCTGCATGGGAGGCTGGCGGGAAGAGGATCCACTGGAGCACCCCAACACACACACACACACACCCAGGGCTCAGCTCTTAACACAGCTACCTCTGCGCTGCTTCCCAGAGCCTGAACCTGTGTCCTGGTGTCTTTGAGGGGCCCCAAATGGTTGGAGAGGAAGAGCACAGTGTCCCCACACCCATATGCCCAGTGAGTCACCCATAAGCTTACTCAAGAGATGTGGATCGTGAAGTGAGGCTGGTTGGCTCAGCAGTGAAGTGGAGTGCTGGCCCTTGCACAGCACCTCTCTTCCCCCCCCCCCCACAAAAAAAACCACCGAACCAGGAGCAGGGAGATGGCTGAGGGGTTCAAGCCCTGCAGTCCCATATTCACACATTCCTACAGCACCTCCAGGAAGGAGCTTCCAATATGGCTAGGCACAGAGTGACAGGACAGCAGGGAGGGCATTTGCCTTCCATGCCACCAGCCCAGGCTTGATCCCCAGCAGCCCTTGGGGTCCCCAGAGCACCACCAGGAGTGGTCCCTAAGTGCAGTCAGGAGGAAGCCCTGAGCACTGCTGGGTGTGGCCCAAAAAAAAGAACTAGGGATGGGGGGTGCAGTATTCTGACCCAGTGATATGCTGAGGCCATGAGCACAGGAGCACACACATCTCAGACTGAGGCAATTCCACTGAGGCACCAAGTTCATAATGGGAGGGCCAGGGAAGGGGGAGAGCTGAGGTTGGCAGGAGGGCAAAGGAAGGATTGGGCCAGGTTGAGAGCAGAGGACTTGGCCCTATTGTTCTCCACTCAGGTCTGGGCCAGATCCCCGCTGCCAAACTGAGCCTTTCCCTGGTCAGAACTGGGAACAAGGAAACCAGGTTCTGGAAAAATCTCTGCCTCAGATCCAAAGTGCCACAGAGTCTGCAGAACCAGTTTAGAAGGGGGGAGCCTGGGGCCGGGTGGTGGCGCTAGAGGTAAGGTGCCTGCCTTGCCTGCGCTAGCCTAGGACGGACCGCGGTTCGATCCCCCGGCATCCCATATGGTCCCCCCAAGCCAGGAGCGACTTCTGAGCGCATAGCCAGGAGTAACCCCTGAGTGTCAAATGGGTGTGGCCCAAAAACCAAAAAAAAAAAAAAAAAAAAGAAGGGGGGAGCCTGTCACAGACGGGTAGGTACTGGGTAGGCGAACAAATGCTGCAACCACACTGTCCCCCACCCCCGCCCCCATCTTCAGCGTGGAAACTAATGTTCTCACTCCTTTCCTGGACACGGGCAAGCCTGGTGACAGACGCTGCTGATTACAGATAATTATATCTGAGGGGCCCCCCGTGGGTACACTTGGGGGGATGACACCGCGTACTTCAGAATAATGAAGCTGCTGCCAATCTTTTAAAAATTATCTCATTTAGGCTTTTCACAAAATTACCCGCTTCTCTGCAAGGACAGAAGCTGAAGGAGGCTTATTCGCCCTATTTACATGGAAACTTCTCTCCAAGACAGCCAGAGGGTGCAGAGAGGAGGAAAGCAGGGAAAAGCAGGAAAAGAGGAAGATCTGAAAGCATGAAGGAGTGAAGGAGTGAAGGAATGAAGGAGTGAAAGGATCAATGAGTGTGGGCAAGAAGGAAGTGAAGGCATGAAGGACTGATGGCATGAAAGAGTGAAGAAATGAAGGAGTGAAGAAATGAAGGGGTGAAGAAGTGAAGGAATGAAAGTGAAGGGGTGGAGGAGTGAAGAAATGAAGGTGTGAAGTGAAGGAATGAAAGTGAAAGGGTGTAGGGCCTGGAGAGATAGCACAGCGGCATTTGCCTTGCAAGCAGCCGACCCAGGACCAAAGGTGGTTGGTTCGAATCCCGGTGTCCCATATGGTCCCCCGTGCCTGCCAAGAGCTATTTCTGAGCAGACAGCCAGGAGTAACGCCTGAGCACCGCCGGGTGTGGGCCAAAAACCAAAAAAAAAAAAGAAAAAGAAAAAGAAAGTGAAAAGGTGGAGGAATAAAGGAGTGAAAGGGTAAAGGAGTGAAGAAATAAAGGAATGAAGAAACAAATGGATAAAGGAGTGAAGGGAGGAAGGGGTATAAGAGTGGGGACCTCCCACTCAACCCTTTCCAGGAGCCCTGGGGGAGTTGAACTCCCAAGGCCACAAGTTCGAGGTACTCCCCACTTGCCGGCCCTCTTCACAGGGTGTGTATTCTACCTACAGCCAAGCCCCCGGCCAGCCTCAGGGAGCAGCTGAGTGGGTCTTATATGCTGCCTTGCCTGAGTCAGCATCAACTCCCCTCCGGGACCCCTCACCAGCGCCCAGACTCCTGGGTATCTCCAAGACCCGAATTAGGCGCCAGGTGCTCAGAGGGTGAAGCGATCAGCTTGGGGGCTCCTGATGTCCCTGGGGAACAGCGTGACCGGCAGAAGGGCTGAGCGTGAGGGGCAGCCCCTAAGTTAGGTATGAGCCCTGAGCTCGCTGCAGGCAGGCAGGCAGGGGTCAGCTGTGGGTGCCAGCTGCAGGTTTCTCAACCCAGCGATGCCAGGTACCAGTTCCTGCAAAGTTCTGTCACAGACAGCATGGACTGGCATGTGCTTCCCACAGAGCTGGAGCAGGGGCTGAGGCAGTATCCAAGAGCCTGCCGGGCCAGCCTTCCTCATCTGCTGTGGACACACACGGGGCCCTGCCAGCCGCTGCTGAGGCCAGGCCGAACTAAGAAACATTGCAGCTTTACTCCTTCCTGGAAATGGCCGGGCGAGGCGTCAGGAGTGAGTCCATGGGTTGCCTGCTCCAGGCCACTGACCAGGCTGCCAGGACAGAGAGGCCGCAGTCCTGAGCACACAGGGAGACCTGGCCTCAGCCAAGACTCCTAGGAGAGGGGTTCTGGGGTGCAGGCCCCTATGTGCAGCAGTGGCGCATGTGGAAGTTGACGACATACTCGGCGTTAGTCCGCTGCACAGAGATGGCAAAGGGCTCGAACGGGTGAAAGGTGAAAGCCACGAGGCGCCGCACCGTGTGGCTCACCGGTCGGCCAAGCAAGCCCGCCTGGATCTCAAACTTGAGCAGCCCTGAGTCCCGGGCATAGAACCTGCCAGAAAGGGGGGCCAGGGGAAAGAGCACAGCAGGGAGAGAGGGCGTTTGCCTTGCACACAGAAGCCAACCCAAGTTCCATCCCTGGCATCCCACAGGGTCCCCCTCAGCCTGCCAGGAATGATTCCTGAACAGAGAGCCAGGAATAACCCCTGAGCACCACTGGGTGTGGCCCCAAGAACAAAAACAAAAGGAGAGATGGGGTTTGGCACCTCTCTCTCTCCTCTTTCTCTACTCTCTCTCCTTTCTCTCCTTTCTCTTCTCTCTCTTCTCTCTCTCTCCTCTCTCTCCCTCTCTCTCTCTCTCTCTCATATATATATATATATATATATATATATATATATATATATATATATATATATATATATAAGAAATTTAAAATCCCTCAAGGTGAAGGAGTGAGTTTCTCCCAAACCAGCCAATTCCCAGAACTGCCCCCCACTGGTTCCTGCAACTAAACTCAGAGCCTGATTCGTGGGGAGCCACTGAACTGAACTCAGAGCCTGAGCCTGACTCGTGGGGAGCCACTGGACTAGTTCCAGTACAAACTCTTGGGGCCCGAGCCATGGGTGGACCCAGAGTAGATGTAAACTGACAGCCACACTCCCGTCAGAAGGCCTTGCCTTGGCTGGTGGCCAAGGTGGCCTGGGCTGGGCTGGACTGACCCCGCTTGCCACAGCACCCCTTACCTGATGGGGTGGTCCCCACACGTCTTGGGCCGCTCCATGACCGACACCCACTTATCATCGTAGCTGAAGAGAGACAGGTCGAGGTAGGGGCTGCCACTGTATGACTGGGCACTGATAGGCAGCTGACCCAGGAGGCGGCGCACGGCCTCTGTGTGGCCTCCATACTTCGCATTCACGATGGTGTCCTTGAACCTGGGTGGGCAGCAGCGAATCAGCACAGTAGAGAGAGAGCACGCAAGGGAGAGCTGGAGTGTTGCCAACAACACTCCAGCAGGAAAGAGCATGTGTTTGGGGGACAGAGGGAAACCTTCCAAAATCTTCATTTTCTTTATTTCTTTTTTTTGGGGGGGCCACACCTGGTGGCACTCAGGGCTAACTCCTGACTCTGCACTCAGGAATCACTCCTGGCAGGCTTAAAGGGCCCTAAAGGATTCCAGGGATTGAACCTGGGTCGACTGCGTGCAAGGCAAATGCCTTCCCCTCGGTGCTATCACTCTGACTCCATTTTCCCTATTTCTTAAGACTGGCAACTACTTATCAATCCGTACTTTTTATTTTATTTTATTTTGGTTTGGTTTTTGTGTCACACCCAGCAGTGCTGAGGTGTTACTCCTGGCTGTGTTCAACAATCAATCCTGGCGGGCTCAGGGGACCATGTGGGATGCCAGGAATCGAACTCAGATCAGTCCTGGGTAGGCCAAATGCAAGGTACCGCTGTGCTATCTCTCTGGCTTCAATCTGTACTTTAAAAAAGTCTTGACAGGCGGGGCCAAAGAGATAGCATGGAGGTAGGGTGTTTGCCTTGCATGCAGAAGGATGGTGGTTCTAATCCCAGCATCCCATATAGTCTCCTGAGCCTGCCAGGAGCGATTTCTGAACACAGAGCTATGAGTAACCCCTGAGAGCAGCCAGGTGTGACCCAAAAATCAAAATAAAATAAAATAAAAAGTCTTGACAGGGGAGCTGGAGAGATAGGACAGGGGAAAGGGCACTTGAGCTGACTCAGCTTTGATCCCTGGCACCCCAGAGGGTCCCCTGAGCCCCTGAGCTCAGGAGGTATCCCTGAGCGCAGAGCCAGGAGTGAGTCCTGAGCACCGCAGGGTGTAGCCCAAACATCCCCACTCCCCTAAAACCTAACTCCCTAAATCATCACAGAAAGGGCCAAGAGAGCTCAGTCACTCTGGGTAGTGGGGACGGACAAGTGGGGAACAGTGTGGGGTATCAGCAGGTCTGCACAGGGCTCCACACAGCAGGGCCAGAAAGAACATGACACAGCCAGCCATTCGCAGGGCCAGGCAAGGCGAAGCGCGACGTGGGCCACTCACCGGCGCTGGATCTGCCGCGCGAAGTTATTGCTGGAGGCGGAGCAGGGGAACTGCACATCGCTGTGCAGAGTGGCATTTCGGAAGAGGTCACAGAAGTTCTCGAAAAGCTCCAGGAGCTCGTCCGACGTGTTCTCAAACACGGCCACCACCTCAGTCGTCACCATGTTATACAGCACGAAAAAGGAGGCCTGCTGGGCAGGGTGGGTGGCTGGCTTAGGGAAGCCCTGAGGACGGTAAGGGCCCCAGCTTCCTCCACCACAGGACCCAGGCCAACCCAAGCCTCAACTGGGTGAGGCCTGTGCCACCAGAGGCCTGAAGTTGGCCACCAGCCCTGGCCAGAACAGTTTCAGGGGCTGGAGCAACAGCACAGCAGGAAGTGCGCTGTCCTGCAAGTGGCCAACATGGGTTCAATTTCTGGCATCCCAGAGGGTGCCCTGAGCTCCACTAGGAGTGATGCCTAAATGCAGAGCCAGGAATAAGCCCAGAGCACTACCAAGTGTAACCAAAAAACAAGAACAAAAAGAGTGACAGCCATCTAGTGTCGCGGTTGCATCTGGATATGATCTGTGTCCATCAGCCTGCCTGGAGCATCCCATTGGGACTAGCAAGGGGACAGGCAGGGAAACACTGGCCATGGGACTGGCTTTCTGCTGCAAACTCTGAAATAAGCAATGCACTGAGCTTGCTTTGTTTTTTTGTTGCTCTTTTGGAGAGGACCTCACACCCAGCAATGCTCAGGGATTACACCTGGCTCTGCACTCAAGAAACATTCCTGGGGGCCGAAGTGGTGGCAGATGTGCTATGGCTTGTGCATGTGCTATGGCTTGTGCATGTGCTGACCCAGGACAGACCTCGGTTCAATCCCTAGCATCCCATATGGTCCCCCCAGCCAGGAGCGATTTCTGAGCGCATAGCCAGGAGTAACCCCAGAGCATCACCAGGTGTGGCCAAAAACCAAAACCAAAAAAAAAAAAATAATTAAAAATAATCATTCCTGGCGGTGCTCAGGAGTTACTCCTGGCTCTATGCTCAGGAATCACTCCAGGCAGGGCCAGAGATAGCACAGCAGTAAGGCATTTGCCTTGCAAGCAGCTGATCCAGGACAAATGGTGGTTCGAATCCCGGCATCCCATATGGTCCCCGAGCCTCCCAGAAGCGATTTCCGAATGCAGAGCCAGGAATAATCCCTGAGCGCCGCCGCCGGGTGTGACCCCAAACACCAAAAAAGAAAAAAAATCATTCCTGGCAGTGCTCAGTGTCATTGGTTACTCCTGGTTCTGTGCTCAGGAATCACTCCTGGTGGATGCAGTGGACCCTCTGGGATACCAAAAATTGACCCCAGGAAACCACATACAAAGCCGACACCAAATGTAATGTAATGCTTCTGATGTCTAGGGTAGCCAAGCCTGGCCCTCTTGGGTGTCTGGCTGCCGTTAGCAGGCCCCTAGAAGGTGCAACCTACCCCACCTACCTGGGAAGGGTCAGTGACACGCAGCGTGACCACATCCTCGCTCGTGTACTTGATGAACAGGTGGTTTTCGTCCAGCAGCTGCATCTTCCACATGCGCAGCTGCCGCAGCTGGTCAAAGTACTGGAAGAAGCGGCGCTTGGCCACGGCGCTGCCGTCCTGCTCGGCCCGGCGCCACAGGTAGACGAGCAGCCGGTGCTTCAGGGAGTTGATGAAGGGGTCGCGGAGGGGCTGGCCGTGCCCGCAGGCCCATCGCGTTGGGCCTCGGGGAAGACGGCCGAGACGGTCAGCAGGTCGTCCTCGTGGCAGAAGCGGCCGATGGTGCGCACGTCCATGAAGGTGCCTTCGGGAGTGACCTGGAAGACGTGGATGGTCTGCTGCTGCACCGACAGGATGGCCAGCATGTTCTTGTACAGGTAGAGGCCCTGGTTGTGTGACAGCACCACCTTATCACACTTGAAGGTGCGCGTGTCGCACAGGCGGCCAGAGTGCAGGTCCACGATGTGTAACGAGTAGTCCTCAAGGGGAGACCGTGGGTTGGGGGGTGACCGACTCGCTGTTGCGGTAGACCTCGTGGAAGGGTGGGTGTGGCTCGTCGGGCAGGTAGGCGGCAGAGCCCACGATCACGCAGCGACAGTCGTCGGTGAAGAGGCTGCACTCGCGGTTCAGGTGCTCGCCGTGGGCCGCGACGCTGGTGATGTGCAGCAGTGCAAAGAATCGTTCAAAGAGGCGACCCCGCACGCCCGCTGCCCGTGGGTCTCCGCCACCACCGCCGCCACCGTTAGCTAGTGTCTCACCCGAGTAGCCTTGTAGCAGGTCCTCGGCCGCCTGGCAGCCCTGGTACTCATAGATTTCCAGCGACGTCTGGTCCGAGGAGAAGGCGATGAAGTAGCGGCCATCTGGGGAGAACTTGCGCAGGAAGCAGGGTGGCTTCTCCACGTTCACCACCGTGAAGTTGGGGAACACGTTCTGGTGCAGCACCCGAACCTGGTGCCAGTGGGAGCCTGCCCGGCCCGAGCTGATGCGCCGGCGCTCCAGCCGGTGGATGACATTCTGGTTCTGGATCCGGCGTGGGCTTGATGGTGGACGCCGGAGGCGCCATAATCGCATGGCCCTCAGGGACCCGAGGCCGGACCACAGCGACTGCACGTCGGGCAGGGCGCCTGGTGACTCAGGTTCAATCGCCGGCATCCCCGAGGGTCCCTGTCCCAAGCGAGAACTGCTAGGTGTGATCCCAGGGCACACAGGGAGGAGGAAGGCCGGGTGTGGCCCCAAAATAGAGACAAAACAAAAATTAGATCATGACTTTAATGACTGGGATTTCTGTTTCAGTTTCTCATTTTGCTCCAGCCACATGACGGGAAAATGAAGGCCATGCCCTAAGCAGAAGGCATGCAGAGAAATGCACTCCCCCACCCCAGATCTGCAATTATCCCCACTTCTGATCCCTCCACCATAAAGAGGTGAACACGATCCACAAATTGCTTTTCAATAAGAGAAAACTTGGGGGGGCTGAAACAATAAGGCGTTTGCCTTGCATGCAACTGACCTGGGACCAACCTGGGTTGGATCCCTGACATCTCATATGGTTCCCTGAGCCTGCCGGGAGCAATATCTAAGGGCAGAGCCAGGAGTTACCCCTGAGTGATGCCGGGTGTGACCCAAAAACAAAACAAAACAAAAAAAAAAGTGATAAAACTTAGGGCTAGGCCCACAGTAAGATAAGGTGCTTGCATTGCAAATAACTCGCTTGGGTTTGATCCCTGGCATCTTATGTGCCAGGAGTGATTCCTGAGTGCAAAGCCATGAGTAACTCGAGCACAAGTAATCCCTTCCCCCATACCTCCCTGCTCAGAGAGCTCATGATATTCTGGGAGAAGCCACACTCATCTTAGGCTTGGCTATGTGCTCAGGGTCAAACACGGTTTGGTCATGAGCAAGGCAAGCCCCTCCTACTGCTATATATGTCTCCAGCCACGAGCCGGCAACTTTCACTGCTGCATTTCTGCATTTCTAGAGGAGCGGGGTTTATACCCGTCTAAAGTGAGCTCCTGAGGACCACCTCACACACCAACTCGCCAGGGCCGTGTGCCCAGGAGGTACCCAGGGGCTGATCCTCCTGCTCAGAAGGAAGCCACTCGCCCAAATCTGCCCAAGTTTCGCTTGCACACGCCCAGCCTCATAATGGAGGAGTACGAAAGTGTGTGTCTGTCCCGTCCCTAAGTCAAGTGACTATTTGCATTTGCATGAGGGCCTTGTAGGACTTTTCCTGGCCTGGGGTTCCCTTTTAGAACCCTGGATCATCCAGTTTCCTGAACTCTCCCAGTCAGCGCAGGTCCCCCCTCTTCCAGGCTTTGATCTGGGGGTGGAATTCGAAGCATTCTCTGCATTACTCATGGGTTGGGCCAGGCCAGCTCAAGCCACCAGCCCAAGGCAGGGGGGCAGATCAAATCCTTGTCCAGGGGCCACCCCCAGGGCGGGCCTCAGTTTCCCCCCAGGGGGAGTGGGGACGGCCGCTGGGATGCCTCTGAGATCATGACTCTTGGAAATGAGGTCTGAGTATCAGGGGGTCAAGGCCTAAGCCCCTGGGTGCACCCTTGGAAGGAGAACCCAGGGTAGGCCTGCGCAGGGGTCAGGGGTCAAGGGGCGTGGCTCCCCAGGACCAGACCAAGGACAGGCTCGGAGGGTGTGCCTCGCAAGGGCCTCACCTGTCGGCTGCGGGACTCAGGGGGTCGAGGCCGGGGACCCCAAGGCCTGCCCCACCCCCGCCATGCCTCTGGCCCCGACGCGCGCAGCAGCCCAGCCCCACTTCCGGCTCGCACCGGAAGTGAGGGGCAACGAGAGGAGACGCGCGGGAAGAGCGTCGCGCAGAGAGTCGGAGCCGGGAGCGCGCTCACCCTGGTGGCCATTAAAGGGAAGTGCAGCCTCGGATTCCTCCCCTGGTGCTCTAAGGGCCAGTGTGAAATTCTTCAACCTTTTTTGTGCAAAGGCACACTTTTTTTCATGGACAAAAAAAAAATCAAGAGGCACACCACCATTAGGAAATGTTAAAAAAATATATGGGCCGGAGAGATAGCACAGCGCCTTGCAAGCAGCCGATCCAGGAGGGACGGTGGTTCGAATCCCATCTTCCCCTATGGTCCCCTGTGCCTCCCAGAGCCAGGAGTAACTCCTGAGCGCCGCCGGGTATGACCCAAAAACCTAAAAAAAAAAAAAAAAAGGAAAGGGCAGGGCAGGGCAGGGCCGGGCAGCAGGGAAGGGAAGGGAAGGGCAGGGCAGGGCAGGGCAGGGCAGGGCAGGGCAGGGAAGGGCAGGGAAGGGAAGGGAAGGGGAAAGGGGCAGGGCAGGGCAGGGCAGGGCAGGGCAGGGCAGGGAAGGGAAGGGAAGGGCAGGGAAGGGCAGGGAAGGGCAGGGAAGGGAAGGGAAGGGAAGGGAAGGGAAGGGAAGGGCAGGGCAGGGCAGGGCAGGGCAGGGCAGGGCAGGGAAGGGAAGGGAAGGGAAGGGAAGGGAAGGGAAGGGAAGGGAAGGGAAGGGAAGGGAAGGGAAGGGGAGAGGAAAGGGAAGGGAAGGGAAGGGAAGGGAAGGGAAGGAAAGGGGAGAGGAAAGGAAAGGAAAGGGGAGAGGAAAGGAAAGGAAGGGAGAGGAAAGGAAAGGAAAGGAAAGGAAAGGAAAGGAAAGGAAAGGAAAGGAAAGGAAAGGAAAGGAAAGGAAAGGAAAGGAAAGGAAGAAAATGTGAAAAAAAAATTAACTCTGGTTTTGGAGAGATAGCATGCAGGTAGGGTGTTTGCCTTGCATACAGAAGAGGATGCAGAGCCAGAAGTAACCCCTGAGCACTGCCAGGTGTAACTCCCTAAAAAGAAAAGTTAAAAAAAAATTTTTTTTTTTTTTTGGTTTTTTGGGTCACACCCGGCGGTGCTCAGGGGTTACTCCTGGCTGTCTGCTCAGAAATAGCTCCTGGCAGGCTCAGGGGACCATATGGGACACCGGGATTCGTACCAACACCTTTGGTCCCTGGATCGGCTGCTTGCAAGGCAAACACCGCTGTGCTATCTCTCCGGGCCCAAAAAAATTTTTTTAAATATGGAACGCTTCACGAATTTGCGTGTCATCCTTGCGCAGGGGCCATGCTAATCTTCTCTGTATCGTTCCAATTTAGTATATGTGCTGCCGAAGCGAGCACAAAAGTTAAAAAAAATTAACTCTATTGACTGTATATAAAGTAATTATCTTGAATAGGAATCAAATAAACACAAAGAAATGATTTTATAATGATAAAGTATTTTATAATGATTTGGTTTATTTGTGAGCCGAAGCCGCATGTTACGGATGAAATTGGAATTTTTCCCAGAGCACACCAGACAATATCTCACAGCACACAAGTGTGCCACGGCACAGTGGTGGAAAACGCTGCCCTAACCTAGTCTATGCCTTCAGCAACCTGCCTAGCACCCGAACCAAAGCAACATTAGAAGCTTTTGTTTGTTTGTTTGTTTATTACTCTTTTTGGGGGGGGTCACACCCAGCAGCGCTCAGGGGTTACTCCTGGCTCTAAACTCAGAAATTGCTCCTGGCAGGCTCGGGGGGGCCACATGGGATGCCGGGATTCGAACCCCCGTCCTTCTGCATGCAAGACAAATGCCCTACCTCCATGCTATCTCTCCGGCCCATGTTTATTACTACTGTCTCTGAGCTCAGGAATTACCCCTGGCAGGCTCGGGGGACCCTATGGGGTCCAGTCAGTCGTATGCAAGGCAAACGCCCTCTCCACTGTGCTATGTCTCCACCCCTTCTGGGCCAAACCAGACACAGGATGAACAGGCCAGGCGGGTAAGTTCTCCTAGCTCTCTGCATCAGAACAGGAGTGATAGCAAAGAGGAGAGAGCATTTCCCTTGCACGCTTCTGACTGAGGTTCGATCCCCGCATTTCACAGGGTCCCAGAGCCCTTCCAGGATTGATCCCTGAGCAAGCACAAATCAGGAGTAAGCCCTGTGCACAGCCTGCATGCTCCCCTTCCAAATGGCATCATTCTTGAAAAATGAGAAATGCACCACCAAGTGATTTTACACTCTAGGTGTCACCTTCGCTCCCCCCTAAAAGCAGTTTGGGGATGTGGGACACATCCATAGTAAAGTGGAAAGCAAGCGTGCACACCTGCATTCGAATTTCCTGAGTCGCTTGGGTTTCCTGCCCCCTCGAAATCCGGGGCGACATTTCCTCTCTTCTGGTTGTCATGACAACAGAAGGTGATGCAATGGAAGGCATCAGGCAGTCCACAAATGAGGCTGAGTCCAAGCAGGTCCCCCAAAATATTGGTCCTGATGACCTGAGCTTGACCACCCCCATCAATGACCTCCAATCTTGGGCTTCCAGTTCTCTCTCTGCACCTCCTCTCATATCATACGCTCCTGACTTTTTTTTTCTTTCTTTCTTCCTTTCTTTTTTTTTGTTTTTTTGTTTGTTTGTTTGTTTTGGGGTCATACCCAACAGCATTCAGGTGTCACTCCTGGCTCTACACTCAGAAATCGCTCCTGGCAGGCTCTGGGACCATACAGGATGCCAGGTTTCGAACCACCGTCCTTCACATGCAAGGCAAATGCCCTACCTCCATTCTATCTCTCTGGCCCCATCAATCACTTTGCTTATTTTTCTTCCAAACACTAAGTCCTGCTTGGAACTGGGCCCAGCAGGTCCCTGGGTCAGTCCCCAGCTCATGGGAAGAGGGTGCGTCCTTCCGTTCCAGGGTCCCTCAGCAGCTCAGAGCCCCAAGAAGCAGCTGGAGAAACTTCACAGTTGTCCCAGTGGGGACACACACATCCAAGAACCACTGTACCCCTACACCTCTACACAAACCCTACCTTCAGGAGTCTTTCCAGGCTCTCTAGAAGGCCAGGCACACCCCAAATACCAGTGGTGACAAGATTACCACATTCAGGAGCAGGGCCTGCCCAGGAGCTCACATTCAAGTCAAAGGGTTGCAGGTGGTTTGGTCAGAGTGTTAGCACAGAGGGGAGGGCATTGACCTTGCACGTGGCCAACTTGGAGTCAATCCCCAGCACCCCATAGAGCATAGGGACTCCCCAACCCAGCACTGCCAGGAGTGATTCCCTGAGTGCAGAGCCAGGAGTAAAGCCTGAGCATCACCAGGTGTGACAAAAAGAAAGAAAGAAAAAGAGAGAGAGAAAGGAAGGAAGGAAGGCAGGAAGGAAGGAAGGAAGGAAGGAAGGAAGGAAGGAAGGAAGAGGAAGGAAGGAAGGAAGGAAGGAAGGAAGGAAGGAAGGACGGAAGGAGGGAGGGAGTGCAGGAGGGAGCACGGAAGGACGGAAGTAACTACTGAGGGAAGGAGGGAGGGAGGTAGGAGGGAGGGAGGGGAGGGAGGAGGAGGGATGGGGGAGGGGGAGGGAGGGAGGGAAGAAGGGAAGGAGGGAGGGAGGGAGGGAGGGAAGAAGGAGGAAGGGAGGGAGGGAGGGGGAGGAAGGGAGGGAGGGAGGGAGGAAGGAAGGAAGGAAGGAGGGAGGGAGGGAGGGAGGGGGAGGAAGGGAGGGAGGGAGGAAGGAAGGAAGGAAGGTGGGAGGGAGGGAGGGAGGGAGGGAGGGAGGAGGGAGGGGGGGGAGGGAGGGAGGGAGGAAGGGGAGGGAGGAAGGAAGGAAGGAAGAAAGAGAGGGAGGGATGGGGGAAGGAAGGAAGGAAGGAAGGAAGGAGGGAGGGAGGAAGGAAGGAAGAAAGAGAGGGAGGGATGGGGGAAGGAAGGAAGGAAAGAAGGAAGGAAGGAAGGAGGGAGGGAGGGAGGAGGGAGGGAGGAAGGGAGGGAGGAAGGAAGGAAGGAAGGAAGGAAGGAGGAAGGAAGGAAGGAGGGAGGGAGGGAGGGAGGAAGGAAGGAAGGAGGGAGGGAGGGAGGGAGGCACGCAAGGACGGAAGGTAGCGAGGACGGAAGGAGGGAGGGAAGGAGAAGGAAGGAAGAGAGAGAGCGAGAGAAAGAAAGAAGGAAAGCAAGAAAGAAAGAAAGAAAGAAAGAAAAAGAAAGAAAGAAAGAAAGAAGAAAAAGAAAGAAAGAAAGAAAGAAAAAAAGGAGAAAGAAAGAAAGAAAGAAGAAAGAAAGAAAGAAAGAAAGAAAGAAGAAAAGAAAAGAAGAGTTTTAGGTGGTGTGTGAGGCTCAGGGATAACCGACATCCTCATAACCAACACAAGGCTGTAGTTAAGGTGGTCTCCCTCCTTTATGCTTTTCATCCCTTCCTTTTATGGGGGGCACACAGGGTGATGCTCAGGGGTCACTCCTGGTTATGCACTCAGAAATCTCTCCTGGCTTGGGGGACCATATGGGACACCGGGGGATCGAACAGCTGTCCGTCCTAGGCTAGCGCCGGCGCCCCTCACCACCCTTTCTATGATGAATCCCGGGTTCAGGGAAATTAAGCCTGCCTGGGAGTGATGGTGGGGGTTCCAGCCCACTCCCCAGTGGTTGCCAGGCAACCTGGAAGCTTCTACAAGATACAGGACTCAAAAGGGAGGGAGGGAGGGAGAGAGGGAAGAAGGAGGGAAGGAAGGAGGGAGGAGAGAGGGAGAGATGAAGGGAGGAAGTGAAGAAGAGGGCGGGGACTCAGAGCACCCTGGCCTGGGCTGTCAACAGAGGCTCAGTGTGAGCTGGGGAGGGGTGAGAGGTGTGAAGAGTGTGGGGGATAGGATTGGTAGCAGCCCTTGCCGTTACTCAGCTGGCTTTTAAAGGTGATGGGTGAGACAGAGAGAGACAGACAGAGAGACAGACAGAGAGAGACAGAGAGAGAGATCCCAGGGATTAAACAACTCAGGACCTCACACATACAAGGCCAGTGTTCTTAATTTGGGGGCCACACCCAGCGGTACTCAGAGCTCACTCCTAGAAGGCGCTCAGGAATAACTCCTGGTGTGTTCAGGGTAAGCCTATGGGATGTCAGAGATCGAACCCCGGTTGGGGCACATGCAAGGCCAGCACCCACCCCCTTGGTGTCTTATTGCTTGACCCTGCAGTTCTGACGCTCGAGTTAACGCCAAAGATTGAGAGTCCATCAACAAAGAGTCAATAGATTGTATCCCCTGCCTGCTTACCGATTTACAAATCTCTAGATGTGGGGGTTCGGGTGGTGGTGATCATCTCCTGTTTCAGGGTGCAGGGGGGTGATCACCTTCTAGTGTTATAGGAATATCACAAAAAAGTCCAAAGCTGCTGTGGAAGCTCTGTTTTGCAGGTGCTCCCGAGAAAAGGCAGAAGAGAGGGGCAGTTAAAATTGCAGCTCAGGAGTGCAGGAAAGTGTGGTGGAAGAGACTAGATGGCAGGTTTCTGGGGCTTCCCCCTCAGTTCTTCTTGTGGTCGTGGCACTTTGGGGGTGGGGTGGTGGGAAGCACAGGCCAGCTTTGCTCCAGCAGCGCCCCTGTGGGGGAGGAGGGACTCTGAGGGCTCCCCAGCCTTCTCCAGCTTGCACCCCTGGAGAGCGGCCGTAGGTACCCACCCACGCAGTGTGGGGCACAGCGACCAGCAGCAAGCCGTTGCCATGGCCACAGGAGGGGGGCATGGATGTGAAGTGGTGCCCCCACCTCAGCTCGCCTTGGGTGACGTCATGGCTGTCCCTGGCTCTGACAGGCCACCTGCGGCTGGGTCTGGCCTTTAAAAAGGCGGCTCCTCCTGACCTGCAGTCTGTCACCGTCACCCTCTGCTCCTGACTGCCAAGCTGAACCCAACAGTTCCCTATTCTGCTCCGGACACCAGACTGACCAGAGAGAGGCAAGTGTGGGGGCACTTCACAGACACTGTCCCCCAGATGGAGACCCACTCCTCTTCACTCTTTTCTGCACTCTTAGGGAGCATGAATTGGGGAGGGGGAGGGAGACCAAGGGAGCGGTGAAATATGGGGAGGGTGTGGAAGGTTTTCTTCAGACTAGGGAGACTCCCACCAGGAAATCTTGCAAAATCACATCTGATTTGGATCCAGGACCTAGAGGGAGGAAGGAACCAGATCCTAAAATCCAGGGGCAGAGGCTTGGTGGCTGGGGGAGTGAGCTGGAAGGGCTCCAAGCTGCTGTCAGACCCAGAGAAGGGAAATGGGGGGGGCTCGGAGCAGTTATGACGCTCCTAGGGCAGGTGGGGTTGCATCTGGTTATCAGGTTGGCTTTGCACCCCCACCAATGAGGCAGCCCCAGATCTGAGCACCTCCAGAGCCCCAGGCAAGTCAACCTGTTTGCATGCAGAAAGGGGTGGGAGCTCCTCCGCCCTCTCCTGGCCCACCACGCCAGTGGTGGAGTCCAGAACTCCCGCCACAGATGTGCAGAGAGAAGGCAGAAAGTGCTGGAAGGTCTCCGAGCAACCATCCCAGTGCTCAGGCTGCAATCTAGCCTATGCGATGACAGTAGATAATTCTCCTAAGCCAGAGAGGGCTGAAAAAGCGCCGCTGTGAAGACACAACCTGCTCTACCTTTTCCAAGGAGACAAAGCGCTTGCTCTTTGGGTCCTGGTCTCCTGGGGTGAGAGACCCCCCAGATTCCGAGGGTCCCTGACACCAATGCCGAGTTTCAGCACCAGGGGCTGGACAGCGGCGACGCACCCACCGGGGATGGATTCTGTCTCCAGATGCGGGAGACTGAAGGTGAGTAAGGGTTGGAGGGAAAAAAGGAGGGATCCGGGGGGGATCCCGGGATGGAGGGGAGTTCCTTTTTCCAGCGTGATTGCCCCCAGCTCCAAGATTCCAAGTCCAGCAGAGCACTGACTCATGGACACTTCACCCAAACTGATTGGAATATGAGGGTGTGTGTTGCAGGGCTGAGACCCAAAGAAGCGAGGGGAAGTAGTGGGCGCTGGTCCTCCTCCCCAAAACGTTGTTGCCAGACTACACTGAATCCATGTCCTGCTCTTGCTCCCACCCCTTCCTTCCTCCTCTTCCTCCTCCTCTTCCTCTCTCCACCCCCGCATCCTCCTTCGCGCTCATGAAGATGCTCCAGCCCAGGTAAGAAGGGGGGTACCTAAAAGCATGCCCCCAAAAGAACCTCAAAGTGCTCTTAGTCTAGCCCGATTAAACCCAAGAGAAACCACTAGGAGGAAGGAATCAAGACTAAGTTCTGGGCTCACAAAGGAAGAATGCCGGGCTGCCGGCTCTGGGGTGGTTACCAAGCAACCAGCTGGCCTGTGCCTCCTGTTGCCTTGGTTACCAGGGGGAGGGGGACCTTTTACCACTGATTATCTGCAGCATCTGAGTTCCTTAAAATTCAGGCATTTTAAAGGGGGGCACCCCTCGTTGGCTGTCTGGGTGGGAATCACAGCCTGGGGGAAATTCGGGGGTGATAGGAATTAGAGCAAACCCCAAAAGGTAAAATTTGTCCTTGTAAGTCAAAACTGGTCAAACACAGCAATGACATTTGCTGGAAAGATTTCTCTCATTCTCTCCTCCAATCCTCAGAAATGGGATCGTGTTCCTTGCTGTCCCCCAGCTATTTATTTAAGTAGAGGGTTCAGCTTCTGTACCCTATTTATTTTTTTCTTTTGTTGGTCATACCCTGGCAGTACTCAGGGGGTTACTCCTGACTCTGTACTCAGGAATTACTTCTTGGGGATCATATGAAGTGTAGGTCAGCTCTGTGCAAGGCAACCCCCCCCTACTCACTGTAAGATCGTTCATCTGCACCTCTTTTTAAATCAGAACATCCTTTGCTCTTGGTGGATAAATGGGACGGAGAGAGGGGGCATTGACTAAGGGAGGTCTCTGCCAGAGATTCCTCACAATTGGGATGGGGTGAATTTTAAATTAGACATATTCACCTGTGCACACAGAAAGCCCAGCTAGAAACGCAGGAAATGAGGTTCCCCCACCCAAATAAAAGTTGAAAGCCAAAATAAATAAATGAATACATTTTTAAAAAAGTTGAAAGCTGGGGCCGAAGCGATAACTCAGTGGTAAAGCATTTGCCTTATATGCGGCTGAGCGAGTGTAGGACAGACTTGGGTTTCCATCCTCGCCATCCCATATGGTCCCCAAAGCCAAGAAGCAATTTCTGAGTGCAAAAGCCAGGTGTAACCCCTGAGCATCACAGGGTGTGACCCCTCCCCCCAAAAAGTTGAAAGCCTCAGTTACCTACACTGAGTCTTCAACCTTTTCATTCTGTTCCTGTGGGCCTTTCGAATGTGCCGTCGGTCGCTTCAACTTTCTCTGCTCTGTCTCCCTGAGTCCCTTTTACTATCAATCTAGCACTCACTTGGTTTCTCACATGCCGCCTTGTTCGTGTTTATCAGCCACATCTGGTTGGAAAATGGTCTTTCTCTCCATCTCTCAATTTCCATCTGAATGGATGTTGCGGGGGGGGGGGGCGGGGGGCGGGGGGCGGGGAATCACCAGTAACTTGGAAGCCTACAGGGTCTGTGTTCTGTTCTAGTTCAAATTCAGCTCTGTAAAACCACCCCTCAACTTTCTCTTTCCCAAGGGGGAACTTTGTCTTCTGAGAATCAGGAAATCAGGGAGTTTCAAGGCCCAGTGGTCACAGATGTGGTGACCAGCTAACACAGGACACCAGTTAACACACACCTCCTTTGCCTCTCACCCGTGGAAATGGCAAAGATCTGAGGAAATGTTAGATGCTAATCAAAAGTGGGTTTGTTTTTTTTTTCCATCACATAATCTCAGGCAAGAGTACAGTGTGTAAGGCACTTGCTTATACACAGATGGCTCAGGTTCCTTCCTTTGGCATCACATCTTGTCACTCAAATAATGCCAGGATGCTCCCAGGCACAGAGCATAGCTCTGTGTGGTCCAAAATCATTGCTAGGTGTGGTTCAAAAGCCAAATAAAGTTTTTTAATAATGTCAATGAAACATGAAGGCTGAAATAATACCTTCCGTGAGTTAGAGATCATTTGTGCTCTGGAGTCATTTGCATTAAAATGCATGACTTTTGGGGCCAGAATAATAGGACAGCAGTAGGACTTTTGCCTTGGGTGCTACCTACTCAGGGACGAACTCCAGTTTGTTTTTTGTTTGTTTGTTTGTTTGTTTTTTGTTTTTGGGGTCACGCCCGGCGGTGCTCAGGGGTTACTCCTGGCTGTCTGGCTCAGAAATAGCTCCTGGCAGGCACGGGGGGACCATTACGGGACGCCGGGATTCGAACCAACCAACCTTTGGTCCTGGATCGGCTGCTTGCAAGGCAAACACCGCTGTGCTATCTCTCCGGGCCCTCGAAACCCCAGTTTGTTTCCGGTATCCCATATGGTCCCCAGAGCCCTGCCAGGATAGATTTCTGAGCCCAGAGCCAGGAGTAACTCCTGTGATCCAAAAAAAAAAAAAAAAGAAGAAGAAGTTTTGACTTTTTTGTTACTAATAGAAACTTCTCAGACTGGAATTACACACTGCTCCCCCCACCCCAGAAACAATCTTCCTGGGGCCCGAGAGAGATAGCACAGTGGGCATTTGCCTTGTAAGCAGCCGATCCAGACCAAAGTGTGGTTGGTTATAATCCCGGTGTCCCATATGATTCCCCGTGCCTGCCAGGAGCTATTTTTTGAGCAGCAGCCAGGAGTAACCCCTGAGCACCGCCGGGGGTGGTCCCAAAAACCAAAAAAAAAAAAAAAAAAAAAAAAATAAAAAAAAGGCTTTGCGCAGTGGCAGTATCGTAGCCAATGAGGTTTATCCGAGGCGCGATTATTGCTATTTGAAAACTTTTCTCAATACCCCACCTGTGGATGACTTGAAATATAGTCGGCATTGGCAATTTTTTGACAGTCTCTACAGAGACTGAAAAAGAAAGAAAGAAGGAAGGAGGAAGGAAGGAAGGAAGGAAGGAAGGAGAAGGAAGGAAAGGAAGGAAGGAAGGAAGGCAAAGGAAGGAAGGAAGGGAAGGAAGGAAGGGAAGGAAGGAAGAGGAAGGAATAGAAAGAAAGAGAAAGAAAGAAAGAGAACAGAAAGAAAGAAACGAAAGAAAGAAAGAAAGAAAGAAAGAAAAAGAAAAGAAAGAAAGAAAGAAAGAAAGAAAGAAAGAAAGAAAGATCTTCCTTCATCAATTTTCAGGAGTAGGGATGCAGCTATCATTGAACAAATTAAAAATGTCTTAATTGATTTTTAAGTTATTATTCATTTTGAGGAAGTCACTGGCCTTGCATATGGCTAACTCAGGTTCAATCCCCAACACCTCATAGGATCCCTGCGAGGAGTGATTCTTTTTTTCATTCTGTTTGTTTGTTTGTTTTGGGGCCACATCTGGTGGCACTCTGGGGTTACTCCTGGCTCTGAGCTCAGAAATCACTTTTGGCAGGCTCAGGGGACCATATGGGATGCCGGGAATCAAACTCAGGTTTGTCCTGGGTCCACCGCATGCAAGGCAAACACCCTACCGTTGTGCTATCTCTCCGACCCCTAGGGGAAATTCTTGGGTGCAGAGCCAGGAGTAAGCCCTGAGTACTGCCAATTATGACCACCAAAAAAGACAAAAACCCCAATAAGAGCCTAAAGTCCAAGGATCCTTGATTTCCCTGGGTTTCTTCTGGGAATGAGAGAAAACTTGGGAGTTTGGAGAGGGGCTTTCTTCCCCAGTTCCCAGCCCTCAGAGAGAATGAGCTTGCTTTGCAGGGATGAGGCCCTGAGTGCCATCCCTAATATTGTAAAAACTTAAAATTAAAATATCCAGAATCCGGGCCCGGAGAGATAGCACAGCGGCATTTGCCTTGCAAGCAGCCGATCCAGAACCAAAGGTGGTTGGTTCGAATCCTGGTGTCCCATATGGTCCCCCGTGCCTGCCAGGAGCTATTTCTGAGCAGACAGCCAGGAGTAACCCCTGAGTACCGCCGGGTGTGGCCCAAAAACAAACAAACAAAAAAAAAATATATATATATATATATATCTCCAGAATCCTAGAGCTACTACAGCAGGTACACACTTTGTTTTTGGTTTATATTTTGGGCCACATCTGGCCATGTCCCCTCACTCTGGGCCCTGGAAGTGAACTAGTTTGTTCTTTCCACTCTGCTTTCACCCAAAGGTCTGTTAGGACCCTGGGGAGCATCCGTCCCCAGGAAGAACAGATAACTCATGGTTCTCTCCTTGAGGACTTCAGCTCTGCCAAAACCGACATGGATGCCTTCCTTCATGAGTAGAGAAGAGACAAGGATCTGGGCACAGGAAAGGCTGTAAGCAGGAGGGCAGAGGGAAGTGGGCAGAGCTCATCCAGGATGGGTAATACGCCAGGGTTCGGAGCTACTTAAATGAAGGCTTTGAAGGACTAGGGACAGTAACTGACTGGTATAGGATACTGGCCTGATGTGGCTGACCCAGGTTTTGGTCCTAGTCAGGAACAATTCTTTTATTTTTTGTTTTGGGACCACACCCAGCAGCGCTCAGGGCTTACTCCTGACTCTGTGCTCAGAAATCACTCCTAGCAGGCTCGGGGGACCCTATGGGATGCCAGGGATCAAACCTGGGTTCATCCTGGGTCGGCCATGTGCAAGGTAAACACCTTACCACTGTGTTATCTCTCCAGCCCTAGGAATGATTCTTGAGCACAGAGTCAGGAGTAACCTCAACAGTGTCAAGTGCGGGTCCCTCCCCTCTCCCAAAAAATATGTAGGGAATGAGAGACCAGAGAGACATAGTACAGTGAGGAAGGCACATGATTTCATGTAGCCAGTTGGAATCCATCCTCATAGTGTCTCCAACCCAGCCAGGAATGAGCAAGCCCTGAGCACTGAGCTGGGAGTGACCCCTGAGCACAGAATTGAAAGGACACTCAGCACTGAGCCAGTAATGAGCTTGAAACAGAGAGTTGAGATTGAACCCTGAGCACAGAATTCAGAGTGAGCGACACTGAGTGCAGAGCTGGGAGCAAGCCTTAATTACTGTGTCAGGAGTGAGTCCCGAACCCCCCCTTCTCTTGCTGACGTGGAGAGGAAGAAGTGGGCTGAGCAATCATGGCCTTTGCAGCAGGAAGTGCTGGCTGGTCCTCAGGGGCTCCCCTGGCAGCTACATCTCTACACCCCACTCCTCTCCCAGTCCTGTTCCCAGCCCTCGTGGGGAGATAAATAGGGGCTCAGATTCCTATCGCCATGGGAACAGGAAGGGCCACACCGGCCCCCCTTCCCCATCTCTGCTGGCAGAAGAGGGAAGGGGCAGTGAGTGAGGGCTGGCACGGGAACCATGGCAACCTGTGTTGCCAAGGAAATGGCCAGGGCCAGGGACAGAAGCTTCAAGTGGGGAGAGGAAGTGGGGGTGGCGACATCTCCTGGACTGGTTTTTTGGCCATCAGGGCTGCATTTCTACCTCTCCCACCTGATAGTACCCAGAGGTAAAGACTTTTGGAAAGGGGGGCTGTTAGGTTCTGGTGCAGCCCCTGGGTCCAGTGGAAATGAATTCCCTGCATAGGGGCCGAAGAGATAGCATGGATGTAGGGTGTTTGTCTTACATACAGAAGGACTGTGGTTCGAATCCCGGCATCTCATATGGTCCCTCGAGCCTGCCAGGAGCGATTTCTGAGTGTAGAGCTAGGAGTAACCCTTGAGCGCCGCCAGGTGTGACCCAAAACCCAAAATAAAATAAAATAAAATAAAAATAAATAAACAATTTCCTGCATAACCTTGATCCACTTGCCCAGCACTGATTCCCAGAGGCCATCAGTTCTGTGCAGACTCCAGGACTGGGTTGTGAGCAAAGGGCCTCAGTTCACACCAAGCTGGGACCTTTGGGTTCTGGTTGCCACCCCAGCACTTCCGGGTGTACTAGCCCAATCCGATGCACTGTAGTGTAAGCACCCATCCCATTTCAGCCTTGTTTGTTTGTTTGTTTTGGTTTTTCGGTACACCCAGCAGTGCTCAGGGGTTACTCCTGGCTCTAACACTCAGAAATCGCCCCTGATTTCGCTCAGGGGACCATATGGGATGCCAGGATTCGAACCATCGACCTTCTGCATGCAAGGCAAACAAACTCTTTACCTCAATGCTATCTCTCCGGCCCCTTTTATTTTGTTTTTATGGGCCACACCTGGCGATGCTCAGGGGTCACTTCTGGCTCTGCACTCAGAAATCACCCCTGGCAGGCTCAGGGGACCATATGGGATGTCAGGGATCGAACCTGGGTCTGTCCCAGTTGGCCACATACACGTGCAAGACAAACGCCATACCACTGTGCTGTCTCTCCAGCCCTGCTTGTCAACAGTTCAGGGTGTACCCTTTTGTGCAGGAGAGTCCTGTCAGCCTGTGCCCAGATCCACCCAGCTTCTTTCCCTTGTGGCCTGTTTAGCTCCCCTCTCGGTGCTCATTTACCAGGAGATGGACTGTCCAGCCCAGCACTGCTAGTACCCCCACTGCCCCACAAAGGAGACCTGGGAACTTAGTTTTTTTTCTCCACATCCAAGCTGAGATCTTTGTCTCTCAACCTAAGGAAAAGTCAGGATTCTCAGCAGGACAGAGCAACCAGGGTGATGCTTTTTTATACCTCTAGTAATAATACACACACACACACACACACACAACTAAAGAAGGGCCAGTGGGTCAGGCACTAGCCAAGCACACAGCCAACCTGGATTCAATCCCCACTACCCCCTCACCCCAAGAGTCCTCCAGCCCAGCTAGGAGTGATCTCTGAGCACAGAGCCAGTAGCCAGCCAGGCACAGTGTAGGGGATGGTCAAATAAAACAGGGGAAATAAGGAGAAGAAATTAGTGTGTCTGGTAAGGAAGGGGCACATTTGGGTGGGGGTCCTGCCCCTCAACTCTGCCCCTGCTTCAGTTCCCTACTTCTGAGCTCAGTGCTTTTAAGGAAGGAGGAGAGAAATCAGAGCCTCCGATTACCTGGGAGCAGGTTCAGAAGCAAATAAAGGAAGAGGCTAGGGAGGGTTGTGGGGCTGTTGGGGTCAAATAGCATGAGGTGCACGACCAGTGACCGGTTCCAGCTGGAAGACTTGTGATTTTGTTGTTGTTTCTCCACTTCAACAGCAAATCCTGGTCTACCTGATGGTGCTGGTCCCAGCGGCGGACTGGGGGAAGCCCCCCCCCCTTTTCTGGTTCCTAGGAAATGCCCCTAGAGCTCCTCTATGGCACGAATCTTCCAGAAGCTAGATAAACTAGGCTGTGAGCAGAGAAACAGAAATGGGGCTGTTCTTGTCGAGGGAAATAATGCCACTTCTGTACCCTTGACTCTAGACCAGAGAGGGATGCCCTCATTTTCTCATGGACTCTCCCACCCAAGGGACACCCACAGCAAGGGATGCCTGCCAGAGAGGGCTCAGAGTTCTGGTGTCTCTGACAGTGGGGCTTTGGGGGCCTGGGCTAGCTGTGCTAGCCCGTAGGCAGTGACTCTGGCTGGCTCTGTGGCAGAAAGTGGGGACACTCCTACCTGGGCCGCCGGAATTGTTGGCACCGGCCCCGGGTTGCAGAGTGGACTCTTGTGCATGCCCATGGCATCACCCGCTGGGTGGGGGAGACCCAGAAGCCCCCCCCCATAGACCAAAGCTCTCCCAGACAGATCATAAACATCCAAGGTTTTGTTCCTGCCTGGGGTCACCTGGTCCTAAGGTGACCCCTAAGTGGCAAGAGAGACCCTCCAGCGGGAACTTCTTTCTCATACCCTTGCAACAGTTGGGGAGGTCTGGTCAGCAGTTTGGGGAGAAATTATAAAACTAAGAAGAAATTGGCTCACCCTGAAGTAGCCCTAAAGCTCCAGAGATCACAGTCTTTTTTTTGTTTGTTTGTTTTGGGGTAACACCCGGCAGGCGGCAGGCGTTCAGGAGTTACTGCTGGCTCAGTATTTAGAAATCGCTCCTGCAGGGCCCGGAGAGATAGCACATCGATGTTTGCCTTGCAAGCACCCGATCCAGGACCTAAGGTGGTTGGTTCGAATCCCGGTGTCCTATATGGTCCCCCATGCCTGCCAGGAGCTATTTCTGAGCAGACAGCCAGGAGTCACACCTGAGCACCGCCGGGTGTGACCCAAAAACCAAAAAAAGAAATCGCTCCTGCAGGCTCTGGGGACTAAATGGGATGCCTGGATTTGAACCACCATCTATCCTGGATCAGCTGTGGCTGCGTGCAAGACAAAAGCCCTACTGCTGTGCTCTCTCTGCGGGGCCCCAGATCACCACCCTTTGGGATGCAAATCGAGAGAGCCAGAAAAATGAGGTATCCCCCCCCCAAACAGGGCAGAAACCCCTCAGGAAAAGGGGGAACTAGGAAAGAGTAGGAAAGTTCTGGGAAGAACGTGGAGTCTCAGACTTTTCCCT
Organism: Suncus etruscus; assembly: GCF_024139225.1. Lineage (NCBI taxonomy): Eukaryota > Metazoa > Chordata > Mammalia > Eulipotyphla > Soricidae > Suncus > Suncus etruscus. The sequence continues at coordinate 9,082,000 of NC_064858.1, read as the reverse complement.
GCAACAGGGTGCAGATGACATTTTTTTGAGATTTCTAGAGCCTGGAATGGGGACGGAGTCCCAGTATAAGTGAACCTTGAAAAGGCACGTTGGGGCTGGCAGAGGGGTCCCTTGGCCTTTTGCCCTCCCCAGAACGTGCTGTTCCTTCTTGAACTCTCCTCTCTCCTTCCCTTCTCTCACTTTCTCTAAATTAGGTTTCTTCTAATAAGATGGATTTACTTCACTATTTTGTCTCCTTCTGTTTTGCCTGACTTACTCCTGACTGCATGCAGGAACCACTCCTGCCAGTTCTATGGGACCCTATGAGGTGCCAGGGTTGGCCAAGTTGGCCAAGTGTGAGGCTCCCAGCTATGCTCCCAGCTCTAGGCCCCCTTAGTTTTATGAGAGATATCGAAGGTCCTGGAATCCCTGTTCCAAAGTAAGGACAAACTCGTTCCTCTAAGGAACAAGGAATTAACCCCCTGCAGCCAGGCTTTTGGGAACCATATGGGGCCCCATCCGCACTCCTGTGCCTCGCCACATGGGAAACCCTATGGGATGCTGGGTTTCGAACCCTGGTTGGCCACATGCAAGGCAAGCACCATCCCTACTGTGCTAGTAGTGCTCCAGTTCCTCAAATTCCCATTTTTCTTTTTTTTTTTTTTTTTTTTTTTTTTTGGTTTTTGGGCCATACCCGGCGGTGCTCAGGGGATACTCCTGGCTGTCCGCTCAGAAATAGCTCCTGGCAGGCACGGGGGACCCTATGGGACACCGGGATTCGAACCAACCACCTTTGGTCCTGGATCGGCTGCTTGCAAGGCAAACGCCACTCACTGTGCTATCTCTCCGGGCCCAAATTCCCATTTTTCAATGCCCTAACGAGTTAAGCCTAGTACAACTTTTATGATTTTCCTCTAGGTTTTCTCAGCGAAATAAACAACTTAGTACTTCAGAGATAACCGTCTAAACAGGATCAACAAGTAAACTGCCTGCTGCCTCAGTTTACCTGCTGGCTACACCTTTAGGCCCCTCGCAGGGGAAAACACAGGGAAGCAGCGCCCTCTGCTGGCTCTTTTGGGTAATTGCCACTGAGCCGCGCACCTGTTGGTATCTGACTCTTCTCCAGTCCCTACAAAAGTTAAGTCGCCCCCAAACCCACTGTGAAAAAAAACTTCTTAGATGATTCCAGTGTTCAACCATGATTGAGGACCACTGACTTCGAGATACATTTTAAGCCCGTAATGGAACCAGAAACAGCACAGGATAAAATTGCATTGAATCTGTCTGGAGATCCAGTGGGGAGTGCAAATTGCCTTGCACTAGCCACAACCAAGTTTAGATAGTGGTACCCCAGAGGGTTCCCCAAACTCACCAGGAGTGAGCACTGGTGAGTGTGGTTCAAAAGCTCCCACCACTCTCAAAAGGAGATAAACTGGGTCATTTATCCTCTTTTTTTCTGGGGGGGGGGAGTCACACCAGTGATGCTCAGGGGTTACTCCTGGTTATGCGCTCAGAAATCTCAGAAATCGCTCCTGGCTTAGGGGACCATATGGGATGCTGGGGATTGAGCTCAGGTCTGTCCTGGGTCAGTCGTGTGCAAGGCAAATGCCCCACTGCTGTGTTATCGCTCTGATTCCTGGGTCATTGATTCTTTTACTAAGTATACATGAATCCAGTAACATGGATATTACTTTTTACAAAAATAAAGACATTTTGTTTGTTTGTTTGTTTTGCCACATTCAGTGATAACCACTGCCTCTGCAGTCAGCAATCACTCCTGGTGATGCTTGGGGTAGTCTATGGGCTGCCTGGAATACACCTAGGTTAGCTGCATGCAAAGCAAATGCACCACCCACTACCATTGCTCTGGCCTCAGCAGACTTTTAGGGTTTTTTTTTTTTTAGATATTAAACTGATAAGAACAGATACTACACTTGATCTTAGCCAAAAGACCGAAAAGCGATAGACTTTTAGTTTTGACTAACATAAACACTGACAAACATTAGTTCACATAAAAAATAAATAGCGTAAGGAAGTAAAGGAAGTTTATTCTGGGTCAGTCCTTTTTCCCTTCCTTCCTTCCTTCCTTCCTTCCTTCCTTCCTTCCTTCTTTTTTCTTCTTTTCTTTCTTTCTAGGTCAGTTCTTTCTTTTCTTCTTTATTTCTTTTTTTTTTTTTTTTTTTTTGGTTTTTGGGCCACACCCGATAACGCTCAGGGGTTACTCCTGGCTATGTGCTCAGAAGTTGCTCCTGGCTTGGGGGACCATATGGGACACCGGGGGATCGAACCTCGGTCCGTCCAAGGTTAGCGCAGGCAAGGCAGGCACCTTACCTTTAGCGCCACCGCCCGGCCCTTCTTCTTTATTTCTTTCTTTTCTCTTTCTTTCTTATTTCTGCTTTCATTTTCTTCTTCTTCTTCTTCTCTCTCTCTCTCTCTCTCTCTCTCTCTCTCTCTCTCTCTCTCTCTCTCTCTCTCTTCTCTCTCTCTCTCTCTCTCTCTCTCTCTCTCTCTCTCTCTCTCTCTCTCTCTCTCTCTCTCTCTCTCTCTCTCTCTCTCTCTCTCTCTTTCCTTCCTTCCTCCCTCCCTCCCTCCCTCATCCATGCAAGGCCAGTGCTTCACCGCTAAGCTCCCCAGCCTCTGGACTTTAGTCATCTTTACTTCCCATCATCATATATCTCACTAATTCTTCCAGCTATCCAGGGACCTAACTAAATCAGGGTTGGGAGTACCAGGAATTCTAGTACTCCTGTCTCTTTAAAAAAAGAATTCCCGCCGGGCCGGAGAGAGAGCATGGAGGTAAGGCGGTTGCCTTTCATGCATAAGGTCATTGGTTCGAATCCTGGCATCCCATAGGATCCCCCCGAGCCTGCCAGGAGTAGCCCAAAAAACAAAAAGAAAAAGAAAAGAAAATTCCCGCCGCCAGACCGGTTTAGACACTAAGCCACGCCCCCTGTCAACCATGTGTTTTACCGTCCAATCACCTGCGAGCCGGGTCCTTCACCAATCAAAAGCGGCCTTGGGCGGGCACTGCCGCTCCGCGGGCCAATAGAAGCGCGACAGGGAGTCACGTGGGGGACCGGCAGTCGAAACGCCACGTGGGTGCGGTGGACTGCGCAGCGTGTAGCAGGTAAGTCTGATCGGCCTTTGCGACCCTGCCCGGGACTCGAACCTGCGACCTTGGAAGTGGTGGGCGCTTGGGCAAGATCAGGACAGCCCTGGGCACTGCCGATCCTGCTCCCCGGGCCCGCTCCAGGGTCTCAGCCCTTGCTGGGCGCCATCTGTCCCGGGCCTGTTAGGGTGGTGGTGGCTGGAGAGCGTTTAGGCCTTGTCCTGCCCAAGCCAGGGGCCCTGCTTGCTGGGAGTTGGGGCCCAGGACTTGCCCTTCCCCGTTCTGCGGGATTTATCTGCTCCACACCCATGACTTTCCTTTTATTTTTCTTTATTTTCCTTATGTTTTACTTTCTTATTTTTTTTATTTTTGGGTCACACCCGGCAGCGCTCAGGGATTAGTTACTCCTGGCTGTGTGCTCAAAAATCGCTCCTGGCAGGCTCGGGGGACCCTTGGGATGCCCCGGGATTCAAACCACTGACCTTCTGCATGCAAGGCAAGCACCCCTCCTCCATGCTATATCTCCGACCCCTATTTTCCAAACTTTTTAAAGATTACAGACACACTATATCCATTAAAAGTGTCCCCAATTTTTTTTTTTTGTTTTTTTTTTGGAGGGGGGAGCCACACCCGTTTGATGCTCAGGGGTTACTCCTGGCTAAGGGCTCAGAATTGCCCCTGGCTTGGGGGGACCATATGGGATGCTGGGGGTTCGAACCATGGTCCTTCCTTGACTAGTGCTTGCAAGGCAGACACCTTACCTCTAGCGCCACCTCTCCGGCCCCAAAAGTGTCCCCAATTTAAGGCACATCATCAAACACTTGTGCCATCAAGAATTCAAGAATGCATTTATGGGGTTTGATCCCCAGCCATCCCATATGGTCCCACCAGGCGAGTTTCTTAGCTGTGAGAAATTTTTTTAGCAACACAGACCGAGTATCAGGCCTCAGGGGTTGGGGGTTGGGGGTAGGGGTGAAGGGTCTGCAGGTTCTCGGATCCCTTGGCTAAGGTGGCATCTCTGATCCGGTGGGGTGGCCCTAGGACTTCCTGGTTCTTGGGACTCGCCTGTTTTAGGGGGACCCCTCCAGAAGGGGACCCCTTTTGTGCAGTAAGATCTCGTTGGAGGGGGGTTGGAACTGTGGCGCAAGTATTAGGCCATTTTCCTTGTACACGCTGACCTAAGACAGACTGTGGTTCAATCCCTCACGTCCCATATGGTCCCCCAAGCCAGGAACGATTTCTGAGTGCATAGCCAGAAGTAACCCCTGAGCGTCATCGGGTGTGGCCCAGAAACCCCCCCAAAGAAAAATCTCACTGGAAGGGGCCAAAGCAATAGCACAGCAGGTAGGGCACTTGCCTTGCACGAAGCTGACCTGGGTTCAATCCCTGGCATCCCATATTTCCCCTCCCTCCAAGCCTGTCAGGAGTGATTTCTGAACACAGAGCCAGGAGTAACTCCTGAGCTCCGTGGCCTAGAACAAACCAAAAAGATCTCGCTGGTTGGGGGTGACTTTGATGGCTCTGGTCAGCAGGTGCTCCTGGTCCATCTGGCTTTTGGGGGGCTTTACTGGGAGGACTAGGGAGTGACAGACATGTGGACTACTCCTTGCTGTCACGGATAGGCTTCCCTGCTGCTGTCCTGTATACAGGACAGGGTGGGGACATGCCCTGGGTAATTGCAAGTTCCCAGGCAGGAATGCAGGAGTGAGGCAGAGTGCCCTTGTCTGCCCAGGCAAGCTGGTTTCTAATCCCTTTGAAGACTTGCACGTCCACTGGGAGGGAGCTCCGGCCTCTCAGGGAAGGGAAAGCAGGAGGTGGTGCCCCCCACACCCACCACCTGTTTGCAGAGCACCAGCCACCTTGATTTTTAGGGCCACACCCAGCGGTGCTCAGGGTTACTCCTGGCTCTGCACTCAGGAATCACTTCTGACGGTGCTTGGTGACCAAAAGGGGTGTCAGGGATAGAAATGGGTTGGCAGCATGAAGGCAAATGCCCTTCCTGCTCAGGCCCTGCTCTAGCCCCTTTTAAAGGGAGCACTTCTGGGGAAGCTGAAATAAGCAAAGGGGGTGCACCCCACCCCCTTTACACACAGGCAACACACACACTATCTTCTCCCCCATCTTCCTACCTGTGCGGATTAAAGCTGGGGAGTGGGATGACCTACTTTGGGGTCACCCTCAGGGCAGGTAGCAGTGTCCTACGGAGGTGGGGAGACCCCCACTGGCAGACCTCATGACCAGAACCTGCCACACACAGTGGGGAGGGGCCAGGCAGAGGGTAAGGTTCAGATAGGACCAATTCCAAGGGCAAAGTCCAGTCCTGTGGGAAGACAGACCTAGACAGGGAGGCCACGGAAAAGTGGGGTACAAAGGAGACAGCCAACCACAATGAGGGGAAGGGCTTCGTGCCTGTCCCTCTGGGCAGCTGTTGTCTGCCCCATAATTGCTCTCCCCCTTCCCGCCCTGTGCCAGGATTTGGTGCTGGTGGAAAGGGGGCCTGGCACCTTGTTTTCTCAGCCTTGCCTGAAGGGCACCTTTGGGAGGTTTTCCCTGTGATATTTCTTGGAATGGGGAAAGACAGTGGGGTTCCTGGGAGAGAACTTGGGGATGTTGGTTTACTCCCAGTATTGAACATCTGAGCAATGGGGCCTTTGTGCCAAGAGAAAGGATGGGGGTAGGGGGTGGGGGGTGCTCTTGCTTTGTAGGTAGTCAACCCAAGTACCATCCCTGGCACCGCTAGTTTCCCCCACCCCATCCTCATGAGAAATGATCCCTGAACACAGCCGGGTGTGTCCCCAAGGCAAAAATAAAATGGAGGTGGGGCTAGAACAAAAGCACAGTGGGGAAGGTGTTTCCCTGCATGTGACTGACCTATGTTTGATGCCCGGCATCCCATAGGGTCTCCAGAGCCAGCCAGGAGTGATTTTCTTTTATTGGGGGGGGGGGGAGTCACACCCAGCAGCACTCGGAGGTTTCTCCTGGCTCTACACTCAGAAATCCCCCTGCCGAGATTCAAACCACCATCTTGCATGCAAGGCAGATGCCCTACTTCCATGCTATCTCCGGCCCCAGGAGTGATTTATTTTTTATAATTTTAACTTGATTTTCTTTTATTAAAATTAATATCGTTATTAAGGACACACCTTGATCATAAATATGATTGTAGTTGGGTTTCAGTCATGAGGAGTGATTTTTTGAGCACAGACATGAGTAACCTCTGAGTGTGCCTTGTGAGGTCTAAAAACAAAAAGGGGGACATTTGGAGCCAGAGTTGGGAGTTGGGCAGGCTATGAGCACTGGGAACCTTGCTCACCACCCTTACTCCTTGCCCTGCAGGTTGCCACCTCTTGTCCAAGAAGTGAGCCAGTGACATGGTGTCTCGGGAGGCCACTGTGTCCGCCCAGTGCCTGTGCCCCGCTGCAGCTGGCCTGGGTGTCAAGGATGTGCTTCGGAAGAAGCCCAAGAGGCGGAGCCGGCAGCACCAGCGGGTCCTGGCACAGCGCAAGGTGCTACCCCAACCGCCACCACTGGGCCCCAGTGCATCCCCTAGGCCTGGGCCCTCCAGGGAACCACGGTGCCGAGGGAGACTGCGTCCCAGGGCATCTGCAGGGTGCGTGGCCTCACCCAGCAAATACGTGGCCATCGACTGTGAGATGGTGGGCACAGGGCCCCAGGGCCGAGTAAGCGAGCTGGCCCGCTGCTCCGTGGTCAGCTATCACGGCGACGTCCTGTATGACAAGTACGTCCTTCCCGAACAGCCCATCACTGACTTTCGCAGCCGATGGAGCGGGATCACGCCGCAGCACATGGCCAAAGCCATCCCCTTCCAGGTGGCCCAGAAGGAGGTAAAGTGGGTCGTACTGCTCTGGCTGGAGGTGGGGATGGGGGCCAGAAACAAGGATTCAGGCTGGCTCTTGAGCCAGGGGGTGACCGGTCTTACCCTCCCTCCCACCCAACTGTGGCCCCAGATGCCCTCCCCCACTAAGCATTCTGTTTTCAGTGAATTGGGCGAACTTCACGGGGTTCTCATGTAGTAAAAGTCAGGGGCATGAGCAATAAGACAGCCTGGAGTGTGCTTGCCTTGTTTTGTTTATTTGTTTATTTTTTGGGTTTATTTTATTTAGGGGGCTTCACACCCAGCAGTGCTTAGGGGTTACTCCTAGCTCTACGCTCAGAAATTGCTCCTGGCAGGCTCCAGGGACCATGTGGGAAGCTGGGATTCGAACCACCGCCCTTCTGCTAGCAAGGCAAACGTCCCACCTTCATGCTATCTCTCCGGTCCCAACTTATTTATTTTTTTGGTTTTTGGGCCATACCTGGTGGTGCTCAGGTATTACTCCTGGCTCCGCTCAGAAATTACTCCTGACAGGCTCAGAGGACCCTATGGGATGCCAGGGATTGAACCTGGGTTTGTCCAAGTTAACAGCATGTAAGGTAAATGCCCTACTGCTGTGCTATCACTCTGGCTCCAAGGGCATTTGCCTTGAACTGTGGCTGACCCTGGTTCGATCCCAGTGTCCCATAGGGTCCCTGAGGGATCAGATGTGCTCCCTGAGCATAGATCAGGAGTAAGCCCTAAATACCACCTGGTATGAGCCCAAAATAAGCAAACAGGGCCAGAGCAGTAGCACAGTAGAGAGGGCACTTGTCTTGCCAACCCAGGTTTGATCCTTGGCATCCTATAGGGTTCCCTGAGCCTGTCAGGAGTAACCACTGAGCACTATTGGGTGAGGCAGAAAACAAACAAATGAATAAACCTGAGCAAACAAAAATCTGGAGTCTGGGGCACAAAGCTGGTACCTTGTGCCTTGGACCGTAGTAGGGTCTGGAGTCTGCATCTTCCTGTCCCCAACCCCAGATCCTGAAGCTGCTGAAGGGGAAGGTGGTGGTGGGCCACGCAGTGCACAATGACTTCCAGGTGCTCAAGTACACCCATCCACGCAGCCACATCCGAGACACCACCTGCGTGCCCAGACTGCTGAGCTCTGGCGGGCCCCCCAAGGCTCGTGTGTCCCTCAAGGACCTGGCCCTGCATCTGCTGCACAAAAAGATCCAGGTATGGCCTGGGTGTGGTGGGCCAGCCTTGGTGAGGTGGGAGTCTGCCAGCCTCACCTCCCCAGCCCGCCTTCCTCACTTCCACCCTTTGCAGGTGGGTCACCATGGACACTCATCAGTGGAGGATGCCGCCACAGCCATGGAGCTGTACCAGCTGGTAGAGCACCGCTGGGAGGAGAAGATGCGCCGCTTCTGCACCCAGCAGGAAGACCAAGAGGATGACAGTAGCTCTGACATGCAGCAGTTCATGGATGACCGCTACTGGCCCGACGACCTGGGCCCCAGTCCTGCGGCTGGAGGAGGAGGGACACCGAGTTCCCCTGGGGACTAGTGGACTCAGTTTCTCAGTGAGGCTCTCTCTGTACCTCTCCCACCCCTGGGGTTTGGCCAGGAGATACCAGGAGCTTCGAAAGCAGATCCCAGACCCTTTACGGGATCCACGTGGGGTTTGTCCCCAGATGAAGTTCCAGCAGGATGGTACCTGGGGTTGCAGTGAGGAGTATTTTCATACTCAGATCTCATCCTGGTCTCCCTGGGCCGCTGGCTCAAGGAAACGAAGCTGCTGATGTTTTAGCGGCACCTGTCTTGACCTAGCCTTCTAGCATCAGGCCCTACACACAAACATTCTGCTGCCTTCATGTTCATTATCACATCCCATCATGATAAGCCAGGCACGCTGTTGTGTTTGTCCTGTTTGTGCTCCTTGACTATACCCCCTATGTGGCTGGAGCTAACCTCTGAAGCCTGTAAGACAGACGAAATATGGCAAATGGTTATTATATACATTACCTTTATTTAAAAAGAAAACAAAACTATTTCATGTACTTGTCGACAATTATTCTTGCTTTCCATGGGCTGTCCCTGTGGCTTTTGAAAGGGCTAAGGATGGGGCCAGAGCAATAGCACAGCAGTAGGGTTTGCCATACCCAGCAGTGCTCAGGGGTTACTTCTGGCTCTTCGCTCAGAAACCATTCCTGGAAGGCTCAGGGAACCATAAGGGATGCAGGAAATTGAACCTGGATCTGTCCCAGGTTGGCCACTTGCAAGGCAAACGCGCTACCACTGTGCTATCGCTCCAGCCCCTCTTTAAATATTTTTAATTTACTTCAAGGAGAGCCCCACACAACTACTGAATGGTACTTTGAAGAAGGTGCACAGGCTCAGAAAACAATTTATTTCCCTATCTGGGTACAAATTGACAAAGAATAGGTAACAGGAAACCTCATCTGAGGAAAAGGCTATGCTTATATATTTCCACAGATGGCAGCCCCATCAAAGATTGGGTCCTGTTACGTTGAATTCAGACTCAAATCCATCCAACTGGACTACCAGATTGCCAGAAGCCCCTAGAACCTCTCAAACTAGCCCCGAGCTGTTCACTAATGAGTCCTTTTTATCCTTTTTGGGATTCACCGATGCCTATTTCCAGACAAGGATGGAACCCCTTTTAACCTTTCTCTAGATCATTCTCATGATCCTATAGGCATCAGTATGCCTCCCTTTCCTTCCCAAGCTTGCATCCACACCAAGATCCTGAGCTATCCTGTCTAATCACCCACATATTATTGGCTCTTGCAAACCCATGTTCCATCCAGACTGACCATTAAAGTAACTTCTTCAGGTCAAATCCCAATCCCAGTTTCTAATTCCATCTCTTCAAAAAAAACTGGAAATAGTTTGGAATGATAGCACAGAATGGCAGGGCATTTGCCTTGCAAGCTGCTGACCTGGGATGAACCCGGATTTGATCCCAGCACCCTATATGGTCTCCCAGGGCTGCCAGGAGTAACCCAAGAGTGTCGTTGCTGGGTGTGGCCCACCACAAAAAAAAATGGAAGTATTTGGCTGGAGAGAAATAGCGCAGCGGTAGGGTGTTTGCCTTGCATGCAGCTGATCCAGGACTGACAATGGTTTGAATCCCAGCATCCCATAGGGTCTCCCAAGCCTGCCAGGAGTAACCCCTGAGCACTGCTGGGTATGACCTTAAAAAAAAATGGAAATATTTGTCTAAGAACTGGACAGAATGTGGGTCTGCCCTAGGCAAAATATTGTTTTGTTTGTTTTTGTTTTTTGGGCCACACCCATTTGACGTTCCAGTTACTCCTGGCTATGCGCTCAGAAGTCGCTCCTGGCTTGGGGGGACCATATGGGACGCCGGGGGATCGAACCTCAGTCCGTCTGCTTGCAAGGCAGACACCTTACCTCTAGTGCCACCTTCCCGGCCCCCTAGGCAAAATATTGTGATTTTAATCACATAATAATAATGTGATTTAAGGAGCAGGAGAGATAGCACAGCGGTAAGGCGTTTGCCTTGCATGCTGAAGGTTGCTGGTTCAAAGCCTGCCAGGGGCAATTTCTGAACATAGAGCCAAGAACAACGCCTAAGCATTGCCGGGTGTGACCCAAAAAAAAAACAAAAAAAATGTGATTGAAATCACATTATGATATAATAGACTGAGGGCTTAGAGGCAAGTTTGTTCCTGAAGACCCAGATTGTGCTAAATGCCATTTGCACCCTGCAGCCAACTGTCCTTACACTTCTCTCACCAGTTTTCATATCTAGGTCCCTGGAATGACATGATGGGGTATTTGCCCCCACAGCTTACCCCCAACACACTGACCTGTGGAAATTTACTGCTACCCTCTTCCCAGCCACCATTGGGATGGTAGCTTCATGTATTATACTAGTTATAACATCTTTTTTTTTTTTTTTGGTTTTGGGGCCACACCCAGTGACGCTCAGGGGTTACTCCTGGCTATGCGCTCAGAAATCACTCCTGGCTTGGGGGACCATATGGGACACCAGAGGATTGAACTACACTGCTCCAGGGCTTATAACATCCTCTTTTTTTTTTTTTTTTTTTGGTTTTTGGGCTACACCCAGCATTGCTCAGGGGTCACTCCTGGCTGTCTGCTCAAAAATAGCTCCTGGCAGGCACGGGGGACCATATGGGACACCGGGATTCGAACCAACCACCTTTGGTCCTGATTGGCTGCTTGCAAGGCAAATGCCACTGTGCTATCTCTCCGGGCCCATAACATTCTCTTTCAATGAAAATGTGTTAAACATCCCTCTGTGCTTGCCCAAGTGAAGCATGCTCTCCTTTGATCCTCTCCTAAAAAGGACTTCTTGTCAATTTTGTACCTTGTTTACCTGTCTTAAGTCTTCCCTCTCAATTCAAGTATAATCTTTCAAAAGCTAGGTCACAAATATGGCTGCCAGTCAACCTGACGGAGAGTGGCAGCGTTTCCCTCCTGAAGGACTGATAACAGAGGTCCTGACATGTCCATCTACTCTAGTAATTCATCAGACTGCTGATAACTGTTGGCTTGGGGATAATAGCTGTCACCACTACAGCTGCAGTAGTAGGCACAGCTCTCCAAACCTCAGTTTAGATGCATGACATCATCAAAACATGACAGAATTACTCACCCCCGCCCTGGACATGCAGGCCACAGTCAATTGACACGGAACAGTGATTGGACACTTGGCAACAAGCTCTGCTCTGCTCAGGGTACAGGAATGAGTCAGTATCTTCGAACAAAGAATAAAAAAAAAGGAACTGTTTTGTGACTGGAGTAATTCCACATTTTGTGTAACCCCCATCCCAGAGGTTTAACAGGTTTGCCCACAGATGGGAGAAAATTAGATACCACCTGCAGGTCTGGTAGGAAAATATGTCTGTAGGGATTTATGCCCTTCAGAATGAGGTTTTCCAAGTGTTCAGAGATAAGCTTCTGTTGGGTCCCGTTTACTTCTTTATTGGTTGTTTGAGAATCCACAAAAAGCTCCCAAAATGAGAAATTGATTCCCATCCCTTTGTGCCCTTTTGTGGGGAGATCTTGGTAATATTTATCCACAGCAAATAATCCACACAGACAGGAGAGTTAAGGGGTAAAAGGTTGGGCAAAGAGAGTCCTTTAACAGCCTGCTGCTAGCTCCAAAACACACCTTGAGCCAGCCAGCCAACTCTGGCAAAAGACCCTGAACGCCTGGCATCCCAGCTATTTATTTGGCTCTCAATAGCGCTCCCACCTGAAAGGTTAAGGTGGGACAACCGGCAAAGGACAATCTTACGGAAATATTTTCATATACAACAGCTTCCAGGTATTTCCTTATGAAAATTTAGACCTATCAAGCCCATCTCAATTTTTTTGTGGTTTGCAAACAGAAAGTGGGGAGACATTGGGTGCCTCTGTGACACTTTCTGAATTACCTGGCAGATGGAACCCCTATTAGAGCGATTTGTTCCAGAGGGCCTTGGAGAGTAATTGTTCCAGGTATGCGGTTACCCTTCAGATATCCCAGTTCTGGGCCCGGAGAGATAGCTCAGCGGCGTTTGCCTTGCAAGCAGCCGATCCAGGACCAAACGTGGTTGGTTCGAATCCCAGTGTCCCATATGGTCCTCCATGCCTGCCAGGAGCTATTTCTGAGCAGACAGCCAGGAGTAACCCATGAGCACCGCCGGGTGTGGCCCAAAACGGAAAAAAAAAAAAAGATATCCCAGTTCTTTGGGTCCTACATAAGCATTTGTTGGGAGGGTGTGAAATCATTGCACATGTCTTATGGATGAATGGGTCTGAAGTAGGGTATGAAGAATATACCAGTCTGGAAAAAATGATAAAGTCAGTTGGCTTCTCACCTTGTGGTCCCACTCCCAAACTACTCCAAACCAAACCTCTCTTTATTCTACCAGTGCAAATTCACCAGGATAGGGGAGTTCAGTGAGAACTGGGTGAACTTTTACAAGTCAAAGGGCTCAGTGAAAAGAAAGGGGAAGCTGGAGGACCACCTTTGTTTTGGTTAAAAGCAGGGTGTGATCAACAGGAGGGAACAAATAGTCTCTGGTCATAGGCCCACGAAGTTCTTTCTCATTTGTGAGCTGGGAGAAAAATCTCAGTCCCCAAACACACTGGGAAGAGGAAGTTAACCCTTGCCAGCCAACTGGGAAGACAGATGCTGAGAAGCTCCAGTGATCCCTTTAAAACACCTTCAGTTAGGTGGGCACAAACATCTAAAAATCACACTTTGAACATTTTTGGGGGGCTCCAGGGGATAGAGTCCATGTGCAAGTCTCCTCCTGAGCTCCAGTCCACTCTCCATTTGTTTATGCCCTTTTCAAGCTAAAGCCAACCAAATGATTTTGAAATGGAGCAAATGCTACACATTTTATTTATATACACTTTATTGATTGATTGGTTTTTGAGCCACACCCGGTGGCACTCAGGGGTTACTCCTGGCTCTGTGCTCAGCAATCTCTCCTGGCAAGCTTGAGGGACCATATGGGAGACCAGGAATCGAACTGGCCTGTCCGGGGTCAACCACATGCAAAGCAAATGCCTTACCGCTGTGCTTTCTCTCCAGCTCCCTAATTTACTATACACTTTAAAACAATTCTATTTACTCTATGCCACCAATTCCACCCAGTCCTCCTGACAGACCCCAAAACCAAAATAAGGGGGGACTATAGGGGTGCCAGGATTCGAACCATTGTCCATCCTGGGTCGGCTGCATGCAAGGCAAATGCTCTACCACTGCACTATCTCTCTAGCCCAGTAACTAATGCTTATTTTTGAACCAGAGTCCCCCCAAAACCCAACCCAGTTCTAAGCAGTGAGTACCCAGTAGTGTTACTTCTGACCCAGCAGCCGAGAAGTGGACAGACCTAGGAGATCATCAAAAGGCAGAAATTCCACTATGAAAACATGAGGCCAGGCAGGAGGGGAGACATGGTGGGTGAGAGGCACTGACAGGGTGAGGGGCAGCGGAACCAATGGAAAAAGCATGGGCCAGGCCAGCTGGTGGGCAAGAAGGAAGGAATATCCAAAAGTGCAGCCACTGCTGGGCTTCAGTTCTGGCCCCAAGGATTCACTTCCTTCAACAAAAGGACACTTTCATCTCTAACCTGGGAATTAGATTTAAAAAAAAAATAAAAGCCCAGCCGGAGCGGTGGCGTAGGGTGTAAGGCATTTGCCTTACGTGCACTAGCCTAGGACAGACTGCAGTTTGAGCCCCCGGAGTCCCATATGGTCCCCCAAGCCAGGAGCAATTTCTGAGCGCACAGCGAGTAACCTCTCGCTGAGTGTCACCGGTGTGGCCAAAAGACAAAAAAACAAAACAAAACAAAAAAGATCCAAAGTGCAAACAGGAGTTTTTGGATTTGTGATATACTGAAAACTTTGGACATGTCAACAACTTTCTTTTCTTTCTTCTTTCTTTCTTTCTTTCTTTCTTTCTTTCTTTCTTTCTTTCTTTCTTTCTTTCTTTCTTTCTTTCTTTCTTTCTTTCTTTCTTTCTTTCTTTCTTCTTTCTTTCTTTCTTTCTTTCTTTCTTTCTCTTTTCTTTCTTTCTTTCTTTCTTTCTTTCTTCTTTCTTTCATTCTTTCTTTCCTTCCTTCTTTCTTTCCTTTCTTCTTTCTTTCTTTCCTTCCTTCTTCTTTCTTTCCTTTCTTTTTTCTTTCTTTCTTTCTTTTTTTTTCTTTCTTTCTTTCTTTTTTTCTTTCTTTCTTTCTTTCTTTCTTTTTTTCTTTCTTTCTTTCTTTCTTTCTTTCTTTCTTTCTTTCTTTCTTTCTTTCTTTCCTTCTTCCTTCCTTCCTTCCTTCCTTCCTTCCTTCTTTCTTTCCTTTCTTTCCTTCTTTCCTTCTTTCTTTCCTTCCTTCCTTCCTTCCTTCCTTCCTTCCTTCCTTCCTTCCTTCCTTCCTTCCTTCCTTCCTTCCTTCCTTCCTTCCTTCCTTCCTTCCTTCCTTCCTTCCTTCCTTCCTTCCTTCCTTCCTCCTTCCTTCCTTCCTTCCTTCCTTCCTTCCTTCCTTCCTTCCTTCCTTCCTTCCTTCCTTCCTTCCTTCCTTCCTTCCTTCCTTCCTTTCTTTCTTTCTTTTTTGGGTCAGACCCAGCAGCACTCAGGGGTTACTCAGAGATCGTTCCTGGCAGGTTCCATTGACCATATGGGATGCTGGGATTCGAACCACTGTCCTTCAGCATGCAAGGCAAAAAGCCTTACCTCCATGCTATCTCTCTGGCCCCTGTCAAATTTCTTCTTTAAAAATATTTTATATATATAATTTATTTATTTGTTTGTTTGTTTGGGGGCCACACCCAGCAGCTCTCAGGGATTATTCCTGACTCTGAGCTCAGAAATTGCTCCTGGCAGGCTCTAGGGGGACCATATGGGATGCTGGGAATCAAACCCAGATCTATCCTGGGTTTGGTGTAAGGCAAACGCTCTACTCTTTCTGGCCCCTTAAAACTTCTTTCTTATTGCTGGAAAATGCATAACTGAGATGGCCCACTGTTGCAAAACAGCACTTAAGGTGGCCTTGGATGGTGGATGGAGGCCTTTGTCCTTAGGCCCTGGCCTAAGGACGTGGCTCCATTCCCTCATTAACCAGCTGGTCTGTTATCTTCATGTGGTCGCAGCGTGTATCAGACTTACTCGGACAGGCATCAGGAAGTATCAGTTTTATTCATGCCCTATCCACCACATGTGTGGTCAATCTTAACCATTTACGCATGCTATCCTTAGCTTACCCTGCGTCTTAGCTTTTCCAGCCATGTCTCCTCCTGTTAACCTCTCCATGCTGACCAAAGTACAAAAGACCTTAATCCTCTCTGGTCAAAGTCTTATCTAACCTTTCCAAGACTCCTCCCAGGAATGGACGGGGTCTTGCAGGTAAGATCAAGTTACCTGGGAAGAATGGGGGGGGGGGTGAGGCCACATCTGTCCCCTTTTTTTTACATAAAGACAAAAGGCATAAGTTATGTGGCTTCTGCCTATAGCCAAAGACGGGTAATATTTCCATAGTAACAATCTTTAAAGTGTAAAATTAATATATCAGCCTATCTTAAAAATAATATTTCTGCAAAATACACCATACATTTGTAACTTAAAATTCTGTTAATGCTTTTTACCAAGCACTATCCCGGAACTTTCATGTTCCTATACTTTTAAACTATTTTGGGGGAACTTTCTGTTCCTATTAACCTTCCCTAAACACAAGTACTAAGCATAAATGCATAACATACATTTTAAAAACAGGCTCAATACATAAAAATACACAGTAGAACATTATACCAATGGAAACATTAACTATGGAAAACAATAAAGCACATTAAATTGGCAAAACAATAAAGCACATTAAATTGGCAAGAACATGACTTAGATTAAAGTTAGATGCAGGCGGTTATTTTTTAAGATCTTTAAATGGGCTAAGCTGTATTACTCCCCCTTTTTAAAATTTTTAAGCCACTAACTAACTAAAACTTATCCCATCACCAACTATGTGTAAATTACCCTTCACCTAAAACCATAAGTCCAGACGCTGGTTTGTCCCACGCTGCTCTTACCACATGGTTTTCTTCCATGGTGTTTCAGCCCCTGCAGGCAGGTCCTTTTGCACTGTTTTTTATTTTTTTGCTGACCATGTGGTCCCAGGTTTGCCGCTTTTGCCTTTTCCATGCTGTTGTTTTCACGTGGCTTTACCAGACTGGAGCAGAGCAGAATGGAGCTGAGCTGCACACGTTGCTGCTTTTGGGCTGATTAGGAACTTTTAGCTGCTTTTTTGCCGCAGGCTAAGGTGAAAGCAGCCTGAATCGCTGAAGAGTGATACCGGCTACAGCTGGCTACAGCTGCCGTCTCCGCAAGCGGGCAGAATTTGGAAGTGTAGCTCTTTGCTGCGTTGTTGGTGCGTTGTTGGCTGATTGCAGCTGCGGCATTTTGGAAGCAGGTTTCACTGCCGCCGCTCTCAGCCACAGCTTCACCGGGCGCGTTTGGGTGTTCAAATTTGAAGTTATTCAAGTTAAAAGTCCAGTCTGAAATATTTTTATGTAAACTCATATGATTTATTTTTTATGTTTATAGCCCCAAATTCACATAGTAATCTGCATGTCATACAGACATAATTTTATCTTTTTTATAATTATCTTTATTTAAACAACATGATTACAAATAGGATTATAGTTGTATGATTACAGTCATGTAAAGAACACCCCCCCTTCACCAGTGCAACATTCCCACCACCAATTTCCCAGATCTCCCTCCTCCCCACCCCACCCACACCTGTACTCAGGACAGGCTTTCTACTTCCCTCATTCATTCACATTGTTATGATAGTTTTCAGTGTAGTCATCTCTCCAACTGCACTCATCACTCTATGTGATGAGCTTCATGTCATGAGCTGCACCTACCAGCCCTCATCTCTCTTGTCTCTGAGATACTGTTAAAAATGTCTTTCATTTTTCTTAAAACCCATAGATGAGTGAAGCCATCTTTCTCTTTGTGTCTTTCTCTCTCCCTCTGACTTACTTCACTCAGCATAATAGATTCCATGTACATCCATGTATAGGAAAATTTCATGATTTCATCTCTCCTGATGGCTGCATAGTATTCCATTGTGTATATGTACCACAGTTTCTTTAGCCACTCATCTGTTGAAGGGTATCTTGGTTGTTTCCAGAGTCTGGCTATTGTAAATAGCGCTGCAATGAATATAGGTGTAAGGAAGGGATTTTTGTATTGTATTTTTATGTTCCTCGGGTATATTCCTAGGAGTGGTATAGCTGGATCGTATGGAAGCTCAATTTCCAGTGTGTGAAGGAATCTCCATATCGCTTTCCATAAAGGTTGTACTAGACAGCATTCCCACCAGCAGTGAAAAAGAGTTCCTTTCTCTCCACATCCCCGCCAGCACTGCTTGTTTTCCTGTTTTGTGATGTGTGCCAATCTCAGTGGCGTGAGGTGGTACCTCATAGTAGTTTTGATTTGCATCTCCCTGACAATTAGTGATGTTGAACATCTTTTCATGTGCCTTTTGGCCATTTGCCTTTCTTCTTTTTCAAAGTGTCTGTTCATTTCTTCTCCCCATTTTTTGATGGGATTAGTTTTTTTTTTTTTCTTGTATAGTTCTGTCAGTACCTTGTAAATTTTGGATATTAGTCCTTTATCTGATGAGTATTGGGTGAATAATTTCTCCCACTCAGTGGGTGGCTTTTGTATTCTGGGCACTATCTCCTTTGACATGCAGAAGCTTCTCAGCTTAATATAGTCCCACCTGTTTATCTCTGCTTCCACTTGTTTGGAGAGTGCTGTCTCCTTAAAGATGCCTTTAGTCTCAATGTCCTGGAGTGTTTCACCTACATGTTGTTCTATATACCTTATAGTTTCAGATCTGATATCAAGGTCTTTAATCCATTTGAATTTTACCTTTGTACATGGTATTAGCTGGGGGTCTGAGTTTGCTTTTTTGCAAGTGGCTAACCAGTTGTGCCAACACCACTTGTTGAATAGGCTTTCCTTGCTCCATTTAGGATTTCTTGCTCCTTTATCAAAAACTAGGTGGTTATATGTCTGAAGAACATTCTCTGAGTACTCAAGCCTATTCCACTAATCTGAGGGTCTGTCTTTATTCCAATACCATGCTGTTTTTTATAACTATTGCTTTGTAATACAGCTTAAAATTGGGGGAAAGTAATGCCTCCTATATTCCTTTTCCCAAGGAGTGCTTTAGCTATTCGAGGTTGTTTATTGTTCCAAATGAATTTCAGAAGTGTTTGATACACTTCTTTGAAGAATGTCATGGGTATCTTTAGAGGAATCGCGTTAAATCTGTACAATGCTTTTGGAAGTATTGCCATTTTAATAATGTTAATCCTGCCAATTCATGAGCAGGGTATGTGTTTCCATTTCTGCGTGTCCTCTCTTATTTCTTGGAGCAGTGTTTTATTGTTTTCTTTGTATAGATCCTTCACATCTTTTTTTTTTTTTTTTAGTTTTTGGGCCACACCCGGCAGTGCTCAGGGGTTACTCCTGGCTGTCTGCTCAGAAATAGCTCCTGGCAGGCACAGGGGACCATATGGGACACCGGGATTCGAACCAACCACCTTTGGTCCTGGATCAGCTGCTTGCAAGGCAAACGCCGCTGTGCTATCTCTCCGGATCCTTCACATCTTTAGTCAGGTTGACTCCAAGATATTTGAGTTTGTGTGGCACTAATGTGAATGGGATTGTTCTCTTAATGTCCATTTCTTCCCTATCATTATTAGTGTATAAAAAAGCCATTGATTTTTGTGTTTTAATTTTGTAGCCTGCCACTTTGCTATATGAATCTATTATTTCTAGAAGCTTTTTGGTTGTCTTTAGGGTTTTCTAAGTAGAGTATCATGTCATCTGCAAACAGTGAGAGCTTGACTTCTTCCTTTCCTATCTGGATTCCCTTGATATCTTTTTCATGCCTAATCGCTATAGCAAGTACTTCCAGTACTATGTTAAATAGGAGTGGTAAGAGAGGACACCCTTGTCTTGTACCAGAATTTAGAGGGAAGGCTTTTAGTTTTTCTCCATTGAGGATAATATTTGCCACTGGCTTGTGATATATGGCCTTAACTATATTGAGAAAGGTTCCTTTTATTCCTATCTTGCTGAGAGTTTTCATTAAGAATGGGTGTTGGACCTTATCAAATGCTTTTTCTGCGTCTATTGATATGACCATGTGATTTTTATTTTTCTTGTGTTTTTTTTTTTTTTGTTTCTTTGTTTTTTTGTTTTTTTGTTTTTTTGTTTTGGGGCTACACCCGGCGATGCTCAGAGGTTACTCCTGGCTGTCTGCTCAGAAATAGCTCCTGGCAGGCATGGGGGACCATATGGGACACCGGGATTTGAACCAACCACCTTTGGTCCTGGATCGGCTGCTTGCAAGGCAAACGCCACTGTGCTATCTCTCCGGGCCCCATTTTTCTTGTTGTTGATGTTGTGTATTATGTTGATAGATTTATGGATGTTAAACCATCCTTGCATTCCTGGGATGAAACCTACTTGATCAAAGTGAATGATCTTCTTGATGAGGCACTGGATCCTGTTCACCAGGATTTTGTTAAGAATCTTTGCATCTGTGTTCATCAGGGATATTGGTCTATAATTTTCTTTTTTGGCAGCATCTCTATCTGGTTTTGGTATTAAGGTGATATTGGCTTCATAAAAGCTATTTGGAAGTGTTCCTGTTTTTTTGATTTTATAAAAGAGCCTAGCTTGGGGGCCGGAGAGATAGCATGGAGGTAAGGCGTTTGCCTTTCATGCAGGAGGTCATCGGTTCGAATCCCGGCGCCCCATATGGTCCCCCGTGCCTGCCAGGAGCAATTTCTGAGCCTGGAGCCAGGAATAACCCCTGAGCACTGCCCGGTGTGACCCAAAAACCACACACACACAAAAAATAAATAAATAAATAAATAAAAGAGCCTAGCCAGGATTGGGAGTAGTTCCTCTTGAAAGGTTTGAAAGAATTCATTCGTGAATCCATCAGGGCCTGGGCTTTTGTTTGGGGGCAAATTTTTTATTACAGTTTTAATTTCCTCAATAGTGATGGGGGTGTTTAGATATGCTACATCTTCTTTATTCAACCGTGGAAGGTTATATGAGTTCAAAAATTTATCCATTTCGTCCAGGTTCTCATATTTAGTGGCATAGAGTTTCTCAAAGTATTCTCTGAATACCCTTTGAATCTCTGCAGTATCTGTAGTGATCTCGCCCTTTTCATTTCTAATATGCGTTATCAAGTTTCTGTCTCTCTTTTGCTTTGTGAGTTTTGCCAATGGTCTATCAATCTTGTTTATTTTTTCAAAGAACAAACTTCTGCTTTCGTTGAACTTTTTTTTTTTTTTTTTTTTTTTTTTTTTTTGTGGTTTTTGGGTCACACCCGGCAGTGCTCAGGGGTTATTCCTGGCTCCAGGCTCAGAAATTGCTCCTGGCAGGCACGGGGGACCATATGGGATGCCGGGATTCGAACCGATGACCTCCTGCATGAAAGGCAAACGCTTTACCCCCATGCTATCTCTCCGGCCCCCTCGTTGAACTTTTGGATTGTTTTTTGGGTTTCCATTTCATTGATTTCTGCTCTCAGCTTTGTTATTTCCTTCTGTCTCCTTATTTTTAGTTTCTTTTGTTGATCATTTTCTAATTCTATAAGCTGCGTCATTAAGCTATTCATGTATGTTCCTTCTTCCTTCCTGATGTGTGCCTGCAAAGCTATAAATTTTTCTCTCAGTACCGCTTTTGCTGTATCCCATAGGTTCTGATAGTTTGTGTTTTTATTGTCATTTGTTTCCAGGAAATTTTTGATTTCTTCTTTGATTTCATCTTGGACCCACTGTTTGTACAGTAGTAGACTGTTTAATTTCCAGGTGTTAATTTTTTCTTCTGTGTCCCTTTGTAGTTCACATCTAACTTCAGAGCCTTGTGGTCAGCAAAGGTAGCCTGCAAAATTTCTATCTTCTTGATTTTATGGAGATATGTTTTATGTGCCAGTATGTGGTCTATCCTGGAGAATGACCTGTGTACGTTGGAAAAGAATGTGTGTGTGTGTGTGTGTGTGTGTGTGTGTGTGTGTGTGTGTGTGTGTACACTACTAGGCCTCTTTCTTCCATTTCTCTTTTCAGGTCTAGTATATTTTTGTTGGGTTTTAATTTGATTGACCTATCAAGTGTTGACAAGCCTGTGTTGAGGTCTCCCACAATTATTGTGTTATTATTGATATCCTTTTTCAGAGTTGTCAACAATTGTATTAAATACTTTGCTGGTCCCTCATTGGGTGCGTATATGTTTAGGAGAGTGATTTCTTCCTGCTGTACATATCCCTTGATTAGTACATAATATCCATCTTTGTCCCTTACAACTTTTCTGAGTATAAAGTTTGTGTCATCTGATATTAGTATGGCCACCCCCGCTTTTTAAGGGTGTTGTTTGCTTGAACTATTTTCCTCCAGCCTTTGATTTTGAGTCTATATTTATTCTGACTATTGAGGTGTGTTTCTTATAGGAAGCAGAAGGTTGGCTTCAGTTTTGATCCATTTTGCCACTCTGTGCCTCTTAACGGGTGCATTTAGTCCATTGACATTGAGAGAAATAATTGTCATGAGATTTATTGCCATCTTTGTGTAGAAGTTTGGTGTGTTTTTTGTTCTGTCTTGTCTTTAGAATAGATCTTTCAGTTTTTCTTTTAAGGCTGGTTTTGAGTCTGTAAAGTTTTTGAGCTGTTGTTTATCTGTGAAGCCAAGTATACTTCCTTCAAACCTGAAAGTGAGTTTTGCTGGGTGCAGTATTCTTGGCAAAGATTTATTTCATTGAGTTTTGTCACTGTATCCCACCACTGCCTTCTGGCCTTGAGTGTTTCTGGTGACAGGTCTGCTGTAAATTTCAAGGATGCTCCCTAGAATGTAATTTCCCTTTTTGAGCTTGCTGCTTGCAGTATTCTATCTCTATCTGTGGGATTCATCATTGTGACTAGGATGTGTCTTGGGGTATTTCTCTTGGGGTCTTTTTTAACTGGTACTCTTCGAGCATGCAGAATTTGGTCACATGTTTTCTTTAGCTCTGGTAGTTTCTCTGTGATGATGTTCTTGACTGTTGATTCTTCCTAGAGATTTTCTTCTTGGGTCTCTTGGACTCCAATGATTCTAAAGTTGTTTCTGTTGAGCTTATCAAAGACTTCTATTTTTATCTGCTCATATTATTTGAGTAATTTTTCCATTGTCTGATCATTTGATTTAAGGCTTTTTTCCAATCTCTTCTGCTGTGTAAAGTTGTTATGCATTGCATCTTCCAGCGCACTAATTCTATCCTCAGCTGCTTTTAACCTGTTGGAAAGCTCATCCATTATGTTCTTCAATTCGTCTACTGAGTTTTTCAGACCTGTTATTTGACCTGATATTTCAGTTTGGAGTTTTCTGATTTCTATCTTCATATTCTCTTGATTTTTATTAGTGTTCTGATCTATACTTTCTTTGAGTTCTGTGAGCATCCTCCATATTTCTTCTCTAAACTCCATTTCTGAAAGACTGCTTAGGTGGTTGGCCATTGTTGGGTCATCAGAGTTTCCATCTTCATTCTCTATGGCTGATGTTGGTCTGTATAGTTTCCCCATTGTCATGCTTATGCTGTGGGTTTTTCTACGTGTTGTGGTGGTATTCATTGGTTTCGCTGAGCGGCCGTGCTCCTCTGCTTCGACCCCTTATAGGTGGGCTTAAGGGGGCCAGCAGCGTCATCTTTATCCACAACTCCGGCCCGGAAAGACTCACCTCACCCGAGGCAAGCCATCAGGGGATGAATGCCAGAGAAGATCAAAGTTCCCAGGTTGAAGCAAGCTGGGGGAAGCCCCAAAATGTCTGCCGAGCTTAAGGGGCCCAGCAGAGTCTGTCTTATCCACAACTCCGGCCCAGAAAGACACACCTCAGCCGAGGCATGCCCTTAAGGGATTAATGCCAGAGAAGATCAAAGTTCCCAGGTTGAAGCAAGCTGGGGGAAGCCCCAAAATGTCTGCCGAGCCTAAGGGGCCCAGCAGTCAGCTTTATCCGCAACTCCAGCCTGGAAAGACTCACCTCAACAGAGGCAAGCCGTCAGGGGATAAATGCTAGAGAAGATCAAAGTTCCCAGGTTGAAGCAAGCCGGTGAAACCCCAAAATGTCTGCCGAGCTTAAGGGGCCCAGCAGAGTCTGTCTTATCCACAATTCTGGCCCGGAAAGACACCCAGTCTGAAATTTTCAAAGTCGAAATCCAAATTCAGGCTAGGTCATATCATACTCAGGAGTCGGTCCATTTAGGGAAGATTTTTTTTTCCTGGGACTTTTCCAACCAAAGCCTTTTATCAGTCTCTGAGGAGGTTAAAATCTTTGGAGAAAGAATTTTAGGCAACAAAGTTTCAGTTCTGGGCCACGGATGGGGGTGATCCAAGATTTCCCCTCTTGGGGCCGGAGAGATAGCATGGAGGTAGGGCGTTTGCCTTTCATGCAGAAGGTCATCGGTTCAAATCCCGGCGTCCCATATGGTCCCCTGTGCCTGCCAGGAGCAATTTCTGAGCATGGAGCCAGAAGTAACCCCTGAGCACTGCCGGGTGTGACCCAAAAGCCACAAAAAAAAAAAAAAAAAGATTTCCCCTCTTCTGTTTTAATGGCCTGTGTGTCCCTAGAAGGGGTCGCGGCCATATTTGAACATGGTTGCATGTGGCCCAAGGTTTTGGGCATAGTACATCTGAAAAAAGCCAAAATCAAACTGAAAAGCAGAAATCTCACCATAATTGCTGTTTTTTGGGTCCAGGGTTCACATCCATGTCCAGGGCGCCAGATGTAGCAAATCCAAGGCCATCCTAATGACTGTTTTGCAACAGCCCACCTCAGCTTGTCTTTCCCCAACACCCTATCACAGGCAGAAAATGTTCACGAGAGTGATAGGACAGCAAGGAGAGCGCTATGTCCCTGCACCCCAGAGGGCTCCCCCAGACCAAGAGTGATTTCTGAGCACAGAGCCAGGAGCCAGTGCCGAGCATCAACATCGCAGGGGTAGCCCCAAAACAAAACGAAAGCAGAGACATTGGTTCCTTGCAACAGGCGGAAATCAGTCTTGAGTGCCCAATTGTGCAAGGCCTTTGCAATATGAGAGGGGGTGTGAGACCCCCAAAAGAAGCCAAGCAAGCAGCTTATGAACCCATGGATCTCCCACCGAACACAGGAAAGCCAGAAGTGGCCAGGGATTTCAGGGAACGGCCCCCATCGGTGCCAGCATTGTGAGGTGTGGCCCTGGTGTGCCCCAGCAAGGAACCCCCAGAGGCCCACAGGCGAGACCCAAAACACCCGCGCAGAGAGGAGTGACAGGACTTCTAGGCCTGCCCACCTAGGCCTATCAGAGGACTCTTGGGGGAGGCTCCCTTGAGGGACCACAGGCAATCCTCAGTGACTCCTGCACTCCGAAATCACACCTGGCAGGCTGAAGGGGGGCCATAGGAAATACAGGGACTACTCCTGTAGCCCTGAGACTATATGGGATTCCAGGGGATGATAGGGGTCTGCTGGAGCGCAAGGCAAGCGCCCTCCCTAAGTTGAAGCCTTTCAAGGAGTTTTATTTTATTAGCCTTCAATTGCATGGATGCCCAGACTCAAATCCTGCTGCCTTGATCATGGTTTTTCCACCTTAAAGAGTGGGGGACACTTCTTCTGGAGCAGGAGAAGCGGGTTCCAGGGAATGTGGTTACAATCAGGAGGTCATGATAGCAATTGGTTATTGGAAAAGCCCCCGTAGTGAGGGATCAGTCAGGATTATTTTCAGTGTCATCTGCTTTCAGGTGGCCCTTGTCTCGAAGCTGACTACTTCTGGAAGGCTTGCAGGGGTCAGAAATCAGATAACCCCGACCTCCACTTGGAGAAGGGCCTGCCGTGGAAATTTTACAACCCATAACACATCCCTTTCCCCAACAGGTACAAGCTATTGTTAGGTGGTTGCTCAACGCAAACTTTCCGGAAACAGAAATAAGTGAAAATAAAGTTTATTAGAGCTCAGTACCGAGGACCCCTCCTAGCCAAAGAGACTTCCAGAGCTCTTAACTTCCTTCATGTACACGTAATATACTTTTCCTTATACAGGCTGGGGGAGACAAGTCCACATTCCTACCTTATCTGAAGCAAAGCAGATGTGCAGAAGCAATGTCGCAGTTGGAAAATCCTAACAAACCTTGTGACATACATCGTGTTATATTCTACTTTGGCGGTCTACTTTCTGGCGGGCTCTAAGTTTGGCTACCCAGCCAGGAATGTCCCTGTTCAAGGCTAGACCTAGACACTATTTTTGCAGGCCTATGCTGTCTCTCACCATAGAACCTACTGCAGGCTGTGGGCCTGCTTACAACTGTCCGGTAAATTAATCTCTGGTTCCCTGGTGAGGGTATCTTGGAGACCAAAATTTGAAAAAGTTTAAGGACAATGTTTACAGGGCATCTAAGAAGGGGACTCAGATTACCCTGCAATTTTGGAAACTTGACCAATTGATGTCATCATTCAGGATTTGGAGGTATCACTGGAGAAGCGGATACTAGATAGGAGATAGGAGAGACAAAGTTGGATAACAAAACCTTTAAGAGGGGGCTGGAGAGATAGCACAGTGGTAGGGCTTTTGCCTTGCATGGAGCCAACCCAGGACAGAGGGTGGTTAGATACCTGGCATCCCATATGGTCTCCCATGCCTGCCAGGAGCAATTTCTGAGCATAGAGCCAGAAGTGACCTCTGAGCACAGCCAGGTGTGACCCAAAAACAAACAAACAAACAAACAAAGAAGATTTGAAACAAAACAGACAAGGCCTCTCCAACTGAGAATATTACCCCTTCAGCCCCACTTTTGACTATACCCCATAAAGGAGAAATTCCTGAAAGGGGAAAGGCACGTTCTCTTTTTTTTTTTTTTTTTTTTGGTTTTGGGCCACACCTGTTTGACACTCAGGGGTTACTCCTGGCTATGTGCTCAGAAATCGTTCCTGGCTTGGGGTCACCATATGGGATGTCGGGGATCGAATCGAGGTTTGTCCGAGGTCCGTCCTACGCTAGCACTTGCAAGGCAGACACCTTACCTCTAGAGCCACCTCTCTGACCCCAGAGACACATTCTCAATCTAAAGGCCTTCCCAGGGCCAGTAATTTCTCATTCACTACTGGCATCAGACTGGAGAGACCATCATCTCCCAAGTGACCCTTAATCCCCAGTGCATCAGATAAGCTGGTTGTATGTCTTGAGCCGTCTACCACCTCTTCAGACTCAGATCCTGAAAATAGTTCAGTAGAAAAGCTCCCCCATAGAGACCATCCTAGGACAGTTCTAAGCAAAGCATACAGTTAAAACCCTTATCGGTCCAAAAATGGTCTATTCCACCTAGGCCTCATGAGTTTTGTCTCTTTCTTCCCCATCCATCTGGAGAAAACTCACCCTCTTATCTTATGAAGGCTTAAAAATGGACTCACTTGGTCCAAAAACAAACAAAACAAACAAAACACCAAGTGCATGTTGGACTCCCAAGGATTTTCATATGATTGCTAAAACCCAATCACTGCTCCAATCCACATCCTGACAAATGAAGGCTTGTCCTGGGGCTGGAGCAAAGGGACAGCAGGAAGGCATTTGCATACTGTCAGCCTGGGTTCGATCCCCAGCATCTCATAGGGTCCCTGGAGCCTGCAAGAAGTGATTCCTGAGTGCAGAGCCAGGACTAACCACTGAATGCTGCTGGGTGTACCCTGCCCCCAAATATCAAACAAAAAAGAAGAAAGCTTGTTCTGCTTCATCGGTGAAGCCCTGGGTCCTCTCTGCTCAGATGGGTACCATGGCCATAGGCCTAGAGGTCGGTGGTCGGGGGAAGCTGGATATTAGCCCCACCTCATTTTGTTCCCATTGTGCTTGTGAAGGGCGTGAGGGATCCCAGGAGGTGGTGTGGACTGGCATTTAGCATCCAGCTCTTCTGTTTAGCCATGGTGTGACTGGGGCGAGTCATTCAACCTCTCTGAAATCCACTGCCTGCTTGTCAATCTCCCTGACTTGCTCCTGCCCTGAAGGGGCCCCAGAATCTGCATTTGGTGGTGGAGCATGGTTTGGGGTCGAACTGAGGTTGGACCCTGCTCTCACGCCACCCCAGTTGAGAAATGACCCGACTTGCCTCTGAGCCAGGTCCATGTAGCCTACGCTGAAGTGGCCACCAGGGGGCGCTTGGGGACTGACTGTGTCGGGGCCCTGAGAGCAATTTGGGGTCCTGTCTTCAAGCTGAGGAGCCCTCAGCCAGCCCAGGCTGCTGCTCAGAGACAGGAGCAGGATTTGCTCCAGCAGAGGGTGGGTCTTGGCACTGCTGCATGGGGGGGTCCTGTCATTCTCCCCAGACCAAAAACCCTAACGTTGGGGGTACCCAGGGAAAGAAACGGGGTGTAGGTCAGGGCCGAGGTGCAGTGGCTGAAGGGGCTCAGGCTGGAGGACATCTGAGACTGCAGGATGATAATCAGAGCACCACAATCCCCCCTGTACCAATCCATGCCCCCCCCCATACACTCACCTCTATACCCCACAGTAGAGTTTGAGCCCTCAATGTTCACCCACCAACTCCCTTCTATGAAGCAAAGGCCCAACCCACAGAGTGAGAGTCTCCACAACACCCTGGGGGAGTTGGGGTGCCCCAGCCCTCATATCACCACCAGTGATATGTCCAGTGAGTGTCCCTGTTTGCAGAGGACTATGGTGTCACCTGCCTCTGAGAAATGCTATGCTCCCAACTTCTCAAGCTTTCTCCTTGGGGATGTCCCCCACTCTCCGTCCCCTCATCTCCAGCCCCTGTTCTCAGTAGATTCCTGCAACGTCGGGCTGATTTGGGACTCCTGAGACAGCTCAGGACCGGACCAGGTTCTGAGTCCCTGGCATGGAGGAGAATGTAGGGGTGCTGGCACCAATCAGGAGGCCCAACGCACCTGAATTGCCTCTGACTCAGAAGAAGAGACTAGGCATGGCGGCCTCGAGTCCTGCCAGGAAAAGGCGCTTCTGTCCAGAAAGGGGAGGCAGGCCAAGCCAGCCTGCCTCATCCCCCAGGGCTTGGATGTGGGGGGTGCAGCATCGGCAGCTTCCAGCCCCCCCACCCCGCGGCCCAGCTTCCGCCTCTGCCAAGGGGCTGCTCACGGCCGAACAATTTCTCCTCTATATGGAAAGAACATGAGCTTTTCCTGCTGCGGGAAGGCAAGGCTGGCCGAGCCCCAGGGCCCTGGTCTCCAGCCATGCACTGTGTCGGGGCCCCTCCTGCCCACTGGTTCTTCCCCAGAAGGACGGGTGGCAAATGAGGGGGGGGGAATGCTGGTAAAGTCAGTGGGTTCTGGGGGCTCAGAGCTCCACTTTTCTAGGTACCCGCTTCATCCTGGCAGAGATGAGGCCACCACACAGCCCCCAAGAAAAGCCTGACACGCTCTCAGGTTTTGGGCAATTTCCAAAGTGTTCCATGTTCCTACAGGCCTGAACCTTTCCACAGAGATGCTTTACCTTCTCTGCATGCTTCTTTAAAAACCTTCTGGGCCTGAGAGAGATGGGGATGGAGGAAAGGAAGGATGAAGGGAGGGAGGGAGGGAGGGAAGGAAGGAAGGAAGGAAGGAAGAAGGAAGGAAGGAAGGAAGGAAGGAAGGAAGGAAGGAAGGAAGGAAGGAAGGAAGGAAGGAAGGAAGGAAGGAAGGAAGGAAGGAAGGAAGGAAGGAAGGAAGGAAGGAAGGAAGGAAGGAAGGAAAGAAGGAAAGAAGGAAAGAAGGAAAGAGAGAGGGAAGGAGGGAAGGAAGGAGGGAGGGAGGGAGGAAGAAGGAAAGGAGGGAGGGAGGGAGGTAAGGAAGAAAAGAAAGAAGGTAGGTAGGAGGTGAGGGAGGGAGGAAAAGAGAAAGGAAAGGAGGGAGGAGACAAAAGAAAACAGGAAAGAGGAAAGGAAGGAAGCAGAGAAGGAAGGAGGGAGGAAGAAGAAAGGAAGGTGGGAGAAAAGGAAGGAGGGAATGAAGGGAGGAGGGAAGTGCTTCTTTTTGAGGCCATCCTCAATGGTGCACAGGTTGTACTCCTACCTTTGTGCTCAGGCTTCACCATTCCCGGAGTGTATTTGGGGTTCGGGGTTCGTACCTTCCTTGCTGTCCTATCCTCTCAGGCCACACTGGTACAGAACCTTAAATCCTACCTGGCCTTGACTTTGCACCTCATCCTCAGAGAAAGAGAGAGACAGACAGGAGGTAATATCAGCTCCTTTCTGGGAGGGGGGCTTGGTGCTCCCAGTGCAGAGAGGATGGGCCAAGGCTCTGAATAACTGCTACCTGTTTTGGATCTCAAACGTGTCCCCCTGGAGTCTGGGTTTGAATGGGAGTCCTCCCCTGAGCTCTGGGGCACCACCCACTCCTCTGGGTCCTGGCCTGGAGATGGCCCCCATCAAGACATGCACACTGGCCAGAGAAAGCCAGCATGCAACTATGCACAAGGCTGAGTGGGCCTCACTGCAGGTCTCTAGGGATGTGTGGGCACTAGGGCTTGAGAGGGGGGGTGTGTTAGGGCAAAGAGGTGCCTAGGAAGTCAGTTCACAACCACAGAAGAAAAGGTTCCCTTCTGGGGCCAGAAAGATAGCACAGCAGTAGGGCATATGCCATGCATACAGCCAACCCAGAATGGACCTGAGTTCGATTCCTGGCATCCCATATGGTCTCCTGAGCCTGCCAGGAGTGATTTCTGAGTGCAGAGTCAGGAGTAAGCCTTGAGCACAATCAGGTGTGACCCAAAACCCATAAAGAAAGAAAAATAAAAGGGGCTCCTTCTGGGCTTGCCAAGGTTGATCAAGGGAGGCTGACTGTGGGGTTTCCAGCACCCCAGAGTGGCACCATCTATGTTGTTGCTTTCCTTGGAGCAGTTTTAGGCCACAATCTGGGGCTGGTGGCAGCCAGGATGAAGTTCCAGAATGTGGCCATCCCAGCTAGCCCTAGAGGAGGATAGTGGCCGCCTCTACCCCCGGGGTGGGGGGGGGTGTCCAGGCCAGGCAGGAGGAGGGAGTCCTAAAGTGCCAAAAAGGGCTGGTTGGGGCACTGACCCACAGCATGTGGAGGGCATCCCTGGGACCTACAGGGAAGCAGCAACTGTCCATCCAGCATTCTGTTTTTTCACCTGGCAGGATTTTCTCTCTCTCAAAGAACCATTCCTGGGCCAGGCTGTGAGTTTCCGTGGTTCCAACTCCAGAGGCTCAAAGTGCTTACAGTGGGGCTGGAGGCCCGGCTTGGCAGGCTGGGCTGTTGGGCTCCTCCAGGGACCCTGCCAGGGTCCCAGCTCTGCTCTCTCTAAGGGTCAACCCTCAGCATCTAGTAGAAGGGAAGGGAGGGCTCTAGGTTTTTAAAAGAACTTTGGAAAGGTCCACCAGGCTGGGAGCCAGGCTGAAACTTATTATTATTTTTTGGGGGGGGTTGGGCCACACCTGTTTTTGTTTGTTTGTTTGTTTGTTTTGGTTTTTGGGCCACACCCGGCGGTGCTCAGGGGTTACTCCTGGCTATCTGCTCAGAAATAGCCCTTGGCAGGCACGGGGGACCATATGGGATGCTGGGATTCGAACCAACCACCTTTGGTCCTGGGTCCTGCTTGCAAAGCAAACGCCGCTGTGCTATCTCTCTGGCCTTGCCACACCCGTTTTGATGCTCAGGGGTTACTCCTGGCTATGAGCTCAGAAATCGCTCCTGGCTTGGGGGGACCATATGGGATGCCGGGGGATCTAACCTTGGTCAGTCCTACGCTAGTGCTTGCAAGGTAGACACCTTACCTCTAGCGCCACCTTCCCGGCCCTGGACTATTATTATTATTATTATTATAGTTTTTTATTTTAGAAAATATTTATTTAAGCACTATAATTACAAGCATGATTGTAGTTGGGTTTCAGTCATAAGGAGAACACTGCCCCCGTTTACCAGTGCAACCTTACCACCACCAATGCCCCCTTCTCTACTCCCCATCCCTGCCTGTATGTGAGACAGGCATTCTACTTCTCTCACTCTTTAATATTGTCATGCTAGTTGTTAGTGTAGTTATTTCCCTAATTGCACTCACCACTCTTTGTGGTGAGCTTCATATTGTGAACCTGTCCTTTCGGCCCTTAACTCTATTGTCTCTAGTCTTAATACAATAATGCCATTAATTTTTTTTAAATCCATAGATGATTGAGACTATTCTGTGTCTATTTCTCTCCCTCTGACTTATTTCACTCAGCATAATAGATTCCATGTACATCCATGTATAGGAAAATTTTATGACTTCAACTCTCTTGATGTCTGCATAATATTCCATTGTATATATGTACCACAGTTTCTTTTTTTTTTTTTTTTTTTTTTTTTTTGTACCACAGTTTCTTTAGCCATTCATTCGTTGAAGGGCATTTTGGTTGTTTCCATAGTCTGGCTATTGTAAATAGTGCTGCAATGAATATAAGTGTGAGGAAGGGATTTTTTGGTGTGTTTTGTTGTTGTTGTTGTTGTTTTGTTTTGTTTTTTTGGGTCATACTCAATGGTGCTCAGGGGTTACTCCCGGCTCTGCGCTCAGAAATCGCTCATGGCAGGCACAGAGAACCATATGGGATGCCTGGATTCGAACCACCATCAGTCCTGGATCGGCTGTGTGTAAGGCAAATCCCCTACTGCTGTGCTATCTCTCTGGCCCCTGAGGAAGAGATTTTTGAATTGTATTTTTGTGTTCCTAGGGTATATCCTTAGGAGTGGTCATATTTTTTTTGTTTTGTTTTTGTTTTTGGGTCATACCCAGCAGCACTCAGGAGTTACTCCTGGCGCTGTGCTCAAAAATTGCAGGCATGGGGGACCATATGGAATACCAGAATTCTAACCACCGTCCATCCCATCCTGGATCATCTGCTTGCGAGGCAAACGCCTTATCACTGTCCTATCTCATTATTAATATATATATATATTTTTTTTTGGTTTTTGGGCCACACCCGGTGGTGCTCAGGGGTTACTCCTGGCTGTCTGCTCAGAAATAGCTCCTGGCAGGCATGGGGGACCACATGGGACACCGGGATTTGAACCAACCACCTTTGGTCCTGGATCGGCTGCTTGTACGGCAAACGCTGCTGTGCCATCTCTCCAGGCCCTCATTGTTAATATTGTGGTGTTTGAGTCACCTGGCAATGATCAGAGGTTACTTCCAACTCTGTGCTCAGGAATCATGCCTGACAGGCTCGGGGAACCCTATGGGATGCAAGGCAAATGCCTTACCCACCATGTATCGCTCTGGCTCCTAGTCTCTTTTTGTTTGTTTGTTTGCTTTGTTTTGGGGTCATACCTGGTAGGGCTTAGAGCCCATTCCTGGCCCTGCACTCAGGGATCACTCTTAGCAGTGCCCAAGGGACCCTACAGGATGCTAGGGATCGAGCCCATGTCTGCAAGGTGCCTCCCCACTGTACCATCGCTCCAGACCCAGATCCGCATTCTCACTGGGCCACTTTTGGAAATATCTGATCAGTTCATAGGCAGCCACCATGGATCCTACCACATTTGGTGAAGTGGGGGTGGTAGGAATGGTGGTGGGGATATGACAGTCAGAGGATTTTTACTGAGCAGGGGCCACACCCCTGTGGTGCAGGGGATCTGTGGGGTCAAACCAAGATCCCCCCTGCAATGCTAATACCAGCCCCTCTCTGACAGCTAGAGTGCCCTCAGTGTCATGAATGCGGGTCCCCAGCAAAGTCCACAGGTCCCTCTCTACCTGTCCCTGAGCAAAGTGTCCAAGGCCACCAGAAGTTGTAGTCCCAGGACTGAGGCTCTGAGGCAGAAGACTTGGGGCTCCCTTGTGGGGTCCCCAGAGCTGAGATCCCTTCTTCCTGCCCCTTGGCCCCATTTTCCAACCCCTGTGCCCAGGCCTTGTAGCTAATTAGAACAAGGCGCAGACTGGTCAGGGTTGAAGCAAACCTTGCAGGCAGCTCCGGAGGCTTCTGGAAAAAGTTAACGTTTTCCTGTTGGACGCTGAGCAGGTTTCCAGGGAAACCTCATCTGTTGGGGTGGGGGGCAGGAGGGTTGATGCAACCCTGAAGGTCGGGGTGGAGGAGCAGGGGGCCCAGGCCACGCTGGGATGCTGGTTCTGGGCACAGTCTTTAGTGTGGGTGGATCCGGCGCTTCTGTGTGGCGGGTTCAGCTGTGCCCGCTGCCAGGATTCTCTGGAGCCTTCTGTGACGTCACCAACCACCGCTGGGAGGGCCCACCATGTGCCCAGCTCAGGCAGGAGCCAGTGTGGGGTTTGGGAACCCTGTTGCCATGGGGATGAGTGCTCCCTCTCCCCACCCAGCTCTCACCAGTTTGAGCTTTCTTAGGGTTGCCACCAACCTATCCACAAAAGTGGAAGCCACTGAGCCTGATGGGGGCAGGACAGAAAAAAGATCCTAGGTCTCTGGAGGAGGTGGAACAGACAGACAGACCACAGACAGACAGACAGTAGCCAGACAGAGACAGACAGACTGCAGGCAGACAGGCAGACAGGCAGAAAGACAGGCAAGCACACAGAGACACAGACAGACAGACAGACTGCAGGCAGACAGGCAGACAAGAAAGACAATCAACAGGCAGAGAGGCAAACAGGCACAGACAGACAGCAGACAGGCAAGCAGACATTAGACTGGCACACAGGCAGACAGAAGCCACCTCCTGGGCAGCAGACAGAAAAGCAGGCAGACAGACAGACTGGGTTTGGAGGCGTGGCATTCGCTTACATGTAATTTTGGTCTGGAGGCTTATTTCTTGGCATGTTAACTTATTTCTTAGGGCCCTTCTCCATGTGGTTGGGTTTGCAGGGAGGCCCTTCAGTCCTTTATTTGGTAAAGTAAAAGGATCTTCACTGAGTTTTAAAACAAACAAATAAACAAACAAAAAAACAAACAGGGGGCAGAGAGATAGCACAGCAGTAGGGTGTTTGCCTTGCATGCAGAAGGATGGTGGTTCGAATCCCGGCATCCCATTCGGTCCCCCGAGCCTGATGGGGGAAATTTCTGAGCATAGAGCCAGGAGTAGGCCCTGAGCTCTGCAGAGTGTGACCCCCCAAATAAAACAAACATACAAACAAACAAATAAAAGAAAAAACACAAGAAACACAGAGAGGGCATTTTAGGAGAGAGCGTGTGGAGGGGGGACGCAGATGAGCAAAAATGAGAGCGACTCAGGGTCAGGGTGCTACTTCGGCAAAGTGGAAGGAGCCCTGAGATGAGGCTGTGCCCCTCACCATGGCCAGGCTCGGGGACCTTGGATGCTGACCCTCACCAAAATAGACCTCAAGGCAGCAATGACTTCCCAGTCACTCAAATGTGGAATCAGACAAGCAAATGGGGTAGGCAAGGAATGGAGGGGTCCGAGGGTGTTAGGCAAGACAAGGAGGAAGGAAAACTGGATTCAAGATGAGCTGCAGAACCTAAGCCCCCCACCCCAGCTCATCACCCGGAGAGCAGCCAATTGTGAGAAGAGCCCCTCTTTCCTACACATCCTGGTCCTCCTCCTTCCAGCACGGGAGTCTCTTTATTGCATGAACCACAGCAGCCCAGAGATACCCCCTACACCCTCCAACAGAAATGGCCCAGCTCTGCGACTAAATATCATCAAACTGCCAAGCCACGGGATTGGTTTTAGATCTAGAAATTCTGAACTGTGCAGCTGCAAGACACCGAGATATCTTCTAGTAGTGTCAGACCAGAAGTCTGGGGAAATGTGATGGGAAAGTTCCCTAGAAATCTCCCACGCTCAGAGATCCTGAACAGGATACACAGAAGCTAGCACAACTAACACCCACATTAGCCTGGTAAATCCTCAGACACTGACCTTGGTAACGAGAGAGAGAGAGAGACAGAGACAGAGACAGAGACAGAGAGACAGAGAGACAGAGAGACAGAGACAGAGACAGAGAGAGTCGGGTGGTGGGGTGGGATTTGGAGCCTTTTGTGCCCAAATTGACATGGTGAATCACAGTGTTAGAATAAAAATGAGGAAAAAATAAGAAGCCGGGGCCGGAGTGGTGGTGCAAACGGTAAGGCGTCTGCCTTCCCCCGCTAGCCTAAGACAGACCACGGTTCAATCCCCTGGCATCCCATATGGTCCCCCAAGCCAGGAGTGATTTTTTTTGTTTGTTTGTTTGTTTGGTGTTTGGGTCACACCCAGCAGCACTCAGGGGTTACTTCTGGCTCTAAGCTCAGAATCACGAATCACTTCTGGCAGACTCAGGGAACCATATGAGGTGCCAGGATTCGAACCACTATCCTTCAGCATGCAAGGCAAATGCCTTACCTCCATGCTATCTCTCCAGCCCCAACCAGGAGTGATTTCTGAGCACATAGCCAGGAGTAAGTCCTGAGTGTCACTGAGTGTGGCCCAAAAAGCAAAAAAAAAAAAAAAAAAAAAAAAAGGTGGGGGAGAAGAAGCAGTGGCCAGGTTCAAGGACCAGGAGGGAGGCCAGAAATGAGGTGACTGGGAGGAAGGTGGGTCAAGGGTGCAGTGGGCAGTGGGCAGCAGGTATCTGGGTCAAGGGCAGCAAGGCAATTGATGCTAAGCTCAAAGGGTACAGACTGAAGCTGCAACTTCCCTGCCACGCCACCAGCTCGGATGCCCAATGCCCATCCCTGTTTTCCAGAGGCTCTGCCTGGAGGAGGAGGGAGAGGGAATAGAAAGGGGAGGAGAGGAGGAGAAAGAAGAGGAGGGGGAGGAGGAAGAATGTCCATCTAGGGCTCCCCACAGACGAGGGGTTCAGGCCAGTGACCCTCTGACCACAGGCCCCTTCTCTTCCCCTAGCTGGAGCTCAGACACTGCCTGGCCAACCCCCCTAAGTTCATTTTCACATCCAGAATCATTTGGGTTTGGGGCCACACCCAGCAGTGTTCACTCAGGGCTTCCTCCTGACTCTGCTTAGAAATTACTCCTGGCAGACTCAGAGAATCCTGTGGGATGTTGGGAATCGAACCCGAGCTGATCACATGCAAGGCCAACACCCTCCCTGCTGAGCTATTGCTCCAGCCCAACACATTTGGTATCTTAAACTTGCTGTTTCCTACTCCCTGCCTATACATTTGTTCCTGAGGTTCCTTCTCCCCAGGCAGAATTTCAGGTGGCTGTGTGTGTTCCTGCCTTCTCCTCAACTCACATGAAGAAGGTCCCTGAACTGGAACATAGAGGCCTTAGGGACCCCTGGATATGGCTGTACATTCCTAGCTTGAGGTCCCCGCCCAAGGCCCCTCCTTCACAAGCCCATCCTTGGCTCAAGGTCTTCAGTATGGGGTCATTACATCAGCATCACTCAGACACCTCCAGGTGCTTGTTATTTGGCTTTGGGGGGCCAAAGCTGGTGATGCTCAGGGCTTACTCCTGTTTCTGTGCTCAGGGGACCATATACAGTGCTGGCGATTGCCTCAGGCTCACGTGATCTGCTTAAACTGCCTCTCAGACTCTCAAAGTAGGTTTTCTTCAATGTGTCTGTTTTTGTTGTTTATTTGGGGGCCACACCCAGCGTTGCTCAGGGCTTTCTCCTAGCTCTCTGCTCAGGAATCCCTCCTGACAGTGCTCAGGGGACTCTATGGGATGCTACGGCTAAAACCTGGGTCAGCTGTGTAGTAGGCAATTGCCCTCCCTGCTGTGTTCTTGCTTCTGGCTCCCCAAGTCGATGCTCTTAAGTAGAATCTACCCCAAGTCATTCACAGTCCACAAGCCCCTGGGCCAACCTGGGAGGAATCTGGGGAGGACTCAGCAGAAATTGGGGCCCCAAAGTGCCCACCTGGGCCACATTCCCAGCATCCTTCAGCTCTTTCAGTCTCAGTGACTCCAGTATCTTGCCAGCGTCATGCAGTGGCCACAGGAAGTACTGGAGCCCCCAGATCCAGAGCCACTTCTGTCCCCATTTGTCTCCATTACTCAGTCTGGAGAGTTCAGCTCTGGGCACCAGTTCCTGGGCGCCTTCCATAGGGCAGCCTGGAAGGGGCCAGGTTCTGCCTAGGTGCTGTATCCCAGCTCTGGCTCTGAGCCTTTCCCAGCCTTTTTGGGAGAGACAGCTCAGCCTCTGCTCAGGATGTGCCTGGGGTGAAGGAGGAGGATGACTGAGTATTGGGGGCCAATAGACCGCGGGCAGCTATTTTCAGCCATGATTTCAGAAGGGCACAAGGGGGGGAATGAGTTCGGAGAGTCTGCGCTGTGCGGCCAGACCGCCCTGGGGAAAGTTCTAGGAAGTAAGACTGGAAGCAATTACAGCTGCAGCCAGGAGATCCCGGACACACCACCAGAGCCTGGCCTTTCCTGCCTCTTTCTGCCCTGAGCATTGCAAAGTCCTGAGACCCCTTTGTGAAAGAGTCTTGGGGACTCTGACTTGGGGCTTCCAGGGTTGAGTCCAGGCCCAGCCTCTCTCAGTGCTCCACCTTGTGCCATTTGCCTGGGCACAGGGCTGCAGAGAGCGCACAGGGCATTGTAGTGGACGTAACCTTTTTATTTGGGGGCCGGGGTTGGGACCACATCCGGTAGTGCTCAGGAGGTACTCCTGGCTCTGCACTCAGGAATCACTCCTGGCAGACTCAGGGGATCCTGTGGGATGCCAAATCAAACCCGGGTCAGCTGCGTGCAAGGCAAATGCTTCCTCGCTGTGCTATCGCTATGGCCCCAGGTAGAGGTGTCTTTATGGCAACATGAAGGTACTACAGCCCTCAGTTTTGTTGCCTCTGACGTTCATGTTGTCCTTCAATCTATCCACCGCCCCTCAGCTGTGCCGTCAAGGACAGAATGTTTACTGGCCCGAGCAAAGCTCAAGAATAGGGGGCCCAGGACCGGAGCGATAGCACAGTAGTAGGGCATTTGCCTCGCACGTGGCCTATCCAGGACAGACGGTGATTCAAATCCTGGCATCCCATATGGCCCCCCAGCCTGCCAGGAGTGATTTCTGAGCACAGAACCAGGAGTGACCTTTCTGCACCACCAGGTGAGACACCACCCCCCAAAAAAAAAAGAATAGGGGGCCTAAGCAACAGGACAGCAGGAAGGGCATTTATCTTGCACATGGTCAACCAGGGTTTTATCCCCTAGCATCCCATAGAGTCCCCCAAGCCTCACCAAGAGTGATTCCTAAATGCACCTCCACTCTGATCACTGCTGGAAAATAAAAATAAAAAAAGAATGGAGGGGTGGAGAACTAGTACAATGGGTTGGGAGCTTGTCTTTTTATTTTTGGAAGGAGGACCTGGATCAGACCCAGCAGCACTCAAGGTTTACTCCTGGCTTTATGCTCAGAAATAGCTCCTGGAAGGTTCAGGGGACCATATGAGATGCCTAAAATCGAACCTGGGCCTATCCCAGGTCAGCAGAGTGCAAGGCAAATGCCCTACTTCTGTTCTATCACTCTAGTCCCAAAAGGTTTTATTTTATTTTTATTTTTGTTTTTAGGCCACAGCTGATGGCTTTCAGGGGTTACTCTTGGCTCTGCACTCAAAAATTGTTCCTGGCAGGCTCGGGGGCCCATATGGGATGTTGGGGATCAAACCTGGATCTGTCCTAGTTGGTGACATGCAAAGCAAATGGCCTACCACCACTGTGCTATGGCTCCAGCCCCTGGGCGCTTGGCTATGGCTGACCTGAGCTCTATTCCTGGTGTCCCATATGGTTCCCTGGGCACTGTCAGGAGCAAAGCTACTGGGTAAAGTCCTAAGCACAACTGCTGGGTGAGGAGAAGAAAGAAAGAAAGAAAGAAAGAAAGAAAGAAAGAAAGAAAGAAAGAAAGAAAGAAAGAAAGAAAGAAAGAAAGAAAGAAAGAAAGAAAGAAAGAAAGAAAGAAAGAAGGAAGGAAGGAAAGGAAGGAAGGAAGGAAGGAAGAAGGAAGGAAGGAAGGAAGGAAGGAAGGAAGGAAGGAAGGAAGGAAGGAAGGAAGGAAGGAAGGAAGGAAGGAAGGAAGGAAGGAAGGAAGGAAGGAAGGAAGGAAGGAAGGAAGGAAGGAAGGAAGGAAGGAAGGAAGGAAGGAAGGAAGGAAGGAAAGAAAGAAAGGAAAGAAAGAAAGAAGAAAGAAAGAAAGAAAGAAAGAAAGAAAGAAAGAAAGAAAGAAAGAAAGAAGAAGAAGAAAGAAGAAAGAAAGAAAGAAAGAAAGAAAGAAAGAAAAGAAAGAAAGAAGAAAGAAAGAAAGAAAGAAAGAAAGAAGAAGAAAGAAAGAAAGAAAGAAAGAAAGAAAGAAAGAAAGAAAGAAAGAAAGAAAGAAAGAAAGAAAAGAAAGAAAGAAAGAAAGAAAGAAAGAAAGAAAGAAGAAAGAAAGAAAGAAAGAAAGAAAGAAAGAAAGAAAGAAAGAAAAGAAAGAAAGAAGAAAGAAAGAAGAGAAGAGAGAGAAGAAAGAGAAGAAGAAAGAAAGAAAGAAAAGAAAGAAAGAAGAAGAAAGAAAGAAAGAAAGAAAAGAAAGAAAGAAGAAAGAAAGAAAGAAAGAAAGAAAGAAAGAAAGAAAGAAAGAAAGAAAGAAGAAAGAAAGAAAGAAAGAAAGAAAGAAAGAAAGAAAGAAAGAAAGAAAGAAGAAGAAGAGAAGAAGAAGAAGGAAAGAGGAAGGAAGAGGAAGGAAGAAGGAAGGAAGGAAGGAAGGAAGAAGGAAGGAAGGAAGGAAAAAGGTCATTATGGAATAAATGTGTAAATTATTGGTGACTAAATGAATGAATGGACAGATGAGTGGTTGGGAGATGAGTGGATGGATCAGTGGGTGGAAAGAGGGATGAGTGAATGGATGGATGGATGGGTGGAAGGATGAAAATATAATGATGAATGGATGGAGGCTAAATGATTGTATGATGAGGAATAGAGGGTGGGTGGAAGGATGAATGAAAAATGGATAATGACTGACTGGATGGAGGACAGAAGGAAGGAAGGTGAATGGATTACTGTATGGAGGATGGATGGTGACTGGGTGGAAGATGGATGGATGCATGGATGATGAATGGAAGATGGATGATGGCTGGATGGAGGATGGATGGCCAGTGAGTAAATGAATGGGAAACCTGTGACACACTCTGGCAGCCTGCGTGTATCTGCGCTGTTGCTAGGTGAGGGCAAGAGTTAGTCAGAGCAGAGCAGGAGGGGCTCATAGCCTCTTGGCAGCGCCCCCTCAGTCCTGATCAGCAGACAGGGTAACAGCGACCCAGCGACCCGAGCCCCCAGACAGGGAACGTCATCCACAGGATGGATGCCTGAGCTGGGAA
Source organism: Suncus etruscus (assembly GCF_024139225.1). Lineage (NCBI taxonomy): Eukaryota > Metazoa > Chordata > Mammalia > Eulipotyphla > Soricidae > Suncus > Suncus etruscus. Next base: position 9,041,368 of record NC_064858.1, on the reverse strand, counting down.
GGTCCATCTACCTCTCTATGAGTTGAGCTCACCATGGAAATTACTGTTTTTCCATGAAAAAGGCCAGTGTGTGTGTGTGTGTGTGTGTGTGTATGTGTGTGTGTGTGTGTGTGTGTGTGTGTGTGTGTGTGTGTGTGTGTGTCTGCCAGTATACTGGAGACACAGGGAACCCCAAAGAGAATCTTTGCTTTCTCCACCAACCCACCCAGGGCAGGGGGCTGCTATGCTCCAGGGAGCCTGCGGCCAGCCAGGGCATTATATAAGCAGTGCCAAAAGGTCGCACCTCCATGGGGCTCCCTCCCCCAGCGCCCTTTCCAGCCTCTTTCCAGATTTGCTGAGCTCAGGCTTTCTGCATTTTCCACCCCTTCGCCCGCTATTAAGGGAAGCAGGGCAAACATGATCCAATCCTTCCGAGGTTCTAACCCTCCCCGTGTGCAGGGAGGCTGCGCTGACTGGATTCTCTGAGGCTGCTGATCCCCCAGGAGGGGCAAGGGTGGCTGAAAGTGGGTGCTGGGTTCTTGGGAGGAAAAAGGGGGGCAGGGGGCGTACACAGGGCAGTCAGAAGACTTGGGGACACTGCGCTAGTGAAAAGACTTCCATGAGGTTGGGGGATGCCCACCCTCAAGTTCCATTTGCTCCCCCAAAATGCCTCATCACAATCATCATCTCTGAGGTAAAACCATCTTAGGAATCTGGTGCCCGGAAGTAGGAAGCTGGGCAGAGGATGACCTGCAGAGACACAATCTCCCTCTGGGCCAGACCTCTGCAGTCCTCAGAGACTTGAGGGGTCAGCGCTGCTACCCAGATTTGTGTGGGGTCCCTGGTAAGGAGCAAGGCAGCACAGGCTCAAGATTTGCCTGTTGGGCCCGGAGAGATAGCACAGCGGCGGTGTTTGCCTTGCAAGCAGCCGATCCAGGACCAAAGGTGGTTGGTTCGAATCCCGGTGTCCCATATGGTCCCCCGTGCCTGCCAGGAGCTATTTCTGAGCAGACAGCCAGGAGTAACCTCTGAGCACCACCGGGTGTGGCCCCCCCCCCAAAAAAAAAGATTTGCCTGTTCTGCAGGGCAGGTGGGCACAGGTGGGGTGTCTTCTCATCTGCACCCTAGCCCTTCTGGAGATCCAGAGACTTCCCAGCATGTGGGAGACCCCTACCCCTCACAGGAGAAGTTGGGCTTGACTGGATGCCCTCACTCTGGTCTTGGGGCTCCTTTCTCAGTGGCCCAGAAGTAGATCCAGCCTCCGAGCAGTGTGCAGGGTGCCCTTTCCTCACACAAGTACTATTAGTGCCAGAGGGAGGATCCAACAGGATCCTGAGAGAGAGAGAGAGAGAGAGAGAGGAAGAGAGAGAGAGAGAGAGAGAGAGAGAGAGAGAGAGAGAGAGAGAGAGAGCACACTGGTGAGAGAAGGGAGTAATGGGGAGCAGAGAGTAGGCCTTCAAATATAGGGGTGCCCGTGTCCTCAGTACTCATCTGAGAACCTGCCTTAATGATACCACCTGGTCCAACAGGCTGAAGTTCACCTGGGAAAACTGAGGCTTTTGAAGACATGGCCTTGGGCATCGCTGATACCATCACAGGCATGGAGGCCACCCAGTATCCCTTGGAAGGGGTCCCAGTATTCGGCAAACACAGTGGTGGGAAGAGGGTGAGATCAGACTTTTTTTTTTTTTTTTTTTTTTTTTTGGTTTTTGGTTTTTGGGCCACACCCGGTGACGCTCAGGGATTACTCCTGGCTATGCACTCAGAAATCACTCCTGGCTTGGGGGATCAAACTGTGGTTCGTCCTAGGTTAGTGCAAGCAAGGCAAATGCCCTACCGCTTGTGCCACTGCTCAGCCCCGAGATCAGATTTCTACTGGAGTCCCTATGAGCCAATATGTCCCTCAAACCCAATCTATACCTTCAGTCCCAGTTGTAACTCCACCCTGGATTTAGGTGTAGCTACCTGAGACCCACCCATTTCTGGGAGGGGTTTTGGGAACCAGATATTATGTGTGACCTTACCTGCAAGACCCTGCCCATTCCTGGGAGGGGTCTTGGAAAAGGTAGATAAGCCTTTGAGCCAGGGGATTAGGGGTTTCTGCCCTGTTGGGCTCTCTGGCTTTTGGGTCTTTGGCTTTATGGTCTTTGACCAGCATGGAGGTCTAAGGAAGATGGCTGAAAGGAATTAAGATGCAGGGTAGCTAAGAATGGCTGAATGCTTGAAAGGTTATGAGATAGGCCACACACATGTGGTGAATAGGGTAAGAATAAAGTTGATGCTTCCTGATGCCTGCCTGTGAGTGAGTTCAATACCCATCGCTTTCCTGGACCCCAGACCATTCATGGGGAATGAAGCCACGTGGCCGGAGCCTAAGAAACAAAGGCCTCCATCCTTCACCATCCATTCCATCCAGCCCCATCCTTAATTATTGATACAACACCAGTCTCCTTCAGACCCAGTCTGGTTTCCCTCAGGCCCAATATGGCCCCCTCAGATTCACTCTGGTCCCACTCTCTGCACTTCTTGGGGGCCCTCTGAGGGGGCACTGCTTCTTCTGTGAAGACCTCAAGGTTGGACATTTCCTCCCACGCTTTTGCCCACCCCGGCCCCACCTGCCTGGTTGGTTCCCCAGATCAGCACACCACAGCACAGAGGGGCCTGTAAGAGCTCTGGTCTGCCTCTATGAGCTGAGGCCCAGTGGCTGGACGCCCCTGAGCCCAGGCCAGGATCCATCAGTCTGCCCTGAGTCACAGCCCAGCCCGTGCCAGCCAAGCATTTCCATGAGGCCTGACGTGGCTTCCCAGAACTACCCCCCAAAGCCAGAACCCGCACGTTTGCTCAGGCCCCCCACCTGCCCTGCCAGTGTCCCTCCAGTCCATGACCCCAGTGAGGGCAGCAGGCTACTGCCCTCCTGGAACAAACCTGGCCCTGTCCTTGCCTGGGACTTGGGTCAAGGCGCCCCTGGCTGGCCAGTCCCCTCTCCACTTCTCTGCACGGGCCATCCCCAGGTAACCAAGGAAGGAAGGAATGTTCTGGTTCTGCTGGGCTCCCCTCCTCCGCCTGGCCTGGCCCCCCGATGTGACCGCAGGGGTGGAGTGAGGCCTTAGCATCTGGAATCTTCCAGGCTCCCGCGGTCCTGGCTGTATTTGTCTTGGCCGACTTCACCTGAGCTTTTTTAAAGGAGTTTTTTTTTTTTGCTTTGCTTTGCTTCTTCCCCAGCAGCTGGCCTCCACAGCCCGGCACACAGAGCCTGGCTTGTATTTTTTTTTTTTTTTGGAGGAGAGCATAGAGTCCCACCACACAGTAGCCTACCAGAGGCTGGGAGCTCCCTGTACCCCCTCTCTCCCCTGCCAGGCTATCAGAGAGACAGTGAAAGTCAAAGGTACCTTGGATGGAGGTTAAACTGTGGGGCTCACTGAGATGGGTGGGGAAATGGCATCAAAGGTCAAGTCCCCAATTAGTGGCCAGGGAAAAAGAGAGGGCCCGTAGCCCTGCCACTCAGAAAACCAGGGTTCCACTGCTCAGGGCTATTGCTCTGGCTCCCCCCTGGTGTGAAACTCTGCATCTCAGCTTGGAAATCTACAACTCACTACTTTATTTTTCCACCCCCATGAACGGTTGTTTGTGTGAAAACAGAACCTGGCCAGCAGCCCAAGGGTAGCAGGGCGGGTGGGTGAAGGATTCAGCAGATGGACAGATTCAGTCCATCTGTCCCCACAGCACAACCAGGGGCCAGAGCTAAAACGATAGCAAAGTAGGGAGGGCATTTGCCTTGTACACAACCGACCCTGGTTCAATTCCTTGCATCCCATAGGGTCCCCCGAGCACCGCCAGGAGTAATCTCTGAGTACAGAGGAGTCAGCCTTGAGCACCACTGGGTGTGGCCCCAAATGAAACAAAAACACAGAGCATCATAGATCCACCTGAAAAGACATAACAAAAACAAGGACAGCAAATACAAGACACCCCCCCCAGTGGTCCCCAATATCTAGGGAGATGCTTGACCAACGGAATCCGGATGAAGGGACCCAGGCTACACAGTAAGGCTGGTTCTATCTGCTGCCCACTTGCCACTTAGCCTGCCTCCGCACCTCACTGACCCCCAAAAAAGCCCAGGGGAGAAATGAGTCAGGAAAGGGGTTCTGAGGTTCCCACATCCATCCATGCTTGGTTGTTACCTGCCCATGAGACAGTCTGCAGAAGAGATTATTCCAGGGATGAGCAAGTACTTGTGGGACAGCAGTTAATTCAGGGACAGGCAGGACCCAGGGCAAGAAGGACACAAGTGGACATGGGGCAAGAAGGACCTCACGCAATCACACACGTTTGAGTCAACTCCACCCACAGATGGTGAAGAGACAACAATATGGGCCACTTTTCAGAACATCATCAGAAGGAATGATAGAACAATATGATTGGGAAAAACATGGATATGTGGGCCTGAAATTCCATTCAGGGATTTAACCCCTCACCTGTGATCAATCCATGTTCAGTCAGTCCTTGCACTGTTTATGGTCCCCTGAAGCCTGTTATGAGTGATCCCTGAGCACAGAGTCAGGATTCTGCCCTGAGTATACCCCAACCACCGCCAAATAAGATCTTTCCAGCAGAGAATCTAAAGTCAAAAGCACTGAAGAATGAGAGCTCAGAGATGGGGGACAGAGGAGGGAAGAGAGGGGTAGGCGAACTCTAGAGAGGCTTTCTTTCATGCGTTGTCTATTTTGAATTTGCTCTGAAGGGTAAGTGACTGCATCGCCATTTATAAGAATAAAGGTATCACTATCATAGTTATAGAGGGTGTCCAGGAAGCAGTGAGAACCCCTATTCATGTCTTGGGATGTACCCCAAAACTAGATGTCCATGCACTGTTTCTTGGGCTTCACTCTTGATAGAGCTGAGCAGAAGGAGTATGACTTCCTGAGAAGAGCAATACTTCAGTCCCTCCAACATTCAGGGGCCACAGAGGCACCTACAATCAATCAGCTCAGCAAGGACTGCTGCAGGGGTGCATGGGAAGCTCCCAACAGTGAACTCAAAGCCTGCACCCCCCGTGTGCCCAGGCCAATGCTAGGGATTTGACTGCTCCTGTCAATTCCAGAGCTGGGCCTGGCACCCCTCTGCCTGTATCACTCTTGTTTCTGGCAAGTTCAAGGGGTGAGGGGGACATGGGAGACAGAACCTGGGGCAACTTCCTGGGTATCCCTGATCCCTTTTGTTCCTTCCCTCCTGGTCAGGATAACAGCACAACCCAGATGTAGCAACATTCAGGAAGTAGGTGATGGGGGCCGTGGAGTGCAGTGAGGCCGTGGGGGCCATGGGGACCGTGGGGATCGTGGGGACCTGTGATGGCTTCCAGCCGCCCCTCCCACGCCCTAACTGGGGCCGGGCCGTCCAAAGCCCAAGTTTGCATGTCGCTGTGAAATTCCGCCCAAGCTCAGGATGTGACATTTGGACTCTGGGTGAACAGAACATTCCAGGCCCTGCCTGAGGGAACAGAGGGGGCTGGAAACCAGAGGGTGGGGTGGACGCAAAGACCCTGATTCTGGGACTTCAGGGGAAATCCTGGAGGCTGGACCATCTCCTTCTGTGGGAGGCCCAGAAAAGTCAACTCATGCCAAGAGCCACTTGCTCTTAGATGGACTCTAGGTACAGGGTGGGCCCCCGGAGTTGAAGATGATCAACCTAAAAGGCCTAGGACTATCTGAAATGGCCTAGGAATGTTCTAGATGCTTTGCAGCTCTGGTCTCTTTTTTTGGTGGGGGAGGCAGTTTGGGCCACATCTGGCAATGCTCAGGACTTACTCCTGACTTTGCACTCAGGGAACCCCGTAGGCTGCTAGGGGTCAAACCCAGTTGTGCATGGCAAATGCCTTCCCTGCTGTCTTATCGCTCCAGCCCGTTACCATCTCTTTGGGTTCACCTGGCGGAGACAACTCTGCCAGACCAGAGCTTGTCCATGATCAAGGTATACCCAGAGCATAAGCTTCTACATCAACTACTCCCAAGGGCCAGGCATGGGGTTCATGGCCAGCCCCTGCTCTGGGGAAGCAGGAGGGGTTCTAAGGAGTGACAGCACAGCAGAGAGGGCATTTGCCTTGTATGCAGTTAACCTGTGTTCAATCTCTGGCACCCCATATGGTTCCTCCAGCTTGCCAGCAGTGATTTCTGAGCACAGAGCCAGGAGTAACCCCTAAGTGTCAGCAGGTGTGGTCCCCCAAAAAACAAACAACCACAACAACAAAGGCTGTGACCCATGCACAGACACACCCTGGAATGCTATTTCTCTCACTTGGATGGATGGAGCATGGGAACCTGCCTCAGTTTCCCTGTGCTTCTGGTTCCCTCAAAAGCTGTCCTTTCAGAGCTATCCTGGGCTCCCTCAGTCCTTCATTAGTGCTACATCTATGGCGGGCCATGAAGGGGTGAGTGTGCAAGCTGTCTGTAGCCCCTATACTCTGGCATCTATAGGTAGTGGGTGCGGGACCCCCCCCCCAAAGTAAGTGTTACTATGAGACCACCCAGCAGGTTTGGGGGTTGGGTCTCTCATGGATTGAGGCATGCTCGTGGCCAGTGAAACAGATCGGGGCTCGAGATGGGCTCTGAGCAGGGCATGAGGCGAGGTTCCCCCCTTCCATCTTGGCGGATGTTTGCAATGACAGGGGTATGGGTGGGATGTCAGCTCAAGGGGAACCAGAGTTTGAACCTTGTTCACTGCCACTGGCTCCTCTATGGGCCTCATAAAGGGCCTGGGGGGGTCAAGCACCCACAGTTTGAGGGTGAGGTGGGGACTGCCATCTCTGTCCCAGCACCCCTCAGCCAACCCCTCACAGTATGACAGAGACAAAGGCGCCTCTGCGGGGCTTCTGGGTGTAGAGACCAGAAACAACCCAGGGCCCTGCATGGGAGCAGGGAGCGTGTCTCCACGCACGTCCTGTCCAGCTGGGAGGACACACAGCCATGCAGGCTCGAGGACCCGGGAGGTCTGAACGCTGGGCAGGCACCAGCGAAGCAGACAAGGGCCGGCTTTGTGCTGGGCTCTGTGGATTCCTGTGGCCGCTGAGTCCTGCCGGGGCTGGGGCTCGGGCACCTCTGGCACCCCTGGACAAGAAGATGTGAATCAGCGGCCCCCGCTGGCCTCCCCCTTCCCTGCACTAACCATCAGCTCGAAAGTCCCTGAACCAGCCGGAAAGGCCAGATACTGTCCATCTACACCCCAGTGTGGGATGCTTTGGGGTCTGGCAAGGCCCCTGCTCTCCCTACTCCCCAGGGAATAAACATCCCCTTGTCCTTATGAGCTGTGAGTCTGGACTGTCCTGGGTACCTGTCCACTGTGGAGGCAGCTTTAGGGATGTTGCCCTATGATCTGAAGTATCCTGGGGTTCTTTCACTCCTAAAAGCCTACTCTGTATCCCATCCCAGGTTCTATTAGAACCTGTCAATAATGGGAACAGCTCGGCTATAGGGACATTCTCTGGAACGTTCCTGCTTTCAACTGCACACATCCACGCAGAGATGGTGAAAAACCAGGGGACAGCTCAATGTCTCATATGGGTTGCTCTGTTTTGGGGCCACACATAGCAGTGCTCAGAGCTAAATCCTGGCTCTGCTTTCAGGGATTACTTCTGATGGGGTTCAGGGGATCCTATGGGATGCCGAGGATTGAACCCGGGTCAGCTGCATGCAAAGCAAGTGCTTCACTCACTGTCCTATTGCTCTGGCTGGTGGATAGTCAATGTATTTATCCTCCTGAAGATCCGGGAATCTTACCCAAGGCCTTGTGTACTCTAACCTGAACTCCAACCTAGACAGGGCCTTTGGCCCCTGCACCCTCCTGGTCGCCCCATCCAGGACAGGATCCCAAGAGAGGGCAAAGGAGCCAGCACTGGGCTCAGGACCAGAGGGCTGTGGCAGGAAGGACATAGATTGGGAAGACTGGGCGCTGAACGTAAGGATGGCCCTCGGGACATGCAGATAAGCTGAGCAGAAGGGAGAGAGGAAGCCATGTTTCCCCGAGCAGGTGAGACTCCAGGAAGTCAAATAGGCAGGAGCAAAGAGCTCAGCTAAAGGGGTGAAGCCTAAGATAAAAGACAGACCCCAGAACACTCATCCCAGAGAGTTCCTGATGTCCCATAAATGTCTCAAATGAGCTGGAAAGTGCTCAGATGGCTGGATACAGGGACATGTGAGACGCAAGGTTCATCCCAGCACTTCAGGGTCGCTTGATCCCTGCCAAGAATGACCTTCAAGCACCTTGCTCTGAGTTCTCCTCTCTTTTCTTCTGGGGTCCCCACATGCATGCCCCCACCACAAAGACTGCCTGCTTCTCTTCCATGTTCCCATGCATCTGGATGCCCCCTGGTCACATGTGGCTGTAGTCTGGGATCTTCTCCCTACCCAATTCTCATTTATGTCAAAGGACATTAGTCACCCAAAGGAACTCAGCATTCCAGGGGGTGCTTTCCAAAGACAGTGAAATGTATGTTTTACATAAAGTTACAGAAAATAAAGAAAATTTCAGAATCCCCAGGAACTAATGATTCTCATTTGGACATGACATTCTGCTGAGCAATCTAGAAGTTTCTTTTTGCTGGGATCACCCATCCTCATACCTGCCTGCTGCATCTGTGCTCGGTCCTCATAAGGAGTTGGGGATAAAAATAAAACAGGGGTCCGGAGAGATAGCACGGCGGCGTTTGCCTTGCAAGCAGCCGATCCAGGACCAAAAGTGGTTGGTTCGAATCCCGGTGTCCCATATGGTCCCCCGTGCCTGCCTGGAGCTATTTCTGAGCAGACAGCCAGGAGTAACCCCTGAGCAACGCCGGGTGTGGCCCAAAAACAACAACAAAAAAAAAGAATAAAACAAATGGGGCTGGAGAGATAGCATGGAGGTAAGGCGTTTGCTTTGAATGCAGAAGGATGGTGATTCGAATCCCAGCCTCCCATATGGTCCCCCGTGCCTGCCTGGGGCAATTTCTGAGCGTAGAGCCAGGAGTAACCCCTGAGCACTGCCGGGTGTGACCCAAAAACAAACAACAAAAAAAAAGGAATAAAACAGATGCAGGAGTAGTAGCACAGCAGGGAAGGCATTTGCCTTAAATGCTGCCAACCCAGGGTTAATCTCGAGCACATAGGGACCTCTGAGATTATTACCTCTGAGATTATTATCCCTGAGTGCAGAGCCAGGAGTAACCCTTGAGCACTGCCAGGTGTGGCATAAAAAAAAAAAAAAAAAAAAAAAAGCTCCTGGAGCTTGTACAAATGCATCTTGCCTTACACACGGCTGGTCTGGGTTTGATCTCCAGCATCTTTTAGGGTCCCCTGAGCCCTGCTAGGAGTGAACCCTGAGCTAGCGCCAGGAGTAAGCCCTAAACACTATCAAGTATGGCTCCAAACACCTCCCAAATTCAAACAAACCTCAAGAAATAAAAACCCGGGCCCGGAGAGATAGCACAGCGGCATTTGCCTTGCAAGCAGCCGATCCAGGACCAAAGGTGGTTGGTTCGAATCCCGGTGTCCCATAGGGTCCCCCGTGCCTGCCAGGAGCTATTTCTGAGCAGTCAGCCAGGAGTAACCCCTGAGCACCGCCGGGTGTGGCCCAAAAACCAAAATAAATAAATAAATAAAACAAATAAAAACCCAAAAGGAAAAAAAAAAACACTCCTGAGTCCCTGGCAGGCTCCTCTTTGGTGTCAAGAAACCCTTGTGATGGATCACACAGGGTAATCCTCTGTGTCACAGGGACAGTAAGGACAGTAGCAACTGGCCCAAACTCTTCCCAGGGGTGGCTTCCACCACCCCAATTTTCTTGAACTGGGGGGGGGGGCATGGTCACTCAGTGACTAAAGTCTGACACTCCCAGGGCCCTTTCTATCCCTTAAGACACAAGCACGGGGCAAACACCTCCTTGAACCCCATATTTCGAGTTTCCCTGTAAAGGACCTTTCCCAGTTTTCCTTCCTTACCGGAGGTTGCATTTAGAAACAAACCACCCATGAAGACGTTTTGTTTTTTTAATGACTAAAAATTCTCGTCGCTTGTAGCTAGCTCCCAAGGATGGGAAATAGCGTTGCCCTCGCTGGTTTCTGTACAAGTCAACGTGAAGTCGCACAGCTGTGACAGCCTAGGAAAAGACTGATGCGACGGATGAATTAAAAGTTATTTGCAGATTGGAGCGGGCTAAATCCATCCTTGTAAAGCCACTCATACCACCAAATATGGGTTTCTCTATAGTACTGAAAAATGAAGCTATTTTTAAATGTAATGTAACCCAAATGTCAACAGTCTTCCCCCCCAACCCCCCTCATTCTTTTCGCTTCTTTTTCTACATCGTCTTCAACAGTGTCTGGGAATAAAATTTCTCTCCAGCGGTCGCATTAATATGGCCTGAAATTCGGAAAATTTGGGAACAATTACCAGACAAATGTAAGCGCTTTTGTGGCATGCTCGTTCACTTCCTGGTTTTCCGCCCTCCTCCCCCTCCTCCTCCTCCTCCTCCTCCTCTCGTTCTGTTACTGAGGTTCACTCACAAATACATTGGTCTGTTAGATCCATCTTGTGCTTGCTTTATTTTCTGGCAAATCTGCCGTCCCCATCTCTCAGTTGGGTCCCATTTCTTCCTCCTTTTTTTTTCTTTTGGGTTTTGGGCCACACCTGGTGGTGCTCAAGGCTCATTCCTGGCTCTGCGCTCAGGATCACTGAAGTCTTGTGGGGTGCAGGAGATTGAATCCAGGCTGGCTGTGTGCAGGGCTAAAATGCCCTCCCTGCTGTGTTATAGTTCCTGGCACCCCCTGCCCCCCATTCATTCCCTTTTTACTCTTGATCATTCCTTGGAGGCCGGATCCAGACCTTCTAAACCCTCTGAGTGTCTTGGTAAAGGATCTACTGGTGTCTCCAAGAGCAAAGTAGATGCAAAACTACCACCATTTTCTGACTTCTATGGCTCTTGTGGTAGTGGATTCTAATAGGCTCCATGCCAGGTTCTTTGCCCCATTTAATAAGTGAAATTATTCAGACCAGAGGGTTCAGTTATCTGCTTCATTTCACACAGCTGGCATGTGGGCCAGGCACCAGTATTGGGATACTCCCAATTTAGTGCTCAGGAAGATTCCCAGATTAGCCCTTGGGAGTCCTCCCTAGAGGTGCTCTTGGAAGAACCAGGTGGTGCTGGGAACTGGATCCAGGGCTCCAGCGAGCATAGCATGTGCTCAATTTTTTAGCTTTTCCCCTTTTTCTTTTTATTTTGGGCCACACCCAGTGACTCTCAGGGGTCACTCCTGGCTCTGCACTCATAAATTGCCCCTGGCAGGTTCAGGGACTATCTGGGATGCCAGGAATCGAACCCAGGTTGGCTTCTTGCAAGGCAAATGCCCTACCACTGTGCCACCCCCAATCCCTGCCTACTTCTTATTTCAACCCTCACACAGGAAGGGGGTTCCATCCCCATGGCATATGGCAGCCAGCAGAATGGAAGTTGTCTGCATTTTCTGTTTTTTGGAGGGCACACTCAGCAATGCTATAGGGGTACTCCATGATATGCCCTCAGAGAGGCCCCCTACTGACCGTTTTAGGGGAACAGGCAGTACTGGGGATCAAATGGGACCTGATATACACAAGGCAAATGCCTTATCACTTGTCCAATCTTTCGGCCCCTGAGCTATGTACAGTCAAAGGGAAGATCCTTAAATATTCCCCCTAGGTGCTGGAGTGGTGGTGCAGGGCATAAGGTGTCTGCCTTGCATATGCTAGCCTAGGACAGACCACGGTTTGATCCCCCGGCATCCTATATGGTCCCCCAAGCCAAAAGCGATTTCTGAGCGCAGAGGCAGGAGTGATCGCTGAGCATCACTGGGTGTGGCTGAAAAACAAAACAAACAAAAATTTCTCCTTATGATCAGACTTAAACACCAAATCCAAAGCCAACTACAACAGAATCGATACCTAATCTACAACAAGCTAGACACAGAAGGGACCACTTATACTAGCAGCCCAACAGGGCAAAGGAAGAGCGATATGGGATGCATCATGGGAACAGGAGTGGAGGGAGGACAACATTGGTGGTGGGAATGCCCCTGATTCAATGTCACTATGTACCTAAAATACTACTGTGAAAGATTTGTAATCCACTTTGGTCAAAATAAAAATTATTAATAAAAAAAATAAGGGGAGAACATTTGCTTTGCTCGCTCACTCTCCCATTTTCTGTTCTTCTTTCTCCTCCTCTCTCTGTTACCGAGGTTTGCTCACAAATACTTTAGCCTGTTAGATCCATCTTGTGCCCTGCCTTATTTTCTGACAAATCTGCCATGCCAGAAACTAGCAAAGAAAGTATTCGCCTGGCCAACCGTTGTGACCAACCGGGGTTCAATCCTCGGCTTCCCAATCCTCACCAGAAGCCACCCCTGAGTGCAGAGCCTGAGCACTACTAGGTGTGGCCCCAAAACAAAGCCAGCGATGGATGGTAGCAGCAAACTCCAGGGCAGGGGCTGGGTGGAAATGTACCACTCATGCGCTCACATATCTTGGGCCAGAAGGCACAGGTTCTCTGGGCTCCCTCTGGGCCCCCCTCCAAAGTGTCTGAGGCCACCCACATCCTGGGGCACTCCATCACCCCAAGTGATCGCTCACTGGCCTTGTCCTGAAAGAGCTGTTTTGCTTTGGTCTTTTTATTTTTCATTCTCCAAGTTTTGTTTTTTTCCCCTTCCCTCCTGCTGTGACAGCTACAGTGACTGGGGTCACTGAGAGGGTTACATGTGCCTCTCACTCGCCTGCTGGCCGGCTCTGGCACCCTGGGCCATAGGAGCATCCTGAGGTGTATCAATCCAGCTTCAAGGTGAACTACAGATAATGTACAGTGGGAACACCCACCAAGGCCCTGGGGGGTCTAAGGAAAGGTAGTTTTCCTTACGCATTTTTGTTTGGACTCACACACCCAGCAGTGCTCAGGGGTTTTACTCCTGGCTCTGTGCTCAGTCCTGTTAGGGATCAGGGGACTCTATGGGGTAGCAGGGACCAAACCCAGATAGTCCACGTGCAAGGCCAGTGCTCTTCCTGATAAGGCCCCACTTGACAGGAGAAAGGGGCCCTCACCCTCAAATGTTTCAGCAAAAATGTTTGTTCTGGAAGTGCAGGTCTGGGGATGGCCTCTGGTCCAACTGCACAACACTGTTGGGGGGAACGACTGGGCTCAGGGGGTGACTCCACTGTTTACAGGGAAAGGTGGTCACTCCAAGGGACCCAAGAAAGAGCTACTGTTGGATGTCCCGAGGGACCGAGCAGCCCGGTAGGGGTGGGGGCAGTTATTCCCGGTCAGGGTCAGCTCTGGGACAGGACACAAGGTTCCAGTGACCAGCTCGCTCTCTGGGCAGCACCAGGGGGTATTTGCAGTGGGTGAGGTGCTTTTGTGGCTGGTCGAAGATCAGCAGTCACTTTGTCATCAGGAGGTGACTGGCCCAAGACAGAGAGACATACTTAACTTATAAGCAGCCACTACCTGTTCCTCTAAGGACAGAAACCTGAAGTCTCCTCTAAAGTCTCCTCACAGGGACCCATAACCATAGTACAGCAGGGAGGGTGCTTGCCTTGTACATGGCCAACACAAGTTTGATCCTTGGCATTCCATAAGGTACTTGAGCACTGTCAGGAGCGATTTTTGAGAGTAGAACCTGGAGTAACCTCTGAGCATCTCCTAGCATGGCCCAAAAGAAACACAAACAAATGAAAACAAAAAACAATATTCTGTGCACAGTTGTGGACACAAGATCTGGGGCAGTGGGTGAAAAGAAGGGACCCAGAAGTTTAAGATCCAACTTCCCCCACAACATTGTCTTCACCAGAACACATAAAGGTTCCATTCCAGGGAGGAAGACCCTATGCTGATTGACCTGGGTTGCTGCTATCCTCCCCCTGGAAGAAATCAAGGCTTCCTGAAGAAAAATAAAGGTGGGAATTAGACAGAAAAAGTGAGGGGAGACCTGGAGAGATAGCACAGCGGCGTTTGCCTTGCAAGCAGCCGATCTAGGACCAAAGGTGGTTGGTTCGAATCCCGGTGTCCCATATGGTCCCCCGTGCCTGCCAGGAGCTGTTTCTGAGCAGATAGCCAGGAGTAACCCCTGAGCAAAGCCGGTGTGGCCCAAAAACAACAACAAAAAAAAAAAAGTGAGGGGAGAGGGCAGACTAAAGGGTAAGGCCCCAGCTCTGTGAGTCAATCAAGAACTTGAGCATCGGGCCGGAGAGATAGCATGGAGGTAGAACATTTGCTTTGCATGCATAAGAAAGGTGGTTTGAATCATTGAAATCATTAAATCATTGAAAGATGGTGTAACTCAAAAACAAACAAACAACAACAAAAAGAACTTGAGCATTTATTGAGAATAGTGTCATGAAGTCCAGTTATCTGGAAGAGACATCACAATTTTATCCTCACACATAAATAGGGGCAGAATGGACTTTGAGTTAAAGGCCAGTCCTGCAGGTCAGCATTGAGAAAATCCTTGTGCTGACCCCATAAACTGTCAGTAGATGTTCAAGGCAAGAGAAGAAAGAAGAGGAAGAAAGAAGAAAGAAGAGGAAGAAAGAATGGTCCCAGGTCCTGTCCACTACATGTTTATCATGAGAAAGCAGGAGAAACAGCCCGGTGGAACCCAGGCTAGCATCACAAGGACACAGGACCATTGATACATGGTGCCTGCCAGCCAGGGTTTCCAAATCCTAAGGAATTCACCAGAAAACATCCAACAAACACAAAACGAAGAGTGCTCCGTTGAGAGAGAGGAGGAGAGGGGAGGCAAACTCTAACCCATCAAAAATGCCAGTGACATACAGGGCAGAGAAAGCTCTGGAATATTCCAGATTATAGAAGACAATAGAGATTGAATTCTCAATGGAATATAGCAGGAGACGAGGGAGGTTATTCAAAGGTATTATTAGGTTCACTGATAATCCAGAACATAAACAGTAGATTTTTTATATAAAAAGAAGTGTTAACAGAAGTGTCTATTTATTGGTTTATAAGGGCATTGTGGTTAGGTGCAGGAATATTCCTGTTCTCAGCAAACACACACTGGAATATTTAGGAGCAGAGCCTAACAGCCTCGAATGACTCAAAAGGAACATTGGATGGATGGTAATGGGTGGTGAGTGGGAGGAAGGAAGGAAGGATGGAAGGAGAGAGAGAGGGAGGGAGGGAGGGAAGAATGGGAGAAAGGAAAGAAGGGACGGAGGGAGGGAAGGAAGAAAGTAGGGAAGGAAAGAGAAAGGAAGAAAGGAAAGAATTAAGGAAGGATGGATGGATGGATGGATGGATGGATGGATGGATGGATGGATGGATGGGTGGGTGGGTGGGTGGGTGGGTGGATGGATGGGTGGGTGGGTGGATGGAACAATGGATGGGTGGTGGGTGGGTGGATAAATGGATGGATGGATGAATGGATGGGTGGAAGGATGATGGATGGATGGATGGATGGATGGATGGATGGGTGTGTAGAAAAGTGGATGAATGGATGAGGGGTGGATGGCTGAATAATGGATGAATGAATGATGGGTAGCAGAAGAATGGTTGTGTTGGTAGCAAGGGGGAAGCAGATGGATGAATGGATCGATGAGTAAGTGGGCAGACAAGTTTACAGATAGATGAAGGGATGGACAGACAGACAGACATGGAGAGATAGGGAGGGGACAATAAAGCAGATGGCCAAGAGTTGACAAATAAATCATGTACAGCACTCAGGGAGTTTATTCTCTAGGGATGTACTCACAAATGTTAGTCAAAAGTGGTCCACAGTGGGTAGGGAATATGGAGGGAAGGTTCTGATTTAGGGAGTATTTGTGCAGAAAGCCAAGACCCCTGGAAGCCCCTCAAGCCCCTCTGTCCAGATACCCCCAGATGCAGGACTCAAATTTGGAGCTGGACTAGAAATCAGTGCAGACGAAGTAGAAGTTTCGGACCAGTGTCTCCCATCCCTTCCAACACAGCCAAAGAGACGGGGCTGAAGGGGGTGGCCACCCCTCTCCACGCCACTGCCCAGAGTCAGCCCCTCAGAGCTGGGCCCACCTCCTCAAGGCTGCCTGTATGCCCTGAACACCGCCCGTTGTCCCCATACCGCTGCTGGGTACCTCCTCCCTTGCAGGGCCGCTGGATGGGGAACAGAGCGGGCCCTTGTACTTCGCTCCATATTTCCAGTAAAAGCACCTCCAGCGCGATTTCGCCGCCACAGCCCTAATTATGTGTGAAATCATTTTTTTTTAGCTTGCAACCAAAGCAAACATGCGCTCACAGAGGCCCATTCTCCGGCAGGGAGAGCCGGCCGCCCCGTCGGGTTACCTCAGGCCTGCACAGAGCCCGCTGTGTGTGCCAGCCGGCGCCGCCCGCTGCCAGAGTGCCTTGGACCCGACCTGGGACTCAGCCTCCCTAGGGGCAGAGAGGGGCTTTCAGTTTGTTCTAGAATCTCAGCAGGCCAAGCCCAGAGGACTCAGCCCCCCTCCCCCAAAGCAGAGCTCCTGCTGCTGGTTCCTACTCAGCATTTCCTCTCGCCTTCTCTCCTCTCTTGTTCAAATCTCCATAAAGTTGCTTTTACTTTATTTTAAATTTTTCCAGCCTCTCAGCGCACAATTCACACTCAGCACATCTCACTTACCTTATTTTGATGATATTTTTTGGAGGGTGGGTGGGCTTGGGGTCTACTCAAGGAACCAGCCAGGGCTGGGGCTCAAATCTGGGCCTCCTGCAGGCAAAGCAAGCCCTTGGCTCATGGATCTCTTAGATCCTTTGTTTATTTTGTTGATAGACCAACATGCAGCCTCATTTCTGCTGGAAAAACAGATGGAAACTGCATTGACTAGAGATTAACACAAGGACCAGAGAGATAGTACAGGGGCCTTGGTGCTTGCTAGCCAAGCAGAAACTCCGGGTTGATCCCTAACACTACAGTTGATCCCTGGAACCCCATTGCAGGAATAATCCTCTGAGCAGAGCCAGGAGCAGCCTTGAGCTCTGCTGGGTGTGACCCCCAACCCCCCAAACAGAACAATCCTCTGTTTGGGAGACATCACTTGCTCTACTAACCTTCATTCTCTCATGCCTGTATAGTGAGAATTTCCAAGGGCCACAGGATGTGACATTATTGTTCTAGCCGTGGAAAATCTTAAGTCTCTGCGTTTCTGTATGTTCTAAGAAAAGTAAGTTCAGGACATAAACATATGCATCTACAGAGATAAACTCCTTTTGTTCTCCTGCTCTGTACCTATAAGAAACCTTTAGATTTACCATTTATCACTTACAGCCTCCTTATCATGCTGCAATCATTATTTTGAAACCTCAGAGTTTCCCTGGGGCCTCTTTGCAAAAACACATCCGGGATCATTTTGTGTCTTGCCCTGAAAGGGTTTCTGCTAAATGTTCAGACCATTTCCTGGGTGTTAACAGCGAGGCTGGCCATTCTCATTTCAGCACATGGCAATATTTTATTCTGAAATTAAATCAATTGTATTTATAAGGTGCATTGGGGAGCTGGAGAACTGAGGGTACTTATATTCCCCCAAGAACCCCTAGAAGACAAACATTCTCAGTTCCACTTCAGGCCCCTAAATCTACACCGGAACATTGACTCACAGAAAAAGATCAAAGTGACGTGTTAGAGGCAGTCAGGAGGGATCTGGGGTAACTGGGCAGATCATACAGATCATTACAAAGCACAATGTCATTTAAAAAAAATCTCTCCTCAATTTTAGAGAGAAATGAGCAATGTACCCTTTTTTGTCTTCCGTAGCTTAATAGTTCAATAGTTTTATGATGCTTGCAGTCACTTCAGGGAAGGAAGGGACCAGGTGAGGCATCCAAGTTATAATAATGAGGTATTCCTTATAGGGACCCCACAATTGCAGGAGGTAAGGTTATCACCTCCTGAAATCTGTCTCACCAGAAACTCAGCCCTGAGGGTATCAGTTGAGTTGGGGGAAAGATTTTAAGACAGAGAAAGGTAGGAAAGGAAGGAGAAAGGAAAGAAGGGAGAAAAAAGAAAGGAAAGGAAAAGAAAGAAAGAAACAAGAAAGAAAAGAAAAAATCAAGCAAGAAAGAGAGGGAGGAAGGAAGGAAAGAAAGGATGAAAGAGAAAAAGGAAGAAAGGAAAGAGAAAGAAAGGAAGGAAAAAGAAAGGAAAGAGGAAAGAAAAAAGAAAGGAAAGGAAGAAATGAAGAAACAAACAGAGAGAGGAAGGGAGAAGGGGCCAAAGTGGTGGCACAAGTAGTAGGGCATCTGCCTTGCAGGTGCTAATGTAAGATGGACCGTAGTTTGATCCCCCAGCATCCCATATGATCCTCCAAACCAGGAGAGATTTCTGAGTGAATAACCAGGAATAACCCCTGAGTGTCACTGTATATGGCCCAAAAACCTAAAAGAGAGGGGGGGGACGAAAGAAAGAAAGAAATAAAGAAAGAAAGAAAGAAAGAAAGAAAGTAAGAAATAAAGAAAGAAAGAAAGAAAGAAGAAAGAAAGAAAGAAAGAAAGAAAGAAAGAAAGAAAGAAAGAAAGAAAGAAAGAAAGAAAGAAGAAGAAGAAGAAGAAAAAGAAAGAAAGAAAGAAAAGAAAAAAGAAAGAAAAGAAAGAAAGAAAAGAAAGAAAGAAAGAAAGAAAGAAAGAAAAGAAAGAAAGAAAGAAGAAAGGAAGAAAGGAAGAAAGGAAGGAAGGGAAGGAAGAAGGGAAGGAGGGAAGGAAGGAAGGAAGGAAGGAAGGAAGGAAGGAAGGAAGGAAGGAAGGAAGGAAGGAAGGAAGGAAGGAAGGAAGGAAGAGGAAGGAAGAATGGAAGAGGAAGGAAGAATGGAAGAGGAAGGAAGAATGGAAGAGGAAGGAAGGAATGGAAGAGGAAGGAAGAAATGGAAGGAAGGAAAGAAGAAAGGATGGAAGGAAGAAAGCATGGAAGAAAGGAAGGAAAGAGAGAAAGCACAGACATAAAAAGTTTTCAAAAGCCAACAGTGGTTGGTTACAGGCTTAAAGTGTCAAATATCCAAGATATGTTTTTCAGAATAAGGATTCAAGGCCCAGAGCGAAAGACAGGGGTCCGAGCGGCATCCACTGCCCACAGCAGACCCCGATCCAACCTCCAGCACCAAGAGCTCACCTAGCTGTTTCTGCGTGTGAAGGGAGATGGGTGAGGGAAATCCAGCAGCTTGTCTGGCCAATTTCCATCTACAATACATAAATCACTCTCCCCTTGTACTACCAGATCTTCCTCAGACATAATATCATGTTACAAATCATCACACACAAGCAGGCAGTTTGTAGTGATATGCAAAGAGGTGTGTGACTGTGATTTTTATTTGTTTGTTTTTGGGTCATTCCCAGCAGTGCTCAGGGGTACTTCTGACTCTGGTGCTCAGGAATCCTGGCAGGCCAGGGGACACTATGGGATGCCAGAGATTGAACCAGAGTTGGCCGCACATGCAAGGCAAATGCCCTCCCTGCTGTGCTATAATTCTAACCCTCAGGTCTTTATTTTATTTTAATTTATTTATTTATTTGGTTTTTTGGGTCATCAACCCTATGGTGCTCAGAAATTACCCCTGCTTCTGAGCTCAGAAATTGCTCCTGGAAGGCACGGATGCTGGGATTCGAATCACCATTCATCCTGGATCAGCTGCGTGCAAGGCAAACACCCTACGGTTGTGCTATCTCTCCAGCCCCTATATTTTTTTATTTTATTTATTCATTAACTGATTGATTTCTGGCCCATACCCAGTGGCGCTCAGGGCTTACTCCTGGCTCTGCACTTAGAAATCACCCTGGCAGGCTGAGGGGGCTATATAGGAGACTGGGAATAGAACCAGGTCCCTCCTGGGTCAGCCGCATTCAAGGCAAATGCCCTACCCCTATGCTATCTCTCCAGCCCCATGGCCCCCTATTTTTAAGGATGCTTTTGAGAATTGAGATTTTAATCAATAAGAACTCATGCTCTGGGTTGAGATCTGAACACCCTGGAATTTCAGGGGTAAATGTGGATAAAAGACAGCTCGAGGGTGCTGAGGGAAACCCATCTGAACCAGGGATAAGAGTACCCCTTTCCAGCAGCTGCAGCATTGAGCCCAGGACACACTGCTGACGATGGGCAGAACGAAGGACAGGGGACCTTTCTCCTGCAGGACAAGGGCGCTTTGTAGGCCTGAGGCATCTATGTAGAAGCTGCTGACCTCCTTGGGCCACAGCAGACCCCCAAAGTGTGAGGGACCCTCTCTGGGCAGGGCCAATATTCGGACTTTCCTCATAGGACCATTCCCCTCTACCACTGAGCTCCATGGATCTTTTCACCAGGTTTGCAAAGTGAAACATCCACCGTCCGCCATCATTTGACCCAAAAAACACCTGATGGTGCATGGCTCCCCAGTGCTGAACCAAGGGAAACTCCATGAGGGTACAGAGGAAAACCCCAGGTGTCCTTCACACATTCAAAGACTCATGCCACCCCCCCCCCGGTTTTTTTTTCCAGAAGCTTAGAATCAGTTCAAAATCAACCAGGGACAAGGGTGCATTTGGGACCAGGGAGAGTGCTCGGCGGGTCATGAGTGCTGCCAGGTTCCCTGAATACGGCTGGGTCAAGTTCCATCCTTGCCTCCAACCAGGGGCTGCTCTCAAGCATCATTGGGTGTGAACCCCAAATGGGACAATTGCGAAAGGGCATTGTCAGTCCTTTATGCACATCCTTACTCACTGTTGCACTCAGCACAATTCCAAGACTTGGAATTAACTGAGGTGTCCAAGGGCCTGAAGCAACAGCACAGCGGGGAGGTCATTTGCTGCTTGTGGGCTGATCCCGGTTCAATCCCTGGCATCCCAGAGGGTCCCCCTGAACCTGCAAGGAGTGATTTCTGAGCGCAGAGTCAGAATTAACCCGAGCTGCCGCCAGGTGTGGTTCCCAAAACAAAAAAACAACCAAGGTGGCCAACAACACATGAGAGGGTCTGAAGATGGGATACAAATGAGGGGGGTATGGGCCCGGAGAGATAGCACAGCGGCGTTTGCCTTGCAAGCAGGCCGATCCAGGACCAAAGGTGGTTGGTTCGAATCCCGGTGTCCCATATGGTCCCCCGTGCCTGCCAGGAGCTATTTTCTGAGCAGACAGCCAGGAGTTAACCCTGAGCGATGCCGGGTGTGGCCCAAAAAACCAAAAAAAAAAAAAAAACAAATGAGGGGGGGTACATTTTTTAAGATGGGGAACATATGCATGGTGGAATAGGGGTACAGCTGCAGGTAGCCATGAAATTATTAAAATCACTGCAAGCCCAGTTAAAAATGTGGAGGTCAGGGCCCGGAGAGATAGCACAGCGGTGTTTGCCTTGCAAGCAGCCGATCTAGGACCAAAGGTGGGTTGGTTCGAATCCGGTGTCCCATATGGTCCCCCGTGCCTGCCAGGAGCTATTTCTGAGCAGACAGCCAGGAGTAACCCCCTGAGCACCGCCGGGGTGTGACCCAAAAACAAAAAAAGAAAAAGAAAAAGAAAATGTGGAGGTCTATAAGGAGATGATGAAGTAAAGGTACTAAATCACTCAGGACCCCAGAACTTAGAGCTGAGGAGAGACAGAGAAGGAAAAAAAATCAAGGCAGGTAGAAAGATGAGGAAGGGAAGTCACAGGAGAAACAGAGGGTCTGGGCTCTGGTTCTGCTGGGGATGTGGAGAGTGGTCCAAGACACTGGTGACACTGGTGGTAGGATTAGTTCTGAAACATATGCCTAAAACTCAGCTAGCAAAAACTTTGTGAAACGTGATTCTGTAATGATTTTTTTTGTTTGTCTGTTTGTTTTTGGGCCACACCTGGCAGTGCTCAGAGATTACTCCCTGGCTCTGCGCTCAGAAATAGCTCCTGGCAGGCTTGGGGACCATATGGGATGTCAGGAACCCCAACTCAGGTCTGCAACTTGCAAGGCAAACACCCCCTGCCACTGTACTATCATTTTGACCTGTTTTGTTTGTTTGTTTGTTTTGTTTTTGTTTTTGTTTTTTAGTTTTTGGGTCACACCCGGCGGTGCTCAGGGGTTACTCCTGGCTGTCTGCTCAGAAATAGCTCCTGGCAGGCACGGGGGGACCCTATGGGACACCGGGATTCGAACCAACCACCTTTGGTCCTGGATCGGCTGCTTGCAAGGCAAACGCCGCTGTGCTATCTCTCCGGGCCCTGTTTTTTTGTTTTTTTTTTTTAAAGAGCATATTCTTGGGAATCAGCTGCCCTGGGGAAGACCCAGCTCTACCAACCCCTGCCCACATCGCTGAAATGGGGGCACAGCAAAAACTGTGAACCAGCCTCGAAGGCAGTTGACACGCTGATTTATGGCATTTGCTGCTTTCCCCGGGGCTGCTGAGGTGCTTTTCTAGTCCCCATTGAGGTCTGAGTACACTCAGGGCTGGGTTGACAGACTCATCACTTCCTCTCCAGAGCCCCCCATCAAGTGCAGCCAGTTCCCAGGGTTCTGTAGGCAAACTGAGGCGGGCCAGACCCCAGAGCCCCAGAGGGGGACAGAGCGGGTCTGTTCTGTCCCCTAATTCCTCGATTTCTCTAACATACCAGATTGAGGCTCAGAGCTATGACAGGGAGTGGGGTTGGGGGTGGCAGAGAAGGACTCTGGGATATTTTTGAAGGGACAGTACTGTCCTTGCCTGCGTGTGCCCTGATCTTCTTCCTTTCTTTTTTTTTTTTTTTTTTGGGGCGGGGGACTGTCATACCCAGTCTGCTCAGGGCTTACTCCTGGCTCTGTGCTTAGGAATCACTCCTGGCAGACCTGGGGGACCCCTATGGGATGCTGGGGTGGAACCCGGGTCAGCCACATGCAAGGCCAGCGCCCTCCCCTCTGTGGTGTCACTGAGGGTCCTGTACTTTTAACCCCCACTGACATCTGGCTCACCCCACTCCTTTCCAGTTTCCCAAGGTAGGAAGCCTAGTCTGAGGGTGGCAGAACAAGGGGAGATGGCTTCTCTACTGAGCAGGAAACTGGGGTCCCAGCTCATGTCCTGGGTAGACAATGAGGCTGGAGGTAAGGAAAGGTTATCTCAACCTCATGACCCCTCTACTCCCACAGTCTTCAAGGTCTTTCTCTGCCTGTTTCAGGGACTGTGACCCCACTTCAGCTCAGGACTTCACTGTGCATTATTGAGGTGTCCATGGAAATTTCTCATGCCCGTGGCCTCCCCTCCCTACTCCCCAAAGTCGCAGGCCATGACACAATGGCAAAACACAGGTCAGCCTGTCTCCCAAGGGACGCAGTGTCCAACACGACCTCAAAAGGTGCCCAGGGGCAGGATGACGAGAATGCGAAGGCCCCTCCCAGCCATGCAAACACCAGGCCCCCACAGTGGCAAAGTGTTTGTCCAGCCCCACTGGGCCCTCCTATTTTTATCAGGAGAAGCCGAGCGGGTTCTGCTGTTTATGTCTGAAATTTGAAAAGATGTTCAGTGTGCCGGGCGGCAGGGTGCGGGGGGGCGCGTCCACAGCAAGAGGAATTTTGGAGTGCGGCGGCCTAGTGAGGTGAATGGGCTCTTGTGTTCTCACTTCGGGCTCTGGAAAAACCACACTTTCGAGTGAAGCTGGGGCAAAGAGGGGCCCCAGAAGTAGGGCTTGGGGGAACCAATGGGCTGGGATAGTCCCAGGGGTCCCCACTCTGTCTGAGTGTGTAGAGCAGCTAGGTTTTGAACTCAGGGTTCTGACGAAGGAGAAATTCTCCTGTCAGGGCCATTTTTCTCTGCCAGTGCTGAGACTTTTGCTCGCCCACTTATGCCTAGCTGAGTAGCCTCTTCCTGTCCCCCTGATTTCTGCTTCTTTCTCCGTGGCCAGGGACACTCCTTACTCGCACATTTTCCATGAAGACTCTAAGGTTCCCTGGGACCGATAGCACAGTGGGAAAGGTGTTTAACCTCGCACACTGCCAACCCAGGTTCTATCCCTGGCATCCCTTAGGGATCCCAAGCCTGCCAGCAGTGATTCTGAGCACAGAGCCAGGAGTAATCCCTGAGTTTCACCGGGTGTGACAAAAAAGAATTTTATTTAATGTGTGTGTGTGTGTGTGTGTGTGTGTGTGTGTGTGTGTGTGTGTGTGTGTATGTGTGTGTGTGTGTGTGTGTGTGTGTGTTGGATTTTGGGGCCACACACGATGACTCTCAGGGGTTACTCCTGGCTATCCGCTCAGAAATCGCTCCTGGCTTGGAGGACCATATGACTCTTCCTGGGTCAGCCGCGTGCAAGGCAAATGCCCTACCACTGCGCCATCACTCTGCCCCCCCCCCAAGAAAAAGCATTTTTTAAAAAAAGGAAAAAAAATGTTAAGGTTCTAGAATGTGGTTCCTGATTAGATAGTTAAGTTGCTTTTATTGGGGGCAGGGGGGTCACACCAGATGATAGCAGGACTTCCTCCTGTCTCTGAGTTCAGAAATCACTCCTGGCAGGCTTGGGGGATCCTTTGGGATGCTGGATCAAACCTGGATCAGCCATGTACAAGGCAAGTGCCCTTCCTGTTGTGCTCTTGCTCTGGCCCCTATAAGTGACTTTGATGGCCCTACAGGACACACACAGTTCATGTTCTGACTTGATGGGACCATGTGGAATTCAATAATTCCCCAGAGAGAGTGAACACAGCCCCCCCCCCAAATCAAAGAAAGCAAATGGATTTCATCATCTTCCTCCCTGGGCTCCCAAAGGCCCCTGCTGGCTCCAGGAGTCCCTGAGTCTAGCTAGCCCAGACATACATGGTCCTTTGGAAACAGGAGGGTTGGGAGACTTTGGGGGTGGCCACACCATGGTGCTAGGGTTCCAACAAATAGAGCATAGCTTTTTGCTCAGATATTGGGGCTCAGAGTAGGAGCCACTAGCCAGGCAGCAGTCCCCGCAGAAGGCGAGTTTGTCCTGTGTTTAAACCCAGCTGCATCCTGTGGAAGATACTCCCCCTTGTTTTCTGGGGCCCCTAATTTCTCCTGAAAGAATCACTGGCCTGCAGTGTTCTTCTTGGGTTGTTTCAGCCCCAGCAACACACCCTTCCCTGGTCCCTGTCTGTTGCTCAGTGTCCGGGCTCTGCCTCTCCACCCCCTCCTCTGCCCACGCTCCCCTGATTTGTCACAGTGGCGGACGGACCCCATTTGTGGGGCAGAATGGAAGGTTCCCGGCTGCGCAATGCAAAGCAGATGTGGTGAGGGGTCTGGGCAGGACCTGCCCACAATGCACATGTCTCCCAGCCTCTGGCTACTGCCTCTGGTAGCCCCACAGGGCCCATGGTGGGACCCGGGCCAGGGACAGCCTGACCCCCACTCAGGGCTAGTCTTGGGCCACCTCTGCATGGCCTCTCCCTGGTCCCAGAGACCCCACAGCTGTGACTCCAGCACTGTGATGGTTTCACCAGCACTAGATCACATCTACTCCCATCACCAGCCATCCACCGCCATGTCTGCCTCCCTCCTCTCCATCTCCTCCACTCCCACCTTACTTCCTGCTCCATCACCCCCACTTCTGCCTTTTTCTCCCCTCCATCATCTCGTTCCCAACCCCTTTCCTGCTCTATCACCTCCACTCCCCCCTTCTTCCTGTTCCATCACTTCCACTTTTGCCCTCCCTCCCCTCCACCATCACCTCTACTCCCATCCTCTTTCCTGCTCCATCACTTCCATTCCGACCCTTACTCTGCTCCTCCTTCTCCTCTTCCTCTCTTCCTTCTCCTCCTCCTCCTCCCTGATTTTCTCCAAGGAGTCTAAATCCTGAGAGGTGCTGTTGGGCCCAATGATGGATGTAGAGAGGGCAGCGACTCTTTTGTCTATCTCCTATCTGGGGGGACAGAATCTAAATCCAAAGGAATGAGCAGGGGTGCCTCTCACAGGGTCAGAAACAGACTAAATAGGTCAAATGTGGGGTATCTGGGAGGGGTCACCCCAGAATCTCCAGAGATTTGATTGGAATGTGATGGTGTCATGATGGTGTTTGCAGGTACAGCTGTCCCTTGGGCTTCCCGGCTCCTGGCCCCCGAATAGAGGAAGAAAGGGAGTGGGACAGGAAGAAGCAGGCCTGGGGAGCTCAGCCACACACAGTCCATGACCCAGAAGTGGTTGCTGGTAACTGTGAATGGGGGCCAAGCCTCTAAGCCCTGATGTGCCCCTGTTAGCTCTCACCCTGGCTGGAGATGTGGCCGGACCCCTGGGCCGAGCCTTCACTCAGCAGCTGAGCCAGTGAGTTCCCAGGGCCGGGAATCGCTCCTGGGACCCATCAGGCCTGGGAATCACCGGCCACAAAGGGCTGATTCTGATGTTTCTGTGGCCACCGTGTCCCCAACACAGGCACATTCAGAGAGACCGGAAACTGAGAGGTGGGTGCAGGGGGCCGGGTGGCTGGGTGGGGAGAGGGGGGTATTTCGTGTCATGTAGAATCAAATAATTAACGATGGGGCTGGATGGCGGTGGATGGAGGCCTTTGTGCTTAGGCCCCAACCACGTGGCTTCATCCCCATCCAGCTGGCGGATTCCCGGCCCAGGTAGTCGGCGTAATCAAGACTCACTTACACGCAGGCTTCAGGAAGAATCATCTTTATTTATGCCCTTGCCACCACAGGTGTGTGGCCTATGTCAACCTTTTAAGCATTCAGCTATATTTTGCTAGCCCTGCATCTTATCTCCTGTTAGCCATCTTCCCTTTGGGCTCCATGCGGCCCAAAGATCCAAAAGCCAGGAAGCCAAGCCGGGCCAAGAGAGAAACGGCAAAAGGGCCGAATCCCCTGGCTCAGAGGTTTATCTATCCTTTTCAGACCCCTCCCAGAAATGGGAGGTCTTGCAGGTAGTTACACCTATTATCCGGTTCCCAAGACCCCTCCCAGATATGGGTGGGTCTTAGGGTCTTTGCACCCAACTTCAGGGTTTTAGCTAGGTACACCAACATTTCCTCCTTTTCTTAATATTTTTATGCACCAACGTAATAGAGTGAAAATTAATATACCAGCCCTTTTTAAAAACATATTTTTGCAAAATATACTTTACACCTGTAACCTAAAATTTTATTAATGCTTTTTTACCAAGCACTATTTTGGAACTTTCATGTTCCTATACTTTTAAACTATATTGAGGGAACTTCATGTTCCTATACCTATTCTATACACAAGTACTGCAGCATACATGCATAACATACATTTTAAAAACAGGCTAAGTACATTGAAATACACAGTAAAACATTTTGCAATAGAAAATATTAACTATGAAAGACAACAGAACACATTTAAATCATAAAGAAAATGACTAAGACAAAGATGCAGGTGGTTAGAAATTAGATGTTTAAATGATCTAAACAGAACTACTTCCCTTTTATTTTTATTTTTTAACCACTAACTAACTAAAACTTATTACATTACCAACTATGAGTAAAATATTACTACCCACTAATTTTCTACACCTAAAACCATAGTTTAGATTAATTTGTCCCACGCTGATCTCACCACGTGGCTTTTGTAAACTTTTAAAGTTCAGATGTTGGTTTGTCCCACGCTGATCTTACCACGTGGCTTTCTTTCGTAGTTTCAGGCTCCGCTGCCGGTTTGTGATCTGGAGCGTGGATTCCAGGTTTTTCGCTTTTCCGGGCAAAACTGAGCCCAGCCCAGCCCAGCCCAGCCCAGCCAAGCCGAGCTGCTTGGAGCTTGCCGCTTGGAGCTTTTCGCCCCCGCTGCCTTTTTTCCCCTCTGGGAGCACTTTGGAAGCAGCTTATGGCCGTTCAGAGTTCCAAGTGATTTAAACTAAAAGTTCAGTTCGAAATTTCCAAAGTCGAAATCCAAATTCAAGCCAAAGGTCATTTTCAGAAAATCAGTCCATTTTTAATAGTCTTTTTTCTCCTCCTTTTCCAATTTAGACTTTTAATAAGTCTTTGAAGAGGCCCAGGTTTTTGTTTTTTGTAACAAAGTTTCAGTTCTGGGCCTGGGCCTGGGCTGGAGGTGATGCAAGCTTTCACCTTTCTTATTTTAATTGCCCTTCTTCCCCTAGAAGGGGTCACGGCCATGTTTGAACATTGTTGCACGTGACCCAGGGTTTTGGGCTTAGTGCACCCGAAAAGAGCCAAAATGAAACAGAAGAGCAGAAATCTCACCATTTTCGCTGTTTTTTTTGGGTTCAGGATTCAGGTCAAAGTTCGGAGCGCCATTTGTAGAATCAAATAATTAACGATGGGGCTGGATGGCGGTGGATGGAGGCCTTTGTGCTTAGGCCCCAACCACGTGGCTTCATCCCCATCCAGCTGGCGGATTCCCGGCCCAGGTAGTCGGCGTAATCAAGACTCACTTACACGCAGGCTTCAGGAAGAATCATCTTTATTTATGCCCTTGCCACCACAGGTGTGTGGCCTATGTCAACCTTTTAAGCATTCAGCTATATTTTGCTAGCCCTGCATCTTATCTCCTGTTAGCCATCTTCCCTTTGGGCTCCATGCGGCCCAAAGATCCAAAAGCCAGGAAGCCAAGCCGGGCCAAGAGAGAAACGGCAAAAGGGCCGAATCCCCTGGCTCAGAGGTTTATCTATCCTTTTCAGACCCCTCCCAGAAATGGGAGGTCTTGCAGGTAGTTACACCTATTATCCGGTTCCCAAGACCCCTCCCAGATATGGGTGGGTCTTAGGGTCTTTGCACCCAACTTCAGGGTTTTAGCTAGGTACACCAACAGTGTCACAGTAACCAAGTTCCAGAGACGAGGCAGCTGGTGTCTCTGGACCTGGAACCAGGCACTGCTGCTGAGTGGATGATGCATCCATCCCCAGGACACAAGACAAAAACACCGTCCAATGGATCACCACCGGATCTGTGAGGAGGCCATGGCAGCCCAAGGGGAACTCTCGGGCCATCATCTTCATCAAGACGCTAAGCCTAAACCCGTTAATATCCAGACAAAACCTACTTTGTGGGGCTTTCGCAGGGGCTGGGGTCATACCATGCAGTGTTCAGGGGACCCTATGCAGGGCCTCAAATGGGGTCAGCCGTGGCCAAGATCTTGTCCCTGTCCCACCTCTCCAGCCCCCAAACCTCCTGGGAGTCTCTCTCAAGACTTTGAGAGCAAGTTTGGAGCTAGAGCACAGCAAGGAGCACAGCAGGCTTTGCCACATGGCTGACTCTGGCTCGATCCCTGGCATCCTATAGGGTCTCCCGAACCTGCCAGGAGTGATTCTTGAGCCCGGAGCCAAGAGTGTAACCCCTAAAGGTTACCAGCTATAGCCCAAAAACAAACAAAACAAAGGCTGTGAGGCTCATTAAGGAACTAGGAGAAGAAAACCCAGTTCAGTGCTATTTTCTTTCCTTCTCTGTTCTCAGAACCTGAAAATGTGGGTGAAAACCCCAGTTAGGTCAAGTTAGAGACCAACGAATGAGCCAAACATAGGGACAGCTATGGGGGACTGGGAACTGAGGGGAGGGCAGGGTGAAGAAAGGCATAGGGCTGTGTCCTGACAGGTCATTTCAAACTCTGGGAATACTAGCTGGCCCCCCTCTATCTCTCCAGAGTATCTTTGTGGGGTGCCCATCTAACTCTGATGGAAACGTGTATTGGGGTGGGCCATACCTAGTGGTGCTCAGTGGTTACTCCTGGCTCTGCACTCAGAAATTACTTCTGGGGTGTGGAGCAATAGCATAGCAGTAGGGTGTTTGCCTTGCACATGGCAGACCCGGGACAGATCAGGATTTGATCCACAGCATCCCATGTGGCCCCCCTAGCATGCCAAGAGTGATTTCTGGGGCCCAGAGAGATAGCACAGTGGCGTTTGCCTTGCAAGCAGCTGATCCAGGACCAAAGGTGGTTGGTTCGAATCCCGGTGTCCCATATGGTCCCCCGTGCCTGCCAGGAGCTATTTCTGAGCAGACAGCCAGGAGTAACCCCTGAGCATTGCCGGGTGTGACCCCAAAAAAAAAAAAAAACCCAACAGTGATTTCTGAGTGAAATCAGAAATTAGACAGCCTCCAGGTGTGATTCAAAAACAAAAACAAACAAATTACTTCTGGCAGGTTCAGGTGACCCTCTGAAATGCCTGGGATTGAACCTGGATTCGCTGCGTGCAAGGCAAATGCTATCCCCCTCTTTGCTATGTGGCTCCAGCCTAAGGTGTGTAATTTGTACCTTTTCTAAGCTGGAGGCGAACATGGGGTGAACAAGGTGCAGTGTCTGTGACAGAAAGGACCGGGAAGGTGGGCTGGGAACCTTCTATTCCTGAGACCCCAGTGGCCAGTTTGTGGGGAGCAACAGAGAGGGAGGTCCCACTCACCAGTTTCAGGGAACAAATGGAGTAACTCATGCAAAGTGCTACTTGCATCTCCTTCCAGGCACCTGGGTGTGGCTGGGGGCCCAGTTAGGAGGCCGTTGGCAGTGGCGAGTGTGTGACAATCCAGGGCTTTCGTCCTTGCATGCCTCAGTGTCCACCCAGACTGCTGAGTTCAGACACAGCCATTCAGGGCCATCATTCTCCCACTAGGAGACAAGATCCAGAGCTTGGCTCTGTATTAGGTGGAGGCCCCAATTTGCCATCCGCATTCTGCTAACCCTGGACTTGCCCTGAATGGGATCAGGCATTGGGGATGAGGCACAGCTGGACCCTAAGTTGAGAGACATCCCCTCAACACAAATGTACAATCCTGTGTCCTATCTCCCCCCCCCAGAGTGCCCAAACACAGGTTGGTTCCCAGAATTTATTTGGGCTGTGCTTCAGGGCCTGCATTTCTCTCAGCACTCTCCTGGGGCCAGAGAGAAGACCCAGTCATCCTTCATACAATGCAACCCCACAGGTCAGTCTCAGAGTGTCCCCAGGAACCAGCTCCACTGGCCTGACTTTGGGGTAGTTCTGAGCCCTGTGCTTGTCTCCCAACAGGGACACCGCTGTTGACCACAGCCCCACAACCCCATCCCCTAGCAGGGCAGCACCCCACCTCACACATGCACCTTGCTGGGGATCTTTTATAGGACCCTGTATAGATGGGGTCAGCACTCAAACCATTTCTTCCCCTTTCACTGCCCCTTGGTGGGGTCAAGGGGATTTGCTCCTTTAGTTAATCACACCCCAAGTGTTCTAAAGCTACCACAGAGCATAGTTGGGGCCAGAGCAATGACACATCAGAGAAGGTTTTGCCTTGCACTTAGCATAGCCGGGTTTGATCCCCAACATCCCATGTGTCCCCCTGAGCCTACCAGGAGTGATTCTGAATGCAGAACCAAGAGTAAACCCTGAGCATCACCGGGTATGACCCAAAAACGAAAACCAAAAAGAGCATTAAAAGAGGCCAGAAATATAGCACAGTGGGGGGGAGGGGTGCTTGGCCTGGCAGGTGACCCACCCAGGTTCCATCCCCAGCATCCTAGGGTCCCCTGAGCACTGCCAGGAGTGATGGATAAGCACAGTCAGGAGTAACCCCTGAGCACAGCTGGGTGTACCCCCACCAAAAAAAGACACAGAAGGGGAGAATGGAACTGAGCTCCCCTTGGTCTTTCAACCATCCCTAGAAAAGAAGGATGGAGTTGGGGGTTGCTGGAAAAAGCAAACAGAACGGTCCCAGAGAAGCCTGTTTGGGGAAACTGAGGCAAGTCCTGTTGGCCCAGCCCAGAGCCCCCCTGAGCTGCCTCTCGCTCTTCCTCCCTCCCTAATGCCTTGCCAGGCCGGGATGACTCCCTGGAGGCAGTGCTGACCTTGGACTCCAACCTTCTCCCATCTCACCAGGTGTCCCCACCCCGCTGAGCTTCCCTTTTGGTGTCTTATTGGGGAACTGGGGGTGGGGGGCTGAAGTGCTGCAGAGACCAGTCACGGGGCTGCTAGGCTGGAAGGTGCCCATTCAGCACCTCGGTGCCCTCCTTCAAACCCTTTCTTCTCTGCTTCCTTGGCCACGGAATGACCCTCGGAGGGTCTCCGGGGGGGTGGGGGTGCAGCTAGGCTGAGTCCTTGCAGCGCTGAGATCTCCTTGGCGCATCCTGAGTCCACCACCACCACCCCCCCCCCCCAGAAAAAAACTTCCAGCCTTTCTCAGCTCGAGGGGGCTGAAATGGCCAGGAGAGGCGCAGGGGGGACTCCCCAAGGCCGAAGAGAAGAGGGGCGCAGCTCCTGGGGGCCCCTGCGGGCATGCCTGGCGACCCACCGCATTGCAGACGCCCGGCCCAGGCTGCGCGCCGGGGTGCGCCCGGGTGGCCGTGGGGGGCCCCAGCCAGGGTGGACACTCTCAGACCGCCGCTGGCCCGTCCCCCCCCAAACCCAGGGCGCTCAGCATGGGCCACGGTGGGCCCCCGGGAGGTGGGGTTTCCCGGGGCGCCGCGCCCACCCCCGCTGCCCGCCCCTATGAATGTGTCACGGCGCGCCCCGCCTGCCCTCCTACCTATCCAAGCGCGCCCCGAGATCCTCAGGCCCGCATCGGATGCCAGTGGGGGACCAGCGCTCCGGGGACCTACCCAGGACCAGCCGATCAGCCAAGCAGCCAGCCGCTGCGGCCACCCACCGCCAGAGGCGACTTGCCGGCCAGCACGGGACAGGACGCGCCAGGACAGGCGAGCGCAAGGCAGAAGGGAGCTGCACCCCGTTTGGCTGCGCCCCGACATCCCTCCGATCCGAGCTCTGGGGCCGGGAGCCCCCCAGCTCCGGGTCCAAAGTTCTGGGAGCAGCAGCCGCACTTCCTCCAGGTCAGTGCCCGCTGCCCACTCTCCCCCGAGTCCCTTGCTTCTGGGGTACCCCAGGGGCGCATGGAAGGTGGAAAGGCTCCTCCTGCCTCCTTGCGTTGCGCCTGTGCTCAAGGTACAGGCTGGAGCAAACTTTCTGGCTGAGTGTGAATGGAACAAAAATGGGAAGAGAGAGAGTGAGGGATGGGAACTTTGTGCCCACTGCGGGTGGTTGGAGCCCCAAGGTCTGAGGAGAAAGAAAAGCCGTGCCCCAGAGCCAGGACTGGGGCGCTGCTGACTTCCCAGCTGGGGGTGCTGAGTCTCTCTAGCAAAGCCGCTGTGTCCCGTATACAGCACCTAGAACAAGCCAACCCTGTGTCAGGCTTATTGGTCCAATCCAGGGGGAATCCATGGGAAAATCCAGTGGGAATGCATGTACCCTAGTTTTGGGGAGACCCGCTGAGGAAGGGCTGGGAAGGGATCTGGAGGGGAAGCAGAATTTCAAGTCATGTAGGGCTCACTAGGCTTTCCAGCCTTGCTCCTCCATGTGGTGATGGCAAGAGTGGGGTTCATCTGGGGTCCAGCTTTGGGGAGACCCTAAAATCCCTTCCCTGGCTAGGGTCCCTCAGGAGGAAAGAGTCCCAGGATCGTATAGTACTGAAAGCACCAGGACAGTTGAGATTTGGGGAGCACAGTCAGGGGCCCAAAGTTTCTGAGGGAACTTTCCCGGATGGAATTCAAGCAGCTTCCAGGAAATGGGAATCCACTCTGAGGTCTCCTCTCTCTCCTCTCTTCTCTCTCTCTTTTTCTCTCATTTCTGTCTCATCTCTCTTCCTTTTTATCTCATCTTTCCATCTTTATCTCCCCCTCTTCCTCTCTTCTTTCTCCTCTCTTCTTTTCTCTCATCTCTCTAATTTCTCTCATCTCCCTCCTTCACTCCCTCTCTCCTTTCTTTCCACATTTCTCTCTCTCATCTCTATCATTTTTCTCTATCTTTCTTTCCTCTTCTCCCCCCCCCCCCCACTGGGTGCCCCTCAGCTGGGCAAGCTGGTCACAACTTCATGAAAGATTCAACCAAGTATAGATGCCACCCAGAAATGGAGGGACCAGGAGGGAGTAAACCCAGAGAATTTAAGGGGGACAGGGTACACCTAAGCAGAAAGAAAAAAGATCCCCCTGTTTTAAAATGTTGGGGCAACCAAATGATCCAGGAAGAGAAACCTATCTCTGCCAAGGGCTAGCACCTCCTGGAGGCAGTCAGTTGGGTTAAATGAAATGTAACAGGCTGGGGATCGAACTCAAAGGCTTGTGCTCAAGGTTGGCCTGTGGGAGAACTGCATGGCGGCGCCTGAGCGGGGAGTAGCCCCGAGTACCCCCAAGTGAAGCCTTAAAAAGTGAATTAAAGGGTCTGAGCAATAGTACAGTGGGAAAGGTGTTGGCCATGCACACAACCAACCCAGGTCTGATCCCTGACACCCCATAGGGTCCTCTGAGCTTTCTGGGAGTGATCTCTGAGCACAGAGCTAGGAGTCCGTCCTGAGCATCATGGGTGTGGTCCCCCAAAGCATGAAAAGGTGAAATAAATGAGATGCTAGTTCTAGAGCCACCTCGGGGCCTTCATTCATTCCCGTGTCTCTCGAGCGCCACCTAGGGTCCAGGCTCTGCCCTGGCAGCCCCAAACACCAACCTGGACCTGAAGGTTCGCTAGGAGTGACCCTTCCCCGTCCCCCCGTCCCTCCATTTCTGGGCTACATCTACGTATGGTTGACTCTTTCCTGAGGTTGTGACCAGCCTGCCCAGAGAAGGGGCACAGATTACTGATTAGGCAGAAGCTGAGCTTTCCCTCCACTCCACAATTTTCACCCAGAATCCCCCCAACTGGGGCATGAGCAGCAGCAGATCAACACAGAGCAGAACACAGGACAAACATGGGTCGTTACTGACATAGAAGAAGGAGTTTTGTGTCCTTTCTTTGTGTCCTTTTGTCCCTCCCAACAACACACACACAGTCTCATTCCTATACACACCCCACCCCAGGCACCCCAAAAGCTAAGCTGCGGTTCTCTCCATCTGGTGCTTAGAATGGCGAGGAAGAGGGAGCCCCGAGAACAGAACTTGAGATACCAGGGAATCCCCATCAGGCTCTCTGACTTCGGGGACCACCTGGGGTCCCTGGAACCAGGCCTAGTCTCACAGAGGATGAGAACCTGATATCGAGGTCCCAGAACATCAGTTCAACATGGAATCCCTCACATCCTCCTACTGGCAGGAAACATTATTTCAATGATACTCTAAAGCCCAGTCCTGCCCTCCTGCCTTCCATAGGGGCCACAATTGGTATTGCTCAGGGAATTGTGGGGGCTGCAGGAAGCCAATGTGGGGTCCCGTAAATGCTCCAGTTTTTTGAGCAGCTGAGGAAGGGGAGAGGGAATGAAGGTAGAAGGAATGGTCAGAAGACACTTTATGGGGATAGACTTAGTCACCCACTGACTAAGAAGGGGGGGTCCCTCTTCCTCCAGGAAGCCCCATTAAGTGGACATACAGGTCCTGCCCTCTGATCCTCCTGGGCTGCTGAAACTCCCCAGACCCAGAAGGACGCCACATCTTCCGTGGAGGGCCCTAAGTCCCCAAGTCCAGCTAAGAGGAGGGGTTCGGAGATAGAACCAGGAGGAGGAGGAACTTGGGGAGAGTGAAAAATGGTTCCTTCTTTCCCCAGGCTGAAGCAAGGGCGAGTGCAGAAATTAGGCGTTTACTTTTAGAATCTCAGTGGGCCCCCTCTACGGAGCCACTGGGGGTGTGGGTCTGTGAGTGTGTGTACATGGGCAAAGGGAGCCAACGTGTGAGTGTCTATGTGTGAACTTGTGCTCATGTGTGTAAGCACATGGGTGTACGGATGTGCATATGTGAGGATACATATGTGTGGATGTGTATGGACATGTTATCCATGTCACTTGTAAGAACATGGATTGTGAGTGTATGTTATAGGTGACTTCATTTTTTTTTTTATTTAAACACCTTGATTACATACATGATTGTGTTTGGGTTTCAGTCATAAAAGGAACACCAGCCATCACCAGTGCAACATTCCCATCACCCAAGTCCCAAATCTCCCTCCTCCCCACCCAACCCCCGCCTGTACCCTAAACAGGCTCTACATTTCCCTCATACATTCTCTGGTGACTTCATTTTTATAAACACATCACCCATGATATTCATGAGCATATGTGAGGTTTTGTTTGGGGGGCCCATACCTGGCGTTGCTCAGGGGTTACTCTTGGCTCTGTGCTAGGGATCACTCCTGGCAGGGCTTGGGGAACCATAGGGGATGCTTAGGGATTGAACTCGGGTCGGCTGCATGTAAAACAAATACCCTCCTGGCTGTGCTATCCCCCCAGCCAGGAGTGTGAGCATGGTTTTACATGACTGTGCACATGCATGTGTGTGTGTGTGCGTGTGTGTGTGTGTGTGTGTGTGTGTGTGTGTGTGATCGCTTGTTTGAGTGTTTGTGGACTGGGCCCCAGTGCCTCTCAATGGCCACAGTGTCTGCTGAAGCAGCTTTTTGTGAGCCTCATGAATAGGCGGATTGGGGGGATGGTGCCGGGCTTCTGAGTTGAGGATTTGGTTACCTTTGAGGTTACGTGTTTTTCCCTTCAACAAACACACCCAGAAAAGGAACACGGAGCTCTTTGGGGTGGGGTGTCTCTGTAACTGACTTGACTGTGGGGCAGAGAAGAGAGGTCCTAGAGTGGTGCAAGGCTGTGGAAGACAGCAGGGCAGTGTGTCCCAGGGGTCTGGGATGGGGCTACAGCTGGCTGAGGCAGCAGACAGCATCTCCCACCTCTTCCACTCCCTTCCAGAAAAGGGCCCTGAATCTAGTTCTGGAGGGACAGAAATTCCCCAGTGTCACCCGAGGCCACAGCCCTGGGTCGCCCCTGTATCACAGGAAAGACCCATAGCCCTAATCATTCATTTCTAAAGACCCATAAGCCCCAATCATTCATTCTTAAGATTCATAAACCCCAATCAGTCCTTCCTAAAGACCGCTAAAACCCAATCATTTATTCCTAAAGCCCCACAGAAACCCCAATCATTGATTCCTAAAGACCCATGTAAACCTCAATCATTCGTTCCTTCTTTCCCCACAAGGTTCTGGTGCCGAGAACCCTGCATTGACCAAACCCTGTCACATTGCTACACTCCATTGGCTCAGGGGCACCCAGGAAAATACAAGTGACCCCCCAGGCCTCTTAAGAATGGTTCCTTCCCTCATAGGACACAGTTAACCCCCAAAAGAGTGTGTGGCCACATCTGGGAGCCACACAAATGAGGGCAAAGGTTGCTTTGCCCAAATGGGACCCCACTTTGTCCCCTGAGCTGTGTCAGCACCCAAGAACAAGCCCATCTCTGGCCTTTCCTTGTCTCCAGCTCATCCACTCATGATGCTCATCCTCAGTGGGTCCTTGACCTGGCATGTGGCCTCTGAGCCATGGTTTCTGTAAAATGGATTTGAAGCTTATTCAGAGGCATTTTGAAGGGCCAATGCACAGAGAAAAACTGCAGAAAACAGTGACTTTCTTTATGTCTGAGACAAATCAAGGCTCTGGCCTCAGCATGTGTAGACATGCAGAATAAACATTCTGAGAGATTGCTATCTTCAAGAGTGTTGGTTGGGGCACCTATGTAGACACCCCCATGGAAGGAACCTTTTGTATCTGATGTGCAGTTGGGTTATACAGGCAAACCGTGTGATGGATGGATAGAGGGTGGATGGGTGGATGGATGGTGAGTGGGTGGATGGATGGATGAATGGATGGATGGATGGTGGTGGGTGGGTGATGAATAAATGGATGAGTGTGAGGATGGATGAATGGTGGATGTTGGATAGTGGATGGATGTTAGATAGATGGATGAAAGGAGGGTGGATGGATGAATGGGTATATAAATGAATTGATGGCTGGGCAAATAGATGGCTGGGTGGGTGGAGGGGTGGGTGGGTGGCTATTGGATAGACTGATGGGTGGGTATATGGATGGATGAATGGGTGGATGAATCATGGATGAATTGGTGGGTGGATGGATGGATGAATCATGGATGGATAGGTGGGTGGATGGGTAGATGAATGGATGATTGAATGAATGAATGGACAGGTGGATGGGTTGAGTGAATGGGTAAAAAATGGTGGGTGTTTGATAAACAAAATGAAGAACAATAACAGGTGGGCAATGCTCCTATGCCCCTTAAGTCCTAGTAAGGAGCTAACTAGAGCAGGGGTCTCAAACTCAATTTACCTGGGGGCCGCAGGAGGCAAAGTCGGGGTGATCCTTGAGTGCAAAGTCAATAGTAAGCCTTGAACATTGGGGTGTGTGACCCAAACAACTAAAACAAAACAAAACAAAAAAGATTCCTCTAGGGCAGGGCCACAAAATGTTCTACGGAGGGCCGGAAACAGCCCGAGGGCTGTGAGTTTGAGACCCCTGAACTAGAGGTTCCCAAGTCTCATCACTCCATCATGCTGGTACCAGTACTGTCTAAAGGCCACAGAAGAGTCAGCCATTGGGCTTGGCCAGCCCCAAATAGAGGCTCCCTACTGTTCATGGATCTGCCAGGGGCCACCTGCCTCCCAGGGACCCTTGTCAGAACTCACAGGAGCCTCATCTTCACCAGCCCCCCCTAAGAGGGGCACAGGGATGGGGGACAAGCTTTGTAGCACTGAATGTGGCCCAAGTCCCCCTCTTGGAACAAAAGGTATTTAAGTATTCAGAGTCCTCTTTGACAGAACTAGAAGCCCCCTGGGCCGGCAAGAGGGGAGGTACAGATTGGGGACTGGGGCTGTCACTCAAGTGGGGACACTGCACAAGGATGAAGGACTGAGTCTAGGCCATTCACTTCTTCAGAAGGAAGGACTCAGCTCCAGTCTATGCCACCCCCTGGAGGCCTGGTGGGGAAGTGTGGCAGGTTCAACCCTTGGTTCACAAGAGTGGGGGGGGGGGGTCAGGACAGAGTTGGGGACCCAGGCGCCAACAGGTCACAACCTGGGGGAGGTTTCTGGAGCACCCAGAATCTGAGCAATCAAGGCCAAAGTTTTAGCAACCGGGCCAATCGCCCATCTGAAACCTCGTTCCAAGCATCCTGGGGTGTCCAAACACTCAGACATCGGCCCTTGGCAACCAGGTCATGTTTCCGGCTGGACCTTTACCCCAAGATTAAACCCACCCTGCCTCATAAAGGGCCAAGAGGCTTCAGCCTGGCTTCTTCCTGCAGGAAAGAGCCTCACATCCTGCCGGCTGCCTTCTTGGCACCAAGGCCCATCCAGGAGGGGTGCCCTGGCCCAATGGAAAGTTTGGGTCCAAGGACATTCCTTTCCCCCAGAGCCGGGGTCTGGTGTTTGCACAATGTCTGAAATTAATGCAGAGACTGCGGCCAAGTGCCAGGCTGGGGCAGAAGAAGGCCAAGAGCACGTGGAAGGGGGCGCAAGAATCTGCTTCATTTCCAGGGAGACCAGGGCTGTACAGGCACAGGGCACCATCAAAGCAGGACACCAATGCACTGGCTCCATCCACACTCCAAGGGTTTTACTGTGAAGTGGCACTAGGTATCCACAAGGGCAGTGAATGGGGAAAGAATGGGGCTGGTATCTAACCCATAGGACCCACCCTGCTAGGCACAGCAAGGTGCCATCTCTACCCCCTGTGATTCAAATTCATGCCTCAACTGGTGAAGAAAATGCAGACACAAAACTCACCACCTCGGGGCCAGAGCAATAGCACAGCGGGGAGGGCAAGCCTTGTACCTGGCCAATGTGGGTTCGATCTCAGGTAATCGAGAGGATCTCCTGAGCCTGCCAGAAGTGATTCCTGAGTACAGAGCCAGAAGTAACCCCTTAGTGCTGCCGGTGTGGCCCCAAAACAAAGAGAAGGGATCCTGGAGTATGTTGTCTTGGGGGGGCAGGGTATCCCTGTTGGTCTGGGATGCTGGATATCCCCCAAATAAGCATGTGCTGAGATGCTGTGTTTGGAATCAAGGTGAGCCACCCCAAGGTCCAGTGGGCAATGGTATACATGGTTCGGTTGTTCTCTTTTCTGCAATGGACTTTGGGGAAGGAGCTACACCAGGCTCCAAGCCCATGACACTGGTCCTCAGTGGCCACTCCAGGGGGTTTCTGGAGGTGTTGTGCAGAGTCAGCCCTGGAACCTGGAGCTCCAGTATGCTGAGTACATGCTCAGGCTTCCCTGCTGCATTCCATGGGGTCACAGGGAGACACAGGAGCAGGGAAAAGTCTAGGGGATCAACTGTCTGCTGTCCACACACAAGACTACTTTGTTCTTTCCTGCAGTGTCCAGAAAGGTCTGGGGTACACATCCGGTTTCCAGCACCTCCAACCCTAGATCTGCAAGAGTCACTTCAGAAACTGGAGGCACATTAAGATTTCAGTAGGGGGCCCAGAGAGATAGCACAGCGGTGTTTGCCTTGCAAGCAGCCGATCCAGGACCAAAGGTGGTTGGTTCAAATACCGGTGTCCCATATGGT
Organism: Suncus etruscus; assembly: GCF_024139225.1. NCBI lineage: Eukaryota > Metazoa > Chordata > Mammalia > Eulipotyphla > Soricidae > Suncus > Suncus etruscus. The sequence goes on along the minus strand of NC_064858.1, from coordinate 9,001,270 downwards.
CCCCCGAGCCTGCCAGGAGCTATTTCTGAGCAGACAGCCAGGAGTAACCCCTGAGCACCGCCGGGTGTGGCCCAAAAACAAAAAAAAAAAAAAAAAAGATTTCAGTAGGACCTGGTACTCCCTGTGGACCCTGGGATCCCTCAGACCCGAGCAGATTCCTGGGAGCCAGAGAGTAGATCTGTCTGGGGTTACATCCAGAGAGGCTCAAGGTTACTCCTGCTCTGCACTCAGTGGTCACTTCTGCAGACCCAGGGGACCTTATGGAATGCCAGAGATCGAACCTGGGTTAGCCCAATGCAAGGCGAGAAGTGCCTCTCTGTTGCATCTCTCCAGCCCCAAGTGATACTGTTGGACAGAGCGCCCCTCCCCGTGAGCTGTAGACTGGGGGGTTCAACAGGGGTTTCTCTGACCATTGTGTAAAGACCCAAGAGGGGGTGTCTGGGCAAAGCAATGTCAGCTACAGCTAACTCAGCAGGCTGATACCAACACTCTGGAACTATCTACTCACTCTTTTTTGGGGGGTGAAGGGGTTGGGTCACACCTGGCATCGCTCAGGGGTTACTCCTGGCTCTATGCTCAGAAATTGCTCCTGCCAGGCTTGGGGGATCATATGGGATGCCGAGATTTGAACCACCGTCCTTCTGCATCTAAGGCAAATGCCTTGCTGCTGTGCTATCTCTCTGGCCCTTATCTATCTGCTCACTCTTGCCTTCCCAGTAGAAGCGTCTCTAGGCTTCTATGGGCCCAGGAAGGTTCCAGAACCAGGAGGGTGGGGCTGTGGTGTGCCAGGAGCCCCCGACTGTGCCTTGCAGTAATGTCTGTGTCTGATGCTTCCAGGTGAACTATGACCACTTTACTTCTGCTCTTGGCCACCCTGAGGGTCGCTGCCACCACCGAGACCATGCAAGCACCAGGTGAGGATGCATCGGAGATGGATAGGGCCTTTGCGGAGGGGGGGGGGGAATCAGGGGAGACCTGAGCCTCATGCACAGCTGTGCCCCCCATCCGCAGCCCCTGACAACTCCCTGAGCGTCAGCATCCCCGAGCCGTCCCCTCTGCAGGCTCCGCTGGGCAGTACCATCACCATCCCCTGTTACTTCATTGACCCTGTGCTTCCCGTCACTACTGCACCTGCCACTGCCCCACTCAGCCCAAGGATCAAGTGGAGCCGCGTAGCCAAGGACAGCGAGGTGGTGCTGCTCGTGGCCACAGAGGGGCAGGTGCGGGTCAGCAGCGCCTACCAGGACCGGGCGTCCCTCCCCAACTATCCGGCCATCCCCAGCGACGTCACTTTGGAGCTGCAGCAGCTCCGCACCAATGACTCGGGTGTCTACCGCTGCGAGGTGGTCCACGGCATTGAGGACAGTCGGGCTACGCTGGAAGTGCTGGTGAAAGGTGAGGGGTTCCCACCCACGTGCAGGGGCCCCACAGTTCCCATACCTGGTTCTATAAAGGCCATGGAATGGGGACCCACCATGAGAGACTGGTCTGGGACTTGATGCTCCCTCATTTTGCAGATGAGCAAATTGAGTCATTTGGGGAAAATCACAGCTGGTGGTACTCAGGGGTTATTTCTTTTTTGTTTGTTTGTTTGTTTTTGTTTTTGTTTTTGGGCCACACCCAGTGGTGCTCAGGGGTTACTCCTGGCTGTCTGCTCAGAAATAGCTCCTGGCAGGCACGGGGGACCCTATGGGACACCGGGATTCGAACCAACCACTTTGGTCCTGGATTGGCTGCTTGCAAGGCAAACACCGCTGTGCTATCTCTCAATAAGCCCAGGGGTTATTTCTGGCTCTGTGCTCAGGGATCACTCCTGGCAGACTCAAGGGGACCCTGTGGGTTGCTGGGGATTGAACCCAGGTTGACTGCTGGCAAGGCAAGTGCCCTCCCCTCTCTATTTTACCTCTCTGGCTCCTACAAACTGAAGCATACTTAGGTGTTTCTGGCTGCCACTCAGAGCTGTCAGTTGGATTTCCCATGGCCAGCAGTCCCCATTCCCGATTCCAGAAGCCAAAGGAAGGGACGGAACACTCCTCTACCCCTTTCTCCCCAGGGCCCTGTCTGATCAGGTGGGTGGGACAGCATAGCAGAGGAAAGTTCTCTTCTGGGGCCTTATATGGTTCACCCAAGGGTGGAACGGGGGGATGATTGGGGCTCCATGAGCCCCTTACTACGAAGAAAATTGAGAAGTTGGAGGATAAGGCAAAAGCAATATGGTGGGACATGTGTGGCTCAAACAGCACAGGCTTCGAGGTCGAGCCCCAGAACTGATTGTTCCACAAGCCGCTCCAGCCACACCCTTGTGGCCTGAGCACCTCTCCCATCTCACCGAGGGTGGGGACCCACGGGTTTCCATATACACAGTTCAAGAGGAGCCACATACAAACACCTAAAAATATGACATGGTGACCCAGGTCTGCATGACTCAGACACTATTTGGGACGGGCCCCATGACTCTGAGGGGCTGAGGTGGGGCCATGTGGCATGGGAGTAGGAACCCCAAATCACCGTGCTGACCTGCCCCGGTTCCCGCAGGCATCGTGTTCCACTATAGAGCCATCTCCACCCGATACACTCTTGACTTCGACCGTGCGCAGCGAGCCTGCTTGCAGAACAGTGCCATCATTGCCAGCCCTGAGCAGCTGCAGGCTGCGTACGAGGACGGATTCCACCAGTGCGATGCTGGCTGGCTGGCTGACCAGACAGTACGGTGAGAGACACCATGCATGGGTCAAGGCAGGGGGTGGGGGAGAAGATAGGAAAAGAAAGAAAATAAGTAAGGGACAGAGGGGAGGGAAAAGGGAAGAAAGGTAAAGGATGAAGGAAAGAGAGGAGGAAAAGGAGGAAGGAAGGGAGGAAGGAAAGAAGAAAGGAAGGAAGGAAGGAAGGAAGGAAGGAAGGAAGGAAGGAAGGAAGGAAGGAAGGAAGGAAGGAAGGAAGGAAGGAAGGAAGGAAGGAAGGAAAGGAAGGAAGGAAGGGAAGGGAAGGAAGGAAGGGAGGGAGGAAGGAAGGAAGGAAGGAAGGGAGGGAGGGAGGGAGGGAGGGAAGGGAGGGAGGGAGGGAGGGAAGGGAGGGAGGGAGGGTGAGAGAGAAGGAAGGGAGGGAGGAAGGAAGGAAGGGAGGGAGGAAGGGAGGGAGGGAGAGAGAGAGGGAAGGAAAGGAGGGAAGAAGGAAGGGAGGGAGGGAAGGAAGGGAGGGAGGGAGAGAGGGAAGGAAGGGAGGGAAGAAGGAAGGAAGGGAGGGAGGGAAGGAAGGAAGGGAGGGAGGGAAGGAAGGGAGGGAGGGAGGAAGGAAGGAAGGGAGAAAGGAAAGAAGGGAGGGAGGGAGAGAGGGAAGGAAGGAAGGAGGGGGGAGGAAGGAAGGAAGGAAGGGAGGGAGGGAGGGAAGGAGGGAAGGAGGGAGGGAGAGAAGGAAGGAAGGGAGGGAGGAAGGGAGGGAGGGAGGGAAGGAAGGGAGGAAGGGAAGGAAGGGAGGGAGGAAGGAGGGAGGGAGGGAAGGAGGAAGGAAGGGAGGGAGGGAAGGAGGGAGGGAAGAAGGGAGGAAGGAAGGAAGGAAGGAAGGAAGGAAGGAAGGAAGGAAGGAAGGAAGGAAGGAAGGAAGGAAGGAAGGAAGGAGTGAAAGGAGGAAGAAAGAGAAGGAGAAAGGAAGGGAAGGAGGAAGAAAGGACAGAATGAAGGAAAAAGAAGGAAGGAGGGAAGAAATCAGAAAGAAATAAACAAATGAAAAGGAGGGAAGGTAGGAAGGAGGAAAGGAAGGAAATGGGGAGAAGGAAGGAAGGAAGGAAGGACGGAAGGAAGGACGGAAGGAAGGAAAGAAGGAAGGAAGGAAGGAAGGAAGGAAGGAAGGAAGGAAGGAAGGAAGGAAGGAAGGAAGGAAGGAAGGAAGGAAGGAAGGAAGGAAGGAAGGAAGGAAGTCCAGATAAAGTTCATTTTTTCAGCACTCAGTGACTGCTCTCACTCATGCCACCCACCACCCACGGCCCCAATCCTCCCTTCCCTGTACCATTCCTGCCGGTGTTCTGAACCACCCTCCCACAGGTACCCCATCCACACCCCACGGGAAGGCTGCTATGGAGACAAGGACGAGTTCCCGGGCGTGAGAACCTACGGGATCCGCGACACCAACGAGACCTATGATGTCTACTGCTTTGCCGAGGACATGGAGGGTGAGTCCCCACCCCGTCCCTCCCCATCCTGTCCTGTCCCCACCCCAGTGTCCAGCAGAGGAGGGTGCTCATGGAAGGAGCCTCTCTTGGCCTGGGCACCTGCCATCATCCACCTTGCTGTGTTTCCACTTGGGATGTTTCCCCAGTCGCTGTCTCTGTGTCCTTAAAACTTAGCCCACCTATGGACACCCAGAAAGCACGCACCCCATAGTCCGGGAGCCAATCTTACTCCCACACATCCGGCCGCCTCAGGCTGATCCCCAGGCTTACCCCAGGGTCTTCTGCCAAACACACATTACCCGTGAGGCCGGAGGGTAAACTGCCTATCTGTGCCCTTCACCCCCAGATCTTCACCCCACTTTCCCCAGAAACCAACCCTCTGACTCCCTAGAGAAATCAGACTGGTGACCCTCTAGTGCCATACCAGAGCCTTCCTGACCTCCTCAGCTCCTCTGTGACCCTCACGGGACTGGCCCTGTCTGCTAAGACACAAGTGTTGGTGGTGCCCATCTACATGGGCAGCCACTGGTGAAGGACCCCCTGGACTCCACCAACTGGTTAGGTTTTAAGAGACAGATAGGGCCCAGAGAGATAGCACAGCGGTGTTTGCCTTGCAAGCAGCTGATCCAGGACCTAAGGTGGTTGGTTCGAATCCCGGTGTCCCATATGGTCCCCCGTGCCTCCCAGGAGCCATTTCTGAGCAGACAGCCAGGAGTAACCCCTGAGCACCGCTGGGTGTGGCCCAAAAACCAAAAAAAAAAAAAAAAAAAAAAGAGACAGATAAAGGGGCATAGGGCTGGAAAGACAACACCTCACCACACAGGGACCCCAGAGCCTCTCCTGGTGAGGCCCTGAAGCACTAAGCCCTGAAGAAGGGGGAAGCCCTGAATTTACAAATCCAAAAACCTTGAAAACAATTCAAGAAAAGAAATAGGGCTTTCGGTCTCATCAAATGTCCTCTGGAATCTGGGGACGCACACATCTCATCTTTGAGAGCAACTGATTTCGGGGAGGTAATGGGTTGGTTGCTGCTGTGACTTTTGCCTTGCAGCACGGTATTTTTTGTTTGTTTTTCTTTTGTTTGGGGGCCACACCCGGTGGCCCTCAGAGGTTATTCCTGACTCTAATTCTCAGGAATCACTCCTAGCAGACTCAGGGGAACCTGTAAGATGCCAGGGATCGAACCCAAGTCAGTAGCATACAAAGCAAACATGCTCCCTGCTGTGCTATCACTTCTGTCTCTTACTTTTGTGTGTTTGGTTTGTTTGTTTGTTTGTTTGTTTGTTTTTCGGTTTGGATTTTTTTTTTCTTCTTGGGACACCCGGCAGCACTCAGGGGTTACTCCTGGCTCTATGCTCAGAAATCTACCCTGACAGGCTCGGGGGATCATATGGGATGCCGGGATTTGAACCACCATCCTTCTGCCTGAAAGGCAAATGCCTTACCTTCATACTATCTCTCTGGCCCCTGTTGTTTGTTTTTTGAGTCAGGAGTTGAGGGACTCTTAGCAGGGAGCTGGGGAGCTGGGTGAAGTATCTTGTCTCTGCGTGTCCCCCCCCAAGGACCAGAGGACAAGGTAGGCAGGATCTGGACACTGATGGGGAACCTGGGCATCCAGCCAGAGCTAGCCTGGGGGGGGCATGGGTTACCGAGGGCCACTCCCCACCGCCTTTTCCTCCCCAGGCGAGGTCTTCTATGCCACATCCCCGGACAAGTTCACTTTCCAGGAGGCTGCCTCTGAGTGCCAGAGGCTGGGTGCCCGGCTGGCCACCACGGGCCAGCTCTACCTGGCCTGGCAGGCGGGCATGGACCAGTGCAGTGCTGGCTGGCTAGCCGACCGCAGCGTGCGCTACCCGATTTCCAAGGCGAGGCCCAACTGCGGCGGGAACACGCTGGGCGTGAGGACAGTGTACTTGCACGACAATCAGACCGGCTACCCCGAGCCCTGGTCCCGCTATGACGCCATCTGCTACACAGGTACGGACAGGGGATACCGGGGGGAGGGAGTGGACACAGTCTGCATGCAGGAGGGTCCCAGCAAAGCAGCTTCCAGGAATAAGCCCTGAGCACAGAGCTGAGTGTAGGTACTGAAGGTAGCCCCCCAAAAATTTTTAAATAAAAAATATGGGCCTGAGCCATAGCACAGTGGGAGGGAGCTAGCCTTACATATGTCTTATCCAGGTTCGATCCCCAGCATCCCATAGAGTCCCCTGAACACTGCCCTGCCAGGTGTGATTTCTGAGTGCGAGCCAGGAGTGATCCCCTGAGCACTGCCGGGTGTGGCCCAAAAGTTAAATGATTAAAAGGGGGTTTCGGGCCGGGCGGTGGCGCTAAAGGTAAGGTGCCTGCGCTAACCTTGGACGGACCGCGGTTCGATCCCCCGGTGTCCCATATGGTCCCCCAAGCCAGGAGCAACTTCTGAGCACATAGCCAGGAGTAACCCCTGAGCGTTACTGGGTGTGGCCCAAAAACCAAAAAAAAAAAAAAAAAAAAAAAAGGGGGTTTCTGCTTGGATTTCTGCTCCTTCAGGGTACCAGGACCACAAGTCTCATTCAGTGAGCGCCCACTATTGTTAATGGTTTCTCTGAGAAATTCTATGCTATGTATATGGAACGCGGGGGGATCGAACTGCGGTCCGTCCTAGGTCAGCGAGTACAAGGCAAATGTCCTACTGCTTGTACCATCGCTCCGGCCCCTATGCTACCCCAAGAGCAAGCTTGGGGTACAGCTGGGACTTGTGAGAAGCCTGTGGCCTCAGATCTTTCTCCTTGTCTGTCTAGTGGAAAGCCAGCAGGGAACCCACAAGGAGTTAGTCCCACCTCCTGGGTCAGGGAAAGCTGCCATCTGCCCTTCTCAATGTCTGGCATTCAGAAAGGGCCACCAGTGGACTAGTTTCTCTGATGTGACTTTCAGGCTGTGTTCGTCATTCGAACATTCTCAGTCAGGGTCATGGGGACATGCTGGCAGCCGTGGTCACTCGGTGCATTACCAGTGGTCAAGAGTTTGGAGGGAAAAAAAAAGAGTTTGGAGGGGGCCCTTCCCTAAAGCCTCCCCATTGACTATTCTGAGTATCTCCCCGCAGTAAACACACACCTTTGTCAGGCTCTCACACACAACGTGGCCTTAAAGAATTGACCTGTCCTCTCCTCTCTGTTTCGTCCCCATGACGAGGTCCCGGGAGGCAGCATAGCCACAGGAAGACAGGGGGATGGCCAGGATGGCCAGGGCAGAGGGACAGTCCAGGGTTGCAAATGGGAACCTGGGGGCTGGAGATATAGCACAGTGGTAGGGCTTTTGCCTTGCACACAGCTGATCCAAGACGAATGGTGGTTCGAATCCCAGCATCCCATATGGTCCCCTGTGCCTGCCAGGAGCGATTTCTGAGCGTAGAGCCAGGAGTAACCCCTGAGCACTGCCGGGTGTAGCCCAAAAACAAAACCAAAAAAAAAAAAAAAGGCAAATGAAAACCTGGAGCCCCACACCCCCTCTGCCTCCTCCCATCCAGGAGAAGACTTCGTGGACATCCCAGAAAATTTCTTTGGGGCAGGCGGTGAGGACATTACCATCCACACAGTCACCTGGCCCGATCTGGAGCTGCCACTGGCCCCACGGAACATCACCGAGGGTGAGGCTCGGGGCAACGTGATCCTCACAGCCAAGCCCATCTTCGAAGCCCAGTCTACGATGCCCGGGTCAGAAGATGCCTTCACCTTTATCCCACCCGACTTTCACGGGAGCGAGACGGAAACCAGGGAGACCCCTGCGCCCTGGGACCATGCCGAGGAGCCCACGCCTCGTCCTGGCTCCATCACCTCCTTCACCAGCCAGGACCTGGTGGTGCAGGTGACCGCAGCACCGGGAGCCATGGAAGTACCAGGGCAGCCGCGACTGACCACAGGTTAGTGCCAGGGGAGGGCATAGCTGTGTGTTGTCCGCAAGTCAAGCCTGGCTGGTGAAGGGGTGAGCAGGACTGCTGGGGTGTCTCTGCCCCAGGTTCCTACTCACCCCCATACAATAGAGTCCCTTGAACACCGCTCCCAGGACGGGCCTCGGCTCTCACCCTATAGCCAGCATCAGTCCTAGAGCCCACATCAGCCTCCACCTCTCAATTACATGGCCTGAAAGTAACCTATGTTGGAGTTTGGAAGAGCTAAGGGGTTCCAATTCTATTCCAGTCACTGCCTGGTCCTTGGCCACTACCAGGAGCCAACCCTGAGTGGCAGCGTGCCTCCTGGTGTGACCCCCACACAAGGAAACTAAGTTGATAAATTAATACATTGGGGAAGACTATTTTGTGCCTCAAGAAAATGACCGGAGGACTGGAATAATAGCACAGCGGTAGGATGTTTGCCTTGCATGCGGCTGATCCAGGACAGACCTGGGTTCAATCCCCGGTGTCCCATATGCTCCCCCAAGCCAGGAGCAATTTCTGAGTGTATAGCCAGGAGTAACCCCTGAGCGTCACTGGCTGTGGCCCAAAAATCGAAGGGAAAAAAAGTGAACTTTAGTAGTTATGGATATATTTAATGATTTTAATTGATTTGGGGGGCTGGAGAGAGCACAGCAGTAGGGCATTTGCCTTGCAAGCAGCTAACCCAGGAGATGGTGGTTGGATTCCCCATTTCCCATATGACTCCCCGAGCCTGCTAGGAGCAACTTCTGAGCACCGAGGCAGGAGCCTGAGCACTGCTGGGTGTGACCAAAAAAACAAACAAACAAAAAAAGAAAGACAGTAAATGATGGGGGGGGGGGTGGCAGAGCCCCAGCACAGTGAGAAGGGCATTGGCCTTGCATGCAGCTGGCCCAGATTCAATCCCCAGCATCCCATACGGTCCCCCAGCACCACCAGAAGTGATCTCTAAGTGTAGAGCCATGAAGAATCCCTGAACACCACTTAGTGTGACCCAAATTAAAAAAAATAAGTGATGATGGGGCCAGAGAGGTGGTGCTAGAGGTTGGGCGTCTGCCTTGCAAGTGCTAGCCTACAACAGACCTTGATTTGATTCCCCGGTGTCCCATATGGTCCCCCCAAGCCAGGGACGATTTCTGAGCACAGAGCCAGGAGTAACCTCTGAGCGTCAAATGGGTGTGCCCTCCCCGGCAAAAAAAAAAAAGTGATGGTGGGGTCAAAGAGATAGCATTGAGGTAGGGCTTTTGCCTTGCATGCAGAAGGACATTGGTTCAAATTCAGGCATCCCATATGGTCCCCCGAGCCTGCTAGGAGCGATATCTGAGCATAGAGCCAGGAGTAACTCCTGAGCGCTGCCGGGTGTGACCCCACCCCCCAAAAAAAGTGATGGAAATCAGTTCCAATGGGCTTAAAGCTTGGTTGTCAATGCGTGTCTGCGCTGAATCAGTGCCTGGGCAACTCTGATTTATAGTTGTGTCCACAGAGTACAGCTGGCTCCCACCGAGGCCCCAGAAACTCAGGAGGGCACTTGCCTGGCATCTGTGAGGCCTTGGCATAGCAATACAACAATACAATAGAATAGAATAAGAATAGAATAGAGGGGAACCGGAGAGACAGCACAGTGGTAGGGCATTTGCCTTGCATGCGACCGACCCAGGAGGGACCCAGTTCGATTCTTGGCATCCCATATGGTCCCCCTGCCTGCAGGGGTGATTTCTAAGCATAAAGCCAGGAATAATCACTGAGAGCCACTGGGTGTGGCCCAAAAACTAATTAATCAATCATTTAATGAATAATAAATTATTTAAAAAAAAAAAAGAATAACATAGAGGGACCAGAGTGATAGCACAACGGTAGGGCATTTGCCTTGCACATGGCCAACTCCGAATGGGCCCCCATTGGACTCTCGTTCAATTCCTAGCATCCCATATGGTCCCCTGAGCCTGCCAGGAACAATTTTTGAGTGCAGAGACAGAGTAACCCCTGAGTGCCACCAGCAATGACCCAAAACCCCCAAAAAAATAAAAAATAAAAATAGAGGGGCCGGGTGGTGGCGCTCAAGGTAAGGTGTCTGCCTTACCTGCGCTAGCCTAGGAGACGGACCGCGGTTCGATCCCCCGGCGTCCCATATGGTCCCCCAAGCCAGGAGTGACTTCTGAGCGCATAGCCAGGAGTAACCCCTGAGCGTCACCGGGTGTGGCCCAAAAACAAACAAAAAAAAAATAGAATAGAATAACTATAAAATAGAATAAAATCTTCTCTAGAGAAGTCTGGAAAACATAGGCCTCCCCGATTCAGGACTGGTGGTGGGAGAAATAACTCCACTGTATACTGAACAAGAGTCCCCTTCAACAGTGACCTCCATGAGGTCTTGGTGGGCCCCATCTGAGGACAAGGAAAAAGAGCAAGGGGCTCAGCTATCTACTAGTCATCCCTGCCATGCCCCCACATGGGGGCTCTTCCTGGGGTTGCTAGATAAATGCAGAGTGCAGGGAAGAGGAAAGTTGAGATGTTGGCAGGGGCAGAAGGAGGTAGAGTTCAGGTGCAGTTTGTTTGAGCCAGCAGCAGGGAACAGAGTGGCATGGGGAACAGGAGGGACTATAGGAAAGGGAGGAAGAGGGAGGGACAGAGGGGAAGAGGCCCCTCATCCTAAGGAGCTTCCCATCTGTCCTCTACAACCCCAGGGGTCGTGTTTCACTACCGCCCGGGCTCCACCCGCTACTCGCTGACCTTCGAGGAGGCGCAGCAGGCCTGCCTGAGCACCGGGGCTGTCATGGCCTCTCCGGAGCAGCTGCAGGCAGCCTACGAGGCTGGCTACGAACAGTGTGACGCGGGCTGGCTGCAGGATCAGACTGTCAGGTGAAGGGGTGCACCGGCCTTTCCTGCCCCAAGCATTGCAGTGGGTCTGGACATTGTGGGGAGGGTACTGGAGTCTTGGTCGCTCACCTCAAGCCGTAAGTGCTGACTCTGCTCTGGAACCACTGTCTGCCCATGTGGCCAGGATACCCCAGAGCACCTCACCTACCCCCCAGTTGCAGGACTCAGGGAGCCACAGGGTAGCTGGACCCTTCCTGAGCCCTTCCTGCCCAGGAAGTCGCTTCCCATGAACCCGCCCTATACTCACCAGCTCCCTTTCAGGTACCCCATTGTGAGTCCCCGGACCCCCTGTGTCGGGGACAAGGACAGCAGCCCAGGGGTGCGGACCTATGGCGTGCGCCCCACGTCCGAGACGTACGACGTTTACTGCTACGTGGACCGGCTGGAGGGTAAAGAGGCTGAGGGGGACTCAGGGTGCCAAGTGGAGGGTCATTGCCTCCCCCAGCCTACCCCTGAGTGGGAAGCCCGTTTCAGAAAGGAAAAACCAAATGTACCCACACCCCTTTCTCCTGCCAGGGTTCCTGGGAAACCCAGCACTGCAGGAAACTTTGATGCCTGTAAAAACTACAGCCAGGGCTGGAGCAATAAATAGCACAGTGGGGAGGGCATTTGCCTTGAACACAGCCCACCTGGGTTCAATCTCTGGCATCCCATAGGGTCCCCCAAGCCTGCCAGGAGCGATTCCTGATTGCAGAGTCAGGAGGAAGCTCTAAGTACCACTGGAAGTGAGAAAGACATGGGGAAGGGAGAGAAGGAAGAAAGGGGAAAAAGGAGAGAGAGAGAGAGAGAGAGAGAGAGAGAGAGAGAGAGAGAGAGAGAGAGAGAGAGAGAGAGAGAGAGAGAGAGAGAGAGAGAGAGAGAGAGAGAGAGAGGAAAAGAAATAGGGAGAGAGGGGCCGGAGAGAGAGCACAGCAGTAGGGTGCTTGCACACAGCCAATTCAGGAAGGACGGTGGTTCTAATCCCAGCATCCCATATGGTCCACTGTACCTGCCAGAAGTGATTTCTGAGCACCAAGCCAGGAGTAACCCCTGAGTGCCACTGGGTGTGTCCCCTCCCAAAAAAAAAAAGAGTGAAAGAGAGAACTGTCCCAAATCAGTCTCCCCTCTAGACCCCACAGGTCCATCCAGCAAGGTCCGAACCCATGGATTCCAGAACCTTTCCTGTGGGGGCACTTCCCTGTGTAGGAGGGTCTGGAGGTAGGTGGGGTGAAACACAGCTCACACTGCCCCTCCTGTACCCCCAGGGGAAGTTTTCTTCACCACTCGCCCGGAGCTGTTCACCTTCCAGGAGGCGCTGGACGCGTGTGCGGGCCACCAGGCCACACTGGCCACCACGGGCCAGCTGTACGCCGCCTGGAGCCGTGGCCTGGACAAGTGCCATGCGGGCTGGCTGGCAGACGGCGCCCTGCGCTACCCCATCGTGACCCCGCGGCCGTCCTGTGGTGGGGACAGGCCGGGTGTACGCACTGTGTACCTACACAACAACCAGACGGGCCTCCCTGACCCACTCTCCCGGCACCACGCCTTCTGCTTCCGAGGTGGGGGCCTGTCCACTCTCCTCGAACCCTGGTCCCCGGTCCCCCAGCCAGAGGGGCTCTGACTGCAGCTCTCCAGAAAAGTAAGACTCCATACAGACCAGGTGCCCCCCGTTCTCTATGTCCCTTAGGTACGACGGCAACGGCCAGCCCAGGAGAAAGAAGGGACACCCCTCCGCCACCCCCGGCCCAGGAGGACCTGCTGATGACTCAAGTGGCCCCTGGCGTGGCCGCACGCCCCCCGGGGGAGACAGTGACCATCACCCCAGAGCCCGACACCCCGACGGAGTGGGAGTCTGTCTACACCCCCTCCAGTCTGTCCCCACAGCCAGGTTGGTGCTGCCTGAACCCTCTGTGGGGGTTCCCAGGATTCCACCCTAGGCGGACAGTTTTGAAATCTGCAGGAAAAAAAGCTTCTAGAAGCTTCTTTGGAAGACAGGCCTGCCTCTTTTTCTTCTGCGTTCTGAGCCCTCAGCAAGGCCTCCAGAACTGAGAGGGTGGGTATTGGGGTTTGGCCAGCAGGAAGTAGGCAGAAGAGGCCAGTGAATGTTTTTGTTCATTTTCAGGATTCAGCCCTCCTGCTCCTGAGACGGGGAGCAGGTGTTCCCCAAGAATGGGGTTTTTGGGGCTGGAACCATAGCACAGAAGGGAGGGCTCTTCCCTTGCATATGGCCAACCCAAGTTCTATCTCCAGCATCCCATAGGGGCCCCCCCAAGCACCACCAGGAGTGATTCCTGAGCACAGAGCCAGAAGTTAACCGGGTGTGGCCCAAAAGAAACAAAAAAATTAGGGGAGGGGACCACACCGGGCAGCACCCAGGGGTTACTCCTGTCTCTGCACCAAATTGCTCCTGGCAGGCTCAGGGGACCATATGAGATGCTGGGGATCAAACCCAGGTTGTTCGCCTGCAAGGCAAACTCCCTGTCACTGTGCTATCTCTCCACCCCACAAACAAAAAAATTTAAGAATGAGCTTTTTAGGCCCGAACAATAGTACAGGGGGGGGGGGGGGCACTTGTCTTACATGCAGCTGACCCAGGTAACTATCTGAGTGCAGAGCCAGGAATAAGCCCTGAGCATCACTGGATGTGGATCCCTCACATAAAAAAAGAAAAAGCTTTTCTTTCATCAAACTGATGCTGGCAAGGATAGACACTGCCCTCCCCCCTCCAGGGGCCCCTGGGCTTAGGCTAACAAGATGAGAAAGTGGAGATGCTTGGGGGTGACCCTCGGTCCCTGATGCCAGACCCCACATGCCACGGGCTATGAGCATGGGCTCTGAGTCTCCTAAAGTGCAGCCCCTCGTATCCCAGGCCTTGGGCAGCCTTCTGGGGGAACTGCAGCAGAAAGGTGACCTGTAGAAAGAAGGTTCAGGGTGACAGCTACTAAAGTCACTCCTATCTTCTCCCTTTCCCTGCAGGGCTCGCTCCCATGTGGCCTCCCACAGACATGGACACAAAGGAGAGCACTGAAGGCCCGTCTGTGTCCCCCGGACCCTCTGAGAAGCCGTCGACTCTATTCCCTCTGGGGCCCAGTGGGACCCAGCAGCCAGGCACTGAGGAAACATCTGGGGACCTCGTAGGCAGTGGAGATGCTTCCGGCTACCTGGACTCCAAGGGGCAGCCCTCAGGAGGGAGTGGACTGTCTTCAGGAGACCTGAGTCCCACCGTCCCCCCTGCTGGGGGTTCAGGCCTGCCCGAGGAAAGTGGGTCAGCCTCTGGGGATGGAGACAGAATTGTGGGGTCCAGTGTTCCTGACACTGGAATGTTTCCCTCAGGGGGCAAGGATAGAGAGCCTCCTGCCTCTGGGGGAAGGGAGCCCAGTGGACTTCCTTCTGGAGAACTTCCAGAAGTTTCTGCCTCTGGAGGACAGGAATTCAGCGGACTTCCTTCTGGAGAAGTTCCAGATGTTTCTGCCTCCGGAGGAGGGGAACTCAGCAGACTTCCTTCTGGTGAAGTTCCAGAAGTTTCCACCTCTGGGGGAGAGGAGCTCAGCGGACTTCCTTCTAGTGAAGTTCCAGAAGTTTCCACCTCTGGAGGACAAGAATTCAGTGAACTTCCTTCTGGAGAAGTTCCAGATGTTTCTGCCTCTGGAGGACAGGAGTTCAGTGGTTTTCCTTCTGGAGAAGTTCCAGAAGTTTCCACCTCTGGGGGAGAAGAGCTCAGCAGACTTCCTTCTGGAGAAGTTCCAGAAGTTTCCGCCTCTGGAGGACAGGAGTTTAGCGAACTTCCTTCTGGAGAAATTCCAGATGTTTCTACCTCTGGGGGAGAGGAACTCAGTGGAATTCCTTCTAAAGAATTTCCAGAAGTTTCTCTCTCTGGAGGAGGGGAGCTCAGCGGACTTCCTTCTGGAGACGTTCCAGAAGTCTCTGCCTCTGGAGGACAGGATCTCAGTGGAATTCCTTCTGGAGAAATTCCAGAAGTTTTTCTCTCTGGAGGAGGGGAACTCAGCAGACTGCCTTCTGGAGAAGTTCCAGAAGTGTCCGCCTCTGGAGGAGAGGAGCTCAGTAGAATTCCTTCGAAAGAATTTCCAGAAGTTTCTCTCTCTGGAGGAGGAGAGCTCAGTGGACTTGCTTCTGGAGAAGTTCCAGAAGTTTCTGCCTCTGGAGGACTGGAGCTCAGTGGAATTCCTTCCGGAGAAGTTCCAGAAGTTTCCCTCTCTGGAGGACAGGAACTCAGCGGATTTTCTTCCGGAGAATTTCCAGAAGTTTCTATCTCTGGTGGAGGGGAGCTCAGTGGAATTCCTTCCAAAGAATTTCCAGAAGTGTCTATCTCTGGTGGAGGGGAAATCAGTGGACTTCCTTCTGGAGCAGTTCCAGAAGTTTCTCTCTCTGGAGGAGGGGAACACAGTGGATTTCCTTCTGGACAAATTCCAGAAGTTTCTACTTCTGGAAAGGAGAGCCTGGAAATGTCTGCATCTGGGCTTGAGGAACTCAGCGGGCTGTCCTCAGGGAAGGGAGACTTTGGGGGCTTGGGCAGGCTGCCCCCGGGACTCAGAGGTGAGTATTCTGGGGTAGAGCCTGGGAGCGGCATGTCCTCCGGCCTGCCTGAGATCAGCGGCCTTCCTTCAGGGATTCCCACAGTCTCCCTGGTGGACTCCACACTGGTTGAGGTGTTCACAGCCACCACGGCAGCTGAGCTGGAGGGCCGGGGGACCCTGGGGGTCAGTGGTGCCGGTCACGTCTCGGGGTTCCCATGGGCAGAGGAGCAGGATGTTAGTGGGGAGGGGAGCGGATCCTCTTCTGGTTTGGTGATGATGTTGGGGATTCCTCTGGAAACATCTGGAATGCCCGATCTCAGCGGAGAAGCTTCTGGAATTTCTACAGGCAGCACCGAATCATCTGGCATAACTGGCCTGAGTGAGGGCATATCGGGGATCCCCGATATCAGCGGGGATCCTGGGACCCCTTCGGGAGCGGCGAGTGGCAGTGGAGACTCCTTGGGCATCACCTTTGTGGACACAAGCTTGGTGGAAGTGACCCCAACCACATTCAAAGAAGAGGAAGGTTTGGGGTCCACGGAGCTCAGTGGCTTCCCATCGGGGGAGACAGAGCTGGCTAGTGCTTCGGGCACCATGGATGGCAGTGGACAAGCTCCTGGCATCACAGTGCCCTGGGCACCGAGTTCGCAGCCCACAGAACTCCAGGGGCTGCCGAGTAGTGAGACAGAGGCCAGTGGAGACATCTCTGGGGCTGAGATGGCCAGTGGGGACCTCTCAGGGCTCCCCAAGATCTCCCTTGTGAACAGAACTTTGGTGGTTTCTGGGACCCTGGCTCCTACTGCCCAGGAAGCCGAAGGGTCTTCGGGCACCTGGGAACTCAGCGGGGTCTCGTCGGGGTCCTGGGACGTAAGTGGATTCCAGCCCAGCAGGGCACCCCCAAGTTCCCCACCTTTCAGTGGAGACTTCCCCAGCCCCACAGTAGATATCAGCGGGGACAGTTCGGCGGCCACCAGCACCAGTGGGGACACTGAGGGGCTCCCGGATGTGACGCTCATCACCTCTGAGTTCCTGGAGGGAGTCACAAGCCCCACGCTACCGCAGGAACTGGGTCAGAGAACCCCTGCAACACACATTCCCCCTGTACTGGGGTCCAGCGGGGAAGGATCAGGGTCTGGGGACACGGACAAGAAAACTCTGGAGTCCGAGACAGAAAGCTCGGTGGTGCTGGAATTCAGCAAAGAGACACTCACTTACCCTTCCTCCCAAACGGGGACATCAGCCAGCCCCGAGGCCAGTGGAGAACACTCGGGGTCCCTTGATTTGGGCGAAGCCCCCTCTTCCTTCCCAGAAGCCTACCCGGGGGTATCCGGGGAGGACTTGGCGGCCTCCGAGGTGAGTGGAGAGACGGTGCTGCCCACGGAAGCCTCCCCCAAGGGTCCTGAAACATCGGGCTGGAGTCTGGAGCCCCCTACAGCTTCTGGAGACAGGACAGAGGGTTCTAGCTCAGGGCTGGACATCGTCATCTCCACACAGGCCTCTGAGTCTGAGTGGGTCCCGCCAAGCCAGCCCCCCGCAGAGGCACTGGAAGAAATTGAGACATCCGGAACAGAGCATTCGGGAGAAGAGACCCAAGCAGCGGCCGCACCTAGCCCGGCTTCTCCAGAAGACACCGATGACGACGATGAGGCAGAAACCACCTCTGCAGGTATGTTCTGTGGGAGAAGGTGTTTGGAAGGTTCCAGCTTGACTGAGGGGTGAGCACCCCCTCCCAGATGTGAGTCATCTCGGGAAATTTCTCAGCCGCTCAAAGCCTTGTATCTAAGACAGGAGGGATCCAGGAAGGATTAAAGAAAAGATTACATAAGATTTGAGGCCAGGGCCCGGAGAGATAGCACAGCGGTGTTTGCCTTGCAAGCAGCCGATCCAGGACCAAAGGTGGTTGGTTCGAATCCTGGTGTCCCGTATGGTCCCCCATGCCTGCCAGGAGCTATTTCTGAGCAGACAGCCAGGAGTAACCCCTGAGCACCGCCGGGTGTGACCCAAAAACCAAAAAAAACAAAACAAAACAAAACAACTACAATCCCCACCACCACATATGATCCCCTGAGTCCTGCCAGGAGTGAGCCCAGAGAACTACTGGGCGTGATCATTGCAAAATACAAATAACACTTGGTTAACAACAGACTATAAATAGTTTGGGAAGTTATTCCCAAAGTCCAAGGGAGTGCACAAGTCTGTAAACATTGCCAGGAGAGAGTCCTGAGCACAGAATCAGGTGCAGAGCCATGAGTGATCCCTGAGCACGGAGCCCAAGTAATCCCTGAGCACAGAACAAGGAGTGCTCCCTTAGTATCATTTGGGTGTGTCCCTCTCAAAAAAAAAAAAATCCCGGGGCCGGCGAGGTGGCGCTAGAGGTAAGGTGTCTGCCCTGCAAGCGCTAGCCAAGGAAAGATCGCGACCGAGGTTCGATCCCCCAGCATCCCATATGGTCCCCCCAAGCCAGGGGCAATTTCTGAGTGCTTAGCCAGGAGTAACCCATGAGCATCAAACGGGTGTGGCCCGAAAAAACAACAACAACAAAAATCCAAACCCAACTATTCTTGGTCTTGAACACAGAATCAGGATCAGGAAGGATGACAGAGCAAAAAACTTACTTTTGTAAAACGTGGAGGTGGCAGGGACACCTGCCCATTCTGAAGGGATCCCCAATGTCACCTGGCGGGTTCTAACTATGGTCCCCGTGGGAGTCCTCAAGAGGTGGACCAGAGCTGCCTTTCTCTGGTTTAGTTCCGTGGGTTCCTCTGCTTTGGTCCTTTGGCCCCCGTCTGAACACTGAATCTTCTCCCCATCACAAAGCCCAGAAGAGTCTGGGTGTCTTGGGGTCTCCAGAGCTCCCTCAGTTCTCAGGGATGCTAATGTGGCACTGGGTACAGATCCCCCCAGGTCCTGTGCCGAGGTTCACTGTGGAGCTGGGACCTGCCAGGAGACAGAGGGACGCGTCGTGTGCCTGTGCCCCGAGGGTCACACCGGTGAGCACTGTGATGGAGGTAAGGATTGAGTCTCTGGACATTCCTGGGGCATCCTGGTGGGTGGGAAAGAGGAACCAGGGGCTTAGGAGCTCAGTATGGTCCTTGGTTGGGTCCTCAAGATCAAATGGAAGAGATATTGAGGTGCAAGATGTAGCCACTACTGGCCCAGGGCCCAGGGAGGACTCTCACATCTGAAACAGGAACTCCAATCTTTGGGTCCGTGGGGTGAGTTTCCTTTGAGACTCAGGGGGTGAGTCAGTGCTGCAGGTTAAGGGAGATGCATGGTTTGGGGGCCCAGAGTCCAGACTGGCCCCTCCCTGCCCCCTGCCTTCCCAGGCTCTGTGTGTGTCTCAGGATCAGAGCTGGAGGGTTCTCAGAGAAAGGCTCTTTACCCAAGGGCACCTCACCACAGGGCTGGATTTGGGGGGAGGTGATCTCAGGAATGGTGCTCAGCGTTCATTTTTGTAGGTGATGCCTGATATCCCAATGTCCCCACAGGCCCGGATGAAGGTCTCTGGTCTTTCTGTTCCCTCTGGGGGATTCCTCTTGGATTCCATTGGGTCAGCCCTAGCTGGAGAAACTGGACAGTTTCACCAGAGCCTTAGCGACCTGGGGACAGTGTTCAGCACCCCTAGTTCATCACACTACTGATTCCTGACTCTGCCCAGAGTCGGGGTACAGGGCACGTAGGGCTTCCCCCTAGGAGAGTTGAGCCTTATATAAAACTCAGGGGACCCTGCCTAGCATGTCAGGGCTCAGAGTCTCTGGCCAGGGGGGCAGCTTTGTCTGTCCTTGGTTGACACCATGATGTTGGCTCAGTCTATGACCCTGGCTGGGTGCATGTGAGTAGGGGGTACCCTGTCCTGGTGGATGGTCAGGGAGCTTAGACCAGTGGCATCACTGCTGAACCAGTGAACAGCAGACCCTTGCCCCCCAAGATTCCAGGAGCCCCAGTCCCTGCATCGTCCACGCTCCATCACCCCCCATGCCCAGCAGCCCTGATCTGTGAACCGCACAATGCATCTAAGGGCCTCGGAACAGCAAGGTCCAGATTGGGGGGGGGGGGGTAAAAGCCACATGAGAATCTTTGGGGGTGCAGATGCCTTGTGAGTGCCTAGACTCTGAGACCTTGGAACCCCTCTGCCCCTGCTTAGTGAGAATTCTAGATGACTTTGGCTAGCAGAAATCGGCACTGAGAAGAGTCCACAACACCTCACATTCTGATCCCCCCACGATAGTGTGTCTGCGTATGAACCTGGGGGGAGGATACAGTGTGTGTGTGTGTGTGTGTGTGTGTGTGTGTGTGTGTGTGTGTGTGTGTGTAGTGCCATGGCCGCTTGGAAGATGCTGAGTCACCCCTTCTTCTCGCCTCCTTCTTGCCCAGCTAGCCTTCTTTGGCAGTCTGGGTGAGGGTCAGGGGACATAGCAGAGGTCTCTGGGACCCTCAGCCTGGTCCTGCTCAGCTCCACCACCACCCCCAGACTGCACCTGTGCTCTGCTTTATGTGCCAATGATCATCACTTCATAGCCCTAGGCCCCAAGTCCCCCCAGACAGGGCAAAATGCTCAGCTATGCAGGAAGCCAGGCCAAGCTTCCCCGCTGGTCCCCCTGCTGCTGGATCCCTGGTGCCTGCCCATGGGATCCTAAGTGCATGCTGGGTAGCCCCACACACCCTCATGCAGGAAACTGCTCCCAGTTGAGAACACTGTGTTTCTAATGCCTGGAGGGCACCTCCTACCCCAAGACACTATTTTTCATAGTGTGATGGGAGGAGAGACCAACTAGGTCTAGCTGCGCCCCCATGGGGCACCCCAGGTCTGGGCTCAGAGACATTAGCTGCCTGTGTTTATGGTGACAAGAAAGATCTGGAGGGGCCAGAGTGATAGTACAGTGGATAGGGCATTTGCCTTGCACACAGACAATCCTCGACATCCTATAATGTCCCTCGAGCCTGCCAGGAGTGCGTTCTAAAAAATTTGGAGCTATAGCACAGCAAAGAGGGCATTTACCTTGCATGCAGCTGACCAGGGTTCAATACTCGGCATCCCATAAGGGTGCCCCCTGAACCTGCCAGAAGAAATTTCTGAGCACAAAGCTGGGAGTAACCCCTGAGCACCGCAGGGTGTGGTCCAAAAAGCAAAAACAAAAAAATGATCTGGAAGAAAATTCTCCTGCAAGTCCACCGGCACCAGACCAGAGACAGTCCAAGGATCCAGAGCCTGCGGGGAGCAACATGGACTCTTCCCCCAGGCCACAGGACAGACTCAATCTCCACGAGGAACCCAGAAGAACCAGCAGAAGCCTTTGTGACTCAGACAGAAGCTGGAGAAGGTGTTCCTCCTTTCCAGATGCAAACTTGGCATTAGGTGGCTCCTCTGTTGGGGTCCTCTCCTGGCCCCCCAAGACACTCTCTGAAAGATCAGGCAGGAGTAGAGCAAAGCCTGAAGGAGTGAGGAGCGAAATCTCCCCCTTTGGAGAACCCGTGCGTCCCCGATCCATCACTCTGTCCTGAGATGAGTAGCCACTGCTCCAGAACAGGATTTGTGGTAGCCACAAGAATGGGATCCCGTGAGCAGTACCCCTGGGCCTGAGAGAGGAAGAGGAACTCACCCAGCGCATGGACCTTGATTTCTGTCGCCCCTGGATGTGCGCAGAGCGGCCCGAGATCCCACAGAAACTCCCAGGAGGAGAGAAACTCTCGTCTTAGTGGCCTGCAGAGCCACACAGATGGATGGACAAATGGATGGACGGATCTACCGTTGGTGGTTCAAGTACAGCCGTGTCTTCCACCAGCAGGCTCCATAGGAAATAGGGGCCCGCAGGGGCGCTAACAGGGGCCCTTGGTGTCTTGCAGACATTGATGAGTGCTTCTCAAATCCTTGCCGGAATGGAGCCACCTGCGTGGACGCGCCCGCCGCTTTTACATGCTTATGCCTTCCCAGCTACCGAGGGGACCGGTGCGAGACGGGTAGGCCGGTCGGCTTCAGCTAATGCTGCTCACTCAGCACAGCTTCTTCCTCCTCCTCCTCCTCCTCTTCCTTCCTCTCTCTCCCCTGCTAACCCAGGATCCAGGCCAGCCACACAGCCATCACCAAGGGCTGTCCCCTCTCCTCTGTGTATGTGTTGGAGAGCGGGAGAGGCCAGACTCCCCGGCACTTGGAATGTGGGGTTTCGGGGAAGTCTTTAAAGCATCTTCTGAGCTGGAGCCATAGCATGGTGGGGAGGACACTTGCCTTGCATGCGGCCAACCTGGGTTCGATCCTCGGCATCCCATAGGGTCCCCCAAGTCTGCCAGGAGTGATTCCTGAATGCCACTGGGTATGGCCCAAAATCCATAACTGAAGCATCTTCTCTAGGGCTTTCACTAGCACCTTAAAGGTGGATTGGGAAACTGCTCCAAGAACTGGAGATCACATGCATGGGGCCTAAGCTGGGTCCTCAGAGTACTGTGGAAGGGTATTATGTCTTGTCTTTCTGGAGGAAATGGGTGGGCAAGATGCCGACTCCGGAGAGGGCCAGGCCAGGGCTGCATGTTCAGAAAAAGTACCCATCTCTGGACCTGCTTCTTCTCTTCTGGGCTAGTGGACACCAGAGCCCTAGCACAAGTGGCATCAGAAGAGTGTCAGACCCATTGCATGTGCCGCTCTCCCTGTCTGTGCCTCCTCGTCGTCTGGCTTTCTCCCTCCTTGCCCTGCCAGGATGGCTGCTGGGGCTAACAGAGTCTGTTCTCAGTATGGGGGCCTGCCCACCCCTCTGCTTCTGCACTTGCACCAGCTCTGGGGTGCCGAGAGCCACAGCCAGATGAGGTTTAGGTCCTTGCTTCGCATGCTGCTGACCAGGTTCGTCCTGGCACCACATATGTGCCTCTGAGCGCCTGAACACAGCCAGGCATAGACAGACCCCAAGCACCAGTATGTGTGGGAAACCCCCCCCCCCAAAATAACATACATTCTGGAACCACCTGCCTGTTGAACCTTCCAGGAGACATCAGATACTCCTGAGGAGTCACCGTTGGGCTGGAGGAAATCTGGGTTGAGTGCTCTTCAGGAGGGTCACCCCTGAGCCCTCCTCTTCTCCCTCCTATATCCCTGTACCCTCAGACTCCAAGAAATGGGTGTCTGGAGGTCATGCTGCGAGGAGGGGTGCACAGGAAAGCTACAGGTGAATGCTGAAATTAGGCCATGGGGAGAGGGTCTAAGTGGGCCATGCTGGCACTGGGTAGGAAAGATGCCAGTTGACAGGGGAACGGCAGAGGGATAGAGAGACAGAGAATTGCTGGGTGCCCTCATTCCCTCCAGGGCTGCCCGTATTCCTGCCCAGAGCCCTGGCGATGTCCTCCAAGCCTCAGACAGCTGCTGCTTCCAACCTTCTAGAACCTTCTGGCTGTTTCCCCAAACTGCTCCCTGCATGGCCTGGTGCCCCTCTCCAGCCGTACAAGCGTTGCCCAGTCAGCAGACCCTGAGGGGACTGAGAAGTGACCCACAGCTGGGGCTGAATGGAAGAGCAACAGGGAGAGTGCTGGCCTTGCATGTGGCTGATCCGGGTTCCCTCCCTGGCATCTCCTGAGGTCCACCTGGAGTGGTTCCTAAGTGTAAAATCCTGAACACCACTGAGTGACACCCCCCCCCTCAAATAAGTGAACACATGGGGCAGCTCTGCCCACCTCTGTCTCCCTAGTAAAAGTGCAAGCAATAGGGCCTGTGGCCCTTGGGGCCCCCTTTCTCCCCCCCCCCCACTCCCTGGAAGCCTAGGTCTCCATGATCTCAGTCTAGGGGGCTCCTGGGTATAGGAAGTAGCAGGCTTGGAGTCTCAATCAGCACCATGCTGTGTGCTCTAATGAGAGGAGACCTTGCATGGACCCCCAATTCCTGGAAATTCCCATGTGGGGTTCCCAAAGGCAGAGTGAGGAGAGATGATTTCACACTCCTAGGTGACCCCAGAATCCCTTTCCTAAAGAGTATCTGTCACAAGCGTGGCCTTTCTCAACTGCCACCAGAGATGAAATCCAGGGCCGGGGTGGGGGGGGACTATGGTGGGCACCCCACCTATCAGGACCCCCACTTCCTGCAAGTCCCAAACCACAGATTTCTGCTCCCTGAAATTCCATACGATCCCAGGACCCTAAAACCACATGGTGCCTCCCTGCCCCCCCTTCTTGATCCCACCTCTCCCACTGTGCCTGACCTGGCCAGGCACCCCAGAACAGGCATTAGCCAACAAGCTGGGGTCGGGGGCTCGTGAGAAAGAACAGTGAGTGCCCGGTTCCGGGAGGCTTTGGCCCCATCACAGCCTCACTGTGTTGCAGATCAGGACCTGTGTGATGAGGGCTGGACCAAGTTCCAAGGTCATTGCTACCGCCATGTGCCCGAGCGTGCCACATGGGCAGATGCCGAGGGCCACTGCCGTGCCCTGGACGCGCATTTGAGCAGCATCGTCACCCCCGAGGAGCAGGAGTTCGTCAACAGTGAGTGGGGGGAGATGGAACAGGGAGTGCCCCAGAGCCCAACTGTCACTGTCACGCTCCACTCGCAGTCTGGACCCACCAACAGTCCGCATCCATGCCACAGCAGGGTGCAGAGTGCTGAGAAGCAGGTGCAGGTTCTGGGGAGACCCAACCTTAGCCCCACCCCACCCCCAGACTCAGATGCTGCTCCTCCACAGGCAACGCTCAGGACTACCAGTGGATCGGCCTGAATGATCGGACCATCGAAGGGGATTTCCGCTGGTCTGACGGGCACTCCTTGGTGAGCTCGGGGCTCGGGCTGCCCACTTTTCACGCTGGCACACTGCTGACCTGGGCTGAGATCTGAACCTGGGGGCCCATTGGGAATGCTGCCCCCTCATTCTGCAGCCTGGGGGGTGGCCTGTTCCTTGGGTGCCCGGAAACCACGGGGTTCCCCTTGGCAGCGCTCCCCTCACCCCTTGCACTCACCCCCCACAGCAATTCGAGAACTGGCGCCCCAACCAGCCTGACAATTTCTTTGCCACGGGCGAGGACTGCGTGGTTATGATCTGGCACGAGAAGGGCGAATGGAACGATGTGCCGTGCAACTACCACCTGCCATTCACCTGCAAAAAGGGCACAGGTGGGCATGACCTGGGCATGTAGTGGCTATGGGGGGACAGGGGACATGGGGAACTCGCAGTACAGGTGAGCAAGGGAGTCATGTGGCAAGACAAGTGAACAAGGGGGTTCATGGGGCAACACACGTGAGTTGAACCCAGGTGCAGGTTGTTCGATGCTGGAGAGGGCCCTAGAGGAGGCCCAGACCCTACTTGGGGGTGCCCTGACATGTCACCTGCACAGAGCTCCGTCTGTAGCCCCCCACCCCCCGGGCACTGCACCTGCTGTCCTGCCTCTGCCACGGTTGGACAGGTGTCACAGGTGTCCCCGTTCTTGTCCCCACAAAACATCCAGCACCTTCCACTGCTTGAGTCACCCCAAACCAAGCCAGCTGTCCCCCACTTTGTTCACTTGGGCTTCCTGCTGAGTGTTGAGGCCTTGAGCCCACCCTGGCCATCTGGGTGCCCTTGCTGAAAGCTCCTCCCCACAGTGGCCTGCGGACAGCCCCCCGCGGTGGAGCACGCCCGGCCTTTGGGACGCCCCAAAGCACGCTACGAGATCAACACAGTGGAGCGGTACCAGTGTGCCCCAGGCTTCGTACAGCGTCATGTGCCCACCATCCGCTGCCAGCCCAGCGGCCAGTGGGAGCAGCCACGGATCACCTGCACTGACCGTGAGCACCGGGTGTGAGGGGGGGACTGGGCAAAGTGGGGGGGTCAGTCCAGCCTTCTTCAGGGGCCTCACCAGTACCCCCATTTCCTCCCAGCTGCCCCCTACAAGCAGAGACGCCAGGAACGCAGCCCTCGGAGGACACTGCCAGGCCAGGCACACTGAACCAGGGCCGTCAGGGAATACGTCCCAGAGGGATCAAGCCAGGCCCACCTCGTGTATGCACCCCTTTCCCAGCGTCCTCCCACTGTTGCCAACACCGCAGCCCGCCCCCACCCCCATCACACACAAACACACACACACACACCGAAAGCCAAAGCAAAGTCAGTGACGTTTCCTGAGCCATGTGTGACTATTGACGCGGGGAGGCCAGAGGAAGTGGTCAGGGGGACCCGTGCCCCCCCCAAGAGCCCCTCGAGGAGAGCCCCGGGGAGGGGGACAGAAAGAAGAGCGGGAATACTCAGCCACCTGGGGTGGGCCCCACCACCACCACCAGGACCCCCTCTCCTGGCCCCTGCTTTACCAGGCAGGGCTAGGTGGGGAAACTCTTGCCCCTGGGGGGTCCCCCACTTTCTCCTCCCACCCCTCCGGGACCGTGCAGGCACCAGGGTTCCATGCACCTATTTATATTTTTGAAAATTGAAGATAATTATAAGAAAAATAAAGACCTTGAAATTCACCCGTTTCCTTTCTTGTTTTTTAAAATAGAAGTGGAGGAGGGGCAGGAGTCACAGCACAGCAGGAAGGGCGGGCATTGGCCTCAATGCCAAGTCAAGGTTCGGTCAATGCCAAGTCAAGGTTCGGTTCCCAGCAAACCATAGGATCCCATGAGCACCAGCAGGAGTGATCCCTGAGCACAGAGCTGAGTCAGCCCTGAGCACCACCAAAACTAATAAAAAATTGGAAACAAAGGAACCTATGGTAGGTAGGAAGTTGACTCCAGCCATGGGTCGTGCATGGATCAATGCCCCGCCAGGAGGTGCCCAGCCAGAGCCTCTGTCCAGATCATGGGGCGGGGAGCGGACGAGAGTAGTCAACAGTAGAGGCCCTGGCAAATCAATCTTTGCACCCTGTGGCTTGGTGCCTCTCTGAAAACTGCCCCAAGCACTGCAGGGTTCAGCCCAGCCCTAGACCCCAAGCAGAGGAGCCTGTGAGGCCACATGAGCATGTGGGAACATATAATCCCAGACGGGTCAGGTGGGGTGTCCTGAGAACACTAGAGCCTAGACCCAATGCCTGCTGGTTTGTGGGATGGGGGACCCCACCTCTCCCCTAGAAAGTCACTATCCCAAACTCTGCCTGCCCATTATCAGGCCCCATGGCCAGGTGGGCTGTAGGTGTACGGGCCCCCCCAAGTTCCAGAAAATTCCTCTATCCTCCAGTTCCCCAGTTAGGAAGTTCGTGCTAAGTGCCCATATTGCCACCTGCTGGCCAAGAAGAGAAGTGGTGGGATGTGAGGAGATTTGAAGGGGACAAGTTGCCCCCCAAATCCCTATGTTGGGGGCGCCCTGGGCCTCCTGGAGTTCTGACATGAAGGTTCATATTTCCACCTGGTTCTTCAGTCGGGCAAAGTCCAGAGCAGGGCAGAGACGATGAAAATTTCAGCAGAGTAGCTACCAAGTGGCCGGGGAGATGGGGGAGGGGGCTCCCCCTGGATTCCAGCGACTTTAACTGCACAGAAACTTCCAGAAGGAGACTAAAGGGACCCCAGAGTCTGCTCCTGCCACCTCAGCAGGGGAACCCAAGATGCTGGGGCTCCCCGCCAAGCAGCTTCCGCAGACCCAGCGCAAAGTGGACAGAGGAGTCGGCAGCAATGGGGGTGACATAAATATACTTGTTCTAGGGCCCTGGGGAGACCCAGCTCAGGTCCCCACCAACCCCCAATAGTGTCTCTTCAGCTTTGGGGTCAGGACCAAGGAGGAGAAAGTGGGGAAGAGGAGAAGGGCAGCAGGAATGACCACTGTCTCCAGCCTGGGTGAGAGGAAAGTCAAAGTTCTGCTGTGAAAGGTTTGGGGGTATCTACGTGTGTGTGTGAGATGGGCACCCCATCACTTGCTACTCTGGACAGCCCAACTGACAGTGGGTGGGTCCTGGGCATATGGAGGGTGGGGGTAGGAGGGCCAGAGCGGCTATGCTCAGGAGTGCAAGGGAAGCGGAGGGTGGGCACCTGTCCCCCCAGTTCCAGCCTGGGCACCCTTCGGCTCGGGCAGCCCTAACAGCCCAGCAGCTCCACACGTAGGGTGATGCGATTGTGCCAGGCCACGGGCAGGATCCGCACAAAGCGGGCCTGGAAAGGATCCTCAAACATGTTCTTCTTGTGCGAGTCATTGTCCAGATTGCCAGGGAAGATCTGTGAGTGAAGGGCGGTGAAGAGTGGTGAGACGTGGTGAGGGGGCCCCACAGATGTGCCCCTTGACCCCCACACCCCCACACCCCACCACTCACCTTGCTCTCGGAGGTACCTGTGTCATGATATTCGGTCCAGTTCATGCCATTGTCACTGTAGGCCACCTTGTAGGCAGCGACATACTGCACATGGCCAAAGTCCCGGGCACCCTGAGTGATGATGCCCGTCACCCGCTTCTGGGCACCCAAGTCGATCTGTGGGGAGAAGGGGCTCTGCTGAGAATGGCTGGGCCCTGAGGGTGTGTCCCCCAAACCAAACCACAAAGCAGGACTTCTCAGTAGCTGCGTCTGGGAGCAGCAGGTGTGATGTGCCAGAACCCATCCACCCACCTCCCACCCACCCCTAGCCTGGGACAGGACATACCTGCAACCACTCAGAGGCCGAGTTGCTCTGGGCCGTCCAGGCGTTGAACTTGCCCTGCCTGTCCAGGCGGCCGTAGAAGGGGAACCAGCTGAAGGCGCTCAGGCCCCAGGTGCGGAACACACTGGATGCGGTAATCTGCTTATCCGGGATACGGTTATCCCCCAAGCCCAGCGGATCCGCGCACCCTGCCAACAAGGGGGAGCCCCACATCTCAGGATCCACAGTGGCTCTGGCTTGGGAGCACCAGGCCTCAAAGAGGGGCTGAGCCACTTTGGCCCCAGTGGGACAGGAGGCCCTAAGATCTGCTCCGACAGCAAAAGCAGCCCCTCTTGTCTTTTTGTTTTTGGGCCACGCCCGGTGACACTCAGAGGTTACTCCAGGCTATGCACTCAGAAATCATCCCTGGCTTGGGAGACTATATGGGACGCCGGGGATCGAACCAGGTCCGTCCTGGGTCAGCCGGGTGCAAGGCAAAAGCCCTACTGCTGTGCTATCACTCCGGCCCCCAGCTCCTTGTCTTAAAGCCCGGGGCTTGCCTTTCACAGAGCCTACAGATCTTGGTACACCCCCAATGTATCCCTCCTCAGCATGCCCCTTCTCCCACCATACAGCCCAGGCCCTGACCTACCACTTCCTAACTTCTTCCAGGCCTGTCCTACTCCATGAAGCCCTCCCTGACTGCCTCAGCAGGAAGGATACAGCAAGATCTGACTGAGGTTGGCTATGTGCAAGACTAGAGCCTTCCCTACTGTGCCATCACTCCAGTCCCTAGACTTTCTTATCGATTTAGGGGGGGTTGGGGTTCTTTTTTGATTTTAGAGCCACACACGGGTTACTCCTGGCTATGCACTCAGAAATTGCTCCTGGCTTGGGAGCAGAGGGGGGGACCATATAGGACACTGGGGATTGAAGTGATGTCCGTCCTTCGAGGTTAGGGCATTCAAGACAGACACCTGCCCTACCACCTGTGCCTCTGCTCTGGCCTTTTGTTGATGTTTTGTTTAGTTTTGGGACCACACCCAGGGATGCTCAGAATTTACTCCTGGCTCTACTCTCAAGGATCACTCCTCTGACATCTTCGATGACGAGGATTAAACTCAGGTCAGCTGTGTGCAAGGCAAATGCCCTCCTCACTGCTCCAGCCCCCAAACAGTCTTTTTTTAATAGTTTTGTTTTCCTTCTCCATCCACATCCGCCCCTTAGGAGGCAGCGTCGGCAGCAGCCCTTGGGCTGGGCCGAGGCGGGGTGCTGGCCTCCAGATCTAGGTGCTTACCACTGAGCTCACAGCCCAGGAGTTCAAAACGCAAGGTACAGCCACGGTGGCAGATGATGGGCACCAGCCGCAGGTACTGTGCCTCCAGTGGAGTCTGGAACATGTTCACCTTCAAGCCGTTATTGTCTACATTGCCCACGAATATCTAGGAAGGAGAGGGCAGGTGGTACATGGGTCAGCCCTTAACACACAAACCCCCCACACACACACCTTTTGCTTGGGTTTACACACACACACACACACACAGGGCAGGTGGTACATGGGTCAGCCCTTAACACACACACCCCACACACACAAACCTTTTGCTTGGGTTTACACACACACACACACACACACACACACACACAGGGTAGGTGGTACATGGGTCAGCCCTTAACACCCCCCCACACACACACACCCTTTGTTTTGATGGGGTTTGGGGTCCTACCCACCAGCACTCAGGGGTTACTCCTGGTTCTGCACTCAGGAATCACTCCTGGCTGGCGGCTCAGGAGACCCCATGGAATGCTGGAAATTGAACCTGGGTCTGCCATGTGCAAGGCCAATGCTGTGCTATTGCTCCAGCTCCCAGTGAATCTCTTCTGAGCTTCACTGTTCCCATCCCCAAAATGGGGTGATCAATGCCCGCAGAATGTACGCGTTGTGTTCCAGGCTGACATCCCGGCCGGCCCATCACTCCCCACCTCACTGGGCTCTGCCACCAGCACTCCCTGGGGTTCCTCCCTTCCCTCACCTTGTCTGTCTGCCCGTTGGCGCCTTTAATGAACTCGAACTTGCGACCGTCCAGGCTGTAGGCCATCTTGAAGGACTTGAGGTACTCGGCAGTGCCTGTGCGGCTGGCCCCCTGCGTCACCACGCCTGTCACCCGTAATTTCCGCAGCAGATTTACCTGGTCAGAGCCAGGGTGGGAGAGGGAAACACCCTGAATTCCTGGTCCTCTGCACTTCTCTGCTCCCCAAAACCGAGACTGCAGAGGGGCTGATTGTTCTGGCACAGGGAGGGCTAGTCTAGTCTGCAACAGTGGTTCCCCCCTTCACCCCTCACTCCAAGGCATCTTACCTGGATCCAGGGATTCCGGTCATAGTTGCTAGCAGTCCAGGCATTGACAATGCCAGTGCGGTGTAGCCTGGCCAACTCGGGCGCCCAGCGCTGCAGGCCCAGGAACCCCATGTGTACAGACGAGGCAGAGATCTGGGCATCCATAATGGAGCCAGACTCCATGCCCAGGGGCATGGCACACACTGAGAGGCAGAGAGGAGGGCACCATTAGGGAAGCTGGGGGGGGGGGCAGGACTCACATCCCAGTGTGGCCCGTGACCCCCCAAGAAGAGCCGACTGTGGAGGCCTAGGAGAGGACCCTGAAAAAAGGTGTGGGGGACAGGGGCAAAACCAGTATCTTCCCCAGTATCCCCAACAACAAATGCCCCAGCCTGGCCCAGGGCTAAGCTCCCTGAGACAGTGATTATAAGGGGCCAAGAGACCCTCTGACCACAGTGGACAACTAGGCATAGAAAGAGGAATTTTCTGGTGTTTTTTTGTTTTGTTTTGTTTTGTTTGTTTGTTTGCTTTTGGCCAACACCTGTCCATGTTCTGTGCTTGCTCCTGGCTCTGCGCTTAGGAATTACTTAGTCCTGGTCAGCTCTGGGGACCATCTGGGATGGGGCTGTCGAACCCAGATTAGCTGCATGCAAGGCAAGTGTCTTCCCTGCTGTACTATGGCTCCAGCCCTAGCTTGAATTTACTGGAAAGCCGCTGGAAAGGTTGGAAGCGGAGCTATGTCCCACTTCCTCCCCCATCCCTGGCCCTTTCCTGCTCACTTCCTGCTCCTAAGTATGCCACAGGGGGTGAGGGGGAAGACACCGTCCTAGGCCCTCTCAGCTTCCCTAGGACTCCAGAGAAAGGGACCATGGCTGCCCCCACCGGGCCACACCCTGGGAACCTGGAGTAGTGGATACCCGGCATGCCATCTCTGGCCAAGCATGACAGAACCTGGCCCACCTGGCCCAGGGGGGGGCCAGAACAATAGTACAGAGGGGAGGGCTCTTGCCTTGTGCTCGAGTAACCACAGTTGTACTTGTGGTTTGGATTCGTTTTCCGGCATCCAGAGTGGTCTTTCCAGGACGGAAACCAGGGATTCCTGAGTGCAGAGTCAGGAATGAGCCCTGAGTGTCATCAGGTGTGGCCACCAAACCCAAACAAACAAACAAAAACAAAAAGAAACTAATCCAGAGAACCTCTGGGCTTTCAGGATCTGGAGGGGATGCCATGACCCCACCTGTCTCTTCCTTCTGCCCCAGAACAGAAGGACCTGGGAGAGGTGTGGGTGATTCCAACCCAGACACACCTATGGTTATGGGGCACCCAGCACATAATTATGGGCCCCCTTGGCCCCCCCCAAAGGATCTGCCTGCCAGAAACCCAATCCCCCAACTCTGTACCCTCACATTCCTCAGTCCCCACCCTGGGGCCCACAGAAGGAATCTGCCTAATCCCCTCCTCCTTCCTAGAGGTCAGGGGAAACTGCAAAAATGGTGGGCCCCCATGTCACCCACCCCAGCAGGAGAGGAGAATGGGGGCTCCTTGGGAGGGTCAGCAGCTGAGCCAGGAGGCTAGGCACTTTGGAGACCCGGCCAGTCACAAGGACTGTCTTTTGAGCAGCCCAGACCGAACCTCTTCCCGTGGTTCCCAAGTTGTGACATCACAGGCCAAACTCAGAATGTCAGGCCTTTCAGCCCAAGTAATTTACCGTATGGGATCCAAAAAAAAAAAAATGAAGGGAAAAACACCCCAAATCTTTCTATTTTTGTCACACCCGACAATGCTCAGGGTTTATTTATGTCTCTGCAGAGATCACTCAGGACTTGGGAGACCATATAGGATGCCAGAAATCAAACCTAAGTCAGCTCGCTTGCAAGGCAAGTGCTCTCTCACCGCTGTGCTATCACTTTGGCTCAAATAGGTTCCCACTCAGGGCAGGAACAATGATACAGTGGGGAGGGACCCAGCAACCCAGAGGGTCCCCTAAGCATCACCAGGAGTGATTCCTGAGCACAGAGTTAGGAGTAAGCCCTGAGCACTGGCAGGTGTGGCTAGCAGGTGTGGCCCCAAAACACAAACAGCAACCCCCATATTTAACCCTACAATGCTGAGCCTGGTTTCGGGGGACAGACTCGTGAATATGAGGTCCCCACCCCTGAAATTCTACAGTCTCAGGGGGGCAAGAACAGGAAGAAGTCTGAGGGGGCAGGGGCTCCTGGGAAGGACAGCCTCCCTCCAACCCTGAGGTTGAGCCCCACTCACTGGCCTCGCAGTGGGTGCCAACGAAGCCTTGGGGGCAGGAGCAGTAGTAGGCCTGGAAGTTGTCCCCTCGGGGACGACCTTCCACCAAGTGGCACTCGCCATTGTTGGAACAGGGGTTCAGGTAACACGGGCCTGTGGAAGATAAAAATATCAGTGAGTGCTGGGGTCAGAGGCAGTTTAGGGGCCTCATCAACCCCAGGAACCCCTGCAAGCCTAGACACCCCTCCTGAACCATCTGCCTCCCAGCCCCACCTTCCCCCCACATCGGCTGGAGGGGCTCCGGGATGGGGTGGGGAGGCTGGTCAGGGGTCCCAGAATCAACTTTTTGAACCCTAAATGGCAGAGCTGAGAGTAGGCGTGGCTAGGGCCTGGGAGGAGGGGCCCAAAGTGTGAGTCTGAAGTTGGGGTGTGGCCATTGTGTAGGAGGTGGAGCCCAATGTATGGGGCATGGCCTAATAATGGGGTGTGGCTGAGATCAGGACGGGGCTACCTTTATCCTTCTGTTCGCAATTGAAGCCTGTGAAGCCCTTGGGGCAGAGGCAGTAGTAAGGGGGCTTCCACTGTCTCAGCAGGCATGTGCCACCATTCTGGCACCTGCTGTCGTGGCAAATGTCACCTGCAAGGTGACGGATAAGCTCAAGATGTGGGACAGGGGCTGAGGGTACGATTCCCAAGGCCTAGTATTCCCCCCAAGCAGACAGGAGGCCTGAGGGTTCCACAAAGCACTGGTGAAGTGCTTGAGGGAGGCTGAGCCCCATCCTGTGCCCCAAGCTGTTGGGCCCCTCAAACCCAGAGGTGGAAAACGGTGACCTTGAGAATTGGAAGGAAAACATCTCCGGTTCTGGGAGGGAGCAGAAAGGAAGATCAGCCACTGGACACTGGATTGGGGGGGGGAGGTGTCTAGCCTAGTGGAGCCTGCCCCAGACCCCCACACCCAAAGCTGAGAAAATTCCCTCCACTCAGCCAGGCCCCATGGCAGGGTGCTGGTGTGCTGGGTTTCCCAGAAACCCCAAAGACAGGGAGAGCTGCCTTGAATCCTGGGAGCAAAGTACCTGCCTCACCATGCTCCCATCCCTCTTTCCCCTCCATCCCTCCTCCCCTTCATACTTCCCTCCTCCTCCTCCTCCCTTTCATCCCCCGCCTTAAGGCGGATCCCAGGTTGTTATTAGTCATTTGGTTTTAAATAGCAGGTTAAATCCAGCCAGGCTGCAGGCTGGTGTGCACTCCAGCTCCTCCTCCGGACAGGACAAACTCTCCTAAACTCTCCGTTCCCCCATACACCCCCACACCCCTTTAGTCAGAAGAAAGAAGCCACAGGGCAAGGGGAAAAAAAAAGAAGTGAAAGTTCCTCCCCCACTTTCCTTCTGGCTCAGGACTCACCTGTGGCTCAGAGGGGGTTCCCCCTTCCCTCCTCCAAACCCCCATCTCTGGGGAATCCCAGCACCCGAGTCTGGAATACCTCTCCAGAGCTAATTATTTTTCCAGAGCTAATTTTTGCCCAGGTTTGATGGGTGGGGGGAACTGGTTACAGGGATAGAGAGCAAAGAGCAGACTTCAAAGGCCACTGGGTCACTGGGGAGCCTGAAGAAGGGGCAGGCCCAGGCCTGGCGTTTTAGGCTGATCACAGGGCCAGCTCCCCAGATCCTCTTGCTGCGAGAAGAGTTTGTTGGGGTTTTGTTTTTGTTTTTGTTTTGGAGCTACACCCGGCAGTACTGGGGGGTGGGGTGGGGAGGGTTATTCCTGATTCTGTGCTCTGGGATCATTCCCCACAATGATCAGGGGACCCTCAGGGGATGCCAGGCATGAAAAGCGGGTCGGCCACGTGCACCCAAGGCAAAAGCGCTTTCTGCAGAGCCCCATGAGAAGTTTTATTTTTCAGGGGGGGTGTATGGGGAAAGCGCTGCAGAAGCCTGATCGCCCCCCACCCCACATCCTGTGGACCCTAGTGGGGCCTTCCTAGGCCCACGTGCAAAGACGGGGTGGTAAGTGCAGGGAGAGGCAGGTTCGAGGCCCAGCCCAGGAAGAAGGGTGATGGTGGCCCTTTTCCAAATCCTCCCCTGACGCCACCTCCAACCAGGCAGGACCCCCCCCCCCAAATTGCCTCCCCCAAAACAGCACCCAACTCCTCCGGGCAAAACTGCAAAAAGGGCGGTTGGGCCTTGGGGCTGGAGACTCCCCCACATCCTTCCTTCCGTCTGGGGGGGGGGGCCTCGCCGCTGCTGTCCCGGAGAGGCCGGACGTTGAAGGCGTCCTTTGTTCGGGCTGCCAACAGCGGGAGCCCCGATGATCGGTCCCCGGGCAGCCCCCCGGATTCCCCTGGGACCCCAAGTTTTAGGCTGAACTTCTGATTCCAGGACTCACTCAAGGACTCCTCTGCCCGGAGGCTGGGAATGCAGAGCAGCAACGCGCCGCACAGCGCGACCAACGCGGAGGCGCCCGGCATGCTGCGATCTGGACCGGGCGCGGACAGGCACGGGGCGCGGGGCCGGAGATCGCGGGGTTCCTCCCTGCAGCGCCTGGACGGGAATAAATCAGGAGGCGCGGCCACGCCCCCACGCCGCTAGGCCACGCCCCTTAGAGCGAAGCCACGCCCCGTGGCTCCGTCATTGGTCGCAAGGCCACGCCCCCGGGAAGGGAGGGAGACCACGCCCCAGTGAACAGCCAATCGGAGTGTGAAGACACGCCCATCTAGCTTGAGGCCACGCCCTCGAGCAGCAACAGTCCTGCGCGGGTTGGGTGGCCACGCCCCTCCCTGGTGAAACGCCACGCCCAGTTCCCGAAGGAGGTCACGCCCCTTCTGGGCGGGGCCTGCTGGCAGGCTAGAGGGCCCACCCCGAGAGCTAGCTAAGCTAGCAAAGTCGACCTCGTCCTCCCTAGAAGTTTTTTTCTCGTTGTTGCTTGAGTTTTATAGAAAGATAGTCCGCTTGATTCCTATAAGGAGCAATGCAAAGTGAGAAGGCCAAAAAAAAAGTATATATGAGGCAGTTAGCAGGCAGCGGATTCAAGCCCAGGCATGCAAGGCTGGGTGGAGCATGAATTGCTCCATGCTTGCCAGAAGTGGTCAAGGCACAGAGCTGTGTCCTGGGAACAGGCCCCAGTGTTAGGGTGCTCCACGCTGCAGGGATGCATAGGATTTCCAGAGACAAAGCAAGCAAAGGAGGGTGTTTTCTGCTTAAGGGTCAGGTAAGACTTCAGATCTGCAAGCTAGAGCAAGTGTTTACCACCTACCCACCCACCCCCCAACCCCCATAGCTAAAAGGAGGGACCTTACATAGTCTGAGGAAATAAGCCTGGAGCTGCTACTGACGAAACCCTGACAGCCAGGGCAAGGGCAGATAGACAGCTCCCCGGTCAGAGCTGTTTTCCACTAACTTCTTTTTTATTTTAATTGTTTTATTGTGTTTTATTATTGCCTATTAAATAATTTAATTACCTGTATAAGTAATTTTAAGAATGATATTTCAGAGTTAGCAAAATAAATAAATAAATAAAGTCTCTTTCCTAGTGACTTCACTGAGATCCAGCCCAAAGTCAGTTTTGGCTATCCCAAGAAGATAAACAGATGTCATCCGCACTCCTTCTCAGGGTGGACAAACTAGAAGTGAAAGGGAGATTTGGCGTCCTTACAGGAAACCCACATCTAAAACCCTTACTAGGAAAGATGGTCTCCTGGGGGCCAGAGGCCCAGTACAGCAAGGAGAGCATTTGCCTTGCACAAGGCCAACCCAGATTTGATTCCCAGCATCCCATAGCCTCCCACCCCCAGTACTGCCACGAGTAATTCCTGAGTAATTCCTGAGTAATTCCTGAAGCCTCTGGGTGTGGTTGCAAAACAAAAATGCACACGCGCACACACACAAACACACACCACTCTTGAGTGTAGCCTAAATGCAAAAACAACAAAAAAGACACTCTTGGGCATCAGTCACAAGGATAAGATGACTGCAGAACCACCAGGCGATGCTGTAGTGGAAGTTTCTAGAAAGGAAAATAGTGAAAGCTAGAGAGAGTGTAGTGGGTAGGGCCTGTGCCTTGCACCTCCTGGAGGAGGAGCCAAGCATGGAAAAATATCTGAACTACAAAGGGAAGGATCCTTGGAGGTGAGGGAAGGCACCAGTGTGGGTTTCTTTTCTTCACTTTCTGATTTTATTTTCCCCTCTTGGGGGCTTCCCTCAGCCTCATTTGGAGCCAATGGGCCTTATTCTAGAGGTGAATTGGAGGGACCCCGTCGTGGATGCCAGGCATGTGCTCTGTCTTCCTGGGGCCATGTTTAGGCCTCTACATGTGCCTGGTCAGGTCCAACGCACCCCATTACATCCATCACTCTCCCCTTCCCAGCTGCTCGGCCACAGCATCTGTGAGCAAATGGCCTGTCCTGGGGCTTCAAACAAGTCCCTTTTGTCCTGATGTCAGAGGCCAGAGTCTGAGGTCTGGGAATAAATATGCTTTCAGCTGCCATAAGTAAATGTGTTTGCTCACATATTCTGAGGGAGCCAGCCCAATGCTGAGGTTTTCGTTTTTATGTGATTTTTCCAACCGTCCTCACCCCCCACCCTTATTTCCGCCTCTCAAAATATCCACTGAGCTGATCAGAAGTTGGCCCAACATTCCAAAACTCAGTGGCCCAGTGGATTTCTGGCCCCTGCTTTCCCGTCTCACCTGGCTGGTGACTCAGGCCACGCCACGTGGCACTCACATCAGTTCATTCATGGCTCATGCTCGGTTGGGCTCCTTCCCAGATTTTAGGGCAGCATGAAGGAGGGATTCCTCACCCGTGAACTCACATCTGCTGTGACATGCACGGAGCCTGAGCCCAGGCCGGCTTGGTGGGCTGCCGGGTAAAAAGGCCGTGAGAAAAGGGCTGTGCAGAAGCTATTTTTACAGATGCTGTGCAAGACTGCCCGGGCAAGGCCAGCAGGACACCTACATGGGTAACTGCGTGCCTCCATGACCCCTGCCCTGCAGCAAGGCCATTTCTGAAAGAATCGACTGTACTTTTTTGGGGACTCAAACCCAGGGAGTGGGCTGTAGGCAGAGCACACACTCCCACTGAGAAAGATTTTGGGGAGCAAAGAGCCACAGGAAGGGACTCTATTGCCAGGCAAGTCGGTCTGAGTCCCTTTCCTGCAGAAACAGAGCTAGAGGTAGTGTATCTTCTTTATTTTGGGAGTGAAAACCACACCCGGTGGTGCTCAGGGTTTACTTATGGCTCTGCAGTCAGGGACCACTCCTGGTGGGGCCCAAGGGACCCTATGGGATGCTGGGGATCGAACCCGGTCTGCTGAGTGAAAGGCCAGCGCCCTCCTCACTGTGTGTCTCTCTGGCCCCATCGCTGTCTTTTTCTCTCCTACTCACTGTCCCCCTTTTGCGATCTGGACCCACAGACTCTTCCTGGATGCGATCGGCTTCTCTCAATAAACTTAAGCAGACCTAAAGGTTGCTGGCTTGGGGCCAGAACAATAGCACAGTGGAGGGCATTTGCCTAGCATGCAGACGACCCAGGACGGACCCGGGTTCAATCCCCGGCATCCCATATGGTTGCCTGAATCTGCCAGGAGTGATTTCTTGAGCACAGAGTCAGGAGTAACTCCTGAGCACCACCAAGTGTGACCCAAGACCCCCCCCCCAAAAATGGCGCTGACTTAGGGGACCAGAGTGATAGCACAACCGGGAGGGCATTTGTCTTGCATATGACTGACCCGGGTTTGATCCCCAACATCCCAATAGGGTCCAAACCTGCCAGGAGAGATTCCTGAAACCACCGGATATAACCCAAAACAGAAAAAGAAAAAAACAAAACCTAAGTGACTGATTTTAACCTCCCCAGCCTCCATTACTATTGAACCACTTTGGGGCAGACACCCCTACTAAGGCCCAGCCTGGCCCCCAGACATTCCCCCCCTACAGGGCCCAGGAATGGTGCACCTGGCCTCAGTGTCTCCGTTCTCTGTACCCTCCACAGAGGCAGTCCCAGGACCTGGGTCTGAAGCAGAGAACACGTTTCCAGCACAGCCACGGACACGCTCCGACTTGCACTAGAATTTAGATTCTTGGGGACTGTTTGTCTGTGGGGAGATCTAGAATGTTGGCCAATGGCTGGGGACTGTTTTTTATTGGGGGTGCCCACACCCGGTGATGCTCAAGGGTTATTCCTGGCTATGCGCTCAGAAATTGCCCTTAGTTTGTGGGACCATATGGGATGCCTGGAAGATCGAACTGTGGTCAGTCCTAGGTTAGTGTGTGCAAGGCAGACACCCTATTGCTTGCACCACCGCTCCGGCCCCTGGTTGGAGACTTTGTCACTGGAGCTGTGGCCCAGTATGTCCAGACACTCCCTAAGAGGACCCCTCCCTCGGTCTCCCCAGGAATCCAGCTAACCACTGTGAATCTGATGCCTCCCTCATTTCCAAAGGGAATTTTCCTCCTGGAAGATGGGACTTAGACAGTGCTCCTCAGGTCCTAGACCAAAGGTGGGGACACCTTTTGGGAATGGGGTATCTGGACCACCCCACAACCAGCATAAAGCAGGTGCTCAGATGACATGTATGCTTCCCCGACCCCCCTCTTCCCATGGGGCTGATCTGCCTGCAGCCATGCAAAGTCCCATTTCCCGGATCTGTTCCCTGGATCTCAGGGGCTGGGGGTGGTGTGAGGGACCGGCTCAGGGGACCCCAATGGTCAGCTGTGTGCAATGCAAACACCTTCTCTGCTGTACTATCATTCTGGCCCCCTTGGGCACATGTCTTACATCAGAATTCAGAGAAGATAATTTCTGGGAAAGGCAGAGAAGGAAGAAAGGAAGTTTTCTTTAGAAATGAGAGGGCAGAGAGATTGGACAGAAGAGGGAAGGCACTTGCTTGGCACACAGCAGTTTGGCACACAGCCAACCCACTGACCAAGTTTGTTCTCCGGCATCCTATAAGGGACTCTGGAAAAGCACAATCAGGAGTGATTATTGAGTACAGAGCCAGGAGTGAGCCCTGAGAATCGCTGGGTGTGGCCTCCAAAAAAAGCAGGGAGAGAGACAGAGACAGAGACAGAGAGACAGAGAGAGAGCTCCCAAGGAAAGCACTGGCATGTCTAAGAGGGGATGAGGCATTCAGAGTGGGGTGTTCTGAGGACCCCTGACCGCAGGTGGCCATGCTAAGCTACTTTGAAGATCAATTTTGCGGGATCCCTCCCAAACCAGCCTCAATATGAGGGGGGCGGAGTTCCTTTTGGAGGGTTGCTGGTTTCCCTGCATCTTAGGGTACTGGCCTGGAATTCCCAGCAGGAGCCAAGCGGGCCAGCCCCAGGGAGTAGCTCAGAATTTATCTCCAAGTTGTAGATCTGGTTAGTTTTTGCTTTGGTTTATTTATTTATTTATTTATTTATTTATTTATTTATTTATTTTGGGGTTTTTCTGGCCACACCTGCTGATGCTCAGGGGTTACTCCTGGCTATGTGCTCAGAAATTGCTCCTAGCTTGGGGGACCACATGGGACTCCGGGGGATCAAACTGCAGTCAGTCCTAAGCTAGTGAGGGCAAGGCAGACGCCTTACCGCTTGCGCCACCACTCTGGCTCTGTTTTTGCTTTGGTTTTGTGTTTTGTTTAGCTATACTTGTGATGCTCATGGCTCTGCACTCAGGGATCACTCCTGGCATTGCTCAGGGGACCCTGGGGTACCAGGGATTGAACCCAGGCCAGCCATGTGCCAGGCAAGAGCCCTCCCGACTATGTTCTCTCTCCAGCCCCTGATTTGGTTGATGGCTCCCTGTCTTACCCCTCCTGCTTGGGTGTCCCTTGCCCACAGGGATTGGCACTGCAATAAGATCCTGCTCCTATAAGGTTTGGACAAGTGGACTCCCCTCCTTCTATTCTTCCTGCAGGCCTGGTTTACCTGAACCTCCCACTAGAAAAGAAAAGCACCAGGCTGCCTGTACCCTTCATGCTGGGTCCCCCGAAGAGTGGGGTGTGGAGAGCAGGGGAGAGATTCATCCCATCACATCCAGCTTGATAGAACTGGGCAGGGCCCCACACTTCAGAGCTCAGCTGATCATCCTCATTCTTAGGGGCTCCCCAGAGAAACCAGCCCCCACGGAAGCAGCCAAGGCCTGCCTCATCTCTCAGGCCCCGCAAACAAAATCGTATTGATCTAAGTCAGGAGTGGAAGCAGAGAGTTCTTTCTTGTCATGTAGTGGGGGGCACTGGAACTCGGAGCACCAGTGGCGGGAGGCCAGAGAGAGCAGATCCTGGCATGGGGCAAGGGCCCCCCTGGAAGGAGAGCCCAGCTGGTTCCCAGCATGGCCTTGTCCCAGCTTGGACTTGGGGGCAGACCCCCCCCCCAACCACCCCCCGGAAGTTGCCGCAGTCTCCAGGGGACCTCAGCAGATTGATTGGAGCAAGCAGTGGGGGAGGACCTATGCCCAAATGTGAACCCCAACTCCTCCGGCTGGCTCATTAGTTTAGGCTGGCCGCCCTCCTGGCAGGTCGCCTGGCACAGCATAGGCACAGAGTCCCTTCCCAGGGTGGCCAGAGAGCCAGCGAGGGAACCAGCTGCCTGTACCCCGCTAGGGCCTGGTCCAAGACCACAGAGTCAATTGCTGTGAGAGCGAGCGAATGAGCGAGCGAGGGTGGCGTGGGAGCCGGCCTGGGAGGGGGGGACAGCGGCTGCCAGCTGGGCAGGAGAAAGGAAGCCCAGCAGCTGCCAGTCTGAGGAACTGTGGACAAAGCCCCCTTCTCTGTGGTTTTTCGACCCTCTGCCAGGCCAGGCCCCGGTGACCCTTTCCCAGCTCTCTTAGCACAGGAAGAGGTGGCTGGGGAACTGCTCAGAAGCTCCAAGGAGATGCACTTGGGGGTATGCCAGGCTCGCTTAGGCTACCCCCTGCCCACACATTCTGCTATAATCAGAGCCTGGCACCCTGTGAAAGCCACATCCAAGAAGGGGCGGAAGGAAGCAGGTGCAAGCCCAGGTTCTGCTCAGACCGAGACATCTGCAAAGGGAAGACACAGGGCAAAGTTCTGGAACAGATGGGAGAGCAGGGGTCCTGGGGTTCAGCAGAGAAAAGTACTGTCCTGTCTTGGACAAGCAGAGATGGCAAAGGAAAGCCAGGCCCTCCACCAGCTCATGTTTGTCCTACGTCCTAACTCTGGGCCTGGGGTAAGCTCCAAGGGATATATGCACACAGGGGGGCCTGGGGCAGTGTAGAATCAAATAATTAACGATGGGGCTGGATGGCGGTGGATGGCGATGGATTTCTCTTTGCCATCCCAGGCCACGTGGCTCCTGGCTCCCATCCAGCCGTGGATCCCAAGCCCAGGTGAAAGGTGAAATCAACTCACTCACAGGCAGGCTTCAGGAAGCATCAGCTTTATTCATGCCCTATTCACCACATGTGTGTGGCCTATCTCATAACCTTAATACAACAGGGCAGATCCCCAGTGATCCATGACTCAGATTCCCAGCTCTGAGCCAGGATTAGCTCCTCTGAGAAAAATAATAATCCAAGACTGGAGAGATAACACAGTGTCTAGGTGTTTGCCTGGCATGTGGTTGACCTAGGTTTGATCCCCGGCATCCCATAGGTTACCCTGAGTCCACCTGGAGTGATTCCTGAGTGCAGAGCCAGGAGTAACCC
The DNA here is from genome assembly GCF_024139225.1 of Suncus etruscus. NCBI lineage: Eukaryota > Metazoa > Chordata > Mammalia > Eulipotyphla > Soricidae > Suncus > Suncus etruscus. Next base: position 8,959,119 of record NC_064858.1, on the reverse strand, counting down.
CTGTGCGCTGCCAAGTGTGGCCCCAAAAAAAATTATGAAGAGAGAGAAGCCAAAAAGAGTGCACCGTTGGGGGGGTTGCTTGCCTTGCACGCAGCTTATCCAGGTTCCATCTCTGGAACCCTATAGTGTGCCCTGAGAACCCTCAGGAGCAACCTCCAAGTGTAGATCCATGGGTAACCCTTGAGCACTGCTGGGTGTGACCCAAAAAACAAACTAAGAGAGAGAATGTGTGAAGGGTGATGGGGACGGGGCAGTGGGCAACACCAGCTCTGCCAGGTCTGGTTCGAAGACACAGACCTGCCTCCTGCCCCCCATTCTGGTCCCTTTACCCTGGAGACTCCACCTTGAAGGGGGGACTGGAGGTCAGCCATGCTGGACAGGTGGTCCCCCCTGCTGTCGTGAGGGCTGTTCCGACTTCCAAGAGGCCCTGAAAAGCTGAGAAGGGGTGACTGTAGCATGTGGGCTGTGGGCTGGGATGGCCATGGAAGATCTCCAGCAAGGGAGATCTCAGGGCCCCCCCCCCCCCATCCTCCAGGCCAGGCCCCACTTCACATTCCTTACACTTCTGCTCCCCGGCTGCTGGGGCCCCTTGAAATTCCTAGAATTGCTGCATACACCTCTCTGGGATGCCCTCGTGGGCATCAGTGGCTGCAGTGTCTCTACCCAGGTCTAGCTGAGAGCTCTATCTCTGGTCAGCTTCAACATCATTATCACCATCAGGAGAGCCAGGAAAGAGGATGGGGAGACAGCCAATGTGAGCAATCATGCCCAGCCCACAAGAAATGCTTTGGAAGCTCTCGAGTTGTTTTCCATGGGTAAACTGAGTCACAGAGACCTTAAAAGGGAGGTTTACTTAGGAGCTGGAGCAATAGCACAATGGAGACGCTGCTTGCCTTGCACACAGTAGATTCCCAGCATCCCATAGGAATTTCCCAAACATGCCAAGAGTACCATATATACTTGAGTATAAACCAAGGTGTTTGTGGCACAAAATTTGTGCCGAAAAACCCAAACTCGGCTAATACTCGGGGTCATATAGGTTATTTGATTCAGGGCACACAAACCGAATCCAATGCACGTAGTCTCCAGTTGTCTTCTGCTGTCTGCTGGAGGGGGCAGTGCTTCAGTTCAGTCAGTCCACAAGTCGTGGCTGAGCTGAAGAGGTAGGCAGCTGAACTGAACTGTAACCACTGAACTATTTAACCCACAGCATTCTGCACTTGTATGAGACCAACAGCAGGGCTGATATTATCTGCGAACTCAGAGAAGATGACGCAATGTCCATGCTAATCATATCAGATACAGCTGAAGCTCTGTTCAGACATACAGATGAGGAGGAGGAGGAATCCAGTTTTTTGAAGGATTTTAACCTTTGTGATTTAGCTTGATTCCCTCTCAAGCTACGATTTTCTGCCCTTTATTTAAAGTTTTGAAGTTATCGTTGCTAGTTTACAGTTTTTCTTTAGCAATAAATATGGAAAAACATTCGACCTACTGATTCCTCAATTATTGTTATTGTTTTGGGTATATATTTTTTCCTTTTTGAAATTTACCAGTGGCTGTTGCATTTTTTACACTTCGGCTTATGCTCGAGTCACTAAATTTTCCCAGTTTTCAGGGTAAATTTAGGGGAGGTGGGCTTATATCGGGTCGGTTTATACTCGAGTATATATGGTAATTCCTGAGTGCAGAAGCTGGAGTAACTTCTGAGCTGCTGGGTGTGGCCCAGCAGCAAAAATATTAAAGTTCAGGGGCTGAAGAGATAAGATGGAGAGATAAGGAAGGTGCGTGCCTAGCATGTGGCCCTCTGGCCCAATTCCAGCACCACTTAGTCCCATGAGACACAGGAGAGATTCAAAGACATATTTCATGGGGTCCCAGGGGGGGTACAAAGGGACTCAATGGGTTTTGACTGGCACTGTAGGTTGTGAGGGACCTTGGCTGCCTCAGTTTCTCCACTTTCTGACTACAGAGTGCAGGAGGGACCAGTCTGACCGCCCCCCACCCCGTGCTGGACAGTTTGTCCTCCTCATTGTCTCTGTTCCTTGGGCTGATGTCTGCATGACTTAGAGATAACTTAGGGTTGTCAGGGGTTATCACTGCCCACCCAGCCACAGAGCCTATGAGTTCTCAGTGCTATGGCATGGGTCCAACCACAAGTTCCCCTGGGAGTTTCCACCCCCGGAGTTGACTCACTGGGACCGTGACCTTCACCCCACTTCCGCTTACCCAGCGCTGGAGTCCGAATTCCCACCATTTGGAGTCTCAAACACGATGTCCCTGGGACAAACATAAAGAGTTTAGGAGACTCTGCGGCCCCAAAATCTCATCCTCCAGTCCAACCCAGGGATCACTCTGGATCCGTGTAGGTGGGGATGCTGGGGGATTTAAAGGCAGCCCCTGCAACTATACCCAAGTAGGAACGGGAAAGAAACTAGGAGCAGCCAACCCGGGTTCAATTCCTTTCATCACAAAGATCCCCTGAGCAACCTGAAGAGTTATTAGCCTTGAGCACAGAGCCACGAGTGATCCCCAAGCACAGAACCAAGAGCGACCCCCAAGCAGAGCCGGGAGTGATCCCTGAACACCACCCCAAAGCCAAAACTAAAACAAAACCCCAAGCTAAGTAGAAGGATCAAGCAAAGAAACATAAGAATAATCCTCCGGGCCTGGAGAGATAGCACAGCCGCGTTTGCCTTGCAAGCAGCCGATCCAGGACCAAAGATGGTTGGTTCGAATCCCGGTGTCCCATATGGTCCCCGGTGCCTGCCAGGAGCTATTTCTGAGCAGACAGCCAGGAGTAACCCCTGAGCACTGCCGCCGGGTGTGGCCCAAAAACCAAAAAAAAAAAAAAAAAAAAGAAAAGAAAGAGAAGAATAATCTTCCAATTACACATCTGAAATAACTGTCATTTTGGGGTGACAAAATAAAAACAAAATAAATGAAAAGACAGTGACTGTTCTGAGGGAAAGGAAGGTCACAGGGCAGCCCCTCCCAGGAACCCCATAGGCTGACTGAGCTAAGAGAAGCCCTAAACTTCAGGATCTGGATTCTCCGACCAACGAAGAGAACCATGGATGGGACCCCAGCTGTCATGGTCTCTTTATCCAGACACTTCAGGGAATTCTCTGGGTCCCCAGGTGTGTGGGTGCAGGGTTCAGTGAATGACGGAGACATACTCAGTTGTAGGGTGAATCAAAATTGTGTGTATTTATTGAATGCTACAGGGATGTATTTAAACATGAATGCTACGTGTGAGAGACTGCCTATATCTGCATTTTTGCAAGGTTAGAAAAGTTATACTTTCTGGGGCCGGGCGGTGGCGCTAAAGGTAAGGTGCCTGCCTTACCTGCGCTAGCCTAGGACGGACCGCGGTTCGATCCCCCGGCATCCCATATGGTCCCCCAAGCCAGGAGCGATTTCTGAGCGCATAGCCAGGAGTAACCCCTGAGCGTCACCGGGTGTGGCCCAAAAACCAAAAAAAAAAAAAAGAAAAGTTATACTTTCTTGTTAGCAAAAACCTTATCAGTACATGCTGTTTGATCTATAAGTTTCTTCACAACAGACAACTCACAGGCCTTTCGTGGGATTACAAATCTTCTGAATGATAAGCTCCAATTAAAAGACAGAGAGGAGTTGAGTCAGAAGCTTCTCTGGGATCCAAGGGCAAATTTTTTTTTTTGTTTTTGTTTTTGGTTTTTTGGGTCACACCCAGAAGCTCTCAGGAGTTCCTCCTGACTCCTGGCTCTACGCTCAGAAATCGCTCCTGGCAGGCTCGGGGGACCATATGGGATGTCGAAATTCAAACCACCCTCCTTCTGTATGCAAGGCAAATGCCCTACCTCCATGCTATCTCTCCGACGACCCAAAGGCAAATTTTAACATCTCAGAGTTTTTTACTCCTAGGCTGGACCCTGGGTGTCCATTCTGATATAAATTAAAAGATTATAGGGGCCGGTGAGGTGGAGCTAGAGGTAAGATGTCTGCCTTGCAAGTGCTAGCCAAGGAAGGACCGAGGTTCGATCCCCCGGTGTCCCTAATGGTCCCCCCAAGCCAGGGGCAATTTCTGAGCACTTAGCCAAGAGTAACCCCTGAGCATCAAACGGGTGTGGTCCAAAAAGCCAAAAAAATAAAAAAAGATTATCAAGTTTCCAGGTGTTCCTGTGAAGGGCTCCTTTCATCTGAGTAAGCAGAACTTCTTTTAAAAGACTAAATTCACTTTGAGGCTGACAAAGTTATTTTGATGTGTCTCTTTTTTTTTGTTTGTTTTGTTTTGTTTTGTTTTGTTTTGGGCCACACCCGGCAGTGCTCAGGGGTTACTCCTGGCTGTCTGCTCAGAAATAGCTCCTGGCAGGCACGGGGGACCATATGGGACACCGGGATTCGAACCAACCACCTTTGGTCCTGGATCGGCTGCTTGCAAGGCAAACGCCGCTGTGCTATCTCTCCGGGCCCTTGATGTGTCTCTTGATGTTGATTTTTCCCAAGAAAAGTGATATTTAATCAAGGTCATATTTGCACGTACACATTTTGTCATTTGGGGGTAAATGCTCAACTATATACATATATAGCACACCAACAGGGAGATCCTTTTTGTTTGTTTTGTTTTTGTTTTTGGGCCACACCCAGTGACACTCAGGGCTAACTCCTGGCTGTGTGCTCAGAAATCGCTCTTGGCTTGGGGGAGGAGGGACCATATGGGACTCCGGGGGATTGAACCACAGTCAGTCCTAGGCTAGAGCCGACAAGGCAGATGCCTTACCGCTCCACGCCACTGCTCCAGTCCCAGCAGGGAGATTCTTATTTAGGCCAAATAAATGTCCGCAATTATTGTTTGCAACTATTATTAAGCTTGAAAAATATCACCCTCACTTTTCAAGGAAGCCACCTCTTTTTGAGGTCTTTTCTCAGCCATCTGCACTGAGGGAGCCCAGCGGGCCTTCAGATTTTAACTTTCCTTAAATTACTGTGGTAGTACTCAGTGTGTCCCTGTGACAGCTTTCTCCCCTTAATGGACCCCAGCAAAACAGGCTTTCCCAAGAGAACCCCAGTTGGTCCACAACCCCTACCTCGTGGGACCCCAGAATCTCTTTCCTCTGACAATCTGAGGAGAGGAGGAGGGCGGGCCGAGGCTTCCCAGTTTCCTCAGCTCTGACAGATGTTTATGGTTTAAGGCCACAACCGCAGCCCTTCCAAGCTCATTCCGGTCCCCCACCCATCTCCCCCCCATGGTGTTTACAGAAGCAAAGACTCAAATCAAGAAACATTCCTGGGGCAGAGCAACAGGACAGCAGGCCGGACACTTGTCTTAAAACAAAACAGATCAGGTTTCGAACCCTGAACCCTGGTTCATGAAGACCAAGATTAGGGCCAATACAAGATTTGTTAGTTATCTTTGTGCTGGGGGGCGGGGTGGCAGGCCTCCTGGAGAAGTTTCCAGAGTTTCAGATATGGGGTATCTAGGACAGGCCCCCTCCCAGATGCCAAAGGGGCAGGCTGATTGTTTTTGGTTGTTCGGGGGGCCACACAGCTGTGTGCAGGAGTGACTCCAGACTCCTCTGATTATTTGAGTGGAAAGAAAGGGAGGGACATTCTTCCCTGATAAGGCCCAGACCAGACACCTGCAGACTTGGTCTACATAGAAAACTTCAGTGTGGGAAAACTCGAGGAAACCAGCTTGGCCAAGTCAACAGCACTCAACAGTTTATATATTAATTATAAAGTCCTAGCGATGTGAATGGATGGTGGTGAGGCCTTTTTCCACTCGGCCCAGAGCCTGCAGCCCTTCAGCCCACAGGTCAGTAGGGTGACAGGTAAGAAATTATCCACAGGAAGTTGATTGAAGTTTCAGGAGATATCCAGCTTTATTACCAGGCCCTGATCAGCATGTGCTTTTTTCACATGGCCTCTAAGCTAAGCAGCCTCTTCCTGCTGCTCGGCATCCATCCTGTGTTTCATCTCTCTCCTTGCTGCATATGCCTCTCCCCTTCCCCCAGGCAGCCCCTTCATTACCAACCACAGACCCCACCCAGCTGTGGAAAGAGAGGAGGAAAAGGAGGAAGGAAGGAAGGAAGGAAGGAAGGAAGGAAGGAAGGAAGGAAGGAAGGAAGGAAGGAAGGAAGGAAGGAAGGAAGGAAGGGAGGGAGGGAGGGAGGGAGGGAGGGAGGGAGGGAGGGAGGAGGAATAAAGAAGAAAAAGAGGAGGAGGAAGAAGAAATAGCAATAATATTACTTGGTCCTTATTCTCCTCCCACCTTCTGAACTCCTTGAATTTCCCAAGTATTGAAGTAGTAAAGATCCTTTTGGTGATTCATTGGGGTCCCAGGGGTATCACAGCAGAACACTTGATGCCTAGAAAGTCCCTAAGGTGGGGTGGGACCACTGAATGGAGTACCCCAAGATGACTTCCGGGGGGATTGTGCTCAGCTCAGTGACCCTTGGCCTTAGAGAGCAGGAAAGGGCAGAACATGGAGCTCAGAGTCCAACGGCCAGTGATTTGGTGAGAAACATCTGTCCACACAGACCCACCAAGACGGGTTCAGTGATCTACCATCGGAGGGGGACTGCCGTGAGACCCTAGGGAGGGACCCCCCTTAGCTCTGGCATCTCCTTGTACTCCGCTCCCCACCACAGCCACCTCCTCACTCCTCCTGGCAGCACAAAACAAAACAAAACTAATTGTTACACATCCCCCATTCTTCCTTTGTAACCTTACCTGCTAGTAAGACCTGCCCATTTCTGGGAGGGGTCTTTGGTAGGTAACAAAACGTTTACCTCAGGGGCAGGAAGTAGATTGATTGAGAGAGATTGAGCAAGAGGGATGGAGGAAGAAGCCGGAGGAGAAATTGCAGGGCTGATTATGAATCTGGCTTGAAAGGTTATGTATGATAGGCCACACATGTTGGCTAAGACCTGGAATAAAACTGATGTCTTGGGGCGGGAGAGATAGCACAGCGGTGTTTGCCTTGCAAGCAGCCGATGCAGGACCTAAGGTGGTTGGTTTGAATCCCGGTGTCCCATATGGTCCCCCGTGCCGGCCAGGAGCTATTTTTTCTTTTTTGTTTGTTTGTTTGTTTTTGGGTCACTCCTGGCGATGCTCAGGGGTTACCCCTGACTGCTCAGAAATAGCTCCTGGCAGGCACGGGGGACCATATGGGACACCGGGATTCGAACCAACCACCTTAGGTCCTGGATCGGCTGCTTGCAAGGCAAATGCCGCGCTGTGCTATGCTAACTCTCCGGGCCCACCAGGAGCTATTTCTGAGCAGATAGCCAGGAGTAACCCCTAAGCACGGCTGGGTGTGGCCCAAAAACAAAAAGAAAAAGAAAACAAAAAAACTGATGTCTCCTGAAACCTGACTGATGTGAGGGTCTGGAAATAGATAGATGGAGGTAAGCCATTTGCCTTGCATGAGGATAGCGGTTCGAATCCCAGCATCCCATATGGTCCCCCAAGCCTGCCAGGAGCGATTTCTGAGCTTAGAGCCAGGAGTAACCCCTGAGCACTGCCGGGTGTCACCCAAAAACAAAAAAAAAACCTGACTGATGTGAGTCTTCCTGGCCACTATCCTGAACCTGTAGACCTGGCGGCTGAAGGGTGTTGCAGACGCATGGCCTGGGCCGGCAGAGAAAGGCCTCACCCTCCATCCATCCACCATCATCCAGCCCCATCCAGGGCTGTTCTATACTAATTTATAAAACCAGAAAAGAAAGTGCATGGAAAAAATAATAAAATTTAAAAATAAGGGTCCGGGAAGGTGGCTAGAGGTAAGGTGTCTGCCTTGCAAGCGCTTGCGTAGGACGGACCGTGGTTCGATCCCCCGGTGTCCCATATGGTCCCCCAAGCCAGGGGCAATTTCTGAGCGCATAGCCAGGAGTAACCCCTGAGCGTCAAACGGCTGTGGCCCAAAAAAATAAATAATAAAAAATGACAGTATATGGAGCCAGAGTGATATAGCACAGTGGTAGAGCGTTTGCCTTGCATGAGGCCAATCCTGGACAGACCCAGGTTACAACACCCCGTATGATCACCCCGAGCCTGACAGGAAAGATTTCTGAATTCAGAGCCAGGAGTAACCTGTGAGCATCTGCGGGGTGTGACCCAAAAAACCTAAATTAATTAATTAATTTTAAAAGTGTACGTAAAATAATGTAATCTGTGGAGTTTATCACAAAATTGGTTTCATGTGGAATGTACATCCTGCAACATTATAAACCATATTACTAGAACAAAGGCAGCAAACCTCATGGTAGTTTCCATAGATGCAGGAAGGGCAATTCAACAAATAAATTGCTATACAGAGGGCAGGAGCCATAGCACAGTGAGGAGGGCACTGGCTTTGCACTTGGCCAACCCAAGTTCGATCCCCATATGCCATTGGCTTCCTGGAGTGACCTCTGAGCTCTGCGTAGTGTGGCCCAAAACAAAACCTAAGGAACTCTTTACACAGTGAGTCTAGAAAGGTGCTGACTTCGGTGACAGCCCCCAGGTGACTTCAGAGTCACTGGTGAGGAGCCAGCCAGGCACTTTTCTGATAAAATCAGGAACAGGACAAACTTGGACGCTCTCGCCCTGCACCTTGGCACGAAGCAGAGGTGTCAGCGTGGAACAACTAACTAGGCAGAAAAGAGTATTAAAAGGCATCAGGCATTCACAGAGGACACAGAGGATGGACGGTCACTCTTCCCGATAGGAAATTCAGAGAAATGCCCAGACAAGAAAATACAGTCGTCCAAGCTACAGCAGCAGGCAGCAAGTCCCGGGAAAAGACCTCAAAGGGAATAAGTGGGACCCCCAAGAATAAGTGGACCCAGGGCCACATGGTACCCCAAGCACTCCTGTTCATAGGTCAAAGACAGATGGAAAGGTCCAAAGATTGGGCAATGCAGGGTTGGTGACAGCAGCCCCCTGAAAGGGCTGGCCCTGTTCCCTCTCGCCCTCTGGTGTCCACCTCCATCTATTGCATGCTCCACGCCTTTCCACCTGCAAGCATTGATGCTCAGGATATTTTTGCCAGGCAAACCTTCCCTGGCCAGAGGACACCCAACCCCAGCTCTTCTGCCTGGGATGGCTAGGGTGGGTGTTCTCCTGCCTCTGCGCTCGGGACAAAATGGGGGTGTCGGGGAAACAAAACCCAGCTCGGGTCCAGTGACTTGGCATTTTGGGGGGACAATTACCCGGATTTGATGGGGCATGGAAAACTCTAACGGGGGTCTCCATGCAAATGGTGAGGTTGTTGGGCTGGAGTGGTGACACAGCGGTAGGGCCCTTGCCTTGCATGCAGCTGACCTAGGACGGACCGGCATCCCATATGGTCCCCCAAGCCAGGAGCAATTTCTGAGTGCAGAGCCAGGAGAAATCCCTGAGCGTCACTGGGTGTGGTCCAAAAATAAACAAACAAAAAAATGGTGAGGTGTGTCAGGGCCACGCAGGACTTGTCCCACACAAAAGCTCAGGGATGTGGGGGTGGGGGTAGGGGGGTGGGAAGCAGGAAGGAAAAAGGGCCGTTTTAGAACACAGCTGGGTTTGGGGACCGGTCTCCCTGAACTGCCCCTTTCCCAGGTTACTGCCCAAAGCTCCAGGTCCTGTAGGAAAATGGCCCAGCAGAGCTGCTATTTATGTGGCCTCAGGCCAGGAGGAAAAGGAATGTCCTTTCCCATCCAACACAAGAGCAGGAAAGAACTGGGTGTCCTCACTTGGGGGGGGGAGGTGTATTTCTTGGCGCTTCCCTAGTGCCAAAGGTGAGGTACACACTGAGAAAGGGGGTGAGGCAAGACAAGGAAAAGCTGGAGGGGCCAGCTGGCTGCTGCTTCAGAGGGAGGGTCCACAACTGACCATCGGAGGGTCCCCCAACCTTCAATAGCCCCCGGGCATAACATACTGTCCACCCAGACTGGTTCCCCTCCTGTTTGCTGGAGGACACAGAAGGGTGAGTGTTTGTGTGTGGGGGGGTGGGGGGGGGAGTTGTCCCAGTCCTCATGCTAGGATGTGAAGGGGACATGTAGGGAGGCAGCTGTTCATAAAGCCAGACTCAGTTTACCAAGTGATCCTGAAGACAGAGACCGGGCAGGAGAAGGAGAATTAAGGGTAAGTGGGCAGAGGCAGGTATGTGTGTATATATATGTGTGTCTATGTTTGTATTTATATGTGTAAATATGCATGTATGTATACGTCTGTATATGTGTGTATGTCTATTTTGTGTGTGTGTGTGCAGAATCTTACATCCTTGGGACCTGCACCCTGCTTACAGCCTTTGCACCTGTCTAGCTTGAGTGAGGCCCTGGGGTGTGACCGTGTGTCACAATGACCCCAGACACTACAGGGCCCGGCCCTGGCGACCAACAAGCAAGACAGGGCTAAAATGGGAGTGGCCCTCACCCTTGGCCCAGCAGAAAAATGTTCCCAAAATACTCTAGATGTGCCTCAAGGCCTTGCCACTTTGTAATCTTGCAGGAATTTTCAAGCAGGGGTGAGGCTCCTCGGCTGCCTGGAAATGAGCAGCAAATATTCTGATTTTCCAAAAGAGGAACAAGCTTAGCTGGAGAAGCGCAGGTCGAAACCCAGTCGAGGTGTAGCGAGGACTGAGAGCTGAACACATCAGACCAGCTCTGATCTTGGGCTGAGGGCTGAGAGCTGGGTTGGGGGAGACTGGGCACTCTCAGCTGCAGGGTGTCTGCTGTGACATCTGAAAGGGACCTTTAAGACTGAAAGACCAGCGTGGGAGTGATAGGATAGCAGGGAAGGCACTTGCTCTGCACACAGCTGACCTGGGTTCGATCCCCGACATACCATAGGGTCCCCCAAGCACTGCCAGGAGTGATTCCTGAGTGCAGAGTTAGGGGTAATCCTTGAATATTCCTGAGTGTGGGCCCAAAACAACAACCAAAACACACACACACACACACACACACACACACACACACACACACACACACACACAATCTGAAAGACATCCTTAGAAAAACCAGAGGGCCTGGAGAGATAGCACAGCGGCGTTTGCCTTGCAAGCAGCCGATCCAGGACCAAAGGTGGTTGGTTCGAATCCCGGTGTCCCATATGGTCCCCCGTGCCTGCCAGGAGCTATTTCTGAGCAGACAGCCAGGAGTAACCCCTGAGCACTGCCGCCGGGTGTGGCCCAAAAACCAAAAAAGAAAAAAGGAAAAAAGAAAAACCAGAGACACCTGGGCCTAAGCAATAGCACATCAGGAAGGGCACTTGCCTTGCACACAGCTGATCCAGGTTAAAATTCCCCATAGGGTCCCCCAAGCCTGCCAGTAGTTTCTGAGCAGAGTCAGGAGTAACACTGGAATCCCTCTGGGACAAAAGAGATGCATGCGCCTTGCCCAGCTGAATTCAAAGGGCTAGAGATAGGACAGCAGGTGGGGCATTTACATTGCATACCACAGACCCATTGATTCCCAAGAACCCCATCAGGTCATTGCCTCTCCCAGTCCTGCCAGGAGTGATTCCTGGGTGCAGTTCCAGGAATAACCCCTGAGCACCTCCAATAGTGACCCAAACACAAAACCAAACCAAAACAAAACAAAAGCAGGTAGGAGAGAGGGCAGACAACTGAGGTTCAATCCCCAACACCCCAGAGGGTTCCCAGAGTTAAGTGCAGAGTCAGGAGTGTGCCCCCTAAGGATAGGACAGAGGGTGGGGTTCTTTGTCTAAGGGCCCCCAAGCATGGAGCTGGGTGAAGGCCCTGTGCACCTCCAAATAAAATAGAACCAAGCCTCTCCTGGCTTTCAGGGCTGTTATGGGCCACGCCCAGGAAGAAGCATGGAAGGTGCAAACAGACATTGAAAGGCATGAAAAATATTTCTATCTGATAATGTCCCAGAGGGGCAGCCCCAGCACCCCCTTTGGCTGTGCCCCAAAAGGGGGTGGAGAGGCTGAGGCATTGGGGGGCTACATTCCCCAGAGATGCCAAGGCCACGCCATCAGCTAAACAAACAGTTCAAGGCTTTCCCTGGGGACTTTCTCTGGGAACAAACCTATTTCGGGTAAGAAAATACAAAATCCCATGTGAGGCCAAGGCCGCTGGGACAGGGAGTAGCAGAGACTACAGTGGCCCAGGCCACTCCTGCTGCAATTCTCTACATGACCGAAGGGTGGCGCTGCTTCCTCTCCCAGGGCAGCCCTGATGAGGAAACTGCCAGATCTGGGGACTAGAGAAATGGGGCAGTGGGGAGAATGGCTGCTTCATGTGCTGAAGACCTGGGTTCTTTATATGGCTGCAGCACCCCGCAAGACCTCCTGATCATAGAATCAGGAGTGAGCCCTGAGCACCACAAGATGCAAACAAAAAGCTTCCAGAACTTTCTAACAGGCCTGAGTTTGATCCCTGGCACCCCACATGGTCTTCTGAGCATCGCTTGAGCACAAAGTCAGGAGGTAAGCCATGAGCAATGCCAGGAGTGATTCCTGAGCACAGAGTTAGAAGTTATCCCAGCACCACTGGATGTGGCCCAAAAACAAACCAAAAAAACAAACAAACCAAAAATCCCACACACATATTTTCAAAGTTATAAACATATTTTCAAGGTTATAAAACCCAGTAATAAATTCTGTCCAGGAGTTCCTTGGGGCCATAGTGATAGCACAGTGGGGAAGACATTTGTCTTGCACGTGGCCCACCCAGGTTCAGTTTCCAGCATCCCATAGGGTCCCCTGAGCACTGTCAGGAGTGATTCCTGAGTGCAGAGTCAGGAGTAACCCCTGAGCACTGCCGGGTGAGGCCCCCAAAAAACAAAATAAAATACTTTGGGCCATACCTGGTAGGTAGTGCCAGGGATTGAATCTTGTGAGAAACACACCCTCCAGGATTGGAACTATGCTCTGAGCACATGGGAACCCTAGATCCGATTTCCAGTCCCCCACAATCCTCAAGGACCCCTTGAGAGACCCCCCAAACAGTGATGCCCAGAAGCCCAAAGTGGCCATCCTTCTCAGGGGACATGAAAGGCCTTCAAGAAAGCCTTCCACCTGCCCAGTCTGAAGCCAACATGAAAAATTCATGAAGACAAGAGGGGCAGAGGATGGAGTGGGGGCTGAGTACCTGGGAAATGCTGGATTGCTTATCTGCTCCCCAATACTCTTTATGGTCCCCTGAGTCCTACCAGGAGATCTAAACACAAACCCAGGAGTGAGACCTAAGCACTGCCGGATAAACCCCTACAAACCAAAAATCTAAGTAAGGGTTGAATTGAATAAATAATGGGTTGGGGGGGATGAGACTGGAATCAGGCCATATGCCAGGCATCAAGCACCATGCCCTTGAGCTACCTCTCTGCACCCTGAATTTGATGGGACCGTGAAGTCATACTACTCCGTGTATACTAGGCACCAGGCTGAGAAGGAACAAACAGACAGACGCAGGGCTGGGTGTGCGGTTTAGCTGAATCCAAGCCTTCCTGGCCTCGCCCCTGCCCTCTGACCATCCGTCCAGACCTAGCTTGTCTTTGTTCTTCAAAGCAGCTTTTGTTTCATGTCCCCACACACCTGTAGCCTCATGAACCCCCAACACACACACACACACAGCCCTGAAGCCCAAAGAAACACGGAAGTTAAGTTGAACTCAGTGAGGTTGAGTCAGAAGCAAGTGGGGTGAGTAATCAGGGAAGACTTTGCTCTGTGGCTGTGGGACCAGGGCCCCTCCTCCCTTGACCTTTCCAGAATTTCCCCCCACTTATCATAGGCAGCAGGCAGGGGAAGTGGGGTGGAGGCAGCTGACTCTTCCCTCCTCCATCACGGCAAATTCCAGGCCACGGGAAAGAAACCATCCAGGAATTTCTGGCAGCAGGAAAGAAGGTGGAATTCTGTATGGGGATGCGAGTGATGCCTCTGAGTTTAGAGCATGAAGTGTTGCGTCTGGCATCTCTGGGGTTAAGAATCATTTAGTCTTCGTCCAGAGAGCAACAGGGCACTGGGGCACAGGGACTAACAAGTGGGTTGGTGTTGTGTGATTATAAGCTTTGGGATGTGTGTGTATGTTGCATGTACAAACAATATTTTGGGATATTTTTGGGCCACAACCAGCAGTGCTCAGAAATTGCTCCAGGCAGACCCTCTGCCTGGGGGGGATCCTCTAGAATGCCAGGGATCAAACCCAGGTCGGCTGCGTGCAAGGTCAGCACTCTCCCCGTCGCCGTGCTATCACTCCGGCCCTATGCAAGAGCATTTTATCTCAGCTTTGACCCTGCCTATGTAGTGAGAAGTCAGAATAGAGAACATGTCATGCAATCTGAGGCTCTTAAAGAGAGAGTGCAGGTCACTGGCCATAACCCTGTCAGGGTGGGAGGCAGATTCCCAGGGGAGGAGCTGGTGGGGTCCAATCCTGGTGGCAGGCTGTCTGAGACACAGCCTGGGTGAGGGTTCAAAGCCTTTGTGGAAGCTGAGGTCATCCTGCCTGCTGCGTTGTTATGTCTGACCAGCAGGAAGTCCTCTGGGATAAGCCAAGGAGACTAGCACTGGCCTCACTGCTCTTTGTCCCGGGACAAAGAACAATTGAAATGTCTGCATGGGATGCTTTCTTAACTCATTTGACCTACCACCCTCTTTCTAGAGAGAAATTTAAAAAAAATTTTTACTCAGTACCTCGAGTTCCAGGAATTCGACTTCTAAAAGATAACAAATAGGGGCCAGGGCCATAGCACAGTGGGGAGTGGGGTGGGTGTTTGCCTCGCATGCAGCCAACCTAGGTTCAATCAGCATCCCATACGGTTGCTGAGCCTGCCAGGAATGATTTCTGAGTGCAGAGCCAAGAGTAAGCCTTGAGTACCACTAGTGTGGCCAAAAAACACACAAATTAATTAAATTAGGGCCCGGAGAGATAGCACAGCGGCATTTGCCTTGCAAGCAGCCGATCCAGGACCAAAGGTGGTTGGTTCGAATCCCGGTGTCCCATATGGTCCCCCGTGCCTGCCAGGAGCTGTTTCTGAGCAGACAGCCAGGAGTAACCCCTGAACACCGCCGAGTGTGGCCCAAAAACCAAAAAAAAAAAAAAAAAAAAAAAAAAAATATATATATATATATATATATATATATATATATATTATAATGTGTTACAATCTGGGGACTTGAGGGACAAAGTAATTGTACATGGATTCTATTTTGTCTGTCTTAATGTTCTTTGGCTGAAAGTTCAAAGTTAAGATATCAGCAAGGGGACTTCTGAGAATTATGTTATGGGTGATTGTCCTTCCACTGTAACTTTACCTTGTCCTCTTTCTTTGCATCTTTGTTCTCATAATTAAAAATAAAAAATTTAAAAAAAAACTGAAGAAAAAAAAAAAAAAAAGGAAAAACCGGGCCCGGAGAGATAGCACAGCGGCGTTTGCCTTGCAAGCAGCCGATCCAGGACCAAAGGTGGTTGGTTCAAATCCCGGTGTCCCATATGGTCCCCCGTGCCTGCCAGGAGCTATTTCTGAGCAGACAGCCAGGAGTAACCCCTGAGCACTGCCGGGTGTGGCCCAAAAAACAAAAAAAAAAAACAAAAAAAAAAAAAAAAAGGAAAAACCAAAGCGCGCGCGCACACACACACACACACACACTCTCTCTCTCTCTCTCTCTCTCTCACACTCACACACAAACACCATGTGTGCACGTGACCAGAGATGAGCCTTCAGGGAAGGTTTTGGAAGTTCCAACTGTTTTATTCCAAGATGCAGAATGATTGAAGGCTGCCCCACTACAATTCTTCACCACCAATGGGACCCTTAGTTAAAGCAATGAAGTTCTTCCTTCCACCCGGGCACTCGGCCTCAGCGGTGCTCTCACAAGTCAACCCAGACAGGGCTGGAGAGAGAGCACAGCAGGGACCAGAATTTGATTCCTTTAAAAATCACTGAGGGGTCAGAGCGGTGGCGCAAGCTGTAAGGCGCCTGCCTTGCGCCACGCTAGACTAGGACAGACTGCAGTTTGATCCCCTGACATCCCATATGGTCCCCCAAGCCAGGCATGATTTCTGAGCACAGAGCCAGGAGTAACCCCTAAGCATCACTGAGTGTGGCCCAAAAACCAGAAACCAAAAAAAAAAAAGAAAGAAAGAAAGAAAGAAGGAAAGAAAGAAATTCAATGGGAAGGAAGGAAGGAAGGAAGGAAGGAAGGAAGGAAGGAAGGAAGGAGGAAGGAAGGAAGGAAGGAAGGAAGGAAGGAAGGAAGGAAGGAAGAAGAAAGGAAGAAAGAAAGAAAGAAAGAAAGAAAGAAAGAAAGAAAGAAAGAAAGAAAGAAAGAAAGAAAGAAAGAAAGAAAGAAAGAAAGAAAGAAAGAAAGAAAGAAAGAAAGAAAGAAAGAAAGAAAGAAAGAAAGAAGGAAAGAGGGCCCGGAGAGATAGCACAGCGGTGTTTGCCTTGCAAGCAGTCTATCCAGGACCAAAGGTGATTGGTTTGAATCCCGGTGTCCCATATGGTCCCCGGTGCCTGCCAGGAGCTATTTCTGAGCAGACAGCCAGGAGTAACCCCTGAGCACTGCCGCCGGGTGTGGCCCAAAAACCAAAAAAAAAAAAAAAAAAAAAAAGAAAGAAAGAAAGAAGGAAAGAAAGAAATTCAATGAGCACCACCAGAAGGGATTCCTGAGCATCACAGGGCCCCCAAAACACAGTTCTAATAAAGAACACCCCTGGGGGCCAGAGTGATATTACAGCAGTAGGGAGTTTGCCTTGCATGCATTTTGATCCAGAACAGATCCCAGCATCCCATATGGTCCCCCGAGCCTGCCAGGAGTGATTTCTGAATGCAGAGCAAGGAGTAACCCAAGTGCCACGGAGTGTGGCCCAAAAACCAAAAAATAAAATAAAAATTAAAAAAAAGAACATTCCAGATATGTGGGAGCAGAAGAGCTGACCTGTCACGTGTCAACTTAGCTAGTTTCGACCTAGCCCAGTAGCTGCCAGGTCCCCCAAGCAGCTGCCCAGAGCACACAACCTGGGTTTGAGCCAGAAGCTGCACTCCCTGCTAGTGCATGCACAGGGCCAAGAGGGTAATCTGCCCTTGGAGAAGCAACCGCAGGTGCCTGTGGACCAGCATGGGGGCTGCAATATCAAACTTAAGGTTAGATGTTGGAGTCCCAAAGGACAGACAGGAGAGTGTCTTCCTGGCCTATGGCCCACCTGGGTTCAATCCCAGGCCTTCCAGAGAGCCTCCCAGTGGGCCCCCCCAAGCCTAGCCAGGAATGATCCCTAAGTGTCCCTGAATGAGGCCCCAAAACAAACAAAAAGAGAATCTTTTTGCCCACTGCCTAGGCAAGTTCTCCAATCTCTTGAAAGTCCATCTAGTATGGCCCACATCAGGGCCCCTGACTTCTCCCTTTTTATTTCCCTTAACTAAAGGCACCGGTAATGCCGCACACTTTCCTGTCAAAACAAACAAAAAACAAGATGGAGAATCCTGTTTTCAGGCCCTGGACAGGCCCTGGAATTTGGGACTCAGGGCAGGCTGTGTGCAAAGGTTTATGGGCCAGAGTTGTTGAGTTTGCGCTGGACATATGCTCCAAATTCCACTTGGAAGTAGGTAAGCAGGAGAAGTCCCATTTTTCCTTGTCATTCTCCAGGATTGTACTGGAAGAAAGTCAGGACTACAAAGATGGCATTTTGCTTCTCTCTGTGAAGACCCTAGCTCTGCTCTCTCATGACCTGTCCAGTCCTGCCCTCTGCCCGGGTCTGCCCTAAAAGGACTGCTTTCGAGTCAGCCCAATGTTTTTTTTATTTAGAACAAAGCACATGCCATGACAGACGTCCTTGCAGGCTCATAGAATTTTAGCACTGGGCCCCATTCCAGGGACAGATAAGGGAATGAGTGGGTGGGTTGGGGGGGGAGCAAACTTGATGCCAATCAAGTGTCTTCTGACTCACTTCTACTATTGTCATCACACTCATGGGACTAGAGGATGAGGTCAGGCTGCGGGCAGAGATTGGGGGAGGCTACTCATATGGCCTGTAGGAGCCAGCTACCAGCTGGATAAAGGGAACCCTTCTTTTTCTTCCACCTCCTTCCTCTTGCAGGGCCTGGATTCCCTTGGCTCTTATAGGGGACCACCCCAAATTCCACTCCCTGGGGGAAGCAGGAGACAGGTGACAGGCGAGTAGATCAGTGGGGGGGGGGTCAACGGGATCCCCAATCAGTCCCACACCCGGCTACATCATCCAAAAATCCCGCAGCACCAAATGGTCACAAAGGCCATTTTCCCCCCAAGGCCCATCAACTGTCACCCTAACCCTCCCTCTTGGAGCCCGCCGTTTCCCCGCCCACTCGTCCAGTAACATCACGACCTGCAGGTGACAGACGTCACAGGGAACCAATGGCGAAGGAGTAACCAAATGTCTGTCCAGGCCCCGCCTCCTCTCTGAGGAGCAGCCGTACTGACCAATAGAAACTAGAAACCAGGGAGCTTGTGGGGGCGTGGTCTGCGTTGTTGCTAGGGGCGTGCCCCGCAGTTGTCAGGGGCGTGGCCTGAGCGGCGGGAGCGGCTAGGCCCAGCGGTTCCGGCTGCAGTTGCGGCGGCGGAGCTGCGCACCCCGCACCCCAGCAGCACCCCGGGGAAAGCAGCCAGTAGAGCGGCGTGCAGGTGAGTGTGGGCCCGCAGGAGCTCCCCCGAAGCCTGGGCTGCGTCCTCGATGAGTCGGGCCCGGCCTCTGAGCCTGGCGATGGTTGTGGTACCTACCCCTGCCCCCCCTCCATGCGCCCTGGGATGCTGATGCTGCTGGTGATGGGGTGACATGGATGTTGGGGTACTGTCATCTGCACCATCGCCGTCCCCAGGGCCTCCTTGCCCAGCCGCAGGGAGGTCGAAGCGTGCGGGATCCGCCTTCCCTGAAAGCCCTTTGTCCCCTCCTCCCCTAGGGACAGCCCTGAACAAGGCCTCCCCATCTGGGGAGTGTCTGGGGCCCCCCAATGGGCATCGATGGGCACCATTCACCCAGATCCCGGCTAGGGAAGGACATCCGGGGTGTGCAACCGGAAGGAGAGAGGGCCCAGGACCCAGGTCACACACAGCAGCAGCAGTCCCTCCCCCCCACCCCAAGGTTCTGGGGTACTAGGACAGATAGATTCCAAGCAGGTGCCTTGGGAGCCTTGGCCAAAGGCTGGGGTGTAAGTAGGGGATTGGTTTCGTGTTCTCCTCCCCTACCGGGCCTGGGCCACCGTCTTGGGCTCTTTGGGGCTTTGCCCCCCACTATTTTGTAGATCAGGGTTCTCCTGCTAGAGGGGCTGGCTGTCTTCGACCTTGGTGGTGTCCAGGCTTCTGGCAATCTGTCAGGGAGGTATGGAAAGGTGGGTGCGCAGCTCCTGGCACCCTAGTGACCTTTTAATGTCAGGCCTGAGAGACGGGGACTGATGGGGTCCATGGGGAAGAAGAGAGGGTGTCCCTCAGTCTGGAAGTCTTTGTGGGAATTCTCCTACGTTTGCATTTTCTAGTTTCTGTCCTAGTGGGTGTTAGCAAGAAGGTGGTGGGATTCAGGTACCACATAAGGTGACATCCTGGGAGGGTTAGGGGGAGCACAGAATAAAATTGGGGTTGGAGTTGCATACCTGGTGGTGTTTGGGAAGGACTCCCAGCCGGCCATTTGAGGGTGTGCAGAGGAACTAACTCTGACCTAACAGAGCCTCTAGCCCTTGAGGTTTTCTCCCCAGCCCCAACCATCCCCAGAAATCCGTTGATTTTTTTTTTAAGTACCGGGTATGCCTGCCTGGCAGAGAGAGTTGTAGTCTGGCCAAGTCAGGGTGACTAGCTGGCAGAGATCCTAACATTAAAAGGACACTGATAGGGGAGAGGCGACCTGCCTCATGTCCTATGTCTATGCCTCGTGGGGGTCCACAGGGCCTCATTGGTCCTGAAGCATGGGGCATGGTGAACCCCCAACTCAGAATGACCAACAGGGTTTGGGTCAGCTCTCATACTAATGGATCGATCAGTCAGGATTTGGAGACCCCAAATCACTGAGGATCGTGAGGTACATTCCCCAATGCCCGAGGGAAAAGGGACATGGTGCTGGGGATGTCAGGGAGCCTTGCCTGAGGGTTGGCATGCAGAGCCCAGGGCCAGCTGGCATAGGCCTCTGCCTCTCATGGGCTCCTCGGGCAGCACAGTTGTGGGGGTGCAAGTCCCTGGGTTTGGACCCTGTTTGCTACCTCTTACCCCACTGCTTTCCCAGGCGTCTGCCCTAATGGTACCAGTCTCCTCTCAGGAATAGAAACGTTCCCACAAGAAGGTGGCCTTGAAACACCCCGTTTCTCTCTGGAGCCTTGCCTGGTGCCTGGCACACATGTGCACACTCGCCATCTCCCCACGCCCTAGTCCCCTGTATGTATCTGCACCCCCCCACTGCTGTTTTCCATCAGGAGCTAATTTTTTCCCTGCCTCCTCCCCCTCAAATCAGAAAACATATCCCAGGTTTTGTGGGGGTTCTCCAAGACTCAGAACCTGGATGCTGAATCTGTCGTTATTAAATCCTCCCCTTGTCACTGTCTTTTTTCTTTTCTTTTTACTCTTTTTTTTTCTTTTGAAGGAGGCTACACCCGGTGCTGCTCAGGAGTTATTCCTGGAGGTGCTCAGGGGACCCTATAGAATACTAGGGATTGGGGCCCAGAGAGATAGCACAGTGGCATTTGCCTTGCAAGCAGCCGATCCAGGACCAAAGGTGGTTGGTTCAAATCCCGGTGTCCCATATGGTCCCCAGTGCCTGCCAGGAGCTATTTCTGAGCAGACAGCCAGGAGTAACCCCTGAGCACTGCCGGGTGTGACCCAAAAACAAAAACAAACAAAAAAAATTAAAAAAAAAAAAAAAGAATACTAGGGATTGAACTCGGGTCAACTGCTTGCAAGACAAAAACTCCCTCTTGGTTGGGCTATGGCTTTAGCCCCCCAATTTTTTTTTTAAAGATGACAAGCCTTATTATTATTTTTTTTTATTCTCTGTAAAAAGTCGTTGGTGAGGATTCACGAGGTTCCCAGCTCTGCCTGGCATCTTTGCAAACAAACGCGTCTCCCTCAGCCCCTCCAGCCCCATCCTTCCCAGCTGTCCACATGATATGCTTCCATTAGAGACCAAAGCACATTTGTAGATTAAGATTTCATGAGCTGCTGTATTAAGTGCTTTTGGGAAATTCAGGGATCGTGTATCAAAAGCAAGTTCCTGAGTTACTGGAGTCCAGGAGGGTGGGGAGCAGGGCAGCGAGCGGCCTCCTGGCCTGGCAGGGCCCTCAGTGAGTGGCTGGGATTTGCTCCTAATCCGGCTAGTGCCAGTATTTCTGCATTTTTACCCTCTTGTTGCCTGAAGCTCGAATCCAAGCCCACAGCACGTGCCAAGGGGCTACGGTTTTCCTCACATGGAGTTGGAGGTCCTTCCCTTCCTGTTCCTTCCTTCTGGGCACCTCTTAGTCCCTTCATCACAGAGTTGGGGAGTCAGTTTCACAGGGGTGCGCTGGGGAGAGAATCCCATGAGTTTCACACGTGCAAGGCATGAGCCCCCCTTTTCCTCCTGCTGGAAGATCGCTGGTTCCTTTGTGCCTTTGCATCTTCCCTTCTTCTGTTTCTTGGGTTTCCACAGCAGAATACACGGTGGGTGGATTGGCACCTTCTCTGGGCTTGGTCTGGGTTTTTTCGGAGTTTTTGTTTGGAGCTGTCTGAGCTCAGTCATTTTCAAATCCTCGCTGACCCAGCCCAATTCCTCCATCTTCTCTGGGAGGCTTCTCCTGCCCCACTGACATCTGGAATGTGGTGTTTGTTCCCTCGGCACCCTCTCCCAGAGTGGGAGTGGTGGGCCACACCCAGTGCCCAAGGCTGACTCCTGGCTCTGTATTTGAGGATCACTCTCCGTGGGGGCTCTGGAGACTCAGTGGGGTGCAGGGAGATTGAACCCAGGTGCCTGTTGTTTGGACCCTGCCTTTGTTGGTTGTTTTTTGTTTTTTTTTCTCTCTACTCTGTCCCTTGCCAGTACAGAAAGCATCATGTATGAAACCGTCTATATATGATCCCTGAGGCTGCAAAAGATCTGAGTTATTTAAGTTGCAGCCACCATGTTGGAGACCTATTTGGAGAGTGTGGGGGGGGGGGGCTTTTGCAATTTTCTCCCCACCTTGCAGATCTAAGCCAGAGATAGGAAGCTTCTAGCAGGTCACTTGTGAGATGGGGTAGGGATGCTTAGCGAATGGGAGCAGCACCGACCTTTGACCCTTGTGTAGTCTCGGTAGAACCATGGGACTTGGCAGGGTGAGGCTATTGTTTGCTTGCTCAAGTGCACAGAGCCGGCACCCAGCCTCTTCTGCTGGATAACCCAGTGCCTCCGTGTCCCGTCCCTTCCCATGGGCTGGCCAGACTCCAGGGAGGTGAGGGAGGTGTCCACCCGCTGCTCTACATGGCATTTCCTGTTTGGGAAGGTGGTTTTATGAGCCGCACCCTTCTTGCCCTCACCCCAGCAAGGCCCAGCTATGCAGCTGTCCCCTGCCAGACTGCTTCCTGAGCCAGCAGGAGGGCAAAGAGGGCATGGCTGTTTTATTGGGGGGCCACTGGCTCCCTCCTTCTCCAAATCACCTGCTTAGTGTGGCCCAGGTAATGACTCCCCAGTTTGCTCGCTCCTCCCCATGCTTTTCATGGTTTCTTGCAACATTACAACCTCTTTCTGCAACCACATCAGGCCTGGACTTTGAGGCCCCTGTGGCTCCACCTTTTTGCCACTGGTGTTTGCTTTTACCTCCAGTGGCACCATCATCTGCCTCTGCTTTTACTGACCACCAAGAACCCATTAGAGGTACCCGAGGGCTGAGCCGAACCTTCGAGATGTCAGACAGCCTGGTATCCAGAGAGCTCCATCGGCACTTACAGACCACAGAGGCCACATTATGAGGAATGGCTGGGGTTGTGGGCTGTCATCCTCACCTCAGAAATCTCTGGAGCCATGGGCCAGAGTGATAGCGCAGCAGTAGGGCACTTGCCTTGCATGTGGCCAACCTGGGAAAGACCCGGGTTTGATTCCCGGCATCTCATATGGTGTCGTCCCCCCCCCCCCCCGAGCCTGCCAGGAACGATTTTTGAGTGCAGAGCCAGGAGTAACAACCTCTGAGCACCGCTGGATGTGGCCCAAAAAATTTAAAACCAAAATAAATAAATAAATAAAAGAAAATTCTCTGGAGCCAGAGAGCCAGAGAACATTGTCCTCAATCCTTGGTTCTGGCTCTATGCCCTGCCCACTTCGTTATTCACTAAGATGGATGCTGGCCCCAGTGGGAAGTCCAGCCAGGGCCAGCCACATCAGTATCTTCCAAACGAGCCTCTGTGGGGTGGGTGTTAAAGGCATTTGAACCCCTCCTAATAGGGTAGATCTGTAACCTGTGTTACAGATGTGAGGGTCACTCCTGGAGTCAGGGCCTTTATCAAGCAAGGGCCCTTTGTCCCCGTTGTTCAGTCTCTTCATGCTACCACACCTCTCCCGCCTTGAGACTGGTGAGGATTGAACAACCTGCCTAAAGTGGCCAACATTGGGTTAGGCCAGTATTGCTGGTCATAGTGGCCACATTGGTATGGCGGGGATTGCTGATAATAGCCAGTAGCCACAATGTATATGGCAGGAATTGGACAGTTTTCCTAGTGATGGTGGCCATATTGGGTGTGGCAGGGACTCGGCAGTATTCCAGGTGATCGTGGCCACATTAGCTGGAACTGGAGAATGTTGCTGGCGTGAGTGGCCCGTCAGGTAGGTGAGCTGCTGTGACAATTAGGTCTGGACTCTGGATAGGGGTTTAGAAGCAGATGCCTGTATGAGGGTTGGGGAGGTTGGTAGTGGGACCTCATTGGCATGGATGAGGGAGGGCCTGAGCGGCCTGCAGTGGTGTAAACTTGCTCTGTTCTGGGGTTCTTTGTTTTTGTCTTTGAGCTAAACTTTGAGCGCTAGGAGGGCAGGGGGTGGATTATGTATGGGGTCCTCCAGGGTTCCCAGCCAGGCCTCTTGCTTCTACCCAGCCTCACTTTCTTCTTCCGTTCTCTCCAGCCTGTCCCCCCCAGCGTGTTTGTTCTCCCACAGGGGACCCTGACTTTGCAGCCGGCACCGATGCGTCCCCAACCGAGGTCAAAGCTATTGCCTCCGGCTGGAGAGATGGGACAGCAGGTAAGGCATTTGCCTTGCACGTGGCTGACCCTGGTTTGATCCCTGGCACCACATATGGTCTCCCGTCCAACTCAGGAGTGATCCTGAGTGCAAGGTCAGGAACACTGACCCTGAGCACTGCCAGACATGGTCCAAGCCCAGCCTTGGAGTTCCACATGATCCACATGACTGGGTCCCCAGTCATCAAGGCGGCCTCACAATATAGGGTATGGGTTTCTGAGGAGCAGGGAGCCTGAGCAGATACCCCAAGTGTGTTGGGGTCGACCCACACCCTTGCATTCATTGGGCACTGTGCTGAGGAAGCAGCCCCACTTGCCTGTGCCCACAAATGGCCAAAAGTGCGGTGGAGTCAAAATGCCAGGCTGGAAAGTGCCACCAGCTTCATATCCAAGGTACACACTTCCTCCAGGCTCTCTGTGTGAGTGCTTCAGTTCATGGGCCGCACCTCTTCCTTCCTGCTGGCCGCTGCCCTCATAAAAGCACTAAAAGAAACCTCTGCTGTGTGAAGGCCTGTCTAAAGAATCACTAATAGCTGGAGGGAATTGAAGGTGATGCCCCTGGGGAAGCCGAGGCAGGCCCTGCTCTGCTGGAAAGAGCCTAGGGTCCTGCTCTAGGGCCTTCCCCCAGGTGGAACATTCTAGAGACAGGAGCTAAGTAAGGTGTGTAGAGTGTGACATTTAGGGATTTGTGTCAGTGTGTGTGTGCCACCCCTTTGGGCCTGCCAGCATGGGAGAGCGCCCCCCCTCCACCTTCCACCTATGAGGGGAGGTGAGCTTTGGGGTTGGGGGTTTGTGGAAAAGTGACCCACATACAGACCTCAGGGCTGAGGCTGAGATGATGGCCATGGGGTGAGGCAGGGCTGATCTGAAGCTGTTGGTCAGGTCACCCTGTCATCACTCAATCATGGACTGGACAGGGAAATGGATTTGGCTGGGCCATGCATGGATTATTGGCTTTGAAAATGGCAGAAGTTGAGGCTGGACAGGGAAGACATTTATCTTGCATGCAGCTTGCAAGATATCTTCGCCGTTATCTTGGCTGGGTATTTGTGAATCCAAGAACAGTCCAGATGAAAACTTTTTCATATGCTACAGCAGCTGACCCGGGTTTGATTCCTGGCATCCCGTAGGGTCCCTTAAACTCTCCAAGAGTTATTCCTGAGCGCAGAGCCAGGAGTAGCTTGTGAGAGTTCCCAGATGTGGTCCCCCAAAATAATAGTCCAGGAGTGAGGTGCTAACTTTATATGCATCCAATCTGGGTTTGATCCCCAGCATCCCATAGGGTCCCCTGAACCCCAGTCAGTAGAGATTCCTTCGGGCAGAGCCAGGAGCAAATCCTGAGCACCTCCAGGTATGGTCCCAAACTAAATCATCATAATAATAATGATTATGAGTGAATTCACACACATAGGCAGCCAGCAGCCTGGTCCAATAGGTCGGGGGTCCCCCCATGGTGAAGGGTGGGTGCCAGTATGTGCTAAAGGACCCTGGTGCTAGCCAGCCTCACACTGGGCTCTGCCTTGTACCCATGGCCTAGCCAGACACTGAGTGCAACGAACAGGGCCTTCAACTCCCCGTCGCCTTCCTGGGCATTGAGCCAGCCGCTGGGGGATGGTGAAATACCTTGTTGGTGAGTCTTTCTGTGAAGATGGAGCCTCAGGCCGGCTGGGCAGTGGCCTGACCTTCCTGTCCATTGCGTTGAGTCCTTGGAACCTAGCTGACATCCCTGATGTTTGCTCAGAACCTGCCTGAGGAGCATCTTTGCCCACCCTGGGAAACATGCCCATCGTGTTTACTGGGCACTGCTGAGATCTTTCTTGGTGTCGTAGGTTTTGTTCCTAGTGTACGTGATTCGTTGTTGATATTGTTTTTATCGGCAAACAGGCATGTTTGGGGCCATACCAGGCCGTGCTCTGGGCTCACTCCTGGTGGGATCTAGGGACCTTATGGGATGCTGGGATAGAACCCGGGTTAACCGCATGCAAGGCCAGCACCCCGACTGTTTTCCTATTACTCTGTACATAATTTGCCAAGGATTTGCTCTGTCCTTCGACTATCTGCCAGAATACTCTGAGGGGCCCAGCGATTTGATAATACAGCAGGGAAGGGGCACGCAGCCAACCTGGGTTGGGTTGCAACCCAGATGGTACCCCTAAGCCCCACCAGGTGTGACCCCTGAGTGCAGAACCAGGAGTCAGCCCTGAGCCCAGCTGGGTCTGGCTCCAAAAATCCCCATCAAAAGCAAAACCAAAACAAAGGACCAGGAGCCCTGCGTGTTGCCTGGGCTGGGGACTTGCGTGGCTATGCTGCTGCCTGCCTCAGTGACTCAGCCCTGAGCTGTTTGCAGTGAGTGACTGTTCCAGGCTGGCAGCTGGTTGCACTCCTAACGGGCTTGGGCGGCTCCGGGTGTGGGAGGCTCTGGGGCCCGGCTACGGGGACTTTCCTCTGACCAAAACCTTCCAGACCTGGCCTGTCCCTGAGCTGTGGGCAGACCTTGGCACCTTGGGAAAGGCCCTGACCTCCCCTTCCTTGCATCAAGTCAACAGGAAGGGGGTTTCCCAGACTTTGGGTTCTGTGTTTTGGTTTTCGGACCTTATCCTTATGGCTTGGGGCTACTCTGGGCTCGAGGATAAGGGGTCACTCCTGGCAATGCTGGGGTAACATAAGGTGCTGGGGAGGGAGCCGGGCTGACAGCCACACACTCCCCCCATTTGAAGACATGGCTTTTTTTCTTTGTTTTTTTTTTTTTATTATTTTTTATTTTTTATTTTTGGGTCACACCTGGCAGTGCTCAGGGGTTACTCCTGACTCTACGCTCAGTAATAGCTCCTGGCAGGCTCAGGGGACCATATGGGATGCCGGGATTCGAACCACCGTCCTTCTGCATGAAAGGCAAATGCCCTACCTCCATGCTATCTCTCTGGCCCCAGACATGGCTTTTTTCATATTAAGGTTAGGGAGGGGGCCAGAGCAAGAACACAGCAAGGAGGGTGCTGGCCTTGCACACGGCTGACCTGGGTTTATTCCTCAACACCCTATAGGGTCCCCTGAGCACCGTCAGGAGTGATTCCTCGATACAGAGCCAGGAGTAACCCCTGAGCGCTGCTGGGTGTGGCCCAAACATCAAGCCAAAACAAAACCTTTAAAAAAAAAAAACCCTCTGGGATGTTTTGCTCTTTGTGAGGTGAGCACTGTCTGTCTCCCACCTCTACCATAAACTTATATGGAGGCCCCACGGGGGTGACTAAGTTGCTGCTGGGGCGCCCTCCTGGTCTCTCGGGAAGGAGAAACTGCAGGGGATCCTGTCTGTGGGATTCATGGAGCCCTAAATGAGCAAGCTTGTCCTGGCTTTCTTCATAGCCTCCTAGATTCTATTTTATTTATTTTTTCCTATTTCTCTTTAGTTGCTTTATTTTGTTTGTTTGTTTTGGTTTTTTGGGTTACACCCTGCAGCGCTTGGGTTCCTCCTAGTTCTATGCTCAGAAATTGCTCCTGGCAGGCTTGGGGAACCATATGGGATGCCCGGATTCGAACCACCATCCTTCTGCATGCAAGGCAAACACCTTACCTCCATGCTATCTCTCTGACCCCTAGATGCTATTTTTTAAACAATTTGCTTGAGGGCCAGAGAGATAGCACGGAGGTAGGGTGTTTGCTTTGCATACAGAAGGACAGTGGTGGTTCGAATCCCGGCATCCCATATGGTCCCCCGAGCCTGCCAGGAGAGATTTCTGAGTGTAGAACCAGGAGTATCCCCTGAGCACTGCTGGGTGTGAACCCCCCCCCCAAAAAAAAAACAGTTTACTTGATTGAATTATTGGTAGTCACCATGCATTTTTGGATCAAAAAACAATTGCATGCTGCACTAATACTAGATTGTGGGAAAGACATGTCCGGACTATAGTGGTGAGTGGGAAGGGGGCATGGGGAGAGGGGCATGGGGCAGTAGGGTTTTCTCTAAAAGGGTCTGTGCTGGGGGAGCTTCCAGCTGTGCCAGCGCCTCCAGCTCGCAAAACCTCAAACCTGCCCACTAGACACCGAGTTGGGTCTGCTGCCCCCTTCCCGCCCTCACTATGTCCTCCTGCTCTGACTCACCGTCTCCTTCTAGCCCTTAGGCTGCTGTGAGTGACCAACCGGGCCTGCACCCATCACCAGGACAGTTTCATTGGCTGGAGCACAGACAAGACAGGTGCGCAGGGCCCCTCCCCAGGAGCACATGTTGGTGGCAGTGTGTGTGTGTGGGGCAATTGCATGTCCTCAGCCTCTCCCCTTGGAAGACTGCCCAATGGGAGAGACAAGGTGGGGGGAACATGGGTTTGGGGCCACACCTGGCAGCCCTTCCCAGTCCTTGTGCTCACTTCAACAGCCCTTTGGCCTCTTTCTGAGATGGAAGCAATTGGTCGGTGGAGTGGGGGGAAGAGAGGACCATGGGAGCCCTGGGTTTATGTCCTACTGATGCTGTGCCACATGTCTGCCCACAGCCAGGATGAACGCAGTGCCCGAGGCGCCGGAGCTTCCGGCCGTGTTCGACGGCATGAAACTGGCGGCCGTGGCGGCCGTGCTCTACGTCATCGTCCGCTGTCTGAACCTCAAGAGCCCCACGGCCCCTCCTGAGCTCTACTTCCAAGACTCAGGGCTCTCACGCTTCCTGCTCAAGTCCTGCCCGCTGCTGACCAAAGAGTGAGTTGGGAGCCGGAGAAATGGCACTGAGGGGAAGGCGCTGGCCTGACAGGTGGCTGACCCGGGTTCGATCCCTGGCATCCCATAGGTTACCCTGAGCCTGGCAGGTGTAACTTCCTGAGCACCGCTGGGTATGGCCCAAAAATAAAAATAAAAAAATTATTTGGGGGCTGGAGCGATAGAACTGCAGGGAGGGCGTTTGCCTTGATTGTGGCCGACCTGGGTTTGATCAGGCATCTCATAGTGTCCTCTGAGCCTGCCAGGTGTGATTCCTACGTGCAGAGCCAGGAGTCACCGCTGAGCACCACCAGGTATGGTCCAAAAATTTTAGAAAAGAGGGCGAATGGACCCTGCTTCTAAGATCCGCTGGCAGAGGGCCCAGCTGACCTCTGCGGCCCACGAGGTCCATAGGCCTGAGGACACGTGGGCAGAGCACTGCAGAGGAAACTTGACCCTTGGACCCAGCACAGTCTCTTTCTGCTGCTAGTTCTGGGAAGAGAGGCCACTCCCTACTCTGATGGGTTCCTCCTTCAGGCCCAGGGGCCCTCCTGGGAACTTCTCCAGCTGCCTTGTTAAGAGCAAGGCTGGAGGAGGCTAGAGAGATAGCACAGTGGGTAGGGTATTTGCTTTGCATGTAGCTGTTCCAGGTTCAATCTTCGGTACCCTGGAGCCAGAGAGATAGCATGGAGGTAAGGCCTTTGCTTTCATGCAGAAGGTCATTGGTTTGAATCCCTGCATCCCATATAATCCCCCAAGCATGCCAGGAGCGATTTCTGAGCATAGAGCCAGAAGTAACCCCTGAGCACTTCCCGGTGTGACCCAAAAAAACCAACCAAGCAAACAAACAATCAATCTCCGGTACCCAACAGGGTTCCCTGAACATCACAAGGAGTGATCCCTGAGTGTAGAGCCTGGAGTTAGCCCTGAGCACAGCTGAGTGTGACCCCAAAGCAAAAAAAATGTAAAAAAATATATTTTTCACTCTAACCCCGTAAGAAAATTTTGTTAAAGGGAGGAGCGCGTACCAGAGCCCAGTAGGGAAGACATTTGCTTTGCATGCAAATGTGATCCGGGTTTGATCCCTAGAATCCCATAGGAGCCCCTGAGCCTACCAGGTGTGATTTCTAAGTCCAAAACCAGGAGTAGCCCCTGACTCTGGCGGTTTCCTGTCTCCACCTACACTCTGCCTCCACCCCAGCTCCTTGGCCCAACCCCAGGAGCCAATGAGTGAGCGTGGAAAAGAACCTCATTATCTGGAGCTTATCTGGCCCCAGATTCCACTCCTGCTTGGACGAGGCCTCCACACTTCCTCGTTGGACACTGGGGCTTTGTCCGCCTGTGCACGAACCCCTCACTGCCAAGTCCCTAGCTTGCTAACCTCTCAACGCCAATTAGGACAGACGGTCCTGCCCTCACAGCGCTCTGTGGGGCTATGACTGTGCACTCCGAGACCCCGACTCAGTCACCCTTGCAAAGATGGAGCCCCGAGGGTTGCATCCACCCATCCGACCTGAGGTGGATGTAGCTGATGTCACTTCCCTGTTGTTCTTGCTGCGCGTGTTTCTGAGGAAGTGGGCCAGCTTCGGTGGCCAGGGATAACAGCTGGTGTCCAGAGTTTCTTCAAGAGTGATCCCTGAGTGATCCAGGAGTCATCCCAGAACACTGACAGGAATTATCCTTGAGCACAGCCAGGACTCAGCCCTGAGCACCGCCAGGTGTGATCCCTGAGTACTGCCAGGAATGAATGATCTTTGAATGCAGAGCCATGAGTCATCCCTGAGCATTGCCAGGAGTGGAGCACAGAGCCAGGAGTCAGCCTTAGCATCACCAGGAGTGACCCCTGAGCGCAGATCCAGGAGTCAACCCTAAGCATTGCCGCATGTGGCCCTCAAACCAAAAGCACTGTTAATCCTAATGAAAGAACCTGGACTTGGCGCCTCCCATCTGCTTGTACCACCTGCTCTGACCAGGAACATCTGTGTTTCCTTTTCTTCTCACCCAGCGCCCAGTGCCCATCCCTAATGCTCACTGGCCTTTTGTTGATCCTCTTGATGGTTTAGGGAAACGAGCCCTTTGTGGCTGAAACAGCAAATATTTGTCCTGTGCTAGCTATTTGCTCGACTCCTCCCGGGCCCAGCTTCCCACCTGCCGCGGTGTACAGTGCAGTCACACAGTGCCGCCTTCCATCCCGTCTCGCATCCTTCCACCCGCACAAGGGGCTTCTTCTAGTTGAGGGCTGGGAAGCTGCGGGGGAGGGGGGCGGTCCTTTCCTGTTTTGAAGGGTTTGATCCCCTCTGGACTGTGGTCCCGCTTCCCTAGCATCCTGCTGTGCCTGCTATTCAGAGGTTTCCTTTCTGGGGCCAGAGCAATAGCACAGCAGTAGGGCATTTGCCTTGCACACGGCTGACCCAGGACGGACCTAGCTTCGATCCCCGGCATCCCATATGGTCCCCCCAAGTCAGGAGTGATTTCTTTTTTTTGTTTTGTTTTTTTGTTTTTTGTTTTGATTTTTGGGCCACACCCCGGCGCTCAGGGGTTACTCCTGGCTATCTGCTCAGAAATAGCTCCTGGCAGGCATGGAGGACCACATGGGATGCCGGGATTTGAACCAACTACCTTAGGTCCTGGATCGGCTGCTTGCAAGGCAAACACTGCTGTGGTGTTTTTGTTTTTGTTTTTTTCCCCCTGGGCTCAAGGCAGAAGACACAGGATTCAACCGGGGACATGAGTTTGGGAGACACAGGCTTTCCTTGCCCAAGCCCCTTACTTTCCTTTGCTGTCCTCACATCTGCTGATCTGGGGCAGGAGTGGTCACATCCAGACAGCCCTATATGGGAAGATAGGAGGGGTGTTCACTTGCTGAACTCCACACCCTAAACCCGAGATTCTGTCTCTTTACTTATCGGTTAAATTGATGCCCCCTTCAAACTATGGACACTGGGGCCGGGTGGTGGCGCTAGAGGTAAGGTGTCTGCTTTGCCTGTGCTAGCCTAGGACGGACCTCGGGTTCGATCCCCCGGCGTCCCATATGGTCCCCCAGCCAGGAGCGATTTCTGAGCTCATAGCCAGGAGTAACCCCTGAGCGTCACCCGGTGTGGCCCAAAAACAAAAACAAAAAAACAAAATAAACTATGGACACTGTGCTTGCCACACCTCTTATCTCCTGTCCCAGAGAACCTTCTAGAACCTTCCTTCTTCCCTTCATCTCCTTTCGGGGTGACAAGACCCTGGTGACAAGCCAAGAGCTGGGTCAGAAAGTGATGTATATGATGGGGCTGGAGAGATAACACAGTGGTAGGGTGTTTGCTTTGCACACACAGCCAACCCAGGGCAGACCTGGGTTTGAATACTGGTATTCAACCATATGGTCCCCTGAACCTGCAAGGAACAATTTCTGAGTGCAGAAAAAGAAAACCAAAAAGGAGCTGGAGAGATAGCACAGCAGTAGAATATTTGCCTTGCATGTGGCTGACCCAGGATGGACCTGGATTTGATTCCCAGCATCCCATGTGGTCCTCTGAGCCTGCCAGGAGTGATTTCTGAGCACAGAGCAGGAGTAATCCGAGTACCACAGGGTGTGGCCCAAAACAATATGAAAACAAACAAACGAAAACAAAAAAGATAAAAGAAAGTGACGTATGCGGGTTTGGGGCCAGAGAGATAGAGGGTAGAGAGAAGCCCCCAACAGGTGGAGACCACCCCTTCCTCCTCCTGAACCATGAAGGTGTCTGTACTGTGGGTGCCAGAACCCCACAATTTTTTTGGTTTGATTGAATTGGGGGGGGCACCCCCAGAAGTGTCTGGAGACCTGGAGACTCTCTAGGCCCAGAAACCCTTGACATGGAAGGCTACAGAAGCTTAGCTCAACGCTGCAAACTCCCTCAGGGCCCTGTGTCCTTCCTCCCTGCTACTCTGCCCCACACCCCCACACCTCATCTTCCCTCTGTGGGCAGGAACAGAGTCTATTTGCACAAAGCCCAGTTGTTAGGGCCAGGTAATGCCAGGCTTGGACTCCCGTGCCTTTATCCTTCATTAATTCCGCAAATATTTACAGCACTCTGCCCTTCTGGTACAGTCTCAGAGCTCCACAAGCTCTCCACCCCTCACCTCTGCCAGCCTCAAGGGTGGAAGGAGGCATTGGAGTGGCAGCCACTTTCTCTTCCATCCTGGGGGCCTTCCAGGGTGGGGGTTAGAACACAGGGTCCAAAAGCAAAGCTCATATTGGTGCCTGGTGGGACATTTTTCTGGGCTCAAATGGGGAGACAAGGGACTCAATCACAGGGGTGGAAGCTACAGGCAACCCCACTTTCTTTTTTTTTTTTTTTTTTTTTTTTTTTTGGTTTTTGGGCCACACCCGGCGGTGCTCAGGGGTTACTCCTGGCTGTCTGCTCAGAAATAGCTCCTGGCAGGCACAGGGGACCATATGGGACACCGGGATTCGAACCAACCACCTTTGGTCCTGGATCGGCTGCTTGCAAGGCAAACACCGCTGTGCTATCTCTCCGGGCCCGCAACCCCACTTTCTCCTCCATCCTGGGGGCCTTCCAGGGTGGATTAGAACACAGGGTTCAAAAGCAAAGCTCATATCGATGCCTTGTGGAACATTTTTCCGGGCTCAAGCTAGGAGACAAGGGACTCAACCAGGACATGAGTTTGGGGGACATGTTCTTTTCTTGCCCAGGCCCCTGACTTTCCCTCGCTGTCCTTAGATATATACCTCCGCTGATCTGGGGCAAGAGTGGTCACATCCAGACGGCCCTGTATGGGAAGATGGGACGGGTCCGCTCCCCGCACCCCTATGGGCACCGCAAGTTCATCACCATGTCAGACGGGGCCACCTCCACCTTTGACCTCTTCGAGCCCCTGGCAGAGCACTGTGTTGGAGGTGAGCATGTCCAGGTGTCAGAGCAGGACCCCACAGCTTGATCACACTCAGAGGTGGCTGCCAAGAGTGCTTGCGGGCCCTTCGGATACAGCGTGGATGGCAGCGGCCAAGTGGGCCTGGGTGCGAGGCACTGGGTTGGGCCACAGCGAGAGCACAGTGGGGAGAGCACAGGTCTTGCATGCAACCAGCCCAGGTTCGATCCCCAGCACCCCTGACCCCACCAGGAGGATTAATCCTTGAGTGTAGAGCCAGGAGCCAACCCTGAGCACAGCCAGGTGTGGCCCTAAAACCAAAACCAACAACTACACAACATAAATGGTGGGAGCCAGAGCCATAGTAGTACAGAGGGGAGGGCATTTGCCTTGCATGCGGCTGACCTGGATTCCGTCCCCAGCATCCCACAGGGTCCCCTGAGTACTTTCAGGAGTGATCCTTGAGTGCAGAGCCAGAAGCAACACCTGAGCATGGCTGGGTTTGGCCCCCAGAGACCCTCCCCAACTCCAAATAAAGAAAAAAAATGGCCTTATCCTAGACAGAGACGTGTGACCAGGACTGTGGTTCCTCTATCTCTCTGTCTCTATTTCTTTCTCTCTCTCTCTCTCCCTCTCTCACTGTAGATGACATCACCATGGTCATCTGCCCTGGCATTGCCAACCACAGCGAGAAGCAATACATCCGCACCTTTGTGGACTATGCCCAGAGAAACGGGTACCGCTGTGCCGTGCTCAATCACCTTGGAGCACTGCCCAACATTGAGCTGACCTCACCACGCATGTTCACCTACGGTATGTTGGGGGGGGGACGACACGGAGCTGGTGAGAACCCCTCTTCCTGTTGCTCCACAACCCGAGGCTTCCCTTCCCAAGTACAGAATTGACACCTGGGCCTCAGGGATCTCGGGGGACAATATAGGACGCAGGGGATTGAACCCCAGTTGGCCACATGCAAAGCCAGTGCCCTCCCCCACCGTGCCATCACCCCAGCCCTTCCAACGGTTTGAGGTTTGGATGGTGCAGAGAGAGAACATGGATGGGATTCTGGAGCTGAAGCACTTTAAACAGCCTGACAGATAGATGCCCTGGGGTGCTGGCAACCTTGAGACCATGACCAGGAGGGTAGAGCCACAGGGAAGCTGGACCTGGCCCAAACTCTGGACCCACTTGGTGCCAGAACCCTAGGACTGGTGCTCAGACACCTCTAGTCTCTCACTATGACTCACCCATCTGGTCAGTGGTCACAGCTCTGAGAAATGACTCTCGGCCTTGCTCCCGGAAATGGGAAGGGCTGCGGAGGGACCAGTTGGTGCCTTGAGGGGAAGAAACCTAGGGAGGCGCAATCCCCCGCACACACCCCCAGCCCTGCCTCAGTGCAGAGGTGTAAGCTCAGCTGCTCCTGCCATGCACGGCCACTCTGGCAACTCTCCAGGGTCCCCGCCTGGGGGAGAGGCTGGGACATGACTCAGTGTCTCCTCGCTCAAATGGACGCCGAGTCTCTGTGCATGCTTACTCAGAGGTGTGTGTGTGTGTGTGTGTGTGTGTGTGTGTGTGTGTGTGTGTGTGTGTGTGTGTGTGTGTGAGATGCTTACTCAGAGGTCTGTGTGTGTGTGTGACACCTAGTCTGTGGGCATGCTTACTGTGTGTGTGTGTGTGTGTAACACCTTGTCTGTGGGCATGCTTACTCTGTGTGTATGTGTGTGGATGTGCTTTTGTGTGTGTGCAGTTGTCACACACACACACACACACACACACCAGTGGGCTGTAGCACTTACTGGTCCCATGTTCTGGGCCTTCAGCTGGCTGGGCAGCATTTCTTCTGGGTCCCTGTTCACCAGATGGTGGATGGGTCGGTCTCCAATTTCTCCAAGAAGCGCCAGATTAGGTGTCTAAATCCTGTTAACAGCGCTAATCCCAGGGAGGGTGTGTGTGTGTGTGAGGCACTTTATCAAACCCTCCTGGGTTTAGGGGAGGGAGTGGGAAGCTCCAGGAGGGGTCCTGGAGGAGTTCTGGAGGGTGCTGGTCACTGAGTGGGGGCAGCCTGGGAGAAAAGGTGGGCCAGCTCGTGCCCCTTCCTGGCAGCACAAGGGACTAATGTCTGCCTGCAGGGATTACTCTGAGCCTCAGAAGCCAGCCTTGGTGCCAGAGCACTAGCACAGCAGGGAGGGCATATACCTTGCATGTGACTTGGGTTCTATCCCCAGCAATTCCTAGGGTCCCCCAAGCCTGCCAGGAGGGATTCTTGAGCGCAGAGCCAGGTGGAAGCCATGAGCAGCGCTGGGTGTGGTCCAAACAAACAAATAAAAGCTAGCTTTGAGCCAGCCTGACATTAGCAGATGGAGACACTAGCTGAGGTCACGTCCCCTTCCCTGGGGACACTCCTCTATGCATTTCTGAATGGGCCTGAACTGCTCCCCTGTACCTCTGGGACACAAGGGGGGGGCCTCTTCTAAGCTGCAGCCTGTCCCCTCTGGGGTTAGCATCTTGCAACCCTTCCCTTCCCCTCACCGCTGAGGACGCCCTGTAAATAAATAACAGGTGCCCGGAGCTTCCTCCCCTTAGTCACCTGCCATCTTCATGCCTCCTCACTGGCCACACGCCAGTGCTCAGGGCGCCCCCGTTTCTGTTGACGCGCTGTTGGCTCCCTGCCCGCGTATACCCCTCCTGGAGCTGCAGCTCCCCAACCTCACTTTCCCCTGCCCTGCCCACAGGCTGCACCTGGGAGTTCGGGGCCATGGTCAGCTACATCCGGAGGGCCTACCCGCAGACGCAGCTGGTGGTGGTGGGCTTCAGCCTGGGCGGCAACATCGTTTGCAAGTACCTGGGCGAGACGCAAGCCAACCAGGAGAACGTGCTGTGCTGCGTGAGCGTGTGTCAGGGCTACAGCGCGCTGAGGTGAGCCACGAGGACATGCAGCCCAGGCTGAACTCTCTGAGGCCCCAGGCTCCATCCCTACACTCTACCTATTCCCCAAGCCCCATTCCCCATTCCCATCCCTGCACCCCATCTCCACCCCATTCCCCAAGCCCCATCCCCATAACTGGGAGGCTACAGACACAGATGGGCCTGGAGACCTACGGGAGGGCCACATCCAATGTGACCACTTCCAGCCATGGGTCTGGCAGGTTCCAGAAGGTTTCTCGACTAAGAGTCCCGGGAGAGCTGGGGAGCCCATCCCCACCTCAAGGTTCCCTACAGCACCCCAACACTCCCCTCCTCAGTTCCTCAGGCCCCTGCAGCACCTAACCACTGTGTGTGTCTCACACAGGGCCCAGGAGACCTTCATGCAGTGGGACCAGTGCCGGCGTTTCTACAACTTCCTCATGGCTGACAACATGAAGAAGATCATCCTGTCCCATAGGTCAGGGCCCAGGGGAGGCCGGGCCAGGCCAGGCAGTCACGAACATGTGTGTTTAGGGGTACATTCTTCCCCCCACCTCAAGGCTCATGGCTCTGTCTCCCACCAGGCAAGCCCTGTTCGGAGACCATGTGAGGAAGCCCCAGAGCCTGGAGGACACAGACTTGAGCCGCCTTTACACAGCCACATCCCTGATGCAGATCGACGATAATGTTATGAGGTGAGGCCGGTTCCTTCTGTGCCCTTTGCTTTGGTTTAGTTTGGAGCTGCACCCACTTTTCAGATGCTCAGCCAGGTGAAGGGACGCCAGCGGCCAAACCATGATCCGAGACCTGCCTCCACGTGCTGGCTGCTCCTGTTCTGACCCGTCCCCTCTTCTTTCCCATGACGCAGAAAGTTCCACGGTTACTCCTCCCTGAAGGAATACTACGAGGAAGAAAGCTGCATGAGGTACCTCCATAGGGTGAGTGGCCACATCTTAGAATCTCTGTCCTCTGTCTCATCCAACCACAACCACCCCCTGTGGGCAGGGGCTAGGGCTTGTGCAGAACTGGGGATAGAACTGGGGCTCCCAGGGGCTGGAGAGATAGCATGGAGGTAAGGCATTTGCCTTTCATGCAGAAGGTCATCGGTTTGAATCCCGGCGCCCCATATGGTCCCCCGTGCCTGCCAGGAACAATTTCTGAGTCTGGAGCCAGGAATAACCCCTGAGCACTGCTGGGTGTGACCCAAAAACCACTAAAAAAAAAAAAAAAAAGAACTGGGGCTCCCATATTCCATGCTCAGTGCCCTAGGTTCTCTCTCTTTTTTTGTTGTTGTTTTTGTTGTTGTTGTTTTTGGGCCACACCCATTTGACATTCAGAGGTTACTCCTGGCTATGCGCTCAGAAATCCTCCTGGCTTGGGGGCGCCATACAGGACGCTAGGGGATCGAACTATGGTCCGTCCTAGGCTACCGCTTGCAAGGCAGATGCCTTACCTTTAGCGCCACCACTATGCCCCCCAGGCTCTCTCTTAGCCCAGAGCCATAGCATTCGTCGCTTCTAGCCGTGGCAGCTGAATCCTGCATTGGGGACTCACACAGACCCCCCCCTCCAGCAGCACCCTTTTCCCTCCCACAAAGCTGCATCTGTCGGGAGCTACAGCTGTGAGTTGGCAGCCCCATTGACCCAATATCCTGTTCTTCCCCCCAGATCTTCGTGCCGCTCATGCTGGTAAATGCCGCTGACGACCCGCTGGTGCATGAGAGTCTCCTGAGCATCCCCAAGTCGCTGTCCGGTGAGCTGTGCTTAGGGAGGAAGGAGGGACTGAGGTAGCCATGCTGCCTGGTGTCTACTTGTCCTATCCTGATCATGCAAACAACACACGGGGCTGCCCCCACCTTGGGCCATGGCGATCCTCTCCTACCTCCACAGTTGCTCCCAGTTGGTTTCTCTTTGTGCTTCGGGGCCAGGGATGGACCCTGGGACTGATCCCTGTAGGATGCATGCTAAGTCTCCCTGGATACCCCTAGAGAAAGGCTGTGTTGTGTGTGCGCCAGGGCAGAGAGCAGAGGTTCGAGGCCTGCCTTGGCTATGGATCTGATTTATAGAAGTTGCTAATGCAGACACCCGAGGCCCAGTCCCATGTACAGCGTATATGTGTGTTCGTGTCTATGAGTATGTGTGTCTATGTGTGTCTCTGTGTTTCTGTGTGTCTGTATGAATTTGTTGATGTGTCTGTCTTTGTGAGTGTATGTGTCTATGTGATATGTCTGTTTGTCTATATAGGGTGTGAACATGCCCTCTCCTGTCACACCCTTATACAGAATACAGAGCAGCCCCGTACCATAGAACACCATTTGCTTCTCTGCTACAATATTCATTAATTTCCCCGGCACTAGTGGGATTGGCCCCAGAATATCCTGGAAAGGCAGATCAAGGCAGACAGGGTCAGATCAGAGCCCATATAGCCAGGGCTGTGCATGTCAGGAAACGCGCACACAAAGGGCCCTTCCTAACCAGAACGGGCCTCCTTGGACCCCTAGAGTCAGGCTTCAAGTTGGTTGTTCCTGGGGGAGTCCCCAAAACAAGGGCTCTCAAGAGCACCTGGGCTGGATCCTCCCGGGTGGATCCTACCCACGCAGCTGTAAGTGGAGCCTTTGGCAGGTCCAGGGCAGAAGTCCTTGCACCCCCACCACACTCATCCTATTCTCAGGGCTACCCTGGGCCCACTCCCCACCCACTGGGCCCCGCCTCAGAATCTAGGGGCCGGAGTCCAGGCTTACCCTAAGGCCTCTCTCCCTGCAGAGAAGCGGGAGAACGTCATGTTTGTGCTGCCTCTGCACGGCGGCCACCTGGGCTTCTTCGAGGGCTCCGTGCTCTTCCCCGAGCCCCTGACCTGGATGGACAAGCTGGTGGTGGAGTACGCAGACGCCATCTGCCAGTGGGAGCGCAGCAAGTCCCAGTGCTCGGACACTGAGCTGGTGGAGGCCGACTTGGACTGAGGAAAGCCCCTACCCCCGCAGGCCCCGCAGACCTCTCTCTGGCTCTGACCTCACCATTGGCAAGGGGTGCCGCCCCCCACCCTACACACAGACATACCTGGTGCCCCAGCTGGGAGCGGAGAGCCCTCCTTAGGGGCCCCCAGCTATTTTTGTGCATAGAGACAGGTTTTTCCATTGTGTTGTTAGCTTCCAAGACGGGCCACGGGGCCACTGGCCGCTTTTAAATCAGCCACATCTAGTTTCCCTATTAAAAAGAGAAAAAGAGAGAAAGAGAGAAAAGGAAAAAAGTGTCTCAGGGGCAATTTTGCTTTGCCAATCAAAAGCTCTCCCCGGAGGACCCAGAAAACCAAGGGGGTGCTTCGTGGGTGTTGCTTATGAATACACAGGGCTTGGCTGTCGGGGCCCAAGCCCCTGGCCTCGCACCTGCCCCCCCCCCCCAGCCAAAC
The DNA here is from genome assembly GCF_024139225.1 of Suncus etruscus. Classification (NCBI taxonomy): domain Eukaryota; kingdom Metazoa; phylum Chordata; class Mammalia; order Eulipotyphla; family Soricidae; genus Suncus; species Suncus etruscus. The sequence continues at coordinate 8,919,177 of NC_064858.1, read as the reverse complement.
TGTAGAGGGGCTCCCCCACGCCCTGCTATGGATGAGAGTTGCCTGGGACACTTGTGAATAAACCCAGCCTCCCGGGTGTCCCTCACCCTTAAGAGGCAGGGTGGGGGTCCTGGGGGAATTTGATTTTTGACAAGGGCTTCAGGTGGTTCTTCTCACCTCTGGGAGGAGGCCTCCTGCAAGGCTATAGAACAGGGAGCAGTGCATCTGCCCCAAGTTTAAGGTTGGGGCATGCTCCGGCATGGAGCATGGTTACCCTGGGCAGTTGGCAGGGAACTTCCTGTATAGAGAAAATGCACAGAGGCCTGGATTCTGAGTGTCTCTGGTGCTAGGACCCAAGAAAAGCCTTGGCACTTACCTGGCACAGATGCATAGAAGGTGGGGCACTTGAACGGTGGAAATGGGCTGCTGGAGTAGAATGACCGACTCAGGCCACTGAGCTTCAGGTAGATACTTTTGGGGGTACGTGGGCGCCTTTCCATTCCCCAACTGTCCTCATGGGCAGGGGCATTGCCGACCCCCTCTCTTTTTTTTTTTAACCTTTGCCCCTCATTTCAGAGGAACCATGGCTGTCCCTTTGGTTAAACTTGGTCTTTGTTAAACCCAGGTCTCCTGCACTCTGGCCTTGGGTGACCGAACCATTGAGAAGTTGGGTCTGAGTTTGGTGGCGGGGGTTAGAGGGTTCTGCTTAGAATTCAGAGTTAGAGTCCCATGTTCCCTGGTCACCTTCCATCGGGTAGATCTCTCCAGAGCAGCTCTTGGCTTCGAGACCCCACCCACCCTTGGCTCCCCGTGCCTGGTTCTTGAATCTGTTGCACTTTGAGAAATCTAAGTCTTTAGCACTTCTCCAGAACATTCGCCGGACACTCGTGCAATGAAGGGCAGAGACCTAGAAAAGAATGTGGCCCTCTCTGTCTCAGTGGCTTCAGCCAGGGCAGACACAAATACTACTAGTGGGTCTCTGCATGTGTGTGTGTGTGTTAAGGGTTCATTTAGGGGTACTGGCAGCACCTGAGGGCAGGACCTTGCATCCCCATACACACACACACATACACACACATAGCTGAGTAGTTTAGGCACTGATTGGGGGCCGTATGACAGAGGCCTAGCACCTGAACTTGTTCTCTCGACAATCACCGTGTCATCATGAGTCGTGTTGTGGCCCCGAAAGAGAAAGACGAGACTTGGCAGGCTCAGCCGTTGACCATCAAATTTCCCTTTGTTTCTTCTCGCACTCTGCTTTCATGGGCCCACGGGTTCCGTGCGTGTCCTCCTCACCCTGGTCTCCCAGCGCAAAGTGGCACTTTATCATCGTCCCCCATCAAAGTGGAAGCCAGGTCTTTTCGCCTCACCCCCCTAGGAGGAGCTGGGCTGGTTTCCTGCCATGGCCTTTGCTTCTCAAGCCTCTGTGATCAAGACTTGCTGGCCACCAACTCTTCCTGGGGGCTTTGTTGGCTCTGTTGGACACACCTTCTTGGGGGGCAGATCCCAATAGGACATGCCTTCTGGAGGCGGGGCTCCATCTTCCCTTTTCTTTTTGCCTTAGGACACATCTCCAAGGTTCTGACCAAGTGGCCATTGGGTCACAGCTCCATCTTGGAGGGAAGGGACAGCTCTGAAATCCCACAGCTTGTGTGTGTCTTTGCGGGGGGTAGAGAGGGGGTTGCAACGTGGGGAGCCTGTCCTGCCCTGCTTTGGAGAGGAAGTACTCAAGCCTATGTTTGGTCCCAGTGGTTTCCTGTTCTCAGCTGTGCCTGGGTGATACTTAGCTTTTTTTTTTTTGACTCACTGGAGCCCTAAGTTCACACCTCTGGTGCTCTACTAGGCATGGAAGTCGAGCCAGGATTGCGTCCAGCCCCAACCTGAAATATTTTTTGGTCCCTGGATGAAAATCCAGAGCACCGGCCTTTCCATCAGCCTTGCTTGCCTCCCCTCTTCTTCCGGGCAAGGCGTCTTCTTCCTCCCCAGCCACCCACCACAGCTAAAACCAAGCCTTTCTAATGAGAGGACAGACATCTTCACATCTGGCAGAGGACAAGACGGGCACAGACCCGGAAGATTCCACTGTAGGAATAAGACGCTGGCTTGTGGTTCGATGGTACAGCACCAGCCTGGCACCTGTGATGCCCTGGCACCAAGAAAGAGAAAGAGTGGAAGCTCATGCTTGACCCCAGCCCCTCATTTTTTTCCTCTCCTGAGCAAGTCGAAGACCCCAATGAATTCTTGGACCTGAGGAGATCAGAAATCTCAACTTAGAAATCCACACCGGCTCCTGAGAATGCCCCCACTGCTACTGGGCTGTCAGCTCCCAGAGGGCCATTTATCCGAGTTTCTGACTGCAGCCCTCGCAGGAAGCCCCCACCTTCCACACTGGAGGGCTGGCCAGGCCATGCTGCCAATGGGATGAGGATCCCAGCTGTGCTGAGTTTTTGCCCTGAAAGCAACTTCCTCGCACCCTCCGGAACTATCTCTCCGTCCAGAAAGCCTTAACTTGCCTCTCAACTCTCCCCAACGGGGGCGCCTGTACCACGGCACTGGAATATAAGCTCCTGCGAAACTGGGGACACATCACGTGGCCTGCAGACGCCAGGTCAGGTCAGGCCCAACCCTCCTCCCCGATTCTCTGCTGCCCAGGACCCCTTAAAGAGACGTGGGGGATCCCTGAGCATCCATCCAGCTCCCTCTCTCCCTGACCCAGGGTGGCTTCGCTTTTCTCAAATTGTATATGGAATTGAGGGACAGGGAGGAAAAGGGGGGGTCTCTGGGGACAAAGTGCTTCCTGTTGCCAATGTGGGAACTACTGTCTCTATAGGCTGGTCTTAGGGATCCCCACCTGTCCCCAGAGCCCCAGATAGTAGGCAGTGGTCCCCGCTTTGGGACAGGCAGGACCCCCCCTCCCCCAGACCCCCACATCCTCTGTACATGTACATGGTCAAACTTCTGTCTCGCTCTGAGTAAGCGGAACTTTCATTCTGAACCAGGGGTGGGTCCGATCTTTGAACTCAAGTCCCGTCAAAGTCCTGTTAATCAGTCACAAAACCGACCATGCCCTTTTGCTCCGCCTTCTGGTCCCCCATAGCCAAGAAATTTATTGCCATAAGTTGGGGTGCCTGTCCCCTTGGAGCATCTGTAGATGCTTGCACCCTCCCTGCCCATGGACACACTCCTTCCAGAACATTCCCCCCACTCTGGGGGTTGGGAGGACCAGGCCCCTGGGAGTTAAGAGTTATTGCTTTTTCCCCCCAGACGAGGCCTTTGGGGGGACTCTTTAGTTTGACTAAAGCCCAAATCCATGTGGACCCTGGTCCCACCTCTCCTCAGGTGCAGATAGCCTGGGGGGCCCCCACCGCCTCAGGAAGACCCTCCACTGTACCTGGGCTTTTCCTCTGCCACAGTGGCTGCCTTAGCGACGCGGGGTGATGGGGACAAATGTCTGTCCCCTCGCCCTGGCGAAACTCCAGTCAACCACGGCCTCCTTTCCGGGGGTCCACCCGCATCCTGGGTCCCCAGACCCTCCACTTCCACATTCCTCCTTCCAGTCCCTTTGCTTTTGGTTCCTTTTCCTTTAGACACCCAGAAACTTCTGGTATTGCCCTGAAAAAAATACAGTGCTTTTTACGTCTTTTTATTTTATGTATTCTCTTTGTTTCCAAGGCTCCAGGCCGCTGACCTTGAGGAGTGAGTTGCGGGGAGGGGAGGGTGGGAAAAGGGGGTTTTGAGGGGGGATGTTTAAGATCTGCAACTAGCAATGCAATTTTTTCTAAAGGTGAGACTCTATTTGCCTTTGTTAAGAAATTCTACTAAACAGCAGTGTCCTTGATCATTTTTTGTTGTTGTTGTTCTCAATACTTTGGGGTTCTCTTGGGATTCCGTGCCCAGTGATAAGCAGAAGTCATTCCAAATGTAAAAACTGTAATTTTGTTATCTTTCAGTCAACGGAATTTCTTTACTTAAAAAAATAAAGACTAAAAATTTGGCGCTGAGGCTTGATGGGTCTCTTCTTTCCCCTGGTGCTTCCTCTGGGTCCATGCACAACAACCAACTTTGGTTTTGGGGGATTTTTGTTTCGTTTGCATTTTTGGGGGAGGGAAGAAAGGGAAGGAGGGAGAGAGGAAAGAAAGGAAAAGGGAAGGAAGGAGGTAGGGAACAAGGAAGGAAGGAACTAGAGGGAGAAAGATAAAAAGAGCACAACAACCAACTTTGATCCCCAGAACTACATGTGATCCCTCCAGAACCTTCCTCCAAAAAACACCCCATGAGCACTTGAGTTCTAACTTTTTTTGTTTATTTTGGGGGGTGGTTATTTTTTTTTTTGTCTTGTTTATATTTTGAGTTTTTTGACCACATCAGGGGTTACTCCTGGCTCTGTACTCAGAAATCACTCCTGGCAGGCTCAGGAATACCAGGGATTGAACCTGGGTCCATCCTGGGTCGGCCACATGCAAGACAAATGTCCTACCACTGTGTTATCACTTGGATCCTTGGCTTTGATTTTGAGGCCACACTGAGGTGCTCAGTTGTTACTCCTAGTTCTAGAGCCAGGGGTCACTCTTTTTTTTTTGTGTGTGTGTGGTTTTTGGGTCACACCCAGCAGTGCTCAGGGGTTACTCCTGGCTCCATGCTCAGAAATTACTCCTGGCAGGCACCTCCATGCTACCTCTCCAGCCCCCCAGGGGTCACTCTTGACAGTGCTCAGGGATGCTAGGGATTGAACCCAGGTCAGCCACATGCAAGGTAGACACATCCTCCCCACTGTGATATCTCCCTTCCCTTTTTTTTGTTTGTTTTTGGTTTTTGGACCACACCCGGTGACGCTCAGGGGTTCCTGGCTCGGTGCTCAGAAATCTCTCCTGGCTTGGGGACACCGGAGATCAAACTGAGGCCTGTCCTGGATCTGCCGTGTGTAAGGCAAATGCCCTACCACTGAGCCACCGCTCCAGCCTCCTCTTCTGAGTTTTTAATAGAGGGTTTTTTTTTTTTTGGGGGGGGGGGGGTTGGGCCATACCCGTTGGTGCTCAGGGGTTACTCCTGGTTATCTGCTCAGAAATAGTCCCTGGCAGGCATGGGGGGATCATATGGGACGCCAGGATTTGAACCAATGACCTTCTGCATGAAAGGCAAATGCCTTACCTCCATGCTATCTCTCCGGCCCCCTAATAGAGAGCTTTGTATAACCCGGTCAATTGTGCACAGACCAGTGACGTGAGCAACCAGCCGTACACCCATCTCCTGGCTGGAAAACAAGGACCTTGCAGTGGAAGTCACATGTCCCAGTCCTGGGGGTAGGTGTTGGGGAGCATGGGTACAGAAGCAAAGCCAACTCAGGAAATAACCCACACAAGGTTAGAGAGATAAAACAGGTTCAGAACTTTCCACCACAAGCTATCTCCAAGCAGGCAAAAGATACCAGTAGGCAGATAGGCTACCTGTGGAATGGAAGTGGCAAGTAGTCTCTCTGATGCGAGGTCTTTATTGGGAAGAGTAGGGCCACCCCATGGGTAGAGAACAGGTAGGGGTAGGGAGCCAATCCAGAGATACTTCCTGCCCAGGAAGGTTAAGCACAAGCCAAGAATTATACTGAATATGGTAAAACCCAGTTACTCCAACAGGACCTGAGATGAGTGAGATCCTCACTCCAGGTGGTTTCATGAGAAAATCACTCTTGGAGGAGTCAGGGCCCAGGGTGCCACTTGGTTGGGTACACAGAGGGGCCATGCCTGGGCATGGCCAGCAGGAGTTGGTGCAGCTCACAGTCAGGTGACTTGCCCAGCCTACTCATGGTACCATTTCTGGGCCACCATCATTAGTGTTACTGCCCCATAACTTGACTTAAACAGCCTTCTTTTTCTTTCCTTTGAGGACCTTACTGGGCTCCTGGGGACTGATCCTCTGCTCCCAAATACACAAGCAAGTGCTCCCCCCTTACCTGCTGAGTCATTCCTGGTCCCTAGGGACGTGGGGAGCTATTTCCCTGTCCCATGGTTTCTGTAAGGTTTATTTTTCCCTCAGATTGTCACAAATCTAAAAAAAAAAGTTTCTAATCTCTTTTTTGAAAGCAGTTTTGGGGACTTAAGCACTCAGATTACATCTGCAAGATTATGGGGGGGGGTGCTTCATGGCGGCGGGGGCATCTAGAGGAGAGTGTTCAGTGCAGGACCCCACAGCTGCCATCTTCCCTTGCATATCTCTCATAGAGTCCAGAAGATCAGGGTCCCCCAAACTGAGCGCCTCTGTGCTTCTTTCCACATTCCTCTGGATCCCCTCACCTACTCACTAGCCAAAAGCAAAGTTGCCAGTTGCCCCTCACCAGCTCTGACAAGTCCCTGATGGTCTCTTTTATCGTGTTGGGGACAGTCCTTGAGGACTCTTAAGTTGCAAAGCTGGGTACTAAATGAGAATCTTGCAAAGACTGACTACAGATATCGGAGTAATAGCACAGCCGTAGAGCTTTTGCCTTGCACTCATCCAAGACCGGGACAGATCCCCGCATTTCATAATGTCCCCCAAGCCTGCCAGAAGCAATTTCTGAGCACAGAACCAGTAGTAACCCCTGAGTGCAGTTGGGTGTGGCCCCAAAACAAATAAACAACAACAAAAATGTAAAGAGTGACTACAGCCCTCCAGATCAGTACTGCCAGCCTCAGATATCAGGAGTACCCCAAATCCCCTGCATCTTCCTGGCCCTGGTCTCCATTCTACTGCCCACTCCTCATTTTACCCACACTTAGGGGTTTAAGTGGGACCCTCATCACTTAAAAATAAACAAAAAGCCTTTTCCCAGCTCTCATGGGGTCAGGATCTCTGAGGAGGAAGCCAGATGCTGGAGTTAGCTCCAGACTCAGGATTCGTCCCACAAAGAACACAAGAAGACGAACAGTACTGCAAATGCAAAGGAATTTATTCCATCATGCTGGGGTTCCTCAGTTAAGCAATGATCCCTTACTGAGCTCTCAGGCTTCTTTTATTGGCCATTGATTTCCATCATTTATTTCCACCATTGGGTAGTTGACGTTGAAGTTGATTGGCTGTTGTCTAGGGTGTTTCATCATGTCCTTTTATGACTAGATATCTCGAGTGGTATATTGTGGTTTAGAGGGCCTTGGGTTCTGCATCATTATTGTTGGGAAAGAAACTTAACATTCCCTTCTAGTTTCTAACACCAGGCCCTAAAAATAGGGTGCAGGTCATGGGGTCACCTCAGAGGGCTGTGCTTTCCACTGACGACCGGGGACCAAAGAGCTGCTCGGCCACCATGATGCCATTGTAAGCAGGCAGGGTTCCCCCAAAGTCCTCGGGCAGAATGTCCTTATCAATGTCCTGGAAGAAGCCAGATAGATCATCTCCGTGGACGAAGACCTGCAAATATGGGGGGAGGCAGAGCTGAGTGGGGCTCTCAGAGGGACCAGAGTGGCTACTGCAGACACAGGGGAGACCCCCCCAAGCCCTCCTGCCCGCCCTCATGTACCCGCTGTAGCAGCTTGTTTTTCAGCAGTGGTTTCACCAGATTGTAGGTAGTGGCAAAGTACCAGGGTTGATGGATGAAGTGGATAGCCTTGAACCGTGCTGGAAAGGAGCCCTGCCAACAGGACACTCCACTTAGAGCTGGGGCTCACTGTTCCTCCGCCCTGTCCAGCCCTCCCTCCTTTCCCAGATGGGCTAAATGATCTCGGGTGTGTGCCAAGGATGCCTGGCTGCATGGAGGGGGTCAGGTGCACACTCAGAAAACACCCCATTAGGCCATGTCTCTGCTGGACAGACAACCAACAAACTGTCCACTGGACAGCACACCAGGCTACAACAAACTGGCCAGCAGACTGCACACAGCATGAGCTCAGGGACTCGGGGCCAATGAAACCTGTTCCCAAGCCAATGGTCCAACTGGTCTAAGGCTGTTGACAGTGGGAGGGGCTCCAGTCAAAGGGTGTGGCTACAGGTTAGGGGTGGTGTCCTTATTTGGGCAGGGCTACAGGTCTGGGGTCCGATGTTCTACTTAGATGGGCGTGGCTCCAGCCCATGGCATGCTTCCAGGGTCTCCGCCCATAATTCATACCTTGGCATGGGCTGTTACATTTCCAAGAGTGCAGCACAGGACAGGAAATATGGGGTGGATGGATGATGGTTACTCTACTTCATTTTTTTATTTTTGGGCTACACTTAGTAGTGCTCATGGGTTACTCCTGGCAGTGCTCAGGGGACGCTTTGAGATGCCCGGGATCAAACCCAGATCTTCCGTATATAAGGCAAAAAAGCCTTCCCTACTATGCTATCGCCTCATGGGTTATCGACCAAACTCAGCCAGAGAGATCCAGGGTTCATGGACAATCTGACAGTTGAAGCCCCTGGGGTGGGTCAGGTGCTTGCCATTGCTCTGAATGGCCCAGTTGCTAGGCTGGGGGTGGAGGGGGCCCAGACCTGTAGCATGTCCACCATTTTCTTCAGGTCAGAAGTTCGCAACCCAGCCGCCTGCTGCAAGGTGAAGCCCTGGAAGTTCTCCACAATGCAGAACCCATTGATCTGTGTCTCCTCATTTTCCAGCAGCTTCTCCAGGATGAAGCAATAGGCCTGTAGGATCTGGGGTACAGAGCACAGGCCCGTGGAGACCTGCTTTTACCCCCAGAGGTCACACCACTCATGGTCCTGTGCAGGATGTGGACAATTGCACAGAGGTTCCTGGGACCTCCCACTTCTTGACCAGGGAGCCCCCTTGCTTGGCCCTGCAGTGGATTCTTCTTATCCTCTCCAGAGAGAAGATACATTAGAACAGCCAAAAATAGGGGCCAGAACCATGATACAAGTGGTAGAGCATTTGCCTTGCATGCACTGACCTAGGACGGACTATGGTTCAATCCCTGGGTGTCCCATATGGTCCCCCAAGCCAGGAGCGATTTCTGAGCGCATAGACAAGAGGAACCCCTGAGCGCCACCGGGTGTGGCCCCAAAACAAAACAAAAGAAAACAGTCAAAAATAAATAAATTCAAAAAGAAAGAGACCAGGGGCTGGAGCTATAGTACAGCTGGGAAGGCTCTTGCCTTGTATGTAGCCAATGGGTTCAGTCACCAGCATCCTATAAGGTTCCTGGAGCAGCATCCACTAGGAGTGACCAACCCCTGAGCAATGTTGGGTGTGACCCAAAAACAAACCAAACAAAAAATACTGCTAGCACAACAGGTAAGGCTTGCCTTGTACTGGCTGACTCAGGTTTAATCCATCCAGTATCTCTTATAGTCCTCTGAACGCCCCCAAGAGTGATTTCTGAGTGCAGAGCCAGGAGTAATATCTAAGTACTGCTGGGTGTGGTACAAAAAATAAGGCAAAACAGAAAACTAAATACAGAAATCACTTCTGGGGCCGGAGAGATAGTATGGAGGTAAGGCGTTTAAAAGCCTTGCATGCAGAAGGTTGGTGGTTTGAATCCTGGCATCCCATATGGTCCCCCGAGCCTGCCAGGAGCGATTTCTGAGTGCAGAGCCAGGAGTAACCTCTGAGTGCTGCCGGGTGTGACCCAAAAAAACAAAAGAAAAATAAAATAAAAATAAAAAAAAAATCACTTCTGCAGTGAGGCCTCAGGCTGGCTGTTAACCAGGCTGGGATTTATGCTCCTTAAGACCCACACACAACACAGATTCAACCCAGGTCCTCTCAGTCATTCATTCTCAGCTTCTCAGCAGATATGGCCCCAGCAGTCATTCCCCCTTGGAACAAACCCTACAGTGCAGACCTCCCCAGAGCCCTCCAGATCTCACCTCCTGGGAGGGGATTAGGGAGAAAGGAGTAAGGATCCCAGGGAAGCTGGAGAGGGGCCGCAAGACTGACCTCCTGAAAAGTGATCTCTTCGCTGTCCCAGTTCTCAATCTTGAAAATCAAGACCACACGGCCCTCTTTGTCCCTGCTGGACAGAACCCCCGGATACCCCGCCTCGATAGTGCAGCGAACAGCCTCGGAGCTCAAGTTATAGAAAAGCTCTGGATTCTGCAGCCGGAACTGGACGTAACCTGGTGGGCACAATACAGAGGAACCCCCTTAGGAAGTAGTACCCCTTCTCTCCTGCCCATATACATCACTTCCTGTCTCCCCCTCCAGTGCTATGGTCCCCACCCCTGAAAGGGGTCTTGATGGCTCACACCTGGGCTTAAGTCAGAGCGTGGAGACTGGACAAGGGCAAGGGAAGAAGCAGAGGCTGTTAACAGGTTCTGTGGGGTCATGGTCCCCCCACACACACACCTCCACGCCTCACCTTGGAGCAGCTCGTAGGCACGTCCAATGTCGAACTTGCGGGCTCGGATGAAGCGCAGGAGGAAGGCGCTGTCCTGGTCCTGCACTTTGTCAGCCACTGCAAGGGCCAGAGCCTGCCCGGACTCGGCCTGGGCCCTCACCACTTCCCGCAACTCTTGCACTGCCTCGGCCCGCTTCTCTTCCAGCTCATTCAGCTCATCCTTGGCCTGGATCCGGGTGGTGGGGTCAGGACAGCCTGTGGTGAGTCCTGGGTAGGGGTCCTTGGCCCATAAAAGCAGCACTTGCCCCTGCAACTGTCCCCCCACTTCCTTACACCCACCTTTCAGGCTCTGTGACAACTGGAGGAGTGAGGGTCAGCCACAGGGCTGGAGGGTTACCAGGCATGACCATGAGGGATGCCTTGTCTCACTTCTAGGACTAATAGCTTCTAAGGCTTTTTTTGTTTGTTTGTTTTGGGGCCACACCTGGCAGTGCTCAAGGGTTACTTCTGGCTCTGTGCTCAGAAATCACTGAGCAGTGTTCAGGGGACCCTAAGGGATGCCAGGGATTGAAGCCAGGTCAGCTGCCTGGAAGGTGCTCTTAATCCAGAAATTTCCAACGAACAAGATACCTAGCAGACCTTTCCCCAACTGCACATCCCTGGCATGCAGGGCCTGACCTCTGGAGTATCCCAGATCAGACAAGATGAGTGGGAAAAACGGGTGGGCTAGGGCGGAGCTAGATCTGGGACTCACAACACCTTTCTCTGGGTACTTGAGGCAGGTGTGATTCTGGGTCTCAGCTGGGGCAGGAAGTGGAAGCACACCCTCATCCCCTCACCTTTTGAAGGGTGTGTCGGGGTAACTGGTTGCAGGGGCCAAAGACAGGCCCATGATCCTTGGTGCTGAGCCGGGCCAGCTGGGCGCGAAGCTCCTGTTCTTCCTCGGACACCACACGGAAGAAGCCGGTCTAGGCAAAAAGGTGGGGAACTACAGATCACTATGAAACCCCGGAGGAGTAACAGACCACAGAGAGCCTGGTGTGGGGGTGCAAGAAAGACCAGAGAGTGGAGGAACAAGGAGGGAGGGTGGGAAGGTGGCTGGAAGGGTGTGACTCAGGCACCAGGAAACATACCTCTTCAGCCATGCTCACTCTCTCTGGACAATTGGGGTTCCTGGGGAAAGGGGGTTCTGGGCTCCTGATCTTGGTTCCAGTAGATGATCTCTTCCCTGGGTCAGGAAAACCTGCAAATAGCAGAACCACCTGGAGTGTCAGGTGGAAGAAATGCAGGTTCTTGGGCCCTCACCTCTGGGCTTCTGACACAGGAGGGCTGGGCCGGGGTCCTCAGAACCTGCATTTTCAAACAGCTGCCCTAAAAGGGCCCTTCGTGGCAAAGGCCTTTGAAAGGGATGAAACACATGAACGCTTGGCCTTGAAAGACATGTGGGTAGCTGAGCGTCTGAGGACATGCAGACTTTTCTCAGTGGCTACATGTGACTTTCTCCTTAGGATGGTCCTAAAAATAAACTCTCTTCTCCTGCTTCCTTTGTTGTTAAAACTTGAGCCATGATGCAAATAGTAGCCACCTTTTCTGAGCACCTAGCAGTGCTCAGTCAGTCTTGGCAGTGCTTGGGGGATCATGCAGTGCAGGGGGATGGAACTGGGGCTTCCTATATGCAAAGTCTGATGCTTGCCCTTGGAACTATTATCTCAGACTCATCTCCATCCTTACTTGGGTCCAGCCAGGCACCCCAAAATGAGCCTGAACTGTGTGACTTGGTCTTACACAGTGGTAATGCACTTCCTCCCAGAGGGGACCTTTCTTCCACCATAGCAAGGGGGTCTCTGTCCCTAGACTGCAGCATGGTCCCTGACCTTCCTCAATGTCTCATTCTCAGGAGGGACCCAACTTCTGCCCTGTCACAATACCCAATGTGCATCTGTGCTTTGCAAAACATGAGGCTTTTTTGTTTGTTTGTTTTTTGGGGGGCCACATCTAGTGGTGCTCTGGGGTTACTCCTGAGTTCAGAAATTACTCCTGGCAGGCTGGGGAACCTATGGGCTACCAGGGACTGAACCCGTATTGGCCGTGTCCAAGACAAATTCCCTTCCCTATTGCCCTGGCCCTTACATGGGGCATTTTCAAATCTATTCCCTGAGCAGGCCAGAGTGGAGATGGTGTTTGCCTTTGCACATGGCCAACTTGGATCTATCTCCAGCATCCCCTAAGGTCCCGAAGCCCTACCAGGAGTGATCCCTGAGCATGGAAAATCCTGGGATCATTATCTATCTAGATTTTTTTTCTTCTCCGCACCCCACTCTGGGCACCACAGCAACCTGTACTGAGCCAGTACTGGGCACCGACTTACCTCCCAAGCCAGGCAGCTCCTCCAGGAGTCCAGCTGGTGCCTCTGCCTCCTCCCTCCCAGAGTCGCTACTGGCCTGGCCTGGAGTGGGCTCCTCTCAGCAGGCTGGGATTACTGAATCACAAGGAACTTCTCAGCACCCCTTTTCCCTGTTAAATTAGGCTCCCAGGGAGGCCTGGATGGGGAGAGCGAACGCTCAGCCAGGGGCCCTCAAAGCAGTCCTTTGTGTGAGTTCTCCGTCTGCCCTGAGAGCCTGGCTCAGCCATGTGGAAACCGGGCACTGGGCCAACCCAGCCTCTCTCTCTCAGCCTCTGTCTGTTGCTGTGGGGTCTGAGTGGGTCCCCCATCCAGAAAAAGCATCGCTGTAAATGTGTACACAGTAATGATCAGAACAATGTGGCCAGTCCTTTCCCAGAGTTGTCCAGACAAGAGCACTCAACATCCAAAACATGCTCCAGCATCCAACCCCAGACCAAGTGCCTAGTGGTTGTCAGGTTTGGCGTTTATAGGTTGCACCTGGCAATGCTCAGACTTATTCCTGCCTCAGTGCTCAGGGGTTACTCCTCTTGGGGCTGAATGAGGTCAAATAATATCTGGGCCAGAGCAATAGCACAGCAGGGAGGGCATTTGCTTTGCACAAGGTTGACCCAGGTTCCATCCCAGCAAACCACATGGTTTCCTTGAGCACCATCAGGAGTGATCCCGGAGTGCGGAGCCAGGAGTAACCTGTGAGCACCCCTGGGTGTGACCCAAAAACCAAGAAAAAAAAAAGGTTATTCTCTTCCTTTCCAATATGACTGGTATTCTTTTTTCTTTTAAATTTTATTTATTTACTTATTTATTGATTAATTGGTTTGGGGCCACACCCAGCAGTGCTCAGGGGTTACTCCTAGCTCTGCACTCAGAAATCGCCCCTGGCATGCTGGGGGACCATATGGGATGCTGGGAATAGAGCCGGGTCCCTCCTGGGTCGGCTGCATGCAAGGCAAATGCCCTACCGCTGTGCTATCTCTCCAGCCACTATGACTGGTGTTCTTGTGGAAAAGACTCAGGTCTATGCAGGTGGAGAGGACAGGTGAGGGGACAGGTGAGGAGACAGCCAAGAAATGGGAGCTGCTCTGATACACTGGGATCTTTGACCTGGACCTCAGAAGCATGAAGAAGTGGATTTGCTGTTGCTGGTGAAAGTGCTCCATCTGCAGTGCTCATCCACCTTCCTTAATGCCACCTCATGAGATAGAACAGGAGTCAAAAGCCTGGGTTTGAGGAACCCCAAAAGGTCCTTCCAAACTGAGATTGGTCTGAGCTCAAAATTATTCCAGAGTGGGGCTGGCGAGGTGGCGCTAGAGGTAAGGTGTCTGCCTTGCAAGTGCTAGCCAAAGAAAGATCGTGACTGCGGTTCAATCCCCCGGCGTCCCATATGGTCCCCCCAAGCCAGGGGCAATTTCTGAGCACTCAGCCAGGAGTAACCCCTGAGCATCAAATGGGTGTGGCCTGAAAAACCAAAAAAAAAATTATTCCAGAGAGAGCAGATGGAGTACTTTGGATCTCGCAGAGGCATTTTTTATTTAAAAGCATTTTATTTTATCTTTTTTTTTTTTTTTTGGTTTTTGGGCAGTGCTCAAGGATTGCTCCTGGCTCTGTACTCAATAATTTCTCCTGCCTCAGGGACCATAAGGGATGCCAGGATTTTTTATTTATTTATTTAGTTGTTGGTTTTTGGGTCACACTCAGCAGTGCTCAGGGGTTACTCCTGGCTCTAGGCTCAGAAATCACTCCTGGCAGGCACAGAGGACCTATATGGGATGCCGGGATTCCAACCACCGTCCTTCGGCATGCAAGGCAAATGCCCTACCTCTGTGCTATCCCTCCGGCCCAGAAGAATCTCTTAATCTCCCCCTCTGCCCCTCAGGCAACCCCTTGGTTACCTACCATAGACCCCTCCCAGCTGTGGGTTGGTCTGATCATCAGGTAAGATTAGCATTTAGCCTGTTTTAGCCTGGGGAGGGGTACAATGGGCATGTCCTTCTGCTGCCTGGTCTTCATCCAGGTCTTCCATTGTGAAGATCCGGGCATTTTTGTTTTGTTTTTGTTTTGGGGCCACATTCGGCGGCTCAGTGGTCACTCCTGGCAGGCACGGGGAACCATATGGGATGTGGGGATTCGAACTACCATTGATCCTGGGTCAGCCGCTTGCAAGGCAAAGGCCCTATCACTGTGCTATCTCTTCGGGCTCCAAGATCTGGGCATTTTACAGAGATTCAGAAATGAAAGGACTGGGGCTGGAGAGATAGCATGGAGGTAGTGCATTTGCCTTGAATGCAGAAGGATGGTGGTCTACTGAGCCTGTCAGGAGCGATTTCTGAGCATAGAGCCAGGAGAAACCCCTGAGTGCTGGCTGCCGGATGTGACCCAAAAACCAAAAACCAAGAAAAAAAAAAAAAAAAAAAGAAGTGAAAGGGCTAAATGGCTAAACAGAGACACATAACAGGGCAACAGCTGGGGCCTGGGCTCGACACCTAAAAGAGCAATGGGGACCCTTCTCTCGCATGGCAGAAACAGGAGGAGGGGAGCTACACTCTAAGTCCCCCCTTGCAGGGAATCCTGTCTCAGAATTGTGAGCCTGGGACCTGGATTAAGCACCTTTCTGAGTCTATCACCAGCTGCAGCCTCTGGGCACCCCAGAGCAAGGGCCCCACCAGATGTGTATCCACTCAGTGGAGCAATAAAGATGGAATAAAGATGGAAATTCGACCTTTGTGCTCTTGTTTTCTAGTTTTCAGGTCACACCAGTAGTGTTCACAGTTAACTGGAAAGGTATAAAGTGCCAGGGATTGAACTCTGGGCCTCCTGCTTGCAAAGTATGCGAGCTGGCCCCTGAAATGTATTTTTCTTTTTTTTTTTTCTTTTTTTTTTGGTGGGGGGTTTTGGTTTTAGTTTTCTTTTGTTTTCTATTCTTCTTTTTATGGATTTTTTGTTTTGTTTTACTTTTATTTATTTACTTTTGGGTTTTGGGTCATATCCGGAAATGCTGAGGGGTTACTCTTGGCTTTGTGCTCAGAAATCACTCCTGCAGGCTTGAGGGATCATATGGGATGCCAGGGATTGAACCTGGGTCCATCCAGGGTAGGCTGTGTGCAAGGCAAAAGCCCTATCACTATGCTATTCCTCTGTCCCCCTTACTTTTCTTTTCTTTTCTTTTCTTTTTTTGTTTTTGGGTCACACCTAGCAGTACTCAGGGATTACTCCTGGCTATATGCTCAGAAATCACTCCTGGCAGGCTCGAGGGACTATATGGGATGCCAGGATTTGAGCTACCGTCCTTCTGCATGCAAGCCAAACGCCCTACTTCCATGCTATCTCTCCCTTACTTTTATTTGGTTTTTGGGCTATACCCAGTAGCATTCAGGGGTTACTCCTGAATCTGCACTCAGAAGTTACCCTGACTATATAAGATGCTGGGGCTCGAATCTGGGTTGGCCATGTGCAAGGCAAATGCACTACCCACTGTACAATCACTCCAGCCCCATACTTTTTCTCTTTTAAAACTAAGTGGAGAGGCTGGAGAGATAGCACAGTGGTAGGGTGTTTGCCTTGCACGCAGCCAATCCAGATGGTGGTTCGAATGTTGGCATCCCATATGGTTTTCTGAGCCTGCCATTCTGAGCGCAGAGCCAGGAGTAACCCCTGAGCGTCACTGGTGTGGCCACCCCCCCACACACAAAAAAAGTATATAGATTTGCTGTAGAACTGTCAAAGGTTTGTCAAAGGTTGTGGCTAGTTTTGAGAACTTCTGTAAGTATTGTCAACTTGGAAAAGTGCAGAAAGTCACAGTTGCCTATGACTTAATTTCAGAATTAAGCTCTAGTAGATCAGATTAGCTTGACTACTCAAAGAGCTGGTTGGATGACTTTTTGCCCGAGTGCATTGAAACCAAGTTCACTGCAAATAGGGTGTGATAGCACAGCAGTAGGGTATTTGCCTTGCACGTGGCCAACACAGGATAGGCCTTGTTCGAATCTTGTGGGCCCCTGAGCCTGCCAGGAGTGACTTCTGAACACAGAGCTAGGTGTAACCCCTGAGCACTGCCGGGTGTGACCTAAAAACCAAAAACATAAAAAAGTAACAGTTGCTTTAGAAAAAGTGAGAGAAAAATGTGTTGGCTGCAGGCTGAATGTTCATGTCCCTGTCATCCCCACCCCAACAATGCATGTATTGAAGCCCTAACCCCATCACCAGCCCCTGACCATGCTGACCCCTGATCTGGACCTTCTGGATGGTAGGACTGTAAGGTGTGTATGTGTGTGTGTGTGTGTGTGTGTGTGTGTGTGTGTGTGTGTGTGAGTTGGGATGTGGATGGAGGAGAGGAGAGATAGTTGATGCCCTGGAGTGCTCCAAGCACCCAAGCTCCGGCATCCAAAATAAAAAATAAGAATGTTCCCTTGGGTAAGCCAGGGAGCTTACCCCTGGAACAATGAATGGATAATAAAAATTGGTTGTGAAACTTATCATCTGCTGATAGGACAGACACTTGATGTGCAACTGGGCTTAATCTCCAGCCCCCACAGGGTCCCCTGAGCCAAGATCCAGGTGTGAGCCTTGAGCACAAATGGTGGAGGCCTCCACCCTCCAAAAAATAGGAGGCGATAGGAAAGTCTAAAATCTTCTTGGTGGTGGGAATGTTGCACTGGTGAAGGGGGAGGAGTATTCTGTTTATGACTGAAACCCAACTACAAATAAGCTTGTAATCATGCTGCTTAAATAAAGATTTATAAAAATAAAAATAAAAAACCTAAAATCATTATTAGGCTCTGAATAAATAAATAAATAAATAAATAAAATCTTGAATGCAACGCCAAGCTGGAGGCGGGGTGGGCGGAGCCTGTTGCTAGGGGGGCGGGAGAACTGTGCTTGGAGGCGGGGCCTGGTTGCTACGGGCGGCGGCGGAGAACGTGTGGGGCGGGATCTGTTGCTACGGACAACGAAAGTAAGTCTGAGAGGCGGGACCTAACCTATTGTGACGGGAGGCGGAAGGGAGCTTGAGAGGGGCGTGGTCTGTTGCTAGGGGCAGCGGAAGAGCGCTTGTGGAGGTGGGACCTGTTGCTTAGGGGCAGCGGAAGTGAGAACGAGGGGGCGGGACCTGTTGCTAGGGGCAGCGGAAAAGCGCTTGTGGGGGTGGGACCTGTTGCCAGGGACAGCGGAAGTGAGACTGAGGGGCGGGGCCCGGTTGTCGCACGCCGGAAGTACGTCACGCTCGGCTCCGAGCGCGGGTAATTTGGAGATTCCGGGTTGCGACTGAACGCAGGTAAATGGGTCGCAGGGTTCGGGGCTTGCAGGGCTGTCCAGGGCCGGCTGCACACTTGGCCCCAAGCCCTTCGTGCGACCGTCCGGCCTTCTCCAGGGCCTGCTCCTTGGGCCCGTGCTGCTAGGCGTGTTGCATCTTTGGGGGTGCCCCTGAGCCCCAAGGGCCTAGTTAGCAAATGCATTGGACGTGGCTGCAGCCTCCTGTCCCACTTGTGGCTCGTGTGCCCTGGACAGTCCAGTATCGGGGTGCACCACCCCAGTGTTAACAGGCCTCCTCATCTTTGGCCAGGCCTCTCTGTTATTCCCAGAGGTCCCCCAAATTCTTCACCTAAAACTGGGCCCCCCACTTCTTCACCTAAAACTGGGCCCAAGAGCCCCGGCTCCTGGGCAGGTTGGTTGCTCAAAAACAAGAGGTCCTGGAAGAATCAGTTTTTCCAGAAAATGTTCTGCCTAAGGTTGTTCTATAGTCGAGTGGGTTTCAAAACACAAATTTTATTTTGGGGGTGAGGCTTGCTTTTTAATCATGCCTAGTAGCGGGGCCCGAGAGATAGCATGGAGGTAAGGTGTTTGCCTTGCATGCAGAAGGACAGTGGTTCGAATCCCGGCATCCCATATGGTCCCCTGAGCCTGCCAGGAGTGATTTCTGAGCGTAGAGCCAGGAGTAACCCTGAGTGTTGCCGTTGTGACCCAAAAACAAAAAACAAAATCATGCCTAGCAGTGCACTGGGATTATTCCCCAGTTCTGTGCTGGAGGGTGGTGGTGCAGAGGGGGCCTGAGGATGGAAAACTCTGGGTACCCCCGCGGGCAAAACACAGGGCTCCCCTTAAAGGTTCTTGGATAAGTGCAAACGTAAATAGAAACTGTGCTGGTGAGCTTACTGTCATTTCTAAAGGCTGTTGGGGGAGTATTTCTGCATATATCCAACATCCATGGCAGCAGGGCACACTGACCTGAAATCTGGGGTTTGTGGGAATCAACCACACCTGAGGGAGGATGCACAGAGGACTGTTGAGGTGGCGACAGGAAAGCCCACTGAAAGAAACTTGGGCCTTACCAGATGGATAGGGCTTTAGAGTGGAGAGTTAATGAGAGTTGAGGGGTGGAAGTGGGGGTCAGACCCTGGCTGGGGGCATACTGGATAAGGCTCAGGACTGAGGAGAGAGGGGCGAAATGCCTGCAGGGAGTTGTGTGTTGCCCAAAACTTCCATTCGCTGCTGGGTGGAGAAGCTTGTAGTTTCTGGGAGAGAAAAGTAGGAAGCCCACCTTGTTTGCGTGCACATCTTGGAGCCTATGTTTGTGATGTTGCTAATAGCTCGGGGGTGGGGGGAAAGGGGACAGATGTAGTTTGTCTCTTTACAGATGTGTTGTCCCAGGTGTGGTCAGCCATGGACCAGAAGATTTTATCCCTCGCAGCAGAGGATCCGAAGAGCCTGCAGGGGTTTCTCGACAGCCTGGAAGAGGATGCAGTGAGTGTTCACAGCTTGTTCTAGGGGCAAGTCTGGAGGGTTAATCTGACCATCTTCCTGAGATGTCAAGAAATGGGAGGATGAAGAGAAAAGAGAGACTGGAGAGCATTTGTGTGTTCACTTGATGCAGATTTGGGTATCAGAGTCGTATTTCAATTTTACTTTTGGGCTGTGGTTGTTGAGGGGACCTAAGATTTGTCTGTGTGCTTTCTCTTGCTATAGAAATTAAATTCATTAGCACAGCCACTGCTATATATAGACCCTGACCCTTTTACTTGGATTTTTTGGTTTGTTTGTTTTTTGGGCCACACCCGGCAGCACTCAGGGGTTACTCCTGGCTATCTGCTCAGAAATAGCTTCTGGCCGGCATGGGGGACCATATGGGATGCTGGGACCCAAACCAACCACCTTAGGTCCTGGATCGGCTGCCTGCAAGGCAAACACCGCTGTGCTATCTCTCCGGCCCCTACTTGGATTCAATTAATTAAAAAAATTTTTGGTCATACCCAGTAGTGCTTAGGGGTTACTCCTGGCTCGATCCAGTTTGACTGTGGCCGTGTGCATGGTACTTGCCCTTCCTGCTGTCCTGTCTCTCCAGCCCCCAGGCAGCCAGCTTTACTGTTTGTCTGTGATTGCAGCTGACGGAGTTTTTCCAGCACCAGGCCTTGAAAGGAAAAGCTGTGGGGGCGCTTCTGAGAGCCATCTTCAAAGGTGGGTGTGATGTGTGGTATTCTGGTTCAAGCTCCCCACCGAGCTGGCCTTGCACACACTTTGCTTACGCTCCTAAGCCGCATTGGGACATTTCCTGTGGTTTTTTTCTTTTCCTTTACATTTTTTTGGTTCTTGTAGTTACTTTTTATTTTGACGTTGTGTCAAACCCGACAGTGCTCAGGGTTTACTCCTGTCTCTGCATTCAGGGATCACTCCTGGCAGGCTCAAGGGATCTTATGGGATGCTGGGGATTAAACCCAGGTCAGCATCATGCAAGACAAATGCCTTTTCCACTGTGCTATGGCTCGAGCCCCTGCTGCCTGGTTTTCCTAGGAAATAAATAGCAGGTCACACAGTCAATTACTGATTGTTGAAGCTCAGCTTCCTCTGGTCCAGTCTCAATCAGAGACTGGATTTGTGCAGCTTTGGGGTACGTGGGGGAGATGGGGAGCTGAGGGTGGTTGTAAGCTCAGTCCCACTGGGACCATTTACCCAAACTCATGAGCTCCTTGGAGTCCCCACCTGGTCGGGTCGGCTCCACTGGTGTGTCTGGCGTTGTCCCTCTCTGACCCTGTGTCTCTTTGTCTTTGCAACCACTACTCTGGAACAAGGTTCACCATGCTCGGAGGCTGCAGGAGCCCTGAGGAGACGTGGGATCTACTCATGCTGCCTGCAGCTGACTGAGTCGGGAGAACTGAAGAGAGACGTGGCTACCGAGGTTGTGGGGCTTCTGATGCTGGAGGTGAGGGGGACATGGCCAGCGGTGGGTGGGGGAGCAAATATGAGGGTCCAGCTCCTCTGAGGGACAACACAGGCACCTTACTCTTTCCCTCAGATCTAGTCTGGTGCCTACAGCAGACACACATGCCGGGCCAAAATGGATTGTGAGCCCATGGTCCAGCAGAGTAGGGGCCCTTGCATGCGTCCCTCTGGGATGGTTCAGGTTCTGGTAGTGGGTCTAGCCATTCTGTGGGACCCTGTGTCTCCAAAGAGGATGCAGGTGCCTCGGCCCCACTGTGTGATGCCCCCCCCCCCCCCGCAGGCCCATCATCTTTCTCGGGTACAGCTGGTGGCGTTGGTACAAGACTGCATCAACGTCGTCCGAGCTGGCAGCCTGAAGACTGGCACGACCCTGGAGCTGCTGCCTGTCCTTCTCACAGTCCTGGCTACCAAAGGGGACGAGCCAACTGCCGAGAAAGGTCACTCGGTGTCTTCCTGTCCCTTTCCACCAACATCCACCACCACCACCACCTGCCCTGCCCACTCGCTCTTGTTTGCTCACAGCCATGTTTCGTGTTTCCAGATGAGCCGAGTGGAGATGAGCAGAAGAAGGAGCTGGTCTCCAGCCTCTGTGCCACCAGGTGGGTCTTGGCCATGGGCACAGTCAGGCCACCCGGAGTTGGTCGCTGGTTTAGAACGGGACTCTGTTTTTTTGTCTGCACTTCCTTGGTATTGGCTCCTGGGAACAGCTTGGCCTCAGTTCCTCCCCAGCACCAAATCTTCCCAGCATGTGGTCTGCTCTGAGTGTTGAGCCCCGGCAATCCACAGATCATTGGTTTTCAAGAAGTGTCTTTTTTTCCTTCCTTTTTTTTTTCTTTTGGTTTTTGGGTCACACCCGGCAGCACGGGCTCAGGGGTTACTCCTGGATCTACACTCAAAAATCGCTCCTGGCAGGTTTGGGGGACCATATGGGATGCTGGGATTAGAACCACCATTCTTCTGCTTGCAAGGCAAATGCCCTACCTCCATGCTATCTTTCCAGCCGCTCTTTTCCTCTTTTTGTGGTTCTGCATGCTGGGGATTAAACCCAGGGCCAGCATGTTTGCTCTTTGGGCCTACACACAAGATCCCCATGTGTATGATTTCCTCCTCAGATGTGTACTTTCTGACTTTCACACTTGATTATGTACCTGGGCTCTCTCTACTTTTGGAGAAACCTGTGCTCTCCAGGAAATTTTGTAACGACCAGGGAGGAGAAAGCAGCGAGAAACCAGAGGGAGAGGGGTAGAAACAGTGTGCCATTTTATTCTTAGTCTGAAGTACACTGCTAGGGATGGGTGGATAGGTGAGTGTTCTGAAAGAGAGATAGGTAATTTACCTGACTGAGAGGGCCAGGAAGTAGGTCGGTGTTTTTAGAGAGAGAACACAGAAAGGTAGAGGCAGGGCAGGCAGCATCTTCAATGCTTTATATCTGGCCAAGACAGGCCAGCAGGCTCTGCTTCACACTCTACCCTAGACCTGTCCCTCCCCGTCAACTGTCACTTTTTCCTCAACTACCCCAGGGTAGGGGGGCATGTTTAGGGTGTCCAGGTTCAATTCCAAGGGCCTTTTCAGGAGGGTGTCTAGGTCCAATTACCATTACAAGAGATTAACTTTATATATCAACAGCATTGCTCTCCACCTTTCTTTTCATCTCCCTCCCCTTCCTCAGTACCTTAGAAATAAAGCCCATTTTTATTCACCCACTGCCAAAAAAAAAAAAAAAAAAAAAAACAATCCAGGGCCTCTCAAACATGCAAGATAAGTGCCTTATTGCTGAAACCTGATCCTAAATAAAGGCCCTTTTTTCTCTTTTATTTATTAATTTGTTTATTTATTTACCTATTTATTGGTTTTTGGGGCCACACCCTATGACACTCGGGTTACTTCTGGCTATGTGCTCAGAAATCGACGGGGGATCGAACCACGGTCTGTCCTAGGCTAGTACTAGCAAGGCAGATGCCTTACCAATCCGCGACACCGGTCTGGCCCCTCATTTTTCTCTTGCTATATCTTGGTAATGTTCTGTAGTTAGTTCTGGCTGTGGCAGGAAACCATGTGGCTTAGCCTGAGCCTCCCACATGCTAACATGAGCTCTCCACAGCCCTTCAGTGACTGTGTGTGTGTGTGTGTGTGTGTGTCTGTGTGTGTGTCTGTGTCTGTGTGGTGTGTGTTTGCATTTGCTTGTTTTTAATCTTGTTGCCCAGTGGTGCCAAATCCAACTTTAATATAATCAGAGTGGCCATTTTGATTTCTCAGTTGTGGAGTAACAGGTCAGCAAAGAGCCATGCTGGGCTTTCATCTCTGTCCTTTCCTTCTCACAGGTGGGGCAAACAGCATGTGGTCCAGCTCACTTCCATGTTTAAGTAAGTGCCCTCCGGCCTGCCCCTACCTCATAGTAATCAGAAAAGGAAGCCATGAGCTCAGGGGACCCCGTGGCCTCCCTGATAGATGTCTGGGAGCCACTGTTTGGTCTTGGAGTGGTTAAACTCTGAAACTCTCGCCCATCTGTTTTTGGCTCTGAAAATGAAAGTGTCTGTGGTCTTCTGTCCCCCTGAGATGACTTTGCTTAGGCAATAGTTTCTGGTCTGTGTCAGGCTCTCTTGAGGAAGAGCCTCGCTGGGGAGGAAGAATCGTGTCTTTCCCGGCTTCTGCTTAGCCGTAGCCTCCCTGCTTTGAATCTTCAGGGATGTGCCTCTGACGCCTGAGGAGCTGGAGACTGTGGTTGAAAAGGTGCTGAGAATGTTCCCTAAGATAAGTCTGCAAGAGATCCCACCTCTGGTATATCAGCTGCTGATCCTCAGCTCTAAGGTGCGAGCCAACTTGCCGTGACTCAGTTTCTCTCTGCCTCTGAGTGTGTGTATGTGTGCGTGCGCATGCACGAGAACAACAACGTGGTTCTTTCTTGCTGGGGGGCAGAGCATTCAGCGCATGAGTGACACAGCCAGTCCTGGTTTGTCTCAGACCAGAAGTATTCTTTCGGCTCTTGGTTGGGTTTTTTTATTTTGGGGTCACAACCCAGTTCTCAGGAGTTATTTCTGGCTTTGTGCTCCGGAATCACTCCTGGTAGGCTTGGGGGACCCTGTGGGATGCCAGGGATCGAACCTGGGTTGGCCATGTGCAAGGCAAACGCCCTCCTGCTGTGTTATCACGTTGGCCCTTTGGGTTGGGTTCTATTTCCCCACGTTCTACCTGCAACTCCTGTGTGCTGAGTGGGTGGATGGAGCACTCCGGAGACGAGCTGGATGGAACAGCTGTGGACACCTGCACTGAGGACACTTTGTCTATCTGTATTTCAGGGTAGCAGAAAGAGGGTTTTGGAAGGAATCATTGCCTTCTTCGACGAGCTCGACAAGCAGCACAAGGCGGAGCAGTGCGGGGACGAGTGAGTGCTAGTGGGGCACAGAGATGACACTGTGACTCCCTGTCACTTCCTGCTCCTGTGACTCCTGCAGCCCACTTACACCACCTCACTTCTGTGAGGTGCTCCCGACCCCACATCTGGAGAGGGGACGGGTCCGCTAGGCCCAGAGGATCATTCCCTGCCACCCTGCACCTGACTGGGCTCGCCCTGTCTATGTGCATGACCAGACCAGACTGCCTGCTGTCTCTTCCAGACTCCTGGATCTGATGACGGCGCCGTCAGGGGAACTGCGCCATGTGGAGGGCACTGTCATCCTGCACATCGTGTTTGCCATCAAGCTGGACCATGAGCTCGGCCGAGAACTTCTCAAACACTCAAAGGTTTGCTACAGATGCTTGGGGCGGGCTGGGGCCTTGGTGGGCAGTGCAGGTCACCTGGCCCTCTCCCTCCCTTCTCAAGCAGTGCTGGGGACCCAGATGCTGCCATTGGTCTGCACTGATGTCCTGGGGGACCAAGCTCGGCACCTCCCATGTGCAAACATGAACTTGGCAGTGCTCAGGGCTTACTCCTGGCTCTGTGCTTGGGACTCTATGGGGGTGCTGAAGGTCAAACCGGGTTGACCACGTGCCAGCTGGCCTTCCCTCTCTATACTTTTTTTGGGGGGCACCCCCATCAGTGCACAGGGTTTACTCCTGGCTCTGCGCTTAGGGATCACTCCTGGAAAGCTCAGGGGTTGCCAGGGATCGAATCTGGGTTGGCCGCGTGCAAGCAAACACCCTCCCTGCTGTGCTATCACTCTGGCCCTGAGACCTCCTCTCCGAGTCATCCCTATGGTGGGTTAGACACAGGTTGTGATTCCGGCTCTGCCCGCCACAGGCCGCACAGCTCGGGGACATCACCTTGGGACCCTTCAGCATTGCTCTCCTGCTCTCGGTTGCCCGAATTCAGCGGTTTGAGGATCAGGTTTGTCATCAGCACTTGGGTCCTTCTGGGATGGGTGAGGAGGCCCTAGCCTGCTGCTGGGGACCCCAGACCCCCTTTCCCCATGGTGTGGGTATATATGTGTACAGGCTTATATATTACGCATGTGAGTACATGCTATTGTGTATTCACGTGTGACTCTGTGTGTATGTTGTATTGCATTTGTATTCAGATGTATATACATGTCTGTATAGTTTGGGAGGCTGTCTATTTGGGGCTATGTGTCTGTGATGTCTGAGTTTGGAGGTCTGGGTGTGTGTATGTATATTCATGTGTGTGACTTTTTGCCTTTCTGTTTTTGTGTGTGCGTGTCTCTGCATATCTTTTATTTTTGGGGGGTGTGTGCCTACACATCTTTTTTGGATATATGTCCATTTCTGTGTGTCCCCATGTCTGTGTGTTTTGGGTATGTGTGTGTGTGTGTGTGTATGGGTGTGTCTGTTCTGGAGGGTATGCTTTTGGAGTGTGTCATGTTTGGCAGTGTGTGTCTCTGGAGATGTGTGTATGTTTGTGGTATATGTGTGTGTTTGGGGGTGTGTCTTTTGGGCATGTCTGTGTTTGGGGGGGTGTATGGGTCTTTACACGTTTGGGGTGTGTATATTTGGGGGAATGTGTGTGTACATTCATGCCCTGTCTCACAGGAAGTATGTTCCTCTGAGGCATATGGGCTCACACCCATCTCTGGGTGTCCTGCCTGCGGTGAGGTGGAAATAATGGTCCCAGAGCATGACCTGGACCCCAGCAGCTTCGTGACAGCGAACCCAGGGTGCGGCTCTGATTTTGCCCCCATTGTTCCCTTTCCCCGGAACCAGGTGTTTGACCTTTTGAAGACTTGGGTTACCAGGAGCTTCAAGGACAGTCAGCTGCTCCGGGCTTCCAAGTTCCTCCAGAACCTCTTCCCGCATCGCACCTGCGCCTCATCTATCCTCTTGGAAGTAGTGAACAACAGGTGAGCTGGGGTCCCTCCTTTTATTAGAAACCCTGGGCTGTTGTGGAGTCACGTGGTAGAAGTGAGTCCTGTTTCCCTTTCCACTCTTCCTACTCTTTACTGGCCCAAGCGAGCCATGACGGACTATGTAGGTCAGTAAACTCTTTAAGTTTACTCTGAGACTGGGGTGCTGAATGAGCTGTTTCACACAACTGACAAGTGGTGTTAGCCAATTCTGTTTATTTTTTTTTTTGGGGGGGGGCATACCTGACTGTGCTCGGGGTTACTCAGCCAATTCCCTTTAAAGACAAATTAAGGTTGCCTAAAAGATAGCATGGAGGTAAGGCATTTGCCTTGCAATCAGAAGGTCGGTGGTTCGAATCCCGGCATCCCATATGGTCCCCCATGCCTGCCAGGAGCGATTTCTGAGCATAGAGCCAGGAGTAACACCTGAGCGCTTCCAGGTGTGACCCAAAAACAAACAAACAAAAAAGACAAATTAAGAGGCCACAGAGAACATAGTGGCACAGAACACTGGCTATGCACACAACAGACTTGGATTTGCTTCCCAATATCTTCATAGGGTACCCTAAGTCCACTAGGAGATTTCCCTCAGTGCAAGGCCTGAAGTCAGCCCTGAACACTGCTGGGACGGGACTTCAAATCCCAAATAAAATTAAAACACCGAAAAGACGCATCATCATCCAAGGTCATTTAAGTTTTAGGCTGTCTGTCAGCTATAACCTTCTAC
Organism: Suncus etruscus; assembly: GCF_024139225.1. NCBI lineage: Eukaryota > Metazoa > Chordata > Mammalia > Eulipotyphla > Soricidae > Suncus > Suncus etruscus. The sequence goes on along the minus strand of NC_064858.1, from coordinate 8,892,336 downwards.
TGCCCCACACTTTCTTGGTGGAGGAAATGCCTTTTTTTTTTTTTGGTTTGTTTTTGTTTTTTGGGCCACACCCGGCAGTGCTCAGGGGTTACTCCTGGCTGTCTGCTCAGAAATAGCTCCTGGCAGGCACGGGGGACCCTATGGGACACCGGGATTCGAACCAACTACCTTTGGTCCTGGATCGGCTGTTTGCAAGGCAAATGCCGCTGTGCTATCTCTCCGGGCCCAGAAATGCCTTTTTTTAAAAGGCCTCTTTATGCTGGAAACCCTTCGAGGCTGCTCTCTTGGCTGGTTCTGAGAATCCTGATTCGGATTTGTGGCCCAGGAGTCCAGAGCCAGCTCGACCTGTTGGCACATTTGAACCCTCCATTGTCATCTTCCTGGGCAGCTCTTTTCTCTGCTATATATCATTGTCTCCTTTTAGTTACCCCAACACACTCTCCTGTTGGATCCAAGAAGCAGGTCAAAGCTCTGGGAATTCCTCACCCTTTTCCCTCTCCCTGTAACATGCTGCAAAGTTGTGTCTGGCTGTTAACACTCTGCTGCCCCTTGGGTCCTTCAGATCCAATGGTTGTTATACTTCAACATCTCTGCCCTCTTGTGTTTTTGAAGATTCTCTACTTTCTGGGTTTTCCTAGGATTTCATGTGTCTTTCCCATGACTGGTCTACCTGGATTTGGTTGTTACTATTATTATTGTAGAATTGCATATTAATTATAGAGTCCTGGGGGCCAGAGAGATAGCATGGAGGTAGGGCGTATGCCTTGCATGCAGAAGGATGGTGGTTCGAATCCTGGCATCACCAGGAGTGATTTCTGAGCATCGAGCCAGGAGTAATGTCTGAGCACTGCCGGGTGTGACCCCAAAACCAAAAATAAATAAATAAATAAATAAATAAATAAATAAATAAATAAATAAATAAAATAATACACTCTAGCCACCATGTGTGGCCTTTAGGCTAACTTTTTATTTCTTTTTTCTGGGGGGGGTCACACCTGGCAGCGCTCAGGGGTTACTCCTGGCTCTATGCTCAGAAATTGCTCCTGGCAGGCTCGGGGGACCATATGGGATGCCGGGACTTGAACCACCGTCCTTCTGCATGCAAGGCAAATGCCCTACCTCCATGTATTCTCTCCAGCCCCGACTTTTTATTTTATTTTGGTTTTTGGGTCACACCTGGCAGCGCTCAGGGGTTACTCCTGGCTCTATGCTCAGAAATCGCTCCTGGCAGGCTCGGGGGACCATATGGGATGCTGGGATTTGAACCACCATCCTTCTACATGCAAGGCAAACACCTTACCTCCATCTGTCTCTCCGGCCCCTAGGCTAACCTTTTAAACAGCCTCTTAAACTGCTCTGGATTTAATCCTGAATCTGCCATCTCTCCATGCTGCCTACTTCTTTTATTTTTTTTTGGCCACGCCCAGCAGTGCTCAGGGGTCACTCCTTGCTGTCTGCTCAGAAATAGCTCCTGGCAGGCACGGGGTCCATATGGGACACCTGGATTCAAACCAACCACCTTTGGTCTGGATCGGCTGCTTGCAAGGCACTGTGCTATCTCTCTGGGCCCCATGCTGCCTACTTCTGATCAGGCTTCTTGCTGAAGCTCTCTGATTTTTCCTCTGAATCCTCTTTCTGTCCCTGAGGCAACCCTTTTGTTACCTTCCATAGACCCCTCCCAGCAGTGGGCTGGTCTGACCAGCAGGTAATAGCATTTTGCCCTTGGAAGGGGTTATAATTATTATTACTATTATCATTCCTCCCTGCAAGAAAGATCATGGAGTTTCTTGGCCAGGTGGCAGAAAAGGGGAAACAGAAGAGCCTGTGATGCGGCCTTGGGGAGATGTAAACAGGACTCGGCTTTCTGCCCCTGCAGTGCCCACGGCTGGGATCACGTGACTCAGGGTCTGCTGCATTTGGGCTTCCTGTTCATGGACACCTACGGGCCAAAGAAGGGATGTGAGGGGAAACCTGTGGAGAGTAGTGTGATCCTTGCCAGGACGCCAGGTCATCCTGCGTGCAAGCTGGGTGCTAGTATCCTGCTGGAGACCTTCAAGGTAAGGCTCCTTTTTTTTTTTTCTTTGGTTTTTGGTTTTTGGGTCACACCCGGGATTGCTCAGTGGTTACTCCTGGCTGTCTGCTCAGAAATAGCTCCTGGCAGGCACGGGGGACCATATGGGACACCGGGATTCGAACCAACCACCTTTGGTCCTGGATCGGCTGCTTGCAAGGCAAACGCCGCTGTGCTATCTCTTCGAGCCCACGGATAGTCATTTAATTAACAAGGTCTTTGACCTTGTGTGGCAGGAATCACCCTTTCTTATTCAACCTGGATCTCAGAGTTCTGAGTCCCCATCACCATGGGAACTGCCTTTGTGCCGCACTTCTCTGTCTGTGGGACCAAGAGCCATCTTTCACTCACCTCCAAACCAGATTGGTGCATGGCCGCACTCTCTGGCTGACCCCTAGCGCAGCTCCTCCTTCCCTTTCTTCTCTCTAGATCCACGAGCTGGTCCGACAGGAGATCCTGGAGCAAGTCTTCAACAGGGTGGTGACCCGAGCATCTGCGCCCATCAGTCATTACCTGGGTACTGGACCTGCGAGATTCGGGGGCCCTGGGGGGAGAAAAGCTCTTGTTGGCTTACCAGGCCCATGAGATGTAAGTCTACTCCCAGGGCAGAGGGTGTCAGAAAGGAAAAGGCAGATGAGCTCACTGGGCGTGCAGTGGTCTCGAGTCATCTGCTCTGTGGGTACCGGTTTTTGCCCACCATGCTGGGCCCTAGTCTGGGCTCCTGGCCCTGGTCTGAGCTTCACTGTGCCAGCTCAGTTCATGTCCCCCAGTGCAGCATTCCTGGCCAGTGCTTGCTCGGTTCTTTGAGCCCTTTGAAACTCCGATGACCTGCCTGGGTCGCTCATGACTATCCTCTCCTTTCCCTTACCCAGCCAGGCCTGCTTTATTTCTCTGCTGCAAACACCCACTTTTGGGGAGGTTCTGTCACTTATGCACCCCTTTTCCCATCCCACTCTAACTCTTGGTAGTTTTCATCTCTTTGTATCCCCACTGTCCAGGGGTTGAATGTTTGCCATGATCTCTGTGTATGATGGCAGCTGACTTACTTTTTTTGGTTTTTTTGTTTTCTTTTTGGTTTTTGGGTCACACGGTGGTGCTCAGGAGCTCTGTGCTCCTGGCAGGCTCGGGAGATCATATGGGATGCCGGGAATCGAACCAGGATCTATCCAATGTTGGCCCCATGCAAGGCAAACACCCTACCGCTGTGCTATTGCTCTGACCCCGCTCTAAACTCTTTTTTTTTTTTTTTTTGGTTTTTGGGTCACACCCGACAGTGTTCAGGGGTTACTCCTGGCTCTATGCTCAGAAATCGCTCCTGGGGCCGGGAAGGTGGCGCTAGAGTTAAGGTGTCTGCCTTGCAAGCGCTAGCGTAGGACGGACCGCGGTTCGATCCCCCGGTGTCCCATATGGTCCCCCCAAGCCAGGAGCGATTTCTGAGCGCATAGCCAGGAGTAACCCCTGAGCATCAAACGGGTGTGGCCCAAAAATCAAAAAAAAAAAAAAAAAAAAAGAAATCGCTCCTGGCAGGCACGGGGGGACCATATGGGACGCCGGGATTTGAACCATGGACCTTCTGCCTGAAAGGCAAACACCTTACTGCCATGCTATCTCTCCGGCCTCGAACTCTTTTTTTTTTAACCCCCTTTTTTTGGGGGGGTCACACCCGGCAGCGCTCAGGGGTTACTCCTGGCTCTACACTCAGAAATAGTTCCTGGCAGGCTTGGGGAGCCACATGGGATGCCAGGATTTGAACCACTGTCCTCCTGCACGCAAGGCAAACGCCTTACCTCCATGTTATCTCTCTGGCCCCCTGAACTCTTTCTTTTGCCTGTATATGGCTGTTTGCAACATATGGCACTCACTCATTGAGAAAGGACACCAAGCACAGCACATACCGTCTTTGTGTTCTGGAGAATCTTTCTTCACTTATCTGAGACTCTCCCACAGACCTGCTTTCCAGCATCGTCACCTACGCGCCCTTGGTCCTTCACAGCTGCTCTTCGAAAGTCATAGAAACCTTCGACTATTTGTCCTTCCTGCCCCTCCCAACGGTCTACGGGCTGCTGAGGGCAGTGCAGGTAGGATTCCCACCCAACCCAGGGGACTTCCACAAACCCACCCTGAGTGGGCTCTCTGTTTGGGGGACTTGGCGGTTCAAACTAGACCATTCCTGGCTCTGCTCAAGGTGGTTGGCTGAGTGCAGGGCAAGTCTCTCGTCCCCATACTGCTGCCCGCCCAGAGCAGATTCTCTAGACTTAACCTGCATCTGAGCAGTGTTGTCTCGCTGTCTCCTTAAATGCTGTTCAATTGTACCTCACACGGGACACGATCTCCAGCTCTTGTCTAGTTTCTGCTGTCTTTATTTGTGCTTTCCTCCTTTCTCATAACTCAGTTTTTGTGTTAAAATGCGCTGAGGGCACACGGCTGACCCAGGATGGACTTGGATTTGATCCCTGGCATCCCATATGGTCCCCTGAGCCAGGAGCTATTTCTGAGTGCATAGCCAGGAGTAACCCCTGAGCGTCACCGGGTGTGGCCCAAAAACAAAAACAAAAAAAAATGCGCTGAGGGATTTGTTGTTTTGGGAGTGCCCAGGAATGGTTCCTAATTCCTGCCAGTGACTGCTGTTTCCAGCCCTCTTAGAAAATTATTGATAATACAAGTCCAGTTCATGAGAGTTGTTTCTAGCCTCCCTTGTCCTAAGAAAATGATCAGAAACTTGAGTCCAGCAAACAGAAAGATTTTCCCGCTTAGTTTTGTGAGAGTGTTTTTTTTTGGGGTCACACCCAGCAGCGCTCAGGCATTACTCCTGGCTCTAGGCTCAGAAATCATTCCTGGCAGGCTCGGGGTCCATATGGGATGCCGGGATTCGAACCACCGTCCTTCTGCATGCAAGGCAAACAAACGCCCTACCTCCCTGCTATCTCTCTGGCCCCGTGAGAGTGTTTAAGACTGGGCTCCTCAAACTTTTTAAACAGGGTCACTGTCCCTCAGACTGTAGTTTAAAAAAATATATGAACAATATTGGCCCATGGCCCTCGTTTGAGGACCCCTATTCGAGACTGAGAGAAAGAGTTGAGAGACAGGGGAGGGGAGTCGGAGAGTGTGGTGCATGTCCCACACATGTGCACTGCAGCCTGGGATGAGTTGCCTAATGAGCAGAACAGGCAGCAGTGACAAAAACACCTGGATAAATGTCCTTGGTGGGCTGCACGGGCTGTAGTTTGAGGACCCCTAGATTAAGACTTTCCTGCTAAGTTTCGTGAGAATGTTTAAAACCTTCCTGCTTAGTTTCCTAAGAGCATTTCAGGAACACCTCGTCCTTGCTACTGAGCGTCAGAGGCATAGAAACATGCGTGAGGGGCCGGAGAGATAGCGTGGAGGTAAGGCGTTTGCCTTTCATGCAGAAGGTCATCGGTTCAAATCCCGGCATCCCATATGGTCCCCTGTGCCTGCCAGGAGCAATTTCTGAGCCTGGAGCCAGGAGTAACCCCTGAGCACTGCCGGGTGTGACCCAAAAAAAAAAAAACACACACACACACAAAAACCCCCAAAAACATGCGATAACCTGAGAGCCCTCCTGGGCTCTCTCCCTTTGCAGCCGCTTCTGAAGGTCAGTGTGGCCATGCGAGACTCGTTGATCCTGGTGCTCCGGAAGGCTATGTTTGCCCGGTGAGTGGCACCCACCAGCGGCCCATGAACATGCATTGTATGGCGGGCAGCATGCAAGTGACCCATGGGCTCTACCTCCATGCTTGAAGTTGCCCCGGCTTCTTCAGACTCATAAAGCCCTCAACCTTGTTTGTACTGAGTTGGCCCGGTCGCACACAAGCATACTGCCATGGGGGATGGGGGACAGAATGATGTGGGGAGGGGAGCTTAGCTGCATCTCCCTTCTGCAGCACAGACTCCTGCTGCCTCCCTGCTTCCTTGTCCATGTGCTTGTCCCATGAGCACTGCCTGGCCTGCCCCTGGACTCCTGGTTCTGAGCCACACCCTGCTTACTCTCCATTTCGCCCACTAGGCAGCTGGAGGCCCGCAGGGCAGCGGTGGCTGGTTTCTTGCTGCTCCTGAAGAGTTTCAAGGTGCTGGGTAGCCTCGCCTCTTCCCAGTGCAGCCAGTCCATCGGCACCAGCCAGGTGAGGCCTCACACGCCATGACTTAGGAGCTAGGGCTGAGCCAGCTAGGGTGAAGCCGAGGACGAACAGGGCATAGGGCCTGGGACCAGATCCGTTTCCTTTCATGCTGCCCCAACCATTTGGAGCAGGGGTCTCAAACTCAATTTACCTGGGGACCACAGGAGGCAAAGTCAGGTGATCCTAGAGTGCAAAGTCAGTAGTAAGCCTTGAACATTGGGGGGTGTGACCCAAACAACTAAAACAAAACAAAACAAAAAAAGATTCCTCTAGGGCAGGGCCACAAAATGTTGTACAGAGGGCCGCAAATGGCCTGCGGGCCGAGAGTTTGAGACCCCTGATTTGGAGCCTTGAGTTCAACATGGGCACTGCCCAGTCTGGGTGGACTCGTGCCGTGGGCAGAGATGCCCGAGTTGGACAGTGCAACAGGAAAGCAAGACTGGCATGCACGGCTCAGGAATCCCCCCTTGTTATCATGCGGAGCTGTTTCGGGTGTAGTTGGATTCAGTGAAATGATTCAGACATCACTAGTGGGGGCCGGAGAGCTAGCACAGTGGTTGGGCGTTTGCCTGGCATGCAGCTGATTCAGAACGTACTGTGGTTCGAATCCCGGCATCCCATATGGTTCCCCCGTGCCTGCCAGGAGCAATTTTTGAGTGCAGAGGCAGGAGTAATCACTGAGCACTGCTGGGTGTGACACAAAAACAAAATCATCACCGGCAGCATCTTTTGCCTTTTTTTTGGGTGTGGGGAGCTTGAGATTGAAGCTGGGGCTTAAAACACAAAGAGCATCTGCAGCATCTCCCAGTGTCTCCCAGCATCCCAGCACCTCCCACCTCTGAGCTCGTGTCCCCATCCTCTCCCTTGCTACTTTTCTAGTTTTTGTTTGTTTGGTTTTGATCCATACCAGCGATACTTAGGGGTTACTCCTAGTTCCGTGGTCAGAAGTTATTCCTGGCAGTCTTGAAGGACCCTATGGGATGCCAGGGATTGAACCTGGGTCAGCTGCATGCAGGGCCAGCACCCTCGCAGCTGTGCTATGGCCCCAGCCCCCTTGCTGCCTTTTTGAGATTAAATGGCTTACATTCATGGCCAGAGATAGCTCTCGGACAAATTGTGTTAGGTGCTGTGCTGGATACTTTAATTCACAGTCCTTAACTCCAGCCAGACTTGGTCTCATTGGCCTCAGTATCCTTGCCGCCCCCCCCCCCTCCCCCGATCTCCCAGAAATGTTGGCAAACCTGCTTTCTCTCTCGCAGGTCTGTGTGGATGTCCACAGCCGCTACAATTCCGTAGCCAATGAGACCTTCTGCCTGGAGATCTTGGACAGTCTGCGGCGATGCCTGGGCCAGCAGTCCAACGTGCGTCTCATGCTCTATGAGGTATGTCTGCACCGGGACCCCACCCCAAGCTTCAGTGAGCGTTTTCCTGGTAGTAACATCAGTTGGATTTTTTGTTTTATTTTGTTTTGTTTTGATCACACCTGGTGATTCTCGGGGTTACTCCTTGCGCTATGCTCAGGAGTCCCTCCTGAAAAGCTCAGGGACCCAGGACCTCAGGGATGCCAGGGATCGAACCCAGATTAGTTGCACGCAAGGTAAATTCCCTCCCTGGCATGGTATCTCTCCAGCCCTAAGTAACATTATTTCTGATGCCAGACTATCGATTTCTCTATTTTATCATCATATATGATTTGCAAAACATGACAGATGTGTTGGTGGTATTTAACGTGGTTGGGACCAGTGATTGTTGGTGGTGGGTCCAAAGTTTAAGGTGATGTCAGAATAAGAGAAGCTGTGAAATCACCCCACACACCCTATTTTCAACTCCAGGTAAACAGGTCTGAAGCAGGTAGCTGTGAAGAATTTTTTTTTGGGTTTTTTTGGGGGCCACACCCGGTGATGCTCAGGGGTTACTCCTGGCTATGTGCTCAGAAATCGCTCCTGGCTTGGGGGACCATATGGGACACCGGGGGATCAAACCACAGTCTGTGCTAGGCTAGCACAGGCAAGGCAGACACCTTACTACTTGCGCCACCACTCCAGCCCCAGCTGTGAAGAATTAATAAACCAAGCTAGTCAGGAGACAATCATGGGTTTAGTTGGCTTCTTGCCTCATGATCCCTCTTTGCATGCCAAGCCAAACCGAAGCATCTTTTTATTTTACCAGTACAAATTTGCCAGGAGGGGGAGGGTTGAGTGTATCCAGGTGGACTTTTTTTTTTTTTTTTTTTTTTGTTTTTTGTTTTTTGTTTTTTGTTTTTGGGCCACACCCGGCAGTGCTCAGGGCTTACTCCTGGCTGTCTGCTCAGAAATAGCTCCTGGCAGGCACGGGGGACCATATGGGACACCGGGATTCGAACCAACCACCTTTTGGTCCTGGATCGGCTGCTTGCAAGGCAAACGCCACTGTGCTATCTCTCCGGGCCCCCAGGTGGACTTTTATAGGGAAGTCAAAGGGCTTGTTGAAAAGAAAGAGAAGAGAGGGGCCAGAGAGATAGCATGGAGGTAAGGCGTTTGCCTTATATGCAGAAGGTCGGTGGTTAGAATCCCGGCATCCCATATAGTCCCCTGAGCCTGCCAGGAGCGATTTCTGAGTGTAAAGCCAGGAGTAACCCCTGAGCACTGCTGGGTGTGACCCAAAAAACAAAAAAGAAAGAGGAGAAGAAAAGAAAAAAAAAGGGAAGGGGCCGGAGAGATAGCACAGTGGTAAGGCGTTTGCCTTAGACGCAGGACGGTGGTTCGAATCCCGGCCAGGAGCGATTTCTGAGCATAGAGGGAGTGAAACGTAACATTCTCTGGGAGCTGGGTTGAGGTTTTATTATCCCAGAGTTCTCAGAAGGGAAAGGGAATTCCCATTTCCCTATCCAGCAAGGACAATGGAAGTATTTTCAGTCGTATCGATCCGCAGTAAATAATCCACACAGACAAGAGGGTAATAAGAGGCAAGAAGGCCGGACACAAAACCCTTTACCAACTAGCCAGCTGCTCCAAATCCCTGTCTACTTTTCCTCCTATTTATTCAGATCCAAACAGCGCCCCCTACCTAAAAAGGGAGGAGGCGGAAAAGCAGGCAGAGAGTACAGATACTAAAGAGAAATATAAAAGCCTCTTGGTACCTTTGTTTTGGGTAAAAGCAAGATGTGATGTAACAAGAAGCTCATTTCTTTTGGGGTGGTTCTAAGCCACACTCATCGACCACCCAGAGCTTACTCCTGGCTCCGCACTCAGGAATTACTCCTGGTAATGCTCAGGGGACCCTATGGGATACCAGGGATTGAACCTGGGTCGGCCACGTGTAAGGCAAATGCCCTCCCTGCTGTGCTATTGCTCTAGCCCAAGTGAAGCTCTTGCCATTTTCCCACGTTTAGTCTGGATGGTTAGATATTTTAGGTTTTGAAATTTGCAGGGATCATCTCTGTTTTATTTTCAGTGGGCATATTTTGGCCCTCCCTTTGTCTTGAGACTAACTCCTTTTGTCTCAGAGTTGGTTCTCTTGTTGGGACTTGGTTTATAGCTGTTTTCTCAAGGGACACGGGAGCTCCCGAGATAAGACTCAGGGTACGAAATGATAGCACAGCGGTAGGGCATTTGCCTTGCATGCGGTTGACCCAGGATGAACCCCAGGTTTAATTACTGGCTTCCCATATGGTCCCCCGAGCCTGCCAGGAGCAACTTCTGAGTGCAGAGCCAGGAGTAACCCCCGAGCACCACTGGGTGTGGCCCCAAAACCAAAAATAAATAAATAAATAAATAAGAGACTCAGAGTACAGAGCTCAGAGAGACCATCTCTGAAGGGTGAAAGAGAGAAGGTGCTATGAAAGGATTTAGACTGGGAATGATCGGGAGCACCTCCCAAGTTTTTCTTCCCCTCTAGGTAAAGGGGACTCAGAATGTACAGGCAAATTACGGTTACAGTTTGCTCAGGGGACACTCTTCTGGAGGCTCTAGGGGGTGCTGGAGATTGAACCTGGGTCAGCATCATGCAAGACGAATGTCTTCCCTGCTTTGCTCATTCCATCCACTTACCTGAGCGATTTTACTTTGGAGAAGGAGAAGGGGTGGGTGAGAAAGTAGCCTGTTCTCTCTCATAATGTGGGGCTGGGGGCCAGGAGGCCTTTTAGAGCCCAAATGGGCCTGGATAGAATGTCCTGCGAAGGCCTCTTTAGGGAGGAGAGAGGGGAAGCTGGGGTGCCCCATGGAGCATTGCAGGGCTGATCCGAGTCTTCCTTCCCCAGGAGGGAACATCTGGCCCAGCCTTGTAGCACTTTCTGTGGGTCTGGGCCCTGTTTTTAGTCATCAGCGATCTCCTCTCCTTCCCTTCCCTTCCCCTCTCGCTTCCCCTCTGCCCGACTTCCCCCTGGCAGCCGTGTCTCCATGTCGCTCCCTCTGTCCTGACATTTCCCAGCGGCACGTCTCCCGGCACTGGCATTGCTGACATCTCGTGTTTGTTCTCTGCCCCCACCCAGGGCTTCTGTGACGTCCTCCGCCGGAACTCGCAGCTGGCAACCTCAGTCATGCAAACTCTGTTCTCCCAGGTACCATCTCCTGTGAGGGGCACAGCCAGCCATGTTCAGGGCTTAGTTCTGGCAGTCTTGGGGGCATTGCATGGGGTGTAAGGATCGAGCCGATCATTACAGGATAAGGATCCCTTTTTTTTTTTTTTTTTGTTTTGTTTGGGGGGGGGTTCACACCAGGTGGTGCTCAAGGGTTACTCCTGGATCTATGCTCTAGGCAGGCTCGAGGGGGGACCATATAAGATGCTGGGAATCGGGCCCGGAGAGATAGCACAGCGGCGTTTGCCTTGCAAGTAGCCAATCCAGGACCAAAGGTGGTTGGTTCGAATCCCGGTGTCCCATATGGTCCCCTGTGCCTGCCAGGAGCTATTTCTGAGCAGACAGCCAGGAGTATCCCCTGAGCACCGCCGGGTGTGGCCCAAAAAACAAACAAAAAAAAAAAGATGCTGGGAATCGAACTGGGGTCCGTCCTGTGTTGGCTGCATGCAAAGCAGACTTCCTACCGCTGTGCTATTTCTCCGGCCCAGGATAAGGATCTTCATCCTGCTTCTTCGTCCTCAACACTTCTCTCAGTCTTGCATCCCCCATCTGCGCTGCATCCTTCTCGGGCTGTAATTCTTTGTCACTCTGCTCTGTTTTCTGGCATTTCGTTGTCATTGATTTCAGGGTCTCTAGCTTTCAAGAATTAGGTTGGGGTGTTTGCCTGCCTGCCTGGGATGGCACCCCCCCCAAATAAAATCAACAAGCCCCTATAAGAAGTTTTCTTGGGGCCGGGCGGTGGCGCTGGAGGTAAGGTGCCTGCCTTGCCTGCGCTAGCCTAGGACGGACCGCGGTTCGATCCCCCGGCGTCCCATATGGTCCCCCAAGAAGCCAGGAGCAACTTCTGAGTGCATAGCCAGGAGTAACCCCTGAACGTCACAGGGTGTGGCCCAAAAACCAAAAAAAAAAAAGTTTTCTTTCTGACCATCTGTGTTTCTTCAAAGTTGCTTGACCGGTAGGCCCAAGGGTAGATGCTTTTTGCCACTTCCAGCTGTAAAAAATAAACTTCACAGTTGGTGCCCTGGGGAACATGTATGAGCCCTGTGTCTGTCCTATTATGAGCCCCATGTCTGTCCTGCCACACGCAGCTGCAGCTGTACTACGAACCCGATCCAGATGTGCTGCCGCCCCTGAAGCTCGAGGCTTGTGTGGTGATCCAGGGGGGCCAGGCCTGCCTGCAGGAACCACTGGTGAGCCTGGAGCCCCCTGAGACCCTACCCGGCGGGGAGGCCCTTTTCCCGGCCCCGTCCACTGTCCTTTGTAGACCTTCCCTGTCCATCTCGCGTGTTTGGTGGCAACAACCTTCGAGTGAGACTGAGCCTGGCTCTGGCCATCTCCATTGAGGGGTTTGCTCCTTCTCTCCCCCCTCCCACAGGACTCACTCCTGTGCTGCATCCAGCAGTGTCTGGCCTGGTACAAGGCCAATGTGACACTGCTCCAGCAGGGCAGCGGGCATGACGCAGAGGAGGATGGGGACGAGGACCAGGATGGCTTCTACCAGGCCCTCGATGACATGTTCGAGTCCCTCACACGGAGGATGGTCAAGAGTGAGCTGGAGGACTTAGAGCTGGTAGGTGCTCGTCCCTGCTGAATTCATCCACGTGGGAGTTTGAGTCCCTCAAACTGGAGCAAGTGCCCCTCTGAGCCTGCCTCCCATCTAGACCAGCCTCTTTATTCTCATGTTTTAGTTTTTGGCCCACACCTAGCCTTGCTCAATGCTGACTCCCGGCTCTGTGCTCAGGAATCACTCCTGGCAGGTTCGGGAGACCCTGTGGGATGCCGGGGATTGAAACCCAGTTGGCCACGCACAAGGCCAATGTCCTCCTTGCTGTGCTGTTGCTCTGGCCCCAGCCTCCTCTTTCTTTCCCCGGGGATTTGTGTCTTGTAGGACAAATCTGCAGATTTTTCGCAGACCACTGATGCTGGGCTCAGAAACAGCCTCTGCGCATCTCTGGTGATGGGCGTCTGTGAGGTGCTCATGGAGTATAATTTCTACGTTGGTAACTTCAGGTGAGCTGGTGTGGTCCTAGGCCTGGGCAGCTCATTTCCTGTCGCTCTACGCTTTGTCCCATCCGAGCTTTAGTTTCCCGGGCCCTATCATTGGGAGCCATCGGGGAATGCTGTCAGCACTGCATGGGGTGACCACGGGCTGGACCGTCCACTCGGCCCCCAGTGAAGGTTGGCGTGGGGATACAGTCCAGCAACTACTTGAGGGTACCTGGACCTGAACTGGTGGTGCCCAGTCGTGGCTGTGGGGACACAGATGTTGGGGCTTGATTTCAGATACCTCATAGCTGTTTGTCCTCCCTTATTTCAGCCCCTGCAATGGGCTACGCAGTGTGCAACCCCAGTGTCACATAGCTGTGGACAGTCTGTGTACCGAGAACACAGCAGCACATGCAAGGCTGGCTGGCAGCCTGCAAACCACCTTTCATTCATCCTTGTCTGGACCCCTATAGCTGAAAGCTCCTGGTCTCCCTAGGCCAGTTTAGTGGAGGTGCTGCAGTCAGGCATGTGAACTGCAGTCACTGGCGGTCAAATGTGCACAGAGAAACACACACACCCACCTTGGCAGTCCAGTGTACGGATGGACAGACATACACACCCCAGGCAGGCGAGTGGACAGGCGGATGGATACACACAGACACACTGACATGCATATGGATGGGCACATAGAAAGACATGCACACACTTGAGGAAGTACACACCCACATACTCCAGGTGGTCAAGTTTGGACAGACAGTCCATGCAGACACAGAGACATGTGCACACACACACACACACACACACACACACACATCAGATGGTCAAATGTGTGGACGAATGGACACAGAGACACACACTGGCCTTGCAGATGGACAGACATATACACCCTTGCCCCATCTCTCCCCCCTGCAGCAAGAGCAAGTTCGAGGAGATGCTGGGCTTGTTTGCATGCTACAGGAAGGTCTCGGATGTCCTGAGTGAGAAGACGGGGAAGGGCCGGCCGAAGAGTGGCAGCAAAGCCCATGAGAGCCTCTTGTCCCTCCGCTTCCTGGCTGACCTGCTCACTGCCCTCTTTAGGCAAGACCCACCAGCTGGCACGGGACAGGGACTATGTCCCGGGAGGCCAGCAGCTGGGGTGGTGGCATCGTGCTAGGGGTGCTTGGTGAGGACCGGGAAGACACAGGAGAGAACCAGAGTGCGCAGCAGCAGGATGTAGGCACTGCTGGTGACCCCTCCCGGTGTCTCACAGGGACAACACACAGAGCCACCAGGAGAGCCTGTCGGTGCTGCGGGCCAGCGGGGATTTGGAGCGCTATGCGGTGCAGGTGGCCCTGCAGAAGCTGCAGCAGCTCCAGGACTTGGGTTGCATGGGCAGCCCCAACGGCCAGAGCCCTGAGAAGCTCTTCCAGCATGTCTGTGCCATCACTCGGTGAGCACCTGGCTGTTTCCGTGGCCGGGGCTATCCTGTCTTATTTGCTGGGTCCCGGGGTGACCCAAGGCCGGATCGGACCGTCTCCCTGCAGGGTGCTCCTGTGGCATTACACATCTGTCCCTACGACCGTGGAGGAGTCAGGCCGGGGCCGGGAGCGCGGCAAGAGCGTGTCGCTGCTGTGCCTGGAGGGGCTGCAGACCGTGTTCAGGCTCCTGGAGCACTTCCACCCTCCCAAGGTCCAGCAGTTCTTAAGTGCACTAGGTGGGTGACTGGCCTGTAGCGGGGGCAGGTGCAGGTGGGGCTTGGCTTCCCCAGAGCCATCCTGGGAGGTAGTTGCCGCTGGCTGCTTCCTGGGCAGAGCACTTGTGTCCATTCCCTTGTGCAGAGGTCACGGAGGAGGGTGCCGAGGCAGAAGTCAGCGTCACCCAGAGGGCCGCCTTCCAGATTCGCCAATTCCAGGTGGGGAAAACACACACACGAGAGTGTGTCAGACTCTATAAACAGCATGGAGCGTCCAGGCCACTTTCTGACATCCCTGAATGTCCCACCCTCAGAGGGCCCTGCTCAACCTTCTTAGCCTCTCAGAGGCCGATGCGAGCGGCCGTGAGGCCCTGCTGTTGGTGAGCATTCTGTCCGGCCTGTGCAAGCTGCTAGAGCCCAGCTCTCCACAGGTAGGCAAGATGCCATACAGGGGGAACCCCTATTCCCAGGCCCTATGCCCCAAAGTGGGTGTGTCAGTGCTGGAGGTGGGCACAGAGTTAGGGGCTGCCAGAAAGCGTGTGTGACCCAGAGTGGTGGGAACGAACGTGGCCTGTCTAGGCCTGATGGGGGACCATGGACATTTGGGGGTGGTCCCCTTCTTGTCTAGCTCATGGCTCTTTTCTTTGGGGGGTCATACCCAGCAGCTCTCAGGGGTTACTCCTGGCTACAGAGCTCAGAAATTGCTCCTAGCAGGCTTGTGGGACTATATGGGATGCAGGGAATTGAACCGGGGTCCGTCCGGTGTTGGCTGCGTACAAGGCAAACCAATGCCCTACAACTGTGCTATCGCTCTGGCCTGAGCTCCTGGTTCTTAACTCGTGCTCGTTCTCTAGTTCACACAGATGCTGACCTGGACTATGAACATCTGCAAGGAGAAGAGCTGCAGTGAGTCTTGGGGGTGGGGTCTGAGAGCGGCTCCTTGCCTGAGACCCTCCTGGGCCAGAAACTCCTGATGTACCTCCCACCTTCCCTGGGTTGCCTGCGAAATGCTCTTCTATGCCCAGGGGTTGGGGGTCCTAGCATGGGGTGTGGAGGCATATAGGAAACCTGACTGATGTGCTTAGACAAATGTCAGGGACAGGGAGGCCATGGCTGTAAGTCCTGAGCTGGCCCTGCCTCCTCCCCAGAGGACTCAGCCCTCTGCAAGGCCCTTCTGAGTCTGCTGCTGTCCCTGCACTCGCTCTGCAAGAGCCCCGCGGCCCTGCTGCGAGACCTGGCCCAGGACATCCATGGGCATCTGGGCGATATTGACCAGGTAGGGGCCTTGCTGGGGGTGTCCAGGAACTCCCCCTTCTTTTTTTTGGGGGGGGGTCACACCCAGCAGCTCTTGGGGTATTTCTGGCTTTGCACTCAGAAATTGCCCTTGGCGGGATTTAGGGGACCATATGGGATGCCAAGAATCTAACTGGGGTCAGTCCAGGGTTGGCCGAGTGCAAGGCAAATGCTCTACAGCTGTGCTATTGCTCCGGCCCACTCCTTCCCTTCTTGCCGCACCACTGCCTCTCACCCCTGTTCCCCCCAGGACGTGGAGGTGGAACAGACCAACCACTTTGCCGTGGTGACCCTGAGGACGGCCGCCCCAGCTGTGTGTGTGAGTGCTGCACCCCTGCCTGGTTCTGCTGCCCCTGCCCACCCGACCCCATTGTCCTGCTCCTGCCACCAACCATGCAGCCCCATCCTGCCCTTTGCAGCTGCTGGTGCTGAGTCAGGTGGAGAAGGTGCTGGAGGAGGTGGATTGGCTGACTGTGAAGCTCAAGGGACAGGTCGGCAGGGAAACAGTGTCAGGTGAGTCAGCCTGGGCATCCAGGATGGCACCCCAGTCCTCTAGCCCGTCTATGTACTCATGTAGTGTCACATTTTCTAGGAGACTGGTTGAGGTTTGATTCCCACAAAGCTTCCAGGGAAGGAAGGCAGTTCCCATTCCCCTGTCCACCCAAGACAGGGGAAGTAGTTCCCTGTAGATCCGCCATACATAATCCACACAGACAGGATGGTAAAAAGAGACAAGAAGGTTGAACACAAAATCCTCTGCCAACCCACCAGCTGCAAAAGAATCCCATCCTCCTAGCTTAACTCCTTTTTATTCAGATCCAAACAGTGCCCCCTACCTGAAAGGTCAAAGATGGGAAAGCAGGCAGGGAAACATAATACCAAAGAGAAATATTATGAAAGCCTCTAAATACTTATCAAGTCCCCCCTTTTTAGTATTAAAAATATAATACAACGCGCTAAATAAGTAACATACCCTAAAAGTACAAGGGAAGCCTAAGCTAACAAAGGGCAGCAGTTTGCATAGGCGCATTATAAGGAAGATATAATGAAAAACTTCTGGTTTGGGGGTCACACCCAGCAGTGCTCAGGGTTTACTCCTGGCTCTATGCTCGGAAATCACTTCTGGCAGGCTCGGGGGACCATATAGGATGCCGGGATCCGAACCACTGACCTTCTGCATGCAAGGCAAACACCTTACCTCCATGCTATCTCTCCAGCCCCTGTAATGAAAAACTTCTAAACCTAAAGACAGGGTGTACAAAACCAGAATCAATTATAAGCTCTTCGCCGTCACCCTACACCTACAGACCTGCAGGCCAAAGAGGCTGCAGGCACAGAGTTGAACCAAGAAAGGCCTCACCAGCACCCACCACTCTAGGACTTTATCGTTAATAATTAATACCACATGCATGCGTGCATCAGGGGGAAGTGCTTTGAGCTGAGTTTCTAGGGCACGGGAGAGCTGGAGTGTGTGCATCTGTCTGTGTGTGTCCTTTGAGCTGGGTTTCTGGTGTGCGGGGCAGCTGCCCCCTCGGATCGAGCACACTGCCCTGCTCCTGGCTGGTCAGGTTTGTGTCTGTTTCCCGTTGCCTCTCTTCCCCCTGGGGACTGAGCCTGTCTCCTCCACAGAGGAACTGTTGCAGGCAGCGGAGAAGGCCGCAGTTGTGCAGCTGGGCACCCTGCTCACGGCTTTCCATGAGCTGCTGCAGACGGCGCTGCCATCAGGGGGATGCGTGGATGCCCTGCTGAGGGGCCTGTGCAAGATGTACACCATGCTGACTGCACTGGTCAAATATGTGAGTGGACAGCCAGGACCCTACAGGGCGGGTTCCTTCCAAAACCTTCCTAGACCTTCCATCTCGTTTCTTTGCTTTTGGGCCTTGCCCATCGATGCTCTGGAACCCTATGGAATGCTGGGGATCAAACCCTGGTTGGCTGTATGCAAAGCGAACACCCTCCCCACTATGCTATCACTCTAGCCTCCCTTTTGTTGACGTTTGTTTTTTTTTTTTTGTTTTGTTTTTTGTTTTTTGGGCCACACCCTGTGATGCTCAGGGGTTACTCCTGGCTATGCGCTCAGAAGTTGCTCCTGGCTTCTTGGGGGACCATATGGGATGCCGGGGGATCGAACCGCAGTCCGTCCTAGGCTAGCGCAGGCAAGGCAGGCACCTTACCTCCAGCGCCACCGCCCGGCCCCTGTTGACGTTTGTTGATGACTGTGCTCTGTGCTAAGGAGCTACCCTCCATGCCGGACAGTCGAGCCAGCACCACCCACTATACTCTCCCCAGCCCCAGAGGTGCTGGTGGTGGCTTTGGAAGCTACTCCCAGCTCTGTCTGGGGAACTATGTTAAAAAGCAAACAGACTCTCATTGTGCAGCTGGGGCCCAGAGCATGTCCCTCTGCAATTTTTTTTTTTTGTTTTTGGGTCAGCGCTCAGGGGTTACTCCTGGCTCTATGCCCGTGCCTGGCTGGCACGGGGGACCATAGATGCCGGGATTCGAACCACCATCCTTCTGCATGGAAGGCAAACGCCTTACCTCCATGCTATCTTCTCTGGTCCCCCTCTGCAATTTTTTTTTTGTTTGTTTGTTTTTGGGCCACACCCGGCATTGCTCAGGGGTTACTCCTGGCTGTCTGCTCAGAAATAGCTCCTGGCAGGCACAGGGGGCCATATGGGACACCGGGATTCGAACTAACCATCTTTGGTCCTGGATCGGCTGCTTGCAAGGCAAACACCGCTGTACTATCTCTCCGGTCCCCCTCTGCAATTCTTGAGTGAGCTTGTCTCCTCTTCCTGCCTCTGGGGTGTCCTTCTCTGTCCCCTGTGTTTCCAAGGTACCCCCCTGAATTGGCCACCCTCTCAGTCCATCCAGGTGTGTCAGGGCTCCAGGGGGATTCCCAAGAACATGGAAAAGCTGGTGAGTTGGACATCTTTCTCGGGGAAATGGTCACTCGGTCTTTCCCTACCTGGGAGAGTTCAGTGGGTCGTGAGTGGAGTTGGGGTGCGGCAGCCGCTCCTAGTGGCTCTTGACCAACTGGTCCCGGTGGCTCACTGCAGGTGCTAGAGACTGGTTTCTCAGGCCCTGCTATGCTGGGGACCTTGAGGTATCCCCACAGAGCTCAGGGGCCTTATGGAGCCTGGGTCCTCCCAGTGATGTGGCCCCTTGCGACCTGTTGCAGGTGAAGCTGTCAGGCTCTCACCTGACCCCCGTCTGCTACTCCTTCATCTCCTACGTGCAGGTCAGTGTGCCCTGAGCCTGGGAACAGGGACTAGCCATTGCCGCGCCCCCCTCCCCCCCAGTTCTCTGTGGGGGGAGAAACAGCCTTTCTTGCCCCATTGGCCACACTCAGGGCCACTGCTCAAGCCTGAGTTGGGCTGGCAGGATGGGGAACTCAGGAACATGCCCTGTGTCTCTCCCGCAGAATAAGAAGAGCTTCCAGACGAAAGGGGAGAAGGGCAAGGAGAAGGGCACAGAGGCCACGGCCATGGTGAGTCCCATGGGATGGGACATGCGGACACCCCAGCATTGATCCCCGGTACCATGAGATCCCAGGGTAGGCAGACAGTTGTCCAGGGGGCCAGTTTTGTCCACCCTTAGCCCAAAGCAGAGCATTGACCATGTGCCAGGATTCGAGCCCAGCCTCCCACTCGTGGTCTGGCTTCTTGGAAAAAAAAAAACAAACAGCTGCCTATTGGGAATGTAGTATTCTGTGCAGCATCGTGATGAGCCACATGCCCTTTAACCCCTGAGAAGGGGCAGGAAGTGGGGCCCCACATGCCCCAGAGCACAGCAGACCCCGCGGCTGCAGCCTTACAGGCTGTCTCCCCACCCCAGGCCCGAGCTCTCCGGGAGACCAAGCCCATCCCCAATCTGATCTTCGCCATCGAGCAGTATGAAAAGTTTCTCATCCTGCTCTCCAAGAAGTCTAAGGTAAGCTGCGATGGGCCCCAGAACTCGGGCATGGCTGGGAGAGCCAACCTGTTATAGCTTCGCTCTCGCACATCCAGGTCAACCTTATGCAGCACATCAAGCTCAGCACATCCCGAGACTTCAAGATCAAAGGCAGCGTCCTGGACGCAGTGCTCCGTGAGGAGGAGGAGGAAGAGGAAGAGGAGGAAAAGGAGGAGGAGGTGACTTCCAGCCCCCTTCTCCACGGCGGGAAAGCAGGAGGCAGACACAGGGTGGGGCAGTGAGGAAGGTCTGGAGTTTATTCTCGATGCCTCAGTGTCCCCCCATCCCCCCTCACCCCTCTCAGGGCACCGAGGAGCCGGAACCCTCCAAGGCAAAGAGGAAAAGGAAATCCTGAGTCAACAGCGTGAGCCTGGGGGCTTGTCAGCACTGATGCCCGTCCCACCTAAGGCACCTGGTTGAGGGTTCCCTGAGCAGCCTCCCTACCAGCCCTTCCCTTTGCAGGAGCCTTTCCCTGGCCGGAGCCTGAGTCTGCGTGTGGGCCAGATCAAGGCGGACTGGGGTGGCTACTTCTCTGGCTTGGGCTGCGGCTCCAGGGAGCCTCCAGTGAGGTCAAGGATTTGGTAGATGTCCAGGGCCTCCCCTGCAATGATCAGGAGACAGAAGGGCAAAGCACTTTAACTTTACGCCACAATAAAAGCGTTTTCGCACACATATTCCCGACACTTGCCTTGGTACCTCCCGCCCTCTCCCGTCTCCCCTCTCACCCTGCGGGACTCCGTATCGCCGCTCCAGCCCCGTGGGGTTGGATGGGGTTTTACAGTCCATGGTCACTTCCTTCCTGAGGCAGCAGTCGATGTCCACGGCGCTGAAGAAAGCCACAGACTGTGGCAGGTCGTCCAGCCCCAGCTTGTGGGCGAACATGCACCTGGGATGGAGGGCAAGGCTGGAGGGGTCTACTCAGGTGTGCCCACCCCGCACCCCATCCATCCAGGTGGGGGGGGGGCACGTTGCCTAACACCAGGGACCAATCACCCACCTGGTGAGCAGGTTGCTGATCTGCAGCGCCAGCGCGGCCCGGTACCGGTCCTGCTCGCGCACCAGGTAGCGCACCTCGTCATGGATGCTGATGCAGAAGCGGCCGTCAATGGCGAACTCCTCCAGCAGCCACCTCATGGCCACCAGCAGCAGATGCAAGTAGTCCACGGCCGAGCTCTGCACCACCCAGTTCACGCGGCTGGTCATGAACTGTGTGTGACAGGGAAGGAGCAACGGGGCACTCAGTAAGCCCAGGCAGGGCCTTGCTCCCTGAGCCCCTGCCCAGCTGCCGCAGCAGTACCTCCCCCTGCGCCACCGCCGGCTCAAGGGCCCGGCTGATGCGGCAGCCCAGCACCGGTGTGCAGGGCTGCTCCGATGTGGCTATGCTCTCCAGCTTGTTGAACATCTCCGACTCAGTGCCGCCCGTCCACGCCCGCTCGGCCACCACATCCCACTTCTTCCTGCGAGACCTGGCAAGGGGGGCCCCCCAGTCAGTCAGTCACCACATGGAGTCGGAGACCATGGCTGTCCTGGCCAGGAGGGGGCACTGGCTGACCTGCGGGCCGCCTCCCTCTGGATGGCACGCAGCTCCGGAAGAGCTACCCAGCCGTCCTCACTCCTGTCCACGTGCAAGTCCAGCTCTTGCACCAGCCACTCGCCCTCATCCGACAGCCGGTACCTGTCGCAAGAAGGGGCAGGCAGGAGGAGCTGTGCGTGTGGACCTGGCACCCTGGAAGAGTGGCTTGACCGCATGGGCAGTGAAGGGTACTCACCTGCGAAGCCCCTTGGTGGCCGCATACATCTGCTTGGCCTTGGCGGCTGCCTCTTCAGCGGACAACCGGTGGTTGAACTGCATGAGTAGGCGCTCGGCGAAGGGCTGGCCTGCGCCATAGATGCGGCCATAGTTGAAGACTTTGGCATGCTCCCGGCTGATGCCCACCGTCGCCGCTGTCTTGCTGTGGAGGTCAGTGCCCCGGCTCTTGCGGCCCTGCAGTGTCATCCACCCAAAGGCCGTGCAGCCTGGCAGGGGGCTGGAGTTACACCCCCATACCCCAGCCAGAGCCCCCAGCCCCACGCCTTGCCCAGCTGTCTGGGTCCACTCACCGTGCATGCCCGCGAAGTGGGCATCACCCAGCACAGCTGCGATCCACAGCTCCTGGGAATCCACATCGGCACCCACCAGCACGTACCCGGGCGGGGCCTGCACCATGGCCTTCAGCTCACTGCCTACTCGGTCAGCCTGTGGGAGGCATGGGCGTGAGGCCAGCCCGAGTCTTTCCTGTCCCAAGTCCCTAGGGCGTCCCCCTTGCCGTCTACACACCCGGGCATTACTGGCCGTGAGCCAAGTGGGCTCCACTGCACGGCGAGTGATGGTCCCCGCGGTGACCACCTGTGGCAGGATGGCCCCGTAATGACCTTCCTCGTCGTAGTTGGGGTGCCTGGCAGGAGATATGTGAGCCTCAGAGCTGGCTCTGCATCGAGAACCAACATGAGCCAGACTAGTCTCCCCCGACCCCGGCAGCCATACCTGGTCACAGCACGCGGCAACGCAGACTTGGGCAGCCAGACCACCATCTGGGAACTGTGGGGGGAATGGGGATTCACACAGCTGTCTAGGGGTCCCTCAGCTCGGGGCCCCTGCCCGACAGGAAGACGGTGGTGCCCGTGCATGGGGCAGGGTTGGGTGGCCCACCTGATCCGCTTGTGCGCATTTCTCCAGAACGACACCATCTTGTTGATCTCCAAGGCACGGGGCCCATTGGCGCCACCTGGGCCGGCCTGCAGGGTGCCGTCCTCCATCTTGGGCAGGAAGTCTTTGGCGAAGGGGCTGCCCACGTTACAGCTGCTCCCATCCTGGGAGCACAGACAGCATCCTAGCCTCAGTTCTCTTTGCACCCCCTGGCACAGAGCCTAGAAGTTCAGGCTGCCCTGGACCAATGACTGGACCTCAGGGTCTATCCTGACATGCACTTGGACAAAGACATAGACTCACATGCACCAAACAAGACAGGGATGTGCACACACCTGCACACATGGACATATGCACATGTGTCATGACAGACATGCTCCTGGTCAGCTCCCTCTGGGTCTAACCCTCCAGGGGGTGGCCTCATCAAGCCATACCCACATCCCACCTTATGAGGCAGCTTGAAGAACCAGCAGCCAGGCATCTCCACGTCGTCGTAGGGGCCATTGCCGTGGTGAGCGCCAGGCACCGGGCACTGTGGGGCCACATGCCTAGGTCAGGCCTTGCATTGGCACAGGCAAGGGAGGGGTGAAAAGGGCCTGAAACAGTGGGCAGCTTGGCCCAGTGGAGTCAGGGCCTCCGGGACAGTCTTGCTTCCTCCAGGAACCTCCCAACTCCCCACCAGCCTCTGGGAAGACGGGTGTGAGGTTCTCGGTCCCCACTAGTACCCACCAGGAATCCCACACTAACACTCACTGGAGCCGAGGGGCCACCCGGACCTGCGTCTTCTTCCCACTGCTCCATGCGGGCTTCGGCCTGCACCTCACGGCAGCCCAGCTCCTCAACCTACAGGGTGCAAGGAGCAGCTGGGGTGAGCCAGCGTCAGGCCAGCAGCCTGGGACCCCCCGCAAAGCCACCCAACCAGCCTCACCGTGGGCCATAGAGCGCTGCCCTCAGCCAGCATGAAATCCTCAGCCAGGCTCGCCTCTGGCCATGGCTGCTGACCCTGCACCCGGTGGTGCTTCCGGGACAAGGCAGCAATGGCTCTGGGTAGGGAACAGCAGTGGGCAGGGTGACTCCCAGGCCCTCAGAACTGTGGCACCAGGGGCCACAGTCTCAGGCCTCCCCTTACCCTTAGGAGCAGGGGGGAGGAGGAGTGAAGCCACCCATAACTTTGTACCCAGAAAACAAACATCAGCAGAGCTGCCAACTGCATGGGTGGAGAGCACGGGGCAGAGGATCAGTGAACGCATGCAGGGGTGGGGGTCAGGGAGCACATGCAGGGAATACGGATCCACTCGGACCCAGGCTCCTCTCATCGCTGATGGGTGAGGGCTTGGAGGCTGCAGCGAGGGAGAAACTGTTGCCCTCTCCTGTACGGAGGGGGGTCCTCATCTGTGGGACCTCACATCTAAGGACAGGCGCTCACCTGTAGGGGTAGGGGGCCGGGCCCGGAGGAAGGTTGTCACGCCGCCCGGGCACCAGGTAGCCCCAGCCGTGGCGCTCCGAGTAGTGCAGCGGGAAACCGTCCCAGGTGAGTGCCATGAGCTTGGGCGTGACCCGCATCTGCAGGCTGATGAGGCTGGGGCCAGGAACCCACGCAGGGTCATTCAGCCGAGGGCAGAGCTTCCGGTACCACCTGCTCCCGATGGAGATGCTAGGAGGTCAGGGGTGTGGCGGGAGGACCTCCCTACACCTCGTGGCCACCCAGGGCGAGCTAGACACCCAGGACTTGGAACTCTGTGGTTTATGGGTGCTGTATTGGCCTCAACCCCTGAGCTCTGTCTGCCACCTTCTCCCAGAAGCCCTCCCTGACTGCTTCACTCCCTCTCATCACAGGAAGAAAGATCCTGGATTTCTTCTGTGTGGCACGACAAAGCTCACCCAGGGTGGCCAGGCAGATGCTGGGTTCTCTTGGGCAGCAGCTCTGTGGTTCCCCGCAGCTGGTCCAGGCGGGCGCGGGCTGCGGCTGCTCGCTCCAACTCCTCCTCCTCACTGGGAGGCCCCGGGTCTGCTCGGGCCAGGGAGATGATGCACATGCAAGGGGGTTCCTCGGGAAAGCCATCCGCCCCCTCTCCATGCCCCAGCCGCCCTGCTCCCACCTTCCTGGTCCAGGAGCTCCCTGGGAGGCGACTGGTTGCTCTCAGCTGGCTCCTTCTTCCGCTTCACTGTCTTCGCCTTCTGCTTAAATTCCTGCACGCTCCAGTCCAGGTCCCAGAGCCAAGGGTCTCCCTTGTACCTGCAAAGCCAATGTTCAGGTGGGTTCATGCCAGGCTCCCAAATCCATCCTCCCCCTCACCTCTCTTCACCCCCTCACCGCTCCCCGGTGCCGAGCTGGCAGGCGGCGTCAGCCAGGCCCATAAGCGTCTTTTTCAGCTCTCTCTGTAGCTCCTCGTAGGTGCTCTGGGCCTCCTCCAGGTAGCGCTCCCAGTTGTGGTTCACAGGCAGGTAGGACACCCCCATCTCCAGCATCCCTGCCAGAGTCACGGGATGGGGGCACCTGTGGAGACAACCCAGCCGCAACACCCTGTGCAAAACGTGGCCCAGTGCTCCCTCCCTTCTGTGCCCAACCCTGTTTTTGTTGTTGTTGTTCTTTTGATTTTTGGGTCACACCCAGCAGTTCTCAGGGGCTACTCCTGACTCTGCGCTCAGAAATCACTCCTGGCAGGCACGGAGGACCACATGGGATGCCGGGATTCGAAACGGCTGCGTGCAAAGCAAATGCCCTACCCCTGTGCTATCTCTCCGGCCCCCCCTCTGTATTTTCTGTTTTGTTTTGTCTTGGTGACACTTAAGCATTACTTCTGGCTCTGTGCTGAGGACCCTATGGGATGCCAGGGAGGGACCGCCGGATTGGCTTTATGCAAGGCAAACACCCTCCCTGCTGTGCTATCACTCTAGCCCTTCTGTGACCTGACACATCCAACCTTAATAAAGTCCAGGGGCTGGAGCGATAGTACAGTGGTAGGTCATTTGTCTTGCACGCGGCCAGTCCAGGACGGACCTTGGTTCAATCCCCAGCATCCCATATGGTCCCCCCCAGCCAGGAGCAAATAAAATATAAAGTCCTAGGTTGAGGTGAGGCCTTTCTCGGCACAGTGCCTTTATCCCACCCGCCGGCTAGTCTGGAGAGTACAGGATAACGGTGGACAGAGAAATAATCAGACAGTCAGTTCAAGTTTCATCGGAAACAGCTCGGTTTATTCTATGGCCCATTCCGCCACATGCATTTCCTCACATGGCTTATTCCAAGCCGCTTCCTCTATCCTGCTCCTCCCCTGGCTCTCTCCCTTCCCACCAGCCAAACTTTATCATTCCTTATTCCAAACTACAGACCTCTTCCAGATGTGGGTAGGTCTGACCATTCAGGTAGGATAAACAGGAAGTTAGGGAGAGGATACCACATGCAGCCACAGGCAGCTGGCCAAGTCCCCCCTGTACAAGCAGGAGCCCCCCAGAATGTGAATGCCCTTACCCCGCCTGAATTCTGGGCCACTCATCCACAGTCTGTCTCCCCATACAGGTCTCGGGGAGCCCTCACCTCTCCAGGAAGAGCGGGAGCTGCTGCTGGAAGACCTCGTAGGTGGCCCACACATCCTGGGCACAATATTCCATCAGCTCCTAAGGGTAAGGCAGGAGCAGGCTGGGTAGGTGGCTTGGACGGCACCACTGGGTCCCACCCCAGGCCAGGCCCCGGGCAATCACCTGGAAGTTGCCACGAATGTCCTTCATGCTACCCTTGACGAACAGTTCCCGAGGTTCCTTTTCCAGCGGGGCGCCCCCTACGTACAGCTGGTGCACATCAGCCAGGTTGTTGACACTGCTCACATCCAGCCAGTCCCAGGAAGAGATCTGGGGGTGTAGGGTGGGAGGTCAGAGGAGGTGGGGTGTGCTGCAGATCCATGGGAATGCTAGGGAAGACCCTCCCATTGATCCTCATCCCCTTCTCCATGCTCACCGCTGGGCCATTGCTTTTGCTCGAGGATTTGCGGCCCCATGGTGCTGTGGACGGCTGGGCCCGGGGCCTGCCCTGCTTGGCGGCCATCCAGAGGCTGCGCTGGAAGCTGCTGAGTCCCGAGATGGCCATGTGCAAGCTCATGGTGTCCAGGAAGCGTGTGTGGGAACCCTGGGGGACACCCGGCGCATAGCGTCAGCCAGCCTGCAGCACCCCAGTTTCTGGGCCACAATGCAGAGGGCACCCTCCATCAGTTCTGCCCACAGCCCTGTCCAGGGCCCAGTAACAGCTCAGCAAGGACTTTGGGGGCTCAACCACAGGTCTCAGAGCTATGCAGTTTCCCCTGTCCCTAAAATAGGCCTCATCTCTCATATTGAGAAGGGTAAGGGCTGACATGGGGACTGCGTACTCTGGGCAACCCAGACCCTCTCTGCCTGTGTCTTACCCAGGAACACCCATGGGACCAGGCAAGGCTAAGCAGCCATGAGGCTGTGCAAATAGACCAGCTCTAAGGAGGCAGTACCGGGGGAGCCCATGGTCCCCTCCATCCCCGCACCCCTTGCTCCCAGGCCACACCAACCGAGGGTCACACTGCCCAAAGGGCCCCGCTACCCTGCCTTGAGAATGGGCCGCTGGGCCCAGCTGTGTTACCTGGATCAGATATTGCTCCCGGATGTGAGCGCGGTCGAAGCAGACGTTGTGTCCCACCACCAGCTGCTCTGTGCTGTCCCGAGGGGCTGTGCGTCCCAGGGGTATAAGGTCAGCCAGCGACAGCCGGTTGGCCCAGGAGAAGCGCTCTTCCACCAGCCGCTGGCTGCACCAGGAATACCTGTGGGCACAGGGCACTCGGCACTGCCAGGGCAGAGGGGGTCTGCCCAACCCAAGGCCCTGAAGGGCTGCTGCCAGGCAACCTGCCCAGATATCAGGAATGGCCAGTGAGGTCCAGAGTGTGGCCATTAGGCCTGCAGGCCCCTCATATCTCTTATTTCTTCTCAGTGTCTATTCCCAGAATCAGGAAGGAGTGAACCCTAAAGGGTGCCACAGAAACCAAGAGGTTTCTGAGGTGTCACCCCCTACCAGGGTAAAATGCTAATATTACCTGTTGGTCAGACCAGCCCACTTCTGGGAGGGGTCTATGGGAGGTAACAAAGGGGTTGCTTGAGGGGTGTAAAAGGAGGCAAGAAGCAGCTCGAGGAGCTGGCAGCATGGAGGGATAAGAAACAGGTTTAATCGTAGGGCTGCTTCTGGAGCCTGCGTAAAAGGCCACATATGATGGCTAGGGCCTTGAATAAAGCTGATGTCTCCTGAACCTGATTGCCGGTGGATCATTTCCTCACTGCTACCCTGACCTGCACACCTGGCAGGTGGGAAGGGGTTGCAGGCGCCTGACTCCGGGCTGGAGGAGAAAGGTCTCACCCTCCATCCAACACCATTCACAACCATCCAGGACTCTATAATATGTAATTCTACAAATAGGATAGGGCTGGGGTGACAGCACAGCGAGCCCTTGCCTTGCTCACCTGTGGCCTGGGTTTGATTCCCACCATCCCATACATTACATTCCCCCCGAGAAATTCTAGGCACTTCATGGGATCAAAAGTGACGACCCCTAGACAGAGAGCAGGGAGTTTACCCCTGAGCACTGCCCAGGGGGATAAAAATAAACTCAAGTTCAGGACTCAACCAGAGCCCCTGAATTCATCCACACCCAGATCAGTGTCAGAGGCGCCTTCTCCCCTAAATCACATGGAGTAGCCCTGAAAACTGGGAACAGGATCCCGGGGCCCTCGAGGGGTGCCCCCCACTCACCAGGCGGAGGGGGATAGGGCCACCGCCAAGGTGGGGCAGGTCCCCTCGGCCATGCAGACCTCCACGTCGAACACCAGGGCCCGCTCCTCGGGGGTGGCCACAGGTTCGGCTTTCCCCGTGGGGCCGTATCTTGTCCAGCCGGGCGCCCAGGCCCAGCTGCTGGGCCGTGCTGGCAGCCGCGCCTGCAGGAGCCCGTGGGCCGCGTCCAGGTAGGGCAGGCTCTGCTTCTGCGCCAGGCGGCGAAAGTGCTGGTCCAGGCTGTCCCCGTAGAGGGGAGGCAGGCGCAGCTGAACGTCGGGCAGCGGTGTCTCCGGCTGTCCCCAGAGCCCGTGGCGCTGCAGGTGCTCCACGCTGCGGCGCACCATGGCTTCATCTTCGGGGGTCTGCGTGGTGCGCCCGAAGATCTGCTCGTGTAGGCCCCGGGAGAGCATCTGAATACGCAGAGGGTTGTAACGTCGCTGCTGTGACTCTTCATCTACCAAGGACCCGTGTGCGGTGGAGCCAGAGGTGGAACTGCAGGCCCGAGGATGACAGTGATTGCTGCTGCTGCTGCTGCTGCTGCTGCAGCCCGGAGCTGGGCCAGATCCGGGCCAGGGCGCAACGGATGCGCCTTGTGGGCCTTTGCCCAACGTCACCTTCTTCCAGAGCAGATGCCTCATGGTGGCCGATCCTGGGCGCCCCTCGCTGGGCACTGGCCCACCTCAACTTGCGCTCCAGCGGGGAGACGCGGAGGTGCTTTGTGCCAGCGCGCACAAGGCCCTCACCATCTCCGCCGTGCGTCCTGGGCGGGCGTCCTGCAAAGGGGACAAGGCACCCCGCGTCACTGAGGCCTCGTGCATCCCGCTGGAGGTTGGGGACAGCTGCGCCAGGGGGGCTAGGAGACCCTGGCCCCGCTCCCCCGCCCCGTGGTGGGCCAAATGCGCTGCGCTCCCCGGGGAAACTGAGGCACGCGCGCGCCTGCAGTGAGCGCGGGGGGATTTGGGGAGGTTGGAGAGGGTTGGGGCGAGCCGGGGGGGAACCCCCTAAACCCTAAGGGCTGTGACCAGGGCTGAGTCCCCCTTTTTTTTCCTCCCCCAAGACCCCACTTGCCGCTTTGACGGTGGAACGTCACTTTGGGGAGCACCTGCCGCGTCTGGGGTTGGTTGGACGCGGGCTTTGGAGAGGAGCCGCGCGCGCACCCGGCCCGGGATTCGGGGGGTCGGGCCTGGGCGCAAGGCGAGCAAGCTGAGGCTCCAGCACGGGCGTGCCCAGGTTGCCGGGCGCTAGATCCCCGAAGACCCCCGCGGGAAGTCTAGGGGACCCCCCACCTCCCAGAGCTGAGCCGCGTTGCGCCCCGCTTTAGGTCTTCTCTTTACCGCCCGGCCAGGAAACGCGGCGCCGCGCGGCGAGTGTGGGCGGGGCCTCACGGAGCAACCAATGAGAAGCCGCGTTCTGAGGGGCCGGACCAATAGGAAGCCGCGTTCTGAGAGAGGGCGGGGCCCTTCAGGCAGACAGCTGCGGGGGCGGGGCCTCCGAGCACAACCAATGGAGAGCTTCGCTCCGAGGAGGGCGGGGCCCAGGACCAACCAATGAGGAGTCGTATTTCTTTATGGGGCGGGGCCTTTAGAGGCGGCCTTGGGGGAGCACAGCCAATAGAACACTTATCTCCTAGAGAGGGCTGGGCTTTCATAGCTAGTCGCGGGGCGGGGCCTCCGAGCACAGCCGCCAATGGGACGCTTCGCTCCAAGTTGGGGCGTGGCCTTTACGAACAGCCAATGGAAGAGTTGAGAATGGATCGGTCCGCCTGCAGGGGGAGAGAAGGCTACTTCCGGGCCCGCCCTTCCGCGGAAGGCGCGGGTTTCCTGGTCCGATCCCCCCCGTGCTCGCGCAGTCAATGGGTCGGTCCGGGGCCGGCCGCAACTTTCACTTGTAGCGAGCCTGAGCCCCCGATTGGCCAGGTGGCCGCGTGGCCTAATGGATAAGGCGTCTGACTTCGGATCAGAAGATTGCAGGTTCGAGTCCTGCCGCGGTCGCAAGGGTTAGTTCAGTCATTTTTGCGCGCTTACGACCAGCGCGACGCGTTGCTCCCAGGCCTTTTGGCTCCTACACTACACCCCACCCCGGCTTGCACAATGTCAGGGCCAGGCGCCCCCCAAAAATGACACCCTGAGTCACCCAAAGGCAGACAGGCTGTGACCTGCTAGAGGGACAGGACCTGGGACAGGGACACCCCCTCTTCTCAGCATGTTGCATTCTTCATGGAGCCCTTTTAGATGACAAGGGGTCCTCCTATTCAGGGGTCCCACCTGAATGTGTAACTTTGTTGTTTGTGTTTTGGGGGGCCACACAGGGCAAATGCTCAGCTGTTACTCTGGTTCTGTGCTCCAAGGACCATAGAAGGTGCTGGGGAGTCCAGCCCAGGTGGGCCCCCTACAAACCAAGAGCCCTACTTGGTGTACTGCATTGCTCCAGCCCCTATTTTTAAGTATTTTATATCATTTTGTTTGTGTAACTGAAGGGACTGAGTTCTGGTGAGTATTGATGGGTACTAGGACCTACCTAGGAGGGTACTTACTTGGTCCTGTTGGGTACTGAATCCTGGAGGGTGCTGTGTTACACACTGCGCTTACCCAGGGGCCCTGGAATTTTGTGCCTCATAACATCACTGCCTTCACTCTATCACTCTTCTTTCCTTTCTTTATTTGTTTTATAAAGACAGGCTCTTTGTACTAAGCCTCTACCTCAGGGATGGCATATGTCCTTTCATGCAGAGGGTCAGAACTCTGGACCCAGACCTCCACCTGTCAAGAGGGCCAGTCCATCCTATTTATTTATTTATTTGTTTATTTATTGGGGGGCTGGGAAGCACTCAGGATTCTCCATGAGAAATCACTCCTGGCAGACTTGGGGGAACCTGTGGTAAACCAGGGATTGAACCTGGATTGGCCATATGCAAGGCAAACACCCTACCCATTGCGCTATTACTCTGGTCCCCAATCTTATCTTTTAGACTACCATTAGCACTGCTGACGGAGCTGGCAATGCCAGGGATCAAACCCAGCAAGGCCTCTGTGCTCCTGGGTCAAGCGTCCCCCCAGCCTGTTCTTGCACCTCTGGATGGAGTGACTGACCGACTTGCCAGGAATCCCTGCTGTGGACAAGCTGGGTTCCCTCAGATCCCCTGTCTGTTCCCAGACCCCCCACCTCGGCACTGCAGCTCTTCTTTCAACACCTTAGAAGTCTCAGGACATTTAGGAATAAAAGCCCAGCTCACACATTTTAGGACTCCCTGTGTGTCTCCCGGTGGGAGATGAGAAGTGAAACAAGTAGACAGGCCTGGGATTTAGCTTCTGGAAGGTTCCTCAGGTTTTGCACCTGAGAGAAAACAGGTGCCCTTCCCTGCAGCTTCTCAGCCTCTGCTCTGCATTTCCTTCTGAAATCTCTGGGTCTCCCCACACTCCCCCTCTGAGGTTCTTCTGGAGAGCTGACTCACTAGGAGTCTTGTCAGCTGCCAGGTGACAAGATGGCAGCCCATCTCTAGAATGTTCCTGAGAGCTCTGCCAGGGGATGACTAACCCAGGGGACTGGTTAGTCCCACTTAGCTGAAACCAATGCCCACAGTTGGGCATTGAATGTTGGGGAATATCACCCCAATATCCTGCTCTACCACCTATCCTGCTCTACCACCTGATTGCTGCCATGGGTTTATGTAATTTTACATATTTGGGGGAATACTAGAGAGGTAAGGTTTTCACATTTCTTTTTTTCTTTTTCTTTTTTTTTTTTCTTGTTTTTTGGGCCACACCCGGTGACTCTCAGGGGTTACTCCTGGCTATGCGTTCAGAAGTCGCTCCTGGCTTGGGGGACCATATGGGACACCGGGGGATCGAACCTCGGTCCATCCAAGGCTAGCGCAGGCACCTTACCTCTAGCGCCACCGCCCCGGCCCCGGTTTTCACATTTCTTATCCAGATTCCATCTCCAGCTCCCCATAGGGTCTTCTTTTTTTTTTTTTTTGGTTTTTGGGCCACACCCGTTTGACGCTCAGGGGTTACTCCTGGCTATGTGCTCAGAAATCGCCCCTGGCTTGGGGGGACCATATGGGACGCCGGGGGATCGAACCGCGGTCCTTCCTTGGCTAGCGCTTGCAAGGCAGACACCTTACCTCCAGCGCCACCTACCCGGCCCCATCCCATAGGGTCTTCTGAGCCCTACCAAGAGTAATTTTTGGTTCTGGAATATTTGGGGGGGGGGTTGGGGTTTTTGGGTCACACCTGGTGGCACTCAGAGATTACTCCTGGCTGTGTACTTAGAAATCTCTCCTGAGGGCCCGGAGAGATAGCACAGCGATGTTTGCCTTGCAAGCAGCTGATCCAGGACCAAAGGTGGTTGGTTCGAATCCCGGTGTCCCATATGGTCTCCTGTGCCAGGAGCTATTTCTGAGCAGACAGCCAGGAGTAACCCCTGAGCAGTGCCGGGTGTGGCCCAAAAACCAAAAAAAAAAAAAAAATCTCTCCTGGTAGGCACGGGGTTGGGGGGGAACCATGTGGGATGCTGGGAATCAAACCTGCATCCATTTTGGATCAGCCACGTGCAAGGCAAATTCCCTAGGCTGTGCTATCTCTCCAGCCCCACCAAGAGTGATTTCCCTTTTTTTTTTTTTTTGTTTTTTGTTTTTTGGGTCACACCCGGCGGCGCTCAGGGGTTACTCCTGGCTCTATGCGCAGAAATAACCCCGGCAGGCTCAGGGGACCATATGGGATACCAGAATTCGAACCACCATTCTTCTGCATGCAAGGCAAATGCCTTACTTCCATGTTATCTCTCCAGCCCCTCCAAGAGTGATTTCTGAGCTCAGAGCCAAGAGTAAACGCTGAGCATCACTGGGTGTGGCTCCAAAACAAAATTGCATATATATATATATATATATATATATGTATATATACATTTTATTTGGTTTTTGGGCCACACCTGGCGGTGCTCAGGGGCTACTCCTGGCTCTCTGCTCAGAAATAGCTCCTGGCAGGCAGGGGGGACCACATGGGACACCGGGATTCGAACCAACCACTTTTGGTCCTGGATCGGCTGCTGGCAAGGCAAACACCGCTATGCTATCTCCCCGGGCCCGGTAACCACTTCTGAGCTGTGCTGTTCTGGGGTCTTAGAGCGCTCGAAATAGGATCTTTGAAAACTCTTCCTGAGAGATGACTGGAAGAACTTGTATGGACTGAGGAACCTTCCAGAAGCTAAATCCCAGGCCTATCTATGTGTTTCAGGTCTGCTTCTCATCTCCCACGGTGACACACACAGGGAGTACCAAAACGTGTGAGCTGGACTTTTGTTCCTAAATGTTTTGAGGTTCCCTAAGGTGTTGAATAAAGAGTCACAGTGGCAGAGTGGGGGTTCTGGAACAGACAGGGGGTCTGAGGCGACCCAGCTTGTCCACAGCAGGAATCCAGAGAAGGTAGGTTAGTCGCTCCATCCAGATGTGACCGTGGGTCTTCCTGAAATAAGGTCTCAGGCCCGGGTAAGAGAAACTGGAGTTCCTTTAAACCTGGGTGCCCGCCCCCACTGCCCAGGAGCCCCACTGTGGAGCGTTTCTGATGGACCAGAGGTTCCAGGCACATGACCAGATTGTTCTGCTTGGAGCTTTGGACAGCAGCTGTCCAGAGGACCCCCCTTGTCCCCTTGATCCCTAGAACTCCCACCAGAGGGCGCTGCTGGACTGGACGCCGGGCCCTGGGCTGGCTGGGTTTGTCCAAGGGTCGAGTGGGCGACGGGGAACCAGGGGCAGTGGGGAGTCCTGGTTGGACAAAGTGGGGCAGAGCTTTACTGCACCCCAGGAACTCACAAGAGACCAGGTGGGTCTGGCCCAGTGTGCAGACATGTAGTTCCGGCTCCCTAGTTTGGGGGAGTACCTAGAACCCCAGTGGGAAGGTTCTGACCTGGCTCCAGGCACATGCCTGGCCTCCTCTGGGGTCTTCCAAGCTGGACCTGCCCTTTCCAGGGGTTCCTGCCTGCCTGCACTCCCCTGGCTTTTCCCAGTATCACTCATGGCCCTGTACCCCAGATTCCCAAAGTGGGCTTCCCTAGAATGAAGCACTAGGCTTTTCTCCAACTGGACAGATGGACCCAGAGGGACCCCCAGGCCAGGTGCTTTTAGCACCCCATGACCCCCAGATAGGAGGGACAGAATAGGGCTGTGCTGACCAATCCTTCCCCGAGTGTTCCTTTGGCGGGGCCTGAGCCTTAGAGCACCAGTGGGTTCTGCTTGTCTTTGGTCCATGGGGGTTGGGGGCCCATCCTCTGTCCAGCAGATTGGGAGGGTTCCAGGCTTATGAGTGGAATTGGTACTATCTACACTGGAAACTTTGGGGTTGGATGAACCTTAGGAACCACCTGGGGTGCATCTTGGATGCATGACTCTCCTGTACTGAGCCCCCAAATGGAAGTACCTCATCCCAGCTTGCAACTCAGGGGAGATTTGCACTCTGGGAGGAGAAAGAGGAAGGCTCATCGCTGGGGGCTCCTCTACCCAGTTTGGCACCCTCGGGGAAGCCAAGCAGACAGGGACAAGCCCCCCAGAAACTTCGAGGACATGTGACCCCCCCCAGAGACAGCTGAGGGCAAGTGGGAAGAGGGGGGGCCCGGAGCAGGGTTCGTGGCCCGGGTGTGGCCTAATGGATTCAGGCTGGCTGGGCAGAGCGCAGCAGAGCAGACAATGGAGTCCCGGGGTGACCCAAACAAAGAATTTGGAAGTAGTTGAACTGCACAACACGTCCTGGGCCTGGGTGCCTCCTTTCAAACCCATCGCTGGGAGAAGAAAAGAAAGCGCTGGGGGCAGAGGGAGCAAGAACTGACCCGGGGGGGGGGGGAGTGTTGGTTGGTTGGTACTTGGAGCCACTGCAGCCTCCAGACACCGGGAATTCAGAGAAAGGAGAACAGATTCGAGGCAAGGAAAGGCCCCCAGAAGATTCTCTTCTCAGAAGGGAAGAGAGTTCTCCCTTCTCGGAAAGGCCTGGGAGTCAGGGCAGAACCCTGGGGTGAGGGGGTGGTAACTGGAGGGAGGGAACTGATGCAGGCAGAGGAGGCTGAGATGGCAGCGAGATTCTGTGCATGGGGAGTCTCTGGACACCCCATCTTTCTGGCTATCTTGCAGGTGTCCCCTCTGGGCTGCCCAGCAGGAAATCTGTTCAGTGCCCCTTCTCTGAACCCCTTCTCTAAGCAGATAATGCCCCCCACTCTCTCCATTTCAGGAAGACCACAACTGGATTCTTCTAATGAATATTTAGTGTGTGTTTTTTTTTCTTTCTCCTTTTTAAAAATCAAGCCTGTAGGGTAGAAATAGAGACCAATGATTATTTTTCATTTTTGATATTTCTTCTGAGCGTTCTAAATTTTTTGCTCCACCAAGAACCATCATGATGGGGGGGGTATAAAAATGCATAGGGGAGGGGAGCAGGCAAAACCCTTTTCCCTTTTCCAGCTCAGTTCCCAGTAGGTTAGGAATGAGAAAAAAAGGTGGGGTGCCCTGGAGTCGACTCTGGGCTCGCGCCTAAGCGGTCTGCAAGGGGTTAACCGCGTTGCTCGTGAACTTGGCCTGTCTGACTGGCTGGCGCGTGATGGATGGCGGGACCCGCTGACAAGTTCAGCCGCAGGGACCTCCCCTGCTGTGCCGGCGGGGACCCCCAGACGCGCGGGAGGCCGGGCGCGCGCGCGCGCATGGGGGGAAAGCCTTAACCAACTTGCCTCCACGCGCTTCTCCCACACGCGCTTCACCCGAGACCCTCGCCGGTGGGGTCCAGAGTTTCCCTCCGCTCCGTGCCTAAGGCCGGGGGTGCCCCCCGATGGGCAGCGGGGCGCTGAAGCCCTCCTATCCGCAGGCCGAGTTCAGCATTTGGACAGCGGGTTAGGGTTAGGGCAGGCGGCTAGAGCGCACCCCGGAGCTTTGGAGAAGCTGGGCGCGCTGGGCGAACACCCCTTTTCGGGTTCTCAATGGGGGACACACGTTTTACCCCGAGTTTTAAAGCCCAAAGGTCCTCTGGGGCGCATAGGGGCGTGCGCACTGGTTAGTTAGCCCAGCTTACCCAAAACTAGAGGTGGAAGAAGAGAAGATATGGGCACCCCAGTTCCATGGGAACGACCCTCTCCTGGGTCTCCATGCTCCGCCAAGGCACCCCAATGTGGACCCCCCCCCCAAATCCCAGCTTCCAAAACGCCACCGCGCTGACCTCCACCGTCTCCCGGGTGGGTGTCCAGTCTGGTGCGTGCGGGGCTGTTGGCGGATGCGGGGCGCGCACAGAGCCAAGCCGGGGCCCCGCGAGGGCTGCTCTGAGCCCCTCGCCGCCCCCCTCCGTGGCGCAGAGGCGGGGGGAACCGCGCTGACGTCACTGCGGGGCCCGGAGCCGCTCGGAACCGCTCAGAGCCGCTAGCCGAGCCGCGCACGGCCGGCCGGAGGAACCCCGGCACCGCACTGCCTATCTCCCGGACCCCGCAGCGCCCGAACACCTGCCCGAACCCGGGGACCTCCGCGCCGTGGCCTCGCTAGCGGGCACCGCCGGCCCCTCCGAGCTCCTCCGAGTAAGTGCCGCGGCCCGTGGGTTGTGCGCGCGCGGCTTGGGCGCGCGACTAGGCAGCGTGCTGCGGACGGAAGGGGGCTGGGGTGTAGCGGGAGCCAGGTAAGGGATGCGTTCTGAAGCTGGGGTTCCTTCTCTGGGCCTCCACATACCCCTGTAAGTCATCCCGGACAAGGTCAGGGGTCTTGGGGCCAGGGAGAGCAACGCGGAGGGCAGACTTTGGGGTCCTAGATGGAGAGGAGGGAGTTGGAGTTGTGGGGCCAGAGGAGCAGAGAAGGGCGCTTCTCCAAGTGAGGGTCCTCAGATAACTCCGTTTCCCCGCCCTGACTCCCCTCGGCCTTCCCAGTGCACCCCCTCTCCCCAAGAACCCAGAAAAAAAAGTGGTTTCCTGGGGAATATTTGGGGGAAATCAGGCACCACGCTACTCTCCTTCTGGATGCCTGTCTGTCCCCCACAGATGAGGGGAAGTTTGGAAGATTGTTTCTTCTCCGCTGGCCCCCCCAACCAGAGCCCCAGAACTGGCCTTTGGGTCAGTATGCTTTGGGGCTGGGGCAATGGGATGGGGGGGGCTTCTGGAGCTTCAAGGGAGCAGGGAAAGTGTGAGGTGTAGGGGGCACCATGTCTGGGTGTCTGGGGAAAAAAACTGCCTTCCCCCATTCAGATCAGCCTGGTCCTCACCCAGTGGAGAGGTAAAACTGCTGAATGTGCACACCCCCCCCCCAATCTAGTCAAATGAGGGCAGGTGCTGAGAAGACACCCTTCTCTTTGTGCCTGTCCTCAGATCCTGAAGGAATTGCAGGGGGAGGGAGCACAGAGATGGGGGCATCTGGCCTTCAGACAGGGGTGAAGAGAGGTGGACAAGGCCCAGGGGTGACCATCGAAGCTTTCCAAGGGCTTAGCGGATTAGGGAGCCGCCCGCCCTTTCCCCACAGCCTCACACTTGAGCATAAGCTTCTGAATCGGGTGCAACCAGAGGCCAGAGCTGAGCTGACCTTAGAGCAGAGAAGACTTGGATCTGGGGTTTTGGAGGCCAGAGGGGGTGAAATTTTCTGTAAAAGAGTATGCTGAGCCCAGCCATTGGGCTCCACACCGGGTTTCTCCCCATAGGAAGATGTGCAGCATCCAAAGGGGTCTTCAGGAGCCAGAGAGATTGGGGCTGCCTGGAGTAAGCCAGGTGCCCCTATTGATATTGGGGTTCCCCAGAGGAGGCCAGGGGTTGAGAAGGGGCCCCTCTAAGCCTCTGGATTGGGCCAATCCAGGATGCAGGTGGGGCTATGAGATGACCCCAACCCCCTTCCCGCTTATCCAGTGTCCTGACTTGGGAGTCAGGGAGTAGATTCTGCACTGAAGGTGTGGACCCCCGACCCCCAGAAGCTGGATGCTGGAACTGGAGTCTTTGGAGGATGCATGTGTGTGTGTCAGGGCAGTGGCAGCAGTTTTCTCCTTCTTCCTTCTGTCACTGCTGTTTCGATGCAGAAGGAGGAGGCCTGTCTTCAGCAGGGACTTTGGAGACCGAATTCTCTGTGCACACTCTGGCCCAGTGAGGGCACCTCAGAGGAACGACTGACCCTGATAAAGGGGCCTGAACTCTGCCAGCTTTGTGATTCTTGTCACACTGGACGTTGCTCCTGTTTTGATTCAGGATTGCAGGGAAGCAGGCTGGGGAAGTTTGGCTAGTTGGGGAGAGAGATTGGCACGGCAGGCTCAGCACCAAGGCCAGGGCCCTCCTGCCCAGTGTCTGGATAGACAGCACTCCTGCCTGTTTGCTTTCACACCCTGCTGGTGTGAAAGACCTAGACTGAACTAGGCCTTGGCATGGAAAAAGCTTTTGGAAGCCACTAGAAGAGCAGATGGGGTAGCTGGGGGGCAGGGCAATACCCTCAGCTGGAAATAACTGGTCCCCACCAGGGCCTCCACCCAGGGCACATCCTGCCCTATCTACTGCCAGTGCCCTTCCCCAAGGATCTGGTTTCAGTACCTTCTTTCTGGAATGGGGGCTGTTAAGGCAATGCTGGGGGCTGGTGAGGGGAAATAAAACACTTTCAGGACAGCTGCCCTGCCCCCTGCAGCAGGAATCTTCTGGCCAGCCTTACCTGCTCCCCAAGAAGGAACTCAGTTTCCCAAGAAGGGAATAGGGCAGGCTGTGGTGCCAGTGGAAACCTCTGTTCCTGTGCCCCTGTGCCCCTGTACTCAGACTTCCAGCTCAGGCCTTCTCCGGAGGCCTAGAGCCCACAGGAGCCATTTTGTGCAAGATGCTTCTTCGCTTCTATTTCTGAGGCTTCCTCCTGATTGCTCCTATAAATGCCCCCACCCCCTTTTTTTGCCCCCCCTCTCCAGCAGATGTGCAGAACCTCCGAGCCTCAGGGACCCCTCCCTCCCTACTGGCTGGCCCACACAGAAACCGCCTGCCCACACATAGCTGGAGAAGCAACTTCCAAGTTCGGGGGAGCCAGGGAGGGAGCGGGGCCTTCTCTCTCCCAGAGAAGGTTGTCTTGGGGATTAACTATGTCAGAGCCAAATTCAAGTGGGGTCTTCCCTGGGGGGGGGGGTGCACTGCAGTCTCCTCTGGAAGCAGGAAGGAGAAATGCGTGCACTGGTATTCACTGGCTGGGAAGGGAGTGGGGTACAGGGCAGGTTGGATTGGGAGTGTGTGTGGATAAAGATAGGGGGGACCCCAGATGCTGGAGGAAATCACAAAATCTGGAAGTTGGCACCTAAAGAGGTGTCTTTTTTTTAGGAGTGGAGGGAGGAAAGGAAAAACATATTAATCATAAAAACCTCTCCAAACCCCCCTGTTCCCCCTCCGCTTTGGAGCCCAGTCCTGGAGGATTTGTCTGACATGACATTAGTTTGACACCCCTGGAAATGGGCCCTTTGTGGGGATCTCCTGAGCCCTGAGTTTGTAGGGAAAAGCACCTTTCCAGGCTGTTGGGCCATTTTCCTCTTCCCCTGGCTCTGTGCTCTGGGTTTCTGGAAGTGACCATGGTTCTCTGAGAAAGTCTGGATCACGGTGGTTGAAATATAATGTCCAACTTTGGAGAAATGGGTTGATAGTCCCTTGGCCAAGAGGAAGCTTAGAGAGGGTCAGACAGTCCAGCTCAGCCAGGTGATTCTGGGGGACTCTGGGTAGCCAAGAGCGGAATTCGTGCCTGGGTGTTGCCTTTTTGTTTTTGTTTTTGTTTTGGGGGGAGAAGAACATTGACCGAGACCGGGCAGCCCAGTTAAGGATTAAGGCAGCTTCTCGACAGGGGCACCTTGGTGCCCAGAGGCAGGAGAGGTGACCCCGAGTCAGGCTGGACCCCTGAGGGCCGGGATTCTCCACTCAGTGGCCAGCGGAAGGTACCCCTCTGCGCCCTAGAGTGAACCCGAACCCTGCCATCCTGCGGGTCCCCGCATGTCAGCCTTGGGACGCGCCAAGTGTGAAGGTCCGCAGGGGCCGGGGAGTCCGAGCGAAGGGAAGCCGAGGCTTTGGGGGACACGACTTGGGCTCTTCGGAGGGAGGCTGGGGGGCCTCCCGCGGGGCGGCCGGGGGCCTGGGGAGGCGGTGGCCGCTCAGGCCATTGTAAGGTGGGGCGGTGTGGAGCGCGGGAAGGGGGCTGGGATTTGAACGGGAGCCCGCGATTGGCCGCGATGGCCTTGACGTCACTTCCCCGCGGGGCGAGGAGCCTGCGAGCCGCGGGCCGGGTCGGTCCTGGGCGCTGGGGGTAGCCAGGGCGCAGAGGATGCGGGCGCGCGCGGTGCCGGCTCCTCCGTGCGCCCTAGGCGCGTGCCAAGCGGGGCCACCGGAGAGGGGCGAGCGGGGAGGGCGAGGCTGCCCAAAGGACGGCTGGCAGCTGCTGGCCTGGGCATCTGGGGCGTCGGGGTGGGCGTCTGTGTGTCTGTCGGTCCCCTCCGGCTCTCCGCGTGCGCCCCGGGCACCCGGCGGGCCTTGGCACGCGGGGCGCACGGCGCCGGCGAAGGGAGGCCCGTTTCTCTCTTTGGTTATCTAGCTGTATGAGTGCCACCGCGCCGTCATAAAGCTAAATAACCGAAAGTAGAAATGACTCTCATAAGTTCTGCGCGGGTCCGACCAAGCGCCCAGGAGCCCCGCGCCGGCCCAAGCGACTCCAGCCCCGGCGGAACCGGCGCGCCCCAGACCAGGTACTTGACCTCGGCGGCGGCCGCTCAGCTCTCTCCCCCGGGGAGCCCTGGCCGTGTCCCCTGGAGGAACTCACCCGTGTCTCCCGTGTCTCCTCCCTTCCTTCCCTTTCCCCCCTTTTTCCTTCCCACCCCACCCTCAGCCAGCCGGAGCTGGAACCCCAAAGTGGAGAGAAGAAGAGAGG
This sequence comes from Suncus etruscus, assembly GCF_024139225.1. Classification (NCBI taxonomy): domain Eukaryota; kingdom Metazoa; phylum Chordata; class Mammalia; order Eulipotyphla; family Soricidae; genus Suncus; species Suncus etruscus. Next base: position 8,851,345 of record NC_064858.1, on the reverse strand, counting down.
ACCCTGTATTTTTTTTTTTAGGGAAGGGGCTTGGTTGGGGTTGTTGCGGGGTCGCGCTGGTTGGGGAAAGGCGCCCGCCTTCGCCTTCACCCCATAAATCAGGCTGGAACAATCCTCTTCCCTGGGAGGATGGAGATTTGGGGATGCAGATGCGCTGCTCTGAGCGACGGGCGGCTGGCTGGTCCGAGGGGGGACCGAGGGGTGGGCCAGGGGCTAACAATGCGGCCTTTATCGAATTACCCCGCGACTGCGCTCCGGAGCGCCATTAGCATACGGCTGGGGGGTTGCAGGCGCTGCGCCCCTCCGTGAGGTCAAGTTCTTGATAATTTGATCACTTTTCACGGACGCTGGCAGCTGCCTTTGTATGCGGTTGGGGGGTCTGTGTGCTGCGCTGAGCCGAGCAGAACTGGCGAGGAGGAGTCGGCTCAACGGTCCAGGGCCCGGGGGTGGGGTGGTGGTGGTGGGGTGGCCGTGTCCAGAAACGCTGGACCGGCCACCGAGCTGCCCAGCCCCATGCGCCCGCAGGCCGGAGCCTCCCCAACACCCACCAGTGCCCCCAAGAACGCTGAGGCCAGCTCCCTCCCCAGCACCCCGTTCCTCTCTCCTCCAGCCCCCTTCCTTCTCTCTCCCTCGCTCCCAACATAAGATGTATTACAGCTTCTAGCAAATAAAAAAGCAATTGGGCTTAATCTGCATTCCGTCTCCATGGCGACCCAACGCGGTCCACCCGGCCACTCCTGGCTGGGCACCGAGATTGGGGGGAACGCCCCTGGTTTCTGATTGTGGTTCAGGCCCCCACTGGGCACCCAGACTGGCCCCTTCCCTCCAGTGCCCGTGGGTCATCTGGGCATCGGAAGAAAGGAGCCCCCGTGGGTTCTGGGCCTCCGGCTGTTGTGGGGAGCTCTAGGGATGGCGTTAGGAGGCCTGCGGGTTCGCCTACACCCGGTTGCAGAGAAACAGTGCCCGGGGAGTCTAACCTAAGAGCCTCCTCGCCGGCAAGGAGCTCCCACAGACAATCACCCCCTTTCCCAGGTTCATCCCGTTGGGCCTTTAGAATTCTTTTTTCTTTTGAAGTGTTGGCCTTCTCCGAGCAGGATTTGTTTTGAGAAAAAGAGGTTCTGTGTGTACCCCGTAAAAATTCAAACCGTTGCAGACGGGGAAACTCTCAGGTGCTCCAGATAGCCTTGATGGAGGCTAAACTGGGTGTACCAAAGTGTGTGTGTGGGGGGGTCGCTTTCCCAGCGTTGGTTCCCTTTTGAATTCGGATTGAGTTTTTGCAAATAAAAATCGGAGAAAACAAAAGAGCGGGTCCGGGAAAGTGCGTGGAGCTGCTTAGCTCCGTCCTCACTTCTCCTCGCTGGAATCTTGTTGAGGGCCCACAGGTTTTCATAAATAGGGGGCTCCCTGTCCTGGCCTTATAAGGCGTGTCCCCCTCTTTCCTGCCCAGACCCTGACTCCAGTTGACAGACAGGGATTTGGGGCCCTCAGCCCCTGCTCCCTCTCTCCCTCTCTGGCTCATCTGGAAGCCGTGACCCCATTTCGGAGGAACGAAGCGGACCCTCTCTCTAGATGGGGTAGATGGGGTTTGGCTGGGCTCTGAGCAGGCCCTGGGGCTTGGCTCTCCATCCTCTGCCTTCCCTGTCCTTTGGAATGTGCTAGAAAGGCCTGGCCCAGGGCTTTGAAGCCTTCCAGCTGCTCCCGTGGTTCAGAAGAAGCAGGTTTGGATTCTGGAATGTGGTTGTTGTATTTTCAAGCCAGCCCCCTGAGCTTACTCTGAGCAGCAGGGTCGGAATCCCGGTTGTGGGGAGCCCCAAGGAGGTGCATTTGTAATGGGGAGAATCCTGCTTCCTCCTCCTCTCTGCTTGAGACGAAAAGGAAAGTGAAGGCCGAGTTCCACCTGAAGGGAAAGAGCTGGAGGCAGTGCTGCAGGGCAGAGGGTCCGTCCCCCACCACCCCCACCCCCGCCTACCGCACACACCCCTGTGTGTGGATGAGTGAACCCCCAAACCCAGCCAGAGCCCCGGGGCCACTTGCTGCAGCGCCTTGAAATCAGCTTCTCTCAGACATCTGGGTTCTGAAGTGACGCTGGGCTGGGCTGGACTGGACTGAACTGGGCTGCGCAGAGCTGGGGCCAAGTCTCCTAGCCCATTCCCAGCCCCTTACAGGTGCCTGTTCTCCCCACATCCCAGCCCTTGGATGATCCCTTGACTCCCCAATTTTGAGCTTCACTTTTTCAATCTCCAGTTTGCGATTCCCCAAGCCCCACTGTGCAAAAATGCTCTGGGAACCACTGGCTGGGATACAGGATGGGCCAAAATCTCAAAGATGCTTTCTTCACACACACACACATCCCCGTCCCCCTTCTGCACCCCATTCAGGCCTTGGACTGTCTAGAGGCCGCAGGCTGGTGGTAGTTCCGGAGCCTGAAGCCAGGGAGGGTACCCTCCTCCTCGGTTGGCCTCAACCCCAAAATCTGCCCCATCCCCGCCCCCAGGACCGACTGATCCTCCGGACCCAAGAGCCTCGTGGAGCCTCTTCGAGCGAGCGACCTCCCGGGAATGGGGAAGCGAGGCCTGAAGCACGGCCTGAAAAGCATGAAGGGTTGGCATTAGGCGCTCATTTAGAGAGCGTTACTAATCCGAAGTTACAGCGCTAATTCCCTGATCCTGCGGCTCCCACACGCAGCGCCCAGATTAGAGGCAGGCCGCCTTCCCGCTCCTCTGCTCCGCTGTGCGCTCACCGTCCCAAATGCGTGCGCCCCGCGCCTCGGCGATCCTCGGGAGCGCACGCGAGGCTAATCCGACCCGAACCCCCCGGCCTGAGGGCCCAGGCCTGGGGATACTTGTCTCCCACTGGAAGCTGCACAGGAGCCCCCAGGACAACCCACAAGGCGAAGGCACACCCCCACCCAAATTCGGAATTCTACTGGTGCGTCCTGGTGCGTCCTGGTTGGCGTGGCCCAGTTTCAAAGCCTTCACCCCTCACCCGAACAGACTTGGGGTGTCCCTGTCTTCCATCCCATCGTGACTTTAGGCTCCCGCTCAGGTAGCCTGTTTAGTGGCCAGTCAGTCCTGGTCCCTGGTGGAACGCCGCAGTGACCCTTTCTCTTGGATGGAGTGCAAAGTGCTGGAACCGAAGGGGTCCAGGTAGGGAAGCCCAGAGTATAACACAGCGCATTGGCCTCACACACCCACTGCCTACCTGGGTTTAATCCCAGCGTATCTGAGGTCCCCCCAGGCATCACTAGGAGTGATCCCTAAGCTCTGAGCCAAGAGTAACTAACCCCTGGGCATCTCTGATTGTGACCCTACCAAAAAAATAAAAATAAAAAAGAGGGGTTAGAGGTATCCAGCAGCTCCCTCCTCTCCAGTCCTTTCAGCCTGGTTTGGTAGGGGAGGGGAAAGGGGTTTCCTGGCCAAACTTGGCTGCCCTCACTGGGCTTTAATTTTCCCATCCTGTCCCTCTTCACCCCCTTTCTGATCTTCACTACTGTGTGTGGTGTCTTGTAGGATCTCCAGAGACCTTGCTGAGGTGTTGTGGTTTGGCATTCACTCTCTCCCCAGATCCCCTTTCTTTTCCTGGGCTGATCCCAGCGTTACCCCTTATCTGGATCTGGGAGTGGCCAAGCTGTTGGGGGTCAGAATTTGGAAGAGGGGACCCCTTTTCAGTCCGGGGTGGTAGAGTTGGATATCTCAGTGGCAGCTGGGGCTGTCCCCAGCCTTACCCCTTGTCTGAGAGTGGCCAGGCTGTTGGGGGTCAGAGTCTGGAAGAGGGGACCCCCTTTCAGTCTGGGGTGGTAGAGTTGGATGTCTCCGCGGCAGCTGGGACTGGGGGAGGGGGGTCTTCAGCACCCGAGGGGAACAATGCTTCGGTCAGTGGTTCTGAGAACCGGCCAGTGCCGGCTCCTTCCTCCCAGGCTGTCTGACTTAAGCACCACTTAAAGTGGCCCCCGGCTTTCACTGCCCGCCCTCTTGGCTGTGTGAGCCACGGGGGGTTAAACAGAGGGCCAAGTCCTCAATGACTAGACCTTGGGCCAGGCTAATTGGTTTTGGTACAAGGGGAAGCTGGATTTGTGAAAAGCCCAGAGCCGCCTTTCCCACGCCAGAGCCTGGCCACAGCTTTGAGGCAAAGAGTTTGAGGGCCCCGGGGCCAGGCCGGACAGGTGGGCGCCAGCCAGCTGGGGGCTGTGGTGGACTTAGCTAGAAGGGCCACTCTCAGGGCTCCAGGTGGTGTCTCTGTGGGGACAAGCAGCCACACCCGACTTTGGAGAGTGCCCCGGGGCTCCTGGGGGCCTGGGGAAGCCCCTTGGTTGGGTAGGAGCAGCCAGCAGCAATAGCAGAAGAGTCCCAGAATTTGATGATGGGTCAGAGCACTGCCAGTCTCCAGGGAACCACCCCAAGATCTGAGCAACCTCAGGAGAGATGAGGCAGGGGCATGGAGGGAGAGGGATGCCGGGAGATGCTTTGCTTTGCTTTAGTTTTCGTTTTGTTTTTGTTTTTGGGTCACACCTGGCAGCAGCAGGGGTTACTCCTGGCTTTACGCTCAGAACTCGCTCCTGGCAGGCTCGGGGGACCATATCGGATGCTGGGATTCGAACCACCGACCTTCTGCGTGCAAAGCAAATGCCTTGCCTCCATGCTATCTCTCCGGCCCCTGTTTTTGTTTTTTAATAAAGGCCATTCAGCTCTTTTTAGACCTTCCAGAATTAAGCACTCACTGCATTCCAGCTTAAATTTGTCCATAGAGTGAGTGGTTTTAGGATCAGTGCTTGCTCGCTCTCGTTCTACGGCTCAGAACCCATGTGTAGCAGACCCTGTTGTCTTCTTCAGATCGCATGCTTGCACACAGCAGCCTCTAGAATGTTCCAGCCACATCTGGACTCTCCATATTCAACTAGACACTGATTGCAAGATCGGTCCCGCTGGAAATGGCGCTGCCTTGGCTGAGACCTGTGCGTTTTTCCTAAGGAATACCAGGCTAAAGAGCCCCCACCTTTACCCTTCTTATTATCTTCCAAATTTTCCAAATTTGCTTCTTATGGCTTAAGATAAGTAGGGCAGAGATGGATGCTCCTGTTGTTTCCCCCCCCTTCTATTTCAAATGTTTTTGTTGTTGTTTTTGGGTCACACCCGGCAGCACTCAGGGGTTACTCCTGGCTCTCAGAAATCTCTCCTGGCAGGCACAGGGGACCACATGGGGTGCCAGGAATCAAACCACCATCCTTCTGCATGCAAGACAAACGCCTTACCTCCATGCTATCTCTCTGGCCCCTTCTTTTTTTTTTTTTTTTTTTTTTTTTTTGGTTTTTGGGCCACACCCTGTGACGCTCAGGGGTTACTCCTGGCTATGCGCTCAGAAGTTGCTCCTGGCTTCTTGGGGGACCATATGGGACGCCGGGGGATCGAACTGCAGTCCGTCCTAGGCAGCGCAGGCAAGGCAGGCACCTTACCTCCAGCGCCACCGCCCGGCCCCCTCTCTGGCCCCTTCTATTTCAATTTTTAACTTGTTTCTGTAGGCAGTGCTGAGTCTCACATTGAAAATCTATGTATCAGTCCATACATGTGTCATGTTGTGGGCAGGTACCTTCTTGTCGCTGCATGCACCCTCACTGTGTTCAAGTAACTCGCAGTCCACTTCGGGGTGACACTGGGCATGGACCTGCAGGGTCACTTCTTGGCTGGAATTGGGTTAATTTTTCCTCTGCTAAGCCTCAAACCTATTAAATTAGTTCCTCATGCTCCCTTCCTGCCATCCTCACTTTCTGCCCTCACAACCACCCCCAAATTGCCAACCCTCCCACAGGCCAGTGGCCTCACCCTCACTTTTCCAACAGCAAACAGCCCAACCCTGCACAGGCGGGGTTCCTTAGTGTCACCCAATATACTAAGGTGAATTTATGCCTCCCGATGAGGTAGTATAATAAAAAATAAAAACTCAAGGGCCTTTGTCACAATAAATGTTAGTATTATTTTTTGCCGGGGTTTGGGTCCCCAATTTCAGGAGACGGAAGATAGCAAAGGAAGGGAAGATAGAAAAGGAAGGGAGTAGGGGTGGAGGAGGGGAGACCAGGACCCCTGACCTCTGCTCCAGGTTTACCTTTCAGGAGGGGCTGTGCAGCCAGGCGCATATTGAGGTGTGAATGCCCCCAAGTGGGGTTCTTTGTTTCCAGAGATGGGCCTGGGAAAGGGGGCGACCTTGCCTTGGGGGATTAAGGAGGGGCCTTTGTTTTTCTGAGGGTCTCATTTCTCTTCTCAAGGTTTCTGGCGCTAATTGATTCAATTCAGACATTCCTCACCATCCCCAGCCAGCCCCTGGCCTGCTGCATGGCTGAGAGAGGGGGCTTGGGGCCCACATCCCCATCTGTTGGGGGGGGTGCGAACCTTCCTCACATCCAGAAGTTGGGGAGTTGTGCTAAGGGCCCAGAGAAGTGCATGCTCTGGCCCCCTTCTACCAGCCCCAAGGCCCCACCTAGACCTAGAACATTCCCTCCTTCCAGAAGGTTCCACCCACTCTTTCAGGTCTTGTTTCTTCTCCCCATGGATCAGTCTTAGCTCTCAAAGTTCCAGACACTGACACAGCTAGGAGGTTTCAGGGAATGTTTGTGTGGGGTTGTGTCTAGTGTGAAGGGGCTGGGCCTTCAGCTTTTCTCTGGAAGGCGCCCTGGGATTGATTGGGGGGTGTGTGTCAGCCCCCACAGTGCCCTGATGGACCAGGGCCTGGTGAAATACTCTCTCATTTTGACTTCTCTTCAGCAGTTCCAGGAGCCAGAAGGAGATGTTAATAGATGGGGCTAATCAGACACACTCCCTCAGCTCCCAGCTAGCCAGCCCAGCACCGAGCCCCTCTTAGCAGCCTCACCCTCCCCCCAATCTAGTTCTGTGAGGCCCTGGATGGGGGGGACACCTGGGTGGTAAAGTGGCTTCCCTCCATCTGTGGCCTGGTTAACTTGCGCTGCAGGTTGTAGATTTGAGAAAGGAAGAATGCATAAGTGAGAGTGGGAGAGAGGGCGTATGGGAGTGAATGTGCATTTTGAATATGAGTGTGAGAAGGCATGTTAAGTATATAGAGGCTTTTATAATATTTCTCTTTGATGCATATGTGAGTGTCAGAGAGGGTATAGGTGAACTGTGTGCCTCTGCGATTATGTATGTAAATGAGGTTTCTAACCCCCTCACCTTGCACTGAAAGTAACTCTGAAAAGGCCCTTTTTTCTGGACTTTTAAGAGATTTGTACTGGGGTCTTCGGGCACCTCCCTAAGTCTCCAGTTCTCAGCCCCAGCTGCCACTTGTGCCAGACAGGGTAGAGTAAGAATAGGGGCTCTTCACTCTTGCACTTCTGGAAGAGCCCCAACTTTGTTTGGCTCTTTCTTTCTTTCTTTCTTTCTTTCTTTCTTTCTTTCTTTCTTTCTTTCTTTCTTTCTTTCTTTCTTTCTTTCTTTCTTTCTTTCTTTCTTTCTTTCTTTCTTCTTCTTTCTTTCTTTTCTCTTTCTTTCTTTCTTCTTCTTTTCTTTCTTTTTCTTTCTTTCTTTCTTTCTTTCTTTCTTTCTTTCTTTCTTTCTTTCTTTCTTTCTTTCTTTCTTTCTTTCGATTCTTTCTTTCTTTCTTTCTTTCGTTTTTGGGCCACACCCGGTAATGCTCAGGGGTTACTCCTGGCTATGTGCTCAGAAGTTGCTCCTGGCTTGGGGGACCATATGGGACACCGGGGGATCGAACCGCGGTCCGTCCAAGGCTAGCGCAGGCAAGGCAGGCACCTTACCTTTAGTGCCACCGCCTGGACCCCTCTTTCTTTCTTTCTTTCTTTCTTTCTTTCTTTCTTTCTTTCTTTCTTTCTTTCTTTCTTTCTTTCTTTCTTTCTTTCTTTCTTTCTTTCTTTCTTTCTTTCTTTCTTTCTTTCTTTTCCTCCTTCCCTCCCTCCCTCTCTCTCTCCTCCCTCCCTCCTTTCCCTCCCTCTCTCCCTTCTTTCCTTCCTTCCTTCCTTCTTTCCTTCCTTCCTTCCTTCCTTCTTTCCTTCCTTCCTTCCTTCCTTTCTTTCTTCCTTCCTCCTTCCTCCTTCCTTTCTTTCTTCCTTCCTTCCTTCTTCCTTTCTTTCTTTCTTCCTTCCTTCCTTCCTTTCCTTCCTTCCTTCCTTCCTCCTTCCTTCCTCTCTCTTTCTTTCTTTCTTTTGTTTTTGGGCCACACCTGGTGATCCTCGGGGTTACTCCTGGCTATCTGCTCAGAAATAGCTCCTGGAGGTATGGGGGACCATATGGGATGCCAGGATTCGAACCAACCATCTTAGGTCCTGGATCGCCTGCTTGCAAGGCAAACGCTGCAGTGCTATCTCTCCAGCCCCTTGTTTGGCTTTTTCTTTTGCACCAGCCACCTTGGGATTTATTTATTTTTATTTTTTATTTTTGGTTTTTGGTTTTTGGGCCACACCCATTTGATGCTCAGGGGTTACTCCTGGCTATGCGCTCAGAAATCGCCCCTGGCTTGGGGCGACCATATGGGACGCCGGGGGATCGAACCGAGGTCCCTCCTACGCTAGCATTTGCAAGGCAGACACCTTACCTCTAGCACCATCTTCCCGGCCCCTTGGAATTTATTTTTAATGGAGGTTGTATCTTCTAGAAGTTTCACTGGAGGGGGACAAAAGCAAAGCTAAGGTGGACCCCACAGATAGGCAGAGCCCCCATCTTTTGTGGAGGTGGGAGGGTGAATTTCCCCCAGGAACTGGAGAGGGGGAGTGGGGGAAAGGGAAGAGGGTGACCCACACTCCCTTGTACTCCCCCTACCACTCCCGAGTGTTGTCCCAGGGTGTAAGAATACCTTGTGCTTCTGCCCTTCAAGTTCTCAGCCTCCTGTTTCAATTATCCCAGATGACAATCTATTCACCCCCTTCTAGGGCTGTGTAGACCAGAAAGTCTTCAAATCAGAATTTTGGACCAGTGTGAGATTTTTCCAGGCAGCTCCCCAAGGTTCAGGAGGAATAGAAGGCGCCCCCCGAAGATGGCAGAAATGCTCAGTTCGGGTCTGGGGAGGATGGGAAGCTGAGGCCTGACCTTGAAAGTGCTCCTTTCCACCCCAGGAGGCTGAGGCACAGGGAAGGAAAATCCTTGGTGCCAGAGTTCTAGAACAGTAGGGAAGGAGTTTCCTCTGCATGCAGCCAACCTGGGTTCCATTTCCAGCATATCATAGCCTATGGCATAGGATCTCCTGAGCACTGCCAGGAGTGATTCCTGAGCACAGAGCCAGGAGCACCTGAGCATCTCCAGGTGTGGCAAAGGGAAAAAAAGAGATGGACAATCTAGTGTGATCCAACAGCAAGAGTGGAGGGATGATGGTGGTGGATGTGCCTTCAGTGGCTGGTCAAGGTTTCGCCTATGTTCCAGCCCTTACAACTCACTGTAGTCTTTATTTGGGATTTGGGGGGGGGACCACACTCAGTGATGCTCAGGGGTTACTCCTGGCTCTGCACACTCAGGGATCACTCCTGGCAGAGCTCAGGGTGTGGGGGCTGAACTCGAGTGAGCTGTTGTGTAAGGCAAATGCCCTCTCCGCTGACCTATGGCTCCAGCCCAAATTTAGCGTATTCTTAGCTATAGCCTCACTGTGTTGGGTATCTCTTTCCCCATCTGTGAAATGGGCCTTATGGTCCCCACACCTCTGGGCATCCTATGTGGACCAAACGAGGAAGCAGATACCAGCACCAGCAGGTGGCGTCTGCCCTGCAGCCTTCCAAACTCCACCCATGGGATAGTTTCAGGTGTGGGGATCCCCTCCTTGAATGTGTGGGCACAACAGGGTATGAGCTTTCTGCCTGGTCTTCCAGGGAGGGAGAATCTTAAGTGTGTCTGGAGATTTGAAGGGAGCAAGACAGTTTTGGGTCCTTGGCTTGTTGCAGCAAAAGGAGGGTGTCCAAGACCCAGGGGTTCACTCACAGCCCTTTTGGGAAAAATGGTGTGGCAGCAACCAAGTTCAGGTTCCAAAGTCAAGGACTCACATTGGCAGATTGAGCTCTAAGGGGTGTGGGTCAGACTCCAAGCCCTAGATACCTTGGGGGACCCAGAGGAAGGTAGACATTCCAGCCAGGACTGAATCCTTCCCCTGTGGGGCCAGGTCCCCCCTTAGCAAGCATCCCTCCCATCTCAAAACAGCCTGAAGGGGATAAAGTCTCCTGTCTCCTTCCAGGGGACTCACCCTGTTGGTGTTCAGGTGCAGAGCTGACATCTGTCTCTTTGGCAGCTTTTCCTCTGCAGCTCTGTCTTGGTGCATGGGCACTGGGTGCCTTCTGGCAGGTGGGTTTGCTGGAGCAGAGGTGAGTGTCCAGAGTCAGTGGTGGGACAAGAGGCTGCCCACCTGCACCCCAACTTATCCTTTGTTAAGGGCGTGTCAGAGGAGCCAGGTTCGGGGCTGGGAGATGGGGTCTCCATGGCATATGATCTCCACCCAACTCTCCCCTATCTAGGCTCTCTGTCCACGGAAAATGAGGTCCAATTCCCTTTGCTGGCACTGATGGGGGTTGGGACATAAGTAGGCAAAGCCAAGAGAACCCCCACTTTAAAGCCTTTGAGTTTTTTTAAAGCCCGGCTGGATGTCAGTGAGGGCAGGCGTGTAGAGGTTGGCCAAGCCCAGAGGGCAGGATGTGGCCCTGTTCTCACTGCCCCAGTGTCTGCACACTCCATCAGCTTCATCCAGATCTTTGTGTACACCCACTAGGTAACATCATCGCTAGGTTCCCTGCACCCTTGTGGCCTGCATTCTCCAGCATCCAGGAACGCGCAAGGCGCAGCCGCCAGCCATCCTCCTGCTCAGGGATCCTCCATAGTCCTGGGGAAGAGGGGGTGCAGCTGAGATGAAAATGTTGCCAAGGGAGGCCTGGTGGAACCTCAGTACTGTCAGGGGAGCTGGCATCCCTAGCACTTTCACCCGAGGTTCAAATTCCAATGCAACCGTGCCTGTGGCATCTCCTGGAAAGCACCAGGGCTAGGGCTTTCATGTCCAGACAATCTCTGGGATCCTTTCAGGGCCAAGGCTCCCTAGACCCAGCTGTGGAGACCCAGGCCTCCATAGGTTTTGGGATTGGGGGTGAAAAGCTGAGGTGGGTGAGATCCTTCTGAGGGGGCCGGGAGGAAGGCTGGTGCCTGGAGCTTAACTCAAGAGAGCTTTTGCACCCCGTGGCATTGGGGTGACTTTCCACTGGGTGACTAAAGGACATACATGACTCTATTTCTCACACCCTGAGTATGTGGGCAACTCTGAGGGTGGAGGCTCTTAGGCCTGGCAATGGTCAGAGTCCAGTCTTTGCTCCTGAAATGGATTTTCTTTTTTATTTGGGGCTGGGGGCTTACCTTGTTTCTTGCTCCTTGGGTCACTCCGCTGTGCTTCAAGGACTGGTGCTCCATAACCCACTGGACACCCCCCCCCCATCTCTCTGGGGTGGTTTCCTCCACTGGCTTGGTTCCCTCTGACAGTACCCTCTACCTCTTAGTGACTCTGACCATAGCTAAGACATGGCTGCATCTGGGGAACGTTCAGGACCCCACCCCCCAAAGCCAGGGACCCCTGTGGTGTGGTGTGCTTGCTGTGGGTGTGAAGCCTGAAGCTAAAGCACCATTTGTTTGTTTGGTTTGGTTTGGGGGCCACACTCAATGATGCTCAGGAGTTAGGAGACACTCCTGGAGGTGCTCTGGGGACTATATAGGACTCCGAGGATTGAACAGAGAACTGCAGCATGGAAGGCAAGTACCTTACTACTGTCATTCTAGTCGCCCATGAAGCACCCAGCATACTCACTTAGTACCCCAGAGCAGTGCTTGGGGACCATGCAGTGCTGAGAATATAATACAGGACAGGAGCAAAGGAGCAATAGACCATTGAAAAATAGACCATTGCCTGGCTGGCAGATAGATAAGTAGGTTCCAACTCCAGGACCCCATCTTCTGCTCCCCTGAGCCTACCAGGTGATCCCTGAGCACAGAACCAGGAGCAAACTGAGCATTGCTAGATGTACTCCTCCCCATATAAAAAGGCGGGACTGGAGTCATAGCACAGCAGCCGGGTATTTGCCTTGCAAGCAGCTCACCCTGGACTAACCTGGGATCAATAGAGGGGACCCACCTGGGATCAACCTGAGTTCAATTGCTGGCATCCCATATGGTCTCCTGAGCCTGCCAGGAGCAATTTCTGAGTGCAGAGCCAGGAGTAACCCCTGAATGCTGCTGAGTGTGGCCCAAAAGATTAAAAATTAAAAAAAAAAAGGGGGTGGGAGGCCCGGAGAGATAGCATGGAGGTAGGGCTTGCATGCAGAAGGGTGGTGGTTTGAATCCCAGCATCCTATATGGTCTCTGAGCCTGTCAGGAGCGATTTCTGAGTGTAGAGCCAGGAGGAACCCCTGAGCCAGGGGTCCTCAAACTTTTTAAACAGGGGGCCAGTTCACTGTCCCTCAGACCATTGGAGGGTCTGACTATAGTAAAAACAAAACTTATGAACGAATTCTTATGCAGACTGCTTATCTTATTTTGCAATGAAGAAACAAAACAGATACAAATACAATATGTGGCCCGCGGGCCATAGTTTGAGGACCACTGCTCGGCCTGAGCGCTGCTGGGTGTAACCCAAAAAACAAAAAAAGGGGGCTGGTGAGGTGGTGCTAGAGGTAAGGTGTCTGCCTTGCAAGCGCTAGCCAAGGAAGGACCTCGGTTCGATCCCTCGGCATCCCATATGGGCCCCCTAAGCCAGGGGCAATTTCTGAGCACTTAGCCAGGAGTAACCCTGAGCATCAAACGGGTGTGGCCCAAAAAAATCAAGGGAAAAAAAAAAAAACAAAGGCAAAAGGCAAAACAAGTACTCTCCCACAGAGCCACATCACAGCCCTAGCCCCTAATTTCTTACTCACTGCTGTGCTGTCAGCTTTGGTCCCTATTCAGGGTCTTTTCTTTGGTTTTTGGGTCATACCTGGTGGTGTTCAGGGGTTACTCCTGGCTTTGTGCTCAGAAATTACTCCCTGTCAGGCAGGGAATATACTATGGAATGGCGGGGATGGAACCATATGCAAGGCCAATGCCCTCCCCACTGTTTTATGGCTCTGGACCTTCTGGCTCTTTTTTCATTTTGTGCTTGTGGGGGCCACTCTGGCCGTGTTCAAGGAACCCTGAAATCTCAGGGATTGAACACAAGCATGTGTCCTGCATGCAAAGCATCTTCTCTCAGGATGTTAAATTTTTGGTTTGTTTTTGTTTGGGGTGGGGAACACAACCAGTGGTGTTCGAGGCTTCCACTGGCTCTGCACTCAGGGATTATTCCTGGAGGTGCTGGGGAACCTTAGAGGATGCTGGGGATCAAACCTGGGTCTGTCCCATATGTGAAAGGCATATGCCTACTGCTCTGGTTTGTTTGTTTGTTTTTGGTTGACCTCAGAATCCTTTCTTTTGACAGTAGGTAAAGTGCCAGTTCTCAGCACCTGAATGGATATGCTTAGTTCTGGGATTTAAGGGTGGGTTTCCTCAGAGAGAAAACTCAGAGAGATGAGTGAGCTTCTGGAGTCCCCCAAAGCATCCTTGGGTTCCCGCTCTACTTGTCAAAGTTTAGAATTATGGGGGGGGGAGGTATATCTCTTGGGGGGCAGCTTCCCTACTCCATCCTCATTGCTGATTCTAGGCAGGATCTTCCCTGAGCGAAGTGGGGTGCCAAAGACTGAAACCCCAGCTGCAGAAGAGCACGAGGATTCAGCTCCCCAGATTAGTGGCTGCGAGGATTAAAGTTCCCGGAGGAGCATGGCTGGTCTCAGGCCTCCTTCTTCCGAGCCGGGAAGACATGGAAACAGGGCCGCACGCCTGCTTAGGCAAGACCCTGTGTATAAATCGAATTTAGCAAATCAGATCATGGTTTAAACACACTATTTAAAGTGAGCACTGGCAGCGTGAAGCCCTTTACAAAGGGAAGGATCATTTTGTGATGCTAATCGGGCAAGTCCCAATTTATCTCCTTTGTAAATTCAGACTTGACTTTCCTGGGGGTCCTGAGAAACTGGGGTGAATTGCTAGGGAATCCTGGAGGACTGTCTGTCCTAACTGCCTTTTCCAAACCCCTCATTTTCAATGAGTGTGTGTATCCTCACTTGTACTGGTGCCTCATCTTTTTATAATTCTATTCAACTCACCATTCACTGGTCCTGCTCCCTTTCATGAGTTTGTTGTTGCTATTGTTTGTTTTTTGGGTCACACCGATGGTGGCACTCAGGCTCTGCTCTCAGAAGTCGCTCCTGGCAGGCAGGGGGGACCTTATGGGATGCCGGGATTCAAACCGGGGTCCATCCTGTGTTGCCTGCGTGCAAGACAAATGCCCTATCACTGTGCTATTGCTCGGGCCCCTCTTTCATAAGTTTTGGATTCTGCCTGATAGGGCTATTAGAACCATCTCCAAGTTGGAGCTGACTCTTCTTTTATTTCTGGCCCTCTGGACGAAAGACCAAATGCCCTTAGGATAGCTTAGGATGGCTCTGGCCAAAATATCCTTACGGCCCATCCCAGACTGACTCAGGCCCGGATATCCGAATACCTTGTTCCTACCAGCTAGAATCAGGATTCAAAAGGTGAAGGAAGCTGTCTCTGAACTGCTCTAAGAGTGTTTTCTACACCAGGCCATGGGGCCTTGCTTTGCAGAGAAAAAAAATCACATCAGAGACCATCTGGGGGATGATGGCGGCAGGGAAGAAGATGAAGGAAGAGATAGAGCCAGGTTAGAGTGGAAAAATGGAAGTGAGCAGGAAGGAAAGGGGGTGTTTGTGCTGAGCCGCCTGACCTTGCTTCACTCATAGGCCCCGATGTCACGTCTTTGTCAACGCCACCGCTCTTGGCACGATTCTGGTAATTATGTGTGTGTTGGCATGGTGACTCGCAGTGCCTGCTAAATACATGCTTGTTCTTGCCTTCTAAAGCAGAGAGGGGCTTTTGTGGGGAGCCTGTCCCAGAAGTGGGGGCAGAAAGCACCCCAGCCCCCAGAGCGGCGCATGCGTGGGCATTTGGATGGCTCCGGCCCCGGGTGACACATGCAAGTCCTGGTGCATCCTTCCTGTGGTCTTTTTATGTTTGTTTGTTTGTTTGTTTTTGGGGTCACACCTGGCAGTGCTCAAGGGTTATTCCTGGCTCTACGCTCAGAAATAGTCTCTGGCAGGCTCAGGGGACCATATGGGTTGCCGGGATTCGAACCTCCATTCTTCTGCATGCAAGGCAAATGCCTTACCTCCATGCTATTTCTCCGGATCCCCTGTGGTCTTTTGTCCCTGATGTTGGGGAGGTCTGTGCCAGAAAGAATTTCTGTTCATGTGAAGTGACCCAGTTTCTAGACTCAAGGCTTTGTCAGGAGTAATGGGTACCTACCCACCCTGAGGGACTTGGGTGGGAACACCAATACTCGGAGTTTATCTTAACACCTTGTTGCCTTCTTCCTGGTGTCCCAAAACTGTGGATGGTGGCTGTGTGCCATGGACACTCCAGCAGGTCAGCTGTGAGGTTGACAGGACAGATGTGCTGTTCTAGAACAGCTGCTTCTAGAACATTTGTGGAGATGCTCAGGAATCACTCCTGGCAGTGCTCAGGGGACCTGATGGAATGCCGGGGACTGAACTACAATAGTCTACCATGTGCAAGATAAATAAATGCCTTCCCTGTCGAACTATTGCTCTGGCCCTGGCTTCTAGAATATTTCAAATGGGCCCTTTCCTTGCTTTGTCTTTTCGTGGGTATAAGCAAGAAAACTGAGATCTTATCCAGGCCAGAGCCATGATACCATGAATGAACCAGTATTCTGTGCCATATTTGATCCCCCACATGGCTGAGAGTGATCCCTAAAAGAGCTCTGGATGTGATTCCTCCCAAAAAATACCCAACAAGTGCATGATAGCACAGCAGGGAGGACATTTGCCTTGCATGGTTTTGATCCCCAGCATGCCATAGAGTCCCAAACCTGCCAGGAGTGTTCCCTGAGTGCCACCAGGTGTGGCTCCAAAACAAAACAAAACAAAAAATCCAACAAACTTCTCCTGATGCTGACACTCTTGGCCTGGTCAGCTAGTTCACCCCGAGCTGTGCCCACAGGGCTGGAGGTCAGTCAGAGAGGCACAGGCCTATATGATTTTAGGGAACTGCTTGGCGGAGTCAGAGATGGGGAGGGAACTGGGGGAGAGCTGTGAGCAGAGCATATACCCTCATACCTGTGCCATCTCCCAGCCATCTATCTCCTTCCTGTCTAACCTAGTGACAGGAGCTGATTGCATGGGGCATGTCCCCACAGTTAGGACTCTAAGACCAGGGCAATGTGGCTCAAGTGGACAAGCACGTGGCCAGCTGGGTGAGCAAGCACATCGGCCGAGAGGGTTTGTCTGTGTGTGTGAGGCTCGGATCTAGGGCCATGAATTAAAAAAAGCAATTGAGGGGCCAGAGCGATAGCGCAGCAGTAAGGCATTTGCTTTGCCTGCGGCCGACCCAAGACTGACAGTGGCTCAAGTCCTGGCATCCCATATGGTCCCCCGAGCCTGTCAGGAGCAATTTCTTTTTTTGTTTGTTTTTTTGTTTTTTGTTTTTGGGTCACACCCAGCAGCACTCAGGGGTTACTCTTGGCTCTATGCTCATGTGGGGAGCCTAGCTGATAAACCTAGAACATAAAGACACCTCAGTAATTCCTAATCTGGTCACCCACGTGACCAAAGGCGCCCATGCCTTGAGAACAAAGGAAATAGACAAATAAAGTAATTCAAAGCAGCCCAATACATCCAGCCAGAAAGAAATATATAGAGCAACTTGCCTTTGTGTTAGCAAAACGTTATTAAGATTATAGCTGATGTTCTATTTATACTTGTTGAGTATAATTTATAGAACTCTGTTTGAATCTTATGCCTTCTAGAAAAACGTGCTCAGGTCTACCTCTTTGCCCCTCCCTATTACCTGCCCCAGTTTATGCTAATGAATGCTTGTAACTGTGATTGGTGGAAAACTTGTAACACCTTCTGACTTGTTTCAGCCCTTAAAAGCTGATCCCCCAACAATAAACTTCCCTTTTGAACAGCATGCGTTGTCTTGAGGGCCCTTCTTACTAATTTCTCTAGTTCTTCTTTACAGGTCGGTTCTGCTCGGGTGAACCCACTAATAACTAGCAACCTTCATTTCCACCTTCTCCCACGGGAGGTTGCATGCTCAGAAATCACTCCTGGCAGGCTCGGGGGGGGGGGGAGGAGGGGGGGGGGAACCATATGGGATGCCAGGATTTGAACCACTGATCTTCTGCAAGCTAGGCAAACACCTTACCTCCATGCTATCTGCTATCTCTCCGGCCTCAGGAGCGATTTCTGAGTGCAGTCAGGAGTAACCCTGAGAGCTGCCAGGTGTGGCTCCCCCCAAATAAGGCAATTAAAAAAAAACAGTAAAAAAAAAAGATAGGGGGCCCAGAGAGATAGCACAGCGGCGTTTGCCTTGCAAGCAGCCGATCCAGGACCAAAGGTGGTTGGTTCGAATCCCGGTGTCCCATATGGTCCCCCGTGCCTGCCAGGAGCTATTTCTGAGCAGACAGCCAGGAGGAACCCCTGAGCACCGCCGGGTGTGGCCCAAAAAAAAAAAAGAAGGAAGGGAGGAAGGAAGGAAGGAAGGGAGAGAGGGAGGAAGGAAGGAAGGAAGGAAGGGAGGGAGGGAGGGAGGAAGGGAGGGAGGGAGGGAGGAAGGAAGGGTAAGGCATTACCTGGGTTTAATTCCTGGTATCCCATATGGTTCCCCCAAGCCTGCCAGGAGTGATCCCTGAGCATAGAACCAGGAATTTACCCTGAATGCTACTGGGTATGGCCCAAAATTCCCCCCAAAAAGAAATAAAGGATAAATTGGGAATAGTCAGACTTTTTTGAGGGGGGGGTTTGGTTTTGGGTCACACCGGCAGTGCTCAGGGGTTACTCCTGGCTCTACGCTCAGAAATCGCTCCTGGCAGGCTCAGGGGACCATATGGGACACCGGGATTCGAACCACTGACCTTCTGCATGAGAGGCTTACCTCCATGCTATATCTCCGGCTCCCAGACTCTTAACCTTTGAGCACTCAAGAAATTTCAGTTTGGGGCTGGAGTGATGGCACAGTTCAGAGGGTGTTTGTCTTGCATGAGGCCAACCCAGGTTTGATTCCTGGCATCTCATAGAGTTCACTGAGTGTAGCAGGTCAGCCCCTGAAGAGGTTGACTGATGGTGGGATGGAGAATGAGGCCCTTTTCTTCCAGCTCGGAGTACGCGTCTGCCACCCTGTCTAGCCCACGGTTCTGAGGTGAAACGGCGGGTAAACAGCTCGCAGACAATCAGGCTCGTGGAAATATTTGCTTTATTCGGATGGACAAAACTGAAGTCCAAAGAATCAGATTCAGTTCCAGCCAGCCAAAAGCTCCCGGCCTTCCACAGACTCCTGTTTTTATACTCCAGAATCAGGTCCCACCCAATGGTGGGATCAGATACCAACCAATGGTGAAAGCAGAATCAGGTCCTACCCTAGGGTGGGGGCAGAATGCCAGGTCACACCCTAGGGTAGGGCACAATCACCTAATCAGTTTAGGGTGAGCAACATAGTAATCCCCCAAAATATTTACATACACAACAACTAAGCACCACCAGGAATGACTATTGAGAACTGAACCAGGAGTAACCTCTGAGCGCCGCTGGATGTGACCCAAAAATCAAACAAACAAACAAAATCCCAGTTTGAGTTCTTTTTTTTTGGGGGGGGTCACACCCGACGGCGCTCAGGGGTTACTCCTGGCTATCTGCTCAGAAATAGATCCTGGCAGGCACGGGGGACCATATGGGACATCGGGATTCGAACCAACCACCTTAGGTCCTGGATCGGCTGCTTGCAAGGTAAATGCCACTGTGCTATCTCTCTTGCCCCCCAGTTTTAGTTCTTGAACCACTGAGTACGGCAGAGAAGCAAGGGGACAGACCAGCTGCTGCCATGCCCAGCAGGCTCAGAGTTTACTATCGACTCTGCTCTTCATCCTGGCTTCAGCTCCCCCAGTGCAGAGGGGACCCCTAGAGCACTACAGTCTGCCCCCCACAATTCTCAGAGCAGAAACTGAGCTAATGAGGCCCATATCTCTGAGGGAGATTGCTTGCCTGTAGCTGTGATAAGTGAGAGAGGAGAAATTAGATTGGGGTATAACCCCCTGCACCCATTGGCCTTCCAGGAGAGGGCTCTCCAAAACAGAGCAGGTGCATTTGAGTGGCAGAGGTCTGGGAATGGAAGATCAGGTTTGATGGCAGAGGTCAGAAATGCAGGTCTGATGGTGGAGGCCCAAAGATAAGGTCTGATGGCAGAGGCCGAGAGCAACAGGGATGGAACATTAACTCCAGGAATTGGTCCCTTTTCTTGTGCCAGGTAGGGTGGGAGGCCACCTCGTTCTAGCCTTCTCCCCACGATGTCCCAGGACTGGTGCTGGAAACCTTCCCCAACCACACTGGAATTTCTTCCGCCCTCTTTATTTATTCATTCAGCGGATATCGACCACACGCTCCGTGTCAGATGCCGGCCAAGGCCTTGGGGACTCCGAGGGAAACCGCAAGCTCTAGAGTTTGCTGCATCTGTCCACACAGGAGGGCCCTGGGATCATACAGGTCCCCCCCTAGCCCCCATGTCTGCCACTCTCTGACTTCTGCACCACCCCCAGGGCCTGGCTGAACGGGGTCAGAGGTGTGAGCTGACTCAGCCAGCGGTGTTGGCACCTGCCAGTCAGCCTGTGCTGGACTTCATCCCTCTTCCCCTGCTTCAAACGCAGCAGCTTGACCCTGCTCTCTTCTTCCTCTGACAGACCAAGAAGCTCTCCAAGTTCCAGCATGAATTTCTTGGGCTGATTGATGTCTCAAGGCCGGCTAGACTCGCTGGGCTGGGAGACCAGATCCCTCTTCTGCTGTCTTTTGGGGTTGGGGGAATCCTAGCTCAGCAGGAAGCCCCAGAGACTCCCACCCTGCCTCTCTCTCTCTCTCTCTCTCTCTCTCTCTCTCTCTCTCTCTCTCTCTCTCTCTCTCTCTCTCTCTCTCTGTGTGTGTGTGTGTGTGTGTGTGTGTGTGTGTGTGTGTGTGTGTAGGGAAATAAACTCTAGAAGTTGCCTCATCTCAAGGGCCCGGAGAGATAGCACAGCGGCGTTTGCCTTGCAAGCAGCCGATCTAGGACCAAAGGTGGTTGGTTCAAATCCCGGTGTCCCATATGGTCCCCCGTGCCTGCCAGGAGTTATTTCTGAGCAGACAGCCAGGAGTGACCCCTGAGCAATGCCGGTGTGGCCCAAAAACCAAAAAAAAAAAGAAGTTGCCTCATCTCTGGTTAAAGTGCCTGTCAGGGCAGCCACTTGGATGCAGGGAGGGAAGTAGCAGATTTAGGGATAGAGCCCCAAGACCTTAACCCTCAAGAGGCCCTCTGGGATACAACGCTGCTGCTGCCACCACCGCTGCTTCTCAAACCTTTGGCATCCCCTGCAGAACCTAGCAAGGTTGGTGGGTGACTCCCAGGAAGAGGCACTGACCTGCGTCCTGCATTTTGGCATGGGCTGGCAGGCCTGGACCACTGCAGGAGGCAGGACTGGGCCTGGCAAGATGCCCATGAGCCTCTGACTGCCGCCACCTGAAGGACAGATCCCAGCTGCATCTTGCCCCTAGTCATCCTTTCCATTGTCCCCCCAGAGTCAGAGACAAAGAGTGGAAAAGAAGAGAGCAGAGTGTGTCTGAGTGTATTAGTGTGTCTGGGTGTGTTAGAGTTTTTCTGAGTAAGTGTGTTAGTGGACGTGTTTGAGTGTGTTAGTGGATGTCTAGGTGTGTGTGTAGTGTGTGTGTGTATTAATATGTCTGGGGTGTGTTAGTGTGTGTCTGGAGATGGTAGTGTGTGGCTATGTTTTAGCATGTCTGAGTATATGTGTGTTTGTGTAGCTTGCTTGTATGTATAAATGTGCATGTTAATATCAATAGCATGCATGCATGTAAGAGCATGTACATGGTTGACTATGGAGAAGTTTATACAAATGGCTATTTGTACTGAACATATATGTTAGTGCATGTGACCATGCATGCTTGTGGGTGTTCTGGTAATTCCTTTCCTTGCAGAGCATGTTTATCTGCAGTACACATCCCTGGACCAATCTGGGTCTGTGACTAGTTTCTTCTTTAGGAATGAAATGACTCATGAGAGAAGGACATTGACTTTCTGATTGTTATCTTTTTTTTTTTTTTCATGTTTGATTTTCTTTCTTGTCCCTGGTGGAGCTCTTGGCTCTGCACTCACTCTGGTACAACTGGGGGGACCATTTGCAGTGCCGGGGACCAAACCAAGGCTAGCCAAATACCAAGAAAACAAGGAAGCAAGGCCTCATGTATCCACCACTCATCTTCGGAGATATGAGGGGTTGATAGCTGGACAGCCACATTTCTGGGCCAAGGGTTCTTCATGTAGCCCAACACGCATGAATCTGCCCAGATGTGGGGTGTGCAGCCACAGACCAAGAGATCATCACATCTGTTGTCCCGATGTACACACACACACACACACACACACACACACACACACACACACACATACACACACACATCACATCACAGCCGCTGTCTGCCATGGGGAGCCAATTCCCCTCACAATCCACTGTCTCCTATCTAATTTATTAGCTGGGAAAGGAGGGAAAAACAGAATAACAGTGCTCAGAAGACAATGGCATTGAGAGGGCAGGTCCCAGGTCCCCCTTTCTGCTGCAGCCCCATGTCTCCATCTTCCTGCATGACACGGAATGATGGAAGAATCAAAGACCCCCAGTGCCAGCTCTGAAGGGCATCTCTGTGCAGGCCATGTGAGGAAAATGGCATGGCTTGGAGAAGAGAGGCCTTCAACATCTCTTCTTGATCCTGCTGGCCCCAAGATTCAAGATCCCGCTCGTCTGGATCTGGGGAGTGGGGAGCTATCAGGACTTCTCCTGGGCTTAGGGCCTGGTGGGGAGGGTAGGGCAGCGGGACAGCTGCAGGGACAGTGTTAGTAAACAGACTTCCTCACTGCCCCCCTCCCACCGTCCTGTCCTGTCTTCTGCGGCCCTTACAATGTGAGCATTGTTCTGGGTGTGATTAGAATAAGGGATCCTGAGGCCGGTTCCCAGCATTGTCCGCAACTGGGAAAGGCCCCAGTGCAGCAGGAGGAGTGGAGCCGACAGAGACAAATGCCTGCATTAACCACAAAGCTTTGTACGTGGCCCCCCCCGGACAAGGGCGCCCCTTGTCTGCGCCACTCGGGTGTGGGCTGGCCGGCTGCTGGCGTGTCTCCTCATGATAATTAGTCTTGGTGCATGTCTGAGGGGCCCCTCAGAGCTGTTTGCCTTTCCCTGGGCCTACCTGGGGAGCCAGTACCCCCTCGCTTGCTTTCTCTCCCTGCTCTTTCCGGGGGGCTGCCGGCCTCACCCCTGCCTCCCCCATTCCCCCAGCACTCCCTCTGCCCAGCTGGCTGAAAGTTGGGCAGCATCCAAGATGGCCAGCTCACACCTCCCACCCAGACCCTGGCTCGAGCCGTCCAGCCGTCTGTCCATCTGGCCGCACGTCTCCCCGCCATGATCCCCAGGGAAAAGCCACAGAAACAGTCGGGCCAGGCTCTGTCCCCTGGCCCAGCCCGGCCAGATGGTGGGTCTGCTGATCACATTAGGTCCGCCCTCGGCCTGATCTTGTTTGGGACATGATGGAAGGGACCCTCCAACCCAGGAAGGATGCTGGGGGGCTGGGAGAGGGAGAGAGAGAGGGAGGCATGTCTCCCCTGCCCTGGGTATCTCAGTGTCCCCTGGCATGAGAGATTCAAGGTTCTCTCTTCCTGAGCCCCTCACCCTGGTAGGATGTGGCACCACAAAAATCTGTGTGCCTGGCATGAGAACAAGCATTGGATTCAACGCTGGATTTAATTTCTGGGCCTCTTTGCTGCACTCAGGCCTCTGTTCCTGGCCTGCCTGGTGTCCCTCCCAGCCACCCTCTGCCAGTGGGTTCTCAGGCTCAGGGAGGGGGGTTTAGGCATCTGCCACCCCCTACCCAAGCCCCATGGACCTGACACCTCACAGCCCTAAGGTCTGGGTGGGCTCTGAGATCCCAGCCAGAAACCCAGACCTTGGAGAGCAGCTGGGTGGAAAACAGGAGCTGAGCCAGCAGCCCAGTTTGTGCTTATGTTTGATAGGGTTTTGGGACCAACAGCACAGCAGGGAGAGCCTTGTTCATGGGCAACCTGGGTTTGATCCCTGGCATCCTATGGAGACCTCTGAGTGATTCCTGAGCTCAGGGTTAAGAGTCAGCCCTGGGGGCCGGAGAGAGAGCATGGAGGCAAGGCATTTGCTTTGCATGCAGAAAGATAGTGCTTCGAATCCCAGCATCCCATATGGTCCCCCGAGCCTGCCAGGAGCGATTTCTGAGCATAGAGCCAGGAGGAACCCCTGAGCGCTGCTGGGTGTGACCCAAAAACAAAAAATAAATAAATAAATAAAAATAAAAGCACGCTGCCTGAATAAAATTAAAACAAAACAAAAACATTTGAGGTATGTTTGCTCAGGAAAATCTGTGGTTCAAGACTAAAGTTATGGTAGCCCCCATACCTTCCTTCCAGAACCTTCTTCCTTTGCCTGCCCCTTGCGTCACTCTTGCCAAGTCTGGGGTGCATGTACCTTTCTCTGACACCAGACAAAGGGCCACAGAGAACCCAGGGACCCCCAGGGCTTGGTCTCATGTGGTTGCAGATTCCAGGGGACCTTCCTTCTAGTCTCACCTCCCCTCTACAGGGTCCCCCTGGCACCTCAGCCCAGACCCCTTTTACCCTTGCACACCACCCTCTCCTCCATCCCCTTTCCCTCTCTACCTATTTTAGGGCCTCTTAGCTTGGTCTCATGGCAGCTGGGCTTGAGAGAAACAGAACTCCTTAGAACTGGAACCCCAAAGTGTGGGGGCAGGAGCAGAAAACAGAGGATGATATTGGGGAGGAGGCACTGGGAGGGTCCTGGGAGAGGAAAGGCAGTGGTGCCAGCCCTTTTAGGGTGTCCCAGCACCCTGGTGCTTGTTAGGCGACTGTGACTGAGGATTAGGGTTCTGCCCAGCCCAGCCTGTCTCCAAGTGTCCCCAGCACCTCCAGGGTTTGCTCTCCTACCTTATTCTCAGCCTTTACTCACACCCACTAGCGCCCCAGACAGCTGAGTTTGGGGTCTCTATCCACACTATAACCCAGTGCCCCTCAGAGCCAACCTAACTGAGGTTAACAACTCATCAAAAGATCACTGCAAGAAATGAAGTCGTGTCCTGCATGACCTTTAATCCCTGCCCTGTGTCCCAAAGACAGGACTCGGATGGTCCCTCTGACCTCTCCCCTCAGACTGTCACCGAATGGTTCCCTGACCTCTCCCCTCAGACAGGACCTGGACAGTCCACCCCCTGACCTCTTCCCTCAAATTGTCCTGAGGCTGCAACACTGTGGGGCACCGGCATTGATGAGGAATTGGTGGGGAGATACACACTGCATCATCTTTCGGTTCTTTGCATGTTGATGTGGAGCCCCCCCCCCCCCCCTGCCTGGACCAGCTCCCTGTAAGGGCTAAGTCTCCCTCCCTCTAGTTGGAGGGGTCATGGCTCCCCTTGACCAGTTATATTCTCCCTGCTGGTCCTCCTTCCTTCCTCCCCTCTTCCCTCTCCTCTGCCCTTCTTCCCTCTCTCCCCCTGTTCCCTCTCTTTCTCCCTCTTCCTCCCTTTCCCCTCCTCCCTCTTCTTCCCTTCCCCTCCTTTCCCATCCCCTCCTCCCTCTCCCTCCTCTCTCTCCTGGTTCCCAGTTGCCAGGGCAGTGGGAAGCAGCAGGCAGCTATGCAGGGAGAGGCCCAGCCGCCAGGCAGAGCGGCAGAGCATCTGGGCTCTTGTCCCTGCCTATGAAAGGCACAGGCCAGGCCAGGCCACTGAGGTTCAAGGGCAAACTCTGTTCATGAGACAGCCTCCCTGGGGTCCTGCACCCCTCCACCCAGGGCCCATTTCTAGGCGGCTCTGAGACCCTCAGGCCCTCTTCCTCCTCCTGCCCATCTCCCTGAAGAAATGTCATCCCCCAGGAGATGAGCAGGAACAAGTCAGTGAGTTCAGAAGACCTACCAGAGTCCCAGCCACACCACAGACTTCCTTCCTTCTGCTCAGTGGCCACCTAACCTTCAGCTCCCACACGGGGATCACACAGGAGCTTTTGTGGACACATGTAGAGCCTCAGGTTTTGGGGATGGAAAGGAGACCTCCTCGTTCATTTTGCACAATTTGAAGTGTGTCCAAAGCCAAGAGGCCAACTGAGGTGAGGTGCAAAGAAAGGGTGGGGTGAGGTTTTCTATTGAGGTCAGGGACCCCTTCTGCAGGGACCCACTTCTGTCCCAGCAGCACCAAGACTCGAATCCCAACACAGGCTGCTCTGGTCTGTCTACAGCCGAGAGAGAGAAAGAGACAGAGACAGACAGACAGACAGACAGACAGACAGACAGACAGACAGAGAACAGAGGGGCAAGGCCCAGCCAGTGTCCAGGAGAGGCCAAGGCTCTGGCCCAGGGACTGATAGTGTGAAAGAGGAACCTCCAAGGACTCTGAGACCTAGGTACCCCAAGCTCATAGGAGGGAGCAAAATGTTCCAAGAAGAAAGGTATCCAGGGCCAGAGTGATAGCACAGAAGGATGGTGCGTTTTCCATGCCTACCAATTTGATTCCTGGCATTCCAGAGTGATCACAGGATCACAGGAATGATCTCTGAGCATAGAGCCAGGAGTAAGTAAGCCCTAAGTATCTCCACGTGTGACCATCCCTCTCTCTTACCCACCACCAATAAAGTGTCTTTGCAAAAGATTCATTGTCTCTGGTGCATTTTTCTGGGAGAACTTTCTGGGGTGTAAGGATGTGGAGGGACTCAGTGTGGAAGGGCAGAACAAGGCCACAGACACTTTGTCTGCTGGGCTGGGGTGCAGGTCCCATCCAGGTCCCCGGGCAGCCCCAAGGGGTGCAGGCAGCCAAGCCTTGGAGATAATCCTCCTTCCTGCCTGCAGAAGTTTCTGGGAGATTCTGGACTCTGGGGCACCTTCTAAGTCCACCATTTAAACCACCACTGGCATCTTCTGTTTAAATTTGCAAGGTGGCTTCCCACAATGGTTTGGTTTGGGGGCGCTTAGGCCTTCTTCCTGGCTATGAACTGAGAGTCAAGCCTGGTAGAGCTCCCTGACACGTTTTTTTCCCTTTGTGCAGAGTCACAGGCCGTGGGTCATTCTCATGAGGTCCAGTTGGGCAGAGCTTACAATCGGGGCTGCCTCAAGACAAAGTCCGTTCTAAGCCCCAGTTCATGCCTGGAGCCTTCTCGAGCCAACCTGGCCACTGTCTCTTTTCCTAAGCAGCCAACTAAGGCCATGCCTGCAGCGCAGCTTCCCCTGCTCCCAGAAACAGCTAGTAGCTGGTCTTGGGCCTCGAGGGGTCCCCAGATCCCCGGCAGGCGGCGCTGGCCCAGCCGGGGGCTTCTCTTCTCCATCCAGCCAGAGCCCTGTCTCTGGGCTGCAGGCTGGGGGGGGGGGGGCAGTAGCTCGGGAGGAACCTGAGACTCCAGGCGTCGGGGAAAGAGCCCGGAGAGGGGCACGCGCAGACACAAAGAACCTTTTATTCAAATTTGTTTAGAGTTTCTCGAATTTGCATGAAAAATGCGTGAGAAAGGCAGCCGGGTGACCTCATCCACACCTGCCATTAACATTTAATTAGCGATTGAATCGAGGCGGCCCGGGGGGACGTGCGGAGAATCCTGCAGACCCCAAGCAGGGCTTTGGTCTCCTCCGCCTCTAGCCTAAGGTGGCATCTGCACCCCGACTCTCCGAGAGGTCGAAGGGACTCTGGAATTCTGGAGCCCGATGCACCTTTATTCAGGACACCAGGGACAGCAAAAAAAAAGGGGACCCAAGGTGCATGATTGGAGGGTCCTGGTTCGGCCGGATTGTCCCTGCCACCTTCTGGACAAAGTGTCGAGTGCAAGTTCAAGTTCATGACCAGGTCCCTTGAGTGTGTGTGTGTGTGTGTGTGTGTGAGCCAAGCCGACCCTACCCGCCTTTGTTCTTGCAGAAAATCTCCCCAAACCCCCCGCAGCCCTGAGGCCTGAGCCCCCCACAGGAGCTTTCATTCAGGAGCCAGCCCAGTGATGCTTGTGCCCTGCGCCTTGGAGGCCCCCACCTCGCTCAGAGAGGGGACATGGAACCAAACAGTCTGGGGGGCTCCGGAGGGTGGGAAAGGCTCTATTTGAGCCCGTGGGGGCTTTCCCAAGCCTGGCAGTCCCAGCGGCAAACCCAACCAGGCTGGACCTGGAAGGACGAGCAAGTGCGCATGGAGGTAGGAATTTGGGGCACGTTTACCCACACCCCTTGAGCTCTGCCCCGACTAGAATGGGGGGACTGCAGAGACTGCAAGTCTGGGCAACCTCTCTCAGCCTGGGGTGGGGACGTGCTCTCGCTCCAGGTGCGGGGGGAGGTCACTGCTGGGAATGGGTTTCCCTCTGACCTAGAACTGGTTGGTAGGTATCCGTAGGGCCTTTTCCAACCCTGTTAGGAAAATTGGGTCTTGTGCCCTGCAAGTTGGGACTTTGGCTGCAGGAGCCCCCCAGTTAGAACCAAGCTCCCCAGCTCAGGACAGAATCCTACAGAGCCTGCGGAGGGCAGGGGTGTCTGTGTAGGTTCTGTGCAGCTTTGAAAGAATCCGCTCAGCGCTTCTTCCACCACCTCTCCTGGCCTCAAGGAACTGGAAAGTTGGCGAAGGGAAGGGAATGTTAGGGGCTGGCGGCTGAGTTCCTGCTCCCAGGTTCCAGATTTTTCCCCTATCTCACCCTCTTACAACCATATTTTAGCCGCCCAGCAAAAAGCCGATGACATCCTTGTTCGATGGATTCATTTTTAAAAAGTCAAACACATGCGTGGAGCATGAGATGGCTTTGGTTTCGTTGTGTGTATGTGTGTGTTGTTTTGGTGAGTGTGTGTACACACTAAATGAACCACAACGTGGCTTCTCACCGAGTTCTCCTCTCTTCCCTCGTCCCTGAGGTTGAGGGGTATTGGGGGGCCTCTCCCCTTCTATTCGCTTCCTGGAGAGCCAGATCGAATGGTGAAAATAAATCAGATGCAAATTGCTTTGTAATTCACAAACACTGACTTAAGCCTGACTGGGGCTAAGTCCAGGGAGGGCCGCCTGGGTCCAGCGGATGGAGTCCCTGGGAGAGCCTGGGGAGGGCTGAGGGACAGGGCTCCCACCATTCCTCAAACCCACCCGATCCCTCAGCGGGCCACCAGGAAACAGATCACAAAGGGCGCTTGCAACGCACCTCCTGGGGATTTGCGTCTCCTGCTTTCCACGATCCATCACTGCCACCGACTGTCAGAAGTGCTGGGAGAGATAGTTACATCTTTCTAAAAAGGGAAAAGCAAAAACGGGTTGTGTTTATTTATTTTAGGGGGAGGTGGGGTGAAACAGCTCTCTGGTTTTATTTTTTCTCTTTCTCTCACCGGAAAGCTCCTTGGTGCTCCTGGAGATGGAGAGGAGGGACTCCGTGACCCATTTTCTTCCCACCACCAGAGTCAAGGTCATTGGCAACTCATGGGATGGGACTTTGCAGATAGAACACCAGTGGGCTGGAAAGGTGCATATTGATTCTTGACTTTTGGGGGTGAATGTAGGTCTCCCAACTCCAGGGGATGCGGCACATTTATTGGGGTGACCCAGTAGGAGACTTAGATGGTAAATTATCATCTGGCCCAGCTAGAAGCCTGGTAGAGCTTTGTACAGGAGTGGTTACTGTAGATCTAGTACCAGGCAGTTTTACCAGGACAGCCCCCACACCATTCTCTACAGTGAAAGCTCTTTTTGTTTTGTTTTTGTTTTTGTTTTGGGGTCATACCCGGCAGTGCTTAGGGGTTACTCCTGGCTCTATGCTCAGAAATTGCTCCTGGCAGGCTGGGGGCGTCCATATGGGATGCCGGGATTCGAACCACTGACCTTCTGAATGGAAGGCAAACGCTGTACCTCCATGCTCTCTCTCCAGGCCAGAAGGCTCTTTCTTTTGTTCTGAGGAGCAGTTCATGTCCAACTCCCCCCCCTCTCTTTCCTATCCTTGGACTTTTGCCAGCCCTCCATCCCCTCCTCTGTAAAATGGGCTTGGAAATCCATCTCATGAGCTTGCAGAGAGAAAGAGATGTCCAGGCAGGTCTATCTCCCCCCCCCCCCCAGAGGAAAGGCCATTGGGGCTTTCGCGGCAACTGCTGTCCAGGACAAGGTTACTGTCATTGCATGTTCCAAAAAAAGAAAATTGCTCCCCAAAGGAAACAATGGTATAAATTGAAAGTTTAATAAGGGGGTGCTAGGTTCTGTGAGAACTGACCTACAGAGGTTCCCTGCACTCTGGAGATGAATTTCAAACAGACCAGGATCTGGGTCTCTATGGGATGGAAACTGATCTCTCAGTCACTGCATGCGCTTAGGTGCAGAAGGGACCAGGTGAATACGCAGAATTAGGGGCAGACACCGGAGAGGTCAATGTGTCTTGTAGGGGCCACACTCGTGGTGTTCAGGGCTGACTCCTGGCTCTAGATTCAAGGACCACTTCTGATGGTGCTCTGGGTTTACTCCTGTTTCTGTGCTCAGGAGTCACTCCTGGTGGTGCTTAGAGAACCCCGTGAAGTACCCAAGATCAACTGTGTGCAAAGCGACTGCCTTCACCCTTGTACTCACACTCATACCCCAGATGGGTCTTTTTAAGACAAAACAAAACAAAAACTTAGGGCCTGTATATTTCTATGCAGAGTTGCCCAGTTTGCCTTTGAACACAATGCCCACCCCTGAAGGCCATAGAGCCCACCCCTTTGCACCCAAGGAGAGGTGTTGTAAGGTGTGCACAAGGGAACACTTGATGGCAGCGCCCTAATCTTTTGCAAAAGAGAAGCAGCAGAACTCTCAGAACTCTCAACGCCCATTTCTATCCAGAGGTGCCACCTGAGCCTTCTGCCCCCTTCACCCATTTCTGGGGACCCAAGGGCAGAAACTAACCATGACCCGAGATGTGATGAGACTGTACTCAGGCCAAGGGGACCAGAAATCAAGGCACAGAGATGGGGTGGCCCACAGCCTCAGTCTATCCCCCAATCACTACCCAGAATGGAAAGAAATGTGCTCTTGTGGGGGGCCATAAAAGCAAGTGTCCCCAAGCGCCTTTGAAACCTGGAAGCTCTTTCTTGCTCTCCCCACACTTTTTGATATCTCTCTCTCTCTGTCTCTCTCTGTCTCTGTCTGTCTGTCTGTTTCTCTCTCTCAACGATTTTTACAATTCCTAAGCCGCCGGTCCCTGATGGTGGGAACTCTGGGTCCCCTCACTACCCTGAGTAGCAAGTCAGATGCTATTCAGAGATTGGATGCCCCTTGGCGCTGAGACTCCCTGCTCCCCCATCCCACCCGGGCCCGCACACCATCTGCAGAAGCCGGGGCATGAATTGCGGGGGGATTCCGGCGCCATTCCAGGACCAGCTGGGGTTCGTCTCAGGACCCGTGGCGCCAGGACAGAGCAGCCTCCCAATTTTCTCTTAGGGGGTCAAAACAAAACCCCAGCCGGCCGAGGTTACCGCGCTGCTAGAGGTGGCGCCTTGACGCCGGCGGCCAGTGCTTCCCAGGTCTGGCTCTGCTGTCCCAGGGTCCCCTGGCCTGGAGACTTTGCCCCCGAGGGTTTCGGGTGGAGGGGAGACCTTGGCATGGGAACAAAGAAGTGGGCCAAGATGCCCAGGCCTGCGTGCATAGCCAGCCCTGGCTGGGCGCGCCAACCTCGAGCCCCTCCGGAGCCCCTGAAGGTCCAGGGCTTTGTACGCGGGAGCTGGGGGCCCACTGCACCTGCCTGGCTTAAGTACCTCTGGAGCCAGCGTCTCTAATCGGCTCCCAAGTACCTTCTCATGAATAAACACCAGCATCATTTATCAGGTACTTAGCGCTCATTGTGAAAGGGAAATTGGTCCTTTTCTGCAAGTGTCTCTCAACCCTTCTGTGGAGCAGGGGCTCCGGGGAACTCCCCTCCCCATTTTCACACACACGCGCGCACACACACACACACACACACACACACACACACACACACACACACACACACACACACCACTCGTGACAGGGGCTCCTCCAGGCTTAGATAAATTCGCTTTTCTTCTGGTAAGTGCGCGTTTGAATGTCCACAATAGCCTCAACGGTTTTGGGTCAATGGCCCACATCTCTCTCCCATTGACGTCCAAGGAGTCAGCTCAGCGGAATGCAGAGTCTCCCAGAAAGCTGGGTCCCAGCCAGGGGGTGTTCAAGCCTGAGTCTCCTAGCTTGCGCCCTCTAACACTGGTGGGAATGGAAAATGGGAGTCACAGTTCTGTCACTCCCCGGCTCCTGCCCAGGGTTAAGGTTTGTGCACTAGAGGGAGGGATTGGAGATCTGTGTGATTCCATTTCAGTCCCTTGGTCTAAGCAAAGTTGGGTTGGGGAAACCCGGTATGTTCAACTGGGCTAATAGGCTTCTGAGCAGAGGACCTGGGTCCATGGCTTTGTGAGCACGGAAATAGATTTCATTCTTGTGAATTTATAAACTTGTTTACCTCCTTCCACTCCCGCCCTCATCCGTTCCTTCCCATTTAGGGAAGACAGAAAAGAGAGTGCAAGCTCCAAGAGCTCCTTTCCCTGAGTAGAATTCACCCCAAACCATCATTCTCTAGACCTGCGTGCCTCTAGGGCAGCTCTGAAACTGTGGATATTTTGGGGGCTCCAACCCGAGTCTCACTTTTAAATGGCTTTGATTTTCTTCTAATCTCTCTGGCCAATGGACTCCAGCTCCACCACCCAGGCCTTGCACAGCGGGCTCAGAGTTTTGGGGTTCTTGGAGAAATCAATGCAGCTTAGGGTTTGATGGTTAAGTAGATGCAGGAAGCCTAAAAAGTTCCAGCTGTCCCGCCAATGACAAGGTAGCACATTTGGGTATCCTGAAACCTGCTGGGGGGTCTCTGCGTCCCCAAGTATCCTGAAGGTCTCCTGATCTGTGCACACTGATATTAAGATCTTGAAACACGTGCCAAGGTGGCTGCCAGAGACTATGGTTCTCACCCACAATGTTTAGGGTTGGAGTCCCTAACCACTGTCTAAGGTCCCCACACCATGCCAACAGCTCCAGGTCCCCCCTAAGTTTGTTTTGTTTTTTTTGTCTCACTGGTGACATCATTGTGCCAAATAAAATAAACTCACCACTACTGAAATGCATTCAAATGCTGACGCTCATTTTGTGGAATATTCTAAAAGGTTGGGCCAGAGAGATAGCACAGCCATAGTGTGTTTGCCTTGCATGAAGCAGATTTGAACAGACAGTGATTCCAATCCCAGCATCCCATATAGTCCCTCCTGCCTGCCAGGAGCGACTTCTGAGTGAAGAGCCAAGAGTAACCCCTGAGCGCCATCAGGTGTGACCCAACCCACCCCCCCAAAGAAAGAAAATTAAAAAGGTTTTTGTTCTCTTTATGATGAAAGTAACAGAGAGGGTGACCTGTAGGGCTAAGGATAGCAGGAAGGAAAGGAGACACTCTCAGCTGGGAGTGTTTAAAATGTCATTTCTTGCCCTTCTGACCTTATCCCAGACCCCCCACAAGCCCTGCATCCCACTTCATGGTCACCAAGCTCCTTACCCCCCTGCCCAAGGCTGCCCAGCACAGCAGTCCACAAGCCACCCCCATGCCTCTTTAGCACTTTAGATACTAGAATCTGAGCCTTGCGCCTTTGGTGCTTGGTCTATTCAACTGCAAGAAAATTCTGGAATTGCTCCTGTATGTATGCGTTTTGAGGATTTCAGAGTGGCCCACAGAAATTTCCTTCCTAGAGGTCTGAATACCTGAAGCCCTTAGCTCAGGGAATCAGGGAGGGAGCTGCCCACTAGCTTGCTGGGTGCTCAAAGTTTCTTACCTTACCTCACAACTCAGCAGACACTGGTCACCTAGGGAGGGTCAGCGTGTGACCTCCAGAAATTACCAGTGATGAGGAGTTACTGGGGAAGAGTTAGGGAGACTCTGTGGGGTTTACCTACACCTCACCATGCCTGGGAAGCCTGGAAACCAAAGCTGGGAGTCCCTGCCTTTCCTGCACAATGGCTGAGGGTCCTTCAAGATGCTGGGGGTGGCATAGGGGTACAAGAGGTCCCCTGCACTTTCAGGCAGTTTCAGAAGTTCCCTCACTAGCTTAGGGCTAAATGCTATCACCAGGCTGATTCCAAGCAGAGGCGCATTTACAGGGAGGCACTAACCCAGGGCTCTCCCACTGTCCTTCCCACTCGCTGGATCCCCTTCTAAACCCATAGACCTTCTGTTTTATCACTTGCGGTGGTCCAAAGCTCAGGTCTCCAGCAGGCGTGAGGGAGGGGGGAAGCATGGGGAGGAGCCAACGTTAGCCAACTTCTCAGCATGGGTGTACAGTTATATGTGGTACAATACACAAAAGATCACCTAGTCTGGGGTGTATATCCTGCCTCCCTATGGGACTCAGTGCTCACATTGTACAAAGGGATCTGGGTGGGTACCCAGAGAGACACAGGTTTAGAGAGGTGCCTTGGGAGAATGTGCCTGGCCAAGAATATATAAAGAGCCTGGTTCACACTGGCACCCCTCTGGCACCAGAACCTCTGCCCAACCCCCCCCCCCATCTGCTCCCTACCCCCAAATAAAAGAACCCGGGATGGAGCAATAGCACAGCAGGCTAGTGTTACCCCTCCCCAATGCCATATGCTAATCTCACTTGGATGGTAAGACCCACCCACAGCTGGGAGGGGGTCTGTGGATGGTAGTTAAGGGGTTGCCTGGGGGAGGAGGGGAGATCCAACACAGGATGGATACAGAGAGCAGGAAAGAGTCTGCTTAGCTTAGAAGCCATGTGAGATACGCACATGGCACTTAAGGCCTTGTAATAAAGCTGGATTCTCCTGAAACTTCAGCTGACTGCCTATGAAATCATTCATCCACTGTTACTCTGCTATCTACAGACCTG